>NC_141567.1:18421974-20908948 GCF_036417535.1 Chlamydotis macqueenii | reverse complement strand
AAATAGAGGTGGATTCAGGAAGCAAATGGAACTGATTTCCCTATGTGAATGTTGAAGATCTTATGTCATTCCTGAAAGATGGTGCATCCCACACACTAGAACAATTATCTCTATGTTCCTTGCTTCAGATTGATGACATTTAGAAGACCAGGAAATGGATCAGCAATTTGTTAACCTATCTTTTGCCTATTCATGGTCTCCTTTCCAACAGATGAGTGACTGCTGGATTTGGCTAACAACTCATGTTAGGTTTTAGCCAGTGTGATAGTCACAAAATAAGAGCAGCTAGCTTGGATGATAAATTTGAGAAAGCTGTACTATAATGTTTGATCACTGTTAACTCCTCACTTAAGAACTGCAATATACAGTAACAGTTTTAGTTACTTGTAGTGGAACCTCCAGTTATATATGCTTATAAAAGAATTACACTAACTTGTGATTCTTTGAAACTTTGTGTATTATGGTTTATTGCTGTGTCCTTTAGTTAGCCCACCACCCCCGTTTTTTCTGTCTCTACTACATGGGTTGGATGTACCGGCACCTTAGGCATACTTTTCCTTTCCTTTGTGAGCTCGTCAGGGCTTTGCAACGTGAGCAAGCTGGGGAAGGAAGTCAACTGTCTGGAACTTTGTGTCTCAGGAAGGCTGCTAGGCACGTATGTTGCTGGTACACAGTATTAGTAAAAAAATATCAATGTCACCTGCATGGACTTACCTCTCACCTTCATAAAATTAACAAGGATTGCAACGTGTCTTGTCTACAATCATCATTAATTGTATTCTTGATTTGTACATCATGACAATATTGTGTGAAAGAAAAAAAAAATAGAACAAGGCTGTTATAAACTGTTAGTAGATGCCAGTTAAAACCTGTGGTGTTGGTGTACAAGACCAGATTGTATACGTCATATAATCATAAGAAGTAAGAAGCCTTGCATGCATTCTCTGTACTTTCTGGAGTCCGTGGAGGGACAGGGCTTTGGAACAGTGGATTCATAGGTGAAAATGTTGTCTCTATATCCAGATGGAATGATAGTAAATTAGACAACTGGAAAGATGAACAATTAGAAAGAAGACAGTATTGCTTTTTATTCTTTGAACTACACATGGTAAAATGTCTATTTGTAACTTCCTGACAATTTTGGGCCAAGTGTAACCTTTAGATTTCTTGTCTTCAGTACACTGTAAGAAAGCCGACTCCTGGAAGCCACCATCATTTGTTTCATGAGGCAAATCAGCTTTTCTGGCTTCTAAGTGTATTCTGTTGCCTCAGCTTATAGGGCTGGGAAGGACTTGATTGTGCAAATTCATTAAAAAACTTCCAGCGTTACAGGAAGGAATAGTTGAAGAAAGCAAAGATGCCCAGTTATGATACAGGATGGGGGGGTGGGGAGAGGTGCCCAATCTGTAGAGAAGAAATAGCTTTTTTTTTTTTTTTTTTAAATCCTGTATTATTATAAATTACCTGTGTTATGAAGTTATTATTTTTCTGTAGGCATGCAGACTGCAGAATAAAAATATTATGTTTTGGGTAAGTCTTTTACTGTTGTCAGCATAAGATAGAGTTTTATTTTTTATTTTTTGATATGTAGTAGAAAGATGGGTGTATATCTCGGTCTTTTTAGGAATTAAATATTTTTCTTGAATTCTGGTTGTCCCTTCCAGATGTCCTTTCTTTTTTGCTGGAAATGTAGCAGCATTTGCTGTAAGGATAGTCAATGCTACCCTAGAACTTACAACAACTAGCTGCGTGGAACAGTTACAGTCTACTGAGAAACTTAGGAATAGGTAAGTTGAAGCTTAGTTGAAATGGGAATTTCCAAGGTCAATTATCCAGCCATTAGCAGCTGCTGAACATATTACACCTCCATTTTAGTTGTAAGTTGCAACTTATTGAAGGAATGAGTTTGAATTATAATGCTTATTTGGCTCTTCTTTCACGACTCCTTTTTCTGCTCACTCCTGTGCCTTCTGGAATCAAAGGGCAGAACAGATAATGGAACTCTGTAGGGAGTGAACTGCCTGAAAACACATAACTTACACTACTGAAATAGGTATACTCCTGTATTTAGATAAAGATACTCTTACAGCAGCAGCATATGGTCTGATCATTACCTCTTCTCTATGGGAGTAACCACATGCCTTTAAAGGAATACTATGCAAATATGACAAAGCTGGGGAATTTATAATTGAGCAGTGTTTATACATCTAGAGCATCATAACCTATGTGCAGGCAATATTTTAAGATCAAAATGCCTGAAAGCTAAGCCTTCCCTCTTTGGCAAAGTCACAAAATCACAATCTCTATCCCATAACCAGAGGCTGGGATCTGGATTTGTAAGAACAGTGTATTCATATTCCTTTAGAAGTACTTGATCGTGCTGTTTGAAACTTCAGTCCTTTCCCTAGTATAATTTATCATTGTCATTTTTGGTGGTCTGTGGATGTGTCCATATCAGTGTTTTAGTTCTGATCATATACGTGCTCCCACTTTCTGTTCATTCACGTTGTGGAGTGTTCTCAGTGCACACAAACTTGGCTCAGTCTGGCAGCAAGTAGGTATTGAGTTTCGGGACCAGACTAGAGCTTGTCTGAAGTAGTCACCCGTCCAGTATGTATATAGCATGGATGCTCTCGTCTTAAGAATCAATTCTTTTGCAAACAGATTTGCTCCTGTTTCATTTACTCTTCGCTAATTTAGGTAGAACCTGTAAGGCCAAACCTGAAAACTCCTGTATTGTGCAGAGGATGTGAACTCCCTACAGATTCCCAGTAATCCTTTCTGCTGGGCAGAATTTTACTCCGTACAGGTTACATCTACATTAGTAGTTTGGTGCAGGTCTGCAGAGTGAAATAGCTGATTCTGAGGGCCAGGTGCCCATGCCCTGTGTGTGTTACTTTTGAGTATGTTGGGTATCTTTGAGCCAAGTTGCAAAATGAGAAATACTTTTGAATTACTGGTGTATCACTTACAATGAGATGTTTTTGGATAGATTGTGGTTTAAAAAAAAAAGAATAATTTTACAATATTCTAACAAGTGTAGACTTGCTTTTTATTGTTATTGTATCTAGGCTAAAATGAGAAAATGTAAGCACTTTGAAGAATATATATTTTTTGCTTGGATTACTGGATGTAACTTGGATTTCTGATCTTTACAAACAGCTTGATTTAAACATCGATAGTTGAAGCAGCATTGCGAGTTTAAAGTTTTGTGTCTAATGTATGAAGTAAGTGTTGCTAATTTTGCAAGCTTGCTTTCAGTTTTGAGTATGAACTTTCTTCCTTTTACAGATGCCATCATCATGAGTAATTTATGTTATGCAGAGCAAGCAAATAATGTCTGCATTGATAAATATGCAGTTTTGTTATTCTTGTCACCTATAAAGAGTCCATCTCAACAGAATTATTTTTATGTGAGTGATAAAACTCCCTTATGAGATTGTTTTTACTATTGTTTGTAGCAGGAAAGAGCGTGGCTTAATCTGAAGATTTTAGATAAGGCTTCAATGCCAGGCGAGATAAAACCAGGTGTTTTAAGCTGAACACACTTAATCTAGAGGCACTGAGAGGTAATAAACATGTAGCTTTATAATGTCACTTTTACATTCGCTCCTCAGAGAAGAAACTTATTTTCATCTAGGTGAAAATTGTGAATGCAGCTGTTTTAAGAATTGTGGTAGATTTTTGGCTGATTACAGAAAGCAAGGCTACTTTTCAAAAAATAATTCAAACCAAAATGTATTGTTTCAGCATTCATAGTAAAGAGCCAATGGACAATGGCATTTAACAATAATAAACACAAGTAATTATCTCACTATTACGCATTCTAGTCATCGTGGTTCTAGCAGAAAAATTACATTGAATATTCTTTTATTATAGCAGTGAAAAGCATTTGTTGATCAATGGTACTAAAATAGATGGTTTTCAATTTCTGACTCTGTAAACTATAATCAAGAACTTTGTAAGACACATTCCTTAAAATAGTGCTGTGAACATGTGGCTAGCATACTAATTGCTTTGCTATTCTGAAAATAACATTGCTAGAAAGTGGTTTTGTCAGATATTGAAAGTAGCTATGGTTCAAACAAATTTTGTCTTGCCAGAGGCTAAATCCAAAACCTTTTGAAAACTTGTGAAAAATCAGACTAAAGAAAATGAAATGCTGAGCATTCCTATACACCTAGGAGTTTAGTGTTCATGGGTCGTGAGGGGGGAAGGAGACAACGGCTCAAGTCCTGTGTTTGTGTCGGTGTGGAGGGAGCTCAGCTTGTTTCACATGTTTCAGGAGATCCAGACTACCAAGCTACTGTCTTCACTCTTTACGTTTTCCCCCTTAAATAGAAGTTTTCTTTTGGTGGAGGGGAGAGACTATTTAACGCAGTCTTTTAGGGAGTTTCAGTTTTGATGTTCATGATCTTAAAGAACAAAATGTGTTTAGAAAACTCCCGATGAAAGTATGGGATCTCCAGATGAAGAGTGGTTGAGCCTCTTGCTTGTACAGACGTGTTTGCAGCTGAGAAGTACATGTTTTGTTTCTGAAAGGTTATAGTATCTGTTGTAAATGGTAATAATCAGGAAAGTGTATCGATCAGCCTGTCTCTTAAACCAAATGTATGCCTTTGTAGTCCTTTCTGCTTTTACAGTTTATTTCTGATGTGTTAGATTTTGGATTTCTTGTTTTGCGGTAGTTTTAACGAAAATGTATTTCATGTGAAATTCTATTCTGTTTATGTGTAAAAAGGGCCATCACAGGATGTTTCTCAGCTTTAGTTGCAAATTTGGTTATAAAGGATACTTGAAAAAAGTTGACTTAGGGAGTGGAAGTTTATTTAAATACATCTGAATAGTAGAAATAATTTTAATGCTTAAAATAATGTATTAAACCAGAACAAAGCAAGTCACAAAACACAACTGAGATGGAGGAGGGGAAAAAAAAAAAAAAGGAAAAAAACCATGAAAATGACAAGCTCATGCCCTTAAGTCCACATTATCACTGTGTCTGTATATGTAGGAATGTCTTGCAGCTGGATCACGTGATGTCTCTGATGCGTCTGTGAGGCTTCTAGCACAGAACCTGCTGCATGGTGCAGAGAGTAAATACTGAACATAAGACTGGAAGAGAGGACCCATAGGGTGGCAGGAGCACGTTCTCTACCTGGTAACGTTGTACAGATTGGGCAAAATGTTAACAACTTTTCTGTGTTGCCTTTTCTGCATGCAGGTAGGAGTTGTATCAGCAATGGTTGTCCTTTCAGAAGAACATTGGTAGTGTTGCTATGGTATGTGGGAGTCAGATTTAATACACGGGCCTGTGTCCTTCATGTACCCAATTCTTCATGCTTGTTCTGGTAGAAGAGGACACATTACTTTTTCAAGGAGTTCTTGAAAGACATACCTCATGTCCTATTTATGCTTGTGCAAAAAGGATTATTCTGGACCTAAAGAATTTAGGAATTCATTTAAGAGCTACCTTTGCTCCCCTTCAAAGTTTCCCTTCCTTCTTCATGAAATCGGGTCATAGATTTGAAATAATGCTTAACCGTCAGACCATACTTTGAGATCCTATGAAACAGCATGTAGTAACTAGCGACAATACTAAAGCAGTAGTATCTGCTTCTGAAGTTCGTGTTTATTTGGTAAATATTTTCTTCACTAGCTAAGTAGTATAAATAGACAATGCAGCTTTTCCTTTGAACTTTTAAAAATTTTGCACTGTTATTTGACAGACTAATTTCTGTTGGTATATAATATTTGCCCTCTGACTGGAAAGGAATTTTTACTGTAAAAGCAGTGATGACAGTACAAACAATAAAGGGTTATACAGACAATAACCAATGTTAGAATGGCATTTTGCTGTCCACCAGAGACTGTGTGCTTATGTTCCTTGACATAACTTACTGTGAATTGAGTGTCTGAAAGCCTGAATATGAGACCGGCTCCTAGGAAGAGTAATTCCCAGTGACGATACTTGCCAGTTCTGGGTGAGGACCGTCTGCAGTATTCAGTCATATCCTTCATTGTTTTGTGAATCTGAAGTAATTGGAAGGAAGGTAGAAGGAAGCAAACCCATTTTCTCTTTCTGACATTGAACCTTCTTCTGAAGCAGTATACTTTTTGCTTGTGTAACTATAATTCATCACTAGACGAACTGCAGATGTCCTTCCACTTGACAGTTCCTTCTTGTGTCCTGACAGTTTAAAAGCTTTCCTTACAGTATGAATTGTTTGGGCTTAACTTGAGGTTTTGTCTGGATCAGCTGTTTTGGTTCGAAAACTACATAAGTAATTATCTTGCATTATCTGGTTAATTAACCTATTTTGAAAAAGAGAGAAGATAAGAAGTAATGGCAAAAGAGTAGCCAGTTTGAGTCACAGTGACTTTTCAATCTTTAGTGTTTCTGGAACAAACAATTTTTTATTTTTTGGAGGGTGGTTATTTTTTAATATTATGATATTAGTATCTTCCCTTCATCCATGTCTGTTACAGTTTATACAATATTAATGAAACAAGAGAGGTCTGTGAAGAATGAGTTTTTCCCATATGAAAATAAGTCTACATGTGTTTAACTCTAGAGCTCCTGGAAGAGAAGAATTAATTAGATTTTTTGTTTATAGTTTGGTATATTTAGGAACTGTATGAGAGTCCCCAAACAATGTATTTCCTTATATTGACTGCAATTGACTTAATCAGGAAAAAGAATCTGGTGCCAGATTGAGTGCCTCAGTAAAATGTAGTAATGGGCTGTAGCCCAAATTCTTAAAAACTATCTAATTTAGAAATTAGAGCAATATTTTAAGCAATATTTCCCTAATTCAGAAAGGTCTAGAAATACTTCTGGTATCTTGCTTCAGTATGTTAACCATATAACATCAAAGAAGTTAAATCAATAAATTTTTAGCTTCTTTGCCTGCAATATAAGTGCTTCAGTATCAGGTATTTCAGACAGATAATTTAGGCTGTTATTGATACATTTCTTCTGTAGAGTTTGAGAAGGTAGACAGGAACAATGTTAGGAGTATATTTTAGCAGAAAGGTTTTGGCTGAAACTTTATAGAATAAAACACTGAAACTGTGGCCTGTTTCAGTCATTCAGCCAGTAAGTTAAAGCTTTAAGCAAGGAGTCATCTGATGAAAGCAGGCAAAAAATATGAGCAACGTCTCACGACTCATAGTCTTTCTTACCTGTTAGGAAGTAGACGTTCAACCATGCATCTGTTCCCTTGTTATTTAAGAGCAACCAGAGATAGGGGTCTGTGTTTTGGAGTTAAGTCCTACCTTTTAGGCAGTCCTGCAGGATGAAACAAAGCAGATGGATGCGAGGTTCTGACTGACAGCATAGACCACAGAAAATGCTAAGGGTGAACTGGATGTAAAAGGCTTATACCTAAAAATAATACGATGCTTTGTGAAGTGTTCCGTTTTCTGAAAACAGAAAATTCAACAGTCAGTGTAATTGTATTTGTTAGATGCCCACAAGGAGCATGGAGATTAACAATAATGCACAGTGATTATATTAATCAGTAGGCTCTTATGGAAATGGGAGGTTTGATAGTATAAGTACATATAATGATACTTTGGATGAAGTGAAAAATACTTTTTGACGAGATCAGCCTAAAGAAGATGAAAGGTGATTTTATAATTTCATAAAGACAAATTTGCAAGAAGGGATTCCATTATTTTCCACTTAAATTACCAAGGAATAGGCTGAAAAAGGGAAAAAAAAAAAGGCTTGTATATTAGGAAAGGTGGAGTCTCTAGCATGAAAAAGGATACCTAGTGTAGCTATTTTAGGACGTAAGTTTATAGTTGGATAAGTGTAGTTTACTGGATTTCTCAGAAGCAGGCACTAATTTTTTGATAATTTCTGTGTAAGGCAGTAAAATGTATTTTTAGTATAAAAATCAGTGTGTTTGATGTCTGTTAAAGAATGCTTTTATCACTTAACTGGGAGAAATGTTTGCCTATCCAACTGCCATTTGAAATGCCTAAGGAGTGGGAAGATGAGGATAAGCAAATAGTGTGTTCTCAGACAGGATTCACACCTCCTCAGTCCCAAAAGTACTTTCTTAAGAAATGTGCTATCTGCTCCTTCTGTATTTCAACATCTGACAAGTCATTTTAGTAAGCTATAAATATGCCATACCATTGGATAACAAGGTTGTACAAACATGCTGAGGGAACTGTAATAACCATAATAGCAATGAGTTCTTGCTATTTACTTTCTTTACTTCACTTGCTTTACTTTCTTTGCCTGAGAAAGTAAAACTTTTTCTAGCCTAACCTGTGCATATCTTTTAAAAATAACTATAACATGTTGCAGAAACAGTGAATTTAGTTGTTCCCATGACCTAGTGACCTGTATCAAGGCTTTAGGAAATGTAATAACAGTGCAGGGAATACTATCATTAAAATCTAGGATTATAGTAGTAGCATTAGTAGATGTATAGCTTCGTGATTTATAGCAAAACCAAAACAAAGTGAATTTACAGGGCAAGGAAAGATAACGTGGACTCTGAAATAGTACCAAAAGCTAGTTGTTTTTCTCTGTATATTGTTTGATCATGGACGCAAGCTATATTACATTTCATAGACTCAGATGGTAAGATTTGAGTTTTACTGGAATAAAAATACATTTTGAGTGCTTTTTAATTTTCTTTTTACTTTCTATCTTTCTTTCTCTCTCTTTTGTTTTTTTTTTTTTTTGTGTGTGGGGTTTTTTTTTTTGGTTGTTTGGGTTTTTTTTTTGTTTTTCCCTTAGACCACTGACCTGCCTGAATTAAGTACCTGATGGTGTATAACTGTCTGGGCAGCAGCAGTAGCTTAGCAACACCAGCTAGCGCTGATGCCAAAGAACAGTGTTGGCTTTCATTCTTTGAAAATGCCAGCTGGTCCTTTAATAGTCTTTCTATATTTAGAGATTAATTGATAATTGTGTTTTAACCTGTAGACCTAGAATGGATTTCACCATCAAATTGTTTGATAGAGAATTTGGGAAACTCATAAGTCTTTAACTGTAGCCATTGATATAAGATTATGAAGGGCATGGTAATAACTATGAATCCCAGAGTGAATACTGGTTTTATTGGAGATGGAGAGTACAAAGAAACCTTCCTTGCTTCCTACGCTCTATAAGTGCACAAGCAAAGCTGCTTGAATGTACTAAAGGAGTGGTAAACTGCATTCTCTGAGAATCACAGAATGGTTAGGGTTGGCAGGGGCCTTCAAAGCCCACCGAGTCCAACCCCCCTGCAAGGAACAGGGACATCTCCAACCAGATCAGGTTGCTCAGAGCCCCGTCCAGAATGATGATGCTTCTGTGATAAATAGTAAAGTCTGATTAATACGTGCACATTTTTGAAATACATGATTTTGAAAGGAAATTAATATTACAAACAAACATACTCAATGTGTGTACATGTATATGTTTCTATATATGCACTAAAATAAAACATCAAGAACGTATTTTTTTTGTGACAGAAAGTATAAAATTATTGAAATGTGTGCCAGTTCATCTACTCTGTTTTCACCGTGAGATCCATCTATAAACAACGGCGTCTCTGGATGAATGTTTGTTCAGATATTCCTAAATTTATGTCATAAAGGAAGCTTTGTAAACTCTTCCAGCACTTAGTTATTTCTGTGCTAGTATGAATTTCATACATTAACTGTATATATCCTAATATGTAGTGTAAATCTTTGCTGCAAACTAAGCCTCTGCTTTTTCTTTTCTTTTTTTTTTTTTTTACTCCTATTTGGTGGATACAAGGGCAAATAATTTTTTTTTTGTTTATTTGTTGTGGTTTTTAACCTACAAGAAGACTTCCACTGTTCTTTAACCTGGGTAAACAAAACCAGGTCTTTCTAACTCCAAGTAACTTTCCAAGTCTCTTGGCAACTTTATTTCCGACCTGCATTCTCTACAGTAGCTGGGTGTATTTAATGAAATACCATACCTAAGCTAGGCAAAATGTTCTTGCTGAGAATCTTCACCAGTGCCTGTTGCAGGAGAACGTGTACTGTTCACTTTGTACATATAATACTCCTGCTCATTTGTTCTCAGATGTTGTTTGTGTTTTAATGTTCCTCTATCACTTTTTAATTTTTATTTTAATTCCTAGTTAAACTAATCCTCAGGTCCTTTTCTGTAGTTTTGCTGTTATTCTGCCAGTTAGGTCCCCTTACATACTGAAATATTAATCTTTTCTTTTCCTTGTGTATGCTACTTTTCAGCAGTGTTAGAACTTGCTAATTTGCAAACATCTTTTAATTTCTTGTTTGGACTACTTGCTTTTGATTTATCAAGGTTTTTACCAGCATGTCTCCCAGCTGTAGGTCATGCCTGAATGGTTATCTCGGTGTGCCTCCACAGTAATGTCTTGGTTCGGATGTGCACTTTCAAAATGAATTACACAATTGTTTCCACGTGGTGCTTTGGCTCACCTTGTGGAGCTCTCTGAGCCTGCTAAATGGATTCCTTTTGGATAACAGTGAACTGGAAAGTGTGCTCCACTGCTAATGCTGTCTAGCTGTGAAGGGGCATTTAATCCGTGGGCTTGAACTAGAGCTAGCTCTGTGTGGTTTAAAAAAACCCAACAAAACAAACAAACAAACAAAAACCCCACAAAACCAACAAAAAAGACTCAGCAGCAACAAAAACCCCTACACCCTACCACAAAAAGACAAACCAAAAAAACTTAACCTCAGCGAACAAACTGAAATGTGGATGGTGTGGATGTCAGCTTCTTAACAGCATCTGTTCACTCTGTAGCTCTGTTCCTGTTGGCCTACTTGTCAGTGTAGACACTGTAATTATGAATATGGTGTTTCAGGGAGTTGTACATACTCCCTACGCTTGCATCAGAGTTGTTTTGAGTGGTGTAAACTCTTAGGTGGTAGCTAGTGATTTGGATGTTGTTCTTGCCGCTCCGCAGTGCTTTGTGTGTTCCTATGGGCTGTGCTTAGTTGAAGGACTCAAATTAATCTTCATTTTTTATATATTCTGATTTGCATTCCTACCCTGGAATTGTTAATAGTGTTAAATATCTGACCATAACTGATATTTTGAAAAAGCACAAAAGGTATTTTTATCAAAAAGATTAGGGAGTTTTTGCATGAAGGAATCTTTCCTATTAGCTAATGGATTAGTATCTTCACTTTGTGTTGCTAGAACGAGCCTTACAAGTCCCTTTTTGGTTTTAGCCAGTTCTTTCTCGTTTAGTCCCTGCATGATCATCTCGCTGCCTTGAGATAATTTGACTGTCTCCAGTTCATTAGAGCTGCCCTCAGTAGTAGGTGTAACAGCTGTCGTTGAAATGACTTTTGTGACAAGTCTGTGGGATGTTTCATGTTTGTAACTGTCACTTATGAATACTTGCACGTGTTTTCAGGTTCTGTTTATCTGAGGAATTACTGTACAAATACTTGGAGAAAATAACTTTCTCTTGTGTTTAGGTAACATTTCTAAGTAGCTTTGTAAATTGGAAGCTGGCACTATGCAACTCCAGTCGTGTTTAATTCAACCTATAGCAGAAAATGAATATTTAATAATTTTCCAGTCAAAAGCTTTCTGTTTTGATGTTAAAGGTATTTGGTGTGCAATAGAGAACAAATGACAACCTTTTGCTGAAGAATGAGCAGTGTTATAAATTCATATATGTATCTAGTTTGTCACTTTCAGGATGCAGAAAAATGAAGGTTGGGATTTTCAGAATAGGAGTATTAATTATGTGATTTCCTTTCAATATTGATTTTTTTTTTTCCTTCATCTGCTTTGAAATTCCCAGGCTAAGGCTATATTCCAACTACTATCAAGGTTTGATAAGTTAGTGATTTATTTATTTATTTTTCCTGTAAATGTGTAGATGGATTTTATGACTTAAAAATTGCAAGCCATAAGAGCATACAGAAAGACAGTTTACTTGCTTTCCTGAAGGATGATGAAAATGCATGGTAAAAACATGTTTTTAGTTTCTGAATACTGACAGTGAGTTCTAAGAAAGCTGTAAGTGTGATGTCCTGTGCAGACTGCCTCATTAGAATGCTCGGTATGAAGGCTTAGCTAGAGCTCAGACTTTCTTTGCTGTTAAAAGTATTTCCTGCAGGCTGCAAAGAAGTAAGGAAAGGTGAGCAATTAGGAAAAAAGATGTTGTTGAGAGATTGTGTCTTTGGGGAACATAAAATGTTGCAAGTGACTTTTCTGCTATATGGGCAAAGCTAGAATTATCCCAGTGACAGTGATGTAGAAAGGTCAAATCCTAGAGTGTTCGTCATTGTTATTTGTAGTACTTCTTATATTTGCAGTTTAGGTGTCAAGGATATCTATATCAAAGCTGATTTTGCTGATTAAATGAAAAAATACAGCACAGTGTTGTTAGCTTGTAAGCCATCTGTAAGAGATGGCTTGGTAAAAGAGAGTTCTTCCTTTAAAAAATGTTGCTACTGTGTTGTTTGTTTTTTTTTTTTTTCCCCTAGATATGTGGTTTTTAATTGTCTGATTTGAGAAGCTTCTGTTTCTGACCACCTATCTTGGAGATCTTGAGGTAGAAAAAGACTGTGTTTCTTTGGTTTACCCAAGTTATAAATCAATTTAAGTGAGCTTTTCAGACCAGATTGAAGTGATTTAATTCTGTTACTACCTACAGAATTGATTGATAGATCAGAGAGTATTTAGGGATGTGGCAAACTACTTTTTCTTTGAGTATTTGTAAACCAATATCATTACCTTTTGTCTGCCTGGCTAATGATTGCTAAACAGGGAGTTTACTACCAATTTCTAAGTTTTACATGTCAAAACAGCAATGCAGCAGGTTGTGGGGTTTATAAGCTGCAGAATGGATGTGATAGCTGCATTATCAGAGTTCTTTATCATAAAGACTAATTTTTTTGTTTTATTTATTTTTTTTATTTGTCACTCTTCTGTCAGAAAGGGAGACAATAATTTCAGTAAAGATGAGAGTAACTGATACGGGAACATGAGATTAAGTGAGGATGGATTTGTGTTGCTCAGGTGAAGCCAGACGCTGGCTTTTAACTCTTATGTTTCAGGAAGACATTTTAAAGAAATTAATGACTTTTTATATGAGTTTGGGAGCACAGTGTATATCACATACTGAAACACATGGGCCTGATTTGGCAGCATGTGCCATCCATCAGAATAATCTTTTTGTCAGAATGTGTCACTTTAAAAAACACGTCTGTATTTGGTGCCTGTGCCCTGTTGAAACTGGGACAGCACCTTGTGAGTGGGCTCAGTGATTTTTTTAACAGATGGAGTTGGATATTGTCATGCCAATGAATAGCTTGCAAATCCAGCCTAGGGACAGCGGATCACGGAAATGAGAGGTTCCAGAGTTTCAGTTCTATTCTTCAGGTTAGTATTTTGTTACCTTCACTCAGGGGTCTTTTTAATGTACCATCATTCATGTTATATTTTGAGTTTTAGGAAGTGCTTTACAAGCTCTGTATGTTTCATCTTGTGCCTGTATAATGACTTTTGGACAGTTTTTAGCAGCCATTTGTTAGCTCCTTGAAAAACTACATGAAGCAATTGAAATCAGGAGATAAAATACTACGTTTGTTTAAAAAGAAGTCGAGCTAAGCTGAAGGCCTTTTCCCATACAGGAGCTTGGTAAGTGTACCAGGGCTATCACCAAACTTACTCAAAGTATGACACAGAGTTTACAACTGTATACTGTTTTGCTCTTTAATTTAGATTTAAACTGAAACCTGTGTTCTGAAGAACATATTCCCCATTTTTGTTGAGCTCCAGTAACATCTCTTTTTGTTATCTTAGCTGATACTGAAATACCCTATGATTGTAGTTATAGTTTATAATTTGATTGGAAATTTAACCAGACAGTTTTCTTATGTTTCAGTACTTCTACAATTTCTGATTTTTATTTGTAGAAAGTAAGATTTTAAAAAACAAAGATCAGCTTAGCTAAAATTGAAATGAAAAGATATAGCAAAAGGTCGGATTTGAGAGTGTTCTTACAGAGTTTTGAAGTAGCTTAAGCGATAGATTTGCACACTCAAAGAATTTGGACATATAAATATGTATTCTGTGTGATAGTTGTGTCAGTATTTTCTTTTAAATTTAAATTTTTTTGCTTATACTCTTCATGTAAGTTTGTAAGCCAGAAGGAAAATATTTGGGGTCATCAAAGCAGCTATAGCTGTATTTTTCCCTGACAAAAAGAGGCTACAGTTTACACAGTCACACTTGTGAACTTTAAATGCAATTATTTTGCCTTATTAACTGATTTTTTTTTTTATCATATCTGAAGAGGAAATTGTTTTTTTCCATCAGTGTTTGAGTGTTGCAAGAATAAGATGCGACACTGTTGGGTATGGAGGAAATCACTGTACACATTTGCACATAATGTACCTGTACTGGCCATGTTTGTGTTTGTATGGATGTAGGTGTAGCTTGTATTATAATTGAACATTAATGATAGCATTTTTAACTTTAAATTGCAGAGTCTGCTTCAGTATTTTTTATGGTCTAAAAAGAACAATGAATATGGTGAAATCAATAGTTACAGCTCAGACACGAACTGTATGGTGTAAACAGGAAAACTAGTGTTGTAAGAATCATAGGCTCCTGGAATTCACATGCCAAGCTGCAGTAGGGAGTTAAAAGCAAAAGGGAAGATCGCTGCAGAGGTGGAGGTATTGTAGGAGCTGCACTAGGCATTGAAGACCACTTGGAAAGGCTGGAGTTAGTTATTATGAGATAAGAGGAATCTCTTGAGAATGGCATGGTTCAGGTAGCAAATGAGAAGATTAATGTTTGATTTCTGACTTAATGTTTGAGATATTCCCTTTCATTTCTTTTCAGAGTCCTTTTCAACACAGAAACTTGTTACCAGTTATACATTGCAGAAGGAATAAAAATGTATATAGTTGATTATTTGTAGTATTAGTTTTTTTAAGAGTTTTGTTAAGATGTATTTGGAGAATAAGTAAGGTACTTGAGCCTGTAGCATGTTTGAATGAGAAAATTTTTTTAACAAACAGCCTTAAGAAGCCTGGAAGATAAAACTGTTTAACAAATAAAAAACCCCCGACATTTTATGTACAAAGCAGGAACATAGAATTTTAAGCTTCCTTCTAAATACATTTTAAATTTTTTCTAGTAGTGTTTTTTTTTTGTTTTTTTTTTTTTTTTAGAATGTCTTGTAGGTGTGTTGAAGTATCAATTTAAGATTCACCAATTATTGATCTAGTAAGCCAAGTGTATCATCTTTAAAATCAGAGGCAAGAACATTGTGGAAAGGCCCAGAGATATTTTTGAAGTAGGTGGGAGAGGGAAAGAGGCAAAGTAAAGAGTCAGTCTTTTAGGTTCTTGCTTAGGCTGGAGGACAAATGGTGATGACTTCAAGCTCCTCCTGACTCAGCTGTCCCTGATGCGCAGGGCCTGTGGAAGGCACCAGGGTTTTCTGCTCTGAGACCTACAGCTTTTTGGTTTTCCAGCTGTCATGGAACTTTTCCCAATAGAGTCTTCTGTCTCCAGTTATCTGTAGCCTTACTTATTCCAGTTTGTATTTCCTCATCTCAACTGACTTTCATTTCAGTCTCTAGGACCTTCTTTCTCTTTTTGCAGACTCTTCTTGCCGTAGAATGGTACTTCTGAACTCGTCTGCTCCAGGCTCATTGACTGCTCTGCAGCTCCCTTCCCCGCTTTTTCCTGTCACTTCCTCTGAGCTGCTGTCAGTCTGCTTGGGCCAAGCCTCTTCTGTGCTTGTCTGGTACCAGTGCCTCGTTGGGCGCAGTAGCTGCCCACCTTTGTCCTCCCATGTGGCTTTTTCTTCTAGGAGAAAAAAAAAAAAAGATGCTGTTTTACTCATACCTGAGAAATAATCAAACCAACTCAAGATGCACACTCGATTTAACAGAAAACTGCCTGTTGGAACTTTGCCGAAAAGTACCACATAGCTGGGGAAAAATGATAGTGATTCTAGAAAAGTCATAGCTGCTGTGGCTGCTGATTAGTTTTTGAAATTTGATTTTTATATTTCAAGTACAATCAGGATGGAAAATTAAAATGCTGACTGTAAAGCTCTGTTAATTGTTCTGGCTGACTGAAGGTTACATGCTGGTACCTGTGGTGAGAAGAGAGTGCTTTGGCATATGTCTGTGAGCAGAAGGAGCTATTCTGCTGCATTACTAATGTGTTAGCAACGAATGAGTCAGAAAATTAAAAAGTTCTCTTCCTGAGCTGAGATTTTTGTCCATTTCAAAGTATGCAAAAATGGTGACACTATTCCAGAATTTGAGTTTAAGATGAAGTAGCCATATTAATGTTCTTTGAGAGGTTGTAATTAAATTTCTAGGATTTCTTTGAAAACAGCCTTCTATGCGGCGGAAGAATGTTCCATAGGTCACTGATGTCATCTGCATTCTGAAATTTTGGGCATTAAAAGGCAGCTTGTAATGGACCTCCAGGCCTGAGGAGGGCAGGATACTTAGTGTTTTGAGAACTATTTGCTAAATTTCAAGGTAATCTTGGAAATCAATATCCTTGGAATTTACCTTTTGGTGGGGAGTATTCTCTAGATCTTACAAATATCACAGGCTGATTGCATATTCCACTTACAGGACAATATGCTGTATTTCAGTCTTGAATTTATTTTGTAAGTGTCTGGGTGCTGGTTCTGGCTGATGTGAGATTTTCACTTGTAACAGATTTTATTGGCTTGTCTTAAATTTTAGGAATGAAATTATCTGCTTAATAATTATGGCTTTGATTTGTATAGAATTGCTATTCACTGACAGAATCCTAGGGTTCACAGCCACACCTCCTCCCGCGAACAGACTGTGCATGTACTAAAATAGTATGTGCTCATGAAAAAAGAAATTTCCACAGAGCACTGAGTTTCACTCTGCTGGCATTTTTTTTTGGAATTGTTTACTAAATAATGTAGCTGCAGGTTACTGGTTTGGTTTCTTCAGTATTAAATAAATGAAGAAGAAGAAGCCAATGTAAAGAATAGGTATCAGTAAACACAATTTTAATTTTTTTTTTCTATGTACAACACTCAGTTTAATTTCTGTGAAGGAGTAAGAATAAAACTGATCAGTTTCAGAACTTCTTTGACTTGGTCTTTGGTTTAGATTCCTCAGTGAAAGTAGTGTATTGGAGTTTAACTTCTTCAGACTGGTCCTGAAATTTAAAATGTGCCTACTTAAAAAAACCAACCAAACAAACAAAAAAACCAAACAAAACAAAAAAAACCCCTATTTTGGTTAGGTTCCAAGAACCAGTGTTGGACTGTCCTAATAATAATCTTATTTATTTATTTATTTTACTCGCAACTTCTCTTTCCATATCACATCCAATTTTTGTGGGATTTTGCTCCAGATAATGTTGGACCGGTTGGAGAGGGTCCAGAGGGTCACGAAGATGATCAGAGGGCTGGAGCGTCTCTCCTGTGAGGACAGGCTGAGAGAGTTGGGGCTGTTCAGCCTGGAGAAGAGGAGGCTCCGGGGAGACCTTTGAGCGGCCTTCCAGTGCCTCAAGGGGGCTACAGGAACGATGGGGAGAGACTCTTCAGCAGGGCCTGGTGTGACAGGACAAGGGGTAATGGTTTCGAAATAGAGGAAGGTAGATTCAGACAGGATATAAGGAAAAAAATTTTTACACTGAGTGTGGTAGAACACTGTTACAGGTTGTCCAGAGAGGCGGTGGATGCCCCATCCCTGGAAACGTTCCAGGCCAGGTTGGCCGGGGCTCTGAGCAACCTGATCTGGTTGGAGATGTCCCTGCTCCTTGCAGGGGAGTTGGACTAGATGACCTTTGAAGGCCCCTTCCAACCCTAACCATTCTGTGATTCTGTGTCATGGGACACTTTCTTTTGCTACTTAATAGGAACAAGTTCTGTTCTTGAGTCCTCAGTGAAGCTTTCCATTGATTACAGAAAGACAAGACAATATGTTGGCAAGAGTAGTACTCATTGATAAACTTATGTGGTACTGTAATTTCATTTAAAGATAGGCAGAGTTTTAATTTCAGGGTTTTTTTTTTAATACAGGTGATATTTATTTGAGCGTCTCCAAGTAATTCCAAATTCTTATACCTTATTCAGAGGAATAATTAAGTCTTGAATTACATTCACAACAAAAAATAAGAGGCCGAGGGAACATATATATCAGTATATCTTCTACAGTTTAGACAGGTTGTAATTTCTCGTATTATGTTAGGAAAACTCATTTTCACAATCAACCAAGTAAAGCAAAACAAATGAGTTTGGTAGAACACACCAAGCTGTTCTGGGTTAGAACTCCTGACTGTAACACAACTTCATTGACCTCAGTGTCGGTGGTTTCATTGGAAATCTCTGCTGGTTTTGGCTGGTGCGAGATTTTACTTGTAACAAATTTTATTGACTTGTCTTAAATTTTAGGAATGACAAGATCTGCCTAATAATTATGGCTTTGATTTGTATAGAATTGTGTTTTGTATTTGTTACCAAAAGTTCACTGGTTATGCCTGGAGGATTCTACATACTAATACTAGTTCTTCCTTGAGCCAAAACATAACCTATTGACAAAATAATGCATCTTTGTTGGGTTTTATTATTGTTTATTTATTATTATTGAAGTTCAACTGTTTCTTCAACAAGGACAGGTTTCGTATATGAGTAGATACTAATGTGTTTTAAGGTTTTTTGAGACTGTGCTTGAGATTTGCTATCAGACTTCGATCTGAGCAGTAATATGTGCATTTATTTTTCAGAAAAATGCCTTAGGTCAATCTTCTGAATCTTGGCATGTGACTTAAGCAGAATCTATCTAGGTGCTTTAGATACCTCTTCATGGATTATCCTAGGATTTAAGAATTTTTCTGCCTATGTATTATAATAAATCTAAATTAAACATCCCAAAAATATCTGGTTTGTTGTAGTATTTGAGTCATGGTGTGAGAAGGGAGTGATGGCATTAAGCTTATATAGTATATTTTGTAATTAATCCAGTATCTTTTGATTGTGAGAGAGACTCTGCAGAAGTAATTGTATCCAGACTAGTTCAGACGTTTTAGAGGTACTTCAGAGTTATATGCATTTACCTTTTGATACAATGCAATTAATTTGTCATGGAATTACATAAAAACATTTGCTAGCTTAATTTCTGTTGTACAAAGTAACGCAGAATAATACTGGAAGGTAACAGAGCCATTGCGTAGAATCTTTAGTCATGTTTGAATAGTAATTGTACTTTGATTTCTAGGAGTTCTGTTTTTGTTATGGTGCTAACCATCTTCACCTTCTGCTGCTTATTGCAGATATCTCATGCTGCCTGAAGCGTAATCAGAAGCAACCAGTTTGCTTGGAGAAACTCAGTTTGTGACCGCATTCACCACTAGCTCATTCTTTTTTTTCAAGCTTTACTACTGAAGAAACAACTCCTTAATCAGGAAAATTAAGAAGTACTTCATAATCTATGATCTGTTTACCTCAGAGATAAAACTTTTAATCCTGGAAACAAATATACATGAAATTCCGTGATGAGTATTTGATGATACTGATCCTGTGACTCTATATGGACTTTTGAGCAGTGTAATGGATTGTAGGATTAGCATAGTAATGCTCATGAAATATGGGAATGCCTATGTTCACGTTTTTTCAGAGTTCAGTTGTGTGCACTCATTTGTGCTCTCACTTCTGCTCTTCTTTAGATTTAAAATGGCCTCCTTAGTGTTTGAAAATACTTTTTTAAAAGCTGAATCAAAATTTCACTTAAGGATCTCTACATGCAGTAAGGTTTATTCAGTGCTGACAGGGAGCCACTACAATGTTATTGTTGTCCATAGGATTTTCAGTACGGATAGTTTTTTGCTGTTATACTTGATCTAGAGAACTGTAAAATAATATGCAAGTTAATTCCAATAAACAAGAGATTTAAGCAAAAAAGTTAGAAACTATACAAAAGTATAGTAAAACAATTTTTTATCAAATATGCTTATTTTCAAAAAGACCTTCCCTTTTTTTTTGACAGCGAAGAGTTTTGTCCTATCCTTAACTGCGTCTTTATGATATTAAAACCCAATAGTTGTCTACTCGTACTGTGAGTTCTGTAGTTCTAAAATAATTTAAAGGGAAAATTTAGAAGTTTTCTTTCCTGCCTGTCATACTGAAACTAGTTATATCATTAATTCCTTTCAACGTATCTTTTTCCATACTCAGAGCTATTCAGATGCTCTGTTATGAAACTGTATTGAGTTTAAAAGTATAAAACACTTTTCATAAAGATTCATAAATAAGGAAATGAAATTTTATGCAGCCTTTACACAAATTACACCAATAAACTTTGTAAGTTGGGTTTTACTGTTACTCAGCATGTCATTACAGGCCATCTAGTGTGCCAGTGTGTATTATATATGCGTTTTAATGTTCTCAATCGCTGGCTACCTCCACAACGGAAGCCCTAGCTGGGAGAATCTCAGCAATCATAAAATGTCAGCTCTGTCAGTTAATTGTCTAAATTGGAGTGCAGATCACCAGCATTCAGTCTGCAGCGTTATTCCACTCATGAGTTGTTTTTAGTTTAATTGGCTTTTCAAGTAGTCCTGTCAATATAAATGTTCATCTGGGAATACTCCAAAAGAGCTATTATTTTATGTTTTTACTTAATAATCTGATGCAGCCTTGAAAGTTTGTTGTCTAATTAATTTGGTTTTTTTTAACAGAAATTCTTTTGAATTATTTGACTCAGAGTTGTGGTACTGCAAAGCTGAAATGATTCATACAAGTCAAGTTGCAGCTTAGATTTACCATGATTTGAGCTTTATTTGCTTTACTGAATATGTTTTGGATTGGGGATAGTGCTGTGTATTTACTGTGTATGTTTCAGAAGGATTAAATTCTGCTGTTTTCCAAACTTGAAGTCTAGGCAGCAGATTCTGTACCGGATAGTGCATCTCTGAAGTCTTGAGTCAATCACATCATCTTTGACAATTTGAATGTGATTTGATAAAGAATTTATTAGTAATGTTTTAACCAATTAACTAAAAGTTGTAATTTCAACTCTTTTGAAAAAGTGTGGCCATGTTAAGATAGTACAGAAAACTGGAAAGTCAAGTATTTCAAGTTATTTTTAAGATATACAGGTATGAAGGTTAATTGTTCTGGTGAAATCTAAAGTAGTTTATTTATATTTCCTGCACTAAAGTACAGTGTCTGGGAAACTTTGAAGTGGCAAGAAAGTATTTTTTTTAATTTATTGATCTAGATTTTTGAAATGGTGCTTTTAGCTGTTGAACAAAACCTTGAACTTCCATCCTGGATGTAATTACCCTGTTGGCGGGTGGTAACACGAATATGAATTTCTTCCCTATGTTTAGAGATCTTGTGTAATAATATTTGTAAAGAATATTAAGATCTTCCCAGAGAAGATCATAGGATGTTATGTACGCTAGTTCTGCCCTATTGTGTGTGAGAGTGCAGCCTGCAATGTTTGAGATGTGGTAAACCATTGGAGCACTCCCAGCCTTTCTGTATTTGCCTATGCTATTGACTAAAATGAAAACAAACATTTGTTTACAAGTGTTGAAGATGAATACAGATTTTGTAGAAAATACAGAAAAAATTAAAAGTACATATATTGGTATGGCTGCCCAGTTGAATCTTTGAGCAGAGCAGTCACATCAGCAGTACCTATTATGTTTTTAAAAGCAGCATTTCTGTTGTAGAAATAGGAGCTATTAAAAGTTCAGTTAAGACCAAAAATCAGTGATGGTGTAGCAGTGTGGGGTTAATAAAAAAACTACTACAGACGTGCATATATATATATATATATATACACACACACACACACACGTACTGTAATGGCACTATGTCCCTGATTTCAAACACTTAGAAGGGATGAGTGATTAATGTTTGTGTAGAATAGTTTCTTTAGCAGTTTTTTATCACACGTGTTTCTGTGAGAAACTAGGACAGAAAGAGGTAGAGCTCTTATTTCTCAATTCTTGATACTACTGCTGGTGTGGTGCGTTCTCTACCACTAAAAAGGGTGCCTCTGTAATGCGTATGCCTTTTTAGTAAGATATAGATGGTGCATTTTGGAGAGAAGATTAATTTGTTGGAATTGCAAAATGTGTTGCAAAAGCTTTTTAAGGTATTGCTCATATAAGGTAATTTTTTTGTAGTACTAGAAGAATAAAGAAAATCCAATCATTTCCGGTATATTTTTTAAAGATCCAGCTTTAATTAGGAAATAATAGGAATATAGATTAGCTTTGATGGGATAGTATCAGAGCATTGTTCTTCTACATACAGGAAAGTATTACACAATTATATCTAATTTATATAATTTCTAAAATATAGTATGGATTATACTTATAGATTGATAAAATATATACTAGTATAGCTCTGAATTTTTTTAGTACAAAACAATGGAATTTGGAGTTTTATTCAGCTGTAGTATAGACTCTTGAGAACTAATATAGAAGAGAGACAGGAGTTAGTAACTGCAGATGATTTCAAGAACATCTTGAGTGAATTAGTTTTACAACAATAGTTGCTGTCATCTGCAGTCTTTTTGGATACTATTTTATGAAGCAGTTTTATGTCAGTGTTCAGTTGCTAGCAGGCGAGTCATCATGCCATAAAGCTGTTACTACTTCTGAGTTTGATACTTTAAAATTAGTGTCAGGAGAGAAACAAGGCTTGAAAGGGGGTGAGGCTGTATCTTTTTACGAAATAACTTTTTCAACTTACAGCAATTGAAAATGAAAGACCATAAGTTTTACTGGGATTTGGGCTGCAGGTTGAAATCCCATTTCCAATTTTCTAAAACTGAAATGTTTCAGTGTAGAAGTTTCAAGAAGCTGAGTGCTGTTTGGTGATACTGGGATATACGTATCTGCTGTTTAAGTGAAGGTGCTTTTTGTTTCATGATGCCAGTTAAAAATATAGATGTCTCTTTTTCAAGCTGATTCATGTTTTTGCAAAAATGCAAAAGTATGGTTAGGATTGCTTACAAATCCAAACAAAGTGTGGCAATCGCTAGCAGGAATAGAGGATAATTAGAAGAAGAATCAAGATATTTTGTAAAATCAATGAATTGAAATAATAAGGCTTATTTTGAAAAGATGCAAGTAAATTGGATGCTAGTACTTAGTAAAGGCTACTACTTTCTAAAATGCACCCTGGAATTGGTGCCTGCGTTAAATGAAACTGTAATGTCTACAGTAAAATTTTTAATACAATTTTTATATGCTATGATAAATTATAGGCAGGAAGCAAGAGTTACTTTGTTACATCTGTAATTCAAGTCCACTTGAAATAAATGGTTCAGTGCTGCACAACTAGATATTAGAAATAGCTTAAACGAGACGAGCATCAGAGGATGATAAAAATGATGGTGGTTTCCTAAGTACTTTATAGTGGGGGTGTTTCAGACTCCGTAGGTAATATTTGTATACATATTGTCATCATTTACAATATCAGTTTAATTACCTTGACTAGTAGGAGGTTTTTTTTTTTTTTTTTTTGATGCTATCAGCTTTTTCTGAGAGCCAGAATGCCACTTGTCATTTTGGGATGACTTTAAGAGACATTTTCTGAGTTTTCAGCTACAGCTGCTGAAATGTGATGGGAACACTTAATGCTTTGATAATGCATTTCCAAAATGTCATAAACTTAACTGATTAGTATTGTGCCTGACTCCTAAGCCTCTTCATTAAGAATGCCACCTTCTGATGTCAACAACAAATTCACTCTACTGTTCTACTCTACGCTACACCAATAGAATGAAAAGTTTATGTTTTCTGACTATTTATTTACTTATTTTTTCCAAAAACACCTGTATAAAAATCTTAATCTCGTATAAGCTGGAAAATATTAGGTTGCAGTGGATAATGTGTGTTTTTAAAACTCTAGGGAAAATGAAGTGCTGACTTTCAAATACTCAAAATAATTGTTTCTGAGAAGTACTGAAACACAAAACTTGGTTATTCCATTCTCTGCTGTTGCTGTCACTAGTGTACAATGTCCTTCATCATAAACTTACACTGAACATTACTTTTAAGTTTACTGTTTTTGTGGTAGATATAATCTGAAATAATTATTGTATTTCTCAAATAGTATATGAATTAAGCAGCAGAATGCACTTACAGAAGTGAGACAGTGAAGTGAGTTTTGTTTTAGTTGGGTTTTTTGCCTTTCCTGGCAAGGCAGAGAGAGAGGTTGCTGATAGTGTATTCTGTTGAAGTGTCATTTTTGGGAAGTGGCAGAACTCTTTCATGATAAGGATGACTAATTTAATAGTAGTTGAGAGAATTTACATGGATGATGGTAAATATGTGCAGTGCTTTAGCAGAGGTGGATGTAGATAGGTGATGTAGTTTCTGAACTGATGGTATTAAGTCTCAGCAGTTCCACAGTATCATCCAACTGAAATCTTCCCAAAACTGTATTGTTTGGCGTCTACTAAATTGATGCCTTCGTGTCCTGTGGGAGAGTAGGATAGAAGATCAGTGTGGTTCTGCAGCTTTCAGATGTACAGCTATGTGCATGTCTGTACTGTGTTTCAAAATGCTGATTGAAGTAATCTCTCTGGAGTAATTGATGTCTGGAGCCATTTGATCAAAGAAGGTAGATTTGTCCCATATCCTGTGACTGGAGTTCACGTCTTGAATAGGCATATTTAATAGTCTTCAGAAGCTATCAATATCTTTTAGTTATTTGCATACTTGCTTTTTCTGTAGAACTTGTCTTGATACTTGAAAATAATTCAGTGCTGAAGAGCCCTCTATAGTAGTTGGTACTGGAAGATGCAGCAGCTGGTAGAAAAAAAATCAGTGATGACAGCTGGGAAGACAGGTCACTCAAGACTAAGTAATATTTAGAAAATATTTATTTAAAAGGAACTGAAAAACTTTTTTTGTTGTTGTTGAATTAATAAAATATGATCCTATCCCCCTCTCAGTCTTGTGGTTCTCCTTTTCTTCTTAATTTCCAAATTCTGAGATTATTCTGTGGGTTTACTCATAGTGAACGCTTTCCTGTACATGTGAGGTTGTTTCCTTGCTATATTCTAGTTCATATTTTAGATTGTTTGCATGATTGTAACAAGTTTATACAATTCTGATAATAACTATGTCAGAGTAGTCTTAAAAATTACAGTTCACAAGCTTTGAAACTCTTTGAGCAGATTATCCTTGCTTTCCTCAAATCCTGGAGCACAGGCAACAGAGAGCTGTTGAAGGGGAGGTGAAGCAGGTCATACTCTGTGGTGGGTTGGCCCTGGCCGGCAGCTAAGCACCACACAGCCTCTTGCTCACTCTTCCTGCAGCAGGATGGGAAGAGAATGGGAAGAGCGAAAAAAAGTGAGAAAAAGTGTGGCTCAAGGTAAAGATAGGGTAATTAAGTGAAGGAAAGAGGAAGGAAAAAAACCAGAGTGATGCAGAGGTAATCGCTCACAACTTTTCACAAGTAGACCGATGCCCAGCCAGGCTCTGAGTGGTGGCTTCCTCCCTTCAGTTTTTACTGCTGAGCATGGGATCATGTGGCAGGAATAACCCTCTGGTCAGTCTGGGTCAGCTGTCCAGGTTATGTCCCCTCCAAACTTCTTGCCTGCTCACTGGGAGCGTTCCTCCAGAGTGGGGAAAAGAGGCAGCCTTGGCACTGAGCAAGTACTGCTCAGCAACAGCCAGAACACTGGTGTAGTACTAGCCCTGTTTTAGTCACAAATCAAAAGCATACAGCTGCTGTGAGAAACATTAACTCCATCCCAGCTGAAGCCAGTACATCCACTGTTGATGTTATAGTGATTTTCTTTGACAATCTCTTCACCTAACTGCTGAAGTCTGGACTGTGCTGGAGTTAACAGGTATCACTAACTTCAATCAAATCAGTGTTCTGCCAGTTGTCACCAATCTTTACCTGTAGAAGCTTTTGTAATGTGAAACAGTAGGGTTCTCATTATTGCTAAAGCTTCCTACTCCATGTGTAGTTTGGTTTTTAGGCAGAGCAGACCTAGCCTCGGTGATTAAGGTGTTGGTTCATTTTTGCAGATGTACAATATAATGTTAACAGTCTCGCTGCCTTAAGTACAGAACCTGTTGTCGTCAGGAAATAGAACTTCACTATTGTGCAATCTAAACCCTTTTGGCATATGGGAGTTTTCACCATGAGA
The DNA here is from genome assembly GCF_036417535.1 of Chlamydotis macqueenii. Taxonomy (NCBI): domain Eukaryota; kingdom Metazoa; phylum Chordata; class Aves; order Otidiformes; family Otididae; genus Chlamydotis; species Chlamydotis macqueenii. The sequence continues at coordinate 20,882,809 of NC_141567.1, read as the reverse complement.
AAAGACTTAAAAATAGTTTCCCTAGTGTGTTTTTGCTCCATACTTGTTTTAATTCGGTTTGTGACACTATGGGGACTTGTAAACATTGTTCCACCTGAGGATACAGAAGATAATGTGAAACTAGGTAACCTTGGCAAAGGCATGTCTGTCGACAGTTTAAGGCTCTGTAAGTGTAACAGCAAGAAATATTAGGAAAAGTTAGCTAATATTTCAGGGCAACCACCTAAATAATTTTTGTTTGTTTCTGTGTTTGTATGCTGTGCCTATCTTGTAGGCGCAACAATTTTTTCTGATAAAATGTTTAAAGTAGTACAGGTATCAGTGTTAAAGATGCCTATTAATAATTTATTTTAGTTGGTGTTTCCCAGCCCCTCTCCAGGGATAATGCCAGAATGCAGAGGTTTTGCGTTTGTAATGATGACTTCGTCTCTGGAGAATTTTCCTGTAGATTTAAATGTCTGTAGTCATTGACACTACCCCACCAGATTCTGTATTTGCAGTCTCGCAGAGCAGAGAAGAAATACTTGGTTAAGACTTTATATCTGTACTGAAGAAGGAAACTTTGTTGCCGTTTATCTGACATGAGCTGGCATAGCATATGAGATCTTGTTTGGTTTTCGTAAGCATGGGAAAGTATCATCTATAAATAAAACTTGTGTTTTCAAATAGCTGCTGCATTACATTGAAGTTGAAATTTAATTAGATTACGTTAATGTGCACCATTTCTTTGATTGTTGTAGGTTGGAAATGTACTCAACTCTCAAACATACATTACATAATTAAAGATTACAGAAGCTGTTTGAGTTAAAACAAAACCAAACAAACCCCCCTGAAATGTATCATAATGCATGTGGAAGTTTCCTGGTCTTCACATTTCCAAGCCTACTTCCTCATGACTTAGACCAGCACAAAAATATTACAATCCGTTCCTTAAAATTACAGTTGTGTTTATTTTTGTTGTCCTTCTTTTGGAACTCCGTTACACATGCTTAGACAGGCATATAGTGTTTGGATTCATCAAGGTACATGATAGATTAGGTTTTAACAAGTGAATTCCTTTTTTTTTTTGACATTACGTGAATTGTGATAGTTCTCTTAAAGATAAATGTTCTCCTAGTGATGTAGCAAATTAATTGTTTTGAAAATGAAATATATTGGCTACAAGCAGTAGTAAGTAGTGTCGGAACAATTTACGCTTTACTGTTTCGTGCATGAGGGCAGGAATTCTCCTGTACTGATGACAGGTCTCAAATAGTTACCTAGTAAGCAGGTAAAAGATAAGACATAGTAAGGTATCTTTCTTGGCCATTGTCAGTGCTGTAGGATTGGCACCATGTCTTCCTTAGCATAATACTAAGGAAGGTTGGGGTGGGGTAGGAATGTTCACTATGTTTATCTTTAGGGATTTAATTTAGATATCCATTTTCTAAACCTATCGTCTCGGTAGTTAGTCGAATGTCCAAAAGCATCCTAAAGAAACAATGGTTTGGTACCTTTGAATATGTAGTGGTTCAGCATTTTGACATCTCAGTAAAGTTCAGGAATGCCTTTTATTGTATTTAGTAGTATCACTAGTAATAACCTGACTACAAAACAGATGTAAACTCTTATTGTATCTTGAGATGTAGCCAGGGATTGCTTCTGTGTTTTAAGAGCAGCAATGTAGTAATTTTTTTCTTTGCTGAGACTGTAGAATAAGGTGTTAATTGGACAGCTGTCAGTGCTAGATTTCATGAAGCATGGTCTGCAATAAGTGCTGGAACAGTAACGAGAAATTTTTTTCAGTCTGCATCACTTGCTTGGCATAAACAAATTACTGTTCTGTGAATTTGTGCGTTCTGTTATGCTGCTCCTCCCTGGGCTCACTGATCGATCATTCAGTCATATTTTCTGAAGTTTTCAGAATATGCCTCCATAAGACACAGCTTAGTTTTCATGTCAGATTTCCAGCTTTAAAGGAGATAAAATTTCAGCTACAAACCAGAATATTTTAAGTTTTGTTATGGTTATTTTTGTATCTCAAGTACATTATTTTTTTTTTCCTGATTGCTAGAAAAAATTGATGCATTTGGGTGCATTTATATTAACAGTTGCAACATTGCTTTTAGTTTTAATGCTGATTTTAAATTGGGTCTCAGTGTTTACTGACATTTTTCTGGCTTTACCACTGAAGTTTTATGACTTCACTACTCTGGTCCTCTGCTTTTTGTATCCTATTTCCCCTGTCCTTCTCTACTCCAGATCTCCCTATTTAAGCAGTTTTCTGCTTTTACTCTTTTTGTGTTTAAAAAACAAACAAACAAAAAACTACCACCTACAAAACCAAACCCCGCTGTTGATGGACAGTGCTGTATGCTTCCTGCCTGGGCGATCCGCTTTGTTTTGCTGCTGTTGCTGATTTCGATGTCTCCTAGGATGGGAACTAGAATGGGAGGTCTAGTGGGTCGGGGGAAGATACAGGAGAGTTACTGTCTCTTTCTTCTCGTTAGGAGCACAAGTAGCAATTATGCTGCCTCTCCTGCAGGTTTTACTGTGCTCTGGATGCAACTGATCTGCAAAATGATCAATAATATTCAGCAGTGCTATTTATTATAAAGCTCTCGTGGAGTTTCTAGAGCAAGTTAGTTTGAGGTCTTGCTGTAAAACAAAGACTGAAAAAATGAAGTATATTTCTCAGTGTTTCTCATGTGTTTGGCTCTGTTTACGAGTGTATGGCTAAAGAAGTTTTCTGTCCTTCAAAGCAATTATTAGCAGTATGAGAATAAGAGTTTCTCCCTCTCTTTCTTACAAGAAAAAGTACAGTAGAACTTGATTCTGACATCATATTAAAAGCAGAATCTGACATACAGTATAAGGTGCTCAAGGTGCTCAATAAATATATTACAATTTCATTAAATTTTGCAGCATTACAGTGAATTAGCAAAGACCTGTCTTAATTTGCGGAGAGCCTGAAGGATGGGAAGGTGAGATGACCTACTTCAGTGACAAAGATTTGTGCTTTTCAGAATTGGGAAATCTACTATGTGTAAAAAATCTCAGACTTTCCAGTGGTTTTGTTTGTATTTTCTCTCTTTGATTCTGTCTCTCTCTTTTTTTTTTTTTTTTTTTTCTTCCCTCCATGTCATTAGACCTTCCAGTAGTTTAAGGGATGCCTTTAGTCATTAATGGTCTGACTCCTCATAACCTTGTGAAGAAAAGTCTATGGCAGTATGGTACGTGATACTGTTTTGGCTAGTGCAAGGTCACACCAAGGTTTTATGCTACATGTAGTTATGGAGAATTTCTACTGCCTGGGAACACTTTTACAGTTAATAGGAAGAAAATTCTGAAGAAAGTGGGATGAGAAGATATAGATGAAAGTTCCTTTATATACTGAAGTGCAAAAATGGCTGAGAACATAATGATTTTTTTTTTTTTTTTCTACCTCAGGAAGCAAAAGTAGTGTTTTTTTTTAAAAGTAACTGAATTATTTTACTAGACTGACTTATTGAGAGAATTACTAAAATGAAAAAGATTCCAGATCCACATTAATACTGACTGAATGTTGGATATAATTGTCTTCTGTTTCTGACAGCCCTCATCATTCTTTACTTTGCTGCTTCTAGAAGGAGTATTTAATGAAGCAGGGGCTGTGATTAATTGATGACATCCATGCCATCTCAGAGATCAAATTGAATTTAAAATGTAAGTCCCTGTTTCTGTGTGTCCTGGGTCTCCTCTAAAGATCTTTCACTCCAGAACAAGCAGAAGTGTATTTTCTTTGATCTTAGATATCTTATCCTGTTATCTGGGCATATCATGCATCTACTTGAGAAGTGCTGAGCTTAGGAAAACAAGGCTCCAAACCCATGCAAATGCAGTCTATCTCTGATTTAGCTTCTCAGCGGGGACTTAAGTGCTGCAGCCAGTTTGGGTGGCTGGAGCATGTACTGGGTTTTTTACAGTGACTGTACACTCTTGAGACATTTTAAATTTCTTGGTGTTTCACCAGCACTCTGTCAGGGTGGTTCATCAAGACTGACGTAACTAAATACAAATGTCGAATTATGCATGTGCACCCATGTACTGTCTTGAGGCTCATTTACTGGAATTGTCTGTAGTCTTATTTTTATACTGTTCTCAAGATAAGAGCTGGAGGAGTTTTTTAAAAATTGATTTACAGGTTGCTTTATGGTTGTTATCTTTCATTCTGTCTGCACCAAGGTAATTTTACCTGTGACCTAGTCAGTATGCTGTATAAGTAAAGATGAGCTTTAGAGGAAAAAATTTGAGTAATACATTGGACAAATTACTTGTTTTCTGGCTCTCAGATGTTGCCAAGTTCCTGTTTGTTAGGATTTCTGCTCTCCTTTCTATGGATTCTGCAGCTTTCTTTTTAATCAGAAGGGAATATAACAGTAGTCATATATAACTTGGCATAAATTCAGCAAAAAGTTGTTGATAAGCTGAAGAACTTTATTTTGTTGACCTGAGCTCATAAATTCCTCTCAGTTTTAAATTCTTCAGGTTTTAGATTTGGTCATGGTTGGTTGCTTGGTTTGTTTGTTTTTTTTTAATGTAGAATTATTTTCCCTAGAAGTATTGGTTAAGTTGCTTGGTTTGGTGTTTACTTTCATTAGGAAAATAATATTGTAGTTGTGGATAAATTAGCTTTCTACCTACTGTTGTCACTTGTGTTCCCTAGAGAAAAAGACTTCTGAGAGATTGGTTCAGTTGAAACTACTAAATTACCCTAAAATCAATTTTTAAAAGATTACTTTTCCCTTTGTTTAAAGCTTATGTAAAATAAGCAAATAATGGTTTTTCTTAGTGTGATAACTGAATTTTTTTTTTTTTTTTTTTTTTTTTTTTTTGCAAGCAATCGTAAGATAATTTTAGGCAGTTGTGATTTAGAAGTGGTAATCTTTCTTGGCCATGTTGATAGCTTGCAAATTAGCTTTAATTCCTTGTGAAATTAAATAGGAATCACAGATGGCTGAGGACTGTCTTTAGTTGGATAGTCTATTATAGATAATGAATTTCTACATCAAATTAAGTGATATTGCTGGTACTTATTGAAAATCGGAGTGAAATATTGAGGTTTTGAGATCCACTTGGATGTTTTTTGGTAGTTGATACAGATTTGAGGGGTTCTAGGGACCAGTATTTCTAAATTACTGAATTTGTCTGCTAAAAGAATCTCCTGCACTTTTTTTTCCTACAGGAATCTCCTGTAAATTCTTGAACAAATATTACTGAATACTTGTTATAGACTACTAAATGACTGAAGACTCATAAGATAATTGTATTAAAATGTTTTATGATTTAATGTTATTTGGATTGTATTTTGAAGCTGAAACAAGAAGGGATGTTTTCCTTTAGTTAGAACTCTTCCTTTAAGGCTGTAGCTGTTATATCCGTTGTTTTTCCTGCAGTCTGAACTTTTGTATGTTGGGGCTCATTCAGGTTTGAAGTGTGCTTCTTTTCTTTTGAAATGTGAAGAATTTAAAGGAAATTATCTAAAGTTAAGGAAATAATCCTTTAGTTCAATGAATTGGTATTATCCTCATCCTTTTGTGGGATCCTATAAGGACAGGCTGAGAGAGTTGGGGCTGTTCAGCCTGAGAAGAGGAGGCTCTGGGGAGACCTTAGGGCGGTCTTCCAGTACCTCAAGGGGGGCCTACAGGAAGGATGGGGAGAGACTGTTCAGCAAGGCCTGTTGTGACAGGACTAGAGGTAATGGTTTCAAAATAGCGGGAGACAGATTTAGATTAGATATTAGGAAGACATTTTTTACACTGAGGGTGGTGGAGCACTGGCCCAGGTTGCCCAGAGAGGTGGTGGATGCCCCATCCCTGGAAACATTCCAGGCCAGGTTGGCCGGGGCTGTGAGCAACCTGATCTGGTTGGAGATGTCCCTGCTCCTTGCAGGGGGGTTGGACTGGATGGGCTTTAAAGGTCCCTTCCAGCCCAAGCTGTTCTATGATTCTGCAGTTTCTGGTGTCTATGTGGTCTATAACCATGTGGCTGCATCTCATAGATTTCTGACCTGTAGCCAGCTGATAGACGTCAGCTGTCTGGATGCATGCAGCACATACAACCACAGTGTGCGGAGTTCTTGCATATGCATGTCTGTGCGTATGAGTTTGAGACTGACCAGTATCACCTTCTGCTGGGGTTTGTGGGAGGAGAGGAGGAGAGTTTCATCTCTAGATTTCTAGTCGAGATTGCATGTGTGTGTGTGCTATCTCAGATGTACAATGTCTGTTTTGAGCTGGGATCTGTTAGCTGCCTAGATATGGAAAAACTTTCTGAAATAAAAGCTGTGGAAGCTGTAGGAAATTTGTTATTCTATTTAGTAAGTTTGAATACTTTCTTTGACTTTCTGTCTAGTGAGAATCAGTAGTGTTCTAGGTGCATTTTAGCATTCTCACGTTTCCTGAATCTAGGAATGGAAAAGAAATAGCAGACTATATGCGTAACATTGTAGTTTCTATTAGTGTGACTTTCGTATCTTTCAATGCCATTTTGGGGTTTTTTTTCAGAGTACTCTTTATCACTCTACTATTTTCTCCTCCTTTTACTTTCTGCCAGCTTCCTTGATATTTGCATTGATTTTTTTTCTCTATTTTAAAAAAAAAAACCCACAAACCAAAACCACTGTTCTTTCTGCTAATTTTGTAGTTGATTGCCACAGTTCTGTCATCTTTTTGGGTTTTTTTTGCCATGTTGTGGTTTCAGTAATACAAGATAGGATATACTATGTGTTACAAAATATCCTGTAGAGACTTTTCCCAGTTAAGATACCAGTACCTGATACACGCCCTAACCAAAGACTCCTTGAAGTGCCACACACAGGTTGTCATATTCCTACGGATCAATAGCAATAGCTTGAGAGAATCTTCCTGGACAGCATTGGAGTACTGAGGCTGATTTTCTTCCCATTACCTGCCAGGTAGGTGTTTGAGATTAGCTGAACTCATTAATTTCACTTATCAGTTAATCAGCAACCTTCAGTGTCGTCCTCAGTCTGTTTGATATTGCTAGGAGGCCGATTTCCTCTGTTAAGTCCTTTGGATACTCGAAGGCTTTATGTCAGGACAACCATCATTGTCATTGTTTTCCTGACAGCTTTATCGATGTGTACAAAGAAAAGCTGCTGGCCAGAGCAGCATTTGAACAGGTCCGTCCATCTCAGCATTGTGCGGCTTAAAAATAAAACTTTTACTTCCGGCGTTAACATGGGAAGATAGTGGGAAGATAGTTCCAGAAGCAGGTACTACATGCGAAGTTACCATACCTTATTTCCTGGGATACTATCCCATTCTGTTTTGGATTTTGAGAGCCAATTTTGAAAACCGTCTAAGTTAGGTGGAGTCTAAATGCCAAAGTTGCTTTGAAGTGCAAGATAAAATTCTCAGAGTTGTGTTGAAAATCTAGGAATCTGGATCTGAGGTTTGTGCCTTGGTTGATTCTTTTTTTTAGGCTGTGTGTCAGTGTGCGTCAGATGTGTTAGTCCTAAATCACTTGCAGGTAAGTATTAGTCTGCCTGTCTTGTTTTCAATTTATCCTGTTTTACATGAACAAAATATTTCCAGACAACTGAAGCAGGGACATAGCTTCTCTTATGAAAGTCAGTATGTTGAGTCTGTGGTCAGCCAGGCTGCAGTAACACAAACATCAAGAGTGTGGGAATCTTACTGGGATGGTAATTTCAAAGCTACTTTTGTGAGTTTTTTGTGGACAGAGACAAGTAGAACAAACCAAAGAGGCCCTGCCAGTTTTTGAAATATAATTGAGTTTGATGTACTGTGTACTCAGTTTTCTTTGCCACTGACCCTGCAAAATTTGCTAAAATGAAGGCTGTGTGTGATGAAGTTTGAAAATGGTCACGTTTGAGCCTAATCCATTTAATATTATAGGAAGTTATTGTAATTTTTCAGGAGATACTTAAGAAGGTGTTTTAAAGTTTCCGCCACTGAGTTTTCAAGAGGCATGTTACTAGAACAGGGAACTGGAAAAAAATGTAAGTGAAGACATTTTAAGTTAGCCCTAAATGAAATAAATTCTATTCCCAGTTTCTCTGAGCATAGTAGTGTGGTGATGCAGATGTTTCATTAGGACAGAAAGAGGAGTGTTTATATAAGGGATGAGGAAGCAACAGAATTGTTGGAGCTCTCTAGATTTCATTGTGATTGTGGCAGGTACACAGTAAGAATTTTCTTTCCTTGGGAGAAGACCTTTTACTTGTAATAAGATGCAAGTTATAAATAAGATGCACAATACGTTATTTGCACAGGTTAACTAAGCTGAATTAAAATGGGTTTTATTACAGTGAGAGTCTAGTGCTGCTCAGCCTGATGCTCATATGTGAATGGCTGTGCTGTGTGAAATTCATTTAAACTGTAATTTTTGGTCACAGTGGTGGATCCACCACTAAAGGTCATACATAGTGCTAGTCAATCTGTAATCCTTGTTAAGCAAGCATACTTAACATTGCGATGTGAATCACTTTTTCTGGATTTTTGCTTCCTCCATCTGTGAAAATACAGATGTATCTTGTGTAACATAGCTTCTATTTGCCCACTAATGATGCAGTAAAAAACTGCAGTTTGTTCAGGGGTGAGTTTCTTCTGATGTGGAATTATTCTGTCTAACCCAGGGGAACAAATTTTTAGAACCAAGTTTTTGAATCTAGCAGTAACGTAAAAATGCATAACTACTGTTTTAAGACTGCAAGATATTTTTCCTGTTAATCTGGACACAAAGTGTCCATTCCAACCTTGGAGTCGGATTGGAATAAGCCTTTGGACTCCTAGGACTTAATTTTTCAGTGGAAGAAGGGTTTCTGTAGAGTGAGAGTGAGTTGTGGCTGCATTGCCGTTTGCAGCATTAACCCGAGTATCTGCGAGTATGCCAGGGTGTCAAAACCAACTTGAGGCAAGTGCTGGCATGCGGATAGCGCTCCAAAGCTGTGAAAATTTAGTGAAAGATTGAGCAATCTTAGCATTTGCATCCAAATTGGAGTTAACTTAGACTCATCTTTTTTCTAACCCAGGAGTGCACTTGAGATCCTCCTCATTCAGTCTTCTTTTGGAAGCATAAATTAGCACGAACCTCTAGAGTATGAAATAGTCCTAGAAGGCAGACGACAAGACTTGGCAAATGGGTCTGTGTGAGATGAGGTCCTGTACAAAGATGGGTGTTTCATTCTTGCTTTATTTCCAAATCAAGATGGAACAAGTTTGAATTTGATGATCCAGCTTGGGTTCATAACCAGTGTTGTACAAGATGCATCTGTCTAATGTTTCGGAGTGTGTGTTTTGACCTTGCTTATGATAAATTACAGCTTGGTCTTCAAATGGGTTTAGTGTTGTGCACCAGTAATCCGTTTGAATCTCTCCTGGAGTGAAAATAGACATAGTTTTAGTTGCTCTATTATATTTCTAGGGTTCTCTCTTTCCCCACTCTCACTCCCCTTGCACTTGAAATAGCTCTGGATTTTGATTTTGGAAGTAAGGTTGTACTTTATTCAATCTTGGGACTAGTATTGCCCAAATAATCCATTCTATTAAAAGCACAGAAATAGTGTGTCACATGCTACCCAGATTTATTGCCTGCTGGCAGCTTAAAAAAACCTACATATCGTAATTAGACTGCAATTAGGAGGGTTTTGTTGTTGAGGTTTTTAAAAAATTCTTGCTTAGTGTTTGGCTTGAATTTTGGGGCCATGTCATATGTCAGATTTCACTACCGAACAACTATGCTTTGGCAAAGTAGTTCTGCACTCTTAAGCTGTAAGCCCACGTAAGCACGCTACCAAAGAGCTTGGTGTGAGAAAACTCATCATTTCAATAACCTGCATTCTCTTCTGTCGGCTTGGTGGCTTTCATTCTGGAATGGGATGTCATTGAAAACTCATTTTCTTGTGGCGGCATTGTAGAATTTAATGGATGGTTTGTGTTGCTGGAGGAATAACATTGTTTTCTACTTACCCAAGTCCTTTGGTGTTTCTTTCCAAACGAATTAGAAACAAATTTTGTAAGTCGGCCTCAAAGGTTGTCACACAACAAATATCTTATGCATCGTATGCAGCGTGTCTAAAGTAATGTATTTTAAGTCTTCAATAATACTTAATGAGGATTATTATAATTAAGAATAGAGCTAATGCTCTTAATTTATTCTGAACACATTAGATTCTTTGTTCAGTCTATTTTGACTGCAGATCAACGTGACTTCATTGGTACGGTTGGCTTTCGGCATCAGGAGCTCAGGCCCCTGAGCGTCCTGAGCAGGGATCTGGCTGAACTGGGATGCAGTTGCTGGTGGCTGCTGGTGGCACCTGGATTTCCATTCTGGGGCATCTGGGCTGGAGAGGACCAGGTAGAGGAATTTCCTCGTCTTGTCTCAGCAGAAAACTGGTTGAAATAGGATTTGTTTTTGGGGAGCAGGTGTTGAGGAGGATTCCTCTGGTTATAGTCTAGAGGTACGCGATCAAAGCAAGCTGTTTCTGCATAGTATCAGGGCTGAGCCCATTTCATACTGGTGAGGTAACATCAAACTTGCTGTTGTAGTCTGTGGGAAAGAGGTATTCTCGCTGAACACAGTATGGATTCATATACTGGGTATTTTTCTAGTGCTGTCTGTAAAAATTAAGCAAAAACCCAGAATGACTTGGATAGCTGGTGGATTCTGCAGTTTAGTTTAAAAAGAACAGAAATGCAGTGTGCTATTTCAGACTTAAGAATTAAAAAAAACTTGTGAAAACCAAGGGCATTTGCGTAGAAAAATGTACCTGACACTCCTAGTCGCTCTGTGGCCTGACACTCCTCGTCATGCTGTGTCGAATAATGCTGAAGGAGTATCCTGCTGTCATAGCTTGTGATGTTTCAACTGCTTCTATAGACTGCTCTTGTAACTGTAACTAAATGCAAGTTTTAGTTGATTTCTTTGATTTTAAAGGAGCCATACACTGTGTTCTAGTTCTGTAGCTTTGCAGCATGCTTTTGTATATTCGCTAACCATATTAGGTCACATGCTATTTTTAGTATAGATTTCTTTGAAGTGGTAAACTCATGGTTTTGTTCCATGCAATTTTAATTGAAACTGCATTTGCTGTGCCTTCAGAAAAACAAAACAATTAAATAATAATAAAATATACCACAGGTAGATGAGCTAAAAACATGTGGATATTAATTTTTGTGCTTCCTTGCTTAAAAAGAGATGAGAGGTTCAGATGGGACAAAACCTTAAGCTGGGTTTATTTTAATAATTTCTATCAGAGGTCAGAAGCCTTCTGTGGCCCTTACCTTCACCTTGTTCTGTGACAACACTCTGCAGAACAAATTCACCTCACAACCTTGGTGTGTTGGATGTCCTGTCCTCAGGAGAAGTGTTAATTACAGTAATGGACAGGGTGGACAGAAAAATGGAAAGCTTAAAAGATTGACCAGTCACACAAAACTGTGTTAAATATAAACACCTCATTTAAAGAGTAGCTAAAGTTACTTCTTCTCATCTTCCTTGATTAGTAGGCAGTTGCGCTTGAGAACCCACGTATGATTCCATTTCTTTAATAGGGAGCTTTTGTTAATAACTTTCCCTTGTGAAGTTTATGGGTAAAAATGTATTGTATTGGTTATATGGCTGTACATGTATTCTAAACATGCAAATATGTTTATTTGAAATACATAGCTCATTATAGCACTTTTTAAAGAAGGGAATAGAAGTGGAATATATGGAGTATATTGCATTTCTGGTTTATATTCATGTATTTGTATGTGTGCGTGTACAAAGAAGGGAGTAATAAAAAGTAGAAAAGAAAAATGAAGAACTATTTTCAGTGAGGATTCTTTGAAAAGGAAGATGAAATAGAACCACGGGTGGGAGTCGGTGTATAGAGTTCCACAGAGCTGAAAAGGAAACTGCTACGTAGAGGAGCTCAGGTGGCTGGCAGTCTCCAGAGTATTTTGAGGTAAAACCAAATTGAAAGAAGATTTAGGTTTTGGTATTGAACCAATTAATAGAAGATGAGAGTAACTTGACTGCATTTCCTAAAACTACCATAGAAAGCAAAGGTTATAATAAAGCCTTTCTCACTTCTGTGTGCCTTGTGACAGCCTTAAAATGGAATAAAACATTTTGTTGTCATGACATTGTGTGTTTTTGTAATAAGATTATGAAACATTTGTGTTTTGGTTGTAATCCACACCTCTAATAACCAGACTCCATTACCCTGTGAAGTTTGCTGTAGATTTTGTAAAATGAATGCAGATCAATTTGAGGGAGGTGTCCACGCATTTTACAAGAAAAAGGCAATGTAACAATTAACACAAATGAGAAACATCTCAGCAGCGAAGCCAATGGATAGATCGGTGTATGGTTTTAATTAGCTGAGAGACATTAAGTGGGATAGCAAGGTGAGAGCTGAAGAGATACTGCTTGCACCCTTCGTAAATGATGAACAGTTGGTTTGACGTGTTCTGTGAGCTTTGAATTTATCCTTAAAAACATAACGATTTATAACAGAAGCCATAATGACTAAAATGGAATGTATTACTTAAGGTCCCTAGGTAGTTACTGCATTGTAGCTCCAGAGCAACAAAAATGAAATTATTGTATCCATTTTTTTTTGGCACAGGGCAGTGTTCTTCTGAAGGTCAGAGTTGATCGGTGGTTTGGAGCAGCTCTTCAGCTGGTAAACCCAGGGAAGTTGGTAATGCGGCGCGGGGGAAGATTTTTCCCTGACTTCAGGGAAAGTATGCACATTCATATCTTTAGAACCTATTAAGTTGCAATTGATTCTCTGTTACATTGTCAAGGAAGAAGCTGTAAATATGACAAAGTTGATGATTTTTGAGCAAAGTCTTTGGAATGAGTCTAATTAGTGTCTTGCTACATGCTATTTAAGGCATTTCTTGCCTTACCATGTTTTATTTAACAGCTTAACCTTGAGGTGCATTTTGGTTGAGTTTCTGATATTCAAGACTTCTTATTGTTAATATGTAATTTCATTAAGTATTAATTATACTAATTGTTTTTCTAAGAATGGAAATTTTAACTCCAAACAAGAGAAACACTGTAGGCTTCAGATGTACTTATTCTGCTAATTAATAGTTATAAATTAACTTGAACATGCTTTCTAGAATAGTGGGATCCTTTGAGGAAAATGGCTTTTAAAATTACCGGGTAGATACATTATGCCAGAGACATGAACATCATCTTTAGAGCCCTTGGATTGGCAGAGTGTCTGGAAGGCAGCTATCCATCCTGATAGGAACCCTCCGCTTAAGCGAAGTCACTTGTCCTTCCTCTCTCAAATACTGGTTTGGACATGGTGACTAACTGTCTGTCGTGGAAGGGTGGTTTAGAAAAGGTGATAAATGCAGTAGTGTAGATTGTCCACCAAGAATGTGACGCAAGTCAGTAGGCAAAGGATGGCAGCAGTGTATATATTATGGCCATTGAGTGTTTGCTCTGTCCCTTTCTATCTCCAGCCTCACTGTGTGCATCCCTAACTTTTTATTTTATCTGGTAGTGTGGCCCTGAGGCGAATCACTAATCATGCTCATTAGCTTATGAGGTTTATTACTCTGATTAACCTTTCTCCATGTGCCCTTGTGGCAGCGCAGTTAGGGATGTAGCTCCAAACGATCCATGGAATTGGAGGACTGGAGCGTACTGTGTACTAGTGATAGGCAGAAGCACTGCGTTTTAGCTGCATTTGGAAGCTCCTCTGAGTTTGAGGCAAAGAAAATAACTGTTATTCTTGACATTTAGATCACTTTACAATGCACCTCAGCTTTCATCCTTTGAGAAATTGTGTCAGTAATTGAAAGAGCCATCGTCTCATTTCACTTATCTAAAGCAATCTCAGTCTTCATTCTCATAATTATTGGAAGAGCCCAGCAGCAAAAATCTGATTAGTGATTTCCTAATGCTCCTGGAAAGCAACATTTCTAGAATAATAGTCTGTCCTGAGTCAATGATACAAGTCAACGTTGGTGTGAAAACAGATTAGGAAATGTCTAAAGAAATTTATCGCAATGTTTTTCTTTGTCACAGCAGCATGGTGGATATAATAGTTCTGTTCAGTAATTGAAACAGAAGACAGTTCTGGAAGTGAAATCCTCATAGCTGGGTAATATTGGAGTTAACATAAATTTTTCCCATTCTCAACCCTTGAAGAAATTTAACTATAATGAAATTAGAAAGAATTTTAAGTGTACTGGCATTTTTGGAAAGGAAATTCAATATACTTTTAGACTTGGAGGTTTTTTCCACGCATAGAAATAATCTTTAATCTGTTGCATGGACTGCACATAAAGACCAAGAAAATAAATACTCAGGTGAGAAAACATTAACACTTGAGTGTACGATACCTGTGTACAGAACTATGGTATTGGACAAATGGCTTCTGATTCCACCAGTTTCTTTGGTTCGCTGCATTTTAATTAAGCTTCTGATTGCTGCCTCAGTAAAACCTTCCTGCTTCAAAGGATTGATAAGCTATCCAGATTTGATCTGAGCTATTGTGGGGATGTTGAATAGCATGTAGGGGCAGCACATTTCTTCAGTCAATTATTTTTAAAAGATTTGTTTTATCTTTCATTTTGAACATTATGGAACAGTCAGTGATTAGTTATGCAGTTATTCAAAAGTAATAGTGTTCTTTTCATTCGTAGGTCCTTCTAGAGGAAGAAAGTTGCTCAAGTCCTGTGGGGAGCTTTGCTTTAATATTAGAGAATTGTCCAAAGCTGAAATTGCCACCGAAGCTTCTTAGGTGATCTCTTACAGTATTTCGATGGGTCTTATTCTGAGTTAAAGCTCTTCACCTGTGAAAGAGCGTGTAGAGAGCTAGGTCTCTCAGTCATCTGTTTATTTCAAGTTTATTCATAAATGATCTAATAAATCTGAAAGCATGGAGGATTGTTGCAAACTGCTTAGTTTCCTTTCTGTTTAAATAATCCTATGCTAATGGCTGTGTGCGTTATTAAAATACTCCTGGATTACATTATGGCACATATAAAATAATGTAATACCGTGTTCTGTGAAGGCGTTTAATAAGAGTGAGATTAGAATTAAGACTGTATTGTGACCCACTGACATATCAGCTCTGATCTTATCTAAATCCCCGTCCATTGCTTTTAATGCAATTTGCATGTTGTAGTAAAGTCAGGCATAACAGATCTGAACCACTTGGAAGTGTAACAAATGCAGAATGTGTGATCTTCTTGTTCATAATTGGAAAATATACATGAGAGTAATACATGTGCTCCATCATCCCTTGTTTTCCTCTGTATATGAAAGGAAAAAATACCTTTTTGGACTAATCCTTTTCTAAAAAAAAAAAACTTAGAATGTGTTACTGTAATTTTATAATAATTGTTGGTCACTTGCATTAACAAACTACAGATGTGAAACAAGCAGATTTCTGATGAGTCTGGAGCGTATTTCATAGGAAGACAAAACAAAAAAAGCTCACCTTAGAGCTTAACATGAGATCAAAATTTCATTCTGTGAATACATTCTGGTAGCTGTGTCAATGTATAGGTTAGGTAATTTTACTGTCCTGTTCTTGCAGGGCACCAAGGGATTTTGTTTCTCTGCTCCTGTTTCCATGGCAATTAGAATTAGATTAGGCTTAGGTTCACAGTGACTAAATGAGAGAGACTAAGCTACGATGCAGTGTTTATTAGTCTGGAACATACTGTGTCTTTTTAGAAAATAGCTCGAAACTGTGCTTAAGTTGTTGCTTTTCTGGTTGCTGTCGAGTTGCTTGTCTCTATCTTGCAGTGTACAGGTCTTTTGCTTGTGGCTAGGCAGTCTGATGGTACTTGTGCTCTTTGTATTCATGGTGATGTAGTCTTCAAACAAGAGAACGGTCCCTGGGTCCTCGTGATAAATAGCTGCGTGTTGAAGAGTCACTTTGCATATCTGCAAATAAGTAGCTGTATTAACTGTTTCAAAACTTCTCTAGCCTACTACTGATTTTTGCAGTATTTTGAGTGCAGTGCAATGGTGTGATTTTTATCAGCGCCCAGCGTTTAGGAAGACCAAAACCATGTCACTCTTCTGTATTTGTCTATGCAGTTTTTGTGTGTGTGTATGCATACATAATAATTTTTTTCCTTCTGATACTTGTTAATGCATTCCCAACACCCTTACACCAGGAGTTTTTTATACTCACTGTTTTTCCAGGAATTGGAATTGGAATGGAGAGTAGTATTTTTGGTAGATTATTGTAGTCCCCTTCTAGTTAATTCCCGTGGGGATTCTGTAACCTCCCCCTTCTACCAGTATTGAAATGTCTTGAGCATTAGAAAGTTTTTCTCAGTGTCCAACGTGAATCTCTATGAGCATAAATGTAAATGATTTCTCATTCAGCTTTTAGTGTACTTGAAGAACAATTAGTCAGTCTCTTCTTTGTAACAATCTTGGGTTTTTTTTTTTGAAACTGCTGTTGTGTTCCATCTCAGTCTTCTCTCCCATAAAACCAGCTTGCTTCAACCTCTCCTCCTAGGCATATTCTTTAAACAGATACATTAAAATTTAAAGTGTCTGGAGAATGACAACAACAAAATGAGAGTTTGAAGTATAGATCTTTATTTTGCATAAGACATCCCTGTCAAAACTTTATTTGAACCTTATGATCTCCTAAGCAAGGCTTCTTGTTTTCTAGAGCAAATAAACAGAAAATAGAACAATTCTAGTATGCATTAGAATAACGTTAGAGAATAAAGATACAGAAACTCACACCAACATACAATGTCTTTTGTTTATTCTGCTTTGAGTACAGCAGATTAAATACAATATCAAAATGTAAACATATCCTTGGACTCACTGAAGAATTATCGTACTGACACTTGATCTGCTTAATGTCTTGGGAGAAAAGGAGAAAATGAAATCTGAGTTCCAGAAAGCTGCAAGTCCTGAAATTGTGAAGAGGAGTGATTTATAGTTTCTTAACTGCATCTCAACTCCTATTATGAAGAAATAATTAAAGATGACTGACAGCTGTATACATTTTTCTTATTTGTACAAGTATTCCTTTCTTTGACACCGTTTTATTACCTTTTGTCTTTACCATTTTGCATACCAGCTTTACAAATGTGGAGTATTTGATTAACAGCTAAGTGAAAATGATAAGACCTGACTAATGAAAATTGTGCATCTTCTCTCACTTTCTTTTGATTTTAGTAGACGGCAAGTGGTGCCATATAACTTACAAACAGGTAAGAGGTAAATCCCTTGCAATTGATTTCATCTGAAATGGATTACACTGTGTTACACTTTTCTGCCTCAGAACGTTCAGTAACACTACTTGATACTGCAGTACAGTGTCGCTGTTGCATACCATGGTTCCCAAGACCCCTCTTCAGTTTCTTTCTGGATTCTAGTCTTAAGTCTTGAAATCTGGTCATTCGTAGTCAGGTAGCAGCAGGAGTGGTGTTGCTCTGTTAGTTTTGGCTGCATGATTAGTGTTTAATTAGAGGTAAGCTGAACGTGGTGGATACACAAAGTTATTCGCCCTCTGAGACTCCAAAGAACCAGGCACTGGGCACCCATATGTGTCAGATTTTCACTTCAGCCTTCACTGTCGAAGGAGAGATGTTTTCTTCAAAAGCCACAACTTAAAAGCTTCAGGAATATGTTGTCCTCTACTGTTGCTTTCATGAGAATGAGCCTTGAATTTCCATTGTGCAGAGGAGGACTGGCCTTTCCTGCCTGCAGGACAGGTATATATATTCATTTCATGGTGGGTTGGGTCGTCTGAGCACCTAAGCTCAGCCACTACCGTGGTTCACAGTCCAAAGAAAGGAGAGTTTTTGGGAGTCCTTGACTCCTCTCTTTCTGCTCATCTGAACAGATGGAGTTTCAGTAGTCGTCTCAGCTGTGGTATTTTCTCTGTCCCTTAATGGGACCCTTGTGGCTTTGGAAACTCATTTAAGCACTACTTACGTAGTTGTGCCTTTACTTTAGTCTATTGCTACGTTGTCTTTTCTGCAGCATTTGGAGTAACTTGCATTTGCTAGTGGTATGCGGTATAAGTATCTCTTATACTCAGAGATTGAGGTTGCTGTATCAATTATACCTAACCATATATGTGACAGGTAATTTAATGAGACAAGAGTTTCCATTTTATTTTTAATCTCGGTTATTATTAGAGCTCATTTATACAGTTGGGATTGGCTTCCCTCCCCACCCCCTGCAGGAATACTCCATGCATTTAGTAGGGCAATTAAGTTCTCTAAATTATATGTTGTAATATTCCTCCTTTTTTTTTTTTTTTTTTTTTTTTTTTCCAAAAATCAGTTTACTTCAATGTATTTGAGTTGTCATGTGTTTGAATTAACATGTAATATGCATGTTATCGTATGTTTTGAATGGAAGGCAATGCAGATCCGTAGGATGTGCTATGCTATGGATTCTGTTTATTCAGATAACACAGGAATTAAGGATAGCCACTATTTGCATTATTTAGTATCTCAGAAGAGGGCAAAGAAGGAGTTTCTGTAATTAAGTGTAATTAAGCCTACAAGTGAACAACTTGTAGGCTTATTTTAATGGAAATTGAATCCATTGACTGGAGAATTTGTCTGGTGTTTACAAGCTGAAAAAGTGAGGAACTCTTAAATTTGAGAGAAGGAACAGATGACTTGGTGCATCAGCCTGAACAAGAAAGTAGGAATCAGAATAGACAATAAAGCTTGGTTTCCTGTAACTTGTATGCACTATGTTAGACTAGAAAAGCATTGCAAGATCCCAAGTTATACTGAGAAAAAAAAAGAGATAATTTTTTTATTAAGCAAATTCGTACTTAAACATCAGTAATTTTACATTTCTAGAAATATCTTTACCTTGATAGTGTTTCACTATATTCATTTTAATTAAATTAGTATTTATACTAATTTAGTAGAAGTAAATTAGTATTTATAACTACACATTTTATGTAGTTCAGGAAATAAGTTTAAAGGAAGCATACTAGGGAGTGTGTTGCGTACAATAACCACTTTGGTGATGAAGACTTGGGAAGCAGATGTTCAAGATACATCAAGAGATTGCATTGTCTAATCTGTCCCATATTCAAAATCAGAGCCATCTCAATTTCTGGAAACTTACCAGAGTGTGGAGGGTTGAAAATACTGGAAAAGAC
The DNA here is from genome assembly GCF_036417535.1 of Chlamydotis macqueenii. Taxonomy (NCBI): domain Eukaryota; kingdom Metazoa; phylum Chordata; class Aves; order Otidiformes; family Otididae; genus Chlamydotis; species Chlamydotis macqueenii. The sequence continues at coordinate 20,863,674 of NC_141567.1, read as the reverse complement.
ACCATCCATGGCTTTTAAAAAAACCCTTGGTTTGAAGTCCCTGTACTGGAAAGTAATTTTATCTTCTGGTTTTGGCCTGCCTCAGGATGTGCCTGTTAAGTAAATGCATCTTTTTCATGCATGAGCACAGCTTGCGTTAATGATAATGGAGTTTTTGTATGCAGGCTAATGTTGCTGCATTTCTAATGCTGCAGAAGTCAACATTGATTTATTTTTTTGCTCTGTGAATCAGCAGTGTTGTTATAGTCAGCAGGTATATACATCTGGAGGAATTCTGCTTCAGGGAGCTGGCAAATCTATGTTGTTTGAACACTTTTAGTAGTTTTGATTCATTTTGGTTATTATGTGATGAGGGGGTTCACTGCAGTTATGTCCAAGATACTAGATAAATGTGCTAGGTAGGCTCTGGAATCAAACAGTGCTGCCAAAGTTAAGTAGGCAAGTTGTTAAAATCAAACTCCAATAACTCTTGTTATTTAAGAAAGAAAAGATCTATGCACAGCATACATATGATGTATCGATTTTTGAAAAACATTAGAATACCTATAGTTTGTGATGTTGAGCTATAGGTGTTTAGGAAATGACAGTGTTTAAATTACTGTTGTAAAAATAACTCATTTTATGCCTGTATTTCCTGGCCCTTAACCTTGTGAAACCAAGCCTGTGTTTTATGTGCAGTGATAGTGGGGGCTAGTGAGGTTTGTAAAGTTTCACTGCAGTGTTGTTGAGGTGAACTCTTACAATGGCAATATTAAAGGCATGGATGGAAGGAACACAAACTGTTACTGTCTGTCACCAGTGCATTTTGGGCGTTTGTCCACTGGCCCAACTGTGTTTGACTTTTTGTGTGGTGAGCCAGGAAGCTCTCCTTTTCCCAAACAAAAACACGTACCTCTTTCATCTTGCAAGACCCCTGTAAAGGTCAAACACAATTGTAGTTCAGCTGAACAAAAAGGATCGGCTCCTTTCTTGCGCCTTCAGGCATGTGCAATGCCACAGGTATGTCACACAGGAGAGGAAGAGGTTTAACCTGCCAAAAGGAGGTGGCACAGTAGATGAAAATAAGGATTTGCTACTCATAGGTGGCACACTGGAATATTTTGACTCTGAATATATGGCTTGGTGACTTAAGAAATACTGACTTATGTATGAGTATTTTATGTATTGGTATATGCTCTGTTTTGGAAGGTAATTTCTTATTTTTTTCTAAAGGGTTTTCTTTAATAACCTTACAATTTCAGCCATCCCATTTATTTAATTGAGAGCATGTTGCTGTCTAGCCTGCAGTTAAACTAGCTAACCCTGTCGTTTTACCTTCTTAGTGCAGTTTCACATTACAGAGACAGTTATCATACAGCAATAATGAGCTAATGTAGCTGTGTGAGCAAATTTAATTAACTGCAAAAATGGAATTCTCAGCTTTTCCCTGGCTTGGCCGACATACAGAAGGATGGAGCTGGTATGTTGCTTTTATGCTGTAGGGAAATGCTGTAGAATACAAACTGTGCACATTTACATGTAGGAATTATCTGCATAGCCTTTGGTATCCGTATCCTGATTTTGGTTCTGTGTGTTTATGCCTTCTCATCTGTTGAATTTGTACTTGGCTTAAGAATTACTATGAAACTGCATTTAAGGTTTGGGTTTTTTTTAATGGCGTAGCTGCTGAAGAAAATATCAAAAGGTGCATTTTCCAATATGCTGTCTTCCTGAATAATGTTTTCCACAACTGCAGCAGGTGTGGATATCACCAAGTTGTGAAGTATGTGTGAAACATATTCACAGTATGAATGCCCAAAGACATTGTGAAAGCTTAGACTGGGTGTTCCCTAACCCAGCTTCTCCAGATAACCAACAGCTCTTTATCCCACGTTCACACCAAGCATCAGTGGACAGACTCTTTCCAGCCTGGTTCCCAGTACGGTGTACATTGCTTCTGTAGTGCCTAAATATAGATGCATTTTTAATTTTTATTCTCGACTAATATTATACTTAAAAGATTGCTAGTAAAGTGGGAATGGTGACTTTATGGCATTTGAATTCCAACCAACCTTGAATATAATTTCATGGAAAAGAGTATTCATTAGCCTCTGGGCTTCCTTCCTTTTGAATATCAAGGGTCTGAGAGAGCAATAACGATATTAGAGCTTGTTCTAAGCAATTGCAGGAGGATTTAATAATGATTATATCAGGCTAGCTAAGTATACGAGTTACTGTTAGACAAATTCTTTACACAAGCCAAGGTGAAAAAAATGACACTGCAGACTCATTAAATAAATACACTATGCATTCTTTTATCTGCATTTTCTTTGTATTCTAGTTTACTTTTTTTTTTTTTAATTAGGTGTTCTAATGAAAAGGTTCCTCTTTGCCTTTTTCCCACCCCGGGGTCAATATCCCTCACCTCATTGCTCCAGTTTCTGTCTCTATTTTCCGCTATTTTTAACTGTATGTAAAGCTACTGATGTCTCAGCTGTAGCTTGCATGATATTTTAAAGTGCCTAAGACCAGCTTACGTCTATCTAGGTCTGAAGCCAGCTTGGTTTTGGCTGGTAGTGGAGGGGGTAATGTATCTGTATGCTAAATACAGGTTTTAAATGAAAGCATGTGGGCTTTTTCAAACATAAGATCAAGTAGTGTGGTTGATTGAGTGGGTGGGTGGAAAACCAACCCCAGAAAAACTCTTTTGCTAATTTAGCTGGATACCCTGCCTGATTTTGTTATTATCCTATCTTTCCTCCCCTTTTTGTGAGCTAGTTTTCAATGATAGGAAGAGACCACAAGATAATTTACCCCAAACATTTGTTCTCCCTTAGTGCTGATAACATTTGGGACTGGGAGAGAAGATGTTTGAAGACCTGTTGTGATCTGATCAGAACTAACTGGATCTGGGAGCTGGATTGAAATTTGTTTTAAAACCAGCTTAGTAGTACTTCAGTTTATTTTTTATTGAGAATAAAATGAAAACATTCTCTTTTTAGCAGTTGGTTTCCAGCACTCTGGAAATACACATCTTAACCCTGTATTAAACTTCATAATGATACTTACTGCTATTTTTTAAATGACCCTGGCATAAACCTCCTGTCCCTTTGGTGACTCTGCTGTCTTTGTTACAGGTGCTGCTGTCAGGATTGATTGGTGTTGTCTCATGGAAGAGGCCCCTCTCTCTTGTGGTGAGTAGCAGTGTGGTTTAATCATGGTTCACAGACTTTACATAAGTGACTAAAGGATTCTCTGGATGTAACTCCCAGTGGTTTTCTCTTTATGTAGAAACCTCACAGCCTCTGGGAATGATTTTCAGTGCTGTTATTGATCCTAATATTTATAAACACATAGCACAAAAATGTTGGAACTTTGAGGTTGTATTAGATAAACTATCTAGGCGAGAGTAATGTTTTTCTTCTATCTGTACTTAAATCTCGGAGAGCTGTAATATTCATTATGTGTAAAAGAATGCAGATATATACTGCCCCTTCTTTGCCATTGTTACAGTGCTCTCTCTCTTTTAAAAATGTGGTTTAGTGATTTAAATGTAAGAACTAGTGAGTCATAAACATTTTGATAAATGTGTATGTTTAAACAAAGGCAACAGTCATACCATAGTTGAAGGTGTGAAATAAAAATTGGCTGAAAATAGTGAGCATTGTTGCCTAGTATATACATTCAGTACTGCTGTATGGCTTGGATGAATAGCTGTTAGTGAAATATGTTATAATTTTCAATAATTTGTTCATTAATTTATAAAAAAATAATACTGAACTTAGAAAAGTGCTTACTCTGTCACTGTTGTTCTAGACAAACAGACCGTTGGTCTGCATTTATCATTGCATTTAACTTGCTTAAAATTACAACACAGAGAAATCTTTGAAACTAATTATTGGCATGGCAAAAAAAGCATATTCCAAATTACTAGCTGTTCTTCTTTGCAAAACAGTTTTAAGCTACATTATGTATTCTGTTGTGATTTGTGTAGTTACTTAATAGTGAAAAGTAATTTATGCTTTGTATGTGTATGCTAATAGACTTCCAATTAACCTGTTAACTCAAAGCAGTAATACATTCAAATCAATTTTATTTAAAAAGGAATATGATTGTGTCAATAAGGATGTATTAGCAGGTAAATATTGCCTTTGAAAAAGTATGCCTAGGTAACATAGTAACATAATTAATGCCAAAGATAGTCCCAAGAAAAAAGAATAAAATGGAAAGACCTGTATTAATAGGAATAAGCCTAATTAGAACTTGAAGTGTATCTTTCAGTATTATGAATTATAGCAGTAGTGTTAGAGCTTTTGATATATATTTTTTTCTTTCCCTTTCCATAATTCACTCTTCATTGTTACTAGAGAAAGGACAGATTGAGTTTGTATTGATTTGCTGGTTGGTGTTTTACCAATAGGTGAACTCTATATGATGTAGAAAGCTGCCTGATGGCAAGATAAATGTGCCCAAAATGAGGTCAAAGTGTGAAGCAAATCAGTGAAACTAATAAGTGCCCATGAGAAAGGCAGCAGGCAGATTTCTGGGCTAAAATAAAACAAAAGACAAATTTTTACTCATCATTGATGAGCTGGGATAGCTTTCACATTAGAACATATCTAAAGACTGGTATGTCGTGAATGGGCAGTCATCAAGGAAAAAGATCCAGAATTTTTCAGACTTTTCCATTTAGTTTTTTTAAAAGGATAAAGTTAATGTTTATATAAGAATACATGGACAGGATGAGAGTGGTCATTTGGTTGTCCCAGTATTTCTCTAGTTATCTCTTGCTGGGCAGGAGCAGAAAAAGGAGGGAGCATGGCCCAAAGTGCTTTGGTCCATCAGTAATGCATTTCATGTTGGAGATTTTGCAGGCTGACAGTGTTGTTTAGAGTAAGAACGTGTATCTCTGGGTAAGATTGGACTAAACCTCTGATTATGACAAATAGTTGGTATACCTGATACTATTCCGGTATATTTTATTTTACCTTATGGGCTTTGTTAATAGTAATTCTCTACCTGGTACCTGGGAATGCTGCCTCTTTGGTTGAATAAAACTAAATAGAATTGTAACAGTATTACTTATTAGAAATACTTCAAAAGAAAAAGTTCTCCTGACAGTGAAAGAATCATGAAAGTGTATGTTTGGTACCCAAATCTCATTTTGTTTTAATTTGTGTTATACTTTACTATTCACATATTACAAACCATTAAAACTAGAATAATTCGTCTGAGTTGAGGGCTTGTACAACTGTGAAATCTGACTAAGCCTAACACTTTTCACAATAGTTGCTTGTAAGCAACTGTAATTGCTGCTTACATCGTTGGAATAAACAATATTCATGCATCAGAAGTGTTACTCAGCTCTATTTGGCTTCTTTGATTCCTGAATATTTGCATACTGTAAATTCAGCTAGGCTTTCAGATAGCAGTTCATTCAGTGAAATGTAACTGGGCAGTCATGGTCAGAATCATTCAAGGAAATAAATATAAAAGGGAAGAAATAGTAAATGGTGGCATTAATACTCTCAGAACAGCTCACCTTGAAATCTGCTCTAGGAAATGATTCATTTCCAAGAGTAAGCTTAGTGCTTGTGAGTTAGATCCTGATTGTTTTTTTCCTGTATTGGCACTTGGTGTTGGTATGATAATCAGTTGGAGGAATAGGGGACAGGGATTACAGTTTTTGTCTCTGTGTGTGATTAAGCTGTACAACAGCCAGTGCTAATAGTTTTGCAATGGCTACATAATGTCTGCTTTTCCTTGTTGAATTGTAAATACCTCCTAGCAGTTGGAACCCATGTGTGCAGGATGGCTGTTTGTTCAGATTAAGAAATTAATACTGTGTAACTTTACATCCTCATAGCACAAAGTATGAGCGTCTTCCAGCATATATGTCTGTCTTTTTTTTGTTGCAGTGTGTTGCAAAATCTGGCATTGCAGAGAGCGATAACAAAAAGAAAGATAGCTTTATCATTTGAAGCCATGAATAAAGTTTTACAAAATTAAACCATACACCATCTGTGATGTTCTGAAAACTGGTGAAACTCTTATAATATTTTAAGGTGCCAGTTTCCCGTGTGTTTTGGCTTTGTGACTAAAACAGGGTTGGTAACACACCAGTGTTTTGGCTGTTGCTGAGCAGTACTTGCACAGCGTCAAGGCTTTCTCTTATCCCCGCTCTACATCACTTGCTTTGTTTTTTTCCCTTCCTCTTTCCTTTGCTTATTAAACTATCTTTATCTCGACCTGCTAGTGTGTTCACTTTTCTCTTCCAATTCTCTTCCTGTCCTGCTGCAAGGGGAGTGAGTGAGTGGCTGCGTGGTGCCTTGCAGCTGGCCAGTGTCAGCCCTTCACACAGCTGATTCTGGTTTGCTCAGTGCTGTATCCATACAGTGTTTCTTCACAGATGCAGTGCCTTTTCTTTGCAAATGTATTATTTTTTGCAGGCAAGAAGAGGGAGTCAAAGAAGTAATAAACACAAATAGTTTATCAAGTGTTAAATTCTGGCTGTATCTTCCCAGAAATCGGTTATGTAGTATTGGTATAGAAATGGGTGGGTGGTTGTATGGTTTAACACCTTGGAACCAAGTCAAAACTGAGAATAGTTGTGTATTTACATTAGCATGAATGGTGTTTTGTATTATACATTCAGTAAAAGATTTGTGAATGTCTGTGTACTAAGGAAATTTTACTGCAGTATTAATGTGCAGAAATTTACACATAGAAGCTCTCACGGTAAAGTGTCTTTGCATAGCTTAATTATCTGAAGGATTCACCAGATTTTGTTAGTTTATCTGTATGTTATTGTTCACTACCTAGCCATCTGCTGCTTATGTTGCCAAAATGCTTTATAAATACAAGGAATCGGCGTTTGTTATCAAACCAGTATTTACATTTACTAGAGGAGGACAAGACACCGGGGCAAATCTTTAAATTGCTTATGCAATAATTTTAAGCGGTATTTTCCTTACATTTCAGATGTTTCCTCATGAATTTTTCTCTATTTTTAATTACAGAATCTCAAAGAATTTGTAGTGCTTTTGGGAAATCTTTCAAGAGTCCCTGATTTGGAAACTAAGTGCTGACTGTGTCCCTACCACTGTTTAAGGTTAAAATGCTGTGGTAAAATAGGAATTTGTTTCCTCATGGTTTATGAAAGTGTCTGAAAATTAGAGGAGAGCTTCTGTAGCTCCCAACATTGAATTACCTTGTACAAAACTTTCAACTGTGCAGTGAGTTTATTTTTCTGTTACAGTCTGTGGTAACTGCAAATCTGTTTGTATTAAGGAGAGTAATTCAGCCTCTGGATGGAGTAGAAAGCTTCTCTGTTGCCATCTGGCATTTGGGTGATCCCAGAAAATATTTTCACATTTTTTAACTGAAAGATTTTATAATAAACTGATAGATTTAATGCTTTTTCAAGAACAGAACCATGGGTTTTTTTATTATCTGTGAATGTCAGTGAACACACATAACACCTCTTACTAATAAGTGATCTTGGTTGCTCAGAATAGCTATTTAAAAGCCTTTTCTATGAATTCGGCATTTTAGAATCAGTTCCATGCGTCAGTGAACATGCAAATCTGTGCATATACCTTTAATAAGTTGCCTGCATATAAAGGCTCAAAAATCTGGTCTGTACATTTGTTTTTCAGGGTGTTTTCTGATTTCTTTCTTCTGGCTTAAATGGAAGGGGACACTCTGTTTCAATGTGTTATCCCTTCAAATAGCAGCAGTTCAACCTGCACCTCAGCCACAAGGATGAACTGCTGTGCAAGGTCTCAGACTGCACCGGTAGTAAGAATCAGTCAAATGCTGAACTGACTTTGTTAAAAAATATTCATCTTGGGTGAGCTTCCTAGTTTGTTGCAAAAGGAATGATTAAGGATACATTAAATATATAGAAATAACATATAAGTAAGTTTCCCATATTCTTCTCTGTGATGTAGGGTGTTGACATATTCCTGGCCATACTACTGAACCTGAGGTCCTAGTGTAGCTGAGGTGATGAGACATCTGTTTTTAAACTCTGGTAAGAGAATTTACGACTTCCTTTCAGATGAAACGTGACTGAAATTTTGTAGTTTGAAAAAAGTAGATCTTCCCCTCCCAAGCACAGATTTGGTTTCGGTAGCTGGAATAAATAGATAATCTATGTAGACGAGAGACAACACTAGCTTAAATGGGTCAGAACTGTAAGAGAAAAACAAAAAAACTCACACCCTGGGAGAATGGCAGTCTAAAGGCATCCATCACCTTCTGTGTCATTGTTGGCTTTGATACTTGTGTGATGTTGAGATGAGACGCAGAATATCACTCTGCTTTAACATATCCCTTGATCACTCTGCGGTATCGTTTCAGCTCGCATATGCTTTGAATTCGTTGATCAAGATATTCATTAGGAACCCTTCTATTAGACAAACAGTCGTCTTTGAGGCTGAAGCATTTGTTTAAAGGTTAACAAAACACTGGGTAAAAACAATTGTGTTTTGCACACCAGAGTTTTGCAAAGTTTCTGATAACCTGGGGTATGGTTGAATGCTGAATATTGCTTGCTTTGAAAAAGAAACTTGGAAAGCTTCTCTTCTACTTGCAAAGCAAATCCAATGCTGGTTCCCAAAGCAGCTCTTCTATTAGAAAGCTGTAGATTTTGTTCAGAGCTGGTGTGGACTGGAGTGTGAACCCTGGCTCTGAAACTGAGAGCAGAGTGTCTTTTCTTTGGCCTATTTTCTAGAAGCATGGAAGGAAAATACATTTAGAGGATCTGAATGCTAAATCAAGGGGAAGAGAAAGGTGGAGGACTAGGATGGGAAGGAGGAATTAAAATGTGAGTCTGGCAACATGAAGGAGACTGAGATCAAAAGCCGTTGAGAAGAACAGGACCTAGATAAGCAGAGAGGAGTGCTGGTGAACCAAAAGCGTGTCAATAAGAAATCACACAGTGGAATCTCTGGTTTTTCAGTGTGATTTTTAAATGTTGTGCCAGAAGCACCGTAACTTAAAATAGAGTTGTGTCTTAGGTTTGAATAACTTTGAAGAAAGCACGAGCTGTAAATGATCTTTTCCTATAGTTGGGACATAGTTAACTTTTCTTTGTCTCTTCCCTTCCTCTTCTCCCGTTCACCGAGAGCTAGTTGTGTAAAGCATTCACATGGCTGTACTGCTCTCGTAACCAACTTGATCAACTGTCTCTGCATACCACTGCGGTGGGACTGTAGTTATACTGAACGTCTGTGAGTATCTGAAAATGAGGGCAATGTATTTATTGATAACTGTATTCCAGGTTACATCAATTTGAAAGCAGATTTGAAATATATTTGTTTCTGTCAAAGCTGCTTCTCTTTGTTAGTTATTCCAAGCAGATGCTGAGAGCAGTTAAACGTGAATTATTATTATTTTTTATTTTTTAAAGTTCTCTTTCCACCAAACCAGGCTAGTGAATATCAGATTTTGGGGCCTTTTCAGTCAGCCAGTAACTGTCATTCTTTCATTCCTACTCCCTCCTTACTGACTTCCAGGAATGTATGTACCTTTCCTACCCTGGTTCTAGTAACTGTGCCAGTGTTCTGTAGAAGGCTTCCTGAGAGAAATACAAGTACTTGCCATTTGTCTGGCTGTGTTCTTCTGATGTCTTCTGATGTCGAATTTGGGTGGGTATGTGTTTGGATGCTCCAAGGAGAACAATTTAATTTACTGTTTTTGGAGTGGAGACTTCAGTGAAAACAGCAGCTGAAGAGGAATAGGGGAGAATAGGAACACAACTGCAACTGAACAGGTCTGCTTTAGGCATCCTTAGCTGCAACCTAACTGAGCCATTCCTACGAAAGCCAGTTGTAGATCTTTCAAATTATTTTATTTCCTTGGCTTCTGGCAGCAATGAAAGTTTCAGTAGTAGCAAGACAACCACAATGTTTCCCCTTTCCTTTTCATTGGGATATTTTTATACTCTATGTGCAAATTTCGATTTCCAATTACTTGAAGAAATAACTAACTATATGAGAAATGAATGGAGATGTCTTAGGGTTTTGTTACATAAATTACCTTGATGAATAACTTAACTAGGTAAAAATTATAAATATCTTATATACATGTGCTATATTGAGTGACTGGTTTTGGCTGCACTTGTGCTGGTTTTTTGTGGTGGTTTTTTTTTTTTCTGTGAAGATTCGAGTGATCACACTTTACTGGAGCACTTCTCAGAAAGTAGATGTCAAAGATATTTGTAAAAGATGCATGTAACTTTACATATGCATATGCAGGAATGTGGCACAGTGTTATTTGTGCAGTGATTGATGAAACAGAAGTTATCTGATCAACTATACTTGTACAAACCAGCTTGAACTTTGATATTTGGGATCAGTCTGTGGAAATGAATAGCATACATTATTTTGTTTACTATGCAGTAACAATGGGATAAATTATGTTTTATCCAAAACTCTACTAGTGCAGTCAAGCTTAATTTTATTCTTAGGTTAAAGTGCTGCAATCTCTGGATGTCATTTCGGGCTTTTTCTGATGGCCTGCTGAGGCCTTTTCTGATGCTATGCATTGATCATAAGTGGAGTTTTTCCTAGACAGCTAAACTTTGGGTAGCCAGAAGGTGGTCTGTCATGATGAGCTTTCTTATCTGGGTCGTTTTGATAGATGTTTGTGCCTTAAATCGAGGCTTTTCAGGGTTTTGGTTTGTTTTCTTTCTAGAACTGGGTCTTTTCTGAATCTTTATTAGTTTGAGACCCTCGGTTATTTAAGCTGTTGGTCTTGCATTTCACAGGTCTTCCTCTATATTACCGAGTGTAAGTGTTGTGTAACTTTTGGTTGCCAAAAAGAAGAGGTTTTCTGTGTGTACACATATGTGTGTGTGAAGTGGGGAAGTCAGAGGTTGGCTGGAATTTTCACCTGTGTCCCCTGTCCTCAGAGATGTTTTCCCAGTGTGTGAACAGCTGGTTTAGGCCATGAATTAATGCCTCTTGTTGGATTGAGTAGGGGACTTGGAGTGTGGTCTTCAAAGTTTGCCATTAGAGTGTGTGGAAATTCCGATTACATTCATTTCCTAAATTGCCTTTTGCATGTAGATTAACATAAACATTTAGATTTTTAACAATGCGCTCACCTGTTGCTGTTGTGTTTGTTGTTTTTTTCTCTCAAGACTACCGATTCCCTTCTTTCTTCTCTAGTATATGGAAACAACTGACAGAAAAACCTACACGCAGTGCCATTTTATTATAATACAGCTGACAGAAGAGGAATAGGGAAAGAAATTGAGAATGACCCAGTAAAGCCGTGAACTGGGAGAGAAAGCAACAACTCTTGAGATGAAAACAGAGGAAGTGAATCGAAGAAATCTTTATAAAGGAGGAGAAAAGATGTCACAGAGTGAAGCATCTATTTAGAATGGACATCCTATGTCCCTTTTTACAGCTTAAGACTTCTTACAGCTTTTTCTTGCCTGCGTCTGTCTAGCTGCATCTCTCTGTTACCATTTCTACAAAGGCTGCCTGTTCCTGGGCCCAGCTGCCACCAGCTGTCACCAGTATCAGAATCTGGACTCTGTTGAGCATCCATCTGCTAATTAGTTATCCCCAGTGGCAAAACTTTAAAAGACCACAAGCAGCTTTTCCTGAAGAGCAGATAAAGCCTGCTGGGGAATCACACTTGCCCCTTCCTAAACAAGCATGTCTTAATTACCCTTAAACAGACCCTTCTGCTCCCCATCTGCTCCCGTGGCATCATGTTGCCATGGCAGCAGTTAATGCTGGCCCAGTACCACGCGATAGGAAACTGTCACAGTCCCAGTATCATTGCTGCTTATCATCTTAGAATGATGGGTATGGTATGGGTGCCACAGTTGCCTCTCTTCAGTCCATCAGCAACTCCCCTGTTCTCACGTGCTGTCTAAATATATCTGCTAATGCTTCTTCCAGCTCATTTGCTCTTTCTTTTAGAAATGCAGGCTGCATCCCATCTGGTCCTGGAGTTTTTGGCAGTCTTCAGACAGTCTTAGTTTCTTCAACTTTTTCTTGGTTTCCTTCAGCATTTCTTCTTCCTCCTTGGTAAATTAATCTCTGTTTCTGACATCTGCCTCACTTGCTTTGTAAGCACTGAGGAAAACAGATTATTTTTTTTTAGGGATGTCTCTGTCTTTCAGTAAAATACTTAGCTCGTTCTTTAGAAGTCTGCAGTCATCTTTATTGTTCACTTTTTGTTTATATGCTGGAAATGTCACATTATTTACCATTGCTTCCATAAGTAACTTTCCTTTCAGTCTTGAGTAATTTTTTCACATTAATGGACATTTAAGTCCCTTTCCTGTTCTTAATTTTACCACATGTAGCTTCTGACCATAAAGCCATAACGAATGAAAGAATTAACTATCCTTAAACCCTGAGAGTTGGTTGTAACTTTATATTTTAGGCATGCCTATGGCTAAATGCATTTTACAAGATGAGTAGGAATACTTGTTTAACCATACTGGCAACAAGAAAATTTGAGGCATTTCAAAGACTAGATATAAGTATAGAAATGTTAAAAGGCTAAAAAATGAGTCACTCATTTTACGAAATTCTACCTTCGTAAAAAGAAACAGGTGTAGTTGTTAATGTGTATTTTATAAAACATTTGATGTGCAGCAAGAGCACATTGTGTACTTCCACATTTCATGAAAGTGCAGGCAGACCTGTCAAGTGTAGAAGACTACTGAGGGAACGCAAGCCTGGCATTCTCAAAGTAGAGTAAACATTAAATGTATTATTACCTTAAATTTATCATTACTGTTGGTATTATGGCAAGTAAAACCTCGTACTTGCATTTTTTTTTTGCGTATGAATGATATTGACAAAAAAAAAAAAAGGGATTTTGCCACAAGGACAAACCTATTCACACCTTAGAAAAAAGGAGTTTCTGACAGTTAGTAGGAAACGTGAAATGTTTGAGGGACTTGGAAGGAGAAAACAAAACCTGCAGAGGGAGAGATCAGTGGAGTTTTCGGTGTGTTCTGTTTATTTTTTAAACAAGAAAGATAAATAATGTGATGCTGAGTATTCAAAAATGAAGTTGTTTCAATTCCAGCAGTTTCATTAACAGCTGTAGAAGTTTCTGAAAATAGTAAAAAGTAGTAAGACAATTCATTGCACTTTGTCAGAAATTGTGTGGAGGTGATGGAGAGATAAATCATGATATTTTTAATTTTCAGATTACAAAACCAAAATATCAGTACTTTGGGCCCTGATAGTTGATCTGGTCTCAAGAATTTGGGGAGCACTGAAGGATTTCCAAAGTTAAAATAAGCCAGATAGGAGCTTTGAGAGTAAAGGATTCAATATGCTTTAAAATTGCAAATACATATATTGTACAAAATATAGGCAAAACGGACTTATTGTAATAGTTTTTCACATGTCTACTAGTTTTGGCGTCTCTGCCTTGTAGAGTACCAATATGAAAGTGATTATATGCAGCGTAACGTCAAAGCAGATTGATAGCAGAAGCAAAAGATATTTTGATACCTGTGATTTATTTCCTGCTGAACTCCTACAGCTAATAAATTCAGACTTCCGCTGAACTCAATTGATCCCTGTTTGTTTGCAGATTATAAAGCATAATCACTGCAGAAGATTTTAAACTGATGAGTCAAAATGACTTGGCAGACTTACCTGCATCCCAGATTGAGAAAACTTATGTTTATGGTTCAACATTTTAGTTGCTCATATATTGCAATATTTAGTTGCTCAGTGTTGCAAAATCAGTGGTTAGAAAAGCTGCACAAATCTATAACAACGTAAATAGATGCAGGCTGCACTAAGTTGGATGCTATACTTTCTACACCATAAAATAATACTGTTTTAGAGGTGAAAGTATCGTTTGTCTCTAGATATGCAGTTAAACACTCTTCAGAACAGAAAAAAGTGTTTTCTGCATTTTCTCACATTTCATGTTTTATTAGGATTTTCACGCAAAAGGATCTGTTCAATCTCTTTGTCCTAATACTGTTTTCATTTTAGGAAAGGAAAAGACTGATATCTCTAAATAATATAGGTGTCTCTATTCAAAGGTAGATTAGCAAAAGCATTTTAACACTTTTAAAGGTATGGGATCTAATGTAGTGTTAGCTAGGACCAGGCAGTGATCAGTTTCCTGCCATATAGTAGATTTTATATAGCCATGAGCAACAGTAATAATCATTATCAATATCTATGTCATAAGATGCTTAGGCTACATCCTAACATCCAAAGAAACATAGTAAACAACAATTTTTAGTTTAGCTTCTCCTAGATGTGTTTCTTTTCAAATGTTTTATGGTTACGTATAAATTTCCTACTAAATACCTGACTTTTATTCCCCAGAAGTAAAGAATCTTGCCTCTTTGAGGAGGGGGGAGGTATAAGTAAACAGGCTCTGCAAACTCTACCAAAGAAACAAAAACCAACCGCCACCTCAAAAAAAGTTCCCGTCCTCTGAACTGACCAGACTTGAAGCTTGATACAGTTGTGCTGTTCAGGGCAGTGTGGTGTGAGATCAACCAGAGCCACCAGCAGAAAGGGGGAGGAAAGAGAAGCATGTCTTTTCTGTTCAGAGACAGTAAGCAGAGAAAATTGTCCTCTTGGAGTATTCCAGAGCTTTGAACTCCTTGTGTGTGTGAAACACAGATCAGCCGCTGCCTCTGAGATGCCACAGTATGGCTTCGTTCTACAGAGGCCCATGAAGATCCTAAAGCCTTTAAGCTCCTGTAATTTCTCTTCACGGTATGGCAGGGGAATGAACTGCAGCACAGTCCGGAGGTCACCAGCAGTCTCTCAGCTTTTTTTAACCTGTGATTTTACAGGTGTTCTCTCTTTGCTATTTGCATAGTATTATGTTGATTTAGGTAGCATTACAGTATTGAAAGCTGATTAACAGAAAAAGCAATTGAGTCTTTTGACTTATTTTGGTCTCTTAGCTGCTGTATTTGGCCATCAGCCTAGCTGGTTTATTAATACCATTGTCATGTTTGGTCTCCTTGAATGTCATTAAAAGGTTGATTTGTTGATGTTTTTATTTCCGTTTGAGTTGAAGATGGATTAGGAGATCTAATTTCTTTTAACTTGACATTTTTAATGAAAATTCAGCCCATCAGAATAACTCAGTGGCTTTACTCTGTTTGAGGAGACCTGTGGTTTAGAGTAGTACAGGTGACCACAGCATAGGCATGGTTTTAAATACAGAGATAAATATATTTGTGAAGTTACCGATCTCTCTTTCTCTCTGCTGTTTTACTGTATGATTAAAAATATATATATAGTAATATCCACTACTAAAACTTTTAAAGCTATACTGTGCCTGCTTGTTTTACATGTATATTATAATCTGTATATTCATATCAGCACTTTATGTATGTAAGGATTTGCTCGTTAATATAAATGACTGACAGCTCTCAGAATCGGTAGGAAAATGTTCCTCTTTCTGACGTAGTACTAGAAAAGTTGGAAATATAGGACAGCGTATGTTAATCTGCTGTATGCATAAGAACCTCAGTAGAGAATCAGTATTTGCATTTGATTGGAAAACTAGATTTGCTTCTTGTTAATAGAGCTTTATTTGCAATAGAAAAACACATACTGGTTTTCTCTGGTTCTTTTTCAGACAGTAGAGAAAACGGCAAAAACCTGACCAATTTTGCTAGGATGGTCCTTGCGTGTAAAAGTGGATGCAGTAATAAAAAGGACTGAATGAACAGATGAATATTCTATATGAATATAGAACGGCTCAAGACATTGTATACTTTCTCTAAAACTACAATGGCAAAAGAATTAGAAATAGATAGATAGAAATAGAAATAATAGAAATAGAGAGCCTGCCCTCTCCCTTTTGTTGTTCCCACTACCCCAATAAATTTTCACTTGTATGTGGACAGAGTGGAGAAACAGAAAATTACTCATGCGCAGGGCTAAAGGAATGTGCGTGTCCATTCTCACAGACAGGTAAGATCCACAGAGATGTTTGCAGTGCAGTGTGTTGTAGGGATTGTGAGACGGGAAGGGAGGGGTGAACTCTTGATAACGGGGCCATGGTGAGCAGCTCTGGGGTGGTGTTGCCAGAAGCAAAGAATCCTGCCTCATGTAACCAACATTATAGCCAGGGGTTTGTAGAGCAAAACACGCTGGTTCGAGCTTACCTTGAGAAAGGGGAGAGAAATCTGTGTGCTGGACAGGCCGCTCCTGGGGTCTGGGGAGGTGGCGAGGTCCTGGTGTTGCAGCGGAGAAATGAGAAATCGTTCTGCACACACTGCTGACTCACGTTGGGGAGGAAGCCCGGGAGGAAAAGCTGGCAATTTGATGCTGCTCTGCAGATCTTAGTGTAGAGTATCCCTCTGCTGATCGGCTTTTCACTGAACTGTTGTTCAGAGTGGGTAAATAGAAATATATTGTTCATGTCATTTCATGTCCTCACAGTACAGGGTTTTCTTCCATCATAAACAGTATATGCTATAACATAAAAATTAAACTCCGCTTCTAATCTAGGAAAAGCAAGTTATAATTTGATGTGTTTGTTTTATCCATGTATGTAAAGGCAAAAGTGCTGACTATGTTTTTCACCCTCTAATTTGGATAACTGGAGTACAGCTTCGTCTGTATGGTGTCACTGGAGCTGGCTAGTGGGGCAACATGGAAAGTATTTGTTAAACTTTATATTTTAATTTAGAATGGTGAGGAAACAGTAATTTCAGTAATTTACTTTAGATGAGATGAATTGCATTCAAAATGTTTTAAATTAAAATTACAATAAAGTAGAATAAATATTTGCATGAAGTGTTTGGGGGGTGGTGGAGCTGGCATGCATACCTCATTCCTTGTACAATCAAAACTCCTGTGATTCCAGTTTTGTTTGTGCAGCAGATGGAAGGAAATGCACAACTATCCAAAGAGAATCTAATTATCCTGTGCTTGTTGAAGAAAAATACTTTTATTTCAGTGGGATTTGTTTGCCAGCTGAATCACAGTTCAGACCCTGAGCTGGACATGCCTGTGATAGAGTGTATGGCTTTCCTTCCTTACAGGTGCTGTAAAATCTCGCACAACGTTATGGATTTGGTTCTACTTTGGATATATGAGTGAACGTCCTAGAAATGTTAAAATTCATATATTGATGGATCTCCATCAAATTATTCTTGGGAGTCTTCCAAAGAGATGTGTGTGTAATTTTTTTTTTTTTTTTTTTTTTTTTTTTTTTTTAAACAGCCAAAATTATAATGATATTACATTAGAATTGAGCTTGGAAAAACCGCTGTCCGCGTATAAGCCTTGCCTCACAAACTGTCTGATGCTGAAAATGCTCATGTACTGTTGACATAATGTAGCAGTCGTGGCTTGCTGACCTTGCCTACCTGACAGAAGCCTTCTTCCTTAATGATGGAAGTAAAGGTATTCTGGTGTGACAGCTTTCAGAGAGACCACACGATTGTTCAGTAATAAAAGTAATTGCATGTGAGTGGTTAATTGCTATTAATATTTTGGTAAAGACAGATGCAAGATATCTGTGTATCTGACCTTTACAACCTGCTTCTCTCTAACTGTGGCGCTGTCAGGAAGGGCTGCTTGTGCAGCCTTTTGATGCCTGTCCGTGTCAGCAGGCAGTGTGAGCTTTTATTTCCTCAGGGTATTCGGCTGCAGATGTGAGGGAAGGTTAATTTATATGGAGCAGTGTTTCACCAGCGCTTCCGTGGAGGTGAATCCTTCCAGCAATGTGACACTTGCAAAAAGTAATATTTTGTACATATGGAGGATCCTATTAATGCAGTTGCTATGGAAATATAAGATCAGTCTTCTGTAGATTTAATTTGAAGTTACTACACTACTCACACTTTTAAAACAATACATTAATTTCTATTTACTGATTTAGCTGGCTGTTTTGTTTAA
This sequence comes from Chlamydotis macqueenii, assembly GCF_036417535.1. Classification (NCBI taxonomy): domain Eukaryota; kingdom Metazoa; phylum Chordata; class Aves; order Otidiformes; family Otididae; genus Chlamydotis; species Chlamydotis macqueenii. The sequence continues at coordinate 20,845,807 of NC_141567.1, read as the reverse complement.
ATATAGATTGTCTCATTATATACAAAACTAATTTAGAAAAATGGCTTCCTTCCTAACGTAACCATGTTCTACTATTGTCGTGGAACATTTTTAAGAAATAGTACTTCATTAGGTAATTTTTTAAAAAAGTTTCCATTTTTACATCCTCAGAGAATTTGTTGGGAGAAAAATTAAACCGGTATGGCTGAGGTAGCTGCAAGTTTTAAATCTGATTTATGTGGTCAAAATTCTAGTCATAAAGCATTTATGTTTGAAGTGTTTCTCATCACCCTGGATATATAAGCTCTGCTTTTTCCACCTGTCTGTAGAGCTGGAGCAGTCATTTTTGAAGCATTTCAAGTGGACAGCATTAATACCATTTGATTTCTTTCTCTTTCAAAATAACATTTAAGTTAGAGTTAATGTGTGTGCATCTTTTACTTAGGGAAGCAGTGGTGTGTGAATGGCAGTCAGTGATAAAAATCAGGCAATATAAGCCACTGTATAAAACAGTTATTTGTCAGAAGGATTTCTGTTGACTGCCTGCACATCTAGTCAAGACTATCTGATTAATTTTGTTGCAGTATTAACTGCAGATCATTGCAAGATTCTTTTGGATGCTTATTTTCATGTAGCAAACTTTGTATGGGGTTCCGTAGTGTACCAGCTGTTACTCCTCCTTGCCCTTTAACAGATCGTGTGACAAAACTTAAACTTGTTCTCTGCTATGAACATAATTACCAAGAAACTTTACTTTGTTAAAATTGCTGTTGGAAGTGTGTCGCGTTACTTGAATACTTCAAGATATAGCTTGAATTTTATCTGCAAAAAAGTAAAGATCCTCTTCTTGTTCATCTTTTATATAGGAGTAGCCAGTAGGCCACTGATGTTCATCAGTACGAAATGCACTTTTCAAATGAGTGAATGTGAAAAGTATGTCATATTGTCTATTTCCAGTTTTAAATATATTTAATAATATCATACAATATATTGTATATATGATGGGTGATATATAATTTACCATAGAATTTGTTATTTTATATTTATGCATGTTTATATATTTGTATATTTATTAGAAGCACTGAAAGTTTGGATACAACATGCAGAATCTTAGAGAACTTAGGAAGGTAGAGCTGACAGAGCAACTAAAAAAACTATCTGTTTGGACTAAGCTTTTCATTTTCAAATAGGACTGAAAGTTGTCTGGTGCTTCATTATCACCTTACAGCCCAAGTATTCCATGAGCTGTAAGATTCTGTATAGTAGCTTTTGTTTGTGCTTCAGGGCAAAAATACTTTGGTTCCCAAGCTTCCTAGAACGACTCTTCGTTCCTTTTAAGGCACTTCAGAAAGGTGTAGATGTAAAAAGTGCTAATTAGAATCAAACCAGCAGAAAATGAATAGATGCTGAAGTATCTAGTTTTGACAAATTTCTGCTTAATGTTTCTGAGCTGAGAGCATGAGGGCTTTATTACTAAATCAGACCTCCTGTTACACTTCCCTTAAAAATGTTCAAATAAACTGTAAATTGATACTACTCTAATATAGCATTCCAGAAGTAACAAATACCTGTTGTTGTGTGTAGAATGTGACAACGCTAAACGGACTGTTGTGTTGCAGTGCTTTAATCTGGTCACACCTGGGGAAATAATCAGTATGGCCATCAGAATTTTTCCACCTCTGCAAATTGCCTTTGCTGTCAGGGAATTGCTTGGAGGTGTTGAATTGAATACTCTCATTAAGACATATTAGAGGAGATTTGATACAACGAGATCTTGCCCTTGATCTGTCACTCTGTACTCCCATATACAGAGAGATGGTCATGTTTTGGATTCCAGGGTTCTTGAAAAGCCTGGGAAGCAGTTACCGAATCCCTAACTTTATTATTATTATTGTTCTTATTTACTCCACCGTGATACAGGAGGAAGCTAAACTAGTTCTTCTGGTCTTTAAATAGATTATGTTCTTAGTGATGCAAATCCTACTGGAAACACACAGTGCCGCTTTCTGTTGTGCATTGTGCTCTTGTCAACAGCCTTCAGATTATTATTTTGAAGATATGACTTGCTGACTCTTAGCTGATTGCTACTCTAACAATAAATAAAACAGAATAGGAGAGAGGCATAATTTTTTCTTGTAAATTAAAACCAGTAGCTTTTATTATAATCTCACATAGTATAACTTTTGAAGTTGTAGTTAGGTTTTTCCACTGAAAAATTTTATATAAAAGAAATACAGAAATGAAGATATAACCAAGCAACTAGTAATAAATGAATTAAATTACAAGATCTATTTGAATGAAAGCAAGTCAATTTGACCGTAACATGGTCAATAAAATAATGTACACCCAGTTTAATTCTGCAAGTTTTCTTCTGAAATATTTAGCTTTGAAATTAGAAATAGCTGCATATATTTCAATGTTTGTACCAACGCTTCAACTTCCTCTTAAAAAGTAAAATAGCCTAATTAGACCTAGTCACAAGGAATTGTATCTGCAGGAAATGTAATTTAATTTAATAATGACTGGAATGATTTTATATGTTTTAGGATAAAACGGAATATAATTTATGATTCTTCACATAAAAGCATTAACATCTTTAACTTGATGCTGTGCCACACAGCACAGAATATTTCTGTGTATTTAATATAAAACACTGCTTTAGACTTAGAGAAAATGCTTTTGTTCGAACCTTTGTTTGAATTTACTCAAAGGACATGCAATGCTGACTGAAACAGATCTGAAATGCCAGCAGTTTTTCATTATCAGTTTCTTCTTGGCAAGTGTTGAGGAACAATTTTTAAAGTGATAGAATTGAATCACAAAACACAAGAATCCCTATTATGAGGCAAATAGTAGGAAGCTGTATTTTGTTGTTTCTTGTGCACTTGCAAACCATGACTCAACGGGGTTGGTTTGATTACCTTTTATGTGTAGTAAGTTTTTTAAATGGGCTCATTTTAAAATGATATGTTAGTTATTTAATTCTATCATCTGTAATTAAATGAAGTTTGAGTTTTAGCTTCCAATATTTTTGCATTGTATACTTTATAGCTTAATAAATTATAAGGGCAGAAGCGATCAATAAAATTATGTACTATGACCTCTTAAAATAACACTCCGAACAACCTTCATCATAAACTGCAAAACTGCCTTTGGTGTTGTGGCATATAGTCCAAAATATTTCTTAAAAATATATTTCTCTACCCCTGCTTCTGCTTCTTCACTTTTTTTTTTTTTTTTTTTTTTTTATTTTCCCCTTCTTAAATCCATTATCTCAGAGGCATTATCGGGGAACATTCCGTCACCAGTTGGCTGGGCCCTGGCCGGCAGCGGGGTCTGCCCTAGGCCCGGCCGAGTCCATGGGACAAGGGGGAAAAAACTTCCAGCAGCTTCTTGCAGAAGCTGCCACTGTAGCCCCCCTGCTACACAAAACCAGGACGGATGAGCTGCTTGTCTGCATTGTGGGGAAAGCAAATGCACATGTGTGTTTTGTGGAGAAGGTGACTTCACAGAAAAATCAGAAATCTTCATCTTAAATTCCATGTCTGGCTGATCCAGCAGGTAGTGTGTGTCTGTATACCAGGTAGTCTTGCATTAACTTAGTACTGGCACAGTTCCTGATTTTTACCGCTTCATGATGCTTGGTGCTCTTAAATTTTTCAGTTTGGCTTCTGGTTGTGTCCTCCTACATCTCTGTCAGGGAAACTATAAATTCTGTAGAATAAAGGGTAAAAAAATGTTATGTGTAGACCATATAAGGCAAAGCTTTGTGAGCAAAATACCATGCTACAAGTGTTTAAACTACTTACAGAGTAGTTTACAGAGATAAGCACATTTGCCTCTAGTGCTGCTTCACAAATCATAAATGTGCGTATGAAAATGTATATATTTTAAACCACATTAAATATATACATGAATATTTAATGTGATTGGAAAAAGTCTGTGGTATCTAATGTCTAACCACAGTGCTTTCTGCAAAATATTTCAATAATGTAACAAAGAAGTTAATTCAAGGATGACTTTATGACTTTTCAGAGAACTACAGGACAGGAACTAACAGGAAAAACACATAGACGCAGTAGCAGAAGCAAGCTTAACCTCTCAATTCCTGATCTTTCTCGAAGTAGACTGCACAGTAGTGTTGAGTGGTATGTTTCAACTGCACAGAAGGTAACACTTTCTAACTGTTTGTGTCTTGACTGTCAAACGACTGAAAACCATGAGGGGAAGTAGTGATTGAAATGCCAGCAATGAAAAGAAAATTCTGTTTTGTATACATCTCCAAAACGAAAGCGTGAGGAAGGAAATAAAAGCTTGCTTTTACAAATACGGTTTCATCTGATACGATATTTACATGGCTTTTGGAGGACTTTAGTTACTTTGCATATAGAGACTTCTTCCTCCTTGTAGTAGTAAGTAATTTCTCAAAACATATTTAATGCATTTTGTTCCTTTTTACTATGCTCCTGATTTATTCAGATGCAGTAGTTATTGTGCTTTATGCACTTGCCTGTTTTCTGTATAGCAGGTATAAAGGTATGTGCACCCCCTTGATATCAGGTACTGAAAATGTAGGGATGCTACATATTTGATATAATTGCATATGGCGAAAATTTTCAGTGAGTCAGCTTTCACACAGTTGTGTTTGATGTGAGCTTGTGTCTTGTTTTGACATTCAGTTCAAACTGAAAGTGCAAACTACTCCTGGGAAGATGGCTCACTCTGGAATGGCTTATTCATCCTTGAAACTTTTTCTTCAAATACTTTAAGGGGCTTTGTAACAGGAAAATGCTCTTTTTATGTGCAAAAATGTGCTTTAGTCAGCGAAACAAATGGGTATTTGCCCGTAGAAGCGGTACAGTAAGATTCAACACATTGCTAACAGGAAACTTGGAGCTCGCCAAGCTCAAGGCTTGACTGAAACGTGAAGGAGCTCTTCATTTATGTGTTCTGGTACATCAGTTCTTGATTCATACATTTTGCAAGTAGTTAATACAGTCAGATGTGTGAAGGTACTCATGAAGTTATGTGATCTCAAAGTTCTCACTTCACAGCTATGGAAAAGGCATTCAGTTGAGGTAGCTTGCCTGAGGCCAGCCAGCTGGTCGTCAGCAGTGCTAGAGTTAGGAGACAGATCTGCTACCCTGTGAAATCTTTCTTCCTCTGGTGTTATTTCCTTCTAGTGTTGCTATATCAAAAATAGATGTACTAGGTATACTGTGTGTGACTTAATGCTAGTGGAGTGAGTGCTGCAGAGGAGGAATTATGATTTATGATAAATGCTGTATGATGGAGAAGTTCAATACTTGGAATTCAGTAATACACATAAAATGCTAGGTGTGATTAGGTAAGAAATACAGAACAAACCATAATCTCGTTATGTCTGTCACAGTTCAAAGCCATGTGTTGAATGCTGAGTTCCAATTACCTCGCTGGAAAAGCGTAAGAGAAAGGTAAGGGGAATAGCAATAGGTATGATGACTCTTTGTCTTGAATAAGACAGATACAATTTTAGAAAAGGCATTACTGGCCTGGGAGAGGTCAGTAGGGCATAATAATTCGTAATTTTTCTTAGCAAAACATTACCAAATAAAGTGGCACATTTTAGAACAAAGGAAGTATTTTTCAGGCAGCTCCTAATGAGGTCATGGACTCTGTTGTAAGGAAGCTAGTTTGACCATTTTTTTGTCTAAACTTCATGCCTATCATTTTGAAGCATCGCTTCAGGCATTGGTTGTCAGGAAAACATTACATGCATGGGAGTTAGCACTTCCAAAGTGCACGCTAACTTAGAATCATAGAATCATAGAATGGTTAGGGTTGGAAGCGACCTTCAAAGGTCATCTAGTCCAACCCCCCTGCAAGGAGCAGGGACATCCCTGACTAGGTCAGGTTGCTCAGAGCCTCATCCAGCATGGCCTTGAACGCTTCCAGAGATGGGGCCTCCACCACCTTTCTGGGCAACCTGGGCCAGTGTTCTATAACCCGCATCGTAAAAAATTTTTTCCTAATTTCTAATCTAAATCTACCCCCCTCTATTTTAAAACCATTACCTCTCGTCCTATTGCAACAGGCCCTACTAAACAGCCTCTCCCCATCTTTCTTGTAGGCCCCCTTGAGGTACTGGAAGACCGCTATCAGGTCTCCCCGGAGCCTCCTCTTCTCCAGGCTGAACAGCCCCAACTCTCTCAGCCTGTCCTCATAAGAGAGGCGCTCCAGCCCTTTTATCATCTTCGTGGCCCTCCTCTGGACCTTCTCCAGCTTGTTACAGCTGAAAGATTTAGAGGTGCTCTTCTCCCTGTAGGCACTGGGTCAAGTCCTGGTGTGAGACCACTGGGTAGATACTCATCCAGTGTGCAGTGTTAACTGTGCTGGATATCGACTAGTATTGTTACTGACAAACGTCTTCATCCTTGATTTCTTGCTTGAAAGGAAACAATATAGTATGGTCTTTGTGCAAATATGGAACAAAAAGATGGGCCAGTTAATGAACTGGAATATAGATACTCATTAGGCACAACATTTTTGGCCTTGAATGATTGTAACACATAATTACATGCTGTTTGAGTATGTGAACGCTACATACTGTTCATAATCTTACAGGTTTTTTTAAGAATTCCACTCCGTCGGTCTTAATTACATATTGTCATGTCAGATGTATAGTCCATGCTTTCACTGACTTATTTGATCTTGAAACAGAAGCTTGACCAGTTTCATATTTGGCAAACTTACTGCTAAAATCCACGAGCGGGGTTTTGATATATTAGCAGTGTTGAGAAGATTGTGTAGCGATGTCGAGGGATGCACTGGCACTTACGTAATGCTTTGATATACTTGTTGTTAGCATGGACGTTTTTTGAGCATTTCCTGGTTATAGAAATTTAATAATATCTGTTAGTTTTTCTTTAGATTATAATGTAATGCATTTAGTTAAATACTTAACTGATTTTTACATTAAAACATTGTGAGGGCCATATCTTTGCAGTCGGATGTCCCTAGGAATGTGTTTTTCTAGCAGTTTTAACTTTTTTTTTTTTTTTAAGAATGTGGATGGTACTGAATTGTCATTGTAATGGAATTTGAAGTTCTTTGGTTATTAAATTTTTCTCCTTTCGCATAAGAAACCGTGTCTTCTCAAACTTACTTCTTTATAACAGTGCTAGCACACTATAGCTTTTCCAATATGTTTTTTGCTTTGATGTACAACTTCAATGAGTTTTACTTTTTGGTAGGAAGCTCTGCATTGACAGAGAATCTAAAATCTTGATGTCTTTTCTTGCAAGTCATAACTGCAGTGTGTGCTAGAGTTGGTTGTTCTTTTGTTTCTTCCCTTTTCCTCCTTCAAGAACAAATTGTGTGAAAGACACGGTAAGGGTAAGGGCAAAAAGGTGGTTTGAGCCAACTGTCTAAAGGATTAAAGATTTCAGCTTTGCAGGTAATACAGTTTTAACTGTGCCTTTGGGAAATAAGATGAAAGGAAGTATAAAGATCATGGTAAAAACAAAACAGAAGAAATTAATTGAGGCCAATTGTGGAGAAAAAAGCAGTATTAAGAGACAAAAATGCAAGTGACGAAAAAGAACAGAGGGAGAGAATATATCAGGTTCTGTAAATCCCTTTGATATTTTGATAGCATCCTATCCTGATTTTGGCTGGGATGGAGCTGATTTTCTTCCCAGTAGCTGCTGTGTTTTGGATTTTGTACGGGATTTGGTATGTCAAGAACGTTGATAACACACTGATGTTGTCAGTTGTTGCTAAGAGATCAAGGACTTTTTCAGCTTCCCAGGTCTCGCTGATGTGCAGGTGCAGGAAGCTGGAGGGGTGCAGCCAGTACAGCTGACCCAAACTGGCCAAAGAGAGTGCTGCATGCCGCAGACATCACGCTCTGTGTGTGAGTGAGGGTTGGCTGGGGGGCAGCTCTTTCTTTCTCTCTCGGGATTGTTCCAAGATCGCCTTTGGTTCTGCTCCGTGATCACTGTGCAGGACAGGCTGTACATTCTGAAAGCAGGTGTGTAGTGGTATCTACATTTAAGAAATGTGCAGGAAAAAACGTTCACAAATAATCTCATTGAGAATACTAATAACTTTCTAAAAGGTGCTAATTCTTAGGTTACTATAGCCATATTGTCTGCTGTTCTTAAAAATTGCCTTTAAAGTGGGCTATATTTCAAACAAAAATGCCAAAATGCATTTATAAGTAATCCTACATGGTTTTGTACAGTATCACTATTTGAGTAGAAACTTCCTTACAGCCAAGAATGTTACATTATGAGAAATAATAAGGAATCTCACAAGTTTTTGTAGAAGACAGGGACATTTGACGGCTGCCGTTGTGCGAGTATTCACAGTGCAAGAAGACACTTGTACTGAAAGGCTTCATTATCCATCACCTTTTTCAATTGTCCCATGTTATGACAAAAACAGTTCTCAGACAAAAAAAAAGTTTTAAGCCAGAGTTATAGGTAAGAGAAGCTTATGATACACTAAAAGAATTTTGCAGACATGCTCTGATCAAAGCATTATCCATTTTTACAGAAATCTGGTTCTGCACAGATAGGAAAGTGTAGATTTAGGGCTACCAACCTCTCTCTGCTCTAGAATATTCAGACTTTCCACATTCTATTCTGAGATTCCCGGATCTTCTGAATTGCTGGGTACAAACCTATGTTCCGGTATTTATCTAAAGAAACAGTATTTATAAAGTCTTTTTCTTTGTCTGCTGTTCTTCCCTAATAACGTTTGAGGCAACAGGACAACTTAAACCAAATCTGACAGAATATAGGTTTTAAAGAGAGGAAAACCCCTGAAGTATAGATAAAATTGGTAACTGAGTAGAGGCTGTAACCTGAATGAATGTTCCCACTAAGGGAAAGGCCGTAGCTTGACTTGAACACTTTTTCCTCTTTGCACTTTTTCCTAACTGATCTCCAAGGATGCCTGTGTTGGTCAGACGGCATACGCAGTTTGGAGCGAGTCACCGACCTGTGGTGTTTCTTGTGTGGTGAAAGATAGCTGGGCAATGGAAAGAGAGAAGGAAAAGGAACTTGAGAGTCTTTGCGAGGTGGTGAGAAAACACAGAAGAATGAAATTTGAATAAGAAATGTGGTTGAAACAAAACTTCAGAGGAAACCAGGCTTCATTTGTTACAGTACTCATAGAAGAACTGGTTTATTTTTAGGACTATTGTTCCATTTTTTTCTTCAGAAGTTAGTGTTCTCCAAATGTAATTTTAAGTATAGCTGTAGTGATCATCACCAAAAAAGTTTTTGACCATGACTGAACATTTTAATATTGGTTGTTTTTAAAGATATATTTTACTTTCCTTTTAACCGCTCATCAAAATGTCACTGATGAGAATAGAGAGGGTACTGTAAATGTCCTATGTTAGAATTTTTAAACTCTGTAAGAGTGACTTTAGTGGTAAACTTTTGACAGCGTACAATTGCAAGCCATTTTTAGTCTCTTACGCAAAATCCAAGTGTGGTATAGGTGGGCAGAGGTTCTTCTGTCACTGCAGTAGATTTATGACACCGTAGTACCTGTTAATCAAGCTCAGTTACTATGCAAGAACTGGCTCCCATAAAGATCGAATTCCGTCTTTCTGCTTTTTGAGAACTGAAGTAGTTGCTCACATGACAATAAATTTAGAATAAATAAATTACTTTTGTTGTGGAAGTATTAGATCTTCTGCAATATTTTCCTGGAATAGAATTACAGGAGTATGGAAAGAAGGGAGAAGAAAGAAAAGCAGAACAGTATTATGCTTCTGAAATGCAATTTTTTTTTTTACAGGATATCTCCCTTTATTGAGTTGTCAGTAAAATTACTTTATTGAGTCCAGGACAATAAGGAACTAATAAAGAAAACAAAACCAATTTCTGTGGTGATGTACAAATGCATTATCTCACATACTTCTTTATCTAGAAAATATTGTGGGGAACTACCCTACCTTATGGATGAGACTTAAATTAACACTTTATATGTCAGAGGCATCCCAACACGAGTATAGATGCAGGTTTCATACAACTTCAGACTGTCAGGCAGTGTAGTGTTCTTTAAGTGTTCTTTCTGCAGTATTCAAATGTGCATTTCAAGGTTAATCAAATAAAATATATCCTTGTCATTTCTCTGTGAGGGTTTTTGGTGTTAAAGTACTAAGTTAATTTCTGTTGTTGAGAAGGCATGAGTGACCAGTGCTCGCTCTTGGTGTCGTTCATTTTGAATAATTTGGAAGCAGAGGTTATCCTGAATACCCGATGTATGATTCCCTTTTTCTAAGGACACAGAAAAGACTGAAAGGCAAGGTTTCATCTGTTCTTTGTTTCAGAAGCAATTCACCTTTGAATTAATGAGATGTTCATTCTACTGAAAGACATAAGTCTTCTGTGATCCTACGTGTCTTTTATTTATGCTTTGTTCAGTGATCTGATCAGTCAGATGAAGATCTGTGTAGATATCTGACTACCCAAGTCGTCTCTAGAGGAGGGCCCCTGTATGAAATAACCCAGTATGCTTAATTTCTTTATCCCAAAAGGCAGTGTACCTACCTCAGACATGAATCTTTATCTAGACAGTAAATCTTAATTTTGCCCGTGAGCAAAACACAATGGAATCACGTAAAACCATTTGCAACATTAGAAAAAAATATACATAAAGGTATAGGTATGTGGAGTATGTTTATAAATACATCATTTGAGAAAACATGAATAGAATTATGATAATATTTTCTTTCACTATATTCATCTTAATGCTTTATGTACCTTTTTATGCACAGGAGTTAAGACAAAAGGGGAGGAGATGAAGCAGCTGCATTAGTTAAGTATGAGCATGTTGTGGGCAGAGTGAACAGCAGGACTGTGTGTGATCTGGCATCTCTCTTCTGTTTTCTTTATTGTTGCTGACGAAGGAATGAAATGAGCCAGTGCATGTCTTTTACTTGGTAGAAATATAAGCTTCATAAATATCGGTGGCTGGCAATCTGGTTGGTCCTTGGAGGCATGTTACTCTGCTTCTGTTTTATATCAATATGAAAATTCTTGTTTTGTGATTCTCCACCAGCATAGGCTGCATTGTGGTTGATAATTTCCTTTGTTTTGTACCCTAGACAGTTCTTTCTTCACTCAGTAGAAGGAGGAAATGAAAGATATTTGGCTCTTTTGTTTTTATTTTGTACTATATCACTTCACTAAAAGGTCTTACTACTAAAATTCGTATCTGGAAAAAGCCCAGAAAAATCTATTGGTTAATTCTTACTCTTTTGAAGGATGATGTTCAGCACTGTTGTTCTGAGCATTTCTGCTTTAAGCTAATGTTATTCTATTTGAAAATTTCAGTAATGCAAATGAAAGCCTGATTCTTCTTGCCTGTGTAAAGGGGAACCTCATGAGGATTTGCCTGTCCGTACTTCCTGGGATGGCTCTTCAAATCTTCTGCCACAAGTCTTTCAGGAGTGTAGCAGAAATATCCTGTTAGGCTCTGGCCTTGGCCTTCATTTGCTTTGGAAATTTTTTTCTCCTCTTGATGGAGAGCTGCTGTGAAGGCTTGATCTTAAATAGTTTTATTCTTAAAGAGAGAAGTTCTGAGAAGGCCAGGAGAACCTACTTCATGTAACATGAACCTCAAAATTATTGGAAAAAAAAAAAATGAAAGAAGTGGCCTAAGGTCGTGAGGAGAATGAAGCTAGTTTATTATTCCAGGTGCAAGATGACATCTCAAGTTGTGAGTTGTTATATCCTTTTAAACCATTGCCTCAGAGCAGAGCTAATTAGTTTTGTATGAAGCTGACAACTAAAATTCGTAACACAACTTCTGTCCCTTGTTTTATAATGTGGAGATTACGGGGTGGGGGGTGTTTGTTTGGCCAAAGTAGTGCTTGTGTTCGCTTTCAAAAAGTGTTTGGGACCCTTTTCTCCTGAAGGGATGTGACTAATGAAAGGTGTTTGGAGCAGAGTTGATGCAGTAGGTGTTCCTTCATCATAAGGGACTCTATTTTCTCTGAACTTTCAGAACTTTGTAGACTTCGTAGAACTTTGTAGACTTCATTAGCTGCGGAAGGATCTTTGAGCCGCAAGTGCTGCATTGGTTGTGCCAGAGATTCATGGGAGGACAACTGAATAACTAAGGAAAGTGTTTTAACCGTGAAGAATTAACCACTGTCTGGGGTTGTAGCAGGAGAACTATAAAGGGGATGTGGTATTGAAATTTCACGCAGTTCTGATGACTTTTATGGAAGTTTTATGTCAGTAAAGGACTGGATTTCATCAGCCTTAGCATCACACCATGTATTTTTCATTTCCTGTGAGCCTGCCTACCCAAGACAATCAACATCAAGTAAGAGGATGTTGGCTTCTTGTTGCTTTGGTGGTTTTTGAAATGGCTGAAGTTTCATATGCAAACTGTGCTTATCAGAGAAAAGGTGTCTGATGTTTACTTTATTTTGACTCAAATGTTGATGTCCATTTGCACACCCTGGCTACTTTTTTTCCTGTAAGGCAATCAGGACTTCTTTAAAGATGTCATTGTTCAGGAACATGTCTATGATTCATAAAAGGAATATGATATAACCAATAATGTGCATTTACACCACGAAAGTTTGCACTCCAAGGTTAACAATTGAAGTACTGGCAACATAAAAAAATAAACAAACAAAAAAATCAATTTCCTATTTTTGGCAAAAGCTCCATTAATTGTTCAAATGGATTTGCATTTAAGGGCTAGAACAAGTGTGTTAAAAATCACGCTGAGTGTGTTATAAAGCTCAGTGTTTTAACAACTGTCACTCTATCCGGTATATTAATTTTTGCCTGTATTAGCGAAAAAGAAATGCATAATGATCTTGGGTTACAATGGTTAAAAATACAAAAATTCAGAAGTAATAAAATTAGGTGATACATAAATATTGATTCTGCAAGGTATCCATTAGTGCAGATTTTATACTACTTATAGTATCAGTGTTTCTCTGCATATGTGACAATATATAGAAACACAGACGTTATCTAGTTGCCCATTATTATATGGTAGCAGGATGTCTTTTATTTTAGAAGTGTTGACTTTGGCACAGATTTGTCACAGATTCTTTTTGTTACACACAATATAGGAAAGTTAAATTGTAAAAATAATTGAAATATTGTTTTATTTAAAAATATGCAATGGAAATATAATTTAACCCTTAGCTATATCAATTGGGAATTCTTCTGTCGAGTAAGGCTTAGGCTGGTGAAGAGAAACTATTGAAATTCTTGATTTTCGTTTGAAAAACACTACAAAAAAAATCCAACCATTTGGGATTTAATGTTGCCAAAAATATTCATAGTATATGCATTGCCGAAAGATAACATCTTGTAAGAACAGTGAAAAACTGTGAACCATGGGCATGCACACAGAAAAAGGATGCAACAGAATTTCTTACTAACTTCAGATAACTCAGTAGTATGAGTGTTATATGGCAACGTGAACACTGAATATTTAAGGTGGCCACATATTGTGGACATGTTTATTCTTGGCCTCTTACCGCTTGTACCTTTCTATTTCTCTCCATATTGAGATTTCTATCTGCCCACACCGGGCCAGATTTTTTGTCTTTAAAGCAATAAAATGATGGTTTAAGCTGGTACAATCAAGTTAATGATTGCTTTGGCGTATTTTGAAAAGAGGGGAAAGGAGTAATTAAGACGATGAGTAGTTGGTGTGTAGGAAGCTGCTTAAATTGTAATTGTTGTTTAAAAAACAAGTAGTTATATATTTATCCAGAATTTTATTCAACTTTTTTTTCCCCAACTTGTGCAAACTCATGATACGTGATATTCACAAATACTTTCCCTGTTTAGGATACCTATATTCTCATCAAAAGGATTTAAATTGTTTAAAGACTACTTTTGATTATAACAATACTTTTTTCAAATCTTACTCAGTCAAAAAACCCATTGAATTTTCAGAGTGTGTGATTAAAATGTGAGAGAAATGGATAATTTTGAAGTGGCTGGAGGAAAATAGGTGATAGTCAAGTCTAGTTCTGATTTCGCTTTCTCTTACAGTGTGAGACTTGGGATGTTGGCAGATTAAAGAATACTCAAATTAGTTCTTTAAAAAGTATAAAATGTTACCATCTATGTAATTCTATGACAGGCTGGAAGTTCTTGAATATCTAATTTTTTTTTTTTCTTGTTTACCTCTTGCAGTGAATAATAGTAGGCTGTTTGGTTTTTTTCCAGATAACGTTTTTCATGCTGCTGTCTGCAGTGTGCGTAATGCTGAACTTGGCTGGTTCCATTCTCTCTTGTCAGAACGCTCAGCTGGTAAAGTCCCTGGAAGGATGTCAGTTGGTGAGTAATGAAAAACAAATCTCTTACAGAGGGCATGGGATTTTATTTTTCATTTGTTTGGTTTTTATACACACATTTCTTTAAGTTTCAGAACAGTATGTGTTTAGTAAAGCCATCTATAGGCATTACAGCATGAAAAATCATGTTGGGAAAAGTTTAAGAGTTGAAGTGCTAATGTATTTACAGTATTTTGTCACCTCAAAAAGTAAGTTGTAATATGAGAAAGACTTGCTTCTTAGTGTCATGGTACAAATGACACTTAAACAGATGGAATAGGTGGAATACAGGCCACATCAAAGCACTGCAGTGATGACGATTTGATGTCAGCCGTGTCAGGATTTCATCCAATAGCTCCTTGTACAGCCAGCATATTTCACAGATGTACTAGTAGTAATGTTTTGGTATGTGTATCATAGAATAGTTAGAGTTGGAAGGGACCTTCAACGGTCATCTAGTCCATGTTAATCTTTGATATGCCAACCTAATTTTTTTTTTAATTTCCAAAGCAAATATATGTTACTTATGTTAAATAAAACAGAATAATAGAAATTATGATGATGTGGCATGCTTTATATTATTAAAAAGTACAGTACACCAGAAGTCTTTATTTTATCTCAGGACAAAAGTATATATACGTTGAACTCTAACATATTTTCTGACTTAAACCTATGAAGGTATCTACAGAACTAAACTCATGTCTGAAATCTTTAATTTAAGGCAAATAATAAAAAAAATGATTCTTCTTAAGTTCAGGAAACAAATGACATTAAGTTGCAAGATTGACGAATGGACTGGAGAATGTTTGTGGGTATCCATCAGCTCTTTTTAGTATAATCGGAGTGTCAGTAGACCAGTCAAACTGTTTAAACTGTATGCATGTGCACTGAAAGGATTTGTTAAGTATTAGGAATATGTGCACGTAGGCACCCTAATTCATTGATTCGAATGATGACGAGAGAAGACATTTTTCTCTCTAATGCCAACAGGTGACTCCACAAAATGCTTGTGCTTTCAGACATTGTTTTCCTCCTTTGTTCTAAGGTTTTTGTCCAGTAAAATGCTTTAGCCTTCCATTGGCATGTTATATTTAATAAAAACAAGGTAAAATAATATAAAATGTTTCAGGAAATCTTTCAAAAGGCACATGAAAAAATACAGAACAGGAAACCATTTGGGTGTGACCTGTCATGTGCCTTCACCTTGTTTAGTCAGCTTTTAAGCCTGTGTTCTGTTTTCCTATCACCCATCCTGTTCCAGAGGGCTGTGTCTGCAGCTCCAGCAGTTAGCTGGTCTGGAAAAGCTTAGGTATTCTGCTAAGCTTTCTGCAGTGTTTGTGATTTCCAGGTGTGATTGGGGTACAGGCTTTATAGAGCTGGATGGATGGAGCCAGATAGCTGACTCAGTGGAAAACCAGCAGTGACCCAAAGAGAGGAAAGGGAGGCTTTTCCCTATAAAATATTTGGTCTGGGAAACTCTTGATAAAGTTCCTGGCTCTCATTTTGATGAGCTGGAGTTCTGCTGCAGAGCTGGAAAAATCACCTGATGGAATCTGGAGCTGTTTCAAGAGGCATACTTTACTTTGGACTGCTATGGGAAAATACCTTTTTTGTTGTGGGATTTGTTGATGCTTTTGATGAAAAAAAAAGTTCCATAGGTTTTTTTTTGTGGAAGGTCTTTGAAGTGAGTCTTACTAATTTGTTTTGAGATCCTTGCTTTGATATTGGGACTATTTAGATGTTACTTTAAGGGACTGCATTTATATCAGAACTTCCCATGAAGACTTACAGAAATGGCTTCATATCTGCATGGAAGAAAGAAGAAACAGTCTCTCGGAATGAATGCTTTCCCAACTATGTAACTGTATTTTGCAACCTATCTGCTATAATTTTCAGATAAGGTATTTTGACCTGGAGCATCATTGTAATTAATATCTTAGGCTTATGTCTGGGCATCATGCTCTGCTGGTTGATACGTCATGTTCCATATTCTCAAGCGATGCCATCTTGCCATGTCTCTCATGTAGGATAGTATCAAAGCCCTAAAGACAAAAAAGGAACATTTGAATTTTTGAAACATTAATTTACCTCTTCCTTACTCAATAGCTCATTGTTTGATTTGTTGGCAAAATCCCGTACATATAAATTATTTCAGAACCAACATGTTCTTAATTGCTTACTGGCTTTGACATTTAATTGACTATAGTAGAAAGTGGAAAAAAAAAATCTGTGTCTGTGTGTATGGCTGAGAGGAACCATTTGTACTTGCGTGTGCAGTCTTTCACTTCAGCAGTAGCCAGTGTCTTTACTGACACGGTTTAGACAGATGTCCACTGAGCTGTGTGCGTAGAATTTAAACAGCGCATCCTGCCCTAGATGGAGAGGAGTGCACGTAGTAAGAACGGTGCCATTGATGCTATCTGGTGTAGCACATGCATGGGTCTTGCTGCCTGTGCGTATCTGCTTTTCTAGTTCCTTTTGGGCAGCCATTAGAAAACAGGGCTACTCAGCAAAGCCTGCTGAAAAATCCTTAAGCCTACAATTCAGTTGCTTACTCAGCCTACTGATAACTGCAATTATGTGTGTGCTTGGGAAAGGGAGCATTTTAATTTCTCCTAATACATGCTGTAACAGAGGTGTAGGACAAAAGGAAGAAAATCAAGTTAATGAGAATCAGCAAAGTGGCCTTGCAGAGACAGAAAGTTAAAATAAGCCAAGTTCTGCTTATTTAGCACCTTCACAGACAAAGAAAGCACTGGCTGCAGCCAGTGGTTAGATGTTCACTACCAAGAAAAGACCTAAGTCAACAGAAAGTCTTTTTAGTCTTTTAAACGTTCAGTGACCTCTCTTCTGGTTATGAGTCTCTTCTTCACTTTTGGTCAGAGAGTCAGCACCTCGAATAGGAAAACTACTGCTGCAGGAGTAAGCAGTGACTGAGCTGTGCAGCTGAATTCTCAGATCATTTATGAACATTAAAAAGAATAAATTTGTTTTGGATAAGGTGAAATTTAGAAGGGAAAAAAAAAAAAGCTGGTTCAGGAAGAATTGCTTTTCCTCTTTAATTTTTCTTAGCTTTTTGAGCTAAGAAAAAAAAAAGTGTTTCGTTTGTTTGGGATATTTTCCACTTGGAGATTTAATCTTGTTCCAAAATATCCTTGATTCTGTGATGATGTTTATGGGAACACATTTGATGTGAGCTTTAAAAAAGCCTTTGGTTCTTAGACTGCGTGTTTGCTCCCTTCTTCCTTCCTGTGTCTTGCCTTCTCCAGTCTCGTTCTAATCAACAGGGAGGAAAAGGTGTGGTGTCAAACAAATGCTTTCAGTGGGCAGGCAGAGGGCTGCAGGTGGAAGGAGGCTTTGCCTTTGGGTAGACATTTTAGGATTAAGAGATTTGGTGGGTGGCCATGTAGGAACTTCCTGAGGAGGTGCTTTCCCTATTTTCTCTCGTGGCAGAACTCAAAGGCAACTTTTGCTTGTTTCTCCAGGTTCACGGAAGGTGCAAGAATCTTGCAAATAGTATTTTGCATTTTTTTTTCCAAAGCCAGCGTACTTGGCTAGTAAATTAAAAAACACGTTAAGTTTCATTTGTACTTCCCTGAGCTTTTCATTCCAGCTACAGATGGACTGTGCAAATTTTACTCATATCATGAAATTCTAGAGTTCTGCTCTTGCAGACTACCCACTGGGAGAGATGCACTGTCGTGAACAACACTGCTTTATGATTAAGTGCAGGATTTGACTCAGAAGTTGGTGATGTATTATGTTTAACATATTTAATTATTTTATTACTGGTTTTCGCTCAAAAAGGAAAAATAACAGTTCCTTCATAGCTTGTTCTAAGCTTATATTTCATATTAATTTCTCAGATGGCTCACTTTAGTGTTGTAGATCTGTGCAGTCCTGCGCTATGTGACTGGGTGTACATTATCAGAGAGCTCAGTATCCTTTGATTGCCTTGTAGGATACAATCAGTTACGGTAACGCAGCTCTAGGACTCAAAATCTAGCTTTTGTCGACATGCAGTTTGAAATGTAGTTAACATCCCATGTAACTGCACCAGACAAAAATACTAGCAAATTTCCAAGTGCTGTATAGTACAAAAGTTAAATTCAAAATCAATTCTATTTTACTTGTGGTATTTCTGTCAAACTCATTCATGCTGCATGTATGGCTTCAAATGTGGTATTAGTATTGACTGTATTGTGGAGTTTAAATTCAGAAGTGTTTCACCTGTAGAGAAGTTTTTTGAAGAAAAAGAATGAGAGGTGAGGGTCTTACTTAGCTTTAAATGCTGGGGATTTTTTGTGGATTCCATAATGTGTATTTTTGTGTGCCCATGAAAAATGTGCTCACCATATGTTAGCATTTTGAATGTGTAATTTGTGAATTTAGGCCTTGTGCTCTTTATCCTGCAGCTTGGCAATATACAACACTGACGAACAGAAAAATACCAGTAGCTTTAATGGCTTGTTGTGAAAATTTAACTGGTATTTTTTTTTCCCGTGACTAGCTGTGGACCCTGCAGCCCAAACCTCGAGATACTGCTTGAAGTCAGTGAGAGCAGGATGAGTACAGAGCAGTTACGCACTCAGGCTGTTCATTTACTTGAGTATGAGAAACAACATTTCTGTCTTACTCATTTATTTTCCAAACAATTAATCTCTAAAAATTGTGCTTAACTTACGTGGGTAGAGCCATTTGTATATTTCATTTTTTTTCTATTACTGCACAAGATTTTTGTTAGTGATGTTTTATTTCTTAATCTTTATTTGTCTTTACTGGGTGTACCTTTCTTCTTGTAAGTAGCCCGTTCATTTTAAAAGAAATGCTCTATTTTAAATCAAATTTACAGTGGCTTATTATTCAGAAGAGTAGTGATGGTGTCTGTCTCTGTATAGAAAGATTGTTTATAATTTATTTTTCAGGTGTGTAGCTGAAATAGGCCTGTGGTTATAGTAACATATACAGGAAGACACCTTTTTCCCCTCCGTTATGTTCAGCTGGAATAGACCAAGCGAGGAAAAGCAAAGCAAGTGCAGGTTCACATGGAGAAACTTTATTGCTACACAGGGTGCTTTGTGTGTGTGTATGTATGTATTTCTAATAAGTCTGAAGTTCTTAGTGTTCTTTGTTCTTGGAGGATCCTTTACTTTTTTTCGTCTTCTGCTACACAGAAGTCAGATTTTAATGGTTTTTATCACTTTTGAAGTAACAGTACTGCTTTTTGGCAAGACAAAATAAACTTAAAAGACAATTTATGCATATAGGCATCAGACTGATGTTTGAAGTCTTAAATATGGCTTGGATGAGGGTGTTCTGTGCAACTGTCATAAATATGAAGGTACACAAACTACACTGCAGTTACTGACTGTGCATGAGTAAGAATCACAAGGAGGAACGCAAATTTGTACAGCATGGTGGGGAGTATGTGCAGGGGATGATGTGAGCGATGCTTTATCCTCGAGCTCTGCCAGCCAAAAAGAGATTTAAACACAGCAGAGATAGGAGAAAGAGCACGGTTTTGGAGGCACTGCTGATGTAATTGTGTCAGACACAGGCTGGCAGACACCCACCCCGCAGCTGGAAGGAATCATCCCAGCTCCATCTCCCTGTGCCATTTCTCCTCCTCCTCCTCTATTGCTTGTGCTACTGTCTGGTTTATGAAGCCACACAGTGGAGGGTGTTTGAGCTCTGATCTGGACTGAAAATAATCCACTTCCACACAGAAAAAAAAATCAAAGTTAATTGTGAAAATGTTTAGCCCACAGGGTAGCTGTATGAATTCTTGATCCTGTCTGCACGGGTGTGAGACAGCAGCAGCGCAGGGATGAGCGTTCTGGAGTACGGGGGCTCGAAACTGCTTTCAGCGGCTGTATTGTTGAAAGCATGAATGCGACGATGTGCTCAGCCTTTTGTACTGTACAAAATCGCAAGTTAGCAACGATGTCGCTTCACAGTCCTTAGAAGGAAAAGGTGCACGGTGGGGCAAGTTGTTAACAGCTCTCCAAAATCGCATGCCTAAGACTAAAACAGAGTTTTGTTTTGCAGTCTGGTTGCAAATATCAGGTGATTTTGGATACGCTGTGATTTCTAAGATGTCCCTGTGTTTTGCAGGAACTTCCATGTAAACAATTCTCTTTTAACTGTTTTTAAGAATTGAATTAAAGGGAGAGTTACTGGGCACTACAAAGTTAGGGAGCTTCTTTCAGAGTGAATTGAGAATCTCTCATAGACTGGGAATCTTGACCAAGAAAGTATTTCTCTTTTCAGCCTTATTTCTGTGACACCTGGTCATTACATGAGATAAAAGCAGACTTGGGTCTGTATTTCTTATTAGAAATGTCAAATACATCCCATTGCGAGTCAGTGACTACCTTTCGCTGAACAGGGGCAGCACAAACCAGAGAAGAAATGATCTTGCAGTAGACAGCTTTGAAGTCCATTTTCCTCTTTATAAAACTTTTATAAAACTTTTTAGCAGCTGAAGACTGTATTGATTTGCTGTATGCCTGCTGCCAGTATGGCAGGTATGCTGTGGCGTTCCGGCCACTGACTTTGACACAGCTCTAAATTCAAAGCATAAGTTTCAAACTCCCTCTGTAGCATTTATCTAACACTTGGCACTGTTTCCAGAAAGGCTCAGGAGCAAGACCTCCCCGGTGCCATTTAGTGCTTTGTATTTTCCAGAGATTTGAAGAGCTGAGGTTATCTGATCATAAACCATACAGATGGGTTTTGCTCAAATCTTTCTCTTTTTAAAGAGACTGTTAAAAGATTACAGGAATTTAAAAAAAAAAACAGTATGAAATTGTTAAAGCAGCTTTGTGAATTAAATTGTTTGCTAATTAGAAGTAAACAACACAATTATTATAAATGTACTCAAACTTTTTTCTTTTTTTTGTTTTACAGTGTCTATGGCTTAGGGTATGACCAGTCTCTATGAGTTGCCATAGAGAATTATTTCAAGTCCTGCCTTTGAGTATATGGGAAATGGTGTAATTTATATACCTAATTTTTCCTAAAGCCTTTTTACAAATTATACTGGCTAGAGGGCAATCTGGAGTCTCAGGAGTTGAAACCCACTGAGACAGCATCCTGCCCTGAGCATGCCTTCATCACTGTATATGGCAAGCATTCATTCATCTACATCTCATCTGGTAAAGTTTATTATGGTTTTTTGTTTTTTTTTTTTTTTTAATGGACTCTTGCTTCTGCTCTTCCAACTGCTGTTCTGGTCACCAGCATGTAAGCAGAGAGTGCTCTATAAGCCTGATAGAAGTGATGCTAAAAAATACATATAGTTAAATAGGTAGCTATTGAGATTATATGAACAATTTAAACCTTTTTTAAGGTCTTAAGCAGTAAGAAAATATTGCGCTGAAATGATTTTATTTATAAGGTTGTGCAAAGTAATTTTACAAGGAATGCTACTATCTGTCTTTGTTCAGGAAATTGGCAACATCCTACGGAGAATATGAATTTAAAATAGTGAATGCGTATTTGCATTAGGAAAATTTAATGTTTTATTATTACCTTTTTTTGTGTAGAAAAGTAATATGGTGATTTGTCTCTCACCACCCAGCCACTGTGCTTCCATCTTTACTTGGAGGAATACAGGACTGATTGAGTATGCCTGGATGGTACATTGAAACTTTTATTCTTTACATGAAAAGCCAGGGAAGTTTCTCATGAGTGTAATTTTTGCTACTGATTATTGGAGTGTAGAAACCTGGGATCTGGTATTTTTAAGCTCATAGTTCAAGGAACTCCCATGTGATACTAATTCCTTTTCTCAGTGCAAACCCAGACTGAATTGGAGCTAGTGATCTGGAGAGGTAAGGTATTGTATCCTGTTGTTAGCCCTTTAAATAATTGCAAAAGTGGGAATGGAGAAGGTATAGAAATGCCAAATTGACATAATTTAAAGCAATGACAATTCATATTAACAGGCTAGGTAAAAACATGTATGGAGTTAAATTTTTGCTTTAAATAGTCCTTTTTTTGAAGGAAGCAGAAAAATGAACATGGCTATGGTTTTTGGTTTTGATTTTTGTTTGTTTTTTTTAATGAGGAAGTCAGAATCAGTATAATGACTATTTTAATGGAGCTGAATGGAATTATTTTAGAATCACTCGGAAATATCTTAACTCTAATTTACTTTTTGAGAATGGTCAGGATTCAGTATTCTTAGCAAGGCATGCTTTAATGCAAGTCTTTGAAGAACAGAATGCATAATGCTTTTTAAAATGTAAAAACATTGAGTGCTTATTGTGTCCAAGACAAACTGAACATAGGAAAATAGAGAAGCAAACCTTTTTCCAAAGTAAAAATACGTATGAAATGACTCTTTTCTCAAGTATATGTCATTGTTTCTTTTGTAATTATTTTTCCATGTATGTGTAAGTATGTTACATTTATAATCATGAATGCTTCATGTATTTTCTGACTTTTTTTCTGTTATTTTTTGTCTTTCTCCGTTGGGTATGATTTGATGTTTATTCAGTTCAGCTACTTTGGTTTCATTTACCCCTGAAAAGCAAATTTTTTTTCAGAAAGAGGCATAAAAGATAGAACACACTTCCTTGGTATTGTATACTCTTTCTCCATTTTACCTGATTTTATAGCTTATGTTAGACACGGAAGGCATTCTGCTTCAGGAGATTCTGCACAGAGATTTTCATTTTGCATTTAGTAGTCATTACTGTCACAACAAGTGTAAATATAACTCTTGGGAAGTGTATTTCTGTTGATTTATACTTTCTCTGACGGTTGGTGTTGTTTTGTTTTTTTTTTTTCCCCCTCCACAGATTAAATTTGACAGTGATGGTGTCTGCGTTTGCTGTGAAATGCAGCATCAAACATCAGGCTGCAGTAACTTGGGAGAAACGCTGAAACTGAACCCTCTGCAGGAGTGTAATGTTGTGAGGCTGACCCTAAAGGTGCGATATGACAAGAATTAACAGTTTGTTTCAGTTTTAAATAGTGAGTACTTAACAATATAGAAGTGTGTGATGAAAGGAGTCGCTGATTTTCTCTGTGTTCATATACTCTTACCTGCAAAAAAAATCCAAATCTCTTCATCCAGCAGAATTTAGTGCATCTGTGCATGAAGATGGTTTAATGTTACACACTCGGTATCTGTATTTGTATAGGAAAAGAAGCATATCTTGACATTGCTGGTTAAAAAAAGAATAACTGCTTCTTGGATTGCTCAATTCAGGATTGTATTCTGTGGTAGTTTCAGAGAAATGCGTTCTGAGAAGGTAATGCAGGAAAATAACTTCTCAGAAAGACATTCTTCAAAGTATGACAGATGTAAAACCGTGAACCTGTCGTACAGAAAAAGCTAACTTGCTGATCCTATAAAAATAAAGATTGAGGGAGCATATGGTTGCTTGCTGTAAATATGTCAGTAGAGTAAACTTTAATGAGAGAGAAAAGAACTGTTTATCTTTGAGGACATTGTCAGCATATGAAGTGAGTAGAAGTGACATATGCTGGAAATCAGGGTAAGGTTTCTAACCAATACAGCGATCAGAATGGAAGCACAAAATATGATTTATTTTAAAATATAATTCCGTCATTTATAAAAGGAATATTTTAGTAGGAATATTGAGTACAAAGGCTCAACTGTGCTCACTGTTTGGGGAGCCAGAGGGAGAGAAAGTGTAGAGTACCAGAGTTAAGATTATACACCTTTATCTATAACATTATGTAGGTTTCATGCTCCTTCTCTTTATTGAGGGTGGGGTAAAAATTTCATGTTTCCACTAAGTCATTTTGGTAGTAGCAGCTGCACTGTGAACAGAACAATTGCACACATATTGCCTCTCTGATCTTGTTCCTAGGCAGTCAAACAAGACAAGGGAAAATAACAGTGGCTACAGTCTTGTTTATGCTAAATTGTGTGGGGATCATGTCTTGCATGATATTGAGTGGTTTTTTTAGCAGTTGTTTTGAAAAATTTCTAATTTTTTTTTCTTTATTTGTTCTTGTTGTCTCTGCTCTGAATCATCTCTTTATGCTCCTTTGTAAATCTGTGTCATTTCTTCCTTTCAAAGCCTGCATGAACTAGCCAAACATTTTAACGGGAATGACACAAGAATTAGCACTGCACTATCTATGATCACCCACAGGTACCTACATAGATTTGAGTATTGATTGCAAAAGCTGACCAAATACATGATCTGTGAGATGAGTGCTAATTCCTGTGATGACTTGAATAGTGAAATTTTGGTACAAAATCATATGTTACAGTAAAATGGACAAAAATACTCTGCCACTTCGCTGTTGTAAGGGTTGGAGACTCAACCCATTTCAAGGACAGTGTATTGGTGGGTTTAGAGTTTTATTTATAAGACATTATAGCCTTGTCTGCACATCTCTAGTAAAAATAGCACAGTTGCATGTTGTGACAAACCACCGTTAAGTTCTGCAGGCACCCAAGTCTGATCCATCTGCTCTGTTTTACAGTGGAGAGATTTTCTGGTTACTGTTTTTCACCAGAAGATGCATTTTCCACACAATTTCCTGCATTAATAGCTCCTAAACTGTCCCTGAAAATGAGATTGCTTGCTTTCCTCTGGATACTCAGGGTCAATATTTTGTGCTGCTAAAGAATGTTGGTGTCTCACTATCTTGATTGTAACAATAACTGTGCTTCTAGAACAACTCAATCCTATGTTAGGAATTTACTTGACTTAATTCAAACCAAATTAAGGTAAAAGCAAATCCTGCCTGTTTACAGAATTCAAAAATCCTACCGGTTTTCAAAGAGTTCTAAACATTTATTAAGAATCGGGTGTACAGAAATGAGGTCGTGACCACAGATGTGATGGACCTAGGATGCAGTTTCACTAGCATCGACTCAATCTGCTTTTCCACAGAGCTACCTCCAGAAGGGGCAGTTCTGTATCTGGCTGTTTCCTGCCACTGAGTTTGTTGGTTTGGATTTAGCAGTCATGTCATCACAGAATGAATCTGTTCAATTAACTGATCTGGTCTGGTCCAAAAGCCCACAGCATCTGCACTGGCCTTTTAGTGAAAACAGTCTGGCCATGAGAGCTACGCTTTCTTCCGTCACACAGATCCACCTTTGGGATTACTGAAATTCCAAGCCTTCACCTGGCAGGTAGAGTGCAGTGAAGTGCTGTAGCCCAGATGCCAAAAGGAGCACGCGCCTGCCTGTTCCTTCTGAGTCACCTCTTTCAACAGCAAAGTTCACTCAGGTTGAATTCAGCTGGTGTGGAACTAGGCTTGGCGTTAGACACTTCATATGCTGAACTTCACATCCCATACAAATAGGATCAGTAAATCATGTAAATCAAGATGAATACGTCAAAAAAAACATGTTTGCAAGCCTAATGTGTACCTCACTGTTCACTCTTGCCAGTTGAAGTTAGGTCTAGTGTCACAAATGTGAATGATAATGATTCGGGCAAACTCTGGTTTACAGAGATTTTGTGTTTAGCATCAAAGATATACAATGGTTTTACAAATGTAGGAGAGGATGCTGTTATACCAGAAAGTTTGTTTCAGGACATTCCTTTTAATAATTAATGATTTTTGAAAAAATAATTTTTATAAGATGAAATATTAGAAATCATTTGTCTTCTGCTTCTTAAATCTTATACAG
Organism: Chlamydotis macqueenii; assembly: GCF_036417535.1. Classification (NCBI taxonomy): domain Eukaryota; kingdom Metazoa; phylum Chordata; class Aves; order Otidiformes; family Otididae; genus Chlamydotis; species Chlamydotis macqueenii. The sequence goes on along the minus strand of NC_141567.1, from coordinate 20,819,873 downwards.
ACTTACTTTTGTCTTATGAACTTAATTGAAGAGGAAAAGATAACATTATCCTGATAGGAAAAAGATAAGGTTTTTCCATGCAATAAAATCCCTAAAAGAAAAACATGAGCTGAAGCACAAAGCTATGGCAAAATGTTTTATTTTATTGATATATAGACTACCTTACCTTACAATTAATGGAATCTTACAGCACTTGGTATTCTAAAATCTTAAAACATCCAACATTTGAAATTTTTTGGGTAAAACACAAAAGGCTTATTATTTCAATATCTATAAACCAATCATTTGAAATGAATTGTTTGCCAGAACCAACAGATCACAACTTGTGCAAATAACACTTTGTAATCTTACCTTATCTTGTGCTTGGAAGCAGTTGAGTAATTTTTTACTTTCTGAGAAAGACTTCAGTTGAGCTCGTTTTGCTCTTACTTTCTGTCCAAACAGGAGAGGAGTGATTCTAATGCATGAAGTAGAAGTTTATGGCCAAAGATGCCAGAGTTTGTGGAGTGCTAAGGGAACTGTGGAACAGGACAGGAGCACAGACCTGTTATGAGGAGGCTTGAGTTAGCTAAAGAGCTGAAGCTCTACTGGAAAAGTTCTTAGAGGCTCAGAAACTGCTGAAGATTTAAAAGTAGTGTATCACATAAAACAGCCAGTCAGTTTAGCCGAGATGTTACCAGCAGTGTATTACTTTCTTGACTGGCTCTCAGTCATCCGATGTTGCTGTGCAAGCTGGCTTTTATGCAGGTAAAACCAGAAAAAATGCAGAGGAGTAACCTTTTTTATATATACGCACACATAGACCTAGGTATAAAATGGTATCTCTGGATTACATTGCTGATTGTACTTCAGGCAACGTCCTAAACCTTTGCCAACATGAGACCAGTGTGAATGAGATGCCTTTTTTAAACAATTGCACCTCTGAATGAGCATAAAATGCTGACATAGTAGTCTGCAGTGAATGTGTTGGTTTGTAGATGAAATTTATCTTGTAATGTTAATTAAAGTGCAAAGACTGAATTTTCCTGACAGCTTTCATCTGTGAAAATTATTCCTTTTTCCTAAACTCAGAATATCCTGAACTTATTGAAGACATGCATGCAACAAAGCTTATCTTCTTGAGATTGTGTTTTGAGAGGATGAAGTTAGATATTAGAAGATAAATTGTTTTTTAATGTATTATTACTCTCTGATATTTGCATGTAAGAGGAGAATGTTTTGCTGCTTGGATTTAATAATGATTCAGTAGGGTATTTTTAATTACTTTAACAGCTTACACAGCCCACTATACCTGCCGTCATGTATGCTAATTTTTGAATTTGCTAGTTAAATAATTGCTTCCTAATTTACTTAAAGTGCTTCTGTAGAGTGGTTTTGTGACTGTAGAGGCTAGGGGAAAAGCTGATTCCCTGCCTGTATTTTCAGCATAAACATTTGATTTGGAGCTGCTAAAATTAAAGTACAATATAAATAGTCTTTTCCAGGTTACTGCTTCCATTCATTAGTTTGTAAGCTAGGCATGATTATTAGAGATTTATGTAATTTGAGGTTCTTACAGGCTTCTGTGCGAACCTTTCCTTTCCTGTCCTTTGAATCCAAATACGTTGTTAGGAGGTTTCCTGATGACCAAGCCTACCCAGATGTTTAGTATGGGAAGAGTGTACTTTCACTTGCAGAACAGAGGAGGATGATTCCTAATGTGTTCTTTAGAGTTACAAGAACAGACTTTCCTCAGATTCACTATATGACCAAATCCGAAATACTTAATTTTGCTGAATGACTTCCTAAAAGACTTCATAATCTGCTTAAAATTGGATAAAGCTCAGTGCAGAATAAGAAGTAAATTCCTATCAGATTTTTAAATGCTAGAGTTGTTTCATGTTCCTTAACAGGTAACTGAAAATATTCTTTATGCTCAGAGTGTATTTACTGTACCAGATACCATCAAGAATAGAGCGGTTCAGTGTGGGATTTGTAGTCTGAATAGTTGAGCTTACAAGTATGCAAAAGTTCTAAGTAAGTGTTGTGTAGCAGACATAGTCTGCTCATAGTTTTCCTTCCTTGTGAATGTATTTGTTCCTAGCTTAGGCAATGTGTGAATACGGTTGTGAACGTTTCTCATGGCTGAAAAGCTGCCTCTTTGAATTACTGGAACCTGTTTATTGCGCACTTATCCAGTTATTTTATGGAACCTTAGTCTTTCAGGAGTCTTTAACATATCTCCAGTGCTAAATTTAATGTAGACACCTGACTTGATGAGGGAATGCCAACTTGCATCCAAGCAGAGAAGACCTTTTTGAGTTTTATTTTCTTAAATAGCAGCTGTGCACTGCTTCTTTAAAAATTTAGTAAATATTTCAGACCCATATAAAATTCATACCTTAAATCTATTTTATGGAGCATTGGCCATTTCTCCATTTACAGTTTCAGAATTGATTTCTTGTAAGCAAAGCCAGTCTTCCGAGTAGTAGAGCAGCTATTTTTTTTTCTAGTGTTTTTCAGACATACCCAGTTAGAACAACTGAAGTTATAATTTGAGTTAAAAGGATTGTTACCCTTGAATTCATGAACAGAAGAGGTACACTGACACTAATTTCATGGGTGAAGAAGCTTTACTGCTCATTATCTCTTTTCACGTTACAGTAGTATAAGAAATGATGCACTGTAATTAAAGTCAATCAAGGAGAAAAGAAATCATCTTCACAGAATTGCAGAAGCGAAGCTGGTTTTAGCCCTTGATCAGCGTCGATATTTAGATCCACGTATTCAGGGCTACTGATTAGAGTGTTCTTTTTTTACACACCAGCAAGCTTATTATACTCCTTTTCTTGTGTATTGACTAAGCTCTCAAAAGTGCAGTCGTCTTAAGAGCCTCAAAGACTACGAACCTTTTATTTCCGGAGGAATTGAAACAAATAAAGCAATCTATTGAGCCAGCAATAAATATGTTGTAAAGAGAGATGCCAGTTCAATATTTTCGTACAGGTTAGAATTCCTAGGAAGTACTGGGTTTGTGCTATGTAGGATTTTTTTTGGTAATATGAACATAAATAATACATTTCACAAAAAATAATAAATATTTTAGATGTTGTAAATAAATGTGGAGACAGATGTAAGTGGGGACAAGAAGAATTGATCTGGACTTTGTTTCCTTCTAAAGCAAAACAGATTTAAATACAGATTCTCAATTCTGTGTAAGCAGCACAGCTGAATAATTTTCTATACAATATTTGCCAGAAAGAATGACTATTTTCTGGTAAGAGTGCTTCATTTGGGTGGTACATGTCTGTATTGAATGTTAAATTCCCTGGTTTGATCTTCATGCATGTGACTTAATGACAGTACCATTCACCGCTATCATATAAAACGCCAAAGAGTGATTAAATATTTACCGAAGTTTACATTTGAGCTGAGCTGTGAAAGTGTCCAGAGATTCTCATTTTATTTTGACTTACTTGATTTTTGATCTGTATTTAGTAGGTATGTAAGAGAAATTAGGAAGCTCCTGCGATAGTTTGGTAAAAGAAGACAGATTCAGCAAGACCATCCGTGTTTTTTCCAAATAACAATTATCCTGAAGCATGTAAATTTATTGGGCTTACGCTGAAGTCCTTTGGCATGAGCGTTGTAACTCGGCTTTGTTTCAAGCCCTTACAAAACAGTTGTTATGGTAGGTGGTTACATATTGAAGGAAAGTTTCAGAGAAACTTCCTGGGTTTTGGCTTGGTGCTTCTGTATTTGATGAATAAAGTGTGTAGGAACAAGATGAAACACCCTCGTTTGAAAGGTTAATGTGTCCTACTGCTTTTTCATGGCTATGAGTTTGGAGATGCTGTACGTATGGAAGCAGAGTTCGTTAGAAATTCACCTTATTGCCTGGTTTCACATGCAGGCTGCTGTCAGTCGTGTAGTACCTCCCTTCCAGAGCTCAAATTACATGGAGTTTTTGCTGTTAATGTTGACTGCATGTATTACTACATGTATTACAGCTGGCTTCCAGCTGGAGTTGACAAATACGGTTTTTCTACAGCTGGTTCTGGAAGACAACCGACAGTAGAGAGAAATTCAGTTACAACTTTGTTTTCCAAGATGAAGGAACTCTATGAATATGGCTCACCATTAGAGCAAACCGGTGGTATTCTGGTTTTGCTTTATATTTGCTGTTATAGGACAAATTGCGTTTTGAAGGGCAGAATTTCAGAAGGGTGAATACACTTGTACTGAGTGTTCTTTGGTTATAAAGGAGCCAGTTTTGCCACCTCTCCCATAGCTAATGGGGTACGCGTGCCATTGTCATTTTTTTCGTTTTAAATTCTGTCTCATTCCAGAGATTTTCTTTGCTTCTGACAGGTAATTGCGTGTGCTAACAGCTGTTCTAAATTACTTTGTTAAATGATTGTTTCTACAGTTGAATTATTGAAGCGATAAATCAATCACCAATTTTTTCCTTATTCCAGTTTAATACCATCTGACTGCCTTATCGCCTAGCAGTTTAATGGAAAACCAAGAAAATGAGTGTTTAGGACAAATTGCTTTTTCAGTATATTACTGTATGGTTTTTTTCATATGTTGTTCTCACTGAATGGTACCCTAAAATTATATATTAAAATATTACAACTAAACTTTCAGATTTTTAAAAACACTCTGTTTTCATGTTGTCTGAGCTCACTGGCATAAAAGTGGTGAGGATCCTTGGATGTTTGGGAATGCAACTGGGATTTTTAAGAGGATGGCAGGTACCCTCTCTTCACCACAAATTTTGTATGTAGAAGCCTATGAAATAAGCAAGATGGCTGTCTGTTTTCTGTGGGAGAGGAGCTCTGTTCAGACAGTCTTCCTATGCTGTGTCAAACTGGAGCTCCTTTCTGGAGCAAGGCTCGTCAGAGGGAGGCTGTGCTACTCCTTCCCTACCACAGCCAGGAGCTGCTACAGCTACTCTTCGTAGAAACTAATATGTAGAATGGACATACTGAAATACTACATTCAGATAATACTACTAATAACTTTCACAATCATGTAGTCAACAAAGCAGTCTGTAACTTACACTTATTTGCAGAGATTACAGCTTGGGCAGCTTTTATTTATCAGCTAAAGTCTAAAAGCAGTTCCATTAAAGAGAAGTAACCATGTTTTGGATGAGCAGATGACATATAGGACATCCAAAAAGGGCATTTGGGGTCCCTTTACAAGGCCATGGTCAAGGATTTTAAAAGAATGGCACTGCAAAATATGAAGCTGTCACTTTGCTGGAGAGCCACTGTTACTGCATGATTGGATTTGGCCAACTGTTTGGCTAACGTCAGGATTTTTAAGTTGCAGTTCACACAACCCGTTTGCAGAGTCTTTTCACCCTTCTAAATAGTGGCTTAATTTTAGTGACATTTTCACAGGTGTCTCACCTGTGTGCCTTCCACATAAAACAATATTGAGAAACTGCAGCTGAGGTGACTGCTCAGTGTGGGACTGCAGCCAGGTCACGTATCTGTAATTCCAGAATCATGCAAAAAGCCACAGTTATGTACTTTCAGGTGTATATACGCTGTTTGTGTAGCCAGCAGTGCTTACTGGTGCACCTGAAAGCTCTGGGAAACCTAACTTCTGAATGGTTTGGATGTTCGTAGGCAGCAAGCTGCTTAGGGCGGTGTGGAGTTTGTGTAGTTGTGGCATCAGGAAAACAGAACCAATGTTGGTTAAATCCGGAACATGTTAAACGCTTTGTCACAGCCAGCTTAGAAAAATTAAGATTTTCTCCAAACTGCTAACAACACATCCCATAAGGCTGCCTTCCAGTGTAACAAGTAGACATAAACCCAAAGGGGAGGTGTTTCAGCCTAATTAGACTTAATGCATATGAACAAGAGGGAGGAGACAAGGAATATCCCTTCTGCTTCTGTTCAGCCACAGCTGACATAGTTCTGTGATATATTGCTGCATATTAGCTCTGACTGAGAGCTCCAGCTTTGGTTTTGGCTGAAATTCAAACTGAAGTTCATATATTTGTAGTGTTAAAATGGCATTTTTCACGGAAACATTTCTACTACCTCTAATACAGACGTTAAGACTTTCAGACTGGGGAAATGTTCAGTTTCATTTGGAGCTAAGATTTGAAAGATTTGCTGCTTTTTGTTACATAAGATGAAACTAAAATAATCTATTCTATACTTACATTATGGTATTATTAGTTAATATTTGGTTTTCGTTGGATAGTTTTCAGCTATTATGCTGAAGAAAGCACAGCAAACAAGAAAGTGCACGTGCATAAAACTAGCTTTTGACAGCTAGTTGATAAATATTTAAGAGCATGTACCAGATTAGTGCACAGCCTCTCAATAGGACATAAATAGGTTCATTTAGCCTCCTTTTTACGGTTATAAAGCTCATACAGTGATTTTTGCCTCTGTTGGTGTCTGGAGTTCTATCACTAACATTTCTTGGCATTCTGTGGTTAAACCATGTTTAAACTCAGAGATGGTACAATTCATGGTTTCTTTTTGTTAATTGTTATATTTCTTATATTTCTTCTTTCATTTATAACCTTCATTTCTCCAGATATCTCAATGACTGCTCCAAGTTAAGGGATCACCCTATTCTCTTTGTTTACAGCGTGTTTTTAAGAATCCTACTAATAGAAGATGGAAAGCCGGTCAAGACGCGCCATTTAACCAGGACAACACACCTCCTTTTGTTGGCAGTCTCTGCTTCTCAGTTTGTTGGTTGATGTGAGAAGAGAGCTATGCCTGGTGCCACTTACAGTTTTGGCTTGGCAGAATCAGTTTTGTACAAGTTGCTTTCCTGAATTTAGTAGCCACTCGAGTTTGCTGCCAGAGTGTGTTCTTGGGGCTCAGTATATCTGAACACAGTGTTATTTATAGTGCTGTCTCTCTGAGAAACGTTGGCACGGGATGACTACTCCACAAAGGGCTACATCCCAATGTCCATGTCTTCTGTTCCACAGACAGCCATGTTTTTGTGCAATTCATCTAATACAGCTTTCAACATTCTGGTGGGTTTAGAGTTTGGTGCTCCAGAGTCTTTGTACAGCTGAAGAATTACATTCATTTTGATCTTATACTCTGCTTTCATTCTGAAGATCTCCAGCTGAGATGTTTTACAAGACCACAAATTTTGTGCGACAAACGTTTCCTTCTGAGTTGGTTTTGAACTCTCAGGGATGCAAAAGTGTGCTTATTTCAAGAATTTATGGGACCACAGAGGTGGCTGTGACTGTCACGGAGGAGAGAGCACAGGAAATATGGGAGAGTTTCTGTGAGAAGGCAATCCCTGCTGAAGATGAGGTAACCTCCCAATAGATATAAAGGGAAGGTTTAGTTTTATTATACTTTTTGCTTTGTGATTGTTTTGGGAAATAAATGTTTTTAAAATTTTCATTGCAAAGTATTATTTTAATTGTGCTAGTACAGGCAGAGCTTTGAGGTGCAGCAGCACAGAAACAGTATCAAAAGAGTAACACTGAAAACAGCTTAACTTGATAATAGAAGAAGAAAAAATAGCTGTTCTCTCCTTAAGTAAGATATGTGGATAATAGCGCGAAGAAGATTTAAGAATGCACAAGGATCTTTCGTGGGACCACAGAATAAGTCAAAGGTGTCTGTTTTTAGGGAGAGAAAAGGTAATAAATGGCTATGTAGATAATGACACAATTAATTTGGTAATTACTAAGCTGTAATAAAAATGGAATTCTGCAACCATGACCTCTTGCTTTTTTCACAGATCAGTGTTAAATTCAAATTCAGCTTTCGAGATTTAGCAAGGGACCTACTTGGGAGCGTAACTGGCCACAGAGAAACAGCTCACAATGCCGTCTGAACTCCCGTGGGTCTGTATCTGAATTGATCTAGGCTTGCTTCCAGGCACTTCTAACAGCTGCTTCCACCCCTAAAGGGGTTTGTGTCCTCTGTGGTTAGTGAGTTAAGGTGCTGCAAGAAAATTGTATACAGAACCTGTGGAAGAATAATTCATGTAGTATGCTATACCTATCAGAGCATTAATTATCATAAACATGCTGAAGAATCAGATTTTTGTCTTAAAGAGACTAAAATAGCTGGAAAAATACCATGTAAGAGAAGATTGGTTCAGCAGTTTGTGAAGAGCAAAGAATCATATTTCACACCAGTAGAGAGTCATGTGTTCTGATCAGTGTAGTTCTTGCAGATAGCAACCAAGAATCAGTCACTAAAGATCCTTACTTTTATATTTAATAGAGATTTCCTACTGCTTTAGGCCCCTATGTGTGTAAATGTAGCTGTCTGGCCAGGTGCTGTGGAGAATTAAGATTGTCCCTGTTGTGGTTACTGCTTTTTCACAGACATTTCCTAAAGGGCATCCTAATTGTCATGGCATTCTGGCTGGAATCGGCATAAGCACCTGCGCTGTCTTTCTGGTTGCGTGTTTGGCCGTGGAGGGTTTTACGTCTTGATAGCCTGTTCCTGCTCACTTGCTATCTGTGGTTGAATAAATGAGTGTCCTGTGAATTACCTAATTACTTGTTCTAGAGGGCACAGGGAGGAAATTCCCTGAAAATGCTAAATTGCCTGAGGCTGATTAATGTTTGTTTGGGGGCAGAGGCAAAAGGCTGGTTGTTGGTTTGTGGGTGGATTCCTGTTTGAGTTGGTCTTGCGTTAATACCTAGTAGTGGTGAGGATAGCATAATCATTGCACGGTTATTACCTTCACTGTTAAACATTTAAACTTAACCTCTTTTCCAGGTTTGTTTAGTTTATGCTGTCTTGTTATGTTCTTGACTGATAAATTTCCACTCATTATTGATCTTTATGAAATACGTAAAAATTCTACATCGCTGCATTTGAAACATTCCAGTTGTATCTTCACCTTGAAAGAGATTGCAGTGGGAACAATGCTCTAATTGTGGTATGCTGAGTGTGGAAAAGGAGTCTGTGGGAAGAGGCCACTGGTACTGCGGGCAGTAATCCCTGCCCTACATAACAAGCTGAATGCTGAATAGCAAACTGAGCTCAGCTAGCCATGCGTGGCAGGGGAAAAATCTCAAACCACAACAGAGAAGTCATGATCACTGTGAGCGTTCAGTCTGGAACGCTGCTGCAGCTCAGGGTGCTTGCACAGTCAACTTAACCTTGTGTGTTATTAGCCATGAATAAAAGTTAAAATGATTGATTTGACGCTGTCTGGAGAGGTTTTCTACAATTACTGGTAGAGAAGGGAAAATAACTAAAAATGAAAAGTGTTACTTGGTTTTACTCTATGCTTTGGAATGTGGGAGGAAGGAATTGGGGGGAAAAATAGTTTTTCTCTCTGTATCTCTTTAGTATGAAATGGATTTGATTTATTCCTTATTTTTTATAAATGTGAGATCAGTATAATCGAGAATGAAGGGGGGGGTGTTTGGCTTTTCTCCAGTAAAAATAGTTTTGTTTTTATGATGCCGCTTCTCTCCTCAGCTAGTAGCAGGATGAAGAGGGTAGTACTTCTGCAGGAAAGCATCTTGGGGTTATGTTGAACGAAAGATAAATCAGTGATGTACAACTGCAAAAAAGCTCAGTCATCGCTGCAGGATGTGTAAGGATGAGTACGGCTTGTAAAGCACAAGAAATAATCCTTACGCTATAGTCAGTTTTTGCAAGGCCTTAGTTGCACCCAGTTTATGATTCTGCATTTGAGGAAAAATGTGGACCAACTTGAGGTAAACCAAATAAAGTTAATGAAAATAATCAGAGGAAAATTGGTCTCCGTCGAGGACCAGAGAAAATGGGGTTAATATGTCATGCAGCAAAGGAGGTCAAGACTTGAAGCATGGTAATAGAGTTTAAAGGTGTAAAAGTCAGCTGTGGAATAGCTGTTCTCAAGAGCTGTGGAAGAAAGAGCGATGTTTTGCAGCTGTGAGGTAGACTTCAGGTAGACACTCAGATGATAAACACTGAATCTTTAGGAACAGATCAAAGAAACATCTCATGAGTGAGAGAGGCACAGTTGAGTCTATTGTGAGGCAAGTAAGTTGTATGAGGGTCTTAAAGGCACTTTGGATCCTAATTAACGACTTTGATGTAGATTTAATTATTTAGCATAAATGGTATTAAGTTATACATTTGGATTAGCTAAATCTTTTGGTTCTAAATGGCTGTAGTGAGCACTACCCTAGATCTTGTCTCTGCCGTGTGTTCTTTACCCGGGTTTACCCAGGGAAAGCGGAACACGCGGGATCTCGATCTCTTTTTGTGCCGCTGTTAACAAAGTGCCTCGCTAGGGATTTACTGGCCTGTTTACCTCCCTTTGAACGCTCTAGGTGGGTCTGTGTGACTTTGTGTTTGAATGAGTCCTCTGTATCACCTTCTGTGTGAGTTGGAGATTGGCCCTCCCAGTGTTTTGCTGTTGATGCTGTTGATTCATTATTTCCCTTGGCTGAGGGGCTGGCAAAGACCACAGAAAACTACTGACCAGACCAGCAAGAGCCAGCGTGGCCCAGTGTGAGCTATTAAATGGTGAGGACTTGTTGACCCATTTAATATCTGCCTGGTTCCCATGGCTGGCATTTCCATCTTCAAATCAAGGCCGCCTGAGAGGCATGCAATTACAGTGGCAGGAGTACATCCGCACCTTTCTATCATTTTTTTGGTATGTTGGGAAAAACAAAGCAAGTCATGCATTGATTTGATAGCGTGGAAGCTATTTTATGCACCGGCAGTGACTGAAATACTGTTTTAAACTTAGATCCTACAGAATGTTCTTTACACAGTGAGTGCTTTCACTCGTGATATATTAACAATTTTGATTTTGTTTTTCATCTGTTCTCTGTGATGCTTTTTCTCAAATACTTTTATTGGCTGCTCGGAATACGGCCTGAGCCCAGTCGTTGTCACAAGTACAACAGCTATGCAACGGTTCTGAAATGTCGCCAGCACGCTCAGTCAGTGTTCCTTTTCCCTGGCTGTTGGAAAGGAAATAAAAATCCAGTGATTGGAAGAGATGGATGCTGCTTTTTTTTTTTTTTTTTTTTTTTAAATCCTACCTTTGCTATAAAAATGTTTCAATTTTAATTCATTTTTTTTTAATTTAATTCTACTTCATAAACAGAAATATTTGATGTTCTATTTTAAATGTTTTGGGGCTTTTTAAAAAAACAACACGACCATTTGTGCTTACTTGACCAGCACAAGGTGAAATGCCAGATGTAGTCACTGCTTTTCTCTTAAAATGTTTTAGATGCATAGAGTATCTGATACAGGATAAAATTCTCTGTTTCATACTAGAGTTTCCATTGAATTTTTTAACACACAACCCTAAGTTGTAATTTCAACTATTGAAAGCAATGAATTTCTATATGGGTTTTTTTAAATTAGAAGTCTGTTTCATGGTATCTTTCTTGTGATAGCTGTAGCTTGGAGTCCACTGTGAAAGCAGTAATTTTTCTTTTTTTTTCAGAGAACAGGAAAACCTGAAATATCAATATTTCTGAGAAAATCTCTAATACCAAATGGATTGTGAGAAGTGGGGAAGGGAAGATGTTTGTTCCTGTATTGTTCCCTTTGAAGACTGGTTTAAAAAAATTATGATGAGCTGAATGAGTTCTACACAGTTAATTGAGGCCATATAAATTGATAGCAGTTGCCAGTGTTTATTATCAAATTGCTAAAACTATTTCCTGCCCTTTGTGTCCCTGAGAGAAGAGATGATATTCTGATGGATGTCTTTCCACAGGACCTGTTATTCAGTGTGTGCGCTCTCAATATCATCTCCACCATTGTCTGTGCTTTGGCAACAGCGATGTGTTGCATGCAGATGGTTTCTTCCGATCTTCTGCAAATGGTGAGTACATTCAGTGACCGCACAGGATATTGTCCACCGTAACGTGTTGTCCCTGTCTGTGTATACTTGTTTGTACCCACTCTTTGCTTCTAAACTTAAGCCTGTTTCTGTATCTTTGCGTAGTGTTAGAACGTGTCTGTACATGGGTGTATTTTTTTATCTGCATGCATCTATATAAATATAGCATCCAGATGTGTGCAGTGTGAAGAGCTGCTGTGTTTAAAATGTTTATATATTAGAGAGATATTCAGGAATTTGCAATTGAGAGTGTGTTATTTTTGTTAAAGAGGTTATTAATGAGGTTCAGTTATATATGCACACTGAATTTTCTGTCATTACATGTTTGTAATCTTCAGTTTCCACACTATCCAGAGCAATTACTTAGCTTTGAGATACTGTGTCTCATTACTTTTCTGGTACGAGAACTATGAGTTCAAAATGGGAACTTTTTGCAGCCCTGTGCCAATAACAGTGTTTTCATAAGGAAAATGTGTTCAGCTTCAGCATTGCCCTTGTGTTTAAAACAAGAGGGAAAAGGATCATTAGTCTTCTGCACAGCCAGCTGCATTACAGGATATTGTCTTGTTTTGGCTGGGCAAAGACAGCTTTCCTGTCCCAAATGGGCACTGTGATTCTCAAGGTTTCAATGCAATGTTGAAACAAAACAGAAAAATTTAAAATCCTTTGTAATTTGCAGGCCACTTATTGTGTTTCTAATCCAGCTCCATTACTGGCTAGTCTACGAAATTATCCTGTTTAATAAGAGAAGGCAAGTGCACAAACCTAATACCAGTCATTTGTAAATATCTTGTATTTTAAAAGTTTGCATAGATGGAATACTGGTCTCAGCAAGTTAGCTGCAAACCATTTACACAACAAAGAAATATTGTATAAACTGCCATGCAGGCTTGTGGTTGATTTAAAAAAAAAAAAATACACTAGCTGCCATGGATATTGATTTTTAGTCTAAGTGCATTAATTACAGAGATAAGACTGTCTTTTCTGGGCAAGTGCTCCAATCACTGGGTTACAAACTTACATAAAGAATATCTTCAGTTTGTGATCTGGTGTTTACTTTGCGTAGCAGCGGATGTAAGTTAGGCACGTATCTCTAGTTAATGCCTACAAATGGTACAGAAATGCATTTTTTCGTATAGCACTCTGTGCATTCAGATTGTGCATGCTTGTAAACAGTGCTTATTTAATAACTTTGGATGTCAAACAGAATTGACAAAAGAATCATTTTAGCTGATGACACATTGCATTTTAGATGTTAAAGGATTTTTATCCTATTGTGGGTGTTCTTTTCGCACACTCCCCCCCTCCCATGATATTTGCTGCATGAATGCCCATTGACTAAAGATCTCTTTCACCTTGCAGCGAAGGCAGGGAGATGAAGTGATCACACCTGGAAAGATCTGTCTGTCTAGGGTAACAGTGATAGCGATGATCCAGAAGTGTAACCATATATATTCCAGGAATATTAACCTAAGCTTGATTTTATGGTATTTAGCCGTGTAAGGGGAATCAAAATGTATAGATGACAACGAACCAAGAACAATTATTACAGTGCTTCTGACAGGCATGTGCAAGAAGCTGTAACCTCAACAGGAAGTCAAATACCTTAAAAGTGCATAATTTTTAATTTTTTTCCCTCTGCTGCTTCATTCTTGACTTCATCCCTTCTTTTCCACCTGGCGATGCTGCCTTTATGTCCGTTTCTTTTTGCTTCCTATGCTTTGTGTTTCCCGCTTCCTGTCTTCCTGCTTCCTTGTCCATTCTCCCACTCTTTCAGCTCCATTGACAAGAATTTTTTTCCCTCTCCTCAGAAGAAGGGAATTATCTTTTTCTTTCTGCTCAGTTACAGTCTTTTCTTGTTTATCCTCAAGTTCTTCCCTTTCTTTTTTCAGGTTGCTGAGCCAGATTCCTGCCAGGCCTAAGTGAGCGTAACTTCCCTGGGGCTACGCTGACTTAGACCAGCTGAACTCTGACCTGAAGATTTCCTTTTCTTTCACTGTTTTCAGTCTATTGTGCCATGATCTGCAGTTCCCTTTTGGTCTGCTGCACCCGGAAATCTGATTTACTTTCTTTTTATTTCTTGTCAATGCTTTTTCCTTTTACTTCTTGCTGCAGTATGCGTCTTCTCTTAGCAGGGTTTTACCATGCTGGAAGTTTAAGATAGCAGCAGCAAGAGATACCACCCCTCTTAGATGAAAAGGTTTTAATTATTGTGTTGATTCTTTTACTCTGTTCTTAGAGTATTTGAGAGCTATGTAGACTCTCCTGTAGGAAGAGGAGACATAAAAATACAATTCCTAGCCAGCAAAAGCATTACGCAATAGGGAACATCCTTCTCAGGCATCATTAGGTTATCATTAGGTCATCCATTTTGTGATTTGTGTTCTGTGTTAGTGTGCTTATCTCAGAAATTAATCAGTTAGAATAGTGAATATTTGCACATTTCAAATAATTTCAAGGGGTTTTTTTCCTGGCATGAAGCTGTTCTGTGTGCTTCAGGTTTCATTGCCCAGTAACATAGAGCTGGTGTGTAATACAGTCTCAAGCAAATCTGCAAGTGTTTCATGTCTATCTGCTTTCTTGCTGATATTTGCATACAGCGAGTATCTGATTTGTACAAGCCGACTGACAGCATTTTATTGGAAATTGCTACCTTCTGGTGTATTGCTGTTTTAGTAAAAGTGCCCTGAAAAATATAAACACAAACTGTTTGGTAGTAAGTGCAGATTAAACTTTCCAGTAAATTCAAAGGAGACTTTTTGGTTAAAAATTATATCACCAAGCAAACATTTGGTTTCAAACATTAAGGAAGAAATACTGCAGAATATTGCAAATTATTTTTATTGTGTTGTATTTTAGTTTCCTTTAGTTTTTACTTTTGTACTATCTTACGAGACACAAAAACCATATTTTCCTAGGTTGTTCCTTATTTGAGTTGACTGTTTCAGAAAGTGCCCCAAATTTTTCACCTCATTTTAACATTTCTCACCCTGTTAGGTATACACAGTTGCTAAAGAAAAAAAAATAATCTACCACTTGCACTAAAGCTGCAAGAGTAAGCGATAGTTAAAGATGGAAATAGCATTTCTTGTGTATTCTGCTACTTTAGACAGTTTAAGGCTGCACTCCATTACAGGGCTTCCCAGAATTGTTCTTTCCGTGTACACACCCCTTCAGCAGATACACGTGAATCAAATCAGATTATATCAAGGTTCTGTAATGCGACGAAACATCTCTTAATAACCAAGCTGTCACTTCCATCATATTTCATTTGTTGCCTGAGGCAATTTCTGTTTGCATCTTGTCTGATGAATGGCTACTGCAAAAATTCACCCTGTTTTCTTCCAAAGGTAGCTGCCTGAATTAAACAAAGAAATACAAGATATTATCCCCATGCTAAAGCATGAGGTGTCCCTATTCCCGTCCTCCTTCCACTCCAAATACACAATACTTACCCTAGAAATACTAGCAGTGATATCATTCAGTGTATTCTGATTTGATCCCCATTGCTGTTAGGAACTGTTCTTCATGTTATGTGATATCTAAAACAATCTGTTATTTTGTAAAGGAAGTAAGGTAATGATGACACATACAAGCTGTAACATTTAATTACTGTTTTCATCAACCATAATGGTAATTCAGCATGTCATTAACTTAATAGACTGTAGTTAATGTTTCTACTCAGACGCCTCAAATAAAGCACCTCTGCATGAGGATAATATCTTGCTGGCATTGTTTTATTACCTTTATCCCGGTGAAGTAGTAATTAAAAAAGCCCTTCGGGACGAAGCTTCCCGTTAAGTGAGAATTGAGCTTAAGTTATTACATAGTGTTTATTATTTAACATAATGATATCAAAACCTAAATATTACGGTTTCTTGGCAGAAAGCTCACGTAAAGGCACTGTAAAGCCCAGATGACAGTCCTTTTAGAAATACGCATCGTGCATGATGTACATCCATCGAAACATCCTCAGTGTAAATACGGTTGGAGAAATATTCCCCTCACCCCCCACCACAAATAAAAAGACAAAATAGAAACCTTTGGTGTAGGAATGCTTTTGATGTTTTTAGAAAACGTAACATTTTTTTGTTTCACATGTTATTGGTAGAATAAGAATATTTAATATTTAAGACTATTTAAAATACAGTCAGTATTTCAGTAAAGACGCGGTGTCACAGACCAGTCCCTCTGAGACTCAGAGCTAATGGCTTGTGATGGTTATAGGAACAGCAAATGGAAACAACGGAGCAGAAAAATTTGAATCTGTTTTCCTTATCAAAATATATTCTGTGTTGCAATTTCCCTTTAAGGTCAGGGACAAATTAGAAGAGTCAACCATGATCCTTCTGTTCTTGCAGACATTTAGTATCTACACTTTCCTCGAGGAAATACTGATACCAGTGTTTCAGAAAAGGAAAATGCAACCTGTCCAGGAGGAGGACAGTTAACTGAAGACAGAATTATAGACCCAAGTATATTGCAAAGAGGTTTTTCTATAGATAACATGCCAATATTTAATTATAGGCAATGAGAAAATTTTATTTCCCATTCCCAAGAACTAGGAGATTTTTATAAATGACATATAGAGACTGAAATGAGGATAACAAACGCCAGAGTCTCCAAAGGACTCGTTTCAAAGTTACACAGTAGATTTATTAAATGGGATATGGAAGGCAGAGGTGGTTACATGCAGATACAGGGGATGCTCTGGATAAGAAGATTCCCTTAGAGCACTGGTCACGTCCTGATGTATGGCGATTACTGGTTAGGTATGTCAGAGTTGCTAAGTGGTGAGTCCCAGCACTGGCATTTACGTGGAGTCAGTGGTGCTGATCAGCTGCAGAATACGTGGAAATTCTGATGAAGAGTTCTTAGTCTCAAAGGTCTGAGGTAGAAGGATTTACCGCATTGTATCACACTGAGTAACTGTTTTGTTAGAGAATTATATTTACAGTCCTTGTCTGCTGTTTCTTCAGTTCCTTAATTGAGACTTCTCCATCAGCTTTTACATCAATATACTCAAAATATTCAGAACATAAATAATAAACTCCAGTCATTCTGGTCACTTCAGTGTCCAAGTTTTAGATGACCTTTCAGTGAAGAGCTGCAAATTTGGTCTGACAGTAAAAAAAAGAAACTTGCTGTTGATGCCACGGCTAACTTCTGTATTGAGTTCAGGCTGCAGAAGTGGGTACAAAACTGCAGCACTGTGCATCTTTCCTGCTTACCCTGCTGCGACCGGATGGCACGAGTTCTTCTTCCCGTGTAACTGCAGAGCAAATACAAATGTAGTAGTCCTCAGTGTGGGATAAAGATGAGGGCTGTTTGAATCGGGCTGTTTAACTCTGTCAAAGTTAGGCCTGCCCAATTAAAGCAGAGGAAATTCTGTGTGGTGTGTGCATGATGTTGCACATCCGTTTAGCACGTGTAGTGATGTATACGTAATGCCTGTTAAGTATCAGACATGTTCCACAGACTAAAGGAAGGGCATCTTTACTCCAAGGATAAGAAAAAAAACCTGCATGTGTATAACAGTTTGAATGCCAAGTTTCAAACGCCAAGTTTCAAACATGAGGTCGGCTGTTTCCTAAGAGAAGAGCATGAATTCTAGGTCTGTATTTCATTGCCTGTCGCATTCCTGAAAGCTCCCAGCATCCAACAACTTCAGGTGGCCTACAGAAACAGCTGAGTGTTTGGGATTTCCGGAGCCAGGGGATATCCGTTTACGCCTAGCAGATATGTTCAGAGTATCTGTTGATAGCTGTAAAGTTGTGCAAAGCTTGTAAAACTGTTGGCTATTTCCAGTGTTTCCAGCGGTGCTATTGCTGTTTGTCTGCAACCATTTATATGGTTTATACCTGTGACCAAACAGGCCACCCCCATTTTCGGTTTGGCAGCTCTTGTTGCCTCTTCTACTTGCCATCAGCATTTTGAGACTGAGCATTTAGTAACAGATGTCTTTTAATCCCCAAAATCTGTGTTTCCTTGTGAAAGCATCTGTCAGTGTTCCTCCACATAGCCCAGCTTTGTCAGCTCTTTGCATTTTCTTACCTGTGGACTTTGTATTCATTCTTTGCTGAGCCCCTGCCAGCCTTCACCATTTGAGAGGAACCCTTAAAGATTTTGAAAATACATTTTACTCTAGGAACAATGAACTTCTGCAGGTTAGCAGAGATTAGATAGAGTAGCATGAAATAAGATGTGATTTAATTCCCACTTAGCAGCTTTCCGATGGTTTTCTCAGGGATGCCTGTTCTTTGTGATAATCCCTTATATTTGCTGTTATTTCGTTTCCTGCTAGTCTCCCTCTTACAGCCTTTTTCACTTTAATTTCTGTGCCTTCCAGCAGGATGATGTCACACAGGTAAACTGTTGTTTCTCAACATGCGCCCCCAAACATGTGCGTCTTTCATGTCCGTTTGGCCGCCCATTTTCAGCCTTGGTCACGCAGAGTCTGTTGCCATCATTTGTATTCACCGTAAACGTCCCTGAAAGGGATGCAAATGATTCTGCTGTTAAACTGAGCTGCATCTACACATCAGGTCTTTTCCTTCTTGAACCACAGCCTCTTCCACCCTGTGTAAAACCTTTCCTTTCTGTCACATCCCACAAAATGTATGCTGGTGGTGCACTTGCTGTAAAAGTGCTGTGTGTTTAATTGCCTTTTTTTGAGGAGTGTTAAGAGTATTGTTCCCTATATCTGGCTGAATCAGACAAGCTCCAGGGAATTTGAGAACTGAAGGGATGGAGCTACATGTTATCTGGTGCAAACCAACGCTTGGGTTCCATGGCAGTGTATGGTAATAGTCTGGGAGAAGGTAAAGAAAGCTGTAAAAGAAAATTGTTTAGTTTCCAGACTGTAAAAATGACTCAAATTACCAACTCTGCTAGGAAAGTGAGTCCTGAGTTTGGTGGAATTGTGTAGGGTACAAAATGTGAGCCAGAGTATGCAGATATTTGTCTTCAATATATAATTCCTTATTCAGTTTTTAGGTCACTAAGTTGATATCTTGCTTCCTTCTTTCCTAAAAGATTCTTCATTGTATTTGGGATGGTAGCAGACTGATGATTGCTGATGCTTTTATCACTTAAGGCAGAAGCTTAGTCTTGAACAGTTAATATTAATGGACTGTCACAGTTTTGGAAACGGCTGTTGAAAGATCAAGTGAAGTTAGACCAGATGACTGCCAAAAATGTAGTTTTATTCTGTAAGGCAAAGCTGTAGAAATGTCTGAGAGTACTCAGGATAACAGCATCACATCTCACGTGAGTGCTTAACATCTTATGTAATGAAGAGTCAATCAAGTAGATGTCATGTCTCTTATTCCTGTACCAGCAGTAGACTACAACGGCTGAAAGTCATTGATTGGCTGTAAGATATACCATATTCTGCCAAGGAGGTTCTTCATTTAATAGTTCCTTGTGAAAATATCCCTAGAGAGCCAATTAGTAACAACTAACAGCTCATTTTCATTCACAAATGGTTGGGATTGGTCCTCTTGACCCTCTGTTGAGTTGCATTATTACGGCTTTGACCTTTGAAACAACATATATAGAGTGTGTTTAGTAGAACTAAGATGTAACTCAACCTTTTCAGTACCAAAGACCAGTATCATTTCTATGGTAATGTAAATTCAGCATAACTGCTGAAAAAGTGAAAAATATAAAACTAAGACATTAAAAAATTTACTTTCTATTTGCTGGATCTCCTAAGCATAAACATTTTCTTTTTTATTTCACTGCTTCTTAAGTCTTTATTGTGGATTTAAACAAAAAATAATGTAACGAGACAACAGTACCAAGACATATTCTCTTGTTCCAGTATAAAAAAAAAGAAGTGCCTTCAGCAAATTTTCTTAGCTCACTTGTTTTAAAAGGTGAGAGCTAAAGACCAAGTCATCTGCTGATCCAAGAAAAGTGATATGACAGCAGAACCTTGCCTGGAGAAGAAGGAATTTTTCTGTGGATTTGGATATTCTTTTGATTCCCTTTTATCCATGGGGGACCATCTAAAGCCAGGTCAGGGTGGCAGGGTTCCATGTGACCG
The DNA here is from genome assembly GCF_036417535.1 of Chlamydotis macqueenii. Lineage (NCBI taxonomy): Eukaryota > Metazoa > Chordata > Aves > Otidiformes > Otididae > Chlamydotis > Chlamydotis macqueenii. The sequence continues at coordinate 20,800,006 of NC_141567.1, read as the reverse complement.
GCAGAATGGTCCATATTTGATCTTGAAGTAGTTTAAGCCTTTACTAGAAGACTTAAGTTAGAGTTCGTGATACCGAAGGTATCAGCGTGGCTTCTTGGTATCACTGCTATGCTAGGAGCTGATGAGGTTCCTGTCACAGATGTTGGTAGTAGTTCTCAGTATTACTACCTCTTAATATTTGGTGTAATTGTTTTCTTTTTGGTTTTGACATGTTTACATGGAATAAATGTTTTTCTTACTTCCATACCAGTATTTAAAACCTTTATACCACATTTAAGTGCGGTGTCTGTATCACCAAACCACAGATGTCTATTAAGAATATTTTATTTTACAAGAATAATAAAGAATAGTTATAAATGGCCCCTTTTTTGGAAGTGAACAATAGGTGGGATATTTGTAGTTGTCTTATTCAACATTTAATGAATATGTGGTAGCTTGTTGCTAGTTTGTTTTATTTTGGGGATGGGGGAGATGGGGTTGGGTTTTTTCTCTGTAAGCACAAGGCATTTCAGATTGGAAACAAGAACATGCAGATAGTTATTTTAGTAGTTGTATCTCTTGTTCCTCAGTTACTAAAATACAGCTGATTATATAGTGCTATAATAAAACTGTAATACAAGGTAGAAGTATTTCTTCAAAAGCTGTTTGATTGTCAGTGTCTGTGTTCTGCACCCTAAACGTGACTGACTTGGAGGCACGGGCTCTCTGTGTCTGTAGTAAAACCTTGTGTTCTGTTTTGGCAATTTGACTGGTACTTCTCACTGTTCTCAGCTATTCTTACGCTTCCGGAAGTGTGTGTCTCATTTCAGTATGGATATTAATGAAATTGGATATTGGTCAGGGTTGCTTCTACTGACCTTTTATTAAAGTTATGATTATTGGTGATGGTGTTTCTACCATCTGAAGGAACTTGACTTATTTGTTTTCAGTTTCTGCCACAGAGGCCACATTCTACCCATCCTGACTGCATGACTCCACATGGAACTATCCTGCATCAGACCTTGGATTTTGACGAGTTCATACCACCAATACCGCCTCCACCCTACTACCCACCAGAATATACCTGCACACCCGTCGTAGAGGCGCAGAGGTGATTCTTCTTCCCTCTAGTTACGGTCATTGCATAGTTCTGAGCTACAAACTGTGAAGCTCTTTCAAAGAATATGAAGCCAAGTATTGTCCTTCACTTAGATGAGGTGCTTCTTTTCCAGAGAGTTTTTACAGACACTTGTTGCAGGCTTGTTAGGATGCACCTGGAAATACTTGTGTTAAAGCACTGTTTTAATAGAGAAGTGACTGAACTTAGCTAAGACAAGGTTAACAATAGCTGAACTCAAAGCAGACATCAGCTTATAGGTGATGCTTTCACAGTTGTTAATGTTATACACTTGAACTTGAATATGAGATTTAGTTTTCTAATGAAGTCATTGCAGTTAATGTGTATTAATGTGGAGTAGTGGAGGACGTTAATGACTGCTGGTAGAGATGGCTGGCATCCAAAATGAAATACAGTTGTTAAAGCAATCCCGTGAATGAGGGCTTCATTTTGGTTGTCTAATACATTTCTTCAATATAATTCTTTGTAGTATGTTGGCTTTGCATTCAGAGAACACTTCACATCGCTGTGGTGTAGGTAAGAGTTTACCAAATAAATCCAGTGCCATTCCTTAGTAATTAAATTTGCTTGTTTGTGTTTTTAAGCAGAGGTCTCCACCTGGACTTTCCCCACTCCCCATTCAGTGCGTTATATGAAGTAACCATTAACAGCCCCGGAATGCTGTATCCCGCTGAGCTGCCCCCTCCGTATGAGGCAGTGATTGGAGAGACACCTGCCAGTCAGGTAGGGAAGGCCAAAGGGAATTCTTTATGCAGTCTTCAAATTTCCGTGATGCGAAACAATTTTAGATAAATGTAATGATCTAAAATAATTTAGGCTTTAATGATACTTTGAGGGAACAACTGTGAGGAAATATTTGTATTCTTTAAACACACTTTTCAAATCCCTCTCTTTAAAAGCGTTTAACTAACAGATTTTACTTAATGTGTATTCTCCTTATGTTCTTGTGCATGCTTGGGCAAATGCTAATGTGGGTAGTAATATTTCAGCTGACGTAATCCATTTAAAAGGTTGGATGTACCGGACCATCAGTAACAAAAACCTAGAAGAATGGATTGGAATCACCGAAAGCACAGTGTTTTTCCTTACTTGAAAAGGATAATGATGTTTTAAGATGAGATTACACTTCTTAATTTCTTTAGGTAATAAGAAATGTTGATTAGGAAGCAGATTTATTTTCTTAAAAACCTCTATAAAGTATTTTTTTTATTCCAACTACCAGTGATAGTAGTTTACCTCACTTTTACATACTACTTTGAGTTGGAGGTCGGTACAACAGTTTAGGTTTAATAAGGAAAAAGACAACTGTGTGTCATCTTGTGACATGTAATGCTAATAACTTGTGTATGTTTGTGTATGGGTGGCTACAGCACAGAGCTCAAGGGACATTTGGTAGTTGCTTTAGTGGGCGTATGCTACGGCCCCCGTAAGGAGGCTCCCGTCAGGCATCAAAGTACTAGAAAGCGATTCCTGCTTCAGTGTTACGTTAGCTGGTAAGGAACTATGTGGAGCAAAGATTTGAGTGATAAAGGGAAGGGCGGGGACATGTTCCTCCTATGAAATAGCAATGAGTAGTTCTCTGTGGCTTATACTTTTGGCTGTTACAGCTTATAATAGTTTGTGCTCTTCTATGGCAGAAACAGTTACTCCTGAGAGCGCGTAACACCTTTATTCCGAGCTTTGAGAAAGGGTCCAGTATACCTCAGACGCATATTTACATTACCCTTTTTGCCTTATTTTTTTACTATAAGTGTCAACTCAACTGAAAGTAGAATGATAATGTATCTGCATGGACAGTCAAAGCTAATTTGAGCAAAGATTTGCTTTGAATTGTGATAATTGAATCAGCTGTCACGAGTGGGAAAATACTTCAAATTGCTTTTAGAAACTGTGATTTCTTGCAGGCTTCTGTAAAAACTCAAGGAGTCAAACATTCTAGATGTTGCTCATCAGTTGTTAATAGTGCATGGTGGACATCTGTGTGTTTAGGCTGCCGAATTGCACCCACGTTACAGAGGGGAGTACTTTGCATTTCCCCAAAATGTAACTTTGAAAAGTGTGCTGGTAATTTTTTTCACATTGGAGGAAACCACAACTGAAACCACAGAACTAAAAAAAATTATATAAATTTTTACTATTATACACAAGCAGATTATTAAGATAATTAATAAAGACAAGTGTCTGAGAAAAAAAGAACATTGAGATGTACAGTCCCCTATAAAAATGCAATTAAAGAACTCCAAGGTATTCCTAACTTTGCAGCGTCTATGACTGACAAAGCAGCTTCTGACAGCTCTTCTGATCCTTGCCTTGTATCATACCTGCCACAGTAAACAGGCAGGTTATTTGACTAGAATAAAATGAATCTGTATAAACTGCTTTTGAGTGAAGTTCTTTTCTGAACAGCAAAATTGGAGTTTCCAATGCCATCTCCTCTCTAAAATATTTTTATCCAGGTTCCACTGTTTTTTCCTTTATAGAACTCAGAGGAACCTGCAAGCCCTGGAGGAGCTGATATTTTTCCATTATTAAAAAAAAAAAAAAAAATTGGCAAAATCGATTTGAATTATACATCGTTTCGGGGGAAAGAGGAGCATCATATCAGTGACAGGAATTCGTGTGTGGTACCAAGTAAGGTTAGAAAAGTGTAGATTTCTACTTAAGCACTAAATGACTTTGAGCACTCTTGTAATTGGGATTACACTTTGTGTGAGCATTGACATCCAGCAGCAGGATAGCACCAGCATATAACGAAACCAGAATTTAACAAGGCATATTTTAAAGCAGCAAAGTCATGCTCTTGCAAGAAGAGCGTGAGCTTTAATTAAGTAGATGTATCGACTCTCATTTTTTGGCATCTGGGGTTGGTGTGAGTGCCTTGCCTATTCATCTCTGGCCTCCCAGGTTCCAGAACCGTTTGCTCTAATCCCAAGAGAAAATGAGTGGACATTTTTAATGGCTAAAATTATATAGTTTCTTAGTAGGAGTGAGTTTATATATGCCTCGTAGTTGCTGGTTCAGAGAGCTTGTAGTAGCAAAATAGCCACAGGTGCCGAGTATCGGCAGGGAAGCACCTTGGCGATGCTGACCAAAGCCTCCGCAGCGCCTTTGTAGCCACGTACTTGACTGGACAGCAAAAGCCCAAACCTATTTTTTTTTTCAGTCAGTGTCCCAGTCAATCTGTAAGTGGAGGAATGGAGCCAAAGTCTAAGACAGCTTTAGGTCTACAAGAGGAACTAAATGGAGTCCTAAATTCTTCCATGATGCAAATGCTCCCGTGTGCCATGCGCCAAGCTGCGGTACAGTATGAACTGAAATAACTCGATTTATAAATCCCTCAAAGGCAGACTTCGCAATGGAAATCACGGCAGGGCTCGAGCTACACAAGTGCTTCTGGGAACCATTATGTAATAATGTCATAATTGTAAAACCTCTTACTGAGCATCAAGCAATAGGTTTTGTTTGTTTTTAAATGGATTGGAGTCCTCAGAATTGTATTAAATTGTATCAAATTAGACTCAATATTTCCTGCATTTCACAGACAACAAATGTCAGTGCTAATTTAAGTGGTTGCATCTAAGTAAAAATTGCTGTTGTCGTCTGTGCTGATTAGGAATTCCCATTTTACGACTATGAAATAAAGTGTTTTTCACACTGTTTTCCATGCAAAGTATGGACTAGGATACAGAAAAGGCAAGAACAAAAAGATCAGGATTCTGGGTGAATTAGACCAATGACACTTTTATAAGGTTTGCTGACCTGTAGGCTGTGCAGGCTTGTTAAAAGTGTGATTTTTTTTTTTTTTTTCCTTTTCCTATTGATAGCTTAGTGCCTGTCTACCAGCTTTGTGTCTGAGGATGTGCAAATCAATAAGGTTTTGTTAGCCTAGGCTGTGCAGGAACCTGTATGAAACTGTGTGCCACCCCTACATGAACCAAAGCTCTGACCTGACTAAAAATTGTCACTGTTAGCTCCTGCAATTAAAAGCATGGCTCTCCTTCCCCCAAGCGAGGGGGTTAATCAATTCCAAATGCATAGAAAGTACGTTCAGCAATTATTCTTGTGAAAGGAGAAGGAAGAAGGGAAGGAAAAATTAACACGTAGATGAGATAAGTTGAAATGGCTTATGTTTTACAAAATACAGATAAATATTGAAAAAGCAGGAGAAGAAACCAAAATTCGAATTATATCCCTGATCTCTTCTGCATCCCCAAAATCTTGAAATCTCTCGTTTTCCCACTCTTAAGGACGCTAGTTATCCATGAGACCCGTAAGGGATAAACCTTAAAGATGTTGAGTGCTTTTCTGAATGTGCAGGATTTTACATGGAGGGGAATAGTCACAGTCTTCTATTTGCTCTCAAGAAGCAATTTCTGTGTGTGTAAACTTGTCCTATCTGTTTGTCCTATTTTGGGGTTTGGTTGTGAGGTTTGTTTCAGGGTTTTTTTGTTTGTTTATGTGTTTGTTTGGTTTTTTAAGATTTCCAGCAATTGTAATTAGAGAAAACTATAGTATAATATAGCGTGCAGAAGTTAAACTGAGAGCCTGTGCCCTTTGATTCCCATAGTAACAAGTCACCTCTCGGGATGTTACTGTGTTTTTGCAGCCCCATGTCTTCAGGAATGTCGCTGCAGGGTTCTTGGCCTCTGAGACTGAGGCAGAGCCTGAGAAGGGCTGTGACGTATGGTGGCTGAGCTTTTGTGTCTGTCTGAATTCCAAAGGATGTGGAAGACGGATAGAAATCTCATTGCATGGAGGAGAGGGCTGAGAACAGTTCCTCTCTGTGGTTTCTCTGAGTAAGACATGACTCCCACCCCTAGGCGAGCTGAAGGACTCGCGGTATTAACACCTAACCGCAAGGTAAAATAGTTTCTCCCCTGCCCGTGTTGGAATACACCTTGGGTCCCTGGTGTGTTCTTTTTGAGCTCTGTCAAAGCAGAGTACTGATAGCTGCTCTGTGGCTCGTGTTAAATGAGCTTAGGTGTCTTATTCCAAGGTCAAAAATTCTGTCAGTGCTGTTAATTGTTCCCTTTGGCAATAAGGGGACGGGGGTGATTCCACCCTTGCTTCCCAGTCTTCTATCCATCTGTTGCCCAGTTAAAGTATTTCTGGTCCTGTTCTTTGTTTAGAGTTGTATTTCCTAACCCTTAGACTTATAATCACTTTTAAAAAACTAGATTTGTATCAGGAAATGTTTCCTGATCACTTGATCATAGTAAACTATCGATTGATAGATAAAAAAAATTAGTGGGTAGAGTAAGTTATGCCTATATATATGTGCCTTAATCTACACTGGCACGCGCACTGGCAGCTCTTTTCTTAATAGCTTCAGAGTAATAGTGTCACATTCAATTTTTTAGAAGGCCAGATCCAAATTAAACTCTTGACAAAAAGGTTTTCACAGAGATGACTGATGGTTATTTCTAGACTCTGTCACTAACTGTAATAAGCTTTTAGTAGTTAATTGTGGCCCTGCAGACAGAAGCAGGTATGGTGCTTTCTGCTAAAGATGGTATCCATCTCATTCCCTTCGACTTTTCTTTCTATATTTTTCTCATTTTTTCTTAGCAGCTATTTATTGGAACCAATTTTTTTAATAATCATAACCTCGAAGAACTGCTAAAAATCTAGCGAGATTGGCAACAAGGTCCAGTACAAAGTCTATTAAAATCAGTACCAAAAAAAATTTCCTAAATTTCAGCTCTTTGTGGATCAAGTCTTTGCAGCAGGACTGGTTCTGTATTTTATCCACATGATTCTCAGAAGTGAAGGGAAGTTACCCACTTAGATCCATGCTTCCAGAAAAAAGGTGAGTCCTGGTTTGATCTCCCTTCAGCAGTCTCTGATGGGCTGGAGAGCACCCTGCATCAGCCACCTTGGGTGGCACTGATCTTATAGGGCTTAAAAAGCCGTTAGATGTTAATATCTCAGCAAATAACCAAAGGAAAATACTGCTCTTGCTCTTGTTTTTATGGTTTCTGTTGTTCTTTATCCTATTTTATGGTGATACAATGTGGTGGGGAAAAAAGCATAATATAGAAAAACGCAGACTGTAGAAAAAGAGATTGCTGGTAATAAAACCATCGGTATCAAGTGTTGCAGACATTACGTTTTGTAATGGGCCTGCAGCCCCGCTGCCTGTGAATTCAGAGGAATTCAGCTTGTAGATTCTGGAAGAATGCAGAATTGCTTTAAGCGCGGTCCTTTGCCCTGCATTTGTTCCCAGCCCACAGACATTGTTGAAATAGTGTCCCTTTCACTAGCTTTCGGTCTGCACAGCAGCTTGTGTGATAGTTATTTCACATGGTCGGGTGTGTTAAGATCATCGGCACTATGCTTCGTTTTGGTAAATTGCAGATTGATGTGCTGTTTCATTAAACAATTTTCACTTAGGTGACCGGTACTGATCAGCAAGTATCCGAGTCAAGCCTGGGCGGGAGGAACATGACCCTGGACTTCAGCACACAAGGTGATGATGGCGTTGTGTTTGTCTGCTTGAGAAAGGTGTAGTAGGAGTTTTGAGTGGACTTCTCCTCCTCTTCTGTCCTTCCAAATGGAGAAAGAAGGCTTTGCTTCCAGATTATTCATGGCAAGAACAACCTTTTCACTGTCATAAACTGGTGTGGCTGGAAATGCAGAGGGGAGTTTTGCTCAGCAAAGCCTGCTCTAGAAAGCCCTTTGAGGCAGATAAGGCAACTGTCATTTCTCTTTGAAGAGTCACGTACATAACTGGCAGTTTGTTTCTCGTTGTCAGCAGCCATAAGTCCCTTCCTGATGGTCCACAGGCCTTCTCCCTGTAGTGGTTTCCTGCATGGCTTCCAGAAGCCGAATAGGAAGCTTGCTGCCCAAAGATTTCAAAGCTTGAGTTAAGGGAATGTGTTGCAAAGAATCATCGAACTAGGTAAAAAATGTTTAGGCACTCATCCCAAGTAGACACGGTCTAACAAGCCACTGCAGTTTGCACCTAACACATAATCAATGGTGCACATTGTGCATTTTTAGCATAATGTAGATGTATAGATGTGTTGCCATTATTGATTATTACGTCCTTTTTGGCAATGTTATAATTGCCTTGTAAGTGTTGGAAATGTATTTCCTGGAAGTCCCAAAAGAAAATAGTTGTTGTGATTCATTTTATGTAAGAAGAAAATGTCCTTCATAAAAGGTTTGATTTTCATTTTGATAGTTGATTTCCCTGTACTGTTGAAAGCTTTCTGCCTCTTAGAACCCAAAAAATGGGAGCACTTAACAACCATTCTCTAATTCACTAACAGATTCTATTTTTCGATTCCTGAGCAAAAGAGTTAATACATTTCTCTCGTCAATATGGTTAGCAACAGTTGTTATGCAAAAAGGGCATTGGAGGCTGCTGAGCTGAATAGAATTATGTGATTTGTATTTTGTAAATAGTTTTATTTCACATGTAGGACTTGAAGGAATTTGAGTGATATGGGAAAAGTGTTGTCTATATTATTGGAGCCTGGAAACTGGATTATCTAGTGTTATTTTCTTTTTTTTTTTTTTTGTCCCGACTTAGGGAATAATGCAGAGTCAAATAGTTTCATATGAGGGGCTATTTTCATCCATAACACCTATTTGTAGACATGAGGTAACAATCTCAATTTTTAATGCAAAGGGCTCCAAAGATGCTGTGACCTTGCTCAGAATGTTTTAGCTTCTGTCTGAAGTGTGTGTGTCACCTATTTGGTGTGCCAGAGATGTGCTGTGGTGGTGAATTGTCATTTGTAAGGAACTTAGAGATATGCTTCAGGGAAATGACTGGTCAGAAAGTGCTAGGTGCAAAGCTGATTCTGACAGTAGTGATAGGTTTAAAAGTGATCAGAGCCATGGTTTTTTCAGCATTTGTGTAAAGTTTTACTTTCTCTACCACAGGCAGTCTGTCACTGTTTACCAGTAGTGAAAGAGCTGTTCCTCTCTGAATGTAGTTACAGATAATACTTTGGTATCAGTGCTCAAGCATACTTGAATAAAATAATGGAGGACAGCACAAATTGTCTTTGCTGAAGGACACTAGAAACAAGTAAACGGCTTCAGTCTTTTTTTGCTTTAGCATTGTCATCTGAAAGCTGTTGAGTAATTACTGATGTACTTGCCAATTACTAAATTTAAATCAGCATCTTGAAAACAGGGCTGGGGGGAATGGGAGAGGGGCAAGAAGTCTTTATTCTTCTGTGAATCTATTGTTTTGCAGTTTCTGTTGAGAGCACCTCTTTTGTGGTCTCTGAGGCTGTTGATATCCCAGACCGTAGCTACTCCTCTGAAGATCTTTGTTCACTGGAAGTCCAAGGATCTCTCCATTCTGCAGATCTTTCCCCCTACTGTACAACCCCCAAGGGGGCTACGGACCAGAGCTGCAGCACCCTGGATTACAGCACCCGCTGCAGGTGCCACAGAACTCGCTCAGAGGGTTTTCCTGATGAGGATGACAGTGCCCACAGCCGAGCCTCTACAGACAGGTCTCAAGGAGAGGAGAAGAACTGTGCCCACGGCAGATCCTTGGACCGTTCCTCAGAGAATTTCAGCCCCTCAGAAAGAGAACTGCAGAGTTCTGCTCAGGAGAGCAATGCCACGCCACCTTCGAAGCAAAAGAAAATCTGCTGTGTGGGCTTTAGCCAACCTCCTGTCCCTTCCCAGACCTCTCCCTGTTTTGGGCCCGCAAATACTTCATATGCAAGTGGCCACGAGCGTGCTGTCCAGCAGCATCACATTAGAAAATATCGAATTTCAAATATAGTCCGATCAACTAGTGACCCTCTGTCATGCTCTTCTCACACAGAAGGTAGGTGTGGAGCACCGAAGGCTGATGGAACACGGAACAAATGAGTGCGGTGTGATTTATGCAGCAATTGGTGCTGCTGGCAATTATATGAAACGTTCCAGTGAGGGTTGACTTCATGTGTGAAGGCTTTAGTTCCTTGCTCATTTTCTAGATTTGATATTGTTTAAGAAGAAGGGAAATGGGAACAGTGACAGTGAAATTAATTTTGGCTTTTCTAAATTGTACCAACCTTTCTGCACTCCTCAGAAAACCATCTTTTGAGTAGGTGGCTTCCACCTCTCTATTACTGTTCTGTTGAGAAGCTAAACTACGAAGTTGAATGGCAGCTGGGGTCTGTTCAGGAAATGATTACCTGAGCTGGTTGTGTTTGCTGATGGTGACAGGGACACTGGCAGTACTGGTGCGTGTCAGAGGCAGCTGGAGTGTGACTCTGCAGTGGCAAGTTGGAGTGAACGGTGAGAAGTTTTAAAGGACAGAGAAATGAAAGTTGAGGCACGTGACAAGATAAATGAAGAGGAAAGCTTTTGACTGTCACGGATAAGCATCTTCCGCTATGAATCTCCTTTCAGACAAGTAGGGAAGAAGACAGGAGATGTTGTTAGCTAAACAGTGTCTCTTCATAAAAATCTGCTTGTTAGTGGAAAAGAAGTGTTTGATTTAGTAGAGAACGGCTCGATCAAATAACAGTAGGAATGTAGAACTATCTAAACCATTTGAAAAGTGCAGGTTTTACAAAAGGATCTAAGCTGTTTGGGGAGACTCAAAGGGGCAACCTGGAGAAGTGGTTTGAAAGTAAAGATTAAAAGCTTTGTAAGATGTCATAGATTGTGCTGCTACAGATGGGGTCACTGGGCTTTCAGAGGGATCTAGAGGAAGAATCATGTCACTAGCTCAAAAGTAGACACGATGCTGAAATAACTGGTTTCATTTAGGAAGATGATGTGTTGGTTCTATTACACTTTGCGTCATTACTCTCTTTCTGTGAATTTCAGAGACCTCATACTTAGCTCAATAATTGAATGTCTTACCTTTAGAAATCTAGCCTCAGCATCCTGTCCAGGAAAAGTGAATCTTTAGTCTAGAAGTCTGCAGCATTTATTTTATGACATTTACTCTGCTAGGACAGACATGCTATGAAGCTGCTGTGCAGACAGTAAGTAGGAATTTCTGAATCCTTTCTGCTGTGCCAAAGAGGAGAACCACCGCCCTTTCCCTTCTGGATCACGCTCTGCAAGTTTTCCATGTTGTGCTCCATCTGCTCTTTGAGCAGTGTTTGATGGAGAGCTGACTGCAGGCAGCCACAGCTACGTGTTCTAGCTGACTGCTGGGACACCTGGTAGACCAGATGCTCTGCCGTCATTTTTAACATGTCCTAAATACATCCATCATCTTTTCTGGAGAAGTGGCTTTCTGGGAGTTGCTTTGACTAATTTGCAAGTTATTAGCCCTACATGAGTTGAAGGACACGGGCTGAACATCACTGGGCTTAGCAAAGGCTGTAATAAAGGAGCAGGGATGCTTCTGGAGACAGCGATAGGCACACAGCGGGGAGCAGCCAGGGAAGCAGCAACTCGGAGGGAATGTGTGTGTGCTGGCCTCGTTTGCTGTTCTTTTGCTGCCTATGAAAAACTCTTGAAAATGAAATCTCTAGACTAGTTGAGTCTAGATGTGCGTATTGCTTTCATTTACATGTTTGGCAAACTGCAGTTTGCAAAATCTTACTCTGTGAAGGTTTGAACAACTTCACTTCCACTTCCTCTGCTTTCTGTTGAACTTTATCTGGAAATCATACACAGGTGAGAAGCAGCAGAATTTTAATAACACATACCAGCTGTTTGTATCAGCTCCAAAGCCTATTTTTCCTAAGCTGTGACACACAGCTGAAGTTCTTTGTAGTCTTTATAACTTTAAAAGGGTATTTGATCTAGATTTTTCATGACTGGCTATTGGTATCCACTGCAGAATTTTAAAATACATCCTCAGAGTTGAAAAACAGACAAAGGGAACAACTGAGCTCGATCAGCTAACCAACCCAGAAGAAAAAAGTGTTTTGGGGTTTTTTTAGTAACATACACTTATTTTTTTAAATCATCCTGGACTACAAGAGCTGACCATATGAAAGGTAGAGCTGTAGCTCCCTATCGTTAATACTAACGACTCATTTGAGAGACATACCGCACAGTTTGGAGAACTGAGGGCTGGGGGAGCTTCAGGCACATCCACAAATGGGAAAATGCAGTGGTCAGATTGGTAAGAGGGGTTTGGTTTTGTCTTAGGCCATGGTCTTTCTACTTCAAGAAAAAATATTAATCTTCTGATCAACCTCCCTATACAGGTCAATATGAAGAGATTCAGAAGCGCAGCTTTTGAAATTTGCTGTTTGGAGTTTTGTCAGATGGGTCTTGCATGTTACTGTGATTACTCTGGACGTGGTTTGGAACGTAATTTATTCGACACAGGGATGTTGCTTGTGTGCAACAGTGTGGTGACACAACAGCAACGAGCTCTAATAAATTAGTAACCTGGGAAGTTTAATGCTGGCATAAAACTGGGCTTTTAGATCAAAAAATGCAATTTGTGCTTCAAGCACGTCTTGACATGATGGAGTCTTTATAGCATGTATGGTCAGTAATTCTGCCATTAATCCTTTAATGCTGAAAGTGAGGATGTTTGTTTTTACATCTCTTGTCATTCCTAGTAGAGAAATTATAGATTCAATTTTAGTTTATTAGGTGCCTTTATAGTCACTGTGTAGTAAGTATGGTGGGTTCCCTTAAAATCTCAGTAAGAAATAGTTCCTTCTTAAAAAAAATTACTTATAAATGAGTAGTTTGCACGTTTTTCTCTTTTCCCTGTAAAGTTTATCATAGCAAAGGCAGACAAAATCAACCTCTGGCACCGATGTTTGTTACAATACATTCATAATCAAATATGACAGTCTGCGTGGCTGTATCAGGTAAGTGCCTGAGCGGCTACTGTAGTGTCTGTGTCCCAGGTAATTCAGGATGATGGCTAGTGGTGTGGCTCTGGCTGTGCCGCAAGTGTGTTACCAGTATAATAATGCATGGGAAGGCAGAACCTCTGAAGTGTCTCCTCTTAATAAGCTTGCCATGATTCGTGTGTTGCAGTACTTCAGCGTAATAAAACAAATTAAAGACAGAGTAGAAGCTGTCTCTCTTAATTTCTTACAGATTTTCGATGTTTGTAGCATCATAGGTTTGTTTTCCTTTATTTAATTACTCGCTCTACCAGTGAGGATTATACCAGCTTTTCATTATAAACCTCCCCTGAAGATATGGAAGAAAATCTCATCTACCTGGAAGTTCAAAACAGTTTTCAGTCTTGGAAACAGATGTAAACAGCCTTAGCGTAAATGTGAGGCTTGTCGCAAGCTTGAAATCAACAAGGCTACGGTGGTGATTACTGTATAGCATCGCCGATCCTTGTGCTGGCATCCCAGAAACGCCGTCCTTCGGAGGCAGCTCTGCCCAGAGCTGTTGCAGACGCGCTGTGCCTTCTCTTTGTGAAGGGACATCTTGAATGCAGTATTTCTTCTGAGTAGTTTCCTTCTGTGAAGGTGGTAATAAAAGATTCCAGTGTGTTTTTGCTGGCTTTGGGCAAAGGATAGCAGGGTTTGATTGTGCTCTGTCTCCCTTTGGTTCAAGGTGGGAATTGTGCCTGGACTCCCAGATGTAGCCAGTGGCAAGACGCAGGACTATCTCCAGCTACCTTAGAAACAGGTGAGGATCCGTTTTCTAAAGCAGGATGATACCGGTTTCCTTCTTTCACTTTAAAAATAATTCAAACTTTCTGACAGAGAAACAAGCTTTAGAAAATCTGGAGCAGAAAAATCACTTACTAAGAGCATACGTGTATGATGTACAATGCTGATGGAACGTGCCTCTGAGTGAAAGTAAATGCTGCTAATGAAGTCCTCTCTTCTAGTTTAGCATTTTTGCTTTCTCTGTATTTCTTACTGATTTCTCTTGTATTATTCACTGCTCATAAGTTTCAAGGCCTAGCAGTAAGTGGAATTTAATCCATGGTGGGGGGAGGCTAAAACATTACAGGTTACATTAACAGTGAGCAGCTGGTGTTTCCCCTGGTCGTTAGTGTCAACTGGAGACCCTGAAAGCAGAGGTAACAGAAATGTCTGATTTGTGCAGCACTGCAGTTACCTGCCCACTCCTCCTAAATGCCCTCGACCTTGGCCGCGCTACAGAGTCTTTCTCTGCACCCCTGGTTCAAATGACCTACTTAGCAGTTTCCTTCATTGCATGGTTTTGTTATTCTTCAGACAAAACAGACATTTTATGACAAAGTAAGAACTTTTGTGACAATATTTGTTTTGCTTTTTTTTTTTTTAAACTTTTACTTTAAAGATATTCTTCCCCCCTTTTTTAGTTCCTGTTTCTGGTTCTCATATGGCTGCCTCTGCTTGTCAGCATTCTCTGAGCAGTTTCCTACCAACTGGAAAACAGAGGGATACACGGAGAACTGATCTACACCTAAAGCCAAAGGCTTTGCACACAGTCTCAAAAGAGCGACCACACTCTTTAGTGGACCTTAAGGCCTATAAAGACACTAAAATTTTAGTGGCAAAATTTTTGGAACATTCAAACTGTAATCTCCCTCCAGAAGTACGTCACGTAGTGAACAGCATACGATCGGTAATAAAATCCGATGAGAGACACATGGAAGAAGCCATCTTCAGTGCCAATATTATAGACCAGGTAGGCCATTTGTGTTCCAACGATTTGTTCAACCGTGACACACAAATACCTTATTTAAGTGTTTTTGTAGTTTTTAGTAGAACAAAAGTTCTTTTATAGTAACATGGCTTTAGTAAGAAATAACTTAATTTATTGGGCGGCAGTGCATTTTATACTGAAGCACTCATAAATGCATTTAAAATTCTTCAGTTGGATCCAGTAACATCCTAGATATTTACACACTGATAGTCATCCTCTCCTTGCCAGTGTCTTTCTGCACCTGTGACGGTTCCACACGTGAATTTGTGTAACAGTCAGTTTTTTCAGAATTTGTCCAGCGTAAGCTCCCAGCTGAAGAGAATGGGTCGCTACACAAGCAGGGCCACCACGAGCTATCCAGACAGAGCAGTGCAGTTACCCTTCCTCCTGGCTAGAGGAATGATAATGACCCTTGCTATTTTTAGGAAAAATAATTGAGAAATTGTGCTTTTCCAAATGAAGGAATAATGCATCCTCAGCCCTGACCAGCTGTAGAACAGGAGAAGTGCAATGGGATAAACACCCATCTCGTCTGGGAGAGTTCCAGCCTTAGACAATTTAAATGAAAAATATTCAGAGACTGAACCTGTGAAATGAAAACATTTCTTACCCTGTTTTCCCCATTCTTTCTTCTCCGTCCCTGCCCTGCACAGGTAATTACAAGTTCCCAGCAGAACGTGAATACCTCTAGAAAGCGACTTCAGGAAGACCTTCACCTGCAGAGCTGTGGTGCTCTGAGCTCTCCAGTTGCCTTCTTGCACAGGTCCCATATCCCTCGCGGTTCAGAGCGGGACAGGCCTCACAGTTTAATTGGAGTTTGCCGGGAGACCATCCTTTGATGGTAGCACAGGTACGTGGTTCCAGCAGAGAGAATGGAGGAAGAAGCCAGGACTGGGAGAAATACAAGTAGTGGATGACCTAAAAAGGAAAAAGTGTCTTCCTCTGGAATTCCACTTTTTCCAACCCAGCGGCAGGAGGAGAACACCTGTTTTTCTGAATGTAAATTTCAGCCCTGATTTTAGCAAAATTTTAGCTGATTTATTAGGAAAGTCGTAACAAATGTTTCCCAAGCAGAAATGCGTTTATTTCACTGTACTTGGAGAAATGCTGCTGATGCATTTCTCGAAAACCACTGCAGAACGGCCAGAGACTGGCTGTACAACTTGAAAGTTGTATTTATTTAATGTACCTCAAAGTGTTTTAACTATGATCAGTGTTTTAATAAAAAGTATTTCTGGACTTTGCTTTTTCAACAGCTGATTTGGATAGAAATTGTAAAGGTGATTCAGACAGCACCGAGAGTGCTGCTTCTGATCCATTTTTCCAGTGTGTGTCATGCCAGCCTGGCTGATCTGTCCCGTTAACATTGCCCCCCGACCCCGTGTTGCCCTTTGAGGTGACAGTAAAGGCTGCAGTGTGGTTCAGTTTTGCGTGGTTCTGAGTGCTCATGAGTTTACTGATGGAGCCGCGTACGCTGTTGAACCCTGGCGTTTAAGCACTCTGTGGACTGGGACCAAAAGATGCATTAGGGAAGAGGTCTTTGAAATTCTGCGTTTCCAAACAGCCTGTTTCACAAACTTTGTACAAATGCCAGCTGGTAGGAAGTTAGATGAATTTTTATCTAGCAGAGCCTTGAACATTTTTTTAAACAATAGTTACTCCAAGTAGTACTTTTGACAGTTGTATCACTAAAATATGTCCTCGTGGTTCTGCTGCGTTCATGATTTATGTAACATTGATCTTTTAAAAAAAAAAAAAAATCAAATATCATTGACAGTAATTTGATTACCAGCATAAACACAGGTCTGCCAGCAATGTCTTCCAGTGCAGGCTTCATCCTGGCTCTCAGAGGAAACTGGAAAGGCCTTAAACAAAAGGTTCCCATAAAGAACCTACCACAGGTTGATGTTTCAGGGTTTTAATTTTTTCGCAGCAGTGCTTGTCAGTAGCGTTAGCTTCCATTTGAGGTTTAATCCCATACTGGTTTCATTTGTGTCACTCTGAGCTGGGCAGACACCCTGTGAAAAGGTCACAGAGGAAGATCGCTGAAGATGGGTGGCTGAACTTTAACAGAATTATCCCTTCTGATGCATTTAATTATAGAATGCTTCTGGACTGGTGTGAACTTACAGTGACATCCAGTGGCAACTAGGTTTGCTAATTGCAAGCATCTGCTCTCAAGATAATAATGATACACAAATTCCTAATTTGAGAGATGAATTCCTTTTTAAAAAATAATCAGTGACCTTTGCAACTGCACTTAGATGAAGAATTAAATTATCTCCTACTTGGATTTTTTTTTATTATGTAAACTTACACAATAAACAAAATAAGCAAGCTTCTTTTATTATTTCAGATTTATTAGTGATAGTAGGTTAATTCTTTCCTAAGGTCAGTTGCATGCAACACACTACTCCTTGAAGTACAGTCATCTAAAGCTCTTTAGTTACTGCATGGTAAGGCTTCTTAAGTCACAGTGTATTTTCTTCAAGGCCGTGGCCAAAAAAAAAATCTAGACAAAAAGTTACACCAATGAACATTTATCTCATAAGGAATACAACTTTACTACTAGGTTTTTATCTACACACATTCTAATACTGCTGATGGTGCTAGGTTATTTGTCAAAACAATTTACATTCAGAACACATTGCCTTAGGAATTGGAATGCTGTAGAAAAGACAGAAACAGGTAAGCATGGCTTTCCCATTTTGAGCTAAGAGAAACAAAAAAGTAATACGCAAAAATTGAAGAAACCCCCCAGCCCAACACATACATTACACAACCTGTCCAATAAGTTACCCATGAAAACTCTGTTAAATCATAAAAATCACAAGCATTAAAAATAAATATGTATCTAAATAAATATTTTGATTTTAATCTTGTGGCAATTATTCTTTATTTAGCTTATGAAACACTTGTTACATGTTTATGTTCACGCCTCGCCAAACAGGTTACACTTGTCAGAACAATACCGAGTACTACAGTGGTTTCTTTACATGAGAATCTAAAAGTCTTAATGCACACATTCCTTTCCACTGAAATTCCTTCCATTTGGCACCAGTTTTAAAATTCTGCAAAGCCACCACGACTGGACCACTCTATGGGACTGGGATTTGTTTTTAACTTGAGGCAGCCGTAACTTTCTCCAACGGCTTCTCTTTGTGGTTTCCTGCAGTCTCACTCATCAAATACTCACATTCACCGTGTTATCAAACGGGACAGACATACGTACGTCACTCCACATAAAGGTTACAAATAAATATGGTTTAAGTTTTATGAGAAAAGAGTTTAGAACATGTTGCAAAATACTTAAATGTTTTACAAAGATTTTTGTCAGTGATTATTGTCCTTGACCATCCCTCTCATCGCTTTTTGGCAAAGAAAAAGGGAAGGAGAGGAGAGGCAGAGACACCTGTCTGTTCCTTGTTTCGCAGTCCTCAGGTCAGCTTCCAAGCCTTTCATTCATACAAAATACAAAACTCTCTTCAGCTCTGAGGGCTTGCGCTTCGATGGCATCATCTAGTCATTCTGCTCCACGAGGCCCGCGTGCTAGATGTACAGGGGCGTCTCCTGCCCAGTTAGAAGCCTGAACATGGCAGCTGGCATAGTCTTCATGTGAATCTGTCAGTTGATTAACACAGAAATTAACAGAATCGTTACTGGTTTCAAATAACCCATCAGGCCCTGTCTGGCTCTCCCTGTGCTGTAAGCGCATTTGTCCTGATTTCTGTAACGTGAACGAAGGCTACCAGAGTTTCTAGTTCAAAGTTCTCTGGTTCTAACAAGCTGGTTTGCTGTCTTTGGGGTTTTTGTGTGTTGGGGTTTTTTTGTTTGGTTTTTTCAAATGACAACGACAGGATGCAACATCACATAGCTTAAGAAGACACCTAAACACTTTCTGTTGTTATTCCCTACTCCCATTACAGCACAAACCTCTCTGAAAGGTCATTCTGCTGTTCTGGTATTAACTGAACTTAGCTTTTTCTTCTGTCTTCCTTCCCTGGGGGAGCGTCATTGCACACGTATTTTCTCCTAATGGGAGTATGATCCTCTGAACAAGAAACTGGGACTTTATCACCTGATATTTAAATGCCAGTCAAGAGTGTGGTGGAACGGGTTCTCTCATGGCTAGTGTGTTTCAGTTCTTTCTAGGAGCACTGTGGTGTCAGAGGGATTTTACGGACAAAGAGGATTAAAGGCATCGGGTAATCAGAGCTGTCTGGGAAGTGGAGTGACAGCTGTAAGTACCTGTCAGACAACGCCCGAGGAAGGAAGGTCAGCTTTACCAACTGCTAATACAGACCTCGCCAGCCACGGGCTGCCGTCATACCTTGGTCTCTTTGTGCTGAAAAAGAAGCTTCACACTGTCCTTGTCTGTGCAGTGTGACGGTGTGCAGCAAAGAGGGACCACGAAGGCATGGAGGTTCTACTGAAATCCACAGCTTTGTTCCTGCCCACGTGCACGTACTCTGTATTATTTTTCAAGTATCATCTTCCACAGGAAAACAAGTTATCTTTGATTTTTGGCAAAGGAACTAGTGGAAGATCTGGCCAGGGCTGTATATGACACTGCCACTAAATTCAGTAGGGGTTTTGATAAACTGGAGGATCTTGTTCATTCATTGCTGATTTCTCTAAAAGTACTGGAGAGAGATGTCTTAAGTTATTCCCAAGGTAAGCTGGAAATGTTAAGTGGAAATGAAATGTTTAAAATACATATCGATTTGAATCTCTCAGCTCTTTGAATATTCACTTATTTCTGTGGCAGATGCTGTAGCAATAAGCCAGGAGACATTTTCATAGCTAACATGCCTGAGCAATTTCTTCCCTTAATTGATAGGTTTAATTCAAACAGTAGGTTGAAGGTTCAGAATCATGCCAGGAGGTCTTGAAAATTAGTGGGGAAAATGCACTGAATGTGCATCTAATTATTCAAAAAATGTTCTGTTAGTTGTTTGTTATTAGTACTCAACTCAAATTTACTGAGGTGGTGGTTTTAAAACGTTAAGACGCTATTTTCAACAGAAACAAATTCTTTCAACAGTTTTAATTCCTTGATAAAGTATTTAATTATTTTCTCACCTCTCCCACTGAATTGGACAATGCTTGTACTATCTTCTCATGAGCAGTAGCAACAACGCTTTGTCCGTTGATCTCAATAATACGATGTCCTACTCTTACCCCTCCCCTCTCGGCTATTCCACCTCGCATCAAGCTGCAAATCTGCCAAGAGAAAGCAAAGTTCATTACAGTTTAGAAATGTCATAATGGAGCAGTTGCTAGGGTTTAAAACATAATAATGAGTGGTAACACCGTAAGGATTCCAGAAGATACTTGTGGAAAGTATTAAGCAATATTGTGAGTTTTTCAAAGTTGGTTGTTGGGGTTTTTTTTTTCCTCCACAGATTTATGCAAATTACAATTTTTATTTTTATTTTCTTGGGCTGGGAAGATATAAATACCTAACACAGTGATCCAGGTCGCAGCTATCCAAAAGTGAAGTCAGGGGAAAGAAGTTTTATATACTGTCAGGATTTTTTTTTCCACATACATGGAAACAAACATGACCTAAAGCTTACTCCTTAACCCTGCACAAATGCTGGTCTGGGCTGAAGGAAAGGATGCCGCCATACAGCCATTCTGTATTGAAGGCTGGTGATCCTTCAAAAGGCTCACAAAGGTATATAGAAGATAGAAGAACAGATCTGTTTCAGAGACACGAGGAAGACGTTCTTCCCTGTGAGGGTGGTGGGGCACTGGCCCAGGTTGCCCAGAGGAGCTGTGGATGCCCCACCCTTGGAAATGTTCCAGGCCAGGCTGGACGGGGCTCTGAGCGACTGGTCTGGTGGAAGGTGTCCCTGCTCAGGGCAGGAGGCTGGAACTGGTGACCTATGAAGGTCCCTTCCACCCAAACCTTTCTATACATCTATGAAATGTGCAAATTCTGTTTCTCTTTACAGGCTGTTCTCAGCATAGTGAAGGATGACAGCTTGTTTCTTGTGCCTCTGCAGGCTGGAAAAGGGCACTCTGCTCTCAGACCCACTGCTTGTCTCCGTTTTTTACACTGCTGCTGGCCACAGGGAGCTTAGGATGGAGAAGGCAAGTCAGGCCACTGTTGCAACTGGGAGCTGCAGGTACCAGTAAAGAACTAGGGAAAAGTTTTTACTTTTATGCCCCTTCCAAGAGGGGAATAATTTTGCAGGAAGAGTTACATTGACCAGGCACAGTCCCGGCAGACGCTGCAGCTTAAAATGATTCTGAGGTTGCAACACGCATGGTGTACAGGCAGAAAGAAAAATCTTAACCCAGTGTGGGGACTTTAAAAGAATGTTTCCTTCTCAGCAACGGGGTCTGTGCTGTGACAGGGCCCTCCCTGACAGACTGGAGAGCTATGTATTAGACAGAAACTGCTGGTGAATTATTTCAGAAGACTAAGCTCGTGCAGCACATAAGGCAGATAATGTCTAGCTTGAATCTCGGAAACTGAGCAGAGCTTAGCAGTGCTGAGATTTACCTTTTGTTTCTCAGCTGATCTTGGAGAAAAAGAGTGTCAATAGTTAGAATCATATGCCAAGAATTATTATTTGCTGACATGTGACGATTTGCTCAGAGCTAAATACAAGTATGACAAGATGCAGCTTGTGTCCCAGAGAGTTTGTAATCTAACTGAGGAATACAGTGTGTGGGGAGACGGCTGAGCTGGAGTATATTAAACATGAAACATGGTCTGTGGTTGACCAGCATCTCTTCTGTATGGCACTAGCTGTTTCCTCTACATTCCTCTTCACAAATAACAATGCTAGAAAAAATGAAACCCCTTCTTATTCAAAGTTCAATTGTCTGATATAAGGAGCAAAATTGCAGTTATTCTTTGTTTATAAAAGGCTTTTCTCAGCCTTCTGAAAAAACTTTGTGCAGTGAGACTTCTCTTCCACCACACTACCATTAGTGGGTGAGTTTTACCTACTGTGCTTACTTCTGGAGGACTTTTACGGATAGAGGCACCATCAGGCCCCCTCACAGAATTGTGTCCTAACTTTCAGTCACATACAATATCCTGTTTTGCAGGTAGTCTGTCTGCTAACCATAGAGCTAGCAGCTGTACTGCAGAGATCTCTCTCATAGAAAGCGTCTCGTTTCAAGTCACGGTTAGAATGACAGTTTGCTCCTTGCTGTTGGGGATTGCATGCAGTAATCTGAAAGGACAAAAAGCAGAATGTGCCAAAAGAAACCCCATCAATGTATTTTTCACAGTATCAAAGAAAATACAGAAACAGCACAGCCAGCTAAGTAAAAGCTTTCAGAGCAAATGGAAATGTGACCTCTCGCCCCACTGGCATAAAGAAAAAGACGATGGCTTGCATATCTATCCCGAGCACCTGTCACTGCGTGGCTCCCAAAGCACTTAATACCATCAGTGAATGTCTCCTAACAGCCTCAGATGGAGGAAGTGGTCTCTTATCTTCATTCCAGAGTGTGATCTGTCTCCAGGGAAGGGAGTCCGCTTCTGTTTTGTGAGCATTAAGGATTTTAATGAGGAGAAGCAGACAGAGAGCCCAAGAGGTTGTGCCTAGCCTCACAGATCCTGTTACACTAGAGACAGCGTGTAGATGGAAAGAAATATACTGTAAAGAAATATAATGTAAAGAAATACACCGCACACGTTTACGTGGCTCCTGTATTTGGAAGTGGCTTCCTCAAAGCAGCCTTAAGGCTTCTGTTTCCAGCCGGTGGAGCTAGGGCAGACTGGGCTGGGAAATTCAAGCTGAGCAGTAGCACCACGTAACGTGATTCTGACCAGGCAGGACTGTTCAGCCTGCTGTGCTTGCTGAACACAGTGACAGCTGTAATGTTACTAAATAAGCATGACAGAGCTGGATCTTCTTGTAAGCAAGAGCGTTCACTCTACTTACTGCATAAACTGCAGATAAAAAAGAAGAAAGGTGGGAACCCTACTGGTTCCACCCATTCGGCTGTTACAGATTCTGCAATGCCTTAGACAAGCTCAGTGCATCCGATGTGAAACTCCAGTAGCTTCACAATCAGTTTTACTGCAGCTGCCCGCTGTGTAGCAAGACATTCAGGACAGAACAGTGCAAGGCAAGCTAACTGTTTATTCTGTGTGAATGCCTTAATTATAACCTGTTAAACCAGCTTTCTCCTCAGCTCACTCTTTTAGTTATTACCAAGTTATTACTCTATTTAAACCCTGTATATTTTTCCCCAGAGAGTTTAAATAAACACAAACAAAGGCAAGGAAGAAAGAATAAACTGTCCGTTCTGTTAAGCTTTACCTAGTTTTACTGTATTTTTAGACAGCATCGTGCTAGGCTGGGGATGGGGTAGATCCACTTCTCAGAGAGTGTCTGAGCTGTGAGATCTACACTGAGATGTGGTGCATTATCAGCAAACTACAGCTGGTAAGACACAGATTTTTCGTAATCTAGGAAACAAGATACAGATGTGATACAAGATGTGACTGTGTTTAATTATCATAATTTTAAAAGAAGTGTAGCATAATGACTTTCAGAAGGTGGCTGGTAGATCACCTTACGTTCATCTCCCCATCACATAATGTCCATATTGTGTCAGATGTATGCGCAGTATTTCTTTTGTTATTAATGTTTTACAGTTCAAATTTTAGATTTCTTTTATAAATATGTAATGAAACTACATCAGTAGCTTTGGAGAGCCACGATGAACATCTGCATCGTTAGTGCACGCGGGATTCTACAAAATTAACAGATTGCTGCAGCTGTGCTGTTCCCTAACTAGAACTTCCAAGAGCTGCGGCTGCTAGCGCTCCATAAAGCACCACGTCAGGCTTTGCAGTAACTAAACTATACAGCATACACAAACCAGTCACCTGCAGCAACCCGGTCTCTGCACCTTCCTGACAGCCTCAGCAAGCAAAACGCAGCGCGTACTTTTGTATGGCCAGGCTGCGCATGGGCTGTTCACAAACACACTCGCCGTGCATCCCGCAGAGGTGAGACGGGCAGGGTGACAGGAACCACCGGCAAACCGCTCTCAGGAGAGGCACAGAAATCGGTACCAGTTGCAGGTGTAAGGAGGTAAGGGCAAGCAGGAGGAGACATTTAATTCTAGCCCTCTGGCAAGCCTTTTATTTCTTTGCTGTGCTAATGCAGAGCCAACAAAGAATGAGGATGTTATTTTTTAATCCTGTCATAATTTGTAACAACTGCTGGCAATACAAACCTGCTTTTTAAAAGTTCTCTGTCAAATTACAGAGAGACATACTCTGCAGAGTCATATTTTCAAATTGAGTTAAGAGATAATTTATCTGAGGCGGGGCGTACAGGCCCAGAAGCCTGTCTGTAACGCAGCCTAACAAAAGATGTTAACCTCTCCTTTTTGTTCACTGCCTTTCGTATTCAAACACAGCCTCTTCACGAGTGAAATGTATTCCAAGGCTTTCTTTTTTTGTTATCTGCAAAGGATGTTTCTGCTCAATTTGGTAAAGCTTATACTGGACATCATCTAAATTCTGCTTATTTAACTGGAATGAATCATGTCCAGCCAGTGTGGTGAATGAGACAAATGACCAGTAGATGGAGTGGGCACGCTAGGAAAGAAACAACCACGGTCTGCAAATTCTGCTAAGCTAAGGCTCCGATGGTGCAGGAGATGATTAGCTGGGACACGATGAGTAGACTGTCTCAGACTCCGTAACTGCCTCTGCGCACGTGAGGACGTGATAGAGAATCATACCATCATGGAGTGGGTTGGGTTGGAAGGGCCCTTTGAAGCCCATCCAGTCCAACCCCCCTGCGGAGTAGGGAAATACGCTGCTTCTAATCCCCCCTCGCCTGATTCTTTTTCCCAGCCCTGGCCCAAGCCCCACCGATGCTGTGACAGCCTCCTAAGAGCTGATAAACGCACCACAGCCCTGCTCATGGTTCCTCAGATGTGTTTTCCTCTTTATCACAGCACCAGCTGAACAGACTAGACTTACAATGAGGAAATAAATCAGTGCCTCAGCCAGCATTACATGCTGTTCTCAGCACCCTCTGTGAGGTCTTGCAGAACTACATCCCAGCCCTTTTGTCCTTTTTATACCAAGACTTGGGATTTGCTAACACAGTGAGCTACCAGCACTTCACGTACACGTATACATAGGTGAAAGGGGATTAAGCACAGGCAAAGGAGGACAGAAACATACCACACACCTGATATTATTTTTTTTTTCCAAAAGACCCCTCTCTACTCAAGTGTCAGAGCATTAATGCCAAACATGACCACAAATACTTTAAACCTCTGCTTCTAAAGGATGTCGTCCTGGAGTAGGTACCGCTTCAGAGTGCTTCCTTCAGGACCAAGGCTTGTAGCGGGGTTCGTTACAGCAATCTCGGCTGCGACCGCAACGTGATGTGTGACCTTAGTGGTACAAGAATAACTCGGAGACAGCTAGCAGAGCTGTAGATCTACTGGTGAGCCATCTGTTTGCTGAAGCACAGTACGCCCCGCAAACCATCATACCCTACAGAGTTACCTGCTACTCTTCCAAGTGTGGCAAACAGAAATCTGGCAACGTCAACCTATGATTTTCACAGAACAGGGACCAGAGCCCACAGTCCTTTGTGATCTGCTTTTCTGTGTGAGCAGCCTGATTATTTTTTTTCCTAGACTGGAGGAAGAGATGGTGATGCTCCTGCGCCAGTGTCAGCCCCCAGAGAGGCGAGGTGACTACCTGAGCTAGTTGTGTTGGGAGTTTGCTTGGGAAAGGTATCGGAGAATGGGTTGGGAAGGAGGAACTACGAGAGGAGGACCCGAGCTGCACGGGGTAAGTGTTACCTGCCATATTCACTCTCCTGTTTGCTGGGGTTATTAAAGGGAAACTGCAGCGTGCAGAGAAGGGACACCTGAGCCACAACCTATGTGATTTCTTGTGGTGAGAGATGTTTAAAAGAGGTCACAATTACGTTCCCTTGCCCACTACCATGTGATCCAAATAAATTCTGCCCAGCAGAAGAAAAATTAAAAGTCTTAGTGAGTGTGTGCTGAAATTTAAAGAAAAGCAACAGGATCAGAGCTAAGATTAGACTGTTAGCATTGTAAGAACCTGCTTCACCATAACTGTGTTCCTTTCAACTCTGGCACGCTGATGACAGTTATACACGAATTACCTGATCCAGATACTGCACCAAACAATCTGGACTATAAATCTTGTGGCTGTGTTATGTAGGAAAATCCCTCAAGAATTCCTGATGTTGTCTGTTTGCATTATATTACTCAGAGATCTGACTGTAAGGTTTTGATTAATTAAGGGATCACAGTACCAAAAAAGTGAGGTCATGTGCAAGGATTTTTTTCAGTACTGCAGTGTGTTTCTTGAAAGAAAAAAACAAAAACCAATCACTGAAAACAGAAACTTACAATTCCGTTCTGTACGCTGAAGCCCAGCTGGTATTTTAAGTCTGGCCGTTTTATGAGGACAGTGGTAACAGGAGGACAACTGACAATGTTCAGTTTGACTTGCGTCTGATTCTTCAGACCCTGTAAGATATTCCAAAAGTCAGTACTTCTGGAATGGATCTTAATTTGCTGTTTCATTAGTGGTTTTCTAATTGCAAGAGTGTAAAACAGCTGATCTGAGATAAAACAGCTAGAGTTAATAGAAATCTGTTGTTAACTTAGAGATACACTACTCTGTTTCATTTATTTCCCAGCTGTCTGGCCCAACAAAGCATATCAAAACTTTGCCTTTAATTACTACAGAAACTTCAAGAAAGTTTTCAAGAAGAACCAAAGCTGAATGCTACTTGCCCTTCACTAGTGTCTGCCTAATTAACCTCCTGCTGCTGCTGCTCTTGCTGAATCTGCAGAGACATTAGATTTAGTCTCAGTGATTAAAGATAATGCATTCTGAGATTCCATTGCGTCTGGGGAATCTTCACATACTCACTTGGTCTGCCCTGGAGTCTCCCAGCCTCCATCGTTTGTTATAGTCCAGTAAGAAAGCTGCAGTCAAATTCTCCAGCCCTAAATTTCTGTACATAATCACCCCTGAATCTCTGTTTCTGATGCTAATTTTTATTGATGACAGATTACTTTTATTTTTCAGTTATATGAAGATATTATATGAATTTAAATATATAATAATATATATAAATCTACAGGCTCGCTTGTCAGAATATTACATCCCTGCTGGCTTACAATCCACAGCATACAGCTGTAAGGCGGGGGTACCTTTATGATCCCTTGGCATGTTGCAAGAGGCAGACCAACTAAACTGGTCCCGTTGATGGACATGATTTGGTCTCCAATGCTCAGTTTTCCTGATCGGGCTGCAGGGCCTCCATTCATCATGTTAGCCAGGATAACGGTGGGCAGAATGGAGCCCCAGCCAGACTCCACAATCACCACCCCAAGAATTTCTCCCTTCTGTTTTTCTAGCTGGAGCTGCAATTAAAAAGAGGAAAAAAACCAAAACAAAATAAAACATGGTTTTGCTTTGATTTGTCTAAATTTGAGCACTAGCATCTCAGTTGTTACTGAATAACACCTACAAGTTACAAAAAGAATTTTATTATTTGCCAGCATGACTTCAAAAACACTGTTAAAATTTGTAACACGTACCTATTTCTTTTCAGGGGTATCCTCTGTTTGTTTGCTGAAGGTCATACAGGTCCTTATAATTTAACTCTGCAGAAAGTGGTGGAACTGAATACCAAATGAGCGGAGCCCAAAGAGGTTTCTACCCTTGCTGGAACCTGGCAGCTGGGGCAGGCTGTAACATTTTGTGCTGAGGCAATGCCTGGAACACTGGCTTGAGTTCAGCTCCGCTTCTGCCGTCGCTGCTCAGGGTGCCTCTCATTCTCAGGGTTTGTCTGTCCTTATTTTCGGGTAAGGATTTCCTGATTATTGTTGTTGTTGTTATTAACATTATTAACGTTCTTGAATATACTTGTGCCTAGCGTGTTAATCTAAGATCCCTGATGTGCTAATGTAATGAAAATGACTACTTCTCCTCAAATATGGTGATGTTAACTCTTCAGTAGCCACAGCGTATCTAATTTTTATAGAAAAGGAGTAAGAGTTTAAGTAGAGAATGTACTCTTGCACAAAATACTGGGAATTGGTTTCTTTTAAATGTAGGAGGACAGGGACATCGTACTTAGGGGAATCACGAAGGCCACTGTTGAAGCTGTCTATCAAGGCTGTGAACCAACCAGTACATCACAGCTCTGCCATTGTTCAAACATTCATAAACCCATGAGAAACAAAGGTGCCACCAAAATAATGACCTTTTAAGTCACTTTGAAATGTGTCGCATCTGTCTTTTTCTGTTCTGATTCTAAGTTAAACCAAGATTTGTTCAACTGAATTTTCCCTTGTTTGCTACAAGAGAAATATTTTGTCATGCTTGTATGCACAGGAAAACACTTTATTGACATCTAGTGACTGCAGACGTATAAAGGCGTGAAATGTATGGCTGTTGTACTGAAAGAATCCACTACACCCAAACTCAAATGTAAAGAGTTACACTTAGGTAATCTGGGACACTTAAGGGAAATTCTTGCCTTTTCATGCATTATGAGTGTGAAACTCCATTTCATGTGGCAGTTTTGCCAGTGTTCTGATAGGGGAAGATAAATTGGCCTGCTCAGTGCCACGGCACCCTGAACTCATGCTCCTTGCATCTATTACGTAAGAAATCACTTCCAACGTGCGTTAAAATGGATTGTCATCTCTCTTTCTGTATCAACACATGGGTAAAACAGAAACCTGCCTTATGCTGTGTGCTGTGAATAGCACAGAGCGTGTCTATGCCATATAGAAATGTATTTTATTACTGTTTTGACCAATGGACGCAGGAAGACCCAGAAAATGAAAAGAAGAAATTCTAAAAACTTATAAAGCTGATTTTAGTAGCACAGTATTGATGAAGCAACACATCCTGAGATGTAAACTCATCCTTAAAATGCCAAAAGGTATTTCCATGAGAACTACATTTCTCTAAAAAAAAAATTTATCAATCTAAAACGATACTCCAAACCCAGTTTACCTCTTTGCAGTTTTCTGAATTGGAAAAGTGTATGAGATCATCATTGTACATCTCTTGGGTATTGATGATGTCACTGTATTCTTTCTGACTGAGATCCTCTGGGTTAATTCCGTTGGCTCTTAGAAACTCTTGGTAAGCCACACTGAAAGCCTGACCAATTGACTGAGCTATCAGCTGTGCCTGGAACGTAGAACGAAACAGAGCTCAGAGGGAGGACTGATAAACAGTTTAACACAAGGAACAAGAGAGATTGGATTTTAAGACGGAGTCAAAAAAAAGGGTCCTGCAAAGTTGCTACGTTAGTACGGATATGACGTCACTTTAAGGTCAGTTGTACACAAAGAGTCCATTACATCCAAAATCAAATCGCAAACTCCCTTTACAAACCCTGCTGGTCTCCTTTCATCAGCACATTGCAGCAGCACACAGCCATATGCTCTTTATGCACTGGTTCCAATAAGCACTGGAGAGTACTGGCTTTGTACCAGTACGGAACAGAACATACAGAAAAGGCTGTCACAAGCCCTGCTCCTGATCGCCGTGTGTGTGCAGCAGCGATGGGAGATGGGATGCTCAGCTTGCACATGCCTTCACAGCCGTGTATGCACTGATGATTCTGGCGGTTGTGTCACCTGCTGCTTCTCCACCTTGGTTTTACAGCACTGAAAACATCGCTTCAGCGAAACCATCTGCTCTGCTATTCCTGCCACAATAGCTGTCTCATTCCCAGCAATCCAGTAACAGCCCCGCTTACCCAGTGTGCTCTACAGCAGCTATTCCCGTTAACACCCTGGACTAGCAATGCCAGGGATGCTTTCAAAAATGCAGCCAGCGCCATGATTATAGCTCGTTAATGTTAACAACTCTTCCAAATCCCCTGTGTCTGTATGAGTTTTTGGAGCACTTACCTGCGCGTGCATTTTACTACAGTATGCAATAAAATACAACTTCTCATTCCAGTGAGTGCATAGTGAGTACAATTAACGAAACATTACT
The DNA here is from genome assembly GCF_036417535.1 of Chlamydotis macqueenii. NCBI lineage: Eukaryota > Metazoa > Chordata > Aves > Otidiformes > Otididae > Chlamydotis > Chlamydotis macqueenii. Next base: position 20,770,313 of record NC_141567.1, on the reverse strand, counting down.
GTGACTGGTATATGTCAGAAATATATACACATTCAAAAGAGATCTACAGAAAAGGATGATGATGATAATGGGAACAACTGTGCACATTCAGCACACTGCAAAAGTCAACTCATTAAAGAATTATTGAACAGCCATAAAATTTACTTTCTTGTTCCATTAGATGGCACTGGAAGACAGAGGAACAGAGGTAGAGCTAAGTAAAAGGAATTTGTAGTCAACTTTTTCTACACTTGATTTTTTTACGTTTTCCTATTCAGAGTTTATTGAAGCTCATAGGAGAATGCCAGATTGAGTTTTGTGTATTTGTGGTTTTCATCTACTGTACGCTGTCATCAGGACCTATGAGTAACTCCCAATGATCTGAGGAGGAGTTAAGTGCAGCTTACAACATAAATCCCTAAAAATATTACTGATCAAACCTACAATACTATTCGGGATATGCAACACACTTTCTTAGACAGCAGGTACATAATATACATTATGAATATATAGGGTTTTCTAGACAACTCTGTAAATTTAAATCATCTTGCAATCTACCTGTCAGATACACAGTGTTTTCTCTGGGGCTAAAAGGTGGTTTACTGTGCTGCAGTATACAAAAGCACTGGTCTGCTTCATTGGAAAATGATTTTAGAAAATCAAGGACATAATTAGCCTAGCCAGTCACAAATCTTTCCTTCGTATTTTAAAACATCTTTTCAAATCTCCTTCAGACAATGCCATTTCTCCTTTGCAGGCTTAGTTGCTTTAAAATAATGAGAAGTATTGCTTAGCTCAAAAAATAGGCAACCTGTGAGTTATGAACCAAAGAACTCAATTCTTTTCTAACTGGTATGACAGAAATTGTATTTTAAGCTGTTCCTATATAACAATGGTCAGAAATGTTTAGTACTGCCTCTTACTAATACCCGGATCTCAGCTGTCAAGTTAGAAACAGACAACAAATGTTGCTTTTTCTGTTTTACTAGCCTGGTATTTTTTTCCATAAATGTTTTAGGTTGAAGTCCCCCAGTCTGCCACTTCAGACACAAATATCTGTTTCACTACAAAACCAAACCTGGCTGTACAGCAGCAGTAAAGCAAGGTTTCCTTCTTTTGCCACAAGCGGTAAGGGCATGGCACGCCAGTGCTGTTCACAGGATGCAACAGAGATGGACAGAACTCTTTTGCAACCACTACTTCTGCATTCCTGTTTTGAGAATGGCTCCAAGTTCTTTCATCTTTTGGTACTTCTGATGCAAGTGAAAATTAGAAGTTAAATTCTGAAGTGGTCACTCTTTTTTTTTTTTTTTAAACAGGATTTGAATAACAAGTGGTTTAGGGCTAATATGGTATTGGATCTCAGAGTATCTTCAGGCATCAAATGACTGAAATTGTGCTTTTGGTTGTATAGGCATTCTGAGAGTAGTGACAGTGCATTCTTCCTAGCCTTTTATTTAAGCATTGCTAAATTCTTTTGGCTGTGAAGAAAAACTTCTATAAATATCAAGAACTAAACCTTCTTAGCTCTATGGCATTTATATAGAGGTTCTAATTCATAGTCTTTGCTAGGGATGAAAAAAGAGAACTGAAAAATACACAGCTGAATGTGTTCTTAAACCTCAAAGGATCTAGTTGCGTGTTTGGGAGTACGTAGACCAACTACAAGGACTGCGTAGAGGGCAACCTTGTGCCAGGCCCGACCAAGTTGGTAAATGTTTTCAGCAACTTGGCTTCAGTTTTAGAGGTCCAAAACGGTTCCACCTCATTGCCAAGTGTCTGGAGGCTTATGTGTGTTGTTATGTGCCAACCCGCTGGCTGAAAGGATCCAACCCAGGATGAATGATCCACTTGCTATCCCACAGATTAATTTTGGCCATGAATGGCCATCGACTTCCAGACAACTCCCAATAATTAGGTACTAAAGCATTTGGGAAAGCGTTATTGAAAGAACATAAATGATTCTGTAACACAGGACGAAGAGTGGATATTTTGGGAGTGAGGAGGAAACATTAATTTGCGACATGAATTTGTGGAAATAAAAATGAAATATGAGTATGGACAAACAACTGGCTAATGTTTCCACAGATTAGCTGTAGCTTCAATCAGAAACGCTTATTGACAATAAAAATTCATTCAAGAAATTAGAGGTAATATCAGAGATTCTCTAAATGACACAGGTTGTTTAAATAAATTTAATTCCATTTACTTACATCCTCAGATTCAAAGACATGGCATATCATTTTGTACTGCTTCTTTCCTTCCTGGGCACCAGGTGTTGTTTCAATACAGTCTTGAGAAGCTGATCTGGGCATGCGGCGCCGTGCCATTAAAACCACGATGTTACCAATATCGGCGATGTATGAGATTGTGCGCAGTGCGTGATCCATCATTGTTTCCTACAGAAAGCAAAGAGACATAAAGTAATTCTTCATGCCTGCTGCTGCTCTACAAATGCTGCATCTTCCTTCTCCTTGATGGCCTGCTGCTGGAGAATGACAAAAGATACAGAGGCACTTTCCATGGGCCCAGACCTGATATTCCCGATGCAGTCAATAGGCCCAATCTCCAACTGGAGGCACAGTGGCTGTTCAAGAAACTGGCTTCAACGTAAGCGTTGCCGGAGCAAATACAACACGGTTGCTACTCTAAAGCAATAATGAAGAGCTATATTAATGTTTTATAAACATTTCCGTGCTGTTTGAGAATAACGTTTCCTTTTTGTATTGTTTTCTCTGAATGAAGCAGATGCATTTCACAATGAAAGAACAAGTTTTAGGGAAGTAACATACATATGAGAAAATGTTATCATTTCCCTAGTACTTTTTTTAAGTCATGTCCTACAATAGCAGTAATATCTCAGGTAACATTGTCTCATGTACAGCAAAGCCATCCTTACTTTCTTTGTAAGGAGCTATGAACGCAGCGTTTAACCTTCTCTGTAGGCAAAATTTTTAACCCTTTTTTTTTGGCTATCTACATATCTCAGATCAGCTTGGAGGGACCTGGTCTAGCGTCTGGGCTCACTGTCAAAATCCTACTCCAGTCAATGCCCTTAGGCTGCCAGTTTGGTTGTGCGGGGTGAACTCAACTCAGAAAAGCCGTTGCCTGTGAGAAAGAGTTTCTGTGCACCTCTAAGTATGAACTTGTAGTAAGTTTTATTATTTGTGAACTCAGTATTAAGTATGAATAAATTAATGTGGCTCAACAGCTAGCAGTCTCATTTTCATTAAAAGGTTTCTGTATGTTAAATAATTTTATTTTAATAAAACAATGTATGTGATATTGGTACGGTGATAACTTCAAAGGATTTTGATATATTTAGGACTGTAAAGACACCTAAAATGATACACTCGCACTAATGTTTTAGATAATTATTTGTAGCTTCACATGGGTTTTATTCAAGATACTGTGTAAGCAACCTGATTTCTCATTTAGTTTGGTTTTTTTTTTAAATAAAAATAAATAAAAAGCCACAACTTCCTAGGTTCCCAGAAAGGCATGTTGCTAGGAAGATGTTCCGTAATGGTAAGAACCATTTAGGTTTAAAATGAGAGTTTTAGGACTGCTCAGGCAATCCAGTAATGCGATTGACCGTACTTCCTTTGGGTGCCTGAAAAACATCACTACTGCTGAAGTCTGTGTTTAATTACACTCCTAGGAATTCCTACGATAATCCTTTCTATTGAAACTAAAACCAAGAAAGTGCCTCCAAACCATGCTTTGTTAGCTTTGTTTTCTATCATTTCTTTATGTTTTTTGCCATTAGAGAGATGAACTGTTCTCTTCTTTAAGAAACAGAAAGAGCCCGTCTGAAAATTCCTTCTTCCTGGGGGTCACTGGTCAGTTTGGAGGGTTTTCCAGAATTTTATTTATTGCTCAAACTGGAAGCAACCAGCAGCAAAAGTTTTATTGATCAAACCAGCGGAGGATGTCCCCTTCTCCCTCCTGCCCGAACAGCTGAAACCATCCACAAAATTCTGCCTGAATTGGAATTAGAAAATACTTATTATTGACTCAATTTGATTCACTTTACTTGGTGACCTCTGTTAGTTTTAAGTCAGTAAATTCCTTTCTGGTGTCTAAAATAGCCTTGGTTCTGGGCCAAGACTGAGGTTGTCTCTGCTGCTTTTGGCATCTGCTTGGATATAGATGTGGATATTTCTAATGTGAAGAAAGAAAATTTGACTACAGGTTTGTAGGTAAAGCCTAAGCCTAAGCAGGCTTTTTTTTTTTCCCCTCATTATTTGCTAGTGGCTCTTGATATGAATCAGAATTCCCAACTGAGAAGCATGAGGTCAGTTTTCCTCTAATTCAATCACATTAGACAACTGACATACTCTCCTTGCTGTGTCTGCAGTGGCAGGATTTCCCTTGATATCTGATCTTCAACAAAAACCCTGTAACACGGTATGAGACAATACACGACTTTTGTTGTTTGTATAAGCAGCAGCATCCTTATACAAACAGCTAGGTACCTGCTTCCCATTAGTTGAACAGATCTCTAAGGCCTAAGAGAGAAAGATTGTTCTTCAAGTCAACAAGAGTAATTGTTTTAAAAACTTCAGTACAATTTAACTTGACAGAGAGAAAAATATATAAATAATCATTGCTTCTTAGAACCACCTGTCTTACTGAAGAGAATCACTACCCATAAATTTATTGTAATGATTCTTCTCAGGCTTGAAACAAAATGTTCTGTGCTTATCCCTGAACTGTGAAAAGCAAAGATGGTTAAGAGTTGGTTTGGGGGTGTCTCTGAGGGCTGCAGGGGCTCAGGAGGATTTGTAGCGCTTCTCTCAGTATGAAAAAACGTTTTATAATGGAAATCTCTCAGCAGCATCTCGGAAGCTCCACAGAGATAACTGCTTTTCAGCAGCCTGCACTACGTATTCTGTAAGGGTGTAATCATACATGCAGTGTGCGCAAGAGTGAATGGGCTGGGAAAATGAAGGCCTTTATCTCACCTGCCAAGAAAGTCTTACTGTCCTTAGCATCACACAGAAGTTACTCAAACTTTCTTTTATTTCCCCCTTGTAGGGGTGAAAGCAGCCATCTCCCCTCCCTCCCCTCTTCTGCCTGTCTAATGCAATCACAATTAGGAAAAAGGCAAATATGAGACTGTAAACGTATCTTTACTTTTTACTTACTCGTGCTGTGACTTCTTCCTTTCTCACTCCATATTCCATTCCACTCTATTTTCCATTACCGTTGTCTCATTTTCACCCTCTCTCCTCCTTTGTTACCTTCCCATTGATCCCTCCATCTCTGCCCAGCTGCTTCTCTATTCTTTCCCTCATATCTTTCCCCGTCCCATCCATTCCACCCTTGCTGTCCTTATCTTTCTCCTTAGAAATTCAGCCTCTCTCTTGGCCTTTTCCAATACCCATGTTCTATCTTCTCCTGCCCAGATTCCTCTTTCTCTGAATCTCCCTTCCTTCCTAAGGAACTCTCTTAGAATCCTGTTTGTTGTTCCTCTTAAACCCAAACAGAGGAAAATGTAAGCATTTTTCCAGGCTTTCAAGCAATACAGTCCTCTGGGAGTGTGAATGAGACAGTCTAACAAGACAGATGATTTTATGGAACCAATCCTCTACCAGAGGTTCTGCACGTACATGTTTGTGACCTCTTTATCGTTATTTTTCTGTGCTAGTTTTCCCAGTTGCTTCTCTCTCAGCTTCTCTTCACTGAATAAGCAAGGAGATGGGAGAGGCTGCTGTGGTATTTCTGCTGTTTTCGTGCACCGACTGCAGCCTGTCAACTGTGGCACGGGGGAGAATTGCTCTCGTACGACAGAGTCCTGTGGCCAAAGTTAAGGTATTCAGTAACTAAATGCATAAGCAACTAAAAAGTAGCAGGAGTGCCATTTCCTAGTGTTGCTGAGGGCAACAATCCCCAGAGCTGGCTCTGTTCCAGTGCGGCAGTACAGCTTACTGGTGCTGCTCGGCATTTTGAACCCTGCTGCATGTCATTTTTTTAACTGGGAATTTTATATTTTAAATCAGCTGATAGCTCATGTGAGCTATACAACACTACAGATGGATTAAAGCACCGATGGCGCACTGCAGAAATAGGTTTTATATAATTGATAAAGCCATGAAAGAACAGATTGTCCCTGCCAGCTGAAATAGACCTCTGGTAATTACACCAGTCGGGAAACTTCACTAGCACTGAAAAATATTACCAAGCCAAAAAACGCAAAAAGATGCCAACAGCAATGCTTGAAAAGTCATGGGAATAAGTCTCTTGCAGCTCTCTGAAAGACCCACTGTAGAAAAAAAAAGAAAGCAAAAAACCCAGGGCAAACACCAGAGAGAGCTTGTAATTATAAGAATTTCCAATATTGCTGTTTCCCTCTAGTTCATCATCTCATGCTAGACACCATTCCTCGTGGTTAATTGCATTTTATATCACTAGAAATCTCAGGGGAATCAGGAGAGTAAGATAGCAGTTACTGCGACAAAGTGTTTATGGTCTGCCTCAAAGGATTTTCCTTTTTGATTTTTACAAGGGTTGGCGTTCAGCTGAAACGCTGGATTATTCAAAGAAGGGAAAACGTGCCTTCCACCAAGACTAATCCTCACTCAGCAAAGAGACTGTATCTATTTACTGCCATCCCTTCAAACTGTAAACTGTAGCTGTTCATTTATCAGTAATTATCTGTCATCATCTTTACACTAATTACCAGCATTTTATTTTCTGCTAATGCAAAAAGTAGCCACAAGCTTTGCTCATATACTCGCTGGGTGACGCACGTTTACCACGAGGCCAAAAAAAGGCTGAACCGTAACAAACAGTGGTAGTGTTTATCAAGGATGAAATGCAGCATCCGCATGATTTATGGATGGCGGGTTGTAAATATTGCTGCCCGTGCTGGATGGGATGTTCTACTCCTCATCTGGCTCCCTGTCTTGGGAGTTCTGATGTGAAAAGAAAAATAATCCATTTCCTGGAGGTACTATCATTACCCTCACATTAAAAGATAGTAACGCTCTCTTAAATTTCAGAAGAAGTAGGTGCCTCGTGGTTTGCACTGTTAGAAAGGCAAATTCTATATAATTGAGAACAAAACAAAATCCTAAATGTAGAGTGCTACATTTATCTTTATTGAAATATCTCTTGTAGTTTCAGCTCATTTCTTCAGTTAGCCATGGTACTTCTGAACTCTGATCTTAGAGACCAAGATGGTCAATAAGCATTTTATCTTTCCATCTTCCAAGATGTTTATGAAAATATTGAACAGTACTACATGAAAGAAACATGCTTTGAGTCTCCCTCTGCTCTTTCTCTCTTTAGATGGCCATCTATATGGCAATATATCAGAAATAAGTACACTCTCAAATTTTTTAGCCTGCTTGTATCTCTTGTATCTAGATCATATAATCATATAATCCAACCATTTTTCCAAACACAAAGATTAACTTTCTAGTTTGGCTACATCAACCTTAACTAAGCACTTCCTAAATGGTTTGTTCTTATTAATATAACTTCAAGTCTTACCATTTTTCAACTGCTGTTAGCTGCATACAGTGGAGTTTTTTAGTGAAAATTAAAGCAAAAAAATGTCACTAACATTTCCCTTTTCAAAGCCTCTTATAAGAATGGAAATTTAAAAACCTTCTGTAAGTACGATCAAAGTCTAAGAGATCTCATGAGGTTATTATACTAAATATTGGGATCTATGTATAAATTATATGTATTTAATTGTAAATTTCTTTTTAAAAATGCTTCTTATGAAGATCGCCTCTTATTGAATATATATATGTATTCATAGAAGATGAGGCTGATCGTTGCTGTGGTCTCTAGATGCTTCTTTAATGTGAATAATTAATAATTTTCCTTAGGCAAAGAGGATGGTAGCTCAGATGTGATTTACGGAAAAACTGGAGGTTAAATGTTAAAAATGGCACAATACAAATAGCTTGGTCAAAGCTGCAAATTACTTCCCTGTTAGACTGTAAATTTGGGTACTGAAACTGTTCCAGAGAAACAGCGCACATGCATTCTGAAAGACTTCTGAATTTTTTCCTAAACTGAATTATGGATCTCAGCAACACACAGACATTTTCCAATACATGAAATAAGCAAAACAGTGTCAGTATTACTGTATTGGCAAATGGCAAGGGTTACAACAGCAGCACATCTAACCCTGCTCTTTCTGAATATTCCCACAACAGTGAATTTATCCAAATTCAGTAACGTTTCCCGCTAACAGTCTAAGAGCGTGCTCTAACTCAACATTATTCTTTCAGGATTTTAATTACAACTTACCTGTGTGTCTGCATTTAAAACTTTGATTCTCTGTGTGGAGATGAACAGATCCACTTCAGTCAAGGCCTGGGAATCTCCCTCTGAAGTCTAAAAGACAGATGCTTTGTTACACGGGGAATTTTAATTTCCTCTTTAGAGTGTCAGATTCGCTGACTGCTTCAATCACAATGTGAAGTGAGGTAATTGCACTGTAAATCCGCTACAAAAACGGCTATTTAAAGAGTTTCTATGTACATGCAAAGAATGCACTTAGTGCATAGGAAGAGTGAAGCATATTCTGATTTTGTGGGTAAGAGTGAATTTTCGGAGCTCGTGGGACTGACAGCTCAAGTACTAAAATTCCCTGTTTGTAGCCAGAACAGGAGAAAGAGTATGGCTGTTTCTTCCCCACTGTCTCATCGATGCACTGCAGTACGCGATGCACCAGAACTGAGACAGTGACTTACTCCCCATCAGCTATTTCGCCCTTGCCATCTTCAGTGAGCTCACCAAAAAACGTGCAAGCTGGTGCTCAGTGCTGTGGTGGGTTTTAGGTTTTTTTTTAGATTTGTAGTTTTTTTTTTCCCTAGAAAATAAAGAACTGAGTGCTGAACTAATATTTCTCTCATATCACAGAAGGCCATCGGCTGACGTTTAGACCTCAGCTTCTGAGCACCACTCCCTAGGGAAACGGTTCGATATCCCATTAGAAAACGCGCTCACAGAGCAAGCGGGATCCCAGCGTCATCAGTCCCATGTGAGAACACAGGAGAGAAAGGGGGAAAGCAGTTACTGCCTCTCGCTGATGCACCATCCAAAAGTTTGCCTAATACTCTGAGCTCCAGCAGAAACCTATTTATTCCTCCAGGCTCCGGTGCAACCGGTATTTAGCAGCACCCATGTCAGCAGCCTCGGAACGACGTGGCCACCCTGTGCCAAAGGCAGGCATCGGTCTCTGGGTCAGAGACTGGTTCTTTGATGAAACAGTGCAGGGAAGAATGCTGTATTTGCTGCTCTTTTCTGTACTTACAGAGGCTTAGCTCTGCCTGTAATTCATGCAGATTAATTTTATTTAAATGAAGTCTCATCCAGCAAAATACAAAGCAAGCACATACTTTGGCAGATTGCTTGCATTGCTTTCATCCAAGACCATCACAAAACGCGAGATTAATTTTAGCGATATTTTTGTCAACTGTATTTAGTTAGCTGAAGTACAGTTTTCAACTGAGTGAAATGTCTCCTGTATGAATTGTTCCAGCTACTACCTGGTAAATTTATTTGATTTGGTCTTAAATATTAACAATAATTTAATAAATACACGGTAAGTCACAGGCACAGGAAATACATCTTACTGCTTTGGTTAGTAAACTAAAAATCTGCCAGATAACACTGGCTGTATATTTGGACGAAACAAATCACAGGTATTCATCAGAAGAAGAGCAGCAGGCAGGCACTCCAGCAAATGAACAATGAAGAAAACGAGTTCATTTTATTCCATCCACTGTTCCACTACTTAACAAAGAAGAACCCAAAATGACAACTTTATAAGGACTGATAATGAAAGACACAACACTCCATGGAGAACAAGGACAACAAAAATGTAAGTCAACATTAGCATTCAAGAAAAACAGTTTACACACCGCTTTTTTCTTGATTTTAGTCGCCTTTTGCATCCTCTGAGGAGCAGCATAAAAAAAGAATGCAGACAGATGTACACACAAAGAAAGAGAAAAGACAGTGTGGGAAGTCAGGGAAACCTTTGGACTATGAATTCAGAGTGCTGAAAATTAAAAATTTGGGGGCAGTGGGAGAAGGATGCGCAAGAGAGCAAGATTTGTTCATAACCTATGCAGTTCTCAAGCATAATGGGATTTAATTGCATTATGCATGTTGTCGATTGATTACCAAAAAATTGGTACGGAAGAGTGTTATCTGTTAACAGCTGCCTGTAACACTTATCCTGCTAAATATACAGCCATCCAAAGTGACAGTGACGCGCTATTTTAAACTCCAGGTTTTCCATCCACGTTAATCATACATTTACATGTAATTGTGGGACAAAACGTAACTCAAGCTCTCCTCCATGACTATCTAAAGTAGTCAAGTATCCCTGGCAGATTAGGATTGCTATTAAAACATGAAATAGTTTTTAGGGAGTTAATTGCAATCAACAGTTACTTACCCCTTTAGACATCACAATAAGCTAAATAGAAATTCAAAGATTTAGAAAGTTTAAAGAACTGGACCTTTCTTGCCTTCCATTTGTTTCTAAATGCCAAATGAATCATCAATCATGACAGTCTCTTGCTAAGTAAATGATTCTCCCAAACTGGTTCCCTCCAAAACTATGCAATTTTTACCAATTAAATATTTTATTGACTAAGCATGTGCTTTTTTTTTCCTATTAGCATCTAAACCTACCTCTTTCTAACCGGGTGTTTATTCAGATGGGGTATTTACAGCAGATCCACAAAAATTGTAAAAGAAAAATCTCCTGCTTGGATTATTAACCAAAAAAAAGCTGTGTGAAGCAGTCTGTGCTACATTATTTACACAGGAATTGTTCACTGTAAATAGCACCAAATCCAAACACAATAGTAATTAGTCTTCTTATCCTAAAAAAGTAATAATTCAATATACTGAGAGTAATTGTCACAAATTGTAGTGAGTTAAAGGAACTAATGACATAAGAGGAAAAACCAGTCAAACAAATATCCCGTGCTTTGCCATTGGAATATTTCCTAACTGCAATCTCCCATTTGTCTTTAAAACTTGAGTTCTTCATACAGCTTCCAAATAATTTTGAATAGACTCTGACGTAACTTATATTTTGTTCCTCAGAGATGCTGTATGCATTTTCACAATAAGCCCTGGAAGCGAATGGTATTTACAATACTAGGGCTATACTCACGTCAGGGCAGTTCAGAGTTGGTTTGAAGCTGCAGATCCCGGACTGTTTAGGGATCGACTGTCAAAGGAGCAAAGAGTATTCTGCAAACCGTAAAACCCCCCTACCTTAACACGGCTGACTGCCTCTTGGGCCTGCATCATTCGGATGTTTTTGGAAGGGTTGCGCTCAGAGAGCAGCTGTGTAGAGCCCAGGTAATTGGCTGCGAAGATGATTCCATCAATGAGGTCTTCAGGTTCGCACGGTCCTGGAACTGACAGGAGACATTTACAGTTACGGCCTTTCGACACAGAGCAGAGGGATGAGACACTGAACAAAGGATATTGAGGCTTGAACAACCTTTTTAATGCCTTTTCTAATATGAAACAGGTGAAGAGATCCAGTGCAAAATAAACATTTTTCCCTATAATTATTTCCCAAAAAAAACCACATTAACTGAACATACAGTATTTAAAACATTACATAATGGATTGCCTGTGGAATTCTAAGAGGAAAATCATTGGAAATTTTTTCCTGTGCTGCACTGATAAACATACTGGAATTATTTGCAAGTTTCAGAAATGCTGATAGGTTCCTTTATCATAACTTTCTTACTATTTATATGTATGATGGTTACTGTGCATGAGATAAACTTCTGTTTGAATACAGATTTGTTCTTTCCACATTTTTTTGGTAGAAGTATACGGTCCCCAAAAATCATCTCTGGCAAAAAAGACTGATGAACAATGGGCACAAAGGTGTATTCTGCTTCAGCAAAAGTCCACCATGAAACTTAACAGTTCAGAAAGTTTAGGAAACAAGAAAAGTCGGCATGTTGATTCTGTTTAGTCGTGTAAGGCCTGAATTCAGAGACTGATAGAAAAATAGAGTTCCCAGGCTAGTACAGATTGTAAAAACTAAGAGCTGGAGAAACATGCTTCAGTACAGGAGTTCCATACAATGTTCACGGTCTAACCAATGGCATCTGCACAGCAGGTCATACAGCCTGTTCCTCTCTGTCGCAGTTTAGCCCCGATCAGGACCAGACTATGCAATCTCTCACTCCCCCCACCCTCCGAGAGAACGGGGGAGCTGATATAAGGAAAAACAGCTCGAGGTTTGAGATAAGGATGGGGAGAGAGCCTTAAAGTTACCATCACGGGCAAAACAGACTTGACTTGGGGAAAACTATTCATTTATTACTAAAACCAAAGCAGGATAATGAGAAAGAGAGCAAGATAACTTCCCCTCACCCCTCCCTCTTCCCAGGCTTAACATTATCTCTACCTCCTTCCCTCCCTGAGCGGCACAGAGGGGAAGAGGGAATGGGGGTCGCAGTCAGTTCATCACGTGTTGTTTTATGCTGCTGCTTCATCACAGGGGAAAGAACTCCTCGCATTCCTCCCCTGCTCCAGCGTGGGGTCCCTCCCACGGGCCACAGTCCTTCGTGAAACTGCTCCGGCGTGGGTCATCTCTTCCATGGGGTGCAGTCCCTCCAGAACGGCTGTCCCAGCGGGCCCTCCACGGGCCACAGCCTCCTTCAGGCACCTGCCTGCCCCGACGTGGGGTCCTCCATGGGCTGCAGGTGAATCTCTGCTCCTCCATGGACCTCCATGGGCTGCAGGTGGATCTCTGCCCCTCCGTGCTGGCCAGGAGCTGCATTACTGCTCCCCCTCCTTCTGCACTGACCTTGGCATCTGCAGCTGTTCCTCTCAGAAGAAAAATTCTTCACAACAGGCTGGCAGACGCCTCTCAGGATCTTATTACATCTCATTCATAGCTCATCTCCTCTCCGCTTCTTGCAACCGGGCCAGGCCGAGTTGGGCCCAGTTGACCAGCCAGAGGGTGAGGCCTGCAAGGCCCACAAGGCTGGCGCCTCCTCCTCTTTGCCCCCCCGGTTCTGCTTCTTCACATCTTCTCTTCTTTTTTTTTTCTGTTTTCCCCTTCTTAAATATGTTATCGCAGAGGCGTTATCACGGAACATTCTGCTACCAATTGGCTCGGCCTTGGCCAGCAGTGGGTCTGCCCTAGGCCCAGCCGAGTCCACTGAACAAAGGGGAGCGACTTCTAGCAGTTTCCTACAGAAGCCAACACCTTAGGCCCCCCTAACTAACAAAACCACGACACTCTGAAAGCAGGGAAGTCACAGAAGGCAGTTATGGAAAACCAGCTAACAGAAAGAGTATGAAAAATTTCATGTTAAAAAAGAGGAAATTAGTGGAATTTTAAAACATCTTGGTATTTTTTAAATGTTAGCTTTCATTCAACAAAACGCCTTTGCATATGCTTAGTATTAATTACATGGTGACTTCAGTGAGATTCTAACATCAACTTATATTTTGCAGAAGTTGTTTATTTCCAAAGATGAAAAAGAGGAGGCAGGGAGAGGAGAATAAAGGACAATATTTCTACTATACTGGGACTATGCTCATCACCCGCTTTATTCAGCTGTTAAGCTTTGCATGTAGCTTGATTAGAGCAACAGCAAAGAACAGTCATTCCAGAGCCTGGCTGAAATCTCTTGACAGTGAATATGTTCTGTTTCTCAACAGCTTTATAAAAGAAATTTGCCTTGAGCTGTATCAACTTGCCGAGCTGCTAACACTTTTTTTTTTAAGTACATCAATCTCATGTGTCAGAAGAAAAATGACACTGAAGGGAGATGCTAATTTAAAAAAAAAAAGTTTTCTTTTACAGTGGATTAGTTCAATTTATTTATAATCAATTGAATGTGGAAGATTAGAAAAACTTACAGCATGCTACACTGATGAAATTTACTGAAATAGTGGTTTGCACCTTTCTATTTTAGTGAGCATTCCTATCCCTTGTTTTCCTGTTCTGATTTAGAAAAAGTCTTCCAACAGAAGCAATGTTGCTGACCCCTATACTTCTGTGCAGATCTCACACTCAAGTGCTGGAAATCTCAACCCCCCCAGCAAAAAACCTCACAGTCTCTGTAATTCAGTAATTGAAAGTATATAAACACATCTGTATTTCCTTCAGCATGCAACAAAATACTAACGTTGCATCATATTGACATCTTGTTTCAAGGGTAGCAAAGAGGGAAATTAATTAAAGATGTGAATTTAATCTTAAGTTAGCAAAATTTCATCAGATACCTGCATCAACACACTCATTCAAAATTAAAGTGCCTTTAATTTTGTTTTCCTTCATTCACTTCAGGGTGAGTAAATCAGGCTAAACTGAATCAAGGTTGCTTTAACTCTGAAATATGCTTACTCACATAACATTTAAATCAGTTTAACTAACCTCCTTTAGTAGTTAGTTTAGATTAATTTTCTTGAAATATTTTGTGTGTCTGAAGACAAGTAAAATTGCAATTCTTGGTACAAATTCTAATACAGCCATTATTACATCAAGCAATTCTAATATAACGAATTTGTCTGAAAAACTTCTTGAACACAGAAATAACCTAGGGCTTTAAGCAATTTTATTTTCCTATTTATTATTGGGATTCTTTAAAGACCGGGTTTTTTTTTTGGTTGGATATAGTTTCATCATCATTAGAAAGTGGGTTTTTTTTTCAGAATCATTATAGTAGCAACCAATTCTGCAACATCATCTATAAAACAACAACATGTATAAAATGCTTACAGCAATAGCTGATAAAGGAAAAAAAAGGACAAGAAAAAGGGCATGTTGGGCAGAAAACATTTCTAACATACACTTCCCATCGTGACGGCAACATAAGCAACTGTCAGGTAAAGTAAGACAGCTGTTGGAAGGACGGAACGGTATGAAAAATTGCCAGGGTCAAATTGGGTTACCTGAGTGTTTTCTTCCCTTATCTCTGACTGCTTTAAATAATACAAAAACGCAGACTTGGCTGAGGTCCCAGCTCATCAGAGCACTTAAGCATGCCCTTGATGGTACGCGTGTGTAAGGCTTACTGATGAGGAAGGGAAGAAAGAAACAGATGTGAAACTTGAAGATTAGTTCTATGTGAACAAAGACTGGAATTTTATGTCGAGTATTGATGCTTAAACATTAGGTAACTATTTCTGAAAAATCTAACACTAAGTTTCTGCACTATCTCATTAATGCAATAGAGATTACTTGGTTTTCTGCTGATCTATTAACGCAAGTATAAACGTATTTCTAGACTAAGTAGGCTAGGTCTAAACATTTTTAAATTAACTTATCCTTTGTATTCATAAAATAAGAAAGAGAATACTCAATAATTCAGCACAACTGAATTTAATAACCGGTTAGGAATGTATTTTGTAGCTCCTAGTGAGGTACATATTTATTTGTATTAGACAATGCCATGAAATACCTGCCACAGAAAAAGCCTAATAGATGGTTTATCCTCACATACTCTGCAACTAAAGAAAAAAGAGAAAGCAAAATGATTGAACTAAAAAAAAAAAAGTATACAGTCCCCTTTCCAACAGAGTAGGATTGGTAAGGAAAGCAAAAGACATAACCTTTTTATCCAAATAAAATAAAAATGTGCAGTTGTATCTGCAAGTGCTGTGAGGGATGAATTTTCTAGTCAGTTTTAAAGCTCCGCTCGTGCTGGCCTCTCCTTAGAGTTGTCCACTAGACAATCAGTAGATGCTTATTAAAAGGTATCAGCTTGCTTTCTTGTCTCCACTGCCTTTGGGGAACGCATTTAATTTACCTCTGTTTAGGACCTGTTAGCCAGGACGTGCCCAGTGTCACCTGTCATTTCCTTCAGATGTCAATCTGTGTAAAAGGGGCAATCTTTGAACTCTCCCTTTGCTCTAGCTCTTCAAGGAAATGACTCAAAACAGAAGTTGCCAGTCAAGCTGATGAGATCAGGGAATAGAAATAAAATGTGCTGGACATTCTAATATTATTCTAAACTGCAGTAAGCTTTCCCTGAGTTGAGAATGGCATTAGAAATAAAGTTTTTAACATTCATTTATGGTTTCCATTGTGGGGAAAAGTGTGTTCATGGCAGATCTAAGGGGTCAGATCTGTAGAATTTTCCTACTGTCTTTTCCCACTTTACAGCGTAGACATG
The DNA here is from genome assembly GCF_036417535.1 of Chlamydotis macqueenii. Lineage (NCBI taxonomy): Eukaryota > Metazoa > Chordata > Aves > Otidiformes > Otididae > Chlamydotis > Chlamydotis macqueenii. The sequence continues at coordinate 20,754,186 of NC_141567.1, read as the reverse complement.
TCCTTTGCGGGAAGTGCAGTATGCACTTTCCCCACACAAAGTTCTTCAGCTGTCTGTGAATCAGGTAATGATAATGTTTTTCAGTATAATCCCATTTTATCTCTGTCCACCTCCTTGTCTTAATAAATGGACTTATTTTTCTCCAGACAGAAAATGCGTAATAGCAGTGCACAGGCAAGTGAAGAAACACATGAAAGCATGGCTCCCTGAAACGGAGGATTGAATTGCCAATTTTATGTCAGACTGGAAGAACCTTTCTGTTTGTGCTGACAGCTGAGACTCCCAGAGTGCAACAATGGGCATCACATCAAGGTGGTGCAGGGGCTGCTCTGAACAGTTAAATGACTCCTTCCTCTGCACAAGGCCGTGAAGAACAGGGGGCTCTTATACCTTCAGAAATCTCCACTCCACTGGGGCCCACTGTTACCACCTTTTTTACTCCCTTCCAGATTTGTCTCTCTCTCCATCTTCACCTTAATCCTTCTGAGAGCTCAATCTGCTCCTCCTTTTTATTACGACCAGGTGCCCATTGCCACAGTGGAGGATGCAAATATTAAATACTTCAATATTTAAACTTTCCAGCTGTATTCTCTTGGGTTTGACTGCTTTTCAGAACTGTGATCTTTAAAATATATTAAAGCATTTGCTTCTGTTTTATCCTACTTTAACTATGGATGATGTAAAACTTACCATCAACAAAACTTGGAAATGAAGACACTTTCTTTGTCTGTTGAGAAACAAAAATGGTATAGCTGTAACAAAATCATTTTCACAAACTGAACTGAATTCATATTATATTTAAACAGCTGACCATTGTTTAAAAAAATCAAATTTCTCTGTCTAACTTCTGCATAGCCACTATTTAGCACAGTGGCACACATTACATCAAAGTAATTAACCCAACCTAACTGTTACGTAGTGCTGTTCACCTGGAATCTCAAAGCTTTTTAAGCAGATCCCATCACACGAAAAAGTAAGGGAGGGTGGGGGGGAGAACATGAAAATGACAGAGGAAGTCAGCTGACAAATAAGCAATACAAACCAGCAATTCCCAGTCCAAGAGTTTGTCCACTAGATCACATTGCCTATTAGTGATATCCCAAATTTCCAGTGAAGAACACTGAACAATATTTTACAAAGCAATACTCTGGGTGAGAGGACAAAAAGAGCTGTCCCTGATTGCACAGCACATGGCACTACGCTTAATCTCAGCAGGGGCCACAGCAGTGCTCTTTTTGTGCTACTGTCTCTATTCTCAACAAACAGATAGAGTCCTTCCATTCGCTTGTCCTTTCCCAGCCTCCTCAGGCATTCCTGTTTCCAGGAAAGAGGCTGATTTCTGCATTATGGGAAAAGACCTTAGAAATGCGCCTCTTCAGTAATGCAGCAGGCTACAGGCTAAATACGTTATATGTTTCTGAGATAACAGACTTCTCTTTGAAGTGTGAATGTCATTTCATTGTGTCTGGCCTCAAGCATAACCTCATTCCGCACTCTTAGACGTCTGCTTTGCTCCAGTGTTCAGGGACAAGAGCAGGTCTGCCCATCCCCGCGTCTTTTTCACAGCTGACCCAGCCAGGACACAGCTTACCACAGAGGCCACTCAAAAAAGATATGAATCATCTGAGCCCTCACCACTGAATGATGTGCTTGATGTTAGGGGTTATTTCAAGAGAATTATCCCTGTGGGAATTAAGCAGTCCTTTGGTTTCAAAGACTGAGGCGGGTAGGGGAGCAGCAGAAATAACTTTCTTTTTGATGCTACTTTTGCTCTCCAGTAACCCAAACCAGTAATTTGGTTTGGATTACTGGATTCATAATTCAATAATTCAAATATTCCAATAATTTGTTAAGTGTCCTCCCTATTCTGTCAGTCATCAGAAAATTTTAGGCTTGAGTACATGCCATGGACAGTTACATGAAATGAACGTGGCAGCAACAAATTAATGAGTATAGTTCAAAGACTTTTCAGAATACGCGGGCATAGTATTTATTGTCAGTTCAGGAAAAGAAACAGAGCCTAAGTATGTGTGTGTGAGAGGGAGAAAGCCGACAATCTGATGCCTGCTTTCCCTCACGGACGCCCGACTGCAGGACAGCCTCGGGTACCCACCTCGGGCGTATTGTTATTGTCAGCTGGGCCATTGAGGTCCGAACGCTGCTGCTTCCTTGGCTGCTCCAAACCATTGCACATCTGTTAGAAAAAGGAGAAACCATCTCAAATGCTTTTGCCTTCTGAAAAGCTTCAAAACAAAGTCGAGATTTCAGTGGAAGTCAATGGTGCAAAGATAGAAAATGTTCACCAAATCACATTCAGAAAATTTTAATAAAAATTCATAAAATATTAATATATGAAACTGTATTTAGCATGTTCTTCATTGCCTTATGATAGTCATTGGTCATGGAGCTGTTCTGTGTAGTTATTCATATGTATTTATATGTAGTTAGTTATGTGCAATCCATACTCATTACTGACACTAAAATACCGTAACATCATATAATAGTTGGAATTTCCTATTGTAATTCAGCAAATATGAGACTCATACAAAAATGTTGATGTGTTTAATTATAATAAAAGATCTACGTTGATGTATAATAGTAAGAAATTTCAATTATCATTAAGTAACAGTTACACTACTGATTTAAACTACATTATTTTCTTTCAATGCAATTTTTTCACATGAAATTAAGCCAAATACTGACATGTTCAAATTGTTCAGAAACCAAAGTCAGAATTTTTAAATGTGCTTATTCTCAGGACCAGACAAAATCAATATAGCCCTAACGGCCACTTCTGAGCCAAAAAAAAGCAGAATTCTAGCACTGAAAATAGGATTCTGTGTTCATGGGTGATACCTCATGGCATCTCCTTCCTTTTGGGCCAAGCAAATCCACAGGATGCTGGCAGCACAGCTTCAGTCTTCCAAAGAAAGATAAAAGGGAAATTTTAAAACCCTACATAAGGAAAATACTAAGGTTTTTAAACTACAGAAGACTCCTTTTCTTCTAAGTTGCAATATTTTCAGAGGCAGAATTTCTTCCAGACCTGACACAAGTTACAGAACACCAGCACCTTGCACACGGAGTGCCTGTGTGCCGTACGTAGCAAGAAAGTGAAGTTTTCATGACTCAAGAGTTTCACTGTTAGAAACGTGGAAAACCAAGGTGATTTCTGGAATAAGTTTTTATGGTTTAGGATATTTCACTTGCTTTTTTTCACTGAGTCAGATCAAAGGGTCAGCCTGAATGGTATATGTGACCATAACTCCTTGTCTTCTGACTTTCAAATGCAATATGTAGCTGTAATTAAAGAAAGTCTGCACGTTAATCTCTAGACAAATTATTCCCTCTAAGTATTATTTAGTCAACCGAGCGGAATGCGCTAATGACCCAGGCACATCAGGCTACTAGCTCCATAATGCCAATTCCCAGGTAAGGCAACATACACAGAGCAAAAATCCACCCAAGTGGTAAGCAGGATTTGAGGAAAGACTGAGATACGCACCGAGCAGCCGGGCGTGGGGACCCACTGACCAGTGCCCTCTCCACGTGGCTGCACGGCAGCTTTCCATGTCCCCGCTAATAAATGGTATTATTGCGTTTGGGACAGGACATAGCTAATCATATGGCACGGCTAAACTGGTATGGAGCGCTACGTGTTGATACGCAGTGAAATATAGTAATGAGGTAAACAAACACCTAGAGGCCTTTAATAAAACAAGCATAATAATCATATATTATTCCCTAAAATAGTGGATCAATTATGCTTTAAGCAGGGAAAACAGCACGGCCACAACAGAGATACATTAAACTGTAAACAGTGAGAACAAATGCATGTTAACGCTGCTAAAACTCTGTCGGTTCCCATCACCACACACCTGACTGAACTGAAAATGCACCTGCACATAAAGAAATAGTTGGCTGACTGGTTTAGTAAGCATGCCCTGGGTGCTGTAGATACTACTGAAACGTGTCTCTGCCACAAAGCTTACATGTTGGGGGGTTACGCAGCCCTGGGGATCATGACACCAATCATGCTCTTTCGTCATAGCTGCATATCTAATTCCATGTAGTCTTATTAAAACAAAACACTTAAGCGACATTTTGGTTTTAATTTACATACAGCTGTAATTTACTAGACTTCCTATTTTCAGGATTTTAGGAATATAAATGTTTATTGTTTCCCAGTCACATATGTAGTATGTATGTTACTGTGTATGAACTGGCTTCCCAAGAGAAGTCTGTGCAGAACACATGACGAGTTGGGATCAATCACATCACCTCTACAAGCAACATAATAAATGTTTTTTACTCACTATTTGGTGTCTATACATGAAGGCCAATATTTCCCCCCCACCCCGCCTCCAGTGTTTGTTTCACCTATGTGTTCAGGAGCCCCCGTCTAACGAGGCAGAATCTCCGGTACAGAGAATTCTGCCGTTTCTTTTAAGAACATCTGTGCACACAATATGTTTCACCTCTGGCTGATCTATTACCACTTTGTTCTGTAGCAGTGCTGTGATGGGGAGGGTGTCGCTGTGAGCACTTCCTTCAAACAAGGCTGTGTGCAATATCACATTCTTGAGACTTTTCTCAGCTTTGGAGTGTAGCACATCCTGCGTCCCTTCAGCAGCAGCACAAAATACCGAGGAGTCAGTAAGGGAGGCTGTGCCTGTCTGAGACCTTCTGTGCCCAACATCTGCCTGCAAATATGTGGGCTGTTCCAATGACGCTGTACAAAATAAGGGTTGAGGTCTTCACGCTAAAGAAATGTTTGCTAATGTGGTATCCCAGAAGGAAAGGGCAGAAAGAAGTACAAGAAGAAGCGCGTCCCTTTCTTTCCGTAAGACTTGCAGTGTCAAGGAGAGAACTGCAGAGTGGGCATGGCCGTACCGCCCATACACCGTTACAAACCACATGGTCTTGTACAGCTGGAAGGAGATGCTGCTAGACCAAAGATGAAGGGACTGCTCTGAAGAGTCTTTATGGAACCATTTTTAGAAAACATAAATTCTGATACTCAGTGCAGGCTGGAAGTTGGTTCATGCTCCCAGACGATCTGACCAATGTCAGGTAAGTTATCACACTCAATACTTGCTTTCTTCATGTTCCTTACAGAGTTTCCAGTTTATATTGTTGTTTTAAAAGTGTTACGATAGCTAGAACAAGCACATTTGAAGGAAATACTTATAAGGTTTATAAATACTTTCTACTATGACTTGCAGTTCAGAATAGGACCTAAAGCTAAACTGGAAATCTGGAGTTTCTGTGTGACTGCACACTAACACAGAGGTTCAGCTACTTAACTAACCCTGCAGCTCTACCCACGCCCTGGCCAGCTCTGTCCTGATGGCTCATCACGTTCCTGGGGCCACCTGGGCCTCTCCCCTCCCACCAATCTCACAGGGCTCCTCCCAGCACACCAACCCCTTTATAACCGCCCCTCCCCACACTGTAGAGCTCCTCTTAGCTGCAGTTGGGGGCTGGTAATGGCTGAGTTCTGCTGTTTCTTACCACTACTGGTTGTTTGCTCCAGTGTAAGCTGTTGAGCTTTCCAGCTGAAAGCTCGCCTCAGCCCCAGGGTCCTCCTCAAAGGTGCCACCTGTGATCCTGGATGTTGTGTGGTGCTCAGTGCCCATGAAGCGCTTTCCTGCTGAGGAACATTCTGCTGGAAAACAGCAGGTTAGTCCCTTTCTTCATTTATTCAGAGGAATAATTTGTCTGAGAGAGGAATGAAAGGTTAGGTTTTTCAGAATTGTTAACCCTTTTGGTAAAGAGTTGGTAAGCAAGCACTAAGTGCAGCTCAAAGGCATGGTAAGGCTTTACTGCTATGTTTAAACATTTAAATGATGAAGCTTATGAATGATCTGCACCTGCCAGTCTCTCTACTAACATCACTGTGCAAATATTATTTAATAATGTGTTCCAATGCACTGGCTTATGTGTTTTGAAACTCCTCCTGAAGGCTACTAAGCTGCTGGGAAAAGAGATGGTTTGTGATAAGCTCCAGTTGAAAAAGGTTTCTTGTGGTAGGCTCCAAGAGGAAAAAAAACCTTATTGGAAAAGAGATGTTTTGTGGTAGGTTGACTAGATATAATTGATTTTTCATCCAGGTTTGTTGTCTCTCTCTAGAACAAAGATAAAGCAGATGGGTATTGTTATGTTTGTCACTTAAGGACAAAACGTCAGGTTCTTATTTCAACTTGTATGATCTTCTGTTGGTTTCTGAAGGCAGTTTATAATTGTGCCATGTGTCTTACTGATAGTTAAACACTGTTAAGTTTACAGAAACACATCAAGGTGCATCTTTTTGAATCAAGAGCTGGTAACCTAATGTTGTGGTTTGGTTTAGTGAGGGGGGGCCTAAGGTGGTAGGTCCCGATCGGGCCTGAACTACGACACCTAGTAACAAGTCTGTTAGGGCGGTACTATTGCTATTGAACTACTCAACTGAAATGACTCTCCTAGACGTTGGTGATGTGCAGTGGGAACGGCTTAATGTACCCTCCCTCAGCTGCGGGATTAGTTATCGTAACATTGGTGCCATGCTGTTGTTAGGAGTGTGTCTTGACCCAGCAGGACACACTTACAGGGATAGAATCTGAGTGAGGCAGCTCCTGACTCGTTGAAGGATTTCTGATTTTGATCACTGAAAAAAAAGCCAGACTTCACACTCTGGTCTCTCACAAAGATTTCATGACTTATGAGCTAATTTAGAAGTGGTGCCAGCACATGTCAGAAGTGAAGTATTTGTAGAAATGAGTAGTTCCAAGTAAGTGAGCTTTTACCGATGATCTGGACAAGGGGATCGAGTGCACCCTCAGTAAGTTTGCAGATGACACCAAGTTGGGTGGGAGTGTTGATCTGCCTGAGGGTGGGAAGGCTCTGTAGAGGGACCTGGACAGGCTGGGTCGATGGGCCCAGGCCAGTTGTATGAGGTTCAACAAGGCCAAGTGCTGAGTCCTGTACTTGGGTCACAACAACCTCATGCAACACTGCAGGCTTGGGGAAGAGTGGCTGGAAAGCTGGCCAGTGGAAAAGGACCTGGGGGTGTTGGTCAACAGCCAGCTGAACATGAGCCAGCGGTGTGCCCAGGTGGCCAAGAAGGCCAACAGCGTCCTGGCTGGCATCAGGAACAGTGTGGCCAGCAGGAGCAGGGCAGTAATCGCCCCTGTACTGGGCACTGGTGAGGCCGCACCTCGAGTACTGTGTGCAGTTTGGGCCCCTCAGTACAAGGAGGACATTGAGGTGCTGAAGCGAGTCCAGAGAAGGGCAACAAAGCTGGTGAGGGGTCTGGAGCACAAGTGTGAGGAGCGTCTGAGGGAGCTGGGGTTTAGTCTGGAGAAGAGGAGGCTGAGGGGAGACCTCATTGCTCTCCACAATTGCCTGAAAGGAGGGTGTAGTGAGATGGGAGTTGGTCTCTTCTCCCAGGTAACAAGTGATAGGATGAGAGGAAACAGCCTCAAGTTGCACCAGGGAAGGCTTAGAGCCGATATTAGGAAAAATTTCTTCACCAAAAGGGTTGTCAAGCATTGGAACAGGCTGTCCAGGTAGGTGGTGGTGTCACCATCCCTGGGCGTACTTAAGATGTGTCTCTGGATGGGGAGCTTAAGGATGTGGTTTAGTGGTGGACTTGACACTGCTAGCTTAATGGTTAGACTTGATGATCTTAAAGGTCTTTTCCAACCTAAACAATTCTATGATTCTAAGTCAAGTTAGAGAACAGAACTGGTGTTATGAAAAGAGGAGTCTAAATAAGTTTAGAGATCTAAGCATTCCAAAAAAAGGATGCATCAAAAGCAGTGTGGCCAGCAGGTCGAGGGGAGGGGATTCTGCCCCTCTGCCCTGGTGAGACCCCACCTGCAGCACTGTGTCCAGCTCTGGAGCCCCCAACATCAGAAGGATGTAGGCCTGTTGGAGAGGGTCCAGAGGAGGCCACGAAGATGATCAGAGGGCTGGAGCACCTCTCCTGTGAGGACAGGCTGAGAGTTGGGACTATTCAGCCTGGAGAAGAGGAGGCTCTGGGGAGACCTTATAGCGGCCTTCCAGTGCCTAAAGTGGGGCTACAGGAAAGATGGGGAGACAGTCTTCAGCAGGGCCTGTTGTGGTAGGATGAGGGGTAATGGTTTTAGACTGGAAGAGGGTGGGTTTAGATTAGATACAAGGAAGGAATTATTTACTGTGAGGGTGGTGAGGCACTGGCACAGGTTGCCCAGAGAAGCTGCAGATGCCCCATCCCTGGCAGCATTCAAGGCCAGGCCAGGTTGGATGGGGCTTTGAGTGACCTGGTCTGGTGGAAGGTGTCCCTGATCATGGTGGGGGGGTGGAACTAGATGATGTTTAAGGTTCCTTCCAACACAAACTATTCTACAATTCTATGAAATAGCTGTGCTGAACGGTGTATTTTGATGTGGATGTTAATTTGGAGCACACGCTGCCTTCTGCTTTAAGCTTCCCTGAGAAGGCTCTGTCACTAATACATCTTTAGGAAAGACGTATTGATTTTGCTGTCTCCTGGTGTCAGGAGCTTATTGCTAAAAAGCCATGACTCGGCCAATTAGCACAAAGAAACTGGTTTGGTTTGAAGAATGTTTGGACTGTTCAGTGCTTGCTAAGTCTGGGAACTGTCACTTGGTAACAGCTATTTAGCATTTCTGCCCCACAGCTGCCTGGAGCACATGGGAGAACGCAGCAAGCTTTCTTTAATACTCTTTATTTACACCCATTTGTGTTTTCCACAAATTCTATCAAATGCATCCCATAATACTCAAACTGAATTCCAGTGAGACGTTCCTAAGCTACAGGCTTTCTAGAATGTCTGTCATCTTAGCTGCTTCAGGGTGTTCTAAGAGAGATCTTTTATGGACAAAAGACTCCTGGGTTTGGGCGCTCTGCAGCAGAAGACACTGCTCGTGTCAAGAGAAGGGAATAAACCTCAAATATTCTTGTCAATACTGAGCTCCACTAGTATAGGTAAAAAAAACACAGTAGCACCACTGATGTGTGCAAAGCTGTTGGAGAATAAACTGGGACAAAAAAAAGACTACTTTGTAAATTTTTCTTTCACAAGTTTTTTGTTAGTGATATTTTATGTGTCTCTGGAAGTCCACATGGAAAACATGTAAAGGCACAGGATATAAAAGCTGTGAAATGAGATGAACATTGCAGAAAGTCATGGGGTCCCTACCAGGGGAGTTTGTATGAGCATATTTGGTTAGGTTCTTAAATGCAGGTCAGTGATACGAAAGTAAGGTTGAGAAATGAGAAGTGTAGGATTTGTATGTCACAGGCAGCAATAGCCTTCCCTCTGAGGTCCTCCTCTTAATGGTGATAATGGCAAATCCCTGGTTCTTCAAAAGGGTACACAGATGAAGGTAGGGTGTTGGTGCTGTTAAAGTTTATCTTTATTGTTGGTAAATAGATCTGTTTGAATAGAGTAGGAGAGAATATGCATACTCAGGAGTTTGCAGTCTGAAATCCAAGATAAGACATCAAGAACAAAGGGCTGATGAGACAGTGCTCAAGTGTTGAGTTCCACAGTCATCTCTAGTCCCCACTTATCAAAAGCAGCTCTCAGGCCATGCCAATGCCAGTATTTCATGAAAGTATGATGCTAGTTGGGATGAAAAGAGTAAACTGTCACATACAAGGTTCCACACAGGAGCAATCACAGAATCACAGAATGGTTTGGGTTGGAAGGGACTGTTAAAGCCCACCCAGTCCAACCCCCCTGCCAGGAGCAGGGACATCTCCAACCAGATCAGGTTGCTCAGAGCCCCGGCCAACCTGGCCTGGAATGTTTCCAGGGATGGGGCATCCACCACCTCTCTGGTTTAGACCAAGTCCTTGTTCCTGTTTTGTGTGGTGCAAGCACTCATCTGCAACAGGAAACTACTCTCACTTTCCATCTAGTAAATCTGTTCCTAGGTTGATTATTAGTGTGCCAAACCAACAATATTCTAGCTAAACTTGAAGCTATGCAAATGTAGTAGCATTCCAAAAAAAAAATAACTTCAAGTCAAGAGCAACTACTTTTGCACAGGAAAACCGCATCAAGTTAAAATTTCTGGTCATACTGTACACTAGTATCAGTTGAACGAACCCTTCAGTTCTTCTTCCTCCTTACTGTACCCAAAGATATATCCAAGTCACTTAATGTTTATTTTACAATAAAAACTGATAATTCAGGAGAATTATATCAATAGGGTGTCTGATCACAGCTGACCTCTCTGCATGAAGCTGAAACATATAAAATGAAATTACAAGGAAAAAGAAAATTTCTTTGTCAGAGATGCCAGTCTGAGATGACCAAGATGTTAAATGGGTTAGGGGAAACTCCTAGCTTGAGGAAGTTATTAAATTTGAGTTGTGTCATTAAATGCCCAAAATACAAAGTTTCAACTTCATAGCCATAATGCCTTTCTTAAGTAATGTAAGCAAGGAAAACCTGCAAAAAATAAGTTGTGCTAATAGGTGAATAAGAGCAAATACACACTCTACATGTATTCTAGGTTTCCCTCAAGCTCGTCTAGGGGAAATTTTCTTCTGCACTTCCCAGAGGTATTTACAAATAAAGGCTCATATACCCCCAAAGATTTCAAGAGTGAGTACGTATATTTAAGACTGGAGACTGACTCACACTAGAAGTAACTTCTGTTTTCCGTTCTCTGTAGATTGTTCGGTCTTTCTCAGAAGTGACTGCTGTTCTCTTGTGATTAATTGCTGAATGCAAACCTAGCAACTGGAACCTTTAACACAGCATTTGTCTACTGGTTAGTTAATGCTTGGTATGCAAGACAATTGCTAGCATTTCACAAAATCATTTATCATGGGCTAAGAATAAATACCTATATATTTTAAACAGCACATTCCCGTTTGCTTATTTTTTACAAAAACTGGCATACACATAGTATCTTCGTTTAACTTAAAAGCATTCAAAGCTACATTTACTTAAAGAACTGGGGCAAAAAGTGTTCCATATGCAATATGTATGCTTGTGTCATCCCTCTCACCATGGTATTTTGTATGGTGCGATGCACACTTAAAATAACTGAAGTCTTTTAGCGAGATGAGAAAACCAAGGATCTTCCAAGCAAACTCTCTGCAGACAATAAGTTTGGCATGCAAATCTACTAACAATGGCCTTAGGTTTTTCTCCTTTTGCTATGTAAGAACTTTATTGTAATTAAAATAATTACTGCCTCAGCTTCACAATATGCCAGTAGATTAATTGCATCCATCCCTTAGATGTTTTAGAGTAAATATTAAAAAATTAAACGCCCCAGAAGAAAAACAAAATCCTCTGCACTCTAAAGTTCTCAGAGATCCAATATCTATGTTTAAGGTCCAGTTGCACCGTTAAGGATATTTAAGGATCTATTAAGCATGAAACTCCCTTGGGCAGAAATGGATGCTGCGCTCTTGTTCTAATGCCTTCGCAGTGAGCCTGATGGTTAGATAAAGCTGAGGATAAGCAACCTGCAGTAGGTGAGCAGAACACAGCAAGATAAGGCCAGCCTTGTTATGATAAACATGTTCGAGTAATGCTTGCCAAGGATTATTTAACGTTTTCATCTTTTATATCCCTGGAGGCTCGGGGTGGGAGAGGGCAGGATCTCTTCCCCTCTTCATTTGTGAGCCTCTATCTCCATAAGAAATGACACTTCTCACCTTTATGCCTTGAAGGCCTACGTGCTCTCCTCTTCAGTGAGGAAGCCCACAGCAGCTTTGCCCTGTCTCCTTTCTTACAAATTAAATGCATGTCTTGTCATCCAGTTTGTGTACCCCTTCAATCCTGACCTGAAACAGATACCTGTACTGCTGTACCTCTTATTGCACCTCTACTTTCCTTTCTCTCTTTGTATCTGAAGGAATGAAATACTGTGTATTGCTTAATGCTCTATGCATTGGACAATAGTTCTGGGTTTTATGAAGACTGATTGTAGAAACCCAGTGGCTACCTACCACAGCAGCACTCCCTCCATTATTAAAAAAGATGAAGGCACTGGCCCAAGAGTGACTGGAAATAACTAAAGCTCAACAGGCAACTTGGAAATACTCAGGTCCCTTTTGTTTGTTTTCACACCAGTGGCAGTTATATCAATATCCTGATGTTACAAAACCCCCAGTTCTTAGCAGTCTGGCAAGAACAATAAAGGTACAACACAATTCAGCTGAACCTCTGCTAAATAAACTTTGAGAGAGTGCAAAGATGTTGAAATGAAAGTCTGTTTTGAATTCTGTTTTGAATTAGCAACCATTCAGGGGGAAAAAACCCAACAACCTCTTCTTCAAGCATATAGAAGAATTCACCAACTTTCTTTCTTAAGAGCTCCTCTTCTCTCTTGTTTTGGAAGTATTTGCAGAACTTACAAGCAGCAACACTCCCAGTACCAGCTGCTGGGGTACTGTGCCAGAAAGACCATCATTAGTCTAAAATGTGCTACCTAGACTTCTCTGCTCCTAGCCAGTACCTAGTGACTGCTCAAACCACTCAAGATCATCAAGCTTACTCACACAAGCTACAACTTTTATGCTGTCAGGCACTGAATATAATAGGTTACACAATTTGGCTCTACTTCCAGAAATAGAATGTAGAAATGAATGCTAAAAACTTGCTGTAGACAGGGGAAATCTGAAAATATCCCTCTAAGATTTTTTTTTGTTCACAATTATAATAAAGGTCAATCTGTTTTATCAGCATATACTTAAACATTTCATTTCCTTTCACTGTTTTTCAGAGGAATTTAATCATCTAGATTAAATTGTTTAACTGTGGGGCACTTAACTATAGAAAATCATAATATTTATAGACTTGACATAGCTGAAATAGGAAACTTACACCTCTGAAGTTTAATAAAGCACGCTAATTTAAGATAAGGCAAAATAATTCACTTATCCTTACTAGTCTGTCATACAAATACATGTTATCTTACCTTACCTATTTTTAGGCAGATCTGTGTTCATTGCAGAAGATAACTAGTATTTAGCTGCATGTAACTTCAGAGATGCAAAGTCAAAGCTTTAAACTGACCTTAGAGCAAAGGGAATTAGGTATGTCTCTCTAAGGAAGTAAGCACATTAAATTTGAAACTTAAAAAGAGAACTTCATACCTCTATTCCTCTAGAAAAGCTTGAGCTTCATTCACAGATTTTTTTTTTCTGGCACATAATATTAGTACAAGAAAAGATCATGCATGGTTTAAATTGGCATTTACACCATTCTTGTGATAAAACTGCTTAACGGCATTTTTGGTACAAGCTCCTATTTCTTCCTTCTTGACAAGGTCAAGATACGCCCAGCTAGCACAAAACCACAGCAATATGCAGGCACTTCTTGCAGTTGTGTTTAATATATGTGGTATCTCGCCTTGGCATATGTTCTGCTGAAAACCAAAGAAGTTACAAGTAATCAGCCACTAAGGCAATGGTACAGGAGACGCTAGTGGAAAAAATCCTCAACTATTTCAATGCTGACCCTAGTTTTATCTAGTGTGTCAATGCAGAATAAAAATAGTATAAACGAACTGGTTTTGCCCTGTGTATGTGGAATATCTTGTTTTACTTAGAATTGTCTGTTCTCTGTGCAAAACCTCTTTCCATGTTATCTACCTGAATTGACTACATTCAGCACCTTTCTCCAAACATACAATGTGATTGTGTAGTTGTGAATGTAATACAGAGTGGGAAAAAAAAGTAAAAGTATTGTTTGGAACAACTACCATAACACCTGCATGCTGCCCCTGACAGTCCGGTTAAACAGCCTCATACCTGCTCTTGCGGCCACTTCTGTCTGTCCTCCGGGGTCCGTGACTTTGCTTTACAACCCCTAGACACATCCCCACCGTGCTTAGAGGCAGGTGGGATGTTCAGGGATTTCGGCCTCCCCTCGTGCCTGTTAGCACTGTGAGCAGCTTCTCCCTTTGAACAAGTCTCTTTGTAGTCATGTGCCAGGTTTTCGGTGCCAGTGTGCTCGGGACTCATTTCTGTTGTACTGTTAATACTGCTCATGCTCATACTCATTTTGATCTCTGCTACAATCTGGTCAATGTCCTCTTCCTGCTCTTCCAGCTCTGCGTCCTCTTTTCTAGAATGGTATGGCGATACTCCCTGCGAGTTTCCATTGGCCTCTGCTGGGTAATAGTCCGGATAGCCGCCCTCACTTTGACAATACTGCATGTTTTCTTCTTGGTCTTGAATCACCAAAGATGACACTTCATCCTCCAAAATCTGAACACCATTATCTTGACCTTCCTGCCACTCTTGCCTGTCCGTCACCTCACTTTCATCCTGGTGCTGAATTTTACCTTCAGCCCATTCTTCTACAGCTTCCTGACACTCATCTGTTTCAACATGGTGCTCCTCATGGGGAGCGTACTCCTCCCCATTGCAGTCCATTCCTTCCAGGTAACTGTCATCCTCTGGACAGTATCTAATGTAGTATGTGATCCCCTCCTCCTCTTCCGGCAAGCCTTCATCATAGTCCTCCTCCTCAGAGGTGTTATTCACATAGTCAGAGCTGGAGTCACCGTCTCCACTGTGATCATTGCACTCATGTTCCACAGGTGTAGGACTACCTTGTCTGACAGTTGCCAGTTCTGCCTCCTTCGCTGCATAATCTTCAATGGGAAGGTCACTTTCCTCATTTTCAAGCTCCCTGTTGTGAGATGAAGCTGGGCAGGCTCTGGCTCTGTGATCCAGCATGCTGGCTGTGGTGCTCTGACGGTTCCTGTTTGCCATAGCCAGCTCCTTACATGACAATCATTTCTGAGCAATTGCTGCAGGAAAGATGGAGAAACACATGGTCAGGAAAAGGTCATCCAGTACAGATCAGTGATGTTCAGAGGAAACAAACAGATTGACTTGGTAAAAAGGATGTCTTTGTAGATATTTAAACCAGATTCACAGATAGCTAACTTTTAAAATGTTCATGTTATAGAACCATGAAATCAAAGTAATAACTCACACCAAAAGGAACAGATACAGAGAACGTTCTGCATTTATGCTAAATGTATCCTAGAGTAGGATCTCCTCTGTCAATTTGACGGAGAATTAATCCTGAACCTTGAAATTAGTTTTCAATTTCTTTTCTTGCCAGTAAGGGGTCATGCTTTGATTGCTATGAAGTAAACAGAAGCTCTTTTCCATTTTCAGCTCAGGAATTTCTTTAATGTGTACTGAAAGCATATGTTTAGAATCTGACCTGCTCTTAGCAAAACGAAAGGAAAATAATTCTGTTAACTTGGCAGTCACACAGGGCACCAAAGGATAATGCACTGCTATTGGAGTTTTTAAAAAAAAATCACTCATGGGTTTATTAGCTCTTACTAGCTGGATGCTATTAAGCTTCTCCCATAAAACCATATTGGTTTTATGATAGAATAGACTATTTCAGCTGGAAGGGACCTATAATGATCATCGAGTCCAACTACCTGACCACTTGAGGGCTGACCAAGCTACAGCATGTTATTAAGGGCAGTCTCCAAACGCACGGACAGACCAGAAGGACGAAGGTTTCAGTTAATTCAGTCTGAGGCCACAACTGAAGGCAAGGCTTCACCCCTGTATGAGGAAATTGAGGCGTGTGTTCCCCGCGGAGGCAAAATAAGCCTGATTTTTCAGTAAGAGGTAACACTGATCTTAATGCTATGGAAACTGCAGTTGCAAAGCAATCTCTGCACAATGGCAACTCCAGCTGGCCTCCTTACCTTTGCCTCCTCTCAGGAAACCAAGTACTGATCATATTGAAATAAAGAGGCAGAATTTATTATTCTCAGCCTCTGAATTGCAGCCTGAATGTGCACTGATTATACCATCTCCAATGATGAAATGTAGCTTCTACAACTGTATCGACATATCTAAATTACCAAGCAGAGTTTTCAAACACAAGTCTGAGAGTTGCTCTTCATGGAGCTGCACGTACTTTTCTGTCAAGGGAACAAACAGTTGTATTTTAACTTAAACATTGTAACAGCCAAGGTAGCCTAGTTTTCTTCCACTGTTTCTAAATATCTCTCAGGCTTCCTAGAAAAATACTTTAGTCTTACATTAGGTTTAGCACAACCTGAATCTTTTAAAACCTAAAGTTGTTCCAGGATTTTTCTAAGGTGTCTCCTGTTACACAGCAAGGTGCTAGGACCTGATAGCCACAGGTCCAAACTCTTCCATCTGCTCACCTACAGAGATGTTCATTCATCTACATGGATGACAATTAACTGAACCCAATGTATTCAGATTTCTAAAGACCAAAAATAGAACTTGGAAGTTTTTTGACAAATGCAATAGAGATAAAATTTTTACCACACATTCTGCTATTCAGTCTGCTGTGCAGAAGCCCTCTGAGTCACCTGCTGCAGGGATTAATGCTTTTCCTCATTTCCTCAAGAAATCTGTGGTGTTTGAATGTTACATAGCTAATACTCACATATCAGTTACTGAGAATGCTCTTGAAATTGGAGAAGATACTGGATTTCTATCTGACACCAAAGTCCTCTGAAGTGAAGATAGGATTTGCTGGATCCAGAGGCACTTTATGAATAAAGGCTTCAGCTGAGTCAGCAGGTCATCTCCTCTGCTTGGTGTAAGGCTCCCTCCTACTCCTGGTATCTCAGCTCCCTCTGTGATAGCAGACTTAGGTCAAACTTCTCTATCACTCCAAGAGTATTTTTTTCAACCTCTGACTGGGGAGAAAAGTGTTCCTGAGAACACAGGAGGTCAGTACTCTATCCTTCTTTCCTCTCCCCAGGATCCAGTAATTTATCTTGCCCAGACAAGCAAATGCTGATTTGTGTTGTACAGAGCACCACTAAAACTCCATCAGTGTTGTCCAGACCAGTGATTAAGGGACAAGTTACACAGGGTTCTGACTGAAAGCAAAACATATTTATTAATGGTTTTGCTTTCTTTTTCTTAAGTTTCCCTGCTGCATCTCAATGTTGAGAGAAAAAGGAAATCTATCTTCAGAAAACACATGCTGCATTTCTATGTGGCAGTAAAAAGGAGTGTATATATAGGGGAACCAACCTCTTCTGCTCCTGGAAACAGGACTGCTGGCTTACAGCTGGAATTTATTCTCATCAGTGCTCATTACAGAGTCATTAGCTTCCTCCTGAATGCCTTGCACCTAATCCCAGACAGCTGCAGGGAGGGTCTATGGAACTCAACACTTCCACATCTTTTCACCTGTGCAGAAAGAGACCTTCACTGCTTGCCTCCCATGGAGAGAGCCCAGTTAAACTAGCATTAACAATGGGAAATGGTACAGGACTGTAAACATGGTGATAAAGTGAAATACCCACTATCAGATTTCTGTCTGTGTTTAAAAACTGCTTTCCATAGGTACTCGATTGACACTTGATTCTAGCGGGAGCAAAACAAGCTCTCTGACTTTCCATCTAATGTGCATAGGGACCTGAGGGGATTGTGGGCTGGGGGGTTGTTAGTACCTGTTTGCCAAAAGAACTACTTGCTGCTTATCTACAGCCAAATGATCTTTTGAGCCCTGCTTTTGCAACCTATAGGTGATCCCATGAGTTTTACTGGCCTCAGTGTTACATACTCGCTTTATTTTGCAAGGCCTCTTTCCTGTGCTTACTCCTCCCCAGTTTCCTCTCTTTGTCTACTTACTGGTCCCCCTTTTCCCACACTTCAATACCTGCACCCTGTCAGCTTTGACAAAATTCCCACACAAGTTTTGCTTTCCTGAAATGGCTCAGTACCTCCTATTTTCCCCAAATACCCAGTGCAATCTAGCTGCTATATAATTGGTTTTTTTAGGCCACCTTCAGACCCAGGTGGAACATAAGCACTGCACCACAATTTCCCATCAGGCTGGATTATAGGACGTATGGCCTACGGGCTTGCTTCTCTGCTGTTGAGCTGTTCCCAATGCACTGCTGACTTACGCTATTCCATATGTTAGCCCTATACATTCATAATCAATAAATGTGGTAAAAAAAAAAAAACACCCAACCCTTTCAACACAGAACTGCTACATTTATCAAGTTACCCAGCACAACCGTAACTGAGATAATAGCATCTTCCAACAGAAGTGCATCACAACATTCATGACTGCGGGATGTCACACTGATTATAAGTCTCTTTTTGAATAAGCAGATAAAGCGGAAAAAAAATCTAATTTCAATTTCTTCAAAACAATTTTAATTTCAAACTAACAGTATTTCTCAGTAGGCTTTCATTACAGAAGACTTAATATCCCATCTGCTAAGTCAGCCAAGATGAATTGGGAGTGACCCTAGCCTGGAACTGGAGTATTCAATACGCAGACAACAGAACAGGAGCCTGCTGTGACTGTGTCACATCCTGCAGTCATTTGATTCCCCAAGGCCAACCTGGAACCCAGCGCACAGCAGATAAGCCTGTGCACACCGATCTCGGGAGTACGGCATCTCTAGCGATGGAAAGGCAGGAGGGCACGCAGCAGATGAGGACTGGGGATGCTGGTCCCCCGTACAGAGGGAGCCTGTGTAACCCTGATGCATATACAGCATCTGTATATGGAAACAATGACACTGTGTCCTACGATCAGAACGTAATTAAATTAGGGTCATGTTGTGCCATTCTGAGTGGCATCTCCATTTTCTTAAAATTTAGAAGTATTTCTCTGAGTAAGGCTGGTGCAGGCTGACACTAATTATTAGGTCTGTAAAAAGATCTAGCTCTTTTCTCTAAAGCCTTCAAATTTAAAACAAAAACATTCTACACAATCATAACCCATTATTTCAGGGAGGGAAAAGGCCTAGGACAGAAGTTTCAGTTCTTTCTAGGACAGGAGCAGCCACACCAATGCAACCTTGCAGATGCATCTCACCATTCAACAGTGCTACTGACACTACTTTAAAAAAAAAAAAATCAGGCAAACTCAAAGAGAATTTGAGAGGACACTGACTTTATGGGGAGTATACTTTTCTATGAGTTGATGCATAAATTATAAATTTGATGGATTTTTAAATTACTAAAATTACTTATTGCAGAAAAGCCTGACTGAAAATAGTCAGAAGGCTTTTAGAAAATAAACTTCCATACATAGATAGTATATATGAAATAAACCTGAAGTGTTTTGTCAGTGCTGTTGACAATTTAGGACACTTCCAGGAAGTTTAAAGCTTAACTAGATATGAATTTCCACCTTCTGTTGGCTCTTGCTAAATGCCCAGAATAATCCTTTCTGTTTCCTCCTCCTTCCAAGAACACTTTCATCCCAACTCACAATAAGAATGAAAGGGCTAACAGAAGCCTAACAAGTCTTAAATGAGCTCTTTTGCTATTTATTTTAGGATATTTCTACTCTCACATTCTTGACCTCTTCTAGATCGTGGTCTAAAATAAAAGTTGCAAACATAAAATGTGAATAGAATTGATAGCAACTTGCTATTTAGATTTTCCCTCTTTTTCCTTAATTTAAAATTAAATCCAGCAAACTTCAAATAAGACAACACACGTTAAAGCACTGTTGTTTGCAGCAAGCAGAAACCTCTTAAGCTTCAGAAATTCCTTTTCTTTTGTCCTGTGAAACTCCATTCAAAATTACCCTATTTTCATCCGACTCTCTTTTCCACGAGTGCTTTTGACAGACTGTTCACATTTTCTAAAAAAAAATTTACAAAACCAACATTGTAGTTAGATGTCTTTCAATATTTCTTTCCCAGCCTCTTCTCCAAGCCCCAGTTTCCCATCTCCTTGCTGGGCAGCTGTGAGGCTGGGGTCCCTGGATGATCCATGTTCCCTCCGCGCCCTCACCCAGCATACAGATGCTTTATAATTTTATGATTACATATTCTTTTACACCACCTGCCTTCTGCTTTGTTCAAAGCACAGATGGGACAGTCCAGGAGGAAAAACAGCTAAAGGCAACTATAAATTTGGTCCTATTTAGTGTTTCAGAGCTTCAATTTATCATCTAAATATTACTTTGATATGCTTAACACAATCAAAACATAGAATTAGAAAACAGCAAGAGATTTGCATGGGAAGCACAGAGAAAGAATGATCTTTACAGAAATGAGGGAGATGTGTGGGAGAAGTGAAAATGAGCAGCATCTAAAAATAGATGGTATTAAAATCTGTGACTTGCTAGTTAGCTCAAGAGTAGCCACTAGGGTCTTCCTGTGTAGCTAAGGGGAAAAAAAAAAACACCCAAAAAAATCTCTTCTTCTTTGGTTACTGAACTGTGTCTACTGGGAATCTGAGGTATTCACAAAAAGTATTAATTTGGAAAAATGACTGAACAGGCAAACAGGAAAGAAAATTATATATCCATTATTACTCACCATTATGCTTAATTTATTAGCATAACAACTGAGAGCAGAGTGAGAAATTAAAGTTCTGAGATAACAAATGTATGTTCTGTATGTTACAACTCTTTCAGTTGCAGTCTTGCAGAAATTCTGCTTAAAGCTACAACTGCTGCAGTATACCAGATACCTCAACAGCTCGGGATTTCCAAAACCCACCCCTGTGTCCACAGGCAGGGCTTCTAACATGGAGCAGACTCTCCTGAGCTACCACCTTGCTGTCATAAATATCTGAATCTGAAAATATGAATATGCAATGTGTATGGGTATATAGCAGAAATTAATAGCTTATATTGACAAGTCCTATTTAACATACACATCCTCACCCTGAAACCAAAGAGAAACAACAGATAATTTGCAATGGAGTGTCTTTTGCTCCTGTTAAATCACACCAACAGGATCCCTCAGTATATTAAAGGTGTTGCATTACCTCACATGAAAGTGAAATCCTTACAATTACCTTCCTATAGGTCAGACAACCTTCCTTTCACGCTATTCACCAGATGACATCAAGAGACTTCTGATGTGACTTAATTATTTTTCTTATTTTTAAGAGATTGTACATTCTGAACTGTGTTCTTGCATTTCCTTTCATGGGTACATAATATTTGCTCTGTTTGGTTTAATAAGCCTTTAAATTGCAATAATTACCTTGTAAATGGCACTCTAAAAGTGCTCTAGAATTAGAAACCACCAACAGAAATTAAAAGTAGAACAGAGACAAAGATATGCTAAAGATAGTGTAAAATCCTGTGGCATTGCAGAAATGCTGTTCTTATATCTCAACTGCATGAAGCTTTTATAATGAAAAAGATCAGTTATTTCCTGCTGAAGTAATAAAAACACGTGTAAACACATCTTTAATTATCATTTATTATTGATCTGGCTTAATCATTCCTAAGGGTTTAGTTCCACAGCTCAAAGAGGGATACTAAACCTGTCATGCCACATTCATAGAGTTGCTTGAGTGATGATTTTAGGACTAGTACCAGTTCTGCAGTGTTATGCTTGCAAAAATAGAACCTCATTACAGATATCTTAAACTGGGGAGGAACAGACGCAGAGTGTTTTTATTCAACAGAATAAGACGAGCCTCCAAAATTAAGGCAATGAGATTTTATAGCCTGTTCTTGTGGCTGCCCTGTTCCAACAGATCAGTTTTAAATAAAGAAGTATCCCTCGTGTTTTACCGGCACACAAATGTTTCCTTCTTCTAATCTCGACTTTCAAAAAGATTGTTCACTGGAAAACCAGTAAATAAAAACTTAGTCATTTGGCCCCTAATGCAGATTTAACTACTACTTTAGTAATAAATCCAAATAATTCCACCTGAAGTCTCTATTAATATGTGGAATTCTTCCTCTGTGTCTACAACAATCCAGTGTTTTGAAATGGCTTGAACAATGACAGGAAGGTGTACTGTGCAGTCAGAAATGTCGTACAGGGGGGAGATGAAATTTATTTTGGCTACAACACGGAAAAAATTTTAATTCATCATGGCAAATTGCTAGAGGAGCCTTTTAAGCCATCAAACCTATAGAGTGACCAGTGACTTGGTGGTACTGGTGAAAGGTGAGACAAGATTTGGGGACTTCCTCAAAGGTGAGGGATTAGCACTTTTGACAGGATGTGCAAATTCCAAATTTCCATGTTCTTGGAGAAAAAAAAGGATATTGCAAAAAGAGGGTCTCCACAGTAAGAAGAAACATAAAATCTTCTGGTTCTATGACAGTCTCTTCCACAAGAATACAAATCTAGGCTGTATATTTGACCATTTCTTTTTGTCAAAAAACCTCTCATTGTGGTGCAGGCTACGCAGACAGAGTGCTTTCTGGAGCCTGGTAATCGGAGATATTCCTTGCACTGAGCTCCAGACTCCTCATACTAAACTGGACCTGAGATTAACGTCGGCTGCAATGAAAACAGGTTTTATTGAAGCTGACGTGCAGTAGGAAAGGGAAGAAAATTTGTTATATTAAAGCTGTTGGAACAAGCGTTGCACTCTATTGCTATGACATAGATATGAAAACTCCATGGGTGTTAGCTAAACAGATTTACACACAGGCAAGAATAATTTTAGCTCATCACAACTTAGAAACTTTTAATTTTGGAAACTGGGTGTCAGACACTCAGTTTAACCCTCCCGTTTTCTTCAGATGGAAACAAGGCTTTTTAAGAGTCACGCATGTTATACTAGCCTGTATATTTGTCATGCATCTCTTTTATTTTTCTGTCTTTGAGGAATGCCAAGACAGTAATGTCCCAGCGAGTCAGTGAGAATACTGGCCCCCACACCAAATTATATTTCTAATAAGATCTCATCATAGTAGTGATGCAATTCCTGTTGTTCTTTGTGCCCATCTTATTTTCCTCCAAAATTGTTATCTTGCCATCTAAAAAATACCATTTAGGTGCTTTAAATATTTAATAATATGGAATACAGTTATCTGTTAACAATACCAGATAAGGTCAATTCAACCTCATCATTACATAAATAATAATAAAAATGCTCCATTTGGTGACATACAGTTCCACCTGAAATACAGCAACCACAGACATTCCTGAGACTGGTGTATCTGAAATCAGTTTTTTCTTTACAGCTTTTGGAAAACTATGGCCATTTAAAAATTAGCTCTCAGAGCAGATGCAAAGATGTGTGGCAATGCTTTGTATCTTCAGTAGACGTGCGGCTTTTAAGAGCCATTAGCTCTTGCACGCACATTTCCACGCATGCAGGAAAGCTCAGCAGACCCTGTGCATGTGAACGACATGTTAATAACATACAGCACTCTTACCAACACAACCGTATTCCACTCCACTTGCTCTCTGAGAAAATGCTGTGGTTTCACTGAATGACCACTGTTAACTCTTATCCTGGCTCAATTTCATTTACTACTTAATGTTGTTATTTTAACAGTCTAGGATTACGCCTTTAATATGCTGTTAACTTTTTTGCTTTCACTGCCGTCAACTTTCTTCTTTGAAATAAATGTCCTTAGAGAAGTCCGTGCTTTACTGTACCCCTTCATGCAAAAAAATGTAATGTCATATTAAAGAAAAACATAATGGCACAGGAAGAAAAACGGGGCCACTTTAGTATGCCATTAAATTGTGTGTCCTTTTGCTATTCAGAAGGGAAAGACATTTTTAAACTTGATACTTATTTAAAAATACATGGTGTACAAGCAATTAGTTTCAAAACTTACTTGATTTTGTATTTTATGCTTGAGTTTACGTTTACCCAGTAAACATTCTTTGACTTTTTTTGGCATGATGCATCTGTTCAAATTTTTAATACAATAAACTGGAAATACTTACCACAGGCAATTAATTAATCATTGCAACAAGATTTCATTTATCTGCTTCCCCAGCCTCGTGCTTTCTTTTCATGAATACTAATTTCAGGTTATAGGCAGAGGTAAATAAAAGTATACTTATTTGTAGAATGATGTAGAAAGGAAGAGAAGGACAGAACAGGTCACTTGAAATGAAACCTGGAGATTTGGCAAAACATTTCAGACTGTACCATTTAAGAACAATAAGCCAAGCATTCCCACCCTCGCTCCAAGAGCATCCACTCAATGAGCGGTTAGATGGCTGGAGGGGAAGGTGGTTGAACATTGAGATGCTCAAAGTACCATAGCTGTGGAGGCAGGTCACAAGAAAGGCCCCACTTGTAAAAGAAAACAGAGATGCTAAACTTTCTAGTAACTCAGGGTTCACACCCAACCATTTACACTCAAATTTTACAGCTTCTTGCTTCTCAGTGTGTAATAATTCTTCAAAAACACTTCTTTTCATTTTATCACTATTGACCTGGAAGTCCTGGGAACAGTTTCATGGGTGCTCACTTAATGTTACCATAGGGAAAAATAAAATTTTCTTTAAAAGGTATAGGAAAGGATTGACAGCATCATTTTAATGAGTCAGACCTCAAAAGAAATAAGATTTGCAGACATTAACAATTGACGCATTCCCCATAAAGCAGTATCTTCGAAGACTGTAATGATTAGGTATTGCTAGTAGTTTATAAACTTTTAATATTAGCTGTTCTTCCAACTGGCTAGCTGGAAAGAGGTAGCTCTAATTAGTCAAAAATAAGTTGTTAACCATGGTCCAAAAAGTATGAGATGACTTTTATTACATGGCTGTTTACTCACCACATTTGGGTGCTTAAGTATCACCATTTAAAAAGGGAGATACAGGAATTCCTTTTAGGAGTTTACTGTATTCAGACTATTTTCCTGGTGGAAATACAGTCAAGATGAGATACCGCCGAGTATTATCTGCAGAGAAACTCCAGAAGAGTAGTCTGGAAATTGGATGAAGCTCTTCCCAACGATGAAACCTCTAAAATCTTGTGAAAGCCACTACCACCCTTCCCATTCAATTAACATAAGAGGATTAGGTTGCACTTTTCTCCTGTTAGCAGAACATTTTCTTTTTCAAACTCACAGAAAAACTTGGGCTGCTGGCAGATTTAGTAAATAAATTTTTAAAAATCTTTTGAAATCATAAAATATGGGTAAAGATTATTGTGTTATTTCTTTTCAAGATAAAATAGTCTGCCTTTGTTAAGCAGAATTAGCAAATTGCAAGGTTAAATTCTGAGACATTTTACAAAATAAAGATTTAATAAGAACAGTAGATAATGAAGATAATCAGAGGTTTTGTTAGCAGTGAATTATGTCATGGGATTTTGCATTTCCAACCTTTGAAAAAAAATATCAGTAGCTTGCAGCTGGTTGTGTTTCAGGCACACCACTCTGTAGTGGATGATCACCTCATTTGAAAAGCAAGATTAGAAAGATTATTTTTCCCCTCTGTCTCTAAGGCATCAATTGCACATCAGTAAAATCCTCTCCAATTGATAACAAGTGCTTGGAAGATAAATACTCTGTCAATCAATCACTTCAGCAGACACTCAAGATGGCTTGAAACCTTTCCACCCACCAGCTTTTCCACCAGATGCCAGCAGAAAATTTGTATATACAAGGCTTATGAAAATAAGACCTTTCCTCCTAAATAAGTATTTTGAACGTAAAATCATTTAGATGTGCTCTGAATAATACTGTTACAGCTCAGCAGGTTTACACAGAAGTAGTTATTGAAAACAAAGCACTGACCGTAGCGCTTTACACCGTTATTTGGTATTGGAATTGGAGACACGCAGCGACCTGACACACAAACTGCTGTGCTGGATGCTGTGTGAGCACACGACGGATGTGCACTCCAAACTAAGAAGTCTGCTACTTAAATGGCTATTGACAAATGAATTATTGTTACCTTCTGTTGGAAGCTCTCCGTGGCTATGGGGACTAGGACGTGCTGCATACAGGGAAAATAAATTATATCCTGGCACCTCTACTTGAATTGATTTCCACTAAGCCACTGCAGGTCCAGCAGGGCCACCTCTGAGGCCAACATTAAATACCACGCTCATTGTTTTCAAGCAGGCTTAGGAAACAGCATGCGTACTGGACCCCAGTCAGTGCACCTGGCAGAATTAAGCCTTGTACCGCTGCGTATTGCACAGCTTACCTGGAAGGCTACTTCAGCCCTTGTACAGCAAAGTACGTACACAGTCATTGAGTTCTGAGGCTGGGAGCAGTGCGTCGGCACGGAAGACCCATATCCTTGTGATATGGAGCTGCCGGTCTGATTTTGGAAACGCACACTGAGCATCTGCTGAGGATCCAGGCTGAAGGACCTAGATAGATTATGTGAACCGGACCTGTATTTCCTGGCTCTCAAATTAGCACCCCAGCCACAAACACCTTATTTCTATTAAGTTAAAAGCAATAGGTTGGAAAATACATAACTAAATATAATAACTAAAAATGCAGACCAGATATAACCTTATGGGAGACATAAAGTGAACAAGACCTAGCTTGAAATGTCTCTTAGGTAAAACAGAATAATCTTGCACCTTTCTTGTGTAAAAGTCTCACTTACAAATAAGATTCACTTAAAGTCTCTTAAAATTGAAGAATTTGATGGCAATCCTGTCTCTTTCTTTCAAAAAAAAATGATGCCCTAAGCAAAAAAAAAAAACAAAAAAAAAAACAAAAAACCCACAATTTAAAAAGAGTCCCACATTCATAGAAAGGGGGAGATAGCAGTTCTGGGCAGTCTCATTAGCTATTACTCTGGTTTTCATCTTCCCTAGGTGGCTGCTTTTGGCTGCTCTGGGCAATGGGATACTGGGCCTGACGATTTTTCCTCTACGCCAGCACAGCGCGTTAGCTAAGGCAAACTCTGCCACTGAACAGCTGTAAGACAGTCCTACCCTTTCAGATAACTCAAGGTGATATATGCAGAGGCATGGATCAGTTCTAAATATCAATTTCTAGCCTCAGGAATTATTACTAGGACTATTTTTTAAAAAAAAAATATCTATTATTTATATAAATTTGTCTTTTGATTTATATAAAATTAAAGCTCATATGCATCAGTTTTTCCAAACATTTCAGTCAAAATTTACTCTTTTAATCAATGCTACAGAGAACTCAGTCTCTCATTGGTAGAGTTCTGCAGTTTAGATTAAAGAAAGAGTTTTTTCTCCACAGAGGATAGTTAATTAGCACTCAAAATATTCACTAAAATGCAAAAATGCCAAATACAAGAACCATCACTGCTGTCAGTACAGACCAGACAAAGTCACTGCACAAAATCACCTCATATAACAGCAGGTCAAGTTATTTGGATGAAAATTAGTAATCAAAGTCAAAATCACTAACCTGAGGCACTTCTGAGCAAGGAAGTGTTCTACAAAATTCGGATATCTCTGAAGAGACATGTAATAGCTGTTTAGAGAGCCAAGCAGCTGAAAGTAGTCTTTCTGAAACTCAAATATTTTTGTAAAAACAGGTGAGAATAGTGTGCTTTCTACAACATTAATACTTTATGAGAAACATACTGAACGCAGCACTGTACTTCCATGGCTGAGTACTGTGGGATTTGGTTCCTGAGGACTAAGGCCCTACAGAAGGTAGTGTCAGCTACAGCACTTCTTTGTTACTGCTCCATAAAGCACAACACAGAAGAGATCTTTGCACTGATTCAGGATTTCACGTCCTTACTCGTAAGCAGTGTTCCTGCCTTAACCTCACCAGTGCGCAGGAGTCCTTAGAAACCTCTGAGGGCAGTTTCTGGAGAAAAGCTGAAGACTGCATGGTCATTCTACAGCAAGCTATCAGTAATCTTACACCTTACACCAATTCTCTCCATGTATGAAGACTGCTGTCTAAAAAAAAAAAAAAGGGTTTATTTCAAGTGTTTGTACTAAATCTATGTTATGGAGTCTGTGTAGAGTATTTCAGCCTCCAGCCTACCACCCCGAGAGCCTTTCAGTAGGTGACACACGAATCTAAATAACCTCAATGCAAAGCCTTCCTCCTATTCACTTTTTCTTCTCTGAATTAATGACTTGGAAAACTAAAGCATGCTTCTTCCACATTGTAAGGATAAAATATAAATGTAGCAGTCTATTTATTGCATTCTTTTACTACCATACTGTCAAACTTCTCCCATTCTTCATTCCATTGCGCTCACTGTCAAATTCATTATCGAGCTGCGCACGTGGGTCTCACTGTAAAATAACTGAACTCTGGGAGTGTTGGTATTACGAATACTAGGCCATGTCTTTTTTTTCCTAAGAGTAGCGTGCTGGTAATCTGTGTTACAGACTACATGTTTTTAAATTTCAGATCTTAGATGTCCACATCTTAATCTATCACGCATCTTCCTTTTCTGTACTTGGGTTTCTTACAGTTTCAACAGCTGTCCAAAGGGTTAAAGTTACACCTCTGTCTCAAAAAACAGTTCTCCAAAATAAGAACCATCTTTCTTTTTTTCCTTTTCTCATGATTAAGCCGTGCATGCTGCTGAAAGCAGGCGTCAAGCCAACGCTTCAGCATTCGGTACACAAAGATAACGGGATGCGTTGGCTCCAAGTAAATCACAGCTGTTGCACGTCTCGGCTGTCTTCTGCCTGGATGCCTAGCTCAGGGATCCAAACCATTCATCTCTAATGCATCTATGAATTTACAGAACATTGTACCAGTTTCATTATTCCCAAAGCACGTGCAATTTCTGCTTGGCCAGTTGCTAAGAGAATATCACGAGGCGGGGGAAGCAGCTACATGTTCAAAAGTACAAAGCTGTCAGAGGGAACTAAGAATTGACGGGAAAAGATTAAACTGATTCTAATTTTTTTAATTCACTATCAAGCTTCTTTCCTTTTAATGTTTTCCCAATATGTATCCCTTTTTTTCCTCTATATCTCCTTTCAGTGGTGATGATGCTCTGAACATCAGTCCTGCTCAGCCACAAACACTCCCCTAGACTCTGCTGAAGACAGACTGTAATTTCACTAGCTAAATAAAACACATGGGAGTACTCCCACGAGCACGTACTGTATTTCACAGTACAGTATTTCCACAGTATTTCTCTTTCACTTGATCGGTTTTTAAATGAGATGGTTATTCAAGGCAAGGTGCGTACTTTGGGGGGAAGCAAGTAAGAGCTGGATTGGGGGAGCAAATTAAACTTCATAGACGCCACGGCCTAGCTATCAAACTGCCTACCATGTCTTGTAGGTGCAGTCCGCCCAAGAGCAAAGGGAGGGGAACTCATACTGACGCTTCTTCCCCGTTTGCCAAGCTGTGTAGGGACCATGGGACTTGGGGGCTTTTCTGCTCAGTGAGGGGTGCGAGGACGGGGCAGGGCGAGTTAAATCACCTTATGGGCAGGTAAACAGTTCTGATCCCAACGCATACATGTTAGCCCCCCATGAACAATCAATGCTGTTATTAATGTTAAAATAACATAAAACTACCTGCACACGGAAGTAACCAGTACTTTGAAACAATACACACCTAAAATATGTCAACTAAAAAAGAGAATCTATACTATGTCTGCAAGCTATTACATTTCAAAGGAGTCTTGATCGTTCTGCTTCCAAACCCTCCCTGAATATTGACATGCCTTCTCAAAAACATTTCCAGCCTCTTAAATGTTGAGGATAATGTTCTATGCCTCTGCATTAACTCAGTTTTAGTATTTAGTCAGGATGGACTTAATTTATTTTACTGATGCACATAAAAATGCTTTTAATTTGAATGCTATCTACAAATACATCAAAGGAAACAGAATTTTCCTTCAGTGTTAATTTAAAAAAAAAACAACCTGCTTTTATCTCTTATTTCCTTAATTCATACATATCCATAGCAAAGACATTTTATTTTTTTTTTAAGCTTGTGCAAAATACACGCATATCTTTAAAGGCTTTGTTATTACTTACAGCAAGTGGTTTAATTGAGTCGTCCCGGTGTAATGCCAACCAGCAGACAACACTGACAAGGAGGAAAGGAATCATTCCACTAATCAACGTGTGCTGTATTGAGAGTTTGCTTGACATTCCTCCCGGTCAATTTTAACCAGCTGTAGTCGTACCCGTCGCTCTGCACAGGTTTGCGGGCAGCTACAAGTGTTTCTGAGGAGCACTTTATTTTCCATTTTTTAATATTTCCATTATTTGCAAGGGCTGCTTGAAAACAATATGTGCAGGAAGGAAAGAATTGGAGAAGCATATTCCTACTGTAGAAGGTACAAGAAAGGGCTTCTTTTCCTCCAGCCCATGAACTTGCAGCTATGAGGCTAGAAACTACACAAACGACAGAAAAATGCACACTGACAATCGAGAACTTGTTAAATGAGAATCCTACATGGGTACTCTGAGTTATCCTCGCTAACAGTCTGCATCAGACACCCACGACATCATGAACTGGGAACAAAAGCACACAAGGTGAATTAGGTTATGTTTGAATAACAGTCAGTTTAACGTTACGTGACTAGCAAACTGACCTGCTAACATGGCACGCTTTTTTTTTTTCCCCTAGTGACTGTTGTAATTAAAAGAGTCTGTACAAAAGAGAATAGTGCTTAGTGTCTACAAGAGAATTAAGGAGCTTCAGATCACTGAGGATGATGAGAAGTGGGAAATTAAAGACGCTCCAAGTACTGTCCCATCTTAGAAGGGATCTTGCTTCATAGTTATACTGGATTTGGATATACTCAAACATGTATTTTCCCCAAGTTTTTCTATTACGGGTCTCATTTAAGCAGTTTCCTCATACACAAGATACTTTAGAAAAGCAAATGCCATTCCTTTTCTCAGTGCTCCTATCATTTCATCTCAATGACACAAGAACATATTTCCACATGTACCCGCACATACGAACACAAGCATACACTCTCTGTATCAAAGACCTGGACTGTGCACAAAATTTCACCTTTACATTTCTTATTAAACTTTTTGCCTACTGATCTCCTTTTCCTTTAAAAATTTAATTTAATTAATACCTAGTGGCTCTAAGAAGATAAATACAACACTTCTTGTGAAACCAGGATCTTTCAAATGGTGCTGCAAGAAAAGGGAAAGCTTTTACCTAAGGATGGTTAGAATAGACAACTAATTTCTACTGCTTCTAAATTTTTTAACTTTCACTTTATCTTTAAATCCTCTATCCAACAGCTAAAATATCCAACAGCAGTACAAAGAAGAGAAAACCACTGGCAAGAAATCCATAGTCTGTTTCTGCCCACATCCATATGAAAAAATATGTTAATGTTTTCAGACTTACGGAGTTACATGTACTGGTTAGCTGTTTAAATTGCTGAGGATGGATGGCAAAAAGGTTTCATACAGTCTCTGAGGAGCACACAGAACAAGCTTTTCACAAGGCTTAGTTTCACATAACCCCCAAAATTACATACCAAAAGGCAGGAGCCTATACTGTGCAAAAATTTAGAGTAACCTAGACTTGCACACCCAGTGTACTCATTGGGGGGGGGGGGGGTCTCCACTGAATACGTTTGCATTTCTGTGTGTAAAATTACAGGGAGGAAAGGAAAAGGTTGTATGTTTCTTTTTAGACAGCAGGAATATGTTCATTGTCAACAGCTACGGAATAGAGAGTTTCAAATTCAGAACAGTTCAGGTTTTAGGCAAAATAGAAAAAAAAATACATTCAACAAGCTCAAAGACTAGTTTTCTACAATTAAAAATTAAATAAGTCTGCAGAACAGAAGTCTAGAATGGAAGTCCTTCTGAACTTAAGCAGGTTAGGATGTCACGCCAGATTGCCTGCAGAACCAAATTCCAGCCGTTTGCAGAAACAGTCAGTTACGTTTCTTTCAAATCACAGTTATTTTTAAGGACGTTTCCTGACATTTTCTGTCAAGCTGATATTTTTACAGGGTATTGGTGCATTTTATTTATATACGGGTATGGGTAACGAAATAATTTTTCCCCAGGTTAGAATGACAAAGGATTTCTGTTCCCTTTCTGATTCCACAGGAAAGAATCCCCTTCCTGCCATCACCTTGCTCCATTCATTTAGAAAATTCTCTAGGATGCTGGCAATCCCTTTGATTTCTCCTCATCTCTTAGCAGCACTTCTTTATAATCTACATCTTTTGATTATTCTGTCCTATAAGCTTTATGCATTTACAAAGAAAGGAGTCTGTGGCTGCTAGTACAGAGTCAGTCTCTAGATGGCTGTATAAAAAATGCCTGTATCCAGTTGACTAAGCCAGTGAAAAAGGATGGAAAGGCTTCCATCCTCTTCAGGAACTTAAATTGTGTTCCAGAAGAAAAGTTCAGCTCATTCCTCATAAGACTGCAAGGTTTTCTGTTGTTCACCCTCAGCACACCATATAACATCAATTACATTTTTCCAGTTAATTTTCCTATTTTCTGTACTGTATTGCTAAAGATTTGTGGTGCTTTTCAGACTGTCTGGATGACAGCTGTGCTCCTTTAACACGAGCCTAACAGTCTGATCACTCCTCTCTCTCTCTCTCATCAGGATTCTCCTTCATCACGCAACTACTATGCTTACCACTGTCAAGAGCAAGGAAATATTAAGGGCTAAATTGCTAAACCCAAACAGGGCACGGGGTATCAGGACTACAAGGGAAGATTTCTCTGTTTCATTTTCCTGAAGTGTGGGACAGAGGATGGCACAATTCCCAATACCTAATGTCATGCTAACGCTGTATCCTGTGTGTTGGACACAGTTCCAACAAGCAGACCAGGGTGCAGAGACGTTTCATGCAGACAGAACGGTCCAGTGCTCTCTCTTGTATCGTACGCTCAATACATCCATGTGATGAAATTCTAAGCTGGTATCAATTCCCATCAAAATCCTTTGCTTCTCTCACATAATCACTCATAAGCTTCACTTGCGGAGATTTGCTGTTGTTGGTTTAGGTGGTCTTTGACTCGATCATGTGAGCATTATAAATGGCTCAAATTTTCTTTCTTAAGCAGCTGGTCCCCTCCACCTTCACCAGTGAGGACAATGTGCACCTCCGCTATGAAGCGGTGCGGGAGAGCGTGTGTTGTACCAGCACTGCAGGGATGTGCTGGCGTAGGCACCGTACACACACAGCATACACACCACCTGAAGAGACAAGGGCAACAAAGCGCGAGGAAGCAGAGAAAAATGACTTGGTTTCTCCATCTCTTCTGTCCTTCTCTAAGGTCACAGCCCTGCTCCTTGCAGGGGGGCTGGACTAGGTGACCTTCAAAGGTCCCTTCCAACCCTAACCATTCTGTGATTCTTCATACTGACAACCAGTTCAAGGGTCTAGCTCTGAGTCCATCACCAACTTTATTCCTCCACTGCAAGTGAGAGGCCCCTATCTGATGACTTGGACATAGCAAAGTATTTAAGAGTACTTCATGCAAATGGATTTTTAATACTTTTAAATTTTCTTGTATCTAATGTTAAATTTTCCCTGAAGTAACAAAATTTTGTATAAATACAGAACACATTCAATACAGGATTGGAGATATAAGCAAAAATATCTGGTAGATATTTCTGTGAATTAACAGAATTTAAATTTTATTTAGGAAGCTATGACATTATTAAAAAATTTTGTTCACCCTGTGACAAAAAAAAAAAATAAATTCATAAAGCATAGTTTTTGTAAAACACTGAGCACCCAAGTAATTGTGCTTAGTTTTAATTATGACAAGCATATGAAAAATTATAAAACTGTATATAAACCATGCATTTTATTTGGGATTAATATGGAATACAAATAAAAAGGCTTTCATTCTCCCACTTAGTTTTACATTAAATACTCTCCCACTGAAGCAGTTATTGAAAAACACTTCTTACTAAGAAGCTGAATTTCAGACGTGAGCAGCTTGCTCTGAGTTGCGTGGGCAGGACGGGAACACGGCAGAAGTGTTAGTGCAGAAGCACCGTGTAAATGCATGAATAATGTCTTCCTACTGCTTTAACTGTGAAATATGTTCCTTTGGCATTCGTAATGAGGGGCAGAGCAGATGGTGAAAGCTTAATATGTCCATTAAAATAAATTATGCTGCCAGTGTTTCTGTAGTCTATAAAACTTTGATTGAGCTGGCTAGCTCAGGTTGGGATTTTTGTTCTCCTTGGAGCAGTTCCTGTGCATATGCTGGGGAGTGGTTTCTATTGCAACTGCAGCAGGAAAATAAAAGGAAAGGGACAGGGAATTCTGTCCAAGACTGACACCACTTTGAAATGGGAGACCTCTGATTTAATCTTCTCCTCCTTCCCTAACAATCTTTTTCCTCACTAAAAGAAAGCCTAGTTGTATTCTTCTTACTCTTTCACTTTCAGTGTGTTAAAGCCTCAGAAACAACACATGTTTGTTTGCTTCCTTCTTTAAATGGTCAGCAAAGAACTACTGCTGTTCTTGGCCATAGCCTTTTGTCACTGAGCAGAGGACAAGGCAGGCATTTTATTTTTAGCGTGCTCCCACAGGCAGGTAAGCATCACAGCTCATCGGCTGGCTTAACAGCAGAGAGCACCACACAATCTCATGTTGAGCACCGAGGTTCCAAATTCATAGAATCAGAATAGTTGGGGCTGGAAGGGACCTTCAAAGCCCATGCAGTCCAAACCCCCTGCAAGGAGCAGGGACATCTCCAACCAGAGCAGGTTGCTCAGAGCCCCGGCCAACCTGGCCTGGAATGTTTCCAGGGATGGGGCATCCACCGCCTCTCTGGGCAACCTGGGCCAGTGCCTCACCATCCCGACAGTAAAGAATTTCTTCCTAATATCTAATCTAAATCTACCTCCCTCTATTTTGAAACCCCAGGACACACTCACACAAGCCCTTCCCCTGTGAAGAGGCACGGCATCATCTGCACTTCTTTTCAGAGTAATCATTACCAGCAGAATATGTAGTCCTTGCAGGGGGGTTGGACTGGGTGGGCTTTAAAGGTCCCTTCCCACCCAAGCCATTCTGTGACTCTAAGCTAGGAAGATGGAGCTGCCTTCAGAGCCTCCTGGAGGCTACCCTTTCCTGCTCTTCTCCTCCCCACAATGGACTTCTCTTATCAAAAGTCCTCCCTATAGTAAGGTGTAATTGAATCTTATTGTTGAGAATGTCATAAACTCTGTTCCTGCTGCCCAGTAACATCAGAGACTTCAGATGCTGTCATCTACCCACAAACACTGTATTACAACTCTTTATTCCAGAGCAAAAACTAAAGCTAAACTAAATTTAAAAGCTAAATTTAAAACTGTCAATTTAAAAACTCAGAGAATCTCTTGTTTCATTACATA
Organism: Chlamydotis macqueenii; assembly: GCF_036417535.1. Lineage (NCBI taxonomy): Eukaryota > Metazoa > Chordata > Aves > Otidiformes > Otididae > Chlamydotis > Chlamydotis macqueenii. Next base: position 20,719,244 of record NC_141567.1, on the reverse strand, counting down.
GTTTTCTTAAGACACGGTCTACTGGAGAAAAACTTACTTAATTTGATTTCAATCAAATGTTGTCTGAGCAAGCATTTGCAAGATCTGAAACACATTTATTTATTTGTTAAAAACCAACAACAGATTAAATAAAATAAATATATGTTGTATTATTTAGAATATTTGAATATATAATATTCTGAAAGAAAATAAGAGAAATAATATCAGAATATGAGGTTGCAACAGACTCCTCTTTTTATCCAGAGACACTTGATAAGAATTCAGAGCACTTCTAAGATATGCAATAAATTATTCTGCAAAGAAATCAGCAGGGACTGAAAATGGCTTTGAAACCTGAGCCAGTCGGTAGCCTAGCTCAAGGCAGCTGGAAAGCCAGCCTAATCACCAAGCTCGGCATTCCCCCGAGCGCTGGGATCCAGGGACAGCCAAGCTGCAGCATCTCCTGTTCCACTGCACCTGAACCAAGCGTGGGAAGGAGAGGTGGCCAGAGGAAAGCCATATTGCTGCTATGTTTGATTTATTCTTGATGTCCAGAAGAACAATTTGGGGAAGAAATATGGACAGTCATGAACTGGGACAGACTTTTGAAAACAGAGTAAAATGGTGAAAGTCACAAACCAGCACAGCTTCACCACAGGACCTTCATTAACGCTGCTCCTCAGGCTGGCCCCCAGGTCACTGAAACAAATCTGCGATTTTAGTCTTGGTTTTTTGTTCTGCGTAACACAAACAGCAGCCATGTCTGAGATTTAGAGAAGATGAGGTACACTTTAAATGCAAAAATGAAATTAGATGTGTCAACTGCCATTTCTGCCTTTTAAAACCTCCCTTCAGTCTTTGCCATCTGTATCCTTTTTCCGCTGCCTGGAGACCTGCTGCTCCTCTTATCTCCTCGCACGCCTGTGTTCTGCCTGATAAAGGATTCTGCTCTGTGAAGTGCAGATTAGTTCACTGCTTGCATTAATAGTAGCCATCACTGGTGACTACATTCTAAAATAAGCTTTCCCAGGAAAACCAACTAGGGAAAATACTTCCATACACATTACATTAATATCCTACTTTAAGTATAAGATGTATTTAAAAAACAGACTGTAACTTACTAAATTATATTACATATTCAAAACCAAATTAGCATTGCTAGATATATATTTTTTAAAAAGAGTAAAATAAACTCTCCTGAAAACAAACAAAAAAATCAAGTGTTACATTTCAACAGACACTGCGCCAACAGAAGTGTAGGGATCAAGAACTAAGGTTAGAATAAAGTCCTCAAAAGCAGCTGGTTGATTGCTATGAGCAACAACCCTCTTCTGCACCAGAATCTCCACACAAGAGGAGATGGTTCCATCACCACAGAATAAACTCTAAGAGATTTCTCTGTTAGCAGGAAAACAATAACCAATTACAGACTGTAACATCTTTCAAAATTTTTCAAATCTCGTTGCTAAGACTAATTAAAATTTCCATTCAAAGCCACTCCTCCAGTAAGGGGACAATAGGTAGACAGTGTGAGGTTTAGTAGGAGGTTGAAAATTCAAATTTAAACATTTTTGAACTGAGACACCAAGTTGAAAGGGGCTCAGTTTCCATCTCCACCCCAGACTTCCTACACACTCTTGAGCAAGTCTCAGTCCTATCAATTAGTAGCCTTCAGAATACAGACACAAAAATTCATTTTTCAAAAAAAAATTGCAAGCAATTTTATACACATGTATGTAAAACAGCACAGGAAGCTGGATCTTGAGGAAGTTTTTACTACCTCTTTGACAGGCCTATTAATTTTTATACTACTGCTAACTGGAAAACTGCCGCAGAGAAACCAAGGCAGAAGGACCACAAATTGAACTCGTTTTCCAGAGGCAGAAGGAAAGTTGAGCAAGGGGAAGCCAGAATTCTGTTTGTACCACACGTTATCCTAGAGTCATAAACAACCTCAGTTCCAGAGTATTGCCCCCAGATGAAGAGACTTACTCGGATTGTTACTTCAGGAAAAGCAGGCAGAAAATGAGACAAGAATGTTCTCAGAGACCTCTTTGCATCTCTGCCTAAATAGGACCTGAACCATTCAGAATAGTTCTAGCTATGTAGGATATGGTTTTCCACATCTGTTCATTTCAATAAAATTGAAATGTTAACAATAAACCCATCAAGGTGAAACCATTCACTTCTCTCTCTCCCAAAAAAAAAAAAAAAAAAAAAATCCAAAAAACCCTCTGAAATGTTGATGTCAGTACAACTAATAAATGAAACACAAGGTACTTTGAAGCAAGTCCAATTTCTTGCTCCTACGTCTCAAGAAACAGTCAGTACACTACTCCTTAACCTACTATTGATTTGTCTGGTGAAGGGAAATCAGCTTCGGAAGACACACCACCTTCTGAATTGCAGGCCTCTTAAGAATCCTACAGTATCTGAAAAGTGGTATACTGATAGATTTCAGAAATGTAATCATCCTATCATTCTCTATTAAGTTAACTTGTGTATTTTAAAGAAATTAGTGAAAAAGAATGAATGCCACCCTTGCAATATCTGAAGCCTTGTAAGAAAATCACTACACTTCAAAGACTTCTTCTAGAGAGCTTGCAGTTATGTGCAGATACCTGGCAGGGGATGTAGTCAGAATGTGGCACCTGATAAATCAGAGAAAAAGGAAAATGAGAAAGAGGGTAGAGACTGGCAAAGCAGAAAGAAAATGCTTAAAAAGGATCAGCAGCTAGACAAAGAGTAGTGACAGGTAGTGATGAGAAAACCCACCCATGCAGCTGAGATAAGAATGTCACCATTAAAAAAAATATATATATTTGAAACTAGTGATAGGAGGCCTAGAAGAATTATTGTCGTGTCAGGTGATCTGAGACTATGCCAGAGCATTCTTCTGATCTCATCCTTAGGCTTATGCTAGCAAAACTCACCAATTCAACCCCCAGAGTGAAGACCGCCATAAGTTGCCCTCAATTATTATTTATGTACTGTAGTATCTTCAGAAAGTCTGCCTGTTAGCTGTGCAGCAGAGTAAAGCCATGGCACACTCTGCATTTCCAGAATGAAAAATAACATCCATGCCGTATTTCTAGCCTCACTCTTGGGTGCCAGTGCTGTGTCTGGGACTGGCGGGCCCACGCTGGTAAAACTCTAACTACAAACGCACAGTGCCCCCGATCATTACGATGTATAGCACTGTCGCACGAGTCCTGCAGGCAGGATTACAGCGATAGAAAACTGTACTGAAACGCCACAGTGCACAGATCGTACTGACTCCCGGAGACCAGCTAGGTGCACGGTGCTCTTTTTTCTGAAGCAGGCTGGGGATCCACTAACACCATCTCCATTCACGCTCTGTCATCAGGCCGCACTCCCGTACCCGTACGGCATCCTGCGCAGACTCATACTGTCTCTCCAGATACGTACAACCTACACGTGGATTCCGTTACGGGCCAGTTACAACTTCCTACATCTTATGTTTGCCAATAAATTGGCAAGAAGTTAGAGTTTGTATAAGGAGAAATGTTAGAAAAGCAAGATGGACACAACTTGGATTGACCTCAAACAAATGAGGACTCTGGTAAAGGATTTTTAACCTGGACGGCTTAGGGACAGCAGTATTACTATTTTGTATTATAGGCTTTTCCAGCATTACTTACATTATCGTTACAACTATTCGGTGAGCACAATCATACCAGAACTCCCCACCCATTGCTCACTGTTGCGTATTTTTATTCTCAGCTGGTTGCCTTCTGATTTACCTCAGTTTAAGGAATTGTTTTCTTTCCACTCAGCAAAACATGAAGGTTCCCCCCACGGGTACGTTCAGCGCAGGGTATGAGGCTATCGCTCTAGCTGTGCCAAGCAGCCTCCGTGCCTGCTGCTCTGCGCTTGCATGGAGAGGAAACGTGTATTGAATGTTATTTAAAGTTCCCTAGGACAGAAAACTTGACCAGACTGACAGGGTTGGGAAGAGATCGTTCACCTTTCACGTGCACAGGCCTGAAATGATCAGTTGCTACAGAAATTCCTATTTTTAGCTATAATAATGGGAACTGCTTTTTGAACTGCCAAATTCTGCAATCCATAGCCAAGAAGAGCTTCCACTTGAGGTGATGCTTCAGAAAGCTTTCGGCAAATCTGCAGGAGAGGAGACTGAAGGCATCCCAGCAGCTGCGTTCTCCATTCCAAGCCAGCTCTGCTCATACCTCTTAGTCTGGACTCTCTTTGAAAAGTGTCTCCTCTTTGAGAAAAACAACTCAAATCAATCATTACGTTGAGTTATGCTAGTTTGTTAAGCATCAGAATATGTTAAGGAGGAAAGTGTTCTCAATTTGCATCTGGAAAATATGAGTCATTGCGCTCTCTCCCTTCAGAGGCTGTTGGGAATTTGGGTTTCTAGTGCCTAGTCTGCCCCTGCTTTATTCCATTTTTTTTAAAGCAGGTTTTATGTACCCACAGCTTCCTAATTAAATTCAACAGAACATATTTAGCTGAGAAGTAAGTCCAAAAGACTTCAAAAGACACTGAAACCCACCTATTATCCAAAAACATCCTTATAGATGATTACTAATAATTAACATACCCTGCTGCAATCTTTCCTGAGTTTCTTTGAAAGAATGGAAACAAAAAGCAACATGAACAGAAAAAGCATCTGGTGACAAAAAACAAATGTAATTTTCAAGTGTCTCTTTCTTCTGAATTGGAAGAATTCCATCAAACTAGTGATTTTTAATCAGTGAAAATTTTGGATCACATACAATCTGCTTAGTAGCTCTTGCCTACTGCAAGGTGAGGAACCTACATTAATTTTGAAGTATCTGTATTATATTTCTGTATTAAGAACAGCTACTGCAATTCTGTTTTGACAACTCCCATCATCATATGACTCAATGGGTTTTTGGACCTCGTGTAGTACGTGCATATGCAAAAAAACTGGCACTTGCCCACGTTTAAGGAAGGTAAGGGTTCATAGATGGTCACATGCACCAAGAAAGCTTGCTGATGGGTCTCTCCTTTAACCCACAACAGCCAAAAGAACCCGAGTCCATCACACAACTATTCCCCATTCACAGAAAAGTCAGACCAAACGTGTTGGAACAGATTCTGACTAGGAAGAAACGATCAGCCCAGACTAACGATCATTCTGCACACCAATAGCGATAACCTCGCAGCACGGGGACCAACCCGGCTGGAGACACCTCTCCTGACCTTGACAGGCATCCTCCAAAGTACAAGAAGGATCTAAGGGATCAATGGGAAGGGCAGACAGGGATTCACTGTAGAATAAAATGAAGAATAAGTAGAATAAGCCGGTGCACACAAGGGATAGGGTGCAAGAGCAACATGCTGCTTCTTTTCCCAGGGTTTGTAGAATTAGTAGCCTTTGATTTTTCATGGTCTGTTGTCTGTGTATTTGCCTCAGGGTACCTCTATTACTGTGAGCTTATCAAATCCTGTACCTGTAAGATTTTAAAGGCTTTATTATTCTACAGTCATGCTTCAACAGTATTTTCTCATTCTTTGACTGTGTTTTCACACCTCAGCTGAAATTTGTCCAAACAGCTGAGCACAAAATGTACTCAAGAAGAGGAAAAACGAAAGTACACCATAATTTCCTTCAAACATCTCCTCAGCTTTACAGGAATTTTAAAATTACTGAGAACTATAAACTAGCAATACGTTATTTGAAATGATAACAGAAATGGGAAGTGGCCTTAAGCGATTTGTTTTGCACTGTTTTTCCAGAAGAGTAGCTTCATTTTAATTTATGCTGGCAATGCGTATTGAATCGTGCTTGGAGTTTTTATAGTAAGCTGATCCTCCATAGTATTATTTCACAAATGAAAGAAATGCATATTCATCCATTGGTTGAGAGGCCTAAAGTCCTCCCAGGAGTGCCACAAAAGGAACATAATGTTCCAAGAGTTGGGTTTTCCTTTCGGATCACTGGTTGAGCTGATGGATGTGAAAACTCACGTAGCTAGACATTGGCTATAGTTCTAAGGAGTGAATAAATTACTTTAAACTTAGTAATTTATGCTCACAAAATGAGTAAGGATACCATCTGTTCAGGTACAGACAATACAGAATTGTTTTAATTTGGTGTTAAATTGCTCACGTTTGACAGAGCTGCGTCACTGGTGAATACTCCTTATACTGAAATCATACAGGAGTAGAAATCTGCCTTTTCTGGACAATGGCAGGAAACCACCTAGGCCTACAAGCAAGGTAGATGTCATGACCTCGGAAAAGTAATAAATAATTTTGGAGTAGTATCTGGGGAGAAATCTGAACTCTGAACAAGGAGGGGAATGAGAAAGGAGGAAAAATGTTAGTAAAACCACTTGGAAGTTTTAGATTATCTCACCTGTTCTCCAGAAGTGTTAATAATAAGCAGAATAAGTAGAATAAGCAAGGTATCTCACACCAGGAAAGGTAATCACTCTATGCTCAACTTATTCATTTCCATGTTTCTAATAAAAGCCTTGACTAACTTCTGAGGACTGGAGTTCTCATTCATCTCCCTAGAGATCATACAGCCATTCCTCCAAAGTAATTTTAAATAGGTTAAGGCAATGGACATGACACGCATACAGAAGCTGAAAATTTGCAGTAGAATCCAATTATTTTTAGTATCTTTTATTTTATAGCTTACCTATGGTATTATTTAAAAAGATTATTGTGCACCTTCTTCTAGAGAAAGTGGGATCATTTCCTACAGTCTATAAACATTTTTAGTAGTTTTTACTGGAGAAGATACAAGTTAAGTTTCAGTTACATGTTATCATATCAGACAAAAGAAATTATTAGTGTAATAAAAACTGAGAAGAATGACCGGAGGTAGATTTGGTAACGAGCTATATCATGCTTCTGGCTCTTCTCTCTCCTGAGAAGGATGGGAAATCTGCACGTTTCTCCTCCCTGTGCTGGCAGTTTGCTGAGTCAGGGGAAATTAATTGAGTTTGCAATACGAATAGTAAACCATAGTAAAGTACTAGACATAATAGCTGCAGGGGACAGTCAGACACAGAACAGTAAGATTTTCCATGTCCTTAGAAGTTTATGGTCCAGCTACAAAGTAAATGCCTGCAAAGGAGAAGGTAAAGACTGCAATACTAGGTCAAGCACAGTAAGCACCAGTATTAGCACTCCAGTTGCCTCTTGCCTTTTATTTTTTTGGGGTGGGCAGGCACTCCAGCAAAGTAAAATTTTCATAATTAATTTGAAAGATATAGATAAATCTTTTCAAGTGTTTCATAACACCTTCTCCTAGATTAAGAGCCAGCATGGGAATAGGCCTAATATGCCTACTAAAAAATTCAACAAATGGGTGAAGAAGTGCCATATCTCTAGTTGGCTGCTGAAGAGTAAATAACAGAGGAGAGGAAGAACTTTAAAGGTTTGCACTTGAAAAACCAGTTTTTTTTTTTAAATCATTATTAAAGGATGCAGTGCTGACAAGAGAACGGGTGATGTGGTCACACCAGAGGTGTGAGAAAGTGATCTTTGTAGTGGTAGCCTGAGCGGATGTATGAAATGAGAAATTGCATTCACCGAGGTCAGAGAAAACGCTACAGAAGTCAGACATGACTGAATTAGAATTTGTAAAAGAAGTTTACTTACATGGACACAATACAGAAATAATATGCTGTGTTTAAGAAAGCACATGAAAAGGGTTATGCTATTTGCAGGCCTCAATGAGAGGTAAAAGAGTGTTGTTGTCTGCAATGACTGAGGAAGGAAGGAACAGGAGCAGAGGGTACAAAGACTTCCGGTTTAGAGGTGTGTTGTTGGGATATTTCTGTGTTAGGAATACTGAGAGAACATCTAAAGTCTTGAACAGAAGGCAATGTCTGGAGCAGAGGTGCAAGTATAAATTGTCAGACTAGAGAGGGCAACTGAATTTGTGGTTGAGATTGCAGAGGCAAAGAGTATGGAGAGAAATAAGACAAAATAGAGCCGTACAGACTTCTACAGGAAAAGAAAAACTCTTTGGGAAGGTATCTTGAAAAAATATTCAAGGCCACAGAAATGGATATAGGCATGAAAGACTGGCAGGAGAGGGCACAATTTCAAGCAGAAAATCGTGCTGGCTGTGTCAAAGACCGTTGAGAACAGAGAAATGGTGCTGATCTTTGGCCACCAGAATGAAAAGTCTCAAAACACAGCGCAGCTCTACAGCAGTGCCATGTGAAGACAGCAGTTTGGTCTAGCAGCTCAAAGAGAGCCGAACAGAGCTTGGGGTGGTGGGGGGAGAGATTTCTACATCCTTACATTTTTATACACATCTTCTTCAGTATTTACAATGTGCTGCTGCAAATACTGTGGTAACATCTAATTTCTTCCACAAAGTTTGTAATAGTATTTTTCCTACGCACAGAAGTATCAAAAGCAATCCACTTGATTAAGTAAACAGCCATGCATTCATTTTAAGAAGTCAGTGAGATCTGTACTTAACAAATTGCATTTCTCAGTACAGCATCCATTTCTCAGGTCACCTTGATGTATTAAACAGTTAGTTGTATTTGGAGTTGAAATAAGAAGCAAAATGACTGTAAAAAGGGTTTTCATCCACCAGGCTAATGACAATGGAACTTCTATGTTACCGATTCTTTATTTTAGGGGCAAAACCCACAAATCATTTCAAACTTGTAATAGTCAAACCACGTGCGAGCTCATACACATCTCCCTCTCTACTAAATCAAAACACCATGTGCTCATTCCAATACACGTATATTTAAATGTATTAATATTAGCTAAAAGCATATCCTAAGATATGGCAATTAATATGGTAAAAGCATAAATATACATATTTATAAAGCATAGAGAATGTATTATAATACTTGGTAGCATATAACATCACACCAATCAGAATATAATTATGATACAAAAAATAAACTGATGTGATAAAGTGGTTTGGCAGAAGAAATTAGGTACTTTTATTTGCAATGCTACTTTTAATCTAAGTTTTCCATGCATAGGTCCCTTTTTGGTTAGCAGTGGAATATATTAAGAATTATATCTTAATTTGGCTCTGCAGGGAATAAAAGCTGTCTCCTTTTTTTTTTTCTCCTCAATAGTCTTGCAAATGGACAGAACAGTCCTCAAAAAGCTGGGCTACAAAGGTGTTATATAGGACACCTACACGTACATCCACGTATTGTTACTTCTCTCTCTTATCACACACTACAGGCAACCTGAGAAGTTAATTCTGAACTTTCTGTAATGAAAACAGCTGAAGCTATTGCAACAGGAAGTCACAATAGGACAGTTCTCTGTATTTCGGTGTGTCTGTTCTTTCTATCTGCAAATTTCAGTACAGGTCTCCCTTATGTTCTTGTACAGCTGCTGCTGCAGTCATGCAAATAAGAATTTTTAAACAATAGAAACGAGACATTAAAGTCTTCTAAAAACGTTAGAGAAGTGGTTTGAGACTCAAAACAATTTCTAGTGCCGTTTCTAAAACTGAAATTTCTTTGAAGTTAATTTTCTATTTAATTATTTTGCTTTAAGATATGCAGTCTTTTACATCACGCTCAGTAAATTATCTGTTCGGTTATTAAAAGTTGTAAAAGAAAGTTACAGCTAATATGGCACGTTTCCTAGAAGCTGTACCCAAGATATTAATGCTTCCTACCGAAGTAATTTAAATGGGCCTCTGAGGTCAATCATGTCTAATTGATCTTGCTGTAATAACTCGGTTCCACAGCATCCTAAACAGATTCTCTCCCCTTATTGAGATGCATTTCTTGTACGATAGGATTATACAATCTGCCATTTATACTTCACTGTACATTATTATATTACTACGTTATCTTATTATGATGTCCTTGAGATCTGCAGCTAGGGATCAGTCAATTTTCCCAAGTCCTTTACACAGCAGGGCTTAAAAGCACCGCACAACTTGGCCGCGACGAGGTTCAGGCGGTGGGATCAGTGCCAACGCGCGGCCGTGGGCTGAGGCACCGCTGCACCGCACTGCAGCAATTCGCTAAGCGGAACCCACAGAACCACGCACGCGCGCTGAGTGAGTAAGCAGCACTTCGAACGCAAGGATGTACCGAAATGCTGCCAGGCTTCCCAGCAAAGCTGACCTAGTGAACAACAAAGCTTTAGAAAGTATGTATTTTAAAGGTCAAGGAGGGAAAAACTTCCTTTTTGGAATAAGAAGAGCCTGTGCTGTACTCTACTGGGTGGGCAGAGAACTGTTCATCCTCATGTTGAGGTGTGAAGTTGTAAAGCAACCACCAAAACAGAAGACTAATGCTTCTACAAACAGGAGGCTGCCAGAGGGCAACGAGAGGCTACCACACTGCACAAAGGACATTCTCCAAAAAGATTCAAAAGAATGGTGCCTAGTTGATAGTAAGGATGATTACTATGTGAGGCTTTCTTAAAAAAAAACCACACACACAAAAAAAACCTTTCTGCAGAGCTTTTACAGCAGTCCTGAGTAACCTAGAACTCACAGAACTCATACAAAAAATATATAATTCAAGCTGATTACAGGTTTATTATTGTAAGTAATTGGGGGAGCAGAGGGCTTCAGGGAAGTAGTTGCTCAGCTATTCTACAGAAAGAGCAGACATTTCCTTTCTGATCAATTACTCGATTGCAGTTGAGAGATGGATCAGGAAAAAAAAAAAGTATACTTTTAAGACCTTATGAATTACAGGAGTCCCAAGCTGGTCCCTGGAATATTCTCATACCCCTCCCAAATAAACATACATATCTGTTCTCCTGTTTCAATTAATCTTGAAGTATTTATATGTTTCCATGAGATCTTGCCTGCCTTAGGGCAGTATGTGGACTTTACTCAAAAGAATTATCAAGACAGGAAAGTAAAATTTCTCCTGAAGGGATTATGCTTGGTACTACGTAAATTACCTTGATCATGTAAGGAGCCAAGTGCCCTAAGTACTGTTACGTTATCTTTGAGGGAAGTATTTAATAGTGTCTCCAATAAGCAGAGATATGTACTCTTTCTTACAAAATATACAGGCACCACTCGCATTTGGACAGGAGGAAATACACGTAATGCAATGTGAAGACAGCTTTTACCCTTGTGTCCATTTACAGAATTTTAAACGCTGCTTCCTCTGTAGTCCAAAACTTGATTATAAATTCCACATAAATTATTCTTCCTTACAATGCTCTGTATTTTTGACAGTGGCTAAAACCTCCCTTAGTAATTCTGTATGAACCACTAAAATTACACACTAGTAAATTACTTGTCCACATACACATAAAATACAATCTGAATTAATGCTTCAATAGGCTTATGTAAAAATATACATTTGACAGTGCTGATTTATTATTTTCTACTTGACAGATGAGATGGTTTATGTCAGCTTAAATTCAGAAGATTTTTTTTCTCAAAGAGAGTGCTCAGGTGTTGTAATTATCACCTTAAAACTTTGTTCAGCTCCTGTATGTAAAACCAGACAGACTTCATTCAGTTACTCCTATCTGGGATATGAACAGACTTCCTTCTGCTTGTGCCAGCAATTTAACATCAACTCATTTCTTTGCTTTCTGAAGAAACTGTTTGGAGCAACTCAGAATACCAGACTGGCTTAATTTATATGCTAATTTATGATGATACCATTGAAGTACTGCACTCTGATGTCCTAGATGCTGAATAAAACAGAAGATCAAAATTTTGGTTCTGCAAAATTGAAGTATTCTCTTTTTTAATACCAAAAAAAAAGAATAAAATGTTTAGATAAGTGAAAATGAGGATAATAGTTACCCATTCTGCACCGGTGCCAGGGTGATTAATGAACCAATATCTGTACGGTGCTGTAAGATGAAGAACCCCTAGTCTCCTCATCATCACCATATGCTTTCATCTGTTTTGTTAGGTGCAGCATGAAGAACAAGACAAACAGACTATACAGTATCTAAGAGCTTAGGACTTCAGCAAGTAAAACATTTAAAATCTGAACAATGAGGAAGTCCCCTACAAAAAACCTACAGATACATGACAATTCCTAGGAAGAGTTTATCCTTATTCCACCACTGGCATACTTACTCGTGGGTGATGAGGACTAATTTTTTTCCAAGTTATTAGTGAAATTACTGGACTTAATTTGAATTTACTGTGAATGAGTATATGGCTCATTCATTAAGCTCCTAGTTGTAGTTTCTTTTTCATTTCACTGCAGTTCTTTGAGATACATTTCAGCAGAGACTCAATCACAAAAAAAAAAAAAAAAAAAAAGTATTGCCAAGCAAGGAGCACATAGGAGCAAAGGAAGCAAAAATTTCTAATTTCTAATTTTATTATCACAAAACTTTAATTTGAAAGTGACATAGTTGGAACATTAGGTATACTTCAAACTCTTCAGGGATGACATTTAGCTAGCTAGTGACACTTACTACAGCTTACAACCTGCTTTATTCTCACTTTCTAAATGCCTTAATATTTTTCTTACAAAATCACGTACTCCACTTCCCTGCAGTTAGCACAGCAGGTTGGTATACAGAACCTTGCCTGTACCTGTGACCTCATGATTCATCTTTCCTAGGGCAATTTGTACAATCTATCCCTTTATCATCAGTTTTATAACAGTTAGAGTTGCTGAAAAACATGAAATTTCACATGAAATTATATGTAAAAGGACACTTAAAGTCAAAGTATAATTGAACTTACATGAAATTTTAAGATAAATTAAGTCTGCTTATTATTTTCCAGAAATCAATTATTTCATAAATGGTGCTGGGAATACGGATTTGAAGTTTAGTTCAAGAGAAAGGGATGGATGTGGAGTAACAGAGAGGGACCTTAGAAATAAACTGCAATAAGAAATAATCAAATACATCTTCGTATACATCATGGAATTGTCAGTAAGCAAAGGATGCCTATGTACATGGAAGAACAGATATTACACTATAAAAGCTCAAACACATGTAGTTCTCTTGTATCAGTTCTAAGTAGCTCTGAACACATCATCAGATGTTTTGTAGCCCATTACGCTACAAATGAGATGTCTCTCAAAATCCTTTCCAAAATGTTCCTATTTGTCTCTAATCCATATTACTGTAGTCACCGCAGATTTTAAATAGCTAGGCAAAGATAATTCAGTTTCATCACTTCAACTTCAAACCATAATTACAGGAGCTATCTATTATTATGTATGTTCATTTTCCTATTCTGCTCCAACACAACCCCAGAACATCACTGTAAACTGTGAAGCAGCAGTCTGTAAAATAAACATTTCATAGGCCTGCACAAAAGGACTAGAGCACCTTATTAAAAACAAATGCTAGTGCTTTTGCAATTAAAAAGCCTAACCCTGCAAAACCTTAATTGTATGACTAGTGTCACCTTTACTAGACAAGCAGTAAAACGGAAGGTTCTAAAACTGCCCCAAGGGCTGAGGATCAGCTACCTAACTAGGGCCTAAACTATCAAATCGGTGTCTTCTATTCTTGAATTGTTAGTTGCTATCTTGAGAAAGATTTTCTTTGCATCCAGAAACACAGTTATGGCAAGTAGTTGGAAGAAAATAAAACAGCCGCTGCTCTGCATAGAAAATCACTGTATGTCATTAGTTACAGACACTAAATGAAACACTGGCAAAAATCCACTACATTATACCCCAGACTACTCCTGTTTACACTCTATGCAGCATAAAAACAAGTGTTGATGTCTTATCACTGCTGTGCAGGTCTGCAAATCTGCATCAGATTTGACTGCACTGCATGACAAATGAGGGCGCGCTCTCCAACTCTCAACCAGCCTGGTAGGCCTCAGCTACACCCTCGCAAACCGCAGCCTCCAGGCAGCACATCTTGTTTGCTCAGGACAAGCCTGATTTAATACAGATGATTTTTTTTTTTTCTGTATTTTTTCACCTTTCATTTAAGCTCAAGTGAATGTAAGCCTTTTCCTTAAAATTATTTACCGTTGAAATCCTGACACGATGCAGAGGAACTAGCTGAATAACCCAGTAAAGACACTTTTCAGCATGACCGCTATTCCTTACATCTGTACGGAGTGCTGAGGTCTGGGTGAAGTTAAGGAAGCAGGCTTAGAAAAACAGATTAAAGAGAGACAAAATGGAGCATATGTGTAAAGCAGCACATCGGGAATAAGCAAAACAGCTATGCATCTTTAAAACATATTTGCAGCAGATTAATTAAGGAATGAATGTTTTTTTGTGGAATTAGGAAGCAAGGATGACTAACAAGAAAATTATAGGACAGAGAAAGATAAATACACTTAAAATAACAGCAGTACAAAGCACCAATGTGCAAACCAAATGAAAAAAATATATTCCATAACAGGAGCACACACTGCAGGCACCTAACTCCTACCTTACTGTAAGATCAGTTGAGGAAATCTGTAATTAACAGCGTCCTCTGAATGAAAACACAGCAAAGGAAAGCCAGTCAGAAAAGCGGAAAGTTAAACACGGTAGCTCTTGTCCATTTTCAAACATTAAGGATATAAACATGTTCCCATTCCAAAGCAGTATGAGCTGTTTATTTAAAGTAAAGGGAGATGCAAAATCATGAGGGAGACTCCACAGCCCTTCTTTTGTCTCTCCAAAAAGAATTAAAGGACTCTTTCCACTTAAGTGTAGAGGTGTTTCTATAATAGCAATACTAGATGTTGTAGCATCAGCTGGTCTGAATCCACCGATCAACACAGGCAATCCTACCTGGCGGAACAGTGACCAAGGAAGAGCCCCATTTGCATAGTGCTTTGTACATCAACACCCACTGTGGCATTTCATCCCTTCTGAGATGCCACGGTGCAGGCCCAGAGCCTCCTCCTTTCCCTGGACAGGGTTTCAGTTTAGTACTCCTAAATCACTGAATTCCTAAACCATTTCCTATACCGTGTTTTATCACTGTTCTTGATAGCATGTCTCCCACGGGGTGAAGACTCCAAGAATAGCCTTGACTAAAGATGGTAGCAGTGGAACTGGATGACAGGCCTGGGGGGTGAAAAGCTGTCAGTTTTTTCTGCCATGATCTCTATTAGAGCCACAATGTCTGACCGAGGTTTTTTAGAATTAACGGGCCCTGCCCACGCATCAACCTGAAGCTAAGAGCCAACCCAGCCATCGCTGTCCTTAACACAACTGTTCATCCTGCCGCAGACATCAATTGACGATGGCATATTTCACATCAGGCCCTGTGACACCGCGTCAGAACTCAGTAGGAAGACTGAAAGTCTAATATTTTTCTTTTTAAGTTACGATTGTTTTAAAATAAGACCTAAAATTAGATTTAATGCAGAGCCATGTTTTCACAAACATAACTGGAGATATACCTGGGGCAGAGATGTCTGAAGCCCAGGCAAAGCGACTCAAGAGCATCTCCATTCCTTGCACACACACAAATAGAAGATTTGTTTGTTCATTTTTTATCTGTGTGTGCTTAAGAGGCCATATTCTTGTGTTCAGCCAGATTTGATTTGATAACTATAAATCAGGTGACTCTTGTAATGCATGGATATTTCCTTATGGTATTTTTCTGAAGCTTCTTCCCAGGTGGCAAGACCTAAATATTCTTAGAGTGAGCATTGGACGCAACTGCTCCAAACAGTGACTGACAGCAATCAACGGTATTATTTCAGTTATATACTTGCTGGCTGCAGTTACTGGGCTCTATTTCCTCTCCTTTCTAGTGAAGAATAGATTTTAAGTTTGTTTTGGTTTAAATCAGAGAGAGTTGGAAACAGCATAATACGATATGACAGGTTACAGCAAAAGTCAGCTCTTGAGAATTCTTTTATTTCCCCATGCCAAACTTGAAGATGTCATAAACTCAAATGCTCTATGCCAGTCATCAAATTTTAATTAGTTAAACTAAAAATACTGGTACTATTTACCACTGCTCTTATTTGTTTCTTAAACTGCTAAATTTGAACACCACTAAAATAGATTGCAGATTGCAAAAGGCCATCACTACTATATTAATACCCCACTTCAGCATACACGTGAGCATTCTGTTCAGCTTGATTATAATTAATCAGTAAGATTCTCACTGCCAAATGATAAATTAACTACCAGCTACATTCATGGATGGAATATTAATTTCTACAATGCCCTAGGGGTACTTCTGTATGTAGTACAAGACACCTCAAGAACGGATCCCATTCAAAGCCTTAGTAGGACAAAGAAACAGAGAAAATCGAGTCAGGATCAGCTGCAACTGATTAAAACTGGAGGTACTTGTATCAGCAATTTTAGTAAGCACCACTGAGATAGATAAGAAATTAAATTTACACATCGCATAGAAGAATTAATTCCTCTTTTACACGCAAAAAATCAAGTGCCTTTCCATGCGAAGAGTTAGTATTTTCTGGAGGTTTGTGAGAAATACTTTGACTTTTTCAAGGTCAAATTTTGTTCTCCAAGTATAGCACTGCATGTGTGTTGTGTAATGGGGAAATTTGCCAGTTCTAGAAGGGAAGTTATTTTTATTTTCCCTTAGTTGCTCTGCAGTACCTACTGAGGCTTCCCCACTACAGGTGTGAGGACAGCAGCTGGATCCAGAGGTTCTGCCTCCGGCGTTGCCTGTTTCATCATTCCTCACATGCTGCAGGCTTCATCTTGTAGCATCTTTCGGCTTCGGCTTTCTAGTGCATGAAAATGACCTTTGCACAGATGCAGAAATGATACGCAACTATTTTCCTCTTCTTTTTGGTTGCTCTGCATTTTTTTAGCCTTTGAATGTCAGGCAAGACAGAGAAAGTATTATTTTTTAATACGGGGGGAAGGAAGTTCTATGAAATATTAGTAATCCTGTGGCACTCGGCAGTACCAAAACATGCTTCAGATGTATTATATTACAAAATTACAGTATAGCAGAATACACATCTCCGATTTAGTGGCACTGAAAACACAATAAAACTTGAAAAGGGAGATTCTGTCCTTTCTCAGCTTTTCACAGGCCAAAGAAAACTGAATACAGCATGAGCTCTTGGTAAGACCACAGCGGAGGACTGCAGCCTCTCTATAAATGAGCCTGCATTTTGGTAGCTCACAGCATATCAGCCCAGAATGATCACATCAAGGCTTTGCCTACAAAGTGCCTGAGTTTTGAGCCTTTCAGCACTCCAGAATGGCTCGCAAAGCACAAGAAATACAGCACAGGATAATGTGTGCCAAGAATAGGATGAAAACCACTGAGAAAGGAATAGGGTTCTTTTCAAATTTCTAACATAATATGATTAATTATTATGAAGCTTTCTCTCATAGGAATTTTTAATATTCCTTCTCATTCTGAAATCAATCACAGCAGCACACATAAAATAATTTCAAGCTTTAATTATAAAAGAATGGGCAATGTACTTGGAAAGCAGCATAAAGATTTAGCTAACTCAGACATTTCAAGCAAGACTCATTTTGATTTCGCCTTCTCCTCTTGCATTTCAATGTTCTAAGCATCCTGCTCTATGAGAAGGTTATTACTTCCTGCATGGCAAGTCTCAGAGAGCTCCTGTTCTCCCTGCACCTGACAGTTCTGTGCCTGGCACAATCTGATAGGAAATAGCAGAGTCGACACGAAGCCCAGCAACAACTGGGGGCAGGGGAAGGCAGCTACAAGCATCCACTGCTAGACCATGCAACCGGAGAATATTGCTTAGAAGGGAAGTGGCAGAACCTCATCCATTGACAGCTTACATCTAGACTACTACAGGGAACAAAGTACTTGTATATCAACGCATATTGTACGGAGCTGCCCCTACAGGAATACGAACAGCTTGTTTGCACAGAGCGCCAGACTTCATAAGCTCCTGCAACTCATTTACAGTCACTTGTCTTGGGTACCATGAGGCTTTGATGTTCGACTTGGTCACATCTTTGCTTGCAACCTTTGCCAAGGCTAGAGGTCTTATTAGGGACACAGAACACAAGTTTGACTTCTTCA
Source organism: Chlamydotis macqueenii (assembly GCF_036417535.1). NCBI lineage: Eukaryota > Metazoa > Chordata > Aves > Otidiformes > Otididae > Chlamydotis > Chlamydotis macqueenii. Next base: position 20,701,367 of record NC_141567.1, on the reverse strand, counting down.
GCCCAGATGAAAAGTTTTTGGAAGGAAGAAGCACTGAATATGTGCTTGTGAGCTTCAGCTGTTGTCCTTTCAGAAGGCTAAATCACCAAATTTATCAGTAGAGGGCACAAGAAAACAGCATTCCTTATCAAACACGCACAAAGGAAGGGAGAGCTCCTCAACAAGCCACTAGGCTAAAATTATCTATCCCATTTAAACTAAAAAAAAAAACCCAAAAACAAAAAAACCCCACCCTGAACCTGTCACAAAAAGCATATATAATGTCAGTTGAATGAAGACTATTAGTTTGTCTGAGATAAAATTCATGGTATTAATAGCCGCAGGATGTTTCAAACATTCGGCTATCTGAAAACCTGAATGCCTGAAGATGAGGATTTACAAACTGCAAATGAAAGAACTAGTCCCTTGTGATATCAGGCAAATGAACAGCATGTTCATAGCTACTAAATCCTAAAGCATAAATAATCTCCTTAAACCTACATCTGTGAAACGTAGCAGTGAACTTACAAAAATATCTGTCCCTTGTGCTCAATGGAAAATAATTTAAGCAAACAGGGGATGAAAAACAGGGCGGCTGAAATGCCCTTCACTATCGGGTTGTTGGACACACAGGATCTTGGTGGAACTGACTTTATTTAGTTGTAAAGAAAAATGGCCCACAGCAGATTTCAGCACATTATTTAATGTCATTAAAAAAACAAAAAACAAAAGCAATCAGCTATGGATGGATTATCCACAGTAACCAATATGCTGTAAGTGAGGATATCAGCTTTTACCCTAAATTAGGGTAGGTGGAGTTTACATTTATGATGTTGCAGTTTCTTTGAACTCTGGTTCTCAGCAGCTTAGTTTGTATGTTGTAGATCTTTCCATTTCCAAAAAAGTACCAAGCACGTACATAAATATTTAAATCTTCTGTGACAGCTATACATGCTCTGTACATTGAAGGGCCAGGACCTTATAACGCTACCAGGAAGAGTTAATTAGTAAGGTGACTATTTGGAGAAAGCGTATTTCCAATTCTAACTAAGGATCTATTTCCAAATGTTACTGTAGTATCACGTTAAGGAAGATGTAAATTGGGTCGACCCAGGCTGTTTTCTGAGATGTAAACTGTCTCTGCTATTGTATTATCAATGCAAAGAATGACATTTGGAAAAAGTCTTTTCTTCACCAAGTCAGTCAAAAACACCTGACAAAATTTGGTACCTAATTTGCCTATTTCGTTCTTAGTTGTTTATAACAACCTGTGTTTGTTTTTATGGGATCTATCTATATTTGTGCACTCACATCTTTCTCCCAAATCGATCTCCCTCTGTCTTGCCATTTTAAAGGAAGCAAATAGCTTCCTGTCATCTGCTTCATGTTTATACCACAATCCACAGATGTATGACATTAAGGTCATTTTTTCCAGGTATCTAGCTGAAAAGCAACAATATATTCCTGTATGTATTTAGGTTAACAGAGACCCAAGTATGTAGCTACATATATAAGCAAAGGAGTTAACCCTCCTCTTGGTTACCCAGCTGCTTCACCACTGACTGCCTGTACTTCACAGGCAGAAGATGACAAAGTGCCAATTATGTAAAAGCTTTGAGCAGATAAACAAATGACTACTCTATGCAGATTGCTAGCCATGAAATTGCAATACCAAAGAGAATGACCTTTTATTTTGAAGGATGGAGCTATGTTTTACTTTTTTATTCCCCCCCTCACTCAATATCTTTATTGCCTAAACAGAAGATTTCAAAGCTTCATTTCCTTTCTGACGCTACATAAAGGACAAACAACATTCATCTTTTACTGAATACACACTTTGAAGTCCCTGCTAACTTCCAGAACATGCCACTGTTTCTCTCCAGGGAGCAATGAAGCTGAGTGGAAGGGGACAGGGACAACTGGTGGTGCTTTATGGATTCTGATAGTAATCTGTGGTAAGGAGACAAAGTCAGCTCCAAGTACCAGTTTTAGGAAAGTCTTGAGGTTTCAGATAGACAACTCTGCAAACACTAGTGATTGCTATAAAAGACCACTCTGCTGTTTGGAGAAGTATCTTCACGAATAGTTCAAAATAGGGTATGAAATAACATGGAGGGTGAATCACAATTTCTTTAAAGGATTCCTTGGATATAAGGATTCTTTGGGATATAAGGGAACACTGCCTTCAAACTCAGCACACACATTGTATGTGGATGAAATAAAATATGCATTCCGCCTACAGTTAAAGGATTCTTTGAAAAAAATATGACTTTGGCTATCTCAACTGCCTACTCTAGCTTGAAAAAGTTTCTCAGTAAAGGCAGAGAGATCCTTTTCAAGAAATCCACAGGCAAAGTTCAAGCAAAATCCTTGACTGAACAGACTTTTCTGTGCTGAAACTGTAAATACTAACTCTATTTTTTAAAATGCTCCACTTAAAGCCAGGAACTCAGACATCATTAGCCGCTTAGGCTCCGATGCACAAGTCTTATCCCATCTCATCCTAATGGCTTGTAAAGGAGAAGGGAGGCATTTGGATCTTGTCTAGTTGGAGATGTTGTCAAAAAGTAAAGAACTAAGCTTCCTCTGACAAAGCAGGGCAACAAAGCACTGATTTACTTCTGCTCTTGGGTAGTTTTTGTAAGAAGAGGAAGGGTATTAAAGTCTCTGACCATCTTTGGAAAAAGGTATCTTGATGTTATGCAATTTCTGTAACAACACAATGGAATCTTTAGGATTTAAGGGAAAACCAAACAAGTCTGTTGCTGGGAGATGAAACCCCAATAGATTAATCACTTCTGAACATAGTGCCCCTCACAACTTCAGCCTGCTGAAAGTCTGAGGAAGCATTCGTTTTCCTTTAGACCTTCATGACAATAACCAAATGTTTGTCTCACATTTGCCAAGTGATTATAGGGAGAGCAGCTGCTTCAAACACTGGAGATTCTAGATCCTGCCCTCCACAGGTGTGTGATAAAGCTGAAATATTGCTATTACGAAAATAAAAGTGAACACGAATATTAGAGCAAAAATCGTAGATCAGACTGACGCGACCCTTTGGCAGTTCATACTATGCTCTTTATCTTTTTAGACTACACCTCTCGAATAGACTTTGACGGTCTGCATGTCATTCCTCCAGGCTCAGTAACCGCTTCAGGGAAGTACAGGAGACAATAGCCGGCTACCTCTTTGTCTTCTCTGCCATCCTGTGCTCTGCTAGAGATGGGAACACTGACAGTTCTAGTGAGCTATCAAAATCCTAACTATTTGAAGACTTTAAGCCTGGGGTTTGGGTTGATTTTTTTTTTTTCCTTTTTCTTCACACACACATAGATAGACTTTCCCTATCAGTAACTGACAGGGTAAGTAGGCAACAATGCAGCACGGAACAGGAGGAAGGCAGAAAATTCGCTGTTACACAATATTCCCAGAAGAATGAACACAGCTTCAGCCACTCTCACTAGCAAGTGTACCCTGGGGTTGATGAAGATGCAGTGTCAGCAGAGTTGGTTACATCTACAGTTGGCCTAAACAAGAGATTTGGTTTGGACTGCAGCTGGCCTAACTGCAGCATGTAAAATAATGGTATCGCATGCAAAAAAAAAACCCCATATGTAAGAGACCTATTGGATAAAGGGCATTAACCCTGCAGCGCAAGGTTACTGTACCCCAGTCCAAGGGAAGATCACAGCTGGGCAGCAGTATGGAAGACTCCTACACACAGCAAGCCTCATGCTCCCTATCTGCCTGTTACCTTCCTTGTGTCATGCTGGCTATCAAAGGACATGGGGAACATTAATGATGCTTCAGAGACAGAGAGATATAAAAGTTAGTATGAAAACAAGAATTTCCCCTGCATATTATTTAATTGGCGTAAGATAATCCTGTTTTACTTAACGCATTTAAATACAATAAATTTCCTAGGCTCTCAGCAAGTGTTGCTATGCGTTTGAATAACAGTTTTGAGAATTCATGTTTTTCCTTTCAAAATTAAATAGCTGACAGATCACTGAAACATCCTACCTGAGACACCACATCAGTACACTGTGTCTCAGTCTATTTCGTATTTATGAATTTTCCAGTTCAGTACTCTGCATCTCCCATCATGAAACATGCAGTAAGTAGCTACTAAGGCAAGAATGTAAATGGCAATATAAGTCTTGCTAATACTTATTCTTCAGTGTTTTGACTATTTGTTCCTAAATAGATTGGTTTGTCTTCAACTGATGCTGAAGACTGTGTATAAATTCTGCTATCACTTTTACAATCAGTCATGTCTTGTCTACAGTTATACAGATATATATTTATATATGGCACAAAGTATTATGGCTGGCAGAATACGATCCTTAAAGAATATCACGTTGTGCTCACTGGGAAAGTCACATGTAGAGTAATTCCTCTAACAATTGGGAAAATTAGTATTTTTCTATCATCATTAAGTCAACTAGGTTTCACCTTTCTAAGTGTAATTATTATGCTCTGAAAAACTACACCATGGCAGCACCAGGTTAGCTCCCAGCCACTTAAATTGCAAAGACGTGCCCACAGTCCCTTCAGAATAGAAGTTGCTCGCAATTGTAAAACAACAACAACCTAACACTGTGCAGACCCTTCCTTGGCTTTCCCAATGGATTTTGGCAGGCGCTTAGAAGGCTTCCCTGCAGGATACACACGTAGCCTGGCATTGCAAGGTTATAATCAACTTCTGTGCCCTTTGAGTTCTCTCTATCAGATTCAAGCCCTGAACAGTCACATAATATTTCCCCTTCCATTTAGTTCTTCAACTGGTATTTGCTAGAGTAACAACTGTCAGCTGGGAGCAAATAAATCCTAAATTACATGTGCTGTGGAAAAGTCCATTAACCAATGTTTCATTATGTTAAGAATTCTGTGGATATTCCTGCCAGAAAGAGCTTAAAAATCTGTAAGTCAGTCTACAGGTGACAGATGAATGAAGTGGAGTTTGTTTAAAAAACAAACGCACTCATACCCTGACACTGCACTGGTCAAGAACAACAACAAAGGAAATACTTTAAAAATTTCAAAGCCATCCTTTCATAGTCTCCATGGCAGAGAACTTTTTTTCCACATGCTATTTATATTTACATAGGCAAATTATTTAATACATTTATTTAGATATATAATTATTTTTATCTTCATAGTTCAAACCAGCAAGAAGGTTAAGAGCAAAATTCAACTAAATGGCAAAATCAAATCAAGATTTTCCAGTTAAGTACATTTAAGCTATTTTAACTGATAATTATAGACATACCTATTATCCCAAGTCTTCAGTAAATGTTTGGTCTCTGTGTTACTGATCAAATCCAGTGTTTCACACGCTTTCTCTACCATAATATGAGGTTATATTGGCTCTGTGCCACGTTTTTACACTCTTGTAATATTCTTCTCCTCTGTCAGATAAAAGTGAACAGAAGATACCGAACTGTTGGGCCTATTTAGGTAGGTCAGTCTTCTGAGCAATGACAGAATACTGCTGTCTTTGGAAATGCCTATAAGGACTAACACCACTAGTCCAGCCTAAGGAGATGACAGTCATTGTGTCAATGGGACCAACACGTTCAACTAGGGTCAGCCCCAGTTAGAGTCACAAGCTCCTCTGATGATGAGAGGGACTATCATCTTAGAGGCAATATGGATTTCGTCCTGTCAAGACAAGTTTCTTTGTGCCAGAGCATGGGAAGGTTGGGAAACATAGAGCAGATTTCATGTTTCCCAACCTTGTGATGGTATTTACCAGTACTATACTAGGTTACTACATTATCTTAATTACTACATTAATTTAATTAGGATTATAATCACTTAGATGAAAACATGTAACACCATGGACTGTTGACTGATAAAACAGCTGGTTCAGAAACATTGGATGGCATTTGGCTTGTTTATATTTATCATGAATAGTTATTAAAATGTTAAGTACCATCAGAAAGAAAACAAATAACTCAACCTTGTATCATTCAAACAGATGCTGGTTAATATTAAGGAACTGATTTCCATGACAATGGCTATAGCACTGCCAATCACAAGAATTCCAAAATTATTCAAAGGTATCATATCGTCCACAGATGTTTAAAGTGCACATTCACAGTTTCTTCACTCCTGGAGCCAGTGTGAGTAGAAATCTGAAGCTGCGATTCTCACGCACCAACAGCTGGAGCCTTAACTAAACCATGAAATACTGTAAGACTCCCAGTACTAAAAAGTATTAACAAATCTCAGCTAAATCAATGTTGGCTCAAGAATAAGGCAGAGGTTTTACTAAACTGTGATTTACAACCTCCAAAACAAATAGAGAGACATGCACCGGAAAAAAAAAATAAAAGTCACTGTAATAAATAGTGCTCAGTTTTCTCTCATTCCAGTCTTCAGCAAGCAAAGCATTTACTGCTAAGGTTCTTTACTATGCTTTGTACAAATTACCTTCTCATGAAGAAAATCATTCCTGTACCAAGATGTTTGTACGACAGAAAGCAGATCAGCTAACAGTTTGTTATTCTCCCAAATGCTACTGTACAAAGCAAGAACCAGGTTAAGATAGTCCTGTGGATAAACCTTTAGGCAACTATTCCAGGGATCCTGATGTTATTCTTGGTTCAGTCACCTGGCAGGGGGAATGATTCTGGGCAAGGCATTTCAGTGACTCCCCATCTGTAAAACAGGGCCATCAAATTTATTTCCTTCTCTTTGACACTTTCTGGTAAGAAGTTGAAAAGCTAAACCCTACCTAGCATGATAGCACAAAAGAATAGAAGTACCAATGTATACAACTTATGCTGCAATAAAACTGACGCGAGGTTATTCATCCCTAGAGTAATATCATCTTAACAGCACTTTTTTACCCCAAAATCATTATTTCCAATTAGATCATCTGCTAGTCGGTGGGTCCAGTTACGACGGGTATGAATTGAACAATAAATGGAGGACAAATATCAGGCGAAACACATGCTGTAGAGACAATTTATTATCACTGCAGGTAGGTGTGGAATAGATGTGCTGAAAACCCTAAGGTGGTCTCTTCCCAAGTACTGAAAACACCAAGCATCACAACAGACACCTTCTGTGCCTGTTACTTAGGGAAGAACAGAGGGAGATTTCCACCTACCATGGAAAACAAAGAAAAACCCTTTACTATTAAAAACAAGCACACACAAAAAAAAAAAAAAAAACCAAACCAAACCAAAAATCCCAAAACCCAACACAATTCCCCAATTGACTTAAAGGCACATTCCCAGTACCACACAGATATTTCCATGGCAAGTCTACCATCAAGAAAGCAGGTAGTCATTCCCAGGAAGGAAGAATTCTGCCACCAACAGCCTTCCTAACACTGGAATCCGAAACGCAATGCAAATCAGTGTTTACTAGGAAATGTTCCCCGTCACTGCTCATTTTAGGCCTGTGATGCAGTACTGAGCATGAAACTGCTGCGCGCCAACAGAATTCCTTCCCTTTCGATCATCCAGCACGCAACAGCTCTTATCTCCTGGGCCATAATATGTCAAATACTTCTACATAATTAAAGCCACACTGATTGACTGGCTAAGAATATCACAGGGATAAGTTTATTTTTAAAGCTGCCTTATCTCTAATCAAGAGTTGTCTCCCAGTACCACAGGATTTTGTGCCTAAAGGACATCATATATACACACACACGTACACATTTATATAAAAATGGCATTCCTTTCTCCTCCACAACCCAGCAATAGCAAGAAAATATCATTATACTCTGATTTCCCTTTGTAGTGCTAAATCAGAGACTATGAAGGATGGCAAGAGGCACTTACTGAGGTAGGCAAAACGCACATTTTCATTGAGTACTGAAACAATAATTTATATTCTCCCCTTGATATAAACCTTTTACTGCACTACAGAACAGAACCTTTCCATATTTCATTGCTTTGTTCATCTCCGAGATTTATCATAGAGGGGTTTATTTAGGAAAGAAAATAAAAATCTGTAGAGGTCAAAAATACACTAACAAATTGGTGACACGGCTTATGTCTTGTCAGGTTATTTTCTGTTCTAATTTACTGTTAACAGTTCATTCTTTTTAAATGCAAATCTGTTAAGGGTAAATGTAAATGTCAAGGCAAGCAATTCCGGTAGCGTGGCAACAACAGGCTATGCTGCATAGTAAAAATTTGGAACCCAGGCAAGTCTTTGCTGCCTTTCCACACCGGATCAGTTTATAAGAGTGGAAATATTTATGTAACTGCCTCTATGACTATTCCTACATTAGCCGTTGCAGTGTTCTTTGAAACTCCAGACAGCACAGTAACCCTGTGAAACCTGGTAGCAGTCAGGATGGCCATCCTGATAAACAGATGAGAAGAAAACATTAGAAGAAAAAAATAAAATTAAAAAAAAAATCTGGTTAGTAACAGTGTTCAATACAAGATTTCATTCCCAGGAGAGAGATTTGGTGTGGATTTGAGGACTATGGCAGCCCTGATGCAACCTTGCTTCTGAAGGAGAAACAGGCAGTCCCATCGCCATGCACCCTCCCTGATCTCTTGGCTTTTAGAGGACGAGTTCTGAGACCTATTTTAAGATTTGACTAAACCAAAAGCTTGCACTTGCCCTTGCACTGAAATGATATTTTTGTGGTAGCTGGTATCAGTGATTCTAGAGAGTAACGTCAATTGTTTTATGTCGTTTCCATCTTGGTGATAGAGGGGGAAAAAGAAAAATAAAAATCCTATGTCATTCCAGAACAGGCTCTGGTCTGTGCAACACCCATTCTCTCCAGTTGCTCCAGTAACCAGGCACTCAGGAATATATCACCATTTTGCTGGGACAGGAAAAGGCAAAGGTAACTAGCAGTTCTGAGACTCCCTGGAAGGAGAGGCTAACCAGTAAAGTACAGCAGACGATCTGCTGATTTTGAAGGGCACAGCGGGTGACACAAAGTCCACCCAAGTACCTTTGTTTCTCTCTAGCGCATGAAGGCACTAAATATGTGGAGGGCTGTGTGGGAACCGTATTTTCTTTATTATTCTTTCTCTCACATAAAGATCAGATATTCCACTGAACCCGAACACTGAATGCCAAACACAGCTACTCCTCTGGGAGGTTCTTACAGTACTGTTTAGAGAGGTGCTGTCCTTGTGGGACTTGGGCTTCTCACCCTATGTCATAGTTTCTGTAGAGGGGAAAAAATGCTCTTTAGAAATACTTGTCTAAATTGTTTTGGAGTAATTGAGCACCAAAAAAAAAAAAAAAAAAAAAAAAAAAGACAGATAGAACCTCAATTTTTTGTTCCTTGGTAGTTGTTTATCCTCGTTTAATGCAGACAACACACTGATGACTTCACAGTCTTGTGTTTCATAGAATTTGAGGCAGCTATCACCTTGATTTTGGAACTGTAGCTAATGTTTCATCCAGGCTCCCTACTTCTACGTAAACATTCACATTTTTGGAGCCTACACTTCAAAAATTCCTGTCACTTCCTCTTCCTCCTCAGGGAATTTTTCCAGACATACCACTATCACCACCAGCAATACAGATATTGTCTTGTTTCCCCTCCTCCTTCTTTCCTTCCTTCCTCCCATGTTATCTTGCCTTATGATATGCTAATTTCATTTCTCTTATCAGTTTAGAACTCCTAAAGTAAGTCAGCACTTACAAGTCTACAGGTCTCTGCCTTATGTAGATGATGAGCTTTCTCCCAAGTTTTATCACCACTTTGCATGGCCGGATGCCTAGGGAGTCCCTTACAGAAGCTCTCAGGAGATCTGCCCATGTGATTCTCCCAAAGACAGGCATGTTTGTGGAGAATTGAGGTGACATTGTCACTGCCGACTGTTGCTAGTCTGCAGTTCAACTAAGGTTCCTATCAACTTTTAGAACCCCAAGATACGCAAGGTCTGCTATATTTATTCCTATGCTTCCTTCTTCAGCAGCTTACCCAGAGGAGCAGACCACACAGTGATCCCAGGGGATCATTCTGATGTCATTCCTAAAATCTTAACTGAATGAACCTCTCTCTGTGGACTCAGGCTCTTAACACAGTGAGATGGAACAATGAAAGTCTATACATAAGAATATGAATTCTCCATTTCTGTTTATCTGCTAAAATATGAATTTTCTGTTCAATTTTTACTGGAATTGCTATCGCACTAAATCCCTCAGAGAACTCTGCAGTGTCATGCTAAGATAATCACTTGGCTGTCACTCACAACAAATCCAAAGTGGAATAACTGGAAAGCAGAAATTACTCTTCTACACTCACTGCAAAAAAAAAAAAATACCTTACTGGAGAAAGTGGAAATGAACCGCAAAAGACCTACATTCCCATGTCAGATACCACCACTTGGCATTCTGACCACACTGGTCAAGCATCTAGATCTGCACACCCACCAGAACATGGTCAGTGTAACAAAACTGTTATGTTGGGTTGTGAGCTGGGCAGTTGGTTGGTTTTTAAGATGTTGCTATACTCGTGATAGTAAGTACTAAATTGCCTTCTATACTCGTGATAGTAAGTACTAAATTGCCTTCGATGACCACATCAGAAAATCTTAGCTAAATCTAACCACTGTACTCTGGTGAAAGAATTTCACTAAATTCTTCACAGATTAGATCCTGTGGACCCTTAACACACAAAAGAAGAAGACATATAAAAGAAAAAACTTGCAAGGTCAGGCAGATTACACACTTTGACAATGACCAGGGTTATGGTACAACTGAGTTGGGAGAGGAACTTCTGCAAAGGTTCTAGTTGACAAGTGCGTTTGTGAGAGGGATCTCTCAGAAAGTAAAAGGAAAGACAGAAATGTGGAAATAATGCTAGCTGGTGACATGCTCACAATTACTAACATCAGTGTACAAAATGAAGCTCAAAAACTACTTCATTCAATTAACAGAATGGAAATAGTCACCCTGCCTTAAAAGGCATTACTTAAAAGTAATGAAACAAGTTATTCCTATGTGTCTGAATCTTCATTACAAAGTCTGTTACTAGAAGGGCTATTTTCTGAAGGAAACTTGATCTTAATCTAAGATTTTAAGATCTTAACTTGATCTTAAAATTCAAACCAGCCAACTATCCAAAGATGCACCTCCATACAGCTCCCACTGGTAGTCCAGGTGGGTACCTGAGAGCAGCAACACTTCTTCCTTGTCATTCCTACCTACAGGGCTTCTAGCTCTCCCTCTCTTGCTTAGGTGGATTATCTATTAATCCCACAGTTTTCTGTACCCGCCTCTGCTCAGCTCTAACTTACTCCTCTTGAAGTGCAAGTCACCTTCCTCTGCTGCAGCAGGTGAATGAAGACAGTAAGTACTGCAACAAAAAAAAAAAAGGAAAGGGATGTCAGGTACTCCAATGACAGTGCATTTACCTACCAGCATCAGAAACAAAACAGTTCATTCTATATGTGCTTTTACCAGTTGTACAAGACCTTTCTTCTGGAAAATAGTATCATTAGCCATGATGAGACTTAAGTTCAGACTAAACTGAGAATTGGAATGAAAGCCCTCTTCTCACAGATGCCGTGATAATGCCTAAGTGCTGCATGTTCAGCTCCCGCCGGCAGCCCAAGCCTAAAGCACTGAACACTTCAAGAAACACATGGTGCTTTCTTGAGCTGCTTTTCACGCAGCTCTCAAGGGAAAATGGGTCCTCAGGAAAGAAAAAAAAAGAAATAATCTTGTATTTTAATGCTCTCTCCAGTAGACTAAAAGCATTTGCAAGTATCCAAAGTACTCTTAACGAACATTTGACTCAGCAATTGCATGTTTTGTGGAGCGTCTAAAAACTAGTGAATTCTGATTCTGCTTTCAGCTCTTCCTCTTAGCTTGGGAAGCACATGTGACTGCATCAGTGCTTTATTTTCTCCAGCTACAAGAACTACCATTATGTCTCTTGCACTAATGTTGCGAAGCTTTAATTTCCTCACAGGAGTGCCAAAGATAATACGTAGAAAGGTTCTAGCTTGCAAGAAGTATGTTCTTCCTTTTGTTTATATCTACATTGAAATAAATGTATTTCAAGCACGTATCTCTTCCTTGGGAGGCTTATCATAAGGTATTGGTTTGTACTAACAGTAACGTGCTGTTACACAGGTAATAGAGGCCAATGTCTTACACTGCTATCCCCTTTACTGAGAGGCACGGATTAGCCCTAGAATGGAGGCTCTAGTTCTTTCTAAAAAAAAAACAAACTATGAAACATGTCTGCTCCTTGAATCATGCACAGATAGGCACATACATACAACTGTTCGTAGGATCACAGAACAGGGCTTTGTCCAGGCTGGTCTTAAAACCTCCAAGGACAAAGACCACACAACCCCTCTGGGCTACCTGTTCCCATGTACAATTGTCCTTCTGGGGTAAAAGATTTTCCTTGTATCCAGTCTGAACCTCTCATTTCAACATCTGCCTATCGTCTCTCATTCTCTGCCACATACCACTGTGATGAGTCTGGCTTCACTTCTCTGAAGAGATCCTTCTAAATACCAGAAGCCTGCTGTTAGGTCCCCCCAAAGTCTCCCCTTCCACAGGCTGAGCCAGCCCCACTCCCTCACCCTCTCCTCACTGAGCCCGACCTCCAGCCCCAGCCACTTTGGTGGTCTCCGTGGAACTCCAGTTCACTAGTATCTTCCTTGCACCAGGGAGGACTAAAACTGAACACAGTATTATGGATCTGATCCACTGAACGATGAGTAGAGGGGGATCATTACTTTTCTTGATGTACTGGCTGCATTCTTGTTTGTACGGACTAGGATGCTCCTGGCTACCTTTGTTGCCTGGGTACGTTGCTGGTTCACGTGCAGCCTGCTCTTCTCTGGGACCTCCGGGCTTTCCTGGCAGGGCTGCTCCCCAGCCTCCATCGTTGCAATGGCTTAAAGCAGGAAAGCATCGCCTTGTTTATTTAAGCACAGATTACAAGGGAAATGGATATAAAAAGTCTGCAAAAGTACCCAAAACCTGATGTGCTCAAAGGCTACAGCCAAGATTTTGTTCTGGACAAACCCAGGACCTTCCGTATTTGTTTGTCAGTCGATAGCCTAGAACAGATAACTTCTTGCTAGATTTCTCTACCTTCAGCACAGGAATAAAAACTGGAAGAGGCTTAAGTATTAAGCTTAAGTATTAGTATTTTCACAAATTATTTCTTAGCAGATAGAACAGCTGTAGAGATGGTAAAATCATGCTTCTTGAAGTGGTTTCTCATGTTCACAGCCTTAAGCAAAGGTCACTTTTTAAAGACCTTGCTCTTATTTAAATTCATGTCCAGTCTCCAACCTGAACTGGCATTAACCAAGCAACTGCACAGAAAAAATGCTTTTTGAGATTCTTCCTTAGGATCACAAGACTTTGACCAAAAGAGCTGAGAGCTATGGCCTTTTCAAGAACACTTTTCCCTTAAGATCAGAGGATCAAGGGGAAGCTATAATGCAGCTGCTGATTAGAGGCAACACTGCATTTTTAAAAATAGCTTGAGATATTTCCAAGTGCAGATAAGGGCTAAACTATCAGAGAATTTAGGTTCAGGAAGCCTGACAATTAAGGTTTACAAGGACAAGTCCGCAGCTTGAAATCCTAGGAGCCCGAAGTGGGGTGAGGACAGTGGCTTTCGCTTTAGTAGTTTAGTACTCATAGAACAACACAGGGAAATAAAAGCTCTTTCATCCCTGTCTGTCCCATACAGAGGAGAATCTGGACTACACAGTGAGATAAACTGCAATCTTATGCTTTTACATAAACTTCAGTCTTATGCTTTCCAGCATACAGATGACCAGCACATACTGTATCTTTACTTAAGTGGCAATAAAGAATTATGCTAAAATTCCCCCCTTTTAAATTTACCTTATGTGGAAATACTGTTGCTTACACACGACCACATAAAACGACAGCAGTTGTTTCTATTAAGTAACAAGGGATTTTTGGGTAACAGGCATAATACATGAAACACCTTTTCTGCAAACAGATTTCCCCCCCCCTTCCCGGGAGATTATAGTGTGGCCTCGGCCAGGTAATATAACTGAAACACTACTTGCATTTTTTCACCCAAACTGGTCACAGTAATTTAAGACTTTTCTTAAACATCGCTGCAATGCACATCATCTCTTTACGATGAAAGTGCTATGGTCTCTTGTCTTTATTTAAATTTCTCTTCTTGCATGCCCTCACCAGCACGCAACAGCCATGCAAACGACATTGAGGATGCAAAGTACGTAAATCTGGAGGCGCAGCCCGCTAGCTGAGGCAAAACCAGCCAGTCTCTGCCTTTCCAAGATGCAGCTCCAAACGCAGCATTCCCTTCCTCTCCCCCACCCCCATCCCTTTTGTTACGGCAACACAAAAACCCCCCACATATTCAAAAAAAAAAAAAAAAAGCTGTTCAAAAAGGGGAAAGCAGACCGTGCTATACCGTCTCATGCTGTTTAGCCCAACAAAAACCAAGTATTCTTAACCGAGCGGTTTTTTTCCCTCCAGACCTCACGGTGAAGGGAGCGGGGGGATCAAAAGCTCTGCTCCATTTGCTGCACGAAACCAGAAACGGACACAAACTCCTGGCCGCGCTGCGTTACACGGGGGCTCCTCTCGCTTTTCTTTCGCCTCTGTTAAGACCAGCAGAATCCGGAGCCTCCCGCAAAAGTCAGACACGATGCCTGCGCCGCATCGGCCGGTCCCCGCATTGCCGACAGCGGGCACCAGCCGCGGGGAGGCGGCGGGCTGAGCCGGGGAGCTCGGAGCCGTCCCGGGAGGGAGCTGACCGCCCCCGGCAGCCCGGCCCCGGGCAGAGGCTGCCGGCGCTCCAGCGCCTGACAGGAGGCGGCGGCTCCCCCGCCTTCCCGCCGCAGCGGCTCCGCGGCAGCCCCCCCCCCCCCCCCCCCGCCACCCCGCACCGGAGCCCCCCGCCGCCATGCCGCAGGAGCTCCCCTTCACCCCCGTCCGTCCCCTCGTCGGGGAGCTCGGTTGCCAGGGGACGGGGATGAGGCGGGGGCGGGCAGCCCCCAAGCCCCGGTTTCGAGGGGAGCAACGCCGGCGCGGGGCGGGGCGGGGGTGGCGGCGGCGGCGGCGCCCCCTCAGCGCCCGCGGGCTCCCCGCTCACCCCGCAGGGATGAGGCCGCCGGTCCCCGCGACGACACCGGCGGCCGATTTCCCCCGCCCCGCGCCCCCGCTCCTTACCCCTGCTGGCAGCGGCGGGGCCGGGGAGGGGAGGGGGGGGGTCAGCGGCAGCCGCTCTTTTGTGTGCCCGCCTCAGCGCCACACACCGAGGCGGCTGCCGGGCCCGGGAACCTGCGTGCGAGAATAGCGCCGGCCGCCCGGGAACCTGCATGGCGCATAGTCCGGCCGCCGCGGCGCCTCAGCAGGGGCGGCCCCGGGGGTCTTCCCGCCTCCCCTGCGCCGCGTTTGTGCGCCCCTGAATTTCTCACAAAACGGCACCGAGAAGCGGGCGGCTTGGTGATACGGGCTAACCTGTCAGACACGCTCTTCCACAGATACCAAAGGCCCAGCCCCGCGCCAGCTTCGCACCTGCCCGCGGAGGAGCCGGCCCAAGCCCGCGCTCCGGGGAGAGGCGGCGGCGGGGCGGGCCGCTCCGGCACCCCCGGGGCAGCGGCACGGAGCAGCCCCTCGGCCCGGCTGCCCCTCGAGCGGCGGCGGCGGCGGGCAGGGGAGGCCGCCCTGCACCTGGGCTGTGCCCCCTGCGTGGGTGGGGGGTCGTGTCGGGGGGGTCTTTCTGAGAAGCGCATCCCGAACGCTGGCTGTGCAATCCTGCCAGTTACAGGCCTCAGGTTTCCCTGCTTCTTGAGGTCCTGCAGTGCCGCAAAAAAAAATCAAATTAAACACCAAAAGTTTCAACGTTGCAGCAGGGGACAGCGCTGGACTTAGTCACGTTCCGTTGTACAGATTTATGAGATCAAATCGTCATTTTTATGCCCTAGCGCAGGCAATACATAGATCCACCCCATAGAGATTAAAAATGGAAGATGCAATGTGTAATATTTGAAAGCTTGCTGAAGTGGGGTTCCCCAGGAACATTTCTTATGGTGAATGAGAAACATGGTTGGTTCCTCAGGCCTTTCGTTAGAAACTGCTAGATCTTTCTACTGCAGCTGGGTGATGGGGACTACTTTGGACGCGAAGGAACATAGGTGAGATCAAGTTCTCTTAAGCCGATTTCGACAGGACTTGCTCGTAAGTATGCAAATTTGAGACCTACAGCTGTTCTTGAGTGTAAAAAGTAATCTTTCTTGTGATAGCAAAAATTAAAAGCTGTCCACGTGTAATTATATCACATTCCAGTCAGCCAGATATCGATGTTCGCTGTAACAGCTGTGTCCCCCAACTTGGTGCGCTTCTGTTTGCACGAGGGCAGCTCTACCAGTTGCTTAGCACCGAGTCAAATTCCATGCACATGGAAATGCCATTTTGTGGCATTTTTATTCTCATTTAGTTGTTAAGATGTCTGTTAAGATTCACAAACTACTGAGTAGCCACTTGCTAGCAAGAGGCTGTTTTCTATCATGGTTTTTCTATGGTGACTTTTCTCGTCTGTGCCTTTCTCTATCCTAACTACTTGACTGGTTTTGGTTCTCCTTTGAAGATAATGAAAACTCAAACATTACAAAAACTGTAATGCATGTGTGTTTTACACAGAACTACATACATGCATTACAGTTTATTATTATTTATAGGAAGTTACATAAAATCTGTAGATGGGTTGTTTAAACATTTGGCAAATCATGTTTTAATTCGTATTACGAATTCCTAATGTTGTTAACGTGATGAAATAGCCTCACATACATCAGGAAGTTTTCTCTTTCTCAATCAATATACCAAAAGCAGTATTCACAGCTTGATAGGGCAGGTATGTGGGTTTCTTTTGAAGTCACTGCAGCTGCAAGTATTGTACTAGAACTGACCTCTCAAAGATTGCGGGGGTCCCAGAGGGAATAGGATAGATTTTTTTTTTAAACTTCTTAAATGTAAGTTCCTAACAAATATTCTCCCTCCACCTCATTTTGGAGACAGTGACTCAGACAGGCGGGTATTATAGAAAATTACATACCAAAATGGAAGGTAAAAATAAGGTACATAGTATCAGTCCAATAACGCACCTCTCTGCTACTCTGGAAATAATCTTTTCTGTACAAGCCAGTCACAGAAGTGAAGTAGAATATGATGCAGAAGTAGGATATTCCCCCTATTTAATGCAAACTGTGCGTCGTCACATAGGCCTTCAGAGTACCCACAGTTACTAATTACTTCAGGACTTGTTTTTTTTTTTTTTAAATCATGGTTTAAACCTATCTTTATTACTGAAAAAATGAAATGTTAAAAATAAGAAAAATCTTCAATAAAGATATTTTTATAGATTTTAGTAGCTTTTTGCTATTTTTCTATTAACATAGCATAATAGTTAAAAGATCACTTTAGATTACACCTAGAAAAGTCATTAAGTGCTTCAAAATGTATCATTACTTTAAAATGTTTAAGAGAGAACTCTTCCTCACTTGTGAATCTATGCTATATACTCATAGATATTTAAAGATACCATCCCAGGAGGAAAACCTCCCTTCCTCACAACAAGATAAAATTTACATTTCATAAAATGTTCAAACTGCTTTGAAAATGCTTATCAAAGGTGATAGATTTTGTATTCCTAAGAAGGTGAGGTTTCACATTTTAAAATGTCAACATTGGGCCAATTAATTTATACATTGTTGTTAGTTTCCATTTCCATATTAATCTTACTTGATTAAATGTTCCAAGTTCAAAGTGTCGGTTACCTTTCTGTGTCTAGTGTCACCCAGCACCCTTATGAGAAGTACCAGGGCTACTACTTCAGGGATTTCTTCTGTTTCACACTCTAATAATTTGGCCAACGTGACAACTGCTTTGGTAAAAGAATCGCGTGTTTTCTGAAGCAATTAACTCTAACTTTTTCTCTTAGTTCAGAGTCCTTGAGTCCAACAAACCCAAGTCAGATCACTACAGGAAGAATTTATTTTAATGAGAAAGTCAAATGAAAATCCAAGGAGGTGATGGAGAGCATGTACTGTAAGTGCCTCAACTAGACATTGTAAACATCTCCATGTTTCCTGGTCTTTCTATGAGACTTCCTCGGTCACACCAACTTCCATTCATCTATCTTAGCAATAAAGTCCAAATCCAAGGACTGTGCTTAACAACAGGCAGCAATGCTTCTGCACGTGTGTTAAGAAAGTGAACTCTAGTCTCAGGATTGAACACAAGAAGTATTATCCACCCAGGAACACGTCTGCAGAAACAAGTGCCATCTTCGGTTTCTCTTGTAATTCATTCACGGCTTTCTAAATTTTCAGGCGGTGTTAACTGTATCAAGGCACTGTAACTCTGGCATTATGATAGAGTGCATTCTTCCAAAATTTGAGATAAATTGGGTAAATATGGTAATAATGAAAGCAATTGAATTCAGGATGAAATACCCAGTGGTTTGTTGTTGTTTTTTTTTTTTTTAATTCAGATGAATTAATTGCAGTATAAGCAAGATGGGACCAGTGGTTTTGCAGATTTGCAAAACTGCAAGGTTAGCTTTTAAAAGGCATGCAGTTAGTTATTTTCCCAGCTTTTTGAGTTTGCTTCTAGGGTTATGTCATCATACGGAATGGCAGACATTCTGCAGCCTGTTCTCCTCCTCCCACCTAGGAAAGACTTGAGGGTTGCATAGAGGAAGTAAAAAAAGATATTTTGCATCATTTAATTACGAGCCCTTTAGCTGCCTGAGTAACATTGATGGAGTCCAGAAAAATGTGTCTTGTCTGCCTTAGGCAGCATTAATTGGGAACATGCTTGAGCTCAGAGGGTAAAAAAGGCACATGGGGAGACTGGAGCAGGGAACTTACACTTGACAAATGACCCAAGCGTGAGAAAATTTACTGGCAAAATATTAACACTTCATGCTCTGAAAAGCTTGACATTATGAGAAAAGAAGGTTTCACTGCACCTTTTGAGGGAAAAAGAAAAAAGCCAAAGCCCAAATATCTGTTGTCAAAGCCTAATTCCCATCCAAGCTAATCAGGCTCCAGTTATTTGAATGAATGTTGTTCTTTCCAGAAGTTTTATACTGGTGCAACAGGCGTATATCATTAACAGTCTCTCCACTGGAATAAACAAATCACAGTTCTCTATTGCTCCAGTTTCCATCCCTGACCTTCCACTGTTTCTTTATGTTATTCCCCTTTTATAATCACAGCAGTGACAAAGGGCGAGGTCAATATATCTGATGCCACCCCCAAACCCTTAGAACGTTAGAACAAAGGATGACTTGTGAAGGCTCTCTTGTTTAACGTGAAGGACTAGAGGTTTGTTACAAGTATAGGAGCTGATCGTGTTCCCACCTTAGCTGCCTTCAGGTTCTTCAGCTGTCCAGCTCTCTTGGCTATTTTTTCCAAGTCTAGAGCTCCAGGGGTGGAAGTCTTCATACCTTGTAGCGCATACCCAGACAAGTAAGGGGGTCTGATCCCACCAAATGCTAAGAGCTTGTAATAAGCATGCCCTCGTTTTTGGTAGTTACTAATTTTATGACCTAAACTTTCTCTTTTTTTTTTTTTTGGTTAATATCTTGACTTCCACCTTAGGAGGAATCAGATGAAATGTATAAACTGTGAGTGAGAGAGGAGCACGACTTAGTTACGATGAACAAAATACATCAGCTGACTTGGTGCTAGGCAACCTCACTGCAGTCAGTCAGGAAAATTGCTGGTTACTAGCTAAAATCATTACAAGTCCCTCTCTGCTAATAAGATGGGGAGCACAATGAGGCAAGTGGAGTAAATATTGTTTACTCAAAATCTCCATTCCTTAGTACTAGATCAAGCTACTACTCTGAGTGTATTGATAGATGCCATACACAAAATCCCATCTCCTTCAGACAGGACGAAGAAATGGAGTAGGAACCTAGGGAGGACTGCCCTGTCTTCTGTTGCACTGAACTTAAGGGCATTAGGTTCAAAGACTTTGTTCAATTATCTTGACGTGTAACGATCGAGGCTTCTAATCTTGGCATTCCTATGGTAGTTTTGCAGAAAAGATGCCTCTCCATCTTTGGAAGAACGGAAAGACAAAAGCAGCTTTGCTAATAGAATGTCGCCTAGAACAGCAGAATCATATTTCAGGAATATCAAATCATCCTGCTTTTCCATCATGAGCCTTAGGATTTCTAAATGCAAATTAGAGCTTAGATCACAAACTAGAGTGATTTGATGAATACAGAAGCCTGTATTTTTCTTAAAATATGACAGAAGTAGTATTTATTTTGAGTACAAAACTGTCTCATTTAAAAAAAAATGCATGGCTTTTTTCAGAAGTAAAATTCATGAGGAAGCATCAATGTCTTTAAAGCCCTGTTTAAATCTCTGGTCAACATTATACTTGTATTTGGTTGTGGCAAACATGACACGGAATGCAAATGATTCCATTTCCATTAATTAAATTTCTCCTAGACTAAAATGAACTTACTTCATATCAAGCTGAAACTATTCACTGTATATGCAGAGATGTAGGAAAATATAAAATTTCGATTGTGGTTTAGCTAGGAAAAAATATTACTGTTAAGCAGTAAGAAAACTAGAGAGAAAAATAGCAAGTCTTCAATTCCTACAGTTGACATGTCAAAACAAACCTATAAAAGAAAGTATCAGGACTAACACTGCTTGCTTAACAGACGCCAATAAAGTGAATTCTGTCCATGAATAGCTCAACAAACTGCAGCCTGTCAGAAGCAGAACTATGCTGGCATGCTCTCTGATGTTAAACACAGTGTACATAGCCCAGACTTAGGCGGCTTGTGTTTTCCACTGATTTTGTAAGTGCTTTTGCTTAGGAAAACAGTATCTATAAAGTAATTTAAAAGATTAATCGCTATTTGTTCAGGTCTCTCCCAGATATCTTCCTATGGATAAAGCTTGAAAACCAAATACTCAATACCTGAAAAACCAAAAATGTGACAAGTATATTACAGTCTAAAATGTATTTCAGGCAAATATTGGTTCAGATACTTTTCTCACATTGCCTGCATATCCACAGAGGTCATAGAACAACTAAATGATGATTTATGCATGGTAACTTCCTTGGCAGTAATTATTATGCCAAGGAAAACTTATTTACTGATTGCAGACACCATACAATAACATAAGGATTTTTTTATTGCATGAGCCAATCAATCAGTGTAAAGCACAGACAGTGAATGGTGAAAACCGAAAATACGATGCTCCTTTTTCCTTTATTTCTAAAGGGAATACCGAAGCTATATTGGTGTCACTAGAAGTGGGTCTCTGCTCGAAAATGTAGAACAAAATAATGTGGGATGACCTAGAAACGGTACAGTTTCTGTGGTTACAGAGGTAAAGCCATTCTGCAAACATGAGGCTACAGAACATCAATTACTATGTTACGGATGTAACTTGGCTCATGTATTTGTCTTTAGAATCACAAAGGATTCAAGAAATGTCAACAGATTAATTCTGAAAATTAGATCAACAACAGCAAAAAAAAAAAGAAAACGACCCTAAATCTGCAGCACTATTTTGGTACTCAAAAGCTGTACTCCATCCGCAGGAACTACAGTGAACTTGTAGAGACTGAATACCACATCAATATTCCCAGCACCACCTCAGTAACTTCACAACTGATCTATTGTTTTATTTATGAATATTACAGCTCAAGCTTGTTCAAGTTCCACAAGGACTCCGTGGCAATCTTTGGGGTGAAGAAAAATCACAGGTTTGCCATGTGCACCTATTTTTGGCTCTTCACTCAATATTCGTATCTTTTTTTTCTTCAGTTCTGTCACAGCCGCTTTTATGTCATCAACCTTACAAAAGAAAAATACAGGTCACACAAATTAACATATTACATTGTATTATGCTGATTCTACATTTAGGAGCAATAATACAATTCCTTACTAAAATTCTAAATTCTAATATAATTCTTAGAATAAATTATAAAAGTTTTAAAACATCTAGTCTTAAAAATAAAAATCCTACTGAAGTTTGTATTTGTTATTTGAAGATTTTATAAAATATTGTTTAAACAGATTGTGCTATGTTTAAGAAATTACTAAAGAAAAATCCCTCATACATGAAGCCCATTGATTTTTTTTATGTTGTTACCTTTTAAGGACTCCATAAATAATCTAAACTCTGCACTGCTATTACTAAGAAGATCATATTGCTTTCAAACTGTCAATAACTAAAGAAGAATGCCTCCCTGTCTAATTGATGGCAGGACACTGACTCATTAGATGCTGGTGAAAAGGGAGGGCAATGGGCAGAAGGTAAAAGGAAAGGCCCTTTTAGATTTATATATCCTCCTTCTGAGTGGGTTCAGCTTCATAAAGTTTTCTAAGAAAAACCTTGGAATTATCAGAAATGCATGCAGAATATGACCTGGTTTTCCTGTTAAACTTAATTACAATAATAGCCTTTATCGTAATATTTCAGTACAGTTTCCTGCAGAAATACGTCATTAACAAAAGCATGTCTACGCTGTATAATGTGATGTTAAGTCTGATGTCATGTCATCGGATGGAATTTGAATTTTCCCAAACCTTAAATGCATTCATTCTTTGAAATAATAATATTAGCACTTGGTTTAGCAAATCCAATAGTCAATAATCAATAAAGACCTAGAATTAAAATAATAGCATTGCTGTTTTTCAAGACTGAGGTGTCTGGACATAACTTGGTGAATAAACTTGCATTATGCCATTGTAGGGAAGAAGGAAATACCTAGCTTTAATTCAGAGGACAGACATCAATTAATTCCCACTCATTTGCAGCAGTTTTGTTTGTGAAAATTCTGAACTCACTGCAGTTCTTCCAACACACAACTACCAGTCAGCTAAAAAAACCCCAGAAATGACTGTCAAGTTTTATCTAAGATAAAACAGCACGTCATGGGTGCCATAGCCCCTCCAGGTTGTTTCGCCAAGCAGAAAAGCCACTGCAGCTGCTGCTCCTGTCCAGCAGAGATGGCCAGAAGAGGAACTGTGTCTGGGCTCAGCTGGAATGAATTACTGCGTCCCCGAGGAAGCAGGGAGAGTAAACAGAGGAAAGCCTGTGGGTGCACCGTGTTAGGAGACGACTAGGCTCGGATTTCTCTCTTATTCTACCAAGTGTCCAGCATGCTTTTCATTGCAGGTATTAAATTCTATTATAGCTGCCCAGGAATAATTTAATTTATTTTTAAAATGCTTATTTTGTCTGAATTCTGTCTAAAATTTTCCTTTGAATAATAAGACATAAGGAAGAAACGAAAAGCATTTTGGTAAACTTGTCAGGCTTCCTCTCCAGCATGGAAAGAATTTTCACAGTGCAGCTTTTTGCAATACAGTTGTCCACAGAAAGATATTTCTACAAAATATTTTTGAAATTTCAAATGAACAATCAATTGACACTGAAGTTCTTCTACAGTTTTTCTGAAAACTATCTTTGCTCAACTTCAGCGGATGACATATCTTTGAAATTGTAAGATTTTCCATTCTGAGGAAAATGGGAAACTGAAGGAGGGAGGTTAATACCTTTTTAATTGATTATGGTAGAGACCAAACCTGTTTTCAGTCCCGCTTAAACAGCAGGTCAACAATGGATTGCTTTTTTCCTCCATGTAAATTAGTCTATAGTCTTCCATTGGTTTTTACATGGAGACAAACATGAGGGACTTAGGACAACCTTAATATTTTATTTTTTTAATATTTTTTTCTCTATTCACTAATAGAGAATCTATTAGTGAGTTACAAGACTTCATTTAGGAAAATCTGGCTGCAAGTAGCACTAGCTCACCTGATTAATGGAAATTAACTGCTAGATTATGACTTCTGGCTTGCTTCATCTGCTGTATAAAGTTATACATTTTCTTTTTTAACACAACACTTCTACGTTGTCCAACATGATATAATTAAAATGTCCCCTTCTTCTCAGTTTTCATAATTAACAGTATGACTTTCCTTGCCAGCCATCTTTGGTTTACCTGCAACAAGATCATCTCTCATACAACACGGAGATCTACATAAAACAATTTCAGCTCGTAACAAATATTTATTGAAATGTCTTAAAAGGGATTACATATACTTGAAACTCTTGGGAGCTTTGAGCTCTTTTGCTGAGAAATGCCTACAACTTCTTTTTCTTGTACTTATAAGTAAGTACCACTGGTCTTACAGGGGGCTGGAGTTTTTTTTTTGTCTTACTGCAAATCACTTCTTTCTTCTACACCCCCCATTTCCTAAATTCAGCTGAGGTCTTCCACATTCCTACAGCAGAACTGCCTAGCGATACAATTTAGGGTCAACTGGAACAGAATTAATTTTCTTATTCTTGAACATCTTGAAATAGGCAAACAAGGTAAGAAAAATTGCAGTGCCTGTGTGTATGCAAAATTTCTCAGTTCTCAGTGAAAGCATGTAACTGCAAACACTAATCTTTATAGATGTATTCTGAAAACAATTTTTACTCACATCAGTAATCCCATTACTTTTTATTATTATACTTTGCATGAATTAATAAAGTTTGCAAGACTCAGATCTATAAAGTATTAAAAACATATATCATAGGCAGCAGCATGAAATTTTGCATCAAACATCTACACTAAAACAAGAGTATACTAAATAAGATAACTACTTTGTATCTTGTGTACTTCCAGACCAATCTCTTTTTGATGGACAAGGAAGAACAGGACAGAAGAAAACTCTGGAGACTTTACTGCTGTTTGGTAAGTACAACTGACAATCTTTTTTTTATTATTTCTGTACACAATTATCAACTAAATATCAAGCAGGAAGAAACTTCTGAAAATCTAAATTATGGCTTTGCTTAAACTTACAGCTCCATCTTTTTCCAGTGTAGGTCCTTTCTATGTCAGGAAGCTGACACCTGCCAAACACTCTTCACAACCCCCTGGGCTCGTCCACCTTCCACACTGGATATTTAAGCCTCCCCTCCTCAAGTTAATCTTTATAGCATACAAGAGGAAAAAATCATCACATAGCTCATGCAATTGAACTGTGATTTCCAAAACAGAAAAAAGGCACTTTTAAGACTTCTTACTCACTATAAATTCTAACAAATATGACAACCTTATGTATTTTTCTTGACACAGGTCAAACCTATGAAAAATTATGCATCCTTTAAAATCTCTATCTTATTAGATGATATATTGTGTTAAAATACCTCAATGCAGATATGATGCATTCCTCCAGTCTTGTTTTTTTGCAGAAAGCTTGCAATGGGACTTTTCTCTCCTAAAGGATGTAGAAGTTCCAGCTTTGTATTTCCTAGCTCCACAAAAACAGTGTAGACGCCGTGTTCGGGAAGAGCAACAGTCTCGCTCACCTGCGCTCCTAACACATCTTTATACAAGGACTGAGCTTTCTCCAGATCAGGAACTGCAATTGCTACATGATTAAGTCGGCCCAGTTTCCACAAACAGCTTGGAATGTTTTGAGAAAAGGAATTCGATGATGACAGAGTTCGTACTGTGGGAGCTGAAGTTTGCAATCTGGTAAGAAGCCCTGAAAAAAGGGAATAGCACCGATATAATGCTTTTTAGAAACTATCAGTATCTGCTCTTTCCCCTTTTAATGAGGCCTATGCAACTCCTGTCATAAGCACACCAGCGTGCCAAGCTGAAGGTAGACTGAGATCAAGGAAAGAATTGCTACTAACAGCTCAATAATTTGTTTTCAGTTCTCCAATGATTAAGTCATTTGTCCTTCTTACTTTTCGCATGCCGTACAGGTTTTATACTTAGTTTAACAGATCTGTTTCCAGATGCTTAGAAATATTTCAGCTCTAAGTACTGTGAACAATGTCATGTCCAACTGACCAGTACCAATTTAGCACGTTATCTTTAAAGGGTCAAAATCATAACAGCTTTTTAAACGCAACTAGTGCCACTGACATCAGTGTGACTTACAAAAGAAAAATAATATGGTTGGTCTTTCATCATAAATGAAAGGGTAATTACAAAAAATATTGGATGACCATATGACACGAAGATAAGGGCTAATATGTACACAAAAGATGGAGAAGTCATGGAGAAATTCAGTGTCATGAAAAACTGCTTAGATATCTACAGAACTCTTCACCGACTGCTCTGACAAGGCAGTACTGAACTTTGCACTATCTGTGTCAATTTGCTGTGTTTGCTCACAAATAATTCTAGGGTTGCTTGTTTTTTAAAAATCACAGAAAAGGAGAGATAAAATGAATACTTACAGATGAATTACATTGAAAATTAATCTGTCAGAATACCGGGCTCTGGAGAGTTTGGGGGTGGGAGAGAAATTGTGATCACATCAGTCGTTTCTAGCACCAGAATTAGAATTAGATGAAAGGAGAAATTAATAAAAGCCACATTTTAATGTCATGCCAGTTTGCTTTAGGCCATGTCAGAATTCCCAACGCCTCAAGGCCAAGCCAGAGGCATCTCAGCAGTCTGGAAGTCTTTGAGGCATTCTTAGCTTTAAATTCACAAATGTGCTACTTTGCTAAGAGATTGTGCCAGGGAGGCACTGAGATTCTGGATGCTTTGCAATACACTAAGGATAGCCTGGCTTGCATTTTTTCAGACTCTTTGTAGTCCGTAAGGTTACTAGTAGCTGTAAGGTTAGTAGTCGCTGTAGTTAATCAGCCAGCTTCACTGCATGAAACTGAGAATCAGCACGTCACGGGAATTCAAGACTCTGCAGCTATCGGTTAATTTTTCTTCACAAAGACAGCTGATGCAGTCCTTAAATGTAAGCCTTTCTGAGCACTGTGCTGTGGTGGAAGAAGTGTTTGTGTGTATTTGAGGCTTAAAATTACAACATGCAATGTACATACTTCCAAAAACTTTGTATCACAAAAGTAAGTCTATTCTGAGTCCTTTGATAATACTAAATCAACATCCTACATTATTTCCAGAAACTTGTTCAGTTCTGCAAGTAACTGCCCTGGAGTCTTTCTTGCCAGCCTTTCACACAGTACACCCTGTCGTCTCCTTCGTCACAGCCAGAAGCTCTGGGCAATTCTTTTCCACTTGTTACCTTTAGGCTATCATACTGGCATAGCAGAACAACTCGGTATTTCCAAGTACTTTTCAACTTTTTACATGTTAAAAAAAAAATCCCCTAGCAACTTCTACACGGAAGAAAAATTCTTGTTTTTCAAACGTCTGTGCTCAGACTATTTTGTAGGTGGACCTGCTATCTAGATGCAGCTGTGTCTGGGGTGAACAAATAACTGCCTGAGGAAGCAACACTATGCAATGCTTTACAATGCACAAAGTAAGAAACATGCAGTATCTAGCTGGCATAATTAGAGGCATGGATAATTAACTAGACTAGAGTTTGACCAGATCACCAGAGTAAATAATGCGTTAAAAAATAAATTTTAAAAAACCACCCACCATACCGTCTTTTCTGTCCACTCTACCAAAGTAGCTCCGTTTCCTACAATGATTTCTGAAGACCAGATTCCATTCTTGCTGAAGCAAGAGATACTCATCCACTTAGAGGAGGTCAGTATTCTCCAAAAGAGAAAAATCCTTTGAAGGATAAGGACCGCTTCCTATATCACGTGTCATGTTTTCCAGAGCCTTTTATTGTTTCATTCCTTCTTCCAAACATGAACAAACCGCAGTTCAGTAGAAATACTACTAATGTAGATTTTTCAAGCAATCTTTACTGATGGGAAAGGCTAGGATTTTTCCCTTTCTTTTTGGCATCTCCCATCTAGAATTCTTGCTGTACTTCACACATGGCACGTGACTACATGGTTATTATAATTTAATTTGTATTTTGTCCATTTTCGAGTAAATTCACAGAAAGTAGAGACACAGACTGTTACTCCGCTATTACTGAAGCAATAGCAAAAATAATAGAAAATGCTATTTCTGTTGGGTTCTACCCTAGAAACATTTGATTTTTGCGGTGCTTCCTCTAAAGACAGTAGATTGAAAAAATGAAGTATATTCCTAGGATTCTTGCGAAGTCAAAGATGCTTAAATGCCCACTAATATGACAATATTATTGATGCTTCTCTCAATCTCCTCCTCTCATCGAATGGATTGGGTGGTAGAATCCTATATATTTTTCTTATAAGTATGTAGGGGCAGAGGACTCTTCAGTAGGTTTGTTTGGTTTTTTTTTTACTTTGCGCTATGAAATCATGTGAATTTATCCTACCTCTAGTCATATGTTCATAGAGCTTTGATTTTAAACCCATAATTACCAGTATGGATTGACTGAGATTAAACAAAAAGCATTTGGGTTTTTCTTGCATTACACAGATTAGTGACTATATAGTTACTTAAAATTCTAATCTTCTTCTAACCCAATAATCAAAAGATGACCCTGCAGTGAAAAAGAAAGCTTTTCAGCAAAGTTCAGATTGAAACCCCATCACTTTCATGTTTCAGGAAAGAAACGCTTGTATTTATGCCTCTATCACAAAACTAGTCCTATTAACTGTTGTGGCTAAATTCTTCAATCACAAAAGCATTTCTCCGCTGACTTACAGAATTATTGAAGTAATTCTCAACTTTCTCCAATGTTAAAAAAAAAATTATCTTGTTGCTCCTCATCCAACTGAATCCAGTCGTGTTCTCTGTGAGGATGTTACACAACTGTGGGTCGCGGTAAGAACCTTGTCACTGGGAACTGCTCTACTGCCAACCATTTTGGGTTGAGAAAAGCTCCCTAGCATGGAGAGGATGCTGTCGCCATAGGCAGACTGGCATACTGGGCTCTCTGGACCCAGCAGAGAAAGGGCATAGTCTGGCCATTCTGAAATCCCAGCAATTTCAAGGTGGCGTTAGCATCTTGGAAACTTTGCCAGCCAAGGAGGCTTAGGTCATTCATAGTGCTGCTCTGCTCTGTGCTGGAGGTGGCTTTCAGGAGTCAGAAGGGCTCCACGGTTCCTAGGAGCTGAGTCTCACTTGGCTGCAGCTCTGGTTTCCTCCATCAAAGTGCAGTGACACAGAGGTGTTTTCATTCCCAGTACGGCACTGATTGACCACGGGCAGCACCGAGGCTCTCATTCGCTTTTCTCCTGTGTCTATGGCCACCAAATAAAATAGTGTTTAGGTACGGCGAGCCTACCCTGTCCTTACTTACTATTAAAAGAGCGAACAGTGCAGATAATGATAACGGACGGGAATGGTTTTGCAGTTGCCCTCCAAGTTGTACCTGAACAGACAAGCTCCTCCTTGCGCCTTAGGTTAGGAGGGTGCTGCCCAAGTTTATTCTAAGCCAGACAATGGCAGTTGTCAATATGTCTGTCATCTGGATCAGAAAACCTTAGTTTTATTTATAAAAGCACTTCTGTGTTGTTCTGGCCTGTAAGGCCCTGACGGAGCCCCTCGGGCCCGCTCCCGCACCCCAGGGCGGGCAGAGGCGGCGCGATCCCTCCCCGCCAGCCCCCGCACGAAGCGGGACTGCCCGCCGCCGCGGGGCACCGAGGCCCCCGGCCGCCCCTCACCCCACCCCGCCTGGCCCGGCCCGGCCCGACCCCCGCGTTACCGGCCGCCGCGCCACGCAGGGAAGCCGCCATCTCGCCGCCCCGCCGCTCGCACCCAGCCCGGCCGCGGGCAGGCGGGGCCTGGTGGCGGGGGAGCGGCCGCCCTGCCTGCGGGGGGGCGTTGCATCGCAGGGCTTTGCTTTCTGTGCACCGAAAATGCTGCTTTTCTCTTTTTTTTTTTTTTTTTTGGTAGGAAGGAAACATGAAGGCGGCAGAGGAACGGCAGGGGCAATAGCAAGAACGACGTTAGAAGGCTGTCACAGCTTTGGACCAGGTGCTGAAGGGCACTTTATGGAAAACATGTGATGTAAAGTAACAAAAAAAAAACAGTTGAAGAAGGCCGGGCAGTGCTCGCTAATCGCGCAGGCCGACAAAAGCTGCGGCTGGCAAGCAGAAATGATTTTGGCTCGGGGGGCGGCCCGGGGCGCGGCGGCTCCCGCCGCTGTGCGTGTGGGAGCACCGCGGGGCGGAACTCCTGTGTGCGGAACCTCAGCGCCGGCCCGCGGGAGTCGCCCGGACCGCTCCGCCGGCGGCCCCGGGGGGGGCGGTGTAGGGTTGCTCCACACGCGGGGCGGTCGGGGGGAAGATGGCGGCCGTGAAGGGGCTGGAGACGTGTCTCCGGGTGGCGGGCGCCGCCGCGGCGCGCCCGGAGCGCTTCCTCAGGTACTGCGGGGTTCCCGGGGGCTGGGGGGCCCCCCAAATGCAGGGCTGTGTGTGCGCACGGAGGGCTCCGCGGTTCGTGCGGGCCTCAGTGCTGTGGGACGGAGGGAGGGAGGGAGGGAGGCCTTGTGGCGACCGGCTGCCCCCGGTGCCGCAGAGCTCTCCTGAAACGGGCTGCTCACAGCGTCGAGACCTGGCTGGGGCTTCTGCCGCCGTATCCTATTCGTCTCTTCAGCGTTCGAGAATTGGGAAACTGAGGTTTCTGTTTCTGCTAGCTTTGTTGAAGAGTTGGTAGCTCTAGAGAAAAAAAAAAAACCTGGAGGAAACTACTCAAATACAAAACTCGAGGAGTAAGGCAATTACCTTTTTAAAAACAAGGGTCTGTATCTTGGATGTTTGAGGTGTTTGGTGATATACTATTTACTTCCCCAAAACGTCTGGAGTGCTTAAATAGGATGAAGATATAATTATATGCAAGTATGGAAGGGTGGGATGTTCTGCCCAGCTGCTACTTCATACACACAGCGTAACGGAGCTGAAAGGGTCACTAATTATAATGTCTTTATTTCTAGGAATGTTTAGTCGCAGTACTCCAAGAGATGTGTAGAAAGTTAAGCAACAGCAGTAACTGTTGAAAGCTGTTATTCTGTAGCACTAAAATACCTCAGCAGATACAAAAAGAGCTGCAGTGTGACCATGTAATTATCCTAATGGAGGGTGTAAAACAGATGAAAGCTAGTAAAGTCTGTGAAATAGAAAATACAAAATTAATATTAACTGTTGTGCCTTTTAAAGCTCTTAGCTTTTGTTTTTCCTGCTCTTAGTGTGCAAGATGGACTGGCTGCTGACTTCAGAGCATTAACAAAGACTCTCTATGATCTGAATAAAGCTCTGGGAAGTAATATAGTTCGTGGGGGTCCTCTAAAAGAGCTGGTGATAGAAAATTTTGATGAAGAACAGATTTGGCAACAGCTAGAGCTCCAGAACAATGCAGTTCTCGATTTCTTCAAGAAATCCGTTGCAAGGGATGCTGAGGATGAAGATCTTTGCCTTCTCTCAGACCGTGAAGAGGATGGCTCTGATGCAGAGACCAGCAGCAACGACGAGTTGGAAGACAACGTAATGGAAGCAGAAACTGAACAGAAGAATGTTTTTACAAAAGAGGAAAGTAAAGCTAAAGAAAAGCAGAGTAAACTCAGGGAACGCATCACGCAGAAATACAGTGATGAGGATTCTGATATTGACTTTGATATTGAGGCACTGGAGCAACAAACTAAAACAGCCAAGGAAACCACATTGAAAAAAATGGGAAGAAAATCTATAGTGGATGACAAGTTTTTCAAGCTGGCTGAGATGGAAGCTTTTTTAGAACATGTAGAGAAGGAAAACAGGGAGGAAGAGGAGGAAGAGGAAGATATTAATTATTTTGAAGACATAATCTCAGATGATGAAGAAGAAGAGTCTGAAGAAACTCTAATCAAAGTAAGAATAGCAGTCAATTGATTTTCTGGTCTTTTTTCATTTAAATCAAGATCTGATACCCGCTAGGGTGGTTATAAATTGTTGAACTATGAGCAGAAGCTACCACGTCAAATTTGATTAGGTGACGAATGATTACATCTGAAGCTTTATTTTAGTAATATATTTGAATATCTGGTACCAAAATGTCCTAGTGTAGAAGAACATACTGTCCTGCTATTCCAGTTTCTCTTTAGATGAGTCTTGGGCTCTTGCATGAATGAGGGAAGAGCTAGTATGTCAGAAGAAATAAGTGGCCTTGCAGAGTGGGTGACCTAGCAGATGAAAAAGATGTGTCACTCGACATTGACATCTGGCAATTCGAGATCGCTGAGGTGACTGACTTAGACTTATTTCAGTCTTAACAGTTGGGGTTTGTTTTGATGTTTTTGGTTTGTTGGTTTTTTCCCCCTCTCCCCTTCTTAGCCAACTAAAAGTTCTAGAGACCTGACCTACAAAGATTTCTTTGATCCAGTCGATGACAATGATGATTTAGTAGCTAATGGTGTTGAGGATGATCAGGAAGAGGAAGCAGACAGTGCTATGGAAGAGCAGAATGAAGAAAGCATGTCTGAGTAAGTATACATGCTATTTGCAGTTAAAATGTCCTTGTGATTTTACACTGAGGTGAAGCAGAAAATAAAGCGTGAATTCCAGGCTCGCTTTGGTCGTGGTTTGCCGTTTCCTGCTGTGTGTTCATGGTTTGCATTGTCACTTTATTTAAAAAGTAGTTTATTTACCTATCTTCTGAGTATTGTCTGTTGATATTTATTTGAGTAAATCATTTAATAGATGCAACTTCAGTTTTTGAAAGTTATTTTTAATGCATAGAAGTTTCTCTAGTGTCCCCTTAGGTTTCAGTGAAAGCCTGTTGTCTTTCTTAACTGTGGCTTAGTTGTAACAAGTAAACATCTGATGGCTAAAATGTCTTCCTGTCAAAAGTTACAGAGGCTTTTCAACCTTAATTTTATTTTAAATTTTAATGTTATAGGGTGGAGGATATGAATGAAATGATCATGGAGAATATGAGAAGTAAAGAAGCCTCTAAAAAAGTTACCTTTAGTTTGCCAGATGAGAGCGAAACAGAAGATGTTACTGATATGCAATTAGAGAAGGGCATCGATCCCAGTGAACCAAAGTCTTCTTTTGAGAAGAGACAGGAAAAGGTAATTTGTTTTTTTCTTATTTTGCTAATATTTTGGAACAGTGGCCAATTTCTTTTTTTTAATGCTTGTGTAATTTGTTCGAAATCTGGCAAATACAAGGTGGCTATTTACAAATTAAGGAAAAAAAAAAAAAAGGGACTTATCTACATCAGGTATATATGCAGTCATACATTCCCTCATCGTGTGAGGATGAGTTAGAAGTACCTGAAATAATTATTAATTTCTTGCCTGGAGTTTCCTTGGGAGTTCTATGTTTTAAACTTCTTAGGAAATTGTGTTTTTCAGATGAGCAAAAAAATAAAAAGTTTAGAAGAGGAGTTGTTAGAGGAGAAACCTTGGCAGCTTAAAGGAGAAGTGACTGCACAAAAACGACCCGAGAACAGCCTTTTGGAGGAAATGGTACTTTTTGACCATGCAGTCCGAATGGGTAAGTAGTGAGAGAGGCGTGTTGCATACCATGTTGGGGTTTCTTCCCTTTGACCTCGCTGAAAACACGAGCAGGGTAACAAAACACTAAGTTAAACTTCTTGGTGTGTTTTCGAGGTTGTGCATTTTCGTGGTGGAAACTACAGGAAACAATCATCATCTTTGTTAATTTTTTAACTTAGCTGAAAGTTCATTAATTCAGTGGCAGATTTACATACGTAGTATGGTTAGTCGCTTCAAGGTAGAGGAAAACATAATTAACTTACTTTGCCTTCCATTACTACATTTTTATGAAGGCTTTACTTTCTTTTTTTCTGTGGTTATTCTTCGTGGAACAAAAAGTCTTGCCGGAGAAACATTAATCTTAAAATTCTTCTCTTTCTTTTCTCAGCACCTGTGATCACAGAAGAAACTACTTTTCAGCTTGAAGATCTCATTAAACAGAGAATATTGGATGAGGTTAATATTATCTTACTTATTTCTTCCTATTTTGTTCATAGACTTGATTCACAGGGCACATTCCAAGGATGAGTTTGAAGCTCTTAAAACTCTGGGTATAGAGTTACCTTAATTCATTCCCACAACGGGTTGTTTTATTCTTTTACATTAACGAGTGTGTATTTAAATTTCTAAGGAGCTCTGGTTTTACATGCCTGTTATATGCTAGGCTTTGGTGTGCTTCAAAAAAATGAGTGTTTGCAGATAAAACTGTGAGGAGTTTATTTGGAATATATTGCCAGTCGGTAAATTTTGTATATTACCGTAACTGTAGCACTCTGAGCATTCAGAATTCTAAAACAAAACTCAGTTGTTTATTTCATTTTACTTAAAAGCCACTAATAGAAGATTTGTATCTCACAGCTTGTTGAGGCTTATTGTTAGTTGGATTTTATAAATGGTGCATGTGGGGGAGAGTATTTAAGTACTTCAGAAAACTACACATTTGTTGCACAATTTTTGCCCTGATCCACTAAAAATAGGCACACAAGCTAGAATAGTAAGTCTTCTGTTACTTTTTTTTCGTCCAAATGGAAGTGTGAAACTTAATGAGTTCCTGGGAAGCCATACTAGTTAATGTGTCAGATAAGTAATAAGAAGAATGTTCTAAACAAGCTGTACCATCTGATACTTGGCTGCAGTTGCATTTGGTCATTAATTTGTTACTTCCTCAGGCATGGGATGATGTAGTACCGAAAGAAAAACCAAAAGAGGAGGCTTTTGAATACAAAAAACGTATCACTTTGGATCATGAGAAGAGTAAACTGAGTCTTGCTGAGATCTATGAGCAAGAGTACATGAAA
This sequence comes from Chlamydotis macqueenii, assembly GCF_036417535.1. NCBI lineage: Eukaryota > Metazoa > Chordata > Aves > Otidiformes > Otididae > Chlamydotis > Chlamydotis macqueenii. The sequence goes on along the minus strand of NC_141567.1, from coordinate 20,666,807 downwards.
CTTCAGCAGGTAACTTAAGCCATGCTCTTCCTTTTGGTTGGAAGTTCACGCCACATAATCTTATGTTCACACTGCTAACTGTGCTTTCGGCTTTGTGGAAGTACTGCAGTCTTTCTCTGGGCGTTCACCGGGGAAATGGCTCTGAATTGTATATTGTGGTGTTACCAGTCTTGGTAAAGTAAAATATCTTTTTATGAATGGTGTTGCAGTAACATTGTGTTATTAATGCAGAAAAAGACTGAAGAGGAAGAAAATCCTGAGCACAAAGAAATTCAGGAAATGATGGATTCGCTCTTCCTGAAGCTGGATGCCCTTTGTAACTTCCACTTCACACCTAAACCAGTACGTACATAAGCTTCATAAAGCTGGGTTTTTTTCCTGCCTCTTTTAAACTAGATACTTTAAAATATATTTGGGAAATGGAAAGTAAAGTAAATACTGAGTGTTACTGAGCTTGTTCTCATTTCATATTAAGTGCACTATAATTGCCTGTAAACAAAACCAAATTATTTGTTGTCTTCGGTTAGCTGTAAACTGCTGTGAGATGGTGTGCTCAAGTCTTGAATCTGTTTCCTTATTTCTAGCCTGTGCCAGAAGTTAAAATAGTTTCAAACCTTCCAGCTATAAGTATGGAAGAAGTAGCACCTGTTGCTGTTAGTGATGCTGCTCTCTTAGCACCGGAGGAGATCAAGGTAAATAGAAATAACAATCACAGAAGGATGTGGAGAGGATCTGCACTGTTGATGGAAGGGTGTACTGGCTGCCGGATCAGAGGGAGAATTCTGCCCCCTCCAACCCTGGGTTCCTCACTTTGTGGACCTTGCCTAGCATTTTCCTGTTGGTTGCTCGGGTGGGGAACAGGGTCCTTTTTTTTTTTTTTTTTTTTTTTTTTTCAACTGGAAGGGAGGGAAAGGGTTAATTTCATTTGGCTACACTATGCCATAATGTTATACTTCATTTTTGTTCTTGATTGTTGTCATCGCCCTGAGCCAGCTAAACACTTGAAATCATGGAAACGCTAAGACAGATTTGAGTACTGTGAAATGAGTCTTTTCTTTTGCACTCTTACGGACCTAGAGATCTTGTTCTCTTTAGGAAAAGAACAAAGCTGGTGATGTAAAAACAGATGCAGAAAAGACTCCTACAGACAAAAAACGAGAAAGAAGAAGGAAAAAGCTTCGTAAACGTATGAAGCGAAGAGAAAAGGAGAGACGGCAAAAGCTTCTTGAAAAGATGAAACCAGAACAAGGCACAAAACTTAGCAAAAAAGCTGCTGAAGCAACATTAAAAAGGCTTACGAAAGAAGGCAAAGCATCTCTGCTCAAGGTAAGTCTCTCTTACGTAGTCCTGTGTAACTTTGAGCTTCCCAGCTAAAGAATATTAAAATCCCAAGGACAGATAATATTTAGCTAGAGAGAGAATGACAAAGTGTAGGGTTTGTTTCCCTCCCGTCCCTCTTGACACAACTAACGTCTCCTAATCTTTCTCCATCCCCTCAGAAATTCTTGTACACCGGTAGTAAGTGTATCTGCTTGTTTCTCTCTGAGCAAATGCAAACGGTAAATGTGGCTGCTGGAAGGGAAGAGGTAGCAAGAAGAGATGGGAAGGGCAGATGCGTACTCTTTTCTTTTTTCTCCCACCCGCCTTTCCCCTGTGTTCTGTTGAACTGCGGTTTTGGAAGGACTGTTACAATCCTACTTGTAACTGTCGGATGCAAAGTAGTGTTGAATGCCTTTTTAGTCCTGATTTTGCTGATTATTCTGACAGCATGATGTCAGTATAGAGGCCTGAAAAAATACAGCTCTGGGTACACTTTGCAGTGACCTCCTTGCATATTTATGTTGGTGTTACTGCTTTCGTTATGAATAAATCATACCTGAACCGTTGTTGAAACCTTTAAAGCTTACTCACAGGATGAAATACATTTGAATTTGTAAGCACCTTAATCTTTAGATATGGAAAAATATGAAAAAAACTGTTTGATACAATGACTTTATATCAAAGTATATCCGCAAAGATGAAATTATTAGTTATCAAATTTTTATTTATTTCAACATTCACAAAGTGGTTTTCCTGCAGAGACTGAGACTTAGGCTCTTATTTCCTGCATTTGAAACGTTCCACTTGATTAAGTGGGACTACTTGCATGCGTAATTGAGGATGAGGTTTTTATTTATTTCTTTCTAAGCTTTGAGTAACTTAAGCTGTATCAAAATAGAATATTCCTATTTAACTGCTCCTTATTGTGCAGCCTTCTCTATCATCTCATCAGATTACTGTTTTATAGCACGCAAAACAAATCGAACTTGTGTACCACCTGTGATGCCTTAGAAATTAAATTTTTATCGATCTCTGAAATTTTGAGGTATTCAAAACTATTAGGAAAAATAACTTGCTTCCTTCTAAAATGTTTGTGTCTACCTTTTCAAAGGGAGAGCAGAACACAAAATACAGATATGTAGTTATAGCTCATGACGTGCAAGGATCTGTTCTCAACGCCTGTTCATACCTACCATGCACATTGCTCTTCATTTCTTTAGATAGCAGGAGTGGTGTAAGAATGCAGTGAAAAATTACCAGATTTTTTTTAATGTCCAATACCATTATACGTGAGTAACTAGTAAGTAGTATAATGGTCGTGTTTGTACTTGGTTATAACATATTTTCTCTGTTGACAGGATGAAGGTAAAGACAAAGTCTTGAAATCATCCCAGGCCTTCTTTTCTCAACTACAAGATCAAGTGAAAATGCAAATCAAAGATGCAAGCAAATTAAAGAAGAAACCGAAGAAGCAGAAAGCAGTTTCTGTTCATAAACTAAAATTGTAGTTTCCCTTTTTGTATATGTTGCATCTTGTATATGTTAAAATGTTTCTTACCCGAACGCTCCATTTTTGAGTAGGTTTTATTCTGCGTTGATATTTCAAATGTTCTGTGAACTTCTAAGTGATGTAAAGACACTTTCCTTCAGGTTTTACTTTTTTTCTGCTGTCGAACTCTTATTCCAAAAAGAAAGCTTGCTGCGGGTAGATACGTAACGATGTAGAAGACTTGATATTTGTGATTTGACCACGGAGTCTCTGAAATCCATAGTGTTTGTGTCAGCTGTTGTGATCGCTCCCTGTGTATTGCCGGAATAGCTGCAGTTATTGAGGAACTTAAGATGTATCTTGGCAGTGTAAATTGAAACTTATCTTTTGAAAGCATGACTGTCAAAGAGGGAGGATACAGGAGCTTCTTCAGCCTGCAGTAACTCAGAGTAAGCTAAGGGTGTGTCTTAACCTAGAGGGTATTTCTCAAGGTGGAAGTACTTCAGTAGTTGCTCTTTTCTGGGCTGAACAAAAACCAGAGAGTGCCAGCTGGTGTCCCTCCAGTTCCCCTTCCTAAAGGAAGTTAACAACTGTTTTTCACCCTTTATTGTCAAAGGAAATTTTACAATATGTTTAAAATACGTAGGCCGTAGGCTTCTCTCGGCGTGCCGAACCCAGGCTCGGCAATCTGCTGGCCAGGCCTGCGCGCCGCCATGGGCGATGCATTGCGCTGGCCTGGCGGCGGGGCGGGCCCGCTGCCGCGCGGGGCGGGGCGGGGCGGTGCGGCGGAGGGACGGCGGGCCGCGGCGGCGGTGCGCGGGGAGCCGCGGGGGCGTGCGGCGGGTGGGCCCGCGCGCGGGGAGGCGGCGGCGGGAACGGGGTCGGAAAGCTGCGGGGAACGGGCACGGGCCCGGGCGGGGGAACGGAGGCGGCGACCGGCTGTGCTGCGGCTGTGCCTGGCCCGCACAAGCGTGAAAGCGGGCAGCTGGCACCACAAAATAGTAGGCCGATAAAGAGCACACGCGATGGTGGCGGAAATGAGGGGATCTCCCTGTAGCCTTCCATCGAACTTCATCGCGGGTTTTCGTTTTCATCGGCAGGTGAGCGCGGCCCTGAAGCAGCCGAAGTACAGTAGTGTTTCAGTTTTCTAACACGTTCCAGCAGTGCTGAACATGACAGTCCCGCTTGCCGGCCTAGTCCAAAGGTAAAAGGACAGCTGCAGTGTAGAAATTAAACATTGCCTGACTTCTCTGCTTTTAGGGTTTTATTTTTACGCTCCGCTGTTCATTGTGGTTGCATTTTTTTTTTTTTTTCTTGAAGGCATGTCCGAGGATGACAGGTGGAAAACGCAAAGCCAAGAAAAGTCATTTTTTAAAAAAGTATTACAGAATAAGGAAATATGGCCTGAATGAAGCTGCCTGTGCCATGTACATGCTTTGAAGTTTTGTAATGGCAGAAGCTAGGTCTCCAGAAATTAAAAGATCCCGAATAAGTTTATCACTCAGTAAAAACAAGAAAATAAAAGGAACACCACAAAAAGCGGAGGGTAAAGGAACACCATCTATACCTTCAGCATCCTCCTCTATTACCTCCTTTTTTAACAATGTTCCCCCTGCCAAAGTTACCTGTCCCATGTGTGGGCAAATGGTGCCAAGGTACGGAATAAATGAGCACATGGATAAAACATGTCGGACAAACCGTGGCGAGAAAGGTGTCCTTGATTCAACACTCAGCTCTTTTAGGAACGGGAGTCCCCCAGCTGCAACTGTGAACAATAACTCCAGCTCACATTTTTCAAAAAAACTCTTAAAGCTAGAAACAAGTCCTCCCAAAAGCAGTTTATTGAAAAGAGAAGGCAGCGCAGAACAACAGGTTAGTCCTTATTTTAGCAGTAATAGTTCAGTCTGCAGTGTTAACGATGAAGCACAGGCTCAAAAAGTTAGAGTAGTCTCTTTGGGAAGCTTGTCGTCTAAACTCTCCAGAAGACGTTGTATGCAGGGGGGGAAACAGATCGTGTATAAAGAGATCGACTCATCACCTCCAGCTGTTCACGGTGTGCGCGGAAGTGCTGCAGCGCAGGGTGATGCTGATGAGATTTATGCTGGGCATACTTCTCAGAAAGAAAATCAGCTTGCTCAGAGAGAGCACAAGGAACAGAATTTTTCAGAGGAGGAACCTGAACATCAGGAGGAAAGAAACAAATGTAACAGAGAAGACCTTGTGGATGATGTTCATGTCTCATCACCAGCTGATAACGTTGGTGGCAGAAGGTTACCAAGTGGTACAAGGAGCACCGAAACAGAAAGTAGGTCTGAAGGTGTGATACTTCATCCTGAGAAATTTGGAACACATCTAGCCACTTACACTTCAGCAGAGCTGCCCAGTACTTTGGAAATCAAGACTCAGCCTCAGGTTGTTCCGTCTTCCGAGACGGAAGTGAACTGTGGTGCACAAGATTGCTTTGGCAAGGGTGATGTACAGGTACTTCCTGTGGAAGTTCATGAAGACTTTAAGGATGAGTTTAATCATGCTTTGTTAGAAACTGTGGAAAAGGTAGAATTTCAAAATTCTGTTACGGACATTTTAGACAAAATAAATGAGGTTATCTCTGGGCCCGGCTCTCCTAGTCACCCGTATTACCTCCGGAATTTTTTAGTGGTGCTGCAAGCGGTCTTGGAGAACGAAGATGATGTCAGACTGTTTGATCAGCAAGATATGAACATTATAACCAAGTTCTGCAAATTATCAGGTATCTTTTTTTTTTTTTTAATGTATTTTCACTTTATGTCTTGTAGAGAGAACCGTTACATAGTTTTACGTGAAGAGTGCTATACCAGTGGGCAATTTAAATTAATTCCTTAAGGAAAGAAGCTCCTTTTTCTCAGGAGACTTATCCCTCTGTGGCTTTTGTAGCTAAATTTTCCTAATGTTGCTTTAACGGAAGGTAGCGATAAGTAGTGGAGACTTTTAAGAAATAAGGAGAAAATTATTATTATGTACATTTCTGGGTTTTTTGAATATTTTTTTTTTACTGTTTTAATACTGTTTTTTAGAATCTTAAGTCAACTTGCTGATGCATTTAATTATTTTTCCAAGGAAGGAAACTCATAGCACACAGAGTACCAGTTAACACTAAGCTTTTAATGATTAATATGTATGGGAATTCTACAAAATGGGGTTATGAAGAGGCCTATGCTGGATGCATAGACTTGGAAAAAAAGTATTTCTGAAGCGGCATTTATGAGCTTTGGCTCAGCAACATTTACAGATGACTTCTGTGCTTGGTGTGAACCCGTGGTTATCCCTATGATTACTCAGTATTTAGAATGCTAGTTACTAATCAGCAGTCGTTTTCTTGTAGGTTGCTTAGTACTTTTGGCTCATTAGTTTCAGTAGGAGCGGGAATCTTTAAGTCATGCCATATTTAGAAAAGATTCAAAGCAGACATGTTGTCTGAATCCTGTACTCATATAAGTTTTACAATAAAAGCATGACAGAAGTGATGCAAGTTAAAACTAACCCTCAAAATTTTTATGTATGTTTATACCTTCTCTTAAACTGTAATTAAGAGTGGTTTTACCAGCACTTGAGCTGCAAACTTGGATCATCAACATAGAAATAAGCTTGTAACAACTTCCACAAGAAAATTTCTATCACACAGTGTTGCAGGCATAACCATTTATATTTTTTTAAGCCACTATGGTAACATACAGCTGCCTGACAAAGTATTTTTAGATATATGCTTATGTGAGCTCAGTTCATGCGTCTGAGCTGAGAAAGTGACAATTGCATACATACATGCTGATAAAAATTAAAAAAAAAATCAGAAGCAGGCTGCACTTATTGATGTTTTATGTTCACTGAGTTTGGCTTAACTAGTGTGCTGTAAAGTTTATCGCACTGAAGAATAATATTTCCTTGTGTGAAAGTGTTGTTTATTTTGGTCTTTTTCCTCTCTGTAGATTGTATTTGTTTTTTTTTCTGCACTAGTTTACAACAGTCTTTAGATTGTTCCCCCATTGTAAAGTGGGAGAAAACTGTTCTAGCTGTTAAGAGCACTTAGTCCCTTCGTGTTTGTTCCTATAAAGTTCCAAATGATATTGTGGATTGATACCACAGAACAGTACAAGAGAGAATATCAAGGTCATGCCCTGTGATTAGCAATTATGTGAAATTTTTCCAAGGCCAAGAGGAGGCTTTTAGCAAGTGTTTTTCTAACAGAATAATGGATGAGGTTAGGTTAGTGTACATGGCATCACAAGGTTTTTAATACAGGATACTGAGTGACAAAAACAGAAGTGTTGGCTTGAACTTTTTAGGAAGAAATACAGCCCTGATAAGTATTTTACAATCTCAGTTTTGTAAGAAAATTGAGTCAGTGCGTATCTGTTTCTCTAGAAAGTACTTAAACTGTGTGGAAGAGGCACAAGAGGCAGCTGGAAGGGACCATATCAATATTCTTCATTTGCCCTAGGTGAAAAGTCAGCTGAGCTGACTCAGACCACCTGAAGAGAATGGACACTAAAAAGGTGAAGTAACTCCAGAGAGGAAGTAGGGTTCTACACTTACATAGGTATTTCTGCAGCAGTTACCTGGTCACAGCTAAGCTCTTACAGATTATATGGTAATAATTACAATTACACCGTAACACCAACCATTTAAAAAATGGAAGAATACTACTAACAGAAGTTATGAGAATATTGCAAGTAAGATGAGACCATAACATAGGACTGTATTTGTGAGGGAGCAGCAAGAGCAGACTGCTCGGCATGGGAAGATGATCCAGGAGCCAGAGGGGGCAGCAGGGCAGGCAGGGGCCATATCCTCTCCTCACCTGCAAGGGGCACAAGCCCACGTTGCCCAAAGAAGAGCAGATCAGATCCAGTGGCAGTAGCGCAGTCAGCCGTGCTGCAGCAGCGGCCGATCTTCAGGCGAGTCCAAAGTGACGAGGCAGGTGCAAGGTGAAGCCAAGTCAGCAAGGTGTCTGGCAGGGCACTGGTACAGCAGAGCTAAGGCAGGAGCATAGGCCACCGGCCTGAGCTTAAGTACAGCTCCCGAGCAAACGGGGGGAGGCCCGGACAAAGCCTCACACAGCTCTTCCCAGCGGCCTGAGCCCAGTTCACACAGCTGCACCGTATCAGAGCTGAGCTTGAACACAAGCAGCCAAACCTGTGGGGGCTGGGATGGGGTTGCAGAGCCTGTTGGTGCATGCAAGGCCATAAGAGTATTACAACAGTTAACTTTCTCCACCTAGATGTGCATACAGTGATATCTTGGAGCTTCATAATGCCTTGTTTAACAACTCTTACTATTGGCTGTCTGAGGCAAGCGATAGGTGTGTATCGTTTACATCCGGAGAAGATCTAGGAATAAACTGACAGGTCATTTGTGGATGCAGGCTTTGGCTACTTTGACAAATACGAAGAGAGAGGTTCAGGATACAGCTTCCTTACTTCCACACTCCCTTCTCTGTACGAGTACAGCACTGATCAGTAACAGTAACTTGTTCTGTTAAGTAAAGGAAGTGCTTGTTTCTCTTTCAGTAGTGTGATTTCAGTATTCCCTTCTCACAGGAGTTCAGAATACAGAAGGAATTATTGGAGAGTGGTGCTGATAAATCCGGTCTGCACTGGCTGCTGGAGTCACAGATAAAACAATCTCTCCTTGCAGGGTGGGAAAAACGCAAGGGTTCAGCTATGAGAAGTGATCAGGTAGCATTGTCAATAGATGATGAATTTTGGATGAATGACAATGGATGTCTTTACCTTCCAGAAATCTTAGACAGAATACTTTAAAAGTTCAGGTAGACGGGTTATCTGTTCCACATTAGAAGTTTTTACCCAAGCAAGTGTTGTCGTTCGTTTATCATAACACACAAAAAAAACCCTAGACACGTGCTTAATACTATAAAGTTGCTTGAACAAAGGTGAGATCCAGTATTTCACTATTTTCTGCTAAAATGTCTACCATTCTTCAGTGAGTTATCACTAATGCTTATTATGAAAGGAATTATGGTTTTTAAAGGATTAAATTAGAAGCAGTCCTTCCTTCCTTCCCAGTTTCCTCAAAAGTGGATGGCCTTTAAGTTGGATGTAGAGCACTGCTGATTTTTTAAGTACTAGAAACAATAAATAATAGTAGGGAAAAGCAGAGGTGTATCCTTGACAAGTAATCTGCAGTGCAATGTCAGCCTTTGTGTTCAAGATGAGAGCAGCCTGAGCTGCTACGCAGCAGTTCAGCTACGTTGAATTTCACCGCATGTCGCAGTTGGAAGAATTTAAGTTCTAATGGCACTACTTAATACACTTTGGGAAATCCTCCTTCCAGCTTCTATACAACAGAAAAATTGTATCTGGGAAACACTGATGGAACTGAGGTACAGAATACTGAACCAGAAAAAACAATGTAATTTTTTTCTGTTGCATTTTAATAAATCGTAGAGGGTGAGTTTTTCTGAGATCTTCTGCATCTTTTTGCTGATAATATTTCAACTTCAAGCAAATTTTTTATTTCAGTGATAACACCTGAAACTTTCTTAAGAACTACAAAAGGAAAAAAATCCCTCAAACCTTCAAAGGTAATGTGCTGCAGAACAGGATGCTTAAGAAGCAGTTAATTACTTGTGCGATACCTTTTGATTCCTCTATTTGTCCTTCAAATTTTAGAGAGAAAGCAGTCCTCACATGCCTTTGCTGGATTGCAGCCCTAGTTTGTTCAGTGTCCATGGTTTGGAGAAAGGATGTTTGTGTGCTGCTCAACCTTTTTACTGTTTCCAGAGTTGTAGAAGCTGGAGACAGACTTCACAGAAGTTAAAATCCCCCAGAGAAAATGGCAAGCTTATGTGTCTCAATGTGGGTCTCACAGTGAATTGATCCTGGAAACATTCTATTAAAAAAAAAGGCTGAAAAAGTCTTTTTAAGGATAGGAGAATAGTTAAATAAGCATATCAAAGTTAACTGCCATTTCTTAATTATATCTAGGTCTGGTAGTGTTTCAGTGGCTGTTTTTATTAACGATCGGTTTCAGCTAAGCAGCAGCAGACAGGGATAAAAATCTAGAAGTTAATGAGGGATGGATTAATTATTCAAAAGGGTGCTGAATGTAGTAACAATAGCTAGACTATTTTCAACTGAGATTTAGTAAGCTATTTTGTTGAATTTCAGCATTGTTAGTGTTTTTAAAGTATTTTTAAAAGGTACTTTAAGAGAGCACTTCCCTGTTAAAAATCAAATCAGTAGGAGGGGTTTTTTTTTCCCTTGTTTTCTGTACATGTATTAGTAAAATTAAGCTTATCTTTGGAAAAATAAGAATCTGAAGACACAGAGAGGTATTCTGTGATGATGTAATCATTCTGTCAGACTACAGCTTCTTTTGTTCCCCAACATCACATAGTTATTGAATGAGTGTTAAAGAAAGCAAAAAGACCTATTTAACATCACAATATGCAGAGTTTGAAAAATGAAATTATCTTTTCCTAGAAAACAAATTATTTCTTAAAGGGTAAGCATGTCTGAATGCATTTTAGCAATGTTTATTACCGACAAAATACGTAGTAATAATTTTCTACCTACAAAACTTAAAAATTCTAAAGAGCAATAATTGTTTGGACAGGTAAGTTCTGGTATTTCACCAAGTCTCCTCGTAGACCACGGGCAGATTTAAAATGTGTTTTAGAGGATATCTGCATCAAAGTAATTTTTCTAGGTAAGGTAGTGATTAATGCATAGTGCTCTCTTAGAATTTAATTTTCTTTTTATCCTTCCCTACCTTAAATAAAATTTGCAGTTGGTGGGCAGAAGTTGTATGTGAGACTTTTTCAACGCAAGCTGAACTGGTTAAAGGTGAACAAAATAGAGTATGGAGAGATAAGTACGGATTTGTCACCAATGATTGAAGAACTGGCTGAAGCCAGGTTTCTGCAAACAGGTATGACCATAGGCGTTAAAAATAAAACCTGCAGTTGTGTCGTGTTAGAGGTTAATGCACTACATGCTTGTCTGTGCCTTGAGAATTAAAGAAGCAGGATAAAGATTTCAGGTGGATATGTTGTGTTACATTAATAATACAAGTGGTTAATGCACATTGAGTGATAGGGAGAGCTAAATAATGTTAAGGCTAAAGGTGGAACAGTAGACTTTACTTGCCCTCACCAGCCTCATCTCAGACCCTGAGCTTCTGCACGTTGGTCCAGGAGCTCTACTTAATATCCTTCAGTACTGCCCTGGCCTTGTCCGTCCCGGGCTGGCTGGACCTCCAAGCAGTGCTGCAGGTGTTTGTTTCCAGTCTTGTCTGTGGCCATGAACACACCCGTTACGTGTGATGGATCTCAGACGTAAATTGTAGTGTTGTCTGGAGTCTTACGTCCGGTTCGGCTCCCAGATCGACTCTGGACCTGATTCATCATCGTGCCCTTTCTGGGGCTGCCGGTGGAATCTGTTATCGGGACTTTTGCTCTGCCCATTCTGTTGGTGTATGGTGGGACTGCGCCGGGGCTGGTGAGGTCACTGCCAATGCCGTGGTCGCTGTTGACTCCTGGCTCATTCCCCCTTGTTGAGCAGCTCTGCTCTTGCTGCTCCCTGGCAGCACTTTTTTTGGGGGGGGCAAAGTTTTAATCATCAAGAAGACAAGTTTTTCTGAACAGCTTTTTTTTTTTGTAACTCAGCAGAATTTCTTTATATGTGCTTTTGTTTTGAAGCTGCAAAGGGATTTTTTTCTAATTATTCCATTCCGTCATATTGGACCTGTGAAGAGAATTAATGTAATTGCTAGCTCAGTGAACCAGCTAGCATCAGTAATACGTTTGAAGAATCTAAATCATTATATCAGTACTAGGTTATATGAATGTACCATACTTTGAGCTGTTGCTTGGTGTGTACGTATAGCACATAATGAATATGCGGATCATTTTACTTTTAGAATCTGAACTGGAAGACCTGTGTGAAGGGTTGGATTTGCTTTCAGCTCCTGAGCTAAAAACATTGGCAAAGATCTTTCACTTGCCAAACCCAAACGGGCAGAAACAGCAACTTGTGGATGATTTTCTGAGGCTGGCAAAGCAACGTTCCGTCTTCAGCAGGAGTCAGGCTGGCATTGGGACAGTGATTTTAAAAAGGTAACTGTTTATAGTTACATTTTGCAGGTGAATGTTAAATTATGCTTCAAAGGACTCAGGCTACATGCCTTTTGAAGAGAGGAATATCTTTAGTAAATTTATGAAGAAGAAAGGGTAGCATTAAGTTTTAATTCACAGTGAGTCAAGCAGAAGGGTAAATATTAGACTCTTTTTTAAACCATGTAATGCTTTTCAGCTGTGGACATCATTATCTCTAAACTTATTCAGAGAAACATTTCTGAATTATTTAGAGCAAAATCAGTGCAGAAAAGCATCTAGGAAGACACAGGGAAAGTCAGTGCCTAGTAAAGCAACTATCTGATGTTTGTTTGCTTGCGTAGCTATGTTTATTGTACAAATATTCCCCCCCACCCCCAAAACCTATCATGTGATTCCCCACAAAATCCTTGTATTAAAAGGAGCCTAGTATTGGAAAAAGAACTTTAAAGTCGTCCTTCCATGAAGAACTATTGCTATGTGAATTGCAGATTCTTCTTTCCTTATGCCAAAAGAGAGGCCTAATGCTAGCTTAGTGCTGAGCTTCACAACTAGAAGGTTTGCATAGTATGGTTACCTTCTTTAAAGTAATTTTATTTAGTTTTTGTTGTTCTTGAAATACAACAGGAGCTCTAGTGGTTCCCATTCTGTTAAAAACAGTGTTTCACACCGGTGTCATTGTCTCCAGTAGCATTGCCCTTCATTTGGTCCCCAGAGCCGTTATTATCTTGTGTTAGAGGATGTTGGGACTTTGTGATAAGTGAGCATGTTTTAATTTAAGGAGCTGCGGTTGTTTCCTCCTTCTAATCCAGGTATAGAAATCTTTAGTCTGAAAATACTTTGTATCACTTGAGATTTCATTTTTTCTCTTTCACACTAGGTACTTGAACTACATGACAGTGCATGATGCGTAATTTGTGTAAATATCTCTAACAGAAACAAAATTGTTTTCAGAATATTGACTTAAACTATAACAAAGGAAAGCTAGAAAAGTGTATATTCAGGAAATGGAAAGGAACTTGGGAAAAATAGTTATGTTCCAAAAAAGTCCTTGGTGCTGGCTTACTCCCTACTCCAAGAAAGAGGCTGATAGTTACTTGCTTGGGCACATCAACTTGGGGAACGTAATGCTCTTTGCTGTAGTTGACAGCTGAAATATTAGTTACCCCATGAGATCAGAGAAAATCCTGTTGTAAATCTGTGCTATCCTGTGGTCAAGTAGAAATCTTGTCTTGTATAAAAAGACTGGATGAAGATGTGCTCATCTATATACTTTCTCAAGCTGCTTCTTTCAAGGAAAATCAAGTTTACACATTAATTGGCTTGAAAACAACATTACACTTCATTCAATGTATTTGATTTTTTGTAAGTGATATAAAAAACATTTGTTATAGTAATTCTGTTTGTCCTTCTAGGGTGAAGGACCTGGCTGGAAAATCTGTCAGGGTCTGTAAAGGCCCTCGGGCTGTCTTTTCTCGAATTCTGCTGCTGTTTTCGCTGTCTGAGTCAGTGGAGGATGAAGAAGCTGGTAGTGCTGGTCAAGGCCAGCTGTCCACAGTCCTCATGGTAAACATGGGCCGTATGGTATTCCCCAGCTACACTGTAAATAGGAAAACACAGGTCTTCCAGGACAGAGAAGATCTTATCAGGTAGGGAAGCTTTGGCAGTCTGGAAATCTGTTTCTAGAAAAGCTTTTACTGCAGTTCTTGTGGGGGCAAGTAAGACTTAATCGTGTAGCACTCCAGATATAAATAGGTAGAAGTGCACTTTTGCAATGATTTTAAATGCATTTTTGTATCCAGGTAGGACTTGTAATTCACAGTGGCTTGCATTTTGAACCAAAAGAGTACACTTACTTGCTTCATGATCATCTGCTGATGACAGCTGGTTCATTTGCTGTGATGATTATTAGAATAGACTCTGAAGAAAAACAAAAAATACATTATCTGGTTTATAAGTAATTTTAAACATAAGGTACCCAGCTAGTGTAAACTCTGCTGGTCCTACAAGATTAAGAATAGAGTTGGCTGCATGGTTCAGTGTCTTTGGAGACTGGGAGGGAGTTTTTAAAAGGTATTGTATGGAGGAATTGATTTCTTCTAACTGTAGATGCTTTTTGAGCTTAATACAGTTGTTATGGCTTTTTCCGTTAGGTATGCAACTGCTGCTCATCTGTCAAATGATATAGCCACTGCCATGGTAAATGGGAACTGGGAAGAAGCAAATAATCTCTATATGTGTGCTAAGGAAACCTGGAACAAGCTGAAAAACCACCCCTCTTTGAGGTACTAAACTGGAAACGAGCCTAGTGTTCCTATGAAACTATTAAATGCATTATCTTAATTTTGGTACGTTTCCTTTTGAGGGAGGCTTATAGACTAGTGATATTATTTAAGCCTGATAAATTTAGAAGCTTTAATGTTCCTGAAAGCTTTGAACTTCCTGGTTGGTTGTTTAGCTTTTAAGTGATTATTTGAAAAGACCTTTTTTTTTCTAAAACTTCAGGAATGAATTGGTAGGCAGGGATAAAGCACTGAAACATTTCTGTTCTATGTGCCAATATAGGAGAACAAGAGCCTTATTTTTCCCTTGTCATGGTTTGTTTTTACAACTTTTAGACGAATAGCAATAAGTAGACTTTAAAATTCAGTGTGAACGAAGGAATGTTGCAAACGTTATGGGAATACATACTGGGTTAATCATCTCCTCAGACTTCCAAGTGAGTGTCGTTCAGGAAATATTACTAAAGATCTGAGAACTGAAATAACTTCTGTTGGTTTTGAAGCATCCTTCATCGGTTTCTCTTTTTAATTATTTTGTTTTCTGGCTTAATGATACACCAAAAGTTAAAGGCTTATGTTTGACATAAGAGAGATGTATTCCATTTCACACTGAAGACAGCTGGAAAATCTATTGTGATTTCAGTGATATATTCAAAAGACTTTGTCTTGGAAGGTAGAGGTGCCTACCCAAAAGAGGTTAGTCTTCTTTTCTGGGAGGAAATGCCTGTTCAGACCTTTTTCTTTTGTTCAACTGTGTTTCTCAAGTTAACCTTCTGACTTGGGAGAACAAATTGGTAGTAATAAAACATGATGTAATAAATTATTGCTTTGCATCTGATGTAGAAATTGTTAACTAATAATTCCACTGCTGTTGAAACCATAATATGCTGTGCAAGTGCAGCTTGCACCTGCTACCTCAGCTAAACTGTTTTCTTACCTTTGAGCAAGACTTTGCAGCTGGAATACTCATTTCAGTTCCATTTTGGTATGCAAGGCATTTAATTTTTGTAAAATGCTTAGTAAGAGAATTTGAAGAATTTAAATTGCCATCATTAAATCGATCTGAGCTGCTCTGATCTTTCAGCTATCACAGAGTTTTACCTGAATACCTGCGACATTTCACAGTTGGCTGGGTGTATACAAGAATCCTTTCTCATGGTGTTGAAATTTTGCAGAGACTTCACATGTACAAGGTAAAGTGGTGAAGTGAGTAGGAATACATGTTTAATGTGGCATTGTACATCAGTTTACATTTCTGATGTGGCTGGAAAATGCTGATAGTGTTTGCTAGGACTTGCTACAGTTCTCTCAGCAGATTACCTTTAAGGAAAAGTGCTGCTTTAGAAAGTTTTAAACTGTTTTGATTTCTGTTTGTGCTTTGGTGATTTACTATATGTAATCTACGATAAGACTGTTGCTGAGACACTGTTGTTTCGTTATTTAAAGATATCTGTGTTTCATTAGACTTGGCTAGTGCTATTTAAAAGCAAAAAGATAATCCTGGAAGAAAAGTCTTCTATGAAATCCCTGCCTCTTCACCTTAGGATCTAACATCTCCAAAGGCATCTGACTTACATGTTGAGGCAAACCTGATTATTCTGAAAAAGACTATGTCTCTGCAAAAAGGCAACAAGTAATATTCAGGTCTTTTTCATATGCAAGAAGGAATACAGAAAGGACCAAAAGACTCTATTTTTGGTGGCTGACCCTGAAGTTTAGATAAAAATATCTCTGTTCTAAGAGTTTTTAAAGTATACCTATGCACCTAAATGCATTGGGTGCTGAAGTAAAAATGGGATTTGAATTGTACAGAGACAAGGTGTTATAGTACCCAGTAATTAGAAGGGAACGTGACAAGCTAATTATCTAATGACACTTTAACTTGGTTTTCCAACTCAATTAATAAAGATATATAATCCTGTTGCTATAGGAAGCGGTGCAGGAGCTGCAGACCCTTCTGTCTCAGGACGTGTATTGTGCTGACAGCAGAGGGCGGTGGTGGGATCGCCTTGCTCTGAATTTACATCAGCATTTGAAAAACACTAAGAAGGTATCTTCACCACTGCATGCTGTAAGCTGGGAACACTGCAGTCATTGTTTGAAAACATTTTTTGAAAATATTTCATATGAGAACAACAGCGTGGTAGGCTCTGCTAAAAATGCAGATTTTGTTAGGAATCCCAAGCTCAGGCAACCAGTTTCTCCTACAAAATTCAATATTGAGTGCACCCTCTTCCTTGGTTGGTCTGCTTTTTTCTGTTGCGTAGAAGAACACTGTTTGGCATGAAGGATTGTATGGTGTCATCAGGCAGCAGCTTCCTCGTTGTTTTGCCTTCCAAATTTGTCCAGTGTGTGAGAAGCAGAGAAATTTCTTGCAGTAAACACTTTTGCTTCTGATGAGGCCATATCTGGAATGAAAAAACCAAACATGATCGGAAGGAAGTTTTTAATGTTTTCAAACAAAAAATGAAGATAATTAAGTCCTTAGCTAACTGTTGCCACTGAGGAGAAGGTTGTCTTCTATATCTGGACCAGTTTTGGTGTGGGGTTTCTACTGTAAGGGGTCAAGCAGGGGTTATCAGTCTTTAACAGCAAATTTAAAGTATTTCCATAGTCTACAGGAGAAACAGTAACTGACCTTGCAGTAGAACACACAGGGCAGTAGAATGTGTTTGTGCAAGCAAAACACATGATTTGTGCAGTGGGTGAACTTGCAGTCTCAAGTTTGAATGATGCTGTTCAGCTTTTAGAAATGCTGTGTACATGGTGAGCAGTCTCTGAGTTTCCTAAGTGATTAGCTGGCTTGTAGCCGATGAGAGAAAAACAACGACATGGGAGTGGCAAGGGTTGTGTGCAAGGATTATTGTAAATCTCTGTAGAGCTTTCAGGCACCTCTGGGAAGATTTCTGCAGCAGAATGTAAAGGAACCAGAGAAAACTGCAAGCTGTAGCAGAGGTTGGGCCTTTGAATTCCTGGTGAGCCAGCACCGGCTTTTCACAGTCTTTCTTTTCAGGAGCCACAAGGCAGAGAAGCCACTGTCTGACTCATTTTAGGGCTCAGTCGCAGTTCTGTGAATTTTCTGTGCAAGCAACAGCAGGTGGTAGTTGTATCAGCTGCTGGGCTGAGGATTTGTAAGGACTGGAGATTATGTCCATTTTTCCTGTCAGTCATATGCAAAGGAAAAATATTGTCAGTGATGGACAGTGAAACTCTGTAGGACTGTTGAGGTCACAGTGAAGTATGGGCAGACTGCAGATCAACTTTTAACCAGAAGACAAAAAAGACCAGTCTAATTAAACACACCTAAGATACCTGAGTAATTTGGCAATGAGAAATAGAGGTTAAAAAAAAAGTTTCACGTCCAGGAACAGTAGCAGTTGTAGAGTTATTTAAAATAAGCAGAGAATTACTTTTTTTTTCCTTGATGCTGCTTCCTTACCTCACTAAGGCTATTGAGAACTGGGATTAAAATGCTCGTATTTTGTGTTGCATTTTAATTCTCTAAGTCTGTTAAAAGGAAATAATACCATAGACTGTCAGCATCTGCAGTTTTCTCTTCTGCATCTTCTTCCCCCATATCAAGTTTTTTCTAGATTTGAAATTGGAAGTTGTACAAAGTAAGGGTTAGTCACAGTTCCTTATTTATAAATTAGGGCAGAGTGCCTTCCTCAGGTCGCAGAAAGAGTATGTCAGAACCATGATTTGAGTTAATTTTTGGAGTCCATATTTAACCCTGGATGTTTTTCAGTGCAGTAGTGCATTGGTCTAAAGTTTGTTCTGTGTATACATTCTTGCACAACTGGTCTGGTCCTTCTGTTTCTGTATTATGTGCTCTTAAGAAATTGGCTTAGAAATATTAAACTGATTTACCTTAGAACCAACTCTTCTTTTCTGGTCACTTGTGTAGAATTTATGCTTTCACATTTTTGTGCTCCTTAGATGAGTTGTTGTTTTGGGCTTAGTAAGAACAGACAGATGTGCACAGGTCTTTCTAAGTTATTGCTTCTTACCTTGCTCTTTGCCAGGCCGTTGACTGCATCAGAAAAGGGCTGGCGGACCCATTTGTACGTACTGGGCACCGTCTCGCTCTCTACCAGAGAGCCCAACGAATCCGGGACTCGCCAAGCTGCAAGCAGTTCAGGTGCCTGTTTCACGATCTGCCGATCATAGCTGTGGAGGATGCGACACATGTAAGTGACGTAGAGGTCTTTTTTCTTCTGACAAGCAAACGTAATCTGGGAGACTGTTGTTACATGCTATGCACCAGCCTCTGGCTTATTTGTGCTGCAGGAAGATGAATACAGATGTTTTTCTAAAACAAAAGCCTCTTGTAAACAAATATTTCTACTTAATAAATGGTCAGCTTCTTAGCTGAAGTCAGTCAGCTGTACACGAATTTAATTTGCGTTGCTTTCCTGAGTACATGTTGTGAATCTGACCAGCTATAAACTCCACTAATTTACCAGCAACACTCTCAGAACCTTTTTGTCCAAAGACTCTGGCGTTGCCTCTGGTGTCTTCAGGCCAAGCGTTCTGCGTGTAAGAAAAAGTAATAGTAACCTTAGCGTCTTGTCAGCCTGAGATTAATGGATCGAAAAATGCAGTTTTTAAGTAACCTTTGGGAGTTATGTGCATTAAATATGCACTATACAAATATGCAATGTGATGCACTTGTATTGGAATTGATTGGTTTTTAACTCATTCTTTTCCCTACTCTTGCAAAGATAATTCTATCTGCACGAAGTCAGAGCAGAGCCTCGAGTTCTCTCTCAGCTTCCTCACCACCTGTCTCCCTACAGCCCTTCTTTTTCTCAGTCCACAATCAATCTCAGTCATCAATATTCTTTCTTCCTAGTCCTGCATATAAACAGACTACATTCCCATCTGCCCAGCATTTTTGCTAGACCTTTTTTTTCTGAAAATTTTCCCAGTTTATAAAAGCTTAACAGACTGATTTGAAGGGAGTGGCAGGTTAAATTTTATTCAGCTGATTTTTGGAAACAAGTCTAGTTATGATTTTAAGAAAACTGAAAGGAAGGAATGTGTGTTTTAGGAGAGATTCACATACCTAGGGTGCAGCTTTTTAAATGTGATGCTGGAAAGTAACTAGTTCTTTTAATATGTTCAGGTTACAATCAAAGGAAAGCTGTGTCCTCAGATGGGAATGGGAAAATCTGTATTTCTAATGGAGGATGTTGGTGATGAAGAAGGAGGCGAAGACTTCAGTGTATCCACGGTCATGTGCTCAGTTGAGGAGCTGGCGTTAACTCATTACAGGCAGAATGGTTTCGATCAGGGTAACTAACTTCTTTTTTTTTGTGTAGTGAAATAGCTGTGAGAGTAAAGAACCAGTTTAGTAAGCAGTTTAGTTAATAGACCAGTTTTAGCTGATTGGATTACGCCTGTTTTTAGGCTGATTCAGTTTCCTTCCCAAATGGCACTAATATGTAATTTCCTTACCAAAATGCTCTAATATGTGTTTTCCACCTGACCTGCTTCCTGGTCTTTAATTATTTGCTGCCCTCATACACCTAAGGTGGTTTGGAAATGTGTTAGGAAAAAACCCAACGCTTCTCCTTTATGTCTGTAGAAAATTACTTACTTTGCTTTTCTTATCAGTGAACAGCTATTTTATTTGTTAGGTGTAAGATGCTAGCAGTGTCATTTCACTGATTCTTCCACTGATTTTTGGTACTAGATGAACATGAAAACAGTATATGCCATAGAAGACACTTAGCAATTTCTTTTGAAAAGGCTTGATTTTCAGCTCTATCAGTAGTTGTTTGTATATTTTTACATCTTCAGAGCTGTGAACAGCCATGGACAAATAAGAATATAAAGGTCTGTTTTGCAGGAAAAAAAGCCAAATACAAAAAGGTAGGCAGGTTATTTTTTTAAGATAAAATTTATATTTTTACATACAATATATTTTAGTATAATTTTATATTATTGATACTTTCCCAAATACTGTTGCAGGAAAAGTGGCCGTTTCAGAAAAGGGTAAATGGGAAGGTGACAGTGTTTAGGAATTGGGAGAACTGTAGTGAAGTGCCCACTCAATTCCTCCCTCCCGGCCACTCACCATCAGTCTGGGCTCGGTGGCATAGGACAAATTTTGAGCGCACAATGGCCATGTGTGATGTAGTGGTAAATATTCCACTCTAGTATCTAATGATACATATAATATAGACAAAAAACCAACACAATTATACGTAGTAATACTATATATTATACAATAGACAAAATCTGATTATATACTATAAATATATATTATGTTTTTACTATATTATAATCAATATTATACAAATGTAGTAATACAGAATATAAATAATGTAACATAACACATAATACATGATACATGTCATAGAATGTGTATTAACTAATTTATATTTTATTTATATTTTAAAATAGAGGGGGGTAGATTTAGATTGGATATTAGGAAAAAATTTTTTACAATGCGAGTTATAGAACACTGGAACAGGTTGCCCAGAGAGGCGGTGGATGCCCCATCCCTGGAAACGTTCCAGGCCAGGTTGGCCGGGGCTCTGAGCAACCTGATCTGCTTGGAGATGTCCCTGCTCCTTGCAGGGGGGTTGGACTGGATGGGCTTTGAAGGTCCCTTCCCACCCAAACCATTCTGTGATTCCGTGATTCTATATATGTATATGTAGTGCTTATAATACATATTAGTATAATAATACAGAAATGTGAATTTATATACATAATCTATCGTGCAGTTATATGCTATAAATATATACAATTATGCATTTATAATTACATATGAAATATTTAAATAGTTCCATTGTTATGGTATGCACAGTGTATTATATACTGTGTACTATATACTATCTGTTACATACTGCCTGTTCTTATTACTGTATAATATGTGACGTAATAAATACATTTTTGCATGTGCATATAGTATATAGAGCACGTATGAGATATACATTCCTGGGCTGGGTTTGACTGGCTGGAGTTAACTTTCTTCATGGCAGCCGTTAGGCGGCTGTGGTTCGGGTTGGTGAGCACCGGTGTGGATCCCCGGGGACGTTTTAGCTGGTGCTGAACAGCTTTCTCCGTGTCTCCCTGGGGCTGGGCCAGGGGCTGGGTGGGGACACGGCCAGGCCAGCTGACCCCAGGTGACATTACGCGGTGGGCACATTCCCTACCGTCCGATGTCACGCTCAGCAATAAAACTCTGCGGGGGGAGTTTTCCAACGTAGCTGTTGCTGAGCATCGGTCTGCTCGTGAGTGACCGCTTTTGCATCACCTTTCTCCCTCCAGCCCCTGCCTCCCCTGGTCGCTTATTAAACTGTCTTTATCTCAAGCGTTGTGGGTTTGTGTGCTTCCCTTGCTTCCTCACTTTTTCCCTTCCAGCTGTCTCCCCCAGCCTGCCATTAATAACAAAACCATTAATAACAAAATGGTTTTATATATATAAAAATGTTTTTTATTGCACATAGACATACACACATATGAACACAGCATGTTTGGGTCATGATGGTTCAGTACCTCTTCATATGAGATTGCTCTAGAAATGAATGTTTCCATTTTTATTCCATTTTGTCCGTTAGGTATCCATGGGGAAGGCTCAACGTTTATGACGCTGTATGGTATTCTGATGTGGGATATCATTTTCATGGATGGCATCCCCGACGTCTTCAGAAATTCCTATCAGGTACTTCTGCAAGGCTTGCTTTAGTTCATTTTGCTGTGGACTCTGTAACCGTGTTAGAAAGCTGCTTTTTTTCCTTTGGGCTCAGATTAACATTTTATACCGAGTGGCTTTCCAGACAGACCTTGCTGTTTGCTTGGTTTGATCATCTGTCATACTGGGCTCGTTACTGAAGGGCTCCTTGATAACTAATTGCTGTGTAAGGCTGGATTGACTGTCAGGAAGGGTGGGGTTCATCTGGCTGATGCGTGTGTCCTACAGCTGAACTCACGGGTCCAAGCTGCCTTTGTAGGCAGTGGAAGGCACCTGCTGTACCATGGCGTTGTTCATCTCATTTGAAGATGACACATTCCAGAAAAAAAAAAATCATCTGTTTATTTTCAGTAGCTTTTAAAGGGAAAGTCACATTTTTTAAACTCAGGTTTGTTAACACTCCCACCCACTCCACCCCAACATGTTTATGCTTTTGAGATCATTCCTCCTTTTTGTGCAACCCCCCTGCCAGGAGCAGGGACATCTCCAACCAGATCAGGTTGCTCAGAGCCCCGGCCAACCTGGCCTTGAACGTTTCCAGGGATGGGGCATCCACCGCCTCTCTGGGCAACCTGGGCCAGTGCTCTACAACCCTCAGTGTAAAAAATTTCTTCCTAATATTGAATCTAAATCTACCTCCCTCTATTTTAAAACCTTTACCCCTTGTCCTATCACAACAGGCCCATCTTTCCTGTAGGCCCCCTTTAGACACTGGAAGGCCACTCTAAGGTCTCCCCGGAGCCTCCTCTTCTCCAGGCTGAACAGCCCCAGCTCTCTCAGCCTGGCCTCATCCTCAGGGCTGCTCTCAATCCATTCTCCGCCCAGCCTGGATTTGTGCCTGGGATTGCCCCGACCCAGGTGCAGGACCTTGCACTTGGCCTGGTTGAACTTCATGAGGTTGGCAGGGGCCCACCTCTCCAGCCTGTCCAGGTCCCTCTGGATGGCATCCCTCCCCCCCAGCACGTCGACGGCACCACACAGCTTGGTGTCATGGCGAACTTGCTGAGGGTGCACTCAATCCCACTGTCTATGTCGCCGACAAAGATGTTGAACAGGGCTGGGCCCAACATGGACCCCTGAGGGACGCCACTCGTGACCGGTCTCCACTTGGACAGCAAGCCGTTGACCACCACTCTCTGAGTGCGGCCATCCAGCCAACTCTTCATCCACCGAGTGGTCCGTCCATCAAACCCATGTCTCTCCAGTTTAGGGAGAAGGATGTCATGCGGGACAGTGTCAAAAGCCTTGCATAAGTCCAGGTAGATGATGTCTGTTGCTCGTCCCTTGTCCACCGATGCTGTCACCCCATCATAGAAGGCCACCAAATTGGTCAAGCACAATCTGCCCTTGGTGAAGCCATGTTTGCTGTCACCAACCACCTCCTTGCTCTCCGTGTGCCTTAGCATCGTTTCCAGGAGAATCTGCTCCATGACCTTGCCAGGCACAGAGGTGAGGCTGACCGGCCTGTAGTTACCCGGGTCCTCCTTGTTCCCCTTTTTAAAAATGGGAGTTATGTCCCCCCTCTCCCAGTCATCAAGGACCTCACCAGACCGCCACGACTTCTCAAATACGATAGCCAGTGGCTTGGCAACTTCATCCGCCAGTTCCCTCAGGACCCGCGGATGGAGCTCACCAGGTCCCATGGACTTGTGCACCTTCAGGTTCCTTAGATGTTCCCAAACCTGCTCTTCATCCTCACAGTCCCTGCTTGTGCCTTCTACAGCTTGGGTGGCGGGCAAGAGCCCTTGTCAGTGAAGACTTGAGGCAAAAAAGTCGAGTACCTCAGCTTTCTCCACGTCCTGGGTAACCAGGACACCAGTTCCCTTCCGGAGGGAGCCTACATTTTCCCTGGACTTTCTTTTGTCCCCTACATACCTATAGAAGCTCTTCTTGTTACATTTTATACCCCTGGCCAGATTCAGTTCTGCCAGGGCTTCGGCCTTCCTCACCTGATCCCTGGCCACTCGCGCAGCCTCTTTGTAGACCTCCCAGGCTACCTGTCTCCGTTTCCACCGTCTATAGGCCTCCTTTTTTACTTTCAGTTGGTCCAGGAGCTCCTTGCTCATCCACGCTGGCCTCCTGGCCTTTTTGCCCAACTTGTTCTTCATCAGGATGCACCTCTGCTGAGCTTGGAGGAGGTGCTCCTTGAATATAGACCAACTTTCCTGGGCCCCTCTTCCCTCCAGGGCCGCCTCCCATGGCACTTGGCCCATCAGGTCCCTGAAGAGGCCAAAGTCTGCCCTCCTGAAGTCCAGGGCATGGAAGTCCAGCTTGCCATGTAGTTTCCTCGCTGCCCCGTGGATCTTGAACTCCACCATGTCATGGTCGCTGCAGCCAAGGCTGTCCTTTAGTTTCACATCCCCCACCAGCCCCTCCCTGTTGGTGAGCACAAGGTCGAGCGTGGCACCCCTCCTTGTCGGCTCCTCTATCGCCTGCAGGAGGAAGTTGTCATCCACGCATTCCAGGAACCTCCTGGACTGCCTGTGCCCTGCCGCGTTGTCTCTCCAACAGATGTCAGGGTGGTTGAAGTCCCCCATGAGGACCAGGGCCTGTGACCGTGAGGCTGCTCCTATCTGGCTATAGAGCGCCTCGTCTGCTCTGTCCTCCTGGCCAGGCGGCCTGTAACAGACCCCCACTGTAACGTCCCCTCTCCGTCCCCATCCTCTAATCTTGACCCATAAGCTCTCTGTCAGCTCCTCCTCCATCCCCAGGCGGAGCTCCACACACTCCAGCAGGTTGCTGACGTAGAGAGCGACACCCCCTCCTCGTCTCCCCTTCCTGTCCTTTCTAAAAAGCCTGTACCCCTCCATGTTGACGCTCCAGTCGTCCCACCACGTCTCCGTGATGCCAACAAGGTCGTAGCCCTGCTCATGTGCACACATCTCCAGCTCTTCCTGTTTATTCCCCATGCTGCGTGCATTGGCAGGGCCCCCGACAAAGCCAATGTGCTGGCTCGAGCAGCAGGAGTTCTTCTGGTCCACAGTTTAGGTTTTCTTGCACTTCCCTGCGATCCTTCCTTGGCTTCTGGGCACTTGGTGCTGGCACTGGTGCCATGCCGGCAGTGGTGGGCTGGACTGTGCTCCCTCTCCCCAGCAGCACCAGTTTAAAGCCCTCCAGATGAGCCTGGCAAGCCTTTGGTCAAGGACATTCTTCCCCTTCTCAGTTAGGTGCACGCCGTCTGCCCCAGTAGCCCAGGCTTCTCAAAGCACGCCCCGTTGTCTCAGCAGCCAAACCCCTGTCTGTGGCACCACTCCTTAAGCCATGAAGTGACCTGCCAGATTTGTCTGGCGCTTCCCAGCCCCTTCCCTTTGACCGGGAGGATCGATGAGAAGACCATGTGTGCCCCAGAGTCCTTGACTGTTGCTCCCAGGGCCCTGCAGTCCCTCTTGACGCGCCTCAGGCTGCTGCCGGCTGCATGGCTGGCACCCACGTGAAACACCAGCAGTGGACCGCAGTCCATGGGTCGTACGAGGTTTGGTCCTCTCTTAGCGACATCCCTGACGTGAGCCCCCGGCAAACAGCACACCTCCCTACAGACAGAGCCTGTTCCTAGGCTGTATTTTTGGGGGATTCACTGTGGCAGCAGTTTGTATGAGGCTATTTTTTGCCCTTTTTTTTCCTAAGAAGTGCTCTGCATTTGATTTTGAAAAGCCACTCAGCCACGCCGTGCTAGCCCTTTGTCATCCTTATTCAAAAGTGCTTAATTGCTGCAGTGGCTTTACACAATAGCTGCCTCAGCGCTACACAGAAGGGTCTCTGCTTTTAGGTGGCTTGAGCAAGAGGCCACAGTTTTATCACCGCTTTGGTCTTCCCACCTCAAACTGGTCACGGTGGCTGAGCAGTCTTGATACCCATTCCAAATCCTGACCAGAGTGTTACTGCTCACAGAGGCAGGAGAGCAGACAGCTCACTGCTGTCTGTTAAAGGAAACCTCTGTCTAGAGGGCAGAAACCAAGAGAGCACAGGCTGGGTCCAGGGTTTGTTGTGCTGGCACTGGGTGTTGTTAAAATACGTGCAAATCTTTTCCCATTTAATAAAGGTTTATGTGGTGGCTGGTCAAGTTAAATCAACTCTGAGAGAATTTGGTAGTTGAGGTAAGAAAAAGATAAAGTAGGGCATTGTCATTCCTGGAATTGCTGCTTTGCTGGCAGCTCCTCAGAGCTGTATTTGCCTTTTTTTTTTTTCTTTTTCCAGACCTTCCCCCTGGATTTGTACACGGACAGCTTCTATGAGAACAGGCGGGATGCCATTGAGTCCAGACTCCAGCAGCTTCAGACAGCTTCCTCAGAGGCACTGGCAAAGCTGGTCGCTGACGTCTGGACCGCCCAGGAGGGAAAAGCAGCGGCATTAGTGAGCTGGGGGCGGTTTACTTCCCTCCAGCAAGTTCAGGTGAATAACTGTTGTCTAGAATAGGCACGCTGTTTGATGAGGCTCGCCGTTACATCACACACAGCCGAAATGTGCTCAGTTTGTACTGCGGCACGGAGCCCAGACTGATGGTGAGTGCTGGGCGGGAGGAACTGAGTGGGGACTTCAGCGCCATTTTCCCTAATCCCACGTACGGCTGCTCTTTTCTGGTATGGTCGCTTTCCTGCAACAGTAGTTGGGAACACAGTGGGGACATTGCTGTAGGTAACATCTACTTTAGTTTCTTGCTACACGTGACTAAACAAAAAAAAAAACTGAGATGGGCTGTAGAACATTCTTGAGAGAGTTGGGGAATGGCTGTACAGGAAATGAGGAAAAGAAAAAAGCCAACTACCAAAACTTCTCTTACAGAGCCTCATCTCTTGCCTTGGAGGAGTGTTCCTGAGCGGTGTGTTTAGGCGACTTTCCAAAGATCTGCGCCATTGCAGAGGGGGACTTCCTGACCTGGTTGTGTGGAGTACTCACACGAGTCACTTCAAGGTACATTGGAGAGCGTGGGATGACTCGGCGCCCTGTTGATCTTACCCTTGGGTGTAAAACCCTCCAGCCGTCAGCACGTACAAACTGTATTTTTCTGTTGTGGAGGTTAAACCTGCTGCTTGTTTGCCTAGTGGCTACGGCAAGCAGTGGGTGATGGTTTATCTGCTTGTCATCACATTCTGCTGTAGCTTCAACGGGCATAATGAGAAGCAGCAAGAGATGGCCAGGTGGTGTTGTAGAGTAGGTCTTAAGGATGAAGCTACTGTGCAGCAGCTGTTACCAGTCAGTCATACACATCCTGCCTGTTGTCAGCAAGGGCTGCTAACGTCACCGCTGACACCCAAGCTCGAGCATGAACCTACCACACCTATGGCTGTCTGCTACAGAAATGGAGTAGATCAGCATTGCTTCTCTCTGGCATGGTAGTGGAATCCCTCAGCTGCCAGAGCAACTTGTTACGGATTTATGAAACACAGCTGAATAGCAGAAGTTAGTTCTCTAGAACAAGTTGTTGTCAGCATCAGCTGGAATGGGTGAGGTTGGCATCCTCATTCAGCAGTGCCCGTGTCTGTGTCTTGGTGGATATTTACTATATAAAATTTCATTCTCTTACAGTTAAACTTTGGAACATGGGCTAATAATGTAGCACCCACTGAGCCTTCCATTGTGCTAAATCTGTATTAATTGTGTTGCAAATAACAGCCATAAAAGAATGTTTCTCTTAGTCTGTGGGAGCCAATGATCTTTCAGTTCCCCTACAGGCACGCTACTGATCATCCCCGTTTCTTTGCAGCTGGTGGAAGTGAAGGGGCCCAATGACCGCCTGTCCCACAAGCAGATGCTCTGGCTGAGTGAGCTGAAGCAGCTGGGTGCCACAGTGGAAGTCTGTCACGTGCAGGCCGTTGGAGGCAAGAGTAAACGCCTCAGTTGACAACAGAGCGCTTCGTCACCTGGGTAACTTGGGTGTTTTAAGGGAACTGGCATGACACACACTACGGGCTGCTGCTTATTAAAAGTAGTTTCTTCTAAAATTCTGGTTTCTTGAACATTACTGTAGTTATTTTTAGCACAAAACATTCTAAAAAAGTTTTGAGAAGAGTGTCAGTGTAAGTTACTGCACGTAACTCTGTTCAGCAGAACAAAGCCTTCCTCTCCATACACAATTCATAACTTTTTCTATGGAAGGTGGTCTGGGGGTTTTGCCCAGTACAGAGAAACAGCTGCCATCACGCTGGTGCCAACAGAACATCCTCTACCATAAAAAACGTGGTGGACCAAGTCCTGATTATTTCCATGCTGCCTGTGAAGCCAGAGTTCACTTTGTTGTGCAAGTTTCCTTGCAAGGTGCAAGTTTAGTGCCATTCCAGGACTGTCGGGACCAGCACCCTTCTTTAACTGTCCCCACTACGATGGCATGGAGTAAGGCATAAAGCTTTTTTTTTAAAGACAGTTTTAATGTGCTGCTGTGTATCAAAGGATAATTTATTTAGCAGCTCATTCTGTTGTGAGTATCTCTATTATCGGTATTGTCCTGGTTCTGGCCAGGATAGAGTTAATATTTACCTGAGCTGGGTGGAGAACTGAAGCTGGTAGCCCCTATGGCTGGGATAGTTAACTAATTAGCTAACAGCTGGGGTTAATTTACCCAAATTAGCCAAAGGGCTATTCCATCCCATCTGACATCATGCTCAGTATATAAGTGAGGAGGGTGCTGAAGGGAGGCCCTCCTCGTTGGAAGAGACTGGATGTGGAGATCTGTTGTGAGCTATTATACTGTATTTGTGTTCCATCACTCTCTTGTTTTCTTCTGTCATTACTGTTAAATTTACTTTTTGTTCAATCTCAACCCGCGTGTTTGGTTTTTTTTTTCCCTGGTTTTCTTTTGTTTGTCAAATCTCCTCCTATTCTCTCGGAGAGTGGGGGGAGTGAGAGAGAGACTGCGTAGTCTGGTCCCCGTTGGGGCTGAACTACGACAGGTATGAAGGGGAGACAGTTGTGGTAGCAGGGAGGAGTCACTCGTGCCAAGATCACTGCGCTCGTTTGCAGTGCCTCGTTCATCACAGTCCGTGTTGCCTCACGTCAACTCATTTGTTCTCATTCAGCAATGTCAGTCAGTTGAAATGGAATCAAAAGGCTGAGTTCTCTTAGGACAACAAAATCCTGTGGGTTTGTCTCAGCACACAGGAAACATCTTTCCTCTGCAGTCTTCATTCTCCTACTGAGTCAGTTTTCCCGATTCTGGAAATTCGGCTCCCACACAAACAGCAGAGACTGACACAGCATGCAGCCAGAAATTAAGATCATTTGCACATCTTTTTATTAACCATCTTTCTACAGCACAGTGTGCATTTCCTGGAAAAAACAAACACCAACCCCCTCCCCCCCCCATTTTATTTGTTAGAGGAAGTGAAAGACAACGGCCTGAAGTTCGCTGTGAAAGGTATGAACTTTTATTCAGTCTAATTCACTTCACATTCACAACTCAGCATCAGGATTTTCTTTTCTTCCTGGCACTGCTACTTTAGGTAATAAATCGTTATCAGGCACAAAGGTTTTAGTTTCAGTTGAAATAGCGAACTCTAAACCATCACAGCAACAGCACTAGAAACCCACTGCCTAGAGCACTTTGAGGTACTGTCTCTCACGTTAGAGGCAATTGGAAGATTTCATCCTTTGCTTAAATATGTTAGAAATTTTTTTGGTTTTAATGTCTTTCTGTCTCGGAGTCAGCCAAAGCCTCTGCCCCGCTTGCTACATTGTCGTTAGGAGCACAAGGCAGTTAATAGCAAAGTGGTATTGCAGGCGGGTGCGCACTAGACGCACGTGCAGGCCTGGGCACACGCAGACACACACCCCCCCCCCCCGGCATGAGGGACATTTCTCTGACCCATGGCAGTAAACGCCAAATGAAGCTGCACCACCACGATCACTGCGTGTACAACCCACCCTGCCTCGCAGCGACACCAGAGGCACACTTCAACCGTACCCACCGGCGCTGCGTGTCCCCCCGCGCGGTTTACAGTGTAATACAAAAGTCATGGCAGAACAGCCAGTAACAGCCAAAATAGTGCACGTTTTCTAGAAACAGACCAAAAAAGAGAAGCTGCTTGGTAGTTTTTCTCCTCTTGCAACACCAAGATGGCATTAACGGCATCTCGTTTTAAATGGTGAACAGAAATCACGACTTGAAAATGTGTACACATATACAGACACACATATACACACACTGTATGTCAGCGTTCCGCACACGGCAGTTCGATACGTCCTCACAGCCCAGAACCGCGTCTGGCAGTTACTCCAGGCGTGCCGAGCAGTCCCTCCCGACTGCTGATAAGGCAACTGTGCCGAGTGGGGAATATTTTACAGTTCCCATTTAGTACCTGTCTTTCAAAAGTGAACTGAAAAAATCAAGCTGTTCAACTGAAGAGGAAGAACCACCATACACAGGCGCGCACGCAGAGCAGCCGTCCGGGCTCCGCAGAGGGCAGGGCCGCCAAGCCGGAGCAGGCGGGATGGCGGCCGCGTCTCCAGGGCAGCGGGGATGGCGCCCCTTCCTCCCTGCCCCCAGCTCCTCCCCAGGCTTACCGTCCCTCAGCCTCTGCCTGCCTCACTCCCCTTCTGAACTGTGTAAAACGTCTTTTTAAGTCTGTTTGGCAAATAGATATTTAGACAGGTTCTGTTTATTATAAAGGCATATTATTTTAACCCCTCCCGTGCTATATATATATAAAATACAAAGACCATCTGCAGCATCTGTACACATCTTAGAACTGAAATGTAAAAATGTCTGAAATCTTACAAAAGACAATCCTTTTAAATACAGTACCCATTTTTTCCCCCAAAGGGTACTAGCCTAAACACTAATATTTTTTTTATTCCACCAGCTGCCTGTGTGGAGTAATTTATTTACATATTTTTGGTACCTTTAAATCAAAAAGGTTAGACTTTTAAGAAAAAAAGAAAAGACACCATAGTTTTAACTGTAATTTTAAAAAGAGGAAAAAAAATTGGTACCAAAAGACACTAACTAAGCACACAGGTTGAGGTCTTTCATGTCAGGGCCAGGGAAGGTAGGTAAGCTAATGGAGAGGGAAAAAAAAAAAAAAAAAAAAAAAAAAAAAAAAAAAAAATCACAAAAGCAAACTCATACAAACATTTGAATAAGGAACTGAACAAGCCAGATGACTGCTCCAGCAAGCGGGTAAATAAACACAACTAGTTTGTGGACCATTTAACACGCTCAGACCGTCTTGCGGCATCACGAGGCAAGTGAGGTGAGCACGTTTTATCCTCACAAACAGCTGGCCAGAGCCAATCTGGCACTGTGGCGTGCACGTGCAAACACACACGTGTGCGCGTGCACACACACACACTCAGCCTCTTTGCATAAGACCAGGTTTTTGGGGTTTGGTTAGTTAAAAAAGAAAGTCTACCCCCAGTCCCCCATCAGCTCCCCTCTACAAGGAAACTGCCGCTCACCCCTGCCAAAGCAAGCGCAGTGGGAGAACGCAGCACGAGAACGCAGCACGCCCAGAGCGCCCAGTTCGCTCTTGTTGTAATGAGTCTGCACGGGACTCTGCTAGCGCAAGGCTCGTGCCTGTAAGGCCACTCCAGACACGTATTCTTTAAAATTACTTGAGCAATCTTGGCCATCCAGACCGCACAGTGAGTCAGGCTGGTTTTACAAATGAAGAGCTCCAAACGCCATCCCTCCCCGCCCTCTCTGAACTCCAGTACCCTGGGTATCACCCTACAGCCTCCCCACGCCCCCGATAACGGAGAACAGCTTCTCAAGGCAGAGAACAGCAGCTCGGTGTTGGTTCAGTGGCGTTTGTGTTCTACACAGAAATCGGTTACTGTAAAACACAGCCTCGCTGCTAAGAGGAGCTGACAGAAGCCTCAACCTGTGAGAACGACACAGGTTCCTCCACCCTCCCTCTGTACACACTTTACTCTCTTCCTTTTCTCCCTCTGGAACAAGAGGCTTTTTCTGGCACAGCTTCCAGGGAGAGGTACCATTTAAAAGCTTTCAGAGCAAAGAGGCGGCTGCGTTAAGCAGAGGAGGCTGTTGGACAGAACTCCCTCAAGCCGTGCTTGTCCCCTGCACTGTCCTTAGGGACACGTGTCCGTGACCAAGAAGGCACCGCTCCTCCAGTACCTGCTTACAAGTGACAGCAGCACCAGTACCCCTTGTGGGTTTGGGCACTGGGAGCACGTCCTCCGTTCTGGAACCCAGTACGGCTTCAGTATGAATCCTGCTGAACGCTACTGCATCCTATGCATCCTACAACAGGATGAGGAAAGGGCCGGCAGGGATCAGGAGCCGCGCAGGGACATAATGCCGAGTACTGAGATGCTTAAATAGAAAAAGTGAGGCTCTTATCAGACTCAGAAACAAGCTTCACCCTAAAGAGGAAAAACCTGCTGTCTCTTGAGCCGGCCTGCTCCAGAAACGGAGAGGGGGAGGCCAGGGGTGGAACAAGAACTCACCATAACAACCTGTTGTAAAAAGGTGGGGTGGGGGGTCAGCTGCATAATTATTGTTTGCTCCCAATTAAAGGCACTTCTACAGCTACTGCAATACCAGATCTACAGTAAGTGTGTTAAGGTGAACAGTGCATCGTCCTGAAGTCGAGTCCTACAGTCCAAAGTCACGCCCACGACAAAGAGCACAGATCTGACTAACTGTTAATGAACACGTTCTGGGGAGAAGGGAAAGCGAACAACCCCCTCCGTGGGTACACACTGCACGAACACGTATGTCGGGTGATCAGGTCACAGGACACTGTATGTATGTATGTATGTATGTATGTAAGCTTCCTGAAGAGGCAATCTGATAAAACAGTTTGTTCGCAGATTTCAGCCATCGGTCTGTGCCCACTGCACCTCCCCACATTCATTTGCCACGCTGGGGAAAAAAGATATTTCAAGCAGAACCCTCGTTAATGACCACACCAAGCCTTTCAATTAGCTAATGAAACGCTCCATCGTATGTAATGAGCCAAACCACAAAACAGAGAAGGAATCAGGAACCAGAAGCCCTAGCAGATGAGAACTAGTGAAGACAAAATTGTGCGATTTGAAGTATGACTCGCTTTGCTTTTAAATATTTGTGCAAAACTTACGTAATGTTTGTATAGAAAAATTATTACAGCTGTCAATGCCGCATTTAGCAGTGTTAACTTAGAAAAGACAAAGTGATATGCTGTGTTCTCCCCAAACCTTGACACCATCGCATCATCTTAGTCTTCATTTGCAAGCGTCTCGGTGGACAGCCAGATTTTGGCACCACTTAAAAATTTGCTCAAAGGCGTTCCCAGAATGCTCCGTCTGCACAGGTTCCCTACGGGGGAAAAGGGGAACGAGGAGGAGAGGAAGTCTGGGGCCGCAGAGGTGTCATTTAAACCGCTCGCTCTGAAGTACATCCTGCTCTGATCCAGTTCTGAGCAGCCGCCTTGCAAGGGAGAGTTGCTGTTGTACTGCCGAAGATTCCGGTTTAACATGTCCACTTCGTCGGCCAGCAAAGAAACTTTATGGAAAGCGGTGATGAAGCCGCCGTGGTTAATCTGGGCCTCGGGGACCCAGCGGAAGTAGCAGAGTTTCCACAGTTTTATTTGTGTTCCGGAGATACGGGGCAGAATTACGCCGTGCAAATCAACAGGCTTCGCAAACCAGTCTCTGAAGTACTGCTCCATGCTGTTGCTCTGACTCTCCGTCTGCTGCAAGAAGTCTGGTTTCAGTTTTAGTATCAGCGAGTTTCTTCTTGGAAGGAACTCTTGCTCACTGATGATTCCGTTTTTCAGTGCTGGGGGCACACCTCGCAATGTGGAGCTGTAGTTTTTCTGCAGAAAATAAATACCGGTGATTTTGCAGTTTCACAGCAGATTTCCCTGAGCTGCCAGGGTGCGTCATCCACAGAACTGATCTGACCTTTAAACTGTCCTGAGCTTGTGAGTCACCACTGCAGGGCTCCCACGGCAAACTGTGGCCACCTGGGGCCTTTAAAAAGAAATGTGTGTTTTCTAGGCTTTCTAAAACAACAAATGATTGAATTAATCTGTATTCACTGAAAAAACTGACAACCCTGGGGGAAAAAGGGGCATGTCATCACTTTTCCATAGGTGAAATAATGCAAATGTTGGCAGGGAGCTGCTGAGCTGATATCAGAACTGATATGAGAAAATATCCAGGAACACACGGCTCCACAATTCACAGCTTCACCTCTACAGAAAGCCATTTCTTTAACCTGGGAAGCTAAGAGAATTAATGCTCCTGCTGCTGCACTGAGGGCGTAAAACACTACATACCTGTAAACTTTTAAGCATTAACAGCTTATGGTGAAGCACAGAAACAGTCCATGGACAGACAGACATCACGACAGTTACCTTTGAGCGCTTGAAAGTTTTCACGGCTCCGTTTTGTACACACGGTGCGCTCTTTCCAATATACAGAGGGTTGTGAAAGAGCAGGCGATCCCTGCTTGTAAACTGAAGGGACCAGTCCCAAACACACGGAAATCTGAGGCCTTTCTCATCACCCAGTTGAATATTTTTGCTTATGGCAAATTCCTGCAAGAAGTTAACATTCAGGCATATTAAAAAAAAAAAAAAAAATAGGCTTATACACAAATCTTAATTATAAACAAGCATGTAACTGTTGGGCAAAGAAGAGCAGAGGTATAATTTAGAGGTGGCTGCAGATCACAGCAACAGAGCAGCAAGGCAGCCTGCTGCTGCAGAGAACAGCTGTACCCTGCCTGTTCTTCATTTGTGCAAGGCAGAGGCAGCACTAACGCTTACTTAGCAAAAACTACTTTTCAATGGTATTAAATTTATTGTTTGTTTATTCTTAAACCCCCCAAATTTATTTTGAGAATACACTAATGGTCCCTCACTGCTCTACGTCTTTGTGAGGTAGCTACTTACAACTTTAAAGGGAAAATATTTAACAAAATAACTAAGTTTTACTTTTATCAGCCATCAAATGTTTTCTACAGACAGTTGGGATCAGCTCCAGTTTTCAAAAACAAATTTAAGCGTTCAGTTTTCTAAATACCTCCATTGAGCATTACTGTTTGAATATCACGCAGTCCTTTCCAACTTTTTAAACAATTATGTCAAGAGATTTCAAAGCCTGTCTGAGGTGTGACATTCTATGTATTGCCCACCATTCTACTTTACCAGTTGCAGATATAAATCTGTTTCCTAGAGGAGTACAAATAATAATGCACAATAACAACGCTTTTCTAAAAAAAAAAAAAAAAAAAAAAAGAAATTAAATAGATTTTCTTCTTGAGCAGTTAGTTACTGTCTACGCAAAGATCACCTGAAAGGACATTCTGATCATATTCATCTGGGGAGCTGAATATTTTGCGATGTTTTGCAAAACCCAAAGGAATGCCATTTAGCTGAGACGACGTTATTTCCAGAGGGCACGCTGAAGTCCCTTATTTGAAAAGCAGGCATTAACACTTCATACTCACAGTGCTTTCCTTGACTCGCTGATGAGGAGAATTGAAAAGGAAAGTGCCGAAGAGCGAGATGCGCGCGCTGTCGTACAGGATGGTCAAGTACATTTCTGAAAACTCGAAGGCTGCTGGGTATTGCTCTAGCAGCTGCCAAACGCAGTCAAGAAACATCAAGAACAAAGGAGACTGGGAAAGGAAACAGAGAATTATCAGACTTAACGTAAGTCTTGCCCAAATCATACCAGTTTCCTTGCAGTTAGTGCTCCATGAGGGTATTTAGCTACGTCTCTGTACATTCCTCAACAGGGTAAATATTTGAAGTATTGTATTTTTTAATGAATTTAAACAACTGTAATAGCCCGTATACCTGTTTAGACACTTTCAAACTGGCTTTCTCAGGGTCACCTTTCCACAGCCTTCCCTTCTCCGTAAGACGCCGGTCAGTTCTTTACTGGGCCGTCTTTGTACTTACAAGACAGCAGAAAGCATTTCTACAGCTACGTACGTCCCTCATAATTTCCAAACTATTGCTCCTATGAGCCTTCCTTCCTACATGGCCGTATTTTCACAATGTATCTACTTCCTTCTTGTCTGAAATGACTGGAGAGCTTACAATTCAGCCACGTTAACTTCCCACTACGCTTCCTAGCTCTTTCCACAGTGGCCCACAAATAGCAAAAGTATAAACTACCATTTATACAAAACTTTACAAATATTTTCCTCTTCCCAGTGTCAGTCTTCAGTACATCCTTTCCTAGGGGCAAAATACCTGCTTTCTCTTTACTTCCCCTTTGGTATTTCAGTTTCTTTATCCCTTTCACGCATTTTCTCTGCTTAGAGCTCGGTGTCCTCAGTTTATCTGTTGGCTCCGCTCCCTGAGAACGTTGCTTTTCTATTACTCTTGGGCATTGTCCCTGAAAAAGGCTGTTAACCTGGGCTCCTCTGTTTTTCCAACTGGAGGTACAAGTCTCTCCTTTGCACTGAAGAGGCCAGGATTAGCTGGAAATACCAAAAAATCAAGCACTGTGCTACCCTCTATTATTCTGTTTGGCAGCTGTGTATCAATTCAGAACACGGCAGTGCTTCTCTATCAGCATAACACTGAAGCAACATAAAATCCCAGCAACATTTGCCTGCATCTGGTGTTTCACTGATTCGCACATGGCTAGAGAGGATAAAGAAAGTATCTCTCTATCCCAGGCAAAGACTCATTTTCTCTGACATTAGTTTCAGGAGATTTGAAAGTATTAAAAAGTATTTTTACTTTTAGGTTTCTGTGTGAATGCTCAGGCTGCTAATAACCAGACACAGTTATCAGACAATGCGTTTTTACCTCTTTGTCAGACCTCTTTAAGTGGTTACACCTATCCAAAAACTGATATCCTGCCATGACCCATTCCTTCTGGATTAAGCTTTGAAATCCAACAATTGTTCGACAATAGGGATCCAGCATGACTTGAATGAGAGAAGCAGCAAGGCAGCTCAGGTCCCGTCCCTCTTCCTCTGTGAATAACATACACAACGGTTGAAATACAGAAGGTATATATGCACATAGACAGAATTAGATCTCCAAGAGCAAAGAGTGGCAACTAGGTCTAGTGTTTTTCTTTGAATTTCTTCTAAAACACGCTTTTTGCTGCTCTAATTGTTCTCATAGTTTCAAAAAAAACTAGAAGAAAAAGACACCTTTTTTTAAAATTTTTTCAACGGAGACCCATACTGTAGAAAGGTTCCTGCAGTATCCAGCACAACAACGCATTCAGCAAGAACAAAACACCCACCCAAACGCCTGGTGTTTAAACCAAGATGTGCTGAGAAGGACGGTGTTCATGTTGCTGGAAATTTTCAACATGTTTTCCACCCAACACAGTTTTTGGAAGGCCATTACATGGGGACTGGGATATACCAGCTGAACAGGTCTTGTAAAAATGGCAACATTTCTGATCTTGATAAGAGCAAGTTTTTCAGTATCTTTTTTTCCTGGAATATCTGTTTGCACTTCCACAACAGCAGCCACTGTTAATGAAATCCTTTTGTACACAGGACCTCTGAATAAAATTGATATTGCTCATGCAAGGAGTATTAGCCCAATTAACACAGTACCAAAGTTCACCTCAAAGTTTTGATTCTATCATATAATTACCAGAATAAAAACCACAACAATTCAAAGTGAAATATTCCTTTGATGCTATGGACTACAGTTCAGATACATAACGAAATTACTTTCCTTTCTAGTTCCTCAAATGCCTAAAATATTTAGAAGCAATGGGGTTTATGTATAAAGACTCCAGCTGATTTTATTTAAACGTGTTTATCTACATTATCATAGTAATGCTAAGAATTCCAGCGAGCTACATGGGTGTATTACCTTGCAGAACTACAGAAACGTGCTTACACTCCATCATATATACAAGCTCAGCAGAATGCCTTAGAAATGATCTAGGGAGGAAAAGAAAGTGATGCAAGAGTTAATATAACAGGTTCATAGTCTAGAAGGAAACAAATATTTGGGATATCTGTATTTAACTAGCTGGTATATTAAAATAGAGAATCCTTCAACGGATTCACTGCTTATTTACACTGGTGAAAGTTTTTCACAGGTCATTAACCATAACTTTATTAATGGTACAAACCTAATATACTCTAACCAGCGAGTATTTTCCAGCGAGGACAGCCACTTCTCTTCAGTTTCTTCAAAAGGCTCTGCAACAAGGAAAGCAATTACATTGCAGGACTACTTCAAACGACTCCTCCTGTTAGCCAGATCTATTAGAATTCGTTGTATTTCAAGCAAATGAAAGCAGGCCAGTCCAGCATACCATTAACACACAGCTGTTTGAGTTTGACATGCGCAGCCTGGATTTCCTGGATGTTGGGGAGACACTTGTCCAGATCACATTTGTAAACGTCGCTTCTCAGGGGATGACTTCGAGTTATTGCGTTACAAATCCTAAGGTAAGAAAAAGAATTAGCCATTTTATTATTGAAGAGGAAAGAAACAGTCTTTCAAAAAACACGCCACAGTCTTTAACTGCAAACAAATAAAACTGCATAAAACATGCATTAAAAAAAAAAAAAAAAATCTTTCTAGTTTATATTCAGGAGATATATTGCTAATAGCTAATAAGCTATTGACTCAAATATTTTTAGTATCTGCTAGTTACAAACAAAACAAAAAAGGAAACGCTGGACCATTAAAACAACATATTTGGGAAATGAAAATCTGATGCTGACTTACGGGTCTGTTAAATTTTTAATTTTCCACAATTTTTAGTAAGCCTTATCTATGCTAAATAAAGAGAACATACCTGCCAGGATTTCAAATATAAGTCGGAGTTCTAGCCTAACAGACACAATGCAAGTGTTTGTACTACTACAAAAAGTCACCCTACAAACTAAATCAAAGAACAAAAAATACCCATCTAATAAACTACTTACACCAGGCTCTAAATGCCCTCATCTTTCACCAAGGACAGTGAATGACAAATACTTCACAGGGATACAGTGTGCGCTGTGGCACTAAATCTGTAGAACTGTATTTCCCAATGCCACAAATAACTAATTGTTACTGTGCCTTCCTGAAGCAGTAAGAAAGTCTCCAGCAACATAAATTGTACTAGAGTAACATCAACAGAAAATATTGTCTGATCCTTTTATCAATAAATTCTGTCACCTGAATGACTAGCTGCCTCAAAAATAAACATCCCTTAAAACTGGAAAAATTATTTAATATTTGAACTATATTCAGAGCAGTTTCTCAGAAGCTATTGCACTACAGCATTACGAAGCAAGTACCCTCTCCATTACCAATTGCTGCTCTACGTTACAGTCACCACTTGCGTTACCCTAAGCGCCTGATTAAAGAACAGCATAACTCATCCCTCACCTTTGATCGATTCTTCTTTGCTGCAATACATCTTTAATGTTGGCCATTCTTACGAGGGCGCTCCCGTTAGGGTGGTTCCAGGACCATAACTAATATGGGGGAAAACACAGAAGAAACAACAATGCAGGTGAGTGTTATTCTATGTAATTGTTTTTCTTAATGCTACACACAAAACTATGTTAATTGGCAAACATATCTTTAAGATTAATATTGTACAACGATCAAGAACAGTACAGAATAAAGATTCCACTTACTGGCATTCGTCTCCCGATAAAGGAGTAGGAGTACAGCTTGAGGTCTTGATCTGCTAAGGAAGATGGAACCACAAAATATTCTGGAAGGCTTGGGCAAAAAAAACAATACAAAAGGTTACTTCTCCCTATGTATTATACCAGTTTTTCTCTTGCTGCCATGCTGTCTTAATAACTCTGTCAAATATAACACGCCAGCCCCTAATACCGCAGTGCTAACTGGCTGTCCTGTGCGTCTGCAGGATGGTACCTATCACTGGTGCAGCTCAAAAGGATTTGTTTAGAAACGTGCACGTTTCAGAGGGAAGTACAAAAGCACAAAAGCATCAGGTGCCAAAACGTGACATTTCCCTTAATAACAGCCCTTGCAGCATCCTTCAACAGAGGGCCTCTCCAGAGAGCGGCACGTTGAAGAGGTGAGGCGCACACATAGCTAGGACAGAGGCTTTGGCAGAGGAGCAGGAACAGACAGTACAACTGTTTTCTTCTACTTGCATTGTGAGAGAAACTTACCAAGTAGATATCATATAACCTTCATTGACTGAACAAACTCTCCACTCTGAGGCACCTGTCCTTTTGATTTCTCTATCCCAGTCAGAGTAAGTTTCAAACAAAGGTGTCTGCTGGCCGCTGGCACTGCCGACGCCGCCACCACCACCTCCTCCTGGGTCTATTCCGTTCACCTTCTTTGCTAGGAAAAGAAAATTCATCAATGCACATTTAAAAAAAAAAAAAAAAAAAGAGGAAAAATCATCAAACTCTTCACCTTCCTCATTACAAGAATAAGTCACCAGCATTAGGACTAACGATACCTATTTTTGCATTAAAACAGATCGCTGATTTAATGACAGCTGGTGATACATGAAGATGTAAGTGTATTTTTTTCCTGCCATTTCAACAGAGAAGCAACATAAAATTGGTATGTCATGCTGCTTGACACAAAGCAAGAGATACTAACACTCAGGAACAAATGTTATCTTCAGTCACAGGATTTCTCTTTTCAACATACCACAGTCAGTGACGTTTTAAAAACACGAACCCTTTTTAGGCTACCCTGTAATTAGGTACCTTATGAAGAAAGCAAAATAAAATTGATAAAATTAAATAGCTTTAAATGATTGCTATATTAACAGCAAATAAAATACATTGAAGGCCAGGTTAAAATATATAATTTAATATATATATTTATATCCAGATAAAAACAGCCTACCATTTTGTGGCTAGGGACCAAGGGGATTACAGAGGCTGCTACTGACACCGAAGGATCTCCTTTGCTGGCCATTCTTTAAGGGCCAAGGAGGCACTGAGCTGTGTCAAGGGGACTACAGTTTGTTTCTTGCCACTTGGCAGTAACTTTTTGGATGAAAGTGAAACAAACTGAGACTCAGTCCTGTGACCCACCCCCATGAAAGCTCCTAGCTTTAGCTGTCTGTGAAGATGCAAGTGCCTGCCCAAACAAAGCAGATCGCAGCGTTACGGCTCTACTGCCATCTCAGCGATGGCGTACTTTCTGCTTGCCACCTCTATCAACTTCATTCTTGCAGTACTACTTGGACTACTTATGTTTTTCAGAAGAAAACTGGACTAAAACCAGAATGAAGTCGTTGTTCAAAGACAGTATACAGAGAAATACAATATTTTTCTTTAAAAGGTTATAATTTTCCTGTTCAATGGTGGGATATATCATTATCAAATACAGCCCGGTAAAAAATGCTGTACACGTACACCAGAGCAATGCAGGCTCTTTATGTTCCTCAAGAAGCACAAAGACAGCATTTGAGCTTCTACTTTACTGGGACCAGCAGGGATAGAGAGTCATAGAACACAGTGCTGGAGTTGTGAGGGCAAAGCCAGAGATCTACGCTGCAAACAGCAGGGTTCACAACAACAACACACCCCAAACCAGAAGTATTTGCAAACTCTTTTCTCCAGCAGCTGCAGCATAGCAGAACAACTATCTTTTGCCACTCCGGTCTGCTGCTCCGGAGGAACAACATTTTTTACCCACCTTATGCAATTCTTCCACTAGGTATTTTTCCATACAGCAAATGCTATTTTAAGGACAAAGTAAAGGCAATTTTGTGACAGACTAACATTTTATTCACACTCCACTTTAACATTTTGCTGTAATTTTATCTGCAAATTGGCTTCCTCCCTGGAACTTTTACAACACGAAAGTACACAGACCTTAAGAACCGCCCGAGTTTTACCAGGTAAGAAATTATAGGTGTAATGATGTGTGCAACATGATCGCATGCACACTTACTCCTCTGCATGCACAGGGCGGTCAGGTAGGCACATGCATGAAAAACATGCATTGTTGTGCTAATTCGAAGGCCTGAGCTCGTAATTCCACAACATTCCAATTTTGTACCAGGCAGATCAGTGGTTTCTAACGCCAGCTGCTGAGTAAACATTCCAGTACCACAGAACTGCAGCACTGGCACTTTCTCTATCTGGAGGCTTGTTCCGCTAGAACTGATGGCTTTCAGCTGTGTATTGGCTGGGGAACACTAAGCAGTGACCGCACAGCATGACACTCGAAATGAAGTTCCAAAGGCATCTTTTTTAGGCTTACCTAACTGACAAGGTTCAGTTGGAGATTGGCCTTGAGCAGAGAGGGTGTGCTCCAACTCAGCAGGGGTGGTGGAGGTTTTGAGTGGTAAGAACTGCCTAGTAAGCCTCTAGGAAAGAAGGTTTGGAGTCCCAAGTTGCACAAATCCTCCTGCAATACCACCAGAAGAGAAACTTATTCCCAAGAGAAGGGCAGGTGAACGAGCCTGCCTGATGGGAGATTAGCTAGGTACCTAGAGTACCAGTATAGACATACAACAGGAGGATCGAAGCGTGAATCGAGAAATACGAGTACTCATGCTGTCATCAGTGCTGACGTAAGTAGCTTTGTTTTGTTTCAGACAGGAAAGACATTTCTTCTGATTTTGGTCGATAATGTCTATCACAATGAATGACTTATAACCAAAAGAGGTTGGGTGCAAGGCAAGCCAATTTTATTACCCCTGGAGAAAGCCTCAAATGCTTTTTGCCACTGCTTCGAGACAGAAGTCTTACTAAAATTATGTATTATGAAATAGGAAAAAAAATCCAGATACTTCCATACTTACCTGGATTATGATATATTTCCCCAACATACTCAAACGCAAAGAGAAGCTGAAGATCTGTCGGCTGAGAATAATGCGCTATTGCAAGGCAGACCTAGGAAAGAAATATTTGTTACTCTTATTTAGAGACATAGAATTTATTGCCTTTAATTATGACAGCATGAAAGATGCAGAGCAAAGTTAAAAATCAGTCTTCTGATGTTTTATTTCCACATTTTACTTGAAAGGAGTGAATTACATAGTTAAACACACTCATATTTGGCGAGAGACCATTCCTGTAATTACAGCAGGTGAGTTCATGACCACCTCTCAGGAGTGATTAACTGGTAAGGGCGGACTAAGCTTTTGCAAGAAAGGTCAGACTGCGAGAGGCATCCCTAAACATGATTCTCTGTATCAACAGAAGCAAGCAAGGACTTGTAGCTACTGTGCTCTGCCTGCCCACCTGCATAAAGAAGTAAGGAGAAGAGAAAAAAAAAATGACAGCACAACACACAGGTGGTCAGCACAGTACAGCAAAACCTCATTTTAACTGGTCTTTTGATAATTTTTTTTAAAGAGTACTTATCAATGCAGCATAAGATCGGTCATACTGAGCCAGCTCTAAAGTTCAGACCCAGTACTCTGTTCCCGACAGCGGCCAGCAATCGATGCTTGGGGGAGATGGTAAAAACAGAGAAAGCCTATAATAAAATTTTACCAGGACATTTTCCAACAGTTCATAGTTCAGGCAGTTCCTGAACTAAAACCTAGTATCAGTATTCAACAGCATTTGACGGATACTTCTTCTACAAAGATGTCAGCTGGGCCAAGAGGTTTCTGAAGTATGACTTCCGTTTATAAAAGCCTTACTGGTTCTTCCCTAAAGTATCATATTTAACCAAAAGTTTGTATCTAATTATATTTCTATTGTCTTTTCCACTAATTCACTCCATATAGGCATCACGCTTACCAGTCTGTGCTACCCAAAACTCAACCTTCAAAAATTTCTGCTCTTGAAAGGGAAAATAAGAGGTTGCTCTTTGAAGACCTCCAGGACCTAAGTCAATCCTGCATCTCGTTAAGCTGTACTCCAAAATTATGAAGGGCACTGATTAATAGAAATGAAAAGTAAATGGTAAAAAAGAACAGCCCTTCCCCCAAGTTAGCTGGAAATATGTAATTTATGGTGGGAGATGTTTCTGAATGGCAGGCCAAAGATCCTCCAGCAATCTCCAATTTCAATAAAAAGCAAGTTGTAGGGGATGCCTTTTTTCCAGGTGTGGGAGATCTACAGTTAATTAAACATGCCAGTAATCACCTCCTTTCCAGTCCCCAGCTGATCTTGAGAACTGAAACACCAGCCAAACTTTCTGAGGCTAGCAAGATGTCAGCTTGATTAAATTTTGGCCTAGCCCTTACAGGTTCTGTCCCAGATGACTGCATTTCATTCACAAAAGAAAGCCACCCATAACTTGTAGATGCCTGCAGGCTTACTGCAAGCTCCAACACTGCCTCTGACAATCTGATGCATTAATCAGGTTTTACCAGGCTGAGTCACAAGCTCTGCCCTGGGAAGAGAAATTCAGCAGAGAGTTATAGTAAGAGATAGATCCATCCTCGGAAGAGCAGATTAACTTGGGGCACGAGGAAAAGCCTTGCTGCAGTCTGCATTCTTTGCAGCAGTCTCAGGACCGGCATCACATAAGTAACTGATTTTCTACCTGTATAAACTGGTCATTTTGGT
Source organism: Chlamydotis macqueenii (assembly GCF_036417535.1). Taxonomy (NCBI): domain Eukaryota; kingdom Metazoa; phylum Chordata; class Aves; order Otidiformes; family Otididae; genus Chlamydotis; species Chlamydotis macqueenii. The sequence continues at coordinate 20,622,542 of NC_141567.1, read as the reverse complement.
AGAAGTCCAAGATTACTAAAATTAAGAGTGCAGCACATGGTTTAGGATTAGATACTAGACTCCAAATACAGCCAAGCTTTGCTAGCCTTCATCTCTTTAAATGTGAATATTCACTAATAAATACAAGAGATTTGACAAAAAACCTAATATCTAGAAGAATCAAATTCAGGAAGAAAAAAAAACCTTTCAAGTAGAGATTGGCACTGTTACTCTCCAAATTTCAGCACTTCATTTGGAGTCTGTAGCTTTGCCTTCTTCCCTTAGTATTTTCTTCTCCATTTTACTAAAATATACCTGCCTTACCTCTAAATAAAATACTTAATGAAAAGGAGATTAGAAAACAAAAAACTCTATTCTGCATGTCCAGATACAGAAATTCCATGTGACAAAGTCTTAATTAGGGACAAAGATCATTCACATTATTACCACCCAAAATTTTTTCTTTCCATTTTCTTCCTTCCCTTCGACTCTCCATGACTTTTGTATTGGACAACATGGTCACACAACTTATTCAGTATAGCAGTTTTTGATATTATTTTCAAAAAACATTCTGTGCATCCAAGAAATTGTTTTCTGTTAGTGGAGGAAAGTTTTCTTACTGTCATAGATATAAAAGAAAGATTTGCAGGACACACAACATACTACTGGCAGCACTGTGCCACTGGAAAAAAAAACTTGACAACTCACTTACACTAAGAAGTTCCGCATGGAGAAAGTCATAGCATTTTTACTAGCTCGTATGCAACATATTTGGCATTATGGAACCTTTGCCATATTTTTATTTACTTTGGCTTTTGATGGGGACATTCCTCACTATTTACAAAACCAGTAATGGCTTCAGTCAAAAATGTTTTTTCACAAACACTCCCCAACAAAAAAAATTCCTGTTGAGTCTTAGAAGAACAGTTGCTTTAACTTTTCTCCCCACACCTTCAGTTCTACAACGAAACTGCAAAAGGAAATAGAGGATAGGACACTCTGGGGCGGGGAGGGGGGGGCGACGGGGGACATGACCCCCAAAAAACCTCAAACAGTAGAAGAGTCACTGGGAAAGAGTCTGGCATGACTTTTCAAATGAACATTTATAAGGTACGTTGCAGGAACTGGTAAAACATCTAACAACTACCATGAAATAACTAAAGCCATGCACATTTTACTCAATCTTGTAATTTCAGTGCATAAATCAAAGCTGAAAAAGCCAGCTATTCCATAATACTTGGCCTCTTCTAACAGACTACCTGTGCCCATCATTCCCAATGAAACAACATGGAAATCTGTGCACATACTCATTTTTACTTTCATTTTTCTGTGTAACTTTTCACTACAGTAACAGAGCTACTCCTCATCTTCATTTATGGGAGTGAAGGATCAAAGCCTTTTACTCTGCTGATCTACTCTCAAGGCTAGAGGATAACTGCAAGACATGAAAAAATTCCACTGTGCTGCCAAATAACACAACAGAAATACAGCAAAACCTATTTTTGAAAGCAGCAGCTGAAATCTGTGTCATTTACTCGCCACATTAGAGAAAAAGAAAACGTGTGTGCTGTGTTAAGAGGGGTAAAATAGTAGGGAGAAATAGTAAGCATTCAGATCTGGTTCCCCAAAAATATGAGACCATAGCTGTGCTTCTGAACCCAGCAGCTGAAAAATGCTCCAAGGGTTCCAAACTACAGATATAACTCACAATATCAGGTACTGCACGGGTACATTACAATACAGGTTCAGGACCTCCATTTCTCTTATTAAAAAATATTTATGTATTTTTTTATCCTGTTACTGTCTTCATTTTTACACTTAGACAAATTCCACTACAAACCCCACTCCCACATACACCAAATGAGTATTAAACACATACTCATTTTCAGTTTATTCCTCTCGAAATCCATATAGTAGTTTCATTGTCTGAGAGTTTCAAAAGCCAAGCACATTCCACAGATCTCAGCAGATTACCACCATCAGTAGAAAGCTCTTAAATTGGAAGACAAACATGTTTTACAGGAAATGTTCTCATATCAAACTGAAAAATGTTTGGTATCCTTGCCAATTTACAGTTGTGTAAAGCTGAAGATATTTAGGCTCAGTCAAATAACAAGAGAATAGGGCGCTTGTTGGAAAGTTCATTTATTAGAAGCAGTCAACACAATGGCTGCAATTATTTCATAGCACAAAGGTCATTTCCCTATGCCAGTGTCTCCTGCTCAACCCCTCTCTGAGAAAAATAAATGTTACTTTCAGGGCAAACCCTCCTCTTCTTCAACAGGAATTGTACCAAGGACGGGAGCTTCAAAATATTCCTAAAGCTCTTGGAAAGAGAGTTTTGAACAGCCATATTTCACAGGTGCTCAGTTAGCATCACCCTGCATCTCACCTCCTTCCCTAAGCCGGGCTACCTGTCTTATGCGCTCCCTGGAAGGATCCTGTTTTCCCTTGCTACTGCAATTCCCATTCTGAGTAGACACCCGTAGTGGAAAAAAAATCACACAACCAGGAGCAGAGCAAGTCCCACAGAAATAATTTTTTAAGCTTCCTAGGCAGGAAGTCTTCTTGGAAAAATAAGCTTTCAGGTAATAAGACTTTAAACCTTAACTGTTGAGCATGTTCTCCTAGCTGCTGAGCTATGAGTTGTCTAACTGAGAGCCACGTCTTTCACCCCCCCCCCCATACCCCCTCTATAAGAATTCCAGTACCAGCTATACATAATACTTGATTTGGTTTGAGTACAAGTAATCTACATGAGAAGAAACAGAACAAGGACTTCAGAGGCCGAAGTAACTCTTTACATATCAGAATCCTTGATCGTTTGTACATAAATGTGTTTGAATGCCAGGACTAGGTTTCCTAAGCCCTAGGAGAAATATTAAAACACATTGCTATTTTTCAAAATACCTTTAGATAAGTTTAGTTCAGAAAAATGTTTCTTCACCCCCTCTAATCTCACTTCCACAGACCACAGAGATCTTCTCACGCATTCCCAGTGTCTTGAGGTATCACCAATTTGGTGATCTATATAAACAACTAGAACAAGGTAACACAGAAGTTTGGAGGGCTGGGGAGAAAACATTAGAAAGGGACAGGATCATTTGTCCAAAACTGAGTTTCATAGTATTCTTCATAACAACTAGGAAAAAATTGTTCCACTCCATCCCAAGCGTAATGACGTGTGAGGAGGCCAGTTTTGACTGCACAGGAAACAAGATCTGAGATAAAATAATTTTCCTCCTGTTTTGATTAAGCATGTGTGTCTGAAACTGCTCTCATACTCAATTAAGAACAGCTTCCTGAAGGAAAAGAACTGAGGGAGCTCCAGAAGAGAAAGGGATGGAGAAAATGGAGATATATTGAGGCAACAGGAGATTACAGGGTGTGCGCCATTCTGGGGCACTGCCAAGATTCACATACGCGGTGAGGCAACACGCTATCCATCACCTAACAGTCACACCATCTCAAGCCTCACCTTTTCATACATTTTAATTTCTTAGTCTAATGTCAGCTATTGTAGCAGCTAGAAATCAGCAGCAGTTTTCATCTTGACTGCTTGTTATGATTTTCAGAATAAAATCATTCCTTTTCCTTTAAGGAACGTGAAATGCTGCTTCTTTCACACTGCCTAACTTAAGACTTCCCCAACTTGCTTACCCTTGTTTCCACTTCCTCCCACACCCAGCTGGCTTTCCTTCCTTTGGAGACTCTATAGTGCTATTTTAGAGACAAAACAGAATTAAACTGCTAAATAGTTATGAGTGCAAGTTTCTATTCCCTCTACTATTCCTTAACTCTTGTCTCCCAAATATCCATTAATAAAAATGAAGAAAAAACAACTATTTACTTGACTGATTAATATAGAGACACTATTTCATTAGCATATATTGGCTGCAACTAATGTTGAAGGCATTTTTCTAACAGAACTTGATTTTTAAGCCTCATGATAATAATTTACCCCAAAATAAACCAATCAATTTAAAACTCCATGTATTCTTCCAATTTGTTTCTACTTAAAGGCAGAGAAAAACCACCTCTGAAAGTTCTACCAATATTACCCACACATCACGTCTATACATACACAGCAAGTCAGGCAGAGTGCCTACATCTGAAGCCTGACTGCTTCCAGACTCGGATCCTGCTTTTCACACTTACTACCTAGAAGAGCCTCAGAGTGCTCTCTGTCCCAGGAAGGCATCTAGAGGCATTCACACTCCCACAGTTTGAAGTGAATATTTCAGCAGGTAGATATTTCATTTTGACCCATGAGTGCTTTACTCATGGGATGATACTCCTCTGTACTTCCAGGATGACATTTAGTTAGACACCTCCCTGCTCCGATTTGTATAGCAGACTGTATTTATGTAAAGTTTGCTAAAGGAAGCTACTTTTGATTTATAAAGCACTAGCATGCAAGTCTCTCACTTTACAGAAGAGAGATTGTTACACTAACTGAAACATCACCTTCTCTTCTGCTTATTTTAAAAACAAGTGAAAAAACCTTATTTGAAAAAACTTCAGTCATAAATATTTCAGACATGACTTTGATTACAGCCTGCACAATTCACTGATTCCAACAGAAATTGAGTTCTGCGGTTTCTCAACATTAAGCACCCTAGAAAACCTTTATAAAACACATAAGCACAATTTATCCAGTTCATTTTTTACTCCGGAGGTCCTCATATCTAGCTCCAAAATGAGCATAAGCAAACATATACAGGGAAAAAAAAATATATAGTTGACAATTAATTTTATTTTTCCCCAAAGAGGTGACTGGAGATCAGGCCTCCAGGTCAAAAGGAAAGAGGAGAAGCTGGAGAGGGTGTAGTGGTAGGCTACCAAGATGTCCTTAAGTACACCTTCTGAAGAAACTGGGCTCATTTGGCTGTGCACCAATGACACTGCAGGAAACCACTACCCAGGAAGGCAGTTACAGACTGAGTCTTGCCAGATGACATAATGGGCAGCAGCTAGAAACTCATCTTGGGACATTCAAGCTGGACATCAGGAAAAACATGCAGCACTGGAACAGGTCACCCACCGAGGGAGAAGGCTCTCCATCCTTGATGGTTTTCAAGATACAACAGGACAAATCCACAGCTAACCTGACCTAATCCTGGCAACTCTGAAGAGAAAGGTGGACTAGGTGGTCTCACAGGCCCCTCCCACCCAGCACCTCTGAATCCATGGTCAGTTCTCTGCTACAACACTCAGTCAGAAGACAATGCTAGCACACTCAGATGAAGAGAAGAGCAGGACTTCCCTCTCACCAGAACTCAGTTATACTTAAAGTCTTGGTCCTCCCTACAAAAGTTATGATCACACAATTATTTCCAAGTAGAGAGCTACCAATGTTTTAATGTACAAATGGCTGGATGTAAATATATATTAAAGAGGCTACTCAGAACTGTAAGGAGATCTGACCACCTTCCTTTGTTTTTAAACACCAGGACAACCTTGTAGTATGTGCTACATGAAGGGCAGGAACAGAAACATCTCAAGAGTGCGGTGCTAGCATGCCATTTAAATGCCAGAAAGAACAAAATAACTCCATTCAGTATGCTGTGTTAGACCATTCTAGCTGCGTTCACCAGCACCCCAAAATAACTGAACCAAATCCTGATAGAAAAAAACTTGATCTAAGGACCTCATGGTTTTAGATATTTGTATTCTAACGCTAACAGAACAATGCTATTATGTCCCTTCAGTAAAAGCGTGCTTCTGTGATACACCCACACAAAGCTGCAGTAACCTACTTGATGCACCAAAACTGCAACAGCAGCCACACACTGATACTATGATTTGTACAAGTTTTCCTCCACCCCTCTAGTGAGCACATTCTGATATCTGAAAATGGGAACTGTTACACTTTTGGTCACCACCAGTACTGTGTTTATAACCACACGGATTCAGATCCTTCTGGCTCTCTAGAACCAGCTGTTCTTCCTATCAAAAGAAGTCACGCTAGACCATGTAACTATAAATGTATAAAGCAAGCGCCTTCATAAAAAGGTTTCACTTTTTTCTCTTACGTAACTAAATACAGCACAAAGCGTTAATGAGATGCCGAGTTGATGCTCCCTTCCTCCCTCCTCCAGGCTAATCACTCCTTAGCTTTGACAGCCAGTTAGAAACAGTTGCTATAAAGATATCCCAGCAGACAGGCTGCTCCAGGGGGATTCCAGAGAAGCTGTGGAAGGGGAACTGACTGCTGAAAGATTGCCCAACATGAAAGGCTACAAACAGCAAGGGCAGCAGGCAGGGAGGAACCTAGGAAAAGCAGCGAGGAAAGAACAGCCTGCTTCGTTACAGGGCTTCTGCCCAGGGACCCCTAAGAGAGTACAGGTGAAGAAGTGATGAACTGGTTACCAGTTACTCCATTGGTAAGTGCAAACAGGCTAGTGTCTGGGCAGATGGTTCTTAGGACTCGCAGGGTTAAGCTCAAACTTTATCCTACTGAGCAGGGGATTCTTAAGCTCTGTGAGCAAATGGGGTCACTCCTTACGAAACGATAGCTGTGCTGTGCCTGGGCACAAAGCGGGGCCAAGGGGGTCAGAGGAGCCGTAACTCAAATAACAACCTATGGCAGCGATCCAGAGCGAGGAGGCTGGGGAGCTAATGCTGTTACATAAACTGACCATCTCTGATCAGGAGAAACTTACCCGGACCTCACCGGGTTAAATAACACGGTATGATTATGTTGAGACTTGGGACGACAAGCGTTAAAACTGAGGAAGGAACGACATTTCTAGGAACGTACAGACAGAAATAATTTCTCTTGTAAGAGGTATGCAAGTCTTTTCTAAGAAAATCTTGACAAAGAGCACATAGTTTTATGTAGATTAGACAAACTGGTCATTCCAAGAGCTCGTTGGAGAACTTGCTGTGTGAAGCAAGCAAGAAGTGTATACATAAGATCGTACACTTTACATGTGGGTAAATTAAACTTATAACTTTCAGAAAACGTATCAAAGTTTCAAACATTTTCCATAAAAATGTAAACATCTGATGTACAGCTGCAATGCAGTATTCCAATTCCAGTCTTTAAAAAGATTTAATAAATTAACAATTTTTAAAAGTACAACAGATATGACATGAAATGCAGGTTCATCTTATACGAAAAGAAACAGTTAATACATCACATTAAAATTTTACCTAATAATTTTGACTCTGAAAAAAAAAAAAAAAAAAATCAGACATTCTCCGGTAATAGAATGTCATTAATTTGCAATTCTTCCCTCCTACTTCTCTGTCAAAACATAAACCAAAATATTCTCACTAGATAGCTGTTGTTACACGTAAAGGCTACAAGGAAGATGTCACAAGAAGATGTAATACCTTTTTTGCACTCTCAGGACCTGCTTCATCAAAACGAAATCTGACAATACGGAAGTCTTTGCAATAAATTATTAATTCCGTTGGATTAAATTTAAGTTTTTGGTTGGGACCAAGGACCTTCTGCTTCCTCTTAGTGTCATTCACTGCAAAGAAAAGATGAAGTGATTGGTCTGTGTTTTGTAGGTGTACAACACAAGACTGGCTCAAACAGATACGATAACGCTGCTACCAGCAGTTTTTCACTAATAGCACACTTCAACTGTTCAATTGAGGTACAAAATCTGTAGGTCCCCTGTTGATCCATCTCCTTTCAAACAAGTGGCTGAATTACTGTTTCCTGTATACCCAGAATATTTTTGTCCATCAACAACTTCACACATGGAAAGAATTAACATGTAGTATTCCCAAGAGGCATTTTTGCTCCCAGGCAGTTAATTGTGTATGCTGCAATGCCCTTGTGATGCACAGTAATTGGCAATGCAAATTTTTTTAAATTTTTTTTTTTACTTGGATGTATTAAAAAGTGCTGGAGTTGATCTTAACTCTTATTTCTTACATAAAGCTCAGGAATGTAAGCATAGTAAATTGCCAGCTGGTCTAGACCTGCATAGACAGGCCGTGTCTCTATGTATCTCCTTTTCAAGCAGAGGAAGCTAAGCTGTAAAAAGTAAGCGTCACAGAAGCCACAGAGATTTTATTTGTGGTGACTCAGAAAACTGGGGCACGTAGCTGTTGAGTGATTATTGTCATAGCTGCCTGGTTGCAGGTATCTTCTGGGTTAAACTTAATTACTTCCAGGGAACTCACAACAAGGGTTTTAGGAAACCTCCAGCTATTCACCTTCAACAGAACAACCAGCAAGCAACCTCTTCTGCAGTGTGGGTGAAAACCTCCCCTTAATTCCTGTTAGGAAAGCTTATGGTTCACTAAATTTAGCGTAAACCTTCATAACAGAAGAACAAATAATAATCTCCTCAAGTGTGGGCAGGAGCTATTGCCCTCTCCCTTTAAAGAGCTTCAAACCTCAATGGAAAAGCTACCCAGAAAGAGTTCCCTCTACCATTCTTCTAATGAAACTGCAAACGTTCACGCCGTTTGACAGTTTGGGGAAATGTGCACAAAAGAGTAACCTAGATTCTGCCAGCCCTCAAGTTTAAAAATTAAAACTATCTGTAGTCCTCTCCCATTTAGGAACAAGGCATTTAATGTGAGAGAACATAATAACAGAAAAATTATTTGAGGCTGACTGGCTTTCCCTCCCTCTTTAGCAGAATTTATTATATGAGAGTTTGTATGAGATGATGTTAAATAAGAATATTGCAACACTTCACTTATAAGCATCCCTCAATACAAAACTGTCATTAACAGATCTGCAATACTGCTACTGTTCTGTCACTTCTATCCGGTATTTTTGAAAAGGGGCAACAAACATGGGCCAGTACAAGACCATGTAACAAGTCAATAGCACTTCTTCACTAAAACAACAACAACAAAAAAAAGCAACCCACATTCTTCCTCAGAAACACATTAATCTTCTCACAGTGATTACAAACAGCCTTCAAAGTAGAAATGGATTGTTGGACAACTTTGGGCACTGAAAACTTGTAAGTAATAATTTAAGTTACCTACACTCAGAAAATCAAGTATTTAACAGCCCATGCCTTAATCAAGATTCAAAAAATTAAGCACTTACACAAAATTCTTCAATTACAAGACGAAAAACATTATTCTTAAAACAGGTTACCCTAAAGTATCCACTGAATCAAAAACTGGTTCTTCAAAATAAGTATTTTTAGGTTTTTTTTCTTCAGATTAAGATGTCTATTGTCATTTGCAGATTTTTCAGGACCGTTAGCTATGAACTTGCTAAGAATCAGACAAGATTGAAAACTCAAGCGTTTCTGTTGTTGGATATCCCAGCTATGTGTAAATTGTACAACTGATGTGCTTTTTGCAATCTAGTATATTTAAATGGAAGCAATTCAGTTACTTGAATATAAAAAACTTGCTAACAACATTTCATACTGCAGTAACAGGTCCTAGAACACCTGCTGATTCAGTATCGCAGTTAAAATTAAAACCAATATAAAGATACTACTAAATAAGTCTCCTGCATGGCGCCTCAAGTTTTATTCAGCTTTTATCCTAATTTTAAATAAAACAACTTCTTCAAATCAGCAAAGATTAAAGATATAAAACCTTAAGTGTCAGCAGTTCTGCACAACCTAACAAGCAGCTCACGGTTTTGAGCTGAGTAAGTTTAAAGCCTGTCATCGTACGTAACCATCCGTGACATACCTGTGACGATCTGCTCAATGCACGTTAGTGGGACGTCGTGTTCACCAAGGAGGAGGTTTTTGTAATGGAATTTCTGAAACGCACAAATTCATAGCCATTAATTGCAGTTCTGCAGTTCGCAACCACAATACAGCACAACTTTGAAGAAACTATGATAGAAATCAGGCATGCTTAGACTTTCCTGACATGTACCAGCCTTGCCCATTCTCAGGCAATTAGCAGTTGTGGAAACAGCCTCTTGTGCTGGTGAATGCACACCAAACAGTTCAGAGTGCGCAAAATAACCCCACAACCTGCACTGAACGTACCAGCCTCAAAAATTGATGGTAGAAATTCAATACAATCTGAAATGTACGCTCTCTCTCTCAATATATATATATATTTGATATTAAAAAAAAAATCTTCAACCACTACTGTAACCACAGAAAGAAAAAAAAATATTAATTGAGCTTTCAGAAATAAGTTTTCACAACTACTTCATGTCAAAACCTAATTTTTTGAAGTAGCTTTGGTCAAACTTAGTGACCACTACCGAATAAGCATTTATCTACTTTCAGAGTTAATTGAGTGTTCCTTTTAAAAGCCCATAATGAAAGTGAAAACTCTACTGAAAATAACACACAGCCCACAACTTGGATTTCCAAACAGTACTGTATGCTGTGCTGTCCAAAAACTGGTGGAAGTTTTGAATGTCACATGTTCCGCTTTGACAAGGTTTCTTTCTCCCTTTTCTTGTTGCTTCCTCTACAATGAAAACTCATTTCATGGTTAGTTTGTCCTTCGTCAGTAACGCCACTAAAACTTGGCTTTGCTGATCTGACGTTCCTAGCCAAAGGAACATTGGCAATTGCCTTCTTCAAGGAGGAGCATGCCTTTATATAATTCCTGCTTTGCCTTTTGTAAAACCACTTCCCAACAAAGCCTCCATAAACAGAGGTGAACAGAGCTGGCTGTATGTCCACAGCAAACCCGCTCTGCTCTGATATTCTCAGGGAAGGGATGGAATAGCGACACATTCAGCACAGGACAGCAGAACCTTATCATTTAGCCTGCTTTGTTTTAGATATTTCTATCAGATATGAGAGAGATGACTATATTCTAACTAAATCCACTTTTCCGATCACATTTGTTGTCACGATGCAGTGATGCAAGTAAGAACAAACCTGTAGTGGCATTGGGTCGTCCGTAATAAAGGAAATCTTGAAGTTAGTGCAAACCAATTTGCCCCACAGGTCGTATTGACTTGTATCCGTTGCAATGCATTTTCTTACAAAGTTGACTTCATTTACCACAATTTCACCTGAAACAGAAAAAGGGGAGGGGAAAGAGAAGCCTATATAAATCTTGCAGGTGCAACCGTGTAGCACCAAGAAACCCCTAACTCTTTACCTGTTGCAGGTTATACACATCTTCCGTGTAAACCTGGACGTCAACTAACACCACTTGGGGGAAAAAAAGAAAACTACCTTTCCAAAATAGACACTATTTTGCAGCAGTTAAAAGCAAAAAATAAAAAACAAAAAACCCCACACATCACTTTCCTTATACCCAGAAATCAAAATCTGCAATTCTTCACTATTAAAAATTCATTGGTTTGGACAATGCTGTCCTTTAAACAAAGGCATACGTTCATGTACTTCAGCTAGTATTTATTTTCAAAACTGAAATTAGCCGGCTATTGTTAAATACTTTAGAGAGTTTTATGAACTTTATGAATCCAGAATGACCACTCCACATCTAGTTTTGCTCTTAAAACAGGTTTTCAGGTGATTTCATAAAAGAAAAATCAGAACACAAACACATTAAACCTTCCTCACCATTTCTACTGTGACCATCTAATGAAGGGGACCAGCCATTTCGTTTTGCGAAACAGAACACTGGGGAGGGGAACCACAATCCCACCACCGTCAGCGATGGGACGGCAGGTAAGCGGGAGAGCACCTGAAGTGCTGCTCAAGGGAACGCCTATTGCTCCAGCCAGCAGGTTGGCTCCACCGCGGGCCCAACTCAAATCCCTTGATGTGGCCCTGGAGGGAAGAGGGGCCCAGGAAAGGTGGTTAATGTACAAGGAGCACCTCCTCCAAGCTCAGGAGCGATGCATCCCAACAAAGAGGAACTCAGGCAAAAATGCCAGGAGGCCTGCATGGATGAGCAAGGAGCTCCTGGACCAACTGAAAATCAAAAAGGAAGCCTACAGAGGGTGGAAGCAAGGACAGGTAGCCTGGGAGGACTACAAAGAGGTTGTGTGAGTGGCCACGGATCAGGTAAGTCAGGCTAAAGCCCTGACAGAATTAAGTGGGTGCAGGGACGTCAAGGACAAGAAGAAAAGCTTCTTTAGGTACGTCAGGGATAAAAGGAAGACCTGGGAGAATGTGGGCCCCCTCCAGGAAGAAAAGGGAGACCTGGTTACGCAGGTGTCACTCTGAGCAACCTGATCTGGTTGGAGATGTCCCTGCTCCTTGCAGGGGGGTTGGACTGGATGGGCTTTAAAGGTCCCTTCCAACCCCAATGATTCTATGATGAAGAAAAAAATAAATATATTATGCAAATTCATGTGAAATAAGCTATGAAATAAAGCACACAGGCAAATGAGACTGAGAACTAATTAAAAAGTAAATCACTACACACAGTGTCACTTTTTAGTTCCACAACAGGTTTCTGAAAGCTAAAAAGTAATGTCATTCTTACTTCAGGAAATGAACTTCATCACATATTTTGCTTCATAGGGCTTTGCTTGTGAGATCAGATCAACCACATCCTTCTGCCACCGTCTACCATAAATAGTGTGGGAGTGGAAATGTGTTCAAGAAAAGTGTAATTTTATACTAGCTGAGGTGTTGGGTTTGGTTTTGTGTTTTGGTTTTTTTTTTGGTTTTTTTTTTTAATAAAAGACTAAGAACTTAACATTGCTAAAGCTTAATTCGCTCGTAATAGGTTGGTCATATTTAGTCCCAGTTGCCCAAAATGTCACCTCAGAGTGTGCTAGCCTTTGCAAGAAGAGTCAGTTCTTTGAGCGACTACAGTGGCAGTAACCAGTTATCTGTGTGCCCAGTGAGTATGGATACCGCTCTGAACAAACCTCCCGACTGTCTTCTGATCTACAGAAGGTACTTCCCTCAAGTAGCTATCACTGCACCCAAATAACCATACGTTCAAAGAACTGTCTTTAACATTCCAAGTGTTTGAGCGGAAACTCACCTTTTGCTAGTCTTGAGGCCCCGTCTGTGCACACACTCCTCATGCTAAGCTGCTTAGCGAAGCTGCTCCGCCAGCTCTCTTGCCCCTAATATGATTAGCCACCAGCCTGGAAGTAACTAAGAGCAGCAGCAGTCCCTGCTTTTAGTTCAGTACTGATAAACAGCTACAAAAATTTATTGCACTAACTCCGTCGCCTTGAGCTGGGGCTGTTTGAGGATGTAAGGGGACAAGTTTCATTCACCTGTGGTTATCACAGACGCGCACAGTCTATGGCAGAAGTGGCAAGAGTTGTGAAAATTATTTTACAGACAGATGTGCTGGACCTTTAAAGTCTTTTCTCAAACCTTACCAAACTGTGGTTAAATAAGCTTTTGAATTTAAAAAAAAAAAAAAAAAAAATTTTCTAAGACATTCAGTACAAATAGTTAAAAGTTCAGCCAAGTCTGCAGCAATTGAAAACAACATCTTATGACGGGGTACATGAGAATGACAAGCCCTACTTCTGTTAAACATTATAATGAAAATGTTCCAATACTTTCAGCAGTCTGGCCTGAAACTTCTTAATGCCCAGCATTTTTTCTAATAAGCTATTTACTTAAATAACTGCAAAAGCCCAAACTGTATATTAAAGCAATTCCTTCTCACAGTTGGTGTTTATCTCCAACTATCCAATGTCAAGGTCTCAGTCACACTGCCTCAAAGCTTCCCCCTGCACAGAGTCAGTTCTAAACCTAAATAGTTTTTATTCTTCCCTCTCCCAGTACCTCCAGTGCATCACTGCATTTCTAATAAGATACGAGAGCCAAATACACTATGAAATTAAGTGCAGCTTCCATAAGGATATGCAGCTTCCATGTAACGCTCTCTTGTCTGTTATCAAGTGGAATATTTTTTAGTATCACACAGAAGACACACTTACTAAAAGCACAGATTATTATTACCAAACTATTTTAGTACTTCAAATCTTTGATGCTACAAACCAGTAGAGAAATAAGAGATCCATTACTGCTCTCATGTGAACTTCTTCAGTTTGAACCTGCCCCAGTTTCAAACACACCTGCTACACCAATCTCTTCACCAAAGCCAACCCTTTCTCCTTCCCCTCTCCACTCCTCGTAACTGTGCGGCCACGCTACAACACGTTAATACTAATCCTATTGCAGTGCAATTTCATTTATTCTCACCTCACCCACCACAAATACACCCTGGGTTTTTTGGCCTAGCTTCTCCTTCGCACTCGAGTGTACAGCCCTGGCGCAGAACTGCCGGTTTTGAGCCTGGATATTGCGATACAGAGCGTGCACGCATACAGATTTCAGCCTAAGGATTTAAACACTTACAATGAAGCCTGAGAAAGTGTGCAACACAAATTTAATAGATGCAGTGCTCAAAAGCCTCTAGAAATGGAATGTTTATTTTTAAATGCAGGTTTGGAATTGTGCATATTGATCCGGCTTTTATCCCTCATTTGGACATTTATAATGAGCGATATAAAAAGGTGCTAACCTCCAAACTTAATTCAAATATAGGGAAGGAGACAAACAACGTAAGTAGTACGTGTGGGTCCTACACAATGAACCCCCCTTGTATTTGTAGCCGAGGTGATTTTTCTATACAAAGCCAACAACAGAGCTATTCAGAGATATTACACTGCACATTTTCACAATGTAGCCGCTGCTTTTTTCCAGTAAACAGTCACAAGCTGTTCCAGACACGGAACAGCAGGCAACACTTCCATGTGACTCCGACCGGCAAAGAACCATCTCAGGAGACAAGTGTAGCTTGTTTAAACGCTGACAGGAAACCAGAAGGAAAATTACAGGTTGCCACCCTTTATATATAAAGCCTCATCATGTTTAATAAAAATATTTCTAAATTGAATACACGAATCACAAAAATAACAGGAAGGACAGACAGATCTATCTAGCTAATACACCTTCCACTTAACAAACAGCCTCAGAAACTGTGAAAACCTCAGAAAAATTCTGATGAATCTCCCAAAAGAAGATGCAATTTGATTGTTTTGTATTGTGGATGTTAAGAGAATTCATGGCATATATCTAATCCACCATAACACATAACCCACTACAATGCAAATGCAATTCTGAAAGCAGAGCATGCACGGGAACTGGAGGCAGCAGAGGCGCGACTGAAAACGCTGAATTCAGTGATCAGCAGAATGAGTGATCAAAAGCTGTCACAGCTCTTCTGCAGCAGCACTCATTTTTTCTCCCTACCATGCAGTCGTACTAAGCGAGTCTGGTCCAGGCTTGAGGGCAACTTATTTCTGCAAAATCTGAAAATGCAATCCCTCATCAGGAATATCCTAAAATAAGGGCTGTTCTGCACCATTTTGCATACTTCTGAACAACATTTTGGTCATTTTTTGTGCCATACCCCACAGGATCAAGTTTAATTTGTGTTTGTTTATCTTATGAAGGCAGTAATTTGTAACTTTTGTAATCAGGAACTCTGGGTCCAACAACCTGCATACATGCAGATCACATAAAATACCAATAAAAATTTCTTAGCTTTGTGTATTTTGTGTCAGTTTTATCACTATTGTATCAGTACCAGGGCAATCAGACAATAAGGAAATTTGATAGATCTGAAAAACTAAGCAAGAGCTGCTATAGAATTAGCACTGCCTTAGAACCTGTAATTGGTAGTTTCAGTATTTTCTCTAGAGACAAGGGTCTGGATTCTTTACAGCAGTAGGAAATGCATAAACAATCCTCTTCCACCTATATAGCCAGTTCTGATGTTTGCTGCCTTAAGATTCTGTATTGTCTTAGCTTAAAAGTCAAGAAACGTGCCAAAAAAGAGAGAGACTTCAAGTAATTTCCAGGTTTTCGGTTGCTCCCTGAAGCAACTGCCAAACCCTTCCATCCAAAAGAGTTTCTAGCGCAGTTTTGCTGCCTATGAATGCAGAAGGAATACAGCAGAACCCTGTATGTTAAAACCTTTGTTTCCAGGGAAGAAGGTTTATTGAATAGCGTCTAGGATCACAACCTTCTTAACACCCAGTGGAGGGTATTCAGTACTTTATGCAGTTGTTAATTCCCACCTAAATTCATAAAAACCTAGCACCTGAGTACGTTTAGGAAACTAACCCCTCTTCCTCATTTATAATGCTGATAGCGATTATACCCGATTAAGGCAACAGAAAAACAGCTTGTTTGTGTGAAAGATAGTCTAAACAGTTCACAACAGAAAAGCTGAAGTTAATTCAAGTAGCCATTTAACCATTAAAAATGCACATTAATGAGTTCATTTGTATTTAGAAAGATCTAAGTCTAAAACTGCTCTAAAACTGGCAAATAATTAACTTCTGAGTAAGAATTTCCAATAAAAACTTTATTAATAAGTAACTGAAATCTAGACCATCCTCACCCATTTAGCTGCCTTTTCTTAGCTGTTCTCTTGTGCAGAGAATACCAAAATTGTATGAGTTTATTAGTATGCACCACGCATTTAGATGTAAATGTCTCTAATCCACTTCTAAATGAATCTTCTGTTCAGTGTGCTCAGCCACTTCCAAACTGGAGAAAAAACTATTTGTAAGCTCATGAAATAATTGTCTTTTATCTCTTTTCTGATTTTCATGAGCTCTTACCATGTATTTAAGGATTTAAGATATGTGCTGCACACTACTGTAGATAATCATCCATCTTTTTTTATTTCCCCACCTGTTTTCCAATAAAAAATAGACTACATTTAATTTTCTGTACATCTGCAGAAAGCAAAAAAAAAAAAAAAAGTAAATAAGTTGTTCCAAAAGGACAGCTCAATACTGTGATTACTGGGGAATGAAAAACAATTTGTATATATTCTATTTGCATTAATTTTTAGTAGAAGAACCTGAGATTTCTGTCAAAAAACAACTCTAACCACTGCTGGGAGAGTTGTGTGTTTTAAATGCACAGTACCAGAAGAGCTTGCTTTGTCAACCTGATTAGAAAAATTGTTACTCAGATATCATCATGAATATTTCTCTAGTTTCTCCAGTGCAGTAACAAACAGAAGAAGAGCGTGACAAGAGCTTAGCTAAATTTTAGAAATTCTGAGTAAGAAAGGAAAGTAGCAAAAAAAAAAAAAAAAAAAAAAGTAAAGACTTCTTGGTAAGAGTCTTCAAAGAACAACTATTTTTTCCCGTGCACAATAACAAGATTAAAATCAGTATTTGTCCAATCATGGGTAATCTTTCTGAACTTTGCAAAATAAACTGAGCACGGGAGAGATCTGAAAAGATAATTGCTTTTCCGAAGTAGGATGGGATGCTCCACAAAAGCCTCGCCCACACCCCAGAAATACAGTAAAGGACACAAGACCCTGGAGCAGGCAACCAACAGGAGTTCAGATGGCAAGAAGGGAACATCCACCATGAGCAAGGCTCTCATCAGCAACTAGATCCAAAATAAAGTGTGGCAGTAGATTGAAAAGCTGCTCACGCTTACAGCGTTGCTTTAATCCAGCAACTTGTGTTTCCTCTAAAATGGAAACAGTTCCACATTCAACATCCATTCCCACCTCAACCCTTGTGCTGGCACTGCCATTTGTGAAATACTCTGTCAGTCACATCTCAGAATTGATCCAGTTCAAAATAATTGTATTTTTCTTCCTTTTTTGTCAGTCCTGATTTCATCTGAATTAGCTCTCTGACCTGGCTTGTTCTGTGGTTGCACAGAAAAGCACCAGCACCAAGTAGCTAATGCGAACACGAACCTGTGATGAGAAAAATGCAATAACAAACAGCTCCTCTTGGCATTAGTATGTATTTTTAGGCCAAATTAAAATAACCCTATCACCAACCTCCTCCCAAGGAGTTTTAGCAATGACTTGGTGAGAGTTCTGTAACGTGAACAGCAGACAAGCCAGTGAAGAGGGAGAGTGTTTTCTGTTTTGCATATTTTTAGTCTGGCTACGTAAACTACAGATTCCCAAAGCCTGACTCTGCCTAAACAATATAATCAGTAAGAATCTGAGAGGACTGTGGTTTTCAGCCTGGTATTTTCTAACTATGTCACCCACACAAGTTACAGATGCTGTTCTGAACTTGTACTATACTACTGGGTCTAGCATAAATTACTCAGGCTTGGCTTAATAAAGAAATCAATACAGAAACACATGTTCCTTAGAAATCAGTTCGCTGAAGACTTACTTCATTGGAAACAAATATAATTGCCAGGAAACAAAAACACCAGTGGTTTGGTCAGCTGACAATTCAGAATCTGCACTAACATTTTAGCCCTTTTCTGGCTTTTAGTGACTTGTGGCATTAAATATACATGGGACAGAGGGGGCAGAAATCAGTTACTTTGGAGCTGTTTTGCAGACTGCACATGCAGAAACATTAAAATATTTTATTTTAAAACATGTTAATCCTTCCTACCTTTAAAGAATTATTTCCATATTGCCCTACTGCTAACCTGTTGCAAACAGAAGGTATTTCTGTAGATACTTACAAATACTTAAAATATATTACTAGTCAGGAACTTTAAGAAATGCCCCCTATGCATTTGTAACAAAGAAGGCAGAACAAACTGACTCCATACAGTAAAATCCACTTGTAAGATTGCATCTGGAACTGAGACTGCCTTGGGAGTACTTTTATCATGCCAATCCTTAAAAAAAGTAAAACCAAACACAAAACAAGCAGTTAACTGAACCCAAAGCATGCCTGAAAATTTACTTTGAGTCAAACAAACAAAGCAAGCTATAATAGAAAAGAGTATTTGCTATACACTTACTGTAAGTGATGCCTCGTTTATTCTAAATAGAAGTCAAATGCTTGGCTCATGTTTAAACTTCTTGCAGTATGAAAGATTTGCTTGCAGAAAGCTGACATTTCAAATTTCAAATGTAGAATCTGAAACTCTCATAATTTATTTAAATAAAACTTCTGGTATTTTTCTTTGTGTAGACCAGAAAATAATATTTCTAACTTTAGAAAAGCTTTAGGGAATTGTATTACTTTCCAAATTGCCACACTGATTTTCTAATCTGGCTATTCTGAAATGCTGAAAATAATTTCATGCTCTTGTATGACACTGATTCCTGAAAATGAGGTGAAACTACAAAGCTGTTTCCCTTACTTGTCTAATATCACACGCTAACTTTAAATACAAACAAGCTTTTACAGTAACATTTAAATGTCAAGTAAGAAACCCGATGCAGGGCAAAGCCCCTAACCCTGCAATATGATGTCTTAATCAGCTGCACAGTGACTAAGAGAGCGCTGGCTAGCACACCACAGCACTGGAAAAGAGAATCAACAACTGAAAATGTTTTGGAAACAATCAGAAGCTGACCTCATACCAGTTCTGTTCAGTTACTGTCAGCATCGATAGCCTATCGCCATCACAGATGGACACCCTGAACAGATCAAGCAGTACCTGCTTGAACACCAAGAGCTCATTCCAGCAATATACATGGACAAAGGGACAGTACCAGCACTACTACCTGTGCCAAGCAACTAAACAATCCCACTTTCCCCTTTGGGGTCCTAAACCAAAATGATTCCTAACACACCAGAAAGGCAGAGCTGACGGACCTCTCCAGTGATGCGCTAACCTCACAAATTTGGTCCCTATTTCTCACCTCCCCTCCCCAGGCCACAGTGCTGGCATCACGCGCTCACACCGCAACACCGTGACTTCTGCTCTCCAGCTCTGGGACACCACAAACCCAAGGAAAATGCCAAGGAGGCGGTGCAGGGGTTCAAGGCAGGCAGGGGTGAACATACCTGGGGTTCTAATGCACAAGGCTGTCTCACCAAGAAGTGTGCTCTCCTCCTCCTATCACAAGATGTGTTGCAGCTGCTCTGGAACACATGACTTAATGTACTAAGGATTTGCAGAAAGCAGGGAAAAAAAGAAAAAAAAAAAAGAAAAAAAAAAGAAAAAGAGCTAGGAGCTAACTTGTGAGAGAATGAGGCACTTCTAAAAGATTAAAATTTTCCATGTTTAAAGATTAAAGCCTCCCACAATTAAATTTCTACAGTCAGTTGCCTATCTAAGGGCACACGTATACAAAAATGCAAACCAAAACCAAAAAGCGGGTGGTAAAGCCAATTAGATTGGCATTATTACACAAAATCTGAATATATGTAGTGGCAAAAATCTTTAACATGATACGTAATCCCACCTCAACAAGAACACAGCACAACTGGAAAATATTCAGAGGCAATCAAAAGGATGATTAAGGATACAGAAGGCTTCCTTCTCAGGACCAAGACAACTAATCTAGGGGGAAGCAAATCAGAGCGGACGTATGACACAAGTCTGAAAATCATGAATCCCACAGAATGGGGGAATACAGCCTCATGTCTGCTGTGTCATACAAGAACTGGGATGGATCCAAAGAAACTAGATGGTGGTCAGTTCAGAAGAAATAAATAAAGGTAGTTTGTAACAACATAGAAGTTGCACATAAACAGCATATTAAATTGCTGAACTCCTTTTAAATTCCAGTTTACACAGCTATAGAAAGCAATCGGACTAATTCATGTAAGAAAAATCCAGCGAGAGGAATTAAATATGATAGCACTGTCTTTATGACACTAACTCCTCACCTGGATCTCCCCATTACGTTACTTTAAGAGGAAAGTCCCCACGCTACATACTGAAGGAAGCAGGGAGGGCAGAAGTTGTTGCTGGCAGTGCTGCTTGTCCTGTTCTTTCCTCTTCCAACACGCCTGCTGGCAGCCACCACAATTTATAAACACACCACGGGTGTGATCGCACACCAAAAATGATGGCACTGAAGCCGACTTCTACAATCTGACCACAAAACATGATGCAGGCACAAGAGACTATGAATAACTGCTTTGCAACAGCAGCTCACCACCAATACTCCTTTAACTTGCCTTACCGTGAGCAAGTCTTAAATATAAAAAAAATACTATTCTAATTCAGTTTACTTCTATAATTTTACTGTACAAGCTTTTGAAAACAAAACCAACTAAACCATTTCTAGCTGCTTCATAAAAAACTTACAGGTAACAACTACTAACTTAATCTACTAGCAAATTAGTACACAGAGCAACACTTTAAAATAATTACTGCAAGTGGCGGCATTAAGATTCAGGAACAACAATGCTTTTCTGACACTTACTCAGATGTTCCATTAGTTACATAAACTGCAGAACACCCTGTGTGAGTAACCGTGAGGGCCCTTCTGCCTGATCGGGCCTAAACCACGGTGCGGCACTGCCTACAGTGCAGACACTGGGCTGGTTCATTACCTGTCCGCGCGCTGCACCTACCTGCACCCTGCTCTGCCATTCAAATAACGCAAACACACACCACATAACGTTCCAGTTCTACGATTTTTTGAATGCTTACATTAACATCTCAAAAATGCCACAGACATTGTTGTGGAAAACAGGCTACAAGTAATTACCAGAACAAAACTCACCTTCATGTTTAACAACTTGAAACTCATTCTCCCCTGAAGTACACAAGCTTTTCTCCTCCTAGACAGGCCAGGCACTTTAACAGACTGGCAGTCTACCTGCTCCTTCTCTATTTTTCCTCTTTGACGTGCTTATGAAACAAGCTATGCAAACAAAGGAAAAGTGAAACTGTTACACAGGCCAACTCTTCAACTAACCCTGCAAAAACTCCTGATCAGAGAGCTAGACTAGGAGAACAGAACTGCAGAAAGGGAAAGAAAACATTTTTATAACTCTATTTTAAACCTGTGTTGTGTTTTGGAATGAAGTTATACTAAGCGCTATAAAATAATTTTATTTTCCCCACTGCAGTTTCAATGTTGCCACTTCAAACTATGGTTTTTACTTGCTTTAAATTCTGGTTGCTGCTTTTCCTAATCCACCAGCCTCCTCAGGGCACACAGTTCCATGAGAATACAGGCTTTTGTTCCAAAAGCTGAAGAGATGCGCCTCTATTCCTCTGGGCACCAGAGGAAACTTAAAAACAAACTCTACAGGTTAAAAGTTGATTCCAATGTAAATTCCTCTTTTTTTTTTTTTCTTCATTTAATGAAATTCTCCTCATTTTGTAACCTGACTCATTATTTCCATGTCTGGAACTCCCTCTCCTAACTTCCAGTGCACAGAAATGTAAGGTAGACAGCAGGGTTTTCAGCTACTTTGGAATTTCAGTTTTCAGTAAGCTACTCCCTCAAAGTGACTATGTTTTGGGAATCAAAAGCTTAATACAACTATTTACAGTTTTCAAAGCTTACTAAAACCAGTGACTGCTTGCGCTAATATAATTTAATTCCAAAAGAACTCCTTAAAAGCTCCACCAATTAAAGAAGCACAATGAACATTCAGCCGCTCAGGTTTAACTCTGTTCCTGAGAGCAAAAGCAATTTCACACAGCTATTAAGGATGGGATATTAGGAATACCATACTCAAACTGCACTTGCAAGGGAGTACAAGCCAGCCTTAATATAATTAAATGAGCTGGAATTTGGCCAGAAACTTGGGTTATGACAAATCCAAAAGCCAGCCTATCCAACAGCACAATGTGTACTTGTTTATACACTTTTCTGTCATCAAATGGTGCAGCAGAAACAAACAACAAAAAAGTGTTTAGGCTACTGCTTAACTTTAAACAGGAAGAGTTTCATTTAAGTCATTTAAATGGAGTCACTTCTAACCCCCCCCATCCTCATACAGATTGATGCTCACAAAAACGAAAAGATTTCACCAAAGCTGCTCTGTGGCTGTACAGAGCAGCCGATCTTATTATGGAATAATTCAAAATAGCACCTTAGAGTGATACGAAGGTGGAAATTTTACATCTGTGGCGAGTCATACTCTTTCAACTGGTTCCTATAGAACCTGGGGCAGCTTACTAAAAATGTCCCAAAAGCCACGAAATGCTGATCTCAAAGACAGCGTAGACAAGGGAAATGATGCAAACACGGGATAAGTATAAGCCAGTTGAGAAAAACAAACGCAGTCAGCACCATTTTAAGCGTACTTCAGAGTTTCACAAATAAAGCACGAACCACATGGCAAAAAGTTTCTGCACAGAAGTTGTTTTCTATAACTGCTCATGCACATGCCCCACAGTAAAGGCAAGATGTGTTACATTTTGAGAAAAGCAATCTCGAACTGCCTTGCATTTTCTGTGGAATGTCTCAGGGAAGAACATGCAGTCACTTCCTTGTGAGTCAAAGACCTTGGATGAATATCAACTGCAACATAACCAATAAGATGCCAAGTGGTAAGCAGAAGTTTTGCAAGCATAAAAATATAACTGTATTTCAAATACTGAGCAATCTTAGCAATGAATTGTAGGGTATTTATCCCTCAAGCAAAATCTGTATTATTTTATTTCATGAAGAGGGTCAGTCAGTTTTTACTCTTTCAGCTGAACCTCTCCCACAGTACTGCTGCCTGCTAAACTTAAGGTACCTCACTGGACCATACCACATGTCAATTAGTACTGCTTAATTAGCAACGGTCCCGCATGAAGCAGTGACATAAATAATTCTTAAAGAGTAACTTGTTTATACTGTTGATC
The DNA here is from genome assembly GCF_036417535.1 of Chlamydotis macqueenii. NCBI lineage: Eukaryota > Metazoa > Chordata > Aves > Otidiformes > Otididae > Chlamydotis > Chlamydotis macqueenii. Next base: position 20,599,224 of record NC_141567.1, on the reverse strand, counting down.
ACTTTGAAAGTTAAATATTGTATGAACTTAGACAACAGGATAGCAATAGCTTCCTACATTAGTAAATGTGTGTGTAAATTCGTATTTGTTAAGATATAATCTGAATGCTAAAGAAAAAACTGCAATATACTGCTGTTTTAAACTCAAAATTACCCTTAGAAACAGCAAACCAAATTAGTTACTGTGAGGTACAGTTTGCAATGAAAGTAATCTTGAGAACAGCAGATTGTTCCTTTGGTATCTGAAAATGGCTTCTAGAAATCCTCATTGATCAAAATGTCATTTACTAAAGATTATTTCTATTTAAAATACAGAAGCCATGAATATCCTACTTTTTTATAAATATAACAGCTGCATATTCAATAAGAGTAAATGAATGAAGAGGGCATTAGAAGGTTTCCAATACAGAAGTCAGTCAAACCTAGGTACTGGAAATTCTACGAAAATTTTCCTTTAAAATAAAGGAAGAGTACACCACATGCTATGGTAGTGGGTTCTGCACACAGGTAAAGGTCTGACTATCTGACAACAGTACAATTATTATGAGTCATAAACGTTGTGTCATAAACGTTACAAGACTTACAATGGTTCCATTTCAAATACTCGCAATAAAACCAAGACATTACTCTACAGGTGCTAAAGCATTACACAGTTAAAATTACCTAGGTGTTTGTTTAGTGTTTCAGGCAGGTTAGAACAACTTTCCACAGACACAAACATCACTAGGTTTTCCTACCTAGAAGTTATATTCCCTCAAGGAGAACGCTAGGATTAAAATATACCAAATATCAGTAAAAAAGGGAAAGCTGTTTACATTTTAGCAATTATAAGAAACACAAGGCTTCAATATTGCCTAGTTGAGGTATCTGTCAAATTCCTGATTTACGCCTACCTGGCAAAAGCACTGGTTCCAGTTTTTTAATCCTTGGTTCTGACGCTATATGGTCTTCACTCTGCAGAAAAAAAAAAAAAAAAATATAAAAAAAGATAATTTACTTAAGAACCAGAACTTTACTTGAGTAAAGGAGAAAATTCTTCTTTTAACTTAAAGAGTTTGAATCCAACCATAGTAACCGTTTTCTGTAACATTTTTGTGTACATTTAGCTTTGTGCCAGAAGAATATTTAAAGTGCTAATGTTTAACTCACTGCGTAACCTAGGCTATAACAAGTCAGAGGACGAATGAAAAACAATTTGGCTTGACGCTCCAGAAAGGCTCAAGTCCTCCAACAAGCTTTACACAGACATGGACACTCAAGTTCGCACAAAACTCTCTACCAACTTTTAACATGCATGACTTTCTGACATAGGGAAAATTTAAAAAAAAAAAATTAAAAAAGGCCAGGAACACATGCATGCCTACTTGCATTTTAATTCCAAACCTTAAAAAGAAAAATACTTCTATAAAAAGACTGGAAACCCTCAGTGAAATAACCGTACTGCCTATGGTTTCTACTCTGCCAGTGACATCACCATTTCCCCGGAGCAGGACTATCCAGAACTACATCACATCGACATTTCACTTTTACCAAGAAACTGTGACAAAGCAAAAATGAGTCAACGTGTCAGAAGCGTTGCTAGAAGAGGTCCTGCCTTGTTTAAAATCAATAAATAAATAAAAGCCACATTCTGTCAAGTGCACCCCCAGACCACACAAAAGGTCCTGGTGGTTCTACCAGATACACTTGAGACCATACGCGCCGTATACTGTATTCTACTGTATACACCTGATTTTCTTACTGGTGCCATCAGCCAAGTTTTAAGTGTGAAAGGACGGCGGCAGTGCGAGTTTAATTATTTGCGTAACCGACAAGCACCAGCTACTTTCTCCTCCAAGTATTCCACAGCGCAAACGCCGATAACGCCCATCCCATCCAGCACAAAGAGGAAAGCGAGCCCGGACACCTGAAGCATTGTCCGTAACTTTCCAAAACAGTCTCACGTGGGCCGGTTTTAATCCACACAAGACTTTATTTTGATAAAAGTTCTGCTCCTCGAGCGGAGTTTGGGCTTGTCACCAGCATATGCTTGCTTGGCGTCTGCGTGCCCCTTCCGAGAGCAAGAGGCCAACCGGCTGCACAGCTTTTGTTTCCCCGTGCTACCGAGGATTTCGGGGGGCTCTTCCGCAGCCCCTCCGCAGGTGCCGGGCCACCAACCCCGCGGGGCCGGTGGCCTCCAGGCTGCGGGGGCCCGCGGGCCGCACCCCGAGCCGGCCCAGCCGCCGCCCCGCCGGGAGAGCAACCCCGGCGGCGGCCCCTCAGCCAAGGACGGGGCCCGGGCAGGGAGGGGAAGAGCCGAGCGGGTCGCTAACGGAAATAAAAGGCTGTTACCTGAGGCAGCGGCAGAAGGTAGGACTTGAAGGTGGGTTTGGGCTGCTTGAGAGAAAACATTGTCGCTGCCGGCGGGGAGGGAGCGGCGGGCCGGGCCCAGGAGGCCCCGTCCCGCGGGGGCAGGGTGTCGACGCCCGCCGGCTCAGGCCCGGCGCCCCGCAGCCACTCGGGCTGCGCGCTCCCAGTCACACGGCGGCGGCGGCCCCGGCGGGCGGCGGCGGAGGCGGCCCCAGCGCACCCTCCTTCCCCAAGGGAGGAGTCAGCCGCCTGGGCAGGCCCGGCCTGGGGCGGCCGCTGCCCCGGCCCCTCATGGAGCCTCCCCGCCGCTCCCTCCGCCTCCCCGCGAGGGCGGCCGCCTGCCTGCCCAACGGCTCTCTACCGCCGGCGGCGGGCGGGCGGCGGCGGCGGCCCCGGCGGGCGGCGGGCCGAGGCGGGCTGAGCCGGGGCGGCCATGTTGGGGGGAGCGGCCTCGGTACGGCGGCGCGGAGGGCCCAAGCGGCCGCGGGGCGGCGGGGGCCGTTAGCCCGCGCCAGCGGCCCGGTGATCAACGTTTTGCCCGCTGGTAACGGACGCTGCCCGTAAGGGCGGGTACAGCCAGCGCTGCTGCCCCTCAGCCGGCCGGTTTGGGGCGCTGAATCTTACCGGTTCTCCGGGAGACCTCCCTCACACCCCGGCCCCGCGGCGGGGGTGGAGCCTCCCGCGGCCCGGGGCCGCTGCCCCGCCAGAAGGTGTCTGTGTTCGGGCCCGCGGGAGGGAAAAGCCGTGACAAACACAGGGCCGGTGGCGGGGGGGACATAGCCAAAAGAGGACTGAAGCAGAGGATTTCCAGCTTGGCCTCTGAGCCCACTGCAGACTGTGAAACCGCCGCCCGAGGCCTGCAAAGGCAGGTTTTTATTGCAACCCAGAGTTGTCTGAGATCAGCAGTAAAAATCCAGGTCCGGCATGAAGCTGCTGCTGCCACCGCATTCTTCTTACTGTCACCTTTACACAAGGTGTGTGGATCACAACGCGTGGGATCTATGGGAGAAGCCTCCAAGCTGCTGCGGCACCGTCGCCCTCTCGCTCACGGCTGTCACCGTGCCGGCGGCCGGAGGAGGACGCAGATGTAACATCCCTTCCTTGAGGCACTCGTCGACTGCTCACTTGAGCTTCTCTAGAACATGGAAACAACACAGTTGCTCTCCTAAGCTGCCAAAATCTCTCTCTATTCTGATAAGTAGGAAACTTGCAGTGTTGCAGGTGTTCATGTGAGCGCTGACTGCAAGGAACTTGGCCTCTGTAAGGGAAAGACTCCCTACAAGAAGCGACAGTTTGGCTGGAAAAGGGGTTTAATCGAGAGCCCCGGAACGGTGCTGGTGCACCACACTGGTGGCTCCAGCGATGACCCAAGCGTAGTTCACTGCAAGACCCATGGTTTAGGGGCAGGAGTTGAAGGGGAGGACCTGCCAGACTAACTGCTGGTATTCAGGCACTGCAGCCTCACCTTATGAAAAAGGAGTTTTGGCCAGCGTACTGTCATTTTTCTGCAACAGCTCACATGCAAAATAACATCAGTAAAGGCCTTCTACAGCATAGCAGTGTTGTAGTGTCACAGTGACTTAAAGATAGCAAAGAACCAGAAGACTCCAGAAAAACAGACACTTTGAGCCACAAAATGACACATGCAGCACCCAGCATCAGCCGCAGGGTCAAGATCTTCCCTTACGATCATTAATAGGAAGCACGTGACATTGCGTTAGAGAGCCTGGGATTTTTTGGTGGAGTCAGAGGGTGGATGTTCAATGAAAGAACAGACTTTAGGCCAAGTCTGGATTCCCCGACTTAGACTAGACGAGATGGCCCATTGATGCCACCGGGGTGGTTTGTTTGAACAGCGAGGAGGGAAACAACCCACCAGCACCTGCCTAGGCTGAAGAAAGAAGTATGTGTGCCTACATTCAAAGGTATTCAGTAGCCCAGGGGAGAATACCAGCAAGCACCTCTGCAACAATATGCTACTCGTGGACCAGGTGGAGAAGAAAAACAATCCTACTGCGTAGCATTTTAAAACAAGCACACCTCCTTGCACAGGGGTCTCATTTCCTGTTGGCAGACAGTTCCCTTCACTTTATCCTGTATTTTCACGTAAAAGATGTTTATTTTATGCTGCAAACATTATGGTCTAAGTGGCATTCTTCAGCCTGGCATGGTCACAGGCTCAGCCCCCGTCCATTTTAGGGAATGCACTGTGCTGCAGGAGCTGCTGGCGGTGTAATGCTGAGTGCCCCACAGCGCTGTGAGAGCAAGCCACAGCTCCTGCTGGCGACTTACTCCTTTCACAAGCTACATCCCTTGGATGTTTGATAAGTGAGGACTTGCCCTCATCTTTACTTCAAAGTTTTTTGTTCACATTCAGAACGCTTTGGAAAGGAAATTAAAATCAGAAAAGGGGGAAGAGAAAGCAAGGAGGCGAGGAAGGAAGAAATCAGCTAGGCTTGAAATTGCATATAACAAATTTGCCAGTGATATTAAAAATGACAATTATTTATACTACATCAGAATTACAAAAGTGTTTCTGCTTCAGCACAGAGCCTTCTGAGGAGTGACTGCAAATGCAATCTTACTGTTGAGGGAATGAGCATAGGATAGCACAAATTTCCATTAAGGACCGCGCTGACACATTTAAATTGCAGTGCTGTTCTGAAAAGGAACAAACAAAATCAAAAACTGAGCTCTCAGTAAACATAAGATCACCAGATCTGTGAGGATTGTTGTTGGAACTGGTCACAAGCTACCACTGGAAGAGTTTTATGCCAGTGGGAGGAGAAAGCTGATTTGACAGAAGTATTTTGGAAGAGCAAGTTAATTCTGTCAGAGCTTGCAGTGGGATACAAACAGGCAGCACAGACAGGCAGAGCAGGACAGGCAGGCAGGGCAGGGCAGGCAGGATAGGCAGGGAAATCCTCTGCATCCCCTGACTCCTTTTTGGCAACGCACTCAGCTGCCTGAGCCCATCTCCAGCCACCCCGGCTTGCCTCACCGCCTCGCTTGTTTCAAACAGTTCTGCTATACTGGAGGTTTCTGAGAATGCCTTTGTTCTATGAGAACAGACTTGAAAGAATGGTGGGAAGCTAGCTATGCAACAAAGCCAGCTGAACTGACAAATAATGTCAGATGTCTGATTTTATTATCATTAAATTTAAAAATATCATTTTTTACTCAGTGCAGTTACTCTCCTTGCCTCAACATTCAGTGATAGCTCCTGTCCACTGGCACGGCCCTCCCAGAACCAGCTTGCCTGCTCTCCTGGGGGTATCACACCCCACATGCTGTACAGCAGTTTCTAGGCCTCACACAGTGCAAATTGTTTGTAACAATTAAGATAATTATCTGCTTAGCTATGGCTACGGTGCATAACCTGCTGTATTCACCGCACGTCAGATTAGGTGTGTTCCTAGAAGTTCTGGGATGAGCTCACAAGACAGCTCTGTGGCTGGGGAAGTACTCTGGCTTGTGCAATGCGTGAGGGATGGGGTTAAATCGGAGCAGATTTCCATAATGGTCCCTTTTGATCTCTCAGCAGATTAGAGAATGGCTTTCATTAGCCATGTTCAAGAACAGGTTAGACCACCATCTGCCACTGATGTTATCGACACTGCTGAACATTGCTGAACATGCCTCAGTGCAGATGATCTCTTCCAGGCCTGTGCTGCTATGGCAACTTATGTGTTTTCATAGCTTTCCGAAGAATGGTTCAAGTATTGGTTTGAACTCCCAAGACACAAAGACATAGGTGTTGTCTGATTTCACAGCTGAGCTATGTGCCCAGAGCTACAGGAATTATGTGGCAAGTCTCCAACGTCAGGGATTCACTGAGGAAAGCCTGCCCTGTTTTTCACTGAAAGCGTTATGGTTTATTACTTCACCTGGCCACCTCCTTACTTGTGCACTCAACAGCTTGCACACCTAAGTTGTCTCAGCCTGCACTCAGAACTGTGGGACTTCTGCTGCAGAATTGCAAGGAAGCTAGCCCTACAGCTCTGTATTACCTCTTACAGAGGAAAAACATTATGCCTTAAATTTATTAACCAGTTGGAAAAAAAAAAAATCTCTTTCTGGAGTGTCCTTGATAACAATCCAGCAGAATATTTAAAATGTGACTATTTACATAAAACTGCAACTTTGATAGTCTTGGCCAAAGATAAAGAAAAATATAAAAACTATGCAAAAGTTTTAGTTTCTTGAGGTATCTCAGGAAAAAAAAAGCCCCCTTTTCTAGGCACATCTGCAAAGTGGAGGCAGTATTCACAGTGTGGAGATTTAATGATGTTGAACTTTGCTATGCTACACAAGGTACTTTTCTTGTTAATCATTACGTAGGTACTACTTGCCTTGGGTTATCTGGAGCTATTAATTGGTACAATGGTCCACCGCGGCTTGGGCTAGTTCACATAGGTATTGTGACAGTGGCTATCAAACTACCAGTGCTCCTGAACTAGAATCCAATGTTTTTCCATGGCCGTTTTTGAAAGCTGCTGGTCTGCTCAGATAATACAGCTTGCTGAGCACAGCAGTCCCATTAGTGCAAGAAAAAGGAGATGGTTGCATCTAGAATCCTGCAGGATGAAGGACTGTGTTTCTGGAGGGGTTTTAGTGTTGTAGAGACAAAAGTGGAGCAAGCAGATGAAATTATGCAACTCCCTTTTCATTAACTTGGACACCAAGGGCAACGTGGATACAGGCACTTAAATATTTTGGCTGAACAACTGCAAAGAATAATTTAAAGCCTATTATCGAGACATACCTTACGTCCATTGTTAAGATACAGGGCATCAACCATAACGCACGACTTTGCCATGTCAAATTTTGTCTCTGCAGACAAGGCTAAAAGTTGAAAAAAGCAAAAGAAGGTTGTGGTTTTAAGGAAATCTGTAGTTCTTGTCTCACTTGTCCCAAGGCTTGTGGCTTGTCAGCCTGCAATCCAAACTCCTGCTGTGTACTCTTTTTTGACTACCTCACCCCCCTGAACTCTGGCACCAGTTGAAATGGGCATTAAAAGCCACACCAGCCAGGTCCTTACATCTGGTTTGCCTTTCTGTCTGATGCTGGATCCCAATGGAAGATCAAAATCCACAATTAGGCTGAAATAATGAGCTCAGGTGACCACTGCACGCAGTACAGCATTTATGTGCAATGGCTGTGGTGGGAGGAAAACGTCTCTAGAGCTGATGTAGCCTCATGGCCCAGTAAATAGAGTATTGTCACGGCTAGTAACAGGCCACAGGACTGAGGCTTGTCGGGATTGCTTTGTCTGAACTTGCCTTAACTTGCCTTGAGCTGTGCCTCCGTTTAGCTGTGACAGCAATTTTTCTAATGACTAGGAAATTCAGTTGTAATTGTAGGATTTGAATGCCAATGAAGAACAAGATGTAAAGTTGGTAGCAAACATAAAAATGCCCCTAAGCAAGCAAAAAATAGGGAAAGAGAAACCAACATCAACAACATCATGCTCAACCTAGAGAAGGACCTGGGATGCTGATCGCTGGCAATATTTCCTCACTACCCCCATTGCAGACTCTGACCGTTAGACCCAGAGGATCAGTGCAAGTTTGAGCCTAAGATTTAAAAAAAGGGGAGGGGGTAGATAGAAAATGTGCATATATCAATTTTACCTTACTGGATTTTTTCCTGTAGTAGTATTCTTTTCTCTCCTCTCTTCTTGTCTCTCCTCTCTTGTACTTAGATCTAGACTAACAATAATTCATATATTAGACTGTTAAAATTTGTTACACTAAGTTCCTGACTTTACATAGAAGGTGTGTCTCCTTTTTGCTCGTACAAGCTTTTGAGTGCAACAGTAGTTCAACCAGAAGTGACCAGTCAGACAGGACAGTGGTGCAGAAGTGATATGCTGGCAATGGCACTACTTAGTGAGACCCCAGCAACATGCCCAAGTGCTGCCGTCACCCCAAAAACTCACCTCCTCCACAGCAAGTTCTCGGCAGCACACTGGCTTTGTGTCAGGGGGTTAACTACCCAGGACACCCGTAACAGGGCATAATCCTATGGATCTTGCAGATCCAATGAAATAATCCCGTTGCCATCCTTGGTCACACACCCTCCTTGTGTTCCTGTTTTCTGACAAGGCCTTACAGACACTTGTGTTCTTTTAATTTTCATTTAGAAGGCTAGACAAACATTTTGCCAAAGATGATAGTCAAGCCCAGAACCTAGGAAAGCATCTGAAGAAGCAGTATGGAGAAAACAAAGTTGGAAGGTTTCAACAGCTACTTTAGTTCATTACTAAATAGTATGGAAAATGGACTTTCTTGGTTCTCAGGTATCGAAATCCAGCATCTGGAATGGAAAGAGTGACTGCAGTAGGAGAGGCCTGCAAGACCAAAGTCAAGCTAGTCCCAGCGTGATGCAATGTGAAAATGGGTCATTCATAGAATCAGGTGGTACAGTTATGAACCTGCCCATGTGAGTGTTACAATTAGTCACTGTGTTCAAAACATCTGCCTTGAGGGAGAGGGGAATGTCTGTACTGCAAGATACTGTCAGGTGAACAAACCGCAGCGTAATGTCTCCGCGTAGACATAGCCTTAGAGTACATACTCCTCAGGCTTGATCTGGTTCAGTATAGGTCAAGCACGTAATAAAAAATGGCAAGTGGAATTCACAGCGACACTGCTGTGGCATCGCCACATACTTAGTAATGGGAGGGATGCATCTTCCTGAAAAGCAGTATTAAACACGTCTCTGCAGAAATGCAAATTCTGTGCTTGCATCCTTTCAGCCAGCTTTCAAGAACGCACGTAGGCAGACGGGTTGGATCGTTATTCTGTTTGGTGTGCTCCAAAACTACTATTGGTCTGCTACGCACATACAGAGCCATATTTAAATCTTATTAAAATGGCTGTATGTCTGAAATAACACTGCCAAAGTCAGCGTAGTTACTTCACGTTTAATGGCAGAGGGGTTATCATTTCAGTCCATGCTACGCAAGAGCATAGAAAGCATCCGAGCCTTATAAAGTCATCACTGGACAGAGAACTTCATGGAAAATTACAGGCAAATGTTGAAAAAGAAACTTTGCTTAGAAGATGTTCAGCCCATGCACTGCATAAGAAGAAATGGGTAAGTGAAGTGTTTTGATATTATTATAGTGAAAAATTTGTTATACTGCATTCATTTCACATCTTTTTATATGTTTCTTTATAAATATTTTTACACAAAGGAAGTAAATAAATACAAAGGTAAAATGTTTTCAAAATCTACATGCTATCTGATAAATCTGTAATGCAAATGCTAGAAAAATAACTGGTCAAACAGCAAGATGTAACACACATTTTATGAAGACAGTGTAACAAGAGGTATGCACACACTGTACTTCCTTCCACAATGCATACCGCTTGTTTAGCAAAGTGCTGAAAAGCTGCATCCCTTTGTGTTTGTTCATGAAGCAGTTTCTGGTGAGCGTGCAGGCAAACAACAAAAAAGGCATTGGCAAATTGGAGGCTATTTAACCACACGTACAAAATGGCTATGTCGTTGCATGGAACGGTGACACAGAAGTAAACGTGGAAGTGAAACAATTTCAAATGCCATACTGTTTTTACAAAATGTCAAGTTCCCTAAAGCTGAATAAAAGAGAAGCCCACACGAAAAGCAAAATGTCAACACTGTTCTGACAACAGTGAAACACGTAAACCTGCTAGGAAGACCAAGCTAGCAAAAATCCACGGCAAACGATGACTGAATTTTCAGAGATGTGTATGCAGCTACCATGGACATTCAGTATGGTGACAGCCCTTCAAGGTGTAAGTATGGATGGAGTATGAAAATATAATACAAATAAGAAAAAGCTGATGCCATCAATGCATTTGTAGAGTCTTCCATCAAGCTCTGTATTTCAAAATGCTGTAAGCATCTGAGACCTACATGCTGTGCAGCTGATGGTGGGGGAAAAAAAAAAAAAAAATGCCGTCTTTTCAAAATAGTATATGAGTAAGTCCTGACAGTTAATGAGTTAAGCATAAACTTCTGACCAGTATTCTGTGAACAAGGAACATGCCTTTAACTCATTTTCTTTCTGGTCTCTTCAATGTTACGCACCTCCTGCAAAGAGAAGTGCTGAATATTTGGGAAAACAAAATTCCTAAAAGGTAACAGAGGAGAATGAGGCAAATAACATCATACAGTTACGAAGAAAACTATCAAAACCGCATACTTGGAACGCCACTGCTGAGACAAGCGTGCTGGGAAACTGTAACTGCGGAGGTGAATTACCAGTCTTAGTCACTGAGGAGAAAACACTTCCACTGTAGAGATTTTTTTTCCATTTGACATTTGTTTTTGAAATTTACTCAAGAAAATTTATGGAAATTCTATTCTCATCTGGAATTTTTTTTTTTTTTGTTTAGACTGGCTCCTAGAAATTGTTCCTTGTTCCTCATGTGTCGTCATAATGAAATTGCAAAATGGCAGATTAATTTGTCACAGCAGATTTGCTTCAAACCCAGATTGGCAACATTTTGATCTCACCCCATCAGAACACCTTTCTTGTTTTATTTTGTTTTCCCTTGCAGGCATTTAAAAAAACCCAGAGTCCTACATTACGTGGACTTCTACTGTAATCTCTCATTTATACAAAACACGAATGCAGATCTTGGATTCATATTTTTAAAATCTCCGTATACCTCATATACTTCAAATCTCCCTAGACATTTTGAAACAATCATCACTGTTTTTCAACAGTTTAAGGCTGTCAGCATGCTTGGGGACGGGGACACACATGATCCTCAAAGCACGATCATGTCACTGAAATTCAAGGACAGGTCAAGAATATGCCTACACATGGCTTTCTGGGCCAGGTTTCTCCAAACACAACGGTATTTTGCCACTCAGACCTATTTCAGTGGATGAAAATTGCTGTGGTGAGCCTTTCTGAAAGAGGAACTAAGAGGCATGCAAGAAATAAGAAGTGGGAGAGGGGACTGCATAATTTTTCCTTGCCTCCAACAGTTTTGTTTTGATCTGAAAACCACAATGGCCACAAATAAACCAGCTACATAAGCAAGGATAAAAACTAAGGCTGGTTAAAAATTTGTTCAATTTAAGAAGTCTTCAGATAAAAAAGAAGATAAAACATTTTCTAAATCATTACATGATAACATTATCCTTCTTTCAAGAGGTTTTATAAAGAGCTTGTCAGTAAATGAGCTTACGAGGGAGATGAAATGGAAGAGAGATCTATCCTGGTGGCATCCATGGACTGTGCCTACTTTTGTGTGCCCCTGAGAGAAGATCTCCCTTTCACATGACCCAGCAAGCACTTAAGAACAGAACATATCTCTATTAAGTTTAAAATGAAAATAAACAAATATATGCAAAATTATTCTTTACAAATTAATTTTAAAATCCATACTTTGTTCACTTAGTCCTGCTGCTTTCTGCGTTGTCGATAAAACAGGGGCCATAGGCCTTTTCAACATTCAGTTTCTGTGGATGGATTTTCTTGCCTAGCTTTCTGGTCTTCTGTTGCACTGCCAAACGCTACCACCAAACTGGTGACGCTGCTGGCGTGTCCCGGTCTATTTAATTTGTCCTTTACAGACTTGGCTTTCCGAGAATGGCTGTGTAAACTCTTTGACCGTACTGACGGGAACCCAGGAGTCCTTTCTGGCTTTACTGATAACAAATTCTCTTTCTCAGCCTTGACAGTGGCAGGCATAGAGGTGTAAGAGGCACTCATACCTGCTTCACCAACATCACTGTCATCATCTGTGTCCATCTGTAACTGTTTCTGTTCTGCTTGCCTTTCTGCTTCAGAGATAAAACCAGGATATTCTGGCGGACGTTCTTGAGAAAGTTGCTGCTCAACTTCGTATTTCCACTCTGCGGCCCACTGTTCAATTGTGGAAGGGCACACCTGATCCATGATGGTACTATACTCTGTGGTCCAGTTGTTAACTCCTCCAACCAGCTTCCCGCCCTGTGCAAATATAAAGCTCCTTGACTTCATCATAGTGGTTTGACAAGCACTGAATGTTTCAGGAGGAAAATAGCGCATTGCTTTAGATTTGTCCAAGGGATAAGAGATGGTTGCTTCTAACTTGGTACGTTCTACTTTTAACTGAGTGTTCTGAAAGTCTGATCTTGGTACTGACTGTCTGTTCGTAACAGCATCCATCTGGTTCATACTTTGAGGAAGTACTCCATCACTCTTGAAAATTCCCTGCTTTTCATCCTCGAAACCGACTGAACCAGAATGGGGTCTGGAAACATTCTGTGCAATTTCTAATGCAGATTTACTGGGATCTGCTGTAGTGACTGCATTAGCACTAGAGGTATAATGGAGACCGGTGTGATGTTCTGGAACCAGCATCCTTGGGTCTGCTCCATCTTCTTTTGTACCAAGAGAATGGGCTTTTTTACGCAATCCCATGGCTGGTGACATAGGAGTGGTACTGTCGTCAAATGTTAATTCATCACCACCAACGTGGTATCTGTACATGCTGTAGCCATCAGAGCTGTTAACGCTGCTTTGCCTTAGGAGATACGCAGCATCGCACTCAGATGAAGCCCGAGAACGTGTATACGTCAGCTCGGATTTGTCAACACCTGCCAGCTTCTCAAGAGCATTCACCATCCGACCAGACAGTTCTTCCAATTGAGAGAGCCGAAGGTCGACTGTTTGAAGAGAAGCTTTCATAAAATGTTCTCTTTCGTTCACTTCTTCTAGCCTCATAGACATGTTTTCAACTCTGTTGGGTATAAAAGAGGAAACATAGAACAGAAGCTGTGGAATGGTGCAGTAACTCGTTATAGGCATGCAGCTACCGATTTCTTCGCAAGGCAGAATTTTGTGCTGTGTGTCTTGCAACATTCTTTTTTTCCTATGTGTAGCATCAAAAGCATGTGCATTTTCTTGTTACCTATGCTTTCCATAGACCAGGTGAGAGGGCTGTTAAAACTCTGCCCTCCTTTACATGCCAGGACAGTACAAGAGTTGCAGCCCTTAGAAACAGCCTCCTATTGACATTTCTGCGTGTCACACTTCACGATTAGTTGTCCTCTTTCACTGTGAGGCACCAATTAATTATATGAAAAATACTTTCTAATGACATGCTCACAGGGTAACTTAAAATAGCATCAAAGCATGACGTGAAACAGGTTTTGTAGCTGTATGAGAGAATATATGCTGGTGTGTATGGGATTACTTTAGCTCTTGAAATACCTTTCAATTATGTATGAGCTGAAAGGAGTGGAATTACTGTCTAGTTCAGTTAAAATAATACTTTTCCCCATTTTCTTTTGTAGTTTATATCATAATGGAAGTGATGGTACCAGAAGAATGCATATAAAAGTCATGCATTAGAATGTGACTTAGAGACCATACACTAGTAAATCAACTGTGGAAATTAAATTAACATTCTTTTGCTCTCACACACAAAAGATGATGAAGCATCTAGAGCAAGAAGCCATGAGAAATAAGAAAATCTGCTTTGTGGCCATAGACCATAGTGAATCAGTGAGGCTTACCAGCCCTGCTTTATTCTCTGCCACAATACCTGGGATTTTGACAAATTGCCATGGATAAATAGTGCAATAGCAACTACTCGAATGCACATAGCAGATTTCATTTACTTCTCTATTCTCAGACTTCACGTATAATAATGCGAGATGTTCAGGGCCTCCCTTCAAGAGAAAGATGTTTATCTGTTAAAGAATTATATGGCTCACAGAGCTACTTCATAAGAAATGTTAAAAGGAAGATATATATGTATAGAAAGAGACAGATAGATAGATAGATATGGAGTAGTTGGAGTAGTCCATCATCAAAATACCATGAGGCAGATTAAGGTGAAAGATTATTTAAACTGTGTATCAATTTGATTACAGGGAGAATTTTTCATCATTTCAAGGAAGTGACAAAAGACCCCATCCCTTGCCTTAGAACTGCTAACAGAACAGGCAGAGCCTTTGGGAACAGTGCTGCCAAGTGACCTGGTAAAGAAGTGCCGCTGCCATGATCACCGTGTGCTTACACAGCGGTATAAAACACTACCTAGTCCTCAGAATCGCTCCATGATTTACATGTGAATATTCCCTGTCTTTTAAATGGGGAAGTTCATACTGAAAAGCAAAGTGCCTTGTTCAAAGCTTCCCAGAGAATCTGTGGCAGAGATTAAATTCAGCAGTTGTGACTGCTGGACCCTAGCACAAACGACAGGCCCAAGGGAAGAATCCTCAGGACTTTTGTCATTAAGCTCCAACATGTTTCTCATAGTCGGATCAGCTGTTGGAAGCTCAGCAAGTAGTAATTTGCTCAAGCAGATAAAAAACAGATCTTTGGATAGGATTCACCATGGACAAAAATGTTCTTGTACCAAAGCAACCCAGACCAGCAGCCTTAGTTATCTGTGAGCAGGAACGACAAAAAGCTTGCTCCTGTGAGAGATGCACCTACACAGATATTTACCCAGGGTTCAGATCAGCTTCTGAACTGGTGGTGGTTTTCTTCAAGACCTAAATCTTTTGTATGTTAACTCAACTTTGGTTATAATGAAGACACAAAGAAGCAAACACTGTTTCAGATAAGTGGTGTGGTTGTTTTTCTTACAACAGGTACCTTTCAGAGGTAACTCTGATGCGTTCATCATTAGATGACTGCTGCTCATCCTCTTTTTCCTGGAAGTATTCTTCTACACACTGCTCTTCAAACTCATACAGTTTTTTTAGCTCTTCATCATTCAGAAATAACTCTGCAA
Organism: Chlamydotis macqueenii; assembly: GCF_036417535.1. NCBI lineage: Eukaryota > Metazoa > Chordata > Aves > Otidiformes > Otididae > Chlamydotis > Chlamydotis macqueenii. The sequence goes on along the minus strand of NC_141567.1, from coordinate 20,584,139 downwards.
AACAAAAGAACAAAATATGAGTTCCCTGTTTCTGAACTTCTGGCAGTCGATTTAAATCCAATTTAGCAGATTATGTTGGACGTACAGATACTGCAGATTTTCTCCTGCACTAAATGGACAGATGATTTTGTAAATAGGGGAAGAGCACTAAGCCAGAGACGGCCGCAGCTCTGAAGGCAATGCAATGCATTATGACCACCATCTACTTCGATGACCATTCACTGGGAGCTGTATTTTCTTAATGACCTTTGCACTTTCTAACAGCAGTGCTACACATTGAACAAACTGAGTAGATTTTACAGGATAAAGACTAGGGCAAGCTCTGCCAGTTTGACTGTTCCTTCACTCAAATGTTGCTCTTAAAAGGATGCCTGTTACAGGCAACAGATAATCTGATATAACAGATTGTTTCCCAGATGTTCTTTGGATAAAAGCCTCAAAAACTTATCATCATGTAAGGGAAATCCAAAGGAAATATAAGCTCTTGAGAACATTTCTTCCTTTGTTTGAATTTGTCTCTTTGTATTTGGAGGGAGTGTTACATTTACTTTTTTGCCCCTTTTTTTTTTCTTTTTTTAACTCAGAAGCATATTGTGCAGAAATACAATTACTTACAAAATGCTTCCTGTGAAATGCAGAAATACAGGGATAATTGTGAGCATCTGATTATTTCAATGAAGGATATAATGAAAATAATAATCAAGAATTACAGAGTATGTTAGGAGAAGAATCCTCACAGTTCCCCCTGTGAAACGACAGACAAATCTCTAACATGGAGAAATGATGTTAGACACAGATTGCTCACAATCACAGAGCTGACACTACAGATGACATTTGAAACTGTGATGCCTTCTCAATTTCCTATCTGCTCTTGCCAACATATGGACATCACTAGAACTTGGTAAAACTGGATTAAGTAGATGCCATCTCACTGTTTCAGAAAGTATGTTCAAGAAAGTCTTCATTAGCAGCACACTCAGGAGCCCAAGGAGCTCAAGAGCTGTTAACATGATATACATTTTGTCTTCTGCAAATACACTTGAACATCAATATGAACAGAATAGTTCAGCATTGGAAAAGCTGCTGCTTTCTGCTAATACGGTGCAAATAACTGAATTTAAAGATTTCTTGCATACTCAGTCCCCTGTCCCGCTCATCCTGGTCTCCTTCAGCCCTCTTGCAGCGACAGCAGATTCGCTTGATGATTATGTAGATATGGCTGAAGATAATCATCGGTGGTGGGAGGACAGGTCTGTCATGGAACGTCATGATCAGCTGGTACCGCTGGAACTTCCACACTTGGTTGGATATAGATTTTACTTCAAAGAAGGTATTGCTGAAAGGGAACATAGGTACAGATTCTATTAGATCCCGCAGTTTACTTAGCATTGAGCAAGTACTACACTGAAAAAAGTAGCAGCTACATAACAACACGAGGCCACGTGACTTGGTTGGTTCAGCTCTTTGTTGATGCTGCTGAACAACGACTAACCTGCGGTCCTTTTGAGGGCAGCGAAGCAGAAGGTGCTCTGCATCCCTTCTGCACCACCCAGAACAGCCCTCCTCTTCCGACTATTTGCTCCTACTGTGTGAAGTCCTTTAGGTGTTAGTGCAAAGAAACTTGCTCAATTTATGAATCACATACTTGGTATTTTGAGGCTTGGTTATAAAGTATTTCTTTTAACATGTGCCAGTATTTGATATTACACAAAGTACTAAATCCATGCAAGGTATTTTGTATGCTAAACCCAGAAGCTTCACATAGTTTGCCTTTAATATGCTAATCAGCTTGACCTACATAGAAGAGTTTGAATTTTCACAAAATGTCCTAAATTCAAACTTTATCCACTCAGACTTCTGACTTGAAAACATAGTGCTTATTCTTGTAAAGGAATTTGTTCTTGGAAGCCATGGCCTCCTCATTTCTACACCAAAATGAGGCGTGTTATAAAGATGTTTTATTTTGTAGTTCCGTGGATACGAAGGAGTAGAAGTAACAGTATTCAATCCAGAGATAATAGTCAAGGTTATGAAATACCAACTAAGAGAAAGCAGACTTGATGTTCTCTCTTAGATAAAGCTTTTCGAGCTATTTTAGAGTGTGCTCAGATAGCTCGCTCTACTTCTATGATAATGATGATACTGACACTTTTTAATGTATTTTCTGTCCACTTTTTTTTTAAACTTTCTGTGCTTCAGAATATCTGCATTCACAAAGCCAGTTAAAACATTTATTTGAAACCAGAGAATGCTTGAACGCACATAGCTTTGGGTTTCTTTTGGCGACGTATACACGAGATTACTTACCAATGATAAATGACTCTCTGTCCTCATTCTGTTTCTCCTGCACAGCAGGAACTCCCCAACTAGATCTCAGCCCCCTGCAACCACGCGGGGCTGGCAGGAGTTAACAGCATGACCTACTTCCCAAACTGCTGATTCTTTGGTCTCCTCAGCCAATAATAGCTACCATTGTAGGATTCTTCCCCTTCCCCCTAGCAATGTGACTGGCATTTGAGCACTTTAAAATTCATGACCTTTTAAGCTACATACATCAAATGAAAGACAGGCTTTGTGAGCTGTGGATTTCCAGGGGCACGATAAACTATTTTTGTGGTTGTGACACCAGCTACCTATGCCAACAAGCCCTCCAACACCACGTGTTTATGGGCACCAAAATCGGATCACCTGCTTTTCTCAGGCGGTCTGCTCAGAAAGTCTTACTAGCAGGTACATATTTCAATTTTTTTTTTTTTTTTTTTTTTTATCCTTAGGTCATGACAAGAAGAGCATGCAACATAACTGTGGGCTGAAGGAACAAACAGCAGAAATTTATTTAGTTTTGCTCCAGAGAAGTCTTAAGTATAGATTTGTGGAATAACATCAAGAATGTGCATAGTGCACGTTGCTTGGACTGGCCACAGGTCTTGGCAACCTGGAGCCATCCCTTCTCTTGGTTCAAGGCCGTACAGACTCCTTTTCTGGGTCATATAAGAACTCTGCAAGGTCCTAATTTATTTTTCTAAATGAAAAGCAAAACAAGAAGAAAGAAGAAAGAGAAGTCAGATGATATCGTGGAAATACCCTGTGCTTTTGATGTTCAGATTTGCATTCTGCAGTTCTGTCGCGGATTCATGTTTGCTAGAGGTTACATGGGCTTCTGTTATGCACGTAGCAGGTTTCATGGATTCTGGTTTTCATCTTTCCAGAGCAACCTTGAGGCCTGTCCCTGTCCACTAAATGGTAACTGGAAGTAGCCCGGTTCTCTCGTATGCATTACTCCATTAGCTGGCAAATTAAAGGCAACATTTCCTCCTCTCTTTCCCAGTGTACAGACTATTCCAAGGATTTGCCAGTCATGCTTATAGAGTAATTTGATTCTGAGTGTGAATGCAAAAATCAGTTGATGGGCTCTCACAGAAACTTTATCTCGGCAGTAAGAAAGCAAAGATGGTGCATGATTATCTACATACTTGAAGACAGCAATCAGCAGGTTTACCAACAGGATATTGGCTACCAAGAGGTAACAGGCCATAATAGCAGGAGTGAGCCAGGCCCCTGGTATACACGGAGGGAGGCGTTTACCGTCATCATCATAAAGATTGTCCCCACAAGGAGCTGAAGAAAAAACAGGAAAGGTATTTTTCACAAATTGCTTGATACTTAAAAAGACTATTCACATTTATTTAATGATGACACAGGCATAAAATTTGCCAAGCTAAACAAACTTTGTCAGTTTATTTCCAGTGGGAACAATGTATAATTTCTACTTCAAATTCTGCTTCCTCCTACAGCATACAAAAATAACTTCCCATAACAGTGAACAGAGAGGCAGCTCCAAGTTTACTGTACTGCTTTCTCTTCAAATTCATATGGATTTTCTTTTCCTCCTAGTCATCACCTAGGACAGGATCTTAATGTGCGTATGCACATATTAATAGTGGAATTTAAAGAAGAGCTGTCTCAGAGCTGGGTACGTGCAGCAAGTTTGTTCTGTCTTTAAGCGCAGTGCCAGCGCATCTGATTCCAAATCCAAGGCTAACTTTTGGAACTGTTTAACAGCAGGTAAGGTGTTTATCAACCACAGGTTCTTTGGCTGAAATCTTAGTAAATACTAATTCTGACAACGAGTTCATTACAGATTTAGTTTTTGGGAATAGACAAACCAGTCTTTTTAAGCACTTTGCAACAAACTCAGTGCTTCAACCTCATCTGAAAAATACTTCAAATTATTTGAGAACAGACTAATCTTATTTACTGTGGACTAAAAGAGATACTTAGTCTATGATTAATAAAATATATTTTACTTGCTTTTCAAACATCTACCTACATTTTTCCTGTTTATCATAAGAAAAGTGTAACAGGAGAGTCAAGAGAATCATAGTATTATTCACGTGGATCAATGAAAGTACTGCCAAGAAAGAATAACACTGCATCTATGTAATCAAAGGGAATTCATTATACCATGACACTCATGCATCATAATTGTAAAAAAAAGGATGATTTTACTAGATGTACTAGAAACAAGTCATAGCAACCACATAAGCTCAATTAAAACGTCTGACCTGCAATCTGTATTAAAATAAAATATTTTTCCCCTGCTTCTTTTCAAATGAAACTATTACAGTAGAAAAACAACATTCACATCTAAATACTGGATGAGCCCTGTAATTAAAATGTCAGTATCTGGTAACGAAAAAGATTAATGAACATATTTAGCTAAATGAGATAATCAACTCTCCACAGACTTACGATTAATTTCCATGGCATAGACTGAACAGCATTCCAAAGGAACCAAACAGAAAGGAAGCAGGGAGAGAAAGAAAGAAAACAATAGAATAAAATAGGAAAAAACCACCCAAAAAAGATGATTGAAAATGCATTTTGCAGCCAAGAAAAGATAAGCAACTCAAATGTCTGAACAGTAGAGACATATGCTCAGAAACAATGTCTTTGTTAAAAATGCATCTCATTCTGCAGTTTCCTTTCCATGTTATTTCCCCCAAGTGTTGCATATGGCAGTGAGTTCATGATATTAGTAATAAATCACAAAATGCTTCTGGCAGATGATCATTTAAATATACAGGATAGTCCAGGCAAGTAAACAAAACTGCCGGTCACCACGAACACAAAACAACTCAAAGGTATCACACAAAATCATTCTATTAGCTATTATGGAAACATTTCCTCCTTCCCCCCCCCCCCCCCTTTTTTTTTTTCCTTTGAGTCTGCCAGCTGTTTCTGTTGAATTGCTGTTTCTGTCAGTAGTCACGATACTGGTGTTATCACAGCGTACAATATCATTAAAGCCCATTCTGAGTGCCAGCACGGACACCTGCTTGCCAACCCCAATGGTGATTGTAAGAAAAATCACACTGTCGGAAGAAACTCAGCCAGGCTTCTCCATTGTTTAAGAACATGTTGCTGTTGAGTATAGATACCATTAATTTCTTGCTCATGGACATCTTCTAAATGGAGTGAACCAGACAAGAGCATCCTGGGTTGCATTAGGAAAAGTGTTACCAGCAAGTCAGGGAAGTAGTTATTCACCTCTACTCAGCTCTGGTGGAAGCACATCTGGCCTTGTGCGTCCACAGAAATCAGACACAGACATCCTGGAAAGACTCCAGTAAAGGGCCACAAAGATTACTAAGGTGAGTGGAGCATCTGACAAATGAGCTGAGGCTGAGAAAGCTGGGATAATTTAGCCTTGAGAAGCATCAGGGGAGATCTTACCAATGTTATAAATACCTGACGGTGGGTGGGAGTAAAGAAGACAGAGCTAGACTCTTCTCAGTGGTATCCAGTGAAAGGACAAGAGGTGGTGGGCAAAGACAGAAATATGGGAAACTTCATTTAAACCAGGTTGTCCAGAAAGGCCACAGTGTCTTCATCCTTCCATATTAAAAACCTGACCGGACAGTCCCGGAGCAACCTGCTCTAATCTCCCTGCTTTGAGCAGGGAAGTTCGACTAGATGACCTCCAGAGGTGCCTTCCAACCTCAGCAATTCTGTGATTTGTGATCTTCATCTTTAGGTGCCATCCTATCCTCAGCAAAGCTACTGACAGAAGTCCAACCACCTTCTTCCAGATGGAAAATCTGATGCAATACTTTTTCCATAAATTGTCTACCCTCGTGGGCTTTTGCAAAAGCACCTGACAGAGAGTCAGGTTAGCATGCCCGTAGCAATCATTCCCCAGTGACTTCTGAGGTTGCTTTTGTGGTGTGTTTACAGACAACCGCGGAAAGATCAGAGTGAAAATTTCTTATTGAAACCAAAAAGATCTTCAGAAGTCAGTCCATAGTCTTCTAGACATTAGAAATTTCCTAGTTATGCCAGCAGAACTCCTTGGATAGCCACTTTTATTTCAATATTAAAATAACAATAAAACCACAAATTTCCAAGTTAGATTGTTTAAGCAAAAGCTTCCGACCTGGGAAGGCTACTGGAGCAAGTAGCTGGACTGAACTTGTGTAATTATAAAGCCTGACCTTTATTCACCCCCAAATCTTTCACACTGCTGCAGAAAGATTTCTAGTTCAAAGGATGCTGACTACTGTCGTAGTTCAGCCCTGATCAGGACCAGACTACACAGTCTCTCTCCCGCTCCCCCCCACCCTCCGAGAGAACAGGGGGAGATGATATAAGAAAAACGGCTCAAGGTTTGAGATAAGGACGGGGAGAAATCCTTAAAGTTACCGTCACGGGCAAAACAGACTCGACCTGGGGAAAACTATTCATTTATTTTCTAAAATTAGCAGGAGAATGAGACAGGGAACAAGATAACCTCCCCCCACCCCTCCCTCTTCCCGGGCTTAACATTATCTCTACTACCTTCCCCTCCCGAGCGGCACGGGGGGGGGAAAAGGGAATGGGGGTCGCGGTCAGTTCATCACGCGTTGTTTTACGCCGCTGTATGATCGTCGGGGGAAGAACTCCTCGCATTCCTCCTCTGCTCCAGCGTGGGGTCCCTCCCACGGGCCACAGTCCTCCGTGAAACTGCTCCGGCGTGGGTCATCTCTTCCACGGGGTGCAGTCCCTCTAGAACAGCTGCCCCAGCGGGCCCTCCACGGGCCACAGCCTCCTTCAGGCCTCCACCTGCCCTGGCGTGGGGTCCTCCACGGGCTGCAGGTGGATCTCTGCCCCTCCGTGGACCTCCATGGGCTGCAGGGGGACAACCCGCTCCACCATGGTCTTCACCACGAGTTGCAGAGGAATCTTGGCCAGGAGCCATATTACTCCTCCCCCTCCTTCTTCACTGACCTTGGCGTCTGCAGCCGTTCCTCGCAACAGGCTGGCAGACGCCTCTCAGGATCCTTTTTACATCTTATTCACTTCAACTGCTCCTCTCCACTTCTTGCAGCCGGGCCGGGCCGAGTTGGGCCCAGTCGGCTGCCCAGCGGGAGGCCAGAGGGTGAGGCCTGCAAGGCCCATGAGGCTCGCGCCTCCCCCTCTCTGCCCCCCGCTCAGCTGCTTCACATCTTCTCCTCTCTTTTTCCTGTTTTCCCCTACTTAAATACGTTATCGCAGAGGCGTTATCACGGGACATTCTGCTACCAATTGGCTCGGCCTTGGCCAGCAGCGGGTCCGCCCTACGCCCGGCCGAGTCCACTGAACAAAGGGGAGCGACTTCTAGCAGTTTCCTACAGAAGATACCACCTTAGGCCCCCCCTCACTAACAAAACCAGAACAACTACATAACTGAGAAATGATCGGAAGTACGAGAGGAGTCTGGGACACCACTTACATTAAAGAGATCAGTGTTGCTGGTAAGGGGTGAGTTTTGATTTATAAAGAAATCAAACTGTCTACATGGGCAAGAATTCTTTGTTCAAAGTGAAGTAGGATTTGAATGCACATGACGAGCCACAAAGGTAAGGGTTACCTTGTTACAGCCCATTCCTCCCCATGGGCAAACTAACCCCCTTGGGAGATCCTGCGCTTACCCTGGCTCACGTGTGCACTGGAACTGCAGTATCACACAATAAATGACTGGCTTGACCTTTGATTTGTCAGGAGTAATTTACTGTATCGTAAGTTACATTAAGGAGACAAGCATTTGTATGGAAAACAAAGATGATATGATCTTTGCAACAGTGTACACTGTTCAGAAACAGACTGATGTAATTATATTCCTTTCTAAGCAATTAAAGTACACTTTAATGACATTTGGTATACAGGTTTCTCATGATGACGGATCTTTATGGTTTTTGACCAAACTCAGACCTCACAGTTTGTTCAGCCTTCCACTTTACTCCGTGTCAATATATGCAGGTGGTTGAAATAACACACACACAGTGCTGAAACAGCAGCTTACATTATTGCAGATAAAGTGCAAGCTGTGTGATACACACTAGAGGAGGCCAGCTGCCTGTCTGACTGTCTGTACAGCTTTCAAATACTAACACCAAACTAGCAGTAACATGACAGTTTCCATCTCCTTAAAATACTGACAGTTATTTTTTTCAGCTGTCATGTCTGAAATAAGAAAAGCTATTTCCACACTCAAAGCCAATCAAGCAGATTTTTCCTTTTTTTGTTTTGTTTTTCCACACTTGTAGAAAAGAACATGAGTGATTCATGAAATGGAAACATTTCTGGGAAGTAGACAGATGTATCAATGGGAGTGAAAACGTATTAGCTCATTGCCTGTGCTGTGAGTTGGACATGAAAGGATACGTGTATTTTCATCTCCTACGTGGGCAAGGTACATATATTTTTTTTTTCTTCTGGAACTGACTACTAGTAAAACATTGGTTCAAAAGAACATTTCAGAACTATCTCTGTTGATCCCTGCAAGTAAAGGGACACTGAATACTGTTATACTCTTGGACAGGAGAGTATTCCAGACTACATCACTCTCAGTGTTAACCGAATTTGAATGGAAACTGAGAAACAGGACATGCAGGTGGGGAACAGAAAATTGTTCAGTCTCTATAGTCTGTCACACGAAAACAACAATATAACCATAAAGACACAACTCTACTTCCAAATTAAAAACAAGCATTAATTTGGATCTGATCATCTGCCTCAGAAACAGGAAACAGACTCTTACTATGAATTCTACTCTTACGGTCTATCTGGTCTGCGAACACCTCTCCATAGATCATCCAGTAGGGCATATAGAAGATGTTGCGAGCTAGTCTCCAAGAAGGCTCCTCGTCTGGGTGCAGGATAGCTTGGCGGGCTACTCCGAAACTCATCAGAACAACCAGCATGATGACCACAAAGTAGAGCATGTCAATCATCTGCAGGGAGAGACCAGAGAGAGGCTTTTACCATCACCAGCCAGTAGAGCAGCACCAGCACGGCTGTTTGCCAGCACGCGCTAAGTACACACAGAAGCGTCATGAGAACAAACGCATTCCCCTGGATAATTTTCCTGATATTATTCTTTGACTTTACGTACTGCTCATGAATTCAGCATACATAAAAATGCAGTAAAACCAGTCATTTAAAGGAATACTAGCTTTAGATGTAGAAAGACTTAAAATGCTAAAATCTTTGCTATCCCTATTCTCTTTTGCATCAAGTGCACTGCGCGGTGCTTTCAGCACAGACCTTTTCTGTGGTTGCAAAGACATGATACAAACATTGCTGTATCATCTGTCCACAGCTGATGGTTTTGTGGCTGATCCTGGTGTATTCCACCCTACTCAGATGGAAAACCTCTTTTAAAAATCAGAACTCAATTTAGTTTCCCCAGAAGTTCTGAAATACATAACTTACAGCAATTTAGGCACTAACCATCTTTCCAATCATCATGACGTAAGGTCCCAGGTATTTGTTCACACCAAAGATATCTAGTACTCTAATGTACCAGAAAATGATATCTACACAGTAAATCACTCGTCCATAACCCATGTAAGGCTGGTTCTGTAGGCGAAGGATTGCTCCTATAATAAATACTGAAATAGCCACCAGGTCAGTAATATTCCAGTATTCCTGGAGCCAAACTTTCACTTTTTGGCTCAGCTTGCCAGGCTCTGACATCAGAATCTGTTTAAAAAGAAAAAAAAAAGTCATTAGGAAAAACTCCAAGTTACATTTTGAAGTAATAATAATAATAATGAAAAAAGACCTATCTTGTCACATTCAATAGGTGTCTGAGACCTCCTCCACTGCCAGCACAACTAGTCTCCAGCAGCAATCTTTTTAGTTACTAGCAGGCAAAATTTCATTTTCACAGAAACATCAAATGGTTTGTATTTGAAGGGACCTTTGAAGATCATCTAGTCCAACCCCCTGCCATGGGCAGAGCCATCTTTCACTAGACCAGGTCGCTCAAAGCCCTGTCAACCTGGCCTTGAACACTTCCAGGGACGGGGCATCCACAGCTCCTCTGGGCAACCTGGGCCACTGCCTCACCACCCTCATCATAAAAAGTGTCGTCTTTATGTCCAGTCGAAACCACCTGCTCTCAGTTTAAAACAGTTGCCCCTTGTTCTGTCACTACAGGCCGTAGCAAAAAGTCTCTGACTTTCTTATAAGCCCTCTTTACATATTGAGAGGCTGTGGTAAGCTCTCCCCGGAGCCTCCTCTTCTCTAGGCTGAACAGCCCCAGCTCTCTCAGCCTGTCCTCACAGCAGAGGTGCTCCAGCCCTCTGATCATCTTCGTGGCCTCCTCTGGACCCCTTTTTCATCTTGGTTTCTATTTTGGCTTTATTTTTTTTTTTTTTTTTTGCTGTAGGTTTTAATCGGTAACATTTAAACCAGGAGATCAGACTTACTGACCTGGCATCCATATTTCTCTCCAAATACGGTGACTATGAGCTGTGGGAATTGTGAATTGTGAACCAGAGAAGGACAGGCCAGGTGCAAAGCATGTGAATGCAGAAGTGAATTCCCATACAGTTAATGTATGGGAATGGGTTATAAATGAAACTCTCTCCAGTGATGGGCACCTGGGGACTCTGTGGGTATGACAATCTTCTCTCTCATGTATGGCTTCTCCATCCTCTGCACAAGTCCATGGCATTATCACCCCTATGACCGCGCTTCATTTTAAGGGTTACGAGATGTTAATACGATCAGACTTTACCTCTCTTACTTTCTCTAAAGCCAGTGTCACAATGTAGGAGATGACAATCCATTCCTGGACTGATGGCCACCGTTCCATCCGCACTAAGATGATATAATTAAATAGCATCAAGTAACCAAGGTATGATATCTACAAAAAAAGAAAAAAAATTCCTTTATGGACTTTAGGTGATGGATCCCAGGATCCTTCCACAGTTAGGCAGTATTCAATTACTTGAGATGACTTACACACACACACACAAAATCAATCTCCACTAATTCCCATTAGGAAGTTCTGGACTATCACCGTAAAACAACAGAGCTATCACTCAGTTTTCTGGAACTACTGGTGAAAATCTCAAACTGGTGATGCTGGTGTTTCCATGTCTCATAGCAGTCTTTGGTGACCAGCCAAACTAAAACTTCAGAGATCTCGGAAGTCCAGAGTTAAGAAATCAAAAGTGATCCAATGGCTTTGCAGAAAAAAAAAAAAAGTGAAACCAAGCAGTAACAAACCAAAAGATTTTTCAGAGAGAAAATGGAGTTTTCTAAAGAATGAGATATTATGTGAAATGTTTACCCACCGTCTCAAAGCAGAACGAGGAGGGAGGGCTGCGAGCAGCACCTGCTTGGAGAAAGAGCCACACAGGCCACTTGCTTTTCTCCACCCTCTAATAATGTGCTTGAGACCATCTAGGCAGAATATACTCTTTACGTAAAGCCAGAGGCACACAGACTTCAGTCTTTTGTCATGGTTTAACCTCAGCCAGCCACTAAATACCACACAACTGCTTGCTCACCCTCCCCTTGCCCAGGAAGGATGAGGGACAGAGTCAGAAAGAAATGAAAACTCGTGGGTTGAGATAAAGGCAGTTTACTAAGACAGCAAAGGAAGAAATAATAATAATAATAATAATATATATATATATATATATATAAAATGTCAGAGAAGACACACCAAACAGAAGGCAGTAATATAATCCTCCCAGCTGAGGTGCCTGCGTAATACGTGAAAGCCAAGCCCGCCCTAATTGTGACGCTCGTACAAACACGCATGAACACATACACTGAAGCTATGTGTGGAATATTCAGATGTTGAAAACCCTCACTGGCACAAGAAAAAAGATTTTCTTGTCTGAAGGAAGCAAGCTTGCTGCACCGCCATTCCGATAGCTGCCACGCACACTGGCAGAGGCCATGGGCATCCAGCAGCTGAAGGAATGACAGGTGCTGTGGAACACATAATCCAGGCAGCTGAATTCTCTCGTTTGTTGAAAGAAGAAAAACAACAATTCCAAAGCACTCTAAATCAGGCCTTTTGTGCCTGGGGCTTTTTAATCTACTAAAATGTAATTTATTTACACTGTGAAACCATGCTGAATATTCTTCTTTGAAATCAAATAGGAATTTTGCTTTTAAAGTATCAATACAGGCAGCAGTAAGGGATCAGTTATGATTACAATGTGCTAAAACTGAAAACCTACATAATATTATGACATATTAAGTATCGAAAGTCCTAACTTTGAGTAAAAAACCAGAAACCAGTATCCTTTTTAAAGGGCACGCACATAATTTTATGAGCAGTAGCATGAATACTTTTTCTGTTTTATTAAAACAGAGTTTAGCACCAGATAATTCTTGATGCACTAAAGAGAAAATCAGATGCTTAACAAAAATAAATCTTTTTGTTTATATTGGTTTTAATTATTTAAATACAAGAAAAGTACTTATGAATTCTTAGCAGATTGGGATCTGTGCTTCCATCTAGGTTGCACTCATCTGAGCCTAACTGTCAACAGAGCAGAAGGCAAGCACTGATACTGCGGGATTACTTCTTGGGTCCTACAGTGTATTTCAAGGCAGAACAGGAGCCAGAGCATTTAGGAAGCGAGAGAAGTCAGCCTAGTTTGGACGGAGTGACCACACTGCGGAGCGTGCGCTGAGTCTGGCATGTGACTGGCCAGACAGAGCCTCCTTCAAAGTACACAGGAGCATACAGGCTGACAGCGTAAGCATCAGTTATTCACTCTGTTTCATTGTCTATGCATTTTTCTCTGAACAAAGGGAGTGCTTTACTCCTCAGATTCCATTAAAGTCAGTACAATTTATTTATTTATTACTTGGCTATTATTTTTATACTGGCATCCTTTAAGTTTCAGAGGTCACTATCAGTTGAATCACCATGACTTACTGTGTAGAACCAAAATTTGACAATAGGTGCATTATAGAATTCGTAGATCTTTGTTCCAATTGGAAGGCTCTTCTGTTTTTTATTTCCATTCTCTTCATCTCCTTTTCGCGAGCCTGTATCCATATTTGTGTCCTGGAAGACCAAAGTTCTCAGTTTTTATCAACACACAACAGCAAAAACAGCAGCTTTTTTCCTCCACTACAGCCCCAGCCAACTGTTAACTACATGATGCTTCCTCTGAGCAACAGACCTCTTTTTAAAAATACAAAAATAGAAATTCTCTAAATCTGTGCAAATACACAGATAGTTTGCACACCCTGAGAATCCAGCCTATACACTCCCAAAACTCTTCACTGAATTTTACCCCTCAGAGGCAGCTGAGATTTTAAGCTGAGGGACCTACAGCATAATCAGAGAAGTTAGAAAACGGCACACTCTTGAAATATTAGAACTTCCTAATAATCTCCATTACTGACCACATTTTCCTCCTCCTTTTCTCTGCCTTCTTCATTTTCTCTTGATGTCTGGTAAGAATAATCATCGTAACTCCGAAACTCTAGGAAAAGGATGGTGGGAGGGAAGAGAATTCCCATTATAACCTGTACAACAAGAAAGAATTCAACTCAGATGGCAGTATTTGTTTACATTAATAGATTTCTTAACAAGGCAAATGCCGTAAACAATATTTGCTTTTCTGTACTATTCAAGATACTCTGCTATCCTCAAACCTACAAAAAACAAGTAGCCCTTATGAAGCATTGCCAATAAGGTCTTGTATGGAAAGGCGGCACCCTGGAAGGCTTCCCATCTCCACAAATACCCTGCAATTAGGAAATTGTGCTCCAGAATTAGAGTGGTGCAGAGAAATTCCATGGAAGGAACACAGTGGTGGTTGGAAGAGGGCTTCAGGTTTGTTACTGGAGTTTATAGTTACTTTAGTCACCTACTATAATTAGTTTTAATAGTTAAAAAGCTTTGCAGATAGCACTCAGAGTTCTTTTACTACATGAGACTGTTGAGAGACAAAAACACAAGCATGAGTTGCCAACGTACAGAAAAGCAGCAAAGAAAAGAGTGTAGGTAATTAAACTAGAACATTAGCGGGTTCATTAATCCTTTGGGGAAAAGAAAGGAAATCAATAAACAGATCCAGAAAGCACCAAGATGCAATCCGAAAGGCAAGACACTTGCCTGAAGACTTCAAACAGGTTTAAGAGGGAGACATGGGAAAGGGCAAATAAATTGAAACGACAGAGAGAGTGCAATGTGTATGTTGGGAAGCTTGGCAGGCCAGCCTGGGAAGACAGGCACGGCACTGTGTCAGCAATGAGGGACTGAAGGAAACAAAGAGGTGAGACTAAAGGTGGCCCCATCACAATCCAGTTGACAGTAAGTGACTATATTACAGAGAGAGGATTACATTCACAAGAAAACACACACGAGCAAACGCTGCTCTGCTTCCTTAACATTGTCTCACTCATGTTTCTCTTGTGCCTGCCTCCTCATATTACTCGGTTTTTTTGTACACCCAGCAATCGGGAAACAAAAATCAGTAAGAGAGATTGTATCATGAAATCACAGAAGAGGGAAATAAAAATCACACAGCTTCACACAATGCAGTCGCATAGATTTCACTCTTTTCAACACTGAGTCTCAACTCTGTGTCTCCTGGTACAATATTAAGCAAAGCAAGAAGCGTATGTCCACATCTGGTTCATTTTCTGTTTCCATTGTGTGGACCCCCAATGAAGATCTTTTTGCTTGTATCCAATTGATTTTTAATCAAAGGTCTATGTTTTCAATGAACAGATCTCATCATTCATTGAAAGCCACAACTTTGCTCTGAGCAATCATGCTAAGCCTTTTATGGATTCCTATTTTCCTTTGTCATGCCGTTATGTTCCTTAGACATCCTGAATTTGGAAGTTAAAAAAAAATAGCTTTAATACAGGTATGTTCTTAAAACTTCCATAATTAGCAAGCTATTTTGTTCTATGCATATATTATGTATGATGTAGTGTTACATGCAACAAACTGTATCTTTGAAAACAAGTGCAGAACAGAAATACCTTAAGGCCGGGGTTTTTCCGCATGCGTAGTCGCCCCATCCACATATCTGTTAAGAGCATCTGGCTGCACGTGTGAGCAATGAAGTCCCTGTGCTTAGCTGCCACAGCCAATTTCAGGCAGGTGGAATTGCTCCAGTTTTTCAGTTCGTAGGTCAGTAGTTTCATGGCAATCTGCTCATCGTGTTTATAGGACTGATCCAAGAGTTCAACAGCCAGCTGACCAAAATCTCTGGAAAATGCAAGGTAAGTCCAGTGAAGTTTAATTTAGAAATTGGTGTTTACTTGCATTTGGGGTTTCAATTCTGGCACAGGGGGTCATGTTTTTCTAAACATATGTATAATGACAAAAACCACCAAGTCTCAGGTTTGATTTGGGACAGTCTACACAGGTTCCAAACAAATTTTTAGTTACTAGAGAGAATTAGCTGAGACCAATAACATCTGAAGGCCAGTGTAGATACATCACCAGATACCCCTTAGTTTATGTGAGTAAATCCTGAAAATAACTTTGAAATAAAACTAGCCAGTTTTACAGAGAGAGAAGCTGAAGAAAGAATGTTTTCTGTCAGAAAAAATGCAAGTCTTCTCTCCTTGCTAGTGTTGCTTTCAAATTCCGAGACCGCATTTTGGCTTGTTTACTGTAGATAAATAGGCTCCAAATGGCATTCTGTGAACCTACAGTCTAGAAATCAATGGTACTTCACTGAAAGTAAAGCTTCTCAGCAGGTCAGAAGACCCACTATATCAAGCAGACATATACTCTGCTCTGTGTCTACTAACTTTGAGTTGTTGTCCAGATCCTGCGAGATGTCGTCCACCAGCTCACTCTCGGAAGACTCATGGGCCATCGACTTGTAGAGTTTACAGGCCACCAGTGCCTTGGCCATGGTTTCCTCCCCTCGCTGCCAAAGGAAGAGTGCCATCTTCTGCCGCTTCATCAGCACGGCCCATACCATCAGTTCATGAAAGGGATACTGAAAGCGGCTGACTTCTGGGTCATCCACATCAATATCGATCTCTTCCTCCTTTTTCTTCTTCTTCTTCTTCTTCCCTTTGGTGGGAGGCTCATCATCCTAGGAAGAAAAAAAGAAAAAATATTCCCACCAATTTTTTACAGCTTACCTGACAATGGCACCATGCACAGAACAAGTATTGAGAGGACACGTTAATAGTTAACGTTCTAATTTGTTTTTGCTGTTTGCTACAATGAATGCCAATAGCGATAAAATTATGAAGAACACGTGCCAGAGCATGCATCGGGCTAGCACCCACAGCGTAATATTTTATTCAGAGAACCGTTTCTTGCGTACTGAATTACAAGTCACCCATCTGGGATAAGTACAGTAGAACCCTGCTGTACTGAGGGCATCGCTTTACACAGCACTGTAAGATCTCTACCACATGCGTACCTGCACAAGTGGATTTGCAATGAGTTAATATTCAACGAGTTCCGCCGCAGTGCCAATGGAGCTTTACCAAACCCGAGTTCACTACGAGTAGGTTCCACCCTAATTTCTGATTTGATATGTCTGCACCTATCCCTGAAGAACAGCGCTGCATACCGTACAGGCAGCAAAGCAGTTTCCAGTGGAGAGAGCGGTAACATGCAAATGGAAAACACCGGCAGACAGCGGCCTTAAGAACAGCAAGATACTAAAGGGAGTCTTCACCTTGAGTAAGCAATCTCCTCTTACGTATGCAGTGCAAACGGAAGGTATAAGTATCCCGGTTCTTAAAGGGATAGAGAGGATAGGCCATTACTACAGGAACCAGCATGGAAGGAACTGAAGGGAAGTACTGACAATGAAGCAGGATCCTGAAGGGAGAAAAGCCATGATTGGGAAAGTTAGGGTTTAAATAACGCAGGAAGAACATTGCATGTATAGGTGTAGACAGAGCTCATCATCATTGTAGACCTTGATTCCAATCTCAGAAGTGGATTGCAAGTAAAAGCAATTACCATTCTACAAAATTAGGTCCTGTTCAAGCAAACTCAACACAATGCACTATTTTTTTGACAAAATATGAACTTAAATTCAAATTCAGGGTTCAGCCTCACACCCCAGGTTTCCAAAGACGACTCTTCAGCTCAACAATTAAGCACACATTTCTCTTCCAGCAGTTTTAAGAACTGCAAGTGGTGATCTCTGTCTCTTACAAAAAATTCAGGGGTCATTAACTGCATGCACATGAAGAAAGTGTTGAGCATTTCTGAAGCACAGGACATAAAATCTGAAATGGAGGACCAAAAATTAGGTCCTCTCCACACTAGGAAAATCAAATCAAAACAAAACCCTGGGTAAGAAAGACAAAGTGCTAAGGCGTTTAAATTTCCTGCTTTAGAGCTGCTAACACTGGAAATTAAAAACCCAACCACTTGGCGTCGCATCCATTTACTGACCACTTCAGCAAAAGAAATGTTAATTTTTCTTTTCACCTTTTCTTCCTCTTGGAAGAAGGGAGCGGGCTACACCCACTGTCAAGTGGAGAGAACGCTTCAGTTTGTGCCACATAAAACATTTCTCACTGAAAGAACAGGAAAATCAAAATGTGCTTTTGGAGAAGCCCTAAGCAACCTACGCGTGATCAACACTGATTAAAAAGGGCCGCACCTCTGAGGGGCTGAGCTGTTGGTCTTGAGCCATTAGAAAATGGGAAGCTAGTCAGAGAGATTAAGCACACCCTGGACTTTCTCTGTAGAGAAGAAAGCTGCTGATCTGCTTGGGAAAAAGGAGGCTTTTGTGCGTGGGTACAGCTGACATCAAACGTAACAAAAGCGATGTGTATGTCTGCTGTGTTCAGATACTATCACAGCACTAATAAAAGCACACTTCATGGAGGAACCTACCCAGCCGCTTTGTGTGAATGCTTTCCTGGGCTGTATTAGTACTCTTTATCAGAAACAAAAGCAACCACCTCCCACACAGAGTGAGTTTTTAGGCACTGTCCCAGACTTGACTGTGATCAATTCAAAACTTCTGCAGACACACAAGTAACTGAGGCAGAGGTTGGACCCAAAATCCCGATCATTTCTGATTCATCACTAACAGAGCACGGTGCCATCACAGCAGCAAGGACGTTTTATAGTGGAGGACAGCATCTAACATGTCAGATCACCTTGGTTTTCTACTCCAGTTAAATGTTTTCTCCATGATAGAGCCTCATTTGCACATAAATTGTTACTTCGTGGTTAAAGGGGATTTGACCGGAAGTAGCACCACTGGATCACGTTCTCTTTTCAAATGCCACCAATGTTTGCATCTGAATGATTAAATCTAAATATGTTCCAACTGGAATGTGTTATTACATAATTCTGCTAAAAAGTGCCTGAAGACCACTGAGCAAAGCTTTAAGCAGCTCTCAAGTCCCTACCCCAAAAAAAAATGTCAGAAGTATTTCACAGGCTGTTGGCAAAACAGAAGATCCTGTCTAGTTAAAATGTACTTTAAGCCACAGTAACGGTGAAAAAGCTAAGAGCAAAAACAGAATGGTACCAAGAAATGCTCTGATAAAACCAGTATTTTACAATAAATCCAACTTACCTCCATCCCGAGTAGTTTAAGAGCTTTTGGCTGAATATTAAAAATAGAAAAGAAAAACAGTTAGATGCGAGGGAAAATTCAAAGACCAAACAATACCAAGGAAAATCACATTTTCATTTACAAATGTACAGTATTTATTATTAAACTTATTATGCTAAATAGCTGTACTAATAATACCACAATTAATTCATCTCCCTCTTAATTGTATTTGCAGGAAGGCAATGGGTTAGAAAATTTTTCCATCCTGCACTCAAGTGAAATATTTTGATTCGAATGGAAGAGTTAAATGAATCATTCAGTAATATGCTGCTTTGAGAATTAAAGTCACCACATCGTCACAAAAGCTTGGAAAAAATAATGCTTCTAAGGACAGACAGCGTAAAGATACTCACAGGAAACAGTAAAAAATATAATAGATCTTCAAAGCTCTGACAATTTCCCATTAAAAAAATCCCTCTGTTCCGTTGTGAAGCCTCTGGTTTCCATTGTATGTAAAAGGTTTATTTGTTTGTTCCATCAGACAGTACCACTCTACGTATTGGCTACAGAACACCTGGGCTTTAAGTGGCCTTCTGACCATCTGCGGGGCTCGTTTCCCACCTGTCTCCTAGTGTGGTGCCTTCTGGAATTAGGCCAAGAAGCTTCACTTGACCTCCAGAGTTGAGCCAACCAAATAAATACAGTAATGCAGAAAATGATTCTATTTGCTTAGAACAGATTTTTGATCAAAGCAAGGGCCATGCTTGAGATTCTCAGGATTGGGCCCTGACTATGAAACGCTTTACTGAGGTTGCCGTGGCTTCTGTAGGATAAGGTTTATGCTCAGAGCAGATCTTTACCGGACTTACTATGATAGGTTCATAGCTGTTCCATGTTCAGACTAAACTCTGCCCTCCCCAGGTGAGGGCTACCGTTGGTTACAACCACTCGATCAATAGGCCAGGCCTGGCCAATACAGCTCACAGTTACAAGAGAGCTAACAGGTCAAGGTACAGCTTCAAGCAGGAGGTAAGTAAATATGCAACCATCACAGTTAGAAATGCTTGGATTGTAAACTACTGAAACGAGAGGAAATTCACCCCCAGATCAATGCATTTACCACCTTTTGGGTGCTCCCATCCTTTAACACAGATGTTTTACAGGTTCCTTACAGAACTTCACAGCCAGAGTTCCAGCCTCGGTCTTGCAGCATTTCTTTAGAATTTAACATGTAGTGTTTCACAAAGACAAAGGAACAGAGTATTACTGACTTTTTTTACCATCAGCACAATGGCCACGTTCAGAATGAACTCATTCTTACCCTCTTTGGTCCAAACAAATTGTTATAAAGAGTCCGAAAACTTTTCCGAGTATAGTTGCAGCGATAAGCTCCACCCATGAGGTATTCAAGTACAAGACCAATATCTATTAGGCTGATATGATAATCCGGTGGGAGATTTCCCTACCAAAAAATAATAAAAAAAAAAACCAAACAAACAAAATAAGGACTTAGGATAAGAAAACATACATTAAATTGCCTGGCTAGACATACTGTGTCATGTTTATACTGGCACACGGGTATTATTTACAGCTACTGGATTCAGTCTCAGAATATTTGTAAAAAATTAATGCTAACTGATTCACAAAATGAAAATTTTGGGAGCCCAGATTTATTTTGTTTTGTTGTTGGCAGTATTTATAGTTGAGGACATATTTTCATTTGATTTACTCGTACAGCATGTCAGTGTCCATACAAGCCTGGGTTGTTTGCAAGGGTTCTACTGATGACATTAAATAACTTTGGACTGGTTATCACTAATCCAGTATAAAAGCATGACTCTGTTTCAGGCATACCTTACATTTTATGGAAACTTATATTTCATTGTAATATTATCTACAGAGTTAAGACTAAAATGCAGATCAGGATTTAGATTAATGTGCAGCCCAGAATCAACGAAAAAAAGCAGACTAATTTCCACTGTTACACTTCAAAACTGGGTAGGGGTATTGACTCTGCTAGAACATCAGCTGAAAAGTGTGCTGCACTGCTCCAGCTACATCCTACTGCTGCTGCATTGCTCAAGCGACATCCTACAACAACAACTGACTCTACAGCACCACCGAGCAGCTGCTACGATGGAACAACTACATCCTAAGCAAACACGTCACCTCCATGTTAACCCAACCGAATCCCCGCGACTGCCGCTGAATGAACGAGCCATGAAAATGCAATTAAAAGGAGACAGACAGAAAGCAGAAGGGCATTAGTAACATTCAAAAAGACAAACACTGAATGAGAAAAGTGTTAAAGTATGAAGGAGATCAATATGAATTACACATTAACCCAGTACTGTGTAATTCCCACATCTACACTGCATGGGAATAAATGGGAGTTTTTCCTGCAAAAGGAATACAGGCTATTTCATGTAGCTGCATTTTTACTGAATAAAAACTCCAACACCTCAAAGACAGCAAATACAACAATGAATTTTACAATGACCATATTCACATGTAATGGAAACAAATGAATAACAAACTTAGGACTTGTAGCACTGAGAAACAGAACAGATTTTATCCCAGGTGAAAGTAGGATGTCTTTGGAGAAAAGAAACTGAAAAACACACAAGGAAACAAACAAAAAGGAATAAATCCTGTGCTTCTGAGCAGGCCTTCCAGTTAACCTAGCAGGCCTTTCCCTCCGCTCCTCCTTTGTAATGCTGCATCGGGAGCTTCTTGTAGAGAACAGTACCAACCCAGATCTCAAGCGATGTGTTACAGTACAGGAGCTTAACTTTCCTCTCCTTAGTTTTTAAACTCTTAGCAGTGCAGTACAGCCATACCGGATTTAGACTGCCATCACCACTTGTCACAGGTAGTAATTTACCTTTCCTTTCCTTAACAGCTACCATCTCATTTCAAATGTCTGCTTTCCCCCGCACTATGCTTGCTTTTACTCGTGGCTCACACAGTTAATGGAATCAGGCAAATATAACGTTAGTTCAGCTTACCTTTTTCACATCTCTGACCAGCAAATGCAGCGTATTTGGTGGACCCAGTCTCTGAAACAAAAATAATTCACGGTCCATTAGAGCTTCAATTCTTCAGATTTTTTGCAAACACACATGTAATGAATGATGTGGCACTGTAAGCATAACTTCAGGCAACCATGTGCCAGCATGCTCTGAGGGGTGAAAAGAAGGAACTGGGCTACAATGCCAAATGCATTTCTATCAAGAGCTGTGCAATCCCTTTTTTATAATCCTTCACGTGGTGATTCAAGGCACGGGAGTTGTGGTATTGTCTGAACTTGCACTTGCTGCAGGAGCCGTGAGGGGACTGGAGGACTAGACTGAGGTTCTGTGTTGTATGAATTCTGCCCTAGATTACCAGCCACTTAAAGGATGGGAAGAAAACCACTCCAGAAACAGTTAAATAGTTATGCTCCTGGTGAATTTGCTGTGGCTTGGGTCGGGGAGAATTTGAATAAAAATGTAAGATGTTCTATGGTTTTGGCGAAAACATTTTGCTTTGCTGGGCCATGAGGAAAAATGATACCAATTTCTGCAACGTGCTAAGAATAAAAGTTGCTGTGTAGGTACTTTGCCAAATTTACAGGCTTATTTCAGTAATATTAAAGTATACGTACATGAAAAGTAATTGAGATTAAAAGTGAATGACCACTAGTGGCTGGTATTAAATTTTTACTATCTACATTAGTTCTTTAAGTGTTCTGAATGGGCACTTTAAAGACATCACTATATTGACATAACAAACTGCAACAGCTTCTGAAAGCTGCTGTAGGCTTATTAATTCGGAATATGTATATGCAGGGAAACAACAGGACACTACATGTGGTAGCAACGGCTCCGATTACTGCTATCCAACATCTGTGTATTGTCAGGGCTCAGAGCTTTTTGGAAAAACAAGGCTATCTCAGAAGAACAAAAAGGACACCCCTGTTAAACACTGTAGGAAAGGACATTTTATTATTTCTGCTCACTCACGGTATTATACAGTTCTTCCAGTCGAGGGATAGTGAGGAAGTGCTGCATGTTCACTCCATTCTCAATAAGCAGTTTCACAAAGTCCACTCGATCCAAAACCAGTGCATCCAGCATAGCCTGCTCCAGGGAATTCACCTGCATCGCAGAATGGAAAATGTGAGACTCCATGAGCACAGAAGAGCTGGTTGGCCAACAACCACAAACACTTTCATTACTTAGGATATTCCCAAATTCCCAAATATGCTGATAAATTTGTAAGTGAGAAGTAATTTAGAAAATGACATTTTACCCATGGGCAAGTCAATAGAGATGGCAGAGTTTTCCAGTGAGGTCCTGGGCAAGAGGAGAGCACTGAAAGAAACCTTCAGGAACACAACTATAGCTTTCACTCATTTTGTTTAGTACTTTTACCTAAACCAGGCATTCCATGCTTGACACATTATGTGAAAGAAATTTGCTTGCTCAACATGACAGGAACAAGTTAAATTTTAAGAAAAACACACTGTATACAATCAAGAAGAGGTTGACATCATTTACCCTCCTAACTTGCATGTGTCATACACTCAAACTGTGAGCTCACAGAGAAAAGACAACGTATCATACTGACTCAAATCACTTGGGAAGAAGCACTTCCTTCCTCCTTCACCAAGTTAGGTCTGCCTTTGGAAAATGTTCTGGAAGCCTAATGGATCTTCTCTTAATATGGTGAAAGGGCTTAGCACCCAGCAGGAGAGGGGAAAAACCCTTGAGCAGCAATCCCCTTGACACAGGAACTTTAACCCAGACAACACAACAACCTAACCTACTGCAGCTGGAAAACGAAACACTTGGAGATGTATAAACTGCCTTCCCTGGATAAATAACATGTACAGGAAGGATGAAAACGTTCACTGGTCTTCTTATTTCCTTCTGACAAGCGCAGGGAAGAAGATGCAGCAGATAAGCACTGACTTGTACTGTTGTGCTACGGCCGCATGTGGTGCTCATGGGATGAGAGCGGGATTCCTGGCTCAAAGACTGAACAGCATCCCTGCAGAATCTACTGCTGATCTTGTGAGAATGTGCAAACGAGCACTCTATAGAACGAAAATGTGTATTTTCCTTCTTCTCTTTGTCCCCTAGGACAACAACAAAAAAGGGATTCTTCAACAGTTTTATTACAAATACTTCCATCTCACCCAGTTCAGGAGTTCAAGCTTTCTTGGGTCCGTTTCTTCTTCTGGCTCTTCTTTTCCTTTTCCTCCCTTTTTCTTCCCTTTTCCTTTCCCTCTGGCTGCTTTAGTCTGAGCTGCGGGAGATTTCTTTTCCTTCTCAGGAGCTGTACCATCAGGAGCTGTAAGGCTTCCTAAAGGCTGTATTTAACACCAGATTAGAAGTATTAGAAATCCAGTTGATTAAATAGTGACTATTTCATTGAATACTGAATGAACTCGCTCCCTCGCCACCACTTCCCACATGCAGTCGAATAAAAACGATAATTTCCTTAAGCATAAGGACCTTTTTGCATAGCCACAGCTTTACACTTTTTAAAAAGCTGTTGTCTGTGATGTGGAGGCTTAACTTGCTCCAGCTGACGCTTAGGTTATATAAACTCCACGAACATGTACACTGGATTACAGCTATCCGTGCTCTGCACAGAGAACTACAGAACCACGTCTGTAACAAAGCTTGTTTTCCACGGGTTGGTTTGCCTTCAATCTTCTCTGCCCAGCTACCATGAATCCATTCGTAAGCCTGGACAAAACTGCAGCTGCCAGCCTGCAGCACGTGCTAGTCTGAAAGCAATCTTTATAAATTTGAAATGATAGTGCCGATTAGCAATTGGGTAACACTGTTTTTACAAATCGTTGCAGAGTATGAGTACGAAACAAGCCAAAGCAGTAACTGATTTCAGTTGCTAGGTGGTACCTCTGAATCTAACCACAATAATATGGAGATTGGAACATTCCATCCAAATAAATGTTTTACAGTAATACTATTTCATCATTGTTAGGATGATTAAATTCTTTCTGTATAAGCATTTTAATAAACCTTGAATGGTGGAAAAATCACATTACTATAACTGGAGGAATAAAACAGCCTGTGCAGTGACATTTGTTTAAATTTAATTATACAGGCTTCCAAATGAGATAAATCTCACCGTTATGTACAGTGTGTGCATGAGTAGTGTTCCTTTGAGTGTAATTTTATCACATAATTTCAGGAAAGACATCTAGCTTAAAAACTAAAAACAAATTCTTGCAGTTCCTGCAAGTTTCCTGCCTCTTCTAGCCTGGTTTCCTCATGACACTTGACAGTAATTCAACACCAGATGGTTCACGCAGTAAAGCAAAAAGCATCAGCACAGTGAGACATGAAAGTAGCTTAAACAGAGGATTTTAGTTACTCAGATGAACAAAGGCACTGCAGTGTTTCACCATTAACTTCAACTAGTGCAGCAGCAAACTCCAATAATTTGAGAAAGAGAATCCAATTTCAGGATCTAAAGCTTTACTGAAGATCAGCTTCGTAGTTCATTTGGCACAGCTCTGCCTGCCAGAGGCATGTTTGCTGCAATGGTGCCTTTCAGTCATCAGGAATTGGCTCCATTAACCCAAACAGAGATTTTCACAGCTGTTAATGAGGTGAGCACCACAATTGCCCCTCAGCAGCCCTGTGAATCCCCTTGCCGCACACTTTAATACGTAGCTGGGGACCTTGCCAACTGCTAGCACGTGTCCACACACAGTCAGAAGTCTAGGCAACACCAGTGCATCACACAAGTTCACTGGGGGTGACCAGGACTGCTGGTGTCCAGCTGTATGTAAAGCCACAGATTGCTTCTACTAAATGCATTTAAAATGTTTTTTTTCTTTCAAAAAAAAAAACCACAAGGATTCCCACAAGGAATCTTAAATAAGGTTATTTTTCCGCTTGTCATGAAATCGCTTTTCTTTCTTTCACAGAGTTTAAATCATTTCTACATATTTGCAAATGGCAGTAGAAGGAAATTTCAAAGCAAACAGGTCATTCCTAATTAACGAGATATCCTACATCAGTTTGGCATAAAACAGAACTCAACATTGTTTCTCCTGCCAACAACATCCAAGGCGTGAATATTCCACCACTTATTTTAAACTAACAAACTATATGATTAGGAAAACTTTGTCTTACCGGCCAGTGGTGCCCAAAGACAAAGATTTGGCTGCGTGCAATGTCTACACGATTCCAGGCTAGAGCCAAGCTGAGCTGGTCTGGAGCAGATGCATTGGTGCCTAGAGAGAAACACACAGATGCTCAGTATTTCATGCGCGATGAAACAAAATTGAACAGCTTCACTTCTCCAAGAACTAGAAAACAGCAAGCCTGACTCTGTATCATACTACCATTACAATAATTCTATCACAAAGCAGTGGATTCATCAAATTAATTTATAGCACCTTCCATTTAACCCCATGATTCTAATTTCAAAAGGATGAACCACATTCTCTCGCTTTTTTCCTTAAAGCTCCTACACTAACTTTATATTCCGATGCTAAGGAGACATTTAACTCTTCTAAAAGACTCCTCTCAGCATCTCTGGCTTATGCTGTAGATATAATAGTTCCTCTATTTCTTAGCTTTGGGGACTGCAGTGATCCCATACTGAGCCTGTATCACCTAGCTGTATACCTGCAGAGAGAAAACGGTTGTTTTAGCAAACGTAACAAACTCCACATAAATGCGGAACGGATCCTGAACTTTGCCCTAAGGTTTAAAGGGCACAATCTGAGATCTGGAAAAATTCAAATAGTCTTTTTATCTTCCTACCTTTTTTTCTAACTTTATTAATATATGCTAGATCTGCAATAAAACGTGTTGAAACATCAGTAGTATAGTTGTTGCATCATTCCCATCCCAGGCTTTCAGGTGAGGAAAGCCACACAAAATCTTCAATCCAGATTTTATGCTTCAAGCTAATCTAAACCTTAAGCCAAGCGTGGTCGGGTTACTTGTTAGGATCCAAGCAAATAAATCAAAGACTCAAACATCAAGAGCGAACCTCAGACAGTGTATGGGACTGTCTCCTCAGGATCAGTTTGTGCATCTTTCCTCACTGCCTGCAAAACCCACCTTTGAGGAGAGCAGTTAAGATAGACATCTCGATGTCCTGCTGCCCTTCAGACCCCATGCGGAACACCGTGATCTAAAGGACAGCATAAAACCAAACACAAAATTACAACACAGGAAGGAGAGAGACTAAACATGTAGGCAGAAAAAAGAGCGGAACGGTGAAGCTTTATTATTTTCTAAGACTTGACATTTTTCAAAAAGTACAGTTCCACTAAATTTTTCTAAGAAATGTAATTTTCATAAAAGCATTTAATTAAATTTTGTCAATAAAGTTATCCTAAAATATCCCTGCATTGGTAAACGTGACAAAATTGATGAAATTCTTCACCAAAATCCTGGAGTTTGAAAAGTGGTGACAGAACTGCCATGCCAAATTGATTGCTTTCTGACAGTTCCGTTACTTTCCAGTAGTAATGGAAATGTCACCTCGGAAATGGAAATGCCGGTTGCCCTAAGACAACTATCACAGCATTAATTTTATTCACGATAGCACTCAAATATTTTTCAGTCGCAGGATATGCTATATATTGACAACCAAAAAAGCAGAATCAACTAATAAAGAAAAACAATTATTTCTAGTCACATTTGCCTAGTTGAGTCCATTACAATTCAACGATTTTAAAACCAGCAATTCATATAAAGCTTAGCCATCAAACTACATACTGAAATAGTAAAAATTCAAAAGCAGGATAACCTAATATTTTATGTTAATTAAATTAATAATGAATGCAAACAAAAAATAACAAATTTTTCATTTTCCAAAAGCAACTCTTCACAGCGGATCCTAACATTAAGCACTAGGAATAGCAATTTTCTCAGCAGTTAGAATAGATTTTGCATGAACGTAAAGATACATGACATTATAGGAGAGAAGAACTAAAGGAAAAAAAATATTAATTAACAAGAAAGCAGACAAAATTATCAACAAATGCAAACTATAAGTGCCTGAATTTTGCTGAGTAAATCAGGCCTGCTCCAACGCGCATTTGAAACTCAAAGCAGCCTGACCTAAGGCAGCTGTGGACTCTCTTTTCTCAACCCGTTCTTCTAGGAAGGCTGACTTACTGCCAGCTTACCTCAGCCATGCCTGTTGCCAACTGGACGTCGGATGAATGCGTATGTACGGAACTAAGCCTGACACCATACAAATGCAAATATATCACCAGCACATTTACATCACTCAGACAAGCTAAGGGCTTTGCATTTGGAACCCTTAAGTAAGATTTTATAGAATCGACTGGGCATGCTAGTAACACTTCTGAAGGTGTATAAAAAAAGCACAGATGGGTGTCTATCCAATTGCAGCCCAGAGCTGCGTTACTAGAAAATATAGCGTTTGTCACACTCTGTTCCAAGGAACATTTGCAGCTGGATTAATCCTTAGAGAGTTTAGTTCTGGCAAAGGTATTTAAATATATGTTGCTAAATATCATTCAGAATTGCATAATCTGGCTTTTATGAACCCAAGAACTACCTAGGATCAAAAACTGATTTAAAAAAATCAAGGAACAGAGGTAAGACTAAAACAGACCTTCTCTTGCAGAAATCCCTCTCACATGAAGGGAATTCAGCATGAAACGTAATGAACCTTGGAGAGAAAAGCATTGGAGAGAATGGAGGAAGAAGGGAAACATAACTGGAGAAGAGACAGCTACGATACGATATAGGAGGTGGGAAAGGACTTGCTGGCATTTAAGTAGTTAGTTGTCATCCTGAAACATGCACAAAGCAAGCACTTCCTTGGCAGCTGAGATCAACATTTTAAAGAAAAGTCAGAGCCATGAGCCAATGCCCAGCAGAATCTCTGGAAAAGGCCAGGTTTTTGGAGAGTGTGGAGATTATCAAACTGGTAGAGCCTGCAAACAAGCTGGCAATTGCTTGACGCAGATTTCCATCCCAACCCTATGTAATTTCCATTGTCATAGGACTTCTTCCTGCAAGGCACTGAGAATGGCTCTGTAGATTAATCCTGATCATGTTTTTTCATGTGTTCCTTGACTCAGCCAAAATCCCCTAACTTCACTGAATACTTTGTACAAGCTTTTACCTGTGCGGGGCCAGGCTCCTATGGGCATGCCTACAGCAGAGAGTATACAACAGCACGGTCGGCATTATACTTTAAGAAATCATTTTGCTTAACGTTTGAAAAATTTCAAACACAATTTTAGTGTCTATCTTTCCAAAGCAGGAAAAACAAGAAACAGCAAACATCATTAAACTTCTTCATAACATAAACTTCCTTTATGTTCCAATCCACTTAAAGAGTGTTGAAAAGTAGAACAGGACATCTCAGAGAAACAGAATTCATTCATCGGATATGCTGAACTAGATTTCTGGAGGTTTTTTTGCGCTTCTCTTTGTTCCTTGACTGGAACATCTGGGATAATTCTGATCTGATAAAAATCAAAATACGCAGGAAAAATTTTTTACACTGAGGGTGGTGAAGCACTGGCCCACATTGCCAGTGGTGGATGTCCCATCCCTGGAAATATCCAAGGCCAGGTTGGCTGGGGCTCTGAGCAACCTGATCTGGTTGGAGATGTCCCTGCTCCTTGCAGGGGGGCTGGACTAGGTGGGCTTTAAAGGTCCCTTCCAACCCAAACCGTTCTGTGATTCTGTGATCAGCTTGGGAAGATCAGAGTTTAGAGTTTGTCTCCAAGCTGAGCAAAGACAGAAAGCATGGACTCTGTGGAAGGAAAACACATTCAGTTTTAAGGGAGTACAAAATATGAATTTTCTAAGAACTTAGAAAAGATTCCCTTTTTTCTCAGCCTCATGAGAAAAGTTTAATCTGTCATTCAAATAGTTTCTTTATAGTTGCTCCTGTTACAGGTGTCACTTCCTTGGTGATACCATTAGGCACCCTGAAAAATGAAACTGCCCCACATTTCACGCTTAAATTCACTTGCAGTTTCATTATGATTCCTCAAACATGGTCTGAGGAGAAGGCTGTGGTAGTTCTCTCGTTTCTATCTAATACAAATATGCAAATTTAGCAAAAAAGATTAAAAAGTCAGTCATATGAGTTCCAGCTGTAATTAAAAAAAACACAAAAAGATCCATCAGACTGTTCATCTGCTATTAAAACAGCTGCTTAGGATACACATGAAAGAATGAAATAGAATTACAAGGGACACGTCATATTTAGAAATATTCACTGAGAAAATTAGGCAAAGGCAAACACTCAAAGATTCATTTTGCCTGCAAAGGCACAGGGACAGGCACAGTGAACACAATTTCAAGACACTGTTCACAGATGAGGATGTCGAAGATTTTATTTTCCTGAGCACACTTTTCTCTGCATCTGGTATATGGCAGAGAGGCAGGACCCTGAGTGGTACAGTGCACAGAAGAGGCCAGCAACAAGCCAGGATCGCAAGGCTGCGATCTTCAACACTTAATGTTTCAATTTCTTTTGGAAGACCTGACTAGCCCAGTTTATTGGAATTAAAGGCTGGTAAAAAGTAACTATTATCAGAATTCCAAAACTGTGCTGATGCTTATTGCTCCCAGGAGCCCTTTCTTCAGCTGTTCTCTAC
Organism: Chlamydotis macqueenii; assembly: GCF_036417535.1. Classification (NCBI taxonomy): domain Eukaryota; kingdom Metazoa; phylum Chordata; class Aves; order Otidiformes; family Otididae; genus Chlamydotis; species Chlamydotis macqueenii. The sequence goes on along the minus strand of NC_141567.1, from coordinate 20,553,701 downwards.
TTCCCGCAGTTGATCCTGGTTTTAGTGCACCTATCTCAGCGTCTCGGTCTGCCCTGCGGAAATCTGTGAAAAAAGACTCCTATCAGCTTATGCAGGAGAAGAATCTGAAATTGGTGTTAGAGGCTTTCCAGAAGATAAAATCCCTTTCTTGGCCTGTGCTTATGAATGAATGCTTGTGTACATAAAATTGTAACTCTGGGCGAATGGCACTTGAAAGTACTCTATAAAGTCTGCTCACAGAAATTAGCTTTATGAACTACTTTTAGGACACTTACAAGTTCTTTTTTCTTCATGCACTCCATAAGAATGATGAACAGCTGATGAGCTTGATTCCTGTTGTAGTTAAAGGTTTTCTGGATGGTAACGAGAAGCTGGTCTCTAAGGGACTCGCTTATTATCCTAAATTAAAAATGAGACATAAAAGAAGACATTGCCAGAATTAATATCTATTCAGAAGACCTGCTGTTGGAGAAACAATTTTTCATCCATGAGTGCAATGACTTCATTTTGAAAATAAATGAAAACACACAGCATCTTTGCATTCCGTACGGGTAAGGAGTTTGTGAAGAGTTAACAGTCATCAGGAAATTCATACCCAGACTGGTTCTTACGCATCTCAGTACCTCAGCATTGCTTCAAAAAACTGTCCGGGAACTTGAACTATCCTTTCACCCTGGAATACAACACAGGTGGCTCTTACTCCTGTTATATATTATAGATACACTTTTGCTAAGAAGTTCAGTCTTCAGTATTTCAGTGGTACACCTTACAGGACCCCTACCTTCCCCTCTAAATGTTGCAAGGCCCTTTGCCTACGGGTAAAAACCAAAAAACGTTTCACACTACTGATATCTCACCTCGGTTATCTTGGTTATCCTCTTAAAGAGAGGATTTACATTGCTAGCACACCTGAAACCTTGTAATACCCAACTAAGAAACAAACCAACCAAAAGATAATTAAAGAAATTAGATGAAAAACATTCTAGAAAGGTCAGAAATGTTTGATCTCTCAAAGCAATCTGAAACAGAGCCCTTCAGTCTTCATCCATTTCCTAACAAAACACATGCATTTTCAGCTGACGGCAAACATCACCAGCAGGCACTCATAGCAGTGAGGCAGCTGAGCCTGCAAAGTGCAGTAAAATTCAAAGCTTGCTGTGAGAAAACGATTCTTTTAGACAGCAGGGCTGACAAAATTTTCTCATTACAGACCTGCCTTACCAGATGAACACATTTATCTGATCATAATTACTGGAGAGGGAAATCGGACACTGCATCGTATGCCCTGGGAGAGAAAGTCATGCTGTGAGCAGATCTCAGACAGACTGATCCTGATAAGCTCTTTCAATTACCTAGGAGCTGATAGGAAGGATGAATGAGAAGCAAAAAAAAAAAAAGCTAAGGAGGGTTGGTCAATGGAAAGGAAAAGAAAGCTGCTGAATCATAAATACTGTTTATAGATTAAATATGTACTACGTGCAAACATAAAAAAAAATCCAGCATCAGAGCTGCTCTCCTAGTCCAGCAAATAACATGTGCACTGCCTGACAATACTAGTTGCCTGCTTAATATTTAATCCAAGCTAAGCTCCAACTTCAGCCAAGGAAATAGGCTATTTCTTCAGCGCAAGATGGGCGTGCCATACCCTCATCAAGGCAATAGATGAGGTTTTTGCCTTAATCTGGCTACTAAAGATAAAATCCTGATATTAACGACGACAATGAGGAATGTATGTTACTTGACTGCGAGAAGCAAGACTTTACATTAAAAATGCAATACTCTGCTTCCACTTGGAGTATTTGTCAGGACAGATGTTTTACTCTGCAGGGCAGATGAGCTTTATGCTGCCAGTATAGGCTTTGTATCTTCTTTAAACTAATCATATTTTCTATCAACCCACGGAGCAGACAACTAACCACAGAACGACCAGATTCCAGAAAACTCTGGATTACGAGTGACTTTTACAGATTCAGCTGGGCAATGGACAGGAGGGCTGTGGAGCAGAACGCTCCAGACAACTTCCTCCACGCCTGGGCTAAGATCAAACATGCAACAAAAGCTGACTGACAGCAGAACACCTCTGTTAGCTGCATTTTGCCCCTAGGATATTTTTTTTTTTTATGAAGCTTTATGAAAGCAAGGCATATAGTCCTACAATGTCCTCCCGAGCAAGACACAGCTTTGGTGAAGATCTGAAAATCTTACCCTCCTTCTTCTGAATACTTGTGTGCAAATGAAAGAATATCCGATGCTCGTCCGCTACCATCACAAATCACAACAGGGAGAGGGGGTTCTTCTCGTAGACACTCTAAGACAATGGAGATCACGTTGGGACCTCCTTCCACTATGAGCCCAACTACAGGAACACCTTGTCCCAGCCCTGAAAAAAACCAGAAGAACAGAAACAAAAAAAAAAGAAGTGTCATTGAAACTTAGTTTAAGAGGTTGAGATATTATAAGTGGATGTGACTTCTGTGTTACAACATCATTTTAAACCAGAGCAGTTAGGAAAAAATGATGGCCATTGCACGGCCAAGAAAAATGTCTATATGCTGCTTCATAGCCCCAAAAGGAAGAGAGTAAGATGTCTCTCTGTCCTTGCCTTTGGAGCAGCTCCATACTGATAATTTATTCACTCAGTGGTGGTGAACTGTTTGTAATCTCTTTTGACAGACACCGTGTACAGATAAAACAGCTAATGTGATTCTCCTATTACTTCACTAGCTTCACTGTGACTTGGACGGCTCCCAGCTACCGTATGTTTGATGCTTTAACTCTTCATTGGTTACCTACAGGAAGTCTTCAGTGAGGTGACAAAGACCTATGCTTTCTCCTAAAATAAAAAATATTAAATTAGTGTCATTATCATGAGGCTGAAATGGCTGGCCGATGGAAGAGACGACAGCTGAGCATCCCTTTGCTGTCCCTGCCTCACTGTGATCTCCAGGCATAGGATGACAAAGGGAAGCCCACAGGTCACATGGTCTCAGTAGCCTTGGTCACAAGATATTTGGGGAAATGACGGACAAAACATTACCTGAAGGCTCACTAATGCCACTATTATAAACATTTGAATTCAGTTCTTAATCAGTAAAATGACCAGCACTTTATAAAGAAGATGCACTTTTTTGTACAGCTGAGAACGCGTGAAGGAGTTCGTATTTTCAACCTTCATTCCTCTCTGAAGAACAGGAACACCACGCACAATAACAGCAGAAGCTTCCTGCCAGTACTTCCCAGCCCTGGTAAGGAGGAGTCAGAGCATGGGCTGGCCTGTGTCCATGAAATCCTTAGTGATTCCTGCTGAGACTTCCCGAAGAGGTGCCTGTGCTTGAAGTGATTAAAAAGAAACAAAACAACTCCCTGTATGCTGTTACTAGTAGATGCACTGCAGCCCTTTACAGTACTCTCAGTTCCTACAGGTGCTCCCACGTTTGCCCTTCTCATGACCAAAATCACCAAACACCACTGAAAATCAGAACCAATATCCCCAGCCTCAGTGGGACGAAAAGAAATGATACAGAACATCTTGCCTCTGGGCTCTGACTCCTTTATCTCCCAAGCCAGTGCTCCCTTTTACACCGTTACAGCTCTCCCAGCACTTCTGCAGAAGACAAAGATGAAGAAAGCACAGCCAACCGTAGCTATTTCCAGTGTCTGTGGGTAACCACGCACAACACTGTCTCCACGCTCAAAGGCAAGGGGTATAATTTTGGATCTAATTTTTTGGATTTAATTTTTAGGTGGTCATTGCAGCTTTTTCCAAAATGTTGCTGGAAAACCACAGCTACTGAATTTTTTTAATTATTTAATCTTTAAATTTTTTTCTTTTTCTACAAAAATGTTCATGGAAAATTTCTTCTAAAATATTTTTTTTCCACGTAATGACAAAAAGAATTCTAGTAAGTTGTTTTAGAGAGGCTGTAACAACTGGCAGAAAACTGAACAAAACTCTAAATATGAAAGCACTGCTGTGAAATTATCTTGATAATGGCTTCATTAAAAATCAAAACCCCAGCTGAGTTTATCTGGAAGAGCAAAGAATTTTGAGCGTGATATTTCAAATGAAACAAATTCACATAAAAGAGAAAATAAAATGTTAGTAAGGAACATTTGGAATCAGAAACCACTGAGCTGCACAGGAGCCCTGCAAACAAGAACTGTACAAAATCACCCCGTTCTGTGTATTTACTGATGGTGATGAATTCCAGCTAGAAGTGCACAAATTCTTTACAATTCCCTTTCCTTAAATTCTTACTGTTTCGAAGCTTTTCCTCACTATTAGTTGTCAACTTTTCTTCCTCCCTTCATGCAATCCTCTCTTTTCTGGGTTTTCTGTGCTGTTAGATGTGGGCTCTTTCACCACTTATCAGACAGCCTATGTTCTAGTCCTGATCAAATTCCTGCTACAAAGAGCTGGAAGAAGCATTTAATTTCAATACCTTGATGTATTTCAAGCCCTTCTCCCCTCCCTTCCTTTAAGATGCTATGTTTAGTGTTTGCCCCACCATACTTACGTGTGTTAATTTTCTGGAGGGAAATGTGTTTTTCCAACTGCCGTCGTAACTTGACTTCAGCTCCATATTTACCTAGCGTACCATTGTCTGCCAGAATGAAGTGAGTATGGGAGCTGTTGAGCACGGAGAGCTTACTCAGAGGGTTTGACATTGTTTGGTAAATGCGTGTCACCTGTGTGTCGAAAGGACAGACGCACCTGGATTAGAGCTACGAACGACATGGGAAAATCCCCCACACTGCCCAACGAAAGCACGTGAACAAATCAACCAGACTTTTACATCCAAAACCAGAGGAGAATCAGAAACTGAGCTTGGTTTTACACCCAAAACCTGAACTCTTCACAGCAGTGTTTTCTTTGGAGGATGACAGTCACATCTGTGCATTCTCCTGCATGTTCCCCTAAGCTCATTACTGCACTCTCCCTGATCACACAGTGTTAAATAATCCTCTTACTGCATTAGAAAATACACTCTCATTTGGAGTTCCTAGTAATTAATATGCCACTGCAGAGCACCCATAAACAATAAATGCCCGTCTTGTACCCATAAAGGCCCTCACAGGATTTACAGAAGTCTCAGCATGCCACACTGAAGTTAGGACCTAAACTCTGTCACCACGGAGAGGTCTCTACTACTGAAGGCAATGGAAACCTCCCTAGCTCCGTATTTACTTTGTGGCCGTATATGACAACCTGACAAATATATTTAAACTACAGCTTTTCTTCAAGAAGTTGTTCGACTTCAGCTCTTGGGCATGCTTTAGAAACAGTGAAAATGTTTACACTCAAAAAGATGAGCAGAGTATTTTGTTACACAGCTGACATAGTTAACTACACGGGAGTTTCCTTAAAGACTTACGTCTTTTCCTATCAGATCTTCCTTGTTTTCTACAATGCCCCACGGTGCAATTCCTACGGCACATATTCGTCCTCTGGATTTGGAAGAATGATCTTTCAAGGCATCTCCCACATGACGAATGACACCTACAGGTACAATTAATTTAGTTCAATTCATTGTTGGCACTTTCAAGAGATCAGTAAACAACAGAATTTTCTTCTTGCCTCTCATGGAGCTACTTGCTTTTCTGGATTGGTGTCACTATTAAATTTAAAACTTATTCTGAATAGCAATCACCACCTTCCCTTAATGACATTAGACCTCTGTTGCAAAATGAAAGTCAACGGAATCCATTCTTATCTCATATAGTTTTCGGATAAATAACATAATGATTTATTTCCGCTAAATAAAGATATTGTTATAGAAATATTATAATTAAAGTTTGCATCTGTTTTTTTTTTTGAAGATCATTCAGAATTTCTATTAACATAAATGAAATTAATTAAAGCCCAACTGGTCTCAAAACATAACAACATATAGTAAATCATCAAAACATGTCTTTCAAATTTTGGACATCATATCAGACATAATTTTTTTCACAAAATCCAGGAACAGTGCCAAAAACCCCCTGGGGGAGTTATGTGGAGTTGCTGTACAATCCATATTTTAAACATAAAATTGTTTCAGGTGGCCAGAAGACCAGAGGAAAACGCAAACCGGAGATTGCAATGTCTACAGGTAGAGACATTTACAACTGACTCCAGGCTTGTGTTTCGAGATTACAAATTTATGGTCATTCATTCAAGAACAAATACCTTATAGAATTACAAGACAGAGTGCGTGCATGCACAGTGGGTGATCCCATGGAGAGCGCGGCTCAGGGACATGGCATTTAAGGTGGATTATTGATTGATCACTAACCCCCAGAGAGATCACCCAGCCTAAAGTTGGCTCAGCACTTGGCTGCATGAACAGGGAAGTGTCAAATGGAAGCCGAAAGGGTGTTTTACTTCAGGGATTAAAAGCTTCTTCAAGCACTGTCTTAAAAATTGCAGCATCCAAAATTCCAGAAGACTTGAAAAAACTAGAGAATTCAAAGCTGAGGTGTGAAAATGACTGAAGGACTGGAAAACACGCTTTATGTGAGGGTTTTATGGAACTCGGCCTGTGCAGCTTGACAAAGGTGCTGTGTATGAAAACAAGCTCAGGAAATACACTTTTAGTAACAGAAACATCTTTGCAGAAAAAAAAAAACAGTAAGAAGCTAAAGCTAGACAAATCTGGAGTAGAAGATTTCTTAATTACAAAGATAACAAACCACGGTAAAAATGTATTAGAACTAGCGACAGATTCCTTGCTATTGAAATCAAGGGTTAAAAGTTTTTTCAGGGGAAACACCGAGCAGTGCAAATCAATATTGACTCAGGAAAATGTCAATGTCTGGGCTGGGTAGGAGATTAACAGAAATGATTACAATGCTCCGTTTTTGGTCTAGTGGCTAATGACTCATTCATGCAGGCTTAAATCTTTTGCCCGTGGGAAATATTAGTGAATGAATGTAACTGAATTCTTAAGTAAACGAAGAGTGCTGGTAATTGCTTACCTGTACTAACACCTCCGGTGAATATCCAAGCTCCTGTGGTCATGGCAGCTTTTATCAGACCTTTTCCAAATACCTGCTTTAACTTAGGCTGCATTTCAAAGTTCTGGAGGCCTCCATGGACAGAGATTAGAAGTTTGGGCAGTTCCAGTTGCCAGTCTTTCACCATGAGATGCAGCAGAGAATCCGGTTTAGTGTCGTACGACACACGGATGTACTGCAAAGAGCAATGTGCAATATTATCACTCCATCTGCTCTGTAAACTGTCTACTGACTGAGCAAAGAAAGATTATATTAAGCCTTCCATCCTGAAGAAATTCAAGTTATACAATTTTTAAGCAACACATTATTAAATGTATCTGCTGCTTATGATTAGAAAAAATAAGTTGAAACCTTTCACTTTGATATGGAGAATTTACCATTCACTTCATGAATTTTAAAAGCATCACTTTCTTCTCTTCATCTGCAAAACTGACTGCAATCAAGCGATCCTAAGCTTCTACTACAAATCTGCATTGTGGGAAAACACCTATTTAAAATGACTGGAAGGTGTTTTCTCTTGTTCCTAAAACCTCTGGTTTGACTGTCACAGAGAAGCAAAGACTTTCATAAGAAATAGAAGGCTATTGTTACATTTTATCCCATTCACTGTTGAGGTACTTCTGCTTCCAAAGCAATGATTTGCATTCTTCTGCATTTAGTTCCACCACTGGAATTTCTTTTCAAACTACTACTCAGAGAAAACTATGAAATAAACTTGTATGTATTTCTGCTTTAAAAACAAACAAACCACCACTAATAAAAACCACCAACCTCTCCCATACGTTTTGGACGAGGTTTTGCAGTGTGGCTGTCTCAAGCGGCAGCCTCAGCAGAGAGAAAAGAAAGCAAATAGGCAAAGAAACAAATCTAGGTTTGGATTTGTTCTGAAGAGAGGCAAAATTTAAAGGGATTTTTTGCAGAAGCTTGACTTATTGTTACTTTCATTGCTAAGAAAACTCACCAGTCCATTTTCCAGCTCTGTTAGGCCTCCATCTTTCAGGAATGCAAGATTAATTTCTTATTTCTTTTAGACTTCAAACCTTAGGAAAAAATCTGTATTCATGCTGGGTCATTTGGCCCACAAATCTAACACAAACAGATGAAACCCTGGGCATTAATACATGCAGCCGCCTCCTTAGCTGATATTTGCTCACAGTAACTTCAATTAAATTGTTTCCTCAGAACATTGTAAGGTGCTTCCTAAGTAGGTATTGTTTTTGCCTTGTCTTATCTCACTTTGTCCTTTTGAGCACCTTGTCCACACCTTTCTGAGGCAACAAAGAGACCCCCTTTGATTTCAGTGGACTGTGCGCTGAGTGAGCTGGGATCCTGACACGTATCTATTAAGCTAACGTACCAGATCAATACCTTAGAGCAGCCTGTGCTCCTTACCATTGCCTTATTTGAATGTCCTCCTCCCTGGAATTCAAGGTTTCCATAGGCATCAGTTGGGTACGTTTGGGTGTGTTTACTGACGGACCATTTCTCTGGCTGAGCTTCCACTTGCTTTGTTTCTTCTCCATTTTTATTAGCTGTTATACTTGGAGGAGGTGGAATATGTTGGCTAATGAGCTGGCCACAGCAGCACCTGTGAGTTAAAATTTGAAGTGACTTTGATTACAGTACCTTCAATATTGGATGGTGATTTTAAATTTAAAAAAAAAAAAAAAAAAAAGAATATATCAGAAATTAGATTTTCAACTGACCATGCCTTGCTCTACATGAAACACAGAAACACCTCTTCCAGGTCATACCTGTTGTATTTGCCTACCAGGGAAGGAGGAAGAATGCAGAATAGGAGCAGTGGCCATCTGTTTGTTACTCAGAGGTGACAGCTAGAATGTGACAAACCGTTTTGTTACCCAAACAAGCTGGACCACGACTTCGCTAGCCCATGCAGTAGCAGTAATGTTAACATTTGGACTAAGAATTCCAGTCCCCTGTACAGTACATTATTGTAGTGTCGTACCAGCTGTGAAGAATGGTACCACTTGCTTCACAGTGCACAGTCTCGCATCCTTGCCTTCAGAATTCAGTATGAACTTATGCTCTGGTTTGCAAAGCTCAGAACTAACAACTCACTGCCACACCTGCTGCCCAGCCTTATCATCTCTGTATGCCACGTCCCACGGCTCTGTACAGATTTGAGTGCATGTCTTGCACTTTTGTTCCCCTGTCATCTCCTTCTAAGGGCAGTGAGTAAACTGGGCCTCAGTTTCACATGTCAAAACACAAATCAAGTCCAGTTTCTTCAGTATTAATCTCTTCTGTCAGCCAAAATAAAAATTTCAAATGTTACCTGCTAATGTCTTTGTTGTTGGCAATTACGTAGATGCACTCTCTTTTTGAAAAGGTCTTCTCTATCCAAGCCTTTTGACCCTTAGAAGGGAAAAAAAAGAAGAAAAGTACTGAAATATTTCTGTGTGGCAGATATAGTAACGTTTGCCTTCTATTTTCAGCTACTGTTTTTAAAAACACCAGATACATCTACTCATGAAGCAAGCGGGCGATGTGGATTTTCCATGGCTTGGATAAAAGTCAAACCTCCAATGTGTGTTAAAACCTTTATGCACAAAGACGTTGGTCTTGAAGTTACAATGTTTATCTGAAGGTCCACCAAAAATGCAGCTGCTGCTTCTTATTTTAGTAAACAGTACGTGGATTCAAAGTGGTACAGAAAAACAGCATAAACTGTGACACAAATAGACTAATAGTATTTACTCCAAATAATACTTCAGTATTGATCTTTGTATGTAGAAACTGCTTCCCCAGAACTTTCCCTGCCTGATTAACAATCTTCTCAAAATACTTTTTTTCCTGCTGTAAATCACATTCCAGTCATTCCTAAGGCATCTCACTCTTAACGAGACGAGGCATTCCTTAAACTGAAAGAACATTTGGTAGAAGAAGTACAAACTCTTCAGGCACAGCGTATCTGTGAAACAGGAGGAGGAAAACAACCTTGAAGACAGAATAAAATTGTGTTGGCCTACTATACTGTGTTTGCAAACCAGAAATCAGACCAAGCTCACAGCCATTTTAAAAACAACGATGTGTAGGGAAGCTAGAACAAAATCACAGATTGGCGCAATGCGGTTAGAAAGTCTGCTGCAGAAGAGTAGTCCAGTTGAGTTTGAGAAGAATGAAGCGAGAGAGTTCAGAAATAGCTGCAATCCAGAGCTTCCCACAGTTTCTTACAGATCCCAGGCCTTCTCTCTCCCTGCAACCATCAACAAGGCAAAGTATCATCATGATTGCAATAATAAACCAACATTTAGTGGTGAATTTTTAAAAAGTGAACTCAAAAGCAGCCTTTTAATTTTAAAGCAATGAAAAACGTTAAAAAACACTCACGATTTGATGACACCGGTAACTTTGCCTTGCTGATGGAAGCTGCTTCTTCTCAGTTTGAATTAGGGAATTGGGTCTTAATTCGTTTTTCAAGCAGCACACAAATGTCTTATGTTTTGCTTTAGTTTCCTCTGTGGAAGTGAAATGAAATTTTTGCAGAGACAAAAGCTAAAAATGACATGAGAAGTTTCAGAGTGCCTTCAACAAAGAAAATAAATGGGCCATTCCTAGAGAAAGGACTGAAAGCCTTGCCGATTTCCCGACTTTTAGAGGTTTCTGTCAGCTGAGCGCTCTGTCAGCCTGTCTGCTAGCAGCTTTGAGACTGGCCTAGCCCCTGAGTGCCGCACAGCCTACAGCACGATGAATAGAGGGTGTGGTAGCTCATCTCTTTTTCTTGTGTGAGGCAAGAGCTGTCTCTGAAGTTCCTTTGTCTGCTGACTTGTTAGTTCCTGTCTGGCTTCTTCGTTTCCTCCATTATGTCTCAAATAATAGGAGAATAGTTGGAAGTTTCCTCATTGCAAATAATTGCAAATAAGTTGCAAACCCAAGCTTCTAGTTCATTAAAAAGCTGTCCATAATCGGTTCAGGTACGTAAACATTTACCTCTTTCAGGTGCCTCTGAGCCAGAATGCCTCCAACATACTTACCGTACCACGGCAGAACCACTTCATCCCATTTTAAAAGGAGTTATTCGGGAGCTCACAGCACCACAGAGCAAGGAAGAGTTAAGAATTCATTAGACAAAACATCATGTATCTTACAAAGTTACTTTCTTCCTGAATGACAAGGCATATATTTCAGGCATTTAGCATAAAGAGCTTGATTATGGAGCAAATTTTGAAGGAAGAGAGTATTAAATTTAATATCTAAAGGCTGTGCGACTTGGTCAGCTTTCCTGTCTCAACTCCATCCATTCCTTCTTCAAATAAACCTAAAGACTTTGTTCCCAAAAATATAGAAAAGGTTCTTTTTATACACTTTCTGGGAAGGCTTTTACAAGATGACAAGTTTTAGCAATACTATTATTAGAAACAGAGCTCAGAAAATACTTCAGTGTTACAGCATCGGAGTTTAAGCTACTGAGGTGCAGTTCTAGGTACAGAACACCCACGACGGGGACAAGGCTCCGCGGTATGCAGAGGTGGGTGGTAACATCAAACAAATGCCACTTACCTGCTCAGAACTAGATGTTGCTAATTCATAGGGATTCAGGCTGTTCAAAATATTCAGAGAGCTTAAAACAGTCTGTTGGATTGGAATTACGCTAGTTTTTCAAAACTAATCCAAAGCCACACAGCGTCCAAATTCGCTGCTGTTCTACCACTCTGTACAATGCTGTTACCTGTGCTCACACACACCGTACCAGCTGATGGCCCTTCACGGCATAAAGCGAGCTTAACCGGAACCTGGTGCAGAGGTTACGTCCTTTACTTTTCAAATTACATATTTTAATTTTTTATTATTTTTTTTAATTTGGGTTTTATTATTATTGTAAGTATTTTAAACATGCCCATCTTTTCCCCTGAATAAAATGTCAGACTTCTGTGTGGTCTCTGGTGACTCCTTGACTGAGCGACACGCATGCCCAAACCAAGCCCACAGTGCAGGAAACACTCTTTAATATATAAATGGTAACAGGTGCTGCCCATTTCACTGTTCTGTAGAGAATACTGGAAAATGAAAGCTAGAAATATCAGAACAACTTGGATTTTTACACTACGTCATGGAGTACTGCTTCACCTTACTCCTTGTAGCTTATCCAAAACCAGAATTTCCTTTGCTGTTCTGTGTGCTTTGTGTAAAAACAGTTAATTAACCCCTGACTTGAGTCATAGACTCAATGTCAGTGTTTGGAAGGTGTCTAAAATGCATCTTGGTGTCTAAAATGGAGCCCTTCAATACAGCTGAGCTCTCAGCTGCGCAGCCCTCTCCCAGGAGGTCTGTTATGTACCGGTACATTGAGAAACCCTTACACACCCACACCTCAAACCCCGTTAACATCCGTCACGACAGGCACTGCACTCGGACAACAGATTGTGCTCTACCGGCTTGTTTTTCTGTGCTAATGAGAGGAAGGCAAAAGCAGGCATTACCGACAGGGAAAATAAAACCTCAGCACATTTGGTCAGCCTTTGAAGTTTCACTGCTTTTGTCTCTTTAATCTGCTTAGCCAAAGCTGCATTATAATCCAGTGCAAACACTTGGGCAGAAACATTCACTGCCAGAATATGGGTACTTTCCTCACTCATTTCATACATGTTCTCTGCATTCCTCTCACTGGACTGAAATCTGTTTGGTTTCTTGAGGAAAAATATAAGTACACATGCTGTCTCTTCAGAGTCTGAAAAAAAAATGAGCGCTTTTTAACAGCCTGGGAACGGATGAACTGTGAAAGGACTATGCCAGGTCAGCTACAGTTTCCAGCCCAACAACCAGTGGGAGTATGAGGCTGACAGACAAATAACTGCTGCCAGCAATATTATGGCACTTAGAAACACGGAATGTTTCCCATTCGCCTCTGAAAACACAAAAAAAAAAGCAAGATCCCAACCTGTTGATAGTAGCGAAGTTCAAACCTGCTTATTACTGCAAGTCCTTGAATGCACTAATCAGAATCCAATTTTGAAAAACCACATTTCAGATGTCCAGTGGCCTATTTGTTCTCTTTTATGAAAACTGACAACGGATCGCCTAAATTACAACAAAAACAAAACACAACCACTGCTAAATCTTGGTCTTCAGCCTAGAAATCAGTATGTTGCCAAAACCCAGTATCAATTAATATTGGTTTTATATTATTCCACTTCACGGATTTGTGAGTTTTCTGTAGCATTAAAAGAAGGTATCCTCCTGTAGAAAACACTGGAAGTCAGTGCTGTTGGTTCATAAATCATGACTTGACAAAATGAGGTCCCTAAGCAGTCACCCTTCTGATACACCCTTTAATAAACACACAAACTGGTTCTAGAGAGACCAGCTCTCCTTTGACTATCACAAACTGCACCACTTGCTGAGAAACATGCAGCCATGCAGTTAACCGAAAGGAAAATTTTCTCTCACCACCACACACAGAGAATTCTAGCCTGCTGCTGAATTAACACTAAATTTTAAGTATTTCACTTCAGATATAACCAAACATTCCATGAACCAGTACCGGCCCTTTCAGGCTGTACCAAAACAGATCCCGCAGTTCTGTTTCACTGCGGCTTCGCGCAGGAGCAGCAAATGGGCTCAGGACCAACGCAGCGCTGGTGAAAATCCAGGGTGGGAATCAACACAGGAGAGCAAGGCCACTGGAAACGTCACATTACACACTCTGACATGCCATTGTGCCACCAGAAGCTGAGAATTTCCCTTCTCATACACCTCTGCAGGATAGCAGCAGTATTTATAGCGTCTGTGAATATGCATAATGTTAAAACTACCACCGAAGGAAGGAAAAGGATTTGGGGGGTGAAAGGAGGGCAGGGATGAGAGTTGTAGTGTTGTTGGAGCACATCCAAAGCCAAAACTCAATTAGAGATCTGAAGTCAGTGTTGTCAGCGCTCTCAACTGGCAAAATCCCCAGAGAGAGATGCTCCATACAACATGGATGCGTGTCTTTGCTGGACGGCTTGGCATTCTTGGTCACAGGACAGGATGGGGCTTTGGCCTGCTCTGGCACCCAGAGAGCACCCGCTGCAGGCCAGCTCTTTGGCACTGGGAGCCCCACGAAAGAGCAGATGCTCCCCCGCTGCCGCCCTCCAGCGAGGCTCTGCCGGCACCAGGCGCAGCCGGTCAGCAGACACGGGGCACGCAGACAGCAGCACCCGGTGCGCGGAGCCCTGTGCAGGGATCAGATGTGCAGACAGCGCCTGGCACACAGATGCGACGGGGGAGCAGGCAGCGGACCAAATGAGCGCATGTCATGCATAATACAGGGGTTGAGGAAGCTTTTCAGGCTAAATCAAGCACAGAATAATACAAAAATGGAGTTGGCTGGGCAGCAGAGCTCACATCTGTGGAATAATACAAATTACTTTCACTGACACCCTGTTAAGATGTGGATTGACTATTGTCATTTACGGAAACATCCAGCTGTAACCCTGTTCACACCAACACTGCTTGGTAATCATCCTTCTTTAGCTTGCAAAAGGTGTTATCGCCAGGGAAGTCGAATCTCAGCTGTATTGCCCAATTAATTAGAACGGTCTAAAGAATTAAAATGAGATATTTATGCCAGATTTGAGCAGAGAGATGTTTGCTTGGATGAGATTGTGAGAGAAGAGTAATCTGGAGGTGGAAGGGAATTCGTACCATGAGCACGGGCAGTGTCTGCACAAGTCAATTCACCACGTAAACAAGTCCATAGGCCTTTGTAAGGGCCACGTAGGTAACACACTTAGTTGCCCTTACTTGAGAGAAAACAAATAAGAACTCTGCCCAGTAAACAATTGGGTGAAAAAAGGAAAGAAGTCGTATCAGCAGAATCCTTGTTATCTGGACCTAAAAAGCTGATACTGGAAAGACTTCTATTATGTACTGCCTTTAAATGCAACATCCCACTTACACTATCCATCATTCTTCTTCCCTTTGAAGGAATAGTTTTTCCAAGTGCCCAACGAATCAACCTTTCAGGTGATTACTTCCACCCAGAACTATTGTCCTCCCAGTAACAGTATTCTTGCTCGGAGAAAAATAGTCTAAACTACATGATGAATGTTAATAGCCAATTTTGTGGCCACTCATGAACCAGTAAGATTTTACTGAAAAGTTGTTCATTGCTAAGAAACAGGGGACATAAAACCATAATGCTATTTTAAATTTGTGTTATGTCAGTAGGGAGCCAGAGCCATGAACGATGGCACCAACTACAGAACATGGAGACAGCCTGTGAATCCAAACGGGAATTACATCTGAAGCACTTATTTGTACAACTGGGAGTAATTTTAGCAATTATTAGAACATGAAGTACCAAACAATATCCAAAAGAAGGAGGATCTCTTACATTGTTTGCTAATAAGTAACATCCAAAAGGGATTTCTAACGGTTGTAAGATTCTTTCAAATAAAAGACTATTTCCTGAAGACAACTCTTACTCTGACCCCACTGTGTTTTTCACATGGCCCAGTTGGAACCCGTGCTCTGGTAGCAGCCCTGTCAGGGAACCCTTTGCTCTGCGGCTGAGACTAACGCACCACAGGCAGGATGGCAGTGTCAGCAGGCAGTGCTGTTAGTTCACGTCGAGGCCAGAAATCGCTCCTGCTGACGATGTGGAAACCAGTAAGCGGTGCTACGCTGCACAGAGAGCTGTAACGAGCTTTCAAGACTTCACTATGCTCTGCTGGTGAGGCACGCACAAACATCCGCTGCAACAAGAGGAGTCATTTTCTCTCCACATTCATTAACTGAGGGACATAGCCTACGAAAGGAAGTCACAAGCTCTCTTTTCAAAGTTAACACAATTCTGCGGCATCTCTTAGAGATCCACAGCTCTTCCCCAGAGGCTCAGAGATGTGAAAACCAGCTACAGCCTCCACACCAGGGCAGGCCTGGCTTGCCCTGCCTCGGCTGGGTACGCCCAACTACAGCACAACGTCCGTGGAGGCACATCAGCCAAGTGGGCTGGATGAGCCCAGACACCCCAGTGAGAGGCAGGCACGGCTGCCCGGGCACAGCTCAGCATTAGTGTGACTCCACAGCTAATGCAACTCCAATAAAGCAACTAGCCAGCCATCAGAGCGCACAGCAGGACAGCCTGGCTCAGGGCTTGCCTGCAGAGAACATACCTTGTGGAGTTTTGCAATGGAGAAATTTTTTTTTGGCTTGGAATGCAGAAAGAAACTCACTGACCGGGTTACACACCACACCTACCACATTTTAAGGTAGCAAAAGCCACTCCTCCAACAGCTTAGCCCCATCCCTTACTGTACCAGATTTCAGGGAAGAGACTCTCTAAGAAATCTTAACAATAATGTATCATTTCCACTTGTCACCTATTCCAGTTCTGTTATTAACTTGCCAAATCCTTCTCTTGCCATTAGCCCCTCTGTTCTAGATGCTGGGGAGATGAGGAACACAGATATCTATCTGTACTTAGCCTCCTTTCTGAGATCTGTTTGGGAGCTTTTTCCCCTCAAAACCCTTCAGCCTGCAGACAGTCCATACAGCCAAAATCCTAACGAGTGGCAGAGTTACAACAAACACAAACCAAGGTGCTAGGATGGGAAGTGTCGAGTACCTTTATCTGTGGGTGGTGGAGTCATCCCTGCCCACAAGTATCGGATCTCAGGAGGCCACACATAGCAGAGCGGGTGAGCAGGGAGAGACAGCGAGCCGCCTCTAACAGGATGCTAGCCCAAGTAGCCTGGGAATTACTAGCTTATTCTGTAAGATCACTTGTTAATAATTCCTATTTGAAGATATAAGATGACCGTGTCAGCTAGCTCTGGCAAGGCTCAGGAATTATTTTAGTACTGTAACAATTACCTGTCTTGTCTAACATAAAGACTCTTTGCTAGGTACGGTTTTAAATGAAGTCAGGATGCTCCCAGATGCATGTGGGATATTTCTCTTAAACTAATCTTAACTATGAGCTGTTAAAACAGGCAATTCTGACCTGAAATAGAAAAATGCTATTAACATGAAAACCTAAGTGATTCAACACCCTCAACAGCAGATCTTCCTTTGAGAAATTAATCAATACTCTAGAAATCATAACCAACACAACAAGGAACTTCCCTCATTACAAAACTAAGCCTGTGAATAGTTCCAACTAAAACGACCCACATGCTTAATTCTTCTGGTGATCCGCGGTTTAGAAAACCGTGTCAATAGATGTTAATTAGACATGCAAACAAAGACTGACCTGCACTTAGTGACGCAGATGCAAAACCATTGAACTGGACTAGACGATTGCCCTTACCTGAGAGATCTGGGTCATTCGAGTCCATGTCGTTAAGAAAAACAACTATTAACGTAGAAACAATTAAAAAATGTGCTGTTGGAAAAGAGGTTAAAAATATAAGCACTTCTTTGATGTAAGAGGTTACAAGGTAGTAGTTCAGAGATAACGTCTGTAAAACTTCTGGTAAGCCAGTTAAACACGCTGATTTTCATACATGATGTAATAGTATGGTTTGAGACCTTATAAGCATTTTTCTTTAAGAAACAGCGCAAATCATGAATGGAAAACATCTTCAGAGAATGACTACATGTGTATGAGGTATCCCTTATCTACCAGAGTTTGTTCTCAATATACAGTTCTGATTAGTACTCCGTGAAGAGCAGAGTGCACGCACAGGTAGGCTTGGAGAATTCATTACATGGACATTTTTAAAATGTGGTGAAGAAAGTCACTATTTAAGGCATACTGCCAGGCATCTTAATGAAACACGCTTTAAAATTACTACAAAGTACAATTTCTGTATTCACGATGTAATACAATACATGCATATCTCAGAAGTCTAAAACCTGGAGATGCTGAATAAATACATATTTTGAGAAAAGGTAACAAATATTTACTTCTCTCTTTCGCTTTCTGTGAATATCCACTGGTTTTACATATATATATGTAATCTACTAATTAGCCAATCTGTGCCTTAAGAAATCAGCGTTAGTTTGCAGTACATACAGTTTTCCTGAAAGCAAGCTTCTCCAGGTAGAATTCTGTTAAATAGCTTGAGCTGTTGAAAATTTGCAACTTGTGGCTAATTTTACACTCAGTAAAGCAATTCTTTCCCAGGCATTAGCTAATACGTATGCTTTACCAGAACACGCCTCTATCAGCCGCACTTTATACCCTGCTGCTGTCATTTTCAAAAAAGAATTTCTAGTTAATTTACCTCTTGGTTTGCACAAAATTATTCTTTATAATATTTTAGAAATCATTATGAAAGCACTGGAACTCAAGGGTGAAATTATTTCCTGGAGATACTAAATACGTATGTTTAAAATACTGTATTATATAGACACTTGAGACCTGCCGACATTCATTTGGAACTTTCTGAAAACTTGAGTACTTCAGGACTGAAATAATTACAAAAGGTGAGGGCAATAGGAGATTTCAAATGAGTTTATAGATAGAAATAGTTTTTGGAAAATTTGGTCCATCTTCTTTTCGGTCCTTACCCATCTAAAACCCTCGAAGCTGTGCGTGAAAGCAATTAAGAAGGTGCCATAGAACCAAAGAAGAGTTATCTCCAGCAATGGTTCTGGACTTTTTTTTTTTTCTCCACAGTGTGCAACACATTGCTCTTCTCTAAAGAAGAAAATCCATTATCAAAGATGAGGAAGGAAAATGTTAAAGCCTGTGTTAAAGGAAACTTGAGCAGGCCAGAAGCTATGTTCCTGGCTGTCTCTGGCTCGACAGGGGAATATAAGGATATGGCCTCTTGGAGCTACTGTTACCTCCTCAAGACTCTTAACTGCACTGCAGCAGAAGGGGTAGGAATGACGGAAGAGTGGATGGGAGCATCACTCTTTGGAGCTGGGATTTGAAGAGCTAGCCAAAACAAGGGCCAAAACCGAGCTTCCTTGGCTCCTCAGTCACTGGAGAGATTGGTAGGTGAAATACTCAGGGATCTCATGTAGGTTGGATCTTGGTGAGGGAGTTCTCAGAGACTTCTCATCTCACAGCCCAATCTGCTTTATGGCAAAAATGTATTACTTCAAACGGCAACGGCAGTTTTGTCAATACAAATACGATGGGGCTGCTGAAAAATGTTTGTTTCTAAGTCTTTCACTGGGAAACCCCCTTTTCCGGCAACCCTCCCTGGGGTAAGGAAAACTGCCATAAATTACACCCTTCTCTGCTCTAAGACTTCCCTGATACCTGACCTACCATCGGACCTTGATAAACTCAGCTGGAAACAAAGACACACAGAAACAGGCTTCCTTATCTGAAGGCTTGTTGCCAAAAGTGAACTCTAGAAAGTATTACTGGCTAATGGCGAAAACTGAAGCCAATCCCAAAACAAAGCAAAGTCCCAATCTGCAGAACAAAAAACCCCCAGAACTCACTCCCCATTTACTATAGAAGTAGCTCTAAACCGGCATTCAAAACGCTGAAATACGCAAAATATGTTTTCCCTTAATCTCTCTTTGCCAGCAGTTTTACATCGTATTACAGTCATACCCAAGCAGTTTTCTAATTTTTAAAAGTTTCCAGACACCTTTTTTGGACTTGGAAACTCATTTTACCTTCTTGCAAGTAGCACTTCAGGTTTCACGACTTTCAAAACAAACGAGAGATCTAGGAGTAGTCTAACCAGAACGCTGTAATTTCAACTGAATTATCTTTCTCCAATCAATCGTAGGTCACTATACAGCTCTTCAGTGCTAATTTCAATTATGCATATCCATGCCAAAAAAGGTAGCAAAGCAGAAGATGATCAGGAACGAAGGGAAAAATCATTTAAAATCAAGTCCTACCTGCTTGTCCCTGGAGGTGTTTCAGAGTTTGGAAAGATGAATTACATCTAGCATAAACAAATTGCATTTAACTCTCAGCTTCTGTCCCATCTTTCTGTTTGTTGTTCAGACTTCTCATTCATCTTACTGTTAGGACTTCCAGTCTCTCTGAAGTTCATGAGAATTCCCAAGGAGATGGGTTTCCACCACTTTAAGAAGAGAATCTCATATGATAAGCATGTGAGCAGCTTCTTTGTTCAAACCAATCTCATGACTCCCTTTGAAGGTAATCCTTTAGAAGTCTCATGACCCATCTCCCTGCCCAGAGGGTATTTTCATCTCATGGTGGAACAAGGCACAACAAATCTACTTTGATAGTGCCCAAATCTCCAATTTGTTAAACCTCCTTTCCTCTCTTCAAACAGTGGACGTACTTGCTGTAAAAATGCCGGCGCTGCAGAAAGGCTGAAGCAGGAGCCGAAACTTTTAATTTGAAGTATCCCCTCCCTTCTGCTAAAATATCAACGTTATTTGCATAATTGAGACAATTGGACATAATAGTCCTTTCAGGGGTCCTCATTAGATGTACAGCTCTACATTCTTTGAAAGAAGAAAAAAGCAGGTCATACAGCATTAATTATATCTAATCCTTTTCAGAACAATTTGAAGTTGGGCAAAACGCTGTACTAAACCAGCCGAAGTCGTAAATAAGCCGTTCATTTTGTAACTTTACATAGCACACGCGTTTTCGGAGCCTGTTGCTTTTGTCAATTTAATGAATTCCTTTGCTGCGAAGGGCTTCTTTTGCATCTTCTCATACTTTAAAACTAACAACAGCAAAGGACACAGCGTGTTGCAGGTAGTTCTTTTTTCTGCTCTGACTTTCAGATATCTGCCTTGTCTTGCTGTGCTGGGCGCCAACACAATGCAATAGGTAAGGAGGACATCTAGAATCACGTCTACGGGTCACACCACCTTCAGCCAAAGGCAGTCTAACTCCTCGCTGCTGCGCTGTGCAGACAAGTAGCCTGCTAGACACTAATCTTATTTTGTTATTCCTGTATCTGATTCCCAATGTACTGAACGCATACTCATCTGTGATTGGCAAAGAAGTATTTTACAGACATAATTTCAAGTTCTGTCCTGCCCTAAATGCCAAAGCACGCGCTGAGTGAGCTTTGTTTTAGAACCAGACCCTGCTCTTCCAAATGAGACAAAGTTCCTGCTGACTTCATAAGAAGCAGCAATGGGGTATGGAAGAATCAGACATGCCTCTGGAAAACGACAATGCCAAAAAAGTTTTGGACTTCATTTCTGCTTGAGGAAATGGTAAATTCTGAAGAAAGCAAGACACTAATAAAGGAGAATGAAGTCAAAGAAAGTAAGCAGTAAGTCCATTGCGGGGCACAGCACTCCACTAATAAAAGAAATATAGAGCATTCCTTCATTTAGAGAATCTTTTACCTCAAGTCTTCATCCAAAGTTCACTAAATTTAATGAGACACTTTCTGTCAATGTATTCAGACACTGACACAGGGCATATCACAGGTTTACTCCACAGTTGCATAAATTTATTTTTCTGGGCTTTCAGAATCACGTTGCTAGTTCTGACCTCTGAAATCACATCAAGCCTAAGTTCCAGTTGGTGCAGAAGCTGTCTGATACCCTGCCCACCATTCTTCAAAACCAAGCACAGAAATAGAGGACATTCGATAAAGTTAACAGATGTTTCCTTTTCCAGTGAAAATCAGATTTCAGACAGAGTGGGCTTTATGGATGCCTCTTCTACCTGGCACGTGGTGTACTCTGTGAGCTAAAAGAAGTTGACCTATTGGACAAACTGCAAAAAATATTATCAAAGATATGTAAGACTGAAACCTATTAAAAAAAAAAAGTGATCTGAGCACCTAACTCCCTTCTGAAAAGGGAGCTCAGACATGCAGTATGGTACGTTTCTTTGGCTAGGTTCTCTACAGCAAAACAAGTTTAAAAGGAATAAATTCCTTTTTGCTCATGAACGAGTTCTCCTTGCCAGGCATTATGGGAGAACGCGGGTTGTATCTACAGCACCTGCATTTGGAAGACAGGACATGTTTTAAGAATCAATATTGGAAATATCACACCTGGGCATTTGGTTCTTCCATTTGTAAGCTGAAACTGCGATGACAGAAATGTACACCCGAGAAATACAGTATTTTTTAAAATCAAAAGCAAGTTCTGCTGACTCTTCCCTTAATGGGAATTTGATAGGCATGCGAGCCTACCAGCATGTCCCCTCTACAACACCGTAACTGCTCTGGCACTTCAGTTTAGGTAACGAGACTGATGAAAGGTGACCAAGCCATGGGCATCTAGCCAAAAGGAAAAAAAAAAACCTAGCTGTTAAAAGTGTTCAGTTTAAGGTGACTGAGATCAAAGCCCGCCCTCTACAAGCAATAAGAACATTTTCCTCACTTACTATTGCAAATAAAGAACAGGCTTTGAGAATTTTGAAAAACACAAATTTCAGACTGGGTGTTTCAAGCGAAGCCAAAGCTTATCAAGATGCCTACACTGTAATGAGAATATTCTGAATAGCAGTTCAGATCACAGAAAGTATTGTGCTCTCTACATAAAAATAGAATGATAATATAATAATAACACAATATAATATAATAGGAATTAACTATCATGTTTTGGGGGTAGGGTGGGGCAGGGAACAGCCGTGCAAAAGTAAAGGGACTTACACACAGTGTGTGTAAAATAAATCTTGACCAAGTTGGCTAAAAACTTAATAAATGTGCACTTCTGTTGTCATGGGCAAACAGCCTGCTGTCTGCCGTGCCTGCTGTCTGAAAAGCCTATGACAAAATTCTGCATGGTAAGAGGAAGAAATCATTGGCATTTAATTCCAAATATATAATTCTGTCAGGTTCAGCCAAAGTGCCCATTCAGAGTTCAAAGGAATAACACACATGAGTGAAAAAAAAAATGACATTCTCAGAGAAAATGCCACTGCACAAAGGACAGTTTTCATGGATGCCTGCACTCATACTATGGGAAGGCTCACAGCACTTGGAGTTTGTTTTGTGCCACGGCTTGACAGAAATGCACTGTGAAGGAAGGGGATAAAGATATGCATCTCTGCTGCCCTCACCATGACTGTCTCAGAAACAAATTCCCTCGGTTTCATGGGGTACTCAGTACCAACAGGCTTGCACAGAGTAAGCAGGAATGAAAAACTGATGAAATTGGTTTTATCCATTTAAGCAGTATCTTCACATACAATACAGAGGCATTAATCCATGCAAAAAAAAAAGCGTTATTTACATCCTCCACTGTTAACACATGTCCTTGTTAGTCCTACTGCCAAAACAAAATACTCTTGCTTCACTGGTAGCAAACAACTTATCTTCAAAAATTAACACATTATGGTTTTACTACAACTACTGCAAATGTAACACCTGGGTAATCAGTTATATTTATGCCTGAATAACTGAAAACTCAGTAAACTGTTTTTCCAAGTGATAAGGTTTGGCTGGCACGTTTGATAGCTCACTTACTGAATGCAGCTGATAGCATTTTTTTAACAAAGAGATAAAATACATTACACTCTTCCCTGATCTGATGCATTTGCTGGTCTCTCCCCAATGTGTCTGTATCAATGAAATCACTACAAAGACAACATATCATTTCCTTCCAGGTATTTACTGGTCTTGATACTACTCCCCTAACAAAAGCAAATTAATTCACCTAGTACGAAGGAAATATTTTTCACCTCATTTTCTGCTTCTGCACCATTTATGTAGCATTCTGTAAGATCTAACAAGCGATGTCATGTAGAGACTAGTGCATTCACATACCAAAAGTAAAATTTACAGATAGCAAATGTGGGAGTTGAACTTTTACGCTGCCAAAATGCAGTGTAAAAAGATGCAATGTTTTAGATTTTCTCTGCAAAACCATATAGAAAATCGCACATGAGCAGGAACTGAGCTGGACTACACGCAGAACACCCAGGGAACACATTCCAATCTTCCTCACAGTCATTATCAGACCAAATCCAAATTCAAAATGTCCCAGTAAACTGTAAATGCAAAAGTCATAAAGGACTGAAAAATAATTACATTGTGATATAATTAAGGAAACGGGGGACACACCACGAAACACAGTACCAAAATCCCCTTGGGAGCTGAGTTTTGACATTTCGGAGGAACCGAGTGCTACTTCCAAGCCAAGCCTGTCATCATAACCAAGACAAACTGCAGCTCAAAGAATCACGTAGTTTTTTTACAGCTGAATTACATCTTGAACCAACGACTAGGATTTCACAGAATGTAACACCATCTAACTTGTGATAAGCATTAATAAAAACATCACAGATGCGGGTGTCAGAACAGATGAGAAGTGATGCGATAGCAATCTCCCTGCAACGAAAATAAGCTAGCTGAGACTCAGCCAGGAGAGGACAAAGACAAAGGCTGGATTGCTCACTGCTTGTTTACAGGCAAATGGAATGGGGTTACTTACTCGTAACCATACCAATAATACTGTTTGGCAGCAGCAGCATTCATGACCATTCACCGCAACGGTTTGGTTGGCCACAGAGAACTCAACTCACGAAGCAGCAACACGTATGAAAAGACAAAAGCGACCCTTGAGCTACAGGTCTCTTCATTATTCAAAAATTTAAGCATTTTTAAAAGTGCATGTCCCAACAGATTCTGGTACAACACATATCACCTGATGCCACTACCACACATGGACTATTTGAAAACTCAAAGACAAAACATTGGAAGAGTATCTCAGTGTC
Organism: Chlamydotis macqueenii; assembly: GCF_036417535.1. Lineage (NCBI taxonomy): Eukaryota > Metazoa > Chordata > Aves > Otidiformes > Otididae > Chlamydotis > Chlamydotis macqueenii. The sequence continues at coordinate 20,529,172 of NC_141567.1, read as the reverse complement.
TTGGGCCATGATTGCTGTGACCAACAACTCAAAAGCCTTAAAGTACAATCGATTAACAGTATAACCCAGGAACAGAAGTGGTGAGAAATGGCTCGGTTCCCAATCGGATTCCTATAGAGCAAGCTACATTTATTGAAATGGGATAACCTCGGCATAAAATGAGTTTGGGTGTGTGATGGAATTATCTGCCTGGTTTGAAGTACAGGCTGGTATCCCCGGTAAAGCTGTAACGACCTTAAGTAGGATCTGATGAAACCATGCAGTGCAGCAGCAGTAAAAAATACGTTCCCCTCGCTCCCTCCTTTGTATAAATTCCCAATCCGCAATCCACTGAAAACACTGAGTTCCTGGAAAAATATATACTGCCTCTTATGCAGGGAATGAACGCTTTCAGGTGGACAGGAGTGTAAAACAAATTTGATGGTTTCCTTCAGCTTTGGTATATCATTACTGCAGTTCTTCTCTGGATGACACACATGTATAACTAAGTAAAATAATTGCCTCCTCTGCTGCGCAGGTTCATCTCTGAACCCATCTGCAGCATTCCTCTAGAGTTTTGTCAAGTGGTTCAAATTTGAAAGAGTATTTTTAAAACCAAACAGAGGAAAATCAGCACAGCTCTTTTTAATCTGGTGCTAATGCAAGAAAGGCTGTTCCATCCTGTGAGAAGTGTGATGGAAATAAGTTATTTTTGGCAAGATTTCACCCACTGATAAGTGTTTTTGTAATTCAGTCAAGTGCCATGAGCAGCCCTCCTCCCTCATGGAAACGCTTTTAAACTTCACATAGCAGCAGAGAAAATTGTGTGTATCTCACAATTCTCTCTCCCTGCCCCCTGTTCTTTATGTCTGAGGGGGCTTTAGACAGAAAAAACAGCCACGAACTGTGTGTTCTGCCTAAGCACAACAGACATCAAAGATGAGCTGTAACAAAGAGGAAAAAAGTGCTGATTGCTGAGGGCAGCAATGTGCCAAGGGCAGCCGTGCCACCTCTCCGCAGGGGACTCAGCCCCGGAATTCCTCTCCTACCTGGGCCGCTCACCTCCAGGTTGTAACACAAACGCATAAAACTCTTGATTCTCTGTAAACGCTTACACACGTGCTTAACGTTACAGCCATGAACAGCCCCCCGACTTCCATGAAACTGTGCCGTACACAGAAAGCTGTTCAAACAAAGTCAAGGGGTAACATGGGAGCTCAACGCCCAGACTGTGTCTAAGTACGCACAGGATCAGGAGTTCTAACACGGCAACAGCGTCTTCTACAATAAAGAGAATACCCTGTACTTCGCTAGCAGTGTTCACCTGAATAACTGAATGCCCAAACCTGGAGTGTCCCATTTAGCCTTACACAGCGAACAGCTATTTACCTGCTCACAAATTTTGTGACGTTAGTGTTACTTCCAAGCCAAAGAGCTTGTGGGTGTTCTGAAATCATGGAACATTCGAATAGAAATCTACTGTCATAAACGCAGGCCCTGCTGATCAATACACGGGTTAAGGGAAATTAAAACCACAGTAAGTTGCTGAAACAGTATGAGGCACCACAGCTTTCAGCTTTGTCAAGCACATTATGTTCCCCCCAGTAATTAAAACAGAAATGCCAGCAAGCAGCAAATACTCTTGCTACAGAGATTCTGAAGTTAATAATTCTTCTAAGGATTACTGGGAGGGGGATCTCTAAATCTCATTTAGTGTCGGTAATCTTCAGCTGCACAACCACTTAAAAAGAATTCAGGAATTTTCTCCCTAGTGTATTTAGTTTTACATTTTAATGCAAATATTTTCTCTGCTAACAAGTGTGGTAGTGGCTGAACAAGTGCTTCTGAATAAATGCCCAATTTCATTATATACCATGAGACAGATGTGCATAATTCACCCTTTAAACCTGCATTTCCAAGTTCTCCTCAGCTAGCACTTCGATAGAAGAAACGTGTGTTACAATACCATTATTTCACCTTGAAAAGTTATAGTTTGCCAGTCAGTATGAAAATTTATATAGACAATCTTCTATCTTTCTATCCAAGAGAATCATATCAAGTTCTCTGTGACAGAGGAAAGCACATGTTGCCAACACGGTAGCCCCAAGCTTTATTATTTCCTTCTAGAAAACCTGTAGTAAGTTCATGTACTTCGTGATTCTCTACACCATCACGGGTACCTAAGCACAGAGTACCAACCTAAGCTTAACCCTTACTGCCATTCTAAGCATGTATTAACTTGCTGGGCTCAAGCTTTACTCCCAGTCTGCCGTAGAGCTGCGCAGTGGAAACACACGGCCCCGTGCCCCGTCACCAAAGCTGCTGGAGAGGAACTGCAGCTGGTGGCAAAAGGAGCAGCAGCAGAACCTCCGAGCTGCTTCAGCACGCGTCTAACTGCAACATATTTACAGAGGATAGACTTCAATCCACTGAGGTTTGTTGGAAAATAACCGGTTCCTCACTCGTGCTCTAAGGATACGAACTGTGGATACTTTCTCATCTCCGATTCAACAGTTGTATGACATCACAACACCTACTAACAGATGTACCTGCTATATAGGCACACTGCAATAGTCCTTTTCTTGACAGGTACAAATCTAAAATTTGGAACCGGAACAGCAACAACAGAGTGATATGGAAACCAAAGTGCTTTCCAGCAAAGGAACAGATCTCAGCTCGTAAAGCATCTCCCTCTGTAACGTCAGAGGTGATCTTTTCATAAAAGAACATTAAGTGTATCCCCCCACTCCAGCCCAGCCAGCTCCATTTCATTACAAATATAGTAATTTTCAGATTTCTCACATTTTTTTCCTGGCTGCTGCTCACCAGGCATGATTCTGAGGTTAGAAGAAATAGTGTCAGAAACCTACATGGTACCTTTAAATATGAAACAGAGCAGAGTATTTTAGCCTTCAGAAATGATGCTTACTCTGATAAAGGACACCTCTACCAAAAGAAAAATGGCCATGAAATGGCAGATGGAGAAGTGCAACATCTGTTTCCTCACAAGAGGAAAAAAAAAAAAAACAAACACAACTGCTTGCTAATGACTCTCATAAGTGTCACACCTCCCTGACTACAGGGCCCAGCTCCATTTTAAGTCTCTTCTTTTGACTCAACATTAAAAGGCAACTGTGAGTACAGCAGGTACTTACTTTTTCATACTACTCACTAAAAAGTTAGATTGAGACTGGCAGTCATATTCCTCCATGCTTATCTGAGTATCTCTGCAGTTCTCAATACACCTGCCAAGCGGAAACGCCTGTCGTGGTCCAGAAGCCACAGGACAAACAACTGGAAATGAAGGTCAAAGTGAAAGCCAGACTTTAATCATAATTATGGAGAATGTTTAATTAGGCCTTTGGGAAAACTGAAAGGAGAATACCAGACGTAAAAAAGAAATCAGGCCCATCTCTCTCCCAGATTGCACATCCTGCCTGGATAAACCAGAGCTGGATGAAAAGCGGTAACCTAGAGCAAAGCTTAGCCAAGACTAACACTGCAGGGATTGCTCTCTGGGGAATTTACCTTCCCAGGAACTCCCTTCCAACGGAGAAGAGATGCTTTTAATTACACAAGTACTCCTCAGTACTCTGAGGCCATCTGAATGTAATTCAGAGGAATTTTCTCGGATTAACTCCAGTCCCTACGCACTGGATACCCAGCAGCAACCGGCGTGCGCTAGGTGTTACAGGCTGAACCCTCTGGTTTCATTCCACCTCCAAGGAATCCAGTTCATGCCTGTCAGACTATTCCATGCTGTGAACCCAAGCAAGGGAAGCAGGAATGAGTGGGAGATTTGCTTCACAAACATCCTCCTGCTCTAAACCGAGTGTGATGTTTGCTCTCAGCTACCCAAACTGCTCTCATGGTTAACGAGGGTAGAAGAAAGAAAAAAAGAGAGAATTTTCTTCTTTTAGAATTAAAGATACAATTGACTTGCTTTACTTAGTTTTCTCACACACACAAAATGCCAAAATACAGGTTATTTAAACAACATGGATACCAGCAAAAGCAAATTAATATTGCCCCTATGAAACCTGAACTCTGTGCTGTAAAACTGTATTGATGAACGTGCCTTCTAATAAAACAGAAGAAAACTGTTCACACTAAGGGGTGTTTATTTGGTTTCTGGGTTGGTTTTAAAGAGGAGACTGTTACCCAGCCACTGAGTTCTACTCAGGCAGTTCTTCAGCTCATATACTCACTTTGCACAGAACCACACTCGGAGAAGCCCCAGCTAAAGGATCTCTCTTACTGCCCTAAGAGACACATCTTGGCTTGCTTAGCACACTAGTATAGCTCTAATTTTGTAGTGGTCATTTACTAACTTAAATTGATATTGAACAAATCTATAGTTTGCAATAAATTCAACTGTTCTCAATGGAAGATTATTTCTAATTAATAAGTTTAGATGTTTCTCTTAGTAAAAGACAAAAAGAAGCGAGTTCACAGAACAGATTTTTCACTCTCCTAGTCAGTGCTACGGACATACCCAGCACAAGACTGCTTCCCTGACTCACCTAGCGTGTGAGGGAAGTTCATTAACACAGAACATAGTTTTAGAGTAAAGCAGAAGTTCTGAAATTTAAAATCAATTTAAAAGACGCAAACAGTCTCTAATGAAACTCTGTAAGAGGCGTTACATAGGAACTCCTGACCCTGTCTCTGTGCCTGTCCCCATGCTGACTCTCATAATTTAATACAGAGAGATTATAAGGGATCTAGGTTCCCTACAAAAGGTCTGGTACCCTCCTGGGTCTAACGTGAGGAAGACATGGAAGCACAAAATACACGCTCAAACCATTGACCTGAGCTTCCAATCATGCACTACTAAGAGACTGAGAGCTTGCCAAGGCAGAGACAGATTTTTTTTTTTTCTGTTTGTAAAGCACAAAGCGTAAATACAGATCTCATATCTATGAATTAAAGTCCATGTGCAATATATTATACACACCTCTGAAATCACACTGAGAAATCCCTTGGTAAGCTAGCTGCAGTGATCACATCTATGCTGCTTTCATGTGGTAGGCTGAAATCTAGGGCATTATCTCCTTTCCAAGACCTGGGCTGTAATAATCCTGCTGGAATGTACAGTGTGTATCAGCCTCCTTAGCCTGCCTTTTAAGAGTGAGTATTTCTCATATTTCATCCAAGCTGTACCACAAGAAGTTAGACTTACACAACTGCACTGCTCTGGTTAATCAAGTTATTTGGAGCACATTTCTCTCAGATACCTACATTCTGTGCCTGGAACCCACGAAAACTTATCTTAGATGGCTTTCCTGACTGCTTTCCCTTGCATTTGGGAGCTTGTGGGTGCACTCTGTTTGGACCTTATACTTCCTGAGGGAAGAGGGAGGGAGAGGGAAATATAAAGCCTAATATTGATCTAAACTTTCCGCTACCGTAGCCTGTTTAGGATGTTCTTCTCTAGCATGACACTGGATTTTTTTTACTGAATCTCACGTAAAAGTTTAGCACACTGACTTCTTGCTATACCTGATACGTGCAGGTAGACTTGAACAAGAGCTCTCTCTCTTACAGCTGTGAAAAACCAGATTTCAGAGGGTACTTCTATACATCCCACTGCATTTATCTCAGTGTCCTCTGAAGTGCCTGCCACTGTTTTCCTAGCTGGTCTGGTATTGAGACTCTGCTTTCAGAGAGATAGGCTGGAGTCTCTTCTTGTCTTGAATCCTTGTCTATCCTCAAACTACCATAGTTCTGGAAAATAATGAAATTATGCACTCCTTTTCTTCTTGAATGGGTTCCTGAACAGGTCCAGAAGAGTACTAGTTCCAGCCACACTGAGGAGTTTAAGAAATGCACAGAGATATTGTCAAGTCTTAGTGCAAGTAGTAGAGCCATCATCGGCAACTCTACGGTTAGGTAGAATCTAGGTTTTCCTTATCAGCATTATTCGCAATAACTGAAGTTTTTATTTATGTCAGTATTTGGCTTGACATAGAAAACACTCAGAAACAAGTATTAAAAACCAGAAAACAAAACCCTACCAATGCAAGCATTGCATTCTAGTCATTAATCAACACACAGGCTTCCCTTATCATGTTTTGCCTATTGCTTTAATTCATAAAGGTCCCGACTGCACAGATTACTTCAGATTCTTCCCTGTGTTGTGCATACCTCTCTACACTACATCTATTACCTTCCTCACACTTCTGATAGAAGCATCTATATAAGTTATATAGGTATACTTAAACTATGCCAAAAGATAAAAAATGTCTTTTCACGGAGCGGCAGAAAGCATCAGTATGCTTATTTTATTGGCTTTGCAGGCTGGAAGTTCCCAGGAAAGATTAGGTAAGATGATTTGCGCCTTTTATTTGCAAAGCTCCCGTTAAGCGGGATGCTCTCCGGATGTGTTCTCAGCACTGTTCGACTTTGCTGAATGTGCAGTTCCCTGAAACTCTGATTACTGCAGAATTACAGCTCACTGGCATGAAGCATTAGCATGAGATTTTACCCCCCCCGCCCCGGCCCCGGTAGGGAAAGCAAACAGCATTCTAAAACAAGTGTCGGTGTAAAATGCTGCCCGCAATCTTAATTTTATTTTATCATAATGCTATTTCAGGCCTCTCGGTGAATAAACCTGTGCACAACAGCATGGGTTTGTTTTGTCAGCGATAAGACCAATGAAACATTCAGGACGTTGCTTTTTTTTCTTTCCCTCTCTTTTGAACAAGAAAGCATTACGCTTGATTTACCGTTACAGGTTAAACGAGTCCTTCAAAAAGGAAAGGATTATGATCAATGCTTTCGAGCAGTGAAATGCAAGATTGAATAAACCAGAAGCAGAATGCAACGTTACAAGCAGGAGCTGCTGAACGTGCATTGTAATTCAACATGCTCTGCTGCCCTGCTAAATTACAGAGACAAACACCTCCTTCCCTTTTCCAACACAGAAAGGCGGGATTTGTAACATTTCTCTTCAGTCTTTTCTTAGGAACAGCTTCAAACGTCTAGGCTATGATGTGCTGCTTCAACAAAGAGCTGGTTTGTGTCAGAAACAGCAATAGCGTAAAAATCTCACCTCACAACTTCTTGAAAGTAAATGCATGTTCTTTTAACTGTAAATAAATCCAAGCAGGAGCCAAGATTCAAACAAGTCACTTAAGCACTGTTCTGAAAGCGCACATACCTACTCAGAGAACCAGGTTTAGATTATCTTGTCATATACTTACTAGACATTTTAGCAGTTACTTGCTAGCAGCTACTAGCATTTTTTTCATGATCCATCCAATCTATTTATTGCTTGTAAATGCAAAAATGGTTATTCTTACAATGCTTCAGAGAATGCTGATGACAGTTACTGCAGCAGAGACTGCTAGTGTGCTCATGGCAGCAGCTGTGGGCTGCTTTGGCAGGCACAGAACAATCATCTCGGTAACGGAAAGATAGCCCATTTTTAACGGCCTCTGGATTAAAACTGACATAAGGTTTCCTTTAGTGTCACTAACGGAGATCACAGCTGGTGGAGGAAACTAGCCACGGAGCCTATGATCCTGCCAGCACCAGCACTGACCGAACAGAGGGAATCTAAGACCAGGGAATTCTAAAAGGGATCTGGCCACCCAGGTTGTTTCCAGAAGTTTCTCCGTTACCTGTGACATCTACTATTAGGGGAAGTAGTATAAAACAAAACACACCCCCCCAAACCTTATATACTTAAAAGCTGTACTACAAGATGCTCAGAAACTCTGATAGCTCTCTATATGATGGCAGAAATATTAAACTTTCTAGTCTGCAACTTGAAAAGAAAGGTGGATATGGAACACAGGTACTGAACTGAAGTAAATATTACAGCTTTGGTTGCAATCCGAGCGGCACTGTAGCAGGAGATGGCTTTATTAGCCAGAGCTCTCATGAATTCTGCATTTCAAGAACCCACCAGTGTACACCATCGTCATGCAAAGATCATTGGCATCTTAGACTAGCAGCTTGAAAACCTACCTCCACTTAGTTAAGTTAGACTCCTTAACAATAACAAATTTTTACGCATTAAACTAAACTAAGAATATTTCTTTAAATTCCCTTGTTGGTAAAGAACCATTTGAGCAATGCCTGTTTGCTCAGTCTCATTAACACACCGTTTGGTGAACGATGGAGTTTGCTACTGAACAAGAACAACTCTCTAGAAAAGGGGGAGAAAAAGACGCTGGATTTATTTAGAGGAGGACATTAAAAACAAAAAAATAAAAGTGCCAAAACCACTTGGCATGAGAAACATACCAGCTGTACTTCGCTAATCCATGGCTGATCCTTGGAAAGAATCACAAATCCACTCAACCGGCAGGCTGAGTGCCGTTTTATTAGCAAGAACAGAGAACAAAATGGAATCAAATACATACTTATAATACTGGCTATTAAAAATTTTCCTTGGGTCTGATAAAGTATGTGTTAAGGATTCTTAAGGATTTAATTCAGCCACAGAAAAAGTTAAAATAGAAAAAACCCTACATTTTGTCTAAAAAATCGTTTCATTCCTATAGCCGCACTGCTGCAAGACATATACCCACTTCACTGGCCGCAAGTCCCGCACTTCGGAACTGTTTCAGTGAGAGGCAAGAACTGAACGCGTCCCTAAGAAACACCCAGATGTATTTCTGCTCGTGGCTGAGGCGCATTGCCAGGATAAACATGGCATAATCTGTACAGTCAGTGCCTGTGCCATGCCTGCGCCTGCTGAAAGCTACAGGATATCCCCAATATCTGTTTTGGCGTGTGTGGTGGTTTTTTGATGGAGGGAGGGTGGTTTTGTCCTTCTCTTACTGCTGGTAGAAGCTATCAAATCCACACATTTTTAACTCCCCTCCAGCTTTCACCCACCTTTCCATCTGAATTACCCTGTTCTGCGGCTTCATGCATTTAGTGTCCTATAAATGACATAAGGGCGAAAAAAATTATGGAAAGCATTAAACAGAGCAATCTTGAGCTGGTTCAGAGTTATATTAGCTAGGCATTTCCTTTTTCTCACGTTTATGATCCTTTGATCAGTATGTGAGCATTTCTCAGCACCAGGCGGGTGTGTTGAGGGGTGGGGTGGGTGGAGGGAGAGGGAGAGTACGAGGAATAAAAAAAGAAAAGGTAATACAGCCTTCGCTTTCAAGGTTCCTGTCCACAGTCACGATAAAACAGCTCTGTGATGACTGCCTGATTAAAAATTAATTGCTGTGGTAATTTAAAGATATGCCTTATTTAGTAATTGATGTATGGGAATTAAATTGCACTATTCACTGAATTCTTATGATAAGGTATACTCAGAAAAAGATCCATGATCTTCATTGTATTATTAAGGTGTGGGGGGGGATTTTATTCTACCTTGGTGAAAGAACTCTTCCTGTCATATCTGCCTTGTGAACAACTGGTCCTTATGCTGGCTTACTACTAGGGAAAATATGAATTTTAGTGTAAGACTACATAGTGAAGTCCTCTCTATATCGCACAGCTCTATCTAGCGGTTGATTAACCCAAGTGCATCTGACTGGTTTTGGTGAAGGCCGGGAAACTCTGAGGAAGGCGACACTTCCTTCTTCTCATCCAATGACATCCACTTCGCATCGGTCTGGAAACACACCAGGAAAGGCTGTACTACTAGCTAAATCCTATCTTTACATACACAAATGGATGTGATTCCAAGCAGAGTTCCCCTTGTAATAAACACATTTTCTAATACAATTTCCAGGGGCTCCAATCCTTATTCAAGCAGGGGACCTAAATACTGGCCTGACAGATAAACCAACGATGTCAAGCTGGACAGTTCCCACATTTAACTGTATACACACGCCTTTCCCCCTAAATTGGGATATTAAGTTGTGAGAATTATTGTCTTGGGAGCGGGATGATATGGACGCAATGGCCGCAGCATACTGCAGGGTAAAATAGTCTTCCTCAGCAGGACCAAGCCAGGCGGGCACCTCTCCATACGCTCCGTGCTCTGCAGCAGACGTGCTCTGGGAGAAAGGACTTGGTACTGAAGACCACCAGACCAACATGACATGTCAAATCCCAAAAGTTATAAAGCCCAATTCAAAAAATGCAAATGGCTGCTACATTTTTCCCCATCATCACTTAGGGGATATACTGGACACTGACCTGTGTCACCTTCCAATCGAACACAGCAGGGGAGCTGGGAAGTTCTGTCCTGTGTCTCAGTAACGGATTTCATCACTAGTTTTTGCTGGTAATTACAAAAGCTCCACAAAAGTATGCCAACAGTTTTCCCAAGCTCATCAGGCCATTTATCCAATGGAGGCGTAAGAAAACAATGGGCATTCAGATAGCAGTGACTTGATCAATGCCCTAATGATAATTTTGATTAATAATTGTATAAGTAACTATACTTAAACTATAAAAATCCTGCTACTCATCCCAGTGTAGCAAAATTAAAACAGCAATGTAAAAGCACTGCAGCTGCTGAAAAAAAAGGTCATGTTCGCTAAATATTGTCAACACCAAAATAGAATGTGTAATTTTATATTTTTAACACTGCTTAAGATTAAGCCCACAAAATAGTTCCGTGAAATTAGCTTGGAATGTTGTGTATGTTCTTCTAGAAAGCCTGGAAATCACCTCTTCTTTAGAATGATCAGGACACACGAATGGGGGTCTGTCAACACTCCTGGCGCTGGGATTAGGTAATTCTGATCACCGAAAGCTTCAGCTGTAAACAGCCTCTCTCATTCAGGCTGCATTTGTTTCTCCACATATTGCTCCAGAAAGCAACTTGAACACAGCTTCACCATTTTGCGCACAGGAATTAAATAGGTTCACAGTTCAGCCTTCACGTCATTTTCAAGTCACGCTTTATCTAGCATTTAGGCAACAACGATACAGGTGACATAGAAAAGTTTTACTAGCTATAGTTTAACTGTAAATTACTCAAATCTGCTCTAAATTTACTTGTATTCTAGCAAAACAGTAAAATGCATTTGATGTTTTGTGTGCCTGTGCACAAAAACCAAAAGCTTTTATCTGTTTCAACACTCTGAAGAGCAGTAATGAGAAGTTTCATACTGACATCTATAAACTAATGGAAACGTAGTATTTGTAGAACATTTTACCGTATCAAGATGACAATTATTTGAAAATCAAAGCAAAGTTCTTTGACCAAGCTCAGTACAAGCCCTAGTCTTCATTCCATTAAAGTTTCATAGCTTCTGTTCTCCTCTCAGAGAAGAAATCCAAGACGACAGGCAGATTTACTGACTTGCCCTTATTCTTGATTCAAGCAGAGTCTGCCGATGAACTAGGCTGATCAGGTTAACACAGGCTACTGTGGGCCATTTCACGTTATTTTCTGCCAAATAAGGTGTGAAACTGCTTAGTTTCCTAAACTTACAGTCAGGTGCCTGAACACAAGTAGCAGGCACCAATTCAGGTTGGGTATCGAAGTCATCCCCCCAGGACTAGCGTCCCGCAAGCCCAGCATCCCACGGGCTCTAACGAAGACCTTCTCAGCAGCCAGAGGGGCTCAGAAATGGCACTAACTGCTTATGTCCAGGTATCTCAGTTGCACCCTTGTGCATTCATTCCTCCTAATAATGCCCAGTTACAGAAAATAAAGATAACACAGCTCTCTCTCAGTGCTAGGAAAAACAACTTCGGAACATTGTAAATTAAAAAATATTTACAAATCCTACTGACACAGATAGGCAAATATCAGAAAGGTCAGAGATTGCAGAAGTGTTTTTACTCATTCCAACTACAAAAGCTTTATCAATAGCAAAATGTTAATACCACCGATTTATTATGGGGCAGTAGAGACAAGTAATGATTAAAATTAACTAGGCCATCGGCTGGAGTTGGACATTAATGAAGAATGTATTGGACTAAGCATTTTTAACAAGCCAGTTTATTTCCTTTCCCATTATTTCCTGAATATGATACACATTGCAGCACTAATCCAGAGCTCCTGGAGGACAGGCACCTCCCTGGCTCTGCTCCACAGGCTGGCTCTCAGCACAGGTTCCTGTTTCCAAAGGCCCAAACAGATCGGGACCCAAACACACTTAAGGCTACATCTCCACTCAGAACCCGTCTCAGCTGCTCACACCTCTCAGCAGTCGAGCAGGTAACAAGAGGCAAGCCAACGCGCCAAGACGCAGAGCTAAGGCATTCTGAGCCATGGGAATCATCACTGTGCGCACGTGGGGGAAAACCAAAACCAAAAAATGCTTTCAGATGAGAGTAGTGCGGTGCAGAGTCTGGCTGCTCCTGGGTCCTACACGGAACCTCCTCTCAGCCTTTCGGTTTACCAGGAGGAGATCTACATGCAGCGACAAGTTAACACCACAGCTACCATTAAAACAGAATAAAAAGTAGTGTTACCTGATGCCAAGATCCTTCTGAGAAGATGGAGGCATTTCTCTGGTAAATCAACTACTCTGAAGACAGAAGGGTGATAAACTGTTTGGGATTCTCTAGGATGAAAGACACTGCTAAACAGCCAGATTCATTGGTGTTTCGTGAAGGCATGCCATCATGTCCATGTTCCAACACTCAGAGCTAGTAACATAGGAAAACACCCTGACTTTTCATCTTTTAAGCCGTCTCTTCAAACACGGGCCTGACAAATACAAACAAAAACATGTCTGATGCACTTCTGGGAATGAGAAGAATAAGGATTTTTAAGGAAGGCTCAACAAAATTGTGAAGTGTAATTAGAATCAAATACCAAAACAGGTACAAAATTCAACACCAGAATTAAAAAATACTCAACTTGGGATACTAAGTTGAGTCAGGTTAAAGATATCTTACCCAAACATAAAAGATTGTTTTCCAAAAACCAGTGAGCTCAAGCCAGCTTCCATGCTTTCACACAACGTGCAGCTAAACTGTGGAACTCCTTGGTGAAGGATGCTGTGGAGACTAAAAGCCAACAACTTCACACAAAACCAGTATCACCTCTGGTCGAGACAATCCCTACCTTAAGTATGGCTGGACAGGAGCAAACGCTGAGGGAGAGTAACTACATCTGACCCCTGTTCCCACAGCACTCCACAGACTGTGCTGTTACAGCACTGGGCAACACGGATTTCTGGCCTGACCCCACACAGCTGCTCTTCTATTCTCCCGCCTTACCTCTGAACTTAATAGGATATTAAATGGAAAAAGCTTGTCAGAGCATGAGCAGTATGCCCAATTCCCACCTGGATTTGCAATCTTCACTTTTGTAAGTAAATTGATCTCCATAACTGAAAAGTATTTAGGGGATTCAAACTTCAATAAAACCTAGGGAAAATATTAAGTGATTAAGATGTAATTTCAAAACAGCACACCCCGGGCTATGAGTACTGATCCAGCTAATCACATGCTGATTAAATCTTTTCAAAAGCTTTGGAATTTACCCTTTGCTCCTCAGTTCCAAATGGACAAAGATTTTGCTTTTGCAAAAATGTAGCATAAAAAACACTACCAACAACATAGAACTGGACAGAGATATTTACTACTTAATTTGTACATCAAGACAAAAAACTAATGCATTCCTCTTCACCTGTCAATCTCTGTAAAACACATGAATAACTAAACCAACATAGAAGTTAATGATTTACTGCTGAATTGTATTAGGAATAGTCTTGGGAAAAAAGAGAGGATGAACCCCTCAATCACTGAACAACTTATTTCTCCTCTTTTTGTGGAAAAAAAAACAAAAACAAAAACAAAAAAAGAAAAGAATAATTCCAATACCTGACCTGTGATAGAAAAACTGGGAAGGAGGGACATAAGACTAGGCAGTCTAGAAATGAAAAAGGAAAAACATTTAAATGTCTCTTCTGCTAAAAAAAAAATTCCAAACAGTACAACATTTAGTAGAGCTTAGTAACCACTGTTTGCTTTCCCCGGTAGAGGTTTAAGCCATTCAGCTATTAATCACATGAAAGCAGATATTAAGGAATATTAATCCATACCAGCTGTTACATCTTTTACTGTGCTATTATTAGAGATTAATCTTTATAGAACAAGGCTGCCTTTTCATGTCATTTCCAAGAGGGCATCACACAAGCTGATACTGTTTTACAATACATCTTCATAAATGGGTTGAAGAAAGCAGCAGATGACTGCACGGTGAAATGACATTCAACTTCATCTCTCAAATCTAAGGTACTTATGTTCAGAAGAGGCACTGTCACTGTAATCAGTTGATTAGTTAGTTTTTATTGTGACTGCAAAAAATTCTATTCATAGCTTGCTATTTACATTAAAAGAAAAAGGATATCCTCTCAGTGATGCTGAATGTTCTCTTATGGAAAGTTCAAGGCCATGTAATTTCCTGTCTGGAGTAGCAGGGACTGAATCCAGATAAAAACATCTAAGATAATCTAGCTGATGGAGCCTTAATGAGGAATATTTAGGATTGGAACAGAATTTTAACAAAATAGAATCAACACTGTGAGCATAGTATTTTCTGATGAAGCATAAAAGCCCTGTTAGGTGAGCCAGGTTTTTAGAGGAGCAATGGCTTTTACTGGTGGATACACTTCACAGAGGATTGCGGCTGCAGACTAGAGAAACTCCAGTCGGATCACGTGTTGCTGGAATGCTATTAAAATCACAAAAAGTATCACATGGTTCTGAAAAAGTAAAATTACTGGCAGAAAAGGCAGCATTATCCATTAAAGATTATGAGATTACCATTAAAAATAAGCTTCTAATCAGTTTCTTGAGTTTTGGATGAGACTGTACCAGCTGCACTAGGGAAATCAGTTGTCATAGTTACAGAAAATCTACATTCTCCATACCTGCAGTCTCCTCGTTTCGTTAAAAGCAAGATTCTTCTCTAATTATGTTGCCATTATTCATGAGGGTACCTTTGTTTTTTACTCATTTGGACTTCAGACTGATCTTACAGATTACATGTGTATTAGTTTTCTAGCACAGCCTAAATGGTGAGGAAGAGTTTCTTTAGTCCAGGGTTGTATGATTCACTGTCTCCCACTCTTCCTTGCAGTTCACACGGTATCTCCTCAGCAGCCACTGCCCCTTCAGTCTCCCCAAATTTGCAAAGCTCCTTCAGCGGCTCCCTTTCCTCAGTCTGCCCACATTCTGTCTGGGCAACCTGATCTGCTGCAGCTGGCCAGCTGCTGCCTCCACAGCACTGCCTGAACCTGCCTGGCCCCGCCTCTGCTACCTGTCCTTAATCCTCTCCACCCTCATCTTCATCTGCTGATGAACCAGCTGTTGTTTACGTAACATCGGTCCTGATGCCTTTTCCTCCCCTCCCAAATAAGTACATTAAAATTCTGCTATTTCATTCTCCTCCTCATGCCACTCACCAGGACAAACCAGCTTTCCCATTACACCCTGGTCATGCCTGTCTACAGGACTTCTCCCATCCCCAAATTGGACAGGTGGCCAGCCCTACCATGACACTTCTGCTGCTTCATGTCAATGATTTCCCTGCTAACACCTGGCAAAAGCACAGGGCAGACAGCAGTACTCACAACACAAGAGATAATGTACATATCAGGAGGTTAAACCGGGGTCAGCCTTTAAGCAGTTTATCTCACTCCTTACTTTTGATTTAAATTAACAGGGTTGTTTCTTTTTTTTTCTTATTTATTTCCTCCCCCACAGCTAGCTCTGAAATCATAAGGGATAAAATATGAGAACAATCAGCCAGTTTTGCAGTTAATTAGGAGTCAGCCAGTTAGCCAGCTTTATAAAATACGAATCTACGTAAAATCCTTCCGTTCAGCGTTTATACGTCTGCTGCTCAGCTGTGAATGGCTGTTGCACTGAATTCTTCAGCTATAGACACTGTGAATGCACTTTAACAATCCGCAACTACATCTCTGTTCATTTTATGTATTAGCAAATGACTTGGAAAAACATCAGCTCATCTCTCCTTGGGTAAATCAAATCTATTTAAAATTTTTGGCAGTCTTTACTCAATTTTTCCTGAAAATTCGGAAAAGCTATAAAAGTAAGAGTAAAATGTGCCATTTTACTCAACGCATGGAAGTTTGCTGTTTTGGAAGCTGCATTCAAGGAATGAACAGCTCGCTTCTCCTTGCTCTTTGCTGATGCTTGGTGATTTTCTCTTTCACTGATCATCTGCCTTTCATGGGTTTTGACTCTCCATTTCCAGTCCCTTCAATAGCCAAGGTCTGGCTTATGTTCCATGGTTCAGAGGAAGTATCTTTATTTCAGGGGTCCACACCAAGAGAAAATCGCTGTCTGGCAACCCTGAGGAGGGTTGGCATGAGCAACCCCTACATCATAGATCAGTTAACTGGAGGATTGAAGGGGGATATATGAAAAGGGGAACACCAAGTCAGTCTTCTGAAACGAAAAAGAAAAGTTCATTTTAACCAGCTCCAGCTTTTCTAACTTTTTCATTAGTGCAGACAACAAAAGTTGCACTATAGAGATTGGGGACACGTAGAACAGAAAACTATTTCTGTGAGGCGGACAAGACACGTAACAGCGCCTAGATTCAGAAAGCAGGGTGGACAGCACAGCTAACAACAGAACTGTGAATCTCAACTGCTGATCGAGCCCGCCATGTTGCCTAGGAAATGGCTCTTTTTCAATGCTTTCTGACTCCTCCTTTACTCTTCTACCTATGTTTTCAACCTCATTTTAAAAGGACTGACTAAATTAAAAGAATCTTCATTGCTTGTGATAGATCCTACAAATGCAGAGTCTGAAATTTAAAAGCACCAGAAAGGTCCTATTCATTAAGGCAATGGTTGATTCTTCAAACCTGGGAGTGGAGAGCACTAAGAACCCCAATCTATATCCTTCACTGCAAGATCAGTTAACCTGCTATCACTGTGCGGGATACGAACTAATACTGCTTCCCAGCAAAACTGCTTTTCCTTCACTTATCTGCACTTCTGTTTTCTAGGTAAAACAAACAGACAACCATTTGGAACAGGGTACCACTTACAGCCACACGTCTCCAGCTACTGTGAAATCCTCATCTACCTCAGAAGCACTCTTAGGCGACTACTTGTTGCTCTCTATGTTCGAAAGTCGGAGAGAGCTTTGTAGTATCCATGAGCATTTGCTTCAGTTTTTAACAGGTAGCCATTCTTGAGAGGCTCCTTCCATAAAACTACATTCAAAGTGAAAATTGCTCAAGGCTCTCTGCTCCAATTTTTCCCTACTCAGAACTGCCTACATCTTGTTTGCAAACCTTCAGTGGAGAGCTGCTGGTAAGAACTGGCAAGAGGCAGAGCACGAACCAAGCATCTACAGCAGTTTTTTTTAATGAGACTAGGAGTAATTCATGTTGGGAAACCAGCAGTGAAGCACAGCTATGAAAGACGGATGCGTGTGAATCCTGCAGTTGCCAGGAGTGAATATGAACAGCTGCACAGAACAGCATCGAACTGCTGAAAAGTAGAAAACTGTAATTGGGAGATTCTGATGTTCAGTACATGACACGAGTTCTGGGGAAGGATTCTTCTTCTCTCCACGTCTGCTGCAGTGCCACTCATAGTTTCATCATTATCACAGGCCCAAGTCAAGCATTAGGGAACATTTCAAATACACCACCCCTTAAAACCGAAGGCTTTGCTCATGTGCAACATGAAAAAGGACAGCTCTCCTGCTGTTCCTTTTGTCAGTTTAATCTTGGTGCTAAATCCATGCTTTCACTGATATGGCTAGCACAAGAGAGTCCAGAAATGCTTCCTATAACCCCCGCAACTACAAGCTGTCAACCTGCATTGGCTTAGCAATTTTATCTAGACAAGATCCGTCTCTCCTTCCGGCCCTAGACTCCTGTAACAGGTTATTAAGATGCTGCACCTCAGAGCAGCACCTCTGTATACATAATTTGTATGCTGTTCAAATGCTAAAAGGGGAGGAAAGGTGTTAGATACGTACATGATTGTTATGAGCTAGACGTCCAGCCAAGCCTACCATGACACCTGCCACCCATAATACACGTACTTATCCTGCTGGACAGTATGTACCTGCTGTGAATCGTGGGGTTTACACAGTACGTGCCCAGAACACAGACGTTCTATGAGATACACAAATGTTCCGTGTAAGTAACAGCTATAACCAGTTTTTAAAAATTGCCAAGCATTTGGGCTCAAACACACTAAGAACGTCAAAAAGCTCCTGGAAAACTCATGACGTTCTCAGTGATGGAAGCCATTGTGACGTAACAGTTGCATAAAGGCAGCGTTTTGGCTAGAGGCACACGAGGCTTTAACAGCTACACAGTGCAAGGAGTCCTGCCTCTAAAAGCCATACCTTACAATGTCTGTCTTGAGAAGAAACTCAAAGGATGTAAAGAAAAATGTCATGGACGTGCCAAGGAGAACCATTTACTCCTACATTTCAAACGGGATAAATCCTCTGTTATACTGATATTCTTTCTTTGGATGGTGTGTCACAGCAAAACTAAAGCCTTATAATTCACTTGGCCAACTGCGCATCCTGCTTAGGGGGTTAAAGGATTTATTTCCAATTCCGATTCAGATCAGCTGCTGCTGACTAACACATACTCTGTTACAGACTGGTTTTCACAATGCTCTTATCCAGTTTGTTGAAGGACATTAAGATACCAAATCAACAGTAAACTGATTGAGTGTTGATTCAGCAAGGGAGTTCAGTAAAAGCGCTAGCAGAACGCTCTTTGTAAAACGGCATACACAAGTTAAAAAGATTTGTCAGAACTGGACAAATTTATATACTCAACTGTAACACTTCCCAGTATCTTTTAAGAACGCAGCTACAGTACTGATTCTGCTGGGATAGTCATAGATTATTCTAATTTGACATTCCCCTTGTTCATTAAAACAGAAGAGCACAGGCTGTGCTGCTGCCTCTAAGTTCGGGCATCTGTACCAGGGATCACGCGCTGCCAAGTACAGGTTTTGTTTGCTTGAAAAGGGGCAACTGATAACCTGTTAGCCTATTCTCCAGACACAAGTCTGCCTCTATTTTCCTTTAGGGCCCCGAAAATCTACCTGCAATTATTGTCCTGATATTTTTTGAGCACTAAGGAAGATACAAAACCTACTCTGTTGCACTTAGAGAGAAACAAATTATTATACCCAAGTTATTTTCTCAGTTCTGTCACTCAACTGACTCCTCGAACTAGAAAAAACACAGCAGTGTTATCTCTTGAGCCACTGAGACAATGGCCAAAATATTTATACATAGAGAATTTCTTAATCATAGCAGAAATTTTGGACAAAAAAAAAAAGGATATTTGAAACTCTCAAACGGAAAGCGTATACAAATGATTTCACTGTTACCAAGTGATCTATCTAATCATAACTGCAATATTAACCAGTTGCAGGTAACTGTTCCAAATAAATCCATGAGCTGATCATTTATAAACCATCACGCGGGATGGTAACTTGAAAGAAATCACAGCTTCTTGACAAATAGTTTAGGAGAAGAAAGTAAATTCATCCCATTAATCTTTTTTTTTCCCTGTTTGAAGTTTAATATTACCATAAGCGAGCACATAAAGCCTACAATTTATGATTAACAACTGCAACTAACTTCAAGGGATTTTATACTAATTTGGAAGCTTCATTAACAAATGGTAAGACAGATCAAAACAGTGACTTAAAGGGGAGACAAAATAGTTCTTCTGTCTAAAAGATAAATTCTCTCTGAAGTAAGAGAATGTATTCATCCTTCCCCTCTCTTCTCTGGTTTGTCTGGTCATTTACAAAACACAGCACAAGTTATTTGCCTTAGTTTGAAGGTCTAATCATCTTTCCACATTTGTAATCCGTGCAAGCTTTTCTAATGAATCACAGGGTAACACTGTACTACCTTAAAAAAAAATAAATAAAAAGATCCATTATATTTTCTATAGTAGTGCTGTTGAGATTGTCAAAGCTGTCTAATGTATACATGTAAAATATTCTTTAAAATATTAAAAAAATAGTATTAAAATATTTCTTTAGATGTTACTGTTATTTCTTGCACCACATTTGATAGCCAGGAACAAGATAATGATGTGAGCAATAAAACAATTAAAAAAGTATTAGTGTCTCTATAAAAGCTTAAATCTGAGCATCTGGAAGGCTTGTACTGAGTATGTTCTTACACAGATAATCACAGAAAATTTACAAGCGTGGAAGCATTACAGGCAAGCAGAAAGAACATGTGGAGAAAAGCCACTTCAATAAAATGGTTTTCTCTTTGGAGGAACAGAAAATGAGTCACAGTAGGTACATCTTAAAGACATTTGGATCAAGTCAATAGAGACAGCAAGCAGAGATGAAAGCATTGTTTAGTTCTACAAAACTAATTGGAAGTAATTCCCAGTAGTGGGAATGACAGACCAGTAATGTACATCCAGATAAGCGGCTTCCTTTTTTGATAAACGGAGATGTTTACAAGAAACAAACCCAGAACACACATGCAAGGGTACACATGTACAAGCAAACTCCTTTCCTTAAGCACCAGGGGTTTCGCAGCTCATTGACAGCAGTCTCTGCCCAGGCAGAGAATAATGCCTCCAACTCAGAGCTGGCAGCAACAGGTATTTCTCTTAAACTGCTCAAGAAGTAAAATGCCATCATCCTCTAGAGCACTGCTGTCAAAATCAGGGGAATCCATGGGAAAGCTAAGCAGAGCTGAGAGGAGAGACGCTTGGCCATTTTAATTACTCTTGCTGTTCAGCCCACTGCAGTAAAAAATCAGGAGTCAAAACCAGGGACCAGGACCACACACAGCTACACATTCCTCAGAAAAAGGTTTGTGAGAGTGGTAAAAGAGAAAAATTATGAGAGTGGAAGGTGCAATTTTCATTGTAAATCTCTGTGCTTAACTACATCACATGGCTTCAGCCATTTCTCGCCTAGGTTCAAATCCCTGCTTTCAGCTCCATCATCAGGTCACTTGCCTGTATGCTGCCAGTGGCTACTAACCACAAACCAGCATCACTTCTCAGCAGAAGTTAACACTCCCAGCCTTCTACCTAAAGCTAAAAACCTATTTTTGTAGATCAACTCGAGAAACAGTATTTTTCTCATGAAAGGTAGGTTTTGTTCCCACATTGAATATCAAGCAAATAAACATCAAAAGAATTAGGAAGACTAAAAGTAGCAAGCCATGAAGGGAATTTACAGTTTTTAAAAGACAACTTTTTTTTTTATAATCAGAAGTCAAACCTTGTTAAGAAAAACAAAATCAGTACTGTGTTCCTTCCGCCTTCACTTGACTAGTCTTTCCTGTGAGATTAGTGGGACAAGATTAAACAATTCTTATCTGGGTATTTTACTCTGACTTTTTTTCCATTCAGGAAGAAAAATTCTGTATGCTTTGCTGTATCAAGATAGGCTTGGGGATATTAAAAAAAAAAAAAAAAAAGGGCTGACTGCACCTGGAGCATTATGGATTTACTATTCTGATTTGTCACTTCTAAGTGAGGTGAGCCTAGATACATAAAGCAACATTTTAAAGGGAATATTCTTCTCTTCAATGTGCTTTATCACTCTATTACTCAGTAAATAAAGTCAACACTAGCAGCCTATGAAACTACTGCCTATCTTTGAAAAGCCATTTGGTTGACAAAGCAAGCAATATACAGCTGTTGATGAAATGGAAGTGTGGTGGGGGACAGCCTGGTTCTCCATCCTACCCGTACACAGCCAGGAGACACTTAACCAACTGCGCAAGCAACGGGAAAAGTTACACAAAGTGCCACCGTTGCTAATTATTAGCTGACATTTCAATATGCCACTTCGCTTTGTATCTATGAGAGGAGAAAAAAAACTGAATCTACTACAAAAGCTCTTGAGCCTTCTGCTTTTCTTCTAAATGATTAGGCCCTGGTGACAAGGACATTACGGTTGAAGGTTTTGTTTTTTTTTTTTTTTCATCTAGCACTCTGTCTGTAATAGGGCCTGTAATATGGCCATTACATGCAACCCGACAATCTCTTTAGCAGAGAAAAGGGCCATGGTCGCTAGTTAGTACATAAAAACCATCACTGTATATTACTTTCTACCTAGATCATGCTTGCAATTCACCTGCTGATGGCCTGTGCCCGTCAGTCTCTGATGAAGGAGTCCCCCAAACTTAGACATATTCTTTCTTGCATTCACAGATTACCATGACCAATATTTCACATCATATAGAACAATCTTTTTTAAGAAGGAAACATTTTAATACATACTTAGTTGCCTGTGTGTCAAGGACTAATTTCCTCCAAGATGCTGTCGGACATTTTTCTTTCAGTTATGCTCCTTCAAACTTCCTTTCACCCCTTTAATTAGAGTCAGACTCTAACATTGTGACGATCAGCAGAAATTAGAGGTAAGAGGGTTGGATAGGTTGGAAGAGAATGCAAAAACTATTTCTCATTATTTGAGAGCTGGAATCTTAAGTAATCCTGAGCTGAAGTTAGTCTATATTTGCTCCAAATGAATCTACCACTCCATGGACAAAAGATAAAGCAATCACCTCCTGTCTGTTTTCTCCCTGCTTGTCTATGCCATTCATAAACTGCACACCACATGATCCAACCACCAACTCAATTTCTTGCAGAACGTCTGCCATAGATGTTTGGTGAATCGCATCAAAATCCTTTATACATCCTATCAGTCTTCTCACTGATTGCATGTAAGTTAGGCATGAGCACTACGTATCAATAGTCATCTAAATACGATTTAACCATGGACAGGAATAGCCCTGCTCGGTGATATTTAACCCAAAGATCCTTAAGACAGGGTGCTTGTGAAAGAACTACCATAACAGGAGTAGGATTCATTGCCAGAACCAGTGCAGTGAACATGACTGAAACCTCTGAGAGCTAAAAGAGCACAGAGGAAAAGAGAATTGTTCTCATTTATAACAGTACCAGCTATTTAAAAACAAAAACGTGCTGGGGGGTGCAAACAGTGTCTCCAGCTGTTTCTCTCAGATTGTACTGTCCGGGTAATTGCAGACTTACCTTCTGCGATCCAGATGCTGAGCCCTTGAATGAAGTGCGTTTGAAGGAGCCACTCATCCTCCGTAAGGAACCTGCAAGCTTTCCTCCTCTTCCTTTCTTAATCCCCTGGCCCTTACCCTCCATAAGGGACTTAGTACCCCAGCATCAAACAAAAGTCTGACTTTAGTGATGCAGTCTGAGCAGTATTTTTCCTGAAGCCAACAATCATTAAGTTATAGCTTAAATAAAAAGAGAGACAGATGCATAAAACAAAATCAAAGAGAAATAATGAGACTCCTGTTCTGATATGCACGGTCACAAGTGTCACCAGCCAGCTAGACAAGCAGAAAAACAAGGCAATACACTGAGACAAACTGCTGTCCCCCTCCCTCCTCTCTGCTGACTCTATAATCAGGCTTAATGCACACAGCTTCTGCGAGCTATGGTTTTTAATGGACAGAGATTTAATAAATGGTGATTGAAGGTAAATCTACTTTAGAAGCAGCAGCCCAAAAGGTTTTTTATTCGTGCAAAGCACAAGGCAGTCAGATAGAAATTATTTTGGTAGCAGCAGAAAGGCACACAAAAAGAGCAGATGGTCCTCAGCAGACTATGGGTTAGAGGCCTGGCGGAATTTTTAAGGACAACTGCTGATGGCGAGCGAGCCTACAGCAGGTCCCAGGATGAGAGACACAAGGTTTTAAAAGCAAACAACCCATAAGATCATAAGTTAGATTCTAACTAATTAGGGAATATGGGTTGGGGCAAATAAGGTGTGGTGTGCGTTACCTTCCTGAATTCTTATTAATATCTCAATTCATCTGGTTTGTACTATTCTGCCTAAATATGCAGAGTGAAAGCAAAAGGAGGCAGTTAGGAGAGAATAAACAAGAAATGAGGAAGAGACAAAGTCCTTTAAAAGAATAACAAAATTATTACTGAGTAGGAAGTATCTAGTTGGTTCCAGAAGACCTGCCTTCTCAGACATGAGCCGGGAATCTGTTAGCCTGGTTTAGAAAAGAAGATGGATGAGAGCGCAGAGAAACCAGAGATACATCTCAGATACACAGAGACTGCTGATTTGTAACCGTAAGTCAGAAACACCACTAATTTACAGGATTCAGTTATACAGTCATGCGTTTTATTTCTTTTTTTTTTTTTTTTTTATGTTCACCCTTTTGTCTCTCTAAAGGTGGAGTGGGTGCCTGCTTGCAGCTGGTTAGAGGAGGTACAGAAAATTGTGTTGAAAACCTAAAACAAAACCAAGGAAAACTGGAAGAGGCTGATGAGATGGAGATGCATCAATTTTGTTGTTCTGGTCAGCACAGCCTTAATCAAGAAAATGAAATGTCCCAGGCTGGCAAGGATAAGTAGCTGACAACTTACGACATACTTCAAGTTGTGTTGGGAAATGGGTGAGTAGAAGTGCCATGCTCTGCAGGAGAATCACCTCTGTTCTGTCAGTGCAACCAGCTTGTGGGATCAGGTTAATGGAACGTAGAGAGGAGGGCACAGACACTAAAGGGTCACAAAGGAGGTCATCCTTTCTAACCATTCATTAAATCTAGGCAAAACCAAGGAAAGCAAAATCAGCATTTTTGACAGGACTTCTGACAGCAGCTGTTGTATTATGCTGTTTTAAGACATGGCTTGGCTTAATTGAACAAAGCTGAGGTAGAAGCTGGCAAATAGAATGTAAAAATCTGGCAAGGACAGAAAGCTGATAGAGCATGGACAGAATAATCTTGAAGGGAGTTGTGATCAGACAAGCTGCCTTACAAAGGAGTGCCTCATAAATTCCATGTACACAGTCTCTCCATTATATCTGGTCAGTTACCAGTAAAGACTGCAATTACTGCATGGTCTCCTGTACTGTACCTGCAGAAGCTAAAATACCTGGGTCAAAAACTACCCTGTTCTGAGTTTAAACTGCTGTGATCTTTGAAACAAAAGAAATAACTTCTTCTTAGACCAGAACTTGATTTGCTCAAACCTACCTTTTTCATCTGTAAAATTCATTGGTACATTCTGGGACATATTCTCTAATGGAGGTAGCTATTACAGCAGTCTCTTCTATCCTGACAGACTTCAGGAGCTGAGAATACGTCCTCCTGATCTAGCATCTTACTTGATAATTACGACCAAAGCTGAAAGTCATTCAGATAATCGCATACGCTGAACGCTTTTCTTTTCTACTGTGGTTTTAAAATCCAACATGAACGCTGTCAAGGAACAACAAGAAAAACATTCAAGGCTCCTTTGCACAGTTCCTCTTCCTCAGCCACAACACACAGCTGAATGCGATGAATGAAGCAGAGGTGCATCCCTCACAAAGAGGGATCACGTTATGACAGTGCAATTCCCTGATGTGATGTTGGGCTGCATTACTCACAAGGGATGACTAATGGTATTCTGGTAACGCACAAAAACGGTGATATGCTTTTTAGAAATCAGAAATCCAGAATACAAATCTTTTCTTCAAGACACAATGCAGAATGTGAATAAGGAATTCATTAACTTGGTCCTTTAGGATCTGTGATTCTAAGACTTTTGTGTGAGCTCCCGTAACTGGTTTTGGTACATTTTAAGGACCACAGTGGATTTTCACAAGTCAGGAAATGAGACAACCGAGTCCTGCTGATGTTCCTCTCCCCACTGCGTTTATATAACACTTCATGGCTGTTTCCACTGTATCAGGGGGAACAGAAACATGCACCATGCTGGCACTTTCAACAACTCTGTGATTCAGAAGCACAAGTTTACTTGATTTTCCAAAAGAGCTTGTGGTTTTAGGAGTGCAGTCTCACATTAGAAAACCTTTTAAACAGCTATTGTTACTGAAAGCTCCTGTCTCACTTTGGAGTTGTCTGCTTCATCAGTTGACCTGATTTCAATGGTTTGTGTGGTCTGAAGCAGATGTGTGTAACCATCTGGTTTAAATCAGCACCGGGGGAGGAAAGGGTAGTCATCTCTTGCAACAGGATGCAGTTGACAACGAGTAAGTGGTGTGGAAGTGACAGACCCTTAAACTGGTTCTGAAACTGAACAATCCATGAAAGGACATATCTGTCCATCACCCTCCATGTTTTGCCATAAATCAAATCGGTCAAACTTAGATTATGAAAAACCCAAGATCACACATCCCCATAAAAGAGCAAGTGGAGAGCAGGCACACCCCATTTGCAAGATCACCCTCAAGGTCCCTGACAGCCCGCTCCCCGGGAGGAGCAGGATGCATCCATTTCAAAGTACACACAAGTACCATACTACGTACGGCATAACTACTTGTAAATCCCGTAGACACCACACCATGGAAATTTCACAGCTGCACTCATGGATCCACGGCTCAATGGCCCTATCGCAATGTGTTTCTCAAAATGTGAATTGTCTGGTTAAAGACAGCTGTAGTTGTTTCAGTCTACAGAAAATCTAAAACGGACTAAATTGCTCTTTCTCTTCCTGATCAGAGCTATTGTATGACAACACATCAGAGATTATGTCAGTTTTAAAAAACAAACAAAAAAGATAGATTTAAAGCTTTGATCTGTAGTCCACCACGTCAGCTGGACTGTTTCCACTCACTTCAGTAGTCAAACTAAATATGGAAAGCAGTAGTGCATAATCCGATGGACTTTATTTACACGGACAGACTGGGCTAGGATAGGCTTACACCTGCACAAAGACTTAAAGGTAAACAGCGTGGAGAATTAGCCCTCCTTCACTTTGCACTTAGAATTAGTATTAAACTAAACGTGAGTTTCCTTCATAGGCAATGGATTATAAAACAAAAGTAAAAGTACTTTTCTTTTTTTTTTAAGAGTGTCTCCAAAGAATATTTACTGTGAAAAAAACTGTCAGTGTCCTTTGACATTTCTAATACAATAAGGAAATTCAAACAGTCACATGTTCAACTAAAAAAAAAACCCACATTCCATTAACGGTTTTAATTAATTAGGCTAAGAACAGGACCTGCTGGTATTGTAGTCCATGCTGCATAAATGCTTTTCCAAAAAGGCTTATTCCAAGATGGGAATAATTAGTCATGTTGCGCTTGCTACCAAAACATCTAGACAAGTGTCCCCACAAGCAAATCCATCTTCTGCTTCAACAGGAGCTTTCCTGCACAAGGATATGAGCACATGCCAGGGTTGTCGGAAATCACTAGGGTGCTGCAAACTGTTATAATTTTGAAGTCTTTCAACTCTTCAGAAACCCACTCGCTCTTCTGTTACTGGCAGAATAAACCTCCTGCTCTCCCAAACTGAAAACAAATGGAAACGTCAAAATTACTCTTCAAGACGACTTAATCCTGTTAATCCATTTACGTACCCTCTACAAGTCAGCTAGCTTCAGAGAGCCAGTTCAGTTATTTAATGTATTTTTATATTTCAAAAACCCAGTCTCTTCCAAAGTGTTTTTCTCTCACTGTAGTACATATAAAAAGCTGCAGGAAATCAGACGAACATCTCATAGTAGTGCACAATAATCTCCATGGCAGGTGATGGAGGACCTATTTCAAATGAGCTGGAGCAGAATGAAACTGGGTAACATTTTATAGCCAAGGTAAAGGAAAGGAGCGACAAGGTTCCTGTCTACTGATGAAGTGCTTTGCTTTCCAAATCAGACAATTTTGCAGCAGTAGATTCACTTTTGAAAGAACAACCAAAACTGTAAGTACAAACGCTCCTCACTCTGGAGCGCCACATACTTCAAACTGTAAAAACAAAAGTCTTTAACATTTGAAGAACTACTACTAGTTGGTTATACTGGACTAGTAACAGCATCGCACTTGCCTTTTCTCAGTTCCTCACATGCAACATTTTCCAGCCTTCTCCACTCCCAACATCTACACATTCAGACACACTGGTCATGACTCACGCAGGTCGCAGCACCAGTACATTAGTGTCATGTCATGAACAGAAAACTATGAAACAATTCCTAGGTCTCATTATCAGTCAAAAGAAACAAAATGCTCCACTACAACATGATTGTCCATTATAAAGTCTACTGCTTTTCAAAAAAAACCCACCACTTTCTTCCCCTCAGATTTTTATCGTTTTCTTCCCTCTCTTTACTAAAGAATTAGGTTTTAAATTTTTCCATCTTATTGACTGCTTTTCCATTTGTCCTACAAGCACTTTCAAATCTGTAACACTTAAAAATAAAGATAGGAAGGGACAGAGCGAGGAAGGGAGAACGTAATTACAATAAGCACACCGTTTATCAGCACAAATGCGGAACAGGCAGTGGTAACCCTCCATAGTGGGGTACGATAACTTAGTGCCCAACTAGCGAGAAAGGTATTGACACCCAGAAGATCAGACAGACACTGGGTGATCAAAAAATTACACAAACATTGAATAACTGATTTTATCACAAACTCTACTACAACTAGTGTCTTCCAAATCACTTCTTTATTTTCTTTATAAACAAAAACTATCTTCAGACAGTCAATGATATCAGACGCAGACTAAAGAGCTGTTTTTACACATTATAGTCAGGGCTAGAATTTCTTGTTTGTTATAATAGCTATTAACATGAATGAGACCTAAATTATGGTTATGTTTACGGAGTTATGAGGGGGAACAGAAATCAAACCAGGCAAACAAAAAATTCCAAAGCTCTATGTCTCTAAATACATAGGAAAAAAAAACCAAAAGATTTACACTTTCAAGTTCTGAAGAAGCTTGACCACTTCATGAAATCATGACGTTTTTCCTTGGCAATATGATAATTTTCCAGGCAAAGTTAATTTCTTATTTGCAAAAAAAAAAAAAAAAAAAAAAAAAAAAAAAAAAAGCTTTACAATTAATTTGCAAAAAAAAAAAAAGCTTTATAATTTTGCAATGCAGAGCTTGACATCTTTTTTTAAGTCTGAACAGCTGCAATTCAAATAATGGAGAGCATTTGGAGAATTTTACACCATTTTTACAGAACTCTATTTAAAACTTCCTGTGCAGAACAAAACTGTCTTCAATTCTCTTTGACAGTTCACACTTCAGTTATACACTGCAGCACATTATTGTTTTATCTCAATTACAGGTCTTAGCCATTACATACATCAACAATTCTTGATCCTTCAGCTTCTACCCCTGAAATGAAGCGCAGATAGAATATTGTTCAGCAGTGGTTACCTACCATGAGAATGAGCACACTGTAGGTTGCTGCGGACTGCTGTCTGCTGGGCGAAGAAAGTTGACTTCTTCTTCTGCAAACTACATATCCTCAAAGCAATGCTGCAGTAACCTAGGCAAAAGCATATTTGGATTATAAATGTTAACAGTTTACACCACAAAATTTAGACAGCATGTAACTGGCAGGTGACTTTTCTACAGAAAAAGAGGTTCCATTTAGGCAATTCCACACTTAAACTCAAAGAAAGACTGCAGGCCACCACGTGGTACGTTTTTTACTCCAGCATTGTCTGTTTATCCATTCCAAGAGCCTTTGTTACGTTGCAATGGTCTGTCTCCTCTCTCCTTCTCTTCTAAAAAAAAAAGCAGGTTTAAAATGAAATTAAGCAGATCATGAGACATATGGACAGGAGAAAAGGTAAAGAAATACCCTCTGCTTGTGCCAGTGGGCCTATAAATTGGTGCCTGTGTTACCACCCTCACGTATTAGAAACGGCCTGTACTGATCACGTGAACAACAAAGTGCATGCCAGTAATCCTACCTCCATAACCTGCCCAGGGCGTAGAACCTGCAGAAACCCATCACGTCTCTTTGTCACCGCACCACCGGGGATAGACTCAGCTTCCCTCTATTCGCAGAATCATAGAAAAAATCAAATTGGAGTGACTTTTGAAACTCACCTGGTCTGACTCCCTGCTCAAAGGAGAGCCAACCTACAAGTTGGATCAAGTGGTTCAGGACTTTGTCCAGCAGAACGCTGAAAAGCTCCAAGGCCAGTGTTTCCAGTCTCTCTGGGCAACCTGCTCCAGCACTCAACCATTCCCCACTGTGAGGAATTTTTTCCTTATATCCCTTTGGAATTTCCCTTGCTGCAACTTACAGCCATTGTTTCTTCCTTCTGCACCTCTAAGAACATCTTCTCTGTAACATTCCTTTACTTAGTGGAAGACTGCAAGAATTACTGCGCTGAACTGAAGCACAGCAGGATAACTTGGTGTCTGAATTTGTGATGGAGGGACATGTCTTAGATCCTGCTATCTTGATAGAGCATCCTTAGAGATATCAAAGGAACAGCTTTACAACAAGAAGTCCATTTAACCGCAGGCTGAGCCAGCTGAAGACTCCTTGCATAGACAGGGCTAGTTTTCAGCTTACAATTCTCCACGTAGCTACATGACCACCAGTACTAACGGCGGAGCAGCCTGTGGTTGGATGAGCTTGATTTGATCATAGGAGAACACCATGACTTTTTCTCTTGCAGCTCTGCAGCTCCTTTCCCCCCAAGATGTTTCTGAAGTACATTACAGGCTGCTCATACAAGCAGAGAGCTGGTTTTCGGAGGGTTTGGAAGCACACTGGGACACATAGCAATTTAAAGCACAAATAGCTTCCATCTAAGTGAGGAGGTGTGTTACACAGAAGTGGAAATGAAGAATACCTTAGGTCACAGAAAATGGTGTCAGGAGAGCATTTTTACAGGCAAATTTGTCCAGTACTGCCCATTTGACATTCATGTGCTTTCAAACAATATCACTAGTTACTATTAGAAGTTATTTCATATCTGATTAATACAGCCAAATGAGTTACCTGCTTTCTCATCCTGGTTTGACACTACCTGGAAAGGGAGAAATAGTAATACGAGAAAATGATGGCTGAGGACAGCACAAAATATGATGTGCACTCACCTGTTCCTGCCCAATATACAGTGTATTACACATAGATTGTACTGCCTAGAGCTTAGTAGCTATTTCTACAATGCTTTCCATCTTAAGACTCAAGTGACTCGAACATTAAATACCCTTGGGAAGCAATGAAGCATTCTCATCTCTAACAAATGAGGGAGCAGCTGAGGCACGGGGAAGCTAAATTACTTATTTCTATCTGTATGATGTAAAAAATAAGAAGGACCCCAGGTGTGACATATCATCCTTTTTTTTTGGTTGAGTTGTTGTTTTTCTCCCCCCACATAAATCACTGATGGCAATGTCAATTACCAAGGGAAAACCAGTCAGAGCTCCCAGCTTGACTGGACTGCACATTTCCTTATCCACGTACTGGTAGTAGGGGATATGTATGACATGTCAGGAAGACAGTACATAATGCCTTCTATGAAAAGGATAATAGACCCATACTCTGCACATCAATACAATTTTCTGCTTGGGCTCTCTTCCCCGCCACCCCCCCAGGTAAATACTATTCAGATAGCTAATAAAAGAAACCCAACTCATAATTTTACAGATAAGGAAGAGTATAATTGGTTACAGGTTCCAATACAGATAAGAAACTCACTAATTTTGATTGCTCAAGCTCACACAGTTCCTGACCTAATTCTGAAAAATGCTGAACAAGCAACAGCTCCTATAAAAGCAAAGGGGAGCTGCCACAATTCTTCAATCCAGATTCTTATTGCCTCAAACGACTTCTCAAAAACTGAAGCAGATCAAGGCCCTCACCCCGCATATAAAACTATCTAAATTAATCTCAGTGGGCAGTTGCGAGGGTCTAGATCACGGCTGATGGCTATTTTTGAAAATTCATGCCTCGATGGCATATTGCATGCCACCTGCCTGTGCACAGTAATTTACTTCACGTGCAAATTGCTGATATAATTAGAGAGCTAGTGACATCTTACTGCTGCTCTCCAAGAGGCAAAGCTGAAAATAGAACAGTGGATCCCTTCACTACTGCTCCATTTCCAGCCAAGCCGAAAGAGCTGGTGGCACATTTAGAATCAGCCTGGGAGGACTATGACAAATCACTTCCTTGTCTCATCCTGGGATTCTGCGAACGGCTAGGTCTTCCAAGCGAAGAAAAGGGAAGGAAAAACAATTTGTTGAAGTCTGTTTCTTTAAAACATGAAGAGGTAAAACAAAAAATGTGAATATGAAGAAAACAACAAAAGAAATATTGTATGCAGATTAAACTTCGTAACTGCTTTAGAGACACTAAAACAGAATAAGCAAAGCTCTTTAAAAATAAAGCATTGGTTCAGTTTGAATGCCAAATTTAGATGCTAAGTTACTACAGATATTTCAGGCCTTCACTTAGGATAAATCTCTGTTTTACCTGTGCAAAGCCTAAAACACTGGCTGCAATGTTTCGCTCTTGGTTTTGTTGCTTAGTATGGCAATTGTCGTAGTTCAGCCCCAACGGGGACCAGACTACGCAGTCTCTCTCTCACTCCCCCCACTCTCCGAGAGAATAGGAGGAGATTTGACAAACAAAAGAAAACCAGGAAAAAAAAAAAACAAACACGCGGGTTGAGATTGAACAAAAAGTAAATTTAACAGTAATGACAGAAGAAAACAAGACAGTGATGGTACACAAATACAGTGCAATAGCTCACAACAGATCTCCACATCCAGTCTCTTCCAACTAGCAGGGGGCCTCCCTTCAGCACCCTCCTCACTTATATACTGAGCATGATGTCAGATGGGATGGAATAGCCCTTTGGCTAATTTGGGTAAATTAACCCCAGCTGTTAGCTAATTAGTTAACTATCCCAGCCATAGGGGCTACCAGCTTCAGTTCTCCACCCAGCTCAGGTAAATATTAACTCTATCCTGGCCAGAACCAGGACAGCAATGTTTCACTGCTCTGGGCTTCTATGAAAGCAAACTAATTACTGTTTCAGCTCCCCTAATGAGCCAAAGATGGAATGCACTGTAAAGTTTTCAAATTGTTTTGTGGGCAAAAGGAGGGGAAAACAATAATTTAAAAGTATTTCTCCAGGTCTATTCATTGCTTCAACTTTCATATGAACAGCTACAGAACAGTACCAAGCCAGAGGAAAGAACCTCACTCTCCACAACGCTTGGTTCTACTGGCTTACGCACTTAGCTACCAAACTGGTATCAAGGTTCCAAATAATTTGCACAAGGAATACGGATATTTTGCCATGAACTGCTGTCTTCAAAATGTACCGTGTGACCTCAGACAGTTCAGATCAGGAAACTGGGCTAATAAATCCCTATCTTAGAAAGGCACTTGTGGTTTACACCAATTTTGTCTTTTTGTCCCTCTCCTTCTGCAAACTTTCTAAAGACAGTAGTATTTATTCATTGAAACACAGTCATTGTGAAATATTCCTGTTTTGATAAACCAATAGTTTTTGACTGAAACTTGTTTCACTCATCAGTTCTCCAATCAGCTACATAAATAAAGTATTTTCATGTTGAAATAAGAAATGGAGATAGGTCCTCATTTGAATAAATCTGTGTAAGCTACAGGGCAGATATTGGAAATTTGAGGTTTGGGAGTTTAATGCAAGTATTAGTAGAACTAAGCCAAGGCCCAGTTAGTTTCTCCTGAACCTGAGAATGCAGTGGCTCCAGTGGAACCGATTAACCACCTTCCATTAAAAAAACCCAGATTTATACAGCATTATTTGGTTATTACTGGGCAGAAGCCATAGAATGCAAAATCTGAGTTTCCATAAAAACAACCTTTTTATTAAAACTATTGAGTTTTAGTTTTGTGAGGAAAATAGGAATGTTTCCAAAAAAAGGTTTCAAAAATATGAAAGTTACTTCTGTGGAAAAAAGAAGTTGTACTTACGAATAGTGTTTCTCTACCCAATGGCATAACTAGTGGGTTAAAAACTCATCTAGGCGAACAACAAGTTGACAGTTCATGGGCTCTCATTCACCATAAGAAGCAAAGCAATTTGCTATTTATTTTATTTGTCTTCAAAGCCCAATTCAACACAATATTAAGTTGTTCGGAACAGATACTGATGGAAACAGATGAGAAACCTCACCAGATCTTGGACAGCACCCTAAAGTGCCAAATCATACAGCATAATGTGCCAAATCCATAATCTTGAATTACAATTGGAAAAGACTGAATTGCTCTAATAGGAGTAAAAACCTCCTCCCTCTCCTACGTGTAGAATTTAACTCTGGAATTTATGAATTCAGGCTGTGTATCTGCCCGGTTACTTTGAAAGACGCACTGTCAGCCTGTCATTCTTGGACCACGTGAATTTCTATTCCCCTTGCCTTTAGTGGTACACAAACAACTTAAAGAGATGCTTAGATGGGAATTACAACAACCTGAATTCAGTCCAGCAGTTCAGAGAACACAGGCCATGCAGAGCTGGAGATCCTCAGTAATTGGTATGGAACAACCTATGTGTGCCAGCAGCTCAGTCACATTGCCCTATGTTACTCCAGATACAAAGCTCAGTCTTTAAAAACATTCCAGGATTTCATGTCTACATTAAGGATAATGACAACACATTCATTACAATGATGTTCATTCAGTCTCAGCAC
This sequence comes from Chlamydotis macqueenii, assembly GCF_036417535.1. Lineage (NCBI taxonomy): Eukaryota > Metazoa > Chordata > Aves > Otidiformes > Otididae > Chlamydotis > Chlamydotis macqueenii. Next base: position 20,494,900 of record NC_141567.1, on the reverse strand, counting down.
ACTTGTAAGCAACCTTCCTTTTAGACAGGAAAACAGAACTCTTCCAGCAAGAGTTTCCAGAACTCTTGTAGTAATACAATGAATTAGATGACGTAAGGGATTACACTGCACTTTATGTGATTATTTTACAGACCAGCTTTGCTGCAATCTTCTCCTTTTTTCTGCGCATCAGCAACCCCAAGCAACTCTGGGCTCAGACTTCTCTACTCAACAAAGCACCTCCTTGTAGTTAAATAAAATACTTAGCCTAAATAATAAAAAGTACTAACAGAGCATTCACCCTGGATGACCAGTTTGCTTGAATAACCAGGTCAAGATTTTTCTTAATTTTCCCTATGTTTTCATTATTTTCCAAGCACTCTGTTTATATTCAAACAATTAAAGGTAATAAATAAAATGCCTTTAAATATTTCCTATTAAATACAGTTTGAAATGTTTTTCTCCTATACTCAAAACACAGCTGAAATGGTCTGTACACTACCAGTGACTTTTGCTCTGTAACGAAAATGGAATGCTAGCCCTGTTATTACAATAACAAACTGGAGCGAGAGGGGAGCACCAAGAGTCTGTTGTGCTCAGCTGACCGGAAGGATGCTGAGGGCCTTTTTAGGGGTGAGCAGGGTGAGGCTAGATAGAAAATGCAAAAACCAGGTATTTCAGAAGTAGAATCACTGCCACTGGTGGTGGGCCCCCACAGAAAATTAGATTCATGCCGGCTGACTTTAATGTAAGCTGTATGAACAGAGACAGCAATCAGCTTCAGCCTCACAATCTTAAAAGCAAAGGGGGTTTGGACACAGATTTCAGTGAGGATACGACCTCATGACAGGAACAAGAGTCCTCCTTTTCACTCCGGTTTAGCAAAGGATTGTCACCATTTCACTATTTAGTACACCACCTTTTTCAGTGCAATACCGTGGTCTCAGATAAAGCTAGTTACATAAATCCAGAGCATTCCCAGATCTACCAGCAACTAAAACAAAGGCTGAAAGAGTGTCTCTTACTTAGCTAATAACAGAGAGCTTGAAAGGAAAGCGAAGAAAGAGAAAGCTGAAGAAGTAAATCATAAACAAAATGAGTCATTTAAATGTAAGTAAGCACTGAAGCCTTGAACGTACACCACTAGATAGTAGCCTACAAACTCCACTCAACTGAGCACTGAAAGAATAAGCCTGTAACTCTGGAAGGAAGTAGCTTGTTTCTGCTTCCCACCACAAGACCACAAACATCTTCAGCTGGTGACAAAAGCCCTCTCCCTGCTTGGGTAAACAGGGAAGGGCTGGGCAGCAGGTGAGCTGGAACTCTGCTCACATTCAACACCCTAAATAATGACACAGGGCTTCCTGCCGTGCTCCATCAGTCCAGAGACAGAGGAAGCAACGGCTTCTTGCTGGGAGGTAACTGAATTGCTACCAGTTCTCAAAGGGGGAAGGACAGACTTCCATTAGATGCTTTGTTAACGTATCAGTCCTCTTATCCGGAGCATTGAGTTTCACTGTGAAATTCCCAGTACACAGTTACTAGTGCCACATCCATTCAGTATCTTTCGTGGTAAATACTTCTTACCTCCATCACTTGGATCCACGGTTCTCACTCACAAGTGGCACTTTTCCCAGTATCACCAGCTCCATCTGCTGGATATCCTGCCACATATATATTTTCCGGGAGGGGAAGAATAGGATTTTCCAATACGGTTTTGTTTGTTCTCCCTTTAGAAATATAAGCACTAAAATGCCTAATATTTAATTCCTTTTACATTATATTGACATGTGGGAAAGGTAAAATATGCTAAAATGTCCATTTTTATTCGCAATTAATTGTTTAGGAGAGATTTAAAAATCTCTCTGTAAGAAAAGGAATTTCATTGGCTAGTGACATTGCCTAAACCATAACGTACCAGTACTGTACATAATCACGTTGGCTTCAATTGGGAAAACTGCTTTTCAAATGAGAAAAAAAATAAAATAAAATGCATACAATAAATTTGGACCAGTTAGTAATAATGGCAACTGTAACCTAGAGAAGACCTAGAAATGTGCACACGCAACACATTTTGATGCAAGAAGAACAAGTGTGCTGGTTTTGGCTGGGATAGAGTTAATTTTCTCCATACTAGCTAGTATGGGGCTCTGTTTTGAATTTGGGCTGAAAATGGTATTGATGATACAGGGATGTTCTCATGATTGCTGAGCAGTGCTTACACAGAGTCCAGGCCTTGTCTGCTTCTTACTCCACCCCACCAGCGAGTGGCTGGGCGTGCACAAGAAGTTGGGAGGGGACACAACCAGGACAGCTGACCCCAACTGACCAAAGGGACATTCCACACCGTATGACATTGTGCTCAGCACGTAAAGCTGGCGGAAGAAGAAGGAAGCGGGAGATGTTCAGAGTGATGGCATTTGTCTTCCCAAATAACTGTTGCGTGTGACGGAGCCCTGTTTTCCTGGAGATGGCCAAACATCTGCCTGCCAATGGGAAGTAGCAAATTAATTCCTTGATTTGCTTTGTGTGGGTGGTTTTACCTATTAAACTGTTTTTATGTCAAGTCCTGAGTTTTCTCAGTTTTACCCCTCAGATTCTCTCCCGCACTCCAGCAGGGGGGAGTGAGTGAGCAGCCGTGTGGTGCTTGGTTGCCAGCTAGGGTTAAACGACAACAAGAAGACAATATGAAGTATGAGTTAGCTGCAAGATAAAAGTGAACATAAGGTGCAGAACAGGTTTAGAAGTAAAGTAAAGAACTGAGAATCAGATAATCTCTTCCTGACTATGGGCCTGGCCCTGATTTTCTATGGGACCATGCGCAAGTCACATATTTTATACCTCGGTCTCTATCTTTCTAACAAAAGAACCAATAATATAAACCTATACAAAGACTCTTAATTCCCTGGTATTTTTAGAATCATTTGTAGTCCCTTGGACAGATGCAAGTATAATTGTTATCTGCAAAGTGCTCTAGCAACACCCTGACATTTTTATAAGAACATTCTAAATTTTATTGACGAGCCCACAGTTCTTCACAGTAATGAGTTAAAAAACTTTGCAAGATGTTCAAAGTACCTTGCCAACATTAATGAAACTTACTGGAAGAGAAAGAAGGAGAAACCTCAGCTGTACTTTCAAGGGTGTTCATTTAAAAGGGCTGGCTACACAAACCATACACATCGTTTCAGAGTTCACACATCACCAGAAGTAAGAAAAACAAAGGAAGAGAAATACAAATACAATAGCATTGATCCCCCTTCTCTGCATTATAACTCTAGCACTTAAAGGTCTCTATTTCCTATAAATTTATCTACCACAGATGATGCAGTCAGGAAACACGGCTCTCTAATCTATCACACATCAGCGAGCAATGAATCAGCATCTCCTAGATGGTCTTGTCTGGCAAAGCTTCACACCTTAAGTGTACTCCTGGTCCCTATTTATTCTCATTGCTTAACTCACCGAGTCCTGTGACACTGCTGTGAGTTTTAGCATCATGCTGGATGTGTCCCAATTGTAGCATTTTACCTTCTGCTAAGGAGGTAATAAAAATTGTTAAGAAAAGAAATGTACATCAAAGTAGTGAAACCTAATTAAATTGAGGGAGATGTTAAGACGCCAATACGGAGAAAAATTCATTGGTCTCATCTGCCTACCAAGTACTAGAAAAAAAAACGCAACTGTGCTTTTTGCTGACAATCTATGTAGAAGAAAATGTTAGGCAAACCCCTAACATTTTTACTGATCTCCTGGGGACTGCCAAGAGGAGTTGCTGTAACGCTCATGCTAGAGAAAGACACCACTATGCACTCTCACTCACAATCAGGAGCACCTCCTCCCTTTTATCTGTGGATTAAGACATTAGCTCCAGTTCACGCTCAGTAGTGAGATGTGCCAAGTTAATCATTAGAAACAAAAAGCTTCTGGGCAGGTACAGATCACTGCTCTACCAGCAACATCAAGACCTAATAGCCACGAGCCTGCTATCCTCTCCTACAGTGAGAGGCAAATGAAACAGCTGTGACAGACCCATTATCCGGGTCTCTGTCCAGAAGCAATTATACAGAGAATTCCCACCTTGTCCAGAAGCAATTACACAGAGAATTCCCACCTTTACCAGCTCCTTCAGTTACAGGTTCTCCATTTCTGCTAGGAATATTTATCACAGCAATATATTCCAGACGACCAACTCATATCGCATTGATCTCCACAGATTTGACAGATTATGGTGGATTTTCTTTGCTACTTCCTAAATTTCAACAAGTGACATTGGTAAGGGGATACATAATGCGGCAAGGACTTCTCTGTTTTCACCTTTCATAGCCAATCTCCTAACATTTTTGTAGTTGGGATGACATGAGCTAGCCCTTTCTCTCAGAAAGTCTCAGAAACACCAATAAAGACAAAACTGCTCCAAAATACACATGCTAGAGTCAAATGAGCAAAGTGAGACAATCAAAAACTACAATCCCACTTGACCTTGCAGTAATAGGATCCCATCAAGATTAGTCTATGTCACAGATTAAGCCCACTGAAGTAAACTAATCTTTCTGCAGTCAGCTAAGACTGTATGTTTACTCACTAAGCTGGGAAAAACTCAGGAGTGTAAACTGCGTATCTGCTGGAATAGACCATCCAGACTGCAGCTACATGAGTGTTTCGCACACTTACTGCTGCACCACTGACCTTAAGGTGACTTCAGAAAGGAAATACTCTTTAAATAGTTTTTAAACTATATTGTGTGATTGATGGAAAAAAGCATATTCAAGTCAGCAGAGCAGTGTTATACCAAAAGGCTCTTATAGACTCTACTAATTCACATTTGGGCAGTCAACTTTTTGTCAGAGCAAAGCAGTGCAGACAGCTTCCAGAAGCGAGAAATTCTGCACATCCGCACAAAGATGCCCTGCAGGCAGCGGGGCAGCTTCGGCTGGTAGGGAACGATTCCATTCAGAAAGCAAGCAACAGGAAGCTCTGAGCTGGGGCAACTCTGAGAAGGAACAGCACCTACTGTGCCTCTCTGCCCGTGAATACTACAGCTGGTGATATTGCTCAGCTGCAATGTACCAGCCCACTTCTGTCCTGCCATCAGCCCCTTCGCACAGCGATCACCAGTGTCACACTACAAAACGAGCGTTTGCTCCCTGCTGAGTACCATCAAACTACCACTTGCCCAATCAGTAAGAGTAATGGCATTTGTGCATCTGCGGAATAAGGGACACCTGACAGCACTGTCTTCCTCAGAGGCAGTTCCTCCCTAGAGTGTACATCACACTTCTGTACCAGTCTGCACATCTTCAGGAGCTGCATTCTGCCATCTCAGTCCAGGCTGCTCACAACCCTTCCGTACGCTTCCTGCTCTCTTTCACCTCTATTAATTAAAATGTGTTTCAGGATCTCTGTTTTGCATTTTCATCAAAATACCAACATCTGGCTGAAAGACAGGGACTGGGGGTATCGGCACAGAAATAAAACATGTTTTGGCAGTGGCACCTCACAGGCCTTTGGTTCTCTGCTTGTGGAAACAATCACAGCCGAACGTCTCCAGATAACACGGCTAACAGTTGTGGCTGTGAAAACACAATAACCAAGACACTGAGCAGACACCAAAGATGCTGTTTTAGTGAAGGTACAGTGTAAAGGGCACCAAAAACGAGGCTGCACCACTGCAGAAGCAGCAGAACAGCAAGGTCCCTGCATAGGACAGTAACTGTCTGTGTCACCACCATACTACTGCTGCCTGCTTAACTTAGCAAGCTGGTCTACTTTGATAATCTTTTTTTAAAGAGCTCCGCAGGCTCAACAGAGATAAAAGAGAAAAATTTAAAATGAACATATCCACTTAGCATTTATAAATACACATACACATATATCCAGTCAATACATTCCTGCTTACTGGTCTGCCCAAAGAAGCTCTCCCCACATCTTCAAGAAATTTCATCTTCATGTCGTACAGGATAGCTGAAGTGCAATGAAATGAAGTCTTCAATAAATATTTTACGAGTGGATAGTGTCTTGGGAACAAATTCATAAATGATGAATGAATTCCAAGACCAAGATGAAGAAAAATTCTCAACTACCAGAAGAAATTTTAGTTCACCAAGAAGTCGTGGGTTTTGTGCTGTGCAACGGAACATGCTGCTGCTTTTTTTTTTCCTTAGCAATTACTACAGCTTTCTGGGCTCAGTCCTACATACCTTACAGGTGCTGAACTCTCCACATATAATTTACCAGAGTTCAGAAACAAAAGCAGTGCATATTTTAGGACTTGCGGGAGAGTTAGGCACAGACTGGCTTGATGCCAGCCCTCAGCAGTAGGCTGAATTCCACCTTTAATGAAGTTGGTATGAACTAGGCTTTTCGAGGATCTGCAGGATTGGGCCAACCCTTAAAACAGAAAACTGTTGTTGTATTGTTTCACTGCAGCCAAGTAATTCTCAGCACAGACACATTTTAATCAGAATTTTGACATTTGCTTTAGTAGGGAGTAAGCAGACACAACAGGAATCAACCAAAAGGACAAAATAATGCCATTATCACATGGTTGTCTGCCTGTGATGTACGTCTGGTCAAATGATACCATTTAGCTCTTTGCAGGCGCAGGCATTAACCACCTCTTTGTTCTGTGTTTGTACAGCATCTAGCTCAACAGGGCCCATGCCTTAGCTTCCTGGGATCAAACCAAACATAACTACATCAGCACCACCATGTGCTTAAGGTTTTTGTTTTTAATCAAATCCATTGGGAAAGTAAATGCACATTACGTTCTCAGTACCCACTACTCCCACAAGGGTATTTTTCTGCTAAAAACATTAGTATTAAAAGGAGTAAACACATTCAAAGCAGTAACACTTTTGCATCCATTAACAGGATTATTATTCCCTAATAAAACTCAGGAAACTGAACACCAAAGGCCTATTTTATCAGGACACACCTAGTTGTAACTTTGAATGAAAAAAAAATCCCAAATTGAACACGGAAGAAACATGGTGATATGGCAACTTGAACCATCACTATTTTTAAGATGAAAACTTGGCCTTAGCTTGATGCAAAAGGTTTTAAATTAGTCGTGATGGAAGTTTGACAACTGGCTTGAAATGGGAATAAGACTGAAAGCGACCATTTGTAGCTTTGAACACGTACATACACAATTACTTTTGATTACTGTATTCCTGAAAGAGTCCATTTGCAGATGCTTATCCTGAGGATGCATGACTCTTGCTTCCTTAGCTTAACTCACATTTCACTCGAGATGCCCTCACGAGAGATTCGTGGAAGAACCATGTTTGCCCACAACCTACTTTTGAACTTTTAATTTCCAAACTTATGCCATCTGAGGAAAGGGTGAAGGCACATGTTGGTATCATTCAGACTGGTACTACTAGCACAAAACTGTGCCTCAAGCAAGATTTCTGCAGCAAAATTAACAGGAAGCTTCAAGTAGAAAGGCACTTTGAAGAATTTCCCATTGACACCGCTGAAACTGGTAGCTAAGGCTGCAAAGACAACATCTGAGCTGTGTGTTTATACTTAGGACACATAGAGTTGTACAAATACCCAGCAAAAGAGTGAGTCCTCACAAACTAAAACAGATACTACCATGATAGACCGAGGTTTTATCGCTGCCATCGAGATTTCTTTGCTTTGGCTGTAAATAGGGAGCTGCTACATCCATACTCGTTAGTGCTTCCTGGCTGCTGTGCACTGATTCAGTCCTGCAAAACCTCCGAGCTCTCATCTCAGCAACAATGAGGTGTAGGCAGTTTCTCATCTGAGCCACTCAAGGCCCAGCTGGTGACTAAGCCCGCTGCCAAGCTCCATTTCAGCAGCCACATAATCAGTACGGATACAAGGAGAGCTACTGTATTGATCTAATTTGAGTTTCTGTTCTCTGTTCATCTCAAAGTAAGTGTGACTGTATTAAATTCCAGTGCGGCTGGTGAAGTGAGATGAACTACACATGTTCAGAAATCTATCCCTTTGCTTCAGGTCAAGAAGGACTGAAGAGATAATCATTGCAGTGAAACAAAAATAACACCAATTAGTTAAAATTAGTTAATTTCAAATCCTTGCCTTGCCATTCTTCATTCACATCTAGTTCTTCTACTGTTCTATGAATCACCAATGTTTTCACCTACAAGTGTGAGTACTAAAGAAACCTGAACTTTGATAAGGCATTTAACAAGTACATATCAAAAGAAATGTTTGTAGCTCTGTACTTTTTCCTCAAGCGTATTTCAGATGTCTAAAAATTTACTTTCATGTTATTGTATTAAAAGCACAGCTCAGATTTAAACTACTTAGGATGAATTCAAGTTCAAGTGTCAGAAGACATACCGGAAGAGATAAATACCACCTGGGAGAAAAACCCAGGCAGCTCTCATCTCACTAAAGGTAGAATGAGCCTTTTTAGCATCCTGCTTTGCAACAGGATCCAAGCAAGTGGGCACTGAAACAACGGTAGAAAAGAAAACTGCATTTCTTTTCCCAGTTACACCCAATCTGGTCATTTTACCTTACTGTTTTCGTTAAAATACAGAAATGAGAAGCACCTACCTCGTCACACTTGAAGGAAGCACCATATCCTTGGGATGTATGTTATTTAGCTACAGAAAGACAATGTTTTGTTTAAAATCAAAGTATTCCCCATAGCCCTTGGCATACAGAGGTTCTTTTAGCTTTGCTAGAGGATGTGCAAATGTCTACTTAGGGTATTAGAAAAGACTAATTCCTAATTCCCTCGACTAAGCCTGCTTGCTGCTATGGACTACTACGGGCTTTATTCCTATTAGAGACTTACTGGTTGCCCAAGGTGACGGTGCTGTGTCACAGGTAATTGTGAAAGTGATACGGTAAAGGGTTTCTAAAAATTCACCTTTGAGTAAAAAGATCAAATTATTAAGTCTGTGGCCCTTTAAGCCTAAAAAGCAAGCAGGTAGATTTGTTTTACTTCTCCAGTATTACCTGACATGTAATGAAGTCACATACCCTTTCCACTCACAACCCAAACTCTCACTCAAAGAACCAACGACAGCAGATTGGCGCAGGCTGCTACTACTCCCCAGATGGCAGCAATTATAAGAAGAGAAGGTGGTCAAGCCATGTCAGAAAAATGAGTGGTTGTGTTCATTTTCCAGTTCTGGCTGTAGGCCAATTAATCTTTTCTAATCATGTAACTGAGAACCAGGCTGATTATCAAACAATAGGACAAACCCGAGGAGGGGGTAACACCTGTAACTGCCATCTGCAGCAGGAACAAGAACAATGATATTGATTGGAGACATTTTGTTTGATGTTCCTTGCCAGTTTGAAAAGAAACAAATACCTAGCAACCTAGCTGTAATCACAATTAAACTCTCACGAAACAGCTGAAAATGTCATTATTCAGGAAGGCACACGTGAGCACTGACATGGAATTTAATGAGATGTGTGCGTCATAAGTTATTTGTATTTCTGTAAGGGAAATTTCATATTTTAAGTAACTTTTTAGCAAAAATATAAATGAGGCATTTTTGGTTTAGTATGACTTCTACCATCCTGGAGCACATTGTTTAAACAAACTACATTGTGGCATTTAGCTTCAGGTAATGTTGACTAGCCTGTGCTCACCTGAACTCCTGCATTTCATTACAGGACGCGCAGCTGGCTGCCCATCTGCCTGTTCTCCTCGGTAACCAGTGCTAAGTACCTCACACGGTACAGTATCTCTGAATCGACAGGATGCCTTCCGAGAGCCACAGGAACACAGTATGACATGAATTACCCATGAAACTAGCCCTGGAGAGCAAAGCACGTGAAGCTTTCCACTTCATGGCTAACTTCACTGTTTTAACTTTCAGCTCCTACAAAATGATTTATCAAACTGTCCATTTACAGGGCTTTACATTCCTGCGTAAGTTCAAATCCTAACAGGCTATTTGGGGATCATAATGCTTCCAGCTAGTCCAAGCCTTAACAGTTCCCTGGTGTTTTCCTCTCACCCTTTCATAATACACTGATCAGTTTCTATTTCCATTCTCTAGTATACAGTCCACACAGATTGTCTTTGATATTTACTGAGACTTTGGTCCCTGCCTGATGCTTTTGGTTAATATCTCACTATAAGTGCAAAATAATAATTGAAATATTACAACTGGACATAATTGCATCACAGACTGGAGACACAGAATTCCATTTAGAAAACAAACATGAACTAGCAATCTCATTTTCATCAACTTCAAAAATTTCTCCTTACCTTCAGTAAGTCTGGTGTATCAACCTCTTCCAGAAAAAATAAAAGATTATGACAGCCTATAGAGCAAAACTTGTAACTTGAAATTAACCACCTTCAGTCAGTCTGTAGCATTCAACTACCTACGTTAGAAAGTTAAAACTAGCAGATTGTGCAGCAATCATATGTACTGATGTTAATCTTTAGACACCCTCCTGATATTTGAATGTTTCACAGTTCCATTAGAGAATACAATGTGTGCCATGGAGAAACGTGGAATCACGAAGATATTATTTAATGTTTTCTTCCAGCTATTCCACACAGGAATCTGTGCAATCATGACAAAAGAGACAGAAAGGAAAGAAAATCTGTTCTCATCTCAGCCATTCTTTCCACAGCTTCTCACTTCCTCCTTTCTAGTTTTAGAACACCAAAGAGCTCTCAGATACGGAGACATCTTGTGTCATAACAGCAGCTACGGCTTTTTTTCAGGGGAAAGTACCACCATACCTACGAGCCACAGTCGCTTGTTTTGCTTCTTTTCCCCTAAAGGACGTCTCATGAGAATTCAGGTAACAACAAGACCTTTCTTAAACACATTGAGCACCTGCACCAGCAAAAAAAAAAAAATCACATTTTTAACTGTAGGTATGCAATTACTTAGACAAAGCAATCTCTGCAGGACAGAATGCCAGATAACAAGCTGCCTTGCAAGTAAACTTTTTCTTTTGCTCTTTTTTTTTTTGTGAGAAAACAGATTAATTTAATGGCCAGATGAGTTTCCACAGAGGTGACCAGACAGTTGTAGGAAAAGTTCTGAAAGTCTATCAGGTGTTACTCTGTCAGTAGCCTTTGAGTTCTTGTCTGAAATGCACAGGATAGCACGCTTCCAGTAACTGAAACTACTCCGTGGTCTGCCACTTTTGAAACAACGCTTTAGCTTCCGTAACAGGGAAATAATTTAGAATTAATCTACTTTGTAATTATCACCCTCAAATAAACTACCTTCAGAGCCTCATTTTCTGCACAGCGTTACACAGACTCTATGCTGTTCTAAATGTAACTGGTTTCAGTTGTTCTATGTGTCCTAAAGCAACTAGAAAAGTCATAATTAATGCAACCACAAACAAACCTTTAATTATTCTTTACATTTTATATGTTCTGGAGATGGACGTTCCCATCTGGTTTCTCACAGTCTCGATGACACACACCCAGTCCTTCTGTTTTAGGCATGCTTCTCTTTTTTTACCGCTTTCCTGCGTGTCCAGCCAAGCTGCCCTACATCACTCACACCATCAGGCCCCAGCAGATGGAGCCAGCAGGCCACTTGTTGGGCTGACATACACGGGAAAGCTGAACAGCCACCTAGACCAGACCGCTATTAACCATACCAGCCGACAGGAACTTCTCTTGTGCAAATCAAATATCCCTCTGTGACTTGCTCTTCCTGAAAATGATGGGAAGTTTCTTCTCTACTCTCCTACTTTACATCATTTATCTCATATCAGTAGTTTGCTTATCCCTTCTTCACAGAAGCATGGAGGATAAAGGCAGACATGGAGAAGGCAAGGCGGCTCTGTACTTCAGGTTTTGTTTTTTTTTTCATGGTCAAAGTCACAGTTTACCAGGGACATGAGTTCCCTACTTAAGCGATTACCAGTCCTAGGTATCACTAAACTGCAGAAACACGGGTCTGCCTTCACCTAAAACAAAGGTGAAGTGACACATTTCATTCAGACCAATCTGACAGCAACCCAAAAAGATACAGGTAAGAACACATCTTGCTGGCACCTCAGAACAAGACTCAAGGAGGACATGAAGATTACGGGAGAGAGGATTAATAAACTGAATTTTCAGAGGATCCTGATCTTCCTATTGCAGAATGAGACAAAGCTTCCAACACTGAAGAAGGAGTATTTTCTCAGAAAGTTCTTGTTCCTTGGCTGCACCCTCAGCCACCGTAACCATTTGCTTAGGCTGCTGGCTAACAGCACAGTATGTCCAAAGGCAATGGTAATATCTAATCGGCTCTTCTACAGAGCCTTTATTAAAGACTACAAACTGAAAAAAAATCCTGCTGGAACACTGCCCTTTAAAGTGAGTCTCTGAAAACGGGAGCTATCAGCATTCAGAAGTATTATTTCTCTCTAACTAAAGTAACATTGAGAGTGTGTAACAGGTTCAAACAGGTAACGTGATCCAAGAAGATGTATTTCCACGATCCAAAAAGATGTATTTCCATCTCCCCATACAGAAATGATTATAGCCCTGCTGTTCTTGTTCACATTACTCCTCTCTTTGATCTACTGGGCCATACACCTAGACAGTAACCACTGAAGTGCAGTTATAGCAACAAAGGCTGAAGGTCCAGGGCAAGAGTACATGGCCAACAGACTGTGTGTTACTTGCCTCGATAACTCTCACGGCTACACAGAGTTAAAGGCAGATTCTGACACCTAAGTTTATTTTTCATAGAAGCAGACAGTCGAAGAGACTTCTGGAGATATTTTTTTCAAATTAACTTTCTGATAATTTAATGTTTGAGAATTTTATTTTTAATATAGTCAAAATTTTATCAGGTGGTAAAGGAAGTGCTGCACTATCTGAAATGAGAGTAATGTAGTTGTGATCAGTTGAGAGAAGTTGTGGCTATGATCTATTTGAACTGTGCGCTGGTAGCCTGTCAGTAACATAAGAGTAATTGATGTAGCAAAATCTAGACAATAATAAACTAAGAAAGCAAATAAATATTATTAAGAACAAGCTACTGTTACAACAAAATTACATTTTATAGGACCAAAACAAGAATTCTGGCCCCTCTAAGGGGCTCTGAGATAAAGAACACTACTGAAGCCAGAATAATACCATTAGCAGTATCTTATTAGAAAATTAGACTTACAGCTGGTAAGGAGAGGCTCTTAAAACTATTATTACATTAACTTCTGGAAAATACAAAAGGAGATTTATAGCTATCATAAAAGATGACTGCTCCACTGCTATTGTAAGTAGTACCAAATCTAGGCATTAAATAACTGAGGCTCTACTTTTAACTGCTCAAATTTAAAACAAAACAAAAACAAACAACAAAGAGAGAGAGAGAGATGAATGTTCATGTTTGGTTTTAGTGAGTGTTCAAAGATTCAGAGAATGCCCAGCTACTGCTCAAGACACTAGACAAAATGGTAATTAAACAGGTTAAGGTCCCCAGGCCTTCAGACTTCCCCAGAGCATTTGCCAGTTCTCATGAAGGCAATTCAGAACGTTCCAGTTCCCACTCCAGCCCAACAGTCTGCCCCTAGCTGCTCTTTCTCTTACCAGAAGGGAACCAGGTGCTTCACTGCATTTGGATGCAGACTGAGAAGTAACTGGGTGATTCCCAAGCCAAAGACATTTCTGTGAGCAAACCTTACAGACACAACCACACGATCTTATTTCTGAAACCCAGGTCTACCTTTCAGGCAGCTAGCCCAAATACCAGCTCTGCTGAGCAGGGCTTTTATTCTTAAGCTTGCATAGGGGAGAAGAACTTTTAAAGTCACGGTCTTCCTCATTTGCAAGGGCAGTTTGGCTTCTATCCACTGTAAACAGACCCTTCTGCAGTCTCCACAGGTTCTCGGTGTTCCAAGCAGACAGTAGTCGGAGCACACAGTGTTCCCAACACCTCCACTGTGGCCCACGTTACACTGCAGTCTGGCAGATACACTGGCACAGAGCCATCATCTTTTCTAAAAGGATCCAAGGAACAATCAGACAAAAGAAAACATATGCTTTCCTTCTGGAAAGGGTCTTCCTAAAGAACAGCTCCACTTGCCTACCCTTTTATGCTGCCAACATGGTACAGAGGGACCACGTTACAAAGGAAAGCTGATCTCACAGGCATTTTCAACTATGTGACATCTTTGCTGGAACTGGGGTCGGGTGAGGATTTTAAGATATCTTGAAGGGGTTTGCGTGGCTGTGGCATTTTTCATAAGCTCAGAGTCATTTCGCGACACCAAATTTGAATAATGCAGTGTGGCCCCTACTGCAGTGAGGCAGCTAGGCCATCTGAAATGGCTGCAGAAGAAACAGGAACACAGTCAACACATTGCTTGCTCCTTTTCCTCCCCAGAAGATCCCTTCCAGCCAGCCGGTGTGGCACTGCTGCAGGGCAGCTTTCTCTCCCATCCTGACCACAGTTCAGTGATACAGGTAAGTCCTATATGGGATGTACAATGTACGATGCAATGCTTGTCCTCATTCCCTCCAGTAGACAGCTCATGACTGAACTCAAATAGTAGTATCATAAAGCAGAGAGGAAAAAATAGCTCTGCCTCCTACACATTAATTCACTTTCAAATCTTTGCATCACATCTGTTTTTATCTCTCCAGAGGTCTTAATCTATGTTAGGAACTAATTAAAGTCATGAAGAAAGATTCTCACTCATACCTTAGCACTCTTACCCAGGGTAAAGAGTCCTGAGAAGCCTGAAGTCAGTAGAGCACAACAGGCTGGCAGCTTCTGAGGACCCCAGTAACAGTTCAGGTGTAAGAGGTCTGCCAGAGACAGGACCACGGGGCACAATGTTGCTGACCTATGTCAGACATGAGATACTGTCTACACACTGTAAATCTTCCTAGCTGCTGAAGCTGCCTAGAATCATAAAAGTGGAAAAGTCTAAGTTGTCTGCCCCCTTCCTAGGTTGCAGGTCTTGTGCTCTGCTTCTTATGGCTATGTCACAGTATCAGCCAAAACGGATGTGCTAAAAAATACAACTAGCCATTGAAAGGCAAGCTGATTCTTAAAAACAAGAGAAAGAAAGAAAATACGGGCAGTTGGATTCCCAAGCTGATACATTTGTTCAACAGTGCTAAACAGAAGCTATTGCAATAAAAAGTTCTACCGCGACTATTACTGGAAATACTAAAATTAGAACAAGAGGGAAAAAAGCATCCTCATGTGAAGTGGTTAGTCTCATTGTTTTATGATTTCAGCTACACAACTAGCTAACTGATGATTTTAGCCATCCGCTGTGGCTTAAATGGGATATTATCAATGCTGGCAGGCCCACTTACAGAGAGGAAACAGACTTCTGCAGTATGTAGCTTGTAATCCAGAAATGAACAGATGACTTCTGTGCAAAGTCTGGTTCTCCTGACCTCACACTGATGTCAGCTCCAAAAACAACATTTCCTTCATTCAAATTCCTTAACCACTAGCCTACTTTCCATATTTGTATTCAGAACTAAAAAAAAAACTGGAATAAACACAGAATTACTGTACAGCAGGTGTCGTGCAGACCAAGATCTTTGTTCCTACTGGGATAGGTGGGGTTTTGTACTTTAATTGTGCTGTTAAGAAGCGAACATGAGTCACTGCCTCTCCTCTCTTGTGCCTTTCTAACAGCCTTGTACTATACCAACAGGCTTGTGTGTGAGGGGACCATGGGTGTAGTAAAAAGAAACTTGAAGACTCTCCACAGAGATAGCAATGAGGCTGGTGATGTTTCTAATCTTGGTTTAGAAAGACAATACATAAGAAGTTGCATTGCTAATAACAACAATAAGAAAGAAAACAGATAATACTAACGAATCCCAGAGAATCCAAATTAAGACCTAAACAAACGTATCCCAGCTAATCTCTTCTGAGTGTTGGCACTCCAACAGTTATTTGATAGCCAAAGCAGAATAAATAATAAGTCAAAATTATTTTTTTACATTAATCTCTTGGGAGGGGGAAGCAGGAAGGGAATGTAAGTTGTTTTGCTGGAATGTTTTCAGATGAGAATTAAAATTCCAGTCTTTACTGAAGCCTCAGCTGGAATGTGCAAAACACCGGGTACATTCCCCTCGTGCACATACACACTTTCTCATATTTTTCCACAGCATGCTGTTTCAAGGCTCACAGCTGCATTCTTACTTGTTTCTCAGTAATCTTGGCACATAAACACAGTGACACTCCAAGCTGCACTCCTCAGCCCTGGTGCCTTGGCTGAAACAGAAGCTGCTTCACCCAGGAGTGAGATACATCTGAAGGTCCATGCTGGGACTGGGAGGGAACTGCTGTACAGGATCATCCTGAGGTTTAGTCTGCTGCCTCCACCCAGCGCTTCTCAAACACGCTACTAAAGATGGCTTAGCAAATCTTCAGTGGTCAGCAGTGGGACAGTGTGAGGCCCAACAGAGCTCCAATTTCACTTTGAAATGGTTAGAACTTGGCTTATGGTCTAAACCACCACTGTTAATGTTCATCATCTGTCACACTGTTGGTTGCAGTTGTTACCCAAAGCACTCACCTTTCACAAACAACAGAACATACTTTTCAGGGATTGGAGAGGAGGAAAGGGGACATGTGATTTTTCTTCCCATGGTGGTTTCCCAGAAAATGTAGTCTGAACATCACAGACAAGGAAGGCCTGTAGAGGAGACAAACACATCCCTTCACAACAAGACTGTTCCACAATTCATAACAGAATGATATAAATGTTTTTCCTAATACCAAATAAACAAACTATACAGGCCACTTGTTGTAGTCAGTTATTCAATAAATCACATAACATTGTGTGATAATGGAAGTCAGATGCCAATTACTGATTTTTTTTTTTACAGGAACTTCAAGGGCAAACTTCCAAGACAAGTATAAATGGAGAGCTGGAGCTGGATTTGTTCAAGCTTTTTTCAATAGACGCCCTATGATGCAGACAATACTTCAGAAAACTGTATACTTTAATCCCATTTGCTTTGCTGAAGATGAGTGAGATTTGCAATTCTGAAAATCCCACTAAACATTGTATCTGAATTTCTAGGAGTTTAAATAGCTTTGAAGAAATGCATTCATGCATGAAATTCACCCTGTGGTGGGGCCAGAAGAGGATTTTACCAGTTCTGGGGGGAGCTAGGGTATCCTGAGGCCTTGTGATGTCATGAGCAGAGAATCTCATCCCGATCACACTCTTTAGGTTGCACGTGCCATGTTATAAATTATCATTAAAACTCATACGTTAGATGCTAAAATTCATACGCTAGAATGTAACTCCCACGTGCAAGCGGAATATAACAGAGCCAGGCTGTACACAATAACACAAACCCACTCCTCACAGGCGCTGTCAAAAATTACATCCCTGGAAGCCCCCCAGTGGCAAAGGAGATTCCCCTGGTACAGAAACTTTCCCGAGACTACAAGTACAGGGCTGGAGACACCGAGTCCCGCCCGTGTGCCTTATCACTAACTGGAATGAGTCCTTAGTCACTAACTGCAGTTTCTGTTGGACTCACTAAGGGCAATTAGGCCAAGAGTCTAGTTTATTTTTTAACTCAGATACAAAACGTTGCTCTTCTAAAAGTAGGTCAAGTACACCTCAAATTCCACAGGAAAATCTCTATTTTCCATGGCAGAAGAGCTTCCTATTCGTTGCAGCACTGAGTACATTCAAGAAAGCACTGTGCTCCAGGTAACTGCCATCAAATAACACCTAAACCAATCAATTAATTCCACGAGCACAGACGCTAATGAGGTCAGTTTTCTACGGATTTGTATCTTATGGCCCCACGGCTGCACAGTAACACAGAAGCTCATGATAAAGTCTCCCCCTCATACAATTATTTGGCTTCTCCAGTGTTTGTAGCCTAGTTTCAGACACTGCTTCGCTGTTAAAGCTAGTCAAAACTAGCCTGGGGAATCCACAGTAGACAGACGGCATTAGGTCTCCCTGATCTAGGAATCTAGGCAAAAAATAACCTATCCTCTGCACAGCTATCGTTAAATTGCTGTACTGCTGGGAAAGATCAGGAAAAGAAAATTCTTAAAATTCTGAGCATTTCTGCTCTTACTCTGAATACAGAAATCAGAGTAAATTCCTTTCTGCAGGTCAAACTCCAGCCAGCCTAGGAAAATACAAGATTCCCCGGATCTCGTAGTGCCTCGTGCCAACAGAACACTGCCTGAGTCGCTTCTAGAGAACAGTCCCCAAGCCTACATTCCCAAACATAAACAGGCCTACCATTTATTTGCAAGGTTAATATTTAACAACTCTGACCTCAGTTGCTGGGGCACCCTGCGTTTCCTCAACAGAGCATAGAGAAAAACAACTTGCCTCACTGGAAGACACAGTGGAGTGATTAGCCTTCGGCACTCACAAAATTCACCCAGGTTCCATTTGGCTGTGTTTCCTTAAAAAAAAAAAAAAAAAAAATCAGGAAGAGGATAAGCTCTAAGTGCCAAAAAGAACATATGGTTAGTTGTCCAAGCCATGCCCATTTACAAAGCCAGTACTAAATTACTTTAGACCTAGGTGAAATTATTTCACTTCTCCATCATGATTTCCTTGTTAAATGAGGTAACAGTATACACCATCATTTCCTGCAACATCCTTTCCAAAGATTATTTGTTAACTATAGAATTCTGAACATGCAAGTGCCCAGAGTGAACTAAACATTATTATTGTATCCTCAAGAGCAGAAAACCGAGCATATTTGAGAGGTAATTTGAAGTGCATGTGGGCAGATATTTTGTAGCCCACATATTTACTTTCATCACTTTACTTGCAACAATATAAGACCTCAGTTAAAAAAAAAAAAAAAATTAGTTCTGATTTACATTAGCAAAAAAGTGAAGGAATAGTTACAGACTACAACTGGACCTAAATTAAGAATGGCAGTTTTGCCAAACCAAAAAGGAGGCTGACCTACACTCACAGTTACACCTATTATCATTGTGCGTCACAGCTGCGTTGTCCAGTACGCTGATGAATGCCAGACACACCTGGCTTGGTTTTTTTAAAAGTCAACACAACTGATAACCTCACACATTCTACTACTCTCTCACTAATGTTTAAATGAATGCAACATCCACTTTATGTAATTACAGCAGCATACAGAATCCACAAATGAACTAGCACACTTCTAGTCAAGGTAGGATTATACAGGTGCAAAACCAATTGCTCAAAAAATTGTCCGATTCTGATTACCATCTCAGCTCTACTAAAAACAACCCATAGCGTGAAGTCAACCTTTCCAAAATTAATAACTGCCTAAAAAAAAAAAAAAAAAAAGAAAAGAAAAGAAAACTGATTCTTTACCATATCTCTCTTGTCTATGTAAAATAGGTTAAATTCTAGCAGATATCGTTCCGTGGTATGAAACATGCCTGAAAAGGAGTCTAAGACAGATCTTCAGCTATCTCCAGAGTTGGAGTAAAAGTGAAAGGACATATGGCCCATTTTACCATCAGCTGTGAAATTCTGACCTTCGACTGTTTTCTCCCAACTATCATCTTCTCTTTATGTTGTTTTTTCATTCAGTATTTTCAGGCATGACTTTGAAGAACTTTTGCAGTCCCTACAGTCTCTAGATTGCAACCTTCAAATGCAACATATAATGAAGTGTAAATATTTGCAGTGAAATATGCATTTAAGGTTTCAACACAAATGAACTTGTATGTGTACTCCCATCAAATCCAGTGGGACCACCTCATGAAGTAAGGACCACTACAACTCAGAAACATCTGAGCAATGATGTCTTCAGATCATCTATTACATGAGGCATGGAACTTACCTAAATGATATCTAAGGGATTTTTCATAGTATGGAAAATAATAATTGACCAAACAGTCCAAAAGCAAAGGATACAAAATGATTCCAAGAGCAAACTGAGAGTGTAAGCTTCTGAAAGTACCAGAAAATTGCTGCCTGTTGAAGAGTTAGAGTTTGGTTCACTGTGCTGCTTCTGTTAGTTCACTGAGCACTTCTACTCAGTGTTTTGGTGGGATGGTAGGGTGACACCAGGTCTGTATCTGACTGATGATCCACACAGAGTTGCCCACACTAACAGGCCAGTCTCCACAAGAGGCTCCATGAAGAATCAGCAGTCAAGTCTAACAAAGGCCAAGCTTCTCGTCTACCAGCCAAAATGTTCTGACTGAGCAAAAAGTACTGCAAATCTCCCTTGATGTGGCACCAACAGACAGCTAGGAAAAGCCCAAAAGAAGAATATGCTGCAAACAGTAAGCGAAAGGGAAAACAAATTGGTCATCTTTAGTAGCCTCCAACGGTATGATTCTTAGGGAGGCTAAGTGAAATATTAAATTTACTGTTGACCTGCAAGCACAGGTATTCTTACTGCCACATGAAGCTGAACTATGTAGTTATGCTCTTTTTACACTCAGAAATGTAATTTTGTATTTCAGCTTTACAACAGACAGACCATGAACACCAGATCCAAATTCCCCGTGCCTCAAAACAACCTTCAGCAGATAAATCCCCTCTGGCAACATACCGAGATGCCTAGTCTCAGTGCAGCGACCGATACTGCACAGCAAAATAAAGGTCTGTGGATATGCAGCTCTCATTTTTTTTTGGCTCAGCTGTGTTCAATTTGTCAACTATTCAAAGAAAAGATGACACTCCAGAACACAAGCACAAACGAGGCTACCCTTGAATGACTTCATTCTTGTCTGTTCATTTAAGGACATGCGGGGCACTCAACCCTCTCATCGTTTTCAAACAATGTTGATGTTTTTATCTAGTCTTAGAACTACGCAACTCTTTTTGTGTAGGTTCTAGGGACCTGTATTTATCAGAACAGATCCTGTCAGGAGATACCATTTGTCTATGATTATTTAACATGTTGTGAGAGAAGCCCATGTTGTCACGCAGTGGGAATTTACTAGCGGACACTTTTGAAGAATAACACGGTGCCAGAGTCTCAAGAGGTTCATCAACTATTTGCAGAGCAGATCACCCTTCCAAAGAGCAAAGGGCAAAAACATTACTAACGCACACGTGAGACTCCTGTTCTAATGCTGTGGTTCAGAGTGCTGAGGGCGTTCCTGCACTTAAGAGATTACTTTTGCTCTCTTCACCCCAGACACCTCCAAGGTAACATCTCTCTGCCACTGGCTGATTTGTTACATATTAAAGAAGCTGGTAGCAAAGGGGATGAGCACAGCTTTCGTCCTGAAAAGCGAGCAAATCCCCTAACACCTAACAAAGCCATCAAATGAATGTCTCAAAGACACTCCCTACTCACTCCAACTCAGTGACTCACACTCATTTGCTGTAGCACAGCTTTGCTGGCAGAGGTATTAAAGCAACTGGCCTTACTTTCAACGTTTGTCACACTCGGACAGTTGCTGATCAGAGAGATACCACCAGTGCCAACAGCGGCTGGATGGCAGAGCGCATGCAATTGTGCTCCAGCGTAAAGGAGGAGGGAAGCTGTTCTACGTAGTGGAAACAACCTGCTGCTTTTCAGATGAAGACTGTAGGAGAAATGCAAAATTCAAAGCGAACACCCTACACTGCCACTACTCATGGCAGAGATGGGGCACTGCTTACTAGATTCCTCCTTTGTTAAAGAAGACTGACAGAATGTAAATAACTTCGGGGAGGGGAAAACTTGCCACACACTAACAGACTTGAACTGTCTTTTTTTTTTAAATGACTAACAGGAGTATTTCTCATTGTATTGAAATAGAAAGCATATAGACATTGATGTTCCAAGCTGCAGGCTAATTACTGAAGTAATACTTGAAATACGCAGTAACATACCGCAGCATTTTTAAAGGAAGTAAAGGAAAAAAACGAGATACATGTTCCCTTCCCCTGCAATGTCCTGCTCTGGTAGGTTCACACAGGATGCTGAAGCAGATGGCTCTAATCTAGTGCGGCAATTCCTATTTCTCATGCAGCACAGCCTCTTCTTCTCTTTGATTACAGGGGATATACAAACACATTACACTGTTATACAGCCTTTACAGCGAGACAAAGGCTCTTCACTGCTTTTACAAAGTAGGGTTTGTGCGTAGTAAGTGACACCCCTCTGTGGAAGGAAAGCGTTCCATTCCATTCGCCCCAGATCAGAGCGTGGGTGGACTCCTGAGAGAACACACGTCGGCGTTTTTATTGCACGTTTCCCATTTACCAGAACGAATGGAAAAATCCTGCCTTTGCAGTTAGAGCAGGTGGAGATTTCAGTGCCTCTCCCTAAGCCCGTGGGAGGAAAGACACGCGGGAAGGGAGGAAGACGCTGTTGTCCCCTCCGAAGAGAAGGGACAGGACAGCAACCTCGATGCCCAGGGCAGAACAGTACTGCACCCTGTCCCCCGCCCTCGCCAGCGGGAGCTGCTCGAGTGTTTCTGGCTCGGCGGCGGGGAACGCGCTCGTCTGGGGGAAGGGCTGACCCCCACGGCACGCAGGTGGCCGAGCTGCACGCAGGCCTGGCCCCGGGCTCCGGCCCGATACGGGGGCTCTGTCCTCTTTCCCCCTGCTCCTCCGCCCGCGGCCTCCCAGCCGAGAGAGGCGCCGGGGAGCCGGGCGCGGCCCCGGGACCGGCCACGGCCACGCGTGTCCCGGCGCCCGCGCGCGGGGAGCGCCCCTGGCGTGCGGAGCGCGCCCCGCCCCCGCCCCGTTATTAATAGCGCGGGGGCGGCCGCGGGCCAGCGCGCGCGGGGGCACCCGAGGACAGCGGCGGCGCCCGCTTAAAGGGGCAACGGCGAGGCGCCCGCTTAAAGGGGCAACGGCGCCGCGCCCGCCCCGCGCCGCGCCGTCCCTTCGCGTCCGGCCCCCGCCCGCCGCCCGCCCGGGCCCACTGCGGGCTTCGGCCGGGGCGCAGGGCGGCTGCGGGCCCCACGGGCCGGGGCGGTGGGGCCCACCGCTCTCTCCTCGGGCCAGCGGGGCCGCTCCGCCGGGAGCACCGGCTTTTTGGGAGCCCGGCTGGCCCCGCTGCCGGCTGGGGTTTTCTCCTGCCCTGCCCTGCCCTGCCGGGGCGGTCTCTGCCAGGGTCCCTCACCGCTCCTCCCGGGGGTCCTCCTGCTGTAGCACCAGTATAGACCAGGCACTCTGCTGAGACAAGGCCACACTGGAAATGGCTATCAAAGCGCCCACATTTCACACACATCGCTTTTCACGCTTCTCGCTGCTAGAATGAAGGGGGATCTGAAGACGAAACAGCAGAAGTTTCTGTGAGTTTTGATCTCTCCTACACCAAGACTTGGGCAAAAACTTCCCTGGAGTTAGGCTGGACTGACAGAATGCCACTTGCAGGGAGGTACCTACACCAGTAGCGGAAATTTCCACTTGACTGGGTGTTGATTTTGTCAGAGGAAAGCAGCTGAAGAGGAGAGCTCCCCCCTCTCTCATGTAATGCTCACCCTAATTTAGAAGGTTGGGATAACCCCAACAGAGACAAACCTTCAAAGCCTTAGAACGCAAAGTGTTCAAGCCTTAGTTTCTGCTGAGACCTGAAGCACGTTACCCTGTATCACCTGAATGCAAAACACATGCTTTAACTGATGAAAACCTTACCGGACAGAAGAGCTTCCATCTTATCAGCCGCTATCTGACAACAGCAAGCGAACAGTACATCTTTAATGTAAAACTTTTGAATTTGCAGTTCAGCATGAATTTCACCAGAGAGTCACTAACAGGAGGGATCCACACTCTCCGAAAAGGACTAGAGTTGTGCTTAGGTATGCACCTTGCCTACCAGGAACCTACATTTATCACTGATTTCCACATCTTCCCTCACTCAAGCCACAAAAATTTCGCATGCTATATTCTCAGAATGATAGAACGGTTAGGGTTGGCAGAGACCTTCAAAGCCCATCCAATCCAACCCCCCTGCAAGGAGCAGTGACATCTCCAACCAGATCAGGTTGCTCAGAGCCCCGTCCAACCTGGCCTGGAATGTTTCCAGGGATGGGGCATCCACCACCTCTCTGGGCAACCTGGGCCAGTGCTCCACCACCCTCAGTGTAAAAAATGTCTTCCTTACGTCCAGTCTGAATCTACCTCCTTCTAGTTTAAAACCAACCAATCTTTAGGGCCTAGGCAGAAATTACTGACTTTGCCCTCAGCCTAACTGAATTAAGTCAACCTAGAACTTTGCCAGATGCCTAAATTATTTATAATGTAGTCAGCAATGTCTGTGTTTCCCAAGTCCTGACGTAGTGGCCTGGACACAGCACTTTGACATGAGCTGCACACTACTACCCTTCGTCCCACTCACTCCAGCCCGATCATCTGTAAAAGCCAAAACGAGATCAGAATGAACTCAACGTGCCCACCAGCTGGAAATCTTCCTCTTGCATCAGGAGTGCTTAGCTATCTTATGCTTCGCAGGATTATTGTTCATTTTTGGAGAAATTAACTTGATCACAACAGCAATAAAAGTCCTGCCCTCTCACATCAAATACTCTAATTTGTCTGTATTAATTACGCTGCCTTTTGCTCCATTTTCTTGCTGCTTGTATCACCATGCTTCTCACAGACCAAAATCTAAACAGACCCAGCTGAAGGGAATAGACCCAATTCTATATCAGCAACCCTTTTTCTGTATCTGCACCTCTTGAGCCACCCAGAGGTACATATCGTCACTTCTTCTGGGTTTGGGATTACCTCACACATTTATTACGCAGGAAGAAAAGCAGCATTAACGTACATTTAAGTCATGCTAGGCTCTGTGTTTCTATCTTTCGTTGTATGACCTCACCATGCACCTTAAGTATACACACAGATACACAAGTCTACAACTCCTACCACCACTACTGCTGTCTGCACAGGCTTTTAAGCATTCAGCTAACTAGCTACACTGCATGGTGGCACAATCACAGGAGATTTACCAATACTATGAATTTTTGGGTTCTCCTTCCTTTTTTTTTTTTTTTTTTTTTTTTTTAACCGTAGTTGGACTGAAAGTCATTGTTCTGGCAGATTCCTCACTGGGTATTGCCTTTCACAGCAGCTAATAGATCGCTTCTGCTGTGTCCATGGATGCTGTCTTCCCTGTCCTAGCGGACTTTGCACACCAAATCCCCCTTTCTACAGATCAAACTCTTCACTCAACAAGAGTTCAAGCACACTTCAGAGTTACAGAAGTAAACATGATGTTCCACCCTATACCCCCACCCCCCTCTTGCCAGAGTACCCCGAGGGCAGCCTATTTACTGCATGGGATTTTCTGACAAGTTATGAAACATCTAGTCCACCCAACCTAGAACCAATACTCTTAATTTTACCGTTTTCTATGCCATGTAGCCATATACACCTGAGCTGGAATGCTCCATTTCCAGTTTTTGAATGAACATGTACCTTTGCACCAACATGGAGAGAAACTCCAAGGGGTCACGACAGTGGAAATACCAGAGCTAGTCTATATAGAATCACAGAATGGTTTGAGTTGGAAGGGACATTTAAAGCCCATCCAATCCAAGCCCCCTGTAAGGAACAGGGACGTCTCCAATCAGATCAGGTTGCTCAGAGCCCCGGCCAACCTGGCCTTGGACGTTTCCAGGGATGGGGCATCCACCACCTCTCTGGGAGACCTGTTCCAGTGTGCCACCATCCTCATCATTCTAGCCAAGCTTCAGGAAAGCAGAGGTACTGCCTGCATCTCTGGATATGGTGCAGACCAGACCTCAGCTGTGGCCTGGGATACTCTGGAAGGTACCATACACACATTTTGCTTCATGATCCAGACAATTCTGGCAAACCCATGTACTTTTGGAAACAGCTGCTCCTCCTGACAACAACAGCAGAGTAAGGGGTGCACCTGGGCCCACAGCACACTCTGGGTAACCAAGCTTTAAATACCCTCCTCCCTGGCCTATGCAGATGGCATTCTTGGCTAGACTGTTAAAGAAAGAAGCCTTGGGGACTCCTACAGGAAACTGTACACGCAGACCACGTGAACCACGGAGCATGCATTTATTCATCCAATTACCCGTACAACCCTGCAATCCAGCTGTTGTAGTGCCAAGTTATTCCAAGGAGCATCTACTCGCTGAGCACGACTAAACAACGAAAACTGCTGGGATTGAAAAAGCAAGAGCCAGAATATATGCTTAACAGAAATGAGCAGTCTTCCTTCTTTTCACCTTGACATTAACGCAAGTGTTGGAGAGACAGAAGGGGAGCTTTACAGCACTGAACCTCCCTCACTACACTTTTGTGAGACAGAAAGCATTGCACTTTTAGGATCTTCCATCACCTTTCCTCTAGCTCAACTATAGCTGCTATTATGGATGACATTTTGATTCCATGAGATACATACATCCAAATCTCTGAATTTCACATATTTGAGGAAGGCAGGATTGTACTCTCTGGATCTAGCAAAGTCTCATATCATTTTGTTCTTATGAACCTCAGGACACGCAAAAGACATGCAATACTCTACTACAAGAGTTATTTTCACTTCTTGAATTCATGGATTTGCACATGGAGAAAGTCAATGTACCATGCCTTCCTTGTCCACGGTAGGTCCCTTCCAAGACTAACACCCTCAACTGGTGCCTAAGGTAACAGTCTGCAATCTATTTAACTGTGGGACACATGCCAAAAGCAAGTCTCACAAGTTGACAAGAGAAATACAAAACCACAGCTTAAGTGCTAAAGAATCTTAGTTATAGCACTTACTGAAAATAAAAATTTGTCTTTGTGTGGCTATTCTAACAAACAATTTCAGTAAAACATTGTAACATACTCAGCAATTAATTGCAAACAGTGAGGGGTTAAGTAAGTGCAAGCAAACAAAAAAATAAGGCTCTTATCCAGCATGATTTATGATGGGGTTTTGAGTCTTCCTCAATACAGAACTTCCACAGATTTGAGTGAGAGTATAAAAAGGAGAACGAAAGTTATGGTAGTTATGCTATGAGGAAAATGTACAAGTATATTCTCAAAGGTGAAGCAAGCTGAAGACGGCAATTGCCATGCCTGTAAGAGAGAGGTAACATGAGCAAAAACGTAGCTTAGAGAAAGATGTACGTTACTGTTCTGACACTACTGTCACAGCTTTCATCCCACGCAGGGCAGTTGGCCACTTCTTCCTGAACGACACC
Organism: Chlamydotis macqueenii; assembly: GCF_036417535.1. Lineage (NCBI taxonomy): Eukaryota > Metazoa > Chordata > Aves > Otidiformes > Otididae > Chlamydotis > Chlamydotis macqueenii. The sequence goes on along the minus strand of NC_141567.1, from coordinate 20,467,895 downwards.
AAAGCAGCAAGCAAGCAATACCGCAGACAGGCTGCTGAGGGAGCCTGCAGTGAGGACTTGCACAATCAAACCTCCAGCAACTATCACCTGGAACGAGAACACTTATCCTCATGGAAATATCTGGGCAGAACAACTTATAAACAAACCTCTCGCTGTACTAAGACGCTTCCTGGCTAAATAGGAATGGACTAGGAAGAAACCACCGTCTGCAACACAGGAAGCCACGCATCAACAGAATTCATACTTGAGCCCCAAAACTTAATCCCAAAGACAAGTAAAATGTCACTTGGAGCTTCTGAAAACACTTGGAAGACTTTTTTTGCCATGAATACTAACTCCCAGCTCCCCCAGACGAGATATGTCATTAGAATTCTGCACAGCAGAGGTTACGCCACTAGAGAGCTATCTAGTTGCTAAATTTAAAATAGAATTGGATTGTTTCACTTGCAGCTTTTTGTTTCCCATCTTGTACCTCAGAAGTCTGACTTAAGTCTTATTAAATACCTCTCCAGCCTCGTTTGGGATTTGAGACAAAGTGAATCAAGGTGAAATACAAGGTAACATGACAAGTTCAAGTGGTTTAGCTCATAGGAATCCCTGGGGGATATGTAGAACAAAACATATTTCAGAGATCCGAGGCCTGAAAACTGGTTACTTTTGCACTGCACAGGGACATTGCACAGACTGACACCACTGAGGGAAAAGAACTCCCATAACAAGCCCAAACCAGTGCATGTCCTGTGAGGAAAACACTTCAGAGTTGTGGGCAAACCCTGACTCACAGCCTTTAACTCAAGTTAAGTATTTTGCCTACACATAAGCACACGTAGAGAGACCAGACACATTATGACACCCTCACTGAGTGTTTCTGAATCCGTTCATATTACAGCTGCTGACAAACACACACATAATACTTAAACGTGATCCTAATTAGAGTTTCTGCATGTCCTGTGCCATGAAACCCTTGGAGGAGTATGTATTTTTTTTTTTTTTAATACACCACTTCTTTCCCACAAACTCCATATCCCACAGGGGTTAAACAGTAGAGTAACAGAGTTAAAATAGGCGCAGGAAAGAGCGTAGGACTTAAAAATAGACGAGGAACCCAGGAGGCAAAGATACAGGAAGAGGTCTCTGAGACAGGCTGTAACAAGCCTGTGGAGGGCTTTGGGGAAAAAAAAACAAAACCCCACAACCTTAAAATCCTTTGCCTCACTGGGATTGGCCAGTGCCCTTTTACTGAGGTAGTACTTTATCCAGAGAGATCCAACTTGGATTTGATCATCAAGTCAATGAAAAGCCAGTGTAGCGGGAGACTGTGGCAGTCACAAACATTTCACTGTTTATGTGGAGCGTGGAGTGCTGCAGCCCTTGAAAGACAGGGATTGGCTTCAAGTCTGCCTTTACGCAAGCAAGTCTGATAGCTTTTAAATGAAAGTATCAGAACAAAATACACTTTTGTTCTCCAGGGATATGAACCTCCCCCACCTTGTGTTAATAAGGAAAAGCAAGGCTGGAGGAAGCCTCGCTGGGTTTGAAACTATGAAAGTTATTCATTTACAAATCTTAAGTCTTAATACAACACTGCAGCAGACTGCTTAAGTGCCAAAGTAGTACAATGCATGCTTAGACACAAAGAACAAGACGACTAACTACACAGCTGAGTTTGCATATATCTTGCAGTCATATTCTTCAGGCTCTTTAACCTACAGCACACAACTGACTGAACTTAAATAAAAAGAAGTGTAACCATTAGGTACTGTAGCAGCAATTCCTCAAACACGTATTTGCATGTGTTGACACTTCTGAGAGGGAGGCTCAAGCCTTGAGCAGTTGAGCAGATATGCTGGGAAATACACATTGCCTAATTCCGAAGAGTAACCACAAGAACAGAAAAACAAGTGTTACTGCAGCTGGTGTCTTCCTCTCTCTGACTACTGAAATAAAAAGATTAAAAATCACCTGAGGATCTAGCTGGTATTCAAGTAACTTTCTTGTAGCTATATTAAGCCTGCAGTTTAAAAGTCTAGTAACCACTTCTACCCCACTACCCTTCACCCCTCCAAAAAGTTTGGCTACTGGCAAAGCTCTCTTTCACAAAACTTTCTACTAGGTGTACTGACAAGTTTGGCTCTGCAAGTTTAGCCATGGTCTTGGCTGATGGAGACATTAGGAACAGCCTAACTTACTTGTCCCCAAACAAAGGAGTAACTTTCTGGACATTCGAGGCAAGGAAGAAGAGGAATCTACTGAAAGAGATGGTCTTCCTCCTCGTGCCCCTGTTTGCATCAAGCACTAGGACGCACACATTCAAGAGGCTGAATTACTATGCTGCTGGTGCCTAGCCCCTTTCACAAAAGAAGCAGCATCCGATCTTGCGGGGTAGTTTACTCTCAAGAAGTAAACTAGTTTAGCCTGCTCTCCATTACACTTGCTACCTCCACACTAACTCAAGAACTTCTTGTGCAGACTAGATTTACAGTCACCAGGTGATCACTGCCTATTTTACACTCTGATATTTAGTCAATTGAATCAGAAAATTAGTCTAATCTACTGAGTCTCAAAATATGGGTATGATCTCATCAGAGTCAAGCAGAAATAACTGCTTATTCCAGTATTTGTGTCCACGATCCTGGCAGACACAAGCATATGGCCCGACATGAACGGCAGCTGGAATCAATTTGGAAAACTCTCATGAAGATCACGGAATTTTGAAATGTTTTCTCTGAGAAAACCACCAAGTCTTCTACCAGTCAGCATCCTTTACCATTAGGATGTTACACTGGAGGATACATGGTGTTGACTCAAGGGGAGTGGAGACGGCTGGAAATCAACAGAAGTTCTCTTTGCCCTGATTCTTTTTCAAGGGTTGGACTCAATTCATCTCTTCACTTTGAATCTGGTCAATAATCTTGAAAGAATCACCTTCCTTGGGAAGAGAACATGTAGGTGTGAGACATCCTGAAAGGATCCAATGTGCTGTATATAGCACATCTATGAACCACTGGACTTATGGCAAATGTGTGACAGTGCCTCAGAACATTTCTGTTTGAAATTCCCAACTGGAAATAAACAGCAAACACAACAGGAGAGCCTCCCAGGAACTCGGTTCCACCTGAGTATTATGCAAGCTCTGCAGAGGTTAAAATTTTCTTTCCCTCAAGCCATAGCACGAGATGGTAAGAATAAGATCCACTGGCAGATGTAGCTTTCAGCAATAAAAAAGGAAGTGAAAACACATCATGGGTTGAGCAGCTTTTTCATTTGTGGGTCTATATTGCAGTTTGGGAAGAAGAATCACCTCCCAAATACAACTCTCAATTTAAATCCCAAGTACCTCCTGGCCAACCAAAAGTCCATGAACACGCCCCCCGCCCCGTTTTCAGGGGTCACGTTCCCTTAAAGCACCACTGTATTGTAGTGGCTGCGACTGAAGAGCCAAGCTTCTATAGTGGGAAACAAAGCTTGTGAAGTACAACATTCCATATGCCCCTCTACTCATACAAAGCCTCACGCAACAGCAACAGCCCCAAGCCTTTAAGAGTTAATGATTTCTATTGTGCATAGCTCATGTAAACATGGGATGGAAGCATCACTGACCGGCATACTTCCAAAATTCAGCACAACAAAAAAATCACCTGATGCCAGTCCAATGGTGAATATGATCCTACATAATGAGACTGGCCCATGGGAGAAAAAGAAATGTGAAAAAGAAACTGTGCTGTTTCTGTTACAGCCAAGAGTAAAACTGAATTAGAATCATAGAATGGTTAGGGTTGGAAAGGACCTTCAAAGGTCATCTAGTTCAACCCCCCTGCGAGGAGCAGGGCCATCCATCCCCAACTAGATCAGGTTGCTCAGAGCCTCATCCAGCCTGGCCTTGAACGTTTCCAGAGATGGGGCATCCACCACCTCTCTGGGCAACCTGGGACAGTGTTCTACAACTCACATTGTAAAAAAATTTTTCCTAATATCCAATCTGAATCTACCTCCCTCCATTTTAAAACCATTGCTCCCTGTCCTATCACAACAGGCCCTACTGAACAGCTTCTCCCCATCTTTCCTGTAGCCCCCCCTGAGGCACTGGAAGGCCGCTATCAGGTCTCCCTGGAGCCTCCTCTTCTCCAGGCTGAACAGCCCCAGCTCTCAGCCTCTCCTCACAGGAGAGGTGCTCCAGCCCTCTGATCAGCTTCATGGCCTCCTCTGGACCTTCTCCAGCTGGTCCATGTTCTTCTTATGTTGGGAGCTCCAACTGGCTGCCAATTAAACGGCAGGAATTATATGCTTGCTATGAGGCATGAAGCCAGAGCAAAAACAATTGCCTCTATTCAGTGTCTCTGCTTTAGAAACAATGAGTGGATAAACAATTAGACAATTGTTTAGTGTTTGGGTTTGGTGTACAATTTCACTGCACTGAGTCAGAAGGGGTGGGGATGTATAAACTGGTACTCTTGGAGAACTGATGTCTGCATGAGGATGAGTTGCAGCACTACCACTTCTGATCCATGAGAAACAAAGAAACCTGGCAGAGACTGAAAAGCACCCCCTCCTCGTGCCATGGATACCACTGACTTCCAAAGCATTCCGACAGCCCAGAACACCTGCTATTGTTCTCCAATGCCAGCATTAGACTAAACTGCATAGTGCGGTACACAGCGAAAACACACTACAAAGCCCTTTGATAGCCTTTGAGGCGGGCGAGGGGCAGGGGGCCATACTCTTCAGCCAGGCCTGACTGCAACTGTGACTGGCTACTCTATTCACCTATTTCTGTAGACACCAGCCTTCCTCCGGGGACTGCTGGTGCTTTTCAAGCAGCGAGCTTTCCAGCAACACCCCTCACATGCCTCCAGCAGCCGTCCTGGGCCTCTGCAACAGCACACTGCCCTGGCCAGGAGCAGGCCTGCTGCCCTGCCTGTCACAGCACTGCCAGTGAGCATTCTTGTTTTATCAAAACCCCAAGACTCTGGCCAAAGTTTTCAGCTGCTCCTTAAAGAAACCCTCAGCTGCTGATCTCACACCCCCAACAGCACATGCTACAGAAGACAGCACTCCTTAAAGCTGGGGTTTGCAGCACCTGTGGGTTATGTTTTCATGCTAGCTGTGAAATTCATTTCCAGTTTCTAGCTGTGCCACAATACATGTAATGGGAAAAGGCTCATGTAGGTACCATCGACCTCCTAATGTCAGCACCCGATGGAAGAACAAGTCCTGGTTTGAAGCTGTTTTCTACCAGCAGACAGCTGGCAATAGTGGATATCCACTGCATGATCTAATCCACCTTCCAGTTACTGAGGCCAGCCTACTACTTCTTTCCACTATCTAAGTGTCCTTAAAACTAGATACAAATATTCATGTACAGTTTGGAGCTTACTTGAGATGCAGTTGCTATAGTCTTGCTGAGCAGTGTTACACAAGAGGATTTCACACAAGATTTCACAATTTCCTAAATTAGACTGGGCTGGGAGTGGAACTAGGAGAAGTGGGGAGAAGAATGCAAATACTTGATGGAACTAATTCAGTGTGACACAGAGTCAGAGCCATGCATCTGAACATCTGATTCAGTTACAAACTGGAAACCACAGACTTGAAACCCATTTTGCTTATTTTATACCTCCATTAGATATTTGCCATTAGAGATATTTGCTACCTACTGCAATCCACCTGGGGGACAGAAAGAGAAAGAAAAGACAATATATTCTGTGAATACTGCAAAACTCAAGCAATAGTCTCCCAAACCCTTCACTTTGTGTGCCATTTCCTGCTCCTTATCTCTTGCCTTTGCTATGTTACATGCACTCTCAGTTCTTCATTCACATTTTATTTCATTCCTTTAACCGCCTGCCCTTCTCTGAACAGTAAGCTAGCAAGCTGCACTCATACTGGCCTGTCTGCGCTCACACCGACTACAAGAGTCAAACCTACTCCCGGTGAAATACATCACAGATGAGAAAAGCACAGCTCTTTACGATCAGGCAGCCCGAAATGCATTGCGCAAAGCTGCTGTACTAGTCTGACTGCCAGCCCCCTCAGAACGCCTCATCCTCCATCCTCTTCTCACGGCACATGCCGAAGATTACTTATTTTCACTTGTAGCAAGGGAAACAAAATTAATCACAACTTCTAGGTAGGAAGCGACTCAGATATAACTGTTCATGGTTTTATTGTTTCTCTGAGGTCCATGAATCCTTGAAATAATTTTTTCCTTTCATTAGACAAATGGCTAGCTGCAAGCACTCCCTACCTACAGACCGCCTAGGCCTACCCACACTTCCGAGCAGAAATGGAGTCACCAGCTTTTAAGGAGGGGCAACAAAAGGGACATCTGAGAACAAATCCTGTCCTAAGGTCATAGGCTGCCTTCCCCCCTCCAAAAAGGGGTTAACATTTTCATATATCTGTACTGAAATTACAGAGACCCACATGTTCAGCTGCCAGGAACAGTCAGCAGAGTAGCTGCTCAGTTTCCTCCAGGGCCCTAAAATCTGAGAGAATAACCACAGTTTTTAGTTTTTAACCCTGCCATAAAATACAGACCTGCCCTTTCTGTCACCTATGACTGGGAGCTGGCATGGCCGGCAGGGCAAAACCTCCACCTCAAGTGGCTGGCTCATGGGAATTTTGTAGGTAGTTTAATATATTATAGAAGAATACGAATTTGCACTTATAGCAATAGAAAATGACCCTTTGTTGTTGACATTGAAGATCAAAACATACAAATATTTTGAGTATATGGACTGAACACTGCCTTAGGGAAAAAAAAAAAAGGCAAAAGTATTCTGCTATGCAGCACTACTGCCCTGGCATCTCCAGCAATGATGTACATAAACTTAAAATAACAGAGCAACTTCTAGTAAATGCATTTGTGTGGCCTCAGGATCACCAATTGTGGCTACATCCTTTTTGCTCTAAGGGAGAAAACGGGGGGGGGGGGGGGGGAGAAATAAAAAAACCCATTCCTTGTAACCCTCTATTAGTCTAGAATAGAAACCATTTCTGAAAATAACTGACAACCTGAGGATTCAAGTTCGTGGGAAGTGCTAAAACACCCATATCTCAGTGGAAGTCCCAAGATCTTATGTCACTTTTGAAAAGTAAATACTTAAATTACTTGGATGTTTTTGAAACCTCTACCCTACATATAAAAAGCCCCAATTATGTAGGCCTTGTGCTCCCAGCCTCCCTAAAGGGCAAGGAATGCAGGCCCTGCAGAGACAAGCACCAAACAATCGGTAAGACCGCACTTTTTAGCGAGGTGCATCAATTACATGAGTAAGATGTGGATGTAAAGAGGCTGGCCAGTCTCCCAGCTACGCTGGCTCCTTTCAGCATCACATCCCAAGGCTACTTTCACTATGAACACATTTTACACAATGACAGTGATCTCTTGAAGGGGCATTTCTTCACCCTGGAAAAAATATTCAGAACTACACACAGACTAAGGAGCACAGTGGTCTCACCTCTACCTACTTACTTCAGTAACAGTGATTTGTTTTAACCTGTATTTACTACCACAGGTACTGTTACCCATTCAGCCTACTGCAAAAGATCACACAGGATCCCAGACTCTAAGGCTCTGCTTTAACACACACCTTATTGCAGGAGCAAGGGCTCAATTGGTTGTCATTATTAAATCTTAATTTCTAGCAGACATATTCAACAACAGCTCAAGACTACTCAACAATTCACACGGTTTAGTAAAGGGAACCAGCAAACTTCTGCCTAAAGATGGTAACTTTTGCCCCTCACCACTTGGTTCTTTACTCATTTCAACATTTTAGCATTTGTTACCAGGTAAATTAGATAACGGGCAGCTTCCAGAAGGTTGATAAAAGTCAGAGACATCTCTTCAGCTTTTCTGAGCCCTTGACTCACCCCCATCTTTCACTGTACATAAGCAAAGCACCAGATGCACTCCCTCCTCTCTTTACCAGAAGCCCTGCTCTGAAAGCAACAAGCCTTCTTCCGCTCCAGAACTCAAACTACTACACTTGCCTCAATGAAAAACTAAACCTCCTCCTCCTCCTCAATGTTTTCAACTGCTTTCTGTTCTGCCTGTCTCTGCCTTAGTACCTGCTGAACTGGGAAACCACCTCTCTCCTGCTCATTTTAATAGCAAGATTTGTAGCAGGTGCGACTTTAGCCCATTCCACAAAAACTACCAAGCACTGCTCTACTTCCAGAGACTAGACTACTGGATAGCTACATAACTTGGATGAGCTCACAAAGACCTAAATGCAGGGGAGGTGTTAACTCATGATAGTTGCAAAGACCTAGAGACACCAAATCACATGGCATAGTAGAGAAAGCAGACATTCAGACTCCTTAAATGACCTTGATGGACATTATTGGAATGTTTTTTCAACATCTTTATCAGATAATTAAATAGACAGTCTTAGTTGATGAGTTATTTGTGGACGTCCTACATAACAGATGCAACAAAATGATAAAACTCCAGTGTGCTAAATGTTCCTCTTCTGTCTCTGACCCACAAGCCCTGGGTTTTGCACTAGCTTGCTGGAAAGATGCACTTCTGCAAATATTTATCAGACCTAAACTAAACAAAATTATGGCAGAAGGGCAAGGGAAGTGTTAAAAAGAAATTGGAAATTAAGGAAAGGGGACACGGTGAGCCTATTCCAGACAGCAGGAAATGACAGAGAGAAGACTCTTGTAACAGTTTTCCCACTGAATGCAAACCTGCAGGACTTCCCCATTCTCAATACTGCAAAAACTATGCACAGAAAATATTCCTACAAGGTAAACAGCAGTATTTGCTCAAGCAAAATTTACAGTCAAGCTTTCAGAGCCCTCCCTCTCTTGAGTGTCAAAGCATTTTTATTTACAACATGGAACATGCTAGTTAACAGTGTGATCCATAGGCTGTGTCTGTAATTGTGCCATTTACTTCCTACAGTGCATTACATCTCTGGAAATACACATGAACAGTATGTGTGCAGAACACAATGCGCACTTTGTACCCTGGAGCTAATCCTTCGCGTTACGCGCAGTGAGCTGGAGGGTTGGGAAAAGGCCCCTTTAGAACCCTGTATCCTTGCCCCACAGGTCACACGCATTAAAAATGCTTATTGTGTTTTTAATTGTGTCATTCACTACTGGCAGAAAGCCCTTCTAGTAATCTCCATAAAAGATGGAACAAAGCCATTACATATATGATATATCCTCTGAAGACAGCCTTGGGAAGTTCAGAGATCTGGGACAGAAGAGGGTTCTCCAAACTCAAGACAGTTTTTGGACTGAGTATCTCAAAGTGACTCTTTGGTGCTGCTGTTATTTCTTACATAGCCTTCTCATCTCCCTTAGTTTCCTTGTATTTTCTCCCTATTTGACTTTACTTGCCTCAGTTTTTCTTATGAAACATTTTTGTTCTCTGGATGCTCTCTGTGCATGCACGATGCTTGCTATTTGACCTGTCCCGTGCAGGGCAGACTCATGTCACTGGTTCTACTCCCTGCTCGAGTGAGAGACTTCAAGGTCCTAGCTCAGAAAAACACTGTTGATTTTGGTGGACCTTAAGGACACAATTAGGGAGTCCCTACGGAATACAGCTGTCTTTCCAAACCAGGGACACTGCTAGGAGGATAGCTTCAAGCAACAAAGCCAGATGTGAGGATTAAAAAAACCTCACTGGTGGCAGGCAGAAGAGCTGGAAAGCAAGGCCCCATTTAAGACAAGCACCTAGTGGAAAAGGATAGACTGTAATGAAGAGGAGAAACTCAGGGTTTGGCTTTTTTTTTTTTCCTTGTTAAAAACAGATGCAGGTAATCTCTGCCAACTGGAAAAATTAGTTTCCCCCTGAAAGAGAAATCAGGGATGCAGCTCTGCTGTTTCCTTACTCTGAAGGCATCCGTGTCCTTTTGTTGGATCAGATGCTGAACCTCGACTCCTTCCTGCACAGAGAAAACCACAGCTCACCTGCACTTTCACTAAGGGTCAGCTGCTGTTAACTGCCTCTGCATCATCATGCTTGTTGCTTCCTGGTCTGTAGTGTTTCTCACCTGGGAAATCCCCTAGCCCAACGAAAATCTGTTGCTCAAGGATGAGCTAGGGAGTCAACGCTCTCTTTATGAAGCTGCTTTCAAATACTGAGGCATCTTCTCCACTTCTGTGGGTGCTGTGAGCTCCAGCCAGAGGGTGTGTGCTCTGACTCATAATACACACATTAACACTTTTCACCCAAACAATGGCATTAAGTGTCTTATTTAATATTTTTGTCATATAATCACTAAAGCATTTCCATGTGTTATTAAGAATCACCACATTCTAATCTGAACTGCCTGTATGGGATTATTTCTGAAAGGTATTGCAAGTTACAACATTCAAATACAGAGAATGAAAATAAAATCTAACTTAGCTATTAAACGCAGATTTCTAATTTACAAACAAGTGCTGTCATGGCAGTGTACTAATTAGGGCAACAAATAATTACGCCTGCATCCTTATTTTGCCTGTACAAGATTTCTGTCGCAAGAACCAGCCTTCGTAGTGCAACTGAAAAACTAGGCAGTTACGGGAGAAGGACAGAAACACATTGTAAGTTACTTAACGTGATTATATAAAGATGTTATTTTGCTCCTTCTGAGACACAGCATGGCAGTTCTGCTCTATAGAATATGTACATTTTTATCGGGAAGGCAGCACCCTTGCTGCTGGAGGCTGCAGAGTACAGTCCACTTAATTCCCCAAAAAGCATGCTGCTCGCTTAAGAGATTAAGATTTTTTTAATCTAGGTTTCTTGTAAAATGCATTATATTGTGTCACTCATTCACTGTGCTTTGTTCAGCACTTGTGCTACGCAAAATCATCAAGAACTGTTAAACAGCCAGCAGTGCCCCGTGGCGTTTTGCTGTCGCCAGAGTGGGACAAGCAGTCCCTTGTTCTGGGCTGTTGTTGACCACAGTCATGGTTCAAATGAACCCTGGTGTGCTCAGCTGGACTGAAGAACACTGGCAGCTGTGAGCTGAACACACACAATTAGCCAGCACCTGCCATGCAGAGCACTTGCAACCCTCATTCACGACATTAAGCTATCCTATGGTAAGAAGGCTACTAAAGCCAGAACAACCACACTGGAGAGAACACTATAAATCAGACAGGCAACTGCTGCAGTGTCTAGGTATTACTAGTCAAGCACACTAAACTCAGAAAATAAATGGAAGTGTTACTAAGGGAAAATCTGTCTTATCTCACAGGTAGAGACAGAACTGACTACAGAGATATTGCGGGGTTCCACTGCAGATGCTTGGCAGGGGAAGACAAGAGAGGGTTTGGAGAAGAACTACTCACAGATTGCACCCAAATGCTAAGATAGATGCTATTATATAGACCATTAAACCTTTCACCCCTCCTGGCTCCAGCAGGGACCCTACATTCATTCTCCACTTGGAGTTTACAGGTGAGGCTTTGTCCTAAATCCAAATGACTATCAGCATGTTATATAGTCTGTTGAATGTCACTAAACTAATCCTCTTACTGACCAAGGCTTTTCCTTTTTTTAATAAACAAACCACCAAAAAGGAAACCAAGCTTCTCAGGCAGGCAATGAATATTCCCACTGCAGAATGTCTTCAACCACTTAACAGCAGAGAACACAAGCTGATTGCCTAGCAGATCTAGCCAGACCACATTTCCCACTACATTTTTATTCTTGAAAATAGATGAATGCACAAAACAAAGGTCAGTTTCATTACCTGAGTAAATAATCTGGGCTAAGAGTAACTCAGCTAATGCACTTAGAATACTATCAGTATCTGTATTCCAAACACATTCCAGTTAGTGCTATTTGAGCCCTTTTATGTTTGCTTTCCTTGAATCAGAGCAAATGCATTTGATTCTGATGAATGATAAATCCTCTGAAAAGCTAACTGCAAGTCCACATTAATTTTTTTAACATTTGCTCAAAATAAATTCTGGATTACACAATTTCTCTGCAACAATGCAAAGTGTGCATTGGAAATCCAGGTTACTAGAGTCTTCCTACAACGCTTACATTTAGGAAATCAAACTACTGTATGAACTGGGAAACTAATCAATAAAACAAACCACAAATTTTCAGTCACCTGTCTGTAAACCATCTGCACACCGGGATTTCCCTAGTACCATGCATGAATAGTGTTAAACAGCAACCAGTTTTGTGATATATCCAGAGGCAGCTCAACAATAAGTAAATAGCTCCATAGGCAGCTGAATTAAAAGAAAAAAACATTTCCTAGGGACAGCATCATGGGGTCACTGATGCCTCAAAAGGGAAAAATTCTGCTGCAGTTTCCCATCAGCATGGACAGGGACCTGTCTGCTAGCCACTTACCTGTTTTCAAAGGACATCTATAAAATCACTTGGTTTTATTGCTTGAACTCACAGAGTAAGCTGAAAATGTATTAAGTAGGAAACAGACATGGAATGGAGTAAGCCTGGCTTCCACAACAAAAAAAAAAACAAAAACAACAACAAAAAAAAGAAAACAAAACAAACCCCAAACCCACCCCCAACAACCCAACTAAATGGAAGTAGGACCATGCAAAAGAGACTCCAGGAATTTGACTCTGGTTTTTTAGACATTTTTCCTTGAGCAAAATTTGTGTGGTGACTGCACTGGTTCCTCTGCCTTCTAATCAGGCCCAGATTTTCTTTCCTTTTACTCAAAACCATGTCCTCAAATACCTGATGCAAAGCTTGAAGTCTTAAAGACTAGGTGCTTTTGATTTCAGCTGTATAATAAACAGGACGGCACACTAAAAACATTAAAGATTTACGAGAACTACAGTGACAATCTCACTAATCATTTAAGGAAAGAGAGGAAGAAGTTTTAGGGTTCATCTCTACTGTACATTTCCATTTGCACCATGAAGTGATTTGGTAAATCTGCTTTACAGAAAGCTGACACGTGCTGCTCCCCAAAGGTGGGATGATCAGCTTGAACGACAAATACTGGAAACTTAGGATAACTCCTAGCGAAAACCATGGTAAGCCTTTCCTGAACAATATTATTCAATTTCAGATGTTTACAGCATATGGACCAGTAAGTGTGCAATGAAGTCATGGAATCATTTAGGTTGGAAAAGACCTTCAAGATCAGAGTCCAGCTGTAACCTAACACTGCCAAGTCCACCACTAAACCATGTCCCCAGGTGCCACATCTACACATCTTTTAAATACCGCCAGGGATGGTGACTCAACCACTTCCCTGGGCAGCCTGTTCCAATAATAGGCTTGATAACCCTTTCAGTGAAGACATTTTTCCCAATCTCCACTCTAAACGTCCCCGGGTGCAACTTGAGACCATTTCCTCTTGTCCTATCACAATCTTTTTGGGGAGAAGAGATGAACACCTGCCTCCCTACAGCCTCCTTTCAGGTAGCTGTAGAGAGCAATGAGGTCTCCCCCTCAGCCGGTTTTTCTCCAGGCTAAACAACCTTAGTTCCCTCAGCCGCTCCTCAGATTTGTTCTCCAGACCCTTCACCGGCTTCACGGCTTCTCTTTGGACGTGCTCCAGCACCTCAATGTCTTTCTTTTAGTGAGGGGCCCAAAACCGAAAACGATATTTGAGGTGTGGCCTCACCAGTGCCAAGTACAGGGCACCGTACACAAGATTTGTGCTCAGTGTGCACAAGTCTTCTCCGAATACATTAACTCCAGGGAAAGTAACAGTTCCAGTGCTCCCAAAGGGAACTGTGGGCCAGCTCCCTTAGTGCCAGCTGCTACAGCTCATGCTCCTGTGTCATACGAAATGCACATCTTTCCCCCACTGCTTGAGTTTCCTGGAAATATCTCTAAGTTTCTGCACAGTGCTTAGTCAGATTGAGTGAGCATTTCTGTTCTTCTCACTACAAACTGAGGCTTTTCGGAGTCTGATGAGACATTTCTGTACCCATCCTTCTCTGCATTAGAGATAAGATCTATCTTCTTGTCGTAGTTCAGCCCCGATCGGGACCAGACTACGCAGTCTCTCTCTCGCTCCCCCCACCCTGCGAGAGAACAGGGGGAGTTGATGTAAGAAAAACGGCTCAAGGTTTGAGATAAGGACAGGGAGAAATCCTTAAAGTTACCATTAATGGGCAAAACAGACTTGACTTGGGGAAAACTATTCATTTATTTCTAAAACTAGCAGGAGAATGAGACAGGGAACAAGATAACCTCCGCCCACCCCTCCCTCTTCCTGGGCTTAACATTATCTCTACCACCTTCCCCACCGAGCAGCCTAGGGGTGGTGAGAGGGCATGGGGGTTGCAGTCAGTTCATCACGTGTTGTTTTACGCCGCTGCTTCATGGTCGGGGGAAGAACTCCGCACATTCCTCCCCTGCTCCAGCGTGGGGTCCCACTCACAGGCCACAGTCCTTCGTGAAACTGCTCCGGCGTGGGTCATCTCTTCCACGGGGTGCAGTCCCTCTAGAACAGCTGTCCCAGCGGGCCCTCCACGGGCCACAGCCTCCTTCAGGCCTCCACCTGCTCTGGCGTGGGGTCCTCCACGGGCTGCAGGTGGATCTCTGCTCCTCCATGGACCTCCATGGGCTGCAGGGGGACAACTGCTCCACCACGTTCATCACCACGGGCTGCAGGGGAATCCCAGCCAGGAGCCGCATTACTCCCTCCCCTCCTTCTGAACTGACCTTGGCGTCTGCAGCCGTTTCTCTCACTAGAAAAATTCTTCACAACAGGCTGGCAGACACCGCTCAGGTTCCCTTCACATCTCATCTCCTCTCCACTTCTTGCAGCCGGGCCGGGCCAAGTTGGGCCCAGTCAGCTGCCCAGCGGGAGGCCAGAGAGCGAGGCCTGCAAGGCCCACAAGGCTCGTGCCTCCCCCTTTCTGCCCCCTCTCAGCTGCTTCACATCTTCTCTCTTTTTTTTTTTTGTTTTCCCCTTCTTAAATACATTATCGCAGAGGCGTTATCACGGGACATTCTGCTGCCAATCGGCTCGGCCTTGGCCAGCAACGGGTCCGCCGTAGGCCCGGCCAAGTCCACTGGACAAAGGGGAAACTTCCAGCAGCTTCCTACAGAAGCTGCCACCTTAGACACCACCCCCCCCCCCCCCCCCAAAACCAGAACACTTCTACATCAAGAACCAACTCAGAAAATGAGAAAACATTATGATGTTAAATGATGTCATTGTCACCTAGTGTCCCTGAAAAAAACAAGGAAACTC
Source organism: Chlamydotis macqueenii (assembly GCF_036417535.1). Lineage (NCBI taxonomy): Eukaryota > Metazoa > Chordata > Aves > Otidiformes > Otididae > Chlamydotis > Chlamydotis macqueenii. The sequence continues at coordinate 20,452,731 of NC_141567.1, read as the reverse complement.
TCTGAAGTCTGTCTGCATGACACGTAACATTTAAATTGTGTCTCACACTTAATCCACATAATGGCATAAACCATGCCATTAAAAAGTACTTGCTTCAGGTGTTAGCAAAAGCTCTGCCCAGTGCCCTGTAGCTGGGCATTTCTGAAAATGCAAGGATCAGATTCTCAACCAACACCCAAAGGTACGGTAATTCCCATCTTAGAACTGTAATGTTGCTTGGCTGGGCTTCAGAGTACCTTTTTCTAGTTTATATTAGCTTCCCACACGGATTAAGTTTGAGCACCTGTGAACTGCTACAAGGTAACTCCGTCCTATCTCAGTCAAATCTGCATTATAGACATCTGTAGGGCTGGCCCTCAGGCTTCAGTATACAGGTATCAGGGTTATTGTAAAGATGAAGAGAAGTCGTAACACTGACATGAAAGTGAGAGATGCCAGCACAGCGGCTGAGGAGCAGGAGACATGGACCAGATGCAGGTCTTGTACTGATAGTCTGGATATAGTGCAAACATGGGCAATAAACAAGAAGAAAAGGGAAGAAAAGCAGAATACAGCTTCATAAATGGTTTCTGTTCGTAAGGAATCATACAAACACTGCATTTAAGAGTATACACGTGTTAAACACATAGAAGACAATAGAGTTTACAGTAATATAAGGCAGTGAAGCAGAGTACATTCACAGATGAGAAAGTAAGGCTGACTTAGCTCCTCAGGCCCTGCTTCAGGGAGCAGGATTATCTGCTGGATAAATCTTCTTTGCAAAAGTGGCAATAAAAGTTCTTGGCTGCTGAGGAACTGACAGTGGTGCCAAAGGAAAAAAAAAAATTTTAAAAAATCTCATAAAAATCAGGAAAACCTCACATTTCTGCCAAGCAATCCATGGCAGAGTAGGAGTCACCAAAAGCCCTGGGCTGGACCAGCCGAAATGGAGGACCAGGAACTGCCCACGGGAGACAGGATCAGGAAATGGCACTGGTTTTGGTTAACAACAATAGGCAACTAAGTCCCATACGGATGCTCAGTCCCTCCCCCTCAGTAGGATGGGGGAAGAGAATTGGAAGGGCAAAAGCAAGAAAACTTGTGGGTTGAGGTGAAGGTAGTTTAATAAGGGGGGAGGGGAACAAAACAAAACAAAGAAAAACAAGTGATACAAAAGCAATCGCTCACCACCAGCTACACCAAGATCCAGCCAGTTATAAAGCAAGGGCAGTCCCTGGAAAACTCATCCCAGCCTTACTGCTGAGCATGATGCTGTACCGCATGGAATACCTCTCTGGTCAGCTGGGGTCAGCTGTCCTGGCTGTGTCCCCTCCCAGCCTCTTGCCCACCCTGAGCCGACTCACGGGGGAGGCAGAGTGAGAAACGGAGAAAGGAAATAAAAAGGCTATTCGGAGACGCTTTTATCACAACATGCAGTTACTTTGCTAAGCAATTCTCTGGTCAGCCTCATCAGGTGATCACCTCTCTCAGGTCTCCATTCCACCCTCCCCTTTATGTCCAGGTTCAGACTGTCAGTAATGGTTTGCCATGGAAAGCAGTCATTTTCTTACCCACGCACGTTTCACTGGGATGCACAGCTACCAACATTTTACCACTTCATTATGCTATCCAAAAGAATTTTTTTTTGTTCCTTGCAGTGGCTCAACTCAGAGGCAGGAGAAAATTCATAAAATCCCCAACTCCAAATTTAGTTTGCAGTCTAACACAAACATACATACCCAGGGCCAAATAGCAAGCATTATATGTCAATTGTACCTAAACATTAGATCTTTTAATAATGATTTTATAAATATAAAATGCCAATTTTTGAGCATTGAACAGTTCAATAGGCCCAATGACTTGACATAATATCTGCTTCAGATAACACATGGCAAAAATATTCAGCTGAATATTTTGTAATGGTATTTGCACCTGCAATTCATCGCTGCCTTGCAAGCATGAACATGAATAAATGTTACACAACATTTACTGAACAAGCTACTAGATCAATTCACTCATCTGAGAGCTTCCTGGTGACATGTTAGTATTTTCTGTGGTTTTGAATGAAAAGAAGCTTAGCAAAAGTGGCAACATGCAATATTCATGCATTGTAAAAAGCATACCTAAGTGAAAAAATAGAAACTATAACTGGGTAAATCATGAAATACCAAAACCAACACTGAAATCAGTTAAACAGAGCTCAAAACAATGATTCTGTGGATCAAATCCAGCGGAAGTGATTATTCTCAATGCATGACTTCTGACTTCATCACTTTCTGCTTTATAGCTGGCAAAATCTGACAGAAGTCTCAGGCTCCTGTTACAGAGACTGAAAACAGAGAAGTTCATTATTTTATCTTTTACCTGCCTGTGTTTGCTGTACCTTAACCTGAACACTCTCCTTTTCTCTCGTAAGCATTATTCCATTTGCTGTTGCTTTTTTTTTTTTTTTTTTTTAGCCAATTCCTTACAAATACGCAGCAGATGAAGAACTGGATTTCATAATTTCAAATTCTAGGATTTTTTTAAGGCCAGAAAGTTACATTTCCCAATATGCTTAAGTTTTCACATGAATAGTTAAAAGGCCCTTTACTGGTGCAGCTGCTGACTTGTTACGATGGGATGTCCCAGAAGCACTGGCCACTAGATATTACTCCTTCACTTGGAAGTTTGTTCACAGCATGTTACAGACCACTGACCTACAGCTTTGCTCTCATTGACTTCTTTTCCTGTCATGTATGACGAACAGCAACTTTATGAAAATTAGGAGACAGAAAGGTAAAAAGAAGATGAACATTAAAAGCGAAAAACCCAGATGTTTACTTGTGGGTCACCAGTTCAGAGGTCTGACCACAGCAGAAAGGCATGCCTGCACCTGGAAATGAACCAGGACACTCTCACCTCAACTGCAGAGGTCAGGCACACTATGGAACAGGTCTGCTTGGTGTATTCAGCGATGTTATCACTGTGGAGACTTTTAGAACACCTTGGTGATCACGACTGCAAGAAACAGCATTAACATTTTAAAAAAGGCCTCTTTGCCTGCTTCACGGTTGAAAGAAACCAGAGAAACAGCCCTATACAACCTCAAGTATGACATTTCTTTGGTCACAGCTTTCTCAGAGATTGTGTGTAAAAAAAGAATGCCTTGAGCAGAGCAAACGCAGATGTCTTCTGTCATCTGCCCGGTACCCCACGCCTGACAGCTGAAGCAGAAACTGAACTTCATTATTCAGTTTGCTGCTCACAAAGAAGTGCTTGACTTCTGCCTCCTGCATTTCCAGTACGGAAAGGGCAGCGCCCAGAAGCCACAGAACCTTACAAGCACGTAACTCCTGTGCAACTAAGGGGTGTCTGGATGCTGGAAGTGATGCCAGCCCCCATGTACAGAGGTGAGAACTGTGCTATGGAGAGAAAAGCTGGAGGGGTCCACATGCACCACTCTATAGGTCTGTCCAGAAAAGTCAGAGGTAAGTCTAGGTTTGCTGTACAGCCATTCCTATATGGAGCATCAAGAAAGGTTAATAAAGGGAAAAAGGAAAAAGAAAAAAAAAACCAAACCAACAGAATGTTTTATATGCTAAAAAAAAAAAATATTTAAAATCTCACATTTCAACACACACTTGTCTGCTTACTAAACGTTGCTGTAAGTGGTATATGAGAAATCACAACTGAGAAAATTATTGAGGAAAAGAAGAACTAAGGCTGGATTCCAAAATAAAAGCACTGTAAATAAAACATTTCTCTGTATAAGCAGCAATGGTTTCACTGAGCCTTCCTCTCCATCTTTCTCCTCTCAAGAGGTGGTAAAAATATATAAATACATAAAATAAAACAAATCAAGCCCTCCTCCCCCCCCCCCCCCCAGCCCCCAGTCTTCCTGCTTAGAAATGCACAGGCATTATTTGCCCAAACAGCGGCTGCGATGTTTACGTGGATAGCGTCACCAGGAGTCCTCCCAAGAAACCCATTAAAACAGATACAGTTTGCATACAGTATCACTGATACTAATTTCTAACATCTAAACTACTATTTCATGCACTGTTACAGAAAAAGACTAAGTCTTGAACAACTGTGCTTCCTTTTGTTTCTCGATTTTTATCATTTTCTACAAAGATACAACATTATGTAAAAAATAACACTTCACTCAGACCCGTGGGAGGGAGTCCAGTTAAGACTCTGTCTCCCTGTCCCTCACATTGTCATACCGGCTACATCAGGCTCCTACTGTAGAAATAAACAGATGAAAATAAAATAAGCATTTAAATCACTATGTTTAATGCAAGAACACTTCAACATCTGTATTATATTCTTTTTTCCACAGCACACACGATAGTACAAACTGCTACAGTATAGTATAAAGGACACAGTCTTTTTCGTGTCCCATCTTCCAAAAGTTTCAAAACACTTAAGTGTGAGGATTTTTTCCTTCAGAGTTTACTTTCCTAATTATTCATTTATCTCTGCCATCCAAATAATGGCCTTCTGCCATTCTGTGTGCACCTCTCTAACGTTAGCACGGACGAAGAACAATACTCAAGAATTCAGAAGTCTCTGTCCATCAACGGAAGCCATCAAATTACACTTAAAATCAAATGAGGTAGTTTGCAAAAGCAATTTAACGAAATTTCCAACATTCCTGGATTCAACTGAGCTAGAAAGATGGCAAGACAATAGTTTGGGCACTACTCTGGCATTTTTTATTCCTGTCACAGCCAGCCCAGGAAGCTCAGTGACACAGCACGCTGCCGTCACTGTAGCTTACAGTGCTTTCTCAGCTCTCCAAAGCAGCTTGCAGTGTTTCTGAAATGTCAAAGTTGCTGACTCCCAGACACCACGTGCAAGTGGTTTCTTGTCTTTTTTACTATTCAAGCCTTTCCTCCACCCTTTGCAAAAAGTACTGCCAAATTTAAGCCACTAGAGCTTAATTTTTTTAAATTTTTTTTTTTTTTAACAGTCCAAGTCTTTAACAACTGGACGTTTACTGGTGATACTGATATGAATTCAAACAATCACTTGCTATAACACAGTGATTAGTCCAAAGTAAAATGAGCTAAAGGGATTCCAAAGATGAGGGTGAACACCTGATACTCACTGTTTCAAGTCACTGGGAACCGTGACGAACACAGCACTATGCAAACATTCAGTTGAGAGAGTGGCTCATCTCTGGCAGAAACCTTTTCATTTCCTCCCTCTCTTCCTATCCTCTACCAGCTCTGCACTATTATTAACCTGATATCAACAAAACAGACATCATTAGGCATGCTTATCTTTAAGAAAGCTACAGGCTGCAGGCTTTACAACTCTGTCCCTTTTTATTCTCACAGCTATGGACTCAACCAACCACTCCTACACAGCTCTTTCCAGGACCGCCCCCCCTCCCCCCAACCATGGAACCACTAGGAGCAACCACAGGAAAGTATCAGTAAAGACTAATATTCTGTTAAAACACAGGATTGTGACTACAGGTACTGCAAGAACACAGGCAGAGATGTCTGCTGCTATCTCAATTTCCTTTTTTCCCCCCTTGTTTCTTCAGTTTTATTAGACAGGGAACTATTTACCTAGACAAAATAAAATGAAACTTGGTCTTTTCATCTTATAGCTGCTGCGGAGGAACTGAAACAGAGAGAGGGAATACATGATCTTTTACTTTTTCTGTTCTCGCAAAGAGCTTCCTGAGTTGATGTAAAATAACGTAACTTCACTGAAGTCCACAGAACTCCTGTGGTTTACACTTCTGGCGTGTCTGACTCACTGGGTCTAAAGCAGAAGTGTATGAAAACAGAAGAAATTATCAAGCAAACTCATGTAGCAAAAGTGCTGATGAAATGTCTGCTATTATAAAACTGCATGTTTAGATCTTATCACGTTCTTGGAAATAGTAAACTAATTTTTTCTCAGATAAAATTCCTCTTATCTCCCACTCATAAAATTCCCGCCTCAGATCACCCAATTTTGCATGTTGCAGACTTCCAGTATTATTTCCTTTATAAGGATGTGATACTAGAGTACCCTTTTAACTGGAATAGCAGTTTTTACATCAGTTGTGAAAAATTTTGCTATAGCTCCATTTTTCAAATTTATTTTGGCCACGCAAAACAAACATCAGCTGACTGTGAAACAAGTCTGGCATTTGTATAAGGACTTTGTTCTATTCTGTTTAAAGCTCTTGTTAATAACAGTTCATAAAACTATTTTAATTTCATAAAGCATTTTACAGTTTCTTATTATTGTAATTTAAAACAATGAGCTATTTTGGGAGGGGCAGAACAGGGTGGATTTGATTTAAAATCATTCTGCTGCTATGTATTTGTAGCTAAAAAAACCTCTAAATTATGTATTAAGCAAACACTAAATATTAAAAATCCTGCCAAACTCCGGCTGTACTACTTGAGTGGATGGCAAAATAGTGCTATAATAGAGGGAAAAATTCTCACCTCAGTCTGTGGCACAAATGTCTGCAGTAAGAACACACCAACAACATAATCAAACAAAGAAAATTAAAGAGGGAGGGAGGATCTATTTTTATGAAGTGCTTCTGGTAATCTCAGTTTCATAATTCAGCTCATTTGGTGAGAACAAGTCAACAGGTGCAGCAGAAATGAATTTAAGATTTACTGTGTACTTATAGAAATTCACTTTTCCACTTGCTCAGAGAAAATAAATACACAATAAATAATAACTATGAACAAATAGGCAGGTAAAATATATTTTATATTTATCATTACAAGAAAGAGTTGATAAATGGACACAGTATTTTGGCTAGTGATTTTCCATAAGATCTTTTTGTACTGCTGATCTAATGTAATGATGGCAAACACACTTACTACACTCTGCTCTTGTATGTGCAAAGAGACAGTGACTCTTTCATACTGACAGTGTGCAAGACAGGGCAATTTTTTACTTCTGTCAGCTACTAGAAAGCCAGAGGCCTGTTTTCATTCAGTCATGATTTAAAAGTAATGATTTAATACATGAACCCTACCTCAGCTACATACCCATCCGCCGAACATGACTAACTTGTCTTTCATATTAAAAAGCCTTTCTGTTACCAGTAGCCTCCACAACATTGCTCTCTCCCAAATAAAGAAGCCATACCCAAGGGGTTCATCCAACCAAAAAAGGAGTAAGTTCTCATCAAAACAAACCTCCTCCGGGCCCCCTCGCCTCAGCCGCCTGCCCCTGCCCACGCAGAGCACAGCCAGTGTCATGTTTCCAGGCTGGTATTGAAAGAAGCTCTCAACCACAGAATTGCAGAACTGCTACAGAGTTCATGAAGCTCACTGGGGACTTGGTTAGGGCCACTAATTTCACGTGAAAGGCACTCCCATATAACAGGAGCTGCTAGGAGGACAAGGTTTTAACCTAAGACATCTGCAGAAAAAGAAAGTTAGGACTTCTCCCCGACACTGGCTACAGCCAGCCATTACCTCCTCATGGTCTGCCTGCTGCCCGTGGGCCCGGCTGTACACACCACGCAGCACCTCTCTCCTCTGGCCAAAGACTCCAGGAATGTCGTGAGCTGTGTCCCATCCGCTCACATGATAAAATAAAAAACATAAGCTACATCAGATTATCATCCAAATAACCCCCACAGCGACAGACACCTCACTGCCAGGGCAGAGCCCAGAAAACCCTCCATTAAGGAAAGCCTCACACAGCATGTAAGATCCGCTCTGATTGGCTGGCTGTCTCTGGAAGGTTCCAGAAGGGGCAGAGCAGCCAATCACAGCTCCCGGTGCTCTGGAGGGCTCTGTCCCTGCAACTGCAGACAGTGAGCTGTGCTGGGGCGGGAATTCTCGGGCCTCACTGCAGTCGCTGCCAGCACCTCTCCCCTGGCCAGGGCCGGGCCTCAGTGGCCCTTGGAGCCACGGGAGGCTCTGGAGCAGCTGCTGCTACACAGCTGGGCCGGCAGAAGCTGCGGAGGAATGTTGCGGGACGAGGCAGTGGCGAGGAGAGGCGGTAGGAGAGAGGCATGGCCGTGCTGAGGGGGCTGCCTGGGGTGGGGGCACAGGGGTGGCCGGGTGCCTCTGGACACCCCCCCATCGCTGCTGGGGGTTGGCAGCCAGGATCGTCCTGGTGTCCGTTGTCCTGTCCGTTCCCTAATAACAGCCCGTGAGGTTGGGGTGAGGACTGAGAACTCCTGCCTAAACTCTGCCCTTTCCTCGCTCCCCTGAAAACGGCCCACGTTTCCCCTCAGACTGGGAGAGGTGCAGCGTTTCTGCTCTGAGACTACTACTAATTCTAAAGAACTGCCAGGTAGGCCTGTTTAAGACCAAGGAAGAGGTTGAGCTTGAACTCAACTAAAATTTTTAATAAAATGTTTTCCCTAGAATTCTTTTTTCATCTAGGAAGAAATAGGTAAGTCCCCAGTGCAATCGTTTTATTTGGAACTATGTAGACGTTTCCTGTAGAGATGCTCAGCAGAACAAGTGGTATGATATGCTTGCATCAAAATGATCTGGCTCGATTCAGCATTAAACCACATCCTCCCGCACTGGTGATATGCCTTATTCCTCCCTTTCCTGCAGTGACTCAAGTCCCACGTAGCACTACGGGCTGCCCTATCAAAGAAAGCAGACACGAAGCACTGCGGTAGACACTGGCTACTTATGAGCCTGACCCAGAAGGGAAAAGTTGTGTGTTTTTTTTCATAAAGTGCAGTGGTAGCATAAGCAGATGTTGCTCCTGAATATACATTTTCATGTGTATGAAACCAATTTTTTGTTCAACCTAACACTAAAAGTGTTTGAGTTTCTGCAACAGATGTTCAGTTCCTCTCACACTCCCTCAAACTCCAAAACTTTCCATCCAGAAAGAAAGGCTTCTCCTTTCTGACCATCATCTGTCTCAGAGAAAAGGTCCATCTGTCCTAAAGACAGGAATTTCACAGGAATTAGTCTTGAGAAACATAGAATCACAGAACAGTTTGGGTTGGCAGGGACCTTCAAAGCCCACCCAGCCCAACCCCCTGCCAGGAGCAGGGACATCTCCAACCAGATCAGGTTGCTCAGAGCCCCGGCCAGCCTGGCCTGGAATGTTTCCAGGGATGGGGCATCCACCGCCTCTCTGGGCAACCTGGGCCACTGCTCCACCACCCTCAGTGTAAAATTTTTTTTTCCTTATATAAACTCTAAATCTACGTCCCCGTATTTTAAAGCCATGTTCCAACAAAAGGTGAGAAGCACCACAGACTAAGTGCTGTCAGATCTGAATTCAGATGCGTTTTTTTACTTTACTTTTTTACTTTTCCGTGGCAAGTTAGCCACGCACGCAACCCGTGCATTCGCGTCTATAAAACGGGCTGAGCTGTACCTTTTGCAGCTGAGGAGAATAATGGAAAGCAAGTAATTTGTACTTGTACATAACTTAGAGGCAGCAGAGTGCTATAGGGAGGGGAGTTTTGACAGGAAGGCGACTCCAAGTGTATTCCCTGGCCGTTTGTTAAACCTGTCAGTACCTATTAAAATGCGCACGTGACCACACGGTGTGATCTCGCCCTTTCTTGTCGCTTGTATCACCTCACAATTTTTAATTTTTTTTAAAATCTCTTCCTTTTAACAGCTCGGCGCCTGCTGAGCTGTCCCTAGCAGTGCAGGCCCCACGGCGGCGCGCCCCGAATCGCTAACGTTCCCCCGGCGGGAACGGCCCGGGCTCCCGCGGCCCGGGGACGCGGAGGGGGCACCCCCCCCCCCCCCACTCCCGCGCCAGCCAATCGGCCGCTTCCTTTCATTTGCGGGCTGCCGCCCAGCCCGCGCGCGCGCGCGCGGGCCGCGCCCTGCTCGCGCGCCCGCCGACCTGCGCGGCGCAGGATGTGGCTGGGCGGTGACGTCAGGCCCAGATGTTTTCCGAGGCCACGCCCCCGCGCGGGGTCCGAGCGGCTCCGCGGAGCGGTAGCGGGGAGAGCGGGTTGTGCTGTCACAAGGCGATGGAAGGGCTGGGGGGGCCGCGCCAGCGTTCTGCCGCCTTCCCGGCGAACGCGCAGTAGTTGACGCTCCGAGCAACAAGCAGCCCGCGCCAGGATCTGTCTGCTCTTCTTTTTCTCTTCCATTGGACTTCCAACGCCTTTTTTTTTTTTTCCCCCCCTGATTTAGGGACAAGCTGGCTGTGATCGTCAGGAACAAAGTGTGGTTTTGACGCCTGCTAAATCAGCCTGTACTTCTACAAAGAGATCCTAAGAAATAAGAGAGGGAAAAGTCTGCTCACATCTTTTTAAAAAGGGAAAAAGCAGTGTTGTGGTGTTTTGCATATTTTTTTTCCTTCCCTCTTCTGTTTGGATTTACTTTTTTAAACTTCAGAAAAATGGCAACAGCAGCATGTGTGGATCATTTTGCAGCGGAGTGCCTCGTTTCTATGTCCAATCGTGCTGTAATCCATAATCCCAAAGAGGAGCCTGATCCCCAGCCTGGTGCAGCAATACCTCCTTCATCAAATGGAGAAGAGAAGCGGGAAGTCAGAGAAATCGGGAAAGACAATGGATCATCACTACTTGTGGTAGCTGGCATTTTAGCAGATCTGAACCAGCATGTCCCAAACTCACCTGCTCTGAGGACACAAAAAACTGAGACTTCTGATATTGCAGAACAAGTACACATTTCTGTTGCTCCTCAGGAGTTTGGGGAAGAAAGTGCGTCTTCGGCTGGCAAGCGTGGAGGAGGAAGAGCAGCCACACCTACTAGCCTGGCTGCAGTAACGGAGCCAAGCCCCAGACAAAAGAACAAACGCACGAGAAGCTGGACTGACCCTGGATCACCCCAGAAAAAGCACAAATGCCAGTATGCGGGGTGCGAAAAAGTTTATGGCAAATCTTCCCATCTTAAAGCTCATCTAAGGACCCACACAGGTTAGTTACAATCCAGCCAAAGATTTATTTGTTACAGCTTGGTAATTTAAGTGAATGTTGAAAAAACAAAACCAAACGAACTTGTATTTGGCCACCATTATGGTTTCACCTCTCAGAACTCAAGCTCGGGAAAACCAAACAACAACAAAACCCCTCTGGGAAGAAGCCCATACTGGGCATAGATTCAAAGCTAATTTTGCCCATTTTTATTACTTAATGCCACAGGGAATGGCATGTGGGTCGTCTGTGTGGATTGTACCAAGCTATAATTTTTAGCTGCTAGCCTTCTTGTTCGGTACATCTTCTACTTCCCTCTCCAATGCTTCCTACCCTCCCCCATCTACCTTTTCCTACCCCATGCTCCTGTCACTGCCTTTATACCAGCTTGCCATTTCCCATGTGTACTCATGGTACTTTAAAATCAAGTGTTCTAGAGACACCTGAAGTGTCTGTTTTCTTCAGCAGACCCTCGTGTGAGAGCTAGAGGAGGCAGGAAGGCAGCCGAGAGCCTGAACATGAGTCACGAGACATTTATCGTAAGCGTAGAAAGAGGAGGACATGGGCAGTCTCAAAAAAAGTTTTTGGCAGATGGGTAAAACTGATCTCAAAAAACATTTGAGTGCAAACACCATCTTGTTCTGATCAGTATTTCCTTCCCAGTGAAGACTTATCTGACCACTTTTTTGTTGCTGTTGTAATTTATGAGACACACATAGAAAAAAAAATTGAAGTCTTGCAAGCACTATGAAAGTTTATGTATTAGGAGGGCCATTTTGAAACAGGCCTCATGACTTGCCAGACCTCATGCCCCTGCCTGGTGCTGGGGAACAGGATGGCTTCCAGTTAGATGGGGAGTGCCAAAAATTGAGGGGATCGATCCCTGCTGAAGGCACTGCTCATGGTGCGTATAGCAAGGCATCACACTGACGGGAGCAGGCTTGCGCAAGCTGTTCCACCGAGTAATTTCAGACAACAAATTAGTTTTCTAAGATCTGTGGTCAGTTCACTTATGAAGAGCATTAAGAAAAAGATCCTCAGAACTAAACGCGACTTAGCGACTCGAACAGTTCTAGCTCAGAGGCGGCACCTCACCCACACCAGCCCTACCTCTTCAGTGTGCCTTCGGCTTTATTGCTGCCCCCCGAGATAAAGCAAGAGCCCTTCCAAACTGAGGGTACGTTTTGCTCCGTGTGGGAGAGACGAAAGCCCCATCAGGTTCGGGCACACGGAGGGACAATTCCCCGTGGCGCAGCCAAAGGAACGGCGTGTTCCCGGCGCCCGGGCCGCCCGCCCCGCTCTGCGCTGCGCGGCTGCTTTTCGCCTCCTCGGGGGCTGTGCCGATAAGCTGCTTCCACATGCCGCGCAGGGAACTGGCTCCATTAATTTTATTCTGCTTTCTTATTTCTGGCACTTTGCCGTTGTCCTAAAAGTGAACGATAAATTTAGCAACGCTCTTGGGCTCCCAAACCGAGCGGAGAGCGAGCCGGGGAGCGCCTGTCGCGGGCAGGGCCGTGCCCGCCCTGCGGGGGGAGGAGGGGGCGGGCAGGGCCGATGGGGAGTGTCGCTCCGGCCGAGTCATTCGGGGACGCTGGCAAGCCTCCAGCCTCTCTGGGTTGTTTTTTTTTTTGTTTTTTTTTTTCCTTTTTTTAACTCTTCATTTCCTGTAATTTTTTTCCAAGGCTGTAGGGCTGAATTGTTATTGCTGTAGCTAACGGCACTGAGAGAAGAGAGCGTGTGCGTGTCTGGGAGAGCTAGAGGAAAAGCAGGGAAGGGACTGGTCTTGCCCGGGGAGTGGCAGGACCCTTGGGGACTACAGCTTCTTTGTTTCCTTGCGTCTGCACTGTCTGTCTGGGAAGCTTTAAACAAAGCTGCCAAGTTTCCCTCCTCACTGGCAACAGGTCTGTCTCCGTTTGGATTTAGTTTTAAAGAGGCTTAAATGCCTCTTACCCCTCTTGCAGAACGTTTTCTAAGGTGTGTGCATTGTTTTCTTCCTTTAAAATAAATCGTGACAGGCTTGAAAAAAAGTTTACATGACACTAGGAGTTAAGCTAACAGAACAAGCTGTGACCTCCAGGACTGGCAAATGTTTGTTTTTACAAAACACATAATGGCTTTTACTAATTTAGAACAAGAGGTTCACGTCTCTTCTGCTTCCCAGTGGTCCTGAACTGGTTAAGTGACATGTACACATCAGTCTGCCTGTCTGTCAAATGGACAGGGTGATGGCTCTCCACCTCACCAAGCAGTGGTGAAAGTGCTCCAGGTACACATGAAAAGGTGCTTTAAACAGCTACCCCCAGTGACTCCCAAACCTGTTTACTAAGAAACAATGCAAAACTTCTGCTATGGAGTGGAATTTCTTCCATGTGCTGTATGACTAGCTGAGCTGGTATTTAGGGGTGAACTGAAGGCTAAGAACAGTACTGCAGGCTAGAAGATACTGGTGATAGTGCTAGAAATATTTGAATAGTGCAGTTTATGACCTGCTTTAGAAACTTGCTTGTCCTTGTCTGCTACTGTGCTCAGAAACAAAAAGCTTTGCTCTATGTTTGGAGGAAGGATAGACTAGATCATTGAGGTTATGGTGGGGCAAGGAGATACGAAGCCTTCCAAGTACTAGTGGGTCAAATCTAGCCCACATTGATAAGGTACTGTTTTCCAGCTGCTGAGTGCCCTGTGTGAAGTCCTGATAGTTACAGCCAGAGTTGGGTTGGACTAGATGACCTTTAAGAGTCCCTTCCAACCTATTCTATGACTTTGGTGCTCAAATGTCCAAAGCAAGAACCATCGTGCAGAAAATGCCAATTATCCTATTCAGAGCAGAAGAAACAAGATAGAACAGCCAAGGAAGCAGCATCTGCCTTTTGTCCTTAGGTCCTTGCTCTGAATGCAGTGGTTTAGAATGAAGTTCTCTATTAGAACACAATGTGCTACAGCAATCCATAGTTCTTGTGTTTGGTACACTAGTGGCTAAGCTATCTCAGCCTCATGAAGGCTTCATCAATTGACAAACCCTTGAACCAGGCAGAAAAAATTGGTCACCAAAATCTTTGCTGTTCTCTCTAGCAGCTTTCAAACCCTTCCCCTCCCCCTACATTTATTTTCACGTTTATGTTTTCCACTCTACTTTCTCACTGCATATCCTGGAGTTCTATGTGATCACCAGCCACAAAGCCCTTGAAGTTTTAATGTTTACCAGAAGGTTATATTTAGTATCATTGGGTAGATGTCAAGTCCCGATTCTTTTCCATTGAGGTTTCTGTGGACCCCAAAAGCTGTGTTGTGATCCACGGATGCAGCACCTTTTTTGTCCCAAGCCATATTGATCCCATTGATACAAAAACTTCACTTGGCACACCAGTTTTCAAAATCCTGCCCACAATTCCTAAACACAAAGGACTTTCAGAAAATCAGATAAACCATTTACATGACAAAGTTCTCCTTCCTCTAAGCAGGTTTTCAGCACAGGGTCGCTAGGAAGGTTTGGAAATTCCCTGGTGTCACCGGAAACCAATTTTTGATGCAGTAGTGGTGAGAGAGACAGTGCAGAGCCTAATAGTCATCTGCAGGCCACAAGCTCTTTACGAGCATTGTCCACGATCACTGCGTTCTGAGAGGCTGCAGAGAGCCCCAGCATATTGCATTATACTATGTATTTATATGTTGAGAAAAACTGACTGGATTTTGGGCAGAGCTCACAAGAATCTATGTATTGTAGCCCCCTCCACCTCCCCCAAATCACTGTGACTTCTCAGACTTTTAGACATCTTCATTAGCACGCCATCGTGAATGCAGAGGAAGCACAAAATAAACCTTCATTTAATTCCATTGAAATGTCCTTCTAAACTCACTCTTTCTTCTCACAAAGCACTACATCATAACACAGAAACAGCTCTTCAGTCATCAGAACTGAATGTGTTTGCACAAATTAGCATAAGCTAAGGAGATGTGAACACCAGTCTCAGTCTGGAGTCCTGCTACGGTAGGGTCTTGCAGTGAAACAAACTTGGGGGCCAGGTGGCTTAGGAGTGGCTTCTCTGTACTGTTGCTAAACTGTCTGACTTCTGTATGGCTGTCGGGGCACAGGAAGAAGTGGCCATCCTAATTATATTGCCCTTGCTCATAGGTGTCAGGTTAGGACTCATCCAAGAGATGGTGGTAAAGACCTTTGTTGGTCTCTAGCTGGCACAGTGAACTTGGGCAGCCGTGTATTCAGCCTGCTTAACCTTGCAGTTACGGAGGATGTGTTATTTGGTATCTTTTGTTCTTTTTAGTCTAACTCTTATTCATGAGATGTTAGCTGA
The DNA here is from genome assembly GCF_036417535.1 of Chlamydotis macqueenii. NCBI lineage: Eukaryota > Metazoa > Chordata > Aves > Otidiformes > Otididae > Chlamydotis > Chlamydotis macqueenii. Next base: position 20,437,602 of record NC_141567.1, on the reverse strand, counting down.
ATTGAATTAGGTAGAAAAGACTGACTCACTTCCATTCACTTGTAAGGAAATTTCCATTTCTTTACATTAAATCTCTATAATCACATTTTTGAGGACAACACTAATGAACTCATATGAAAAAAAAAGTTAAAAACTAACTTATGTACCCCTTTTCCCCTCAATTGTATCTTGTTTCCCTAAGCAAAATTTTTTTCTGATGCCTTTGTAACATGAGCGTGCAAAGATGGAGAAATTCATGATGTATTTGGTATTTGAAAGCAGTCTGAGAAATAAAGCAATCAGACCGCACTGTGACAACAGCATAACTATTAGGCTGGACAAACTGGCGTAGTATTTGGCCTGTATTCAGGTTGGTAAAGAGGACTTTATGTGAAAGTAAGGATAATATATCTGAAACAGGAGCCTGCTTTTCACTTTCAGTTCTAGTACATCTGACTTGCTCTGACTACGTTTATTCAAAACACAGTGGTAAAGCACAACTTCTTCGAAGTTGTTCTGAATCAATATGCTACCTGTGTGCATGTGAAGAAGCTGCTTAACCTATCAGTGAAATAAAGTTTCTCCCCCATTTTAGTACCTGGCAATTACCAGAAACTTAGCAAGTTAGATAAAAAATGTGGTCTGTAGGCACACAGTGACTCTAGAAGGAGTATATATGCATGTGTGTGGCAAGCAGGCAGTGTTTGTGAAGACCCAAGCCTTTGCAGGAGAAGCTTGATCTAATGTCTCCTGTGCCACGCAAGACAGCAGAGGAAAATAGGGCTGCAGATTGCTTTTGTGCAGAGCAGGATGAAATGAGCGAGTACCACTGGTTCAGTCCATCCCCTGAGCTGCCAAGTTGGGCTGCTCTGGATGCCAGGATTGAATGGAAAGCTGCACTCCCTTGGAACAGGATGCCAGAGGAAACTGGAAAGGCCTTTACCCCTGATGCTGATTTCCCACAGGCAAGAGTACAGACTAAATGAATTTGGCGCTCTGCATGTTCCTCAGCAATTTCAGTTTCAGTGGCTAGGCCTCCTATCTTTGACTTCTTGTGTTAAAAGTTAGAAGCAGCTGCCTGGCTCTGCATGCCTAGCTCACTATCGTTAGCATACACCCAGATTATCGAAAAGCTCCAGGGTGACTCTAGGCTGTTGTGTCCCATAACGCTCTTCTACAGCCTTCCACCTCCTCTCTTTACTGAGTGCATCAAAATATTTTCTCTAAGGTTTTCCTGTGAGATGGGATCAGGTGATAGCTTCAGGACAGCTTCAAATACCAGCCTTACGAAACAGTTGTCTTTCTCAGTGTTAAATAGTTCAGCAGCCTCTCCTGCATTTCTCTGAAAACTGATTGTCTTAAGTGGCTTTTAATAAGCCTGTATTTTTAAGGACAACACAGAACTGCAAAGCATTGTTTTTGTTTGCTCTGAAAGAGCTCTGCAACTCCTTTCTTACTTCCTCTAACAAAGTTTCAACACATTAAAAAAGTGAGTCGGTTGAAAACATAAACCAGCTTCATTTACAGCCCTGCTTAAGTCCTCAACCTAACATGCAATTCCAAAGAATAAAATTAACAGTATTGATCCTGTCTAGATCTAACAGACTATACTAACTGAGGATAACAAGTAAGCAATATATATATATATATATATGCTATAAGTCTCTCAATGTTAAAATATTTGAAATAAGCACAGGGCAGGAATTTCTAAAATGAGTAAGCAAGATTTAAAACTTACATTTCCCAAAAGGAGTGAAGTCAGAAAGAAAGGCAGAGCTACTCCTCACTCCTTTTAACTGTCTGGTTCAGGATCAAATAATAGGATTCAGCTGCAAAAGAGTTAGAGTTAAATTGATACCGTGGAGAATCCAGGTAGCTGACGAGGCTATTTAGCATGCACTTGAGTAGTATTAGCTGCTAGAGAGAACTAAACCTCAGTAAAACCTTCTCAGGTTTTTCTGTGAAAGGCTTCCCTTCCTTCCCTTTTCTCCCCAATCTATACAGAGATAATAATAATGCAGAGGTCACAGAAATAAAGCTTCTAATAAACATCTACAGAGTTTAGGTATTGTAGCTAAAAAGCCTTTAAAGCAAAACTGTACTTATGTGATGGAGAGAGGGTCTACTATGAAAAATATTGTCTTCTTTTCCCTCTTCACTGTTGTCTTTGAAACAGGTATAATCAGCATAGCTAAATATTCTCTTTCCATATTTTTCCCCACTATTCCTCTCTTTGCTTTTGCTGAGTGAGGAGGGAAGAGGAAGATGCCAATATGTTTAAAAGATAAATGAGCATTGCTTTGAATGCTCATTGCTTTGAATGGTTGTGTTGCACTGAAACACGGTCAATAAACTAGGGGAAAAAAGTTTACAGGAAGAAATGTGAATCAATTTGTGACTTCCACAGTTCATTAGAAATGACATTTTGCTGAGATTAAGACAGTGAGTTGCCAGCCTGCCCAATCTGTGATCTTACTGTAGTTGAGCAGAGGGCAATTAACAAAAAAATATCCAAACTACAGCATGGCTGTTCCACTCAGCATCGTTCACAGAATACAGTGTTCAGGGACTGCCTGTTCTACAGGGTGAAAACTTCGGGCATTTAGTGAAAAATCAGAAACTGCACAGAATTCTCTTTCCACAAACTGTCTTCCTTTTAGTATGGAGGTGGTACTCAGGTCCAGTGTAATGAGACCTGTTCGTACTGGAAGTCGTGTAGGTCTGTAGAAGATTTTTCTGCAGTAGCACATAGTTCTCTGCAGGACACTGGAAAGGATTTGTATGTGACATAAGTTGTTCATAAACAAATATTTTGCCAAACTGGAGTTCTTTATAAAACATACTCACAATTGGATTTCACCTGAAAAGAAGGCACCTTTAACCATTTAAAACACAACTGTTGCATTGTGTTATTGTCTGGCACATCCAAGAGCAGAACCCTGGAACTTGTTTATATTGGACATGTGGCTTCTACTTCTGTTTTATAAATTAAGCATGTTCCAACTTCCCCCCACCCCCTTCCAATCTTGGATCAGCTGTTTGGAAGTCAGTGCCCACAGAGCCAAAAAAATACTCTGTTGTTCAAATTCAGGACAACCTATGAAGGGTCCTTTCTGTAGAATTTCTATAGGTATACTTTTTTCCTTTGTTACCCACTTGGTTTTTACGAGGTAGATTCGAATGGGCAGTGAGATCATTATCTTGCTGTTCGGAGTTTAACAATAGCCAGACAATGTGGGTTATTTAAGTGCAGGCACTGAAGTCAGACACACATATCCTGTGTTTTTCAGGTCTTGCAGATTCAGCAGATCTTACAGAGCCTCCACTTAATATAAAAGAAGAGTCTTTAAAAAATTCAGAGTGCCACAGTTGTAGTTACTGGTAGAAAAACGACCTCAGAAGCTTTTTTTTGCAGCTGTAACATAAAAAGCATTTGCTAACCAGGAACTTGGCAGAAGTCAAATGGTATTAAAGTGAGCATATCCTGAAATGACCCCTAGTGCAAGGAAAAGATTTTCTGTAATCAGTTGCAGCACTTCTGTAGCGCTCTTAGGAATTCTAGGCAAAGTACTTGGGGCTGGGCATCTGTTGACATTGCAGTCATTGGATCAATAAGCTATCTTAGATTTATTGCACACTGTATTTCTACCAGACTGCACTCTATTATTTGGTTATAAGTTATATGAGTTTTTGGACTAGAGGCATGTGAAGAAATCCCACGAGAGAGCATTGTGTTGCCGCTACGCGTTTTGCAGCTTTCCGTCTGCTTTGGCCCCGCAGCCAGCTAGAGTACCCCTGGACAGCAAATCCACAAGCAGAACGGGTGTGCTGGTTACGTGCCTTTACTGCTTTCAACAGTAGCTTTTAAAAGCGGTCAAGGAGAGGCAGAAATGCTAACCACTTAGTTCCAGAGTAGGACCAGCTGAGGCACAGCAGCCAAAAAGGATGTATTGAGCTTTTTAAACTAAACAGCTGTCAGTATTTCCACCAGAGGAACTTACAGTGGAGCCAGATGAGAGGGCTTAGAACGCGACAGCCTAGTCTGTCTTCAGATGTTTCCTGCAAAATTTTGCTGAAGTGGTGAGCTGTTTGTTAATACATCAGAAATGCTTGTTTTGCAATTTGGAGGTAAATTAATGAAATTACATTGGTACAAATTCACATATTAGACTGGAGCTTGATAGATTCTTGAAAAACTTCACAGTGCATATGGGGCTTTCCTGCATTCTTAGTCTGGTAGTTTAGGATCCTGCTATAACAAATATGAACAGGGATGCTGCTAAAGCCTCACTGAACCACAGACTAATTCTTGTTATATATTGTAGGGACTTACTGAATTTAAATTTGCAATTTCTTTTAAATACTAGCAGAAGGACTGCAGACTAGCATTAATACATGATTGCCTTGGCAGTTTTTGATTGTTCTGGAGATTGGTATGTTTTCCAGGACCAATGTGAATTGTGTGCAGCTTTCTTATGCGTGCATGTGAAATTCTAATAGAGCACTGAAAGCCCCTCTAAGTCAATGGAAATTTCCACTTGGTGTATATATATGTCCATACAAGCAGTGCCAATAGAATGTTGGCAGATGGCTAGTCTTACTGTGTAATAAATCCAGGGTGTATTTACAAAGTATGTTTTTTAAATTCTCAGAACACAGCCAGAACAAAACTGCATTTCTTAGCTACCCCAAAGGATTACATCTCCGCCAGGATTCTCACTGATACATTCCCCCCCCCCCTTTTTTTTTTTGACAGAGATGTACAGTATTTGCACCTTTCATTTCCCCCAACTTTTAAATAATTCTTGGAAACAACTGAATGCTTCTCACTAATGTTTTAGAAATAGTCCTTTTCAGATTGGCAACATCTGCACCAAATTCTAGTTTAAATAGAAATATCTGAGCAAAATGATGATCAACCAGAAAAGCAAATGTTTTGGAATTTATAGATGCACCTACATAGTATTATTATCATAAATACACCTATAAAAATGGATTTAAAAGCTCATTTTTTTCCAACAAATGTCTGTAAAAATATAGAATTTGATTGTGGGACAAAGTCATTCTATACCATGGGTTTAATAGATGCTGTGGTGTGGATTTAATACAATCAGTTTTACTTCAACCTATATGATACGAAAGACTATGTCTAGCTAATAACCTACCCATTGTCTTAAAAAAAACCCCTGTCACTGTCCCTAATAAGGAAACGTATTTTTTTTAAAGCACAGCATTTTGTATTTCATTTGGAAGAAACCACTTCCTCCCCTGCCACCTGCACATATAGTAAGCATTGCATTGATAATATACATCAAGATGTTTTTGCACGCAGTTAAAGATCACTTCCAGCGAACCTTAACTCTGATTCTGTGCTGGCACAGCTTTGAAGGGGGAATAGGGCTGTTGTGGCCAGGTAGGTTAACTGAGCATTGCTGAAATAGTGGGACATGCTGCCTGGAGGGAGGATTCTCCCTCTCCCCACTATCTCCAGTGCATACCCGCTCTACAGAATAGCTGATGCTGTTAAAAAGATAAGTTTTCAAATGGCAGACAAGTATGATAGGTGCCAGAGTTTGTAGAGGGCCTGAAACAGTAGCTTTAAGAGGAGAAATGTCTCAGTTCATAACAGTGAGTTTTAACAGATGCTACTGAAGGTATTTTAGAGGTTTGGCATCTGTGTATGGTATTCAGACCCATTACCTTTTGGTCAGCTTCATCTGTGGTGTAGATCCCACACAATCCGCAAACTCTTAAGTCCAGAGAACAACTGAAGATAATTGTGATGTTTACACCATCAAAATCTGTTCAAAACTATTTGTTAAAGTAAGAGGAAACTGTACACATATATCACAATTCCTCTGTAATCCTAATATGATGACTGATGAAGGAGCTGTGGAAGCACAGGTAGACTAGCAGGAATGTAGCTGAATGTTGCGGGATCACAATGCTATTCATGATTCATTCTACTGTGGTAGACATCCTTCTCTCTAAACTAGAGAGACATGGGTTTGATGGACAGACCACTCGGTGGATAAGGAGTTGGCTGGATGGCCGCACTCAGAGAGTGGTGGTCAACGGCTCAATGTCCATGTGGAGACCGGTCACGAGTGGCGTCCCTCAGGGGTCCGTGCTGGGCCCGGCCCTGTTCAACATCTTTGTCGGCGATATGGACGGTGGGATAGAGTGCACCCTCAGCAAGTTCGCCAACAACACCAAGTTGTGTGGTGCCACCGACACGCTGGAAGGGAGGGATGCCATCCAGAGGGACCTTGACAGGCTGGAGAGATGGGCCCATGCCAACCTCATGAAGTTCAAGCAGGCCAAGTGCAAGGTCCTGCACCTGGGTCATGGCAATCCCAGGCACAAACACAGGCTGGGCAGGGAATGGATTGAGAGCAGCCCTGAGGAGAAGGACTTGGGAGTGCTGGTGGATGAGAAGCTTAACATGAGCAGGCAATGCGCCCTTGCGGCCCAGAAGGCCAACCGCATCCTGGGCTGCATCAAAAGCAGCGTGGCCAGCAGGTCGAGGGAGGGGATTCTCCCCCTCTACTCTGCCCTGGTGAGACCCCACCTGGAGTACTGTGTCCAGTTCTGGAGCCCCCAACGCAAGAAGGACATGGACCAGTTGGAGAAGGTCCAGAGGAGGGCCACGAAGATGATCAGAGGGCTGGAGCACCTCTCTTATGAGGACAGGCTGAGAGAGTTGGGGCTGTTCAGTCTGCAGAAGAGGAGGCTCCGGGGAGACCTGATAGGGGTCTTCCAGTACCTCAAGGGGGGCCTACAGGAAAGATGGGGAAAGGCTGCTTAGTAGGGCCTGTTGCGATAGGACGAGAGGTAATGGTTTTAAAATAGAGGGGGGTAGATTTAGATTAGAAATTAGGAAAAAATTTTTTACAATGCGAGTTATAGAACACTGGAACAGGTTGCCCAGAGAGGTGGTGCAGGCCCCATCTCTGGAAGCGTTCAAGGCCAGGCTGGATGAGGCTCTGAGCAACCTGATCTAGTCAGGGATGTCCCTGCTCCTTGCAGGGGGGTTGGACTAGATGACCTTTGAAGGTCCCTTCCAACCCTAACCATTCTATGATTCTATATTCCCCAGCTTTCTTAACATCGCGTCTGCAAGTGAGTTCAGATATCACACAAGATTGGGATAATTATCCATGCTAAAAGACTCTTTTGCCATTTTTCTACAATTTCTTTCCAACTTGAGTGAGTGTTGGCATCTCCTTTCAGTCTGTGGGACAGTATCGTTAATAGCGCCATCTCATTGACCAAATCAGACATCATTTAAACCAGCATCTGTTGGAGCTTGGAGTTTAAATGTAGAAGTATAACTTTTGGGGAGCTATTTTAATTAACATATCTCACTGGTGCCTTTCAGAGGATAAGATGGTCAGGCAATGCCGTCTTTGCTGCGCTCGCTGAAGTAAGCAAATATTGTACAACAGCTGGCACAAATGCTTTACCAGGAACCTTATCCCAGCAACTGGGACCTTGTTCCCTCCAACTGGGAAACGTAGAGATGAAATGTGTTTAGGAACATGACTGTCAGGTACCTTACACTGTCTAAGGTGATAATTTATGCAGCTCTCATTAGATAATGCAGAAACAAAGCTGTAATGACAAACAGCTTTTAAACACTGCTTGTCAAAGTACAGATGTTCAGCACCAGCATCTTGTAAGCAAAGTTTCAGGCAGTCCCCACTGGGATGTTCTTTTTGAAAACAAACAAACAAACAAAAAAAGAACAGAACACTTTGTCATTCTGTTCCTTACCCTCGCTTCAGCATATGGAATCGAGCAGTATTTCTGGTCAGCAGTGGACTGAGCAAACATATCTTTTCTCTCCAAGTGTGAACTCTTCTCTGGCTCGTACCACAAGATCCTAGATGGTGAAGGGCTGTATTCATTTTTACAGACTGTTTTGCTAACATTGCTTACTGGTGAAAAGCCGTGTAGAACTCACCTGTTTTCTCTGTGTTTCTGCATGTTATTTTTTTTGAGCAGTGTTGCCTCTGGAGAAAAGAATATCACTGACCTTATCACACTAAAATAGTCTCTGTAATGATACACTATTTTAAACCTACATCTTTGACTTGATACTTCCTTTTCCCTTCCCCATCATTTAACATGAGATTGTTTAATAGGCTGCTGTTAATGCCTTGAAGTTTTAGGGCTCTATAATATAAAAAAGAAAAGTCATACTTCAGCTCTTTCCCTGTGCTTGATAGTATAATAATAAGGGTTTGAGTACTTTTCCCCCCTCAGTCTAACATCAAACTTCTCAATGAAAGAATCCTCCTCTTCCTTTGTCCTTATCTTGACTGGTGTTTATAGACTGTTTCCAGGAACATAGTTCACTTTTTGTATGCAACAGAGTACTCCCTTTTCAACATACAAATCACAAGATTATTTTTTGCCACTAAGACAAAAATTGCTAAAATCTATTTTTTTGTCGTGAAGAATCTAATAGGTTACAAAAAAGGTCTGAGGGAACACTATCTGGCTGATGTTCTGCTTTTGTAATGAATTCTTGGAAAAGCAGCTGTACTTTCTGAAGATATATCACCAATACCCTGCTTTGTGCTGCTAAGGTTAGCACTTGTGGGTGAGGCACAGACTAATTATTTTGGGAAAGCATATGCACCTGTGCTGAACTTCTGTACCTGTGTTTGCCTAAAGCTGCTTTCCACGAGCCAGCTCAGGTCCTGCGTGTAGCGTACCCTTGGACACAGCCAAGTTATAGTTTACATTTCTGTATTATACACCATAAACTGGATGGGACCACTGTTGTTTGCAAGAGACACACACTCAGCACAAGCTACATTTTTCTGGTGTTAGCATGAAAATTGCTTTCTTAGATGTTTAGATGAATGTCTTGCAGAAAGGCGAGGAACTAATGTGATTGTTACACTTGATAGTTTTTGTTCTTTGAATGCTTTGAGGAACCGAGCTCCACACTCATTTGCAAAGAAATCCAAGTTACCAGTAACTGTTTTCTCAACTAAGTAGTTGTAAGGAGGCTGAAACATTCTCAGGGCTGCTCTGCAAGTTCAGTGGTGTTCCCTTGATGAAGGAAGTGATTGTGCTAGCACACTTTTCGTTTGAGTACATTCATTGCAGTTTCAAGGACAAACACAGTAAGAACAACAGTAACTTCCACTGCACAACCGCTTTTCACTTGGAAATCAGACCACCTTTGGGTTTTTTAGTATCTAATTTTAAATATATATATAGAAATGGTCCTAAGTTCCTAAGTCAAGCTTGTATTTGACTCTTGTGATTATAAAACGCAGTTGCAGCTCCTTACCAGCTGTATGCAGCAGTAGTCAGTGAATAATCAACTCTAATCCTTCCAGCTTCTGTGTGGACATGCCTTGTGTCCAGTTCCTTCTCCCATACGTTAAGGGATGGGAACAGGCCCTACCTGCCTCAGCCAGTGGGGTGAATCTGTTCTCTTAACAGCATTTATAGCCTTGCCTATTAAAACAAAGGGGTTACATGGAAAAGGTGGTTAACAGATGTGCGTCTGAGTGTGCAGACAGCGCTGTGTATACAGCTTTACAGTGCTGAGGTTATGTATCTGCTGCAAGGAAACACGGTGTAAGGATGGATAGTTTTTCCTAAGACTAAGATTTCCTCACATTTGTTCCTTATTTACAAAGAGTAACAATCCTAAACTTGAGCTGTAGAAACTCTTACTTTCAAAAGAAAGTAGAAATAAGTTTCAAAGAATTGGCTGAAATTCCAGGTCAAAGTGCTTTGTGCATCACGTCTTTTGTAGGAATAATAAACTGTCCTGTTCGGCACTGTCAAGTTGTAACAGCAGTAGTCGGATCATCTCACCCCTCCGAAGCTAGGCCAGGATACAACACAACTCATGAAGCTGCAATTCCTGTTTTCTTTGGTTTTGTTTACAGTTACTCTGTTGTAACAGAACCTCCTAATTACTCAAGTTTATGAACCTTGCAGCTCTGCATACCGCAATTCCTGAATCCCAGCCTGAGACCCCTCATGGCTGCCAGAGTTGTGCTCAGCAGGAGCTAGGAATACAGACAGTAGGTCAGGTTCAAATCATGGTGTAGTTCCCAGGTTTCGGACTAAATTGACCAAGAGTCCAAATGGAAATAAGAACAGCTTGAAACTTCTCTGATCTTTAATTAAAGTAAAAATTATGTCTTCTGCATAGGGTTTTGGAGCAGATTACATGACAGGGATATCTTTTAGAGTTTCACAGTCATAGTTCAAAATAATGTGCATTTCCTATTATATTTCACAGACCTTTTCCATCGCATGAAGTGTCTCCTGAAAAGTCTTTGGTCACAGTAAAATCCTGTATTTTGCAGAGTATTTCATTAGTCCCTCTGCTTTGGGCATGCAAAGTGTGGGCAAACCAATTTCCTGCGTACGCAAGGAACAGGTGCACAGTGTCAAAAAGCCAGAAAGGCCAGCAGGTTTCCTCTCCTCACCCAAAAGAGCAGGCCTGTTAGAGAATAGACCTGCTCACTTCTTAAACAAAGTAGTGTAGCAGAGCATGAATAAACGTGCCTGAGGCACTGGTAATTTACATTTTGGCAAGTAATAGGCGTCTTTCTACTACAACTTGGCTACCTTTACAACAACAGCATTTTTACATGTGTATGACCTGTAGAATTCAGAATCTCTGCTAAGGAATCGCTCACGCAGTAAAATGGTTTACATGGCAAGAGGCTTTTAAAGTACCTCTAGAGAAAATGGTGGCTGCTAGGCAGCCCTTCTAGCGTGATTCATATGTATAAACCACATTCTGTGGTGAGACATAACTGGTTTTAACACTAGACTGTTCTGTGAAGGCAAGCAGTAAACACGTGGGCGTGGCATGAAAGGGAAAACAGAGCTATACTTGATAAAGAGGCCATGCTTCTATGTATGTATAGTTTGGTACACTTCAACATGGAAAAGGTGTTCATTTCAATACTACTTTGGAAAAGGAAAGTATTGAAAATAGTATTTCCTTTTGAAAAAAGGAATCCAGTTGATTTATGTATGTGAGTACATGATGAGATAGTTGCTTCAAAAGTAGAGGTGTTTTCAAAGTTAAATATACCAGGATGCCTGTGACAAAGCTGCCTTTGAAATATGTCTGTATTCTACTTCAGATCTTAGCTTGTCAGTTACGTTTCACATGCAGAGTCATACTCAGATAGTTGGCTCCCGGCTTGTACTCCTGCACAACCAGATACTTCATTCATTCCTTTCCAGCACACACCACGGCCTCTCTCCTATGCCATGACCCCACCCGTCAGACACAGCTGGTGAGGCTGCTCTCCCCAGTGACCCTGCGGCCAGATGTCCTGCAAAATGATCATAAAACACGGAGAGGAAGCGGGAGCTGAGCTGCACCTAGGCTGTGTTACACTGCGGGTATTAGTGCTCGGAGAAACGGTGCTCTAGCAGCAACGCTGCTCTACTGCAGTCTAATGAAAGAGCCTCTCTTCTGTCATATGATGTACCCCCCTCCATGTGACTTGTTGGTGCCTGAAGTCTTGCAGGCTTGGGGAGAAGTTGCTTGGCAAGCCTGTCAAAGGAGGAACGCTGAGAGAATCTCATTGCAACATCTCATTAATAACCATTTATTTCTATTTTGTATAGAATATGGCTGCTTTCAGAAGCAGCTTGAGACATTGGATAGGAGCCTGATTTTTTCAGAGAACTGGGTGTACATCCCTAGAGGTTCACTCCAGTGAGTAAAACGTTGAGACAGCAAAAATTAAAAGACAACCTAATCAGTGATGATTGTTGAAAGCCTTCTCTTACTTATTTTCTGCTTATGTATGAGAATGAGGCCTAGATGTGTATGTGTTTACACACATACAAGTTTTAAAGAATTAACACATAGAAAAGACTGAAAAACAAGCTGAAACTGGAAAGGAACACGTAACTGGTGCTCTTTTTCTTTTCATGCAGCTGCGGTTGAAGGAGAGACTGCTAGATGGGGAGATGCAAAATAAACAGGGAAAATATTGTCAGAATAGAACATATAAAAGAGACTTGCAAGCATTGAATGTTGAACTGCAAATATTATCTTTTCTAAAAAGTTGACCTGCTTTAAAAGTGAGCACATTAGAATAGGAGTGCAACTGTTATCATAGAATCTGACTCCTTTATTAAAAACAAAACCCTGAATCCTGGTTTAAACAGGAAGTGTGGCTTTGCAATCTGGCAGAAGATTTTCTGAAGCGTATGCAACAGGTTTGTGCATACCTTGAACGGTAGCTGCCTGGTGTCAAGCAACAGACTTACTGTTTGATTATCAGCCCATAAAACGACTTTCCAGAGCTGCCTGTTCCCTGAAGCTGGGTGCTCTGTATGGTCATTGGCTGATGCTGCTCATAAACTACTTCACACCACAATCCATCCGGAATGGGAATAAAAATGAAAGGAAATTCCAACTCCCTCTGTCCTCCATACAGTTGCAGTAAACGCTCAGTATCTGATTTTTCACTCAGCTTTACAGCTTTAGCTGTACTTAAAAATGCTGAAGTCCCATGTTTCATGCATGCTGTGTTACTGTGAGGTTGTGGATTAAACAGTTCAAAAGTTCACAAAGAGACATTTCACAGTTACAGCCAAAGGCAACTTTACTAACCTCCGTTTGCTTGGCTTCTAGCAAAATGAACTTTCATCCTGTTCCCAAATCCTGGGAGATGCTGTGCACATAAAATGTCATAACTTACCTGCAATGTTTATTCGTGCCAAAGTATGTGGACTCCAGTTGGAGGCAGATGACATTCAACATCCTCCAGAACTCAGATAAATAAAGTACAGGTCTCAGTTTAGATGAATAATCCTTTAGTATGTTATTTTGCATAGCAGGACAACCTTTCATTAAGTTGATAAGCTTTGCTTTTACAAGCGCGTTTCTGTTTTTAGTAGAATAGGATAATAAAAAAACCATTGATATGTCAACAGAGGAGAGACTGATTCATGGGGTCATATGATTCCATCTTGGCAGTTATTCATGCAAGTGCTGGGTAAAGCTTACGGAGCAAAAGTTTCACAATTTCAGGATTAATTCACCCACAGTTCACACCAGATGAATATAATTTGTCATTACCTATTTAGCTGCCCTCCCACTTAAAACATTCCAGTTGTCATACCAGAGATCAGGAACATTACCATGCATTTTTTTTTATGAAAGCCACCACTAAAATTATTTGTGAGGTTGATTTTCATTGAAAGCAGTCTAAACCACAACAGAGGTCGTTTCTGTGTTCATCATACAGACAAAAGGATGGTTTGTGATGTTTCAGTTTGATTTCAAACGTTCTTGCAATACAAGCGTCTTCAGGTTCAAGGTTTTAGGTTTGATCTACCCACTTAATTCTGCTACGCGTATAACTTCTCTGTGTGAAGGCCACACCGTCGAGAGTGAACCGCTTGACGGTTAGCCTATCAGCTCTGCTGGTATGTAATCCCAGGTTTCAGGAAGAGGTGACACGGATTGAAAGAAGGAAGGGAAGTATCCTAAAGTGAGCATGTCATCTTTTTTTCCCCACTGTAGGAGTGGGATGGAGAAAGACAGGATGCCAAGAGTGCAATACTCTTTTAGAGCTCCCATGGAGCTGTTAACAGTTGGATGTCTGATCCGGAGCTGGTTTGAGTTTGCAGAGTGGGCTGGGCAGCAGAGTGAGCAATTCTGAGGTGGCACAGGAAAGATCCAGACAGCCGTTTGTAATGGAAACCTTGTATTTCTGTCGGTACCTTAACTACCCATTCCCTGTAGATGCATTTGGTTCAGTTGTGTCAGCTATGGGTAAGATTTTTTTTTTCCTTCTGGAGGAGGGAGAATCAAGTCTGGGGAGTTTTCTTTCTTGGCTTCAGTTGCTGTCTGCATAACAATTTCATTAATCACCTTATTTGCTCTAACAGAGGGCGACTGTTGCAGCTGAAGTCATCAGCTTGTAGCCGACAACAAGTTAGCATGCTAGGACAGAAGTAATGCAAGACTGCAAATGACTAAACAAGATCTCAGTCCAGCATATATATTAATCAAGGTCCATATTATTACTTTCCTTTTCATTTTTAACGGGACTCATTTGATAAAACCGGTGTTGTTTATTACATATATTTGGACAGCCCTCCTCTAGTCCCTTGTCACTTTAAAAGGTTTGAATTGTCTCATCAATATGACAGAAAAAGAACAAAATCCCACATACCTTCATTGCACTTAGTCTCTGTTATGTTTTCAGAGACCACACGTCTCTGACCTGTGCTGAAGACACAAGCTTTGTACATGAGGAATGAAGAAAGTCCCTTAAAACAACAAGTTTTTGGCTCAAGGCAAGAATTCTAGGTTGAAATTCCTTTGCTGGGGTGATGCAATAGGTCAGATTTGCTGATTAGCACTTATATTTTTTGATTTTGCAACCCTAGTATTCTTTTGAAGTATATTTATTAAAAAGTATAATTGACCAATAGAAAAGGAAAAAAAAACAGTCCCCCATCTTTTAGTTTTGTCATTCAGTAATACCCAGATGTGTTTAGAGGCTCTATTTATGGTGGGTTTTTTTCACTTATTTTCTATTCACTGTAGAGGTTTTAATAATCATCCTCCTTTCTTCCATTCCTAGATCTGAGTAGAACAAATTAGAGAAATAGAGTAATTAAAGGGCTACTGGACTGAGCCCCAGCATCCCCCTCTTTGCAAAGAGTCCAATTCTTCAGTGTGGTTTGGAAATGACATGTAGCTAAGACACATCTTCCTCCCCAGAATTCATCACTTCATAATTTCATCACTTCACAATTTAATTATCTTGCGTTTAAGTGAAAAGTCAAAGGGTCACCTATTGATCTCTGTTCTTGGAACAAGCCACAGGAGAGAAAAAAACCAAGTGGAAGTTGCTACTCCTTTAAATTAGTGGTATTTCAGCTGTTTTACTGAGCACTAGTCCAGGATTTAATGCCTCAGAGATAAGGAGACTCAGTAAGAGTTTTAGAATTACTGAACAGAAATTACATACAGCAATTGCAGGTGTTTAACGTTGACGGGAAATCCAACATTTGGTTCACATTGTTTTAGAACATAAGCTGTTGGACACTGAGGCTGTTGCCTTTCATTTTTCAAGAGTTAGGCCTGTCACTGGTACTCGGTAAAAGAGCATTGTTTACTCACAGATTCCAGCAGCCGAAGCAAAAAATGCTGCTTTTCTAATAGGGTGTGGCAAAAGTCCATGTCAACAAAGGCATTGCACTTAACGAGAGCATGGTCGACAGAAGTTATTCCTCTGGGGCAGACGGGATCCATTCTAGTCTGCACACTCATGCAGACATGGAAGTTGTCCCTGCAAGGCAGGGTACGTTTCTGACCCCGTGGGTATCCTGATGGCTCAGATGTTCCTCTTTGCTTAGATAGGAGGTCTCCATTTTGGTTGCGCATCAGAACTTTGGGGAAGGAGAGCGAAATGGTGAACGTTAAGCTTTAGAGTTAAGACAGAATTGACACAACAGCAGCATTAGATAACAATGATAAATCTATATAGAACGGTAAGGAGATTTATACCTTATCCTTGAAATTACATGCGTTGTAAACACCATCTCACATAATCATGTAACGCAACCATTTTTCTGGCGGATGGATTCCTGCCTTACTAAGAGGCAGCTGAAGTCTTGCTTACTCACAATTGTACAGACTAAGAGGTATTGCTGTACTGATTTAAAGTGCATTTAAAGTGTACTATCAGGGCAGTTACATAGCAAGACTACAGCAAATACGACAGGAAAGAGTCAAAAGAAATACCGTGTGTATCGGTTTTAACAAGGCAGGAATGCAGTTGCTACCACAAAGTTGTGCGTTAGTTTTTCCAGCCATCGAAAGAAAACTTTACCTGCCCTCTGAGACACAGAGAACATCTTTCATGCTCATTATGCTTCTGTGAGGAGAAAACATCCACATGTATCTCCTTCTTACCTGGCATGGCTAACATGGATACCCAAGGTATTCATGAGCAAATTTACATCCAAATTTACATCACCTGTGTCTCACTGTTAGAAGTAACTTACAAGGGAGAGAAAGGAGAAAATCAGGTATGATGCATTAAATATTTTAACAGATTCTCAGCAGTATACATATAAAGATATTATTTAGAGCTGTTTGGCTAAATTTCAGTGCTTTAGACACCAACAAGAATATTGTTTCTCTACCTTCTTGCCATGGCCACTAGCTGTTTTATGATGGGGAAGTGGGGAGGACAGCAAAGACAAGGATGCCTTCATCTCCCTTCACTAAGTGAACACCCTTCATTTTGCTCGTAGTTGCAGATAGCCTGTGACCCTTGGCTAGAAGGATGATGAGGAATCTCTAAGCCGTAAGACTGTTTTACAAATTACACGTATCTCTGTTCCCACACTTTCACTGTCTCAGCCTTTAGTTTCAGAGTTGTCTTTCTGCTAGCTTTTCTGTTCCACTGGGTTCTACTGATGCATCAAATTGAGTTGTCAGACGCACACATTCTTACCTAAGTGGTGAGCAGATGACTATGTTAATGAATTATTCAGAAAGTTATAAAAGCACCTTTGGTTCAATGCTTTTTCCAGCTAATTCAGCCTGTTACTTCTAATAGAGAGGATGTATTTCAGAGATTTGTGCCTATATATTTAGAGTCCATCATAAAAGTAAGGAATCTTGAAGGCCAAATTCATCTTAGTGATTTTGTATCTAATTGGGTCTCAAGAAAAAAATAACACACACAAATGTAACTATGTCTACACAGTACCAGTTTGGATATAGTCTGTATAATTGACTTCAGAGCTTCACAAGCCCCTGCCCTAGTGCAACTGATTTTTTTGTACTTTCAAAAGAGGAAGGAACATACAAGACAGGGAGGAGTTGTGTAAGGAAGGGAGAAGAGATAAAGTGTGAACTCTTCAGAAACCAGAAAATTACAAACTGCACAGGAGAAAGCCTAACGTTAGCAGTTACAAGTATGACGTATCTTAGCACAAGGGTACAGTAAAACAAGTAGCATCAGACTCTCAGTGCTCAGGTCTACAGACACAGATGGGGACTTCAAACTATGGAACTCCTGGAGAGGGAGGGAGGGAGGGAGAGGGGGGGAGAGAGAGAGAGAGAGAGAGAGAGAGAGAGAGAGAGAGAGAGAGAGAGAGACTGCAATTTAAATGTAGCTAGAGAGAAGAAAACCAAATACAATTCACGATGTATCCATGGAACTGGAACACACAGTATCAGTCCAGAGAAGATCATAAAAATACATTTTTGGATAATACACTTGGTCTTTCTGGTGTGGACTTTGGGTTGGTTGCTTCTCTGCCATGCCAGTAGCGTATCCTTGTACTTTTTGAAGGGAGAACTCAACACAGACACAGTGTTTTGAAGGGCTGCATCACTTAAAACAGTTTGCAGAATTACTCAGGAGGACAAATGTATAAGGACACTAAAGCAGCTTAGCATTAGCACTGGAAAATAAGTTTCTTGTACTTCAGATGCTGTGGGGAATCACGTACGACTCCTTGGGCCACACTGCAATGCTAGAGGGCATATTCTTGGTCACAGTCTCAGCATAGATATAAAATCTGTTCTGAGATTTCTCTGTGAAGGGGAGGATAGATGTTCAGGGTCCTTACACTTGCCAGCCCTTGTTGGCTAGCTTTGAATATCCTTTGTGCTTATAAACACGGGGAGTCCAGTGGAAGTTGAAAACACAAATAGAATAGTTCCCATAGAAGATCAGATCTCCAGTTTGTCGCCTAATAAAAATGTCAGGCATTTAATCTTCATGGAGGGAAAGCTGCCAAGAAATGTTAATGAAGAATATTAATAACTTTGCATTTCTTTATTGGTGAGAACTATAGAAACTATAATTTTGGTGAACAGTTTTTCACTGACGAGTAGGCTTTTATGAGGAGCAGAACTGTATGTCAGTTAAACTCAGCAAAAAGTTTAGGCTGATTTTTTTTTTTTTTTTAATTTCAGAAAAGTTGTGATAGCCTGTTTCATTGATTAATTTCAGATTAACATTGTCATTGTGTTGAAAATTGTCCCCAAAGCTAAATGAATTAAAATAGTGTTACAAAAAAAACCCTCAAAAGTAGTAAGACATTTTGGTCAACCAAAAATAAAATTACTATGGGCTTCTTGGTTTGCTAAATTCTTCTGCAGTTCAGTTTTTTTAATTTTTCAATTGAGCACAAAGTAAGTTATCCGCATAGCTCTAGCCTTTATTTCACTCTTTCATTCAAAACCTTAGCAAAGGATGTAGCAATATTTCTTTTTATTAAATTTATGGCTATTTCATTTTAAAGCCAATTTGCTGTAAGATTTATTTTCCAGATCCTAGGAAGTAAGTTTGAGCTGCTTACTGGTTGTTTGTCTGAAGTGGTCTGGAATTAGCTGGAAGTGGAACACAGAGCTTAATGTACTGAACACACAGTGATGCCCTTCAGCAGAGATAAAGTGAGAACTAAACAGGAGTCAAGCTGGAGTTAACATGGTAGGCAGAAAATGATTTGGTAAAGATAACGGGTTCAAATTCCACATTCTTAATTCAGTGTGGAAAAATGCAGGGTAAACACCACTGGTATCTTAAAAGTGCTAAGCTATAGAAGCTTAAGAACAGAAAAAAAAAAGAGAAGCAAATGTGGCTGATAAGAGTACAGTAAAGTGGCTAAAATTATTATAAACTGAGACTTAAGGTCTGGGTGACATTATTGAACAAGTTTGAATTAAAGGCCTCAAATATAACTGATAGAGTGGAAGCTGTTAAAAATAGTAAATTGTTTCCATTATGGTGAAAGTGCGTGGTAATATTTTTAAGAAGGACCAGATAGGTGCAAGGAGCATACCCAATTAGTTATTTTGGTTCTTGGGCAGACCTGACTGTGGTTAAGGCTAGGGGGGAGTTTTGCACTACATACGTTTCTCCGGCATCGTAGCCATTATCATTACAGTATCTGACCCTGTATTCGTGGTTTGCTGTTGGAGTTGTTCTAGTTAGTTACCCAGGTAGGTCACAGGGTGTAATCTGTGCTCCCAGATGGAGCAGGACAAGCACTTCCAGAGCAAATAGTAACACACATTCACACTTGCTGCCTGGAAATTCCCCTTTCGAGAAATACTCATATATGTGTAAATAATTCAATCAAAATGTTAAGGTATAAAAAATAAACCAAGGACTTAAATAATGGATACTGTGGTAGCTGTCGCAGCTCCTGCTCAGTAGTACTTTCCTGTGCACACTGCAAACAGTTCCTAAAAAAAGGGTCATATCACAGATAATGGAAGTAGCAGTAAAATGCATGCTTCTGTCAGGAGATGCTGACCCAACCTAGCTCCTTGTTGCTGCCTGACCTGGGGGCTTGGGGCAGTGTTACGTCCCAGCTCTAACAACCTGTGAACTCTGACTGAAGGTTTGCTTGGATTTGGGCATCCATGTCCCACTCCCGTATTGGATTTCTGGTGTCTAGGGACAGTCATATTCACCCTGTAACTTTCCTTTTCACTAAGAACTTTACTAAAACTTCCTCGTTTTCCTCGAACTAGTGAAGCTTAATATTGCTGAATTTGCTGCTTCTGTGAGATGTGGTTGAAGGTAGCTCAGACATTGAAAAGCTATTAGACCCAAAAGTGGGTGGAAAAATATTATTGCATTTGGCTTGTTTCGTTATGAAATGTTACTCTCAAAATTATTAATATAAAATTAACTGGTTTCGATTTATAGGAATTTGGAATTGTGAGTCTTTCAAATTTTTGATCCCTTTTGAAGTGCTTGATAAAGAAACCACCATTTGTCTAACATCAAAGCTATGCATGATTCTCCATCTTGCCCTCAGAAGGTTAAGGGCTTGTTTATAAACAAGAGAAGAGAAATGAAAACTATTCATAAATACATATCAGTGCTATTGAAGGATGACCTTTTCTCTTTTTTTTTTAAGTAACAGCCAGTCTCAAGAAAGTCTTCTTGGCGGAATGTTTTTTCCCAGGATAGCATTTCCTCTCTTGGAGGAAGGCTGCTGCAGTCACATTTCTATTTAACCGTCTGCCCCTCATCCTCCCCACCCAGCCTGCTGATCTGTGTTTCCAAATATACTCTTAATTATGTATATGAAAATGTAAAAATGTAAGAATAGTACACAGCAGCACATTCAGGTTTCTAGTCTGTTTTCATAACAACATACAGTGCTGTTCTGTGAAGCAGCAGAACAGATTAAAGATCACAGAAGATTGTTTCTGGCTTACTGTTTCTGGTTTTGCAGACGCTTGTGGAATTCCCAGGGTACAAATTTCTTTGTTACTGCATGGCCTTGGCATATGCTTGAAGATGCTAACATAACGTGCAGAGCTACTGCATGAGTCAAATTGAAAAAATAGCCCCCAGTACATGGTTTGACTTAATAATACTCTAATCTGTAGGGCAGGGGATATCACATTCCAAGTTGTTCAGATAGGAGTGCCTAATCTTCCCATTGTAATTCTGGGCATGGCTGGTATCACAGGTGTCTCAGCCTGTTTTGGCATTTCAGTCATTAGTGGGGCATTTTTAAGCGTGCTCAGGCCTACACGGTACAGTATCACTTTGAACTGCTGTTCAGATGCTAGGTATCATACACATGAGTGTGTGAAACGGGAACAGATGACTCCAGGTCTGTACAGGAGTGTCACCGTATAGGAAAGGAGTCCTTCAACCTGGATGTGGACTGGGGGAAAGTCAAGAGTGCACTACAAGTATGGTACCAATCAGGCTCAGTAGACATCAGATCTGGTTCCACCATCTCTGCAGTTTTTGTTTCCCACAGCTAGTTTCCTCAGTACAGAGAGTGATTGACAAATACAGAATAACACAAAGGACCTTTATATGATATCATAAGAACTGCCTGGCTCTGCTTGCTTCTGAATCCCTTCCAGCAGGACAGGAGAGAAATGCATTTTTTAATGCTGTTTCTGTAGCCCAGGCGAGTCCGCGGTTTCTTTGACCGTCTGCTCTGGCAGGCAGTAAGCAGCGTACGAGTACCTATGTCTGTGCTCTGAAATGGATTCAGAAGTCAGTGCACCTGCAGATCTCACGTACTTTTGCTCAGTGAGCACTTCAAGTTTCTTAATGCAGCTTTACACATATTTTTTTCTTTGGACTGGGGTGGAGTTAAGGCAGAAGCCAAAAATGTTCTAGCTTGTGTAATTTTCAGTTAAGATCAGTTGAATTTAATTCTCGAATGTGATGTTTTTCCATCAGCTTGTGTAACTCTAAACACAAGTTATGTGACGTCTTGTGCTCTGGCAGAGGAGCTAGAAAGGTCACAGTTTAGTGGGATTTGGAACATGAAAATCCACACCTATTTAAAATTGTAAAAAGAAAAAAATTACAATATTCCTTACCTTTTAAAGGCATCTCTTGCCTGCCTCTCTGAAGAGTAAGGAAGCCTCAGCTGCTTTTTGATTCCTTTATTTTCAAGCACCTTTATCTTTTGGAGACTTACCTCTCTTTGAGACCTGCTGGTACTACTCATAACGCACAAAAATAGCGTCCCTGCCAAAGGGTAGCGTTAAGACTCACAATACACACATTCACATGCTTGACAGGTTTCCTGCCGTATCGAAGATATTTGATAACATTTTCACATTAATTTATAGGATCCAATTTTCCAGTCGTTGTATAAAGGTAAAATTCTGACTTCAGCATTATCTAAGGTGGAACTCAAAATCTTTACTGTGTTGTGCACAGCCACTTTAGTGGTGAGAGCTCTTTGTCAAGTACAACATGTCCACATGTTAGTGCTTATGCAAGAAAGTTGTACTGTGGCTGCATCTTCCCTAATGAGATTAGGCAATCAATTCATATCATCTCTCATTCTGTTGATTGCTTTACTGCTGGTAAAAGGACATTTATATAACTTACCTGCACAGAAAACCACATCCCTTCTGTCTGAGAGATGAGACTGCTGACGGACTGTGAATTTCCACATGCGGTTTTGGAGCAGCAGCTAGGTCTTGTCTTAATTATACCCTGCAGCAACTTTGTTCCAGACTGTGTACTGTTTTTTTTAATGAATAATAATGACTCTCATATCTTCACACAAGGCATCTAACATTTCCTCACAATACAGCTTTTCTCTCAGGAGGTGTTGTTAAACCTCAACAAAGCTGGGAAACACTCTAGAGAGCTTCCTACCACTGCTAGAGTGATGCCAGCTGTTAGAGAGTTTATGGGGGGAAAACCACTTGGCCAAGAAACTTAAAGGCAACTACCAAAAAGATACCAAATCAAAACTAGAGAGCACTGAGGGCAAAAAATAGTTCCTAGGAAGGAGGAGGACAGGGGCAGTAGAGAAATAAACAGAGAAATAGTGGGAGAAAGGCCACATTTTCTTTGGCTCAGCACCCAAATCATCAGCACCATCATCAACATCAAATCAGGCAGGTGAGCAGAAACCTGAATGTTCTCTTCCAGATCTGATGTGCAGTGAGGATAGGGGGAGAGAAGTTGTGCAATACCTTCACCACCTGACTGTGAGTGCTGGATAACACAGATCTTACACAATCCCGCTCCAGAACCTCTTCTCTCATTAGGAACTGGGCTGTCATGCCCGCTGCTGGCTACCAAATGCCAGACATAGAAAAGAGCAGTTGATGCCACGCTCACTAGTTGTTGGTGGTTTTATTCTTAAAGTTTGTGGGGCCCTAAGTTTCTTAGGCTTTAGTTCAAGGAAGCCAACTGAAAGCAGTCATTTTAGTTTTAGCTGGCTTTTGCAGATCACTGAGGAGGTGGCGTTCGTGGTTCTCCACATGAAAATCTCCCTTGTGTACTGATCCTGGAGATAAAAGTTACGGCCAAATCTGTGACTTTAAAACAGATTATTGGCTACTTAGATTGAAGGCTGGCTGGGGTCAATTTTGCTATCAGACAATTTTAATTAAGGTATATGGAATTTCTCTAGGAGGCTAATTTACTTACTTATTCCTATTTGGTGTAGCGTGTGGAGAACTTTTATTTCTTATTTTATTTTGGGACAGAATTTTTGTAGCTCTCTGGGCCTCTTGACTTCAACATTAGAAAGATCAGTGCAAGGAGGAAGTTATAAAAATTACAACTCCAAAAAAATGCTAAGTCCTATAAGATGTTCTAGATTAATAACAAATAAAAAATATGTGACGTTCAGACTCAGTAAGAATCAAAATACGTAGAAGTAGTAGACAGCACATTTCATGATTTGATGCTTTAATTTTTACCGAACAGAGAAACTAAGGATGGAAACAAATAGCACGAGTTGCCCAAGGCTGTGCAACATGTCAGTGATGAAGCTGGGAATACATTCCATTCCCCATCTACCCAATGATGCAACTTCTCTCTAGAAGCCTGTGCTCGCCTCCAGTGCTCGAGCTTCTCGGTCTGCACATCCACCACAGTGCCCAGGTGCAGAGCTCCAGCACAGCCGTGCAACAGCACGGCTATCTGGCCGGTGAGAGATGTTTGCCATGTCTGAGAGCTGT
Source organism: Chlamydotis macqueenii (assembly GCF_036417535.1). NCBI lineage: Eukaryota > Metazoa > Chordata > Aves > Otidiformes > Otididae > Chlamydotis > Chlamydotis macqueenii. The sequence continues at coordinate 20,414,144 of NC_141567.1, read as the reverse complement.
TGAGAAGTGCATCAGGTCACTGGTCCTACATTAAGTGGAACAGGTCATGGGCTTTAAGTTAGCTATTAATAGAAGGCTGCGACCTTCAGTGTGGCACGTTTGTCTAGTTGAAATACACTTCTAAATGAAACCTAAGGCAGCGAACAAGAGAAACCATAGTACCTTCTAGCAAATGCAGAAAACACAGGCATGGCTGTGGAGTGTACAAGGTGAGAGCCTCACATCCAGTGCCTCCAAATTGCTATTTTGCATTTTCACCATAATTGTTTTTAAATAGCTGAAGAGAGAGACTTCATCACACTTTCTGAAGTTCAGCGTTGAGCCAGACAGACGTAGGGACAGCCTGGAGGAATAAGTGAATATTCTGTAGAGCTCAGTACAGATATTGTTGAAGTTGAGAAGTCTGGTGGACTAGAAGAGATAAGAAATGTGACATCCATGAGAGGATCAGGAGCCCAGCATCCCTGAAGATCCAGTTACCAAATAAGGTATCACTGGTTTGATTTACAGTACTTTTTATGGGTTGGAATACCACAGCAGCCTCCTCTCTGGGAGAGAGTAACGCCTCCTCCGTCCTCTTAGTGCCAAGAGGCAGCTGCCTTGCTTCCAACCTTTTTATTCTAACTTTTGCATACAAAAAGCATGGAAAACATTGCTATCCCTTCTCATCATGCCATGTTTGCTTCCTGCAGGTGAACGGCCTTTTGAGTGCAACTGGCAAGGATGTAACAAGAAGTTTGCTCGCTCCGATGAGCTGGCCCGCCATTACCGCACTCACACTGGAGAAAAGAAGTTCAGCTGTCCTCTCTGTGAGAAACGCTTCATGCGCAGTGACCATCTGACAAAGCATGCCCGGCGCCACGCCAATTTCCACCCAAGCATGCTGAAGAGGCGAAGCGGGAGCAGCTCAAGAACAGGGTCTGTCAGTGACTACAGCCGCTCAGATGCCTCAAGCCCCACTATCAGTCCCGCCAGTTCCCCGTAGACCTGACTGCACTGGATGTCAGCACTTTGCCTCTAATACTTAATGTGGAGTTTGGTTTATGTTGCACACGTTTTAAAAAACTCTGTCGCTTCCCCTCTTCAGTTCTCCATCCCCCTTTTAAAATATAATATATATATCAGTACATAGCTGCCTCCCACTGCAATTTCTAGTCAAATTTTCCTTACCCAGCCACACAAATGGCTATTCTAACCTCATGGACAGAAAGACTTACACGTTCCACTTAGTGACTCCTGCTGTCTAAATATTTCATACATTTTGCTACCATTTCCAAATCCTTTTGATTATTCTTTATAAGAAAATGAGAAAAATCTAAAAAAAAAAAAAAACAAACAAACCCCACTTAATTCACCTCAGGTGTCAAAGTAGTTTTGTAAGACCGGATTGCACAAGATGAGCGTACATACACTTACAAATCAACTGTGTTGGATTGTGGCCCCCTTCTCCTTTCTCAGGGATGGATATTTATGTTACACAATAATTACAATGAAGACACACCCTAACCGCAGCCTTACTCTGTAAATATATTTGCACTCAGAAGCTTTTTGTTAGGTTCTTTCACACACTGGGGAAAAAATGAAAACCAACCAAACAATAGATAAACCAAATCAGTACTGGAATGTAATGTAGTACCAGACTCTTGCATTGCTTGTTTTCCTGATGATATACCTACATTTGGGAGCGTCCAAACAGGAGTCTTGTCTGTCTTCAAGCTGCCGTCTGCTTTTGGTAGCACGCCGACTTGCACTTCATGCTGAAGATGCTCCAAAACCAACTTCCGATTGCAGACATTTCTGTGAGGTTAACAAACTTGTTTGTTTGTTTCATGCTAGATAAAATTCTGAGAAAAAAAAAATCTAAACAAGATGCCTTAAGTAAATAACCTAAATAACGAGGAAACATATTTACACTGGGTAACATTTTCTTGCAGGGTGGCGTGGAATCTCAGAGGCATTCTATCATCACTCTCACCAAGCTGTTAAGCTCTCTGCACTGCCTGTTCAGTATGGGACCAATAGAATATTCAAATCAAACTACACTGACTTGAACAATTTTCTTTATTCTTTTTTCCTTTTTTTTTTAAATGAACTATGGAAATAGCATAGCTGAACCGATGCCCACCAAAACTTTTATCAAGGTACTTACCTACTGTACAGCTGTATCTTAGCAAAACAAATTGTCGGAGACAATTGTGTCCTGTTGTAACAGAATCGTGGTCGCTGGTAAAAGGAAGTGAAAATCATAAGGTATCTTCTGACTGGAAAAACAGAATATGCATTTTTAGGTTTTAAAATAAAACTACATTTTAGCTCAGCACTACTACAAGTTTCTCAGAAGTACACATACCAGCCTAAAGTAAGGTGCTTTCATTTCTGAATAACTTTCATAACAAAAAGGGAATCTTGGCTTGTTTTCAGTAACTTTCAAATATTTGACACTAGATAGAGCCCTAGGAAGTATATTTTTGTGTTTTAAGTGGTTGAAAAATATAGCAAAAGCCCAGGAGCATTGTGATGTACTGGAGACTTCGCTGGCAGCAAATACAGTTCCCTTGGTTTGGCTGGGTCTGATGGTGCATTTTATAAATTCAGGTCTTTCTGATTCTGGAATTTTGGGAGTTTTGTTTTTACTCTAGGGTGCAATGCAGTTAAGTGTAGCGTGGTGAAAAGAAACTCTCTATGCCAAGCCTGCCATTTGATATTGAGTGAATGCCTCCACGTTCCAAATGAACCTGTATCTTACTTGCTGCTTTGCATTGATCCAATTTTGCAAGTTTTTATTGTACTGTATATTAACTGTGAGAGGCTAATGTAGATTTCCAAGTAGTTTCATAGGTACTTCCATAATATTTACATTATTCCTAATACTACACATTCTATTAGTTGTATGGCTAGATACTTAAAGACAGTTCAAAGTGCAGATACTTCAGTATTTTTTTTTCACGTTCATTTGCTTCAGATTTCATCTCTATAAAATCTCAGTTTTCTCCTTTCGAATTGGAAGTCACGCAAGGCATAATTCTGTTTCATTTCACAGAAAATGAAAGAACATAGTACTTTTTTTTTTTTTTTTTTTTTTTTTTTGCTAGATGACAAATATTGTTGAGTTTGTGATTTGAGTTGCCTAACCACTGGAGGGGAAAGCCAGATCTGTTTACCTCCACAGGTTTCCCCTTTTCTTTTTTTAACAATCTCATCTACTGAGATACACAATTTGAACAACTTGGTATAATTCAGGTAACAGGGATTCACATTCCAGTCATTTCTGTGACTGCTAGAACTGCTCTCGTGCTCTAATTGTGAAGAGGCATTTAAGATAGCTAGCCAAGGGAACTCTATAGGGCAGCTGCGACTTGTGCACGTACTTCAAAACAAGTCATAAGTACATTTCTCATTAGCATTATACCTTAATAGAGGGATGGGGGGTGGGAACAAAAACAAAAGGAGAAGTGAGTCTCAGCAAAAATCATAGGCTTCATGTTCTAAGCTCAGTTTGTTGTAAAATCATCTTTTTCTAACAAAAGCATAGTTTAATCTTCAGCAATGGAGGAACCACTCCAGTCCATTTATTCAGGGCATAATAATTCAGTGTCAATCAGTAGGTGCATTACAAACAAGTTGTTTTAATAGCCTGGAGAAAGAATATTCACACCAGGTTTTATTAGTACTGAAATTATGGGATATAAAGATCATGAGACAACCTGCAACAGAACTATGTAATCTAACTCAAACACTAAACAAAGTATTTTATGTATATTCCTCATAGATATTACTAATAATTCTCCAAGTTTAAGCAGAAAAATACCCCAAACCTGGTTCAAAGTCAATTTTCCAGTTTAGCCAGTTCATCTGATGAGAAGGCTGTGAGACTAAATATAGACAACATAGCTACACTTTCAGGATATTCTCTGAAATTTGTTGTTAAAGCTTTTTTTTTTTTTTTTTTTTTTTTTTTAACATCATAGCTGTAAATACCTCAGAGTGTGTTAGGCTGACTGTGTTTTAAAATCCTAGCTAGAGTTTCAACTATCTCCATTAAATATTCAATATATGATAGCTTTAGGATAAAATGATGGATTCCAAACCACTAGTAGTTTCCAAAACTGAATGTGAACATTATTCTCATATGGAAAGAGTGTTTGGGGATGCTAGAAAAGAAGCAGAAGCACCAGCAAAGTCATGAGACTCCATGCTCATGATGGTTCCTCCTGAGTTTTGCAGACAGAAGTCTGAACAGCTCGAATTATGTTTTGAAATCTGGGTGCTTACCTAACCTAACCTCAGATTTTTACCCTTTTGTTGTTTCACCCAGCGGTGTAACCTAAAACAGTCCTGGCAGAGCAACAAACAATGCACACTCAGGTAATGCTGCTCTGGCAAGATGCAGATTTCTTCCCAGTCCTCCATTTGGAGGAGTGTGCATCCCTCCTTCTGCCTCCTCCTTTTCCCGTGCAATCTGTTGAGGTGAGTCCTCATAAAGTACAAAACTGCCCTAATTATTTTAATTTCAGACTATAGCAACAGGTTTATTATTGTTAAGAAAGCCTTGAAAGGGTCGCTGGTTTTCTCCAGCCATGATCTAGCTGCTTCTTTTAAAAGTTCAGCTTCACTGCCTTGCAGTAGGAAGCAGGTGCAAGTTAAAATCATTGCTTCACTACCACCGCTCCTCTGAAACTAAAGGCGCTCTGAGAAACTCATTCACCCCTTCCAGTAACCTCGTCCTGTGCAGAGGCCTGAGGTGCATGGACAGCCACATGAATTCAGTTTTCATCCTGCTTCTTAGAAAGCAGTCCTGGTAAACTCCTGGCAGCTAGGTTTTATTGTGGGAGTTGTTTATCTCTGCCAATTAGTTGTTCCTTGCTTTTATAATATACACATAGTATCTGTTTACATTACATAACTGCAAAGGTATATATTCATAACAAGTCATCAGAAGCTTCTGTTTGATGGTAACACCTAATTCCTGTCTGTGTCCTACCCTCTTTACTGCATTAACCCTTGGCTCTGAGAGCCTCCGTACACCTTGAAAACCTCACAACTTCCTCTCCAGACACTCGGCGATCTCCGTTCCGTGCAGCCGGGCAGTAAAAGGCAGCGTGAGGAGCTTACGCGTTCCTAGCTCTTCACATTCACAACTGCTGCTCTCCAGTTCTTTGCCATGAGTTCTACAATTTGTAGCGTGAAGTGCATTGTTGTTCTGGGGAGCATAGTTTGCGAAGAAAGAATAAGGAAAATGAACTCTGCCTACTTAAAGCTTGCCTTTTCATCGCCATATGATTTACTAACTTCATCAGGTGATGCCTACAAACTGACTGCCAGGTGCTCTTTTACTCCACCACACCATCTGTTTGTGCGTTGGGTGCTAACATGCAGTCTGTGTCAGTGAACAGCAACGATGAACGTCTGCTTTTAACTCTTTTGGTGATAAAGCTATAGCCTTAGGCAGAAGAAAATAAACAAGTTATACTTGTTTACCCCATAAGCCAGAATATAGAATGCAAAAGCCCATCCAGTGGTATAGGTTTTTAAAATATATATCTATATATTATATTTATATAAGCATATGCACATAAATCTCAATACGTATGTGTGTGTATTGTACAGTACATGTGTGTATGCACAGATACCCAGCAGTGTGTATGTACTACACACCCAGTAATGAAGGGATGTCTACAGAGCAAAATCAGGTATCCATTTCATTATAACTGAGGATGGGTCTGAGCCACAATCCTAGCTCCAAACACATTGCATTGGGAAAGTTTGAACCTGGTTTTGAAATTTGTGGTTGAGATCCATCTCTAGTGAAGCTGCAGTTACTTGTGTATATGCATTCTGAGAGGGCGCGTGTGCGCACGTGTGCTTTTTCACAAGCGCATGCCTGTGTGTGACAGAGAATAGCGCGCCAGTAAGTGTGCGTGTGTTTACGTATGTACTTACAGCTTTGGTGAACTGTAGTGTTACCGGTCTCGTCTTAACCTGGACAGTTTATCAGCAGCAGATGAATGCTTCTGTGGGTCACTTTTCAACTCATCAAATCACTACATTGAAGTATTACAGTTGTACAGTTACATGTTCATCGATTCTTGCTCTGCTGTAACTTTTTATGTATTTTGTACTGCATAGATTATATATTGTGATAATGTCCTATGCAACAACAATGAAAAAGGGGAAAGAAAAGGGAAAAGGAAGAAAATTAACAACTGTAAAATATTGTCTTAACTTGTATGCATGGTTAGTGACGTTTACATTTTCCAAAATAAAACTTAGACCTATGAAATACTGGTTTTCTCTGAATTTCCTTCTCTATATAAAAGCATCATTTGTTAATATTTCTGCCGTTCATTTGAGGTTTGGTATGTTGCTTGATATCTTTCTTTAAACTTCTCCCAGTGCTGTTGTTTGAAATGGGAGTATTTTTTAATCATCGAGAGAAAGTTTCTGTGATGTTTGTTTTGTACTCTCCTCTGCTTTAACCAGTATTTTATAGTTGCCTAGCGAAATTCCTTGCTCAAAGCTGGTATATACTGTGTTTTTCTTTATGAGATGGTTATGAGATTAATAGGCATGACTTAAACGTCAGAGAGTCAACCATCCTTTCTTTCAAAGCCCAGTTCTGTGCAAATTTCTGATACCATCTCCAAAAGTGGCAGTGTCCTATCAAAACAGTCGTAATTTAATCTCATAGCACTCTGAAATGTTCTTTCCTAATTTCAAATATGAGGAAATGGGAACACAAGAGATTTGAGTGACTTTCTCAAAGACATGAGGCAATGGCAGATGTGTGCCTTTATCCTCCTTGGAAAGTAACACCACATCCCTGGGAAAACAATTGTGCCCTATAATGAATATCTGTCTATAGAACTTTATAACTGATTGCAAAAATAATTTGAAACAGTGGACTGCTGTTGAAAGTTGAGGCTAAAATATCCTTACTAAGCTAGGGGCAATTGTGGGAGCTACTTGAAAATCAGTACATATTCTTGTGCAGGAGGTCAACTGCTGAGAGCCGTTATCTTTAATGACAGGTTTCCTCGTGTATTCATCACCGTGCTGAACTGGCAGTGCTGTTCGTTATCTCTGACACGCGCCAGTTAGCTTGTACATCTGCATGTGCCTACGATCAACTGCTGTTTTATAACATACACAGAGGAATTAGCTGCATCACATAAATGCTTAACTATGTTAATGCAGTAATTAAGGGCTCGTTATCTGAGAATAACGTACTCTTTGCTCGTGCAGTGGATAGCCCTGACTCTTTATTAGTGAGCTCTCACTGGAACAGAAGACAAAATGCTTCTGTCCAGCAGAAAACCACAGGTTTGTTTCATTCTCTTCTGCCAATATTAGCATAATGTGGCCTCTCACTGCTTAGAATCACAGAACGGTTTGGGTGGGAAGGGACCTTCAAAGGTCATCCAGTCCAACCCCCCTGCCAGGAGCAGGGACATCTCCAACCAGATCAGGTTGCTCAGAGCCCCGGCCAACCTGGCCTGGAACGTTTCCAGGGATGGGGCATCCACCGCCTCTCTGGGCAATGTGGGCCAGGGTCCCACCACCTTCAGTGTAAAAAAATTTTTCCTTATTCTCAATGTCTGTGTTTTAACTGGGAAATCCCAGGCAGAGGACTCTGAAACATTCAGGTTGTAAGAATCCTCAGGCAGAAGTTCTGGTAAACGATCTAATACCCGAGTGAGTTGAAGTTCCCTTGCAGACCTTGTGTTTCCAGTCCGTTGAACTTTGTCCCTTTCTGATCCCTGAAGTAACTAACATCACCCTACCCTGGCAGTCTTTCCCTTAATGCTTCCTCAGGTGTCCTCTCATCCCATTTCCAAGCCTTTGTTCAATTTTTGCCTGTGAACAGACAGGCTAGGCAGCTGCTTTAGAAGTCCAGTTCCTTTTTGCTAGTTTGTTCTGTGGAAGGGGTGGGACATGGCTAACCTCTGCTGCTACCCAGTTTTTCTGCTCTGTCTGAACTCACTGTTTGTACCTGGGAGGAAGGTGGTGAGGGGTCTCACTTCACTGATGCTGGAGAAAGTTGATGCAGACTTTTGCTCCTCTTTTCTGCGAAGAAATGAATCTGAAATTTCTTGAAAATACAGGTTACACAACACTTCTAGGCACTGTTTGTTTGTGAAAATAGGCCCTGGAGAGTAGCATTTCTGAAATCTTCCTACATGAAGGACCCGCCTCATGTTTAATAACAGAAGAGCAGTCAAATATTGTTTTCTAAACTTTCTAGAAGAACTGAAAGGACAAACAAATCCTTCTAAAAGGATATGTCTCTTCAGTTTAATTACAGAGTTGTTACCTTGGTACTGTAACATTACGTGTCTCCCCACCCAGACACCCACACTGAAACCTGTACGTTAACACATTCTCATCCGCAAAAGAAACTTCTCTCAGGTTGCTGAATGTATGGGTTTCTGTCTTGCCTGTGACTCAGCATTTGCCATGAAATGTTCATAGACTTGGCAGTAGCCCATCAGTTCGGAAGAGAAGCGATAATACTGCTAGAATTCAGATGGAATTCTCCTATTTACGTTTACCTGTGTATAATTTCTGGCTTCAAAGTAGTCCACCTTGAGGCTCATTGCCTCAGCTTTTCAAGGAACCACACCCATGGCGTGCGTTGCTAGTTGACTGCAAGAGATTGAAGTTAAATAAATATTTCACTTCGTCAAATACACAGTCAATAGGCAGCATCTCCAAAGAGGACCGGACACATCATCTTTTCTGAGAGCGGCAGAGGAGGGAGCTAAGTCAAGCAGTGATTCAAGCTGGCAAGCGCTCCTGTCTAGCGAGCCACAATGTGCGGCTGGCACAGCTAGGAGTATAAAGAGAGAGGGAGGGATTATTTTAGCAGATTTCTCAAATCCATGCACCTAACAAGGGAGGGGAGCCTGGATGCCCAGACATCTGAGCAGCAAGAGGGGAAAAGGGAAGTGTGGATGAACACTTGCTTTGGGAGTCAGATTTGTGCTTTGGGCAACTCAGAGAACAAGATTACATTAAACAAGTCTGGAGGAAAAAAAAAAAAGAGCAAAGAAAAGAGATCTGAGAAAATCTGAGTGGGATTTTAGGCAAGAACAAGCCCCAAACAAAAGCCTAAACACTGAGCTTAGTAATAACTCTACCTCACCAAGAGAAAACAGCTCTAGAGTATAATTGCTGCCTCATCATAATTGTAAATAAAGGATCAACCTGTCCTACCTGGCTGGCACCGGCAGGAGTTAGATTTAATCTTTGCTTCCCACTGGCTGGAACAAATTCAGCAGGAAAAGAGGGGTTGGCATCAAGGGCTGTGCCAAGAGAGGCTCTGAGACACTGCTGCCGGCAGGTCTGTGCTGAGCTGACGTGTCTTCTCTGCGCCGCCGGATGAACGTGCCTGAGCACACCGCGGCAGGTCCAAGCCCGCTGCACCGGTACTGGTAAGGTACAACGCTCCAAAGGGGCGCGCAGGCTCGCGCTGCCTCGTCCAGAGCTACCCCCAGCGTTCTTCCCAAGGCCTGCCTGGTGCGACTGCGACGTCTCCCAGAGGGAAGGTGCACTGTGCCAAGCGGGTGGAGGAGAGAACACCGTTGAGAAAACCCCGTTGAAAGACAAGAGAGATGGTGCTGGTTAGAGAGAGAGTTTCAGGTGGATGGCAGCGGAGTAAGAGGAACGAGATGAAAAAATGTGGAAACAGGTGAAAGGTGCAGTAAGTGGAGAAGGTAAGGTAAAGAGAGGGAAGATAAGTATAGAAAAATGAGAAAGGAGTATAGGGTAGGGCAATTTTGTGTCAGTTTCTAGAGAGAAAATGAAAAGCTTAAGGTGCAAATCCAAAAGGGGGTCTAGGAAGGAGTTAGGATAGCTCAGGTGGTAGCACTTCCAAAGACTAGAAGGTAAGGTGTGTTAGTGTGTAATAAACAGGACCGTGTGCCTTTAAAAGAGCACTGTTTGTGTTTTCCCATGCTCTCCCTATTGTGGAAATAACTTTCTGAGTCATTTCTGTGATCCTGGAGACAAACCGAGCAGACACAAAACATAACAAAACAATAGCAACGGGAAGAGAGAAATTCCTGCCTCCCCTCCCACCACACACGCGTTTTACGTCAGCGAGCTGAACGCACCCAGAGCCTCCGAGTGGAAGAGCAGCACGGCACAGAACGACGGCGTTGCTTGGTACACACTCCTCGAACCAAATTCACCTTCTCCACCACTGCACAAACAGTTAAAATAGGAAAGCCACACTTCCCCAGTCTGTTACTTTTAAATACGTTATCCAGTCTCTGGTTCAAAGTCTTACCTTCCAGATTTCCACAGACAGTGAACTGCAACAGGAATTTGCTGGCTTTTTTAAGCTTCAAAGCTTTGCACTTCAAAGACCCTGCAATTTTTCTCTCAAGCCTCGTGCCCCACCCTCTGCAACAAGAAGTCTGTTTAGGACTCTCTCTCAAAATGCCACATTGGGAAACTCGCATACATCTAAAAATCAGCTTCACAACTTGGATCTTCCAGAGGGGCGTAATGAGACGGGCACCCCCCAAGTGGCTGACCCAAACCCTGGCTGTATCAAGGCTCCCTGTGCCAAAACACAGAACCACCACGATCAAACCCAAGACAAGCCCGTTTTCTCTCTTTCTTCCTTTAGCCTCTATTACTGTGCTGAGAACTGTCTCAAACCCTTTGATAGCACAGATGGTAAGGTCCCATGAAGTCGCAAGTTCAAAATGCAACCTTTTTGTTGACTTTGGGAGTTGTAAAACAAATCCCAAGCTTTCCATTTGCAGCCCACTGCCAAGAATAGGATAACTTGACATGAAGAAGGAAGAAGAAAGTTTTGTTCAGGATTGCCAGTTCCTCCCATGCCGTGCATCGAGCCTTGCTCCCAGCTCGCTGGGCTGGGGCCGAGGGAGACGCCCGTGCTCGTCGCAGGAGGCAGAGCAGGTTGGCAGATCCCTCAGAAGAAATGACCGACATCCCCCGTCCTCCCTGCGGGAGAGGAGTCGCTCGCGGGGGCTGAGGGTCCGAAAGCGCTCCCCAGCTTCTGCAGCTTTCCCTGCAGACTGGGCGAGGGATGGTTCCCCTCGCCGTGCCCTCACAAGCCGCTGCGCTGAAGAACCCGGGTGAGCGGACAGGAGGCAGCCCCGGGGAGACGGGAACCTCGCGGAGGGCGGGACTGCACAAACAACGAGGCTGGGTGAATAAGTCAGGCCTGGCTGTTGGCTTCCCTGTAAGAGACCTTCCATTAAGGCTCCACTGGATATTTTTGGACTCCACCTGTCTATTTTTAGGAGGGATAATTAATGCCAAAGGAAATGAGGAAAAAAAAAAATCAAGCTTTAAGTCCAAGAATGGAAAATTTGTTACCCTCCACAAAATCACTGTGATTAAGGAGGACTGAAAAGGAAGGGGTACATCTGAGGAGTAAAAATATGCCACAAGTCACTGTAAAAATTGTATGTTACATGGTGTTAGCTAAGAGAGGGGACGCATTTCAAGAAGACAGCACTTCACCACTTAACTGGTATTAAGTAGCAGTGAAGGCCCAGCTTTAAAATGCAGCTGTACTCCGGGGATGTTTTTGCAGAGCGCTGGCTCCCAGCTTCTCTGCGTGTTGGGCTCTGGCTTTGGGAGGGGCTGGCTGGCACCTTGAGAACAACTGGCACCTTGAGAACAACTGGTAACTCTGCTAAGTTACACAGTAAGAGAAAAATCACAGCCAAGTTATGTAGCACCCTCACCAGGCCCTTAAAATAACCCGCCTGAAGTACCGGGCTGTTACGTTTCCTGTAAGCTGACTGCGGCCTGGGAAGGGCTGTTGCTAGGAAGAATCCCAGGGAATTATTCAGCGCAGTTTCCTAACCATACCTTTCCTGCCCGATAAAACACTTGCTCCCGTGCCTCTAATTACGCAGAACCTCTTTGCAATCCTGCTGGATGAGGATCTGTATTTCTAAGCTCAGGGAGGTAAATGTCATCTCCCTGAATGATAAAACAATTGGAAGAGTAAGGACATGCTACAGAGTGTCTTTTCTAATCAGTAGTATTTCCAACTTTAAGAAGGTTTGCAGATGTGACAGGGTAACGAGCATTTGAACTCCTTGGTGCCAGCCCCATTTTAATGGGATGAAGCACTCCACAGTAAAGGTGATGCTGAAGCATTTGTATTGTGTATTTGTTTTCAATTCCTTTTGGTAATAAAGTGTTACAGCAGTGTTGTCCACAAATCGTAGAAGCCCAGATTCGTGAGATATTTGTGCTACAGCTAAAGAGCTCCTGGCCTCTCTGATAACTTCTTCAAAAACCAAGCGTCACTGTATGGAGAGCAGAAGCCAAAGCAGACTGGCTGCGGTACAGCTTTCGTCAGTGAGACATCTGTGGTACCTCACAGAGACACACGCACGGAGCCGGCGTGAACACAGGATGGGCACTCTCCTCCTCAGCCAGGTTCCGCTCCAGATAAAAGACCTGGATGCTGGAGCAGGATCACCACTGCCTGCCTGTAAGCACAGCACTGCCTTAGAGCTGCCTTCCCTCCTGGATGTGTCCCGCTCCCTCACACCTACACATTCTTTACTTCTCATGGCAAATTTATAAAATGTTTGGTAAAATCCCAGCTAGAACCCGGAAATTCTGGAAAATTATCAACACGAGTGCTGTGTCAGCATTTCAAAAGGAAAGGGCTATGGAGCTGTTTAAACTCTGTTGAAAAAGTCAGGAGGTGGTTGATCATTTTATGTAGTCACACATCCATACTTTGAGTTCATGTCCCGAAACAACTTATTTTTTCTTTGTAATTTCTTAAGTTAAAAAAACTTTCTTTAAAGAAGAAAAGCAATTTACATGAACCTTGTGCCAACATTTTAAATCCCCTAGATGGTACACTTGCCAGTTTTATGTTTTCTTGGAATACCGTGCAGAAGACAAGAAGCCAATAACAGATTTTACAACTGACTGATACCAAATTAAACTCATGACTCTTCTCTGTTCACATAAATTACGTTTGGAGAACGTTACCCATAAGCACTGCAGAAAGAGACAGAGGAATTTTCCCCTGCAGTTACAAACCCATCACTTACGAATCCCAGTGTTTTGTACTTACCTTCGAATGACGTTCAGTTCCAGAGGAAAGAAATCAAAACTCCTCCTGATTGTCTGGGCGGGAAACTGGACTTCAAATCCAACAAGACTCTGTTGTATTATGTTTCTCGGTGTGCCAAAACTGCTGTGCTGGGGACGTACAAGCCATAGAAAGCGCACGTAAACTGGCAGTTGTGAAGATCTGTCTTCCTGTGCTGTCAGCGCTCGCTGTGGGGCAGGAGCGCCTGGTGACCATGTGGGGCAGCTCCCAGCGCCGAGGAGCCAGCTGGGAGCGGGCAGATGACAGACACCGCGCTGACAGCAGCGCCTGCCTCGGGAGGAGGGAGGTCTGATTTAAGGTGATCTCAGACGGCACGGACGCTGACCTGGGGGAGCGAGTGTCGCCTGTGAAGGTTAACAGCAGATTTCGTGGGGCCAGACTGGATGCTTGCTCTCACTGTAACTGCGCCAAAGAGTGAGCTCGCTGCTCCTGCCCATCTTGCATAGGCAGGGCCTTACATAGGCAGCTTTCTCTGGTCTACCTATGGTAGATACACTCACACACTTACTAATTAAAAGGTATTAATAACTGGGTCCTACGCCATCCACTGCCATCCGCTCCACCTCCTTCCTGCTCGCTTCAATTCAACAGTCAGGGTTTTTTGTTATAATTGGCCAATGAAGTCGCATGTGTGGTATTTTACATTTCAAAAAAACCTGGAATATACCATGACTTACATGCTGTTGAACCTTGCACAAGAGGCATGGGTGCTTGGGTCTGCCTTGCTCTCATTCCGGTCACTCCAACAGCTTTTGACCTTTGTAGCCATCCTGAAGCTGATTTGCTGTAGAATGAAGAAAGTCAATTCAGCGTTATTCCGCACAGCGCTGAAACACACGGCTTTTCCATTCAGATGCTGCTGTGATCTTCTTGAGTGGACAGTGACTTGACATCTTCCTGTGCAGAGAGCATTTTCATCTTGCAAGTGTAAACTGGGGCACAACAGAGGGAGGCCAGAAATCCGTCAGGAACCTCTCCGGCTGCAGGAGCTCAGGTGACTGCTTTGGCCTTTGCTTCATCAGTCGGGTTTCTCTTAGTTCATATGCTGCATGTAGCTAAGCATTTGGGCAAATGCTATGCTCACAGTAACAACAATCATATTTTTGTTCATTTTTTGTCTTAGATTCACAGCACTTTCTGAGTTTAGATTGGCCATTTAGCAGTCTTGTAAACCGTTATTATCAGCTGCCAGCGTAGTCCCATAAAGGCTGCTTTCTCCTTGCAGCTCACATCTGCCACAGTTCCTACTTCTCTTTCAGGATCCTTCACTCCTCTGAGTTCTCTGTTCTACCTACCTCTGGCCTTTTTGGGGTTGTTTTTAGATGACTGACCCTGAGGGGCAACATCTGCATTTACAGTGTGTCCGTGATCTGCGGCTCATTCTTCCCCGTGACCGCCGTACAGATGCTTTTCAATGGTGCGATTCTGTTGTCACCATTTCCCACGTACACTGAAATTAGACAAGGGAGAATCAGCCCCTAAAAGAGGGAGAAGAAACTAAATTTTCCCCACCTCACTGGTACTTGCTCATGGTCTGAGTTTTATAGCTGTGTTAGGTTGCTTGCCCTACTTTGATTTCGCTCCCTCTGAGTTAACAAATACTAACAGCTTTGTTTCGGCAAGGCATCCAAGTTAGGTGGAATTCTGGGGAAAGGTACTCAATTTATTCCTTAAAATGCACTTTTTTCTTGCAAATGTGGTGACGTGAAGAGAAACATTGCAATTGTGTTACAAGCAGAAGGAGTCTTTCAAATGTGGTGACAACTTGGTGATGCATGGACTTATTTAAGGAACACATGAGGAAAAGCCTGTAAAAATACTGAGTAGATGTTAGAACTGAAGACTAGAGCTATAAGCAATGACGAATAACTCAGAAGTGATTGGGAAAATATTATGAGTGATTAATAACCGGTGAAAAGGCTCACTGTGAGGTGGAACAGTCAAACTGTTTCACTGGAGAAGGGTTTAGCTGCAAAGTACAGCCTCATATTATGGAGAAAACTGTTTTCCAACACAATTCTATAAAGTAAAATCAAGTATCCACTTAGATACGGTTAATTTTGTAAAATGGTTTCGTTTTCAGTCTCATTACTAACTGAACTATTTGCAGGATTACACTCCAGTCAGATAACCCGTGAGAGAGACACCTTTTAACAGCTCTGGCTACAGAGCTGCCCTGCAGTTCCTGGGCTGAAGTTTACCCAGTCTGTATTTCTTGAAATTTATGGATCTTACAAATGGCAAGGTCTGGAAAGCTGACTCACATGGGGGCTGCAAAAATTGCTGCTTTTTTAGAAATATTTTCTAGTTACTCTAGGAATTTAACTGAGCCAACTGTGTAGAACTCAAACAATTGAATTTTTTTAAAAAAAATTTTCCTGTACAAACATGCTTTCCATGCAAAGATGATTTCTACACTGCAACAACATCAGGAGTAAATTATATAACTTTTTTTTGAATTATCAGAGATCAACTATAAATGCTAATTAGTTTGGTGAGGGGAAAAAAATGCCGCAGAAGAAAACTGGAATCACTTAGGACAAAGCTGACAGGCGAGGGAGAACTCCTGTTTATCAGCGCTCTGCAGATGTAGGCCTCTTCCTCTCTTTTCATTAAGAAACCAAATTTTCACTATATGCTATTAAAAATAAGCATCTATCAGCAGTTTTCTGTGCAGTGGTGTGTGCTACCAACACCGCCTTCTGCGTCGCCACAGCGGGAGATGTGTTACCTGGTGAGCGTTGTCCGGGAGAGCGGCGCGGGTTAGCGCAGTGAGCCAGCCGCCCGAGGAGGAGGGCACCCCAACGCAGCCACTGACAGGGCGACCCAAAGGAGACGTTAGTTACCAACACCGCTTTCTTCTCCTTGGAAGAGAGATTGGCGACAAGCAGCATAAATTAAAATGCTAATTTGTAAAATTTAAATCAATATGAAAAGAGTACGCAAGAGCTGTTTCGTATACCACTGCAATACAGGCAACAATGTCTTTATATTTAAGATCCACATTGCTAGAAACCAGTCATGCCAGTTAAAACTCTTCAGCAAATGCAGAGATTTGAGCAAGTCCATAACCTCGGTGAGGTGTGCTGCCCCTCAGCTTATGTTCTGTCTTCTGTACAGCATGGTTGCACTGGGAAGAAAGGAAATCCCAATGGCAGGTTGGCGTGTTAGTAGATGGAAACCCTTGAGATTTGCAGAACAGGTCAACCTGTTCAAAGATTTTTTTTTTTTTTTTAATCTCCCCTCCCCAACTATTTTATTGTCTAATTTATGCCCAATTCAAATTCAAGATGCCAAACAACAACTGTTGAAGATAAATGTGTGCTGTGAACACAGGCACAATAATCAAATGGTCAATTTGGAACTTGAAGCAAGAATGAAAGGTAAAATTAAAAAGTCAGTATTATGTTATAAAAAATAGGCCCTTTCAAACCTAGATTACTTGTAAAGATTAGAAATTTAACTGATCAATAATTAATCACCAATCCACTGTCTCAAGGGAGGGCTGGCCCTACAGTAACTAGTATTTTTATCAATCAGCAGGGGAAAGTGCCTAAAAGAATTATTAATAATACTAGGATATTAAATTATTTAATGTAATATAACAATGTATATTATTGTAGATATATGACTATAGTATAGAATATATTTATACATATCAAAATTCTCTATATATCATAATTATATGTACATATATAACAATGCAGAGTCATCTGGATTGCTCAGTACACTCAGTACAAACAAACTGAGTGTAGTTGATAAATCAAAATTAACTCATTTAGGAAAAAACCCAACAACTTACCTCTACTCGCCAGATGGCGGACTCCAGCTCAGGAAGCAAGGACTCTTAGCAGGTCAGAGAGCAGCTGAGTGAGAGTTCCTGGTACACCTTATGGCCAGAAAGACTAAAGACGTCTTTGTGAATAAATACGCAATGATTTCAGGTAGGAAATAAACTTGTACTGAAATGTAGACGCCGTCAATTCTTACATACAATCAGAGAGTACTTCAGAAGAGAGGCGAATACAGTCTGCAGCAGTCTGCCCGAATTCGGTCTTGTTGGAGCTGGAGTCTGTTTCACAAAAAGCTTTTGGTCTAATTCAGGTACCTACAGATCAAGGGAGTGGGAAAAGGCTGGAGGAGACCTGAAGCACAGGCATGAGAAGGATGATGTTCCAGGAACTGGAAATAGGTCTGTGCAACAGCCCTGGAAAGCGCTCGCGGCTTCACCCGACACAGAGGTGGTTAAGGGACGGCCCCATCAGGGGGTACCAGCAATTCGAGGGCGACAGAAACTCCTCAAACAGACAGGAGCAAAATGAAATCCAAAGGCACAAATTAGGAGTCAGACAAGTTCAGGTTAGAAACAAAAGTTTTTTTTTAAAGGTGGCCAGTAACTGTTGGAACAACTTACCATGTGTTAATCTGACTTCTCCAGCACTTTGGGTTTCTCTACAAAAACACTGTCGTTCAAAAAAGAGTTGTTTGACAAATGTCCTGTCTGCCAGCTTTCCCGGGGGAGCACAGGTGTCCTGAGGACGGTAACAGTGACCACCACAGCCCAGCCTGTGCTGCAGCTGCACGACAGCCTGGCAGCTCTGCTCCTCCTCGCTGCAGGGGCCGTGTGCCTTTGGAGCCTACGGACTGGGGACGCCCTGTATAAGCAGGCCTGGCAGCGCCCGATTCCTGCCTTCTGCCTCAGATTGCCAGACTCATCCAATTTATGCAAAGTAATCTGGAAATCAAACCGAGCAAACTCTTTACGGCAGCACAACGAAAGCTCGTGGGGAGCCAGGTAACCCCCCCTCCCGTGGCCGCGGCGTGCCCCTCACCCCTTTTCTTTTCTAGGCTTCGGAGTTTCCCCAGCGCGGCACTGAGGGGTACGCAGAAAGCAGAAACAAGAATTCCAGCAAACGGATACTTTAGAAATAAGTTAATTTTATTGAATAGGCATTATAGCTTCTCTCCGTTTCAAATAATGGAGAAGCAATTTCACACCGAGTACAGAGCTATCAGTTACTTTGAATAATCTTTCATAAAAGAAAGAAATTAAATACAGTTCTGCTATAAAAAGTGCGACAGTTATAACTGGAAGTTTTTCAAAACAAAAGCAAGTTTTACTACCTATTGCAAAAATTGGTTTAGTGCTTTAATACTTTACAAAGTAACAATCCAACCGCTAAAAACAGCTCTTACACATCATCTTTGTCAAAGTATGGACCAGATTAAAAATGACATTTCAATTGACTTTGAATGAAAACTGCATGTAGAAAAGGTTCTCAAGAACTCACACTTCTCACAACAAAAAACATTCATTATCCTTTAATGTTAATTAATGCTCATTTCTTCTGAACGATGGATTTAAACATGATATGGCAGTCAGCTTAGAAATTATCAACTGTGTTGCCTGCAGACAAAAGTGATCGCAACCAATCGCGTCTTTAAACTATAAATATGGAAGGGAATGGGAAAAGATAAATCACTCCTTTCAAACGGGACAACAGTTTGGCAGGAAAAGGGTCACAGAGAAACCTGAATAGTCACTTCAGCTTTCAGTAAGTTTCTGATACAGCCGTTATATTGTTTATTGAAATCCTAAACCAGTCTTTGCTAACGCAGTCTAAACATAGAGAGGGCAACAAGAAACTCAAACTCAGACTCTGAAGAATGAGAAGGATGGTTTGACTACCAAGAGGCTGAATTCTTAGCTAACAAAAACCAGTGAGACTTGCTTTATTCCTTATTACATTTACTTAAGCCCTGGTCAGAGCCAACTACTATCTTTATCTGAAATACAGACTTCCAGTACAAACGGGTTTTTAAAATACTGAGTTTGCTGGCTTGTTAGAAAGAGTCGCATTACCTCTCCTGATTTTTTACACTTTATATAATTAGCTTTGGTTAGAATTGAACAGAGACCCTCAGTTACCGAGTAAATGAACTTCTGGAAGCCAAGGGTGTGGCATCTGCGTTATTTTAATTCTTGTTTGGGGAGAAAAGCCACTCTATAAGCAAGCCGAGCTGAGAAAGCCAAATCTTACCACAGGCTTTAGGGACAAAGAGCTTTAGAATTTGTCTAAGGAAATAAAACATGAAAGGAAAAATGTCAGCAATAGCAAAAAGATGTACAAACAATTTGTAGAGGGCAGTTATACAACAGTAATAGTAAAGTTATGATGAATTAGCTGCGTATACCTTTCATATATAGTAATTCAGACTGTCCTTCAGGATTTGCCCTTACCCGAGAGGCACTGAGTTTTAACAACACGGAACGGAGTAACAAAAAAGATGAAGTATACTGAATGGCAGAAATACGTGTAAACAGCATTCATATTTTCAATGTTTCATTCCACTTTTTCCATACAAAAGTGTTAGTCAAGAATCAATGAGGAAGAACGAGGCCTTCCAAGGAGAACAAAGTCTTTCAGCCACACAACAGTCAACTTCAAGGCATCATGGAAAGTTTGTAAGGGTATTTTGTGTCTTAAAATTGAATGCAAATTAAAGCTTTAGATGGATTCCAATAAGAAAACAAGAGCTCTACGCAGGTTTGAAAAACTGCTTCACAGCTGAATCATGGCAAGACTAGCACATTAGAAGTGCAACAAGGAGTTAGCAGGGTAAGAGCGACGGGCTTGGAAACAACACAGAAGGAATTGCTCCTGCCCAGGAAAGAGCACAAAGCTCATCTCGATCAGTGGGACAGAGATTTTTACAAAACTGCCAAAGCTGCCCTAGTACACTACAGTTGGGAACTCCTAGCTCCTTAGGTCTATGTGGCTAATTCCATTCATTATTTAATCCAGGCTTAAATCCTGTTAGTCCTCCTTGGCTTATGGCGAATGAACAGAGACTGATACCACGTGCATGCGAAGCTCCTTCAGCGGCTCCAGGGGAAACGCATTTTTTGTACTGTACATGGACTACGTGCATTACAAAAGACTGTATTTACAGTAC
The DNA here is from genome assembly GCF_036417535.1 of Chlamydotis macqueenii. Lineage (NCBI taxonomy): Eukaryota > Metazoa > Chordata > Aves > Otidiformes > Otididae > Chlamydotis > Chlamydotis macqueenii. The sequence continues at coordinate 20,394,061 of NC_141567.1, read as the reverse complement.
TCGGAATCTTGAACAAATAAAATAAATCATTGCTGAATTTCTGTTAGTATTAAAACGTAAGTGCACACAATTTGCAAAGTCTAGAGATGAGAGCGCTCCTGTCAGGCTCACATGGCTGTTTCAGTTCCTACCTGACGACAAGCCCATTGAAAAGAGAGGCGGGGCGTTCTCTGCGCCTGAGATGCCGCCTTTTGCTGCTACATCTCCTGCACGTTTTAACCAGAAGCGTGGGGAAGAGAATTTGTGGTACTTAAACCTGGAGCAATGACAAGGCGGCAACGTTCCGCTTCATCTCTGCTGCAGAGATACTGTTCAGACGCCACGGGCCAGGATGAGCTGTATCTGTTTTGAAGGCCAGAATGACCAGACCTGCTCTCTTTTGGCTGGGTTGGCTATGGCTCTCGGGCTCCTGACATACTGCCCGGCTTCATCAGGCAAAATTTCTGTACTAAAGGGTTCTAATTTTATTCTGTGCCAAATTAGTTACATGGGAATTACCTAAAAAAGCTGGCTTTTACCTCTCAGCTTGCCTGGAAGAGAAAGTACAACTGCAGTGTAGCTCCATTTTCGTGCTTGTATTGATTTTGCGTGTGAACAAAGGAAGAACCGAGTCACTACCATACAAGGTTATTCTTTCAACACTCCCCTCCTCCCCCTCTTTAAAAAAAACCCAGCCGACAGCCTAGCATTTGAAAGGGGCAAAGTGACAATGAAGTACACACCTGACACACAGGAGTTCGGCGCTGTTTAGTTCTGACACTGGAGCGTGCTGCTGCGATCTCGCGGTTCTGCCCCTAGAGTAGAATTTGCTTTCTCAAGAAGGGAAGAAACCTCGCCATTTTTCTCTCCCTTCTTCCCCAACAGCAAACCTCTGCAACAAAGTAAGAGGCTACATTAGATGCAGAGATGAATGGCAAAATATTTTCCCAGAATATAGGAATATCTACAAACTTCCCGTCTTGACAGGAAATAGTTTTTGATACATCTGAGCTATTTTCCCTCTTGGTAGTATTTCGGTGGCGTGGTTACTGCACTAGCTACCACTATCTCTCTGTTTTCATCTGTCTCCTCTTTTGAGTAAGGTTTCCTGACACTTAGCAAAGAATTACAGTTTTTTAAAGAAAAATCTCTTTTCAGATCACAGGCTATTAGGATGAACATGTGTGCAGTTACGCAGGCCGCGGCAGGCTCGAGCGTTTGACAGTCACGGATAAAGGAGGGAGTGGAACAGAGGCTGCATCCAGTCCCGCGACTCCCAGTGCCCAGAGTCACCGTTTAAGGCTGGTGGGAACACGGTGGCTTTTACCCACGCCGCATGTTCTGCAGTGCAAATGTGTGTGACTGTCAGCCACGTCACTTCTCTTGGTGCAGTACACACGTTCAGGTAGCGGGAGATAAAACAGCAATCAGAACAGCACATTCACTTGAGAGGAAAAAAACCCCAAACCAACCAAAACAGAGTGATCATGATATCAAGAGAAAGTCTTATATCCCCCCAAAACCAGTGCAATGCACTAGCCCCATTAAGAACGCAACAGTTAAACGGACAATTAAAGGGTGTTCTGGGACAAGGCAAGTCCCCATGTTCAAGCAATCAGTTTACGCATAAGCCCAATTGTTTGTTCACACATGGAAAATCACTAAAAAGTAAATGTAAATTCCATTGACTGAAAAGAAGTGTAGGCTAATAAAGTCCTGAATACGTGTTGGGTAATGCTCTCTTGATTTTTCTGAAACCAAGAGCAAGCTGTTGATCCCACAGAAACTGATACTCAGTACATCTTAAAACCAGTCTACTCATTAGGAGAAACCTAGATGCAGAATCCTAACGGTAGGCATCCAGATTTGAAAATTTTGGTTGCAGTACATACCTTAATAGTAATTCTCAAACAGACCAGCCCCAACAAACTAAACCACAAAAGTTATGGGATTTTAAAAACGACACTGGCTCCTAACTTAAGATACGCATTAGTTTGTAAAGTCTTTTTTTGCACAGTTCATCAGTAGTTGATATGTACAGTACAAAGAACCACGGAGAAATAAAATCTGAACACTTCAGTCTTTCAGAAGCTAACGCATAGTTGATATAGATTAAGACACAATGTACCTGCCAATAAGAGGATGACATTTTTAGGAACTAGAGGGATTTTCTTCCCACAGATGCTAAATGATTGCACTGCTTTTTAACTCTTGATTTTCACTTTGAAGGAATAATAAATCTCTGATTCTGTGTTTTAAAAAGCAAAGCGCTCCTACTCCAGTGGATTCAGGGTGTGGTATGAATGGCCTGAGTCAATCGATATCTGCGCAGAAATGTTTCATTTGGTAAGAAAACTTTCCAGGTGAATGTTTATTCAGAAGCTGCTTATAAAAGTAGCTATTGGTAGAGAGTGGAAGGAAGAGTGGAATTAAACAGGGAGGGATAGTGCTGTACCAAAATATATAAAGAAAAATTTAAAGCTTTTCAATTAAGAAAAAGGTACATATTCAACTCGCAGTCGATATAGGTGTGCACAACAGACAGAGCAGTTAGAAACAAGTACATTTACAAGGCTTTCTTTTGGTGGTTCATTTCTACCAGCATTTCTGAACGTAACCTACTAAAATGATGACCCTGTTTATAATAAAGGCGCAAAATATTGCTCTGTAGCATATTCCGAAAATAATATAAAAATAATTTCTATATTACAATTTAAACTTGGCTTGTAAAATTCCAACATAATACACCCTTAAGTCTACAAACAGAACATACTTACAAACACCTTTGTGTTGTTTTCCTCTCATTTTTAACAATAGAGTGTTTTAGTCATATACACTGGAAATCAATGTGCAAATTAAGATAGCTAACAGCATCTGTTACTGAGTTAATTTAAGTTGTATGCTGTATACTGCGTGGTGATCCTCTGCGTAAGCTGCCGTACCCCAAAACAAATACTCTTCAAATACACTGACGGGGACTTAAAACACACTATGCTGAAGAGCCATCTACAGTCAGCATCGGTTATTTTGCTTCTCCGGCCCTGCGTTTATTTGGGATTACAGTGGTTTCTATTAACATACGGGTTTTTAGCTGTGCAAAACATTCCCAGTGTTATGAAGACCTTGCTCCCTAGCTCACACTTTACTTTCATGCCCAGCTTGCGAGTATTTTGTCCACGAAGCACCTGATTTAAGGCCCCCATTAGGAACAGGATTCTGTCCACAGATTTTGGACAGCGGATTTAGCCCAAAGAGGTCTACGGCTTCCCTCTGCTCCTCAGGCCAAATTCTCACGGATTCTCTCACTGGAAGAGTAACGTCAGGCAGCCTGAGGGAAACCAACGCTGGCTAAAGGCTCAGGCCTGATCCCACCAACATCTATGCTTTTCCTTAACAGTTAGGTTTCTGAAAATAAGCCGCCTCCTTGGTGTGAGGGAGACCATCCGTAGCAGTGAAGTTAAGCACCAGTGTAACTGTTTGCAGAACCGGAGTTAGAGGGCAGTATTTTGTCAGCTCTGTGCTGTGCATTTTGTGATATCTACACATTCATCACCCGAGAAGTAGATGACCCTGAATACGCCTGTATGTACCAGGACTGCTATCGCCTCGGCAGACTGCTTTCCTCTGAGGTCAAACAGTGTGCAAATCCACGGGAAGCGTCTCCACAATGCTTTCTGTACCAGCCAACACTGCTTACGTCTGAGTTTTGCAGTTTTAGAAAGGACGACTCTGAAGACTTGGCCTATTCAGACTTATTAAGAAATAAGCAACACAAAACCTTCCAAGTGCAGCACCTCTCTTCCACTGATCCCTTTAACGTTACCTTTGACCTGGGAAGAAGGAACTAATTGCTGAAGAAAGCTGGGTCACACACTGTATTTCCATTGCATTTGTAAAGCTTAACAACCCATAACAACAAAAGGTTGATCAATTGGTTTTGAATCCAAAATATCTGAAGTTACTTTTGATAATCTACACCACCTTTTTCTGAATGAGCTGCTTGTTAGCCATACGCTACAAGTGATACCCACATCTGAAAAAATGCTTGTAAAGTCTAGCAATAGTTTATTAACTCTTTTTAAAGCATTTTAAATGGAACTTTAATATAAAGTGTGACTGAAACCCATTACGTCTGACAGGGCTTGTCTGTTACAAACAGATCTTTGTATCAGAGTTTATGAACAAAATAAAAATTGCATAATAGGTTTAAGCCTTTTTTTAAATAAGAAAAATTGCACATTCACACATTAAAAAAAAAAAAATCCAGCTTCCTCCAAGCTAAATATCTCCTGGATTTATTCCGGGAAGGTGTAGCCTACCCGAGATTTAGTCTGTACTTTTGAAATCTGGACAACAGTGGTAACTGTTGAATCACTACCAAAAAGCACATACAAATGCAAAAATATGCCTGTGTACCGCAGCCATGTGAGCAAACAGAACTGCTGAACTGGGTCCTCCAAAACCAAACCTGCTTTCTGTACCCCGGGACCAAGGGGTAACTCTGCCAAGCTCTGGAAGGTGCAGGGAGCACAGATCAGGCACGAGAAAGGCCTTGCTGGCCTGCGGGCTACGTGCACTGTCAACGTAAGGAACAGTAAACCAAAAGAGCAGCCAAAGGGTAGGCATTCAGCGCAACGGGAAAAACACATTTGAACCTGGTTCCTTCTCACACCTACCTAGGGAATGACCCAATTTCTTTCAGTGCTGGTGAATGCAACTCAGAAGCAGTTGGGAATTCTCTCTGAAAAAAAAAAAAAAATAGGTAGAAAATGTCCTTTTTTAGCTAGACTCTTCTTTTAATGGGACAAGCACTTCTTCAGGAGGAGGCACGGCTTCTCTGTGTTTGAACTGTTTAATACCAACTATGGTACCCCCTTTAGACAACTGCCAAATAGCTCTGAAATTAAAAAAAAATAGAAAATAAAAAATCACTCTTACTTATCCAGAAAAAAAGGACAACTACTAGGAAAAGGTGGGTGGATTTTAACTGGCAAATTGCTTTGTAGGCCTGCAACTTCTTTTCAATATCAAATGTTACAGTATAAGACAACGGTGGGATACTGGAGGAGAGTTCTAAAAGAAAAGAGCAATATTAAGGAAATTATTCAAAGAGTTACCAATAGAAGGATTCTGAGGCACAACTAAAAAGTGTCTGTTGGTATTTCATACAAGAGACATCTTCAAATGAACAATCCAGTAGTAGTAAATATTTATGGAAATATCTGAGTGACTTGAGGATGGCAGCGAACACTGAAGTTTGGTTTCCTACAAAGACAAACCTGTTGTTATTCAGAAGACCAACTGATTTTTTCAAAATAATCTAACATATAGGTACAATCTGTTCAATAATTTAGAACAGCGCCATTTATCTAAACATTGACCAGCTGTAAACCTCTTCTGTGAGCAGCAGAACTTGAAAACGTACTCTAGAAACAACTCATCTGGAAAAATGGGAAACAGCAAATTCTCAGGGTAATTGCTTATTTTTACACATGTGCTGTTACTTTTTTTCCTCACTCAGAAAGGATTCATCTGACTTAAACACCCAGGCGGGTGTACTTGGCTGCAGTAGTGCTGTAGTTTCCTAAGCATGGCTTTGCACAGAAGCAATTCTCAGAGTACCAAATGCCACCGCTACTCTGATGCTCCAAGAACTCCTCAATATTTCTTTTTTTCCTGAAGTTTTACCCTGTCAGTTTTCTCAGTCTCAGCAACAAATACAATCAAGTATGATATTTGATTTGTTTTAAAATGCTCTGGCTTGCTTTAGCATCATCTGCAATCACAGATTTCCTTGGCAATAAGAACTTGCATGTAGTCACAACAGTTACCCAAGAAAGGACGCCGCTTACCAGCACACCCAGCCGGAGGCACGGCCTTCAGAACATGCTTACCTCAAGGAGAGAAATCATGCGGACTTTTAAGCTCTCCTTATACATACCAATAATTCTCTTTTGGGAAGGAATGCAAATTCAGTAACATGCCCTATACAGCAAGAAATACAAAGTACAGGTCTGGATTAATAGAACAGCTAACATGGCGAAGACCATGACTTTTCAGGAGGGGCTAATGGAGTTGTTTTGGAACTATTCTGTAAACCTCCTGTTCAGCAGAAAACCTAAACCTGTGGCCAACTTTAAATAGGTGCTCAGTTCCACAGATTTCAGTGGGACATTAGCAAAAGCCTACGTGCCTCTCCTGAAAGCCAGCGCAGCTCAGCATAGGCTTGTGTATCTTGTTTCACTGCCTGCTTTATGCTTGGTTTCAAGGCTAACTAGGATTAACTATGTGCAAGTGAAAGGGTGCCACCCACATCAGGAGTAACAACTGGGGTACAGCAGCAAAGAATCACAAACAAAGACTCTTTGGCAAAGAATCTTTCCTGTGTGGGCCAGAAAAGAGCTAGTCCATAATGAGCAAGGAAGAACTCAAATTCTGCACCTTTAGGTGACAGAATAAGCAGGCCTGAAGGCCGTAATTCACCTATTTCTGGAAAATTAGCTCTTTTTAAAAATAAAAAATGTAAGCAGACAGTAAATGAGCCAGAGCTTACACGTGCAACAACACTACAGATCTGGTCTTACTACATTACGCCAGTTGACGGTGGAGGGGTGCAAAACCAGCTAGCAGTATATTCAAGAAAAGTTCCTAATGTCGTTCATCTATTTTAACAGTATTTGTGGTGTCTGCTTTCCAGAAGTGTTTCCATGAGCAAAGTTTTATTTTCAAAAGTATTGCAAACACTTACGTAAATATTTGGATATTGCACTTGTGCAAATCTGTGCTAGGAGCGGCCATTCATATGGGAGGTATTTTATAGCCGTCTTGGAACCTCCTGGCAGGTACGTAACTCGCTCTAGAAGACTCAAAACCAGGTGGAGCCAACAGTCTTCAAGAAAGGCTCAGAAGTAGTTATGTCTGCAAGAACTATCACTTGATAATGTTGAGAAAGGAACAAATAAATAATGATTAAATTCATGCAATGGCTAAGGGACTGAATGGATGCAGTACATTTGTTTTGACAAGCAGTTCATTCAGCTCTAAAATGATGCTAAATTTCCTAGCAGGTAATCAAATTTTCCAAATCTAGTAAAATTTTTGCATTTTAATTTTATTTTAACATTCCCCTCAATTTTAACAGCAATGAAAATACTGCTGAAATTCATGTGCCCAAAACTACACTACGTGGTGGCTTTATGTGACGTGAAGTCTTGCAAGTCATAAGGTATTTTTTATCAAACCTCTTTAAAAATTCAGTACAAATAAAAGTCTACTTTTTAATGGAAACATAGAAATAACTGGTAAGAACTTAAAATGGGAAGAGCTACAGCCCTCATGAATTCAGACCTTTCACTCCCATTTCCCGGAATCATTCAAGTTCAGACCGAAGTGAGTACAAACACCAGTAGTAACGCAATATGCTGCCATGTTAAAAGTGTGCAGTATGCAAAATCTCTACCCTCCTGAAAAAAAAAGGCTATGAAAAATGTAGGTTTTACTGAGGAAAAAAATACTCTCCTAATAGCTATAGGATTTCAAATGTCTACAAGGCAGATCCTACCTACTGCAACACCGCATCTCCAGTATTGACTTGCCCCTACCCTTCTACTACCTGAGTGATGTCAGTGTAAATTCAGGCACCATTAGTAAATTTTTGACCAAACATATACACAGCACTGACAAAGGCGTAAACAACCCTTCCGCTTACCAGTACATGTAAAAAAGACACTGACAAAATGGAAAAGAATATTTTTTTTTATGATAAATTAATCCTATTATTTCCCGGAAAAGCGAAAAGCTAGACACTATTTACTCATCAATCCTTTATTCTTTTTTTAAGGATTCCTTTTACTGCAATTCAACACTGTTTACTTTGTAAGTAAGAAAATGGTAAAACTAAGTAGTCACGGAAGAATCCTCAATGCCTGTGTCCCTTGCTGTCCCTCTCCCTGCGCTTCAACTCCTCTTTGTAGCAGTATGAACAGTAATTTTCAGTCTCGGGGCGCCCATAAAAGGAACAGTTCTCCTTCTTACAGCGGTTCTGCTGGATGGAATATATTGGGCAAACTGTGCTTCTGCCTTGATTTTTATCATTGTTCAACCAGGTCTGAGGAGCGTCCTCATCAGCGTATTCTAAGCAGTCTCTAATATCGCCAGTGTTGAATCCATTGGTGTAGGTCTGAGACTTGTGTTCCGTAGGCATGGCGTAGCTCAGCGACTCCACCGTGTTCACTGTGCGGATACCGGATATCCGGGCTGGGCTATAGCTCTGAGAAGACAGCGATCTGTTTTGCTGGGGATAGGTGGCACAGGTTTTTAAGGTGCCAACCACTGGCTTGTAGGTATCGTCTTGGAAGCTCGATGGCTTGGCGTTGACATCATGCAAATGGATGACGCTTTGCCTTTGAACGGGGGGCGTATGGCTATAGTGGGCAGATACCGGGATGGGTCCGCTTCTCTTAGCACCGTTACTAGGTGAAGAAAATGACCCGGGAGTGGGACTAGTGCGATCTTTAAATTTTAAAACCAGCTGAGTTGTATGGCTTTGAGGCAAGACGGGTGATGCCCTATCCTGAGGAGATGTTTCTAATTTTTCTTTTGAATATGCTTCTGGTTCCAGCTTCCTACTGGATGACCCATTCAGTGCAGCCTTTTTCTCAGCATCCTTTCTCTTCTGTTCCTGTTCTGCATTGAAACGCTCCTGTGCGCTGGTCAGGTAATAGCCTATCATCTCCTCGTGGAACTGATGCCTATGACTGGTCAAAAGAAGGCCAGCAAAAATAAACTTTCGTTCACCCTGCATGGCAGCTCTCAAAATATTTAGGCTGAGTTTCACGTCAGTGCTGTACTTCCATGGGTCAGCCTGCTTGTCAGAGAAGGATTTAGTGTTCGTCTTTTCAGTGGGCGAGTTGCTAGCTCTGTCAGTCGGTGATGGAGTGGTCTTTTCAGATGGAGAAGTGCTCGCAGACTGTCCAGATTCCTCTTTGCTCCCTTTTCGGGACTTAGACTTCTTCTCTTTGACTTTCTCTACCGTGTCACCGTTTTTTCCATTCCCTGAATTGGCTCTGCTCATTTTGCCGTGCACCAGGCCTCCAAGACCACCCATATTCTTTTTCAGTTTAATTCCCAGGGTTTTACTGAGGCTTCCTATTTTATTGGCAACCGAATCCGTCCTGTTTTTGTCTTTATCTTTCCTCTGTTTGTCCTTTTCTTTTTCTTTACTGTTTTTGCCGTTATTGCCGTTGGAATTACTACAGATGGAATCTCGGTCCGAATCCATGGAGTCAGCCAGAGACTGAACGTCCTCCCCAGCTGACGCTGTAGGGGATTCTGGTTGAGCCAAAGGGGCCTGCTATGGAAAAGTAATTATAATTAGATACAGCAGAATTGGTTTCATACAGGGACTTGGGGCAAACCCCCCCGCCCCCCAAATCCAGTACAGATTTTGACATTGATTTTAAATGAACGTAGAGGGACTGCAGCACACAAACCTGTACGTAGCGATATTTCGAAACTCATTATGTTCAAAACCCAGCTGATATAAATGGATTTCTGCGTTGTTACGGTCTCTGGTGCATGAAAATCAAAGGTATGATGCACCAGAGCTGAACATCATGCCTGGAATATTAAACACTAAACTCGTGCAAGCAGACTGAGGAGTACGATGAGGTGTATTCATTCTTATTGGAAATACAATGCAGGCAAAACTGGTGTCAGAATCTGAGTTCCAGGTTCTACTTGAGGTAAGGTGATAAAACATCTTTCTTGAAAATGCAATAATGAGGATCCTAGGATACTTTAAAATGTGTGTCTGTTCATTTACTCCTGCAAAACTTAGTTTTGCTTTCATGCATCACAAAGCTAAAATCTGCTAGAGGTAAATATGAAACATTTAACTAACCATAATGATTCATAGAAAAAAAATTAAATAAAAGCTGTGGAGAAGTGAATACTTCCAGTATAGAAATGCATGCCTGTTTCTTGTGATAGGACAGGGAGCAATGGTTTTAAAATAGAGGGAGGTAGATTTAGATTGGATATTAGGAAAAAATTGTTTACAATGCCGGTTGTAGAACATTGGCCCAGGTTGCCCAGAGAGGTGGCGGATGCCCCATCCCTGGAAACATTCCAGGCCAGGTTGGCCGGGGCTCTGAGCAACCTGCTCTGGTTGGAGATGTCCCTGCTCCTGGCAGGGGGGTTGGACTGGATGGGCTTTGAAGGTCCCTGCCAACCCAAACCATTCTATGATTCTGTGATTCTTCTCCCTGGCTATTTAAATGTCCTCTCTCTCTCTGGAATCCCTGAGCACCCCAGCGCCCAAGCTGGGAGCAGAGCTGTTGTCTCCACTTGGCAGAGGAGGAAACGAGTGCTGAAGTGACCCGACCATGCTCACGTGCCAAGAGCGAAGCAGGGAGAGGTAACCCAGGTCCCACAAGTTTCAGGCTCACAGCTCACAACCACAGGACCATTTTTCCTCTTTTTTTCTGATATGGTAGCTACCAGTGTAGAAACTGTGGAAAAAGGGATTTTTTCCCCTCTTGCAGCTTGTTAAATGCTTTCTTCTTTTATGTTCTGTTCCTCCTTTCAAATCCCATCTGTGTAGGCTAAATCACCTCCATCCTCTCCTAGCAACCTTTTGCCTCCAGACTAACCCCTCAATCTATTCAATATAATTTGCAGAGGAATTCGCAGCTGACTAGGTGCCAGCTGGGCACGGTTCTAAAACAGCTTTCTGAAAGAACCGGGCTCCAGTTCAGTGCCAGCCTGTAGCCTTTTGTCAGCCACTCTGAACTGGGAGCAGTCCAGGGGAGCAGATGTATTCTCAGAAAGCAAGAGGACTTGGGACTGGTGACCTAACAGTGGCATTAGGAGAGCAAGCCAAAGTTCTGAGAAAACAATGGGGAAAAACGGTCTACTTTAAGGTTTTTCTGAACTACATGGGCTACTGAAAGAAGTTACAGAAAGATTAAGGGAGAAATTACATTTCAGAACAGAGTATGAGTTGCAAAAATATACCAGCAACTGTGTTATTAAAACAAATAACTAGAAAAATCTGTAAGCCTGACTGCAATGACAACGAGCTGTGAGTGACTTGTCCTGGCTGCTAGGAGACTTGGATGTTTCCAGGAGCCGGCCAGTCCAGGCAGCCTACCCTACACAACACCCCGTCGTGCTGCGTGTCTCGTCTTGGTTAGACCAAGGGGGAGGTTTACCTTACCCGTGTCTCAGATGGTATGCGTATCCACGTTACATTCATATAGCTGTGCAGAAGATTAAGCTTTGCCTCAAGAGACAGAATCAAACTAAGGGTGAAAAAAAGAAAGGAACAATCAGTCAGAAACAGCCTGAAAGAAAAAGTAGTACTTCTTAACAGGGAGAGACGTAAGAGCAGCCTGAATTGTGACCGTTCAGCTGGATACCCACCCATGTCTTCTCCCATGTAACCAGAGAAGAGGAACAAAGCCCTCTCTGTTAGAAGTTCTCCCAGTGCTTCAATCAGGTATGGCTCAAGACATTTTACTGCTTAACACTAACGTTACAGAAAGGTCTTACTTGGCCAGTCTGGTGTTATCATTGTCATCTTTTCCCCACTCCCAGTCTTTCCCAGGATCGACCGCAAAGTGCAAAGGCAGTAACTTGTGTTCAGAGTCAGTCAGGGGGATCACCGCTGAAGGAGAGAAGAAACAAGGATTGGGGTGGGAGTGGAACAAAAACGACAAAAAAATGATTTAGCTGTGAAAAGCAGCGTAACTGGTCGAAGAACAAGGCCAGAATCCGAGTGTGCTGCAGAACTGTCTCATCCAGAGCACCACAAGTGATTTATACTGGGCTCCATGTCCCTGTTTTGATGTTTGTGCAACAGAAGAGGAGATGGAGAGGTTAATACGCTGATTGCTCCCAGAGTGAAAGACAGTCACCTGTGGAGGAGGGGTGACCTCTGGGAGGACAATATTGCCATGTTGTAATGCACAATCAACACTTCCTGGAGACAGACCATTAGAATAGCAGAAAGCAATTAAAAGTTGAAATACTCCTGCCCGTCTTGCGCAGATGCACATACTTGTTAATTATTTTGTCTTTTCAGTTTAGTACCTTTTTGTTTTCCACTGACAAAGAAACAGAAATATATTGAGAGCAGCACTAAGAAACAAAGCAGAACAGAGTTACAGGGATTTTGGATGCACACTGTGAATTAATGTAATTGAGGAGCATAGATGGACATGTGTATGGGTTCAGAGGTCAGTTTGAGGCCCAGCTTGAGCGCAGTGAAAAGAGCATTACTGCTGTTACAGCCCAGCACGACTGCCTAGCTGGTTTGTCCTTCCCTTCCTCTGCCAGGGCTCTGCCTTCGGACACGCATCTTAACGACTCCGCTTTATAGCCAGCACGCAGGGACTGCGCTCTGATTTTACAGAGTGTCTGTCATTCATCACCAGCAAGAAACCAAGAGAAAACCACTGTCAGCTTTAATTAAAACCAGCAATTTGCTTCCATTTCATTAGGAAAAAAACTGAAAGCTGTTGAGGGGCTGGGTAGGGTCCTCAGCATGATGCAGGTCACTGCTGCTTCTCTGACAACCAATCAAAAAATTTAATTTTCTGTGCTAGAAACCTTAAGGACTTTGCCTGGTTATTCATTCCAGCAAAGCCAGGGGCCAAAGAGACCTGGAGAAATCTCCCAAACATCATGGCACGGAATTACTGAAAATTTATTGCACTTATCAGTTATATGCTGTTTATAATCTTTTCTGCAGTTCAGAAAACTTACATCGTCAAAAGAAAAGTACTGTATTTTTTGTTAAATATTGTTCCTTTCCTAGCAAATGGCAGGAAATTTAATCTGCATTTTAGATTAACACAGTGAAGTCAGTATTTGGTTCAGACAGTTTGACAACAACTGCAGAAAGTGTAAGTGTGTGTGTGTGTATCCATCTTTGCAGACTGGAAACGAAAGTCAAACCTCTACAAATGTCATGGAAACGTTGCCCCCTACTGCTTATAGTAGGTAATTCTTGAAATATTTTCCCCAATCCTAACTATAGTACAGAACAGCTGGAGAGTAATCAACTTTAGTTGCAGGTATTGCTGTAAGGTGCAAGCACAAAAATTCATATTGTAACAGTTCCTGACAGAAAAGTATTTTAATGTTAGGACTCCAAGCAGGATCCATCATGTTCATTTTTAAAGCAAACCCAACAGATCGTTGCATCTTCCTGCTGCCCAGCCACATCAGAGAATTTGTAACTTTGGTGCCTAGTTTGGTTACACTTGGTTTTGGATGCTCTCTGGCTGAAACCACGCTATTTGAAAGCGGACAGATGGGATACATCCAGCGTAACAGCAGCAGCTTCACCCACAGCAGCTTTAAGACACAGTGAGGAGCCTCACACCGCTCCTCAGGTGCGACCATCAGAGCGCTGGCTACGTGCTGGTAAAAAGACAACATGTCAAAATGTGTTTTAAATCCTCTCCAGATGAGAGGATGTTATCATGTTTTCTCTCTTTATATACATTTATAGTACTGCTCAAAACGATCTGCTAAACAATGCATGTCAAAGCAGAACTTCAGGCACTCACATCAGCTACAAATACTGTCACTAGAGGTTACGAAGGGCCTGGCTACCGGAGATGCTCCTTTTAGGAAGCTGTAGCTTTAAGCTCCCGGCAGCATCCCGATAGTTCAAAACCTCGCCATGTCCTGTGGCACCTGTGCCGCTGTCTTCTGGCTCTTACAACTGTGGCTCTGACTTCCTCTGTGCCAAAGCTGCCTACATCTCGCTGCTGACAAGGTACAAACCCCAGGCATTATGAGAGCATCCTGTGCCAATCCATTTCCTGTCACAGCATTTGCAGAACAATAGTGATGCTGTGCTAGCGGTTAGCCTGCTGCAGTCTCTAACAGCAACCAGCTTGGCAGCTGAAAGCTGAAGCATTCCCTTCATCCCAGCCCCAATGCCAAGCGCTCCTCTGCTGCTCCATGGAATTGAAGCCTGTGTATTCAAGGCTCTGCAGTAAAACATGTAAAATTGGATCATACAAAACGAATACTGTTTGATCCAACAGCCCTTGTAATTAACCTGGAAGAACTGATACGTGAACAAAGCCAATATTTAACGTTACTGATGCTGTGCTGGGTATTTGGTAGCTTTTTCTGTCCCAGCACCTTTCCTGTGCAACTATAGGTGTAGGAAAAACAGAAACACAGTTTCTAACCACAAGAAGTATATTTAACATTACTGCTAGCACTTGTGGGAGAAATCAAACATGTGACCTTGTTACCAAAGCCAGGATCCCGCAGTGTGTGATTACCAGGAACATCGGGCTTGCAATATTAGGAGTATTTCAGTAGGTGGCACCAAGGTGCATCACTGAGTAACACATGCTGCAGAGCGCCTGGACAGTAGTTTCCCCCACTACCTTTTGTCAATCCTGTCACTTAGAGGATGCCAGAAGAGCAAAAGGTTTGGTTGGTGGTGGTTACCCCATCTGCAAAGCTATTGCTGCGACAGTTAAGTTCCGTGCATTCAATCCAATTATTTATGCACACAGGCTCTTTAAGACCTGTGACAGTGAAGTACTTTATGAAGGCAGATAGACGTGCCTGAAATAAATGAGGTCAGTCTACTGATATTCTGATCCCAACTGTTAGAAAGGAAGAAATGAAGTCTCCCTACTCCAGAAATTGTGTTCTTTCACCACCAACAGAACTCAGATCTAAAAAGGACAAAGGCCAAAGACATGGAGGTGTGCCCTAAAACAAGACAACTCCACGCTTTGTAACATAGACACGTGCAGGAGCTGCTAAATTAACAGCACACTGACATTAGAGTCCTGGCTGCAGCGTATCATCAGCAATCAACAGGGAAACAGTATCCTTGAAAAGGCTCTCCAAAACTCTTCATTCATTCATTTCCCATTGCTGCATTAAAAGGGTATGGATTTGCTTTGCAGACTTTCATTTCTCACAGGACGCTTCACTTCACACGTCAGCGTACTCCTCTGGAAGGCTTCCTGTGTGAAAAGCATTTTCCTAAGGGCCGCTCTTCTACCGATGAGGGCTGGAAGGCAGCTGCCATGTCCCAGTGTAGAATGCAGAGGCCAGACCTAGTGCCAAGCGTCTACCTACAAAATCCCTGGAAGAGCTAAGTGCCACTGAAGGCTGCGTAGCTGGACTGGACTGATTTTCCCATTGAATAGCTGACATCTAGATCAACCTTTTTTTCTGACTCCTCGTCACCAACATGAAGTTTGCCAATACCACATGCAACCCTTTGTAGAGTGTTTCCCATCTCATACAACCTCATGTGAAAAACTCTGCTCCTTCCAAGAGGATGACTTAACTAGATATCCAATTCTTGCATGAGCAACCTGATCTAGTCAGGGATGTCCCTGCTCCTTGCAGGGGGGTTGGACTAGATGACCTTTGAAGGTCCCTTCCAACCCAAACCATTCTATGATTCTATGATTCTATGAAGGTGTCTACAACAAAATCTGTGGTTCAAGAGCTTCTTTTGCCCTTTGCAACATTTTAATGAATGTCTTTCTCTCTACTTTGCACAGCTGCAGCACGCTGAAATGCCTAGTAGCATAGAAAATGCCTAATACATCCAAAATCAGATGAAATGCATGAAATCAGATGGTTAGGGAATTAAATGAAGGACACTTAGTTGCCTCTAAGCTACTCTCCAGGAAGGAGGACTGAATGAAATTCACTCAGGAGATCTCAACAACCGGCACACATCCCGCGTTTACTATACAGGTATATGCATTCATAAGGGATTTAAAACACACTGCAGTGTCACCAGGGGAAAAAAATGGGGAAGTCCTACCTAACAGCAAAACTCCACTGAATTTTTGTAAAGCCTCACCATGGTTTTGGCAAAACACTCTTCCCTTCCCCACAAAAGGAGCAAAGACAGATAGGAGTTAATCTCACAGCTTTCTAATATTAAGCACACAGGTGTTCCAAGTAAGGACAGTTACAGCTAGCTCCTAGGCTACTGGTGCAGGAACAAATCCAGTCCCGAAGCTCTTGTCACCCCAATCCCACATCCAGGAATCTCAAACTTGACACAGAAATATCTGATCACACTTTGTTGCCACTGTTCTGAAGTAAAACAGAAGATAGCAAGATGATAAGATAAAAACATTTCAACTAAATGCTTTTAAATGAGAAAAGTGCATTTAGTACACCAGAAGAGAGATTTTTCTATTACATGAATTGTCAATAGTAATCTGACTCACACTTAAGCTTCTAAACACTTTACTAACCCAAATTAACAGAGGCCTTCCTTCAAGAACCCAAAGGCACCGTAGGCAGCTGTGATTATACCTATGCACACACACGGAACTGACAGAAGAGGTTCAAGTGCCAAAGACAGGTAAGTCATAGCACAGGGATTGAGACTGAAGAGTTCTTGGCTCCCACTCTTGTGATGAGACCACTTAGACTGCTAAGAACACAGGAATAAAATTTACTGGATATTGTTTCCTTCGTGATAAATACACTTAAAGGTAGAAGAAAGTACTTTGTGCATTGTATTCAATATATACCCTTGGCTCGCTGTGTTTATAGCGTACCTTGTTCTCTCTGTTGATCTTTTTGTTCCATGGAAACAAGAGCAGAGAAATGGGCCTGATCGTAGGCTAGCACGAGAGGTGAGCAATGGCATCTGTTAGGTAGAACTTCAAGAGGCAAATAAATTCCACCAAATGGTATAGGTGCAAATGCTGCAAAGAAAAAAGAGATTTCTTTAAAAAACTATGTCAAAGAACAGAAAATAACATTGGTTCTATTGTACGTAACAACTGTGCAACAACATTTTTAGAGCTCCAGGAGAGCACTGTAGAGTAATCAATGCAGAAACCGGTCACAACAACAGGTAAGATTTCGTTATAAAAATGTCAGAAAATATACTAAGAACATTAATGAAATCATTCTGCTCTTACATATATTTTCCTTGCTCTAATTGTTTACTAGTAAAGATATTAAGGTCTTATAACAAAATCTTGATGGCTCTCACACACGTATGGAGATTTGTACCTTCCTGTAATCCTTCTAGTTAGAAGGATATTTTGTAATAATGAGCAATAAATACACTATCACTTCTCTTGGTAGCGTACTCTGCTCATGCCTTGCATTAACAGATTTCTGTAAGAAACATTACAACTATGTTTATAGTCCACGTACACATGCCATCACACACATCGTATGTATGAATGTGTATATGTATGCATATATAATAATGATAAGGAAAGACTACCAAAAAAATCTACAAGTAGAATTTGAATGGGATGCTGCATCTGTAAGGGAAAAGCTCTTTCCCGTGAAAGATTCTACACTTGTTTATATATAATTACAGGAAACAGCAACTTTGAGCAGGAAAATTCATGTTTGCTTCTGACCAATTATTTTTCCTTTTGTATTGCAGATATGAATCCTTATTGCTGAAATACTTCCCAAACAAGCCTAAGAAAAAAGTAAACTCAAACAATTCACTGTTTTTATGAGAGACTTTTTCTTTGAAGAGGTCTCCTGTGTCCAGTCTTTGAGACTGAGAACAGTATTGGTTTTGAGGCATAAATCTACATTTTGGTGAGTCTATCCAAATTTGACCAAGTTAGTCAAATATGCAGAGGGAAAAGTAATGAGGAAATGAAGCAATAGTGATCAAGCCTGTCAGAGCCGATAGCAATCATATAACCATTACTTGTAGTTCACAATTTGAATGGAAACTGAAATTACCCAGCATCTTCCTGTGGAATTAAATTTCTGTAAACTCCGTCATGTGTTTAACATTCTCCTTTAATCAATCAACCATTCTCCTTCAGTTAAGCTACACACTATCATTAATTAGTATTCTGTTAGTTCATGGTAAAAAGTGAGAGATTAATCGAATCACTCCAGTCCTGCTCAGACAGCTGTCGGGCTGGCTCCACGTATGGACCTAACATCCGTGTGCTCACAGGTGCCAACTGAACAAAACGTTCTGGAAACCTTTGAGTGAGAGGCTGCAAAGGAGTTAAAAACAAAAAGCCAAGATACACACACTCAAAATTCATTTTTTCAAAGTCAGATTAGATTGCTTTATGCAGAGTTTTAAGGGGCACGAAAATAACTTTGTTAACCTAGACCAGTAAGAAGTGCATTGTGTTCCGTAATTTAGTGATTATTAAGTTAATAATAAATACCTAGGATAAACAGATTTTCAGTGAGACTTACATAATTATCCTGTAGTTTTTTACTTTTATCTAATAGAAATGGATTGAGTATCATTCTGCTCTTTTTTTTTTTTCTTCAGACAAAGGCAGTGACTATCCCATAACTACTCAGGTAAGTCACAGCTGGGTCTTTTGTTTGTGCTGGCTTACAATCGATTCAATCTAAATAGGTGAATACATTTCTAATTAAAAACTCTTACCTTCTCCCCCTGAGTCTCGTAACATTGTGTCTGCTACTACAACAATAGGTCTTCTCAAAATGTGAGCTAAGACAAAAACATGGAACTCTTCTAAGCTCTCATACACTGGATCTTCTGAATTATCAACTCTGGAAGACATAGCATTGAAACTTTTTGAACCAACTTGAACCATTGAAACTTTAGTGAGCCAACACATCACAGCACCTATTTTTTCCTCCCTGTCATTCATATTCCCACTCCTCTGAACACATATTTCAGTTACTGAAATAAGCAATATAAGAAATTGGCAAGGAAAAAATATTTTTTGAAATAAAATAATAGCAATAGAGAAAACGTTTTCACTTGCAGGCTGCACACTAGTTTAGCAGTCAACCAGATTCCTTACTTTCTGATATTGTCTGGTACCCTAACGGGAATTAAATGTAATTCTTAGCCAAGCTCCTGGTGTAAATCTGCTTTTGTCACAAACATCGTAATTTCATGTGACACCCTTAGCGCATAGACTCAGCGTGTTTCTAGTTCCTCTAAACAAAACATGGGTGAGTTTACCTTGGCAATGTAAGAAACACTGATGTCAGCTTGAGCAGGAAGAACTTAACTTCTAAAGCTGTCAACTTTTCTTTGATTATTACCAAACTTTTTTTTTTTTTTTTTTTCTTTTTTTGCAAGACAGGCATGGGTACCCGTGTAAGGAACTGGAGATTCATTTTCCTATTAGATTTTCCAATTAGATGAATTTCACCTACTTTCAGACATCTAAGATCAGAAGTATAAGCATTTCACCTTGACTGCATCTACAGATAACAAAAAAAGAAAGGCACATCTGGAAGCAGGATCATCCCTCTCCTCTTAAGCATTTGCCCAAAGCTGAGATGAAAATTCTAATTTCTCTTTACAGAATACAGAAGGAACCTAGATCAAGATGCAGTTAGGTGATACAGGCATTTTTGCCAGTGGAGCTTGGTGTTTCAGAAAACAGAGAGAAAGAATCACTACAAATATTTTATGTGGTAGGAGAGCAGAACATAAAATTCAAACAGTAAGACAGCACTATGGAGAAACTTAAGTCTTTTCTTTACATTAGCCTTCTACAGGTCTGATCCAAATACCACAGAAATCAATGCAAGCCTTTCCATTCTCTTCATCTAGCTGGAGCAGATACAGAGCACTTCAAAAAGTGGAGACACAATATTTCATTTTTAGATTAAAACAGATCTTTTATTGAAGAGTATTCCATAGGTCTAAACAGAGCTAATCCTCAACCAGCTTCACAATGAGCAAGTAAGTTAAGACAAAGACAAGTGCTGTTCTTGGAAGGAATTTAAAAAAAAGTAAAAATATAACTGGAAGACAATTTGAGCACTTGAGTCTTCTGCACTCTGAAGGGTTTACTCCCTTTAAATTGTTGATACCATTATGGAATATACATCTGTGAAAAAATTTATTAAAATGCCTGTAAACATCCAGTTCTCCAAAACATGGATATGAAGTGGGAATATGCTGAGAATATGGTGCTTTGTGTCAAAACCATGAGAATTAGTCCTAAATTTCAAAGATGGCCCAAATGAATAAATTACCTACTGAAAGGATTTGACAAAGATGAGTACACATAATATGTTTTAAAAAAAAAAAAAAAAACAAAAAAAACAACGAGGCTGAGCTATCCCAGTCCCAGTTCTGTCTGGGATGGTTTGGGCAGTTGCTGTTCTATTCATAACCTGATGCCTGGAAAGCATATGCAATGACAGAAGACAAAGAAAAAATTAATAACTGGATACCTATTAGAAAAGATAGGAGCAGGGAGGTAATCATCCCCCTGTATTCGGCGCTGGTGAGGCCGCACCTCAAGTATTGTGTTCAGTTTTGGGCCCCTCACTACAAGACAGACATTGAAGCCCTGGAACGTGTCCAGAGAAGGGCTACGAAGCTGGTGAGGGGTCTGGAGCACAAGTCTTATGAGGAGTGGCTGAGAGAGTTGGGATTGTTTAGTCTGGAGAAGAGGAGGCTCAGGGGAGACCTCATTGCACTCTATAGCTTCCTGAAGGCAGGTTGTGATGAACAGGGGTTTGGCCTCTTCTTCCAGGCAACAAGCAGGACCCGAGGAAATGGCCACAAGTTGTACCAGAGGAGGTTTAGATTGGACTTGAGGAAAAACTTTTTCTCTCAAAGAGTGGTAAGGCACTGGAACGGCCTGCCCAGGGAGGTGGTGGAGTCGCCGTCCCTGGCAGTGTTCAAGAGGCGGCTTGATGAGGAGCTACAAGATATGGTTTAGTAGCTGTGGCAGCAATGGTAGTGGGAAGACGGTTGGACTAGATGATCTTATACGTCCCATCCAACCATGTGATTCTATGATTCTATTCTATGAAGATATCTGGTTGTGACAGGAATATCAGAGAAAAATTCATGTTAGATTATATAATTACTACTACTTAGAAGAAAATTAAGAAAAGACACTTAGGAAAGCCAAAAATGTCTACAATACATAGAGCAAGATTTGTAATTTTTTTCACATCAGTAGTAAAAAGTTATAAAGCACCCAGGGAACCAGTCTCTGTCAGATTCATCTCCTGCCTATATGTCTCTCAACAACATTAAGTGTTGGAAATTCAAATTTAACAACATAAATCAATAGCATTAAACCACCATGCACATATAGATGGGTAAATCTTTAGAATATAATTTTTGGACTAAAATCCTTATGTTCCTTAAAATATACCTGTGCTGTCCTATTAATCTTAATGTATTTGTCTTATTTTCCCAACCTATACAAGTTAAAAAAAAAAATCAACTTCTTCATATATGAATGGACAAATAGATTTGGTAAGTTACTTTAAATGTTTTCTTTTACCGAAAAACTTACAAAACGCGCACTTAAACGCTCCATGGCTTAAAGCTTTTGACAGCAGGAAGAGAGAAATTTTATGTTAGAGCATGTGCTACTAACTTCTATGCATATACTGCTGATCACTAAATGCAACGGGGTACTTTTCACTCAAAAAAGGTAAGACTGAAAACCTGATTTAAAATAAAACCTTCTTACGGGTCTGATGGCATCCCTGGAACTTTACATTAAAATCTTTCGTCCCAACCTAGGAGCCCAGCAGGATGGAAGTGATTAACAGTAGGCTGATGCAGGACAAATTCTCTGATCAAGCAGTGAGACAGCTCTCCTTCCCTCTATCCCTCTTCCTGTTACCCAACCTCATCAGGAAATTTTGCTGATGTTCAAACTAAATTCCCCATTTTCTGATTTCCTCTCATATTCCTTACTGAATTCTTCTCCACTGTTGGCTGTGACAGCTTTTCAGTATTTGCAATCCATTATGTCACCCTCAGAGTAATTTGTTACCCAGAAGGAAGATAGAAGAATCATTGTTTTGGCAGGAAAATATGCTACAAAGATTCCCAGCTATTTTCTCATGTTAGTATTTCCAGACTATCAGTCCTAAAGTTTGTCTTCAAATCCTCTAATTATTCCTCATCTCCTAGTTGACGAGGTTTCTAGAAGTGAAACGCCTATTCCAGATGCAGCTGTATCACAAGGACCTTTATCCCTTTGGTCAGCTGGTGTCAAGCCGGACCACATATGACAAGAAACTTTTAATATCTCTAAGGAGGAAGACTTCATGGCCTCTCTGGGAAACCTTTTCAGTGTTCAATTTTATCACTGCCAGCAAATCATGTGGGCCATCTTATATTATTTCAGTACCACTGCTAAGGATTCAGTACAAATTTTCCTACAGATTAATGAAAATGAAAAATCATCATTAAGACGAATCCATAGCAACTTGCCACATCCTTTGATCCACTTATCATTACACTTTTTTTCATGGACCTTTATTTATGCTAACTACATGGCTATGAAAATTGTGGACAAAATAGTTTTGTCACTATAACATGGAAGCAAAGGAAGTGTACGGAACTGAAATGAATTCCTCCATTCATGCAAAGTTAATTTTAAATAATGAAATCCACATATATAAGAGCATATAAATCTGCACTGCGGAATTTTCAAAGCGTATAATAGAGAAAACCTACATCAACTTTCCCTAGATTATTTTGGTTTGAATGTTATTTTGTATTTAACTGTGAGGAATGCATGCTTTTGTCTAAAATATCTTCTGTGGCATGTGAGATTCAACCACCTGTCAAGTAGGAAATATCTTGAATTCAACAAAAACTTGTTAAATAAGGAACAACTCAATCACGACGCAGTTACTAGTACTTAATTTTAATATGACATAATTCTGATCTCTCCTTCTCCTTGAGTTTTATCTCTTCTTTAGAGTCGCCGGGATATGCACTGCTTTCAGATCTGAAGGGCTGTCTAAACGAGCATATTTGAATCACCACAGCAATTTGATTATTTCCAGGCTGCATTTGGCTTAAGTATGATTTACATCAACTGAAAATAGGCCAGAGGAAAAGATCTATTAGCCATCAGAAACTTCAGCTAATAAGGAAATGAACCCTTTCTCCCTGCACCCTGTAATTGCTGCATATACCGAACAGTTAAGAAGGAATAGCACTCCTATGACAGGCAACCAGATCAACTAAAAATAGTTTTAAAGCAAGGTCTTCGTTAGATGATCTAAACTGAATTCTCTACAAGATGAGGGGCTTTGATGGACTCAGTAGTTTTGTATGAAGAACTGTATGTTGAAATACTCTGAATACCTAACCAAACCCGAAACCTCAGAGAATACATGCATGAGAGGCACGTCCTGTTTAAATGTTCTGGTTTTCTGCCCGAAATAAAACTCTGAGGACACATGGGAAGATTACAGCAATATTCCCTCGCTCCTTCCCCATTTAAATATTACTTCACTTATTAATAAAGATAGCGCCAACAGCATATGAGACAGCTAGCTAGAAGGTGACAGTTAATATTAAATAAGAACACCATCCACCGGCACAATCTGTGTTAGCTCACGTGACCACACAACACAACATCTAGCTTCCAGCTCTACAAGGTTTCCAAGAAATGAACAACGACAGTGACATTCAATCTAGCACTAGGATGGGCTTTGAAATCTCTGATCAACAGTGGTCTGCAAAATGAAGGAATGGGTTGGAATTGTCTCTGTAGCAGAACTGCAATAGTTAGGTTCCTAAAAAAAAAAAAAAAAAAACGAAAAACCACCCAAACAAACAACCAACCAAAACCAACCCCAGTTTGGCTTGTACATGGAGACAAATGAACCAATTATGTTAAACTGAAATTTATCTTTTACATTTACAGAAAGATGTGCAAATCTGTTTCAAAACAAGAATCTGCTTCATAGTTAATTAGTGTGCTCTGCTTTAGAGCTTCAGGGATTTCACACGTTGGAAACAAGAACTTAAGAACCAGGTTTTGCTGTGTTCCCTTTATCTTTTTTCCCAACTTCCAAGTCTCTGAACGAGAGTGCTCTCAAAGAAGAAATCTTTGGAGATTTAGTGACAATTGCTGATCTCCTTTGCAAGTAGTTCACTCTGAAAAGTAACTAAAAGACACTTGCAGGTGAATGAGGCAGCATAATTCCAGACTCAGGCTTGTCACTGAATTCTTTTGAAACAGATACAACTTCTGATGCTTTAGCTAATTCTGACACCAAAGAGAATGTCTCATCTAGAATTCAAAGTCTAATTTGCAAGCTTTCTTAATAAGTACCTACCTAGAGAGCATAATATACCCCATCTCTAAAATTCTATTTTGATGTTCCTTTTCCTTCTCAAGGGCTCTACTTTGAACCTGGGTACATTAAACTGAGAAAATAATTCATTTGGTCACATTCATTCTGTCTTTGGAAAGACTGTGAAGAGAAATACATATTCACATGTTTAAGAGGCTAAGTTTCTTGCCTGATTCCTCTTTCACTATTTTAAAGGAAAAATTACCTGTGGTTTATTTATCCGTACTTTATTTTGATTTGCAAAAAGATAAATGCAAACCATGATGAGAACATTCAAATAAATTAAAGTTAATTCTTTATGAAAGAGTGATAGTCTCTGTTTAAGTATCTGTGTGAACTAAAGGTAAAGATGGTTGACTGGCAAATGCAACAATTGCAGACATCTCTGACTGGTAGATACTGAAACTACACAGTACGTGAAATGTACAGAGTGAAACAGAGTAAGGGCAGAGAAAATTGGTGGTGAATGGCCAAATTTAATAGAAATGTGAATTGAACTGCATTAGAAGCCTAGAGCATATCAACAGGAAAATATCTGCAAACACAGGAAACAAACTGAAGAGTAAAATGAAAACCAATCTGTTTTTTTTTAGCTTCAAAATAAAAGAAAATTAGAAACATTGTGGCTGACAATTTTCTAAACAATGTCCTCCTGCATTAGTAGCATTACCTATCCTTGACATCATAGGGTTAAAAGGAAAATATTATGTTCTTTCAAATCCCAGAGAATATTCTATTGCTTCTATTACTCTTATTGTGCTGTATGCCCTATTTGTCCATTTACTTATCATCACATGCAATTTTCTCCAGGGGAAACAATAGCTAGAGAAAAACATGCACCGAGTAAACAAACACTCAATATTTTTAGTGATAAACACTAGACACAAAATCTAAAGCTTCTGCATTCTTAAGGCTGGTCAATAATCCTATACTTTGGGAACAACTGCACGGAAAGCGAGGAATGGTTTATGACATGAGCTATTTAAAGCAGATTCTGTATGTGCATCAGGGGTATTTAAATGTTGTAGATGCTATTTTATCCCAAACTTTTTCACAAATAGCTTTTTCTATTCATTTTTTCCAATAGCTTCTAACCATCTAAACTAAATGCATTCTGGCAGTAAAGCTATTTTTCCTGGGAACCATCAAATTTTCTGATGCTGTTTAAAATAAGCCAGTTGACTAAAATGCTACTAATTGATTGCTACTAATACAAAGATGTAACACGCATACTAAGCTGGTCTTCAAAAAAAAAAAAAAACAACAAAAACAACAAACCACACCACACTTTCCTTGCTTGCCTGTTAGCACTGGGTAGGAACTAGCAAACACTGCAACTATGCAGAGGGCAATCAAAGTGGCTGCAATCAGCCATGCTCTTACGGAATCAATCTAGATTAAACAGATATGAAATGAGGTAAGAGAAGAATCTGACGTGGTTCTTGGAAATGCTGACAAACCCTGTGCAGAACCTTCCAGCACCAAACTGTACTAGGATGACAGCAAATCAGTTTAATTTGAAACAAAACCCCCTACAATCTTTACATAATTGTTGCATTTGAGAGCACTGTTTGTGTTACACGAGTTTAATAAAAGCTCGAATAGTCAAAGAAAGGGCAACTGCTTCTACTAGTGCAATAATAATTACCATAATTTTTCATTAAAGTTTTTTGCAACTGTTCAAAGATTCAAGTAGCATACTGATTTTTCAGAAGGGTTTAATGAGACTACAAAGTATAACTGAATAATCTACTTTCTGTTTTAAAATAACATTGCATCCAAATGTTTAATCTTTAGCTTTAATACCAAAACTATCACTTTTCTCCTGTATGATTAGGGTTAACAGCATTTTAAAAGTAGAAAATGCAAAGAGTTACGTGGTGACTTGCCCTCAAAAAAGATCTCTCTGAAGATTTTCTGTTTGAACTACAAAGCAAAAAAAAGGACTGAAATAAATGTACGATTATGAGAAGATGGCACTAAAGCTGTGCTAAAGCACAGGAAAGGTGATATCCGGTGATTTCTTCCAGAAAGCTATTAGAAGATGTGATGCTATTCTGTCATTCCATGTTTTAGGGAAAATATCTGAGCAGTGGATATCCTTCTGCTAAGTCTTCCTCGAACGAAAAGCTATGTATCTTCAATGAGACGAGGCAATTCATCTCCCTGAAGCTAAATGCCACTGCCGACATACTTGTTCTAGAAACCAGGAAAATAGGATTTATGAAATCCAGACTCTTCCGGATGCAAAGTAGCCTCAAGTTAGTGTGGCAGCTGTACAAGGAAACTTAATCAAAATGCTAAATATTATAGTGGGATGTTTAGATAATTCTATTCTACCATGCAAAAAAAAAAATCACAACCAGTTGAAAAGGCAGTTTGATGGTCCTATAAACATCTTCATTCATTTTTACTGTATTGATTTCCCACTGAGAACAAAAACTAAAAGGTTTTGTCATACGCTAAACTTACCCACCACCAGTGCCTCCATTTTTGCTGAAATGCGTACGAGGCTCACTTGATGCCAGTTTAAGCAGTTCATTCCACTCTCGTTCCCATTCTTCTTCTGTATACACTAAACCTGACTATGAGAGAGAATGAAATACCTTTATAATTGTACTGGTACAAAATATAAGCAGAGTTCGGTAGCAGTATTTACAACTGACTTATTTTGAGCTTCATACAGGAAACAATTTAATATCTTGGGCCATTAATGGTTCAATATTTCTACTCAGGGAAAAGGATGTTAACATATTTTAAAAAAGAAAATACTAACTCACTAAAAAAAGATCTAAACCACTAACTGTACACTGGATTACAGTTAGCTGCTGCTGACACAGTGCTCCACTATCGGAGCTCCAGTTATTCGTACCCATGTGAATTCCCTGCAACCATGCATCGCATGCTTTACTGCCCATTTCTGGAGGTTTGCTTTCTTCCTCAGTATATGGAACTACTACAAATGCCCCCTTGGCAGACAGGTGATGCTTTCTCCCTCTGTTCAAGAGCAGAAAGGGTACAGAAGTGCTTCTGTGCCCCTATGTTTTCAGGTAGCCTGAAGTAGCTGAGTCAGTCACAGCTCAGCTATATTCTCACTGATTGCCACCAACAAAAAGCAGACTGCGAATACATCACTAACATTTCAGCATAATTTACCTGATTGCATTCAGGATTACTCCCGACATGGGCTTTTCTAGCCACCTTTTAGGTACAGACATCTTCAAAAAATCATACATGCTGAAGTACAGCTTTTAATCAACAGCCAAACCAAATCTGCAGATTATTTTAGTTAAGAAACATCCACTCAATATTTGGTCAGAGCTCTAAGAATCCTAACTCAACATTCTGGGGAATCTTTCCTAAATGTGGTTTTCTCTCTTTTGTGGATTTCATCCAATCATTTTATAATGCCTGTGATAGCTAAATTATACATTTAATTTTGCAGGTCAAAACTTTTTACAGGTTCCAAACTCATCTTAGACATCTGTAGGCATGGAACTGTGTGTATTTATGCTCGCAAAACTACAAACGCATTCACATTTTGACACAAAAATTCTAAGTACAAGTATTCTTTCCCGCTGCAAAACAGAAGCACAAGAATTGGACAGCAATTAAAACATTCACACTAAACTTCAGAAGAATGCTTTTGACCCAAAATTATATTAACAAGAGTGTCTTTACGCCATACAGACCTCCTTATTCTGCTGGGTCTGCTGCCACCTCCACCTTCTTTTCAGTGCTTCCCTTTCAGCTCCACTTCTCATCATTGTATAGAGTGCTTTGCGCAAAACAAGGTCCCGGTCATGAAATCCCCACATCCCTAAAGAAGCACAAGATCACATTGTTTTAAAGATGCTGCAGTGAAATAGAAAAAGTACTAATGCAATTAATATTGCTCCGTTAGCAAAAGCAGCATAGCTTATACATTATTTAAGATTCTACTTGTCCAAGAATTCTTTCATTATGTTTAAGGTTTCCTAAAGGAACAGTCAATATAGATAAGCTAACGAACAACAACAGGGAATTCTAACAAAGTTTAAATTTTGTCTAAGGAATGGCTAAGGATTTGAATTATTTCAGTGTTTGCTTGCAGGCAACTTCAACTTTGCTGCAAGCAATGGAATATTTAATGCACAGGTTGGTTTTAGCTGTAGTTGCCAACAAAGCTGGCAGACAATAGAATGCTAACGACAACTACAGGCACTTCTGTGCATCGCACATGATACAGACACCTAAAGGCCTCCACTCTTACACAGCACGATGGTAAATTCCCTTTGGCTTCAACCTCCAAAGAAAGAGACAAGCATTTAAGATGACTGGAAGTCTAAAAATACAGCCAGCCACAGGGTCTCAAGCTCATTTTAAGATAATAAAATGTCTTCATGTAGCTGGGAGTAGCAACCTACACCAAAAGAGAGCAGAGCTCTCACCAAGACACATGCCCATAGACAGCCATGTTTCAGTTACCATATTGTCAGCTGCTGTCATTAAATACGTTTATTTAAGACTTTGCAAGTCAAAATACTCCAAACATTTGCTCTAAGTAATACACAATTCCTCCTAATTAAAAATGAAACGGACAAAGATAAAAGGATCCTTGGAAACAGCAAAAGCTCTTTTCTTACTACTTCTTTCAAAAAGAAGAGTCTCTTCAAAATATTAAAACCTCAGTGTTTTTAAAAGTCACCTTTTGGAGTTCCACTGGTGGAAGATTTTAGCAACTGCAACAAAAAAATAAGTTTCCTCATAATAGGTTAGGATATAGAAGGCATATCAAAGACTTTCAGCTTCCCAGCTATTTATTTGATTTGAAGAAAGGCTTCAAAAATCTTGTATTAATGATTAATTAGTCAATTGGAAATTATTTTAATTCACTCCAAACCCTGTTTCCCATATACTTAAACTCTCCAAGGAAGCAACAGAGATAATAGCTAGACATTGCGTTCTTGAAGACAGCAAGAGAAGTGTTTAAGAGAAGCCGGAGAACAAAGGCAATTCCTCACCCATGAGTACAATCCTGCAGAGGCACCTGAATTTGCCTGTTCCAGAGCTGTTAGGTTGGGCTTTGTAAATAAAACACAAATTACTGGTGTTTGATATACAGGTTTTGATACTGTTCTAATTATGCTTCTTTTATAACCTGATAAAACTTTTACCTACCTCCCTCAAGCATGCCTAAAGCAAGCAATACTTAAGTGACATTTGAAAAATATATTGGTCTAGAACCAGGCTTTTAATGAAAGTCTTTGTATCCCATGTGTTTCTGAGCTTTTGCTGGGGATAGAGAAAAGGGGTCAATATTTTTGGCTGACTCGTACAGTTTCACGTACAGTCTCTCCCTTACCTAAAGATGCAGCATGCAAGAGGCAGTTTCCATCACCTGTTGTAGCCAGGGGAAGAAGACGTTTACAGCTTGTACACACTGTGGACCACCAATTTAATCGTCCTGAAAAGAAAGCATCTATTAAAATGGGGGAGTGGATACTAAAACCGGGTGCGTACTACCTATAGGCATACAGTGATGATATGTATGAAGTTGAAGGTTAATAATGAACATCCTTTCTGCCAAAAACCTTAAATGTAATGTCAGAAGTGAAAATGGAAAAGATTAGAAATAAGAGGCTGACAGACTGTAACTATTCTTTAAATGTATTTGGAATAAGAAGAGAGCACCTTGAATTAATTTGCATCTTCCATTCTCAGAAGCTGCATTCAGGGATGGATTTCCAAGGAGTTCATTGCCTAAATACCACGATGAGGCTCAGTACCAGTTCCCAAACATAATCTACATTGGCCTCTCATACACAGATGACAGATTACGTTACAGTAACAAATTCTCAAAAGACAAAAGTAGTATGTACGTGGTAATCAAGATATGTTACTGTTAGGCAAGTTTATTAAGTACAGTTCTATTGTTTCCATCAGATGGATTGTTTTAACAGCTGATTCTCCACTCATTTAGTGTAAATCATGATTAGACCTATTAAAATCAAACAGTTACACTACCAGAGAATTAAAATGAGACCAAATGCATAGCCCAAGGTGTAGGAAAGTGGCTTTTCTCTTTGAACATGTAGAGAATCACTTACCCATCACTGCTAAGGAAGCATGTTTTACAGATTATAAAACAGAGGATTATGAAAAAGACTGACAAGAGGACAGATACTTGATGTATCTAGATGAAGCAAATAAAGCCATGAAGAGTATCAGTGCCAAAGCCAACACTGGAAGTACATAATTCCTGGCACACAGGTTGCCGTGTGGGAGCTTACTGAAGTGTTAAGCCTTGGTTAAATGGTCACGTGAACATTTCTAATATAAAGAAAGAGAATGTGACTAATTGTACACCATCTTGCAGAAAAAGGAAGAGCAGATGATTAACAATGATAAGTAGAGCTGGTATATTTCCCAAGACTTTTGGAAAGTCTGTAGGTAATGTACAATTGAATAATTGAATGAATAATGCTATAGGCACCCTGTGCTGTGACTCCATTTCTTTGTTCTCTTCTACAGACTCCTTCTCCATCGATTCCTGTATTTGCAAGCTGAGAGGAAATAGCATCTATATATTTTTACAGTCAGTCTTGCATTAAATCCCCAAAACAGAACTAAGTTCAAGCAATGACAAAAAAAAAAAACCCACAACTTTTCTCCATTAATAGATTTTCATTAGAAAATTATACTGAAGTTTATTTGTAATGGCAGGTAATATATATTGTGCAGAAGAACAGTATAACAATATTTTAACATGTGCCCTCAATTATTGGTTCCAGGTTCTAAGAACTATGTAATTAAATGTCAATTAGTCAGTATGGGTTGAGAGTTACTATACCGTAAAGATAAAGATGCACAGCAGATCAGTAACTAAGCACATTTGGTAATCCTTGTATGATTTTAGCAGCTAGTTTGTAAATGTCCAACATCTCAGACCAGGCTTACTGAGTTCTAAATTAAATATGCATTAAAGAAGCTTAATTTAAAGCACTATTAGACAGCCTTTGGGAAAGATAAATCTGAAATAACAAGTTACCATTTTTAGCAATTCCTGTGTCTGTGGGCTGTGAAATAACAACTTGCCACCTGTTTTTTGCAGAATGTTTTGGTGGTATCATAATTCAGTACTAAGTTATACCAAGGTGCTGCTTAAAGTACAGTTCCAAGACCTAAAGCAGACAGATCTTAAGAGTTAAGGGACTAATGAGTGGTATTGCTTTGCAGATTGACTAGCGGCTATTGGTAATAATATCAAGTCTGCTGCTTATCAACTTTTGAATAAAAGGAGGTTTTTATAAAAGTGATCTGCTTTCAAGCAGATTATATAAAAAATGTTTGTGGGCTTGGTTAACATCACAAAGCTTATGGCTAGCTAAAAAAATTAGTAGAAATGCACTGTATAATAACAAAGAAGCAATGCATTTTCTTTTTTCAAATCCAGCGGTTATAGCGGATCCCTTTAGGGAAAAAACCAGGAAAGCGGAGCTTACACAGAGACTGGAAACAGTTCTGCCTCAGGCTTATGTCTGTCTGCTTTGATAAGACAGTATTTATAGACAAACTAGACCCGTTTCTCACCCTCCCTCCCTCTGTTGGTCTCCTACTTGATCTTGCTTCTTACTTTCTCAGAAAATCTATTTAACCTTAAAAACCACAATTTCAAGAAATTGATCTGTTGTTTTACAGAAAAAAATACTCTGAGAATTAATAGGCATTTTCTATTATATTAAAATTTGATCTTAATTTTAGATCAAGAGTAAAAGTCCTATCCAGGTCTGTGATCTAGCGACATACGATCAGAGAGGCAGACAGAAGCACACAGTATCACCCTTTCTGTTCATGATACTTAAGATTTCAAGTGCAAACTCCAAAGAAATGTTAATAGAATCTAGTATCCTCCGTAGCTGAAGATTTCCAACTATTTCTGTATTCTGGTATTATCCCTGTCCTGCTCTAGGTAGTGCGTATCAGACTTCACATAGTACAAAGCACATACTGGTTCGCCCTGCTCCCGTATTTGCAAGGCCCAGCAAGAATCAATCATTCTCATACAGAACCAGATATGTATCTTGTATTCCATGCAAACAAAGTGAGCTGAGTCTCAGAGAAAGTTTTGCAAACTTTAGAAAACAGACAAGATCACTACTTTAAAATCTAGTATCTGATGAGTGCCAGGACAAGGTGCAGACATTAAGAGCTACCCTACTGTAAACTCACAACGACTGCAGGCATAAGTACAAACTAGCCTTACGCAACTGATAGGTTGGAAAAGTCAGCATTTGAGGAAATTGAAGTAAATATTTTAAAATATGAGTTTTCCCCAACAATATGCATAATATTGGAGTACTATTAATAGCCACGAGAAAGGTTTAAGTGTTATTTTCATAAGCCTCCATATTGTATTTCAAGGCACAGATTATTGCTTCTTGCCGCAGGGTTTGTGGGAGGATTCTAGATGGCCGTATTACCTGAATGGCACAAGAAGGCATCAGCAGAGAGCACAGAATGCATTTCAAGTATTAACAGGGGCCAGGCTTGGCTTTTGCTATCAGCCCCAATGCCTTATGCACTGGTACTACAGAAGGTAAGAAAGCATTCAGCACGATCTCCTCTACGCAAAACTCCATTAACCATATAAACAAGAAGATAAAAATATGCCACAGAAATTATTCTAGTTTACCCCATAAAGATGCTCATACAGAGATGTCCTCCAGTTTACAAAGGTCCATTATAAAGTATTCATTGCCCAAACAGGCACCAGGTTGGTGGTACACATACAAACCAACCAAATTCCCAACAAACCTTCCTAGAAACTCTGCATAAACCCTTTGTTCCCTCTTCATTTTCTCCAGTCCATACTTTCTTTTTTCTGGATTCAGCTACTAGTAAACTAAATGGCTTTACAGACTTCAGATTTTTCTGGTAGAATTAACCACTAAAAAGTTGCAAGGACTTAGTAAACAGCAAATTAATATAATTCTCTCCTGACAGGGGAAAAGGAGATGCCACAAAGGATGAGGCCTCTCTCAAACTCTCTCTGACTGTGGTTGAAGTTTCATTGCAAAGCTGGATTGCATATCGCTGCCTCCAAGGCAAACAGTCAGTTTCCTGCCTGCAATGCCACTGTGCATTTACTGTATTAAAAATAAGTCACAATTCTTACAGAAAAAATGAAATACACATTAAAAGAAAAACAAGGATGGGAAAAAGTGTGAAGTGTCATGTCACAGCGTGTACAATTTTACCTTAGATTGAGTGCGACTGTTTTTTAATGTACTTCACTGTGCTATTAAGAGTACTCTTTCCTACAGCCAAGTAAACCAGTCTTAGGCCAACTTCTCAAAAACATTGACAGAGCAGACATCTCACTGAGGAAAACAAGTTGATCTGTGGACACTGGCACTCATGTCCGATTTCATAGAATCCCAGAATAACAGAATGGTTGGGGTTGGAACCCTTAAAGCCCATCCAGTCCAACCCCCCTGCAAGGAGCAGGGACATCTCCAACCAGATCAGATTGCCCAGAGCCCCGGCCAACCTGGCCTTGAACGTTTCCAGGGATGGGGCATCCACCGCCTCCCTGGTCACCACCCTCATTGTAAAAAAAAATTTTTCCTGATGTCTAGTCTGAATCTGCCTCCTTCTGTTTTAAAACTATTACCCCTCATCCTATCACAACAGGCGTTGCTAAAGAGTTTCTCCCCACCTTTCCTGCAGCCCCCTTTAGGTACTGGAAGGCCGCTCTAAGGTCTCCCTGGAGTCACCTCTTCACGAGGCCGAACAGCCCCAACTCTCTCAGCCTGTCCTCACAGCAGAGGTGCTCCAGCCCTCTGATCAGCTTCGTGGCCTCCTCTGGACTCACTCCAACAGGTCCACATCCTTCTGATGCTGGGGGCTCCAGAGCTGGATGTAGTACTGCAGGTGGGGTCTCACCAGAGCAGAGTAGAGGGGCAGAATCCCCTCCCTTGACATCCTGACCATGCTGCTTTTGATGCAGCCCAGAATGCAGTTGGCTTTTCTGGGCTGCAAGCGCCCAGATGAAAAAGATGTGAAGGAAATTACAAGAAGAGATTTTCTACATGGGCTTATATTAATCATTCAGTGACTGCTTACTTTTAAAAATAAGTTAATAAATAAAGCATTTACCAAGACATAAAGGACCTTCTTGTACTTTCTTTTAGTCTAGATGATGAAATCAGCTTCACAGTAGCATCTGCAAGGCTATTCATACTTACTGATGTCCTTGAAATGTAGAAATAAGTAAAACTGAGCAATCAAGTAAATGCTTCTCTTTTAGCCTGATGCATAAGCAACACAGACTCTGTCACAGCCAGAATGCAAATCAAAGAT
The DNA here is from genome assembly GCF_036417535.1 of Chlamydotis macqueenii. NCBI lineage: Eukaryota > Metazoa > Chordata > Aves > Otidiformes > Otididae > Chlamydotis > Chlamydotis macqueenii. The sequence continues at coordinate 20,359,642 of NC_141567.1, read as the reverse complement.
CATAAATAAGATGGCACAGAAATAAATGACTAGGCCTAACGGGCTGCAGATAACTGGCACCAAGTTCAGTTATCTGCAGGTAACTGCAGATCCAGTATTACTGGTTTTCTTCATTTGTTTCTTTCAAAACACAAGACAGATGGTTTACATTTCATCCTACTCTGTGATACAATATTTGTTATTCACATTAGAACTGAATCACACAAGTGCGTATTTCAAAGCCTGGAAATCAGGAAATTAATGCAGTCCTCTTGTGGTTACAATGGTTGCTCTCCCAGCACCCTGCATATACCATGTGAAAACTGTACGAATTCTGGGATGAGATAATGTTTCTACAACCTGAAAAGGCATCAATTTTTCTTTAACAAAGCTTAATTTTTAACAGTTTGACATAAAACATTTCCAGAATTTTGGTGGATTTGGTTTTGGGGATGTGAAACCCAAGCTTAACAGTGTATTACTGTTTATTTTGCCTGTAGCTGTATAAAACGCTTCATAGAAAACACAAATCAGACCACAGAAAGAAAAGCATAGAAAAGCAGTATTCTTGAAGGTTCCTACAGTTTACTTTTAATTTTGTTATTGAATTATATTTCATCTTCAACAGAAACTTTAAAAACGTTCATTAAAAACACTGTTAGACTAGCCATTGTTGTGCCTATACTATGGTTTTTTGAACTCAGTGCAACAGAAGAAGTTTTTATAATATGTCTCTTTGTGTCAGCCTATACATTAACGACACACAGAGGAACACCTGTATATAATGAAGTATTTTAGAACAGTAAAATTCCTTTCACACAGACTTCATTTAATATTATCAGTATCTGCGCCGTGCTCTGTCAAAGAACCACAGCGATTACTGCAAGAGCGCCCAGCGATCAGTCTGCGCATTACTTGCAAGCTGACCTCATTCCAATTCAGGCAGTAATGAGCAGCTGAGTTTATATGATGCACAAAACCCCAAAATGCTTTTACGAATGTGGTGAATTCTGTCCTCCAAGGGAAATATTCAGAAAGCAATCACACAAAGAGCAGAGGATGCACTGCAGCAGCAGAGAGGGAGTGAATCATACTGCCTTTATCTGGGCCTTTCCTTTATAATCACACAGCATTTCTGAGTAAATCAGGAATTCTGCTCTGAGTTTCTATACAGGTAGGATGTAACCTGAATATCCTTTCACATACAGATGTAGTGCTCTATGTTCCTAACAAAGTTCCTCCTTCTTTTGCCTAATCAGCTTTTTTTTTTTTGTTTCTCTTGAAATTCATACCCTTAAAGCCAAGCACACACCTCTCTCTTTTCCTTTGACAATATTCCCAACCTCAGCTAAGGAAGCAACTGTCCTTCCTGGGGTTTGTTTTGTTTTGAAATATCTTTTAGGCCCTTTCCAGGGAATGTACCTTACCTGGTTTTTTTTGTTTTTTTTTTTTGTTTGTTTTTTTAATGTCATTGACCAAGTCATAGTCAAACTGGGCCCTGCTGGCAGGAGACAATTAATTGTCCAATGTGAAGTGACTTTCTTATTAATTCACTCTCTTTATGTTAGACAATAATATATCTAAAATAAGGAGGAAATAAAATATCTTTATGTCTTAAATAGAGACAAAAGGTCAGTTTACATGAAGTCTTAAATTATTTTCTTAAACATTCACTGTTTGATCTGTTTAACTTACTTAAACTGAAGAACTGTTTCCCAGGAAGTTCCAGTTTACTGGAATGAAATGCTCACGTAAGTAAACTAACTCTACATAGGCTACAAGAATATCTGCAATCAAAACCACAAGCACTTAAAGTGGTCAAAACACTCCCCTTTCCAGGATGCAGGAGGCTCTGGGGAGGAAGAGACTTTGGCAGTGTGAGTCAAGTTATTGACCTAATTACAGTCACGTGAAGAAAAGAATAAATGATTTATTCTAATTTTCAGAAAGATTTGAGAGAGGAATGCTAACAAGCAGAAAATTCAGTAGTTTCTGCAGCCCTCTTTCAAGTTCAAAGTCATCCAGCTCTGTAGGAATTAGATTATGTCAGCTCTAAATTCACATATTCCCTGCTTTTAGGGTCAGAAAACTACTGTGATCCTCTAGTTTGTACTCTTGCATTACCTGACTCTAAATGCTGTAAATGCCACTGAGGTGGGTACAACGATACTGTACCAAGGTATTTTCTGATAGCCTTATGGAATTTGGAGTGTTTGGCAGAGCTGCCAGAGGAAGAGCCATCCTGTTTTTTTCCCCTGTCCTATTTGAGTTAGCTGGTAGCTGGTTCCTAGAGAAACTAGATATATTTTCTTGATAGCTGACTGACAGTTTTCATACTTCATAGTTGCCTGGTAGCATTCCTGCATTATTTTATACTGCTGTTTTTTTCCAGAAGGCCTTCTGAACACTATTTATGTTTTTTTCTTTTTTTTTTCCTCTGTTTTTTTGTTTTGTTTTTCTGAAGTATTTCCTATTTGATGCTATTCTCCAAGTACGTATTTTCAAATACCAAAGCCAAAAAATAAGCATATGACAATACATGATAAATACTCAATGTAACATCAGATTAGCAAAGGTCCTGATCAGTGCCCTGATCAATAACCAGCAACAGTTTACCAGTTTGAACACACACACACACAGACAGCATGACTATGCAGAGAGTTCTGAGAACAAACCTCAGACGAATACACAGCATTACACAAGCCAGTATAGCAATCAACAGAAAAAAGCAACTGGCTATTTGATATTCCACATGCAGCCATGAAATCCGATTTTATAACTCCTTTATACCACCAGAGTTGGCCATTTCACTGTCTAGATGTGTTCATTTCATGGTTCACTAATATACTTGTTATTTCATAAGCACAGATCCTGATTTTAAATACATTTCTCCATATCTTTCAAAACTGACTTAAAATTTTAAACTAGTAATAAATCTGAATTAAAATTAATTTTAAAATTCTTCACTTTTTTCCACGCCAGTAATGAAGTATTACTGTAAAATTTAGGATTTTTTTACAAAAATAATAACCAATACATAAAGTAAATATTTAAAACTATTTTCTCAAGCTGCAACAGACCTTAAAGATGTTTCCTTTGTTAGTCACTGCAAGGTAATTTCCTCATGAGAGGTGCAAGTACTAACCCCCCTCTGACCATCCAGACGCAGGTCCCTCTCTATTGCATGACTTCCCCATCAGTCCTCCTTTCCTTCCTCCCATAATTTCTCTGTTTTATTAAGAAAATGTGACCGTTTTCTCTCTAACGTTTTAAAAGAAATAGAGGATCAGGGCATGTGTCACTTTGCAAAGAGCACAGTATTTGCTTTTATGCTCCAGCATTTATTTCCCATGCAGGATGCAGAAGCTCCAGAAAAGAAGCACAATTAGAAACACCAACAAAAACATCAGACTGCCCAGCTGCTGACATCTGAAGTATTCACCCACCTGCTTGCTCCAGAGCAACCATTGTTGCCTGCTCAATTAAGTCACGTTCAATGAAGCTTCTGAAATCTTCACTGTACACGCTAAGGTCTGGTAGCTGGAATGTGTAGATGGGCATCTCCAAAGGAAACTGTTCATTGCTGCACTCGTTTGCTACATGTGATCGAGCAAGGGAGACTATGGCTGAGCTGGCGTGAGAAATACCTCTGGAAAGACGCTTTTCTGTAGAGAAACCAAAGAGATATTATAGCCTATAAGACTACATAAAAGACCAGTCTGGTGAATGCCCGTTCACTTCATTTAGGAATTTGTTCCACTTCTTGTTTGTTACCTTTTTTTGGGTTATTTCCCTACTGTAAAAGATTGCTTAGGTCTTACTATGGTCCCTAGGGCAAGTCATAGGAACTTCACACTCCTTCTAGCAAAACAGATAAACAGTAAACGTAATGAGATATGAAAGACAACTATTTCTATTAAAATTGTTTTAAATTAATCTTACATTTCCAAAAATGCATCAGAAGAAGCACTTGCTGGCAGACAGATGTTAATCAATTAATGTTTTCTTAAATTAAAGTTTTCTTGTGAAACAAAAAATCCAGCATTCTACAATCACTTCATATCAAACGTGCCATACTGCTTTAATCTCATAACAATCTACCTGAAAGCAATTTTAACATCATTATGCTGAATTTAAGACAATCTCAGTTTTTATGCATATGTGTTTTCTAAAATCCTGATCCAAGATACAATACACAGTTCAAAAAGAATGATGACATTAACAAGCCTGGTACAAAAGAATGCATTATCTTATCAAAACAACAGTGAGCTAATATCTTATAACGTATTGAATGGATAAATGGAATGGAACAGTAAAGGGTCATTAAGGCAAAATAAGCATAAGAAAGTTAAGAAAGGGGCAAAATATTACTACGATATCATTTTACTTTACTATACGGCCTCAGTTCTGGTATCAGCAAATGGGTAACAGAAACACTCTTCAAGTGCTTACACCATGAATCATTCAGCCCAAACTGACAGAGATTTTCCCCTCTATTTAGTTTCTGCCCTGTACTCCTGTTTATATTTTTAAAAACTGAAACGAACATTTTGTAGCTGCTTAAAATTTATGTTCATCAAATGTTACAAGTCTCTCTCAGAAGTTTAATACTCAGCATAAAGTTTCTTTCTGCATCTGAAAAGCGGCACGCCTTAGAACCACGGCACCGTTGCCTTTCTGTGCTTCAATCAGACTGAGCTCAGGTCTTCTTCCAAGTTGTGCACTCTCTAGCCATCCTTCACAATGGGGATTATCTTAAATTAATACCAGAAAGTCTCCTGGGCATTTGATGAATTTTATTAGTGAGCTGACACCAGGTTTAGTTTCTTACATTTTGGAACATGCAGAAAGCTTCATGGTGGGATTTACATGCTGATAAGTTAGATAATATTTTCACTGCTTTGCCTTGCAAATGGGTACTTAGCATACTGGAAGCTTTTGTGAAAAACTATTTGGTGCAATTTCACCTCTGTAGCTTCATCAACACTACCATAAACTAGCCTTTAGCGATCAACTCTCAAACATAAAAAGAAGTTCTGTATTTCTGTGCTTTCAGAAATTAACAAAGCAGCTTACTGAAGTGCAGCTTATCACTTAAGCTAATAGTGTTTTTAAAACATCTCAAACTGACCAATGGTTATAAAAAAATTAATTTTTCTAGAGTTTGTGAACTTTTGTTTCACTAATGGATCAAAGTTTTTCTGATTTTTAAGAGCTGAACTGCACTCCCTAAAAAAATCCTAAATTGGAGGGAGGGATAGAAAGTTTGATTACATTTGCATTTCTTTCCTCTCCCTGTATATCTCAGCTAAATCACTTTTAAACAGGGGAACTGAAGTTTAGGCCAGCATGTCTGCTTGACATCCCCTTGCTACAACTCCATCAGCCCTTGCCACCATGGTCCAGCCCTCCCCTGCTGCTGGCTGCATCCCAACATTCCAACAGTCAGAGAGATAGGGATCTGAAATAAAGCCTACAAAAGGTCTGCACACAAAGAAGTAAATTCTAATGCTTATCATCCTGTACCAGAAATCAACTGCTAGAGGTACCTGACTCATTTTTTTAAGGCTTCAATTGCTATTTGGTGGGAGATAGGAGGTTATCCTTTCTTCCGTGGAACCGTGAAAGAACAAAATTTTAAAGCTGAAAGTTATTCATAGTTTTCATATACCTTAATCGCATACTGCGAGTGATAATGTAGATTGAAATACAGATTTTTAAACGTTTTTTGGTCTCAATAGGCATAAAAAACTACATACAATAGTGGTCTGCGACACTCTGATTAATTCCTTTTATCTGTACCACACGACTGCTTGGGGATGGCGTATTTTTGTAGTTTAATCAATACTTAAAACACATTAAAACAATAACTTGCAGAACTGAGGCAAAGCTCATGACAACTGAAACACGTGAAGCGTGGGGTCCAGCAGCAGCTCTGTGAATCCCACAACGGCACAGTTCACAGGCTGGTGGCACAGGACTTCCACTCCCTGCAGACAAGCACAACTTGCAAGCAGACAAGCTAGAAAGCTGCTTGTCCACAAAAGCCCTGGAGAAGAGCTCTTACCTTGAGCAATGTCATCCTGCCTTTGCAAGCAGGGCCGCTCAGCCTTCGTCACCTGGGGAGGCTGCTCTGGCTCCTGCTGCTTGTAGTATTTGCCCTCATTGAACACCTGGGGCAGGTTGGCGGTGTGTACCTGCCGGAGCTGCTCATAGTCATTCAAAGCTGCTGTCAGGTCCCAATTTTTGCCTGCCAAACAGCAAAAGGACATTCTGCTCACATCTGTATGTGACCAGATTGATAACCAGGAAACCATCATTTAAAATATAAACTTAAATAGAGAAATCACTCTTACTTAAAGCATCAGCAAGGAAACAGAAGTTCTTTGGATAACATATTTTACAACCACACAGTTGATAAACACCTTGAAAGTACACAGCAAATGGACAAAGACAAATATTTTTATTTCTTTTTAAAAATTTATATTTTAATTTTCTTTATCATAGTTGGAGAAGACCTCAGGAAAGCTCTTATCCAACCACCTGCTCAAAGCAGGGTCAGCTATAAGACCAGACTAGATTGCTCAGGACTTTATTCAGTTTGGTCTTCAAAACCCCAAGGATGGAAACTGTACCACCTCTCTGGGCAAGCTGTTTCCATATTTGACTGTCTTCATGGGACCTATGTCCACCCCAAACCTCTCTCATTTCAACTTATACCTATTGCCCCTTGTCCTCCTGCCATGCACCATTGTTAGGAGCCCAGCTCCAACTCCTTGATAAGCTTCTTACTGGCACTGCTGTTAGGTCCCCCACAGCTTCCCTGTTTCCAAAGCCTAACAAGCCCCATTGCCTCAGTCTCTCCTCACAGGACTTGTGCTCCAGCCCCCAGCGACCTTTGCAGCCTTCCCCAGAACTCAATCCAATTTATAGCTTAGACTTGGACTGGGAGTTGGGGGCAAAATTAGACATGGTGCTACAGATGTCTAATGAGTGCTGAGTAGAGAGGTATAAATCACTTCCCTCGATCTACGGGCGATGGTCTGGTTGATATAACATAGCATATTGCTGGCTTTCCTAGCTGTCAGGGCACATGGCTGGGTCGTGTGCAGCTTGCTGGCTACCAAGGCCTCCAGGTCTTTTTCTGCCCACTGCGAAGAGTTCTTCCTTTCCCAGTGCAGAACTCTGTGTTCATCCTTGCTAAATGTTATCAGGTTCCTGTTGGCCAATTCCCTCGCTCTGTCTAGGTTCCTCTGAATGCCCTTGAGGACATCAACCAGTCCCCCTAGTTGGTACCACCTGCAAACCTGATGTTGCCTCACTGATAATGACTTCAAACAGGTATAGACCCCTGAGGAACAGCCCTGGTTACCAGCTTCCAGCTAGAAAGCTATCCATTAACCACTGCCCTCTGAGCCTGACCATCACAACAGCCATTTGCCCATCTAGTTGTCCACCCATCCAGACTGTAACATCCTAACTTGAATACAGCAATACTGCGCAAAACAGTGCCAAAAGCTCTGAGATATTAAAAGTCTTTTAGAAAGCAGATGACATAGGAGAGTGTTTTGTAATGAAGCATGCAGCATTTCAGTTTCGGTCAGTGTGGTTCCACGTCTGTGTGAGCTGCTCATGGAACCTGCCAACACAGAATCCTTAAAAGATTTGCCTCCAAGCTCCCACTTCATCACACTGCCACAACCAGCAACAACAGAATGCAGGCTAACATCTGGAGATAAAGAAATTTGTTTAGTACAGGTTGTGAAATGGGTCACTCTCAAAAAATACTGAAAAAGATGTTTAAGATGTTTGTATTGTCTTTTAAAAACAAACCTGCTAAGTTAAAATATATTGACATCCTAGCATTCTCCAAGCACTTGTTTTTAATTGGAATGTTACAAATGTTTAATAGCAAGAAAAAAGATGCCACTAATTATATGAGACTTTCACAGCATTCCATGAGCGCTTTTGCTGTGAATTCCGAAGTAACCCGATTCTGACTAATACAGGATTTATTACACCATAGCAGGTTGTCACTTTAGGTACTTGGAGAAGCTACGTTACCCAAGTAGCAGTTAAATATAAACTTATTTGCTTAAGCAAAGGAGAATAAGCTAAAAATAGTACAAAGCAGTTTTATCCAGATAAAAGAAGGTCTTTCACAGTCATTTCTGTGACGAACAAAAACCTAACTGAAGTAGGAAAAAACCTGCATGCACAGCTGTTACCTACAGTGTTGAGCTAAACTATCTCAGGTTTTGAAGGACTAAACAAAATTGTGACAGGAGAATTCTTAACACTGAGCAAGAATGTTATATACATCTTTAATATATACGAAACACCATATAAACCACCTTGGCAGTAACATGGAATTGTTATATATGTTACGCCATAATCTTAGAAAGCCTGTAGGACAAAATGTATATTCAGTGAAAATTGTCAGAGATCCTAGAACAAGCAATTGAGTTATTGCCAGCAATTTTTTTTTTCTAAAAATCCCAGGTAGATTGAATGGCTCTAATCCAGTAAGGGCTCTGCTCTAAATATATATACACATATCATCTGAATTGAGTTGCCCAACCCAAACAATGTTTGGAGCAGGGATTGCTTTTCGTTGGTCCTGTTTTTAGAAGGTAACTACAATCTTTTTTTAAAAATAATCTTCTCAACCCTCAGGACAATAAAGTAAAACTTTCTAAAAAAAAAAAGTGAAAGTGACAATAAATATCATTCTAGGAAATGTAGGTTTAAACAAAACAGCATTATCCCAGCATTGCCATTTGCTGCATGACTCCAGCAGCAACCTGTGTTTATTCAGAACAGATCCTTGAGTAGCAGGCCTGTATTAATGGAACACATACTCTCTACTGTCAGGGCATTACTTGCAGGTCACCTGCTCAAGATATTTTCATGTTTGAGTTCTGAAATCTGACAAAAATCACTGTGCATGCGCTGTAAATGACTGCTGTGTGACGGGGCTTTGATGCATGTAATAGGAAAGCAGAAACACAGCAGACTAACAGAAACGCTGATGTCCTTAGTTTTAGGCCAAATGCAATCACCTTGTATAAAAGCTCATCATAAAAATCAGTCAGCCTTCAGAAACAAGGCTCACAGCGTGCTCGTGCTGCATTTAAAACCTAAACTGCATAGCAACTCTTGAGTTAGGTATGCTCCACGGCACAATGCAGCAACTGCACTTCTCATGCAGACTTCAAACTATATATAAAATCAAATTTCTATACCTAAATGTATCTTACACAGAAATGTTTTCTTTTCAGATCTCTCCACCTCCCTGGAGTTGTCCCCATCTCCTGAACAAAAGCACCAATCAGCACCAAAGCCTTAAACTTCAGAGAACCAACACAGGAAATTATTATTAGACTCACTTTCCCCAAATTTGCTGGAGCCTCCAACCAAATTAGAGAACACATTCAGCACCTTTGCATCTCCATGAAATAGTGGTTTTGAATATTAGCAACCCCTAACTGACCAGCAGAAGTGTTTTCAGCCACTCTGTACTGGAAACATGCAAGCTTGCCCCCTTTGCCAAGGCTTACTCTCCTTTTGGTTTAGATTTTTACAAGTATGCATGAATGACAGACCTTCTTAATTTTTGTACTGCCCATAAAAAAAGAGGAGATTTCATCAATCTGGGAGAATTAAAGAAGAAAATTCATAAGTTAAAGTAGAGGAAATTGGAGGCAGCAAGGAGAATTAGGGGAAAGGAAGAGAGGAAAAAAGAACAGAGGCATTTATAGAAGATACTGCATGAAGAAATACAAATAAATACCAAAATTGAATGCACTGTAAAATACAATTTAAAAAAACAGTACACAGATCTAAAAAAAAAAAAAAAGTGTGATGTGATTTGGACCACAGAAATAGACTGCAGAAGCAATGGACAAAGTGGGAACAAATCAGAAAGGTTATTAAACTCAGAGATGTCCAGAGCAGATGATCTGAATTAGGATTTCTAGCACTGTGACATGGCAGGTGAGAAAGTTTCAGCTGGAAGTTACTCAAGCAACTAGTGGGGCTTATGACTGCGGAGATGAATAGAGCTAACTCTGCCTAGCTCTCCTTCTTCAGACTTTGCATTCCAACAGCTTTTGAATTTATGAAGCTGTATCTTACTAGATTCCAGGCTAAGTTTTGGAAGAAGAAAAACACCTGAGGTCTGCTGGGTCACAAAGGACAAAAATAACGTTGCAATCATGTAACACTGAAATCAAACATCTCCCCCAGTGCCTCATGGGATGGGTCCCTCCTTCCAGTCCTGCTGCTTGTTCAGCAGCCTTACGGTTTGGAGCAGAGCACACACAGTCCCTCTGCGTCCCCACAGAGACTTACTCTTTCATTACCTAGGTTCTGTTTGTATGTCTTTCCCTGTTCTTCTCTTAAATCTCCTAGACTCTGCTCCTCACACAGGACCCTGCTCTCTCATATCTTTTTTATTTTCTTTAATTGTCATCTCCTGCACTGGCTGTCAACAGAAAGGAACAGTCTTTCCTATCCCACACAGGTTACACCTGACATAGGCACTGACAGGACCCCATCACAAGGCTGAAGGAGAAGCAACAGGTAATTCATCTATTATGCATAGTTTCATCAACTAAATTAGGTAAAGGAAGACTTTTTGTTGCAATCTGAAGCACAAAACCAACACAAGACTATTTTTAGATTTTTCTTTTTTACTGTTACTTATCTGATGCAACCTACTGTTCACTGACTGCTAGATTCTTTGTTTATATGACATATTATTGTATTTTAAAAGGTATTTCACAGGCATAAAAAAGTTATTTCAGTACACAGTCACATCAGATCACAAGTCACCGGTAGCACTGTATCAGTGAGTAGCAGCTGAATTGCTCCAAAGCAGCACTGACATTGTGGCTTTACAGGAAAGGCTTTGAGTTTCTAATGGTCAGAGAACATCAGTCAGCAAAAAGCTGGAGCAGCACAAGGCTGGTTAGAAAACACAGGTAGTGAGTCACAATCAGGATGCTAGAATTAAATTAATTCACTAACCCAACAGAAAGAATACTCTTACTGAACAATTATTTCCAGAACAGTTGCACGTGCTCTGTCATCAGGTGTAAAAATTAAAGCAGAGACCTTTCAGTCCTGTTAACACCAAGTGTTTCTAGTGTGGAGGAAAAACAACAAAACAAAACAAAAAGGTGCAGCTGCAAAAGAAATGGAAGATGCATTCCGACTGAGGGCTGGTACTGACGTTTTAGTGTCAGAGACACCAGGCATCTACATGAACAGGAAATTAAAAAAACAAAACAAAACAAAAAAAACCCCAAAAACACCAAACAAAAACTCAGTTACACTGTGAAGTTTCTGTCCTACAAAACAGCTGGTTGAATAACAACAGGAAGCATTGTCAGCCTGAAGAAAAAACAAAGACTTGGATAAAACAACATATAGTTTAAGAAGCCACTTATCCATTTTTGCCTTACCACCTCAAAATGGATTAAAGAGTTAAAAAAAAAAATGCTAAAGAACAGCAAGAGCAGGACTCACCATGGAAGCATTCCCGATGATTCAGTCTGTCCTGACCGTAAGCAGGACTGCCTCCCCCTAGCCCTACCTCTGCCCTGTTTAGACAACTTTAGGAGTCCAAGAAGTGTTCAGAAGTGGGTTTCCCAGCAATCTGATGCTCCAAGACCAAGCTGAAAGACACAAAGTTTTCCCAGGCCTTGGTCCTGGATCCAAAAAGCCTAGGTTTCCTTAGAGTGCCTCAACCAGGGACAACACCAAAGTCAAGAGTAGAAGAAGGGGGCAGGAGATGAGAGACAAGTGTCCAGTGCCAGGGCTTTCTGTGGTGGGTTCACTGGACTCCAAATCCCAGGCCTCAAAGATGTTGAAAAGGAGGCAGCGATCAAGAGCAGTCTTTTTGCAAGAGTACTACTGCAGGATCCACAGAGAGCGTGTGCTCAGCTTGGCACACTGCTCTTCGGGCACATCATCTTTAGCGAGCCCTGGGGAAAGCTGTTTGCTATTAAATCTAGTTTTCCAGGGAGTGAAAGGTTGAGGTGACCTCATTAGGACTGACCACATTGTGACCAGAGAAGATACCTCATTCCTTCACCTTTCCCAGCCCTTCCACCTTGCCTTCCTGTCCTTCTCAACTTGCAGACACCATCCTCTCCTTAGAAAACATTACATAAAAGAAACCAAAGAACAAGACCTGATTTTTCCTATTTAGCCTTGACTACTACTGTTTTCCTCTTGAAGCACACCAGCAAGAAAACTAGCCCACGGACAAGACTGGGAATTAGATGGACAAACTACTGAGCCAATAGGTTAGTCAGAAATTTAGAATAAAACATTGATTTTCCTCAGACGCTGCAGCAAGGAAATTGCGTGCATGCCAATGAAGAGGTCAAAGCAAACCAGAGTAAGTTTCACAGGACAAGAAATCTTCCTGTAGCTTTTTTTTTTTTTTTTTTTTTTTTGCATATCTGGTTCTGCCTCAAGATCAACTACACTGGATCCATGCACTATATACCTACACATGGTATAGCACTGTAACAAACATAAAACACCTCTATAATTACTTTTTCTTGAATGGAACCTAAGGGTTTGTTGGCCCAGGTATTATTTTAAAATATCACCACTCTGCTGAGTTTTAAATTAAAAAATATATTGCACAGTTTGGGTTTATTGGGGGGGGGGGGGGTTTGTTTGATTATTTTTAATAATGCAAACATGTAGTGCTCTCTATTAGAAGCTCTCTTGGAAAAGTTTCAGTGACCTTCTGAAAAAGTCCTGATTTCTTTCTTTTAATAGACATATTTCCAACTCACTGCACAAGGACAAGAGGTAATGGTTTTAAAGTAAAAGAGGGTAGATTTAGAGTAGACATAAGGAAGACGTCTTTTACACTGAGGGTGGCGGAGCACTGTCCCAGGTTGCCCAGAGAGGTGGTGGATGCCCCATCCCTGGAAACGTTCAAGGCCAGGCTGGATGAGGCTCTAAGCAACCTGATCTGGTTGGAGATGTCCCTGCTCCTTGCAGGGGGGTTGGACTGGGTGGGCTTGAAAGGCCCCTTCCCACCCAAACCATTCCATGATTCTATGAAAACTAGAGGACACATCATTAATTAGTAGGAACAGCAAGCATGCAACTATAAAGCACTCCTCCCCACCAAGCGTTCAAATATCCACCTACTCCAATATGTTAAAAAGAACATTTGAAAAGGTCACCAGCAATTCTTGATTTAATGATAAACAAAAGACTAGAAAGGATGCAATTTGAGATGGGGAACTAGAAAGATCTAAATAGTAAGGACCACAATGAAGGGCAGCTTGCAGCAACAACATATACACAGGACTTAGCAAAGAAAATTTTAAAAGGGGCAGGAAATGCTGCCTAAGGCTAAACAGGACCAAAAACATAGGAAAAAGGATGCAGAAGGGGAAGGTTAGACAGAATTAAACAAATTATGATGCAGCTTGTGTCTACAGCTCATCAACTGCTGGTGTATATATATATCTAAAAAGCAGAAGCAATAAAAATATCCAGTAAGAGTTAAGGAAACTCACAAAACAATATAAGAAAAAAAAAGAATATCACACAGCTCACAGAGAAAGCAATCTGAACGATATTTCAGAACGATGTACTGCTGAAAATAAAAATGAGGTCTACAGAAGCACAAAAAGATGATGAAACTGAACAAGAAATTAAGCTGAAAGGAAAAGAAAGCATCATTTTTGAATGTGACAAATACAAGAAAGCAAAAAAAAAGGTATTTTGGTGAGATGACAGTAAAACTAAAATGGACACACCTTTTAGAATTTTTAATCATTCCAATTGGATACAATACCTGCTCATCTACTCTGCATTTTGTTGGTTTTGTTGTTAATGAAATTCACATTTGAATGCAATACTATTTAGAAAACTTAAAAAAAAAAAAAAAAAAAGAAAAAAAAGAGAGAGAGAACCTACTGAAGAATTAGTACCAGGAATGTAACTTTCAAGGTTTTTGCCACCATTTCTTAAATATTCTGCTTTCACAGTCTGCATTTCTTACCAGTGAATTGGGAAAAAAAAACAATCCCACTATTACTATAGCTAATGCAACATTTCCACAGGAAAAAAAAAAAAAAAAAAACCAAAAAAAAACCTCTCCCCATTAAAAAAAAAAAAAAAAAATTCAACTAAGTGTCCCTGCCCACAGAACAGGAAAAGTCTTGTTGGCAGACAAAACTTCTGTTTTCAATACCATCCCAGTCATTATAACTCCTTCAAACCTACCTCAGAGATTGGAGCCAGCATCCTACATGAGACTATACTGCGGATCAGTAACAATTCAATCAAGCAGGCACAGGAATTTTCAGCAGACGTGCTTGATTCGTGTCCTTCCCCTTATGAGGGTGAAAACTACCAGTAAGGATGTACAATCTGAGATGTTTGCAAATGATGAGACACAGATCTAGTATTTGTCATGCTCTATAACATACTTCTAAAAACAAAATCCAGGGCTCTTACTCCATCTACATTCTTCTGTGCCATCTTTTAGCTTAGATTTCGAGCAGTTATGCATGATAAAAGTAAAACAAAATTAATCTCTACATCATTACATCTTCCTTCCAAGAATACAGGAAAGAGTTCTTAGATGAATGTGTTGGCTTCAAGGCTGAGAAAAATGAGAAACACTCAGTTTTCCAGTTAGGTCTGAACAAGACAAGTCCTCACAATGTTTCACAGCATAAATCTAGTACAAGGGTTATTACCTAGACTCACAAGTCAAAGCGTTTTTACTACTTCTGTTATGACCAGCATTGGCAGTTCTAGGAGCTCTTTTACTAGATACAAGCCATTTATTAAACCTAGGAGCTTTAGATGACTATGCTAGAAAGGCATCTGAAGAAATGATAAGCAGCTCCTGTCTTTCAAGATTACTGATTGTTTTTTAGTTTTCACCAACATAAAGGGATCCTCATTTTGAGCCACTAGGCCAGTGCATAATTATTAATTTATATATATTTTTATATATATTTCAAAAATTTAAATCCCCCAAACTTGACAATCTGTTAGGATATGACGCCTACCATCAGCTTCTTTCCCGTGTAAGGAAGTCTGTTCTCACAAGCCAATTGCTAATAAAGCAATCCACAAGTTCAGTTTAAATGCAGTCACTTCTTCCTACTTGGCGTGATGCAGATTAACAAATATTAATAGGGCTAAGATAGGAAGAGGAACTCAAGACCAGCTTTATTCCTCCTGAAAAACCTATATGCAAAACTAGGACAAAATCAGACCACAGGTTTTAAAACAAGATTTAATTTGGGGCCGTGTTCTCAAAGGAAAATAATGGAGCAAGGACATTTTGTTAACATTTGCCTCATTTTCTGCTAGAGTGCAAAGTCACTCAAAGCTGAACAGACAGCTGGAAATCACAATTTCGATCTCTGTGTAACGAGACATTGATAGCAGCTCAGCTTCCTCTTCCCTTTGCCAAGCCTTCCACAGAGAACTAAAAAAGGAACTGTCTGAGGGAGAGGAGAATAAGAGACTATTTTTGGGGAGTTAGCTTTGTACACTCAACCACATGACAGTACTGTAAATTTCTCTCTCCCTCTCCATTAATTACATGCTTTTCTTTGAATTCTGCTTATACACACTATTCCTTGAGAACACGTCTATCTACTGCACCTCTGTCATCTTCCATGGGGTCAGTCTCCTTTACTGCACAAATTTCACGTCTGGAAAGCCATTCTCCTGATTCCTGAATTAACGGTGAACTACATATACCGCGATCAAGCACTATAAAAAGCTGGAAACAGACAGTAATTACTTTTATATAATGGTGAAATACTACAACATTTATATAAATAAAATGAAATAATTTATACAAGTAAAACGGCAGCTTTTCAGTTAAATATATTAATTTTTATGCAGTTTGGATTCCTTTTATTGTTTTATTATACTATTGTATTAATAATTCATTAATAATGTAGTGTTGTTTTATTGATATTATTATTTTATTGACAGTGAATTTCACAAACACTCCAGTTCCTGATGGTTGTCTATGCTGTTGGTATTTTACAATATTTCATCCTATGCCTTTCCCCTATATACAAGTCACCATTGCTCGCACACCTGCTGCTTCCTGACAATGAAGCTGTTTTCTGACTGATTAGTAATCTCCAAGTTCATCCACACCTACAGCACTGGCACTGCAAACCAAATACAGCTTAACTTGTTTTAAAGATTCAACTATTTTCTCTAACAGTTTTCTCTCTTAGGCCACATTTTAAGTAGGTTATACTTCACAACTCAAGCATTGCTGCTATTCTACGCACAGGAGATTCAAGGTGGCAGCCTGGACTACCTAGAAGGAAAAAGGACATGCCCTCCTCATTTCTGGATGTTGGGAAAGTTACAGATCAAACATGGCTGGGGGGGGGGGGGAAGAAAAAAAAAAAAAAAAAAAAATCAATTCTCTACCACACAGACCTACCTGCTTATGCTTAAGAATTTTCCCAAAGCTTAGTGAGGCAAAGAAGTCTTTCCACTGACCTCAAGGTGCCTTTGGGTCTGGCTGCTACTAACAAGCACACACATATAAAGATGACGTGTGTCATGTCATGTGTGACATGTGGAGACTCTTGGAGCTGATTTCATGTTTTCCTGTGACACTAATCTAATACATATCATAATTAATCCTGCAGTCCTTGAACCTCCACAGCTGCAGGGGAATCTCTGCTCCTCCGTGGCCTCCCCGGGCTGCAGGGGCTCAGCCGGCCTCACCATGGGCTGCACCATGGGCTGCAGGGGAATCTCTGCCTGGAGCAGCATTACTGCTCCCCCTCCTCCTGCACCGACCTTGGTGTCTGCAGCCGTTCCTCTCACAGAAATCCTTCACAACAGGCTGGCAGATGCCTCTCAGGGTCTCTTCACATCTCATCTCCTCTCCACTTCTCTCAGCCGGGCCGAGTTGGGCCCAGTCTGCTGCCCGGCGGGAGGCCAGAGGGTGAGGCCTGCAAGGCCCACAAGGCTTGCGCCTCCCCGTTCTCTGGCCCTGCTTCTGCTTCTTCACCCCTCCTTTTTTTTTTTTTTAAATTGTTTTCTTCTTCTTAAATATGTTATTGCAGAGACGTTATCGGGGAACATTCTGCTACCAATTGGCTCAGTCCTGGCCAGCAGCAGGTCCGCCCTAGGCCCGGCCGAGTCCATTGAACAAAGCAGAAGCTTCCAGCAGCTTCTTGCAGAAGCTGCCACCGTAGCCCCCCTCACTAAAGAAAACCAACACCTTCCACCCCTCGCCTCTGCGAATCATGTATTTAAGAATTATCATTAAAATACACACACATTAGCAAAAAAGAATTCACCACACCAAAATAATATCGAACAAAACGATATTATTCGATATAATATCGAACACCAAACAAAAGTGGACAAACTACACACAACCCACCCCTCATCCCTTCACCATAACTGGAACAACAGAAATTCCCCAGAATAATTTTGCTCTCTAGTAGAGCTCAGTCCCTGTTTTGCCCATTATTGCTCCCAATTAATATCCTTATCCCAAATTCCTCAAGCTCTCCATTGGGTGCCAAAATAACTGTCATAGTTCAGCCCCGCTCGGGACCAAGCTCCTCACACCCTCCAGTGGGACACAGAGGAGAACTGGTAAAGAAAAGAAGGCAAACCTGGTGGGCTGAGACAAAAAAAAAAGTTTAAGAGAATAACAGAAGAAAGAAAACAGGGATGGAAAACAAACAAAGAAAAAAACCCAGTAACTGAAAACACTGGAGCACATAACTTACGGTAGAACAGCTCACAGCGGATCCTGATGCCCAGCTCCCTCCCGAGTAGCAGGACGCTCCCCTCAGCACCATCCCCACTGATACACTGAGCACGGTGTCACAGGGGAAGGTGTAGCCCTTGGGCCAATTTGGGTAACCTACCCCAGCTGTCAGCTAATTGGTAACCTGTCCCGGCTGTGTGCCCAGCCACAGGTGCCACCAGCTCCAGCCCCTCTCCCTGCCTGGGTGAAAATTAACTCTGTCCTAGCCAGAACCAGGACATCTATTCACCTTTTTGAAAACTGAGGCACTGACATCAGCAAATAAGAGAATAATGACAAATGTTTCCTAAAAAAAAATCAGATCTAATCTCACAAAAACCATTTACTCAATGTGCAGCATAAAGCTTAAGTTACAAAAACCACCTAAGTGGCATATGCAGCGCTTGAGGTCAAGTCACAAAGAGCAAATGAAGTAACGGTTGCGATTCTGCTGGAGAACCTGAAAAGGTTCCTGCTGTCTTTATTTCCTCAAGGAGGCTGACAAACAACTGTCCCAGCCAGCGATTTCTCAAGAATTTGCAATCACAGCCGAAACAACAGGTACCTACCTCCCTTGGACCTGACTGTGGATGCAATTCATTTGTGGAATGAAAAACTACTGAGGTTTTTTTGAGCTGCTTTAGATGTTTGATGATTTATAATACACCTATTTAAAGAAATTAGAACTGATTTAATTTAAAAAGAAACAGCAGTAAAGGCTGGGAGAGATGGATGTCAACTTTTTCAGTAAAGGAGCGGTTTAAAAAAATATACTGGAAATAGTACTTTCATCCATAATCAGCTTATTAGGAAAAGTAAAGTAAACTCGCAAGACAATATATTAGTGAACAGGGAAAAGGTCAACAGGGAATCTGAAAAGTTGGTTAGCAAAAATACAAAACAAAACCAATCTTAAAATGGAGACTCTGAAGTTTCAAAGTATAATGCCTACTCTACATAATCTCACACACAGAAGTATGCTTTCGGTTCTTGGGAGCACAGAAACAAGGGGGAAAACCTCAGAAAGTGGTGAACAGTATCTCAAAGACATATGAAATGAAACAGATGAAAGACTTGGGAAGTAATCATCCAAAAATGGCAGTGAAGCTGGAAAATAATATTTCTAAGAAACAAATGGTTTAGCAAATGTGTAAAATCCACTAACATAGAATTGGCAAAGCTAATTTGAAACTTACAAAGTTGAAATTTGTAAGTATTAATTTACAAGTAATTTAGAATAGTTGTAAGCATCTTAATAAATACAGAAGTCCAATATTACAGTTTTATATCAGATAGCCAAGAAAATGTTTCAGTTCCTTTTGTTTTCACCAGTGTAACAGCACAAGCATGCTCTTGGCCTTTACTGGAAGTAGAAAGATTTCAGATCACTGATTTCTATTCTTTTTAACTAGAATCAACAGGGAAATTTGAATGTATGATAAATTTTTTCACATATTTTAATTCTTACTTTTTAAAAAATATATTCATACATCCACATTAAATTGCTCTAGAAATTATTCCTGTGCTGATCTAGACACATCAAGAGAAAATGTTGGCTATTAAGATCAACACTGAACACAATTATTTTCAAAGAATGCAACTACTAGTACTTAAGCAGAATTATTTTCACTGATATACACCAGTAGATGAGGAACATATCTATGAATGAGATTAAAGGATGAGTATATGTTTTCAGCAATCAAGAGCTAAACAATTAATCACTGGAAAACAAAATGGAGGGAAAAGAAAATTAGTATCAAAGGCAGAGACCTTTGAAAATTAGTATCAAAGGCAGTGGTATTGGTGACCTGTACAATCCAACAGCATCAGAAGCGGATCTTCCAGGCAGTGCAGAGCAAGTAGAACAGACAACCTTGTTCTGATGTAGAGTTTTGCTACACTCTGTGGCAAAACAAGTGGACTCTCATAGAATATTCTGCTTTTCTGGAGTTCCCATTGTCAAAACCAAGGCTAACCTAATGGAAAAATTGTTTTAAAATAAAACGGAATGAACTGTGTCCTTCCATGCCCCAAACTGTGTCCTTTTTAAAAAGTATCTGTCTTTAAACTATCTAGTTTCCTATAGCTACTAAGTTCCTCATGAAAGACAGGATAAGAATACCAACAACCATAAGTTGAAAAAGAGGGGATAAAACATTTCGGAAGAATATACAGGGGAAAGTACCTGGTAATAATCTTGTCCTGGTGCACTCTTGTGCACTCAATGTGAGATTTGAATTAAATTTTTAGAAGTGTTTTAAACTTAGGAAAAGATATAGAGGTTCACACTGTGCTTTTGGATACTGCCAGTTCAAAATGAAGCCTTTGCTCAAGGAATCATGTGAAAGGTTGTTAGAGTAAGACTTACAGTGATGGGAATGCTCTTGTTTCCAGGCAGGCTGATTGAATAAATCTGTTGTGGGTTTTTTTGGAAGAGACACAAACTTCTACAGGTGTCTTTCCTCCTGAATGAAAGTGCGCAGAGACAAGATCTCAGGTCTGCAGGTCTGAAGCAGATGGTTTTGATACAAAGTGATCTGCCTCAAGCATATCTGAGTCCTTAACCACCGCCCTGTGTAATGTCAGATCCAGTTTCCAGGTTCCGTGAGTCAAACGCTACTCAGAGAGCCAAGCAACTGTCACAGTCAGTCTCTCCGCTCTACAATTTGCTGACATACGTGGTGCTCGTATATTCTCCCCAACCTGCGATTTTATTTATTATCTGGTACAGTCAGCAAATAATTTTTTGTGTCCTTTTATTTGCATAAGGACATACTCATAATTCTTCGGTTGACTCGTAATTATTAACATAAAAACATAACGATTTATGTCTTGGAGACACCACAACTTTGAGGACACTTATCTGTAGATGTGCAGGCTCTCATAAGGTAATTCCTGCTGGGTGTTTACTTCAAAGTCTCTGCAAGATTAGCGACAAAGGCGTAAATAGCTATCAACCAAGTGTCCTCCCTGGAGTCCTGAACAACAAGGATGAACATTGCAAAGTCTTGTAATCATAAGCAAGCTGAAAGAACTGTGCTTCCCATTTTAATAATTCAGCCATAATAGTAGCTAAGAAATTTGGCAGGGCTGGTAGAAAGCTGTTCTTTCAACCGAAAAGAACGATGGAAGTAGTCTGAGTGGTCCAGGACAGCATTCAGACAAAGAAAGCAAGGAGTCCTGTGTAGAGGAAGAAAAAGCTCTTCAGCATAAAAAGTACAGAGAGGTACCAAGAAGAACAAGCAACCAAAACCAAGTATGAAGTGTTCTATGTACAAGACACTGCCAGCAACTAACAGAGCAGACACAGAGTACTGCAGCTGCTGATGGAAGACAGGTTCTGATGTGGAGACAGATCATCTGGAGAATTCAGCCCAGAAATAGCTCACTCAGCTATTGCTCAGGCATGCAGGCACACTGTGGGCACAAGGAAAAAATTGTACTAGTACAGAGAAGGGTAGATGAAAGCCTCCTGAATTATGAGAGATAAGATGCTTTTTGGGTTAGCTGTAAATAATCCCCACAAAAGAATTTTTCACATGATCTCAGCTGCCTTGGGTTCTCATCCTAGAAGTGGGCATGCAAGTATTGGGATCTTCACAAGCAAGGGAAAAAAAAAAGCCGGGAGCGGTAAGGGGAGAGAAGAGTAGTCACACTTTAAAGCTATAAAGTCATTCTAAGCTCTCATTAAACTGAGTTACTAAACATCCATAGCACATCAGAGTGGGATAAACCTGACTGCCCATGTGATTGCGTATCTTTAACTGATGCACCTGAGTGATAAGGTAAATGATTTTGTGGTGTCCAAACCTCTGCTTGAAAACAGTGCATAATCTGTGCTTTACAATGTGCCAGTTATGTAACTCTACATGACTATAAATGTGACATTCTTTGCTATGCTGAATTATTATTTAACACAATGGTGTACATCTACAAAATGCATCCAGTCATAAATATCACCACTGTTAAATGGAACAGTTGCGAAATGGCCTTAGTTTTGAAATATTTATATACGGTTTAATGAAGAAAAAAAAAAAAGTCACCAAATCAATCGTAGGACATAGCTCTATGATGTATGAGATTGTAATCTCATGTTTCAAAAGTTTTCTTTAACAGCACAAATGGACTGTTTATAATAATCTACCAGATTATCAGAATAAACTAATGGAAGAAACCTTCTTTAGGGTACCTCAGGAAAACTCAAACAGTAAGGGTAAGGTCTATGTGCTGCTAAGTGCTAAACTCCTCCTGCCTCCACATACCTTTCCTTGTATGTGCTCCAAGTCCCTACGTGTTAAGTTCCCATAGCTGTACCACATAAATAGCAGAGTAATTAACGTACAACTGGCCTTTCAGACTCAGTAAGTAGTACTTGAAAGTAGGAACAAAACACAAATTGTGCACTGGACAAACAAAAACTAAGCAATTTCTAATGCAATTTTATCCATCAATGAATGGCTGAATAGATAGATATAAGGCTTTTCTAAATGTAGACATAGCAATGTCATGAAAATAAAATTAATTTCTTAGGCTGAACTAAGAAAAACAAACCTATTTTTTATTTTGCTGCAGCTTTACAAGTCTGCATTCACATCCATTTCCAGACATGCATGACAAAGTTCTCACACCACTGAAGTAACGCCTTTAAGATTTTAAGTCTGTGGAATCTGAACTCCTTAACAGTTAAGCAACTGCACAAATTCTAGAACTGGTGACTTTAAACAGTCAAATTGAGCATAGGCTTGACCAGAAGTTCCCTGTGCAATACTAACGCAAACTTGGCCAAAGACACAAACAGCAGCACATGCAATGTAATTGCAAAAAGGCAATCTTTGCTCTAGAAAGATATATACCAAAATAGCCAAAACGTCCCTGTACACATTCTTTTGAATGACACAGAAAATAGAGACAGAAAGTGAGACTTGGAGCTCAACATGTTTAGCTTATCAAAATTAGACAGAAAAGCAATTGATTTACATTATCATTTATTTTAGGATACTAATAGCTGGCAAAAAGAACCATATACAAATAAAATAGAACTAATATATAGGTGTGTGTATATATATATTTTATCTCTTTGTATCTTCATTTCAAATCAAGAATGGACACTTTCTGGAAGATATGCTGAACGAGAGGAATGTTTTAACGAGACAAGCAGTTGTACTCAATATGAAGTTCAACAGGAAAAAAAGTGCAAGCAGGACAGGTAGAGTATAGAAAGATCAACAAAGCCAATATTTAGGACACCTTCTGGCAATTTAGAAAATCTATATGCAATCTATAGATTTTTTAGCTATTTGTACAACAGTTCCTATGTATTTAACTCACACGTTTGTTGCCAAGGAGAGCACCACATATTTACTGTGTACAATATTGTCCTGATATATCCACAAGACAAAGCGAAACAATTAATATATTAGAATAACTGAAGCAGAAGCTGGTTTCTTTGATTGTCTACAGGACAGTGAAATTCAAGAAATGTCCCCTAAAAGGTGAACAAAGGAAACAGTACTAGAAATGGCTCTGAAAAATATATGTACACTCCATAGAAGCACGGTATGAACATTCAGTCTGAGCAAGATATAAAAATAGAAGCTGTGAGCAAATCAGAAAGAGAGAAGGGCTATGGGACCCTAGAAGAACTGACCAAAACTTGTGATTACTTGGAAATGAGGGTTTATACAAGTAAGCCTTTTTGGCTCAAAGTTCTCCATGACAGTCATTTTAGGGCTACAAACTACAACCAAATTTTGAAATGTCTCAAAAATTTGTCTGCATACTTTTCAAATTTTGAATTGAAAATATTATACAGACCTCATAACTGCAAAACCAGGTGATACATTTGCTATAGCCATGTGCACCATGGTGTGCAGTGTTGCTCTTGTGAATATTGTTTGTCTTTAAGCAGTTAATTCATGGATTTCGGTGTTGCTCACAGAGCCCAGAGCATCTACACACTGTGACAGCTATGAAAAGTAGTCATAACGGTGTAAGGGTGGCAGTCCCTTTGTAGTCCCTACGACACCCTTCTACGTCCTTTTTAAACAGATGAGAAACCACTGGATCAATTACTGTCCCCCAGCACAAGATACGGTCAGTGCTAGAAGCTGTTAGACCAAACGCAGCCACAACACCATGTGCTGAAATGTTCCTGTGAGTACATCTTGTCCAGAACTAGCAACAACCCCTTTTACTTTGATAAATTCCTGTGTAGGAGGAAATAATCTGGGCTAGATGCATATGTCTATTAGCCTGTTCAGAATTATTAAATTGCTTATTGCTTATTACTTTGTTAATATGTATGCTGTGAATTTATTCATCTACAGAAATGAGAAGTACAATACAGAAAAGATACTATTCTATTTTTACCTAGAAGTATTATTCTTTATAGCAAGAGAAAAGCACAGCAAGGAAAACAAGATAAGTAACCCTTCTGAACCACCTCTGACACGTAGGAACACTTTTTCAAATTTTAGCAATGCTCTATCAGCACAATAACTGACAATCAGTCCTGATATTGCTGAGAAAAATCTTCTCATACTCTTTTTCAAGAAGATCAACAGACCAAGACAGGCTCTAGGCTAGAATGACAGCTTGATCAAATCAGTCAGACAAAACAGAGGTCTCTTAAATATAGCAAGTCAGTGATGATATTCATAGATTCATACCTAGGTATTCTAAGGTTTTATTACATGTAACACAGATGACTTGGGAAATGCTGCAAAATTGTGTGCACCTAAGTGTTGATAATATATAATTCCTTATTACTGAAAAACCCAGAGCACAAAAATAACTTATAGCAAAATTTAAAACTTTGAGCATACACACGATAAAGTGAAATTGCTCTTGCAAAAAGGAGATACATACCCTGATGCATACTTTAAAGTCTGCTGTGTCTGTTCAGTAGTTAGTTTGATGTAACACGCAATTACTTAAAGCATATTAAGATTTCAAAAAAGAAAAAAAAAAACCAACAAAAAACAACAACTTTCAGGAGAACAGTGGAGTTTGCATGTATCAAGCCCACAGACCTGCCTTGCAATGCACATGGAAATCACCTACTCATTCCTGACTACCTATCTTCACAATTGTTGTTAGCTCACGTCAGAAGAAATGAACAAAACCAACTATTACCAAATGCCATCAAATATCAAAGGTGTCTTCCCACTTTTAAGCTTGTAAACTTAGAACAATTACAATAAAATAGACACTTTTTTTTTTTTTCTGATATGGCTTCTTAGATGCTTTTCCACCCAGCCATTTGACTCCCATGCCATGAAGTTCAGGTATGCATATTAATCACTGAGCCCCCAAAAATGTGTCAAGTTTCTCCATCACTTTATGGTAAGTCCACTTCAAACTAACTTAGCTGCTTCCCATAGCGAGCCAAAACACTTACAACTACTTTCAGGGAGCTGAAAATGACAAAATTCAGCTGAAGCCCCCCTCCCCTCTCCCTTTGACACATATACTTTTAAAGCATGACTGTTAATAACCTAACAGTAACCTAACACTGAGAACTTTTTAAGGCTTTTCCTGAAAACATCTACCTTAGTATACATCTATGGTCAGCTTACTACAGGAGTTAACTCACTAGTCATTATACTAAGAAATGTCTGTTTCCATAGGCCAGAGATCTCTCTTATGACTGGTTCTTGCTTTAAGCAAGCAGTGAATAGGAAATACTTGTGTCCAGAAAGCTTACCTTCCAGTAAGTCTCTTGCCAGACCCGGTTCTGCCCCTGTGGACCGAACAAAGTCTGACAGGACTGCGTCCATATCAAGAGTCATGTGATCATTCAGAGATGCTGCCAGGCACGCAGCAGCAGGACACCCTGGCTGGCTAGAAGGCGTCCATCTGCCAAGGAGAAAAAGAGACAGGATTTCAGATTATATTTTGAAGTAATGTAAACTGCATTTCTCCTCTCTTCCCCAAACAAGACTATTAAAAATGCTAAAACATTCAATTTACAGCATATTAAAATTTACAGCATTTGTCATCCACCTCTGCCTTAGGCCAGAAGCTGTTGATCACTCACACTGGAAGGTTTTCTCTTTCTTAACATTTCAGATTTGTATTGATTTTTCTTATGTGCAGCTTGTAAATAATTCTGCAGCTTGAAGACTCCAATCCAGCTAAACACAGGCGCTGTTCATCCAAAGCACAACCATCATTGTGTTTGCCGTGTTGTTTATCACTTTGTTTTTCTTTGCCTGTCAGAGCTACGATAAAAGCATCAGCTTTGAGCCTAAGCTGGGGTTTGGCCCATGCATTGCTGCCGTCCCAGTACCCTGGCAATCATCTCATGGAGTCAATTAACAATTACACCTTTCTCCTCTTCTCCTCCTGGGGCAACTTTGTAGGGAAGTTAAGAATGGCACCTCCTCCTTCTCCTTTGGGATAGATGTTTCCTGCCTTGTTGCAATGGCCCTTCAGTTTCTCAAACATCCCTGCATAACCACTAGTTGCTCTGCCACTGGGATACTGCG
The DNA here is from genome assembly GCF_036417535.1 of Chlamydotis macqueenii. Taxonomy (NCBI): domain Eukaryota; kingdom Metazoa; phylum Chordata; class Aves; order Otidiformes; family Otididae; genus Chlamydotis; species Chlamydotis macqueenii. The sequence goes on along the minus strand of NC_141567.1, from coordinate 20,333,365 downwards.
GCCCATAGTCAGAAATCAGAGGGCAAGGAAGCCCAGCGGCTGGGATTCCTAGCTAAGGACCGGGGAATCAGCAAAGGGACTAGAAAAAGGGCAACAATCCATGGCCTCTGAAGGCAGCTCCTGTTGATATCCCCTCAAGGAACATGTGCAAGCTACTAAGGCAAGTGGACCACCACTGAGGAAGGCAGTCTGAAGAGAACCTCTTTTCCTCCCCAGACCTGTGGGCCTGTGTCTACCTTGTGCAGCCTCTCAGAAGTTCCTTTTGCTGTGGAGCGTGTGCTGCAGAACAGCAGGTTGCAGGCTGACTGCTACCATGATGGTGCACGGTTGACAATATTGCACCAACCCAGAATTCCTGGTTTCCATGTATCAGCTGACTAACTGACAAGAGAGACAAGGTGTGATCAGCAAGACTCGCTCACCCTGTAATAGTCCCATATAACCAGTACGGAAGTCTGATGGTAGCATAGAGGCTAACAGTGGACTACTGCAGCCTGAACAGTCATGCCATGTGCTGCTGTACTGGCCACGCTTACATATGAACTGGAGTCAAAGGCAGTCATCAAGTATCGGGTGTACTTCTAGCTTCTTCTACTGTAGTATTTCTACAGTTGAGCTTTCAGTGGAGAAGCCATTTCCACAAACCATATCAGAGACACATCCACAAACATACAGCACAAACACTTCAACCAACTGCGGCCCACCTGGGAGAGGCAGAAAGGAAGGGTCTGGCAGGATTTCACCCCTGTTCTTCTCAGAGATGTAATTAGGGTACTAGTTAATACAATTAGGGTACAAAAAAGTCTTGACTTTTTTAGATATCTAATTCCCCATGCCCCTCCAAAAACTCCATCCAACCCAGCCATCTATCCAGGGCTTTCTAAAGTAGTTATTATGCAATAGTAGCTTAACCATAAGAGAAAAGCACCAACATTTTTTTGGATAAGTGGAAGACGTCAGGTTTCCTTCCTGGAAGGATTTGTCTGTCCAAAGGCAAAGGGACAGCAGCTTGCTGTGAGGAAACCAGGATTGCATCAATATGTCACTGCCCTGGGTGTCGTGGGCCGGGTTCTAGTAGCGGGGGCTGCAGAGGTGGCCTCTGTGAGAAGGGGTCAGGGCTGCTCCCTGCTGGACTCAGCTGGTTCTGGCCAGCTTTGCAATGGCCCACTGCAGGGCACAGTTAGCCCAGCAGCCAAGCTGGTGGCACTTCTCTAAAACCAATCCTACTTCACAGGAAATTAGAAGGTTGATTTTAAAGGGAAGAGGAGAAAGATGGAGCTGATATAACAATAATTTATAAGTTTTGTTTTGTTTGTTGTATGGTCATTTATTGATGACCAATACTGCAGCTACCGTAGTTTTTACTGCATTTTTAAACAGTCTGTGGGGGGCAAAGGGTACTCTCTTGGGAGCACAGTCACCTAGGGACCCGTCAGTAAGCAGATCATGTTGTGCCTCAAGTGAAATGTGACATGATGTCCGGCATGGAAGTTTTTCTCAGCAAAGCCATGGCTGACAAAAGTACTCTGCCCTACGGGACATTTTGTACCTACCTTTTTGTTCCTGAAACAGTGAAACCCATCCTTCGAGGCAATGTTCTCCACCAATATAAAATAAAAATTAAAGCAGGCACTACAAGAGTAGCTGGTGCTAGACAAGCTATTAAGACAGCTGGCATCCAAAACACAGTTATGCTAAAGGCCTGCATTGCTGCAGAAACAGCACAAAGCAAAGCAAATAAGATGAAGTTAAATGATAGACAACATGAGCAAAAGCGTGTTTTACTTTCATGCTTGTTATTCACCACTGGCCAAAGTTTACCTTTGAACATGAATGAGAATTTTCCTGTTAATTCCTCCTCACAGGCTCAGTTGCAACTTCACCACGTGCCAAGGGTAAGGACTAGCATGGAGATTTCTTGCTGGTAGCAGATGATATTGGTTGGCTCTTGCTTGTACCACAGCTACAGAGAAATAAACTGTGAAAGAAATTGGAAACCAGCTGATTACACTGTTCCTTAAATGAAACGCAGTCCTTTCCTACTCCACGTCCAATCACCGGATTATATTTAACCTTAAGAATTCAATGCCTTTGCTTTCTTAGAACTTGCCTCTTTCTGCAAACACGTATCCCAGGCAGTATACAAACAACATTTACCTGCTGCCACAAGAGGGTGGGGTCCTCCTCAGCCTCCTCCATGAGGACTGCCTGCAAAACTCCAAAACTCCCACAAAATGGAAGTGTGTGGGATACGGCCGCACACCTACAGTATCGCAGCAGATTACGTTGTTGCTAATCCTACCCACGTCACAGTCTTCTGGCCCCTACACTGTATCATTGTGTGTTTTATACCACTTCCACATTCATGCTTTTATACTATTTATACAATTGCATCATTATGTTGGGGCTGCATTAGAATAGCAGGGGAGGTGATCCTTTCCCTTCTTTCCAGCCCTACTGAGGCTCATCTGGAGCCTTATGTCCACTTCTGGCTCCCTAACACACAAAAGACATGGGCATTCTGGAGCAAGTCCATTGAAGGACCACAAACTGCACATCTGGATCACCACTGGACAAGGGAAACGCTTCTCAAATGTAACATAAGGGAGATGTAGTAACAGAGGGGAAGCTGGAAATATTGAGGAGGCTAGTTAAAAAAGGAACGCAGACACTTCAGGAAGAGAACTACCCTAGTGGATTATGGCCAAATTTGGCATCTAAGCTTTGTAGCAATTGAATTTGTTTCTATGCAAACGCAGAAAAAAAAATGCTACCTTTTTTTTTTTTTAAATACTCATACACAGATCCACTGTATTAAACACCACTAACATCCGCACAAAAAGATCACAAGAAACTAATCCAATTAGTTTCTTTAGTGACTAGGAGAAAGAATGAACTAAATGCTAATCAGCAGAATGAAAACATATGGACCAAGCGAAAAGAACCTGCCGCAGGTGAATGACACAAAGCATCAGTGAACTTCAGACAACAGTGGAAGGTGACTCAGTAGAATGACTGCCAAGGTAAAACGCGCCAGCTGGGCACTCAAGCACAGTCACTTTGTGTGGGGGCCAGGCTGCTCATCAATTTGGAAAACTGCAGCGCATATCAGTCTGCAGAAGTCCATTGATGAGTTGTCTCAGTGTCAGCATTATTTCAGTATTTTCAACAGTATTACTGAAAAGATAGCCTTCTAACAGCAGAAGCCAAGACCAATCTCCTTCTGGATTTATGACATCACCATTACCTGAGAATTGCCTCTTGATTACGTGATCATGAGAACCCAAATAGTAACCGTGTCAACAGACCCATTTCATTCTGATCTCATCCCAGCAAAGGTTATGGAAGCTGCTTATGAAGATCGTTTCTACAGAAGAGGTTCTTTCTGGCAATGCAGAAAGTTCTCTGTCTATACACAGAAAGCTGGTAATAGCTGTACCTTGACAGCTGATGAAAACACAGCTCCCGGGCAATGGAGCCAGACGTAAGGCTAGCCATTGTTTTACTGAGAAACAGTAATTAAAAATGAAATACTAGCCAGGTTCCATTAGATAGCTGTACAGGTAGAAAACACCTGCCTTGTGTTGGGCGCCAAGGAAGTACACCCAATCCAGAGCTTCCAAATCCATGACAGTGCGAGGAAAACGTTTCCTAGTCAAACGCTCCCTCTATACCTGTATGCTATGCTATATAACTCTCTAGGCTCTGCACCCTGCAACTGTGCTTACACCTGCACAAAAATATCCATGCCATTTAATTCTTCCTGTGGCTCATCAGATCTCAATTAACAGCACAACATAGATTAATAGTGTTTATTCAGACAGATGTCAGTGATGAAACCTGTTCATGAATGTCACAAATGAAAGAAAAAAGAACAAACCCACCACTGATTGCCTGAAGTAGCACTGGTTCAGTGCTGGGTTACTTAAAAAAGAAATAACATCTATAGCACTGTGCTGACTGGAGCTGAACTCCTGCACAGTTTCTATGCAACCTCCACATTTCAACACAGCTGAATTAAGAACATCCAATGCTGTAAGGGACAGCTAGAATCTCTGCTACACACCTAACTGAGGGGCAACCTGCTGTGGAAACTCATTCCTTGCATACTGGGAAGGTCTCACAAAGTCTCTGAAGCATTATAAGCTGAACGTGGTGCTACCAAACCCATAAATATTAACAGTTCCTGTAAAAAAACCCAACGAAACAAAACCCCCAAAACTCCCCAAAGAAACCTCCCCCCAAAAAACCCTCTCCAAAACTCAAATATTAGGTTTCCTACCATAGCAGTATTTTACTCACTGTTAGCACTAACTACTAACGACATACTATTTCTTTTTTTTTTTTCATGCAGCAATCATCACCCCTCTACCCCATTTTGTAGTCACAATTATCACAGGTGGCAGGTTTGGCTCTTACTGGAACTACCTCACCCCAAACAAAAAACCTTCACAAAAAGCTGGAACTATGCATGCTCTACCCTCTGAAAGTGAGGAGCGGAGTTGGTAGGATTCTCCCTGTTTACATTTGAACTAGCACTATTTTTTTCCCCAGAGGGAGTTGTTTTCTCAGCTCTCTAGAATTTAGAAGGAAGAAAAACCCAACAAACCAATTCCCCACCCTCCAAAAGTCTTTTTAAAAGTAATATCTTTGCCAGAAAAGTACTATTAGCTATGAAAACCCACCCAGATGGAGTAGTAAGAATTTCTAAGCAAGAAAATAAATTTAATTGTAAAGAAGGAGGCAGTGACTCAGAAGCCAGATGGCTACCAGGCTTACTCTTCTCTCCAGACGAACGTGGTCTCTCCTAACCTAAAAAACCACCACATTTGCTTCGGATGGCTCACCAAAGTGTTAACCCAACTTACACTTAAATATACACACTTGGAGGAGATCTAACACAACCATCCAATTCGTACCCACCTGACAACAAGCATCCCTCCTCTGGCAGTTAACAGTACAGACACACATATGTACTTGCAGTTTTCAAATGTGTCACACATGATACACCAACGGCACTTTGAACTGGATGGAAATGGAAGCATCTTCACCCTCAAAACACCATGAAGACCTTAGTTTTCACTCACCTTCTCTCCAAATTTACCTAAATAATTTCTTATTTGTACAGTGCAAATGTAAGAGGTAGTGAAAGGGGATAATTTGTTGTATATTGTGAGAAAAAGCATTTAAAAATATTTAAAGAAGAGATACTGATTGCATCTAAGTGTTAAGATAGGTTAATTGGATTTGAAATCAATTTAACACAGATTCAGTTATATGTGATCTTTTCTGTTCCTTTAAGTATCCCTCCCTTAAAACCAAGCCGTACTTGGAAGTAAACATTCTTCTTCTGAATCTAAATTTGACTTCTTCAAAATCAAATAGCTTCATCCAGTTAAACAATATGAAGATTTTTTTTTTCCCAAATGGGCAGAAAGAGGTGCATAGGACTAACTAGTGAAGCAAGCTCCCATGCCTCCAAAATACAAACAGCTCACAAAACAGAGGTGAGGAATAGAAAGACGGTGCACAATGGACAAACCCTCAGGAAGACATAATGATTAAACTGACACTTAGATCTTTCACTCTCCTAATTTTCCAAGCAAGGATGGAATAAGCCCCATCAGTAACCTGCCCGGTCTCCGTGCTCTAGGAAGCCAGTGGAAAAGACACGCATTGCACTAAACCAGTTCCCCCTACACGCTGCATTTCCCCACAGTGTGACACAGCTACCTGCCTGTTAACATCATGGATTCCTCGCAGCTGGTCTGGCAGAAAGGCCTAGGGCAGTCCACTCTCGTGCTGAATGTTCATGCTGCTTGCACTTCTGGTTGTGAAGGTTGAAAGACCCTGTTTGTGCACAGCTCCCGACTTTGAAAGTAATTCTTTCTGACATGCCACATTTGATCGAGAAGGTCATTAACTTTACAGTCTTGCCAATATCATAAAATTGAACCAGTGCACCAAATAAGACCACTACTTCTTAGCGAAACATTTAAATTTTTTGAGCTCAGGCTGTGAAATTGCTCATTCTTTGCTGCATGCAAAATGTATTTACTTACATTTTCATAGACACTTCAATTTTTCAGTAAGCCAGAGAGTTTTCATTTGGTTATTATATCTCTAAAGCTGCTCCACTCTTCATCAGATAACACTGCCAAACATTCATATACAAGACAAACTATTAAGGGCAAAACTGTAATGAAACAATCAAGTCCATCGGAGAAGTTTTGTTTAGAAGGGGAACATCAGCTTTAAGGGAACTGGTAGTTAATGCAGGCACTCAGCTTTTGCGACTGCCTAGGAAGAATACCATGTATACATGAGTCATTAATCGTTCAGAGCACTTGTTGCGCAGGTAAAAGATGACTGAATATTAAGATACAGGTCCAATGTGAAATATAGGAAACTATGAAATGTAGGAAACTGCTGGAAGTTTCCCCTTTGTCCAGTGGACTCAGCCGGGCCTAGGGTGGACCCTAGTTGCTGGCCAAGGCTGAGCCTATTGGCAGCAGAATGTCCCATGATAACACCTCTGCAATAACGTATTCAAGAAGGGGAAAAAAAAAAAAAAAAAAAAAGAAGATAAGATGTGAAGAAGCTGAGCAGGGGCAGAGGCGCAGAGGGGGAGGTGCGAGCCTCATGGGCCTTGCAGGCCTCACCCTCTGGCCTCTCGCCAGGTGGCCAACTGGGCCCCACTCGGCCCGGCCCGGCTGCAAGAAGGGGAGAGGAGATGAGCTGGATGATGTGAAGAGATTCTGAGAGGCGTCTGCCAGCCTGTTGTGAAGAACTTTTCTTGTGAGAGGAACGGCTGCAGACACCAAGGTCAGTGCAGAAGGAGGGGGAGGAGTAATGTGGCTCCTGGCCGAGATTCCCCTGCAGCCCGTGGTGACGACCATGGTGGAGCAGGTTGTCCCCCTGCAGCCCATGGAGGTCCACGGAGGAGCAGAGATCCACCTGCAGCCCATGGAGGACCCCATACCAGGGGAGGTGGAGGCCTGAAGGAGGCTGTGGCCTGTGGAGGCCCCGCTGGGGCAGCCGTTCTGGAGGTACTGCTCCAGTGGAAGAGATGACCCACGCCGGAGCAGTCTCAAGAAGGACTGTGGCCCGTGGGAGGGACCCCACACTGGAGCTCTTTCCCCCTATGCTGCTCGGGGGAGGGGGAAGGTAGTAGAGATAATGTTAAGCCCAGGAAGAGGGAGGGGTGGGGGGAGGTTATCTTGTTCTCTGTCTCATTCTCCTGCTGTTTGTAGTAATAAATGAATAGTTTTGCCCAAGTTGAGTCTGTTTTGCCCGTAACAGTAACTTTAAGGATTTCTCCCTGTCCTTATCTCAAACCTCGAGCCGTTTTTCTTATATCATCTCCTCCTATTCTCTTGGAGGGTGGGGGGAGTGAGAGAGAGACTGCGTAGTCTGGTCCCGATCGGGGCTGAAGTACGACAATAATACTCTGCCAAGAGTAGCTGAAAGGAGCAGCATTCAATTTCTAATGCCTTTGCACCAATTAAGACACAATCTTGTGAATATTATGGTTTGCATACAGGAAGACTACCTTATTCCCAACATGAAACTTCTCCCTACACTTTATTTGGGTTAACGTCAACATTATTTAACACACTACAACATCAATTCAGTAAACTTCCTGTATTCAGAGTAACGCTTCAATCATGCTTTGTTTCATTGTTCCCCTAAGTAGCTGGGGGCTTTCTCCTCTATGTTTAGATAGATGTATTTTTATTTCTGCACAGATATAGCCAGGTTCGCATTCAAGATACAGTTGGAAAAATCAGAAACAATTCCTCACATAAACATGCTTCTGTTTTTCAGTATTCAAAGTGGAACCAGAAGGTCAAACCAAAAGCACGATGTTGCCAAAGCCTCTTCTGGAATACTGGGAGCAAGTTCCATAACTTATGTTTGAGAGAGAGCACCTCAGACTTAAACAGGTGAAATGCAAGGCAAGACATTATGAGCAGGGAAGCATTTTATCTGAGGAGAAGCCAGGAAAAGAGCTTGGATTGCAGAGCCAATGCAACAAGGCTGAGAACTGGACTGAGACTGCTCTTCATAAATACACCAAGCCACAAGTAAATACGGTCTGAAAATAAAGACAGGTCTCCCAGTGACCAAAGTACTGGGAGCAATCTTTCTGTAGAAGCTGGGGAGAAAATACTGAATTATTTTTAAAAATAGAGCTACCTAAGTATACGTAAAGTACAATACGACATGCTGACATAATAGAAAACCAGATTTCTACCGGGCAGTTTTCTTGCAATCCTGGGGCCTGTTTTTTAACACTATCAAATCAGCTGAGTTTCTAGGAACCCCTTTCAGGGGTTGTTCTCACTGAGCAATGGAATAAGATGGTCCTCATTGCAACATTAAAGCAATTTCTATATGACATAAACCCATATTGAACCTTTTCCCTTTCTGTCTATATTTTCTGCTAGGAAAATTATACAGCAATTTGCTTATTTCTGTAATAGGACATTAATATATGGATGGAGTTTACATATGGATGCAAATAAAATATTAGAAGTTTAAAAGCAAGATTCTTCCTGAAAATGAGTTTTTAGAGTAACTTACATTGGTCAAAACCAACACTTTAAATTCGCAGCAGTATTTTATAGCCCCTTCTCAAAGGTCACAGTGATTATATGTGAAGAACTGGCATAAGAAGAAATTCCCTCTCTGGAAAAGAGTCTTCTCCCTGGTTTCTAGTTTTCTAATAAACAAATGTGTAGCATATATTCAAATACAGACTATATAATAAATTTTTATCTTTGTATGTAACTATTTGGGATATGATACATTGTATCAATAAAAAGACACGCTACTGCCTGGACAACATACTGAGCTCAGTTGACAGAGTTCTTTCCTCTGTAGAATTTGACCCATTTCTTTTAAAACTTACACTCTGTTGGTAAAACATGTGAGCAGTAGTTATAGAAATTCAGACATCTTTACTAAGCTGATGATAACTATATAAGTGGTTTTATTAAAAAAAAAATAAACCAACCACTAGTATATGACCATGTTGCTAATTTAAAAGGAGAAATTATCTGGCAAACTTCTCAGCAGCATCTCTAGCTATATGAAGAAAGGTGTATAGATTTGTAATTCAGTTTTATTTATTTACCATGATCCAGTAATTGGAAGGAAATAAACAAACACAGGGGATTCAGAGAAAAGTTATGTCAAAGAGGAGAAAGCAGAGGTAGAAAATGCCTGCACAGTCTAATAAACCACGTAGAAATCAATTCAGGCATATAAAGGCATGTAGCTAGTGCTATCTTAATTATCACATAACATCTTCTGGCTTTCAGCCGCTGCTCCAGGAGTGCATGGGTCTGCAATATATTCGCTAGTCCCACGTGGCTATCCCAGGTAACACAGAGCTTTCAAAGGGGCAATGCACATCTTTGTGTAAGTAAGGTCCCTGAATTACCTACTTCTACCTGTAGTACTTATCAAGTGTGTGTTTAGGAACCTGAATCACACTTGAAATACTGAAAGATCCAACACTTCGGGATCTTTCTATTTATTTGAATATTCGCCTTAATTTGTTGAGACTGCACAAGACCATAAGTAAATACAAACAATGGGACAGAAATTCTGACATTAAGTTTTTCCAGAAAGTTATTAAGTTCCCAAGACAGTTTTTCCCCAGACACGAGGACTTTAGCTGGAAAGACGCACAGTGTCTCCACAAACACATTCAAATAGAAGCTGGCTCCGTTTCAGAACACAGCTGGCTCAGTCGGAACATCTCCCACAGAACTAAACGTATCTTATAGACTGCCATCGCCAATGAGGTGGACCTAAAGTTTGCAATGTGTTTTGTGCTATTAAGCCCACCCTGCTCACAGAACTCCAACAAAAGAAACTAAATATTCTTCAGGAAATGTATCTGTACAAACCGTACCAGTTAAGCTATTGTACACTTCACCAAAATGCTCCTTAAAGCCTCTGTCGTGAGCTAGGAAGACCAGCTCCTACGCCGTACAAGCACCTTTACTCTGGCTCCATTCAAATCCACTGCACCTGACTGACTTCTACCACCAGAACAGCAAATCACTCCGTTAAGAGGCACCGCGTAATCGCATCATAGAAGGCACACATGGTCACAACTTGTTTGCAATAATAATCACTCAGTTCAGTAAAATCTGTAAAAAACGCTGTAAAAGGTTCCTAGATGGGTGAGATTGTGACAGCAAACGGAGTCACAGTGATGAATTAAAAGGCATTAGTTGAAGCAGCCAAAAAAAAAACTACCCAACGAAAGGTAACATGCACTAGACCTGATGGCAAAGTGGGGTATTTGTATGTTAATTATAAAACGTGGACTCTCAAAACATGTAAGGTAACAAGAGAACATTCAGTGACTAGTACAGGAGTGGGCCACCTACCTTCTCAAATATAAAATATCAGAGTTACAGGAACAAAAGGTGAACAACAGGAAAGAAGAAAAATAAAAGCTCCAATCAGGCATTATTACTAAGGTTTTGTCTATGTCATGAATTAAAATAAGTTTACTTATAGAATGTTAGAATTAATTGTGTAATTGCTTAGAGGTAAGCTAAATTGGAATCAAGTGTGGTTGAACTGTAGCTTGCTTATAGCTTAGCATGAGTAAGCCTTGTTTAAAACGTAGCATAAGGCAACTTGAAACAAACTGTTTGTTAGCACAGATCGCTATGGAGAGGAGGTCACACAGGAGTACGGGACATCTGAAGCGACAAGGTAAGGCGAACCAAACCCATAACTCAAAGGAAGAGAGACCTGCAAAATAGGCAGCTGATAATGAACAAGACCTTGGTAACTTTTACTGAAAGGCCCTAGGGGCTGGTCTGAACTAGCAAAGAAGGACACTAACGACCAGCTGCAAACTCTGAAGCTAAGCAGATGGCCTGCCTAGAGACAGGGAGGGGACCCAGTAGGGACCGAGAGGACCCCAGCCCTAAAATACCATTGGACGAACTGTTGTGTGGACAGTGTGTGAAGAGTGCAGGGTGGGTGGGAACTCAGACTGTGAAGGGTAGAATTGCTGAGGGGTTTCTCTGTTCGAGGTCCCTTGCGGGAGGGGCCCAGCTTGAGCTGTAATAAACCGACTCTGTTTACAGAACTGAGGGTCTGAACTCTTCATCACAGCCGGGGCCAAGTCTGGATCCAGCTGCACCTCGGCTCCTCCCTGGAAGGAGTTTAGAAAGCAAGGAGGTCCAGTCTGAATCCTGTGACTCGGCACAAGTGTCTTCCCGGACCCTCCTTTAACAGTCTACACAATGAAACTCGGGAAAATTAACCCAAATTAATTTAACCGGATTTATCCATGTCCATTAAATTTTTTTGCAAACATTTTAATCTGAGAATAAAATGTGGCCTTAATTTGGTTTGGCTCGTCTTTCCTTCAAAGCAAATTAAACTAAACTCACTTGAGGCCACTTTAATTATGAATGGGAGAGTGCACACAGGGACTTGGTGGGATTTAAGCTGCCCTCTTTAAATTCCTACATTTAATTGACTTGCACCAATTTTCCTCAGTACCTTGTGTAGACAAGACCTGAACTGATACCTTAGACACAGAAGTGGAAAAATAGAGAATAAGGGAAGCTATGCTGAAGAATCCTCAGTCAACACACTAAACCCCTGTGGGAACCATCGAAGAAGAGCTATTATCCAAGAGAAGAGAATCGTTCAGCTACTGTAAGTTCAGGTCTAGGGAGAATACTGTCAAAGTTCAGAGACCAGCTGGGAAGTATTTTAAAAACACAGCTGCATTTCAGTTTTCAGAAATGCTATTTATTTAAAATGTCTACTATTTCCTTATTTATTTGAATTCTTTGAAGCTAGAATTATTGATAAAGGACACCACTAAGCCATCTTTTGAGGTGATTTATTTAAGAATTAGAGGTTCCAACCTACTATTGGAGGCCAAGATAAAAGAAACTAGAAAAGAAAAATGGAAAAGATCACACTGCATGTAAGTGCTACGCCACACTCCCACTGAAGGAATGTTACAGAAAGCTGGGGACACTTAATACCTTAAAATACCGGAGTCCTTATAAAATGTTCTGAAACACCTGGAGTTACTGATAAGACTGACCACAACCAAGAGGTCCTTTACTTGCACTCCACCACGGATGGCAGTCTAGCAAGAAGCACAGCACCAGTCCCACATCAGATGCACACGTAGGAAGATTAATTCATCTGCTCAGGAAAAATTGCAACAAATAAATGAGAAGTCCACAGATGTAGGGGTCCAGAACTGAAATAAACTGACAAGCAGGAGACAGGGCCTTTCCAGGTACAGATCTTCTTCATCCCTTCATCAGTATTTTTTCAGGATAAAACACCATTGCTGTAATAGTTTTGCTTTCAGACAGGACAACAGATAAATAGAATGAACATAAGGCAATTACAGTGTTTACCCTATTTTATTCACAAGGACCCTCGTGTGTTTATTGTATTTTGGCAGAAAGCAGCAGTGCAAGAGATAAATGTAATGCCACTGATAAAATGGGAATTTCCCTAAAACAAATACCTTCATTTTAAATCAAATTCAAGTATCAATTATTATTTTACCTGGGAGAGCAATAAAGAAGTAGGTACTATTATACTGTACTGGATGGAAATGTAATAATTAGAGTTTCAAACGTTCATCTGAAGCCTCTTATTGAATGCACAGTTTCATTAAGGAACATGCATCTCTTCCACTAGAGCATATCTCTACAGAAGCAATATGAACAAGCTAGATTTTGTCCTCATTCAGAATTTTTTCCTTATTTTTTTCCTCTCATTTTCTTCATTTATAATTTTTTCCTGATGCTGCAAGAAGATATTGTTCCCACATAGCAAACATACCCCTCCAAATGTCATACTTCTTTCAAATAAAGAAGGTACACTGGCCAAAATCTTACCAGAGTTTTCTCTCACAAAAACATATGCCACATACTCCGCATACATAAAGTTTACTTCAGTACATAAGCAGCATGATCTGAATAAGCATTATTGGATATATGTAACGTGGAGTTTCACTAGTTTTTTCCAAGTTTGTCTTGCATTAGGAATGAAACACCTGGGTCTACAGGCACCATGAAATGCATGCAGCCCAACAAGCAACACAACAAAGATCAGCTTAACCCCTTGCTGTTCCCTCCATCTTGAGTTACTTAGCCCCCTACTTCTACACTGCAAATCCTAAAATTAATTGTCATAGCAACAGGAGTCCAAGTCTTCATTTACAATGCAAATAATCTTTTCAATCATGTTATTCATGCACACCCTCACAGCTTTGGATTTGCAACGTATGGCAGTCAACTCTTTAGGGGGGACGTGGGGAGAGGAACAGAACACACAGGTACAACACACTGCATGCAGTGCTCAGAAAGCAGCTCAACCTCAGCCTCTGCTTTACAGAAAGTTTCTTCCTCCTGTACTTCCATTTAAGAATAAACAGCTGCTGCTGGAAAGCCAGACTGCTAAGATTAGTTCTGCTGTTAAGGCTGCTTATTCTTGAGCTGTAAATAGATACACAGCTGATGAAAGCTACCTTTAAACAAGTTTTTAATTTGACTTACTTAAAACAGACTTTAAAGAAGAGTTCCTTGAGGCATGTGTCAGATGGGTGTTAGGCTGCTGGTTTTTGGTGAGGAAAAGAATCCATTTTTGCCACAGTAGAAGGTATGAATAAGCAAAATTTTGTCCCCTGAGAAATCTGGAAAAAAAAAAGAAATAGTATATTAATCAGTGTACTTATTCTATGCTTTTTGAATAATAATAACTGGCATAAATCAACTTTACCTTTGACCTTAGGAGCCTAACAGATACTACTCTCAATGGAGATAAAGTACCATGTACCATAATTTGCATTAAGAAGATTAGTTGGGCACAACCCAGACAATTAAGAAAAAAAAAAGAATTATGAATGTACAAAAATATTGGTATGCACATCCTATGAGAAAATGATAATTCACACTTAAAAATTCCGCTAACAGCTCTCTTTCTTAAGATTCATCAAATACTCCTTTTTCTTCTTATAAGCTATCAAAATCTAAGGCAATGAAGCAGTGAAGAGTTATCCAGTAGAAGATTCAATTAGGATAGCCATTTTCTTTCAGGGAAAAAAGGGACAAACACAAAGAAAGAAGGAACACCACTTTATTTCACATGATTTATTTATTTTTAAAAGAAACAGCATTTCTCTTCACATATAATCTCCTCCTATCTCTTAAGTATAAGTCCTGCTGCTTGCAAATACATAATCCAATTACTATAAGCTTCGCCTTATTACTTTAAAAGGCACTTACAATCAGTTTCACTCTGTTTTTTTAATCCATTCATAAAACTCATAATGCTTGAAACTGAGCCCAGCCTTACCAGAACTGGGATAGCAGATATCTGCCTAAACCCTCTCATCGTGGAAAACATTCCTTCCGATGACGCTTTTAAAACAACATCCACAATTTTTATGAACTTGTGCAAATTATGATATGAGACGAGAACATTAACTCCTAGAATATAGACAGAAATAATCAAATCTCAGTAGATAATAATCCTTCTGCAAAACATCCCAGCTGTGTATCAACTCAACTCTAACATTAAGCATTTGTGAGCTAATATGTAGTACTTAATAAGATTCCTAGCTTTTTTTTTTGCTTCACCACAATCTATTTTCATGCCAGAATCATACAGCTGACCAAAGAATTATCTTCAATTCTTTGTTGGAACTTACTTACGTGATGCACCACATCAGATATCCTCATACAGAAGTAGATTATTTTGAAGTTCATAAAAACATAAAAAGAATAATTTGATACATTGCAAAGGAAATATAAGCAGCAGTCAAACCCCATTTGCCTATCACCCTCCTCTTTATCGCTCTCACAGAACTTAAAAAAAACCCAACTGTACAAACCTCATCAGCTTACAGAAGTAACTTTTAATAGCTCTAACACCTTCAAAGGTACTTCAGCCGCAAGGGACAGAAATAACCACCAAGTGTGAACATGCCTCAACATTTGCGTGTATACGGTGTTAACAAACTGAAGTATCTGCACTATAAAGTTCCTATTAGCTATAAGGAAATAACTAAAATATCTGTTACGCAGCCTTCTAAATCAAATTATGACATTTCTGCTATGGAGACATAACTTTTCTCACTGCCCTGGAAATAGCCAAGCAGACAACATATAGTCCTTTTTTCAGCTACATAGTAACAAACAACCATCAAAACATTTTTATAGTTTTGTTCAAGGCAGCAGCTGCACAGAAAAACAAACCCTTTCCACCCAACGCTCCACCTACTTCTTCAGTTGAAAGAGGACTTGATGTATGTGCTCGCAGTACATCCTTTTTTAGCAAATCACAACGTACCATTTAAACTACGCTAAAAATTACTCTGCTCAGTTTGCTGGCATAAATAAGTGATCTAGAAGATTAGCATGGATACTATGATTGTTGGGGCAAAAGGAAGCACACGTAATTCAGTCCTTTGGGGCTTTTCTCACACACACACTGCAGCTTCATGGATTTATTTAGTTTTCCACTGTTTTTTTTTAGTTTGTAGCTGTTTCACTGAACACTTGATACTACAGTGTGCAAAACCTCAAGCTTATTCATAACTTGCAGTGAGATTTATAGCAGTTATTGCTATCCCTGCAAACGGTTTCTTCAGGCATTCTGTAAATGCAAGTTCTTCCTTACAAATGGCCTTTCACCTGGCTAGCGTATGGGAGATTATAATCACAAACTGTGTAGGAATGGAAAATTAAGGCTAACTTTAGATCTTAGGAATTTAATTTTGTTGTTATGGAGAGTGCTCCTGGAGGAGCCTTCTCCCTTCTCTTTACTCACCGACTGCAGAGTAAGCACAGGCTAAGGCTAGCTGCTGTGAATTCCCAGGTTAAGGTCAACTTTAAATACCGCTTACTCTGCCTGTTGTGTTCCCCTCTATAATGCGCCAATACACTGCAGAACGCTCCCCATACGACCACAACTTGGTCCATGACAAATTATACAAAGATACAGATATACAGAATAAAATTACTGTTAGCTATCAAAAGGTTCAGAGTGGAGAGCAATTTCAGCTCTAATTCCCTTAAAATTCTGGGGACAAATTTTGCATTTATCTTTCAGATTTGCATGGTCCCTGCAATAACTTCTGTGTGGAGTCAGCAAAGAAAATGAGGAAACACAGACTAAAGATGCTACATATATATATATTTCAAACCAAAGAACTTGATTTCAAACAGGTCTTTTGAGGGTAAGAAGGAGTCTTGGCAAAACTGAGGCCAGCTGGCACAGTAGTTCTTCATTAAGAATTAATAGTCACAGCAAGTTTCTCAGTTTTTCCCTGTTTTTGTTTGATGTTTCAAAGTAAACTCTGACAAGGAGCTGAAGAAGCTTCTTCCACTCAGTTTCTCTAAGTACCTCAACTCTCTTCTGAGATTCATGCAATCCAACACAGGACTGAAATACTTCCTACAATCCCTGAGCAGCTTGGGAGCAGCCACACAGTACTGAAAACCTTCTCTACTAATCTTCTGTTGAACCTGGAGCAGCATCTCCCCCACAAAGTCTCAAGTGGGTACTCACTTCCATTATTTTTGTGTCATGCATGCAATCCAAATTAATTTTAGGACAAGACAAAAGCATTATTTTTTATAACATCAGCTTTGAGCTTAGTTTCTGTTAAGACTAGCCTTCTTTGGTGTAAGTTCTACATTCAGAACAAGGCCTTAACTGTTCTGCAAAGGGGCTCTTCGCAAAGATTTCCTTTAGCTCAAGCAACATACGAAGGAAAATGTGTCTCTAATAATAAGGAAGCAGTAATATTTAAAAGTAATAAAAAGATCACCTGAAGGAAGAGGTTTTTATGTTGAAGATAGTTGCTATCACTGTGTAGGTCCTCCTAAAGAGAAATGACAGCCATCAAAGAAATGATGATTCTAGTTACGGGAAGTGGTTCTGCCATGTCCTGCAGATATCAGAGCCGAAAATTGTAGGGGCAGGGTATAAAATTTGACACACAGCATCTGTCCACAGCTCATCTACAAAAGATCTACGGCTGGCTAATGTTTCATGGTCTTGCAGACACCTTTGACAATTATTTTACTCCCCAGAGTAAGGCTTCACTTTGATGATTCAACTTTTTAATGACCAGTTCTTGAGTACAGCCCAAAGCTCTAGCACAAACAGATTTTCTTTTTGTACTGAACCTTCATCACTTCAAATCTCTTTGTAACCACTACATAAGAAACATCTATGGCTTTATCTGTTTCCTAAGTCTCTATGATCTGTCACAAGTTACTGATGAAGGAAAAGATTTCTCCTCTAGCTAGAAAAATTCTTATTTAGCCTGACCAGTGCTTCTTCCCTGTGAGAAATGGGACCACATTTCTCTCCTCCTTGGCTTCTGCTAGTTTGACTCAGAAATGTGTGCAGTAGATCGAGCTGACAGGGAGACGAAGGCAGAAGCCTAAAGGACAACAGAAGTGTTAACATGACGAGCTCTGAATACATAGCCTCATTGATACGATTCTCCGAGCATTCTTTATCTTGTTGTATACAGAGATCAGAGAAAGGTTCAACTGCTTAGTTGTATGTCAATGGCACACTCAACAGATTAAGAGCTCAAGTGCAGGCTTTTAAAAGGGAATCTTCAGCGTATTCATGCCTTGACATAGACAATTCAGCTGCTATTTTAAACACAAGGTTTGACTGTCTATTACTCTTCACTTTGCATTGTTCCTCGAAACAAGGCAAAACACATCATGGTGAGTTTTCCACATTCCCCTTAAAAATACTGATCCCGCCTATTGGTTCCTCCCACAGCTTCAGTGACAGACTGGTGGGAAAGTTCCCTCTCACACAAGTGCCCTAAAAATAACGGCAGAATTGAACTTCCGAAATTCAGATTACGTACAAAAAGCATGTCCTTGTAAGTCCTTAGATGGATATAACGCATAAAGAACAGCAAGTGACTAGCTTGTCAGGCAGTCATATAACCTGCTGGAAGTCAACAGTAAGTGTATCAGCTCAGTGTACAGAGCAGCTAAAGAACTTACAGCAAGAAAGGGCTCACACAGCCACGTAAGGTAGCAAAACAGAACTGGTAATGTCCCCAACCCTGTGGCTCTCATCCTCATTCCACGAAACATGAAATTCCTCAGTTACTGCATTTAGTTTGGAAAACTAAGCTGAGAAGACTAGAAGGCTTAATTCATTTTCCTACTAAAAACTATGTTTTAACATAATCACCAAGATTTTTAGAACAACTAGAGATACAAAGGAGAAAATAAAGATACAACACAGAATCTGGAATGATTCATTTCACAACATTTTGAAGATGCATAATGTAAGTATAGCAACTGTGTGTTTCACTTAAACTACATACGTAAACGACAGTCTAAGAACCCATTATGAAAACTGAAAACCACGCATCAGGTAAGTCTAGAGAGAAAGCACTCCTCCTCCCGTTTGCACAGTATGGAAGAATATCTCACAGATGCAGTACCAGAGGCCATGAAACAACTCCATAGCTATGCCAGGGACTGAGCAGTCAGAGCTTGTAATGTAGCTAAACAGAGACTGAGTCCTTACTCTTCCTCAGCTCAGAGGGTCGTGCTGTAGGAAAGTCACGCAGTGAAGGTCAAGCATCACATTTCATACTGAGAAAGAACTGATATATTACTATAATAAATTATAATAATGGATACTAACCTGTTTTCAGTACTCTGAAGACACTCATTCCTACAGTCACTACAGAAGAATTAAAGTACAATTCCTATAAATCATGTTCAATTGTTGGAATCTGCTAATGTTAAAAATCATAGAATCACAGAATAGTTAAGGTTGGAAGGGACCGTTAAAGTCCATCCAGTCCAACCCCCCTGCCAGGAGCAGGGACATCTCCAACCAGATCAGGTCGCTCAGAGCCCCGTCCAGCCTGGCCTTGAGCACTTCCAGGGATGGGGGATCCACCACCTCTCTGGGCAACCTGGGCCATTGCTCCACCACCCTCAGCGTACAGAATTTTTCCTTATACCCAGTCTGAATCTGCTTCCTTCTATTTTGAAACCGTTACCCCTGGTGCTAGCACAACAGAGTTTCTGTGCTGAAGAGTTTCTCCCCATCTTTCCTGTAGGCCCCCTTTAGGGTACCGGAAGGCTGCTCTAAGGTCTCCCCAGAGCCTCCTCTTCTCCAGGCTGAACAGCCCCAACTCTCTCAGCCTGACCTCACAGCAGAGGTGCTCCAGCCCTCTGACCATCTTTGTGGCCTCCTCTGGACCCACTCCAACAGGTCCACATCCTTCTGATGTTGGTGGGTCCAGAACTGGATGCAGTGCTGCAGGTGGGGTCTCAGCAAAGCAGAGTAGAGGGGGAGAATCCCCTCCCTTGACCTGCTGGCCACGCTCCTCTAGATGCAGCCCAGGATGTGGTTGGCTTTCTGGGCTGCAAGGGTGCATTGCCACCTCATGTTGAGCTTCTCGTCCACCAGTACCTCCAAGTCCTCCTCAGGGCTGCTCTCAATGCCCTTATTCTCCAGCTTGTATTGATGTCGGGGATTGCCCCAAGCCGTGTTCAGGACCTTGCGCTTGGTCTTATTGAACCTCATGAGGTTCGTGTGGAACCACTTCCGAAGTTTGTCCAGGTCCCTCTTGATAGCAAATCTGCAAGTTAGTATTACAGTTAGGGAAAAACACCATGGGTTTTGTTGTTTGTTTGTTTTGGTTTGTTTTTTGTTTTCAATTATGGGTTATTTCTAAAACTTTCTGCCAGAGTAGGCAAGTACATGAAGGTGTAAGTGCATTATTTTCAATGCCAACTCAATAGATCACTTTTCATAGTGGAAAGGGAAAAATGTGGCAAGAATGAGTGTTCATCAAAACTCAAAGAAAATAGCAGATGCTCTAAGGAGCAAGAAAATTCCCCTTTCATTTAGTCAAATCAATCTGGTAACATTCTGTAAGTTTTCTCTTACCACAAATAAGCTATAGCTACCTCTACAGTCATCAAAATTAATAATCTCTTTGCATTCATAATTTTTCCTGTAATTCAGGCAGTATTGAAAAATAATTAACAGGAAATACTCCAGCTCAACAAGAACTGGAAGCTGATGAATCAAGGAAAATATTACAAGGAAACAAGCAGAAGAACTGTATAAAAAAAGAAAGCCTTAGCAACTAACAGACATTCAAAGTCTGATGTTAAAATAGTGCAGCCTGATTTTTGAGAGCTTTTGAACAGTTCTGACCAACTTCAACAGGACTGATGGATATTTAATGTCTCTAAGAAGCAGACCATTAGTTCTAATTGCCACTGGCGTCATCATCTATTATTACGCTCTATGAAAAGCGAGACACAGTTGGAGTTAAATATCAATGTGCGAAACAGGAAATTTAGAAAGCCAGAAAAAAAATGAAAATTGCTATTGACTGAAAAATAAGCCCGGGGGTGGGGGAATAAAACCCTTCACGACATTGAATATTAATGTCTACAGGCAACAGCTAAAGAAAACAATAACGGTGCCTGTTTTTTTTTAACTCATGTACCAAATTCACATATGAAAAAAGTGCCTGGAAACTAAATTAAGAACAATCTCTTTTGAAACAAACTGCTTAGACTACTAGACAGAAAAAAAAAGAGGGGTAAAATACAAAAGAATTTGTATTCTCCTTGAGCCTTAGTCAACAAACATGATGACAACATCACTCCAAAGAATTAGAATGTTTTGTAGAGCTTACTGCAAGCTCCAGCACATATCTTTCAGTTCAGTCTACTGCAGAAGGAATTATTTATGTGTTTTTTAAACATCTCAAACACATGGATTTCAGAAATACCCATATTTTTCTCTGCTTTTTATAACAAAAGTGCCCTGGAAAGTAGACAGACTCATTAAAAAAAAAAAAAATTCCTAGAAGCTATCCAAAGTGACATTCTCTTTCACACTAATTTTTTTTTTTTTAAAGACACATTGATCAAACTCCTCTGCTTTGCTGCTGATCTGAAGCTACAGGCATAGCCAGGCTGATTGGGAGTCTTTGCTGATTATTTTTAGAAACAATGTATCATCACTTTTCAGACAATACACACTGTCCATTTATTAGAAATTTTTCAAAGCAGCATGGCAAAAAACCTGCTCTTCTTGAGTAGCCAGAAAAGTAAGGAAGAAAGAGAATTCCATTACTGTTAGTTCAAAATAAAAAGATGTGGAGGTGAAGCAGGAATTATTTCAATGATAGTCTGTAACTTCAGTTACATGTTATGGGAAATACAAATGGTTGATGGGAGAGGAGCGAAAGAGAGAAAAATCTATTATTTGATGTGGGAAGTTGGTCCCACGACAGCAGTTCAGTAGTATTTGGTAAGACAGATGCTCAACAAACAGGCAAGACTAAAAACTACACAAAAGGGGAAGAAAAAAATTTTTTTTTTGGCTTGAAACCATATTCTTCCATCACCTGCAAAAAAGCAACTAAATGAGCTGATCGAAATGGCAGCTGAAGGAGTGACTAGCCACAGCGCAAGAAGCAGAGAAAGAGGGTTACTCTCATTTCCCTGTTCAGTTTCTCAGAAACCTATTTGAAAAATTATGGGTTTATTACGTCAGCCGCTTTCCACTAAATCAGTCCGTTTGCCAGACAGTGAATACGTGCAATATTCACTCATCTGAGTCAGCTTTTCTCGTACTTACAAATGTTTTGGAAAAACCTCTTGCTTTTCAGTTTGCTGCACCAGTCAGTTAACCAGCAGTGTTCTCCATCTCATGACAGACAGAACAACCTAATGCACCGGGTTTGCGTGGCAAGGATTTGGTAGCAGGGAGGCTACAGGGGTGGCTTCTGTGAGACACGGCCAGAAGCTTCCCCCGTGCCCGACAGAGCCAATGCCAGCCAGCTCCAAGACAGACCCACCGCAGGCCAAGGCCGAGCCCATCAGCAACGGTGGTAGCACCTCTGGGATAATGTATTTAAGGAGGGGAAAAAAGCGGCAGAGAAAGTGTGACGACCTGCAACCCCCATTCCCCCGTACCCCTGTGCTGCTGGTGGGGAGGAGGTAGAGAATCCAGGAGTGAAGTTAAGCGTGGGAAGAGGGGAGAGGTGGGGGGGAAAGTGTTTTTGAGATTTGGTTTTGTTTCTCATTATCCTACTCTGGTTTGCTTGTGGTGGTAATTGGTGAATGATCTCTCCCTGTCCATATCTCAACCCACAAGCTTTTTGTTGTATTTTCTCTCCCCCCATCCCCTCTGGGCAGGGGGAGGAGTGAACAAGCAGCTGTGTGGTGCTTAGCCACCAGCTGGGGCTAAACCATGACAGCTAATTTCTTGGAGCTGGAGTCAGCAGACACTGAAAAGCAAACCATCTATGGGGAGCTCATAATACTTTAAAACGTAAAAAGGTAAAAGCCGAACTTTTATCTAGTTGATAATAATTTGTTGTTTTCAAGCTCTAGCATCAATGTAAAAGTGCCGATGTCAGGAAAAGAAGGTGGTCACTACCATTCACTAGTCAAATATATAAACTTGGATCTGAACTAAGGTCATGCCACCAGTATTTGTGTTTTAATTAATGCAGAAATGGATCTAGTCATGTGCAACATAATATACGCAACTCAAACTACACAGCAGCTACTATTTTCTTATGTACAACATCAGTGTCTTCTATGATGGTGATCTCTAAAGATGAGAGGCTAAAGGGAAGAAAAAAATGCCACTTTCACAAATACATTTCACCCAAAAGAGACTTAGCTGCAAAGAACTTCTTGGGCAACTTCAGTCAGTCTTGAATCTGACCTGTGATTTTTACACAGCTTATGTGACTGAATATCTAGTCCACATAGACAAATCCACATCTCCTTGATTAAATTAGACTGTCAGTCTCCTAAAGTAAAGCCATAGCCAAAAGGCTCAAAATTACGTAAACAATCTCCAGCAGGAGGTTGAAAATCTGTCTCTGTATTTTCTCTATAATTCCAATGACAGAATGAAAAGCTTCAAGTAGCATGCCTTCAAACAAAAAGACATTCAGAGAATTTATATTATAATTGGCATTGCTACTTACAGATGAACAGTAAACTTTCCCATAATACTTTACCTCTTGGAAGTCAGACGCTTTACAGCATGTCACCCCAGCCGGTGTCACCACACTGACCTTGGCAGTCTTCCTGTCCTGTCAGTCCTTCTCCAAACCACTACAAGAATTTAGTAAGGGACAGATTTCCTCATATTGTTCTCTGTTCTTTCCATGAAGTAATCTATCTATCAAACATTACTGAGATGAAGACACTGGCATCTGTGGAAGCAAAGACTTCAGCGAGGGCCTTTTTTTTTTTTTCCATATGGAGACAGAAAGTTAAGGAGTAGCATAGCTCAAGTGTATTAAGTTACTTACTGGAGAAATCTGGCTCAGGAAAAGACTGAACTATAATTCTATAATTCTGCTATAATTCTATTACTTTGCCTCCTATCAAGGAAAAGAAGTAATGAAGTAATGTTCATAAAGAAAGGATTGCACATAGGTGAATAGACTCACCTTGCCTCAGCTGAATGCAGGAAAAACGCAGATTATGTACTGCTCTAAAGAGTGCAGGAACTGCAGTCATTTATTCTTCTCTTGCATCTGTATTTCAAATAGACTGAAAAATTACTGAAATCTTTTCAGCTACCTTGCTGAAGGGGTGTAAAGATGTAATTTGGGGTTAAGTTTTTATAGCATTTTTGCTCTCACTTTCTAGGCTTGACAACTTTCTCCTGGACACAACCAAGCTGGCTGTAATATCAAACAGCAAACGTATACTACTTACTCTGAATAGAAATAGTGAACAAAACCACTCAAATTTTAGACATCATTTGCAATTTGCTGCACTGCTTCAGTGAAGAAAAAAAATACCCAGTATTCTGGCACAAGGACACTAGGCCTTAAAAAAAGAAAATGCTTGTGAAAGCTAGGAATAAAGTTCATTGTAAGGGCACACCAGAAGCTGCACTAACAAGCATAAACACACAGTCCCGTGACCTTCCCGATTTACAAATAGCTCCTACAGTTTTCAGAAATAGGAGGCAGCTCTCAGTGCTGCAGGTGCCGACCTCTCCAGTTTTGTCTGGACTCATCTATCAACCTTTAGTTAACATCAGCACATGAATACCAGCATGCTCTGTGGCACAGTTAACATCTCTGAATCCACAAAATCAATAAGGCTTATTAACTTTGATAATTCTAATTATTTTTCAAATTGTACAATGGTTTCTGGGGAGCTGGGAAGAATGATACCCAGAGGGATGGGTGTAAGTCTCATTAGGGAGACTGTTAGAAAAGCAGGCTGAAAATGCATTCCCCTTTCACCACACGATACCAGTCCAAAACTGTGCCTGTGAGATCGCTAGCACGACATTATCCAGTGACATCTGTCTTCAAAACTTCATTTCCAGCTCAGCAGAACCCTGATTTGTAAATCCTAATGGCAGAGTTGAAGGTTCACCTGTTTAGTCAGCCCTTCTTCTTACCGAGAGATGGAAAAAACACTGTGCAAGAATTCCAGAACCCCTTGTCTGTAGCCAAAAAAGAGAATCTGCAAATGGAGATGTGAGGCTCTCCCTGGACTGGTAACAGATGTAGCCGGGCTCTACTAAGGCACTCTAGTCGTGCTTTGGAGTCTATTTTGGGAGTTAACTATTTTAGGAGTCTAGGTTCTTAATTCCAGGAAGATGGTTCAAGTCACATCATATAAATACCCCGTTATATATTACTGAAAAATTGCAATAATTTTTTCAACATACTGGGTTAATTCAGACATTAAGAGAAATCATAGTATAGTATTTAAATATCTGTACCAACAAATACTATATATATACATATATTAGTGTTTCCTTATACTGCAGGACAGGAAGACACCCTTCTTTTTTTGTACAGTAGAAGTACTTTTATCACTTCTCTTTATTTGAAGAAGCTGACTTACACATGTTTATTACTAACTGCAAGGGAAATCAAAGATTATTTCTCACTGGTCCAAGAACATGGTCTGGAAACTAACAGGCACAGTGCAACTCAGTTTTCACTATAACACTGTTTACCAAAACAATTTAGTAACTTATCACTTTTTTTAATTGCTGGGTTTTTAGAAGCTAACTTTTAGGAAGAATAAAGTTATTTTTCATACAGCTCTGCTTAGCTCCAGCTTTCAAACAAAAGTCACCTGCATAAATACTAGAATGTGTTATGCGCTTTTCTTACTTCTTTCTAGTGAATAAAACATATTTTCTATTATTTTTAGAGGCACACTGGGAATTCCACCACTGCTTGTCCTTCCTATACTGCAAAACATTTGATACAGCAGATAACATAACTGGACAGTCACCAACTTATTAATTTTTACTGCTCTCATAGGTGATTCCAACCTGAGCAACTTACGGAGTGCCTGTCTCACAAGTACTGCAGATAAGCCAGATGGCATTCAAGAAGACACAAGCACCCCTTAATATTTTTAAAGGCCCTGTCACCTCCTACTACAAAAGCTGTTCTTGATAACCGGGCTAGTGACTAGTATGACTTCACCAAGTAGGAGACACAGAGAAGAGACAAGTGGCTTCCTCTTGGGTGGCATCTCCCCTTGGTGATGCTTTAATTGTCACAAGAATCAAAACTGTATTTAACAAATTGTCTCGTTCCATCATAGTATCAAGCAATTCACCAGATGCTTTCAGAATCAATGAAAAAAATTGATTGAAATTATTTCTTGATGTGTATTAAAATCTCTTTTTACAACAATCACTGAAAAGGGTGCAATTCTTTCTTAATTTTGCCATAAAGGGAAAGATTATTCCAAAATAAAATACCTCACCGTAAAAATGTATCCAATTACTCACACAACTTTTCAACCAAGATATTTTAATAAGACATCATTTTAATCTCTGCTTGTTTAATTAGACAAATAAGATGATAGTTTATTACACTACCAGTGCACAATTCATTTTTATGATACAGCAACAATAAATAACTTCAAAGCACAAATGAAACAGCCAAATCTCAGTCTCCAGTGAAACAATATATGGAACATAATTACATGCAGTATACATTTTGCAGAGGATGTTGACTCAGCTTCAAATTTAGCAAAACGTGACCAGGAAATAAGTGTCTGGAGCTTAACCACAGCGTGTGTTTGACCCTTTTCGTCTGGAAACCTACTATTTACCAAACGTCATTTCAGCTTATAAGAGTGTTAAAAGATCCTCTAGTCCTCTGTAAGGAATCAACTGCTCATGAAGAGATTTTTTAGACTCTTACTGGTCTAATTTACACTGAAACTTTAGTTACTCAAAAGGATTTTATTCCCTCTGAATAAAGTTTCCAAGGATTTTTAACATCCATGTGATAACAACAGCATCAGCTTCTCATGCCTGAAATATATGGAGGTAGTTCAAGAAGAAATGTGAGAGCAGACGATTTACTTGGAAAGGAGTTACTCCCGGTCTTCTCTATCAACATATAACTGGCTCCTCTTTCTTTTAGCTATACAAACAGTACCAGCTTCCCCATCCATGTGCTCTCTGCCCTTACATGCATGAACAAAACTAAGAGATCAGGTATGGATAGCTTTTGTCTAATTTTACAGAAATTCTTTTTGACTTCACAAGAATGGTAACTCAAAACCACATTAATTTACTTATAAGTCTGAATGAACTTAGGTTGGGCTATTGTTTGGTTCTGCAATTCTAAAAATTTATTACAGAGCACATGCAGCATCTAGAATGGGTAACATTTACTTCAAACTGTCCCGATTTTAAAAGGTTCAAAACATTAGAAACTTGGAGTTTCTAATGACCTTATCTAAAATAGTAATACTTCAAGAGAGACAAAGATCATATTTTCATCACATAGACACTGTCTACTAGCTTAGTCTGTACACACTACACTAATATGTGCATCATATTATTAAGAGTAAAAAAACAGAATAGAAGTTATCATGGGCTTCATGCTAAGTAACTATATAAGGAGTGTTTAACTACTATTAAAAGAAATCTTTATACTGCATTAAATGTTTAAACTGTATTCTTCTACTGCTCTATATTGATTATTTTCATATTACAATATATTAATGTTACAATATAGTAAGGCCTTCTTAGATTAAGATGGCTTTCTTTAGAACGACAGACTCTTGCTCTAAACTGAAGCAGACAGTATTTTTTTTTCTTAAAAATACATCCTGATGATTGGACTGTCCAGTGAGAACACTTTCCTTTTAAAAGTATACATTTAATTATCTTCATCCAGGTCTAGAACTACCTACCTCAGAAAAATACAGCTTTACTGTGAAAAGGGAATCTTCAAGACAAACAAAAGTTTCCTGGGATTCCATGAGAACCTACCTTGGGCAGAACTAAGACATGAATTTGGATACAGTGCCCTGAAAAGCTGTGTGAAGTTACTGCCTTACAGATATGGCTTCTTTCAGGGGTGAAAAACATGATTTATACAGGTTGTACAGAAGAGGATGAATCTCATTTCTCACTATAGAACAGGGCTTACAAGTATTTACTCTACATCTGGTAATTAGAAAAACTATTTTGATTTCACAAGGATTAAGTAAATTAGTCTAGTTCACTGTTAAAATAAGTAATGAAACTTGTAAAGGAATATACTGGAATTAAAGAGCATGAACTAGAATGTTTATGTTTTCTACAGTTGAAAAAGCAAAGCTTCGTGTTTGCGCTCACTGACAGTACCTACCTCATACAATAACAGCATTTTAACCATGTAACACAATTGTCTCATAATAGACAGTTATTAAAATAGCCAATCCAACTAGCAATTAAATCTCCAAATGATGGAGCATTGCCTGTAATTAAAACACACTACCTCTTCTACCCACATTAGGCAGAGCAGCCCCAGTGTCCTAATACAGCAGTTAGTCTTTATTAATTGTATCTTAATAGGGATTCCGAAGACAAATTCAATATTGAAATTCAAATAGACTATGATCAAGTGGCACATAGTCTTAAATTAGCCGAAAATTAACAGTCAGTGCCAAATGATGGATTCAGGAGTAAGCTGCCTGTAGTGACAGGTAATGTGTTCCTGTTATTTGCAAACCCAAATGCCACTGCTCTATAATAAGCCAACATACTTCTGTAAAAATACTACCAGAGCAACAGCCAAGATGACACTCAAATAAAATGGAATAACATCTCTGTCTTATCACTCTTAATACAAGTTATATTAACTGCATCAGAGAACTAAAAGTGAGATTCATTTTCTATTGATAACCACCTCCTCATTACTGGAAAGTTCTGGGACATGGCTTACATGTCAAACATGACAGTTTCCTAAAAACAAAGGACTAAATGCTTAGAAGTGAATTTTGCCATCAAAAGATTTTTAGATTGCCAATGTAAGGTGGAATAACAGATAATCTCATTTCCTCCTTTTTCTTCAGATCTGCAGGTTCCTGGTCTACTCTAATTTCCTACTCTTCTAGTCCTTGAAAAGTGAAATCTAACAAAAGTATACTGCAGAATTAGATACTTTGGATGCAGAGATGAGACATCAGCAGATGTGGTTTAGGTTAGACACTTAACAGCTAACAGCACATTGAATGCTAACTGGTCTTACCTGAAATCAAGGTCGGAGAAGGTAAACCACAGGAGCCATGCAACGTTATGACTCCTGAGAACCAACTTTAGAATTTGTTTCAGTTAAATTAGGCACAAAGTGTGGAAAGATAAGAGTCTAACATGTCTTATGCAGGCACTGCTTATCTCTATTTGACCACTATCACTAGGAAGAGACTGGAATTGGCCAGAGTCAGCACCCCAAATAAAATAATCACTTTTAAAAGATTAAAGAAGCCATTAACATGGATTGACTTTGCCCCAGCAGAACAGAGCAACACAGTCTCTGTTCAGCACTGGTGATCTGGCAAGGACAAATAAAATTAGTCTGACACTGAAGTAGAAAGACAGGGACTCGTGAGTACAGTGTCCAAATTCACGAGGACTTTTGAAGTGACAACGGTTCTAAAGGAAACATTCTAAGCGTAGCACTTGGATACAGCTTTTTCTTCATGATCCAACTGGATATATAGAGAGAACCGATAAGCTCAGCAATAGTTCAGGAGCCTTAAGACAATTTGGTAGATCAAGTCCCACTTCTGAAAGGGAGAGAGAGACAAAGGATCTATACTCAAGAAGAGCCCCTTGGTAGGCAGAGACAAAAATCCCCAGGATCCGGACACAATTCAGGCTTGAAAGTAGGAAAGAAAGATTTGTGAATTCTAACTTTGCTTCTTTGCTTGACTTCACCCACACACAAACCAGTTTGTTTATGCGTATTTGGTATGAAGGTTTGCTCGTAAGGAAACATTTTTGTCATCTCTCTTTTTCTAGACTGTCTGAAAATCTTATTGCTCAGATTTGTGTGGACAGAAACACTCTTCAGTATGGAACTATTACCAGGTCTGTATTTATGTTCTTACTCCATACTCCAAAAGTATTGAAGAAAATTATTTTCTCTTGAAAGTGTAGCAGATAACATCTGGGTAATTACAACTGAACAAGGAAAGAAAACAGAAGAATTGACAAAAATAATTTCAGGTCCCCAGATCAATACAGTATGTTCAAACTTCACAACCCTCAGACATAGAAATCCAGCTCTTCCCGACTGACTGCCTATTAACTTCATAAAACAGTGTGGCAGAAAACCAAGACCAAATATGCCAAAGCACAAGAGAGCACAACGCTAACAGCAGAATGCACAACCAGTCCCTCCAACTGCTATACTTAGGACAGAAAAGGGAAAGCAGTACTGGCCAAGGATACCTTTTTCATTTCTTTGAGAGATATTTCACAGCTGAGATCACTTAAGCATTTGCATTGGCTGTTGCTCTTGGATAAACAGGTTAGCTCACAAGTACTTGGTTTTGGGTTTGTTTTTTTTTTAAATATGCACGTTTTCTTGCTAGCACCTAGCTCACTCTCATTTCAGAGCTCCATATTATGAGACAAAGTGCTTCTGTGCCATTGCTCTTCTGCTATCAAAACAGAGCCTTCCCGACCTTTTTGTAAACACAAATATATTTATCATTGCTTTGCAATGAATTTGAACAAAGCAATATATTTAGAACAGGTTGGGAAATATCAAATAATTCTTTTGAGGTAAGAGAAAATTAAATTAGATCTAGCTAACTAAGAGGTTTCTTCTGTTTCAGTTTCACGGGTTTATTTTTCCCATTCCTTTCTACTCGAAATACCATGAATCTGCCACTACGTTCCTTAAGTTTTGCTAGAAGTGCTATCCTGATATTTTTGAGCTCTGCCTCCCCCATTCATTGATTCCTCATGGTCAACTTATCTCATGATAATGCTCATGTAATCCTGAATAATAAAAAAATAAACATAGAAATAATCCGACAGAAAGATTTAGCTTTTCGTATCACAGCTAGTGGCTAGGTTTGTATCTCCTTATTATCCAACAACAAAAAGGCCCTTCTGGAAAGCAAACTGGAAAACAGGTGCTATGAGTTTAACTATGAGAAACACTGCCGAATTCCCTGACATGTATAGGGCTGAAGTTTCAATACTGACTGATGTAGAACAAATAGTTATTAACAACTCTCAATAAGGTACAGTATGAATCAAGACATCTGAAAGAAATTTAAGTACATCTACTTTAAAGCTAAGAGTCCTAATAAGAAAGAGCTTTAAGTTCTGTCTGATCTTCCAAATCCTATTCCTGACACTGGATGTGACCACTGGCACACATGAACCTGGACACAAGGACTTCCTCTTGAAGGGAGGTTCAGAATTTTTTTTCTTTCCTTCCACACTCATCTGTTCAGTGCATACACGTCTCACAAAACATGAACAAGCTTAAGAGTGTGCCTGGAAGGCGTGCAATTACTATACTACTGAAAAGAAAAAAAAAAAAAAAGAAAAAAATCAAGTCACCAAAGATAATTTTAAAAGCATTATTAATTTTGAGTCCCTGCACTTTATTACAGTTTTAGAGAGTATTTAGCAACTCAAAAGTAAAAATTTAGTTCCCATATACTTAATTTGAGCCTACTGTTCAAGACAGACCCCCTGGTGTCAAATCAAGACTGCAGACCACAGTTTCTCATACTTTTCTCCTGCACATGGTAGAAAGTAATTCTTTTCAGCTCCATTTAGCTTTTGCTTTAATTTACTGAGGGTCCCCTCAGGCAGTTCTGTAGACCTAATGTGGCAGGAGAGGAAAAAGCAGTAGGGAAGAACTTCTCAATCCAGCACTGCTGCCAAGGAAGTGTTACGCACAACATACTTCCAGAGAAGGACAAACATTTGTGTGAAAAGTTGGGTGAACTGAGAAATTCAGTAGCAGAAGCAAGAACAAAATCCAACTCACCATGGTAGGTTCTTCTTGCAAAAATCTCCCTTCTCTCCTGCATGCCCTATCTCATTTTGGTGAAGCAAAAAAGGCAGGCATCCACAGTAGTAAACCAAATTCCTCCCTAGAAAAAGGACAGAGTAGTCAGCAATTAAATATAAAGTTACAGCAGCTGATCATCAGCTAAACATCACTTATTTAGCAAATGTATTGTCCGGGTCACAGTCCTTACCAGGGGTATTACTACGGGGATCTCCCATTTAAGTCTCATAGGGGGTTGCACCATGTTATTACAGAATGAACTGTAAATGAAATATAAAAGCAAAGAACTAAGTCCAAAACAGAGCTTCTGCAGTGACAGATCAACTGCTGCAGCAGATTAACACAATGGTACGGATGGTTTTAGGACTTATTTAGCAAGCAAGCTTTAGGAAGCACAGATAAAGACTCATTTAATGAGTAACACTGCATCATCCACCAGCTCTGTGTTGCCACAGGCAATAGGCATGCTGTTAGATTGTTAATAGTTTTAGTTGGTTTCTTTGGTTGGCTACACTTAGTTGTTATCAACCAAAAAAACAAATTAAATTCTTGTTTTCTTTGCAAGGCCCTTATGCTCAGCATTTCAAAACAACTGAATGACAGATGTTAATTTGGGAGGTGGAGGGGATGTTTCTAGCTACTTACAGGAATGAGGCGGGTAGGGCCCTGTTTTTGTTTCTAATATGTTTACCTATTTAGGAAGGCAGGAGGCCACTGTCCAGCTGATTTTACTTCTGATTTTGGAGCTCTGCAGTACCATGTGCCTGTGAGAACAGAGAGAAGACCAGAACATGTTTTACTGTTTTACTCCAAAAGTGACACTGTACAGTACTGTTCTGCATCCATTTATCATTCCCACTACACACCCTGCTCCTGGAATCTTAATCTGCAGAACTATTACAGAGAAAGATTTTTTTCCTTTCTTCAAACTTTGACCATTCCCAAGATTGTTATAAGCACTTCAGTATCTCACTGTTGAGATCACAGTAGCCTTTCCATCAAGAACTTCAGCCAGAGCCCAATCCAATTCAGATTAAACAAAAGAAACATTCATTATCAAACAGAGAAACAAAAAGGAAGCTTTCTGGAGAGAAACACTGCCTGACCACTGGCCCACATTAACCTGGGCATGAGGACTCTAAAAGGTAACATGACAAAGCCCAATGCTATGCCTTAAGATTGAGATTGCTTTGCCACTGCAGAGGCACGTACATCAGATGACAGCTTCTTAGGAATGCAGTTTGGTTCAGAGAAACAATGGAAATATATCTCAAAATCCAGTTTAGAGGGCTGGTTTTCCACCAGTTTGACTGTACTTTCCATGTCAATGACAGAACCCAGTAAACTATTCCATAACTAAATAGTTAGTACCTTTCTACTCATGAAACATTCATCTGCAGACTAAGATCTACCGATTTTGTTTAAAAAAAAAGTCATATGATTAAAACAACACCAAACCCAACAAAGTATTGCAGATTGATCTGAAAGAATCCTCAATATTAATTAAATTAACTATGCAGCACACAGCTGAGTGGTTTAAAGAGCTGTATGATAGAATTTTGCTTCCTGACTGGATATGTGAGCATGCTATCGTTTATCTAGCTTTTCATCTGGTTTACCTGTTAAGAGAGCAAAAATGATCAGTACATACTCTTCTAAAGCCTGTTTAGTGATACTCTGCCTAAACATCTTCCTTTCTGACTTTGATGAAAGTCTGTTTTTCTATTAGTCTAAGTACCATTAATCAAGGTCTTAAAATAATACATCTTGTAAAGTTTTTATGGCTATCATTCTCATACTTGCTTTCTCATAATTACTTGAATTTTTTGTTCCTTGCAGTTACAACATAGTACACTTTCTTCTCTACAATTAAATTTTCTTTTTTCTTAATATTTTCATATATATATTTACTTGTATATTTATGTAAGCAAACCCACATTTTTTTTAATAAAAAGACGGACTAACAAACTCTTTTCTATTTTCCTTTTCCACTCTCCCAGCTATATTTTTCCTAGTATATGTTGTCACAAAAATTTATTTCAATATAACACACCTTTACTGGTCATTTTTAAAGCCATAAGATATTGCCTGCTTTTCAGGTTCTATTGAATATTCACCTGGTTTACTCGTATCAGCCACCTAGAACACTAAGTTCACTTTCCTGTGAAATTCCTAAATGGGAAAGCAGCTATGGTAACCTGACTGGAAAGAACTAAATATCCTCCATGTTCGCACACAGAGTATTTGGAAGTGGCAGAGGTCACAAAAGTAACACGTTTAAGGTGTGGAAAATGAACACGCAGCTCCATGCAGTCAGGGACTCACACGCACATTTTTACAAATGTCTACTGAAGTCCATAGGCAAAACTGTACTTAACATTTTTGACTAAAGATACCACATCTTTAATTCCCGGTGTTGTAAGACACAATCCAAAATGCTAAATTAAGCTAGGGTTTTAAGACATTATCTAGATCCACTTTTCACTCTTGCTGAGGTCTTTATTTCAGACTCTTAGACTGAAATATTACCCAGGCTTCACTTCAATGTCACTGTAGTGTTTACGTTGTTATGTGCAGATCGTACAAGTACACATAATTACGCTAAAATTCTCGCGGCTGGGGAATGGTGCTCAGGGTCTGTGAGCCGGTCTGACTGCTCTCCACCAGCAGCATTTCATTCACAACACACACCGCAGTCACACACACAAGCCATTGAGAACAAGTCGTGCGTCAGTAACGCTGTTGGTGGAAACACAAAGAGAGCCCGAGCCCGTTCTGCTGTTCCGATGCCCTCACATCCCGCTGAACTGCTTGATGCTCACAAAACTCAATTAACACTTCTGGAAACAGCCCCCATGGAAGAACGACTCCGAGTATCACTGTCCATCACAGCGCCCTTTTGTTTCTCTGGAGTGCCATTAAACCAGCCGTTCCAACTGCAGAAGTTCAAAATCAGCCAGAACAAAGCTCTCTCTAGACAGCAAAAGCATGAAGTAAAAAAAAGAAAACATAGAGACTGCAGAGAAAAGTCTCTCCTATTGCTTTGCCTCCTGCTACAACCACCCCTGGACATGTGCGTGCCTCCCTTCGGTACCAGAACGGAGGGGAGGAGAGGGAGAGGAAGCACATTGGTGTCATCTTAATTGGGTGAAATTCATGCAGCAGCACAAGCACTGGAAGAGGAGACACAAAACTTGGCTTTCAACGCAGAGCCCACAACAAAAGCCAGTTATTTATGGCTGTGAACTCCAGATTGACATGAAATTGTAAAGGCCAATATAAGCAATTAATCTGACCTCAGTATCCAATTCTATATTCAGTTATTTGACGAGTCTGTCAAAACGATTCAGACATAATGAAAGAAAAACAAGTGACACTAGATTCAAACTGAAACAATCATAATAAAGTTTTTATGGAAAGAAAATCAAACATTTCCAGTAGGTACCCATAAAGTAATTAATGCTTTCAAAATAGAATCTGTGTCTTGTTTGTGGCACAACCAAAACGTGACAGTCTCTCACTAATGATTCATGAAGGTTTTGCAGTAGTAATACCTTGACATGATTACACCCCAGTAAATACTGTATGTTCTTACCTTTGATTATGTGATAAATACCAATCAAAACATCGATTATATCACTGTTTCAGCTCAGATTTCAGCCAGCAGGTCAGCTTCGTCAGAGGCCCAACTCAAACGTGTCAATGCAAACACATGTAGCATGGGGAGCAAACAAGAGCAGTGAGATGTGCGCACGCCTGCAGGGCCATGATGTTGTTGGCATCACGGAGACGTGGTGGGATGGCTCCTATGACTGGAGCGTTGGGATGGAGGGCCCTCTGTAGTTGGCCTCCACGGGTCCTGTGGAACTGTCAGATGAAGTTGCCAAGCCACTGTCCACCATATTACAGAAGCTGTGACAGTCCAGTGAAGTTCCCACTGACTGGACATGGGGAAACATAACCCCCATTTTTAAAAAGGGGAACAAGGAAGACCCAGGGAGGTACAGGCCAGTCTCACCTATGTGCCTGGCAAGGTCAGGAAGCAGATCCTCCTAGAAACCATGCTAAGGCACATGGAGAGCAAGGAGGTGACAGGTGACAGCCAACATGGCTTCACTAAGGCCAAATTGTGCCTGACAAATTTGGTGGCCTCCTGTGACAGGGTTACAGTGTTGGTGGACAAGGGATGAGCAACTGATGTCATCTACCTGGACTTGTGCAAAGCATTTGACACTGTCCAATATGACATTCTTGTCTCTAAACTGGAGAGACATGGATTTAACAGATGGGCCACTCAGTGGATAAGGAACTGGCTGGATGGCCACACTCAGGGAGTGGTAGTCAACAGCTCAATGTCCAAGTGGAGACCGGTGACAAATGGCGTTCTTCAGGGGTCAGTATTGGGACCAGCCCTGTTCAACATCTTTGTTGGTGACATGGACAGTGGGATAGAGCGCACCCTCAGTAAATTCACTGACGACACCAAGCTGTGTGGTGTGATCGACCTGCTAGATGAGAAGCTCAACATGAGCCAGCAATGTGTGCTTACAGCCCAGAAGGCCAACCGCATCCTGGGCTGCATCTAGAGGAGCGTGGCCAGCAGGTCAAGGGAGGGGATTCTCCCCCTCTACTCTGCTCTGGTGAGACCCCACCTGCAGCACTGCATCCAGTTCTGGAGCCCCCAACATCAGAAGGACGTGGACCTGTTGGAGCGAGTCCAGAGGAGGCCACGAAGATGATCAGAGGGCTGGAGCACCTCTCCTGTGAGGACAGGCTGAGAGAGCTGGGGCTGTTCAGCCTGGAGAAGAAAAGGCTTCAGGGAGACCTTAGAGCAGCCTTCCAGTACCTAAAGAGGGCTACAGGAAAGATGGGGAGGGACATTTGACAAGGGCATGTAGTGCCAGGACAAGGGGTAACGGCTTTAAACTGGAAGAGGGTGGGTTTAGATCAGACATAAGGAAGACAGTCTTTACTGTGAGGATGGTGAGGCACTGGCCCAGGTTGCCCAAAGAAGCTGTGGATGCCCCATCCCTGGCAGTGTTCAAGGCCAGGTTGGATGGGGCTATGAGTGACCTGGTCTGGTGGAAGGTGTCCCTGCCCAGGGCAGCGGATTTGGAATGGGATGATCTTTAGAGGTCCCTTCCAACCCAAACCATTCTGTGATTCTATGGTCAAAACACCTTAAGAAACAGGAACTAGAGGAACTCCAACACTGGGAAAATACCTTTGAAAAAAGGTTACTTTTTAAGTGACATTTTCATTTCTTTTGTCCTGAATTTAGAACAGTTTAAACCCGTACAAATCTACTTGCTTGATTATTTTTACTGACATCATTAGACACGACAGTAAACACCTTGTCACCAACACAACAGCGTGTTTCTGAGATCTTCTGGAACACACAGGAAGAAACCCTAACTGCACTGAGGTCAGAGAAAGTTTTCCATGAACTTCACCTATAAACATCCTTTAAATATTGTGAGCTCTGTACTAAGGAAACACAAGTCTCAGGAAGATCAATCAATACGTCTCATATTTAAACAATGCCTACAGTAACTGACTTTTACCTGTGGATTCTTGTTTTTTATGCTTTGAAAACTTTCATATTAGAATGTGTTTCAGTTTAAAATATATATAAAAATATATTTCTAGATATGTATGTGTATGCACATTTTTTTTTTTTTTTCTAAAACAAATCTTCCTTGCCATTTCCCAAGAGCCTCTCAGATTTTGGTACAAGACAGACCTTGAACTAGTGCCTAATCACTAGTTACTTTCACTAATCAAAGTTTCTAATCACGACTCTTTTCTATCATACTCCATTGTAGGCATTTCAAGTTACACCTTTTACTAATCTAG
This sequence comes from Chlamydotis macqueenii, assembly GCF_036417535.1. Classification (NCBI taxonomy): domain Eukaryota; kingdom Metazoa; phylum Chordata; class Aves; order Otidiformes; family Otididae; genus Chlamydotis; species Chlamydotis macqueenii. The sequence continues at coordinate 20,296,113 of NC_141567.1, read as the reverse complement.
AAGTACGCCCTTCATTCATTCCTAGCTGGTAGAAGATTAATTACTGTTATTTGAAATGTATCATCTTAACTTCAGATGATTTCTAAATAACTCATCTGCAATAAATTTCTGAGAAAAAAATATTTTAAAGTTTTATGCACATACAAAAAACCCCACAATACTAACTGAACAAAGCTACATTATGAACTTGCTCCCAAAGCTACCAGCAAAACTCATTTACACGCACACGGACACTTCAGTGGTGGGCTACAGTAGGAAACCTGTTGCTAGAGAGCCGTACAAACTTTAGCAAATAAATGGAGTGCACTGCAATTGCAAACTGAGCTACTCTCTTCTAAAATAATACGCAACGCAAGTTACTCTTTTGGACTGTATGCCAACCACCTGGTTTGCTGACTCAGCAGGAAAAGCACAGCCGTAGTTTTCCCATTCAAGACCGCTTCGACTTCATCAACAGAGCTTCACCTTTACAAATAATAAATATAATTCCACTTTTAAAAGAATCACACTTTATTACGTCTAGATACAAAACCTGACAAGCTCCAAAGCCCACTAATGAAGTGGTACTACACCACCTTTCAAAGTATCCGATCAGGTGTGATACGACCTTTCTGGTCACTCCTGGATGAGAGTATAAAATGCAAAACGAGAGCGCACAGTACGAACTGATGCCTGAAGACTCACAGCATAAAGCAGTTTCCCATCGATTTTAGCTTCATCTCATGAGACTTATTTTCCTTTAAATACTATTTCACCAAATAAAGCCATTTTTCCAGTTGTCACTCTCCCAATAATGGGAAAAAAAAAAAATTGACTTGGAGGTTCATCAGAGCTTCCTGTAAAAACTGGAACCTGCTAGTGCTTTCTACCATCATGCAGGCATTGTTTCTCTTCAATCAGCTTCTGAGAACTGAGGATCGACGGAGAAGAAAGGCAGACTGTGGGCTGAGCCCACGGTAAATTCAACGGCTCGCATTCAGAGAGCTACTTGCTTTGGCGCCCATCTGTGCTCCTCACGGGCGAGGGGTGGGTGGGAAAAAGAACAGAGAGCGTCAAAGACATTGAAACGTGGAAAAGTCTGAGCTTGGCTAAGTGATTACTTCCGCATCGTGAAATGCCAGCAGAGCAAATCTGACCTCTGTATAAAAGAATAAGATTAAGGGGGGAATAAAAAATGACTAGGGGGAAATTCTCTGTACGATTTAATGAGGTGGGGGAGGGAGAATATTTTTTTGAATCACAGACAACAATTCTTCTATCACTCAAAATACTGATCTACAGCCCAGCTGTCAGTGAAGGTTTTCCAAAAAATAATTACTTTAAATCTCTTGTTAGAGGAAGGCAAAAAAGAATAAAACCATCTTTCTTGTTTTTCAGAGATGGTCTAAGTGGAAAACATGATGATTATAAGATGAGCTGTCGCTCAGCTACAACCCACTCACTGCTATTACTGCTCAGTACAGCTGCTTTAGCATTCAGTCAGCTCAGTTACCTCTTATACTCATTACACTCAGAAATTCTCCCATGTCCTTTATCACACAGAGCCATCCTTGCCCTCAGAGTGCCAGCTGATTTGATCTCTTTTTGCTTTATTGGAATTTAGGACTGAATTGTGAAAGAGAGTAGGAGCCCTGTTTCCATTTCATTTGAATTCCTGCACCACACACATTTTTCTCTGCCCTTCCTTTTGCTCTCCAGAAGACTGAGGTTATACGGTACAGCGCACTATTTGCATATCAAAAGCAACAGCACTCTACACAAAAATGAAAAGCAGCCACTTTTCTGGTTTCAGTGACTAAGAGCTTAAGACATGAAAAGAATTTCCTTCCTCTGAATCTGTAAGTCCAAATTCAGGTGTAACTCAGTTCATCAAGACTGGTTCAGATAAATACCTTAAAAATGGAGACGCTCCCCCACTGCCACTGTTCCCTGATACTTATTTGCCAAAGACAGAATTCATTTTCTTTCCAGACCCTGTCCTGGAGCAGTTAGAGCCTTCACCATCTTACCTGAAAAAAACATGCCAACAAGGTCAAAGCTCACAAAGAAACAATTCTTATTTATCCCAAGTTACATCCAGCTTGTCTGACTGGCACTACCCTGCTTACTGGGGTATTTCAGTATCTTTTTTCAGCTGGCCACCATGACCTCAATGTGGACAACTCTCAGCTCTACGTTATACAATCTAACTAAAGAACATACACACAAAGCACTATGCCAGGCTACTCTTAACTTCATGCTAAGGTAGCAGCCTTGCCCCGAGTTTCTACACAGAGGTGCCTTTTCTGAAGCAAAATGTCCAACACTGGTGTTAAGAACATACACACAAGCTGTTAGCACACCAAGCACCAAGCTAACCTTCATCAGGCTCCAAGAGACACAGCCCAGATACCAGACTACTGCAGCCCGTTTTTCCGCAACGGGAGGCAGAGCAATTCAGGCACAAGCTATACCACCTGCTGAAGTTCAACATGTCCCCACTGTATCACACCTAACCTTTACGCCCTCAGTGCATCGGATCAACCTCCATTAACCCAAAACCAGCAGCTACCCTCTGGAAAGGAGACAAATTAATAAATGCAAAGACATTCATAATTCTGTTTCTGGGAAAGACCCTTCCTGCACTTTAATATGCGCTGGTAGCCTAGTGCCTGGCATCCTAACAGAGAGGTGAGTGGAAGGATACCCCGTCCTTGTGAGGCACAGTAACTGGCCACCTAGATGCCATTCTCCATCTCTGCTTACTGATATCACACACATAAGGTAGATAAGTATATGACGGCTTTAAAAAGGGTAAGAGAGGGATGCAACCATGTCCCCTCTCCCCCATAACATGACTAGGATTTGTGACATCAATTTTAATGACTTCCCTGCCTAGAAACATACCTGGCCACCCACACACCCCAGGCAGAGCGATGAGGTGGGATCAGCAGAATGAATGACTCAGAGAAATACCAGCTGTTTACCGCAGTGTCTCACTACTCTCCACACCAAGAGTAGTGGGTGGTGTTTGAGCTGTCCTTGACCCTGCCAAATCACTCTCCAGCTCCTTCCCACCATTAAAAGTGCTGATGCATTTCCAAGCCCTACCATGAACACATTACCAATCTCATGAGGGAAATCATTCTGCTTCAGATGGTTTAAAACCACAAGCAGATAATTCTTATCCTCAAGAGAATCATGTTATACCACGAGTACACTGGATTACACATTCATTTGACTTCTACCAGCCAGCCAAGCTAGTTTATCATTCACGAGTCGCCCAAAATCCTTCTTAAATCCTCACAGAAATCTGATCTATTTCCCTGTACATCTTCAGTTAGAGTCAGATCACTTAAAGAAATTGCACTGGATCAGAAACAAGAACCAGTATTCAAAATAGGTCAGTCTCAGCAAACTTCCTTCCATTTTTCATCTATTTCTTACTGAATAAAGTACACAATACAATGGCATGCCCATTAAACATAACAGAGTGCTTATGAGTACATTGCTATTTGCATAGGAATCTTAATCCATTTTCATTTTAAAATAAATTTTATCAAATTCTCAAACACATTTCTATACAATGCTCTATGCCTCACAAAGCCAACAGTCCTGCCACTACTGTGTTTTTACAGTTAGCATATCCATGGAAGACAGATCTCAAACGCAGAGGAATACTATTGCCACCATTCGCTGCAATCCTCAAAGGATTACAGCTCATCTGGAACACTATATCCCTTTATCGCACTTCAGGTGATAAAAGGGAGAACCTTCTAAAAGAGTTAGGTGGGCTTAGCTGTTGAAGTCATATGTTTTATGGCGAGTAAGTAGTTCTCTCTCTAATGGTTGCAAAAGAAGACATTGCATTTCTTATTAATTATCTGGAGAAAACTCGCTCATCCGTCTAGAAGGACTAGCTTTTGTGGGTTCTAGATCTGTGCTGATTCTTCCAAGACACTGAAAAGCCTACATCCTACACGTGTTTGAGAAGCTGACTAGCTCATAATCTGACTGGACTTGTTTGGTTGGAAACAAGTGTGAGAAAAGCAGACACGTTTCAGTACATAGAGTCCTACTCTCTGGCAGTCTACACCAAAAACAAATGAAGGAACAGGATCTTTCTATAAAACTTAATAAGCTGGTAAGAGATAAAAGGCACACGGGACAAAAATAAATACTGACACCTGGCAAAGACCGCCGTGATTAAAGGTGGGTTAGCTAACCCCTGACAGGTTCACAAGAACAGTCCCATTCAAAGCAGGGCTGACTGGATATGCATGAGTTAGAAGTCAGCATTTTTCAGCTCTACTTGTCATGAAGCGCGGAGAAGAAACTTAAAGTTTCCAATTCAAAGAGCATATACAAACTTCTCCAAAAAGATCACAAACCAACTGTCAAAACTATCTTTTATGTCCTGCACCATCTTCAGTGCAATCCTGCCCTTCTGCCTGCCTGATGTATTCAGGAGGTGTTCCTGGAGCCACTTCCTCTCGCCCGCCCTATTTAACTAACGGAACTCAACAGAATCAAATAAACTATTTCTGCAACGGCAGGAAGTCACATCGTGAACACCAGAATACCAAATATTCCAATTCACTTGATTCAGGATACAACTTTTACCCAGAATACCTCACTGCGAGTGGCTGACACCAACACAGAACAAATAATTCAGTGATCACACCTGCACCCGGAACAGGCTGTCTCGTTCAGGACTGAGGTCATCCTGAGCCGGGAGCGTGCAGCGCAGCTGCTGTACTCCACACAGACAGAGCTTCCACGGAAATCTGAATGCTTGCTTCTTCCCCTCCCGCTGCCCTTTTTTTTTGTTGTTGTTGGTTTTTTTTTTTTTTTTTTTTTTAAATATAACTTTCCTATATACTTTGGAAAGCTATAAATTTCTAACCCCATCACCTTTTGTGGGCAGCTGGGTTTTTTTTCTAATTTGAGAATGAACTACATCACAAAACTATTTCTTATTGTAAACGACACAACTGCCTGATGATTTTAGCACAATATTAACAGAAGGTACTTACTGTTTTTATAGCCTAAGAAACAAAATTTTAAACAGCCTAACTCTACTCTTTCAAAAGCAGGCAAGGCAGAGTTTTAAAGGAGAAACGCCCAACAATTCAGACAAGTATGACAAACCGATGGTTTATGCTTACAGGTTTGTAGGTTTTGGGGGCAAAATGAGCCAGCGTGCATTCACTTTTTCAGAACGCTGAGTTCCTCTCCAAGATTGACCGTGCTCCTCCACATTTGTCATTATACTAAACAAACAGCTTACAATAATGGAGAACAGTTACTGCCGTTTCCCATGTGCTAAATGGATATTCTCTTCACAACATCCTTTATGGTTCACTTTTATGACAAGCGTTATTCAGTATACACCACCTCAGCACTTGCGAAAACAACATTCTAAACACTTCCCAAACTATACTGGTAAAGTACGAAATTCAGATTCAACATACAGGATAACTAATCTTATCTTGATAGCTACCATTAACAGAGACAGTCTAAAAATTTTGCAACACAAACAAATGTTTAGTAAACTGGAAGATAACTTAATTATATATATTAATGTGTCATTAACCTACATCAAAACAGATTCAAGCTCTCATTTTGTAAAAAGTTGTGCAATAATGCACCTTTTTTTTTAACCTGTGTTCCTGAAGCAAGTTGCAAAAGATAAATAGCAGACATTCCAGTATCGGCCAGTCTAGGTGTTCCTAACTGGGAACCCTCCTTCAACAAGCATTCTTAACGGGACCCATTCAACTTCTCATACACACCGGCAGAACAAGCAGGAAGTTCAACAACAACAAAAAAAAAGGAAATATATTCACACATTTCTATGCATTAAAATAATGCAGGACTTCCATTCTTCTCTATTCAAGTTCCTGTGTACACATAAAAGAGGATGAAGAAGTTAAAATTTCTAATTCAGCTGTGGATTGTGCTAGAAGCAGCACCAAACGATGGAAATGTGTCTCTGCCAGCCCAGCTGAATGTCACCTACTCAACTGTTACTAAAGGTACTTAGTGAAATGAGTGGCAAAATCACCACTGCCTTCAAAAACAAAGAATCCTCTCTGAAGCTGAAAAAATACGACATGGCTGTTTTGCACTTTTGTTAAGCATGCTTGCATTACATCATCTTTTGCATCAAAGCTGGTAGTGCAAAGAGGAAGGCAAAGCCAATTTTCTGAACTGATGTAATCACGCCTAGCATCTCTGGGGTTTTTTTGTTCCTATTGTCACAATGACATCAGACCACTCTGCCTATTCAGTGGTGGAGGGCAATGACAGTTCTTTACCTTTGCTCACACACTTCTCTATTCTTCTGCTCCTGCTTGTACATCCCGACACATGAGGAGTCAGCTTGCCTTTCAGTGGGACACCAAACACCACTTGCCTCAGATCTCTCCCTCTCTCTCCCCACTCCTTCCTCTCAATGTTTCCAGCTATCACAGGCAAAGTCAAAGCTTTACTTAAGAAAGTGGAGAGGGAGAAGGAGAAATCTCAGGAATCTACCAAAGACACATCTAAACACTGTAAAGTGGGTCACAAATTTACACACTGGAACACACACTGTTCAAATAATAGCTGTATTTTAAGCGTAGCAGATATTTATCCACACACAGAGCCGACCCAGATGATTATGAAGACGTTTGCCTGCCTGACGGCACAGGGAGATGCTGAGTTGATGCTCTGGCCGCACAGACGCTCACACTGCAGTTAAATTAACAGCCTTGGTCCTCTCCGCTTTCCAGTCTGCACGAGTCCATACACATGTTTCAGAAGACTCCTACAAACTTACCTAAGTAACTTCACTTTTCTGTATCAGCTTCTACACCTGTAAAATAGGAATAATCATACTAATCTTAAAAAGAATTTAACAGAACAATTGAAGAGAAGTTGATTCACTTAATCCAGCCCTGGAATTCCCCATCTAGCTGATCCCCTGGGACACAACGTCTAGGCTGGAGACATCTACACTCCGCTCTGAAGCTAGCCACAGCTATCTTTGAATCCCAAACACAAAACATACTGTAATACCTCTAGTTCTTATTTGTACTGCCATATCCTGCCATCAGGGGAAAAACATTTTTTCCACAGAGTGAGTTCTTACACAGCCTTATCATCTAGAAACAAACGTCAACAGATTATACTAAAGAAAATTTATTTACACACAGAAAATACCGTAAAACTTACTGACAAATATCATGTTACTGAAACCTACCAGTATAGACGCAGTATATTGTGTAAGTTTTTCTGCTAAAAGATTTCTTCAATCTGCCCTGCTGCATAGCACACAAAGATACATCCACATAGTAACTGGTATGAAAACTCATCTTAAAAAAAAGGCCAGCATCAAACCCACCAATCTATTAACCAAACAACCCCCCTATCCCACCTCTTCTTCTCTTCTTCCACATCTTAAACTACCAGGAGAAATTAATAAAGAGAAAATAGCAGTATGTCAGATACTCCAATTTCTAGATTTTTTTTTTGTTGTCTTCGCTGAATTACATCTTTTGCAAGGTTTAAGGAAGGTAACTTTACGAATCACCTAAACTTGCCGTAGACTGAAAAAAACTAAGTGTCATGCTAGATAGTCATGTACATAAGATTATCACATATTTCTTTTGTTGTCCATCTCATATACTCCTTAGTTGAAGTCAGATAAATATTTTCCACAAATACAGTTTTTAATAAAATGTAGACAAGAAGAAAAATGTGATTCTGTAGAGCTGAATTGCCTACTGCAATCCCGGACGATTTTTATTTGCCAGCTGTCCTTCCCATTAATAAAAAAAAAAAAAGAGCACAATCCCTCTGCATCTGCTATTATTTTTGAGCAGCTTACCAAGTAATATGCAAAGAAATGAGCAAACATTTTAATAACTAGAAATCAAATACATTAGAAAAGAGGTATTATAAATATAAACAACACAAGTATGTGTTTTTATGGACTGAAAACGTTGTGTACACGTTGTAATGCACACAGGTATTGTATGTGTATATAATCTCCATGTAATGTATAGGCATATTACATCTATGCTGCATCTATGTAATCTCTGTGTCTGTATATTATTGATATATTTATATAGATATAAATATACATACTTTCACCTATAGATAAATAGGTGTCTTCACTAACATCACTAATGATTTTTTTTTCATTTGGGATAAGCTGCCAATTCAAAATACAGAACTTGATATACATCAGTCATTAACCCTACTATAAGCCACAGAGTTAGAGCCCAAAGGATTTATTTAACATTCTTCTTACTAGCAGCTGACAGACGTCTGACAATACAGAAATGTAACATTTTGTTTAGCTTATCCATAGGCTTATTCCACTGAGCCCCAGATGTTTTAGCAAAAGGAAGAGAAAAGAAATTCCACAATTTTAGAATGGGAGATTGGAAACTTGTCTATAATAAATGGCCCTTGCTTTATTAATTTCTAATAAAATTTAAGACACATTAATTTGAAAAAAAACCAAACAGAATAAAAACTATCTTAAGTACACCATTTTTGGTTCATTAGCTTGCTTGCCTCTAAAAAATGTGTGTGTGTTAAGGTAGCATCTACTGCAGAAACCAGTAAGAAATTTTCTAGAGGACATTCCTTATTATCCATCAAGCCTCTTCCCCCTCTAAACTTAGCAATTTATCAGTTTTTCTCTTCTTTCTCTGGTAGAAAGAAGTCAAATTACAAATGAAGACATGTATCTCTTTTTAGTTTATGTCACATGCATTAAGCACTATATAATAAAATGCAACTAGAAAAAGTTTTAATAACCCATAAAGTATATTGTAAGGGAATTATGCTCCATTTCATTTTAAAAGCCTTCCACCACCATTGATTTCGTGCCTCTATTCAATCTGCAAGAGCCTGAGAATTTTTTTTTCTTTTTAACAGACAAAAAGAGAAAGTATCCTGTGACAAAGGTGGAGATGACAAAAGGTAAGAGTTTCTAACACCACGTCACACCTTCCCCAGCTCTTCACAGTGGCTCAGATGAATCTGTCACCTGTCCCATTGGCAGCGTGGAGAAAGAGGGCACTGCCAGGTATCTTGAACTGGATCCCATGCAGGTTTGCTCCCTTGCCAGCAGCACTCAACATGTGTGTAATTCCCATCAGGTGAATGAGTCCTTTACAGATGCACTGGTGAAGTGCCTGAGACTGTATCAATGAAGCCCTGCACATAACCAAATACAACATTGCAAAACACGGGCACCTGCTGCAGAGACAGGCAATGTAACGAGCTATGAACTGCTGTATAAAGGCCAAATCACAGAACAAAAGACCCCTGAAAACTGGTAGAAGTTCAGATCGAGATGATTCAAAACCACTAATCTAAGCAAGCTCAACTTTTCAACATAACTTGGCCAATAGCAGAAATCTACCAGAAACTACATTGAGTATGATGCCATATATTAGCTTTAAAAACAAGTATTTAAGCTTTTTTTTTTGCATTTCAATTTGCTGAAGATTTCATTTTGTCACCCTTTCTGTCTGAAATGCATAGTATAAGCAAGATCGTTGGAGATATGGGCTGTTTAGAAAGAATAGAAAGCGTGATATAAAACTACTTTTGCCTGATAACACAGACATTACCATAATTTAGAGAAAGAAAGAAAAAGAAAAAAAAATCTTTACCCTGAATATAAGTGACTGAATTCTGCTCAAGAACAAAGCATTCCCAAAGTTCATCTACCAAAGTTTCATCAACTATCTGTTCAATGACAGAAAACTAATCCTGTAGTTAGAAGACTAACCTTTTACACTGTCTGTTGACTAATGAAGAATTAACTTATGTATCATTTGTAAACTTCAGCAAAACAGATCCTCCTTCCAGGAAAGACAAAGGTGGTCCATAATGATCCTGGCAGAGCATCTTTACGCATGAACAAAACGAACGTGCATTCAGAGCACACAGGGCCTAGCATGCAATAGAAAGATGGTGATCCCGCAGAAGTGAAAAGCTGTTCAAGTCAAGGGAAAAAAAAAAAAAAAAAAAAAAAATTGCCTAAAATCCCCAGCTAAGCAACTGTGTTACTTAGTAGAAGGACACTGGGCTGCACAGGAAAAAAGAGACCCAATTTTATCAGTCAGATAATACAGTGGGGCTTGCAACTGGAAGTGAATTAAGCTATAGGCTAGAGTAAACCCAGTGCAACTGAAGTATTTCAGAGTTACAGTACTACTACACCAAGTAGCACAAAAGAGCCTGCAATGCCGTTTTAAAAAAAGACTTCCCGTGTGACAAAGCAATACCAGTGCCTGGCAAACCGAGCCCTGATCTTCAACCTGGTACAGGGTAAAGCGTTTTTAAGGGGGGCAAATGGAGAGTGCCTTAGGGGAGGGCTCATAATCAAATCATTTCCCAGAATCAGCATCGCAAAATGGCTGAGGTCAGCAGGAAGCTCTGGAGGTCACCCTGCCCACCCCCTCTATGGCCAAATGTCCAGGACCACCTCCATCTTTTGCCCTCTCTGGGGAACCTGTGCCAGTGCTTGGGTCACCCTGCTTTGTCACACTGACAAAATGCTTCCTGATGTGCAGACGGCATCTCCTGCGTTTCAGTTTGTGACCATTGCCTCATCAATTCCTACTTACTTGTGTTTTTACAGAACACTGCCACACCTAAAGCTTTAAAAATCCCAACCAGACAAACGTACAAAACCCTGTGTTTACAAAGCAGTTAAAAAAGAACAAGAATCACTATAAAAACTCAAGGAAGCAAATCAGGACATTATTTCCATTTCTCTAGAAGCTGCTGTATTGGGAATTGAATATGAGAAGAAACCTTTAATTATGTCTTACATTGCCATTTAGGATTTTCCTGATACGAAACCAAACCCAGTATTCAGGTCAGATGGGACGCAAAGTTCCGCGTCTCAGGCAAGCTGGATTTATCAGCCATGTGCAAATCACTGCTATTGCACAAACGCGGTACATCTGATCCGAACACACGCTGTCAAAACAGCTAGGATTTCTGTGCCTCTGGAGCTCCAGAGGAACTGTGACTTCAACTGAATGTCCCACGGCCTGATTAGAGCCACTACAGGAATTCCCAGGCAATCATCCAAAGGCTGCACAAAGCACCCGGACAAGAACCAACCTCACACAGCTGCCAGACACACAAACCCACAATATCCCGGAGACCAAATCTCTGAAATGGGACATGAAGCCCTTTTTAGGTAGAGGCTGAACTTTATGAGAATTGGTCATCCTGAGATTGGCTGCAGGAGGGAAGAAGTGTCTCTGCAGGGACTTGAGTCTGCAGAACAGAGGTGGCAAAATCTGATACATTACAATGCTGCTTTTGTTGGGTTTTAATTTACCTAGAACTTCAAAGCCTTTGTGTGTTCACCAACAAGCAGAAAATAAAACCGTTCTTCCTGCATAGCTTCACTCTCAAAAAATAAATGATGCAATGCAGTCAATATTCTCCTGATCCTTTGGAAATTCTCACTCTAGACAAATGGTTTTTTATTGCTGAAGCAGATATTAATTAACACATTCCAAAAAAGAAAAAAAAAAAAGAGTGAGCTCCCTGTTCAGATTATCTCCATTTCCCTTATAAGAACATTTCTTAACCACAGGAAGTCACTTCTTGCCAGAGAAGGAGGGAAAAAAAATCTCTACCGTCTTTTACGAGGAATTTCTGTGTAGATTAGCTTTAAGGTTTTGTGTACCTCTGCATACCACGGACTTTACGAACACTGTCAATGTCACGGTAAAAAGAAAACATTTCTTCCTTTACTGTGTGATCTGAGACATCAAAACCACAAAACCTATCCTATGATCTGTTTATAGGGGCAAACTAAACATTATGAATCACATTAGACCAGGAGAGACACCAAACCACTGACTCCCACTATTGTAACTGAACAAAGCAAGGGTCCTATCTTATCAACAAACCTTGAGGAGATGCCTGAAAGTCAACTAAAATTTAATTGGTTCTTTCCTAGAATATATGAATGTCTCCAGATGAGCAGAAAGAAACTAACAATCTAACCTGAAACAGGATTTTTGCTGAATCCTTATGTACTTCCACCAGAGAAGCTAAGCAAGGTGTTTACAACCCAACCTTGCACGTGCGCCTTCATCCTTTTATGCACATTTAGCATCTCAGTTCGCTTTCCTAACAAGTAAAGGTTTTAAAATAATTTCCAAACCTGAAATAGCAAAGAACTGTCTGACAGCTCAATGAAGACATTTGCCCCTGAATGAATACAGATAGCAAATAGTAATAACGTAGAGAGTTGTACTCAGAGAAGGCCAGGATTTACTCCACTGGTAATCCTGTCCCCCATGGACTACTCCAAATGCACAGACAATCACAGCCAAACAGAACAGCTTGCAGACTCAGAACCTACCTGAGCAGTGCTGCTCTTGACCTTGCAGGCGTTACCAGACCTGGCTGAGGGCTGTGAGTGCTCATACTCAAAAATACTGCAGTGCTACCAGACTTGGACTGGCCATCCAGAGCAGGTTATGAAAACTGCTGATCAGCCACTAGGCAGCTAAGCTGAACCCACCATTAAAGATGTATATGCTGCAACAAGGGAAATAAGTCATATTGAACAACTAAGCAGAAAATAATAGAAACAAAAAAAATTAGAATGGAATTGTCCTCAACCCTGCATGTCCTTCTGTTGGCTTAGCATATCACATGAAAACCTAACAAAAAAGGCGTAGTTGATAGTGAAGTTCCTCAGTCAGATAGCACGAAGTAGAGCTGACTGCTTGTGAGCACATAAGATTTCCTATGGAAGAGCCCTGATGGAATAAGGTTTTCAGCAATGATCTCAGCTGACCCTTGAACTGTTTTTTAAAACCAGACAATTAGCATAATATGCTTTATATATAGCTCTATATAACCTAATCAATTCTCTACTAATTCTCTACTAATGTCTCCATTTTTCTTTCTAGATTCTCTAGAATCTCTAGATTCCTTAAATTCCATTTAAAACAATGTTTAGCTATTGTAACAGATTTAAAAACCGAATACACCATCAAATGAAAAAAGGCTCAGACGATCTTCGGCAAGTCTAGGAGCACCCGATGCCATTCTGTGGATCAGAAAACCACCGTCACCTGCTGTATGCTGCTGGCAGTTTACTGGCATTTTCCCCTCTTACTGTATCCATGCAGCACGCCAGCGGACAGATGGTAGCAAGGTGCAAAACACGTAATGGACATACATCAGCTGCATGATACAGAACTGGGATATTTTCCCATTGTATCCAGATTTAGGTCAAGAATTTAGCAACAGTCGCTCACATGATACTAGAACCATGAGCTCTTTGGAAAAGCAAGTATATTTATAAGCATGTATACATATAAAGCAAATAAGTATTAGTATATTCCTATAGATTTTTATAATTTTTTTTTCAAATGCATGGGACAGAAAGGGATTTTTCTTCTTTCTTTGGTCTTCTTCAGTTACAGCCAGAACTGGCCATTTTGAAAAAGGAAGGTGAAACACACAAGTGGTAAAATTGTTATACTGTGCTACACAAAAATGAAGAAAAAAAGAAAAGGGGTGAACAATTACCAGAGAGACACACAACAGAAGCCTGTAACAGGTCCTGTCATAGGCTTACAGAGGTCACAGGTTTTTATCCAGATGAACTGCCTTGCAGGAGAGTTCCTTATGCTTTGTAACATGCACACATTCATACTGTTAAAGATCTCTGAAAAAAATGTCCACAAATTTCCTTCTTCATCCAGCTAGTCACACTGAATGATATGAATACTGAGAATGCTTTTGTCCTTTACTGAGTTTCTACAAAACAGCAAAACTGTTTTTTTCAGTTTTTAAGATCTGTAATTCTAAAAATCATAACAAGGGAGCTGCATTGAATCCACACTGAAAACATGGTCAAATAATTGCCTTTTTTAACCTGAACTGACAAGTAATGGTTACTTTGAAATTTCGCTGAACGTGGCCCAGAACAATTAAAGTTACAGTTGAACTGTAACTGTATTTATAAAAAATAAACTGAAATATTTACTGCTTCTTCAGCTCCCTGGACTATTTAAAAAAAAAAAAAAACAACAACAAAAAAAAAAAAAAAACAGTAACAGAAAGGTTTTTACTGGTGCTTGGGTCTGGAGATTTTTTTCCTCCCCTTTTGCTGCATTCTTCTTACAACGACCAAGTAGTTTCTGTTATTTTTTGGACAAGCAAAAATAATTTTTTTCATTCTGACTATTTAAATTCCTTCAGAAAATTCCACATTTTAGGAAAATTATTAATAAAAGATTCATCATAGTTTTGTAACAAAGGGAAAAATTAAGCAAGGCATTTTCAAAGTTAGAGTACAACCAATTAGATTTGTCCTGACTATTGCTTATTTATTCTCTTATAAGTTTCAGAATAATATTGAAGTCATTCGTAGAAGCAACTCAGAGAACAATAGTGTAATTCAGGGACCCTGATCGTCTAGCTCCTGCACAAGACAAGTCAAAGAAATTCATTCTGTCATCTCTGTATCAAGGCCATGACTTTCATTTGAGCTACATAATTTCAGGAAGACAATCAGCACCAAGTTAAAGACCTCCGCTGATGGAAAACCCACAGATTTCAGGCAGTGAATTAGACCTGCCTCTGAAACTTCGGGGAACTTGCTTCCGGTCCGCTTTGTCTAGCTCCAGTTTCCAAGCCATGGATCTCATTATACCATCCCTGTGCCAGACTTTAAAATATACTCCTACTATCAAAAGTCTTTTTCTCTGTTCTGGTAATTTCAGACAATAATTAAATCTCCTCTTATCCTTCTCTCTCATAAAGTAAATAGTTTGAGTTTTGGAAAGCTTGTCTTGTAAGAAGATCTCATCTCACATATATGCAGATCACTGCTCCTACTGCACTGAAAACCTGCTCTCAAAAAACAAGTAATAACAGATTTACCCTTCGGTTTTAAAAACACACTTTTACAGCCCGATACAGTAATAGCTGGGCGTTGCAAGCAGCCAGCAGGATTAAACATGCCAGTACAGAACACCGGGCATTCAGAACAAGGACCCCAGTCCTCACGCTTGCCAGTCACTGCCACTTCTTTTTCCTTCGGAAGTGCTCAATGCCAGTTTGCATGCCCAGAGCCGAGGACACCATTAAATGGAGTTACATGTTCACCTTTCCTGTTTTAACCTGTGGACTGTCAGGCATTGAAATAGATTTTTATTTTAAGACATTTTCTTTGTCAGGAAGTGCATCTCCTAAGAAGGTATGACTTCTCTTTCATTCATCAAGAGCAGCCTGAGGCTGATGGGAGAACATGTCAGTTGTAACCATGGACCTGTCCAAACTGCAGAATACCATCCCTCACGCTTGCATGGCTCTTGGTAAGGATGGGGCATGAGCCTTCACAACCTCTGATCTCACACAGACCTTTCCAAAACAAATCTCACAGTTCTGAGAAGTGGCTCCCTATTTAAGCCAGCACAACAGGCAAAACTTACAAACGATATCTGCAAAACAGAACAAACACATCTAGTGAAATGGAAGAGGAACTCTTAAACAGAAAGTCGATTAATCTTCAAAATCACTGTTAGAAATAGGAAAATCTTCCGGGGACACTCTTTTCAGAGGTATCAGAAATGCTTAAGTTATAACCTTGAAACTGGGACCTACTAAGTGTTGCACTGTAATAAGTACATGCAAGGCACTGAGCTATGACACTACACATAAATGCTCTTTTATCACTTCTTAGGTTCTCAGCCCTTGGATTTCCAACCATCACTTTCTGCTAATGTAGCTCTTGAAGTATGGATTTTTCTACTGTTTGCTTATTGTAAAAACATATAAATTGCAGCCTTTCACCTATTCATTACAGAACAACAGAACAGTCTACGATGTTGTGTGGATAACAGGGAATGCCTTTTTCACTCGAACTGATAGAAATGTAAGATGAATTTTCATCAGCAAGTATGTTCTGGAACTACAATAAACTAGTTTTCATTGTGTTATTAGAACAAAACCCAATGAAATTGCATGAAAAATCTGTGTCTTGATATTTAGGTCTCAAAAAGGATTCTACCAAGCCCCTATAAAGTTTGTCTTATTTAGAATGATGTGTATGGGAACTATCGATAACAGCAGGTAACCCAACAGTGGGGTACCGTTAATGTGTTTTACATCCAAACAGGATTAATCTCTTCATTGGCATGGCACCCAGCAAACAATGAATTGGATCCCAGTATGGTTTTCTTTCTTTGTCTGAAGTCAAAATGGCAACGATAAAACCCCGCTATATTCTAGTTGTTGTCATAGTTGCATCCTAGTGGACATTCATCCTTCCATCTCACAAAATCAACCTAGATGTTTTATTCACCATTTTCTGCAAAGAAGAGAATCACTGATTCCTTCTTCAGAATCTAGTATCTCCTGGCCACTTCTCTGAAGAACTTCAGAGCTCATTAGAAGAGACACTTCAGTGTCAGAGGCAAAGGGCTTTGTACAAGTGTACCACTGCTGTAATACTGATCTTTCAAATAAAGGCTCTGGCACGCAGAAGGTGTGAATAAGATACTATGGCTCTGCAAGTTACTTGGCTTTCAAATCCAAACAAAGGACAAGAGCAGAAGGAGAATCTCACTCCCTGAAGACCCTGACACTGTATATACATCTAAGAGGGAGGCCCTATACCAGCCAGTCTGAGTTCACTCCAAAACACTGGGCTGCAACTATCAGCTATTCTGGGCTACCCTTTACAGCATCACCCCCTTAACAAAACAAAAAAAACAAAACAAAAACAAATAAAAAAAACCAAAACAAAACAAAAAAACCCACCCCAAACAAACAACAAAACAAAAAACCCCAACAAACTAGTGAAACCAATTATCTGTTTCACCTAGAAACACTTTGTCTATCCCATTGATTTCTCAAGACCTTTCAAGCTGAAAAGAATTAGAAGTTCAAGAATGCTAGCAAATAAAAACAAACAAAAAAAAATCACGGATAAAGCAAAAGAGCAGAGATACAGACTACAGAGAAAAGAAAACCAAGTGCTCTGGGTATCAACAAGACAAAAGGCACAGCAGCTTACGCCCCTTTTGCAGAGGTCTTTCTTACTGGTTTTGATGGGGCAAATAGCTGCTACTCTAAGTGACACCACAGACACTATAGAAGTGACAAGATTTTTTGCAAGCAGGCAACCGTTTAGTAAAGTGAACACTTAAGTTCAATGGGATTTTTCCGGAGTCTAGATAATATAATATTTAGTATAGCACACTGTGTCTGACAGAATCAGTTGTTTCTCTAAGAGTGGACAAGGCTGGCTGGGAAAGCTGCGAAGTCAACTGTCACTAAGCCTGAAGGGGAACTTGTGTTTTAGTATTCCAAATTAAGTTTAATGAGCATAGCTCATAGAGGGACTTTAAAAATTCTTTTCCTTTAAATGATAGTTGGACTGTGTGATAAATATTCCACAAACATGAATATTTTAATGACTGCAAGGAGAACCAGCTCTGATAAAACTTGCATAAATAATAAGGTCCTTCACCCTAGTAAAGAGCAAGTGGGCTGCACACTGAGAAGGCTGCGCACATGTACACCCAGGGCTGTGAGAAAGGGATTAGCAAGGAGTCTTCTAGCTGCTCAAACATCTAATTTGATCCTTCGTTCAAAACCTTAGAAACATACAGCATTAAGTTATTTAACCCCTCAACAGAAGACTTTTTCCCTCAACTTCAGGAAGCAGGCATGTCAAAAGCTGTTTGGACTTGGAAATTCTACAAAACAACACACCGTGCTACAGCAACCTTCTTTGCCATGTTCTAATTCTTCCTGCTTTTGCATTTAGAGAGAGATCACCCACCAAAATATGTTTCAAGCTTGAAGATAAGAAAATACCTTCTAAAATTAACACTAAAAATAGCTAGAGAAACAAATAACATTGCTGCCTTGGTGAACCAGTAATTCATACAGAATCAGAGAATACATGCCAGAGATGTAAATATTCCTGGAAGATAAGCTGGCAAACCAAGCTGTCAACATACAGTCCCAAAAGCCTCTTGGTCTTTGTTCAATCAATCAGACTATTGAGAAGACAGATAATCCTTCTGAGGTGCAGAAAGCAAAACAGCAGGGAAGGGGAGAAGTACATGTCAAATTACATGAAAGTTACCAGAAATAATTTTATTATTTATAGGAAATCCTCTACTGAATTCCTGGAAAAGGAAACAGATAGAAGAACTTCTTGAAACACAACAGCTACTAAATCAATTTAATAAAATACATTAAGAGCTCCTGCAGCGATATAAATATTTCACTAGGTACTAAGTTGCTAAATTCCTTTCCTTGCTAAAAGATGACATTTAAAAGCCTCCAAAGCTCAGTATTTTTGCTTTGGTGTTAAGTACATCTTTCAGTAACCACAGCTGTAGCTCAGAGAGGCAATGACAAGTGCAGATCCAGCAGTGGAAAGCTGTATGTGGTTTCTCAACAGCAGCTCCCGAGCTAAAGCAAACCCTGTAGTCAGAGAGCAGGGGCACTCGGCAGGAGCAGCATCTCTCTCTGCCTCTCTCTTCAGAAACAGCCATTTCTGGAGTATTGCATCAATATTTATTTGCTTCAGTACCTGAAAAACCAGCTTAGCTCATCAATCAAAACCACATCCTCAGACACCCACAGCAAAACCACCCCCAAACACTGGAGACAAAATGTGTATGTGTACCAGGAAAAAAAAATAAGGTAATAATTTCTGACAGATGAGCAATCTTTTTAGCAAAATAAGTCTGTTATCACTTAATTATCAAATTTGTACACCATCTTTAACTACCCAGTTGCACAGATTGCTCTATAGATACTAGATAGAATTTACTGCATTTTCAGTCTCAAACTCCCAGCCCAAACTGTCATATCACAATATCATTCTTGTTTGAATAATAAAATTAATTTTAAAATTAACTGGGTGACGTACGAAGCAAGAACTTAGTTTTAAAACCTATGAAAGATTTTGAAACCTATAGAAAAGGAGATGTAAAAAGTGTTCAACCATACATTTACACTTCTACATTTGAAGTATCTGCTTCCCATTGTCACAAATATATTTTACCACTCTTTTTGTATGGCATCCTTTCAGAAAGTTACAGTACAAGATACAGGAGTTAAGTTCACAGCTTGTAGTTGCTTTGATTTAGAGATTTTTTCATTTAGATACCTGTTGAATTGAATTCTCACTTTAGCCCACAGCATTTGAAACTCTGAGCCTTAATGATCAGATTCATTCTCCATTATATGGAATCTCCTATATCAAAGCTGATTGTTTTCCAGAAAGACATCTCATCAAACTCAACAGCTCTTCCTAAAGTAAAGACACACCAATCAATTCAAACATCTTATGTTCTCATTAGTTGAAATTCTTTCAGATCATGTAATCTGGGCTGCTGAAAAACAACAAACTACTCAAACCTGGTCTTCATGTATCCACCCAAAAGACAAAATACATAAGAAAGCTTTTATTCCTCATGAACTGCGAGCAGTTTTTCCATCCTACTCCTCTAAGGATTGAGGAAAGGCATAGTGATTGTGCTTATCAGAACACGCCTACAGGCCTGCAGCGATACGCTCGCTTACACGTTCATTTTTCTGATACAAGACCGCTGCTTGATTCTGGGGGCCTTGCCCAAGAGAAGGCTCATGAAACGTCACATACTTCTATCTCTGCATTTTATACCTTAACGACCATGTAGAATTGTTGTTCAGCCTTTGGTATGTACAACATAAAAAAGTCTGTATCAGTAACAGAGATTTCTGAGAGGACCAGGGCTCCTGAGCTTGTTTATGGCTTTGGGGATGTTGGGGGTGGCAGATTTTGCAGACATTTGCTCTTGCATACATTGAAACGTCAAACAGAAATGCTTTGTGAAATGTATATTACTTTCTCCACAGCACTAGAAAATAACACTACCCTCTTCCCAAATTACACATAAAAATAAAAGAATGCTTCGTGATAGCTGCTCTCCACAAAGCTGATATAAATGGTTTCTAGCTGTCACTGCCTGGCCCAAAGCTGAATTCCGCTGAGCTGCTGACAGTAAAGGATAGTGATTAAAGGAATACAGTGACACTTCAAACACTATTTTGGTGCTATACTAGAAACACTATCATAGATTAGCATCCGTAACATATTCTGGAATTCCAGGATGTGGCTGCAGTATACCCCAACCCAGAAAGTTGGCTGGTAGCCTGCAGCCTGCTTTTGGCTATACAGTTGACTACTGCTTTCCTATAAAGCCGCATTGATCTGATTTCAATACATTCCAGCACAGAATGTGCTGGATCCGATTGCCAATGCTGAATTGCAGTTAACAGGTTGAATACGCAACTGTGCTGAGCTATCAGGTAAAACAGAGTACAAAGACTATTTTCCCCTCCAAAACACAAGTATTTCTGCCTGTCAGCCTCTCCTCGGAATAAACTCCTCTTCTGTTTGAAGATGTTTTCTTGATTATGAAATCTGAAAGATTCACTACATACTGTAACTTTTACTTTACAATCTAGGCAACGATAGGAACAAAAGTTAACTCCAAACCAAACCTAACAAGCAATCTTTCTTTGCATAATTTCAAAATTTTGGAGAATATCAGCAATAATATATGCAATATTATATGCTTAATTTTTATTAACCATGTTCTTTTTAATACAAAGATCTTCACATCTTACTTCTATCAGACATTGTTCAGGTCTTTACCTCAAATTCCCTTCAGTAACATCCAGTTTGATGCATATCTAATAAACTGCCCCATCGAAAGAGGTTTATCAGTTCAGTTTTACAGCTTGGTTGATTTTGAAGACTTTAATGGCTTTTACGCAGTGTCCCCTCAGACCCAGTTGCAGCTCTTTGACCTATTTCCTTCCAAGACTGGGCAATGGTCATCACACAATAAATCCGTTAGTCAGGACTCAGATTTCATAAACAAGTTCCAAAAAAAAAAAAAGAACATTTCACTTGAGAGAATAACTTTTAAAATTAAAATAATGAAAGCAAATACATTGCTTTAGTTTGCCTGAATTAAAAGGAAGAATTCCTACGGATTTTCAGTTACACTCAAAACGTCCCATTCATATTTTCCCTTTCCCATTTTTCCCACAAGCTTTACCTATTAATGTGTTTTATCATTGAAAATTTTGGCACAGCTCAATAGAGACCCACAGTGAGCTTCTCCTACAGCACTCAGTTGTAAATTTCTGGTTATAAAAGAAACTCTCTGCATTCCACGTCTGATTCACATTTTGCTTTTAATAAAAGGAACTGCAACATACATAGCTTCTGAAACAAAATGAGTGAAAAAAGAATAAAGCAACTGGAGAACACCTCAAGACAGAAGAAGCACTATTGATTTCAGCGGGAGGGAGAAGCTCAGAGAGACAACAGTAATGGAAGTAGGGACAGGGTGAAGCTCTTGGGTTCCAGTCCAAATCTTTCAAACTCAACACTCTAAATGAGAGTCCAAAGTCTAAATTTAGGTGTCTAAGGGGTCAACCAGCTGTATCTTCCCGTTAATTTAAGAGACAGTATAGTTACTCAGTTGTGTGAAAAAATCAAATCACTAAGAGTTTATATATAGAACTCATGTTCTAAGTTTAAGGGCACAGGATTAACATATAATCATTTTCTGTACTCCATGCATCAATTTTCCCCAGTTAAGTAATCTATTAAGGGAAGAATAAGGTACAATTCAGAATCTGAGCGCTAATACTCCAAAAATTCAGTAAACTTCAGCTGAGAATGATTAGAAGTTCTAGAACTGCTGCTGCTGGAAGATGCAGACAGGTTAATACCAGTTTCAAAGGGTGGAAAATAATTTTATTTTAAAGTTTTGTTTTTTACCCTCCTCTCAGTCTTTTGAGAAATTTTTAGAATAATCACAAAATACAGAACAAGAAAGAAAGAGTCTCAGAGACAGAATAAAAAGATGCCATCCATGATTAGGTGAGAAATCTACTGGAGACATCATTTCTATCCTGTTTCTGCTACGCACATCAAAACGCAATCCACTGGCTCCCTGTGTGTTTCACCTGCTGTCGGAAGATGTGGAGCTATTGTATATCCTGGCTGCAGCACCTGACTCGTTAGCTCAAGCTGAGCAGAGATGTGCTGTTCGCATTCCATGTCTGCACTTCAGCACCTGATGTACCAGTCAAGATGGTGATTATCATAATATCACTTTACAAATATTCTTTATCAGGCAGGAAACATTTTAATAATAAGAGATCGTGGATGATAAGCCACTAACCACATAACCACTCAGCAGGAACCTAATTCCCCTTCCAGTGCCAGGTTTGCTACAAGAAACAGCACACAGTTTTATAGATGACACTCAATGTCTTGCTGAAACAGAGACTAAGTGTGACAACTCAATCATATCTTGCAACTGTGAGGTTATTTTCATCCCAGGTCATATATATGACAAAATAATGACACGGGGTTTTCTAGTCAATTGTCAATCCTTGCTGCTAATGATCTTTATATTAAACAACATATTCCCCTATCCACAAGAATACAAAAGTCACCGTTTTAAGTATACAGGTTCTGTAACTTCAACAGCCATCATGCTTCTCAAGAAATTTATTTCCCCCATAGTGAAAAAAAAAAACCTCCTCAATGGGGGAGGAAAAAAAAAAATCAAACAAAAAAAACCCAAACAAAACCAAAACCAGCTTGAGTGCACCATGCTTGTATTATGCAAAGGCCCTACCCCATCACCTTATGAAAAAGCAAGTAGGGATAGTTAGATGTAGGTCAGTTTCTTTGTCTTTCTAGGATGACAGAAAGAAGCTTCTATTGAAAATGTAAAATGATGGGTCTTGATTTTCATCAAGCACTTTGCTTAATGCACTAAATCATGCAAAACATCTAGAAAGACTCAACTCACTATTAGTAAGCAGCTACTGTAAACACATTCTCTCATCTTAACCGAAGCAGTAGTCTAGAGAAGCTACTGCTATATCCCACAATTTTCCGCTTTCCTGTGACTGAACAATGAATCAATAAAACATTTTAGCACAGCTGTAACTTTCAGATGCTATTTCTTTATTTCTAAGATTGTACATGAATCTTACACCAAACTTCATTGGCATCAAAACACTTTTTAGAACGTAGCATTTAAATGCTTTACGCAACCAAGATACACTATGTACAGTAGCTGCTAAAGCTGCATTTTGCTAACAGCTATGAGACTGTCTCTTTGAAACCCTAAATAGCCCATATGTTGCTCGGCTGTCTGGTAATCCACACTGAAAGTATCTCACATGAAAAATGGTGTGAGATTTTGGGGAGAAATTGGAAAATTATTACAGCACTCATACTAGAACACAGCAATGCTTCTAGAAGTATATTGTGCTTTTGTGCATGTAATTAAAAAAAAAAGAAGAAAAAATAACCCGCAAAGAAAATCCACACTGAACACCTTAAAAAAGCCCTGCATCATTCACTCCCTAAAAATTTCACTGCCTCCCAGATCTCCTCCCCTTGGGAAGTCATCAGTGCCAGAACTTCCCTATATGCTACATTCCCACTGCATTCCATGCTGCAAGCTCAGGACAGGCAGCTGGAAGAGAAAGGAAGGGCCTACGGAGAAAAGCTTACGCTGAACACTGGCAACGGCAAGCTATCCTGTTCTAGATCTACATGCACACACAGAGGTCTGTAATGTGCATAGTAATACATATATATACACATCTGTGTGCATATGCATATTCTATCCTAACAGCGTATAAACTCCTGTGCAAACATCCTTCTTTGCCACAAATACGGTCTAGAATATGTGTTTTATCTTCGCATGAAGGGCAGTATTTTACTTCTCCAAGGATCCCTGACTCCTCTTCTCTAACCAATTAAATTAATATATATATATATATATATATATATATATATACACACACACACACTTTGTGAATTAATTTCTTTCCAACTCAAAGAGCAGAGGTGCTTTTGATCTGCACCATGGTAAGCGTACATTTCGCAACTACTCCTTTGGTTTCAGTCAGCAGCATGTTTGTTGGAGCTGGCTGAAATATTCTCAATAAAATTTGATACTCAGCAGCAGAAAGGATGCTAAACCAACAGAAGAAACAATCAGACTCCATATTGTTTTCTCTTGGGAACACTGAAGGTGCAGACAAACCACTGATTCAAAATAAATCAGCATAACCAGAAGTTGCAGAAACAGTGCAAGGAAAGAGCAAGAGATTAGTATCTGCTCCTTGAAGGGTATATGGCATAAGAAAATAAAGACGTTTCCTCATTTCTGAAACTGTTCTTCATATTCCAAATGTTTTCTCCTCTACATATCCCAAAATGCAGAAATAATAACCAGAGAAAGCACTGTGTTGCTTCAACAACGCAATATAATAAAATCCATCTATATTTACTTCAAATATACAAGCATTTTAATCATAGAAAAGAGTTCTGGAATGAGCACAAGCAATGTTTTTGGGCCTTGAACCCCCCAAAATGCTTTCTCTTCCTGAGGTCAGCTACCTCCAGCCATGACACACCAGCCAGCCGGACTGCCAGCTCTGAATAGCGAGGGGAAATGTGACCCTTCCCCAGTCCAGCCAAGGGCCACCCTCACATTAACCACCTAGGAAGCACCAAAGAAAAGGTCATCAGCAAAAATCTCACGTTATATGAGACCTCCAAAGAGAGTAAACCCTGAAATTGCCATACGAGATGTAAACTAACAGCCATATGCTGTCCCTCCTGCTTCAGCACCAATTTGGATTCCTTCCCTACCAAGTAATCTTAGAAATTCAGCTCCTCTAAGAAAGATGCAAAAGCTAGGTATTCACGTTAGTCAAGATCAGAGGCTATGCCAAGGTGAAGGAAGGTTTTCCTAATGGCCCCAAACATAGCTTTTGGTATAAGCACATTAATTGCTGTCATAATGAAAATTGCAGCTTCAATTGCAAAAGCTAACAGGCAGCAGGTAATTGGGCATATGTGCATCTGTGGGTGAACGTCTGAAATGGAATTTTGAACTCTCAAGCAGAAGACTAGTATTTGCTTGCTGCAATCTGTACAGGCTGCTTGGAAACACCTGGACTAAACAGAAGGGTCACACTCTGAATCCTCCAATTAATACAGAGGCAGAATTTGCAATTAAAAGGCTGCTCACACATTGTATTTCTGCACACTGACTATTTAGATTGAGGAAAATAGGAATTTGGGTACCAAAAAGAAGGGTTCCCAGAAAGTAGAAGTAGTGTCAGAAAGAAGAAGGGGTCAGAAAAGAAGGCAGGAAAGATCATGGCTGGAGAAAAGACTCTGGAAGCGAGGGAAAGCCCTAGAGATCGGAGATGCACAGAGATGAATGCCAGGGGATGCGCAGGGACTCTGGCCAGCGACGTCCAAGATTTCTAACTACAGCAGCTGCACAGCTCAAACCAACACAGCTTTCCACCCAGCTTTCCCCAACCAGCAGTGACCTCCCTGCTGGGAAGGGAAGTCAAGAGCTAGTGAAGCAGTGCCGGCAGCAGAGCAGGTGAGCGGGCATGCAAAATGAACCAAGTGTGATAAAAGCCTAAATCTTGCTAGTTCTTAAATAAACCCCAGTATGTAGCTCCTCTGGACACTGGTTTTAACTGTGTCTCACCTTTGACAGCTGTGACACTCAGTTCCCCTCTCCTCAGCACACTGTGCCATACCTTATGAAGACTACTGGCTATTTGCCAAAGTTTACCCACATTTTATTGACCATTTACAAAACAAAACCAGGAAAAGAAGAAATCAAACTCCCCCAAACTACAAAACATTTACATAATTCAACCTTATAACTGCAGGTCTCAAATTGAAGATTTGCATTGCAATCACAAAAGCATTTTGATAGAAAATGGAAAATAATTTCAAAAGAAAAATTAATTTCGTACTGCTAGTTGCTGCTATCTCATGGAAAAATGCAGCCTACCAAATTAAAAAATGAAACACTAAGCTAAAATTGAAGTTCACAATTAATAATAAAATAGTTATGAATCAATAGAAGAGTATCAAAGAATTACATTTTATTTCATGATTTCCATGTCATGAATCATGAAAGGAAGCAGGCAGAAGTATAAAAGCTCATGCAAAAAAAAAGAGCATCTTAGTCTCTTGGGAGTTCATTTTATGCTGTAATTGGTGAAAAGCCTCTCTAAAAAGGTTATAAATGCCATATTAATTTCATTAGGAAAGCTCCCATGGCATATTAGTTTTGTTTCTGGCACTGTTATTGCATCTTTTCAGATACACAAAATCTTAGGGGGTAATTTCATTAACAGCAAGGATCTGAGAAAGGCAACTATTTTAAACAGATTGGTGACAATTCCGCTTGGAAGCACACATGTTTATTAATATACTGTCATTCTCTCCCGGTTAACACGCCACTGACACACAAGAGCTACCAGGCTCTGCTATTGGAATTATTCTATCCTCAAGGCTTCTGTATCTGCAAAGATTGCATGAACAGCCGCAAAAGATTAATGACCTACTCCTTTATTTAAGGCAGATACTCATCTTCAGTGATTGCGTATAAACTCAGAAGCTGAGCACGAAATTCAACAACTGTCGTAGCTTACAATGCTAAGAAAGAAGACTTCTTACCCAAATACTTTCTGCACTGGACACTATGTAATTCTGGACATATAAAATCCTTTAAGTGCCAGTTTGTACAACAGCATCAGCAGCTTCTCCATCTTGGCCTTGATTCTGTAATCCGATTTATACGTGCAGGCCTCCAAAGCTATCTGGGGTCTCAGTAGTTAGTAGAAGTCAACAGGAGCTTTTGTCACAGGACAAATTTATAAAATGCAAATAGATGGAAAGCAAATTCTATCAAAAGAAGTATATAGATACTCATACATCTCACATTCTATGATCACTTTTACAAATATAGTATGCATATTTTGTCTGGTTTAGGTCATGATAATTCTAAAACGTGCACAAACTTACTGGTTGAGACATCCTGAGCTCAGCTGCCATAAAAGCAAATTCTTTTCTCTTAGTCATTTTCTAATCCCAGGCTGTTTATTCAACTTCACTCTTAGTCATGAGAAAGGGAATACAAAAGAGCTTCTTTAAACCACAAAGGTACAACCTATGTGACTAAAATCGATAGTTTTTATACATTTATTTTATTCACCTAACGAATTAAGAGTCCACAAATCAGGAGTGAGTGCCTTTCTGACAGAGGATGTTATAGTTCAACTAGACTTTTTTTTTTTAAGCAGAACCTCCACCACCAAGTTCTATAGCTTGAGCAATATCAGGAGATCAGAACACAAAACCTCATAAATGTCCCGCCGGACGCAGGAATCCAACGCGTCACACCCTAGGCGTCTCTTCGTCAACACATTAAATCCCCACTGCAGTCAACAACAGATACAAAGTCTCTGAAGAATTTACCCATTAGTACAAAGAAACTACATTCTGGAATAAGAAAAAGATATCTTGTAAGCCCTGCTCCCCTGAACACTAAAGAAGATTTTATTATTCTTAGTACATTTGCCCATTCTTTGGGCAGTTTTATTTGAAAATTTTCTTGAAAGCACTGAAAACTTTTTTTTTTTTAATTTATTTAATGATTGATCATTATTCACAAATCAGCGTAAACCCTATGACTAGCAAGCACAGGATTCATAAGACAGCACATATTTAGAGCAGTTCTATAATATGTTAAGATCCACAGCAGTAAGAATGAAGCGTAACTGGTTGCCTACCAAGTACTTTTGTTATTTTCAGGAAAAGAAATAATCTGAAATTAAATTACTTTACTCTGGAATCAAAACAGGAAACAAACTTAATAAACAAGATAGGTGTTAAACTGAAACACTTATAAACCCAAAAGGGTGGGAACACACAGAAAAGGCAGGCACTCAATATTCCTGAGCGCACTGGATTCTTAGACAAGCGTGGATGGAAACACGGCATGAATGGCAGCTTCCTTGCAATAGAGAATTCTTCTGCACAAAATTGAAGCACAGGTATGCCGCAGCGTCACATATGATCAACGAGCTCGCTCAGATTAGGAACCTGTCCAACTACTCATACTTAGAAACTTTGATTATTCTTACTCAAGTGTAATAATTATTGAATTACATGGTGCTTATTTTAAATTACGCATTCAGTTTGTCATGGCCATGTTTTCACTCTATTCCTACCCTCCAAAATTCTTGTAATATCTCCTGCCTTGGCTTTCACAGATAAATAATGCAGGTACTCTCATCCAAGTCAATAATGACATTATTAACTAATGCCAGATTCAGGACACGTTTGGATTTCTGTAGAACCCCAATTGTTTTTTTCCAGAGCTAGTAAATACATATAGACTCACACCCAGGAAAAAAAAAAGCAGCTTGCTTTATAGTCTACCATCTGAGATGACATGAAATACTATCTTCCAACTTATGAATTCTTTCCAAAAATATTGTATTTATGAGCAACAATGTTTGCTTGAATAACCTAAAACAAACAAGTATTTTCTCACATACTCAATTCCTATTGTTACAGCAAAAAAAAAAAAAGGCAGTAGAAGGAATGCCTAGCACATGACAGTACAAAATTTATCTTCTATAGCTTAAGAAAGACTACAGCTGCAGGTTCTGTTTTACACAGACATGTCTGAAGGCTAGGAAATTTTTATTTTTACAAATTACAGAAGACCAGAGAAAACAGAAGGGTTTGGGGCTGATATGAGCTCTACTTTTTCAGGTACAGCATCAGTGTTTGGAATTGGGGTTTTACTATTAATGAAGCTACAACTTTATCTGGCAGTTGTATCATCAGGACAAGAATAAACTTTTAAAAAATACTTCATATGACCTAGAAGCCTAAATACCATTCTAAGAAGTTATGTGATCTCTTAAGGACCTGCAATCAGCTTTTCAAGTGAGTCAAGGAGATTTTGAAACTTTTAAAACAATTCTCACTGCATAAGCTACTGATACTACAAAATAATTCACTTTAGTCTCTCTTTGTCTCTCAAAAAAAAGTAGAAGCATCTCAACTATTAACACACAAAACTTAAATGTTCTGTTGCAAAACAGTAACCAAAGATCTACTGAGCCACTGAATCTCACAGCTACAGCCTGCTTTCTGCTACATTTGGTCAACTTTAGCAAATCCTGTAACATCTGCATACAGAGGAAGAGGTATTCCAGAAGAACACGTTACTTTGTTTGTGCACTACTAGCAATGTATTTAAAAGAAATGTGCTTATTCTTAACTCTAACACACGTTTCCTGTAATACTATGAAATCCTGCTACTAACTTTTTCTGTAAATACAACAAGCCCTCTTGTCTTATTTAACATGCATTATATGCAGTGACCCAATTTAACAGCGCAAGGCTGGAAGAAAATAAGAGCTGTTAGATCTACAAATACATAACCACTTCATTCCAGCCAAACAAACAGGGGGAACAGGCAGCAGCAACGCAGAAGGAACCCTGCATGTCATTAGCAGCTGTCCCCCTTCAGATATTTTATTAAACGGGTGATAAGCTTTTAAGTTACCTGGCTACTCAGGAATTTTTTTTTTTTAAAGCAACTTTCATGGCAAATTATTGAAGGATTAGCTACTTCCCTAGTTCAAAATAATTGTACATGGTTTAAAGATTTCTACAGGTTTTTTAATAAATATTTTGCTATTTGTCAATAACTCATTCTTCTAGAACACGTGCCCATAAATCTTCAGCTACATTTTCAACAACTTTTTCTTTTTCTTTCAAAAACAGTGGTAGCCCCTTATAACTGTATACATAGATAAAGTTTTATATATACAGCTACTGCATTTCGTTTACTCTGTAACTTAAGCAGAAGGATCAAATAAAGGTCACATTTTGCACAAACATCTGTACAGAAAGTTAAGTTCTGCTTTGGTGTTTTTTACCTAAAAACATCCATTCTTACTGTTGCATTTAAAGAAAAAAAAAATGAAACATATTTTCTGTACTGCTCATTATCTCAAATTATACAATTATAATTAACACTACATTAATTTTCTCATGGTATGGTGACAAAACCAAGTAAGATAACCACAAGCTACCACAATTAGAGTTTCACTCATTAGAGATTTCTTCATCTAGATCTCGTGACTCTACCGGACAGCATTGGATCAGTTATAAAATTACCTCCTCTTAAGACCATGAAATACACTGTACAATACTGGGAGGGTACAGGGTTCCTGGAAATCTCTTCTGTTTTCCTCCCTCTCTCCAAACATAATTTATTTTCTATAGCCATAGCCAAGAAAGATATGGTGTGCAGATAAAACATCGCCAAGAAATCACACCTATATGCCAAACTACTTGGTACAGTTACATTTTGCCCCACTTTAGAAGTTAATATACTGGCACAGCATCATTTCAAGCAGCACAAAATAAGTTTTCTTTTTCCTCAAGTATGACTCATGAGAAGTTTTTTAAAACATCTGGGACTTAATCCGAAGCGCTCTGACAGCAAAAGATTTTGTTTTCCAGGTGTGAACAAAGTGTAATAGTAGCAAGCTAAACCCACTTGTTGGCCATTCACTGTTCTAGTATTTCAGCTCAAAACGTATTTTACTGCCACAACCATTCCCTCTGAGGTCATCTGCTGCCAAAGAGACTTGGAATTCCACATCTCAAAGGCTATTTTCTGGCATGATTTTACTAGGAAGGAAGATCTGTTTCAGTGTTTCGTGGGAGGCGATTGCTTGGTTTTGTATTTTTAAAGCTCCAGACCTCTTTTCCTCCAGTTTCCAAGTGTGCCTCTCCAGGAATTTGTTACAGACAGAATAATTTTCTCCTCCATTGGTAAGTCTCAGATTTGTAGAAGAAAAATGGTTCACAGAAAACATATGTACACATATGTTCTATATGTTCTATATCTTCTATAAGATAATAATTGGGGTAAAACCAGTCAGAGGGTTATTTCACGCATGCATAGTAAAATTATGTGCTCTTCCAAACTTGTCCTCACAAAAATAAAGGATCTTTTTACAGATGTAAACTTTCTTACGAAATCCAAAGAACAGTATTTCATATTTCTCTTTGATAGCTGTAAATATACATTTAATGACAACCAACTGGCTTCAGAGAGATCTTCTGTCATAAGTACATATACCTCTATTTATACTGGATAGGAAAATATTTTATAATAAACATGAGGGGAATGAAAGCTAAAAACTGAATAGCTCTTGAAGGAACTATTTCTCCCATTTTCATGTAAAGTATATTTTAGGGGACAAAATTGGATGAAGGAAAATGATAATGGCTCTGTTTCTCAAATTCTATATCAAAGAAAATCAAGATATTATCAGCTAGATACAACCATCTCATCAACTCCAGATACTTACAACTGAGCTGCTCAGCCATGAATATTCATCTCCCACGGTAGCAAAAGGCAATGATTTATATTTCCATGTTAATTGAGGTCTACACTTCACTAGTGCAACCTTTTGTGCTCGTACGAGCTTATCTCAAGCACCTGAGCTGCACTAGCACGGAGGGAGAGCAGCCAAGCCAGCAATCCCTCAGCTGGATGCACACTCATCAGGTTTTCCAGTATGACTACATATTGCTTACCTGCCGGAATGAGCATATCATCTCTCTGCGGTCAGAGTGCTACCAGGCAGCAGATAAGCAATACATCCTATCCGTAAGGCACAGGTGCCTGCAATTCGGCACCTTCAGGCTTGCTTTAAAGAAGATTCCCCCATGTGCAGTAAGTAATGAATAGCTTGTAGCATGTGTTTATAATCACAAACAAAAATAGTTCAAACAGACTTGGACCTCATTTTGTTAATTCTCCCAGTTGCAAGTCCTAAGATTCGAGTTCCAACCTCGTAGCCTCTGCTTGACTCGTCCTCCTTTGCCAATTACAGGGATTCTCCCTTGGAAGGGTAAAGGAATGGAAAAAAGTATTTGGGATGGACTGAGCGATAGAAAACGGGTATCTCCTGTTACACAGCTGATGTAGCCCAGAGGGAGACAACATGATAATGATTATTGTTACAAACAACACAGCTCTAGCCTTTATGGTGCTACTCTTTCTTCTGCACATGCTATTAGCTAGCAATGTCAGAATAAATTTTGAACAACACAGAATGATAAAGATGTAAACTGTGTTGCCCAGGAGACATTACAGACCTCTACACAGGGCTTCTTCAAGACATCCTTCTTTATGGAAGGAGGAGGAAAAAAAAAAAAAAAAAAGTGTAACCTTCACAGAACATGTTTTTTCACAGCCTTTAGTTTCCTCCTATTCTTGCCAAGAATAGGCATCCTTTTATTAATCCTCATTAAATTCTGCTTTAAGCATTTACAGTGTGCCTATACACTAATGAATATCTATCTTTGTATTTCCTGCCCAAAACTGTTACACAGTCCTTACCTATTAAGTATTCCCAGTTTGGAATGTCAGAGCAGAAAAATACAAGTATCATTATAGACAGAGAAGAATATGAGAAAAAAAAAAAACAAAAACAACAAAAACAAAAAACAGTAAAGCACTTCTGAGTGCCTCCCAGAAGAGAAGGATTGTTTATATGGGTGCAAACAACTTTTCCTAGCCCATTTGAAACTCTGCCTGCAAGTATTTAGCAATTAACAGAATAGAGGAAACCCACCATAAACACAAACATGCAAGAAAACTTCAATTATAAACAGACAGATGTGAGTTCTGTGTATCTGATGTCCTAAAATATTGCATTCATATAAAGAAACCTGAAGGCACAAACTCTATTGCTACGAAAGACTTAGCTTCTACAGGACCTATAATTCCAAGTGTTCCTCATCCACTAAAAGTCATCCCCAACTACACGGCTCAAAAATTCATTCCTTCATGCAGGTCTTTCAACAAAGAAGAGACATCGTATAAAGCTCAATATTAGAAAATCTGATTTCCCTCCTCTGCATATCAAAACTATACGTGATAAGAAGCTCTGAGAATTACTCGTAGGACCTCAAATCCTTGTGGCAAGCTGTCACTTAGACCTGGAGCTTCCCCTAAATGACAACATTGACATGCTCTCCCATGGTTTTATTTCAAGTCTTGCTTTTATGATTATTGAAAAAGCAAACATGAAACACTTACTGAGAAAAAAAACAAAATTTATATAAAGCATCTCAGCTGCTGGGATTTTTGTCTTAAATTCCAAATTTTCAAGTTAACCTCACAATCTCTGAATTTAATCCTCAGCTTCTAAATGCTCCGACATCCCGGTACTCACGGTTAATGAAAAGGTTACTACTTTTCAATGGCAACTTCTTCACAGCAAACAGCCTCAACTTATCAAACTGCAGCCACCATATCAACCTGACTTTATTTAATGTTATTCTCGTGGCCTTCTCTGGGAGACTACTACATTATATGTGACTTCTGCTAATTTGTGCTGAAGGGAAGTTGCTCTCCAGCTCTTACTCAGCTGTACTTGTAGAACTAATGAACACATGATACTCCCCAAGTCTTTCCCACATGTGAACTTTATCTACAGGTTGTATATTCTGTCATGGTTTCTGTCGGAATTACAGAAATCTGCCTTCCCTTTATACTCTACCTTTCCTTTAATTCTCTTGTACTCTTCCTGAGACAAAGATATAAAGAGTTATTTAGAGAGAGATGGGAGGCGATTTCATTGCTTCACGCTTAATTATAGTTTGCTAAAGCAATGCTTCCTTTCCACTAAAACAATCTTTTCCCATTACCACAATCTTATTTAATACACCCATGTGTCCTCCTTTTCTCTGGAACTGACAGTGTAACAGCGCTAAGACTTAAAATAGAAGCTACTAGGATATTCAATATTCTCAGGTGAGAGATGGGCAGGTTTCTGTAAGGGATGGTAGATCTGAGACTAAGTGTTCCTGACATAACCACCTGCAACACTTTGGTCTGGGTTCTGTTCTCAGGTAAGTATGTTACTCTGATTAGGGTGAGTGTGCTGTCATATCTGCATCTAAACGTAGAGTTTGATTGCCTGTGTTTATGTCTACGGTTTGCTGCTTAGTACAGACTGATACAACTAGTACACTCAAGTTTACTACCACCAAGAATCTGTTCTGTACACTGATCTCAATGCTAACAGGCAAAACTATTTAACACAGGAGAAAAGCTCCTCTGCAGTATTTTGGAAACTCTGAAGGCAATGTAAGTGTTTGCACAGAAATTTAATGAGTATATACCTAGGCAGATATACCCGAGATCACTCCCTCCATGTCCTGGCTTTGCAGTTTCCACCAGGGTAGAAGTACCTGATAGAGTCACTTAGCGGTAACAGAGAAATGACTCATTCTAACCAAGAGACAGGCCAATCCAGGCCAGGGACTGTTTCTTACACTTTGTTTCTTGTTGCAATAGATCTCAAGAGTCAGAAACGGCTAATCAAGTGAAGATATTAACCGCTATATGATCTTATTTGGCACTCTTGTGTTCATGGTTTGCACAGTTTGAGACAGATAGAACCCTTTGCAATGTCAGGCTCCCGAATTAAAGTTCTGCCATTACTGGGCTTGGAGTGTCTATGTAGACACTGCCTACAGGACACAGTAGCCCCTCTTTGCTGGAAGAGTGCTTCTGAGGAAAATTATACTTACAGTAGAAGAGAGTAAAGTGACCTAACAACAAAGATCAACGCTGTAAGAAAGGCCTCTACTCCAATACCCTTGTTCTTGAGACCAGTAGTCACCCGTGGAACAACTGAATTGTCAGCCACTCACATATTTAATATTTCGACAGTACCAATGCAATAACCTTAGCCTGGTCGGCTGTGTAACAGAGAGCAAGGGAATTTGTTCAATGATTTTTTTCAATCAGGAATATAACATCAGCAGAGTTTCATTCCTGCTGTGGTGCTGGAACAGAAAATATAGAAAAACAGAGAATAATTTTTTTCATTCAGATTTCCTAATAGACAATGATTATTTTATCAGTTTCTATGGTACTGTCACCATGGCAGCTAGCCATTTTAATCACAGGCATTAGAACACATTTCTGATAACATCACAGCAATAGCTTCAAAATACATTACATCTCCGGGTCACGTGCAGCAGTAACAACTTTGTGAATTTCCATATGACAGAGGTCACTGATGGCATCGGCAGATATCAGGATTAGAAATGCGATATTTCAAGCACCTAATTAAAGAACAAGTTCTCAATGTTCCTTACTCTGATTCTGAAAACAATAGTGGAAATATAACCATTGTGACAAAAATGAGAAGCAAAATTCTTTCCCAGCTTGTTCAGTTTCTGCACGGGTTTTGACCCTTCTTTGATTAACTAGTCAATGCATATGATTACTCAGCAGATCCTAAGAGAATGTGTGAGTGAAAAAAAATTCACTGTAGACCACTGAGTATCTGCAAAACACTGGCAGATAAAAATGGCTGCTTTATACTTATATTAAAAAAAAAAACAACATACTTTGTTCTCTGTACAGGATAAATGGTATCGAAGTATCGCATACAAGATTGAAGTTATGATCAGAGAGCATAACTCAGTGTTCTGACTGATGAAATTTTCAACATACAAGGTGAACCATATTAATTTTACTAAATATATCACGAAGTATTTGCAGATATGCTCATTCTGAAAAAAAAAACTGAAAGTATTAAAAAATACTTTCAGCAATAGCAATCCTCCATTCCTTCTGTAAATTACATAAGAAATCACATTTTCAACTATCTTAGAGCAAATTCATACCCTTGTCCTGGGATTTCTGATTTTTTTTTTCAAATTAAAATGTATTTCAAAAGGTTGACACTCTGTAAAATGTTACATTAATTTATAAACCTTTTTAATAAAAGCTAATAAGCAAGTCCAACTATTTCTGTATTTCAAGCCTAAAGCTTTGCCCAGGGTCCATCCAAAAGATATTAAATAAGATAAGCACAGACAATGTCAGTAAAACTGACACTGTCTGCAGTAAAACACTCCAGCAAAGCACTACGACTGAAAATCGCTGCTGTATCCGTATCCTACAATGGACAGCATTGACCTCAAAGAGAAGAACAAAAATCTAAGTAAACTGAGAGCGAGACTGGAAATACATCACAATTAGCTTTGTCTCTTCAAACTACTTAAAATTGGAAATACTCATCGCAGAAGCAGTTATGCTAGGAGAACAAAAGAAAAACAGAACTGTAAGTCAGGTCTTTCATATCTCCAGTAGCTCCATGCCTGTTAGATTTACAGGTGCTCTTCCCTTGGGTCAGTAGTTGGGGAAGGACAGCTAAACAAAAAGACTAGTAAATACTTCATGGAAAAATAGCTGTATTGTTACATTTACAAGCATATGCTAATTAAACTGCCTTTAAAATAAAACCATTTAATTACTATCAAGAATCTGAGGACAGTTCTGCTATCTTATCTGTGGATATTCAATTTCCCCAGTTTTGTGTCACACTTGGTCTTACGGAACCAACATAAAGAAATACAGATGCAGCGTAACACCTATCCAAGACGCATATCGCAGTACAGTTAGGGTTGGAAGGGACCTTCAAAGCCCATCCAGTCCAACCCCCCTGCAAGAAGCAGGGACATCTCCAACCAGATCAGGTTGCTCAGAGCCCCAGCCAACCTGGCCTTGAACGTTTCCAGGGATGGGGCATCCACCGCCTCTCTGGGCAACCTGGGCCAGTGCTCCACCACCATCACTGGAAAAAAAATTTCTTCCTCATATCCAGTCTGAATCTACCTCCCTCTAGTTTAAAACCATTACCCCTCGTCCTATCACAACGGGGCCTGCTGAAGAGTCTCTCCCCATCTTTCCTGCAGCCCCCTTTAGGCACTGGAAGACCGCTATCAGATCTCCCCGGAGCCTCCTCTTCTCCAGGCTGAACAGCCCCAGCTCTCTCAGCCTGTCCTCACAGCAGAGGTGCTCCAGCCCTCTGATCAGCTTCATGGCCTCCTCTGGACTCACTCCAACAGGTCTACGTCCTTCTGATGTTGGAGGCTCCAGAGCTGGACGCAGTACTCCAGGTGGGGTCTCACCAGGGCAGAGTAGAGGGGCAGAATCCCCTCCCTCAACCTGTTGGCCACGCTGCTTTTGATGCAGCCCAGGATGCGGTTGGCCTTCTGGGACACAAGGGCACACTGCCAGCTCACGTTGAGCTTCTTGTCCACCAGCACTCCCAAGTCCTTCTCCTCAGGGCTGCTCTCAATCCATTCTCCACCCAGCCTGGATTTGTGCTTGGGATTTCCCCAATCCATATGCCGGACTTTCCACTTGGCCTGGTTGAACTTCATGAAGTTTGTGTTGGCCCACCTCTCCAGCCTGTCAAGGTCCCTCTGGATGGCAAAATCTTCAGCAGCACCACCATCTTCTCCGTTTCTTTCAGTCCTCAATTTAATAGCAGGTGCACTTGATATTTTAAGGGCTTGTCATTTCCTTAATTAAAAGTTTATGTTTAGTTCTTGCTTAATATGAGTCCCAAAATATTTTAAGAAGTTCAAGTCAAAAGGAGATCCAGATTTCATGATGTTTTTGGGAATGCAGAATATATTAAACAGAAGGAGACTTCATTACACACTGTAAGATCTGACATCTAGACTATCTGGTAACAAATATTCTCCTGGTCTCCTTAGTCCTCTCCCTCTTTCAACTCCAACTTTCTCTCCAGCAATACATAACTACACGTGAATGCCTTGCCAGCATTTTTCTTCTCCTAATGAGGCTGCAGAAGTTACTGTGTCTAAAGGCAATAAAGAGCTCAATAACAATGTATGACAAGATGGTATACACATTTTTAAAGTTCTGATGTGTCCATGCAGTAAATAAAAAATTTAATAAACTAATATTTTTCTCCCCAAATAACACAGATACAATACCACTGAACTCACACAAGACTCTAAATAACATGAAAACATCACAGTTGATTAAATTTAAAATATGGTTTAAAATTAAAATCAGAGATGTTGTACATATAGTACTTTGGCTAATTAAAACATCGATTCCCTATTTATTTAGTAAGTAACACGAAGGGCAACTACAGCAACGATTAGCCCAATGGCTGCATTGGTAAGATCTGAGCCAATGTTCGTACGCCTACATGTATACAGCTCTACAAAATTCCTGACCTGGAGTCCTATTCACGGAACATCTCTTCAGCCTCTGGCCTGTGCGCTGAACCTGCCAACAAGACTGTAAGGGAGGTGTGCCGGGGCAATGAGAGATGCAGAGGCAGGCTGACTGTGAAAGGACTAAGTCCCTTCCCACCTGCTCATTCCACGCTTACTGGGGGTCTGTAACATCCAGCCATTATCACCCTTATTTGAATTCATATTGGTAAACCAAGATAAAAACCTTGTAGATCCCATTTGCAAAAAAACCCCACTTTTTTCAGAAATAGCTACACTATGATTAAGCAAACGATCAGCTGGTTTTGCACTATGCATATAGCAAATTATTAGGCTATTAGAGCTGATCCCTGCCCAGCCTCATACTCTTAACAATTATTACATTATACATGAATTAAGCTGTCCTGAAGATGACTGAGCTTCTTGTAAAATATAAACATAAAGACCATAATATTACAAAAGAGCAAGATTCACAAAAACGTCATTTCTATTCCACGTCAGAGCATCATTTCTGCTGCGTGGGCATACGTAGCCCACACTGGTTCTATACTGCACACCGCAATCACTATGACAGCTTTATCAAGAGCATACAGGCCTGTAACAGAAAGGATCCCAGAGGAAGGCAGGCATTGATATTCAGCTATATTCCAGTTCCAAATGGGGAGACTCTAGCATGCCCCTGTGCGAGCAGCACACGCACACAGAATCTGGCCTTCATCCATAGAAGGGAGACAATTCACATCAACAGCAAAAAACGGAGCCAGATCCAGCCTCAACAGCTATCACACTCATATTTTAACAACAGATTATAAATAACAAAACACCACTTTTCCTACCAACAGCACTTCCAATTCCAGAAGCTTAATATACTTCGCTTTAAATCTGTGCCATGGCAATCACATCAAAGTCAATGTCACCTGTGAGGACTGAGTTAAAATAAAGTGTGGGCCAAATTTATCAGACATGAGTTTTCTTTGGATATAGAGCTCAGAACACTGACTGCATGTCATCCCAGATGTGATTTCAGTTGTATATCTCACATCCAGCAACATATTTTAAACCAGTTCATTGCAAAATACTTGCCCCGATCCTCAGTTTCAAGTACTTGTCTGAGATGCTTGAAGGTCAAATGCAAAGTGTGAAAGGCTTCTTTCTGTTTATATTAAATTTATATCTGTATGCTTGAAATTGTAGCACAATTCAGGCCTAGGGAGAGAAGCCTCAGGAGTTTGTTAAAATACGACAGCATTACAGTTGGTCCATTTGAAGGCGCATCTAAAGGACACCAGAAGAGACCATTCCCCTTGCAGCGCGGAGCTACGTATGCCCACGTAGCCAGAGTATCACTGTGCGTGACACTGATCAGTGACAAGGAACTTACTGTGACAGAACTACAGCAAAAGAAGTCAACAATTTATTCTTTTATTTTCAGCACTGGCTCATGAGGGGCTCTGCATCTCTATATCAGGCAGACACTTAAGGAGCCTCCAGAAAACGAGCTTAGAACAGACATATCCCTACAACCTCCAGGGTAAGCGTAGGGGTAGTGAGCTTTTTAAATTTAGATTATGTAAGGTCGTGTGCCTCACTGCATTATGTTTTATATGCACATTATACCTCACTGCACTAGACTGCACCCTGAGAACCCCAAACAATCGTTATTTGCACAGATCCTGACAGATTCCCTTTTGCAGCTCTTTCAGAAAGAGAACGAACATTGTATGTACATCTAATATTTACCGGAATGAGGTCAGTCCCCCAAACGTCCTGCCAGGGTCCAGGAAGCACAGAAGGAGGCACCACCTGCCCAAATCGGCCCCTTGCCCGAGCAGCCCCAGGCCGCCCGGCCAGGGAGCAGGCTCCTCTCAGCAGCTACAGCCGCGCACGCAGGAGCGGAGCAAGGGCGAGCGCCTGCAATGCAGAAGCCCTTCCCGGAGCTCAGCAAACGAGCGGGGGGGACGGGGCGGGGGCGAAGCCGGCAGACCTGCCCGCATCCCACTACAACGGCACGGGGCGGGGGACGCTTGTTTCCAAACGCCCGGCTTTGCCCTTACCGGCCACGGCCAACGGCTGTGCCCGCCGGCTGCCCGCAGCCCGACGCAGCGGGAACTTCTGCCGGCGGGGCCGGGCCGGGCGGGGCGGGCAGCCCGCAGGCAAGGGCACGGCTGTGGGCCCGGCCCGCCTGGGCCACCTGCGCGGCACCGACCCGTCCACCACCCCACACCCGGCCAGGGCGGAGGAGGAGGAGGAGGGAGAAGCAGCTCTTACCTGCTGCCGCCGCTCCGCCCGCCAGCCCTTGCTAACCGAGCTCCATCTTCCTCCGGCCGGGGATGGGGGGGAGCCAACCCCGCCGCTGCCGTCCCGCCCCCCCCTCCCCGCCAGCTGCCGCTTTCCGTCACCGCCGTCCCCCCGCCCGCCCTGCAGACGGCCCCGGGAGACGGAGAGCCAGACCCACCTCCCGCCGCCGCCTCCTTCCCGTGAAGTCACCGGCCGCAGGGCCCTCCCTTCCCCTCCCCTCGCCCGCAGCGGCCCAGAGAGCCGTGCTCCGCCCCGCCCCCGCCCCCGCGCCTCCTCCCCTGCCCCTTTTTAGGAGCTCGGCCTCCCGCTGCCCGGCCAGGGAAGGTGCGAGGGGTACAGGGGCTCTTCTCTGCTCCAGGGGAGCGGGAGATGGGGACAGCGGCTTCTTCTTGTAGCGGGAGGTGACCGTGCCTAGCCAGAGGGCACGCTACTCCCAGTCACCGCTTTTCCCCTGCCCTCTATTTCGGTACCTCATGGTCTTTGCTCAAGGGATGACAGCAACGTTGATTTCAACCTACAGCCACTTCTCGTTCCAGCTACTTCAGGATACAGTCAGCTGTACCCGATCTCACCTAGTTAAAGCTGCCTGCCCCCGACCAAAGCCGTCTTCCACTCATCCCCTAGAGCTGAAAAGGAAAGGAATCAAGGAATACACCTCTAGAACACAGCATTCCCTTCTGCCACTTAGAAACTGGCAAGACCAAGAACTATGCAAAATATGTGACGTAGAAGGAAGAAAAAGAAAAAAGTCACAGGTACACGAAAAGCCTCCTTATCTAAAAACACTGAGAATTCTCACCTGAAATCAGCCCACCACAGATGACACAATCAGTGACACATATAACAACACTAAATATTTAAGTGAACACCAGATGTAAACAGAACATCATAATACATCTTGCACCAACACAGCACATCTGGAGAAGTACAGCTGGCAAGGTGTGAAGACAGTTTTGCAGATATACATTTTCATAGCATAAGCAAGTGAGCTTTGGTGGTTAGGGAGGAAAAACAGACAAGTCACATTCTAGTTCTCTGCTAGAAGCCCAACATCAGTTTAGAATATTGTTGAAACTCCCAAAAGAACCTTACCCTTGACCAATACTTCCTTTTGCAGCTAATGAGGAGGACAGAAATGGACACTCTTGAAAACATTCCCAACTGTTTCATGTGTAACCTTTTGCTATAAATGCAATGAGCTCCTAGCTTATGGCATACAAACCATGTTAGGCAAAACCGACAAGTTTTGTCCAATGCTGTTCTAGGCCTGCACAAAATGAACTCTCATTGCTTACCCCTCTGATCCTCTCTCCTCCTTAGAGAAATTCTTTATGCTCCTGAATTAAGATTTCTTAGGCAAGCAGAGTTCTCTGCCATACTCTCAAGCTCCTCCCAAAAGAGAAAAAAACAAAAAATTCATGAGCAGGACAGTTTCTTCACCAATGCAGAGTCCAGCATTCTTTAACTGTGGCAAAGAAAAACAGTGACATGTACAGATAGCACACACAAAAAGAACCATAATTACAGAAAGTGATACTCCCTTTTTTTTCCCCTTGATGCAGTTGTCCTACAGGTGATTCCCAGATAGTAAGAATTCTATAAAAGACAGAACAGTTTGGCAGAGTTTTGCCAAAAGAGCTCTTGACTGTTGGCCTTGTGAAGGAAATCCATTTGTGAACATAAGACTCTCAGGTGGCTACTCCAGAGCTCTCAGGACTGGAGATACTCTAAAAGCACCCACAGAAGCAATATAGGCCCAGGGATCAAACCACAGTTTGATCAGGAGGTTCTGAGTTGGCCAACTGGCGATACAGAGTCAGAGATTCATTTAGGTGGCTGCCACAAAACAAGCGGCCAGTTCTCCTCCTTTCAGACAAAGCCAGATATGATCTTAGAAAAAGTCTGAAGGGCTTACCAAAGGAAAGGGTGGCTAGACTCGTGAGGGAGAGGCTTGTCGAAGTCTCAGATGAAGCGTGCAGAGAGGCTGGATCTAGGTGAAGTGTTCACATGCCTTGGGGACACCATGTTCTGCCTCCACAGAAGTGGTAATATCTCCACTAACAGCAGTCTTAACAGATTCAAGAATCAAAGTTCTTTAGTCCAAAGAGATGCAATGAATACTGCCATCTGTCACCTGAACCTCTTCCCCCTCTTTAAATTAGAAAGCAGATATGCTATAGTCCACAAAGATCAGGAACTCGGAGATCACTAAGTCATCCAGAAATCTTAAATTTCCAGGCTTTTAGAGAAGGGAAGCAAGCAATACAACTGACATTCCCTGCAGAACCTATTGCATCTTTTCTTACATGGACACAGGGGGAAAAAAAGAAAGAAAAGAAGTATCTTCACAATTGATGTTCTAGGCTGTTCATTAATCCTGGCAGTT
Source organism: Chlamydotis macqueenii (assembly GCF_036417535.1). Classification (NCBI taxonomy): domain Eukaryota; kingdom Metazoa; phylum Chordata; class Aves; order Otidiformes; family Otididae; genus Chlamydotis; species Chlamydotis macqueenii. The sequence continues at coordinate 20,253,382 of NC_141567.1, read as the reverse complement.
GAGCGGCTGTCAGCATAGCATGACTCCCTAAGCAGGAAGGTTCCTGTCGTGGTGAAAATTATCCGGTTTCTCCCTGTCTCTTCACATAAAGCATTGTCACTGTGTGGCTGCTCATCACCTGTCTTGCATTGCCCTGGGTGAGAGGCAGAACTGATCACAAGCTAAGTGAATTGCTTTGATCTCAAAGATGTTGTGGTAAGATCAAACTCATTTCTTGAATACCACCAAGCCAAAACATTGCGTTAAGTGTTCTCACCCTCCAAGGATGGAAGAGGGTTCTCACCCTCTTCTCCTTATGGGTAGGTAAAGACAGAAGCTGAACATCTCTGCAAATCTGGTGGTGATTCTTCTTCTGCTCACTTAATGCAGACAAAATGTCATGGGGAACATCACCAGTATGAACACTGTTAGGTACTTACTCGGAGAAAGATGGACTTTGGCATTCAGCTACCAGCTAGGTATGCAAGGGAGTACTGTACTGATCTACCCAGCCCTTAACTTACTTACAATGCGATCACAGTCTCATGTGATGTGACCAGGTATGGTTTTGTACACTTCAGAAATGTCTTCAAAACCCCTGTCTTTGGGGATGGCGTCAAAGGGGGTGTTTAATTATCCTAAGCCCCAGTTAAATGAAGGTCTAAGAAGGGTATAAGGGCTGTTGCCCATAATCTGCTAAAGAACAGAACCCTAAATAAGCTTGTTGCATCAGCTTGATTCCTTAAGAACTTTGCTGTAATCAGAAAGCAGATGGTGAAGCCTTTTGTTGCAATCAACAACTCTAATGAAAAAAATCCATACTGGAAATATCATAACCTCAGTAAGTGTTCTAGGCATGTCCTGTGAAGGGGATGTGTGGAGACACCCATACACTGCAGAGGGTTGAAAGGCACAAAGCAGCCTCCTGGATCTAAGGTAAATGTACTGAAACCAGATTCTGTGTTCTCACTTTGCAAATATATTAAAAGCTGCGCTGAAAGAGCATGCAAGTTAAATAAGAATTTATAACGAAAACCCTCTCAGGGTGAAGAGGTAGAGATAAGGCAACAAGTAGCTTTCTGTGGTTAATAAATTGAAAAAGGAGGAAAGCAAGAAGGAAGGCTGGCTCCTCCCTTCCCTTTTCTGTTCTGTGTAGGGAGGAAAGATAAAAGTGTAGGCCAAGGGTCTACCTCCATGAAATACATATTAAAGCAAGTTTGTAAACTCATTAAATTCAAAGACAACAAAGAAACATTTTGCATTCCAACTGGGCAAAGTAACCTGTGCTCTTCAAGCAAAGAAATGGTTTTGATTGAAAATCTGTCAAAAGAAAGCATGCTGCAATAGTAAATGCATAAGCATTCTGGTTTCAATTCCAGCAGTTGAAGCTGTCAGACTTGGGGGATGGGGGAGAAAATCCAGATACAGCTCTACAAAATGTGTGCTACTAAAATATATATAAAGCTGATTTGAGTCCACATGACCTTAAAAAAAAAGCACTGAACTTTCCAGGTATATACTAAAACTGAACACTTAGTTAAACAGAGACAGAGATAAGAGCAAGAGCACTGTGATTTGGTCACTTGAATCTAAGCAGAAAACAAATTCTGCGGGTACTGAACTTTGTAATCTAAAAATAAATGGTGAGGTATGATTGGCATCATTACAACATTTCAAGTTGGTAACAAAATACTACTAAAGTGTCAACCTTGCACGGATACAAACATCCAAAGCAATGAAAAAGTAATTTCTCATGCTGTTTTCCCTCTCTGATGGTAAGTTTACAGTAAGTGTGGATATGAGCCTGACAGTCCCAAACACATTCACAGGGTCTGAGGTATACCTAAGTAACCATCAAGGGCTTGCAGCATTTGCAGACATACCCAAGTTAGCTTTAATCCAGCTGACACAGGTACCCACAGCGGAACAGCAATATCCAAACACTGTTCCTTCAATGGCGTGCTATACTTCTGAGGATCCTAGACTTTGAAGAGCCAGTGTAGAGAATTACAGTTTCTTCTTAAGAGATGTATGGAGTTTACCCAGATATGCCATTTTGGTATAACATCCTCTAAAGCACAGAAACCACACATCCAGTTTCCATTAATGTTAAGGCAGTAAAACTCCATTTTCTTTCATGGGAACAATTTTTAGGTCGCACATTTAGCGTAGTTTTCAATTTCATTGTCGCTGGCATGGTGGGATAATAAAGCAAGTTTACAGTTCAATAATGGCATCTATTTACCATTGACCAAAATTACTGCTATAGAGATTTTTGTTAATCATTAAAGTGATATGACAAATTATATTTCTAATAGGCGCACACACACTAAAATAATAGCAGTGCAGTAACTGAAGGAGAAATAGTTTTAAAGGAGCAGCCTCTATATAAAAGCAATGTTTTATTTTACAAATATGCTGACATTAATCACTGCAAACCATCTGAGAACATTTTATATATTCCAATTCATAAACTTGGATTTATTATGAAGTATATTGCAGTCATAAAATAAATAGTTGATAATTTATGAACCCTATATTTTTCACTTTTTCCAAGTTTGCCTTTTTTCTTTTTAGAATTTATTTTTTTATTTATAATATATATACTTTTTACTATATATTCTGAACTTATATATACATGTTAATGGCACTGGTTTTACCTCCACACAAACCAATAAAAAGTTTGGGGAAGAAAAAAACCTAGTAATTACTCAGAAATTATGCACATGCTTAAAGAGATAAAAGAGCCTGGGAGACACTGAAATTACAAATAGGGCTAAAATCACCGATATTCAGATATTAAAAAAAAAGTTCATTTTACTACTTTAGTTTCAGATTCTCTTGCCTTGCTTCATTCTCTCGTTCAAGGCATAGTTTTTATATCTTGGCTATATATCTTTGGCTCTCAAAATGCATAATTTCATAGAGGGAGAAATGTTTGTTTCCCCTTGTAGGATGCCACTGAACAAGCTTCCAGGTTGCTTTTGCTCAGCAAGGTTCTTTATAGTGCAGCATTTTGCTTTCCCACAATACTGCACAGTAACAGTAACCATATGTATGCAGACTATGTCCCACAGAGCCCTGTAATTCCCATTTTATAAATGCAGCAATGATTCAGAGGTTAAATAATTTGAACAAGAGGAGATTCATTACCAGTCTGTGTAAAGAAGACATGGAATCTAAGTGCAGGCCTGCTCATGATTCTTAAGTTGTTTTTGGACAAAATCTTGAAAACAGAATTGTTCAAATGTAAACACATAAATATCATTATCTACCATAAGCATTTAATGGCCTCTAAATCATTCTGCTGTTGGTACCAACAGGCAAAAAAGTCTCCGTCATATTTAGTGTGATCTATCTAGTGTTTTTGAACCAAAAAAAAAAAAGTCAGTGAGGTATTAACATCTACTTCAGTCACTTACTGCCTTATAGCCATTATAGACGGGAGCTGCAGGAGTCCATTAAGTCTGCTTGCCAAGATGCCCAGTCTCTTTGGGGGTTTCCCATCAGCCTCACAGCCCCACTCAGGTCCTTCTTTCCTCCTCTCCTACCATCTCTCATGCTTCTATGCTCTCATGCTCCCTCTGGCACAAAGTTCTTTATGAAGAGAAACCAACACATACTGCAGCCATCTACAATGCATAGCATCCTCTGTAATTTCAGTCCTACCCCTCCTATCCATTTCGAGCCTGCAATGAGTTATGGAGATTCCAGAAGGGACAATTAGGTGAGGTCTGGATGGAAAGCTTATGGCAAGTGAAGGAAAGCTTGCAGTTATATTCCCCAAAAGGTAAGATCATTAGGTTTTATCTTTCTGGCCCTTTTTTAAGAGCTGTAGTTAAACAACTTTGGCAGATGAAACACGAAAAAATTCTCTCGTATACAGTAAATACACATAAAAATATCTTCTATGAGACTCCATAGAAGAGTGTCGGGTGGGGAGAGGAGGTTGTTTGGTTGAGGTTTTTGTCTGGTTTGTGGGGGTGGGGGGGTGGTGTGGTTGGGATTTTTTTTAACGCTTTGATCAAAAGATTCATAGAAGTATAATGTGACATCTATGATTTTGTAGAGATATCTAAAGTTTCTGAACTTCAGTTGGGTCCTCAAAGCTCTTATAAAAGTAAGCTTGTGGGAGACAACTACATGTAAACAGCAAAGAAATTCCATGAAATTCCAAAGCAATCCGCTGTCCAAGCCATCCTTAGTAAGTTCATGAAGGGCACAAGAACTTGATGCAGTTAATTAGCAGTTAAAGGAATGATGTACCGAAATCCAACAAACTCACAAGTCTATCATTTTAATTCTAATGGTATGAAGAGCTACCAACAGATAACTGAATAAAAGAAGGTTCTAGGATAAACTTCCTAATGAACCCCCCCAACACACTCAGTCAACTGCTTCTGATGTTTTCTCTAGTACTTCTTTACGGGTGCTACATGCAGAATAAAGCACAGTTCTGTCTCATGTCTGGTCACCTAGATCTGGCCCAAATAACATATGTCAAATTTTGGTGGAAAAGAGCTATTCTTATAGAAAATGATCAAAACACAGAACTCATACAACTTTGGGAATTAACAGTTTCCTGTGCAACATTTGCTGTGTGTACATCTCCTTCAATTAATTTGATGTTTTCTTCATCCATCATACTTTTGCCTTCAGCCTGTCCACAATTCTACACCTCTCTGATTGCAGAAAGTTCCTTAGAGGACCACAAATATCCTGAAGCTAACAGGAAGATATAGATATATGACAAAAATTGTGGAATGAGGTATCTAATCAGGCTTCATTGGTCTATGTTAGATATGTCTTTAAATACCTATATATAGGTATATCTTTATAAAACAACTTTTGTCTTTAATGTTATGAAGCATCCACTCTAAACTCATACTTGAGAAACACAGAAACTGAGGCAAAGCTGCTAAAGACAAGTTATATACCACAACTTAAACTATGTATAACAGAAATGCAAACTGGATTCCTTCTAATACATATCATTTAGAAAAAAAACAAATTACATTATGACTGATCTTGAATATAAATGGTAAGTATAACTTTCAGAGTTCTTATTACTGCTAGTATAAGTCTGCAAGACCATTAGAGACTAGATATGAATGGACAGGCATCTTGCCTACCAATGTAATGAGACATGTATGCTTACAGATCAATAGAAAGTTTTTCAGAAACTCTCATCTAGTGAAGTAAGTGAAGACACAGTCAATTACCCCTAAGACAAAAAATTCCACTAGTCATCTTTTAAGACTGCTACATGAGCAATAGCCCTTAATGATACTCTGACTGCAGCTCTGGAGCACCTGCAAGAGTTTCTAATGAAAAACTTGTTATAAAATGTTAAACTACTTTCTCCAAATAGAATAGTAAGTATTTCCTCGAAGGTCTAGGAAAATCTTCTTTAACTCTAGATGTAAATGAAAGCTTAAAAGAAGTAAATAAAACCACACACACACACAGAGGCCAGTTGAAAAGGTAAGAAGGACATATTTGAGTTATGAATACCCCAGAAGATTTAACTTGAACTAGCAATGAGTGGAAATAACTTTTATTTTTAAACTGGTTTTGAGCAGTTCTAGCTAACAGTACTTAAAATTAAAGTTCCTGGCAATTGTTGCTTCTCCCCCTTATGTTTACACGGATTAAATCATCAGCATTTTCATGGCTACACTGAAGCACATACACTGCAGGCCAGGACAGAACAGGGGCAGGGGAAAAAAAAAAAAATCAGGCTGGTTGTCTCCTCCTCCTGGCCTGTGAGACTGGGACCCAGAAGAGGTTAGCTGTTTCCTAATTAATTTTATTTTTAAAGTTGTTGTTATTATTAAATGCCTCTGAAATTAGCAGCATTTCTTGCCAGCGAATTGCTTTTATTACTTGTTAACTCTGAAAATATCTACTCAACAAGAACACATTTTTCTATCAAGTCAGCTGGGAAGTTTATTTCTCCTGTCATTACATCAGATTATTATTTTACAGTTACAGACAGATTGTTAACAACCTTCAGAGGCTTTAAAAATAATACAATATGGTTCCTGGCACTCCCAAGCAGACTGAAAAATGCCGCCCACACAATTAGCAACACATTTTTTTACACAGCAAGCAAGAAGATTTGTTCTACAGATGTTTGAGAGTTAATTCTGCAGTAAAATCTGTCACAACAGAAGCACTAACGCACTACGGCATGACGCTTCTGTACTGAAACTGACAGCAAACCTGTAAAGCCTCTGCTGCTTACTGGTGAGAAATAGGATCACTTCAGGTATCCCTCAGGATATCTGTTCACTAGTGCCTGCCTACAGCTGTCCTTCACTAACAAAATGCCCCGAGTATTCACTAGGCATTACAGAATACAGCACAGGTATACCCTGCTGAAGAAAAGCCCAGACCTATAAGCACGCAGTGTTACCAATGCAGTTGCATACGCTTCATAGATCTCTATTTACAGAGCCATGAAGAGGAGCAAAATATCCCACGTCTAAGTAACCTTCCTGGCATGTACAGAGGGGCTGGGAGTTGTTTGTGACAGAAAAATGACAAGCGTTTCCAATTTTAATTTTTTATTTTCTTAAATCAACTTGAATGGCTATAGAGTCAGCACTATTATACCTAAGCATCATAGTACGCATTCCTGATTTATAAATACTCAGGGTTCTTAGAGGGAAAGTTTTGCTTTTTGACAGTGACCTCACTTTTGTCTGACATTTGAGGTGCTGTCTGATCAGCAGAGTAAACTTTTTTTTAAAAATGCCAAGGCAAACCTTCCTAATCCATGGGATCCCAATGAACAGAGCAAAGTGTTTCAGTACAAAATTTAGAATTTGTGGAAGAAAGTAACTGCCTACGTGCACTGATAGCGAGCACCTGGAACAGTCAATTCTAGACATGGGCAATAATCTAGTAGTGAGGGTCATCTCAGATTTCTTTAAGAGGGAATTACCCTTGCATTATCATTATTACTGTGAGATATGGGATCTGTTCATTTTCCAGACAAACCAACAGCAGTCGGTCTGCATTCCTGACTTCTGCTGAACTGCAAGCTGCTAATATATTTTCACATCTATGCAAAGACACAACAGTATTATTCCAAAAACCACAGAACCAGTTAGCAGACTTGGGATATGTCAATTGGTTTGAAAAGAAATGAACTACTACTCTTTATAACTGAGAGCTGTTACAAAGTCATGAGATTTAAAAGTGGGAGATACATTCTGCCCAGTTTGCAGGAGCCTTTGAAAGAGCAAACAAAACATTGTCTTTCAAAGGTAGTGGTGATGTCAAATATTTTACTATTGAAAGGTAAATTTTCTTTGGGATTACTGTGTTCAGCCCGAGAATGCTATCCAAGAGCAGAAACTCAAGAGATTCGGAAACATGTAAATACATGGAAAGACTTCTAGGTGAGGAGACACTCCAAGACAATTAGTAAGAAAACAGTTGTGGGCTTCTATTATTACCCTCACCATGGAGATCCAAAGGAACATGCCATTAAAATCAATCCCAAATTACAATGCTTCCCCCTCCCTTCCAATGCATTAACTGCCACTGGAACTCGACAACACATCTGAGACCAAGAGATTAAAACAAAGACTGGAAGCCAGACAGTTCTGGAATTCTCAAAATCGCCTAATGATATTAGGTGCCAGATTCTCACCAAAATGTACACAGAAATAAAATTATTAAGGAATATTTTAATCTATTGGCTCATAAGGAAGTTATTTTACTCATCCATAAAATAAAAATGCTATGGACTGTTAAAACACTAGTTATGGTTATTCCTGCCAAGAAAGTTTCCCATTCCCATCTCGCCAGCACACCAAAGTTACGTATCTAATAAAAGGTGCTGCCTTCTCTGTGATACAACTTTGAACAAAGACGTACGTTTTCATCACCAAGAATTCTTTAAAGGTCTCCATCAGCCTTTAGTCATAAACACTCAAAATTCTGATCAATCTTTAGTTGTTTCAGTTAAGATTAACATACTCAGTTCACATATTCAATGGCAGCAAGTGGAACATGAATCTGAACAGTTTGTTACTACCATCTTAATTTTTTTCAATTATTAAGCAACCAAATGCAATCCTGCTAAAATTCCTACATCATTATTTGAATTGGCAACAAAGCAATTCCTGAACATGCCTGTAAGACTAACTTAATGGTCCAAAGAGCACTTGAAGCAGAAATTATACATCGGTCACACTGATTTAGCAGTTGTCATAGGGATTTTGGAGACCATTCTTCCCTGTGAGCACATGTAACTCCTACTAACATTAACGGGGTTACCAAACACACTGAGAGGAAAGCTGGCCCCATTATGTGAACATTGTTGAAAAAGATTAACTGATTTCTCATGCTAGATGGATGGAATGGAAGTTTTCAACACTGATTCTTTGAGGAACATAAGAGCACACACTGCTATTAAATAAATGCATGGCACAGAAAAGGATTGAAAGCCAGCCTTTGGAAACAAGGGGCTACAAAGATCAATACCATACCCTAGGAATCCTCTCCCTCAAGGTTTTGACAAACTGCAGGTTTGGGAATGAGGCTGTGTGGACTTCATCCAGGTTTCTACCACAGATGCACGCATGATTAACCACACACACAGCTTAATCTCCTCAGGGAGCATTAGTGCCATCTCATACAGGAGCCACCTAATACAGGTGTCCAAATCAGGAGCCTGCACTCCTCATATCGTCAACAGAGCCTTCAGAGGGCTCACAACCCTACCACTCCCCATGGAATACTAAAGAAGCCCAGACTGCTGCTGCGGATACTTAAATATAAATGGTTACATTGCCACTAGCAGTAAAATAGAGACTATTTTTTCAAGTCTACAGGAGGAAAAAAACACTCTCTCCAGACAAAGAGCTGAGTTATGTCCCATCAGAGGTTTGCTGATAGAATGTTTAATGCTAATACCATAGAACTCATCTAGTTTGCTTACATCCATAATGGAGACATTCTTAACTAAGAGCACTAGAGGGTCTGTGAATCTGAGATAAGATTTTATCCTCTAAAGCCTCTGAAGAAATGACTTTCAACAGTTACCCATTTATGCAGCTGATTTTGGGTTAGGTGGTTGTTTTTTTTTTTTCATTTGAAGGGAGCACAGAGTACACTGTAGGGCTTGAATTCACCCCAGGATACTCAGCTATGACTCATTGTAGTAATTTTGCTACACAGTTACCTCTGAGCAAAGGAGCACTCCCTGGGCAGATGCCACATGTCAGTCCAGGATTTAACGACAGGAGGAAGAGCTCACATGCGGCTGTTTAAGTGTTTGCAATGTATAGCAAACAAAAAAGAGACAGAATAAACAAGTAATTTCATAAAACATGGCATTCAAGATGGATTACCCTTAGGCACAGGATAGGACCTTAAAGATTTAAGTGGCAATTACATGTGTGACTATGTGCACAATGACACATGGATATGTCTGGTCCTGACTGTGATGAAGTCAGTGGGAAAAGCTTCCTTTGACTTCTACGACACAGGATTAAGCTCTCAAATGAATGTGCTTCTTGTACATAAAATTTAGACATCTTTAATTACTACAGAAAAACACTTTTCATCCCTCTACAGGTTTTAATGAATACGCTGCTCGCATCATTCAAGAGGTGTTTCATATGAGACATCTCCAGACTTACATTGCTCAAATAGATGACACTTCCATGAAAAGTAATTGGACACACATTCTTTTTGGTGATTTCAGTTTGTCACCATCTGTTTAGACTGGCTTTATTTAAAATAAATGTTTTTTTGTAAATATATTTTTGCCATCAGCTAGAGTTCTTTCGTATAATTGCACCAAAAACTTGGAGTTACAAGCCTGAAAATGTTATACTTAAACCAAAATATGTACGCACATACAGAGAACAGACAGTGATAGCATACTCTGTTTTCCGTTGTGAGAAATGAAACGTTCCCAGCAGTAAGAGGGAATTGAGAACTCCAGACTTCAATGCTGATTCATGAGAAAACTGCTTCTCCATGATGCTGGATTCTGTACTTGAATAATCTCAAAATGAGTTTAAGTAGGACCAGTCTTTTTTTTTTTCCCCATATTAAATTCTATAACACAAAATAAAACAAGACTAAGTCAATTTCTATAGATGTCAACATCTATGTGGACGCAGTCCCCAATGCTCTATTTCATGCAGGGTGCTTGTTTTCATCACCTCCAGACTATGCTGGAAGTAAGCTAGAAGTAATTTATGTTGCCCACTCCGTTATTTTCTTCGGTCCATAATAAAATATGAAGATAAGACTAATTTTCACCCATTTTAAATAGAGAGGAATTACTGTCAGCAAATACCAAACATTTCACATTACAGATATGTTTTTTTCTCACATATTCCAACACTTTTACCTACCGCTAGAATGGCCTGCTGGATATCCTGCTAACCTGATGCAAAGCACACTACAAACATGTGCTCCACGATGACGAACGGCATTTAGTTCATGCCTGCTGTCTGAGGTGCCTGCAGTTCTGAGCTCATTACAGGATGGTTGGGCTAACGTTGTGTCTCTCAGTTTTCCTGGAGACTGCAGCTTCCACATGGGCACATCCAGGTTTCTACAGCAACTCCATGAAAGAAAATTCTCAAGAAATCTACAGAAAGTCTTCCACTGGCCTTGGGGACTGAGAAATTTGACCCACAATAACAGCTTATTTTCTCACTTTGCTCCAAAGTGCTTCAAATGGCCTAATTAAACATCTGCAGTAAGTGTCATAAGGTCTAATTGTTGCACCTCAGAGGGAAAAAGAAAGCGTGAACTTCAAGTTCTACAGAAGGCATGCAAGCAATCTGTTCCACAGAGCTGATGCACTGGACAGAAACATTCTGTATTTCATTGCTTTGATGCTGACAATTAAGCACAAAATGCTTCTCGCTAAAACAGAAATCTCTTAAGACTACTAATGTTAAGAACACCAGAATATTAAAAAAAAAAATTGATCCATTTTACCTATATTTTGATGTTTATAGCAGTAGCAATGAACATACCATTCTTGCATATTTAACAGGTTTAGAATAGCTATTTCCCTAAATAAGAGAAAGTTAATTGGCTTGGGTGAACCATCTCTGTTAAAATGACAGCCCCTAAGCCTTCCAACTCAAACACTCCTTAGAGTTGACTCATATTGATTCACCATCCTCCTTCTGTCTCTAAAAAAAAACATTCAAAAATCACACTAATTTGCCTCTAAGTTTATAAATGTTGTAATATCAAAGGTGAATGTGCACTTTCCTCCTATTGGTTTTTTAATGGGTTTAAAACTGTGTGCTGGTAATAGGAAAAAAAAAATCTGCATTTGACTACACTACTTTTAGCCTGTGGTAAGGTAAAGAAGATGCTTCTAGGCACCTCTCAAGCCTCCACTGTGGAGTAACAGCCATTCAGTAATGCACAAACTGATGGTAGAGTAAAATCTCTCTTCAACATTTTGACATGAGTTCTTGATTTGAGTTTCCTTAAAGAGAAGAAGCATATCTTACCAGAAGTGGCCCACAGCTTCAGATAAACACTGGCCCTTCTAACAGCAGTTTCACAACAACCATCTTTGCCAAAAACTATGTTCCTCTGTAACACTAAAATTAAAACCTAACTGGAGATAAATACAGATAACAGCTTCTCTCATCCTTAGACCATTTTACACAAACCAACTCACAGACAATAGCCTAGAAATCACCAAAAAAAAATTGGGCTGGAAGGAAGATTGCTAGTCCAGCTTGCTGATCAAAGCAGGTCTAATTTTAAAGTTACAATAACATATCTTTATTTTATAATAAAGTTACCAGAGACCTTAAGGCAACTCAAGCATGTGCTTACATCCACGCTTTTAATTTCTTGTGCAAAACCATGAAGTGAGCTGTTTTCATTGGTAGTAATTCCTATGGAGGTTTATAAGGTAACTTTGGGGTGAGGAAAGGGCTTATACATGTCTCCCTTCCCTCTCAATCCCAAACATTCCCTCATGATAGCTGTGGGTTCTAACTTGAAGCCACCTCAGCCTCCAGTCAACACTAAGAGTTGAAATTATGCTTATGGATGCACCATTGATTTAGGGCATTTTAGCCTTGATTGTGCCAGATAATATACCGTGCTTTTCTTGGCTGAAAATGCTGGAAACCAGCCTAGCTGACAGAGAGCCCCAAATGCTTGATTTTATCTTTACTGTCTGCTTCCTGGCAAAGTGCTGCAGATAAGTTAATAGAATAGAAAATTGCTGCTAGGTCTTCAAGTTGTTTCTTTGAAACCAGTTGCCCATGAGAACCTTACAAATTAAGTGATACTCACTTCCAGGAATACCATGATCAAGAGAGAACCAAACCCAGGTATTATTTACAAAAGGAGTAGTTTATTATAGGCACCCAAGGCAGTGCCCTCTCACGGAAGAATATATTATTTGGGAGGGGAAATACAGCTATAAGCTTTCCCTATCCTGATGATAAATGCAGTGTTAAAACATCAAGAGTTTTTCCAAAACTACATTTAAAGTTTATTTAGCTCAATGCATCAGACTTAATTCTCTGCAATTTAATGATACTGAGAAGAACAGAAAATTGGAATGGCTGCAAACCACCAGATGACTGTAAAGGTCAAAACAGTACATTTCACTACTGGTTTTCAGGGGTATTATGTAACTCATCTGAAATTCTGTTCTGAAAGCAAAAAGACTACAATGGTGTTTTATAAAGTGTTCCTCCTCCCCCTCTCCAACAGTTACTAAAAGAGCAAAGGAGAATTCAGACTTGCACGGAATTAATTCTGATTCATTAAATGAAGCTTTTTAAGAGTCAATGAAACAGTATTAACCATCTCAAAAAAATGCAACCTCCTGGGTATGGCAGCTGCACCATTTCTCAAAATCCTCCCTCTGCACTCACAGGGATCATCACTGCTAACTCCTCTTCGCACATTTTATAAGCCTTTATTTAAAGCAAAGCATTAGGAAGCAATAATATTTTATAGCAGTCTGTTTCCTGCTACCCACATTACATTTCTCTCTGTAACATGAATTTACCTTTCTGAATGAGAAAGATTGAAGTCAAATAACCTACCACACTTACAGTTATCAAGCAAAATAGAATCATCGCAAAATAGAATCATCAAGTAGTTTTGTACCACAGATGTACTTGAGAAAACAGATGCACTAATTATCTCTAGCAGATCCCCTGAAAGCTTCCTATAGGACACTTCCATTCTCTGTGTATCCCATGCCCGTAAGTGAGGAGCAGCGCAATATCCCTACAGGGAGCTTGTTCTCTGCAGTTAATCATAAATGAGTAAAGTTCAGATAATAGCTCTTTTCATCACTATTCCAACCTGAAATAGATCCTAATAATGAATTTATGCAGCAATTTATGGCATTTTTATATTTTTAGACACAGCTTCCTAGCAAGATACTCAAATTGTGCTAAGACTAACATTTACTTTAGCAGGCCTAAGGAAGTTTGAGTTTTCAAGCAGACAATTAGATCCATATATATGATCATTTGAAAGACAGAATTCTGCCAACACCAGGCAACTCAGATCACACTTCAAAGCAACTGTTTCAGGGTAAATCTTGTTATGAATCTTGCCAAGAGGAAAGATATACAATAGCATGAAAACCTGTGTAAACATTCCAGAAGAAATACGTGCTCAGGTGAAGCCAAATCAATTTAACTGCCTTGAACTCATTTTAAAAGCATCAGACTTCCTCCCTCCCCCCCCCTTTTTTTTTTCAAATTTGCTAGTTGCAAATTTTAAAAAAGATAGCCTTCAGATGCATACTGGCAGCTCCGCTTTGGACAAGCAGCACTTTATTGTCTCTTCAACCTCTTCACTAAGATATTAATACAAACAAATGGCAACTCTTCAGATACTAAACTTCTTTTACTTCCACTTACCTCATGAACAATAGCATAGCTCCCTACTCTTCCTAGAAGATACAGTTTTCTGCTGTTTAATTCTTTCTTTTTGCCCCTTGGAGAATGGGAGGGAGTCTGTTGACTTGAACAACCTTGACCTTTGCTGGTTTTGTCTTTGCAAAAGCCCTGAATTTAGCATTGGTAAGCTCTTTCCCTGACCCTTCACCACTACAACTCTAACTCAACCTTACCAGACCTGCTGACTATCACAGTCTCAACCTAGTATTTCACAGGCTTCCAGCAGCTTTACTAGAAATACCACACATTTCATGAGGCAATGATGTTGATGAACAATAAGTTGCTTTTTAATACGCAAATAAATGTGAGGCGCTTCCTCTTCCATGGGTTGCAGTGCTGGGTTTGTGCTGACTGACACCAGCTCTTTCAGTGCTTAATGAGAAGGGAAGCAATTCGGAAGGGCTCTAGTGAAGTGGCCAGTGGTAAAGCTGTGATTGGGGAGGGCCTCACTGGAAGAACGGCCCCGACCAGGACCATAACACATGTATTTCTGAAAGGAAGAGAGGCTATTTTATAGGGCTGTGCAATGGAAGAAAACTGTACTGGGCCGTAAAGAGGAGACTTCTATCTGCTTCTACAAGAAAATACCAGAAAGCAACAGAGACTCCTCCACGTATCATCTGCCTTCCCTATTTCATCTGCCCCAGGTGTACTCTTCCTTTCAGTATTAAGTGAGCAGTTTCAGCCACCTGAAGCTAACCCTAAGAACATTAGCTCTTATTAGTTTATTTTACTGTGTTAATCCATTGTTTTCTGGCACATCTGATTTTTCTGTCCTCTGCCCACAAGTGTTTGTGTCATTCTTTGGTTTATTTTACATTTACTTTTCTGTAAATCTAGACAAGAGTTTAAAAGTAAAGGAAATAATACAGATTACTCTAACTCTCCATTCAATCATTTTTGTTCAGTGATGTGCCTGCAATCCCTTAGCATATTCATTATTCTAGCTTGAAATATGTGTCTCACCAGTTTTTTTAAGCTGCTGATACCTTGTATGGGATAATACAAAGAAGGCATTAACCCAGAACAGGAGAAAGTTCAGGAAGAAAATTATTCACATGCAGACAACTGGATGGAGACCATCATATCATACCTACCTAAACATTTTCAGTACCATGTCCAAACATTTCCTAAGTCAAAAGCAGTAGTTAGGCAGCCAGCAATATTGCAGATGAGGAACAGAAGAAAAGGTATTTAACAAACTGAGAGGGAAGTTTACATAGGCAGAAGTTGATTTTGTTCAGTATGTAACAGCGTCCAGGATGTTTCACGACCACCAAGGGCAGGCACTAGAGCTTTGAGAATGAGTGATCAGAATTACAACTCCCTGCCAGGCTCAAGGACTGCCATGAAGCAGAAGAAAGAAAAGTAGAAAGGTGTTCGGCCAGTTTGGCTTGCCTTAGGCACATGCTGTTCCGTAATAAGCCAACAACTGTGTATTTATCTGTGGGGAAGATTCCTGTGTCATCTCTAAGGATGGTTAGCTGAAAACAGTATGAGGGAACCTACTACAAGTAAATAAGAAACCAAAGAGCCACTGGTGTTGAAGAGAAATATTTTTAAAGGTACATGGCTTGTGACTATTTTTGCAATGAGGGACCATGATTGCCGCATTCTGGAGAACCAAAAGATTACAGCCAGTGTTGGTATGAACTGACTGAGGATCCTGGCACATGCTAAATGTGCTACACTTGAGGCCCCAAACACCCTTCCCAGACAACAGGTTTTCTGCAGGCCTCCACATTTGTGGATATTTCAACAGACCTGCTCTGCTTCACATGGGCAGCACTACAGGAAGTAAAAGAAAGACTTGATCTGCCTTCCTTGGAAAAAGGGGGGCCTCTGTTATCCAGATATTTATATTTTTTTTAAAGCATAAAACAACTATATTTTATCCTAAAGAAAAAAGCTTTAAGAAATTTACAATATAGACTTTTACTGCATACTATACTAGCTTCTTAAGCATGTTTTACAAGAGAAAAACTAACAGCTGGCTAGAGCAACTGCATTTGAAGAAAAGTTAGAAGAGAGGTCTTTACCAAAGGAAGTTTCTAAAATGATATTTTCCTTATTTCATGTGAAAAGCTTGTGCTACAATTTGCAAGGACAGGCTAAAGGGCTATCTGAACTTAATCAGACACAATCCATGATAGACCTTTTCAATTTTTTTTTTTTTTAAGTTGCCCACAACAGTAAAAAAAAATGAGCTGAAGATTGTGAATCAACTGTTTCAGCATTTGGGGGAAAAAAAAATAAAATAGCATTTCTCAATTAAAAAGAAAGTTTACAGATTTTTTCCAAGTTTATTTCCCATACACATTTCTAGTTGTAATATTTTCTAACAGAATTGTCAATGAAAGAATAGTCACTTCTTTAAAAGCATGAGCAGAGAGTCCATCTCATCATGACTCCACGAATCTCAACTACAGCACTTAATCTTGTATAAATACCAGTCCTATTTCTCCCATAAGGACTTTTTCTACAGCATTTAACATTGTAATGTAAAATTATATAAATCAGAGGCATAAAAACCATGATACAAAATGTAAAACAGCATTAGGAAGTGGCTGGAGAACAGTTGCTTTGCTCTGTATCTTATACCTACAAAACAGAAATCTGAAGCAGAGAAAGATTGACTCATAGTAATAGTTAATGAATATATAAGTAGGCTGCAATTAATTAATTGCATATATGTTGCTTTTTTAAACTTCCCTTCTGCATTATAGTCTTCCTTTTTATCTTGTTTTGCTCAGTCCAACTCTTCTGACAGCTCTTGACAGCAATAGCTAAAAATACCACAGGCTTTCCTACAGAAAACCCTACCAATACTGACTTCTAAATCCAGTGCTGCAAGTCAGTTTGATGACTCATGTCTCTTATTTCATTTTAATCTCCTTTCCTTTCATGTTGAGGACCTGAAGTTTTACAGTTTCATTAAAGCCTGCTCCTTTGCCTTCTCTCACATACCTAAGACTACGTAGGACAAATAGGAAAAGCCCACAGTGGTTGTCACTAGCAACATTTGTGCTGTTGTGGTAGTGGGCTTTTACAATTTTCAATTTCTCTAGAGCTTAAATAAAAGGAAGAGAGACAGGAACAACTCTCAGTAATGCCACTCTGCTTGCCACAGCATAGTAAGGTTTAAGAAGGAAGTATACTGTTTCCTCTTTCCTCTTGCTTCCTTCTCTCTGATGCTGAAGTCTGTAGAAATCAGGGGAACAGCCACATTCCCATTTTAAGCTGTGCGTTAAACAGAATCATAAGAGACATTCAAATCTAAGACTTGAGTGCTTGATATTGTGGGGTTTTTTTTACTTTCCTGCTCAAACAGAATGACTTCACTTTCTTGTGGCCATGATTAAGGCTGCTCTGTCATTTACGTTATTTAAGATAACCATACCAGTTTGGTTTTTCATTAGTCATTTAAAGGTCAGATCAGTTTATCTTGTCATGTGTTTTGGTAGAGACTGCAACAAAATTTGGACAGATAACAGATATTTCTATTCTACATTTCAATTAATCAACTGCAGCTGCCTCTGACTTAGATTGGATTTGGATACTTAAACACAGGCATATGAACTCCAGCATGCAGGCAAGCTTCCAAAACATCTAGTCATCTTGGAGGAAAACAAAAAAAAAAAAACCCAAAAAAAAAACCCCACCACAAAGAAATCACAGAAAGTTCCTAGAAATTATGGTACTTCTTCCAGAACTAGTAGTGCTAAATCAACTGCTATGCAGTGTTGCAGTTTAAGAGATGGTGGGATCTGTTTACCCTCATGCTAGTTGACATTGTTTTACATTTGTGGGCTTGCACCTACAAATTTGCAAGTCTCCTCATGTTTATTTGGTTGAATGAGAGGGGAAACCTGAGTACATGATATACTAGCACACAGTATGTGTTTTCCAAGAGCAAACCAAAGCTAGCTGCTGTAGGCACTTTGACATCTATGAATACAGTATCCTTTCTGCTCTAAGTCAATGATCTATATCATACACCCACCTACCGTAACCTGGCCATCAGTAAACTTGAGAGACTAGAGCATTTCTTCACAGAAAGTTGGGGGGTTTGGTTTTGCAAATGATTATTTACAATATAATTCGCTTCTGACAGTTAAATTAACTCAAGTTTTGTTTTTTACTATGTTGTGATAAAGAATAACTCAAACTCTGGAAATGTCAGGTAACTGTCAAGCTATATTTAATTATGACGTTTCAATTATGAGGAAACATAATTTGAATAAACAGATGGTGTTGCTATGGGGTTGCCATCATTCGTAGCAGCACACATTTGACTCTGAAAATGGCGGAAGTAAAGGACAAAAAAAACCTCTAGGTAATGGGCATTTCTGGAAGCAAAACCATAGTTATACTAAATCTTAGTTTGCTTCCTTCCTTCACTCAATAACATACTTTTAGTGTCATGATTGCTTCAACTCCTGAGAACTAAATAAGAATTCTCAATTGATCTCAGGAGTACTTGCATTCCTAGCTCCTTGCTCCCTCCCCTGAAATCCCTGTGAAAGTGAATGTACAATTTTGGTTACTTCAGCAAATCATTTATGTAGCTGGGACTCTATTGAAAATAGATTGTCATGCTATTTCAGGAAAATGAATGCCACCAGCCAGCTAATGTATTTAGTTAATGTTATTTAAACGTTATTTAATCAGCTAGTATGGAACAAAAAAAATAAAAACATCATGAAAACAAAGAAATAGATAGCATTCCAGTTCATCCAAAGAAATGCAAATACAAGGACTGTAAAGATGTTTATGATACATGTCATTACTTGTGTTAGGAGCTGAATTTTACTAAGAATGGACATCACGCTAGGAGAGAGCCACTGTGTTATTTCCAAGAATTGCTTTGAAACTGCAACAGCTAGAAATTTCCCAAACTACAACAGAATTTTAATCTGCTTGAGCACTCAAATAACATTTCAAATTCCAAATTAGTACCGAGAGAGAATGAAAATGTAATCATAGACAATATTTCATCAGCTAGTTATATAAGTTAATCATAATTCAAGAATGCTGAATATAATTTTGACACTATACTTCTGGATTACTTTGAGATTAAAAAGTGATTGATTAGATTTCATTTTGACCTTGCTTATATTTCACTCAGGAACATGTAGAAAAATAACAACTGTAACCAATCAGTTCAGCAACACTTAAAAGAGCATCTCCACAAAACTAATGCTGATATGTAGAATTATTACTTGATTACTTGTGATTATTACTTGCTTCAGAATTTCTTAGTGTACTAAAACAAGGATGGATCTGCAGGAAAAGGCTTAAGCTCTCTTGAAAACCTTACCACTAACAAAAAAAAACCTACTGCAATACAAAGTCTAGTAAAGTCAGATCAGTTGCTAAGAAAAATTAAAACATCACAAACAGGATAATCCCATAATTACATAATGGCCTCCTCGTAGTTCAGCCTCAGAATCTTAGAATCATAGAATGGTTTGGGTTGGAAGGGACTTTCAAAGGTCTTCTAGTCCAACTCCCTTGCAAGGAGCAGGGACATCTCCAACCAGATCAGGTTGCTCAGAGTCTCATCCAGCCTGGCCTTGAACGTTTCCAGGGATGGGGCATCCACCACCTCTCTGGGCAACCTGGGCCAGTGTTCTAAAACTCGCATTGTAAAAAATTTTTTTCCTAATAGCTAACCTAAATCTACCTCCCTCTAGTTTAAAACCATTACCCCTCGTCCTATCACAACAGGGCCCCATCTCTCCTGTTGGCCCCCCTGAGGTACTGGAAGGCCCCTCTAAGGTCTCCCCGAAGCCTCCTCTTCTCCAGGCTGAACAGCCCCAACTCTCCCACCCTGTCCTCACAGGAGAGGTGCTCCAGCCCTCTCATCATCTTTGTGGCCTCCTCTGGACCTTCTCCAGCTGGTCCATCTCCTTCTGATGTTGGGGGCTCCAGAACTGGACACAGTACTCCAGGTGGGGTCTCACCAGAGTAGAGCAGAGGGGCAGAATCCCCTCCCTTGACCTCTTGGCCACGCTGGTTTTGATGCAGCCCAGGATGCGGTTGTCAGTTGCTCATCCCTTATCCACCAACACTGTAACCCTGTCACAGGAGGCCACCAAATTAGTCAGGCACAATTTGGCCTTAGTGAAGCCATGTTGGCTGTCACCTCCTTATTTTCCATGTGCCTTAGCACGGTTCCCAGGAGAATCTGCTCCATGACCTTACCAGGCACAGAGATGAGACTGACTGGCCTGTAGTTCCCTGAGTCTTCCTTGTTTACCTTTTTAAAAATGGGGGTTATCTTTCCCCTTTTCCACTTGGTGAGAACCTCACCAGTCTGCCACAGCTTCTGTAATATGGTGGACAGTGGCTTGGCAACTTCATCTGACAGTTCCCTCGGGACCCACAGATGCATCTCATCAGGTCCCATGAACTTCTGCACCTTCAGGTTCCTTAGATGGTCCCAAACCTGCTCTTCTGCTACAGTGGGCAGTTCTTCATCCTCCCGGTCCCTGCCTTTGCCTTCTGTGACTCGGGCGATGTGGCTAGAGCCCTTGCTGGTGAAGACTGAGGCAAAGAAGTCATCGAGTACCTCAGCCCTCTCCATGTCCTGGGTAACAAGGTCTCCCTTTTCCTTATGGAGAGGGCCCACATTTTCCCTGGTCTTCCTTTTATCCCTGACGTACCTATAGAAGCTTTTTGTGTTGTCCTTGATGTCCCTGGCCCCAATTAATTCTGTCAGGGCTTTGGCTTTCCTAACCTGGTCCCTGGCTGCTCAGGCAATCTCTCTGTATTCCTCCAAGGCTACCTGTCCTTGCATCTGCCCTCTGTAGGCTTCCTTTTTTGGTGTTTGAGTTTGTCCAGGAGCTCCTTGTTCATCCATGCAGGCCTCCTGGCATTTTTGCCTGACTTCCTCTTTGTTGGGATGCATCGGTCCTGAGCTTGGAGGAGGTGCTCCTTGTACATTAACCACCTTTCCTGGGCCCCTCTTCCCTCCAACACTTTATCCCATGGTACTCTGCCAAGAAGATCCCTGAAGAGGCCAAAGTCTCCTCTCCTGAAGTCCAGGGCAGAGAGGGCTGCACACCCTCCTTGCTGCCCTAAGGATCTTGAACTCCACCATCTCGTGGGCACTGCAGCCAAGGCTGCCCTTGAGCTCCACATTCCCCACCAGCCCCCCCTTGTTGGTGAGAACAAGGCCCAGCACAGCACCCCTCCTCGTTGGCTCCTCTATCACTTGGAGAACAAAAACTGTAACAAGTTAAACTGAATAAAAAACAGACCATAAAAATATTGATGGGAACCATCTTCCAAGTGTAATACAGTAAAATGAGAATGTGAAGGGCCATGTATTACATTGGACAGAGGTAAATATGCTTTCTTTGTTAACAACAGATGTATATAGTAAGTAAATTTACCTACCTTCCTATAGACACCACACAAATCACTTCAAAAATTTAAATTCTGATATTATTTGCTGTTGTGGCAAGTCTTGTTTTCATCTGGAGCAGAATTTTCTATGTATTACAATGAAAAAAAAAGTTTCTTTCTGTGGTTAATAAACATCTGGCACTAATGGCAAAGCAGAGTAGATGTTTTTGTTCCAGTGCACAGTATCATAACCTTTGGAACAGCCATTTCACTTCCAAGGGTATTTCCCTTACAAGGTACAACCGTTAGATTCACATACACTGCCTGCTACCCTGAGGTAGAAGGTGTCGTAACAAAACATTCCAATCTGTAAGTAAAAAGGACTTGGCCCAGTCCTTAGCCTTACACATCTAAAGTCCCTGGGTGGAACAAATTCCCAAACCAAGTTGCTGGCCAAATTTGTTCCTGTATCTTCTTTCACATTGTTTTGTAGAACACCCCTGTGCCTTACTTTCTTCAAAGTGAGATGTGACTCCACATTTTATTTGCACTACACCTGGCAGTGATCATGAAGCTTTTGTACTTTAATAATAATGAAGAAAGTGCAAGCATGTAAGTAGAACCTTATTGCCAGATACAAAGTCAGTATTCTCTATGCAGAGTACTATTATAGAATCTTTTTAAGCCGTAGATATTACAATGGAGACCAAGTAGCACAATCATTAATTTCAATGATATAATTGTGCCTAGCATGCAGATATCTTTCTAATAAGCTCATAATAAGATCATTAGTACTAACAAGAGATTAGCAGCTATGATATTTTATAAAAAAAAAAATTAAGCACAGCAACAGCTTCAGCCTAGCAAAAACAAAGCCACCTAGGAAATTATAAATAATTCAAATTACATGTTAGATCTGTAATAATGAATTGTAAAATGCAAGTTATTGTAACAGTTATAAACTGCCTCAAAGCATTCAGCCAGGAGCTGGTTTGTGAACAATTTTTATAATTCTTTCAGCAATGAAAGAAGCAGCACCCTAGAAAAAGAAGCTTAACTTCAGAAGCCAAGTTAATGAATGCATACAAATTGAGATTCCTCCCCACTCCTCTCAGAGGCTACACTTCCTGCTTTCACAATTTTATCATGACTCTCACTATTTTTAGTGCTTTTCTTAGAGGCTCTGCTGCTGGAATCACGCCTGAGAGTCTTAGCATTAATTTTAAAAGAAAAGAGTTCCACTCCCCTGCATCCTGAGAAAAGCTCGGAAGTGTGAAATCAGTGCAGCCTACAGGCTAAAAAACTAGAAAGAATACGAGAAATTTGGGGTGGGTTTTGGTTTGTTTTAAAAAACCTCATGATTTCTAAGCTAATCCCTTGAGTGCTAGGAGCTAGATAATGCATCGACTCCTCATAGCTGACTGTCCACTGAAATCTCTCCAGAGTAGATGTAAGGCACATGAGCAGTTTTACATGGAAAAAAAAAATATGCAATGCTACTTTCACTGCTCTTTCTATGCAGTGGATATTCTCACTCTTCAGAAAGCTAATCCAGCTTCTCTTAAAAGTTATACTTGTAAAGAGAACACTTGACCTTTTGAACTAAGAATGAATATTATTTTGTGCGCAAACTATTTTTGGTTTACAACAAGATAATTTTCTTTTTCTTCACTGAAAAGTTAACTCTTCTACAACAAAGAGCATCTTGCATGAGAAGATAACACCAAGAGTTATGTTACCTATAAGACAGTTGTAAATACATGTTAAGAAGGAATATCACATCAGGCTTCCTCAGAGGAAAGAGGATGCTTTTACATTCGCCTTAACATAGCTATTGCTTTTAATTATACATGCAGTCGGAATTTGAAAGAGAACGTTAAATAGATTATCTGCTTTTATCTTATTAGCTGATTGAGCAGCTTTTTTAAAACGCTACCACTAGATGGTGCAACAGCTTAAATAATTCATAACTCTACAGCTCTTCCCCGTGCATCTTCCTTTCCCGATCCCAGTAAGGTGTGCTCAGCAACAGCAAGAGATAAACACACAACTGGAAAGCAAACTTATCTTCTATAGTTTGTACTTATTAAAATAGCAGTCAAAACTAGCTTTCCCCAGTGACCGAGCATTGCAGACCAGGGTGTGCGGAATGCTATTCTTAGACTTGAGAAACACAAAGTCAGCTCCTTCTTCTTCTGGACAGTCTAACTCAGCAAACCCAAAAGCAAGTCTCTAAAGAGCTGAGGTGCAGTGAGGTTATATATAAATTAAAATATATATATATATAGCTGTTTGTTAGTACTTGCAACCTCAGATAGATGCTGAAAGGACAAATAACTTTTAAAATTATGCCACATTCCAGAACTGTGAAGTATTTTAGTATATGCATGAGGTGCACATAACAGCTTGGGCATTCATTTTTCCTTGGCCTACAGGAGCCTAAACAGATCAATTTTAATCAGTTTTTAAATAAGCCATGATGACTTTCAGAAGTCTCTTGCTTTCTACTGCAGCAGATCAGACACAGCTACTCAGGAAATGCTTCTGCTGTGCCCTTTCTTCTTTTAGGGTCTCCTATTTCATCTCTTGAAGATCTGGATTTTGAAGAAAGCTTGGTGGATCAAATCTATTGCTGTGCAGCTAAAATGGTTAGTTATGCCTATCCTGGTGGTCAAGTATGGCTGGATTTGTATTTTAGTAATTTTGTTTAAACAATTATCTAGAGTTTCAGGAATAATTTATTACAAATTAAATTAAACTCATAAATAAAACAAAATGTCTTCTCCACTTCTAGATGCACAGCATAGGAAGTTCTGAGCTTACTTGGTTCACCATCAGCAGAACTAGAAGCCTAAAGTGTAAGTTATTCCAAAACACATTTTTAAATGATCAGTCAATTATAATGAAAGTTATGAGTAGCGTGCATTTTACCCTACAAGAAAAAGGAAATTGTTGAGTAGGAAACATTAGAAGTCATGTAGACAAGGGAAATTTTCTATCAGCTGGTAAATGTCAGACTATTTCATTAACCAGGTATGTGAGATAACACACAGAAAGCACACACCTTCATTTCACAGGGAAGAAGCCTCCACCCAGCTATAGCTACCCTCCACATAAACATTAGGAAATTAAAAAAAAAGAAAAAAAAAAAGTGCTGAGCAACACATACACTTATGAAATAGACCTGGAACTGCTACAGGAACCATGAGAAATTCCCTACAGCAAATGCAACTGGGAGAAAGAACACTAGGTTAGAAAACAGGTTTGAAAGAGAAAGGACATTATGCCTAACACATTAACAGCTAAGACCTGAAAACCAAGATAACTGAGAAGACTGTTCTCATTCTGGATGCATCATGGGATAAAATTCCCCCAGGAGATGACAGGACCACCTCTAAGCTAAGCTAAAACTTTGGTGGAAGCATCATCAGGCTGCTCATATGGGATGGAAGAGATTCAAGCTTGTGGCTTTCACTCCAGGAAAGAACATTTCTTGGATATACACAATACATATAGCTGTTGTCTTTTACTGCTCTGAACACATTTACTCTGCTTTAAAAAATAAGAATAATTTAAAAAACAAACAAACAAACAAAACCAAACTCATAGTCTGTAACTCTTTGCCAGATTGTCAAAGGGTAAATGAACTGGCAACCTCAGAAAGGTACCATAGGATTTATCAGGAATTAAATTGCCCAAAAAGGATAGCAAGTGTGGCCTTTCCCCCCTGCGCAGCACTAAACAAAAGCATGCAATAAATATGTCAACAATATAAACAACAGACAGGAATACAACTGCAAACAGATAGAAAGTCCAACAATAATCCAGTAGCATGATTATTCATGGGGGGGAAAAACTACAATAATAATTCAGTTACAATTTATTTTTCATATACAATATAAATTCTTTACATAATGTAGTAATGCAGCTATACAGTTAATAAAAAGCTTCACTGTATAAAGGTCAGAAATGGTGAGGTAGCCTCTTTTAGTTAGTACTATTCCCATAGGAAGTAGAAGAGAATCTCCTTTTCATTTAAGGATGACCAGAAAACAACACAAATACTGAGGGCGCATCCACACTGCAGGGGCTTTACTAGCACAGCAAGTGATCTGTGTCACTGCTGTTATCTAAAGAACAGCCTAGATCACGACATCAGAATAGCTGTTGGCCACGCCTGTACTGAGAGGCAGTTTATCCTGAAATGAACTATTATGCCACCTCCTTAAGTCCTGTAAGGAGAGCTGATCTAACGACATACTTCTATGCTGGCAAAATTGTGTTTACACTGGAGGCTTTGCCAAGATGGGGGTTTTGCCAGGCCAAGCCTAAATTTAAGTTCACACAAATGTGACTACTCACTATGATTAATGAAGTGTCACCTTCAAAATCTTCATCACAAAGCACTGTTGGGGCACCTCCCCAGCGTAGTACACTTCGCTTCCTCTGGGATGAAGCCATTTCAGCAAGATCTGTCCTTTGTAAGATGGTAGATACTTTTAACATCTAAGCTGGATGAGAATCCTGTTCTGCTTACTCCCTTTTCCTTTCCTAAAAAGGTCCTAACACTTGGTTGTGAATTTGGCCTCCATCCTCTGTTCTAATGCTGCTGCACACGTGGCAATATATTCTTACTGCAGACAGGGCCACTACACAGAATAGGGGACCAGTTGAAGAGAAACAAGGAACAAGGGACTCCAGACCACTCTGAATCCCAGCTAACCCCTATATCTGCTGCAGGAAAGTTGTCTTTCTTGCCCCGTGAGCATGACTACTGGTAATCCTCTTTTGAGGCCAGGATGTTGCCTTCAAGATAAGCTAAAATTCTGTCAGCTGAGGCTGAAGTGCTTCACCACAGGCAGGATGATGCTTATGGCCATTCTGGACAGCAGCAGGGATCCAGACGTGACCCAGTGCTGCAGCCTAAGAGAAGCTGTATCTGCATCAAGCATTTAATGACCCATATCTAAGGTCAACCCAGAAGGAATTGCATATAGCACACTGCAACAAATAGAGGTCAGAGACTGTGGCACTTGTGCTTTTGCTGGACACTCACCATCCTCACAGCACACACAAGATGATAGCAGGAAAAATAGTTGTCACCTTCATTTCATATAAGCCACTCCTGAGAAACCTGATGGCTGATAAAGAGCTGTCACAAAGCAAATAAGGAAACTCCAGATGAGAGATACAATTTCTATGGGAGTCTGTGCTTTGCTTAAGACTGAAAAGAATTAAGAGGGGTCATAATAGAGACTACAAGGGGTTCTGAAGGAGGCAGAGAATTTGAAAGCCTGTATTGTATATCTAGTGTTAAGATTAAGTTCATAAGTCCTAGTCAGGGAAGATAGTACAGCATATTTTTCAGCAGATCTCTTACATTTGCAGACCTGATCTCTCTGGGTGCCCAAGAATATTCATGAGCCAAAATGCCAATCTAAATGAGGAAGATTATCTTCATGATTCAAGCTTAGGTAGTTACGCACATCTCATTGTAAAAAGAGATTACATAGTGAAAATATTTAACTTCAGAAAAGCCCAGTGAGACACAGAAGATCAGTTTCACAAAAGGAGTACAAAAATGAAGTATCAAAAAATTAATTGACATTGCTTTTCACCATGGCAGAGGTGGCCACTAAACATGAAATTGAATTTTACTCTCCAAAGTCCCAGGCTAGCACTCTGAACATCCTTGTGTTCTCTGTGACTGAAATAGTCTCTTTCCTTTTTGCTTACCTTACCTGTTTACTGTTAGGGAGAGTAATAGCACTGGAAGAATCAAAATATATGTACAGATTGTACCTAAGATGCACCTTTCCTCAAAATATTAGCTTCCATATTATTATTCTGTGAAATCCATAGGATACCTAATTGAAAGATGGCATGACCAAAATCTATGTCATTAACTAGGATAGAGCACGGTTAGATAACATAGCTATAAAAAGAAATCTGAAAAGCCTTTTCTTTATTAATTGAAAAATATACATCTTTTAGATTGTTAGAAGTTCAGACTTTAGCCCAGTATACGTGCACACTTGTGTTTTACTGGTTGTTAAGTGTCAACTCGTAACTGCTATCTAAATAGACATGAGAAGATCAGAACAGGCCTTTATCTCCCCACACACATACTTTTTTCTTCTTACTCCAAAAGTTTTCTATTTTCTAATAAAAACACCACAAAGTATAAGAAAAGGTGAAAAGAACTGAACGTAATCTGTCTGAAAAAAAATTATTTCATTTAAGTTATTAGAATAACTTTAAAAGAGATTATTCTAAGTATAGACATGAACTGATGAGCTCATATGAAATACAACATTTCTAGTGTATTCTTTTCTGGAGTTCAGTTAAATACTTGTAAGAGAAACCATACGGAATGCAGAAAAAAAACAGTCTGTCGTCCCTGTCTCTCCTGCTCAAAAAGGTTTCTGTAACTCTGACTTCTATGTCACTGAAGTGATCTGATACAGATAGGTAAAGAATATAGTCTGCAGCTGCGGACTGGCTGCTTCATGAAGTTGAAACCCTGACTTTTTTCCTGGTATGAGTGCCACCATTACAGCCATCCTTTCCACTGCAGGCATAGGCAAGAGAACACTGAACAAGCAGATTTACCCATTTCCTTTAACCAGCAGGTGAATGGGCTTATTTCATCCAGCTAAGTGCTATGCCAAAAGCCATGGCATTCTTGGAGGGGGGGCGGGGGGGGAAGACGACATTAGGTTATTCTTGCATTACTAAGCAGGCACTTGCCCAAGAACATTGTATTCACATATTTTAAAAACACAAAACTTGTTCTGCAGTAATTTATTATTCTGCAAGGTGACAAAAACTAATTAACTTTGTCTACTAATTTCACAGAATGGACTGGAAATCTGCAAGAGAAAATACACCTGGTTTTGCTTGAATCACATGTATACAGCTAACAATAGTTTTTAACTTAAAAACAAAGTTAATCAGATTACTGTGATTCAATTCAAAAACAGTGCTGCACAAAACAAATAAATCCACCCAGAACCTGTAATGTTTAAGAAGAGTTTGGACACAAAGTTGTTCTTCCTTTCTAACCAGCAGTACGGGTCTTGGTGATTGGTTGCCAAGAAGGGTGGTGGAAGCCCCATCCCTGGACGCATTCAAGGCCAGGCTGGATGAGGCTCTGGGCAACCTGATCTGGTTGGGGATGTCCCTGCTCCTTGCAGGGAGGTTGGACTGGATGGGCTTTGAAGGTCCCTTCCAACCCTAACCATTCTATGATTCTATGATTATTTTAGTCGGTGATTTTTTTTTTTTTCCCCCTTGAAGAATATAACTTCCTTTTCCTTTTGTTTCCAGTAGAGCTAACTGAAACTCATAAATTATCCCACACTAAAAGGCAGCTAGATACCTGTCTTTCAGTAGGACAGAGGTTTGGACAGACAGGTGTGTGTATACAGAACACAAAG
Source organism: Chlamydotis macqueenii (assembly GCF_036417535.1). NCBI lineage: Eukaryota > Metazoa > Chordata > Aves > Otidiformes > Otididae > Chlamydotis > Chlamydotis macqueenii. The sequence goes on along the minus strand of NC_141567.1, from coordinate 20,224,665 downwards.
CCATGCCTAGCTGAGGGATTTATATATTCAAGGATATACATGGAGAACACAAAAGTTAAGAGGCAACGTGCTATACAGAACTTCGGTGTTAGAGACAGTGTATAGTTCAAATATTCACTGAGAGACAGAATAGGATTTGTACTGATGCTGACAGCGTATTGGAAATGTCTTACAGGCTACAAAGGAACATAAGGAATAACTAGATTAGAGATATATTAACTAATAACAAACATACAGCTTCTTCACCATACAAGACTAATACAATCGAATATCACATCTGACACTACTCAAAAGAGGCATATTATCCTTACGTTAAGTATATTTATATGTACACAATATAAAAATTACTCAATTGAAGTTCAGAATTAGCAACTGGCAGAATGTCTCACACTCATTATTTGAATCATCTGCTGGAAACAATAGAAGAATTTCAACTACAGTTGAACTCTTCACCTACAATTGAAGAACAGGGCTAGTGGAGGGAACGCAGCCAGTTCTCTGAGCTCTAAAATAACTTCAGTTTAGTTAGAAACACGAGTTGACGGTGGAACAGTATTAAAGGCAGATCCTGCAATATATACTGGATTTGCCAGATCCCCTAACTCAGCTGGCAGACAGAAGTTCTTGATGATACGGCTAGTAAGCTGGAAATGCTATGTCTGCTTCACATGGGTCTTTGTCTAATTTAGTCCCAGTATTTAGCCCATTGAGTTCGTGTTGAGAGTTGCAGAGATATCCACCAGTACTGGAACTCTGAATTTTTCACGTATTCTGAAGTTGAAAGGAAAAGCAAACAACATTAAGATGACTCAGAAATACACTGAAATTGTACTTTCTTGAGGGATTTTAAAACAAAATTTTTAATATTTTTTTTAACTTAAGATTTGTATCCTCCCCTGAGCTTTATTCACCTTGCACTAAAAATGCTAGAGAAACAGTTGTAAAGTGGAACGCATGCACTTTGCAGGTATTATTTGTATCTACATTTGTAACTTGGCAGTCGGTCTAAAAGTCTTTTGACTACATGTGCAGTTTTAAACATGTGGAGAAAAAATAGAAAATAGTACAAATAGAAAACTGATGGCATAGAGATAATCCCAAATTAATTGCTAATGGAAGCTCCAAACACAACTGGAAGCCAGAGTTGGACAAGCAGTTTACATTAATTCCTTTATGGTTTAGTAGCTGTGGCAGCAATGGTAGTGGGAAGACGGTTGGACTAGATGATCTTATACGTCCCATCCAACCATGTGATTCTATTATTCTATTAAATGATTCTTTATGAAGGAAAGAAAAATGGACGACTGCTGTCAGCCTTCAAAAGAAAATCTCTTGCTCAGTCTTACTGAGGAAACTCTACAGATTCCTGACTTTTTAGTATTTGTTGTGGGTTTAGTACCTTGTTTCAAAAAATATCCCATTTTGCTAACCCAACATGCAGCTCAACACATCTGTTACGGAGGTAACAGACAACTAACATCCGCCCATCTCTCCACATGCAGCACTGTTGCCTTCCTCTCGTATCTCCTCCCTAATTAATGCCTCTCTATCTTAATTTCTAAATGTACGTAACAAGACTTTTAGAGCTTACAACTCCGACTATACCAGAAATAGTGTTCAGGCCCAGAGAGTTTGAGTAGAATCACTGCATTTTTGCATAAAGTCCAACAAGACTACCCACCCAAAATCAGTGTTTAGATTCTCACTGACAGAGAACATACATAGCTGTGGGCTGTCCAGCCCTAGTCTCCCTCACCTACATACCCATCAAACCAAAGGCCTCCTTGAATGTTGAGCACATAGATTTCTCTCCCCAGTAGGAAATCCAGGAAACACTGTAATTGTGATTTATCAGTAGCTAGGAGGTTCTCTTGTCTCTATGTCTATGGAGGCACCTCCACCTCCTCAAAAAAAAAACCAAAAAAACAAAAAACAAACAAAAACAGAAAAAAAACCCAAACCAACAAACCACAAAAACCCACTAACTAAACAAAAAAAAATCAAGTAGGAAAATACAGTGTAGTCCCTGAATTCCAGTGCTGTGTTCCTGATATGCTATATTTACTCGTTCCTTCAAAAGACAAGAATCACTAATACCCAATTAAAAACCTCATGCCTGAGGCTGTTACTGAACAGACTAAAAGTTAAAGATGGCAGCATGCAGGCCTGTTGATCTTTTGTCTTGCAGGTGAGAGGCACTCAACTCAGTTGTTTAAAATATTAAATAAAAAAAAAAAAAACAACACCAAATCATTCTGCATAATGTAACCATGAGCCTGATTGAGGTCACAGAGCTTTTTGGAAAGTTGTACTTAGAAATTTTTCCCATTTGGTTTCTGACAAACTATCTCCCATTCCTGTGCTAGTATAAAAGTCTGATGCAACTCAAATATTTAAAGATACTGGTCACAATCCAGACTCACTTAATGCTTCTCTCTGTTTTTTCTTGACTCCATCAGCTATTTAACGTCTCTAAGACAATGACACTTAGAACATGGTTTAAAAAGCAGGTTAAAAATAAATGGTCACAACAGATGACAAAGAATATTATATGTTTTATTGTCTGCATTGATTAAAAATTGAATTGATGCAACACACTCAAATACATTTCTCACAGAAACAGTACCTATCTGAGAAGCAGTCAAACACATAATTTTTCTTTTTACCCACTCCTTTGCATAGTCCACAGTTTTTATCCTTTACTTCTTCCGCTGCACCCCTTGTACATAAAGTATACATGAAGGCATATATATACAAGTTAGTTCAGAGCTTTTCTGTGATTCACTCCTTTGTTCATGACTACAGCTTTTTCAATTAATAAATGTTTGTAACTTAAACTTCCTATTTCATAGAGAGTGGCTTTGCTTGATTATGCAAGTTAGTGCTGTGCATAAAGCAAAGAGTTTTGAGAATGGCACACTTTAGTCCAGCTTCCACATAAAAACTCTGTTATCAAATCCTGTGGTAAAATGTTAGTGCTGAAGTTTAACTTAGAAGGGCAGGGGGCACTTATAACATACCATAAAAAAATACTTGTCTGACAGTGAGTTCCTTATTCCTTTCAAGTTCTTTTCAGCGAGATTACACTATCAGACTGCACTGCAATCACAAAGACTGTGCATGTCTTTCAACAAAGAAGCAGGAGTTGCTTCCTCTCTCTGACGTACATGTAGTTGTACACCGTGAGCAAACACTCAAGAAGTCTGTATTATCCGCAGAAACTGTGTAAAGGGGAAGTTGGACAAGACTATAGAACTGGAAGAGTACTGCAAACTCACTGTGGGTCAAGGAGTATTCCCTTCTAAAGAGCATAATTGCTTGCTGCATATTGCCCATGCCCTTTTGGTGTTTTTCTGCAGTCCCTTATGCAAGTTTTCCGGATTACTGCTAGCCTAGAGATTGAGCACTGGGTTAATGAAAGGACACAAGAGTTCTCAAGTGTCATTAGCAGGTGACAGATTCAAAACTGAGAAAATACAACATCCCGTAACACGCTCAGCTGTGAAACTCTGCTCACAAGCCCATCTTTTGTAGCCCATTCCCTCACACACTCCCAGAATTCACAACTCTAACACAAGTATAAATACAGCAATCACAAAGGACAAAGTACATCACCATTGTCCTCTACTAACCTGAGGTGAGCACACACATATCAAAAACATGCAATTCCTGAAGGCCCACCGTCGTTTTCTAGCTAAAGCCTTTTCATTCAGGCACACAAGAACTTTTCTGAACCCTCTATGTGGTTTTGCTGCATTTTCATCTCAGACATTGACAAGCATTTGATTTAACACTATGTTTGGTCACTTCTGGTATTTCAAAATAATGGGAGAGTCAGCTCCCAGTGACTGGTAAAAACTGTGTCATTTTAGTTCTTGTTAGAATCAGCTATATTTTCAATGTGCTCCAGGAAGAAGATGATGAAGTAATGACAAAACGACCCAGGTACAAAGACCATAGTCCATATCTTCCTGTATGTGAAAGAGTTTTTCCTCTTTGGTGAGGAGAGTTTAGTCCATGATATGTATTTTTAATTCAAATGAACAGAACCATAAACACCACATTTACTGATCCAATCTTCTGCTATGTGCTAAACATTCATGCTAGTAAGTACAAATATGCCTGTCAAGTCTTAGCAGTGAAAGCATTACAGTATCGCTAGTCAGACTTATGGTTTCAATTATATCGTTTCATGTAAAGGTGTTAGCATAAAAATGTATTTAATAAAAAAATCCAAACAAACAAACAAAAAAAAACCCAAGCAACGAACCACCAAACTATTGACTACAGATACCCTCCATTTCCCTCTTGTCTATTAGCTGTAGCAGTAATGGCTAACACTGTGTGTCAGCAACAGATGGACAATGCTATCAGTACTTCAGCAATTCGGTCCTGCAGGGGCATGGCAGAGGGCATCGCGCCACAGCATTAGTCAGTATTTGTACATCGGTGCTAGGATCTCACCATTTTAAATGCAGAACACTGTAGCCCTTTTTGCTGGATTATTTTCAAGTAGTTTCTAGAAGATCATGAACCATAACCTTCCTGAAATAAAGGAACATTAGTACTCTTAAAGAACACATTGTTTCGGTATGTAATCTATTGTTTGCTTAAATATACCCTTGCAAAGTGTGGTGGTTTTTTTGGTGTTGTTTTTGTAAGTTTAACTGAGGGAGGGGAGGGAAGGAACAGTTCAAATCTACCACCTTGGTTGAACTCAGCCTTTATTGCCCAAGAGTTGCTCTATGATCAAATACAGGTTTTGCGAATCTTCTCATCTTTTATGTGCTTACATATGGCAAAATCTTTCAAGTCTAAAAACTTTTTTACTTATATACCTCAGGAATCTTGATAGAGGAAGGGGAGGGTATGGTTTTAGTGACAATTCCAGCAGGTCTTTTCTGAAACAACCTGCAAAATTTAATCTCAGTTGTGACTAAGAATATAGCCTTATAAGCTATCTCAGTTAACTCATGTGAATTAATTTTTAACTGAAACTATATTTTCTAGTACCATCTCACTCTTCTGCAAGCTGCCTAATAACTAGAGATGCAAACACCTTCTGGAGTATATGTTTTTATTCCATAACCTTAGACTTTGGCTCTATGACTTTCAGTTGCCATGACACAGTCCAGAGAAAGTGATTAATTGCTACTCATTACAGCAGCACAATTGTTTTAAATAGGTGGGTGAAATGACCTGGAAATACTGTTCATTGCTGGCATTAGACAGTATTAAAGTCATCTAAAAAAACCAGCAGAAACTGCTAATCACTGAAACTCTCCCTCATTCACGTATATGGACTATTCCAACAAGAATTAAGACACTGCACATTTTTCAGCTAACTAATGACTGAGCATGCTAGAACTAAGAGGTTCAGGTACAAACTACTGAAGTTATCCCTGCCTGAAGTGAAATGCAATCCAGCTTCTCTGTTCTTCCTCTCCCCTCTCTGCTTGCCTTCAATGAAAATGAAGGTTAGGTTCATGAACTTAGGTTCATGCACCTCAGTTCAGATTTATTGTCACTGCTTTATATATTGGGCTAACACCATTACTGCAGAACACAGAAGAGGCAAAAATGACTTAATTCAAGTTTAGAAATGAAAGTAACATGAAGACAGGGGCATGCCAGGAACATATCTTTTAAAGAATGAACCACTACTCTGCTCCCCACCCTTGAACTTGCAATGACGGTGTTTCCCATAGGCCTACAGTTTGGGACTCCTGCAGGGCTAACTATTGAAATCATAATCAAAATCATAAAGAAGGGCATTTTCTCATGAGCAGAAAAGAAACGTTAAAGTGTTAGAAGTTGCTGGGTTTTTTAATAAACTTACCAAGTAAAAATATATATGCTATTCTTTGATTTAAGACTCGGGAAATACGCATATCTAGCACTACCATAAACTACTTTGTTCACATAAAGATAAGCTCAGCCACGCTCACCTGCAAGTACTGACAAACACGTAGCCATCAACATTTCAGTCTTTCAACAGTAAATGCTCCTCAAAAAAGTTTCACTTTGGGTCTCTTCTGTAGGGACAAGACAGACTAACACATAATAGATGACAGAAGAAAGATGAAATTACATTTGATAAGGGCATGTAGTGCTAGGACAAGGGGTAGCGGCTTTAAACTGGAAGAGGGTGGGTTTAGATCAGATACAAGGAAGGAATTATTTACTGTGAGGGTGGTGAGGCACTGGCCCAGGTTGCCCAGAGAAGCTGTGGATGCCCCATCCCTGGAAGTGTTCAAGGCCAGGTTGGACGGGGCTCTGAGCGACCTGGTCTGGTGGAAGGGGTCCCTGCCCAGGGCAGGAGGGCTAGACTAGATGATCTTTAAGGTCCCTTCCAACCCAAATAATTCTATGATATTGCTGTCTGTCTCATCAGCACTACTTGTACAGAACTGTTCTACAACCCAGGTCCATGTATTCAGGCACTTCTCATTATTTTCAAGTGGGATGCTCAAATATCTTGGGGGTTCTAGACATCAGTTGCTTACCTACTGAATAGAAATTCATGAATTGCCCAAAGTATTCTTATCCAGCTGTGGGACATTCAAAGGCAGTCAAATTAAGAATGGCTCTAAATGTATTCAGATGCCTTTCTGGGCAGCCACAGAGACACGAAAGAAACATACTGCATTACACAAGCTTTGGACATAATCTGTACTTTAGCCTTCACTCCGTGCATAGATATCATGATGGCAGGCTCTTTATTTAGGACCAAAACAAACTGCACAAAACATTGATAAATTAATACGGTACTACCACAGAAGAGAAACACCTGAAGTTCAGAACACTGTTTAGACAGCTGCCAACAAGGCAAGAAAAACAGATAACATGCTTTTAAGATTATTTTTAGTTCAGATAAAAACTCTCTTAGTAACACTTCTGTCTATTTCAGGAAGTCCTTTATCTGTTAAGAATAAATCTCTTCAATAGGTTAGTTATCATGGGTACTCCATTGTGAGAAATGTACAAAATTAATCTCATTCTTTTTGGTTCTGTATTCTTATGGCCCTGAACTCCTCTATTGTCTATCTAGAAGAGTTTTGTTTGCTGTTTTGTTTATATTTCCCATGCAGTATGAAGCAATCCTCTTCTAGAAACAATGAGGCATGAGCTAACAATGTATTTATTATTCCCAGCATCACTGTGTTTTCTTTGTGTGACATCAAGAAAAATCAGGTTATTTTCTTCCCACAGGACGCAAAACAGTTTCCAGTGTCGGGCTTCACAGTCAGAAACAGTGCCAGTTTTAAGAGTGGTTTAAAGGAAATTTTAAAAAATATTTTTACCAGCATGGCCCCACTTGTTTGCCAGTCTCTTCAGCAATCAGCGTAAGGTGAGTAACACCTTAACTCCCTATTTTGCTGTATTATACAAAATGTGATTTAGGAAACTTATTATACCTCATCAACAGAGTTCAGTTTTTGTGTAAAACATCAGGTAATAAACACATCCTGCTGACTGCATGCCAATTATGACTATCTGCTTAAGCTTTCTTCAAAGCCACACTCGCTGTTACTCCATACAGTCCAGCTATTTTGCCTTCGATAAAAGCAGAAATCTTCCTCCCCTCCAGTAAGATTTCCACAGAGGTCCAGAAACAGCAGAGCAATGAGCCTGCAACTGTGAGGTGATTAGCATCAAACAGTGCTCAGTTACAAAGTAGGTACTGGTATGGGTGCTACAAAAATGATGGTGTTTTGATCTTGTTCTTACTCTATGCTGCCTTGCCATGTTCTTTCTGAATCACATCCATGTAGCGGCAGATCCAGAGGTACTGCATATAGTGCTTTCAAACCATTTATCACAAATCAGTAATGAAGTAGAATCCTCAAAAGAAAACTGACATCCAACTGTTTCCTCAAAGATGGACTTGATCTCTAACTAGTCATCAAAATGACCAAAGATTATGCTAATTTGGATGCAGTATTAGTAGCTTGTAAAGATACAGGTCGACCTGCTACAGAGTAGAGGACTGAGCCACATAATTCAGTTGAAATTAAATTGAAAAGAAACCATAACTAAACTCTGTAATTAGACAGTTTTCAATTTCAAAAGCAAAACCTGCATAAGACCGTGTTCATCATGTTATAACTTTACAGATAAAAGTGTACATCTATAATACATACATATTTGCATAAGGTTTATTATATTTATTTTGAAACCTCAAGACTTCCTTGTTCACTTGCCCCATCCTCTCCCAGCAAAACAACGTGTGCTGAAAACTCCATACAAAAAGAACACCAGACTTTTGGTCTCTGAAGATACATAACGGGAAGGTTATAATAATGTTTTTCAAATGTTTGTCAGTAATTTTAAAACTATAAGTCTAAAATTATAACCCAAATACAATTCTATGATTTTGTAGATAAGTATCAAAACACCAGCACAGTCAGTAAAAAAAGAAGGTCCAAACAGCCAAGATAAAAATGTAATTTCTTGTCAGCATAGTTCAAAGGAAGTATTGATTAAAGAAGGAACAGTTCTTTTGGGAAATACCCATTTCTATTTGACATACATAAGAAAATCCACTATGTGAACACACATGAAAAAAGTGGAATGCAGCTCTTCACAACAGAATGCTATATTTTAACACAAGGTGTGTACTTAACAGCTAATTACATGTATTTAGGAACAATTCTGCAATCAGAGTATCACTAATTTTGTTTAATGATATTTTATTACAGAACCAAAAATTACAAGAAGATCAGAGCCAGCCCTATGTATTTTTAGGTGTAGGTAGGTATTTCTCACATAACTAATCCACATAACTTCGTAGAAAATCAGCTAGCTAATTCTCCATTATTTTACATTACCCGTTATATGTAAACCTGGATAATTATCTACATGTCTTTAACATGTTAACTATATAATGAATCATCTTATAGCTGTAAAATATACTAGTGGACGCCAAGAAGACTAGATCCATCAGCCTCCCTATGCAAATATGTAGCCAGCTGAGGGTGGGAGAAGGAACAAGGAAAGATAAAAGCAAGAAAAAAAAAAAATCATATACAACCTTTTCCTTATTTAAGTTGCACCTTTATCACTCACTTCTGCTCCCTCCCTCCCTGTCATTAGTATAACAGGATCAATTTACAAAGATTCATCTACTGGGTTAACAAGGCAATTATTTCGTCAGAAGGGGCCTGCCTGATAAGAGGCCAGATGCTGCCCCATGCCCGACATAAAAAGCTGAGCCAACCAGTGAAGTTGGTAGCACCTCTGTGAAAAGATGTTTAGAAAGGGATAAAAAAAAAAAAAAAAAAAAAAAAAAAAAAAAAAAAAAAGCTGCAGAGCAACTGGTGGGGTGGAGAAAGTGTGAGAAACAATCTTGCAGACAGCAAGGCCAATAAAGAAGGGGTCCTGAAAGAAGCTGCAGCCAGGAGACAGAAGCCCATACAGGAGAGCAGGTTTTCTGATAGAAACCCCTCTCTGTGGAGGACCCACACTGGAGCAGGTTTATCCTTAAGAACTGTAGCCTGCAGAGAGGACCTACCCTGAAACAGTTTGTGAAGGAAAGTACATGGCTTTCTGATTACAATTATGCCTCATGCACATTTTTCCTTCTATTTAACTCCTTACTATCTAGATGACACATAAAAATCAATCAACTATCAGACACAATGGTTAAATGAGAATCATTGTGCTGCTAATATAAAATTCCTCCTGTTGACACAAACATTCCGGAGAACATAGAAGGTGGCTATGAGTTAGTAATGCCTACAAAGCAGTTAGCCAACATAGGAGAAACCACATCACTATGCCTCCAACTCAATCAGCAGGAAATAAGGCTTTCTTCTGAAAACTGAGAGAATCCAAAATATAAAAGCAGTAGAATGATAAAGACAACAATGCCCTGATAGCTTAAAAGTGGTATTATAGCTTCGAGGTGGTGCCCTTCAAAAGCCCTACAGACTCATCTATAACAGACTGCACAGATTCTAACTTAAAGAAAAAAAAAATATATATATACTACTACCAAACCACTTGTAACCACAAAGCTAAAAACAAAATTCTCAGCCCATCCTTCTCAGCCCACCCAAGCAAAGGAGTATAACACACAAGATTTTTTTTTTTTTTTTGGTAGCATATACAAACCAGGTCTCAGAGGTATATTTGATTAGGTTAACAAAACGTAGTACTTCCATGTATTTCTTAAAAGTCATGCTAAAGAAGTTGACAGCATATCTATATATATAAAAATCCCATCCTTACACATTCTTAGTAAGCGCTACTTCAGGCTGATTCTTCCAAGGGAGTTCTGTTTCTCCCTTTTTATTGATGCTGCTTCCCCAGGGAAAACTATTCCTTCTACAAGCTAACCGTGTACAGGTGAACCCACTGAGACTATTAAGCCTTGCCATCACAACCTGAATTCCTACCAGGTGCTTCACCAGGTGTGGCACCATCAGCAAACAATCACACAGTACTTTTTTTTCCCCTTGGAGAAGCAAGCAGAATACATGGGTTTTTTTCTCTACTCTTCAATGTATTTATCTGAACCACAACCTAAAAATTGTGCAATTAGGCAAGTGCGTAATAGGTCACCTTGTGATGATTCTTTTTATCCCTTAACAGGAAAACTAAGAAAGCAGGAACTTAATATGGTGTATTAAAATGGAAGCAGGTACAAAAAAGACAGGTAAATAAAGTCAAAACCAATGATTTGAGCCCACAGTTTAAAGTAAAGTATTCTGGAAGTTACAGTTACACATAAGAATATCAATATTAACAGTTTTTAATCCCTATTTAACAGGAAAACAAGTTCTTAAGTCTTGAACTTTACCAACAAAGTATTATTTTCTGTAGGCTAAAATTTCTTATTAAAAAACAGTTTTGCAGAAAGCATGCTGTTAATTATATTTTATTTAATTCCATTTTCATATTACTTTAGGGATTAAGTTATTTCATCATGCATATGCAACAGAAAAAGCCCAAATTTCTGTATGGCGAGATGTTAGCATCTGTATTCTGTTACATAACTGAAGTATCAACTATTTATCTAAGCTGTCACTAAGGAAACAAATTCATTTTCTTGAAGTTTTTTAGATGTATATATCTTGTCTATAATACATACTAGTCATATCAGATAAGGCAGATACCAAGCTTCACAGAAATTGTAAAGTGTGCAGTCATAGCCACAGCTTATCTGCTGTAGTTATGCAGCAGATCTGCTCAGCAGAGAATAAAGCAAATGTTTACCTGTGTTGATCACCACTTGCTCTTAAGAGAATGCATAAAGAATAATACCAAAGCACAGGAAAAACTGATGTGCCAAATAACAAAAAAGCCATTCAGAGAGGGCTGGTGTGATCAACTTAGTGATCAACTGATAACTATTAGGCGGGTTTTTCAGATTTTCAGCTGTTCAGCTGGACATTTGCATTTCATACTTTCCAAAGGACACAGTGTTAAAAATTCACCTTGAAAGTAGGCAAGGAAGATACTGCAGTCAGTATCGATATATAGAGAGGCATAAGCACTTCAGACCGCTTGGGTTTGCTGTGCTTTTTTAAACTTGAGATAACAGCCTGTATACGAAAAGCTATGTACCACAGAGGAGATGGTGTGTGGTCCTGTGGCCAGGCTGCTAACCATAGAAACCTTCAAAAGTTTCAAGTTTCTTGCACTGAACAAGTTAAAGATGTTAATGCTAAGAAACAAACTTCTTACAATTAAGTTTCATAAATTTATAAAATGCTGAAAAATTAATCCAAAATTATTTATTTCCTTACTCAGTACTGGGCTTCCCTTGAAAAAATATTTACTGTCAGATAAAGTTATCAACAAAGATAACTTTTCCAAAAATAATTTTCCATGTGGTTGATATTAGTCAATGTGTATGATAGCAGAAGGAGTATGAGGAGAAACACTTGGGGGTAGTGGTGGATGAGAAGCTCAACATGAGCCAGCAATGTGCACCCTTGCAGCCCAGAAAGCCAACCGCATCCTGGGCTGCATCACCAGCAGTGTGGCCAGCAGGTCGAGGGAGGGGATTCTGCCCCTCTGCTCTGCTCTGGTGAGACCCCACCTGCAGCACTGTGTCCAGCTCTGGAGCCCCCAATATCAGAAGGACACGGACCAGTTGGAGTGAGTCCAGAGGAGGCCATGAAGCTGATCAGAGGGCTGGAGCACCTCTCCTGGGAGGACAGGCTGAGAGAGCTGGGGCTGTTCAGCCTGGAGAAGAGGAGGCTCCGGGGAGACCTGATAGCGGCCTTCCAGTACCCTAAAGGGGGCCTACAAGAAAGATGGGGAGAAGCTTTTGACAACAGCATATAGTGATAGGACAAGGGGTAATAGTTTAAACTGAAAGAGTTTAAAGATTTAGATTAGATATAAGGAATAAATTCTTCACTGTGAGGGTGGTGAAGCAGTGGCCCAGGTTGCCCGGAGAAGCTGTGGATGCCCTGTCCCTGGAAACATTCAAGGCCAGGTTGTTCGGGGCTTTTAGCGACCTGGTCTGGTGGAAGGTGTCTCTGCACATGGCGGGGGGGGGGTGGGGTGGGGTGGGTGGAACTATATAATCTTCAATCTCCGTTCCAACCCAAACCATTCTATGATTTTTCAAGCAGGTTATTACTCCTATGGCCTATTCTCTATTTGTGCATGCATATGACTTCAGCCATTGGCCAGCATAAAATGAAGTACAGCAGCAATTTGCTGTCATTTCACACACTGTTTTGGAGTGTGGAGTGTTTGGGGTTTTTTTTAAGCTTTTGGCACTGTTCAGAGACCAAATACACTGTAGCTAAGAACACTGAAAACACATTTTTCAAGTCTCAGGTTAGACCTAGGAATTGTTGACTCTTCACACAGATTGTAAAAATGTGATTAAAGAGTTACAGTTTCTTTTCAACTTCCTGAAAAACACCTTTGGGAAAACCACCACTGCATTTCTGAATCACACCACCATAACTTTTGAAAAATTACTCAAAAATGCACATAATTGGAAATAACTACAGCTCATTTAAGACCTCTCACGTTTTCCGCATTTCCTGTGGGATTAAGAATTTGAGGATTTCTTCCACCACACCGTTACAAGGCATGACACATACAGAGCAACTAGAACCTTAAAGGAGAAACGATTGTTTACAATGCTATACAATATGTGAACTATGCCCCTGTTTTTCTAGTCTACAAGCAGTAGCTGTACAAAAGAGGATATCCATGTACTGAAATCAGAGTAGAGGATCAACATAAAGACATTGCTTTAGAAAAACAAAATCCCAAGACTACAAGAACTTGCCATCCCTCCAAACAATATTGCAAGGATGCAGTCTAGCAGAGGTGATCTGGAGGGGAAGAGTGCTCGGAAGTGCAAAAGATGCACCAAAAGGATTATTTATTATTGTCCTATTCCAAGAGTTTCTTGGAAAGTACCTTTCCTCAGATGCTTTGAAATTGTCCAGGTGAAAGAGCTCTCTAGTGTAAGCTGAACACAGCCTAGAAACAAATTTCAGGATCAAAGTACACATATAAGAGGGACAAATGTCTTCCTTGCACTCAGAAAGCAGCTGGCCCATCTAGCTTCCTGCCAAGCCTTTTTTCCCCATATTTCTCCCAGGCACACTGACTTTGGTACTCAGCACAGGCAAACTGACAGCTGTGCATACGGGAAGTACTATATGGATCACATCATTGCCTTTCATAATGCCCAGTAGAATTTCTGGACCACAGATGTCCATGACAATTATTTACTGAATTGGGTAAAGCTAGTAATTCAACAAATAATCTCAGTTTTGAAACTGGGGAAGTAACTGCTGCTGTTTTCTAGAACATGTGTAGAACTACACTTACATCAACTGTCCTCAGCCCAGCTAGAGGTTCTGTGAGTCTGGTTCCTTGATACATCTGGAGAAAGGGGGGGAAAAAAAAAGTTACAAGAAATACACCTCTGTTTGTATGTTAGAAAATCCATCTTAGAAATTTTGATTCATTATTGAAACTGGCTCTTTTTTACAAACATGGTACCAAATACTATGTTTGGTTCATACCACAAAGTGGTTCAAGATGACTGCAAAACCTGGGGGACATTATTCATCACAGCACAAGGTATATTTCAGTCACTCGCAGTTATCCCTCTTTTTCTATTGATATTTACTTAGCCAGGATGTGCATGTAGGTCCATGCAGGAGGTCCTGACACTCTCCACCAATATTGTCTCACTCCTTCCTTTAAGTGGACACTTTGTGGCAAATTATTTATAAACCATAGCCTCGATCTTCACCCTCTGCTTCCGCTGTAGAAGCAGAGATTTCACTTTGCCCAGTTACCCAACACCGTTTGCAACAATCCTTCTCTAAAGCTCAAAATGCTCCGGGCCAGCAGAAAGCTTGCTGCAGCTGGGCTTTTAGACTGCAGCGCTATTGCTGTCACTCCTCTGACCTGTGAGTTGGAATGACCCGAGCACTGGAAAAGCAGGTTAGCACCCAAAGTAATCTTGTAAAGTCTTTTGTAAAAGCGTGTTGCGTGGGATTGCATTCTAGAGGAATTTTCCTTGTGTTGCACATTGGACAGGGGAAAGATAAGATATCTTCTTTTAAACAGACATACAAGATATATAACCACCTGCAGCGCTGACAAAACCAAACGCAGTCACGCCACGGGGAGAGAGAGGGAGGAGACTTCCTTTTATTCACCTATTATTCACCTGCGGTTACGGAGATCGCCCCGCCACGATTTCACCACTCCGCAGGAAGCAGGCAGCCAGCCTACACCTCGCACCGCACCGCACCGGCCCCGGCTCCCTCAGTGAAGCCCACCGAAGGGGCAAGGCCCCATCACCGAGGCGAGGCGGCGGCGGGCGGCGGAGGGGGGCTCGCGCACCGCCTCGCCCCCGAGCGGCGGGAAGGGCGGGCCGGCCGCACGTGGCGGAGCGGCGCGCGAGGCAGCCGACTGTTCCCGCCGCTGCTGCCGCCGCCGCCGCCGGGGTATGCGGCTGTGCGAGCAGAAGCCCCTGCAGGCGCGGCGCCGCTGCGCGGTGCTGCTGGGCTCCCTGCTGCTGGCCGCCGCTCTGGCGCTGCGCAGCGCCAGCCGGCCCTGCCCCGACGGCCTGCCGCACGCCGCCGCTGCCGCCCACCCGCTCTGCCGCCGGCGGCTCTACCAGGCGCTGGAGCTCACCCCCGGCAGGAGGATCAACTGCTCGGGAATCGTCCGCGGGGATGAGAAAGCCATCCAGCAGGCTCGGCTCAGCAACCTGGAGGTTGCGAACAAAAGAGTTTCCCTGACACCCGGCGAGTACCTGAACATGACGAAGGACTGCAGCAACTTCAAGGAGACCCGGCGGTTCATTGAGTTCCCGCTGAGCCAGGAGGAGGCAGAGTTCCCCATCGCCTACTCCATGGTCATCCACAACAAAATCGAGATGTTCGAGCGGCTCCTGCGGTCCCTCTACGCTCCCCAGAACATCTACTGCGTCCACATTGACAGAAAGTCCCCAGCCGCTTTCCAGGAGGCTGTGCGGGCCATCACAGCCTGCTTCCCCAATGTCTTTGTGGCTAGCCGCCTGGAAAAGGTGGTCTACGCCTCCTGGTCCCGGCTGCAGGCTGACCTCAACTGCATGCAGGACCTGCTGCAGAGCCCCGTGCCGTGGCGCTACGTCCTCAACACCTGTGGCACCGATTTTCCCATCAAGACCAACGCTGAGATCGTCCGTGCCCTGAAGGTGCTGCAGGGGCAGAACAGCATGGAGTCAGAGAAACCCTCGGCCCTCAAGCGGGAGCGCTGGCAGTACCACCACGAAGTGGGAGATTCCATCTCTCGGACAGCCACGGAGAAAAAGCCGCCACCCCACAGCTCTCCCATGTTCACGGGCAACGCGTACATTGTGGTCACGCGGGCCTTCGTGCAGCACGTCTTTGAGGACCCCACGGTGCAGCAGTTCCTCGAGTGGGCCAAGGACACCTACAGCCCTGATGAGCATGTCTGGGCCACCCTCAACCGTATGCCCGGTGTGCCAGGCGCCATGCCCCAGAATGACAAGTTCCAGCTCTCAGACATGAACGCCCTGCCCCGCCTGGTCAAATGGCAGTACCTGGAGGGTGACACCAGCAAGGGCGCGCCCTACCCGCCCTGCACGGGCCAGCACCAGCGCTCCGTCTGCATCTATGGGGCGGGCGACCTGCCCTGGATGCTCCAGCAGCACCACCTCTTGGCCAATAAGTTCGACCCCGCGGTGGACGACGCCGCCATTCAGTGTCTGGAGGCGCACCTGCGCCACGGGGCCCTCTACGGCCGGGGACTCTGAGGGGGAGCCGCTGAGACCCTCGCCAGCACCTGCCTCCTGCCCTAGGCGAGTCCAGCCGGCGGCGCCTCGGGGACAGCGGGAGGGGCTGGAGACCCGCCCGGTGAGGTGAGCCGGCCGCCGCCGCATGACCCGCGCTGGCGGAGGGATCTTCCCGCCCGGCGGGAGGGTGGGAGCGGCGGCCCCCCCGAGGAGAAGCGGCCGGGCGCGCGAGGCACCTAACGGCGGGAAGGGCTGCGCGTGGGCCCCCCGAGGAGAAGCGGCCGCGCGCGCGAGGCACCTAACGGCGGGAAGGGCTGCGCGTGGGCCCCCCGAGGAGAAGCGGCCGGGCGCGCGAGGCACCTAACGGCGGGAAGGGCTGCGCGTGGGCCCCCCGAGGAGAAGCGGCCGCGCGCGCGAGGCACCTAACGGCGGGAAGGGCACCGGGACGGGGGTGGGGGGAGAGCGGTGGCCGCCTCGGCGGGCTTTGGCGGAGGGAAGGGCCGGTGTCGAAGGGCGGGAGGGCTCAGCCACCCCCAGTCTCCTTCCCTCCGCTGCGCCCCGACCCGCCGGGCTTCCCCTCGGAGACACCGTGCGGGGCGCGGTTTCCCGCCCGCCGCCCCGGGCAACTTTCTGACGGAAGAAATGGGAGTAGTGTAATTTTCCATTCTCCTTCTCGCAAAAGTGACGCCGCGGCTTCTTGTGGTAGACAGGCAGGGCCAGCTCGCGGACCACGGTGACTCCACGTCCTGCTGCAAGCGGAGCAGAAACTGTAATTCATCTGCTTTTCTACAAAGCACCTGGCAGGCTGCCCACCCCTGGCACCTGCCGCACTGCTCAGCTTAACATCTGGCTGCTGCTTTTGCGGCCTTTACAGTTTAATTTCCGTCAATAGCCATTAGCCATTAAAAAAAAACCCAAACCCTTCAATAAAATCAAATACACTAAAACATATGGCTTTCTGGTATTCTGTGTCCTGTAGTCCTCCGAGGAGAGCTGGTTGTGCTCCTAGGCAAAGCCATTAAACGAGTTAACCTCTCTGCACCCCATTTCTCCATCTGTAATACAGGGAGTGGGATGTTTATGTAGTTAATGGAGGGCAAACCTAAATTTTTCTAACATCTTCCTGTCTCTTTTTCTCCTCCTGGAAAAGAGATTTTTATGAGTTCTCTTGGTAATATAGTTGCCATATCCAGTAGTGTATCTGGCCTTTTAGATGAACAAAACACTCATCCCACATGCTCCTGTTTTCTGAAGTTTCTAGAAGCTGAAAGAAGGATTTGTGAACTTCTGTATTTCACCCACATGTATTTTCCCACCTTCTCAATACTAAAGCCAGCCACTTTCCATGGATCTGACGGCTTTTCACTATTTACAAAGCTGAGGGATTAATTCAGTTGTCCTTGTACTACCAAAAAAATATTCAAGTAATTTTTTTGTCAGTAAACACTCTCACCTTTATAAATTTGAGGTCTCCGGTGGAGAATTACCATTATAAAAAGAACATCTGGAGCAATTCCGTAGCAAGAGGCTACATTTAGATGAAGTTAAGTTATGATGAAATCACACAGATCTTTAAAACATTGGTTTAACTAGGATGAGAAGATAAAATAACTGACTTAAAAAGGTGCAATTTTGTTAGACATTTCAAAATTAACTGGGTTGCAAAATGCTGATTTGTAAAATGCCATGGTGATTTCACATCAAGCGTTATACGCAAAACCCCCAACTACTGGCTAGAAAAGCTCTCAAATACCCAGTGTATCATTGGGCATTTGTTTATTCAAAAAGAGCAAATAAAGTAATAGTTTTGCTGGTCCCAGTGGGAAACTCTTTCCAACTTATGTAAACATTTGCTACAACAGAGATTAAAGCTTTACACTAACTCAATAATAACACAGAAAATTTTAAAATGGTTTCAGCAGCAAATTCAACATTAAATAGTAAATATCTCTATGTCTAGTACATTCTTTTAGAACAAACAAAACTTCTCTGCTGACTCAGGGTAAGAAATCAAGTCTCCCAGCATAGAAGACTGCGTCTAACCACTGCTGCCTAATCTGATTTTGCTTGTTGGAGCTCTTTCATTTACTTTACATTAATACATATTAGCCCCAAATGGTAAACTACTGCCCGTGGTTCGCTGGGGGACTGGGATATGTTCAAGTTTCTGGACTAAATCGGGTAGAGTGGGGTCAGTTCTAAAGAATCACATCAAAACCGGACCCGTCCATTAAATGGATGTCTGTAAGAAGATCTAAATAATTTATTTCTCAAAGAACCTTCTGAGCACCTGAGAAAAAGGTGGTTGAGGGGTGGAAGGAACCCCCGCCTGAAACAGTGGAAGATTGTTGAAAAAGGGACCTCTCTGTTACTTTGCAAATGTACCTGTAAAGAAAGATATATATACTTACAGGTTACTTACAAATTTGTGAACAGTAATTTTTATCCCCTTCACTCTGTAAACGTTTAACTTCTTCAGCTTTTTCTTCTCGCTGAAATATGAAATATTGCTTGTACACACTATTTAAATAACAGTGTTTCATCTATTATTGACAGACCCTGCCCAGACAAAAAAACCGTTAGAGATGGAGAGACAGAGACAAGTATTTAGATCTGGGGGGCCGGGGGGGGGGAGGAAGTGCCACTTCAAATCTGTTCCATGGTAAGTCTTTTAGCAAAGTCAAAATAAGTTTTCTTTTAATGTTACTTGTTGCAATCCGTGCTCTTCCTGGTTAGACCTAGAGACAGAATCTAAGCATTTATCCACATTTCAAAGAGCTTGCCCATAGAATATGAAGGCCTCAAAAGAAACCAGCATGCCAAAAAACCAGCTTGGCGACACACTAAGAGGGACAGCAGTTACCTAACATACTATCTACGCAGCCTTCTCCATTCAAAGACATCAGCGGTTTCTATGAAAACAAATCTTCTGGCATTATTATCTGGAGATGTAAACAACTTACGAACTTCCACATCCCATTCTCTTGACTCAAAGAAAATCTGCAGTTTCTGTTGGTGTTATTACTCACAATTTATCTCAGGTGATCTGGTTCCAAAAACAAAGGCGTATCTTGTGCAAATTTATATTCAACTTGCCCTCTCCTTTTAGTAGTGACTTAATTTCTTCTGAAAGAACAAGACTACTCCCAAATTCAGAAGGTGAACTAAGACAAAAAGATTCTTACAAAAGGAATGTTCTCAGCATTTTCTCTTCCAAAGACATTAGGAATGTCAGATTTATGAGTGCATTCACATATCAAAGCAGTGATACAGAAAAAAAAAAAGATTTATGTCTCCTTACCATTACAAATGACAATAAAAAATATCACTCAACCCTAATGGAGAACTTTGTATTCCAGAGATCTCAAAGTACCTAGTAAGATAGCTAGCATCTTAGAAAACTGGCAACAGGGCACAACGAAAGGATGTAACTTGCCAAGGTTAGTTGCAGAACTGAAAAAAAAAGAATAAACTTCAAATAGAGTAGGACAAGCTGTAACCCAAAGTAGCACTGGCATATCAGAATATGGGATCACCTCCAAAAAAATGGATTAAACCCCATATGAACTTCATCAGTAAAATCTTGGACTATCCAAATTGGAAATACAGTCATATCAGAAGTATTAATGTTAACTTTGTCTAGTAAGAGGAAGAAAAATCTACTTCTGACACTTCTGTCTACAGTTGTTAACTAATAACCTGAACTTTACGTAAACCACCAGTTGTTTAAGGAGGAGATATGTTGCAAATTACCATTTACCTTTAAAGATATGCACAGGAGGAAGGCAAAACTATAATTCTGAAATCTAATAACAGATTACTTCTTTAAAAACTCCTCTGGCTTTAATTTATATTTCATTTCCAAGTGAGTTTCACTGTATTTTTACAAGAGCAACCTAATGTGAGCTGAAACTGGCATAATACACGTTTACACAACGGGTCCGTGAACAGCTCTTCTTAACTCTAGCTGGGAGGGTCTGTTTTCATCTTGCTTTGCGTTTCTTTCGTACTTTATACGGTCATCTCTGAAATGTCCTAGAATAAAGAGATGGGTCAATTGAAATAAATTCAGAGAAAACCAGGTCATAAGTTTTGAACAAATTAGAAGCAAATATGACCTATAGGAATAAAATATCAGTAAAAGTATTTGCAGTCATGAGTAAAATCGATTCAGGCAACAGCGTTAGGGTGTCCTTTTTCTTCTGTCTGCAACAGCAGTGACCATGAAACATTAACCAGACTCCCAGTGAACTATTGACCACTTCCTTAGAGGGTGCAGGCTCTTCTAGCACAAGGTACAAAGCAAAATATTAATGTATCTGTGACTTACTACCTACTAAGCCATAGTGGCTAATTTATACAGTAAATTTATCTTTGAGCAAAGCTATTTTCCCAACAAAGATCACCCTTTAAGTTACAGTGAAGGAAAAGCCCACATCTCCCAGGATAGTCTTATTAAAGTTAAAATGCTTTTTACCATGCTCCTACTGTCCTGTTTTGTTTCCCCCTCCTGCCCTGTAAGTTTTAGAGTTCAGAAAAGCAAAACCAAGTCACTGGTACCTTAGCTGAAATACTGCCTCCTAAGCTGCTGAGGTCCTTAAAAGTAAACATCTGTGTAACTCTCACCTACCTCATTGTACCTAGCCATTGTGTAAAAGTACATAATGATCCTGACTAAACTTGTCTTCTGGGAATTGATCATAAATTCTTCCTGCTCTGCACTTTGCTTTAATCTGTGTCTCTCTGATAACATTTAAAGTCAGGTATTGACATCGCTGACTGAGCAGTTTACTTCAGATAACACGTTTTGCACACTTCGGGAATTCACAAAATCCTTTTTCTTGGAAGCCATGTTTAAACACAGGCAGTCACCCACAGCCACTTCTGTATTTGTGTTTATTCTTTCCTTTTCTTCACTTTCTTTTAGTGAATTTACTTTCTAAATAGAAACATCCATTCCAGCTCAAGGTCAAGGTGCAAAAGTACCTTAATTTCTCTCTGCTATGATGGGTAGAAGCAATTGTGACCTTTCTGAAGAAAATCAACAGAAAACCAAATAAATCATCCCACAGGCAGGTACTCCCTGAGTCATCCCTAGAGCAATTCTAAACATCAAAAAGGTTATTCCCAAGAATTTCTTACACCTCAGTATGCCTCTGGAGCTGTTTCTAAAGAGGTGGCAGTTAAGAGGGTAAATACTGTATGCTGAATGGGGAGTTTAAGAAAAAAGAGATAGCTTAGAAACAATAAAAACAGAAACAAACAAAAAAAAAAAACCAAAACACAAAACCAAAAGAGAGAAACTACAGGTAAGCTAGGAATAGAGAGTATTTCCAAACAAAATACAGAGAAAAGCCGGGTAAGGGTGGAACACCAGACCTGTATGAGGTTGACTTTAGAAACCATACAGCAACCCTTATTCATGTCGTTTCTTCACATACACAAAACCAACACTAGCTTCTGCAGTTTCCAACAGTATATTCACCGAACAAATAAACACCAAAGAAGCGGTACCTGGAGCTTCTGTACCGTAACATAACCGTGCAAGGAACAAGGCTGCGAAATGCTTCTGTTGCATAGGCACAGATTGCCTTTGGCTCTCAAGGACAACAGGACAGAAGAACAAAGAATAGCATTGATCAGAACAGTTCAAGTATTCTTTGTGCACTTAGGTAAACTCAGTAGTCTCTATGCATGCAGATTGGAATTCCGTGTCCTAGAAACATCCCACAGATGCAAAAATATCAGATACCTGCATTGCCTAACGCTGCGCTGTCAGGAAGGAGGTGGACAATGCATACATAAGCTAATTTTAGGAACAGTAAGTAGTCAAACTTATAATAAAATATTTATTTTGTAAATTAAACACAGAGTACACAGAAAACAAGGATTCCGCTACGAGAGTGGAAAACAAGTGGATTTTCATCAGTGATATTAAAACATTAACCAGATGTGAAATAAAGCTTCTAATACCACCAATAATTAGCCAGGCAGCAGCAATGCAAAAGATTCAAGGTACATGTTGCCTTTCTTTCCTTCAGTTTTTATTTTCATTTCGTAACTTTCTCTCTTCCTGTTCTTTTGGATGAAAGGCCTTCTCAGACTTTTGGCTTAAGAGAGGAAAAGAGTGTCTAGATTACAGAAGCATATGTTGTTATGACTGCCCACTTGTTCCTACTCATTTGTTTGCTGTTTCACCTAAAGCATTCCCTTTCTCCCCATCTGTGCGTGCTTTCTAGCCTTTCCCACAGGCTAAATCACACACATTCCCTCAGCGCACAGTCCCTTCACTATCATTGTGCCCAGGGAACAGATTGCTTCTGTCCCCAACCATTCCAGTTGCTCCAAAAATCCTTAAAGTCTGCTGTGCATTTAATACTGCATTACTATTATCAAAAGGAAAAATCTTAGAACAGAATCATCCATAACATTTACTATATTTTTCATCTGTATTACTTTTTGCCACTCACTTAACTCAGACTAATCAACAAGCTAATCAAGAACATCAGTGTCACTTAAGTATTTGCATATTTTTTCAGTACAGTAAGACTTGGGTACAGAGCATTTAAATTCATTTCAGAATGTCCATCTCCTTTTCAAATGCTTCCTTACAAGGCAAGGCAATATTGAATTCTCCATTTTCACACCAAGTAGTAACTACCAGAGAAGCAGGATATGCAATTCAAAGTATTACTGTTATCCATCAGCACAAGGGGAGGCATCCCATCACCATCTCCTTCCAAAGACCAATTCTAGGGCTTTGATGGGACTATAACTTTTTTTTTTTAAACAAGTCGGTAAAGTTGTCCTGAATTATGAGCATAGTCATTTCTGATTCCTGCTCACATTGATTTGAATTTCACTGATTACTGAGCGTCAAGTGTCACTTGACATCTTTGTCAAGAAAATTATTTCTCCTTTCATTTGTGATTTTTCTTAGTATATATATTCATTACATTATTTGCTTTTTCAGTTAAATATTTCTTTTCCTTTCAGTTAACAGCTAAGGTGGCACTCAGCCTGGGAGTGCTAAAGCAGTAGTATACAACTGTGGAAACACAAGAGAAGTCTGACAGAGGAGCATCAATGAACTGTAGAAATAAATCCATTCCACACAATAACCTCACATCATCAGTGCAGTTGTGCTTCTCTATTAAATTTGTTTTTAATGGAAAAATGCTATATAGTAAATATGCTAATGCACACTTAATTGGAACAAAATCATATATATATATATATATAATGATTTGCATTAGAAGGGAGTCCAAAGGCTACAGAGAACTGGAGATGGAGAAGTTTCTGTCCAGAGACAGGAAGAGACTGCAAGAGTTGGAGGTAGGAACAGCAAACTTTTATACTTATAAAGGCTGAAATTCAGTTTACCATATGATTATTAGAGAACAAAAAATGTTTAAACCTAGAAGATTGAATCTACTGTAGAAAAAAAAGAAAAGCACAGTACATACATCCATTTGCGTCCTTTAAAATAATGACCTCAAGAGATACCTATTGTGCTGTTCAAATAAGAGCAACAGTCTGCTCTTCTGGTTTCAAAAATTGGTTACTTAGCAATCTGCAATTTGCAGCAAAGGACAGTTAGCATAGATACAAGACAAAAAAATTACTGCTAAACATAGTACTTGGAACAGTGGCAAGCATGTCTGAATTCCTTTCTCAATTGAAGAGCGTGAAGCAGAAGTCAACCAGACCACAAATATATATCCTTTGATGTCCAAAGGTAGGATTTAGAGAACGGTGACGTATCAGTCTGGAAAGGTATTAGAAGAGATACTAAAGCTTTATTACTTTAATTACTAGACTGGGCCACTGACATGCAGAGAAAGGCTTCGACATGTAAATTATGCTCCAGTTTCAGTGCAAACCAAAGATTTAGAGTGACTGGTAAAGAGTTACCCCCTGACTTTTTCTTCTGTACAGTTTCCAGTTTCTAGTGGTTTGTAAGTAGCTTACTATCAAAAATAAATGAATTTGACACTGCTGAGGCAGCTAGCATTCCTGTGACCACGCTGGAACTGTGACTGCTGTTAAGTCAGACAAATGAGCTGTCACCGTATTATAGTCATACTTCTAGTGAATAAAATTATTTTAAGGGTTTCCTGACTGGAGTTATTTAGTGGAATGTGCAAGTCTAAAAAGAACAAAGTTACCCGTTTGATACCTCAGAATTCGTAGTTCAACTCTTTCACTGAAATCCTGATGGCCAGGTGTCCAATTAAATGTATTCCAGGTAAATATAAAAAACAATTAGAAAAACATTAAAACAAGCAGCAATAACATTTGTTGAGAACATAGTGCAATCTTATGAGACTCGATTTCATTATTCCAATTTGATTAGCTGTACAATAACTTTACTATTTGGGTTACTGTATTATTAGCAGAGGGGTCAAATGGACAAATTTATAGCCAGAAAGGTGCAGTAACAAACAGACAAATACACTGGCCAACATGAGCTGCTAAGCTGTTGTTGATGTCCTCCTCCATCTTTCTGAAACAGCCATTTCTTGCAATACTCTTGCAATTCCGTGCTCAGAACCCCGTAACCTTTGCAAACACACCTAGACAATACTGGGAAAATATATAGTATTCATGATTGTTTTGAAACAAAGTTTTCCAAAGATCACACATTCACAAGTTTTTAAATAAAAGTTTATTACAGAAATTATTTTGAACAAAAAAAGGCAACAGTATCTGTTGTATTTAAAAAAAAAAAAAAAAAAAAAAAGTAACATCGTATTCATGCCCTGTAAGGTGAACTGAAGAAATGCTACAGGTATTTCTTCCGCTGTCATTCTGTGATGCTTTGTAGTAGATTAACTCAAGTCTGCATCACAAGAATTAAGAATGAACACAGTCCCTTTCCATACTTCTCTCCAGAAAGTGCTGCATATTAACAGAAAATATTGCAGACAAACCACAGTTCTATTCATTCTGCAGTATTTGAACCAGTGTCTAGGAAAGAAAAAAAGAAAGTGTGAGTAATACATACCCCGTTACAGCTGAGTACAAATTAAAGAGAACCAATACCATTCCCTAATACCTTCCCCAAGCTCAAAAGCTTTCCCCAGGCATTTAGGAACATGTTCTGTACCTCCTCGGTTCCCTCCACGGCTGTCAATGCGATGCATCAACTGCTTGTGCTGTTTCTCTTCAGTTAGCAAGATCGAAGAGAGCCAGCACAAAACCTCAAGGTTGTGCGCACGCATTATTTGCTATTAAGGCATTAAAAATATAAGAAGCTCTGCTCTAACTTGTAGTGATACACAAACACTTAGAGCAGTTAGCCACAAGCACATCTGGCTAAATCACACGATCTACTAAAGAGAGAGGGTTTTGCGCATCCAGTAGCGTAAGCTCCTATGGAGTATGGGATATAGTTTATTATGCATTTTGAAATAGATGCAAGAATAAGCATAAAACAACTGAGAGCAATTCTCTGTTCTGAACTTTTGTCAGAAGTGCCAATTAATACCAGTGCAACTTCTGGTTTTACTGCCATTACTGCTTTCTTGTTCACAGAGCGATGGAAAAAATACCTAACTTGGATACGGAGAGAGACAAGTCAGAGTTTACTACTTTCCTTCAGCAAGTCAACTTCTTGAGGGGAAAAAAAGGCTGCACTGTTAATAGCAACTTTAAGTCACACAGTTCTTAAATCTTATCTGCACACTTTATCAAGAGTGAAAACGATATAATACTTGCAAAGTAAGGCTTCCTCTACTAGCTGTAATCAGCATACAAAAAATAAACAGAGTAAGATTATATGCTTGGCTAATACCAGAAGTTGAGCAAACAAATTGTGTCAACTCTTTAGAATTGCAACTTGAAGTGACCACCGTAATCATGCCAGGATCAGGAAGCCACGAACAACCCGTTTCAGAGGTCTAGGGTATATTTAAACAAAGCCTTTTCCATTCTCAGTTATTTCTTTCAGCATCGCTCCCTGAAGATGAAACAAGTGGCACCATTTCACACATCTTTAGCGATATTCTGCCACATTGATGGTTTTTAAAAGTTACAAACCAGCTTGCCACAAAAGTCACTACATGACTTTTTCCAGTAGAGAATTTCAAGGAACACTGACAACAGTAATCCAGTCAAGCAGACATGGGAGATAAACTCCCGTATACATACAGTGGGCCTGTTGAGCAATATATAAATCTTAGAATATGATTTGCAAATGCCAGCATAAGCTTGTCATGTGCTTGGGTCCCCTACTATCAAACCCAGCAAACAGCCTAGACAGTTTTCTCGGACAATTGCTCGCTCAGACTGATGAAGCACTCCTTGAATTCAGTAAAGCATGGTGCTGTCCTAACAAACAGGTTAATAACAGAAAAACCACCACAGAAACATTCAGTTAAGATTACTTCTGGCTTTCTAATTGCTCTTGTAGTAGGTACTTCCCAACAACAGGTGTACAGCAGTCTCTGACACATTCCTATCTCAGCGCTTATGAGTTAGGAAAGCACTTAGCTTGCTTTTGTTTCATTTCTCATCATATGTAAAAGGGAGCGCAGAGCCCTGCTTTTGCCCAAATAATTCAATCAATCTAGTTTTAATCAGACATTGACTCAAAGCTTGCTATAAATGACCAAGTCTTGTGTCTCAGCTTATACATATCATATTCCATACTTACTTTTTCCGTCACATGCTACAATTTTCACTTTATCCACTTTGACAAGTTCAGTGACCTCCCTAAATTCAACATCATTCAGTACAAATGTCCATACGTTGTCACAGAACCTGTATGTATTCAGAGACCCCTTTAAAAAGACAAGAGACATTTTCTATAGGATGCATCCCAAAAGTAACACAAAATACGTTTACTATCTACTGAAGCACGTACCTCCTAGAACTAGGTTTGCCATAAAGCTAGTTGTGAATGTGAATGCACACAAACTTGGCAAGCAAGCAATTCTGAAGAAGACTGAAGTTTAAATGCCCTCCAGTGGCTGAAATTTTCAAGACCATGTAGTGACACTATAGTATATCCAATGGGAAGCACCACAGGTACGCTAAGAAGTTTTATAACTTGACTAATGTTTATAAAAGATCAGTATCAGAAAATATTTCTTAAAACATGGACTGTAAGAAAAATCAGTTACAATTCTGTGATTTTTTAAATAAAGCAATTATTTAAATAAAAAAAAAAAAACATCAGAAAACTGACCTATGTGACATAAAGAGGCATCCCTCATGTTCAATATACTACTGAGGATGTTGATATGTAAATCTTTCAGCCTTCATCTTCATGTATTTCAAACTGATACTCTTGAAATTAAGTTCTAAGTAACATTTTTAAAATGTATCCACTAAACACATTCTGAACAGTTTTCTATACCATGTTACATACACAAAGCAAGTTAGTGTGTTAGAGAAAAGAAGTTATGCTCTTTTTAACACATCTACACGGTTTAAAAATCTAAAATCTTACGAGCTCACTTCATTAATGCGTTCTGCACAGACTGTAGAGGAAGCATTAGGATGTAAGTTAACAGGACAACTGGTTTGGATTTTTTTTTCCGCAAAATTACAATCAAGTTGACAATTAAGAATTTGCTGGCTATTTGACATTAATTAGGGTGACTGGCTGAGAAAAAAAAAAACAAAAACCAAACTTTTCTATGATACCTACAGAAAATAGCTACAAAATGTTATCTTACCCGGAAATTGACTCTGTTCCTGACTCGTTGTGCCAGTGCTGAATTTATAGCTTTATCAAACTGAAGTAGCACCTGAAGGGCCAGCTGAGGCGTGATTTGCTGTGACTAAGGTAGTTAAAAAAAAAAAAAAGTTTTGAGCTGTTTCAAAGTAAACTCAAACATGCAGTAAAAGTTAAAAACTTGAAAACAAAGTTCACATGAAGCAGATGTCTAGAACAAGTATTATGTTCTTGGGTTTACTTCCTTTTCCTGTTTTAACTCTGAGAGAAGAAATGATGGGCAAACGCGGGGGTTTTTTTTGTGCTATGCGGAGATTTCTTCCGATAAATATTCACCGGAAACAACCAGAAGAGCAAGAAATCGGTCACAGCATTCAGATTAATCTGGATATTCGTTTACTGGGCCATGCAACAGGGGATTAGGCCACTTCTTACATAAAACATTTTTCCTTTGTCTAGAATGTTACGAAAAAACCCTTCCCACGTGAATGGAGCACCAGTAGCTTTTGGTTTCGGTCAGTAAGGTTTCCAAACAGTGGGTGTAAGCGCCCTGACAGAGCGAGCACAGAGCCGTTTCCGTAAGCGCCCTCTCTCTTTTCGGCAGCGCAATCGCCCCGTCCCGAGCGCCGCAGGCACCTGAATGAGCTCGTCCAGGCTCTCCTGCAGGCTGTTCCCCAGCGTGGTGTTCCTGTACAGCTGGTACGCCATGGCTCGCCGGGCCGGCCGCCGCCCACCTCCTCGCTCTCCTTTATTCGAAATAAATTAAATCAATCTCTCAAACCCACCGCAGAGCCCTCAGCGTACGACGCACAGCAAGAGCAAACAGAATTTAAAAAGCCGTTCCGCCGACGCTGCCCGCGAATCCAGAGCACAAAGCGAGCGGGCGCGGCGGCACAGGCGGGCGGAGGCCGGCAGGCCCGTGTGCCCGACCGGCCGGCACCGGCGCGCCGGGACAGGGCCGCCTTTGTTCGCCGCCCGGTCGGCCTCCTCCTCCTCCTCCTCCCCGGCCCGCAGCCCGCTCGGCGCAGCCGCTTCGGGAACCCCAGGCCAGCGCCGGGGGCTGACCGGCCTGGCGGCTCCCTCACCGCCCACCCGCCGCCCCGGCCCAGGCCCGAGGAGCCAGTGCAGGGATCGCCGCCCGGCTGGGCCCTGCCTTGGGGCTCCCGCTGGGGGCACCCCCCGCCTCACCCGCTCCGAGCGGCCGGAAGAGCTGCGGGCCCCTCCTCGGCCGCCCCGTGGCCCGGAAGCGGAACGGCGAGCGCGGCGGGGCCCGGCCCCCTCCCGCAGAGCCCGCGGGAGCCGCGGAGCCGAGGGGTGAACCCGTTCTCCTCTCGCGTCGTGCTCCGCTCCATACCAACGGCCTCACGCCTTCCGCTGTTCGCTCCCAAATAACTTAAATTTCACCGCGACTAGTGACCGCAGGGCTTCGGGAACCACATTTCAATTAATGCGAGAGGGAGGTGGTGCAACACAACCCCCCCCGACGCTCAGCAGCGTACCCCTAAGCAGTAAAACAAACCCATTCAGGCCTTTTCAAAGGTATTTATTGCTTACAGCATTTACTGTTTTCCTAAAGAAAAAGCTTCCCGGAAGTATTAACGGCACAGGCAGCAATGTGTTTATCGCATTACTCCACAACACCTTGGAACACAAACAGAAAACAGAAGCTCATTTAAAAAGAAAGGATCATAATATTCTTAAGAGGTAGGTGAAGAGTTTGGTATTTACAGTCTTATATTGAAGGGGCAAAGGAGAATAGTCATATCTGTGAAGAACAGTCAGTTCAAGCCAGTTGTATCATTATGACTCACAACGTATGTTTTTGCATGATTACTGCAGCTTCATTTTGTTGAACACTGCACATGTCCCAAATCACACACACGAAACGTTTATTGGTACTAACAGACACTGTCTGAACCCTTCTGTCTACCATTCAGCTGGTACAGCGCCCTACTGCTCGGGCTCTTCTTCCTCAGAAAAAGGCTTTGTTCAGGTGACTGAATAAGAAACACTGCAGATCTGCAGCAGCCACAGGGAAAGTAAGCATCTGTCTTCCATGACTATTTTTTAATTATTAACCCGCAATTCTGTATCACCAATATTAACTGGCAGCTGAGCAAGCTAGAGGAAGGAGCATGGTAAGATAAGGACGTGACTTTCTGAAAACACTCCAGTAGCTTCTCCTCAGATCATTTTCAATATAAAGAAAAAAAAAACATCAGTATGCTTGATACAGAGTAGTCTGGGCAGTCCAAACTGAAGAAAAAAAAAAAAAAAAAAAGAGATCTAGTTTAGCAAAGAATAGCTTTTCATTTCACTGATCTCAGTCATCCTTGAAGGAAATTATGAAAAACTGTAACACAACTGGACGCTCTTCACTTCACAAATGCCCTTCTTTCCTGTTGGCTCAATATAGAGAACAAAATGTGATAAGGGAAACAGTGTAGTTCAACTTACAATTCTGAAGCTAGGAAAGCTGCAAAATGCATCTTTCAGAATATGAATATTTAAATATTTCTTATATTTCAGAGTGCTACTCTGACTAAAACCAGGTATCCTTAAAAAGTAAAATTAAAGCACTTATTTCAAGCGTCTCCGGCAACCAGTCAGTGAAACAAATCCTCTAGAGAATGACCTGCATCCACAAGGATTGAATATGAGTTTTCACTGAAAGCTTTAAGACTTCTGCGGTTACAAAAAGCACGCAAGCTGTTATCCCTCTCCCTTTTCTGAGGGAGAGTGGAATGACTTGAGAATGAGCCATCCCCACAGACAACAGCTTTTGATAAGAGAGGCACTGAAGCCATCTTTCTACACAGTAAACACCGTACAAATCCATAGGATACGCCGACAAAAGTTTGACACTGGGAAAAATACCATTTCCACCAGGAAACTTACTTCTTTGTGACAGATTTAGTTTAGGAAGCGCCCACTCACAACACAGTTCCATGATTTTCTGTTACCTACAGATAGCTCGGTAGATGACATCAGGGAGGCTGACATATGACTAGGCACGATGCCACCCTCTCCTCATTATGACACACTCTGAGGTCATTTCATAAGAAATTGCCTTACCACCAACATGCAATCTAATCTTGAAGTCCGGCACAAATTAACTGTTGAGAGGTTTTAAGCCGTCATCAGAGCACTTCGGTGCACCATGCAAGTTGCTGAAACATGCAAACAAATACAAGCTATATACTAATTGTGTGCAATTCCAAATATAACTGCTGTTTCTCAGTACAAAGATCCTCACAGCCAGAAGTACTGTTCTTCACTTGTTCACTGAAAATAAAGGAAAAAAAATATGCTGAACTGCACTGTTATGAACAAGGCTACATATTATTCTAACTAGTTCTAAGCTTTCTGGAACCAAAATTTCTCCATCATCTCAAAATCTGCAAGACCTTAGCTTCAGCACCAACTTCTCAATTTTATCATCTCAAAACCTCAAAGATCGCAGCTTCAGCACCAAATCCTTATACATCCCTCTCCATTCCTTTCCAACAGAATATGGCTTTGCCATACTACGCAGAACATGAGGAACATTCAAGTAATCTAGAGTCTACTCACATCAGTTTTTAATGAGACTTTCTCCAGAACACCTTTGCCACTTCTGAACTCTTACCCTGTTGCAGAAAGCAGTTTACAAAATGTCACATCCACACACAGAGAGGCCGCTGGCCCAAACATCGCTCTTTCAGCTGCACACAGTAATAACAAAAGATAACTAACATGTGATTACCACATATATATAAACAAACTGATGAGACCTCCAAGTCAAAGGTAAATTAGTGACTCATAAAATTACCCTTTCCTGACAGGGCTCAAACTGTATTCTAGCAACATCAGTTTTATTTTTAGAAGGAAGTGCCACTGAAAGGCGATTTCCCTACAATACTGATCTTACCACAAAGTTATTCAGGTTTTGAAATAACTTTTATTAAAGTATGATAGTCCAACTTTTCAGGTTTTAAAATATTAAAATATATTAAGTTATTTTATAGATTCAATAAAGATAAGTTCAACCAAAAGTTACCCATTTGTGTTCAAGATAGTTTTGGGACTTACTTTGTTTTTTTTTGTAAACATCCACCTCACCATTAAACGAGCTGCAAAAGGTCACAGGGGAATAATCCTCCAGTATACTTGTTTCTCAAACTGCATATCTGAACTGTTGTGCTGTATATTCATTCATTAGAACTTATCCTAGGGAGATAAACCATTAGGTAAGCACATACACGTTTCCAAAAGAAACAGTACTACTGCAGCATGAAACCGTAGAATCGCTCAGCCAGCAGGAAAGGCAACGAGCGCAACCCCATCATTTGACAGCACGGCTATACAGAGGATAGGCTACTTTATACTGCGCTGTACACATACGAAACAACAGGATGGATAGAACTACAATCCTTCCACTAATAATATGATTTCATTGAGAACACTTTTTTTGATTTGGAAAAACTTGAAATGGGATGATCAGAATGCTTAGTATCTAGCGTAGGACCACAGAGAATCAGTAAAAAACAGGACTGTTTACAGGTTTGCGTGTTCATACGCACTGCACTGGGAAAGTACCAGAAATAAACAGGCTGTACACGTCCCGTTTACTGACTGGAACTTTACATTAATCTGGGTCAACATTGATATTGAAGCAGGAGATAAGCGGGAACAGTTTCTTTGGGGCTGTTTTGGTTTCTGCTTTCAGACAGAGATCCAAACCCAATGAAACAGATGCAAGGCAACTGACATTAGCATTGCCTGTTGAAAGAGAACATCCCGCATATTAGTCTCTTCGAAACTGGGATGGAGAAGCTACTGTAACAAAAATACCTACATCTTGAGAGGAAAGTCTGAATTGCAAGACTTAAACTCCCGGAGACACAGGCAATTTGCTCTCACCTGACAGGAATATGCTCTTAGAGCCTACACATCTATCATTAGAGACAGCAGACTAATTAGGTTAATAAGTCTTGACTATGAAACCCTTGACTGGCACTCATCAGTATCAGGCAGTAATCAGTTGAACTCAAACTTTTTTTAAATAAGGAGAACAGTGCAACACTAACTTTTAATATAATTGAGAAATGGCATTTTTAACATTAAGACAAAACTGTGAGCACAATAAAAAACAAAAGTGAAGATTCCATGTGTTTGCTACAATAGTATATTGCTCAGCTCCTGAACTGATTTATTTGCATGCAGCTGTCCTTACAAGGGAACAGCAATGATCATCAAAATATGGTACAAACTTTTGCAAGCTATCAACCAGTGCATTACCATTGCCCTGATAAACCTCTAGACACGTGTCCAAGAACAGCTCTTACAGACACAAGTTTACTACCATTGTGGGGAGAAAAAAAAAAAAAAACCACCCGAAAAAAACCCCAACCCAGCCTTTAAATCTTCTTTTTTTTTTTGTTAAGTGAAATCAGAGCTGGTATCATGTGCCCATCCAAGACCTTTAGAAACAGGTGTTCCCTCTACAAGGACGCCACAGGTAGCACAGGGCTCCCCATACCTCTGCAAACAATTGGTATTATGGCTAGAATAGCTATGTAACTCCCAAGCGCTACGGAGCATGACCAGAGTTCCTACTGTGACAACCGATACTCATCCAGGAAGAACTGCCATGAACTAATTTCCTACCGGTAGCTGAGACAGCCTTGTTTACTGAAGCAGAATCTAAATCACAACTTAAATTGAGAAAGGTCTGATATCTTATAGTCAAACAGTTCAGCTTCTATTGCTGCTTCAGCTTAAACCCTTTGGCCAACAGACTGAAGATAACAGAACTGCAGGTCTGCACACTGAAAAGTGGACTAAAAGACACCAAAGCTCAAGCTCACTCTAGCGAGGTAAATGAGTACTGCTCGTATTGGGTATGTGAACAAAAATAAGGAAAGACTACATTGTGTGACTGTTAAAATCCAAACAAATTAAGGTTTCTGTGACAATGAAGAAATGCACTTGACCATTTACAGCAAAATAGATTTATACAATAACAAGAAGTAACTTATGGCCTTGTCCACCTGCAGATGAATTCCTTCAGCAGGTGCACACAATATATTGCTCAGTCATAAAAATATATATTATCTCTTTCCTTTAACATTTAGGTATATAAATATTTTACTGAAGAACATGCATCATTTAGATAAACAACCGCAAGAACATCCTCTGGAAACACAGGGTTCTTTGACATTTAGCAGTATAAAACGATTACATACACATAGCTATGAAAGTCAAGACAAACCGATACAGCAGTGAGCAGTCCGTTGTGTGCTAGTCCAAAGAAATGAAGCAGCTTTTGCAACAGATTATATCATATATACACACACAGAGAATGCATTGTTAATGGAGCAAGAATAGTATTGTTCCGTCTGCATATTCTTCAGTCTTGTTTGGACTCCAAACTTACTGATTACTTCTCTGCTCCTGTTTTCCATTCAGCTCTTGGTCAACTCTGCTTAGCAAAGAAAGCAGTAAAATTAAAACTTTATTAAGTAGTAGTTTAGTTCTCATATATTAAGCAAAACCTATCAGTCTTAACAGAAAATACAAAGTTTTTACATGAAAAAAGTTTTAGTAAGTATTAAGATTTTTATTAAATGCTTTCACAACAATGCTCTTAAAAAAAAAAAATCTATTTTCCTACCTTCCCCTAGAAATTAATTAAAATGGTTAAGATACCATTTAAGTAACTACAGCATTCAAAAGAAGCATTTGAAAAGTGCAAGTGAAGATTGACTATAGAAGAAAAAAAAGCAGGTTCCGTGCTTTCACTAATGAATGCAAGCAGGAATACAAATTCACAGGTAACAATACCATCAAGCACTACTGCTTTGATTAATTCACACACTGCAGAATAAGCAGTGAATAACCTTTAATGTTACAGCAATTAAGCCGAGAAGGTAACAGCACTGGTTGAACCAACAAAAGTTAACTGGCTCCTTAACTGCAATATTTTCACTATTAAGTTCAAAGACCCTTGTAATTACCCAGGACAAATTCACTATTGTGCTGCTAAAACTGGGTGGGTTTTTTAATTTCTTTTTTATTTATACATCTGCCTTGGGACCAGCAAATAAAATGTTGCTTTGCAGAAACCAGTGGATACCTGGCAGTCCTGCACAAGATGTACTTTTCATCTTTAACGTAAGAACAAGCTACAGTCCTAACCATATTTTCTGGACAACAAGTTGTGCACGGAGGTAGATTAATTTTAAAACCAACAGCAATTCTAAAGTGAGAGAAGCTAAGGCCAACAACCTAACTGCCTAACCTGCCTGTCCAGTCTCTCAAACAATAGCCAGCCAGTTTTTCAAAATGATAAACACAATGCTCTTCTAGGCCATGAACCCATTAAAAAGGGGGGTTGTTTGTTTTGGTGTTTTTGTTTGGTTTTTGTGGAGGTTTTGTTGTTGTTGTTGTTTGGTTTGTTTTGGTTGTGTTTATTTTTTTTTTGGCAGCTGTAAGAACTGAACCTAGTCTATAAGGATCCAACAGGTCTGCAGCGGTGGGGTCTAGAAGCAACAGTCCCCATCCAGTATCTGTTCACCCGCACAGTATGCAGCTGCAACTTAACCCTGTCCTCACTGCAGTGTCTTAGGAAAGGATGTTTTGACGTGACTTGCAGGACTTATCACAGGAAGTGTAAGAAAATACAGTAAACTAATGCAAACCAGCTATGCATAAACGTACAGCTGACAATATAAATCCACAGAAGTCTACAATATCCTAGCTTCCAAAGTGACTCACTCACAGCCAAAGAATTCCTACTGCCATCCTCAACACATTTAGGAGCTAAACTTCAACACATCTCCTTTCTCCAATTAGAATAAGTAATGCCAACAACTGCTTTCAACCCAATTAAAGTCTCAGTATAAAATAGTGCCTGTGA
Source organism: Chlamydotis macqueenii (assembly GCF_036417535.1). Lineage (NCBI taxonomy): Eukaryota > Metazoa > Chordata > Aves > Otidiformes > Otididae > Chlamydotis > Chlamydotis macqueenii. Next base: position 20,188,839 of record NC_141567.1, on the reverse strand, counting down.
TCTCTCCTGTGTACTTAAGTTTCACTTTGGAACATACGACGTTTTACAGAAGTGATGGTAGTATAACCAATGATACTGACAAGGACACTAAGAAGTGCTTGCCATACTGGAGATTTTTAAGTTTTTATATTACTGTCAAATGTTTCAGGTTTGCATCCTGAATACAATGGGTCTTGCAACAGAATTGGGCCAAATTATGCACACTGGGGGGGAAAAAAAAATCAAGTACAACTGTTATTCAACATGTACTGAAAGGGTTTCTTGAATTTGACAAGCTTAGTACTTCAGATTATACGCTACAAGATTATCACTTCAGTGGAATAACTCCTAAAGCACGTTTAACACTTATCACTAGCTTTACCTGCTAGCTTTCAGAAAGAATTTAATTCCTTTTATGTTAATCTCTCAGTGTTCCTCTCTATGTCCATTACCCAGTTTAGACAATAAACCTCTCTCAATAGTTATGCACACACAGGAAGAGTAATAAAAAAAGCAAAGTTAGTAGCAAAACCTTTCAGTACATTTGTTAGTGACAGAGTGAAAAAAAAATAATGTTTCCATTCAAAAAATTTCATCAGCTGCTGGAATAGCTTGAATAGTTAGCAAGAGACTGAAAATGAAGGAAATGAGAGTCCAATGTTTATTAGCAAGGAACATAGGCACTGCAAATACAAACAGCACTAAAACCACTAATTTTGATTGTGTCTGTGCAAGTTAACAACTAAAGGTAGCGGGTATCAAAGATACAAAATACAATATTAGAACTTCTTCCAGAGTTGCATCTCTTGCTACTGCACAGCTACAGCTTCTCACCTAAAACCAGCTCTTCCTCCAGACATCACTTCTGGTTAGAAACAGTGAAACCTGACTTAATTGATTCACAGAGAAGCACTACTTTTGCCTCTTAACGATTCAGCTGAAAACTGAAGTATCCCCTTAAAAGAGAGCATCTCATGTACCAGTAATAGAGACTATTCATAAATATCTGTTTGAACACTCAGGGTGAGTTCTTTTAGATGATACACTGTACTTGCAGGCATAGAAACTTAGTCACTAGTGCATGTTTATATTTACAAATCCTTATTCCTTTTCGCAAGCCAATCAACTGGGAGTTAGTTGCAGTGCAAATCATCTTATCTAGATGCAACCCTAATCAAAATATGAATATACCTTTTCTGTTTCTTTCTAAACTTTTCTTCTTCATACCTTTGTGAGGAAAAGTTTGATTTCAGTAAACACAACATATGAAGGCCAAATTCAACAAAAGCTGCAAACTCTGTCAGTATCAGTATCAATACAGTTTGTAGAAACATACCAAGTTTTTAAACTGATATCATCAAGAAAAAATACATTGTAGCTCCAACATTTATAAGTATTAAACAAGAAACATGAAGATTTAGTCACTATACCAATTTCATACAATTTCATGTACAGTGGTAACATCCATCCCTAAAGTCTGTATTCATAACAATTTGAAGCCAGATATGATCTTTCACAGATGTCTGAGAATTAACTCCAGAAGTCAACCAAGTTTAGCCTTTGCAGAACAGTTAAAGGTTCATCAATACAGAAAGGAGTCTTTCAACACTTGGAATGATAGTCTGAATATTCGTAACATATCCTTCAAAAGCCCCAATAAAAACAGATAGATATATATATATATATTCTGAAGATAGCAGAAGGCTGCTTCAGCATTGTCATGTCCTTCCTCCTTTCCTCCCTGCCCCAAGAAAACAGCGTTTTCCCTACTGTATAAAAAGTTACGTTATGCAACTGGTACCAGCTGAATGTTTACTGCAATAACCAGCAATCTGCAGGGGTGGTGGGGTGGAATTTGTTCATTTGTCCAACCTGACTGTGCCCCTCTGTCCACACAGTGAGACTACGCTATCTTTCCTTACTGAGTTCCCAGTTTGTGATCATCTATCGTGACACACACTCTACAGGTTTGGCATGTTATACTCTCTAATAGGCTGATCAATTTATCATCACAATTGTTAGTATTTTCATCTGGCTTTAAGACCTAAGTTTATGATTTACACTCTATTACTGCACCCACACATGCTATCAACAACAGGATCATCACTGCATTTTGAGAGCAGAGTTGTGCTGACGTTAAAACGGATATAGATATCTGGAGGAAAGGAAAAGGAGAAAGCCAAGGACATTAATGCTGCCTTCACCTCTTCACCAAAGTAATTTTAGAACTGTTATGGGTAGAGATTTAGGATTTTTCCACCACAGCTCTCCTTTTAAGTGAAATCCCAATCCAAGTGATATTTCACCGCTTCACTTGTTCCACATTTTAGCATGAACACTGAAGATACTATACGTAATTTCAGTATCAACATGGCCAGAATTTCTCTCACAAGCCAGTTTAGTATACTAAGGGATAGAAGAACTGGGATGAGGCCTTGTCTCTAAAGACCAATTCACACACTGTAACTCTGTAATTACATATGATACTATTGTGAAAATCCCTCTACATCAACGTTTTGACCAATCCAAGCTACTGCGAACCAAACTGCAGTCAGCAACGTGATCAGACGTGGATACTCCTCCTAGAGATAGCAATGACCTGAGTTAAATTAAGTTTTATTAAATGCAAACTATTACATTCAAACCAATCATTGAATACAATATATACCAGTTCTAAAACATGGTCAGTGTAGAACATGTTTGAATAATAAAACGTACTGTTTTATGCATTCTGGGATGACAACGTATTCCATGGGGATGAGTTCAGCTAGTTCTGCCAGGGTAAAGACATACCTAATTTTTTGGCTGAATTTTGAGCTGTGGAAGAACAAATGTAAGGTACAGTTACAACTTAAAAATTTTTCAGTAGGTCAATATTAAAACAGTTTTTGAAGTTCACTTTAAACAGTTGTGAGGATTTTTTTTTTTTAAAGAAATAGCTTCCAGAGCATTACCTAATAAAAGGTTTTGTGATGGCCAGAAGTGTTCTGATGAACCAAGAAGGATGAACTATGATTAATGATTTCAGATTTTTCCTTAACCTGAAGGATTCAAACAGCAAACAATTACTAGAACAAAAAGGCAGCTTAACAAGAAGAGGTTTTTTAATATATAAAAAGTATGGTTTTGCACGCACAACTGTCACAAATCTAGTGTTCTGACATTCCATTAGAAATTACCATCATCATCACCACACAACTCTATAGTCAAAATTTAAGATGCAGTATCAGTTTTACAACAATGAGAAGGAAATAACATTTCAAAGTGAAGTTTCTTTGAATCTTTTTACACAGCTAATGAAGTGGTTCACGAAAGACCTCCTGTCCTTATTAGAGTATCATAGTAATACATGAAGTTTTAAGGATATTCTATGTGGTAACAGTATTCTACTACTACTATTTTTTTTTTTTTTAAGTGAAGAAAGAGGCCTGCCTGTAGCATTCCTCCACATTGTCTAGCTTAGGTTTTAATTAAGATTTAATTTGCTTAATTAAATCTTAACCAGTAGGTACCAGACACCACATTAAACAGTAGTTTTTCCTAAATATGTATATAATTCAGCATGTGAATACTGTAAGAAAACACTGCAGAGCTCCTTACCTTCTATCAATTTGCTGGTAACATTTCCTAAGCCAGCCTAAACTTGGCATTTTTCTCCTTGTTGTTGCTCCATTCAGGTAAACTATCATATAGTTCTCTGCTACTAACAGCTCTAAAGTGCCAATTACATATCTGCAGAGAGAAGCAAAGAAAACTTTCAAGTGAAGATCTGTGGATATTAAAGCAATTCCTAGTAGTGCTCAAATATATTTTAAAAATATAGAGTTGGCAACAGCGTTGAGCAACTCCCCCCCCAGAAGCACATGTAGTTGCTTTTCTATTTGTTACCTTTCCCTCGTCTGAAACATAAAAAGCTTCAATAAAAAGAGAGAGAAGTACTTGCCCTTACATTGAAGTGCCAAGTTTCACAGTGTGAAATTAAAACAGTACTCAGAGGATTACTTACTTAAATAGATTGTCCATTAGGTATCTGTAGTTAGGCTGGCTGCTTTCAGGCATAAAGCAAACAGCAAACACAACAATGGCATTTAACCCATCACCATAATAACCTAAAAACAAAGAAAAAAGCAGCAGTTGTGACAAAGGTGACTATACATTCACTACAGTTACACAAAGTCAAGCATTCAGTAAGATTTATCATTATTTACCTTAAAAAGATATACAAACATCTATTCTATATGGATGAATTCATACAGTTAAAGTAAACCTCAAGATTTCTTTTTCAAGTTTGTCTACTTCTAAAGAAATAGCTGAAGTTGATGCAAATAAACTGCTGTACCTACAATCAACATCTCAATACAAAGTCTCGATATATTTAATAACATTTTATATAGTCAACTCTTCTTCCAATCTAAACTCCAGGAACTGTTGTGCAGAGTCATTAAATTGATTTACGCCTTAGTAGATCTACAGGTAATGCTTGCCACACACCTAAACCCCAAAAAATTACACCGGTAGCACTGACACCGTAGAACGGATAAGCACATCTTATTACACATATGCATGTTAGCAGCTTCATCTGAACACGCGTACATTTTGGAACTTCAGTTTAATGGGGAAAAAACAGGAGATCAACCATATGCCTTAATACTGCAACAAATGAATCATCACATGAGCATTCCTGTGCCACTCCAACCCAGCTTAAAGAAGTTTCTCAAGAGTTCGCCTCTGCACATCACTGATCCTTACCACCATGACTGATAACTTTTTTATACGGTTCAATTGCCTTCATGTCCACCCTATGGTCCTGTTCTCCAATCCTAAACATTCGCCAGCGTCGGCCATCATCCTTCTCCTCTGTTGCAGTGTATTCAGTGAGTGATCCTTTCCTAATTACATCAGTAGTTTTTGGTTTTGGAAGATCATCTGCCAAAGTCAAAACATGTTCAAGATCCATTATGAATACTATCTACAGTGACAATCAATTACAGCACAGGTTAACCACTTTGCTATTTAATCTATTTTAATATTCTTCAGCCAGTCAGACATTCTATCTGACATAGTTCCTTCAGTCATTACAAAATAGGATCTCATGGGTGTCATATATATTTATTCAAAATACTCTACGTTGTCAGGTTTCCACTGACTAATTTTCAATGTTAAAATACATAACAAATTTCCATTCATGTAGGAAGCCTAATTAATTGTAGGCTTTGAGAACACAGACCTTGATGAATCTCACCAAAATAGACAAAGTGGTTAACACCAATGATAATTACTCAAGTTGCTTGATCACAGATTTACATAAAAGCATGATTTAAAACACTGACAGTATCTTGCAAGCAGACATGCAGGCAAATCTATTAGAAATTAAATCTAATTCACATGTGTGCAATCAATATATATGAAATTTATGGTGACAGCAATCTGTAAAGCAATTTGCTCCAATTAAATGATGATTCTTGACTTGGTTGCACAGACCTTACCCAAAGCGAGAAAAACCTACTGCAAGTTAGTTGTCTGTTCCCAAGATAAAGCTGTTAATTGAAACTATCCTTCCAGGAAAATGAAGGCAGCAGCATTAAAGGAAGAAAAGACAGAAACCCTTTTCAGCCACTTTCAAAAACAAGGCACAAACATCTGGAACATTTCCTTCACACCATTGCAAAACTAACCCTAGATACCTAATCTTCTTCAATAAAATGATGAAAATCCTTTTACACAGCTAAACCCACAGTCTGTTATGAAAATTCACCTGCAATATGTCTGTAGCTATTAAAAAACCCTTATTCTAAAGGGTGTTTCTTCCTCCATTTATAAGCTATCTTGGGATGAAGAATAGGTAGTGTTTAATACATAACAGTGAGAAGAGAGCTTCCTGATTACTCAGGAATTTAAATTATTTTATTTACAGAATTTAAAAAAAAACTAATTGAGTTGACATGTTTACTTAAAGACATTCTTACGTCACAGTCTACCAAAGTTAAAGACTTCATCTGTTTGACCAACAACAGTTCCTGGCTTACATAAAAGGGCCTTAATACATGATTAAACTGCAAGTTTACAACTTCTGCTTTAAATCCTACATAGAACTTTTATTGCAAGTAAAACTAGTTAGAACCTCCAGGTTTTGCCTATAAGAATAAGATTACATCTCTAGTAATTTCTTAAAATAAAGATAATTGCTAATGTGGCTATAGCTAAGTTAACTATCAAGTAATTTCAGAATTCCTTGACACAAAATAGAGGCTCTTCTACCACCTCCAGTCAATCCAGAAAACAGGCAAACTCTAAGGCTACTGACCTTTTGCTATTCTCACCACAATAAGATATGAGATCAGGTGTTACCCAGTATTTTTAGAAATACCATTCAGTCCTCCTTAAATACAAGGGCTTGCAATTCATCGATTTCCACCTAGCTAATCTAGAACCTGTATCCCTTCATATAGTTCACCTCTATTTAAAACTGAACTATAATACATGTAAAACACCTCTTTTTTTTTCCCCAGGTTGGTTCTTAAAAACATACTGCAACACAGAGGATTTCCCATTACTTGTAGTCTTACAGGCATTTAATGACATTCACCTAAGTTTACTCGGAGCTACAGCTATTATGCTGCCTGTTTGCTACTCATCAGTCGAGGTCTGATTTGCACTTTAAAACTTCATTGTGCCTATCTTCAGTTTCTAATCTAATTACTCCTTTTACGTTGTTCCTTTTGAAATATTCATAGTTATTTCCCACTTGAAAAACTGCTGACCTGCACATAAGAAAATAGAAATATTTTACGACATCAGACAAAAGTAACAAAATACTTACCTTCCCATTCAAACTCATTGCTGTTTTCTGAAGGAGTATCTAAATCGTCCAAATCAATCTCTCCACTCCCATCCAAGTCATCAGACAACACCGATTCCTCACTGCGATCCAAAGTTAAGCTGATATCTGGGGCCGCTAGTTTCTTCTTCACTTTGGCTCCATTGACTTCTGTATTTAAAAAAAGCAAATTATTTATTTTCAAAGCTAAAGTGAGTTTAATAAGCAGATAAAGAAGACAGAAAAGCACAGTGCCTTCTCAGAATACATTGTAAGTTAAGGCCATAATATACATGATGTATCTTTGGAATAAGAATTAAACACAGCATGAAAAGAACAGCACTTGGAGGTCAAAGTTCTCAAGTCCTCAAGAGCTTAAGTTTAGTCGACTGCACACACACTATGCTCACAGTGGTAGACCACCATACTCACTGCAGAAGAAAAATCTGAAGTGCTGCCATCACCTAAGCAACTACTGCCCACGCTAGCTGTGTCAAAGTGTTCTAGGTAAGATTCTAGATACACTAAGTCTTACAAATAGCGCAATAGGTTCTGACTGGACATGGGGAAACATAACCCCCATTTTCAAAAAGTGAAACAAGGAAGACCTGGGAAACTACAGGCAATGTTCTTACAAGGCCACAAAGTGGAGTGAAACTAAGATAGGCCCTAACTGATGCACAGGAGCCAAATGATGACCCAAGATTTTAAGACAGGTCAGGAAGTGAGTTCAATAATTCATTTTTGTCCAGTATTACCTGGATAGCTCTGTTCACGGGGAGGACGAAGAGTCTCATTTTATTCCAAAACTCTTTTCTTTCTAGACAAGATGTTTATAATACCCTTCATATATAAAAATATCATTTATAATGCTGTTTCCTCAAGCCTGACTAAAAAAAAAAAAAAAAAACAAAAAAAAACCAAACACCAAACCAGAAAACTATCCCAAACCAAAACGGAGCTTTAAAAGAGCCATCTAAGTAGGAAGCAGTGAGCTTGTCTGGAGTGGAATGTTCTTACCAGCTTCAACTTCTGTTCCAGCTGCAGCCAATATATCTGACTCAACAGGATCATCCTCTGGCAGGGGCCTGGTGCACAAAGTAGAAACCATTGTAACAAAACTAGTTTCTTCTTTTTAAAATAGCCAACTAAATGCCAGATACTTAGACTCATGCAGTGCTAAAAAAAATACTGTAGGATAGTACTGAACTAGATTTACTTATATCGTAAGTTCAAGCTTTCAGCAAACAAAGCACCAAAATAGCAGAAAATTCCTTTACAGCATTCAAGTGACCTCCTGCTGATGTGACAAATGTCAAGCTACTGCTTTCTAGCAGTGTGTCATCCTTAAGAAAACTTGCCATATTCTTGCTTGAGAAAATTTGACATTAAATACAGTACAGAAGTACTTCAGTCATGTTATTGTAGAATGCCTCTGAAGTCAGTTGTTTTAGTTTCTTTGTAGGCCCAAGCAGAAATGTTGCTTAATGAAACATTTGGGCCTTCAGACACTGGTAATAATATACAAACAATGTAGTTTCAGAAGATTACCACAGAAAACAAACGAAGCCAAACTCAGAAATTTTCACTTTGGTAACACTGGAAGCTTCAACAGTGGCATTCCTATGTTTCTGAACTTACATCTCAGCACGAAGTGATCCCTTTCCAGACCATAAAGAAACCATTAGGAAACACACCGCAAAACCTTCTCAACACTACTATATTAATGGAAATCACTTCAAGATGATTACTGAGCGTTAGTTCACTAGGAAAATAAAGAGGTAGCTTATTCTCATGTTAAGTATTTCATTTGAATTACTTTAAAAAAAAAATTTCAAAACCTTGGAAAATCTTCATCTTGCCATTCTTCCTTAAACTCAACACCTTCCATTCTCCAGCCAACTTGAATTGCTAATAGACACTCCTGATCAGCAAGGACCTCTTGTCTTCAGGACAGTGGGCTAAAGAGGAGCTGCAGGAACGTAACAGAAGGTGCTAGTTCAATACTATTGTAACTCCCATACTTGAAACGCATCCTTTCATTTATCACCAAGTTGAAGTATTATGCAAGGGGTAAAAAAAAAAAAAAAAAACAACAACAACAAAAAAACCAACACACAAAAAAAACCACAAAAAAACCAACCCCAAAACCCAAACACCAGGGAAAAGTTTAAGGTTTTTTTTTTTTTTTTTAAAATACAAAACTGCTTACAGAACAGTTTATCATACAGTAATTTAGGTGGAAGGGATCTCATAGTCCAAAGCCCGGCTTGAGCAGGATCAACCTCAGTTAAAATCAAGTCCCTGAGCCATCTGATCCATCATTTAGGATTACACCAGTTCACTCCAAACTTGGAGAAACCCAACGGCTCTCTAGATTCTATAGGAGATATTCAGTAAGTGTATATTGAGGGAAAAAACCCAGATGGTCAGATCTAAAATACAACCCAGTTCTTAAAAAAACCCACCAAACACACACTTTAAAAATAATTATTTCAGAAAGCGTTTTCAGATAACTCACCCTGTGATGTCCAAGTCAAGCTGTGTTTTCTCAGGCTCACCCATCACCAGCAACAAGCAATCCCCAATAATGGAATATAATAAACCATTCTGCTGACATACAAGTCCAAACCAGCTGAAGCTCTTGGCTGCGTTGGCTCTAAGGATTGGCAGGAACAGGTAAACTTATCAGTGAAGATGTTAAGAAAAACAACACTAATCAAAACAGGAAACTGAATATTTTGAAATGCAAAGAAACAACTAACACAGAACACCAGCAAGTACAAAGCTTGAATGCAATTATACTGCTAATTAAGCCAGAGAGACCATTTACACGGCTAAAAAGAAACAAGTTACACTTACTGTTCGGTAGGATCACCTTCCACAACTGATCTCAACTTCTCTTCTCCTGATCTGATTACAACCACAGACTGATTTTAAAACGTCCTAAAAGAAGCTACACTACACAAGAGGATTCATAAAAAAAAATTTAAAAAATTAAAGACTTTTTTTTTTAAAACTGCAGTACCAGAGACAAATTAAACACTAATGACCAAAGTTTAAGCTTGTTTTACTGATATTTTCCTGCTTATCTCACCCAGGAAATTGAAATAAACTTTCTAGAAGATAGCAACCTAGTTCCTCTTAAGGGTCAGACTCTCCTTGTTTGAGCTGTTCAGCCCCTGCACTGCTCAGTAGCTAGCAGTATGTGCCTGTGCACACAATCTCCAAGAAGTCACCCCCAGCAATTGTCCTCCCAGCTCTCTCCTTCCTGTCTGTCCTTTTTAGCTCAACACTGTTTGGAATAGTTCCTTGCTGCTTGAATCATATTACTTTCCTCATGAAACGTCCTGTCTTTCATTAAGATGTCGATTTCCTCAGCATACAGTTTCTGCTGGGTACTAACCTGCTGAGTGTTTGCAACAATGGCTTAAATATTTGCTTGGAGATAAGATCATATTTTGATCAGTAGTAACAGTGATACGTGCATAAGTTCCTTATGCATTTGTTTCAGGACATTAAGATGAAGCATAAGAAGTTAAAGAAATTAAAACTGACAGTAGGAAAAAAAACAACCACAAACCAGCCCTATGACTGTGCTGATGACTATAAGATGCTGCTCCTGAGCTCGCCTGCACTGCCTTCACAACACAGTTACCACAAAACAGTTTAAAGCAGGGCTTTGCTCCAAGACTTGACCAGTTTTCTCACCACACTTCTGAAGAATACCAAACACCAAGCAGCACCTACTAATTTCAGATGTACAGCATTTCAGTGCAGAAGCAATTCCGACCTGCGTGTATTTCATTCCATAAACCTGACACACTAATACAGGCACAGCGTTTCAAAGTTACTCACACTATAATCAATGTTTAAGACACTTTTCCAAAACACTTCTCACATGACTTACAGAATTCTCAGCAGCAGCTTCTCATTAAGGTAGATTTGAAAGCAACCATTCACTAAATACCACATAGTATAACTGGAAACAACTTACAAGGCAAGTTCCAAGTTCAACATCAGATAAGCTTGAATTTAGTTTTTCAGCATCCTACTTTACTTAACATGCAAAGTAGTTGTTTTGGATGCTTTGCCTTAAAGTCTCATGTACAAAAGCACTGTAATTTGTCAACTGGAAGAATGAGAAATTAAGGAGGAAGGGTAATCCCAGGAAAGTTAGGAGAGTGCCGACTTTAAAGTTAACTACTGAATAATTCTACATCACTAATACAAATGCTTGCAAAGAAGGGAAAAAACCTACTATTTTTGCTTACACAAACTAAAGCAGAGTTTAGAAGAGTCTTCCTACAGCTGCTGTGGTAGTGCTGACATCTTGTCTTTTTACTGTGTCAAAGTCTCTTTTTAATTCAGCTGTAAATTAAAGTCCTAAAAGCTTAACTTGAAAAACATAATATATTGTAATAACACAAGTGTTTATTAGTCATGTAAAAGAAAAACAATTAATTACCTGATACTAACACTCCTCCTCTTGGCCAACTCAAGAAGTTGTGGTTTCTGAACAGCAAGCCTGACCATTTTCACTCTCCATTGCCCATTACTTTCCATTTTACTTAAAGAAAGGGAACTGGAAGACTGGGAGCTAGCTGAAGCACATCTAGATGCAGGACCGCTGCGTGGTTCTGCTCTCTTACTGGAACCACTGGATTTTGGTGCTTATACTTGTAAGCATCTCAACAGGCAAGTTACAATATTACAAAAAGAAAAAAAGGTATCACAAGGGAACACATCACTTAAAACCCACTGCTCTTCCACAAAAGCTAACAAACGGATTTCCACTTCCAGAACACCAGGTTAAACCTACTTAAGTTTGCAGCTGAAGAGTATTACTGCTTGCACCAGAAGCCAAACATCAGTGTTCTCATCCTTTTCCTGGAAGAGGAGATAGTTTTCAGAGTTCTCTCATTAATACCGAGCTGGCTTAGTTGGTAGGTGCTGGAATACCAAACACAACAGTGTTAAGAAGCCTATTAGAAATTCCCTTTCTAAAAAATTTAGTTTAGAGCTAAAAGCTAAGACAGAGACCTTGATCTGTCCCAGGTACTTAAAAAAAAAAACAAACAAAAAAAGCAACCCACCAGAATGCATGAGGTCATTTTATTCATGAAGTGGAAGACTCCTTGCAAAATTTTTTTTTTTTTAAGGTTTTCACCCTTGACTTCTCAGAATACACAAATAAAGAGGAGTTACGCCTTTATATGGTCATATCTGCCTAGCCAATACAAAGACCTATATCCAGTCCCTGACCAGCAGCTCCGCGTTTGAAAGAGAATAAAGTTTATGTTGCAAGACAATTGCAATGATGAGCACACTACTGAACTATGCACCTGAGCTGCAAAGAACAGCATGCTGCCTCCATTTCAGAAAGCTGAAATCAACTTCAAGAAAAGATGAGCCTACTTTTTTCTACATTTCACCTTCAACATTTCAACAGAAACATTAACCGAGCATTAATTAATTCCACGTTCCATGCATTAAAGAGGTGCCTGTAAGAGTATTTTTCACATTTGATTTTACAGCAAGCCAGAAGAAACAGATATTTTCTGGTACACACATCCATGTGGCGTAGCTCACTGTAACTTCTAAATGTTTGTATAAACCCAGTAGCTTTTAGAATGCAGCCACACTAGCCACGACCGCAGGAAACACTTCCCAGGCGTGAAGATAGACATCCAAACTTTATCACTTGTAAGTCTGCATAATAAAGTGATGCAAAGACTTTAATTCATAACAAGACAATTCTTCATCTCTTTTTACTCCCTTCTTCAAAGCACAGATAATCACTCAGCTAAAAGACTAAGTTTTTGAACACGCCCTTGCTTTAATCTCTGAGGGTATGACTTCAATCTCCGCATCCAGAGCGACAGAAGAATCTGCATTTCTGAATCCCTGAGGTTCACTTAAAGGTAAACACTAGCTTTAGCTTGTCAGAGAACAGTCAGAGGTTATGCCCGGCCTAAACCCAATCGCTATTCCTTTGTAAGAGTCAGCTACGCACACAAGTTACCCGGACACAACCGACTGCTGCCCAGCGCGCTACCCCAAGGGCTGGAAACGAGCAGGCACCAGAAGGCAGCGCCGCCTCCTGAGCCGCAGCTCTGCCCCGCGCGGGACAGGGTCACCCCGCTCACACCCCCCCGCTCCCTGCGCGCCCGCGCAAGAGGCAGGCGAGCCCGGCCTCCGCAACCGCGGACAAACCCCAGCCCCGCCAGCGGGGCGCGCCTGAGGCTGGCGCGGCTCTGGCCCCGGGGCAGGGAAGGGGTTTTCAACTTTTAACACCGACGTGCCCAAAGCTTCCCCCCACCCCCCCCACCCCCGCCGCCGCCCGGGGAGCGCCGCGGCCTGGCAGCGGCTCTTCCGCCCGAGCACCGCCCCGGCAGGGCCCGGCGCAGCCTCGCGCCGAGCTCAATGCTCCCGCTTCGCCCCTACCACCGCCTCCGCGCCCCTACCTGGCGGGAGACGGACGGGGCGGGCGAGGGAAGGCGGACAGCGGGGGAGGGAACGGGCCGCGGCCTCGCCCCCGCCGCCGCGGAAACGGCCCGCCGCGCTGCGCGCCCCCGCTCACCCGGAAGCGGATACACCGCCGCACGCACATGACAGCCGCTCTCCGCGGGGCGGGCGGCGGCACTCAGCGCGCATGCGTAAAATAACGGCGCCGCCCGCCCTCTCTCCCCACCCCGGGCAGTTGGCGCGTGCGCAGTCTCTCGGCGCGCGGGGCGGGGCCGGCGCCGGTCTGAGGGGCGGAGGCGGCGGCGGGGCCGCGCCCTGCGCGCTCCTCCCGGGGCTCAGGGGCTCCGGCCGCCCACCCGGGAGCGCGGGCGGGAGCAGCCGTGCGGCTCGGCAGCTCTCAGCGGGAGGCGGTTAACGGCAGCTTCCCCCAGCCGTGGCGCGGGCAGCCGGTTGTCACGGGAAGGGTGACCGGGGCGGGCCGAGGCCTAGGCCGCGGCGAGCGGGAGGCGGGATGGAGCACAGGAAGGCCGCGCACAGAGCTCGGCGTGCTGGGCCCGGTACTGCAGGTGCTGGGGAAAGTACGAGACCAGTGTCGGGAGCCAGAGCGGAACCTTCTCTGCGAGGAAAAGGAGAACAGACCGTACCGGTATCACATACCGGCAAGGGAGCGGGAGCAGAGTTCTTGAGCAAAAAAAAACCCGAATCTCCACGTCATTTGAAATTACAGCTTCAGCTGTATAAATGAGGCAGCAACGGCATCCAAAATACAGCCTTTTGTGACGTAATGATATTTCATATGCACAACAGAAGCACAGGAAGTCCAGTAAATCTCATTTTAATCTTTTTCACATACTTAAGAACAGTAATGGTAGTCAGCATCGCTAGGAGGAGATCAAGATGGAAGGAAGGTTTTGGCTAAAATTAGGACTTGCCACCAACACATTGTTACAACACACAGCTACTAACTTGAGCACAGCTAAGCTGGTGCCCAAAGCTGAACGATGGAACAACAGCAGCCAAGCTTGGTTTGTTGTAGGGTACTGAAGGAACTTGGAATAAATGTGACAGATGTGGAGAAGAAGTGTAGAAAGAATCAAAAAACTATATAAAGGGGGCACAAAATGCATGAAGGAAAGCAGGAGAAAGAAAAATACCACTAAAGAACAGGAAGCACAGGCACCCGCAACCAGCAAAGATAAAATCTACGCATAACAGGAAAAAAAGGTAATTACAGAGGTAAATGAATTAGAGTACTGAAAATATATTTATAAGGAATTACTCTCATGCACAGCAAACAGCCTGAGGCTTGTAGGCATTACTGTAACATAAGTTTATCAGATAATAGTTACAAATGTAAGGCAAGAGGTAACTTAAGTATAAAGAAAGGGCGTGTAACTACTGGCAGGAGAAATACAGGAAAACAGGGAGGGGAAACAGCAAAAGGGAAAAAAATATTGTATCCTGCCACCTTTGATTATGTCACCATTTTTTGTTTGTGGAAGTAAGAGTGCCACAGAAGATGACCAGAGACCCATGCTTAAGGACATTATATTTTTCTGTCCGCTCCCAGCCGCACACCAAATTCGCTGTTTCTGGTGTGCCTACTTCAGAACTTCCTATGCCTGTAGCACCCCAGCTTTTAACAGAGAGGGTCTGATTTTCTGACTTTTCTGGCAAGTTTGTAAGGTAATTGCCTAGGTAGTGAAGACTGGCTGGCAAGAGATCCCAGCCTGCTGATTCTGAGTATCTGAACAGTTGGAATTATTCCAGAATCAGCTGGGTCTGAGCTGTGAAGATCAAGGGAGTCCGTGATTCCTAGAGGAGCACATTACATTACAGAAAAGATAAATTCCCTTTTATGGGTTGCTCAGTTAACATGGATCAAAACTTACCTATTAGTTATCTGATGCCTGAACACCCCTTATTTTACCAGCAAACTTAAGTTTGCAAAGTGTTGGAGTACAGATTTTCAGTCAGTACTGTTCTATTCTGGTTTAGATAAAGTAGAAAATGAGATTAAATTATGCTGTAGAGAATAATTTTATTACGCAGTAGATAATCTTCCTTGTCTTGCAACAGCAGTAATAAATAAAGGGCCACGATGACTGACTTATTATGTCAAAAGGTTGAAAGTTTTCCATCAAATTAATGTTCTAAGAAAAAATTAAGTCTCAAATACTTTTAATGCGTTTCTGCATGTGCTTCCATTGTTGATAAACTCAAAACTGTCTTCAAAAATGCACAAATGTCATCTGCAGGACACGCAACACCAAACTCGTGTCATGGTGGGCAGCAAAGGTCTGCAGTTTCCCGTCTCTTACACGGGGTGGCACGATGTAGCTGGAAATCTACCCGGTGTTCAAATGTAACACAGAAAACAAGCAAACAAGAGGTCACAGCCAACAACTAGGGAACGTTGAGTAATTCTATTTTTAAACATCAGACAATTGCAAATATAAGCAGATCCTCACATGAAAGGTTTACCAAGGAGAGCAAGCTTGAAGGAATAATGCTCTGTCGCATGAATTTTGTCTTCAACATGGGAAAAATCAACTTACACAAGTTCAGGGCTGAAATAATTTACAATCAACCTTTAAATAGAAAATAATCATCAAAAGCAGCAGAACACCAAAACATTCACCTTTTTTATGGTCTTTTCCTATTTTACTTATTAGAAAAATATTTTCTAGTAATCTAAAAAAAAAACCCCAAACCACTCGGCTAGATTAAAAATGCCCCCCTTTCAAGTCGTTCAGGGAACAGCTCGGAAATGTTGGAATTTTAGTCTGTCTCTGTGGGGTTGTATGTAGAGACGGCATTTGTAGAGAATTCCTCCTTGCCATTTTCCTTCCTTGCCACTTTTACAGAAAGTAAAATTACTGGGGTTTTTCCAACTTTATTTTGCCCTTTTTTTGATGATAAAGGTTTTTTTGCTGTGGTTCACCTCTGCTTTTGCAGTCCATGCACATAATTTGGCTCCCGTCACAGACACCTGTGGGTAGCAGCTTTCAGAGACGTGGACGTGAAGTAGGTAGCGCGTAATATTTTGCCTCACTTCTGATATTCCTGTCAGGTACATCATCACCTCTTTAAAGCCATTCTATTGTGATCAGCTGAGTTTCGTAGTTGCGTCCTCTTTGCATATCATGGGGTAAATTATTGAGCAGAAAGTGACCCTCACCACAGTCCTTCCCTGTCCCTGAGTACTTTCTCCCAAACCTCCCTGAGGAACTCCAGCTACAACCCATGATACTGTAGTGGACTACTTCTTCTTAAGCAGAATTGCACTTCACATCTCCTAGCACTCCTCCCTGATATTTTGCCTTTTTCTATCTCTGAACAAATATCTTGTTGAAAAGAATTTAAGGTCTACGTCAGGTCTAAGTGAAGATCTTGTGTTGAGATTTCAACTAGAGAAGTACAAAAATAGAAAGAAATGCGCATCTTTCGTAAGTCAAACCAAACCCCAGACCGTTGCCATTTCAAAGACATAGCTCTTACCTACATACAAAATCCATATGTGTATGTGCAATTTTCAGTTTTTAATATATTTTTCCTGTCGGAGAGCATCACAGTTGGTTGGTACAAAGAGCCATACTGAGAGAAAGTAAGAGCCGACTTGCTAGCCACGAGAGCCACATGCTAGCCATGTCTGCATTTGTATGTGGGGTGAGGGAGGATATAATGATTATTTTGTCATAGAAGATACTGGTGTTCTTCATTAGTATTTAAATAAGATTTCTGTATCAGCAAGTTAAAGGTGAAATATATTGCCATTAATACCGTATTTGCTAACTACTATGTTCTCAAGAAAAATAGATATTCATCCTAAATTTTAATCCCAATAACTGTGGGAATAATGTGGAAAAATAAAAGCAATAGGAGATGTCTTGCATCTGCCTTTTCCACTTAAATACTGTTAAGACAATTCCAGTGCACCAGTAGAAATGCAGACAAACGTGTGGCCGTATACTGTTAATTCACATTTCTGAAAGTGTCCCTGTCTCAGAAAAAGGAGATAGTCACACCTCGGTACAGCTCACTGCTGGTTTCTGAGGTTATTTTCTGCATAGGTATTTTTGACATGGTAAACACTCATACCTTACTGTGCCTTGTAAAAAAATGATCTTTGCCATTTGCAGTATCGGCTTAATGTCTACCATAATGCTGTGTTAATAATATTATTTTTATCATATTGTGGTCAGAATCCAATGTCAACTGTGAGTGAATCACACCAGGAAAATATCTATGTGTACTCAAAAAATCTGCAACTTCCTTCGCATGAAACTGTTCAGCTCTCAGTCTGCGTTTCTGTGTGTTCCCATGGTCAGGCTGTTATTCATACTTGCATGCGGTACGAATTCAGTGATACTTGGTTCAGCTCACTTCTTACAGTTTCTGAAAAAAACATGAAGTACCCTGTTACATGGGCAGAAGATATCTTTGCTGGTTGAGCTTGAGGGGAAAACTGGATACAATTATATATTCTTTTAATTATTCATGACTTGGGTCTGAAGTGAATGTGTATACGTTTTTCACTTATTCGCTTTATAAAATTCAAAACTAAGCCCAGAAGCAGTTTTATTCTTGGCAGTGTGACAAGTTTCCTTTCCTCAACAAACCAGTCAAAGGAATTGCTCCTCAGAGAGTTTGTCATCCTCGCGTATCCCAGCGAGTCGGGAGGGGAGCTGGCATTCATTACACCCCCCCTCACACGTGTGTGTGTGCACTCCCTCCCTCCCTCTCTCTCTCTCTCTCTTTCTCCCTTTCTTACTGTGACAACAAGCCCATCTCAGAGGACTGTGTTTGTATCTAGCATGTGGTTTCGTCTGTGTAGCTGATTTGCAGTTCATTACTCCAGAAAGCATTGCCCAGTTCTGGTAAGGACAGTATATCCATCCATATTCTGCTTATTCCGCCTCCTCTCCCTGGTGCAAGACAGTTTAGAGAGAGGGAATTTGCTCCGTTTTGCGGAACAGCTAGAGCAAAAGCAGTGCAGGAGCCAAAGCTGATGTAAACATACATTAGGAGATTGTTTGGATCTGGCCTGTCAGGCTGCTGGCAATGCACTGTGCTTCCTTGGGAGACATGCAAATTTATGGGACACAACTTGACATGATTAAGGCAATGCATACAGAAGAGGTAATTGCCCTTCAGCAAGAGAATGATGTCAAGAACCAATGATTCTTTACGTTCTTGGCAGTGCAGGTGCGATCACGAAATAAGGGACCTCTTGCAGGTTCATTATAATTTAGGTGTCGCGTTGGGTATTTTAAGCTCTTTTTTTCCAGCTTTTATGGTTGTATTACTGTTAGTTGTTTGTCTTGTAGGGGAACCTAAGGACAACGGTCGATTTGTAATCTTCAAAAGCTAAATCTGTATCTGCAGATACTGCGATAGCTTACAGTAGCTTGGTGAGTCTGGAGAAAACAAAAATAAAAAAACCAAACAACAACAAAAAGGAGGAGTTAAAATAATGCCACAGGGAGGCATCAACTTCTGCTGTTCACTCACAGCAGTGAGGTTCCTCACTTTGAAATTTAATTATCAGAGGCACTGACACTCCTCGTTGACAGACATGTGCTCAAAACTCATCCACATGCCTGAGTGGAGTCAGATTCGTCTTGTGCCAGGCTTAATGAGAAATTACTGATCACTACCTGGGAATCTGGGGGTAAGAACGGCTGAACTTAAGGTGAAAGACTCCATATCCTATTACTGCTCCCCTGAGCCAGCCTAGCAAATAGCTAACTGTAATACCTTAATTAACCATGTGTTAGAATCAACCTTATTCTCCCTTGCAAGCTGTACACATGGCTAATTACATTAGGTAAGCACACAAGAGCGCGAGGGAAGCAGGCGTTAGTGCTGTGGTGGGGCAGTTAGATTTCCCACTGTACTGCATGGCAGGGCAAGTCTGGCGGCACTGGGGCGATGTTTTTGAAATGGCACCCTTTAATTTAACGTTACCCTTCCAACCTCCTGGACAAAACAGGCACAATAGACAAAGGATTTGCATTTTGTCTTTGCATTCCTTTCCCCTGTTAAGTTTGGCAAAGGAAGAAACTAGTAGGAAAAGCACAAAGGGTGTAGCTCTGGAAGCTGTCATCTTTCATACGCCTGCTATCCAGAGAGCCTCCGACACAGGCGTTCTGCTGCTTTGAATGCTCATGAGCCCACGTGCCAGTACAGCCTCGCTGTGCTGGGAGCCCAGTGAGAGGAAAGTGCGGAGCGTGGAGTGTTCTGGCTGTGCACAGCTGGCACATGATTCATCAGGGACTCGCACCATCTGGTACAGATGAGAGTCTATCACGTTACACGGTGCCTTTATCAGAAACAGGGACTTGGAAGAACATCACAAAGCTATCATTAGTTTCCTGCTGCAAATTTAACTTTTGAACTACAAACCTCATATGGAGAAGCTGATCACTTCCAACAATCACGTTCTCCCATTTGTCCAATGCATAGTTGATAAATACTTGATTTGCTTGGTTTTGCTAGTTGGATAAAACCTTAACAAGTGTGTAACTTCTTGTGGTTTTTAAGATCTAACAAAATATAGTCCTGAAGTCCTTTTTAGAGCTAAAATGCTTCAGATTTGTTTTTTCCATCCCTCTCCATCAGCACATGATTTCTTTGACATTTCCTCTGCTGGTACCTGTCATGTTCTTTAAATTCATTTTTGGTTCACTGTTGCTTTATGTATTACATGCTATTTTTTGAGGTAATTCCCAGCTAAGCTTTCTCTGTCAGTCCCTCGCCCTTCATCTCTAAGCTTTTATTCAGTTAGAATACTCAGATTTCAGATTTTATCCCAGCCATTAATTTTAATTTTCAAACAGTATTTTTTGAAGATTAGCTAAATTAAATCATTTTTGCAATTAGTGTCAAATTAATCCATAATGGAAGGTATGTAACAGCAGAGATGGAGTCTTTCAGATTTTGACAGATACCCTCATTGGGTTTAATGTTTTGTATAATATCTCCTTCAGTGAGCAGAGCTCGCCTTGATGACTTCTTCCCTCACACCTAGGCTGCTGGCCACATAGAAATAATATCTTTGATTATGGGGAAAACTGGCTTTCTTTTTACATTTCTGAATTCTGAGAGGGAATCAGAGTTGGTAATCCTGATTATATTTAAAAACTTTTTTCACTGTTTTCAGGCCTTACCTCTGGCACTCGATAGCTGATGGTTGCTGAACCTCTATGGAGTATAATATACAAAGTCTTCCACAACAAAAAAAATAAAAATTAAAACTTGATTTCATCGAGATAGGTGAAAAAGAAGCTAAATGATCAGTTTAACCAGTGGAAACCAAGAAACAGTGTTGGCTACAGTGTTCCCTACAAAACAGTAATCTCCAGTAGGCAGGCTAGTGGAGAGAAGGAGGCTGAAGTGGGATAACAAAACCAGTCATCTCAGGATCACCTCTGGGATCAACAAGAGTTGGGTCCAAACGTACCTCGGTATCTTAGCACTTTGTCATTTAGACTGATTAAAACAAAAGGAAGCAAACCCACTGGTAGTTACATTAGGCTCATTTGAGTGTTTGGCTGTAGATACATCTGTGCCCAAAGTGCTTTAATTTGAGGTACCTGATTCTGAGCAGACGGTCAGCTCTGACCTGTGACTGAACTCCACTTGACTTTCTCCGATGATTAAGTGCTTACTTACTCTTGTTTGCACTGGGCCCTCAGACACGTTCATTTGCTAATACTTTTTTTTTTTTAAATAAACAGAGATATGGCTGTAATGGTTCATTTATTCTGGCATCACAAGGCATCACTTAAAATTAAGTGATTGCTTTAAGCCAAAACTTCTTTTTGTGCCTGATCTGGCCTATCTGATTTCAGTGACAGTTTTGTTCAAAGTAGTAGTGTGTCAAGAATTACTGTGATTCAGGAATAGACAAAGAATTTCTAAAAATTATCTCTGAAGTTTGTGAAGACAGGTAAGCAGTTCTACTGGGATAAAATTAGTTATTTATTGTTTACTAGTTTTGGATGAGCTTTCCTTGCGTGCTCTGTAAACATACTTTGGGCTTGGTCATATCCTACTAGTCTAGAAAAACTCTCACAGAATACTAGTAGAGCTGGTGAACCAAAAAAGTGCAAGAAACCAGACACCAAAAACCCCACCAAACTCCAAACATTAGCTGCTGTCATCTCAAGTCAACATATAAACTTTGAGATCCTAGGATTAAACACAGAGGACACGCATTGGTAAAAATTAAAGAACTGAAGTCCTTAAACTAGGGATAGTGAGACCTTCAGCAGGCAAACAAGATTTTACCTTTCTGCGTGCACGAGGGCCCCAATTTATGATCGATCTTGGCTGTTGAAGTTATCAAGCCTAGCTGCACCTTTCTGGCAGAGGATGCTGTGCTATGAGACAGGCTGCAGAACAAAACGTTGTCTACATCTTTTCTCCTACAGTTTACAGCCTGTCTTACCAGCACAAGTTGAAAGCTGTGGCAATTTAAAGTAAATTATTACATTGTTAGGTTAATGAGCAAAAGCTCTCTTTGCTGGCTGTTCCATGGAAGCAGTAACAGAACAAGTGGTCCTGATAACCACTCCTGAATTGGAGATAATGAGTCAAAACCTTTTGGATGCCTTTGAAATTAAGACTGACATATAGAAAATCTGTGTGTAATTTTCAGTTCTGCTCTTTTCATTACCTTGGCCAAGGAAGATCACAATCTAAGGTGTGGTTCCTTATTACTCCAATTCCTAAACAAACCAAGCAATCAGAACTTCTTCTATTAATATTCTCTGTAATATTTAAGCCCTTCAGTTTACTTAATGTTGAGCTGAATGTGTGAGCTCTGCAATGATTAATGAGATCTCTGAGAATGGGGATGTTTCCCTCAAATACCGTTGCCTTGTAAAGTTTGCACTTAAATGCTTCCAGAGGCGGAATTATCATTTGTGGGTAATCGATCTGTTCTCTCACAGATGTACTGTGGATCTCAAGTTCCATAGAAACAGGGGAGATAAGGAAGGGAGGTACAAGCGCAGTATTTTGTAGCTGCATGGTAACATATGAAACTAAATCAGTCCTGGTTTTTTGGCTAGAAAATTGGGAAGGAGGAAATGTTTCCTGAAAAACAGAACTGAAAATCCTTTGCATCACTGCTGTTCACTCTAGGGAAGGAAAAATAAATATTGATTTGGCTAGAGGTGGATCGTGTTACATTCATGGTCAAATAAAATGTGAAAAGCACTGTCACACATGACAATGTTGGGGCATCGTAGGCACCATAAGAAAATAAAAAGGCAGTAAGAGACATGTTTGTTGTGTCCCAGTCTTCAATTTATTCCCCAAGCACGCAAAAGATTTGAGCAAACCAGAAAGAGCCTTCTACAGTGGAGCAATCTAGAATATTGCCCTCAATTTCCAGCGCACTTGCCATCTGCTATTACTAAATATGACTCACGAAGATTAAAAAAAAAAACCCAAAATAATTTAGTCAGAGCTGTTGTCAAGTCACTATTTAATGTTACTTTTTGTATTTGCTGTGATAAGCACTAAAATTTCAACGCTCCTTGATAAATCATTGTTTAGCAATGTCTAGAGGGGCCAGTAAATGGTTTGAAATTGCCACAATGTAATAAATGGTTATTTGATAATGAATGAAATTGTTTGAAAATACTGTTAAAATGTCAAGTTTTAACATATAGAACATTAGTCAAAAGGAGTGCAAACATGGAAACCATAGTGACACTATAAATATACTGCAACAAATGCATTTATTTGTACAAGGCAAATAGTAGGTGCTGTATACAAACCGGTATAAATTGATATATGAAGTTAATTTCAATCTGTAAAAGTAATTGCATTGGTTTAACTTATTTAACTCTCCTTACAATAATATATATAGCAGAGCAAGAAAGTAAAGAAATAAATGATGATAAATAGATAAAATACATAGGAAACGGGAATTGTTTTCCAGTTTAATTATGCTGTCACATAAAATTATAACAGAAATACACTATGCCGACAAGAAGAATACATTAAAAACCCATTATGCTGTGCAGAGTTGGCTGGCTTTTGTTGCTGTTTATTCCATAAATAGCTTTTCATCTTTTCAACTATCATGAAAAGTTAAACTTTGTAGAAAAATACAGATGTGCAAAAAGGATGCTGGATGCCCTGCCAGTTGATGGTTAGCCCGTACCACCAAGCTGGGAAGCAAGAATGTCACACCTTTCTCTTCAAGAAAAGTCTGACCACATAGTAAAACTTGCAGGAAAAAAAATGCCCCCTCAGAATAAGCAATTTTCTTTTTTTTTTTCTTGGACACAACTCTAACTGGAGAGTTTTTGCGTGGCTGTAGTCTCTATATAACATGCTCACATATTGTGGTGATGGGAGACTCTTGTAACTACAGTAAGAGCAGGACTAACAAGCAGGCAAAATATTATAATAAAAGAGCATTTGTTTTTTTTCTTCTGAGCCAGATATTTGTGGTTTCAAACTGAAGTTCATCTTCTAATTTCTGATCAACAGCATTGATATTTTTCATCCATCTGCTTTCTGTGTCTTGGGCTGAAAACAAAATGACAGCTTCACCAGAGGCAGAAAGATGCATGTATCTCTGAAGGGGACTTGATTTTTCTTCACTATTTTTTTCAGAACAGTTGAAGCTTGGTTTGCCTGAAAATAGTTATCTGCTTAGAATATAGGTAAAGAACACTACAGTGCTGTGGTTAGTGCTAATAATATGGCTGCGTTATTTTGACCTCCCAATTGTAACATAAATCTTGCTGTGTTTTTAAACTTTGGCAACTTCAAAGCTGTGTGATTAAGTCGGAGCTGGTGCTTTACTTAAGTAAAAAAAAAAAAAAAAAAAGTTACTCTTTAGGGTTCCAGTAAAAATCTGAAAAATATGATTCTTCAGAGACTTCAAATTCAGAGGAAAATTTTTATACAGATTTTGCTAATTTAAAAAATCTTACTATTTTAAACCCACTTTATAAATCTTTAGCATCTGATTGATGGATGAGGTTTGATCAGTGAGAATAAGAAATACCTGTGAGAGAATACTATGTGCAGACTGAAATCCCAAAAGATAAGGCAGCTTCCTGTGTAAGATTGGATTTAGGTCATCAAAGATATTCCTAGCACTTGTCATACTTGAATAAATTAAATGAATGGACTTGCTCCAAAACTTTATTCCAGCTCTTTAAAATTATGTGTGTGCTGTAAGAATGATTTTTTAAAGCTGTCTATTGCTATAGAAGAATGGCTATAACTAAAGTAAGCTATCATTAGACTTTGGAAGGGATCGTTTATTACACTCCAAAATGGCCTGTTATTTACAGTTCTTATTAAAAAAAATGGAACGTGGAATGCATTCAAATGTCACCAGAGTTGTAATACTGTTAACTTGCCTTCTAACAGTGGCAAATGGTATTTTGGCACACAAGAGTGATTTATAGCCTTTATACTAACACATGAGCATTGCAGAAGGACAAAAATTGAAAACTTCATCTGAATGTTTATGCAAATGAGAGAGGAGCACCTTAATTCTCTTCTTATTATTATTTTCTGATCTTAACCCATAGTACCTTCAGTGACACAAGTACAGTTACTTTTTGTTGTTTTTTTTTTTTAAAGAGACTTCTGATTTTAGCAATCCAGAAATTAAATAAAGCCTAAAGTTCAGGTATATATGGAATCTAAATTACACTGGAAGCTAGTGCTCATCTTCGGTAGCCCCAGATACCCACCTTGAAGTATTTTCAGAACTGGAGACACAAAACACAAGAGCCATAACTATCTCTCATTGAAGGTCTTGAAAATCAACTGCTGTAATTGTTGGAGTTTAGACACTATCATTATGAAGACATATAAAGACATATGTAAAAAAAAATACATCTACTCCTAATGAACATTTCTTTTAGCTTTTGCCCTTTATAAATCATGCTACTATAATTTTTGCTTGCAGAGTTGGATTTAAACAAATTCAAAATGAAACTTTACCAGAATCAAATCTCATCTATTTTCAGCAAGAACCATGAACTTTGATGGCTTTAATTTCGGATGTTCTCTGTGAGATTTGCATTGTTGTAAACATTTACTGCAACAGTAAAGGCAATATACATTTAAGGGGGAAAAATAAAAGGCCAAGTGATATTGAGTTATGAAAGGACAGCCCAGAACTGACTGATATCATGAATCGCTGTCTTCATCTTCTTGCTTGAAGTAATTTAAAATCTTTGAAATTTTATCTTTCTATGAAAGAGGGGGGAAATTCAGAGTCTTTGCATCAATGCTTTCAGGCTTAATATTGACACACACTTTTACACATCTTTTTGGGATGAAGTACTGTTCAAGCTAATAATGGGTAATAATTAACAGTAATAAACAGGTGTTTGTTACAAATGCACACACCTCCCAGGTACAAAGAGAGCTAATTACATCCATCAGATCGAGTTATTACTATTGTGTTTCATGCAGGACAACATTTATTATCAAAACTGAGTCAACAGAAACACAACCGGAGCAGAATCCAGGCCCTTTGGCCAAGGATGAGCCTCTGAAAATCCCTAACTTCTAAGAGTAAATGGAGGTTTCACTTGAAATTCCAGTAGTGGCGGTTTTGTGCCTCTTCAGTTGAGCGAGTGTCTTGGCCTAACAGGAATAACGCTTATCTTTAAAAGCATTTTCTAAGGTCTGCATTTGTCACCCTCATATGGCAGGGTATTAATGCTTCTTCCTGTCATATTTCACATGTTCCTAGGTCCAGCAAGAGCACGGATACCTTCTTATCTCTGAACATACTCCTCAAAATACAAAGAACTAAACAGAGGTAAAAATCTATTTCTCTTGATATTTTTTTCATTTTCTAGAAAATTAAACTACATATGTACAGAATCAAGAATTCCTTAAAAGAAAGGAAAGACAATGTGAGGGTTGGGGTTGGTTTCTTTTTGTTTTGAAAAATCAGAAAATTTTTAAATGACAAGTATCACTATAACAATTTAAAAAAAAAAAAAAAAGGAAAAAAAAGTACCTTGTTATCTTCAGAAGTCAGATACAGAACTGAGTCTCTAAAATTGAGGAACTTGTTTCTAAAACAATCCCTCCACCCTGTCATTGAAGCAGAATATGGAACTCCTGTATGTTTTTCCAGCATGTACCAAAACTTATTCTCAGATCTCCAGGGTTGCCTGTCCTGGACTTGAAATGCTTTTACCAAACCTAGGAGAAAGCAAAAGAGTCAAGTGAGTCAGAACGTCTGTGCGTTAGCATGTCGGAAAACTGTAAAAATCTTGCTGGCTGCAAGTACCTTGCTGAATCAAGAGCAACGCATCGATGTGAATTTACATGTGGTGTTGGTGTGAAGCCCGTACCAGTTATGTCAGCTGAGCTATTTCCAGTCTTCACTGTCTGTAGAGTCTATGGCTTCCCTTTGCCACGGGCTGGCAGCGCATATCGTGCCTATAATATTGTCTTTGGTTTCGTCAGCTCTGCATTGATTAAGATACAGATGAGCCACATGGTAGTGAACTAAGCTGTTTAAATGGATTTTTGGGGAAGTTCAGCTGCAAGGAATTTTACAAGTGCCAGCTCAGATTTTCCTTTGAACTGCATTAGCCATAAATATGGATTATTCCTGTAGGTCCTGTATATGGAGAATTCGATCTGCTTTAAAGGTTCACCAGCAAATATGAACATAATTATTTCCCAGCCAGATAAATGAGTCGCTTTAGGAGAGACATTTCGATCACGTGACTTAGTCAAAGTGCAGGAAAAAAAATATTTCCATCCCTGTCTGCTTGAAACTTTTACCATTCTATAAATATACAGACATGTACGTTGACATAACATACACATACAAAATACTGCAGATTTTGACAGCTTTACTACGTCATTTTGTTTGAGTAGCCAAGCAGCTAACAGGTTCCTAAACAGAAGGATAATCCAATTTCACTGCTAAAATCTAAAGTGAACTTAGTGTTTCCTACTATTTGTGAATAACTGCTATCTGAAAATATTAATTTATGGATATTATTGAGCAGGTGACCACTCGGTGCTTGATAGGAACTAGCAATTAGTGTATGTAAATCAACTAGGACAGCAGTATCTCAATTGCTGTTCTGCATAGAGGAACAGTTAATTTGTAGGAATACATGTTTCCAGCCCAGATTTCAAAAAGTCACGTTTTCCACCACTGAAAACCTCAATACCTATAATATTTGTTGTGCATTTTATGATTATTCTTAATGCTGTTGCAAACACGTTTAATAAAATGCTAACAAACCATCATCCGTTACTTAATTATGTTTATCTAGGCAGATAAAGTTGGGGTGGGGGGAGCCTGCGGTAAAAAATATTGTTTCCCATTTGGCAAACACTGACTAAATTTACAGCTTAATTATTCCTTGTAGTGCTGTAGTGAGATTTTCCTGTTAATCATACTCAGGTCTAGAGTTGATTTAAAAAAAAAAAAAAAAAAAAGTTGTAGATTTTTTTTTGTAGTGAGGTTTAAAAAGTATGTTGACTCCCAATTAAATCAACTTCCCCTCCAGAAGGGGATTTAAATGTTTGTGAGGGTTCACTGGGAACTGCACAGGGAGCTTTTCTGACAGTGATGAAACACCTTCTCTAAGGCAAGACAAATATCTCGGAAAATAACGTTATGGTTGCCTTCAGAAACTTTGCCTATGGAAAATATCAGAATAATTCATCTTAATTAATAAAAATACATCTATGTTTCAGCAACCAAGTACAAGAAAAATAGAGGTCAGTTCCAGAAACCTTTATTCATGAGAGTATCCCACTAAATTCCCAAAGACCACTTGTGTGCACAATGATGCCCATGTGATTAAAGACTCCAGTTTCTCTCTAGATATGTTTTTCAATGCTCCATGAGATTTTTAATTGGAAATCTTTAAATAGTGGTTTTTTTCAAAGCCAAATCTGTGCCAATCACCACTGGACCGCTAGACATTAAAAGCAAAATCAGAAATTGCGTCTTGTAACACACTTGACTCTTGTAGTCTTTGCTTTGCAAGGATCGCCTAGGAAGTGCTCCCCGACAAGAATCATCAATCAATCTTCACAGTGCATTCTTCAGCAGTAACTGGGCAAAAGTATTCACTGAGGTGAACTTTATATTAAAACCAGTCACATTAAACTTGTACAGTAGCTCATGAAAATATCTCCTTTTAACGCTGAGGCTGGCTTACCATCTTCATAGCTGTAAGATAACTTTGTACATCAGTTAGCTGCATTTGAAACGAACAGGTTGGCAAAAAATTGTTTGGTACCTCTGTCCTGGCTCTAGCCAGCTGTGATTGGATTAACTGCTATGATAAGTAGCTAATAAATTGCTTTCTGCTAAGTATTTAGAAGTATACGCTGTGAAGAGTTACTAAGTTCCATTCCTGCCAGAGTACCTTTCAGACTTGGCACAAAGCCTGCCTTTGTTGCACCAACACAAGAAAACCCCACATCAACATTTTAAAGGGTGTCTGAATTCTGGATATGCATTAATGAAGTACTTGTACTGATTTTTTTTTTTCCCCCTGACATTTTCATATTTTTTTCCTGATATAGGAATAAGCTGTAGGTTTTTAAGCACCAGTAAGAAAAATAAGAAAAAGATACTTTACTTAAAAGGGCTGAAAATCTGTTCAGTGAAGATATAAGTAGGAAAAGCTTAACCCAAAATCTCATACACAGATATTGATAAGATCTCGTTTATCAGCCTTAGTAAAATGCTGAATTAATCATTTTTGCATAGATTTGAACTGATACTACCAAATCATTTATGTAAACTTAGAAACTTGACTATTTGCCTTCCATTTTCTGGACATCGATGTAGTTCTTGGGTAGCCTATTATGAATGTTAAACAATTACTTACATTAGTAGTTTTTGAAGATATCTTTTGTGTTGGAACAGATTATACTTTAAGACAAATAGCTGGAAAAGTTTTTGTTTTCTTTTCCAAAAATAATCTGTAAGAAAGAAAGCAAATGGTTTTCCACAGATAATCACGTAGCGATGAAGAATCTACAGCAGCAGAGCAGTAATAATCACTACTGAGCAGTCACACCAATGTAGCTACAGAAAAGGGTGTGACTTGTTTTTTTTCTGATGTTATCATGTCAGCAAAAATTTTGGCATACATGAAGGTACAGTGCTTTAAAAGGTGCTTTTCAAGATTTTAAAAGACTTGTGTTTCCTTCATGGGAATAAGCTATATCAGTGTAAAAAAAAATTCATACTGATCCCTATCTACATTAAGGGAACTTTTTTACTTTTCATTAAACCTTTATAAAGTAGCAAGAACTTTTAAATTTTTTCTTAAGCTAGAGACATGCCCTAAATGAGACCCGCTTTTTACATTGGAATTACTTTAATGCATTTTCCTTAAATCAGCAGAAAAAAAAAAAAAAAGAAAAAAAAATTAAATCTGAAGAGTGAGATTTTAGGAGAACTGCTTGTAATACCGGATGATAGCATACATGTAATTAGAAAAAGCTAAAAATACCAAAGTTAAGGAAACATTGACATTAGGGATGCCATGTACAGACTTAAAGCTTTTGACACGGGATACAAGGTACACTACTGCAAAACACAGAAACCATTTCATAGCCTTAAAAGCATTGCTAAAAATAGCCAACTTTCAGCAAGACAAAAAAATATCAAAGTCATTACTGATCATATGTTCCCTTCAGATGAAAGCCTTTCCAGACACTGATCAAATATTAAACAGAAGAACAGTCAGAATTGGCTGATAGTAAAATCTGTAATAGGAAGTTCAGAGACCTGTAACAATGCTTTTTAAACCTGACCAGGAGCGGAAGAGGAGGTAAAAAACCAGCAGTCCCTGACAAACTGCTCAAAAATAGTTAAAATATTTCTCCTTCTCTGAAGGAAGGAACTTAATATTTTAAACGAGGAAATACAAACCTTTAATATGTTATTTTGAAAAGCTGAATCTTTGTTCCTCAAGTTAAGTAGGTGGGCAGACACAGCCGACCTTGTTTAAGTCGTAAGACTGATAATTATGGTTCTCTTCAGGAAAGTCTTAATCACGTGCTTACAGAACTCGAGAGCTTGAAATACCTGTCTAAGCGCTTTCATGAAACGGGCCTTACTAGGTGAAGTTAACGTACGATGATCATATGGAGAGTATCTGAGTAATCTCACACCTGTTTATAGTCCAAACAAACACAAACTCTCATTTCTTACTGAGTTTCCACATGTAAAAGATTTCGTTTAACTATGGCATTCCTGGTAATAGTTGGGATTTTTCAGCTGGTGACATTTGCATCAAAAAGCTTATGAAACATCATTCACTGCATGTGATGCCTTGGCAAACCTGTTTTGAAAGTGCTATACAAGCCCAGAATATTAGAGCATCTCCTCTGAATGAAAATCAGCTATTGGGAAAAAAGTCAATACCATCTAAGATGGTATTGGTATGGTGGTTAAAAAAAAACCAAACTTTTTCAACATTTCAGAGTCTCATAAAAATTCTCCTGGCAGATTTAAAGGGTGAAATCCGTTATGTTTATATTGATGATATAACAATTTACTCTTAGGACCTGGATCAACATTAGCGAATATAAGAGCTGTACTATGGATATTGCAGTCTCTGAGCTTAACTCTAAACCTTAAAAATGAAAATACTACAGCGTGTAGATTAAATAATCTGTAGCATATTTTGTCAAAAGCAAATTGACTGTAGACCAGTTAAGTTGGGTTTATTTGCGTGTTTCCCATGCCCTGAAATATGAAGTAAATCCAGCTGTCACGGTTTTACAAATTGCTATCATCTATATACCTCTAGTTGTCTGCCTTTGAAGAGTCTCTTAATATGCTGTGGGGCAGGGAGAGAAAAAACATCAGATAGATGAGCATAGAGCATTGCTAAAAACTCTTTAAAACTGTCCAGCTAATAATATAGTGAATAAGGCTTGCTTATTAAACACCTGCTTGTATAAATGCTACCTCAAGGCAAATTTATCAGACTTGTGAGAATTTTGTTTCGATATCCTGGTACCTGAGAAAACATTTTCCCCATACTGATCTGACAACACTACAGAGTACAGTAATCCCATACATAAAATCCATCCAGAAAGTTCTCTAAGAAAAAGTGGTCATGCGTTTACAGAATCAAACCACTACTTAATAAATTATTTTAGTCACTGATAAATAAAAACTCAAGCAAACAAAGGAATTTCCTGTAATAAAAATATCAGAGCCCATAATTATGCAATTAGTTTGGGGTTTCCCAACCTGTTCAGTGTTAGCCTGACTTCTCTCCTATTGAAGTCAATGACTGGATGAAGGGAGAGAAAGGTGCTAGGCTAGGTGCTAGTGTGGAGTTTGGACCAGTCTACAAAAGTTTTTAGAAGGGGCATTCTTTAATTAGGAAATGTCAGCTTAGTAAAACCCTAGTGTTACACGCAGGCCAGCTCAAGCTCTCAGAGTGCCACTACAAACCCCAAATCCTCCAACAGCCATTTTCAAATGCCAGTGGTCCAGAAGCAGATGCTGAGGTGCAGCCAGGAAGTAAGGATACCAGATGATGGTTCATGACCAGTGAGTCCACAAAATTTAAACATATGAAGCACATTTTAAAATATTCTCCAACAGTTAAGTTTGTTCTCAATGGGGATTTAAAGGAAGGACACCAGGCAGAAGCAGTAGATCCATAATATCCATAACATTACCTGCAGCCACATGATAGTCTCTTCTGACCCGCAGGTCAAGACTGGTATGAAGCTTCTATTCAGATGAGGATGCTCACAAGAGTCCAAGCCATGGAGGAAGGTAAACGTTTGATGTTCTGGATCTGACGGTGGAATGCATATTTTAATTATGGTTTAGGATAAGACTATCTGCATAGACCCAGAGGTTCATCAAGTGCCCCGGGTATCATTAGGTCTATCAGGTAACTCTACCTCAGTAAGCCTCCTGTTCTCTAGGATTGTCTTCCCGTAAGAAGTTTCAGTGAGATGGCTAAAGCTGTATTCATTGGTTGTACTGTGAAGTCTCCTGGAGGAACTGACGGTGTGAGTGCCTTTCAGCAAATATGAAAATATGACTTGTACTCAGTTCCTGAAGGAGTTCAGGATTCCTGAAGATATTTCTTCAGGAACTGAAGCCCTTCACACTCAAAGGTACAATTTTGCTCTTTTAAGGTGCTGTGTTGGAAGAGAGAGCAGCCTGTAAGTGGAAAGTGGCAGAATAAGGACCCTCCCCTCCTCCTTTCTCCCACCAGCAGTTAGTCAGATAACAGGTTCATGATGTGTTTGAAATATGTTACATAAACAACAACAAATCCAGACATCATAGGAAATAAAATCAAAAGAATGTTTTCTTTCCTAACCACTGTCCCTACTGGAATTCCTTGGAGAAAAAGGCAGGCTGAAGCCCTCCCTGAGCTGGCAATCACGGTGCCAAGGAACCAATGATTCCTGGAATCTATTAATAACTGCTCTTCCATCTCCAGCCCAAGGTGAGGTGATAAATTCTGCAGATTTAGAATGAGGAAGCAGAAATAAAACTGAGCAGTGGATGTAGGAGCTTAGAGGTTTTGCCCTTAGTAAGATTTGAAATTAGGAATAAATGGAGAGACGCAGATATCAAGACCACTTGTGTTTTTAAATGTATGTACGAGATGAGATTCAGACCCCACAGCATATGGTTCAGGGGTAGCTGGAGTCAGGCCCAGTCAAGTTATTTAATCTGTTCAATCTGTATGCTAATACAAATACAACACAACAGGAATACCTGTGTCATAGCCATATTGCCAGTTAACAGAAGAACTAATTTGTAAATAAAATGGAGGACAGAACAGCAAAACATTACACACCAGCTTGAACCACGTTTTTAATAAAAAATTCATTAGGGAAGAAATATGTCTTTTCCTACTCTTCTGAATTAATTTTTGTCCCTCTCCCATAAAGGTCAGGATTTCCAGTGGGGAAAAAATTACAAAACTGCTATGTAGTACTCATCTGAATGCTGTGGGAAAAATGGCATCTCTCCTTTACCAGTTGAGAGAACCATGATGTACCATGGATCAAAGCTTAATGTCCATTTACTGTATCTACAAATTAGATCACAAATAAAAATTTATCTTTGCACATCCAGTAAAGAATATTACCACTGTTTTTTCTCAGTGGAAATAAAGTGAATGTTGGTCTTTCAAATGCGAGTCTTTCCAACATGCAATAATACTTCTTCTGCTGCATATTTTAAAATCTAAGAACAGGATATTTTCATTTAATTTAAATTATGATAAAATAGTGAACACTGGGCAGTGGGTAATAACATCTATTTTAAGTTTAATGGGATGTTCCTCATATCAATTCCCCTGATCTATCATAGAGCTAGATTTGTTAGTCCATTTAAGGCAGTCTGAAGCTATTAGAATAAAACACTCTTAACTCAACCTATACGACATAAAAAGATGACAACAAAGAAACGGCCAGGTAACTACTCTTCCTGAAATCCTGTAGCCTGCTTTCATTTCACATAACCATTTCAGTGGAATTATAGTTATGCTCGAAGACACACTTAGCCACGTACACATAACTGATAATATCTTTCTATCAGGCCAGAACCACGCTTCTTCACTGGTATGGACTTCACAGGTATTGTCATCATCTTGTCATCTTCTTTCAGTTGCAGGAGAAAGTTATGAAAGATCGGAGGTCTTGGCAGCAGGAAATGTGGATAGGTTATTAGCAGAGTTGTTAGAAGTAATTTCAAAGAATTCTGCATTGTGTTTAGAAGGCAAATAATCCAAGATATTGTACACACAGAACCTGAAGTTCCTTTTTAATGGAATTTTAGGCCATTTTTCAGTGGACCCCACTGGAAATGCTCGTTTAAGGACATGATGAAACTTGGAATGCAATGCCTTCTACACCATCTGCTTGGGGGCTTAAAGCAGGAAGTTTTCAGGTGTTAGAATACCTGAGATGGAATGCAAAACCAGCACTATGAAAGCTGTGGAGCTTGTCTCAATCACAGAAAAAAAAAAAAAGTTCTTTTAAAAAATAGTAATATTAGGCAAATTCTGTACCCTTTAGGTAATAAGTCTTCCAGTGAAATCGGCTGGACCATAAACCGCAGGCTGGGGCTCTCGGAAAAGCAATCCAGAATTTAACTAATAGAAAAACAAACATTTTGACTCTTACTTAATTAAACACTGTGACCAGTATATCTATGCTTATAATCAGACAGCCAGATGTATTATGAAGACTAAATTCAGCATCACATATAAACTGAATTCACACCCACTTCCTAAATTTCCATCAGTCTTAAACATACAATGCTTGTGCCATGCTCTCACTGGTAAGGAACCTGGGCTTACCTGGATCTCTGGAGGGGTTTGGTTTTTCCATTGTCAAAGGACGGTTCGTTGGGAACGCTCATCCAGCTGTACGTGCAGCAGAGCTGCTCCCTGTATGGATTCTGGCCAGCTGAATGATGGACACGGTTGCTGTCAGGGCAAAGCCCTCTGTCCAACATGACCTTTGTTAGCACTAAAAGTAAAAAAAATCAAGTGTTAGGTGATGCCTCACACTAGGCTTCATCGTCAGCCTGAGAAAGGGTGTTATGGTACAGCAGCTTTCAGCAGCTGTACACTGGGTTACACTTGTGGACTAAGCAAGTTTTTTTTCCAGTTCAAGAGAGTCTACACTGGAGGCATTTTATTAAAATACAAACAAATTTTCTTCTTTGCTGCTGCTGCCATCTCTTTTCCTTGGAGCTGCATATTAATTGTCAGCTAAGTAGGTCCCTCCTTCCAGGCTTGGACCCAGCATCCTCTTCCTGTATCAATTCTGGGTTTTTTAGTACAAACCATACCAGCTCAGGGTTTGCTAGTCTAGATACCATCTAGACCAGGCTTGCATGTTTGAGGGCTGCGCCGTATGCTTTCAGCAGAGTTCAGCTGGGGAGGGAGTTTGTAATTGTTCCTTGTGTTACGTTTTATTTTTGATCAAATAAGCACTTAGATATTTATAATAATCAGAGATTTTTTTTCAAATTAGTACACAGATTGAAGACTTAGAAAAAAGTTACTCTGCTATACTATAGACTACAATAACTTTTTTTAAAAACAGCAAAATAATGTCTACAAAGCTTAACATTGAAAGCCTGATACACAGTCAACTTATAAACAACTTCTGCCTGCAATCTTGGACATTACCTGTTGTTTTTCCACTCCTGGTCTTTATCTAGACAAATTCTCCCTGATTTCAATGGATAATTGACAACTACAATACAACATAAAACTTTAGTATTAAGCCATTGCTCTGATAAATCTTACTGAATTAAACTAAAACAGTTTTGTTATTCTACATCTGGATGAAAGGCTGCTACACCATAGGGCAGCTTGGTGCTTTGGTTTAACCCTAGGCTTACAGCTACATTTTTGCTAAATTAAAAATGAACACTACATGTACACTAAGACCCAAAGCATGTTTTACTTAGAGAATAAATACCACATATGGCTTTATCAAATCCTAGACTAACGGTATTGATGTTACGTGAAATGCACGTAAGGCTGTATTTCTACATTTTCTTACTCTGTGAAATGGTAATAGTGGATACTAGGAAGAGCGGAGGCCAGCAGAATGGGACTTTCTGCTTTTTATAACAACCCAATGTAGGTTATTTAAAAAGTTGAGTGGTGCATCTTAACTCTCAAATGCTGTTGAGAGACTTAGTGGAATGTAACGACTCATGTCTATCTACAGTAACAGAAGTCATGATTCAATATTTGCAAATAGAGACAAATTCCTTAGCAGTCAGCTTCAGTGGAAATTTAACTATTATCATCAGAAAAAAAAATGTGGTAAAAAATACTGTGGCTAAGTCTACAGTAAGATTTTAAAGCAACATTTTAATTCATAGTGCTGTAAGTCTAGAATGTCTGTTTTGGTTTGCTCTGAGACGAAGTTCACAGTTACTCACACATGAAAGAGACGACACTGGGATTTCCCAGTACTTGGCGGAACTTGGAATTCTGAGGTCTCCTTACCTTGCAACACAATACTTTTGAAATTTGATTCATATGTTTCTGTGAGCAGGGCAGGTGAACAGAGTATAACTCCCAGTAGTGTTTACAAGCTGGAATTTTGAGCTTGCTAAGGCTCTGCACTAAAGAGTGACTGTAATTGGTCACTTTGGGTAGTGATAAATTTAGAATCAAGGCAGGGGAAAAAAATCATCTGCATTTGAGTGATTTGCACAAAACCTAACAGAGAAAAAATACCCCATCACTGTCAATGGAATGAATATTCTATCAAAACTGCAGTCACATCCTGTTCTATTGAGATTAACTTTACCTGCTGAACGTTGTGAAATTTATTTCAGTGGCCTATGACCACCATATATCAGCATCCGACCCCTATCTATATAAAACAATAAGCATGAGCTTAAGGCTGTCTTAAAAGCTGTCTGAGAGATGTATATTTACTGACATATAACCTGACTAAAGCCAAACATCATTACCCCTGTGACTGATTGGAGGGCAGCCATAACTTAACAGTTTTATTTCCCTTCTACAGCTGAGCTCCTTGACCATGCTAGCTGAGCTGACACGGCATTTCAAGTCTTGTTACCAGCTCAATGGTTCTCTTATTTAAAAAAAAAAAAAAAAAAAGAGGAGGGGGATGGGGGGAGGGGGAACTGGAGAAGAAGAAGAAAAGGCACCTCTTCATTTAGTCTCTCCATCTTGATTATTGCTGATGGGCTATCAATAATTTCACCTTGGTTAAGCAGTTGACTGAAGGTTAAATAAATTCTGCCTGGTTGTTTGCATGATCATACCTGAATTCAAGAATTTCAGTTTGAAGCAGATTCTTTTTGGCTGCTCCTTGCAAAGCTCTGATAGAGTCAAAGATAGGCTAGAAAAGAAGTTATTTTTGTGGAGAGGTACAAGAACAAAATTAACGTTGACGGGGCAAAGCAACTATGCTTTGAAATTTCTGAAAGGAAATGAAAGGGGACAGCAAAGGCTTCGTAGATGTATATACACAGGCATACACCCTTTAGACGAGGACAGCAGGAACAGAGATCATCGGCAGTCCTCCAGTCAGAAGGATTTTGCCCAACTGCTGTTAACAGATTGTTAAAATCTAAGAACAGCTATTCACTGGTTCATGAATGAATAATGATTTTAAAAGAAAATAAAACAAGTCATGCCATTTTGCCTGCAATGTGTTCAATTATCTTGCGCACTACTATTTTGACACCCAGAGAATTATTTACAGCTACACAGCTACCTATGCGTCTCGGCCAGTGTGTGTGCTAATATGCTGTTAATAATGCATTCTGTGGACTTGGCATTCCTCTTACATAAACAATAAAGCTGATGTGAGTAAGTATTTACTTCTTGGGAGTATTCCTGGTTTATTTCAGTACGAGGAACTCCAAGCTCGATATGAATCAAATACGTGCGCTTTCACATTTAGCTGTAGTAGGGTGACTTTGGAACAAACATACTCCTCGTTACTGAGACACAGGGAAAATGCACGCTGAAATTTGTCTAAAATAATCAGAATAGTTAGTGACTTAGATAGCAGGTGGTGGCCTGTTAAAGGAGGAAGAGAATTATGGTTATGTTTTGTAGACTCTTATAGCTGCTTTGCCTCATACAGGTTTAAGTGTACTTTTACACAGCAGTTGATTTTTCATAATCAGATTACCTGCATTTTCAGTAGTTTCCTACTGAACGTCAGTGAACCAGTGTAGAGAGAGAAGTCAGATTCGTGTCACAAATCCAGAGTGCAAGAGCATGCACATCTATGGGTGCGCCACACAGCAAGTGCCTTGACTTGCTTCCTTCAGCTTTCACTGTTCGCCATAGAGAATTCCTAATACCTACAAATAAAACATCTGAAGTTTGAGAAAAATGGAGCAATAATATAAACATGTGAAAGGGTGGGAAAAGAATATTCAGGAAATTGCTTTGAGGTTTTCAAGACAAAGCTGGATGAAGCCCTGAGTAACCTGGTCAGATCTCACAGCTGGCCCTGCTTTGATTAGGAGACTGGACTTGACAGACCTCCAGAGAGTCATTCTGGCCTGAGTTATCCTGTGACAGTATGACTCCAAATCATTGTTCAGGCAGAAACCGTAAGCCTGTTAAGGCTTCTAGTGACAGCCCTGGACATGAGGTCCCATCCACTCTCTGGAGCACTGCTGTTCAACTTTCCAAGGAAATGAACAGTCCCTTGCGGAATATACACTGATGCCTATACCTTTTTGTTGTCTATGCATTTGACATTTGGGCTGTATTCTAACAATCCTTTATTTCTTAGTACAGAAGATACGATCTGTTTCATTGTAGTACGGTGAACTACCATTTCTAACTGTACAAACTGCAGCATGCATGGAACTGTGTATCCCTTCCAGCCTACATATGCAGATGTTCTGTTTTTACTCACCAAAGTACAAAATCACATCATTTCTGCAATTTTATTTTCCTTACAGCTGGAGAACAAAGATGAGATTCAGCCTTCTCTGTAAGCTCTCTTCAGGGCTTCTCAAACCACAAGCTAGATTGTTTTCTCAGAAGGGCAGCACCCACCTGTCATATCGGAGGAGCTTGGAGTTGTTCCTATAAGATGATCTTTGACCTTCAAGTGAGGGACTTCCAGCCATAGTAGCATAATCTCCAGATTGCTGCCAGTTAATTTTTTTCCCCACTTACTGATACATGCTGCGTGGCATTTCTCCACAGACACTGCATCTTCCTTAAAAGCCTTGTTGACACAGTCTCTCGTTCCTGCCTTTGCCCTCTCCCTATTACAGAAACTAGGAGGGACAGAACCTGCACTGGGCTGCAGAAAGCCGTGCAAATAGCCACCAGAATTCAGATGCCGATTGCCTCCACAACAGCATTTCTATATAGCGTAGCTTCCCTCCAGCTTAACATGTTGTAGATTCCTGTTTCCCAATCCAAATCCTACATAACAAACAACCTCAGGGATTGCTGACTCCATAGCTTGAATGTGTTTCAGAGTTTTTAAGACTTCAGCTCTGTGTCTGTCCCTCACACTTCCGGGAGCTTTAAGAGGAGCAGGGACATCTCCAACCAGATCAGGTTGCTCAGAGCCCCGGCCAACCTGGCCTGGAACGTTTCCAGGGATGGGGCTTCCACCGCCTCTCTGGGCAACCTGGGACACTGCTCCACCACCCTCAGTGCAAAAAACTTCTTCCTTATGTCCAGTCTAAATCTATCCTCTTTTAGTTTAAAACTGTTACTCCTTGTCATGTGGGCTAATAAACTTTTTACTATGAAAAAAAAAAAAAAAAATTCCTCTAAAAAATAGTTCCTAACTTCAGTCTAAAACTGCTAGTTTATTCATCAGCCAGTGTCATTAATATATCTGTCAACAGCTTGGAAAATACTGTCCTAATAAAACAGTGGGCTGCAATCAGCTATGAATATAACTTAGTAACTTAGCAAAAGTCGTGCAAGTCGCTCATCAACTCACATAGTTTTACAAGTTACAGACCCATGGCAGCAATCTCTGCACAAGAGCATTAACTGGAATAAAGTGATCATTTTATGAAACATTTTATGGAAGCAAAAAGTACATACAATTACGTTTTATTAACAAACTCTTGGCCTTACAAATTTCAGTGTCCATATTCCAAGTGCTGCTGTGCTCTGCAACCCCAGAGCTGGCCTCGTTCCCTCTCTGAGTTCAGTGGAGCTGTGCCCAGTATGACTAAAGCAGAAGGATGCTCAAAACAATTTAAAATTTGGAATGTGCATATATTACCAGTTGCTTCTGTTGTTTGCCATTAAGGGAGGGAAGGAAAAAAAAAAAAAAAAAAAAAAAAAAAAAAAAAAAGAGTGTTGTCACAGTCTTCAAAATTTCTTAAAAACAAGCTTTGAGTTCTCGGTGCTTTGCAGAGCATATTGGCTTCTGCAGAAACATCAGGTATATTTTTTTAAAAAGCTTTTAAAGAATTAAAAGCCAAATATTAGAGTATCATATGTCAGTTCCATATTGACTAAGCCTAAATTCATCGTACGCGTTGTAGGGATGTTGCAATCTCTGCCAGTTTAGGACATTTTGTGTGTATATGCACGATATATATATAAATGTGCACACAGAGATTGGCAATATTGGTATTGTCACATGTAAGCTATGTAAATAGTGCATGACTGGAAAAACTACCACTTCCAAAGACAGCCACTTCCCAGAGAAACCAATACCGAGCAATGGAACACGAAGGGGACACCCCGTCACAACCGCATGGTGTATTGGGTTTTTTTCTTCAAACTCTTTTGAGAAGACTGCTATGGAGCATTCATGAGTTTCCAACACTACCAACCTCTGTCTTGAACCTTCTTACAGTATATTACATGCCGAGTTGTTTTCTTTCATGAAATCTTGTTGAGTTGATCTTCTGGAAGCATTCTGAGAGTTTAGATTAAATTAGAAAAATATATTCCTCTAATATGTCGCCCACTTTGAAATTAAGTTCTGTAACGTGATTGTTTTCAAAATTCTTGATTTATTAGAGCTTACAGATATGACCTGCAATTTTTGTTTTAGCTTTTAAGATTTTTTAAAAAATATAAAGTATAAAAGCTGTTCAGTGATACAATCTGTGGGTCTATCTATAGTTAGTTTCTCTTTTCTGACTGAATGCTGTCTCTCTGGGGGTGTTGACACCAGATAAAAAATTGTATAGGTTATAAGCAAGAAAAAAGGACATGAAATACCTTTCTTTCTTCCTTTCTCAGAGTTCCTTTGCCAGGGAAGGTGCTCTTATTCCCATCTATCTCAAAATTAGCAGCGCAGCCTGCAGAATCTCTAGATGTAAAGAAAACTGTTAACCCAGGAGGCGTAAATCAGATTTACTGCAAGAAAGAAGAAACACTGTTTCTTTGTCAAATTCCATTTCTCTTTAACAGTCTCTCAGCTGTCAATTTGATAATGGCTGCTTGATTCTGCGCTCACCTAACTGGGGACAGCTCCGATTCCAATCTACACTATGTTCTTCTGGTGAGAGACTTTGTCTCCTTAAGCAACAAATTTGGGAGCTAGAATTTACCCACCAGTAGGTTTCATTCCACTGAGGGGTAAATTAAGGTGGATTTGTAACGTCTTTGTTTATCTGAAAAATGTAAATATATTGAAAGAACATGAAAGCAGATGTAGTTTAAGAGAAAAGTAAGGCCATTATATAAACAGCAGCAGATTTCATCCACAATATGTCACATAAATATAATACTATCAAACAAGAAATGTAAATTATCATATATACTCTATAATTGAAAAGAGTATTATACATTAGTGAAGTCACCCATTTATCTAATCATAATCAGTTCCAATAAAATCTCATTTAGGAAAGTTGAGTGTAGTTCAGGGTGGATGGTTATGAGGATATCAGTCATCTGAGTATGCGCTGAAACAGTTCTGAAAGATAATTCTTACATGTAGAAATCCAATTATTGCATACCTCATATGAAAGGAACTTACACCGATATGGGCTAAAACTGTGGTGGTCCAAGCTAGAAAAAAGTGAAGCAGGTATACGAAATAACTCTCTTTTAAATAACCTTGGGGGGAAATTTTTACTCAAGCAAGATTTTACATTGGCAAGAAGTCATTACAAGAATGACATGGTGTGTAATGCTAATAAGAGATGGTTCAAAATTGGGGTGGGGGGGCGAATCCTGGTACATCATTTGACAGTTCTGATGATGCACAGCTTGGACCCAATCCTCCCATGCTTAGTTTTATAAATCCAGCCTTTCAGCAGGAGAAAGTCTGATGGACCAAAGATACACAAGTCTGTTACAGAAGGAGGTTAAGTCCAACCATATTCTATCACTGCTGCCCTTCTACTGTAGCATTTTAGATAAAATAGCCTCCAGACATGAACAATAAGTGGTTTTGTTGAGCTTGTTGACATAAAAAGACATGAAACAGACTAATTTTGCCATTCGTACTGTATATTCATTGCACATGAACTGCAGGAACATTTGCTGTCTTGTTTTCAGCAAAAATGCCAGTGACTTAATCTGCCAGTAGAGTAATATGAGTAAAATGTATATCATGAGTGCAGCTGAAGAAGCAGTTCGTGATGAATTCTTCATTTGGTATCGTTAGCCTCTTCTGAAATTAGCATTAATTATTTTTTCTTCTGTTCCTCCATTTATTGTGCACAGCTGCTCACCTAATCACTTGCATAAACTTATCTTAACCTATGGATTATTTATCATACACCCATCACTCTTCCAACAGTGGTAACCTGAGCTATACTGACTTTCTCTCTTCTACATGTGCCAAAATTTACGCTTCCTATAGAGCTAGTCCTCATTCCATTGTGAATACTCATGTACATTCATGCTGATGGGCAATATTTACACATAGATACATTGGCATCGCTTTTGAATCTGTCAATAGCATGGAGAATAACCAATGTCTAAATGTTCCTCATTAAAATGGGATAAAAGAAGTGAGAAAGCATAAGCTTGACAAATAGAATATCAGTATATCCTCTTTAATTTTTTGGTACTTACTAAGCTCCAGGTATAATCCTCCATCAAATACTCCAATTCCACCTTATTTCTTGTGTTGTGATTTGTTTGTTTCTTCACAAAATCCAGTGGATTTTGAACAAAGGGGGTTCTTCACAAACTCATAGTAAAAAAAGTCACCATTTGGACTAGCCTGTCCTTGCAGCTGTAGCTAGCCCTGATTTGCTCTGCTTTGCCTAGCTAGATGTACAACCGTATGTACATGCAATTTAACCAATTTTAGTAACATATGAGTAGAGTAGGGCACGTGGAAAATAACCATGATAATGTACAGGGGTGATCAGGATAACTTACTCCCATTTTTATGTTCTATTGCAATTGAGAGCACGTATCTCGTAACAATATTCTGAAAACCCACTGTTTAATATTTTGGTCTTGATTCTGAAAGATTCAGCCTGGCAAAGGATATGAAAGACCACACTTAAAGTCTGTGGATATTGTTCACTATGTGAACTCCAGCCCTCGCACTCCCTAGAGAACATTTCTTTGCAATCCCAGCAGAATGTGTGAACGTTAAAGGGTTTCATTTAAGAAAAATAATTCAACAGTAGAAAACTTTCTGTGAAGTTATGCAGAAAGCTAAAACCTGCTTACTGTTCTCCTTCCCAGTTCAAGCCGTCTAGCTTAAACCAGCAGTGAGCAATTTTGAAATATGCTGGGCTTTAGCCAGCAGTTTAAATGAGTATATGTGATTTAGTTCATATTTTCAGGCCTCTTTATTAAATACCTCCCAGTTCCATCTTGCCTAATATTTGATCCAGCAAGTTTAATGACCATTCCTTCATTAAACATTACAAGCTTTTTAAGACCTTGGCAGTGCTGCATTTCATTCAATAACCTCGTGCTGCTACAAAGTCAACACTGAGTGCCAAGTTAATCCCTCGTGTCCACTAATTACGTCCAGTGCCGCAGATTCTTGGGTGAGCCCGAATCGCTGGGGAAGTGTGGGATTTCCAGGCCAATGGATTCAGCGCTCCGGCTATAGCTCATGTCTTGACACTAGATGTCAGCGAAGGGTAATTGTTGTCTCAATTTAGAGGCCAGCCCAGGTAGCTGCTAGCAACCTCTGTTAATGTTTTATAGCAAAGGTGAAGTATAGCTTAATACAAGCATCTGACATATATTACAATAAAAGAGGATATAGTTGTCTAGTGTTTTTAAAGTCAGTCGTAAAAGATGAATAACGATGCAGTTTAAAGCTAAAAGACAGCTGCCAAGCTGAATGGCCATGATGGATGTCTAAACACCCAGTGTAGAGAAAACCTGTTCCCTAGAGACCACCATCCAAAAAATTAATTACTACGATTCAGCATCTTTAAATGTGCCACTTAATATACTGCCACCATAATTAAATTTCCAGCCCTGTGACCTTGAGACCATTTCCTGAGATAATAAATGAGATCAAGGTTTAATCGATGCAGATGCAAGTAGAAACTGTCCGAGGAAGCACAAAACCATCACAATATAGTCAAGGTCAGGACAGAAAAACCAAGTGAAGCTGCGAATCAACACTAATTGCTTTCTTATGATAAAAGATGTTTATTTTAATTTGCTTTATTTGCAAACAACAGTTCAATTGCGTACTCTCTGACAGCAGCTTTTAAACTCTAGCCACGGATGAAGTCAGTAGAGGGCATATTTGCCTCCTTGTAGATAGCACTTTTTGTAGCAAATGACGCCACATCCAGTAGCACGCTGAGATCTGATAACCCAGCTCATCACACATCAAACGGTACAAAGGCAAGAAACAACTGACTGCTTCAGGTACGCTCCTTCCTCTCTAATGCAAGAAATCTAACAAAGCCGAGAGACTTTGGGTAGAGATACGGGGATGTGCAGGCTGTGTCTGAGTGACACAAGGGGTATGGTCTGACTTCCACTGCTGGACTTCACTAAGTGCTACATATATATATAGTGTCTGATAAATATATAAATATCTAAATATATAACACCACTATCAATATAACACCACCGG
This sequence comes from Chlamydotis macqueenii, assembly GCF_036417535.1. NCBI lineage: Eukaryota > Metazoa > Chordata > Aves > Otidiformes > Otididae > Chlamydotis > Chlamydotis macqueenii. The sequence goes on along the minus strand of NC_141567.1, from coordinate 20,144,039 downwards.
AAATCTACAACACCACCTAGTAGAGGACTTGTTATTTTAACAGACGTAAATATTATTGGGGTTGTCATGCACTTAATAAGTTGAAGTGAAAGAGTCTCTGCAGCTAAGTCGAGTGCCCTTAATTGCATGCTGTTAGAGAAATTAGAACTAGGTGATGGTAGGGGGAGTGTATGGTTAAAAAAATAAGATTTTCTAACTTTCTGAGACCAACCTTGTGTACAGGTAGGCTTCCTTTCATTCCAAGAAGCTGGGAAGAAAAAAAAGCATGTGTTCTGACACCTGAAACCTCAGAAGTTTAAAAAGCGTAGAAGCCATCAGTAAGAGGACAGAGAGATGAAACTGTGAAACAGTGTAGACAATAGGTCTTTAAATAATAATACTTCAACTTTTTTTTAAATCATTATTAAACAACAATCTCTACCAGTCCTGTCAACAACAAATAGATTAAATTATGAACCACTATAAATTCCAAGGTTAAAATCCAACTGATATAATAGAAATAACATTATAAACATCTCAGTACAGGGGGCTGGGGCAATATACAAAACCCCAGTGGTGTCAGAAACAAAGGTTGTAGGGAGCTCTGAAATCACTCCGTACCAGTAAGAGCAATGTACAAAAATCTGTACCAAAACCAAAAGAGGACAAAACAGAACAGTCCACTAACCATCAGGGATTAGAGACTTCCAGTTACGAAAGAGCTCAGAAGACATTGTGGGGTGGGGGGGAATAACATGTAGGCTGCTGGGATGTAACAGTGACTTAATATAAATTTTCCAGAGATAACTATCATCAGGGCGTGTTTTCTGAGCATACCAGTCACAGGCCTGTGCCACATACACAGTTAACATTCATGTTAGTCCTGCAAGTGCGGATGCACCTGCGTAAATCCTGAGGACACACTGAAGATGATTAAGACAATTATTTCCTGCTCAAAAACTACCAACAGCCCTTGAGAAAGGGAAAGTCTTGGTAAAACAGCTATCGCATCTACAAAATGATACAACAGAATCGACTGGAGGACAATCCAGCTGTAGCTCTGAAAGACAGGTAGTTGTAGCTGGAAAAACAAACAAATCAACCAGCCAAAACCCCAAGGTATTACTGTCTCAGAACAAAGCCTTCCGGGGGATGGAGGTAAACACTAGAATTTGACTTGATTTAGGCTGAGACAATACTACACTGGAAATTAAAACCAACATTTGTTGAAACTGGTAGTTGATCTGCCTTCAGTCCACTGCAGTTAAAGTTGGATTAAAAAAAAATGTGCTGAAGTTTACACACTCAAAATTTCCATGGACTTTTGGCTATATTCTTGTGTTTGTAGGTAAGCTGGGAAATCCACTGGGCCTGACATGAAACTTCTGCTCCTGTCGTTCTCAATGTACCAGTAAGACCTCTAGAGAATGAAAGTAAGGGGAAACAGAGTCTTTACTCTTATCTGACAGGCTGGTGCTGTAAATAATGCGCTGTTCTAACACCATTCTCAAGAAGTCAAATTGCATGAGGGATGTCATTGCATGACAAATGCCATGGAGAGCCCATACTGCTAGTTCCCATCTTTTCTTATTGAAACATCCTTTCAGATGCATCAGGACAACATGAAGGCTACTTCTGGTAAGAACAATGGGCAGTTTCAAAGGAGAACAGGCAACATTTCAATTACAAATTTTTATTTTACATTTTTAGCCTAATTTAGTCTCTTTGTGATAAACAAGATGTTTTACATATGCCTAGTAGGAGTAATTGATAGTTCATGCTTCTGTGTGTTATACTTGTTAAAATATTTGCATTTAAAAGCAAAGTTGGACTTCTAGCTCTAGGCTACGTATGTGTCTTTCCTAAGGAGTCTCAACTAGAAGAAGCATTTTGAATTATAATTGTCTTCCAAATCTTAAATTAAGAGAGACAGAGCATGGTTAACCCTTCACTTAGATCACTTATCCATGTGAAAACAAATTGTGATTTAGGAAAGTTGAGTAGAGACCTAGCAGATAGGCTGGAGTCTCTTGACTCCTCCTATATTCAGTCAGTAAGAGTAGACAGATGAGTAAAGATTACTTACGCTGTCAAGGGCTGGAAGATCAGGCCTCAGGTAATTACAGCATTAGAATACATGTACTTTATGGGGAGATCAATTTTACGGTTAAAAGCTTTATAGCTTGATTCAGAAAAGCAAATTACTTGAATCTTTGCAGAAAATAGTAATAGATTGTGAAAAAGGAGGTCCTGTGCTCAAAACACTTACTGAACTCTGCACACAAGCATTTCTTACCTTTAAAAAGTTCTGTTGTATAGGATGCTTCCTGTGTTGCACTCAGGGAACTTTACAACATATGCGCCACACAAATGCAGAATATAGAGATGCAAATCGAGTGTTTCCAACTAAGGCAGCTGTAAGAAAGAATATAACATTTGAAGGCTAAGATTTTCAAAAGTGACTTTTTACTTTTCCATGTCTCTCTTTGGTGATGTGCATGTGGAAACATCAAGCATACTCCTTCTCAAGAAGCTGAGGAGACAGAAACAATCAGTTTTCCTACTCACAGACTCTGTAAAAATACTTGGAGCTCAGCACCACAAAACTGTAGTGTAAAATTATTACTTGCTTTTCAATGTACAACCATTTTTTTCATTTGAGCTTCTTGACAGCAATGAAGAAACATGGAGAGTATCAGAATAAACGCACAGCTTAACTCATAATTCACATAGCTTTTAAAATCTGAGTGTTATAATGGCTATACTGGTATATAAGGTCACATCTTATTGTAACAACCTTTATTTTAAGTGCCTGTATGTGGGCATGTAGGACAGCAGATGACTCACTCTGTACAACAGAGGTTGTGAGCTGTTGAGAAAGCTGCACGGTGCTGAGCATGACTTGCCATCCCCAGCTCGGCGGCAGCCAGCTCCGTTCCTCACAGCTGCGTTCCAGCACAGCAACGTTTGCTAAACCTGACAGAACTCTGCAGCTGCAGCAGGGCTGCCTCTCCCTGTTCCTTCCCACACTTATGCCCTTAAAATCTCCTGTTTATCATCTCTTGCTGTAGTAAAACGTAAAAAAGGGAGGAAGGTGGGGAAACTGGCTGGGCTATTGCCTTCTTCCTAAGGGAACCACCTTCAGAGAGAGCAGAGGTAAGCAGTTGTCACATCTGCTGTGGTTCTGGAGTAGGGGATGCCTTGGGTTGTGGGCTGGCCATGTTCAGCTTCGCTATCAGCTGCATACGAGTTTTTGTGTCAATCTAGGCAGAGCCTACAACCAGCCTCAGCAGTAGAGAAAGCGCAACTAAAGCCCAGGAAAGACAGAGACCTGGCGTTCGTGCACTAATGCCATTCCGTCCTGCCATTTATTCTGCCATTTATTCTGCAAACGCAGAGGGATGTGCCTTACTAGTTCATACTTTCATTTTCAACAGAACATTACTGTTATTACTGTTAGATGGCAAATGAACCCTGTTATATTAAAAATAATATAAAGGAAGAGCAGAGTCCAATCCAGTTAAGTAAATACATCACCTAGAGAAAAAAATGAGAATGAGGGAACAGACTGACAGTAGCAAGGTGTCGGTTCCTCACTTCTGCAGCCACAGACTGACATATTATAAGATTATTTTGGGGTACACTGGGGAAAAAATAGAATAGATTAAATAGTTTGTCATGTTATTCTTTGGTCAGGCAAAGGGTTATCGATATATATATCAGGTACTATATCCAGCTGAGGGTCTTGCCTGCAGCATCCCAGTCACAAAATGAAGCTTTAATGAGCTTTGCAGTACTTAACCGGCCTTGGCAAATATGGGCATCAACGTGTTTTGCTGGAATGAGAGACTTTTTATTAATAGAGTCCTGCTCCATGTACTGTACTAAAGATGAGAGAACCAAGTGCTTATAGTGAAACAGTAGGGAGGCTTATTAAATCAATACACATCTGTTAAGATAATGGGCTCTAAGTCAAGAATGGTATTCTGAAAACCTCTCAGGAAAATGTTGCTTGTTTGGCAGTGTTTTCCTGCAGCTATTCCTTCGTTGAAGGATCGCTTCCAGAGCTGATCATCTATTTTGTAGTGTTCAGTTCCTAAAGAGCATATCCAAACATCTCTGCCAAATGGAAAGGATTCTCCAAAAATCTCAGACAATATTCTCAAGTATGCCAGCAAGCGACAGCAAGATGCTGTGAAGTTTAAACCTCTTCATCCCATAACAGAGGGTTACGGCCTTAAGAATACTAAGTGAGGTAACGGAAGCCAAAAATCCCCTGTACTAGTTGCAATGTACTAGTAACATACTTGTAATGACATCTTGAAATATCTGCAAAATTATACACAGATATATATCAATATATAAATATAAAATATATTAGTGTATTAAAGATATATTTTATGACATATGTATAAAAGTGTTGGGACACGTAGCCCTGTCTTGTGTAAGACAGTGTGATCTCACAATGGTGCTACTCTGTGTTATACTCCTCCCTCACAACACCACTCTAAGTCAGCCACTTCCCAGTCTGTACACGCTCTTATCTTTTGTCCGTCTTGCTTATTTTTGCTACAAATTGGGTGAGGCAAAAGTCGCCCCTTCCAGTATCTATGAAATGCTCAGTGATTTCATTCAGAGCCCCTGGGCACTACTGCAATAAACATGAATAAAATAATATTTACTTGGTTAGATATGGGTAAATATTCTACCTTTATCACGTTATACTAAACACACAGCTCATTTCTGAACTAGTGTGTCTATATTCACTCAGAATGTAACAGTAAAGAAACTTAAAAATGAACATATGTTTAACAGATGTAATTGCAATGAATAGGAGCCTGTGCAAATAAAGTAAGATGCTCTGAAAAATGGTAGGAAATGCAGAGAGATCAGCTTAAGTTTAGGAAACTTCACTCACCCATGTTATTTCCATGATATGCATAAATTTGGCTACTGCTGTAATATTTGAATTCACATTTTACAGACATGCAAATATTTTTTCTGCAGTGGAGAACACAAACGAGAAATGTACATAATAAGGCTGTCATCTACTGACTCACCATGGTAATTCCTGATACTGTGGTTCTGGCAGTAGCACTGAGCATGTGCAGGAAAAAATAAAGGATGGCTGATGTTTGCACACTAAACAGTGTGAATCATAACACGATATCAATATTAATCTATCCCTTATAAAATCTTAAGACCTTTTCATTTAATGAATACGATGCTGCACAACAATATAATCTGTACTTTTCCAAATTAGCCACAAACCATCTGGTTTCTATCCAATTACTTGATTTTTCTTCTATATCTCTAAATGTTACTGACCTAAAAAAGATTTCATCAAAGGCTGTTGGAATCCTAACCCCTCCAGCAACCATTAAATTGGTCCACTCTGTGTCCTGTGCTGACAAATCATTATACTCCAGAGCCCTGCAATCCGTGGTAGTATCTCAATTAGAGATAAAGATGAAGCAACAGTGTTCCAAATTCATCCATCCATCTAAATATCACTTTATTCTTAAATAAAATAGAAAATCTATATACAGAGATTCCTAATCAGTGGTTGTGAAGTTCACCCATAACAGAATACTGTTTCTGCAGGAAGCTAATCAAGTGGTTTCCAATCAACAGTTTAAAGTTACGTGAGTGTCCTGCCTAAGTTAAATGACACTGCAAACAGCATGCTCTTCCTTTTTTCTTATGTTTTCTTCCAATTTGCAGTAGGCAAATGGGATTTGTGCATAGCTTTAAATGTAGAGTTTGCCTTGACAAGTACTCTGCTTAACCAGTGAAGACTGGCTCACAGAGGTGACGCGTACTGAGATTCAGGGTATCCGGAACAGAACAGTGAACTGCCTGAAGAACAGAGCTGCGGAGTTGTACTAATTTCTCCTAGTACAGAGACAAGAGTCCAGCTCAGCCCTTCTGTCTCCCATGCCAAAGCTATTCCCAAACATGTCATAAGGACCACCGGATTTATTACCTTTGGCACTAAAATACCAATATCATGCGCCAGCAGTTCAAGTAAGCTTGGAAGTAAAATGAGATTTTTTTTTTTCTAATAGGCAAATATTACACATATGACTGAGCCACACTGGCTAAAGCTGAACAAGAATGACCCAAACAATAGTAACTGTTCTCCTTTTGGTGGATCTTTTAAACTCAAAATTTCAGCATGCTGAAAAGTAGGTTCTCCTGTCAGCAGGAGCTGTTCTCAAGGAACAGAGCACTGTTTAGGCCACTTCTGTAATGCCACTTTTCTAAGTGTATAAATCCAGTCTATTAGAGGCAGCAGCCACTAAATGGCAGGAATTACTTCAGCCTCAATTCAGAAAAACAAGCAAGCCCATTTCTTCTCAGAACACCACTTGAGTTGAATCTTTACTTGAAAGATTCTCACTTCTTGCAGTGAGACCTGCGCCACAGAGATCCCACAGAGGGATCTCCGTGGAGCTACAATGATCACTACCAACCTACTGCAGATTTTCTGGGATGTTGTGTCACTGGTACAAGAACTCTTTTTTCCTTGTGGAACAATCTGCAGGATGTTAAATACAGCCACATTTCACTATTAAATCATTTGGCGCCTCCCGGAACCTTCAGGAAACTATTTGGTGGTCTTTTTGTACTCCTTTTTATGAGAGCATGAGAACTTAGAGTATGAGAACGTCTCCTTTAGGCAACAAACGGATTCTGCTTTGCCTGTGTATTTGGAATACTGTAAGCTAATCAATGGAAAGCAATCTTGCAGTGACAGCTTTTCCACATTGCTTTGGCATCATCATCCCCCACTTGAGCGGTCTAAAATAATCATGATTTTAAACCCCAAGTGGCTCTCTGGATGGGTTCCACAGGTAACTAGATCCCATAGCTCCCAGGGTACCTTGAACTTGTTGAGATACTCGATGTATTTTGCCAGACTCAGGTTCTGGTTTAGTGAATCATGAGACAATCCTGTCTTAAAGATTTTATGTCTTCCCAAGATGAAATGCTTATAATAAAGTCTTTAATTCATCTGTTTCTTCTTATCTTACAGATACCTCAGTGAAAGCATGTCTACTGCAAATGAAATTTGAAACGCTCAATAGTCTGTTGTCCCATAGTGAGAATTCACTGCTTATGTTTTACCAGGATCTCCAATTTGGTACTCAATTTTTTGTTTCAAAGAACTTAGCAGATGCAACACACACACTAACTTCACTGCTAGAAAAAGTGCCGATCTAATTACTAACTAATCTGATCTAATTACTGACAAGCTGCTGACCTAGGAAGGTTAGTTAACTGTAGGTTTAGTTGTTTCCACTGCTTCTGTCCTTTTGAAGTACAACAGAGGTTGATGGAAAACATTCTCTTTAGATCAGATTCCAGTACCAGAACAGAGCTAGTTGCCTGTATGGCCCATCCAGGGGGCCACTTCGTGCGTTTCAAGACACGAGTGCTTTTATCCACCACACATGACCGCTCTGTTGGCTTGTCACACCTAAAAAGGAGCCAATGAAATGTATTTGCCGTGGTTGACAAGGAAGGAAAATTTTTAACTTCAGCAAAAGAGTACTGTAGCTGCTAGACAAACATTAATTAATTAATCTCGCTGTTTCCAAGTAAAGCACAAGCCAGATACATTAATGCGGACAGTGCATCCAGTTTGGGACGGTGTAGCTTTAATGGTTTACCTCCATGTTTACAGTTCTCTTAAAATGAGGTTGCTGTCTGTGATCTTCACTTGTTCTCTTAAAAGGAAAACTGTAGTTTTAATACTGGAATTTTTATTTTATTCTGAATAAGCTTTTCTGAGTCAATATATCAAATTTTAAGTTATCTTTCTAATAAATGTGTACAATGAAGCGCTGCATTGTATTCCAGTGCCATGCAACGGCAGCTGCTCTTCTCTGGATATGGTTTTTTGATTGTAAGATCATTAAGCTATTTTTTTCTCCTCTGGAATTCAGAACTAGTTCTAATAATAACCCAGCATTTTGCTGCTGTCGATGTGGGAGCAGTGATTATTTACATTGTAGGTGCAAAGTCGTATCGTAAACACACTTCCCTGGCATAACAACTCCCATCAAAGGCCTCTGGAACAAGCACCGATTCTGACTACAGAATTAATTTGAATTACATCACTGTCTGTAAGGGAACAGCGTGATGCCTACTGTGAAATGAATATTCCTACCATATCAATCTTTTTTTAAATTTAGTATCTTAATATGACCCATGACTTAAGTCACCTTTTGTACTGCTTTCTGTTTGATTATAATTTTATCTATTAATCATGTTAATCCAATAGAATCTGCCTTAATCAAATGCAAGTCAATTACCCACTTCGTCAAATTCTATTTTTAATGAAAGACATTTTTTAAGATTGAATACCAATTAGGGATGTGTTTAGGGAAGTGTGGCTAGCTTTAGAGCATGGGGACACTTGGCTCTCCACTGAGAAGGTAGTTTTCATCTCCACTTCCAGGATGAGCAGTTTGAAGAACACCTCTGAACAGACACCGAACGCATAGCAGGCTGTTGTTGCCTATGCACACAGGCACCGACCCACCCAAAAAAATATCTGCATGCCTGTTGTCCGACCACAGAGAGGGATTGGGCTCAGTAGACTTTAAAGGACAGATCGCGACTCCCCACACGAGAATTAAAATGAAGAGGAAGGCTGCACCGGCCAATGGTTGTACACCTGGGATATGACAATCAAAGGTACCAGCCCCAAAGGTGCCTGGATATTCAGGTCCCTGACCCACAAAGGCTCATCCAGAAAAGCTTCCCTGACTGTAACAGCAAATTTTCTATCCCTTTCATTCCCCTGCAGCAAAAATTCATAAGAGCAGCCTCTGTATTTCATGAGTTCATTTCCATCCCCATTTGACCAACTTCCATTAAATCCTAAACCCAAGTGCAAGCTATGGAACATTATGCAAAAATTAGTCATGCTTTCTTTTTGTTTTACCATACGATCACACCTGAAAACGAAGAGTGATTGATCTGACAGAGGAAGAATACTAACTGATCAACATGGCAAATCCAACCTTCTAAATCCAATGTATGTAAAGATCTACACCCTTCTTTGCTTTCTATTCCCACCTCTTCAGTTCCAACTTGCCTGGGTGTCCTACAGCCTCTCCCATTCCAGACTTGCTTCCCTGACAGCTCCAGGGAATCCTTCTGAGAGCAACTGCGTAATCTGCAGGCAAGTCCACGTACCAGCCCTTTCAGTAGTCCAGAATCTGGTCATTCACCCCAATATCCCTTTCCTTGGTATTTACAGAGTACAGAACGGCCTGTCTACTAAATAAGACACCTCTGTCTTAAGTTAAATTTATATTACACCAAGGTTCTAGTGCTACCATTATACAAAAGTTCTGCAGGGAAGAAGGGATGTTTGATGTTAAAAGACAGACATACATAAACGCACACAAACATTTCACTGGCAGTAACATCACAGATTCGGAGGTTCATTAAAACAAAGACCTTCTTTAGATATTTACACTGATATGCAAAGCACATCCAGCATAAACCTGAATGTGTTCCCTCAGGAAGAAGGATGGTGCACTGCAGCTAGCATGTATGTAGTTCCTTCAGAGCTGCAAGAAGCTGCACAAGGTGCGCATTTATCAGGGTATAACTAAGTTTATAACTGAGGAACTGGAAACAATAAAGGTAAACAGACTTCCCTAAGGATACAAACCAATGTCAGGGAACCTGTCAAACTGGAGAGAGAATCCAACAATCTCAGTATTCTGAATAGACTGATGGCAAGCTTGTGGCAATGACAGTCTCAGAGGAATTTTTCATTCACACTGACAGGATTAATATTTTTGAGGAGCAGAAGTGGTGAAAACATCTTGATTTTTAACAGCCTCCACGGCCAGTTCCTTTTCCCATGTCCTAACACAGCAGACACAATTCCTTAACAAAAGCCATCTCTTGGTGACCTTCATCTCCATGTAGAACCTGCAGCTCACAATTATGACTGTAGCTCATCTGGGCACACCTGGATAACTTGAAGCTATCTGGTTCGGGAGGCAGCTACATGGCATGGAAACACGTAAGGCTGTAGTTCCTACCCAGCTTGCTGGACGCACACAAAACTCCAGTTCTAAACTCTCACACGTGGAGGTTTGCTTGCTTCTGATACACTAACTTGTCTAAAAAGCTGTATGCAAAGTCAGCAGGCAACATGCAGGATACCAAAAGGTGCCATCAATTTCACAATGCACTTACCTATGCAGGAGAAGATCTCCCTTGATATTTGTTTGTAAAGCTGCCTCACCTACCTGTGCTCATATCTAGTTGAAAGGACAGTAGCGTAAACGCATGTAAAAGTAAGTAACTTAGGGATAAAATATCCTCACTTAATTGAAGGCAAGGTATTCAGCTCCTACCACTGTTCTGATTTAGTAATCCATTACAGATTTTCTTCTGAAAGCTAACCAGCTTTCAGCTTTTTTTTTCCTCTTTTTTTTTCTTTTTCTTTTTTTTCTTTGGTTTTATTTTCCAGCTGGAGGCACTTGATTCATTTCACTAGACCTTGAATTAGCCAACGGACATGATCAAAACTTTAGGCTCTAAGAAAAATGACATGGCTAATTGCAGGAGAAGCAGGGTTTGCAGAAAGGAAAGACCATCTTCACAGTTGTTCCTTTCTCCTCATTTTTCCTTCTTGGGATGCGTCAACCTCATCCTTGGTCCTCTGTCTTAAAATGTTCTGGTTTTCAATGCAAACACTTGATATATGATGCAATTATGGAGGATGTCACTTAACTAAGGTCATTCAACACTATGAGCTTTTGAAGGACATTTTATAAGTCCTAAGACAGTAGAGTTTTCTTTCTAGGATGAATTTTAAATCTCTCAGCTTCAATATTTATGCTACACGGACGCGAATCTTACTGGAGAGTGAGGCTGCTTATATCCCGTTAACTATACAGAGGAGTTGGAAGGCAACAGGTCTTCAAACTTTGAATTTACACAGCAAAGCAAACACTGAGAATGTGAAAGTCTCGGTCTAGTATTGCAGAATGCTGAATAAGATAAACCACTGCAGCTACACTGCAAACAAAAAGAGGAATATTTCAAAGAAACTGACCTTTATAGTTGAAATTTCTTCTGTTGCATTATTACTGATAAATATCTTACTAAAGAAGTAATCTTAAATTTATTACTAATCTCCAATTTGAATTAAATTGAAAACGCTGTACACATTCCTTGGGTATAGCTTTCCCACACCAACATTTCTATACAGTCATTTTTTAAATCATCATGTCAATTTAATTACTATGAAAAACAATGTCAGTTTTAAAACTGTTTTAATGTTCTAAATTCTTTCACATGAAAAAAATCTAATCATTTTAATTTGCTGTTAATTTAATCTAAATATATATTAAGCAACAGAGACACTTTTGAGAGACATTGTGCCAGCCAGCCAGTGCTCAGGTTTACTCACAGAACTGATTGATGGCATGTAACATAGTAAACAATCTATTTTCTAGCTCCTAACAGCCACATAATGTCCTTGTTCCTTATAGTAACGGGATTGCCGATACAATATTGACAAAGCGTCACCAGGCTGCAGCCAAGCTGACCTCCTCTCACCATTTTTCTTTCTGGACATGTACCGTTGTGCTGCACGGCTCTCAGTAACAGCACGCCCAGATCCGCGGTTTCCAGAAACGCAAAGCTCTCTGAGTACCTTAGTAGACCAGACTTGCATTGACTGGATAAATAATTTAAAAGTCACTTTAAAAGACACTTTAGCTCATGGTTTGGTTACCAGAAAGACCGACAGCCAGGTGTTTCTCTATATACACTTATCTGGATTCGGACTAGAGCTGTGCAAGATGTTGTTTCCCAAGCTCTCCCAGGCACCTTTTGCCACTTCTTGGGCACTGGGGGAGGAACCAGAAAACTCTGCAAGCTTTGCAAAATTTCTGAACAAAAATGTTTGCTTTCTTAAAGCTCCAAATAATCAAAAATTAAATCTTCATGGCCCAGGACTGAATGCCAAATCTTGGTTAACACAAAGCAGGATAAAATAAAGCTATCTTAAATAACTGCAATTATCTTCAGGATTCTGTAGAATCTAAATATCCTGAATGTGTTTTGTTGGGCTTACATGAACTCATCCTTCGAAAATACGCAGATAAAAAGAAATTGAGTAAAAAATGCCATATATACCTTAACGCACTGAATTATGCTGTGTTTTGGAGAAAGATGTTCTGTAGAGCAAAGCCTCGTACAGCTTCCCTTCAATGGAAGCTGAATCTGTAAATGATCTTCAGCTCAGTATCACGGCAATTTTGGTTTATTTTTCAAGTGTGCGTTACATTGCAGTGGTTTAGTCCTCTCTCAGAACTACCGACTATTCAACCAGAATAACACGCTTTTTGAAGCAGCAACCACTGATTTAACTGAAGATCAGCATGCACTTAGATTGTTACATCATAAAAGACATGGAACAGATTTATATAGAAAATAAAGGCTATTACAGTGTACAATTAACAGAAAAAATATTCCCCAGGCTCAGCTGCCCAGTACAGTGTCAAAGGGACCCATCTGTGCTTTAGTTAGCCAAGTTAGTGCTGGTAGAGTTAGGGACCATTTTTTGTAGGATTATCACATAACAAGTTCACACCGAATTCCAATTTTCCTAATCAATTTTTAATTGCTGACCAATATTCTCGCTCAATCCCACCCCTGAAGTTCTTAACAACTATGTTCTTCTTTCCCAAAGCCTTTTTCTCAGTCACCTACAGCGAGTGAAGAGTGCTGGTGTCTGTCCATGCTCTTGCAATTTATTAACAGGTTTGGGATAAAGCAACTTTGTTACTCAGTGCTGCAAAACTTCCAGACATACTTTTTAAGCCTTCTGCTCACCTATTATCCTGATTTTTTTCCCAGGATCCAGTTCTAACTTTGCTCTAGCCTGATCCTCTGGGATTTTTCCCACCTTCCCACCGCCCCTTTGGCTGGGGGACGCGCAGGTGATTGGCACACATGAAAAATGAGAAATCTACTTAAATCTTACCTATTAGTCCTGCAGTACCTGAAGTCTCCCCAAATGATTCCTACTCTCATTTACATGACCTAGTTAATTTTCCCCCAGATGCTTTCAAACAGCAAGTCACGTCTAAATTTGAAGGAACAATCCCAGCCTCATCCCAGGCTGCTCACCCTGCGCTTGCATTGATATCCTGCAGCAGTTCGGCCTCCCAAGTAACTGCCGTGCAACAAAGCCTCACCTACGCTCGCTGCCTTGAGTTGGTCGTTCCTGCCACTACAATGACATCTGGATGACTTTCCCTGGCACAAAAGGATATTTCCATCCCTCTTTAACCCTGGTTGAAGATAATTAAACTGCACAATTCTCCTGAGCCCGTGGCGATTCAGCAGAAGGGTTCTGCGTTTCCATCCGGCCCTGCCGGAGAAGCCAAGTGCCTGACTAATTTTGTGCATGTGAGTACACGAGTGCCTGAGCAGTTCCATTTGCATCAGTCAGACTACTTACATGCTTAGGATTAATTACACATTTAAGGCAGATTTGCCAGTGATTACCATTAATTGCAACTGCAGTGATTTAGGTCCTTCCACGAGAGTTAGCATAAGTACATATGCCACCTTCTTCATTACTTTTTTTTCCTTTTTATTTAAACCAAACGGTCTCCTTGAATTCATACTTTCCAAAAAAAAAGCTAACAAAACCCCTAATGTCTCAAGACACAGCTGTGCTACTGCAGTCAAACGTTATGAATTTATGCACTGTTCAGATTGGCAATACTGGTGATGCTCTCCGGGCTCCGTCACCTTGTCATGAAACCAGCAGATTTTATAAATTTCTGAACTACATTAGAGGTATACGGTACCGCTTAGAAGCCTTCTACGTGGAGCAGCTAAAAAGCGATAGGAGCCGATTTCACAGCTGTATCATCCTTTCAGTCCACACGAAGCAGGTATGGCATACAGCAGCTGTTTTAGGGAGTTAATAGCTTGGCTGTGGAGTCATGTTACTCTAGAGACGGCTGCAAACCAAAGATCCGCTGTGATGTTGTGCTGGTTTTGGCCAGGATAGAGTTAATTATCTTCACAGTAACAAGTACGGGGCTCTGGTTTGCACTTGTGCCAAAAACAGTGTTGATAACACAGGGATGTTTTCATTATTGCTGAGCAGTGCTCCATTTTCATCTCGATTGGTCATAATCAAATACAATAACTGGCTGTTTAAAATACCACTCCAAGAGGGCTCAGTGCTGTAAGCCAACGTCAGAAAAGCTCAGCATCAGCCATCATCCCGACTTTGTTAACAGGGCTACTCTCACAAACTAAGGCTTTGCATGAGATGGTCCTAAATCACGAGCGAAGAAATATGGACATAGGGAATTACTTGGTTAGAACAATCCTGCATGTTACAGCCTGACACTTTTCTGATAATCCCGTCACTGAGAACACCATGCGTTCTGAGATGTAACAAGGAAAAACGTGAAGTTTAGTTTTAGTAAACCCTTAATAAAAGCTGCTAATATGTCTTGACTCTTCTGTGAGCCTGATCTCCTGCCACAAGACAGTCACTTGTAATGGGACAAAATGTTGCTGGCTGAACCTCAGTTGCTGGCATTCAAAAATGATCAAGTAGCTCAAGGAAGGAAGGACAATGTTAAATCTGTTTCTTTCAGATTCTCTCCTCCTGGTTTTTTGGCACTAATGAAAAACATATAGCCAGAAATTCAGGACATTTCAGATCCTCACTTCAGATATCCCAAGCCAGACTTTCAGTTATTGATCACTGCCATGCAAATTCAGCTTTTGGCCACTAACCTGCTACACCGAAGCCTTGTAAAATGGTTCAAGGTAATAATGGTTCCTCAGGAAAAAGAAAACCCTCTTCACTGCTTTAGAATAGCACTGAAAATTAGCAGTTCAGCACACACGGTACCTGAATGGTGAAGATATTGTGGCATATTTACATCTATGCAATAAATACTGTCATAACTAGTGCCTGATATTTACTGATTATCTAAAACATCCTTCTCTTTCAAATCACAATTTCTAAAATAAATTCCAATCAATGGTTATCTTTTTATTCACATAGTTTATATTCAACTTGCCATATTGTTGATTAGAATAGTTTTTTTAAAACATTTTATTTTTGTTTTGACAATAAAAAGCTTATATTTCTAAAATAATTACAGACATTAATTTATAGCTATGTATCTGTAATTAAATCTATATCTAAGTGTCTCTACCTGCATATAGCAAAAATACACAGGAAAATAAGAACTGTATAGTTTGTCTATACACATAATAAAGGCAAAATAAATATCAGGGTAGTCATTTTATATTATCCTTTTGATCTACAGGCTACCAGTGGAAGACATAATCTTTTATTTATATTATGTGAGGTAAAATTTTGAAACAGGATTTTCTGTGTCTATCTTCCTGCTCACTTCATAATTAAGCCTGTAGGGCTGCATGGTTTATTTTTTAATGCTGTACTTGTCAATTTCTGTTATCACTAATTTAAAGTTCACAGCTCCATATATCGTAAAAATATGAGGGCAAAACAATTTATATAAAAAACCATTTTGAGTTGAGGGGGTGGCTAAGTTTTCCTGTGTGTTCTCTTGAAGATTTCATTTCAAACAGCGCTGATTTACAAAGCCAGAACGAGAGCACAAAGCTCTAGTGACATGCACTTTCCTCCATACCCCATCTCTTTCCCCTCTCCATCTTTCTCCCTTTATTTTATATATATATATATATATATATGACTGAGATAAATTTTTTGCCTTCATTACTATATTAGCCTTTTTAATTTAGCTCCAAACTTGCTAACACAATTGGCCCTACCAAGATCAACTACGACACGCGCTATGAAGAAAAAGCATCTCTTATTTTACACAAAACATTACAAGGTCAGATCAGCGTCTTTTCATCTCTTCCCACCTTCACCAGACTGAACAATAGGCAGCAATAATCCTGTGATATCCACAACTAATTTATCCAACAAGGAGACAGGTAGCACTCCGAGCCGCACTGCCGCCTGAATAGGTGCAGTAAATAAGCAGCTTAATGGTAGCCTTTCAGGCAGGAGGGCAACATATCACAGCATGGCATTTTTATAATCTTCTTGGCATGCCTACAGCCAAGAGCACATAGCTGAGCGTATGTTCCCTCTTCTGTCGGGCTTCGGATGCATGTAATCGTTAGATTGTGACACATTGTGCCTTTAAGCAAGTTTAACTGTTTTATATCCCCTCTGATCTACAGCTTTGTACATCTGTTAAGTTGCCTCTTAAACTTCAGTCAGCACATCTGTGGCTCCGCTCTTTCTGAAGTTCGTTGCGTGGCCTAGGTTTTGCGCGGTGTTTCTTTGTATCTGTCTAGTGTTTATTTGCAAGGAATACCTTTTGTGTTAGTGTTCTTGCTGAGCTGGAGCAAGAGACCAGAGTTAAACCTATATGGGACTTCATCTTCTGGCAAAGAACTGAATGGGGCACTGGCAACTTATTCCAGTAACTTGAATTCTAAATTGGTGAAGTGAATCAGTCCCTTTTCTTTATGTCTTTGAGCAGAGGGAATGTCTTCTCCGCACCTGAAGGACGTTCTGCTCTAGAGGCATGAAGGAGCCGGTTACTGGCCTTCTCCCACGAAGTCCCCTAGGCATGCTGATGGCATAGCCCCAATTATGGACAGATGCACTAATGTGCAGGTGCACTGACTACTCTCCTAACCTCCCACCAATGCTGGCCAGATTTCAGATACTTATTATGTGTTGACTAGTCTCGCGGCATTTTGTCCTCCGGCACGAAGCAGCCCCGTACCAGCCAGCGTGCCTCAAAACTATTGCACAGAGCCTGACTCAAGTAGTGCTGGGTAGGGGACGGAGCCAGCAAAGCGGAAACCCCTTGGACTCTTAGAAATACTTGCAGAAGTCCTCCACAAAGGAGTATGTATCAGCCGTAACGGCAGCCGGAAGATCTCTGCAGAAAGGCTGATACTAAATTTCTTTTATACCGCTATTTTGTTGTGTTAGACTACGCGTTGGAAGCCTTCACAGAAATGGCAGATATATGGGAAGAACATCCCAATGCTCCCTAGTAGAGCAGGGCTGAGTAACACAGAGACCGGGTGATGACATTTAAAGATCCCTGTAAGCGTAAACTCAAAGTCAGAAGGGCCTCACAGCTTCTGCCAGGCAGCCACCAAAATGCAAAGGTGCTCCAGGAAACCTCAGGCTAAAATACTGATCTCTGCACATACTTGTCAGCTGCTTTCTGCATTTTTGGGGGGAGCTTTTCTGAGTGTTGGAAGAAATATTGGAATTAAATAATGTAGAAGATTATGAATCCTTAGATTTATTCCTACCTTGTATTGGAAGCTATGAACTATTTTGTCAGTGCAGAGTTACGAACTGCCCCTATAAACTGCTCGTTAACGTAGGAGCCTGTGTCCAGCCAGCAATACCAGTGTAGGTGTGCAAGTAGTTCTTGTCCTGCCCCGATGGTCAGTACAGCCCCATCCGCCTGGGCAGCGAGTTAAAGAGAGCACGGCAGAGCTCTCACACCAGCACAGCGGTGGCTTCTCCGACCAGAATTACCATGGGCAAAATTTCGCCTACGCTGATGTCAATGACAGAATTCCCCATTACCTTTTTAGTAAGTTAAGTGAGAGAAACTCGGGCATTAAATAACTGCTGTACTGCAGGATAGTTTCTTTTGAGATACCACTCAGATATGGGTGCAGTTTTTAGTTACTGTTCTGCCAAGATATCAGTAGAGATCACAGAACTATATTCACTTTTAAAAAAACCTCCAGAAAAGTATATTGAGCTACAGAAACTGCTTTTTGATTATTCTCACAGTTGGGATTTCATCCACTCTTATAAAAATATCTCCACTTCAAACCTAGAGGCCCAAGAACAGAAATAGAAGCCTTCAGGTTGGGCGAGATCAGACAAGCCCAGAAGCACGCCTAGGAGGAAGTGCGCGTTTCCTAGCATCGCTCTGGTGCAACAGTTCCTTGTGTAAAAGCGGAGCGTGCTGCGGCAGAGCGATAAAGGCAAGGAGAGGCTGCTGCCCGGGTCTCCTCACTGGGATCCTTTCACACACGTTGGCATCCTGACAAATCTGAGCGTGTGATCTCTCAGTGTTGCAGGATTACTAAGAGATGTCACGACTGCCTTTTCCCAACACAGGCATTCAGCTGCCAAGCTCGTCTCTTTAAACAGCTCTATGCAGTTCTAATACTTTGTTGCCCAGATGAGTTTCCTCTCTTTCTTCCCCGGTGAGGCCTTTCACACTCTCCCCAAAATGATACCCTGTGTTTATATACGATGAATTTTCCAGAGCAGTGAGAACAGACTTCTTAGTGCAGCATCATTACCCCTTTGCTTGGCAGAAGTAGAAAAGCGCTTGTCTGAGCTGGCAACCATCAAGCTTTACAGTCTAACAAGTTCCACTAGTATAATGAAAATCCAAAGACCTGGAAACAATATACGGAGCTTCCCTGACTAATTTTATTACGCGGACACACTTAATAGCTCCTGTTACAATCACATTTATAGCAGGAAAACAGTACTGGATTGTGACTATCACACTAAATCGACACGGATTATCAGTCATTAAAAAGGAACAAAATTAGCAGCAAGCAGTAATATTTTACACTTATCAAATCTGCAGCTGGTCAAGGTTCATTACAATACTGTGCAATAAAGTCAGGAAGCATTGGCTCATTCTACAGAACATTTAAATCTCTATTGTATTTGTGTAGGATATAATTTCTGATAGCAATAAAGCCTAATAAAAGTTACACCCCGATGAATAAAGTGTTAATAAATTGACCCAAGACATTTAAATGGCTAATTATATTTGAGATAAAGGAGGATTCACTTGTTTCTGTAGATTGTTTGAAGCTGTAACCAGCTAACTAACCAACTACAAAATTATTTTATATAAATATATCTGTGATATAAAATATTAATATTTCTAGCTCCTTTTTCAATAGATTAATAATTAATCAGAATTTCCTAACACATTTCCTATTCATCAAAAGACTCATACCTCTCTTTAAAATGTCCAAGCTTTGCATAACTTAACTATTCCCTAGATTTTATTCTATTTAAAAGTATTTACACCAACTATGCTTAGCTTTTCCGTAGGCCCTTCCAGTAATAAAAAGGAGTACCTTATTATAAAATAATAGTACCCTGTTACGATACTAATAATGCTATTACAACGACGGACCAAACAAGCACACTGACCAGACCAGGGTGTTCATGCAGGATAATCGCGACGATGGGCCTCCCAAAATCCTGGGCCTGAGCCTAAAAAGCTGGCATCCTTTGAACCAAGAGTTACGGCACACAATACGTACTTCCTTCAACTCATTCCTTATGCAAAAACACCACATAAATCCAGGAGAAGCTCCCTCATCCCCACCATCATACATGCAAGTGTTCACATCCATCTAAGCCTCACTCCCCGGTCTTTGGGAGAGTTCAGATCCCAGCTCCAGAGACAATGCCCACTTGCGCTGGCATCCAGAGAGATGGGGGATCACCAATGAACTGTACGGCATTTAGGCCCACCAGGAAGTTTTATGAACAGAAGTTACTGAGCAGCAAGAACCTGGCTGATTTTGGTTTACTGCATGACTGCACAAACACACGAAGGACAAGAATGATCAGAAGCTGCAAGTTCACAGAACACCTTCTTTTGGTAGCATCGATTGCTTTGAGTATTTCCCAGACTACACCACAGAGTTTTGGAAATCTTTGGTGGTTTGCTTCTCCAAACTGCATCAGAGCCAATAGTTAAAATTGTCACAGGCCTTCCTGTTGCTCCAGCCCAGACTACCAATGCTCAGCCCAGGGGGATGGGAGAAGGGGCAACCCCAACGGGTTCCAGCTTCAATTCCCTTCTTTCAGTTCGCTAGCCTCTAGGATTGAACCAGCTTAAAGTTGGAAGGCACTCTAAGGCACCTTGAAGAACCTAAGAAAAAAATACTAATCATGTATTTTGAAATACAGTTAAGACTTTGTATTTCGTGTGACATCGCAACTACTAGATCTCAAATGAAATAAAAATACCTGAGTCAAGTATTAAAAAATTTCATGTGGTTTCCTCACTGAGCTGGTAAGTTCTCTAGATGTACTGCAGGGGCATGAAAGCCCGTCTTTGTGATTCTGTTATTGCAATGCGTGGAAAAAAGAGCCTATGTCCTTGAGTGGAAGCATTCACTTCTTTCCATGGGAGGAAGGCAAACCCAGTAAGACCCAAACAGGGCGCTTACCTAGGCTAAATGCTTTCTTCATTGAAAATCTTTAAAAAATCCTGCATTATTAACCTGTCAAATTCTGTTAGTAGACACAAAAACTTTTATTAGTGGTCAGAATGGAAACCAGCTGATAATATTTACCATTTTTAAATGCTGCATATTTTTAAAAGGTAAATACATAAATCACAGCTGGCTAAAGTTTCATTTGTTACATTGCACTTAGGCAAACATGTAGAAACATGAAAACTTCACAAAAAACATCTGGCACTCTAAGCCTAGGTCAGCTTACCAGCTAGTGACTGCAATGTCTTGAGTTCCTAGGTCATACATTTCTTGTGTAACTGAAGGTTTACGATCAAGCAGAGTGACAGCAAACATTCTGAAACTACAGTTACTGCTACTGAGAGGAGACCAACTTCCTTACATTTTCTACAATTCCATGCAGAAAGTCTGGTTCTACGTTCTTCCGAAGGAAATCACGCTGCGTGAAACATTCAATTGATATTGCTGTTGTTAAACAGAATTTGAAGTGTCAATAGCTGCAAAACCAGTATTTACTTTTCCCCGCTTTGATGTTTTTTCAAAATTCTGTACTAAAATCCCAAAAGCCTAAGGGTGTTTGTTCTTATTCAAAATAGCTTCAGTCTCATCAATGCGCTACCTTAATTCTTTGCATGCTCAATTTCCTTCTTAAAAGATATCTGCATTGTGTGGTTTCGAGACGGATTACCAAGCAGGTGTTAGATTTGAAGCGCAGTACAAAGCAGAGGCCAGCAAGTGAGCTCCCTGGTAACACCCTGTCCGCTGGGAATGCCTAGGCAGGCAGAGGAGCGGGTTCCGATCAGGAGCGTCTTTGATTGCTCTTATGCTGAACACAAAGAGTAGGTTTTAACGTAGTCGCCATTACTCTGCTTCCCCTTGACCGTCTGTAGGCCTCAGGATCCCCCATCTGTTTTATGGGTCTATAAATCCCTAAGAAAAGGGATTTGGGGAGATCACTAAGACAGTTTAGGACTTTCTGTGTTCCATTTAACTATCTTCTGTAGATGAGGGAAAGTGGAAGTACTTTTCCACTCTAAGGCATGCAGACAGGAAAACTGCGCTGTGCTGAGTACCCTGAAGTACCCAGCTCCTGTGGGAAGCCTGGGGGGGTCAGACATCTGTCTGTCTTCTCCACGTTTTGGGAAGTATCTCTAACTTCTCCAGCAGTGTTAAACTGTTCGACTTATAAACCGCATTACAGATGTTCAGTATTATCCAGGTTCACCCCACCTACCTATTAAGTATCTCCATGTTCTCATAGGAGCCTCTGTAAACAAGCCGCATGAGATCTTACCACAATTTATTTCAAAGATAGTGTCTTTCCCTCTGTTTTCCTTAATCAGTGGTAGAGTTCCACAGGTTACTCTACTCCCTAGTTATGCAGGAAAGGTATGCTATAAAGGTTCATTTTTTTTCTGTCACCTTGACCTAGCTCAAGACAGCATAATTCTAGGACTATCAACAGCAGTTAAAACTTACAAACTTACAAATTCTTAACAAGTAACTAACTGAAAGTCACTGGGACTGTTCATAATGTTTACAAAAAAAAAAAAAAAAAAACAAACGGTTGCACAACCTGTCCTTTCTTTAACATGCCATTAATAGCCATCACACTACAGCATTAGAGTAAAAAAATTCATGTTCTAGAAGCACAACCCACAACACGAAGGGAGAGTCCCATAAGAGGTGGAGGAATCATCTCTGGGAAGATGGATCAGTTCAGTCCCTGAAAGGCAAAATGCAATTTCATTTATTCAAACAAGACTTTGATCTTTTCAGCTGAAGTGTTGTGAAGTTTTAAGATTTTTTCCTGAATATCAAAATATTTTCATTACAGCCTGGTTCCTTGAACATGGAAACTACTGAGAACTCCAGCTTACGAAGACCTGTGGGTACTGGAATTTCAAACCATCCATTTGCAGTTAACTCACTCCCTGACAAAATCCAGGAGTTTTATCCTTAGCTTTATTTATTTATTTATTCTAGCTAGCTTTTCTCAGCAGGTGTTTTACATATCCATACTGAAAATATAAATTAATAGTGAATATTTACAGTCTGAATTAATTATCTAGGGGTTTTCTTAAGTAACCATAGGGACGAAAAAAAGAAAAAAACACCTTCAAAACTATGGCTGCAGTACTACATTAAAACAACTTCACTGTTGAAAATAACTGATTTCTATAGTTTTTTTCCAGAAAACTCCTAAAACAATGCTGATTAGCTTCATTGGGGGCAGTTTCCAGTAACAAAGATCCGTGTGTTTAAGTGCTGCACAGCTGTACCATCAGCATCGGGTGTGTTCTCCCGAACCGCAGATCTATTACGCGCCGCACGCTGTATAATGCCACGACGGGCCTTGCTCCGTAAAGCCATGAGGCACCTAGAACTACTCACGGGCCTGGGGCCTCCGGCGTGTCAGGGATTGCCAATAATTTGATGCCAGCTGGGGCTGAAGACACATGCCTTATTCCTAACTTGCTTCAACTGCAGAATCATAAGTTGTAGTTGAGAAATATAGAATAGGAAACAAAAAGAAAAAAAAAAAGTAGCAACAAACAGATTAGTGGAAAACAAAAGTAAAGAATTATGAATCAGAAATGCTTAACACCTACATGGGCCCACAAGGCTTTCGCCTCCCCCTCTCTGCCCCCTGCTTCTGCTTCTTTTCCACTACTTTTTTAAAAAAATTATTTTCCCCTTCTTAAATACAGAGGCATTATCAGGGAACATTCCGTCACCAATCAGCTCGGCCCTGGCCAGCAGCGGGTCCGCCCTAGGCCCGGACGAGTCCATGGGACAAAGGGGAGCAACTTCTAGAAGCTTCTTGCAGAAGCTGCCACCGTAGCCCCCCAACTAAACAAACCCAGCACCTACTGGCATCGTGGTGAGGAATAAAATGAGAGCAGAGAAAAAAAAGATTATTAATCAAACATGCAGAAGCTGGGCAAAAATCTCCTTCAAATTATAATGGAGTTGGAGGAGAAAACAGGTAGGGAACAAAGTAGAGCTTTAAATGGAAAAATGTTTATGGAGATGAACTATTTCAACAGCCAGTTTCCATCAGTTCCACCCATCCCATCTCTCCCACATTGCATCACATCCTCTTGGGATTCAAACACTACCTTGCACAGAGCTGTCACGGATATAACACAGGCGCACACTGTGAGAACATATCAAACTGCAGCGACAGTTCTGAGAGACACCGTTTCTGCAGGCCGCTGCTGTGAAACGGAAAAAGGGTTGGAAATTATTATAGTAGTCGCAGAGTATTTGGAATAGCAGAATGTCTAGCTGAGAAGGGGCTATTCTGCATTGGAAAGTTTGCTGTTTCTGACACAAGGAAGTAAAAGTTGATGTTTTCTAGGGCACACAGCGTATGGAGATTTGCCCTGACGCAGTCTGGCCTCTGGCTATAACTAACCAAACAAACTGTCTGAAAGCACACATGAGGAAACGGCAGCTCCTTACCAAGCTACTTTGCAAATACTGAAACAATGAGTTGGAAACACGCACAACATTTCATCAGGAAGTCTCCAAGTAACTGTTCAATTACTTCCTTTCCTAATTAATCTAAACCTCAGTAAAAGGAGGACTTGCTCAGTGTCTCTTCAGCATCCTTACTTGCAGTGTTCCTTGGGCCTCTGAGCAGGCATCAGGCTGTGCAGTGACACAGAGATAATTTACTGCATTCTCAAGGACAGACCATTCTCCCAGATTAAACAACATTCACTCTCTGTCAAAAGCTCAGCTTCAAAACTGCCAAAGCATGAGGAGAATGAGGTGCTGCTTAGACCTTTCTGTGCATGACAGGATAAAACGCAAGACTTCGCTGCCTAAAGGAATCCAGATAATGAAATAATCTTTAATCTTTGTCCCTTCAAGGCACTCTCAACACCTGTTATCCTTGATACTGTCACAGGCAAAAAAAGTGTGTGAATTCATCTCAAGGCTGGTAATTATTTCAGCTAATTACTCATTTGGATGTGGGGTGATTACCAACGCTCCTTCAGGTGCAACACTGCCCACTTTTATTCTAGCTGGTGTTTCACAAAATAGGAGAGTTGCTGTTACGCCCTTCTCCGTTCTTACAGAAAGATTGACTCCCATGCTATTTAAAATGTGTACTGCAGTGAAACAGCCTGGCCAAGTGCTTAAAACCAAATCCTCAGCAATTCATTTTACAGTCAGACATTACTGACTTCATTCAACCTTATTACAGGCAGCAGTATCTCAGTGTTCAGTATCTTTCTGGATGAGTAGTTTTATTGTACCCCATTCCCAAACCACCCTTTTCTCAAGCCACAATCACCTTTACTTCTATAAATGTGAACCAGATGTCTAACTAATCTGTTTTAATTTGACGTTTATCTTCCTAAATCACCAGCGGCTGCAGATCACAAATACTTGTGATGAACAGACAGCAACTACATGCTGGAATCAGGCGTTTTGGTGCAGCTCTGCTAAGGCAGAAAAGGTTGGAAGTTCAGGTTTATGAGCACAAAGATGCCAAGACAGTGCCTTTTCTTCATAACCTCAAAACTCCAGTGCAACCACAGCAAAAAAGGACGGTCTTCCCTCACCTCATTGCCATGGAACAGGGAATCCTCTCTGTGCCAGAGGAGGGCTGTGGAGTCGCCAGCTCTAGAGATACTCAACACTTGACTGGACAAGGCCACGAGCAAACCTGTCAAGCTCCAAAAGCAACCCTGCTTCCAAAGGTTCCTCTCAACTGGAATTATTCTGTTGTCCTTAGTCTTTATTGGAGGTGTTGGTATTACTGGAGGCACACCTGCCTCTTCTTGAGGCGTGGGTGTAAATAAGGCAGTTAGTTGAAGGCCACAAGCCTCTTTCTCCAGTGTAACTGCTGGGGGCAGGAGGGAGCGGGCAGGAATACCCAGGGCCCTGGCAGGGAAACTACTCAACAACCAGCTGTATTTCAATCAGCGCACAACTAATGTTCAACCAGGGAAAGGCAGCAGCAATCGTGGTTCTGCTCAGCTTGAATTTCCATTCATGTGTCTGTACAAACAGCAGCACAGGTCCTTCAGCACTGCTTTTCTCCACAGTAGGTCAAGCTTTTTAAAATTTATATCTCAAAGAAAAATAAAGGAATGGTCTATTCCCTATTTCTGAGAGAAATCTTCTTGAAGATTTGTTCAAAATAATAATCAAAGTATTTTTTACTTGCAAAGAGGAGAAAACAAATTATTTTTATTTATTTAATTTCTTTAGTTTTCTAAATGTTAAATTACATTAAAACACAGTACCAGTCATTTTAATGCGCAATATAGCACATTGCTTTGATTTTCCTTTTTAATGCTCACCACTCAGAGACTGCTTCAGGTTCTTAAATAATTGGGAAGACAACTGTAGCCCCTCAGAATCCAGTGGTCATTAGCAGCTAAAGATCCTAAAGAGCTGCACCGCTCCAAGCAGCAGAGTGGTTTTATACTCTTAAAGAGGCAATTAATACTTCTGTATTGTTTTGTTCTCATCAGTTTGAGAATTGTCGGTGCTTTGGCAGAGGGCATTATTTATGGTCTAGTTTGCCATCAAGCGGGACTCTTTGCTGGCTGATTGATGTCTCCTGACATGTCTCACACAGAAGGGATACAACACGGGAAAGGGAAAAGTAGCAAATAGTCTGCAGGCTCTAGTTCTGCTCCCTCGAAAATAAAAAGTCCTTTGAGAGTCACCAATCAGTAGCACATTCCCTCGTCATTAGCAGCAGTACCACGTTCTCTGCAGCACCTAGCTTTGCCTGGAAGGTAGGTGTACAAGGGTGGGATTCTTGATGCTATATTTAGGCAATTCATATTATACTTATATCACCATATGTCTCTTCAGGACATGATCTAAAAAAAATGATCTCTGCTCCTCTCTCTGTACTTCCAGCTCACGTTCTGACAACACCACAGGAATTTCTCTTTTTTTCTGCTTCCTTTCTACAGCAGAGATTCATTGCTATGTGATCCTCTAGCTATTCTTCCCAAAATACTAAACGTATTCAGCTTACTGCTTCTAATGGTTCTGATCCTGTTCTTCATCTGTTAGCTAGTCAAACTGCAGTGAATAGTGGCCACTGCCACCAATTTCCGATCCCTTCCTCAGGAAATTCTCTCCAACCTCCTAGTGCCTGAAGTATTCCTAGGGACCCTCAACCTCTCCCTTTAATTGTTATCCGTATTTTAGTCCACTTTCTGCTCATCTGCCCCCTGAAGAAGTATCTTGGGACATACAAAGGAAAGGTCAGGAAACCTGCTTTCTCTTTTCTGATCTCACAACTACAGCCATCCCAGGCTTTCAGTTCCAGTGCCTTATCCCCCTG
The DNA here is from genome assembly GCF_036417535.1 of Chlamydotis macqueenii. Classification (NCBI taxonomy): domain Eukaryota; kingdom Metazoa; phylum Chordata; class Aves; order Otidiformes; family Otididae; genus Chlamydotis; species Chlamydotis macqueenii. The sequence continues at coordinate 20,117,413 of NC_141567.1, read as the reverse complement.
TTCCTTGCTTTCAATTTTTATTAATCAGCTGGGAGGATTTTCTGGACTCTAATCTTCCAGTAAAAGTCTGCATTTTCTTGGTATCTCACCTCAGACACTGTCCCTTTTGTCTTCTTCAGCTATCAAAAGTCTGGTTGGTGCCCTCAGGATTCTTTAACCTGGTCTTTCTTTGGATGCTACCTTACTCTTGTACGGTCAGAGCATTTATCAGCACACTTACCAAAAAAAGCGTGGCTTAACAATGAGTAATTTACCATGAAGGACAGCTCAAATGTAAGGGCAAACCAAAGTGGGGGCACTTGTTGATGGAAGGTAAGGTCACACCTCCCTTGTGTAATACAAAGACAAGGCTAAAGCCAGTCCCGTGTAATACAAAGACAAGGCTAAAGCCAGTCCTGTGGGACACCAGAAAGGTGGAAGCAAGAGTACCATGCTGATCTACAGGATGTCTCAAACAGAGAACCTGTCAGTTCTCTGCTCTATAATCAACAGTAGGTCCCAGCTGTCTAATGCTGAAGCACTTCAGCACCGTAGTTCAGCTGGAAATATCCCAGTTTTCAAAGTACTGTTCTTCACTGAGTGAACTGAGTGACTGAGTTCTTATTACATCAGTTCTGCGACTGTGTGGTCACAGCTCCTTGTACAGCATACCGAACGGCGTCAAGCAAAGCATCAGCAGGGGATGAGCAGATGGGGAAAATGCAGATGGGTCAACTGAAGATATTCTTCTATTTCTTAAAATCTGGAAAGTGCGTATAACATGAACACATTTTCCTTTGCTGAATAAACATAGGAAATTCTGCTTAGGGTTTATTTTCTCAATAAAATAAATCAAGCCTAAAGAGAAAAAAAAAAATATAAACGCATTCCAGATTACTACACAAGATCTCAAATGAAGACTGTAATATTTAACCTGCTAAATAATATTGTTTGTGCTACAGGTTTAGAATTATGGGATGTCACAAAACTGCTTTACTGACTTCTAAATTATTACAGTAGCCGAAAAGAACATGAGATCAATCTGATAGATGAAAAATATTTACAGCTTCTGGTATTTGTTTTACCATCGAAGAAACGACATGACGTGTAAAAGCCCTAATAAAGAAGTTATAATCCCACAGTCTCTTGAGATGGCCTATAACATGCAGGTGCATGACACCACTCTTGCCAGATGCTACCTGCAGTCTGTTGTTTTAGATACACAGAAAATTCTGCAGCAATATCACCTCAATATCTAAAGACAACTTTTAAAAGTAGATATTCTTCATTTCTTTACCCTAGTGACATCATGTTCCTTGTCCACCTACAGCGCTGCTCCTCAGAAGCACTCTGCATCCTTTAACGGCAATCGTACACATCCCTCAGGATATTACTTTTAGCACTGACGTGCAATTTTACTTTTTCTTTCCAGAATTATTTTCTTGCCTCAGCTGTTCATTGCAAAATCGTACTCCATTTCAACTGCAGTTCAAGAAAGTGAATGGTTGAGAAAAATGTAAGGTTTTAAATACAAGAACAGTTTTCAGCTGCCTGCTTAGGAATCAAAATTATTGATTCCAGTCCAATTGGTCTGAGCCTACGACCCAAACTTAAATCCCAAGCAAGGAGGATTCTAAAGGCCGGCTGTGTCTAACCAGGCTCATTCTGCTAACAGGGCAAAAGGCATTCTTGGAATGAGATGAGTTTTCAGATGAGTAAAAATGTGGGGTTTGACCCATTTTTTTTTTGGCTTATAAAAAGCTCTCAGAATCTTGAAAGCACATGACTCCAGAAAGTTAATGACGTTCATCTCAAACAGGCCTTTACTTTGGGACTTGATCCCAGTAGCCCACAGTGAAAGGCGACTGGAAATGACTGACAGCTGCAGAGCGTTGGAACGTGAAGCCTGTAAGCAAACACCATAATCTCTTTGCTCATACAGCAGAGTCACAGCCATACACCCCTGTACCGCAGAAACGGTTTAAACAACAGACACTCTGCTTTCCTGCTTCCACTAGTTCTTACAGAGACATCTTGTGACGGTGTCGGTATTTCAAACCTGTTTGCACTAACAAGCATAGTAGGATGATTTAAGCAGATATTTTCACAAATTTAATGGGGTTTCTTTTATGCAAACTGTCACATTTTGGTAACTCAACTTTCAGCTTGCGGAACTCAAGTACCTTCTTTCTTCTCATGTATCAATACAGTCTTTCTGTCCTTGGATGGATCCGTTTCCCTCCATACCTTTCACTTAAATTGCTTTTTCTTTTTCTGGCCAGCATGTAGACAAAAATATTGAGCTGCTGATTAACAATAAGACAACCTATATTACTTTGCCCCCTTTTATGGAGTTACTTGAACATGTAGACAAACCGAAGATCATAATGACATAGCAGCAACAGTACAAGAGGCAGTGCCTGACTTTACTGTGTTAATTAGACAAATAATATTATCTAATTTACTGATATTTTGAAACCAAAGTTTGCTGTTAGTGACTGCCAAACTCATAATCCAGAAGCAAACTGCCCATTTAAAAACATCTATGTTTTATATCTTTGTAAGGCAGAACACTGCAGACCTCGTGCACCGCAACTTGTTAACATCACACGGGTATTACAGGCTGAAATTACTCTGACAGCTTTAATGTCTCCTTTTCCAGCATAATGGCTTGGTGCATAAAAATGAATGTTTTTCTCCAACGTGATCCCTCAGCTCCTTACTGAAGATTTCAACTCATTTTACGACACATGATGAAGCATCTTCCGTGTTATAATGTGACAATGGCACTACTGAGCACAACAATTTGGGTCTGAATGTGCCACTGCAAGACAGAAAAAATCTGAAGAGGCAATTCCACCTAGAACTATACAGCAAATGCATAAGAAAGAGGAAGAGGAATGATTAACGATGCATTAGCACAGTCTGAAAAACAATGCTCTCGACAAAAGAACCCTTGGTAGGTCTGGTAAAAGGGGAACAGCACACAGATTAGCTGAATGAGAGACAGAGGCAGAATTTGAGTGATTCTGGCAGAGTCTCTTTGAAATACTTGAGATGTGCATGTCTCTGTTCAGACAAAGTCAATTTTAAAACAATCTCACTGTAAAATAAATAACTTCTGAAAAGGTTTTTTAAATTTAGGAAAAAGCCTTTTCCTAATTAACCAGCTCAAGTATTAAATCTGACATGTGGAATAACCAAGAATGTATTAAGTATGACCCAGATACTTTTATTTCAAGTAAATTAACATACAACACATTGAACATCCCCCACACACTACTGCTTTTTTGCCCCCTACAGTGGGGTTGCTCTGGAAGTTTGGAGTGGGGTTTTGTAACCGGTGCTGAAATTCTTCTTTGCCTCATACCACCTCACAACTCATCACTTCTCCTGCAGCTTCTATGTTTGGTCTCACCTCCTGACCAGAAAAAACCCCAACCACAGAGTCATAGAATGGTTTGGGTTGGCAGGGACCTTTAAAGGTCACCTAGTCCAACCCACAGAGATCAGCAGCTAGGGAGATTTTGACTCAACCCAGGTCACAGCCTTAATAATTGGGGTCTTCAGAGAGAAGCAGCTGTTGGGATCTTCTGTTTTGGAATGTTCTGTACTTCGCACAAAGCCACACTGAGTACGCCCCTCAGTACAGGGAAGCAGAGCCATGCAGGTTCCCAGCCCAATTCATTAATAAGTTCTGCATCGTTTCCTTGTGTTTTCTCCAGAATTAGCTTGCAAAAAGCGTGGGAGATTTCAGGAGTGATGGAACACCACAGCTATCCTGGTTCTGCTGCAGTGTATGAATGCCCGGCACCCTGGTGTGTCTCACTGGGATGGACAGCCCTAAGAAGGCAATCTGAACTGATCAAGATACTCCTGAGGGAACTCTTCATTAAATCCTACCCATTTATAACTCTAACTCATTACAAGAAATAATCACCATAGCAACCACAGCACACCATGCATGTGCTAGCACCAACAACAGTGGGAGGGAAACAAGTCAAAACTAGAATTTCCAGAGAGGTTTAGCACAGTCAGTCACCATTAGATTATGTTTTCCTGTATTTTCTTCTCTTTTCATCAAAATAATGTTTCCTCTATAAATACACTGTTTCAAACAGGCAGCAAACATTGCAGAATTCCGAAGTACAACAGTGTGTCAGTATTTCACAAGGCGTTGTACCGAAGTCCTTTGGTGCTTTCACTGAAAATAGCACCCTGCGTACTCCAAGCCACGCAATTTCACTTAGGATGCAAAGGCAAGCTAGGCTGCTAGCTGAAGACCTGACAAACCTGGCTTTGGCTTTTTTTCTTTTCTTCTATCAGAACTCCTGTGTGACTCCCATTTTCACTTAGATGCTCAGAGCAGCGGAATCACACAACAGCGTGATAAAGACCGATGCAGAACCAGGGCCAAAAGAGCTGTACAGAAGAGACTGGGGGAGTTCAGACCTAGACAAGACATCTTCACCAATGTGAAAAATAGAAGTAGAGATAAACTGGTAATAAGTCTCTTGCCTTAAGCCCCCTTGGCCATCATCACCAGAGATCCCTTTATGCTCCCAGGGAACTCACTGAGAGCTGGTTTTATTACCTCCCAAGGTCCAAATCTGTTTCCACTGGCCAGGATTTCAAACGCCGCAGGCCCAGCTGTGAAAGGCCAAACTGTAGTATCTTGTGAGACATTTAAAGTGTCCAAAGAAACCTAGACTATTCCAGAAGGCCAGTTAAGCTCCCCTCTGCTGTTTTTAATGCCTAGTTATCTCAGAATTGCCAGCGAGACCCAGGGCTTGTGAGGGTGATGCTTATCACCTGCACAGAGGCGTGGAACTGCTCACCTGAGGGCTGCCCGGCCAGTTCCAGCGCATTCTTATACTTGACAACGATGAGGCTTGCCTGGGAAGAAATGTTAGCAAACTAACTTGGGAGGTTCTGGCCTCTGAAGGCCTGGAAGAGCGTATTTCACCAGGAAGTTTTATAATAGCAATTGCAGATTTCAAAGAGCAATAGAGCAAAAGGTTCTGCCCCCTTCTGAGCTCCTCCCACTTGCCAAGCTTTCCCTTCCTTTCTTCAGAGAAAAATCACTATTATTTCACTTTACAGGATTAAAAAAAGCAAGAAAGTGAAACCCTGGAGGCTGGGAGACTTGGACTTTAAAGGACTCTGTAATGAACTGTTTCATGGTAGTTAATCACTTTAATTGTGCTTCCTTTCCTCAATAAAAGCTTCCCTGTGTGCACTCTCCAAGTGCTCTCCAGTCCGGCTCTAATGCAATGCCCAGAGGGTTAGAGCGTGTTCCAGCACTGGAACATCCACTGGGCAAAGGGCAAGAATCCCTTACTCTTCCTGGCTGATTTTCTGCTGAACGCGTTCCAGGATTGCCACCACACTTTAACTCCAGCACCGCGCAGAACGTGCTTTTGCTGACAACTACAACAGGACCTTACTGTATTGCTTTTCAGTCAGTACCCTTCCATTTTGTGTCTGGGTTTTTCAGTTAAATTTCACAACTGTAATATTTTTTTAAAACTTTGGATGAAATCCTGGACTACTTTCATGGCTGTAGCTCTCTTTATTTTGGAAAAATAAGCTTGGGATAAAAAGACAGCAATAGGGATTTGAGACCCACTCCAGTGGTTTGGGCAAAGGGGAGAAAGAAAGGAGAAAGTGTCTTAACGGGTTTTCCTCCTTCTTTCATACTGAAAAAGGAGACAGGATTCCCAGTTAGATGCTACATGCACCCACCCAAATTTGATCATTGGTGCTTTTTGGTAACGGGAAGGAAGGATTCCTGGCAGCAGTGGAGGCTCGTTGGCCTGGTTTGGCGACCTCCTGACCTCCCCTTCTGAAGTGCTGGGTTTGTACACAGTTATAAAGCGTGAGCTCTCAAGTGTTTCTCGGTATTAACAAATGGTTGACACTATGTCTGTAAGTCAGTGATGATTTGAGGAGTTGCTATTTTAAAATGTGTTTCTTTTAAACTCTGTCTTCAGTCCTGTTTTGAATTTGACTTTTAGTTTATTATCCCAGTGGGATAAGTACATCAGTTCACAGCATGGAAAAGAAGCCACTTGCCTCCAAATGCTGTGAAAAACACGTTCGCATAGAAATAAACACCAACACTTACAGCAATGTCTTACGCCACCACAACCCCTTCCTTCCCCTGCCTTTGCTTTTTGCCAACCACTAACAATAAATGTAAAAGTAATCCTAGTTTTTATTTGAAGCTATCTCAGCTTTAAAAGAACCTTCCAAAAATGATTGGTGCCATGATTTAAACCCATAGGTAACCCCTCAGATCTGCTTTGAATAGCAACAAATGCCTAACAATATCTTGAGCGCTTGTAGCAAAGAAATCTAATCTCTGAACTCCTAAAGGTCAAGATGTACTGCCTGGTAACATGGCTCAAGTGTAAATGCTCTGTAATGCTGCACCAGGTGATTGCTTTGCTCTCTAGACAATGTCAATTTTGTCCAAGTAGCGGCAGATGTGTCTAGCATTAAGTCAGAACGGTGTCAAGGGCCCTTCTTGAACAGCATCGCTTCTCAGAGAAACCAGTCCTAAAGCCTTAGTCTATTAAGACCGTACCCAAAAGACAGACATTTAAAACTTAAAGGAGGCTGGAGAATCAAGGTGCATTAGAGCTCTAATGTTTCACAGCCAGAAAGCCCAGGAGAAGAAACTCTCTGGTGATAGAAATGCACGTTTTCAAATCGCACGAGCCTTCCTAGCTTCCCCGTAAGCAGTGCAGCCAGGGTAACTGACACCGGGAAGGAATCTGGCTCTGAATATTCTTCTCTGCACTCTTCCTCCTGAATTTCCTCAGTAAAATGCTGCCACGGTGTCGCAGTTCATAGCCTGCTCCCACACAGGGTACCCCGGCATCCCCTGGCTCCTTTACCCACGCCATTTATGGCCAATACCCATGGCAGCTATGAAATCCTGCCCTAAACCTACTTTTTGAAACCATTCCTCATTGCTCTGACTTCTACAAGCTACAGAGGCACAATAACCAAAGACCTCAGTGAATTAAATGCTACCTATTTTGATACGTTCTATGTCCAAGAAAAAGAAGATAGGGAAAGCTCATCCCATTTGCAAACAAATAGCTCTCACCAGTCTGCAGAGGATCCAGTGCCCTTTAGTTCTGCTTCTGTCAAAGAAGCTACGCAAAACGGTTCCAGAAACAACAGCGGAAGTTCCTCACACACTGCCAACACTTGTATTTGTGTAACGAAGCAGGCCGAGCCCGGTTCCTGGCAGGGCTTTGGTACCTCTGGTGACGGCCCTTCCCAGGCTGGTGTCGCAGAGCAGAGCAGCGGCGCGCAGGATACCCACCAACGGGCCTCAGGAAACACAAACCGGCCCTGCAACTGCAGGAGCGTTGCTGCTGTCTGCAGTCGCTAAAGAACATTCCTGGAGAAGCTTAGGACAGCCTGAAGGCTAGCACTGGCTACCTAAAACCAAGGACAGCGTTTCCCAAGAGCCTCAAGTTCAACGAAGACTGAAGTATCCTAGTTAGATGGCAGTCCCTGGGGCTGCAAGTTATTTTCTACTTACTTTTCCCCAATGCTTATTCACTCTATCAGAAGGATTCTATCAAGAGTTTCCATTTTACAGGTGCTTTATTTTTATGACACTAGGTGTAAAGTAGAATGCTAATAATAAGCACTTTAAACCTTTCCCCTCTTTCCACTGCTTTCTGAAATCATTCCTCTAAGGATTTATCTAGCACCCGCCTTATTCTGCTGTACTAGAGCCAGGCTTTTATTGATCACAAGCATTGCTAAAACCACTCTGATTTCTCAGCACCAGGAGACAGAGGTCCCTCTATCTCCTCCCTGAACACGTTCTTCTAGAGATCATCAAGCACCGTGTATCCAAGAAGAAAAAGAATAACCAAAAAAAAAAAAACCCTGCAAAGTCAATTTTGAGGAGGCAAAACAGAAAATCAAGGTCGAAGTCAATTCCTTTGCCGCATCGTGCACCCACCGTTCTGACTGCCCAGCACAAAGGGCACTCGCTGACCACGCTGTGTACCGCAGCCAGACCATACCAGCACTCCACCAAGCACTGTGATACACGCAGAAAAGCAGAATCAGACTCTGTTTACGTGCAGAAGTCATACTAGGGTAACTAAAAAAATCAATGTAAAATCCTAGTGCAAACAATAGAGTTTAAAATTAATTACATTGGCTGAGTTTCTGGCTTTAAATCACAGGAATAATTTCACCAGTGCTACTAGAGTAGGCATTCCTGCCAGACCTCACCGTGAGCTTACTCACCTATATCATCTGAAGTAATCCTTTTGAAGCCTTATTTATGGATGCGTGAAAAGCACGACGCCAGGCAGCCCCATGCTGGGCGTGCCGTCATTAAGCTCTGAATGGCAGCAAACGTAATTTAACTTCTCTGAACAGCATCATTTGGAATAGGCCCAGGAAAACCCAGTATAAAACTAATTTCTAGCAGCATCAGATATGTAAGTATTTACAGAGCTCTTTGTAAACACGCTGCAATTAAAAACATTGCACAGAGAACAAACTCACTTTACCATATGGCAAATCATCTCCAGTTAAGGCAAGAAGCCTTAGTGGCTGACAAAGAGGGCAAGGGAGACAGACTGTAAATTCCAAAGACCTGACAGAGAAGGGGCCCCCAAAATAGCTTATCTATGTCGGCATTATGACAATGATGTAGAAAAAGTAGCCCCAGGCCTCAAATCTTTGCCACGGGATACAAAGACACCTGTAAAAATCTCCGTGTAGGACCAACATCTTACGTGAAAAATAACTGCTTCGAGCAGCAGGAAGGATGAGGTGCAGCATTATCCCAGAACATCACAGCCTGTTAGTGCTGTCAAGAGCTGCGTCAGGAGATTAATCTCCATCTATGCAAGGCTTTCTCTTGAGTTAAAATTTCACAGGAAAAGTCAGGATGGAGGGGAAAAGCTAATAGTGGAATGGAAAATATAGCTGATCCTTGCAGCAAAACTCTTGGCATCCTCCTTCAGGATGCATTTGGTACAAGGTGGAGAAAAGACGACTCAGTAGATTTAACCAAACTCTTGGAATTTCTTGTAAATACAGATTTTTCCAAACAAAGCATATATTTGTTGGGTTTTTTTCTTACCATGGAAATGTGATGTGGTGGCTTGAAAAAAAAAAAAGAAATATCCTCTTCATTTGTTATCAAGTTGTTTGCTGGAGAGCTGCAGAGCTTCCCAGGTTTCACCAATGTGCAGGTGCAGGAAGCTGGGAGGGGTGCAGCCAGTACAGCTGACCCAAACTGGCCAAAGGAAGTATTGCATGCCGTAAACGTCACGCTCTGTGTGTGAGTGGGGACTGGCTGGGGGGCAGCTCTCCCTCTCACTCCTCTGCTCGCTGCTTGGTTTCGTTTCCGTGATCGCTGCTCGGGACGGGCTGTACCGGTCGTTGGGACATTGGGTGGTGAGAAACTGCATCATTCATTCTGTATATTTTAGTGTTCCTACATTTTGATATTATTGCCGTTTTCCTTTGCTATTCTGGTAAACTGTCTTCATCTCAATCCATGAGTTTTCCTTTCTTCCTGATTATTCCCCCATCCCACAGTGAGCAGCTGCGTGGTATTCGGTTGCTGACCAGGGCTAAATCACGACACTCTGGAACTCCATGCAGCAAAAATTCAGATCATGACCTCAGTAAGATTCAAGTATGGACTGACAATGCAGATGGGGAAACTAGTGTAAAATACAACAGAGAGAACAACAACAATAACCAGTCTCCTTGGCACTGGCAGGTGATAAACCAATGAAGGAAGAAGCTGCCCCACTTCATGCAATTGCTGGCTCACTATTACGGAATTTTTGCATCGGCAGAGAAGCACATAGAATCACAGAACGGTGTGGGTTGGAAGGGCCCTTTAAAGCCCATCCAGTCCAACCCCCCTGCAAGGAGCAGGGACATCTCCAACCAGATCAGGTTGCTCAGAGCCCCGGCCAACCTGGCCTTGAATGTTTCCAGGGATGGGGCATCCACCACCTCTCTGGGCAACCTGGGCCAGTGCCTCACCATCCTCACAGTAAAGAATTTCTTCCTTATGTCCAGTCTGAATCTACCTCCCTCTATTTTAAAACCACTACCCCTCATCCTATCACAACAGGCCCTGCTGAAGAGTTTCTCCCCATCTTTCCTGCAGCCCCCTTGAGGTACTGGAAGGCCACTGTAAGGTCTCCCCAGAGCATCCTCTTCTCCAGACTGAACAGCCCCAACTCTCTCAGCCACCTGAACATGCTCTGAGCGAGGCTGGGCACAGCAAAGAAAATACCTCCAGAAGCCCAGTTTAGTATCTGCAGTGACCCTGGTGAGCAGAGGTGCCTGTCCAGAGTCCATTTTTTACGTAGCTTTTACAGGATGTCACACTAGAGCTGTCAAATGCCTCAGGAACACCTGAGTAGTCCTCAGTGGGTTAAATGCTTTCATAACAGGTCAAAGTTGAGTGACATTTTAAAGCTTCAATTTGTCCTAAGTGAACCAATATGCAAAACTAATGAGATCATAAATTTTTCCTCCAGTTAATGTGCTACATGGAGGATGGAGAGCAGGGAAAGGCAGGAAGATGAGGGGCTGCCCAAACTCATGAACTTGATTTAATCTGCAACAAAGAATAAGACCCATAAAAGCAGAGACATTATTCACCGGGATGTGATATTCGCACAGAGGATGGCTTCAGCTGCTCTGCCTGCCCGGGATTCAGACTAACCCAGGAAGAAATTAAAACACTAAGTTTTTTAACAAGCCAGCCATGTGGATTTACAATTATGGGGTTTTTTTTAAGGTTCAGTACAATAATGTGCTCCTATCACAACCTAAGAACTATAATTTTCTCAATATATCATCTTTTTAAAACCACAGGGATGGTCTAGGAATGGCTGTAACTGCATGAAGTCTGACAAGTTAACACACGTTCACGTCGACCGAATTGCTACTCCTGCAACGACGGCGAATATAAAACACAGAACGCGCCGTCCTGCATTAAAGCAATGTAATCTCAACAGATACAGAGGAGGGCCGACAGAACAAACAGCAGGCGAGTAGGGAAGAAACACGTTCAGAGAGCAATGCTTACCGCATTAGTTACGGTCATCACACATACTGGTGCATGAAACTCTCTCTGCCAAAATTCTTGAGGTTTTTATTGTTTTAATCCTTACAACTCTCATTTGAGATTAATCTGATTGGCATTTTCCAACCAGAAAGTCCTGTTTTTATTATATACATACACGCACCCCCCTATCTACCAAAATTAAACCTATGCATATTAAATTGCTTATTCTGAAATATTTCTAATGTACCTTATCTTAGTAACTACCTACTCGTAAACTAACTGCTTATCTCAGAATTCAAGTTCATTATATTAGCAAACAGTTGTGAACATGAAAATGATATATAATTAGATTTTTGTTGTAAACTAAATTCCTACTTCCTTCTGCTTGAATTTGAGAGTTGCTAATAAACATGTCACATGGATATGAACTCAAAACTGAATAGCAAGAATATTATTTAATTTAATCTTACGAGCGTTGCTACAGTAAGCGTAAACCTTGTCACGTTTGTGACAAGACTGTACGTCCCTCCAGCACCCACCAAAATTCTGCTTTGTCTCAGGGCAGCAGCACCAAGCACTGCCACGAGGCTCAAAGCCTGACAGCACAGGGAACAGACTGGCTTTGCACAAGGTAAACTGCTGCTGCTGCGAGATCGGCTTACGCAGACCTGTCTTGTACTTCAGCTTGGAAACTCAACAGCCCCCAGAAACGTGGAGTGTCCAGGCTGGGACTTACTGAACCCGGTTAGGGGTTTCTCCAGTCTGACCAGTCGTGGGGTAGCGTACATCGTAAGCATGGCACAATTCTGGTGTTACCCGTATGGTACCCGGGCAGGATGATCAGTTTGTGGGTTCATCAGGACTCCAGACATGTGCAAGATAAATATAAGATAAACAAATTCCATAGTTCTTTGAAAGTTAATCCAGGTTTCTCCAATACTCCAGTATAGGCTCATGCCCATTAATAGGGAAACAAACATGTTTACTCACTGAAATATCTTTTTGCACTTTTTCCTTAGGGACAGCCAAGGTAACAAGTCACAAGGAAGCTGGAATTCCCAACCAGCCTGAACTGAATACTTAGATCTGTAAGTCTGGTCATGAGAATTGCCCTTCAGCAGATTTATCAAACCTCCTATGTTTCTTATATTTCCTCACTAATTTCTTAGTTACTTTTCACAGTTCAGTACCGACAGACTGTTATGCAGCACTCTCTTTATCTGCTTCTTCTTTCCCTGTTAGTTATTACTGGTCTGAGTTTCCTTCCACATCAAGGTTTGTGTGCCTCAAATTCGTAACAAACACAGAGAAAGGAAAGCCCAGTAGCTGGCTTGCAACTTCAGAGCATGGGAAACCCAGATTCTTTCATGAATTCTCATGAACTGGATACAGCAAGATTCTCAAAATCTAAGCTCCAGCCTCTGTGTCTCAGCTCCTCCTTTTTTTTACAAAACACAGCATTTTCCTTTTTTCATAGTGGGGTTGGTTTTCTGAGGATTACGCTGAAGAGTGCAAGGTCCTCAGCCTTCAGCAACGTGGGCAAAGTACTTAAGAGATGAAGTTAAGGCAACAAGACCTTGCAGGGGGTAAAGCTAGAATAATATATATATACTGCGACTTCATCAATGATATTTGTTAGCCTTCGCTCTCCACATTGACCCAGATCTTACCTTAAACATACCTTTTCCCTGACAATGCCTGAATTCTTACATTGCCCACCTGCAAATCATTTATTTGCTCGGTGCTGTGCACCACTGGCTATTAAGGACTGAAAGGAGACCAACCTATTTCCCTTCTATCCTTGGATCTGAATCACAAAAGTGTTATAACTCCCAGCATGCGATCACAACTGAAACGAGCTAGTCCTTAATTAAACAGAGGTTGAAGCTCATTGTTTAATTAAACAGATGTAAGTGCCTAATAATTCAACTATTCTGAATGTACACTGCATATCATTTAATCGCACCACGCACACAATGAAGGCACAGCTCTAAGACTTCCCTGCAATCGAGCTACTTCAGATAGGCCAGCCTGTGCTTTTAACAGGAGGATTTTTCCAATGACTGGATAAGCAGGTAAAAGAAGAGCGAATGTGAATTTATTAAGAGTGCCGTTTCCAGTAAAGTGTGTGTGAAATGAGAGTCCGTGTGTGGAGAGGGAAACAGCCTTGCAGCACACCCACACCTCTTCCTTTTTCTGACACCACTCCTGTAACATGAGGGATACTGCACAGATCCCTGTTTGGGCAAAGCAGGTAAATTTTACGTAGAACACTTTAAGAACACCTGAGCTGTACGTTCATCCACACGGTCAACAATTCAAAGATCCATGCTACCTGCTACGCTGGTCAGACTCTTTCTTAGATGCTCAAAGCGAGATGCCTGACATCAGAGAAGGCACACGCTGTTCTGCATATCCTTTTTGTGTAGCAGTCGTAAGACAGCCACTTTCTGGAGCAAGAGTTTGTCTGAAAGGATCTTGCTGCACAAAGGGAAAATAAAGGCTGACAGTTAGGCAGTTAGCTTTCTACCCATACCTGACAGATCCAGTTGCTTACGAGGAGAGCAGGGGTAAAGAGACTGACAGATTTCTCCAGGTTCCTCAAGCCACCTGGCAAGACCAGGATGGATTCTGGCATGGATTAAAAAATGTGGACGGAGAGTCTGAATTACAATATTTAGCAGTGAAAGGAGCCTGAGACACAGGCAGAGAAGCTGTCAGTGCCCTTCCATGTTTGACAGGATAGTCACCACAAAAGGACCTTACTGACTTTCTGCCTCCAAACACTTGTTTCCATGCCTTGTGCCAGGGGCCACTGTCCTCTCAGACAGCACTACAGCATACGCTGACGGTGGCGGTGCGACAGAAAGAGTAACCCGTTGTCTCCCTCATCCCGTGATTTCAATGTTAAACCTGTGCTGCCAGCTGATATCCCAGCACAAGAACATTTGTTAGCTGGATCAGGAGTAACTACCTCACCCAAAAATAAAGGTCCTTGGCCTTATCTGCAGAAAAGCCTACACCAGTAAAGCACAGGGAGGATGTGAAGATGAGGAAGATGTTGGGGACTGGTTTAGCTTCTTGTTTTTATAAGCTACATCCATGCAGATTCAAGGATGCACACCAAATTATGGACTCTGTTTGTCCACTCCACTGCTTGTAAGCTGCAGCTACACAATTAAAAAAACCCCATTTATTGTTAATATTAAACAACGGTTAATTTTAAGTGATTTAAAAGAAAAGTCAACAGTCAAGTTAATTTCTGCAGTAGGGTTCTGAGGACAGAGGAGATAGCAGCCTCACCATAGCAGGAAGAAGATGCAACAGTAGGAGAGCGAGAACTTCTCAGATGAGCTTTACCGGAGGCTCCATCATGCAGAATCGCCTGTGCCTCCCACGGACTAACCCCTTGACATGAACACTCAGCTACTTGTGGCCAGAGAAACTTTGTTAAGATTTGTAAGAGAGATGAACGTGTGGACTGTTTGCTGTTCCCTTACAGGGGAGGCTGGATCGTACCTTTTCAAGGGAACAGAAGTCACTCAGCAAGTATCACGCTAGTAGCCTAACGAAGCACGCAGTCCTACGCAGAAGAGGTGCAAGGATTAATCACCCCAGGAAGGAGTGGGCCCTTTATGCTCTTGTTGCCCAGCTAAGCAGTCCAGGCTTCAGCCCTTACAGATTTCTATAAATTGTCTGGATTTTTACGGATCCCCAGCTATGAAGCTGACAACTGAAAAGCCCAAGACACGCTTGCAGCAATTACTTTTCTGAAATGACACGTCAGGTGGGAAATAAAAATATGGGAACTGTTACAAGGGGGAGAAGCAAAGACATTTGGAAATTAATTGTTCTAGCTCAGCTTTTCTGTTCCTCATGACAGCAAGGTTGCACTTGCTGGTATAAGTCTCTCAAAAACAGTCCAAGTTATTTTGAATAGGTTTCAAACTGAATACCACAATGCAATCATGTTGGGTTTTCCCCGTACAGATAGCCTTCATGGGGGGAAAAAAAAATGCCAGTTAAGAATTATTCCAGAATGGTAAATTTACAGTGGTTTGTTGGGTTTTTGCAAACCATAAAGTAAAAACTGAAATTGAAACTTCACATCAGCCACTGCTAACAAATTACCTTGTGCTGCCAGTAACGTTACGAAGTGACATGTTCCTGTTGTTAAACTTGATCAGCAGCATCACGAAGGAACACCTAACAACTGGTGAACTTTCCACAACGCCAGTTTGCTTCCCATAGATCTCCATACATAACCTTTGCTGGTCTCAGTAGGATCATTACATCCATTAGACTGTGGACTCAGCACTGCTTTAGCTCTTAAGTTAATACAACTGAGACTTTTTTTTTTTTACTTTCCTATTGGGAAGTAGCATGTGCAATTTTAGTGATTTCTTAGATCATTCCGTAAGTAAATCAAATATTCTTTCAAGCCTAGTTATCAAAATTGCGTCCTTTGATACTACATCCTCCATCAAACTGCAGTAATCCAGATCAACACATTTTAAACCTCCACTATCTCTCCTAATATCATTCTAGCAGATAGAGTAATTAAATTTGTACTTTTTTTTTAAAGTCCTACTCAATAAATCTGAATAAATTAACAACGCATTACTAAGGCTGCTACATTAAATTTGCATAGTGCATTTAATGAATATGCAACTGCAAGTGAAAAGGTCTGCTACTGTGAACCTTCTACATTAGCATAACTACTTCCAGCATGTTTCTTAAATAATGCACTCATTTGCACATCACTGACTTGGCTAATTCTGACTTCAGTCAGGGTAGCCTTGTAATTAAGACTCTTGCTTTAATTTTTAATGAAGTTTATGTTACATCAATCCTGACAGTAATGAGGGGACATGGAAACAAAAAGGCTGCTAATAATTAAATTCACAAACCAGTTTGAGGGATAATAATTCCTGAGGAGAAATTACATGACTAATTATTAATTAAATATTCATACTATTGCAGGGCCATCTCCCTTAACTGCTCCTTCTTGTTGGTAATAATGCTAAGATGTGGATGCCTTCCTGCAACCGTTCTGATTTTAAGGTCTTTGGTTAATTTTAGTGCACCATTAATCAATATGACACAAAAAATAAAATTGCTTTAATTGGTATCATTTTATTGTTTCTAAATATTACTACAGTTGGTTTAGTTGTGTAGAATTAATCTAGTTAGTCGGTGCCCGTTTTATGGGAACATAAATCCAGTTTATATCCATAAACTTCTAATGGCAGGACAACTTGACCTTTTTTTGTAACATTACTGTTTACAGATAATTACACCAACTCTTTAAAAGGCTGTTTAATAGCTTTGCATTCATCATAGTAAAATGAAAAACATGCAATATTATTTAACTCCAGACTATTCTAAGAAGGTCTCCAAGACCCTCATTTACCCCTGCTGAAAAGTAAGCAATATTAATTTGTGTGTTTTTAAGAAATCTATGAGAGCTTTTCCTCAAATGTGTACAAACAGATTGAAAGTGTTTGTGTGCACGGATCTCTATTCATCTTTCACACAATTCACATTACATATATAACAATAACTGCTCTGCAATGCCATCTTTCACAGACAGAAAGATGCCAGCGTGTGGCTTTCTGTATGACACAGGTCTTTGAAACAATAGTTTTCCAATCTCTCGTACACAAATACCACAAACTCACAGAGGAATTAGCCTGATTAATCTCAATTTATGTCGACATTTATATCAGCCAGGATTCTGCCTACTGGAAGTGTCACAATAAACCTTTAGGATTACATGTTTACTAAAAGAAGTCCAGTTGGTAGGGAAGTTTAGCAAGAGGAAAGACGTTATTTAAATGAAGCTTATTAGTCACCAAACTTAGTTGGTTGCAGTAGGAATTTGTTTTAAAATTTATGTTAGTGCTTTAAAGGGAGAACATTTTGCATAGCATAAAATTGATTCTCAAATTATTAAAAAGACATAATGCATGTCCTTTTATCCTGAAGGGGCATTTTGAAATTCTGAACCAGGGCAAACATTTCATTTTTCTAATAATTCAAACCAGTTGATTCATCAAAGTGAAACAAGTCCATCACCATACGTGGGGCAATGATTCCCTTCAGCTAGCGCTTGTCACATTACTACAATCTGACAGGTTTGTAGGGCATTATTACTAGGTCTGATTTGTACCACTCCATCCCTTTTACTAAATCTTAAAAATCTTTTTAACTTTTCTTTTTTCTCTACTCTCTTAAACTAACACCTGAAGGCAATTTAAATATACCACTCCGTAATGAAATCCCACTTTCATTCTCTCTAGAATTAAGATGTCATTATCAGCCATCTGTTCCTGGTCCTGCTCTCTATTCCTTCCATCAAAGAAATAATTCCAGGCATGAAACACCTCATTGGAGCAACAATCACCTGAAACCGCCGGAGCGCTGCAACACGAGGGTGGGCCCGGCTCGCAGGGGGAACAGCAGCTGAAGAAACTTTTTCAGACAACTTGGCGTCACTGTGTGCAGCAGGTGAGGGGACGTCCTCCTTCTCCTTCTTCTTCCCTCCTCCCTGTTCCTAGGAGCAGCACCTCTTCACGGCTCTGCTCGTGCTCCCTGAAGTACAGTATCTGCGTACAGGACTGAGTGCAGCTGAAGCGTTCGCAGGTGAAGGATCAAAGGGTCAGTTTAAGGGGCAAAGATACTGGGCTGATACTGGAGCACGTGCTGAAGTTTGGTGGATGCCGAACGAGGGTTTAATGCTAGCAGTCAGAAGAGCACAGCTCTGAACACCACCAGCAGTTTTACACGCACACAAGCTGTAGCAACAGCACAGGCTTTGATTCTTAACCACATTTCCACAAGCTAGGCAGAGCTTGTTCCAATCGGGATTTCACAAGGCGGGACAGGGGGAGAGAAGAGAAATACCAAATGTTCTTGCAGGGCCCAGGGATGACTGCCCAAGTGGGACCCTTCCCTCAGAAGTTAGCCTGACCGGAGGCGTTAGGCCTCCCGTGTTTTGACCCGGAATTGTACAGGCAGGTGCCTGAATGCATATATTGTGTGAGCATACGCAGCAAAATCGGGTGCACCTGACTTACAGAACGCATCAGACTGACTTGTCTGATCCGTACCTAGGCCGCGAGGTGTGTCGCGTCCCCCACTGCAGTAGGTACAGCGCCGGGCACAAATACAGCAGGGCTTGTCTGGTGGATCCCGCGCAGTGGGCACCTATGCGTACCTGCCAGGTGTCCAGTCCAGGACATCGCAGAACCCCATCTGAATTACACTGCTGTCCTAGCTCAATATTAAGATCTCTAGAAATCCTACAAGAAAATGTCCAAATTCCTTCCATTCTACTAGCTTAAGATTTCCAGGAAGGAAAACAAGGTTTGTCAGGGAAAACCTGGCTGAAAGCCAGCCCTATTAAATAATACCCACTAGATTAAACTAAAATCAAACTTACTGAGATGTTAAATTAACTTCTTGTTTTCTCTGAGATATGTTAGCATTTTACACATATTTTCACTTCCCTTACTCCACAAGTTACGCTGCCACATGATACCATGAGTTCCCATGCACACGCCTCCCCATTGTAGCTAATATAGCTCACCTGCTGTTTATTTTCGGAAATTTCCTGACAGACCTTTTGGCTATATCGCTATACCCGTTTAATGATTCCCAGTCTCTGTATTTCCATGAAATTACTGACGATGGCTAGCATCACTGCTGAATTTTACTTGTCTTCAAATGCAAACATCATTAAAAAAGAGTTAATGGAACATTATAAACTACCCCATCAAAGGCTAAAGTTATGCCAAAGGAGAAGGGCTGAGCACATACAGCTACTGTACTACAAAGGATGGCCCTGGGAATTACGGACCAGCGCACCTCGCTTTACTGCTGTGGAAATATGGCACTAGAGAAGCACCAGAAGGTAACAGAGTAATGGTAATACCAATTTGAGATGATTTGCTTTTCACAAATCTTACATACAACAGCATAACCAGTCGTGTGGGTAGAGGAAAGGCAGTGGATGTCTTAAGTCTTGCCTTTGGTACGGTACGCTGTCTCTTACGGCATTCTCATCAGTGAAATAGAAAAAATACCCATTACAGTGTGAACTCAAAAATGGGTAGAAAACCACCCTAGGGAGCAATTAGTAGTGTTCCAGTGTCAAACTGGAAAGTTGCCCGATTGGGTTCTGCGTGGCTCGATCCTGCATTAGTAATGATCAGTGCTTTCACTACTGACCTGAAGGACAGAAGACAGCATGCCTATACATCTATTGCAAGGCAGGAAGGATGATGAATATTCTCAAGGATAACAACAGAATTCAAAGTTATCTTGCCAGATAAGGGAGATGGAGACCAAATGGAGATAAGTCCAGAGGAAGACAAGCAGAGAGAACATAAGATTAGAGGCAGCAAGGCCCATTAGGGAAAACTGAAGAAACTGGGGTTGTGTTTGTCCCGTAAAAGAGGTTTCTGACAGGAGAGAAATAAAGGCTGATACTAAGGAAATTATTTTTCCCCACATCCATGATGATGGTAAGAAGAAAAAGTAGTAATGTACTTCAGCAGGAAGGTTAAATATTAGCATTAGCACTTTAATATGTTGTGGCATCTTAATTGTCGAGGTTTAAGAGCAGCATAGACAAAAATCAGTCAGGAATTACTTCTGTACAGCTGATCCAGACTTAGAAGAGAAGACAGACTACATGAAGACAGCCCCTGGGGTTATTCCAGTCCCGACTCCAGAATGAATTCAATTTTACGCAAAAGCTGTGGTTGTGTAAATATCTGTATATTCCATGTACAAAAGAATCAGTGTGACTAAGTGGAAACTTGACTTGAAAGTTTTGGGGATTCAGAGGAATTACAATGTTTGCATAAGACATTCAGCTTTTTAAGAAGATAAAGTTATAGGTGGTGAATAGAAGGATGTAGGTGATCCCCATTAGACATGGAAGTGAAAAGGATGTGAAGTGAATTGGAATCAAAGGAAAGGACTGAGCGGGGCTAGGAAGCAAAAGCTTCCTTGTGAACAGGACACAAAGGTGGCTAAGGATTGCTTTGTTTCTCCATTCCTCCTCCTTTCTTTTTGTGCCGTTTCCCTCAGAAAGTGCGCCTCTTATTGAGCTGAAGAGAAAGTAAAATTCTGAGCAGCTCTCATTGCATTCCTGAAGCTCAGATCCTCCCTGCGATGGAAAGCATTACTGCACAGGCACATAAATGTATCTTTACATCCAGTGCTGAACTATGTATTGTAACTCAGCTTTCCACGCCTCGCAGTCCGGCCTCTTTGCTGAGTTTGCCAGCAGAAATACTGACGGAGCTGGTACTGGTGGGATTTACCAGCGCTTTGCCCTCCCACCCACCCTGCGTCGTAAGATAACATTTCCGCAGCATTTAACTGGAGAAGATTTGAGCCACACCTGAAAAGCCCTGAGCCAATTAATCTAAGCCACGTTTCCTGACAATGCTTATTTTAGACAGTGCTGTGGTCTACTGTGGTAAAAGCACTGGGACGTAAACTAAGCTCACTTGCTTGGCATCAGTACGCAAAGTATGTGAACAAATGTAGCTGGGTCCGGGTGAGGCTTTGCACCTCGGGTTAGAGTTTGGAACTGCAATTATCCAGACTGTACTAAACGGGGGAAAACTGCCATTCCTACTTTGGGACCACTGTACAAATTTCAAAGTATATGCTAATTCCCAACAAAACCAAAATACATATGTTTTCAAGTGTTCTTCTGAATTATTTTTTTTTTTAACAGGTTTGGCTCAAAGTGTTTTGCTTAACTCATGCAAAAAGGAATATTTCAACTGACACTTCCTTCTCCAGCTTATATTTTGTTTACATGAAAGGAAATACTTTAAAATAAGAAAGCTCAAGTATTCCATTTTGACATGGCTTGGGGTTTTGTTTGTTTTTTAATTAGAGCTCTTTTCTCCCAAGCATACCTTCATTAATAAGAACACACTTTTCGAGAAAACATTTCCACAAAAATATGTTCCAACACATTGACCATTTACCAGAAGTATTTTACTACTCTGCGCAAAGACTAGTAATACTTAATTTTGTGCAAAAAATACTGAAACTGAAATCTATTTTTAATTTTGTAGTGAATTCATTCTCAGATGTGGAGCTACAAGGAGTTCTCCCAGTGTGAGAAGCTACTGGCCTGATCCTATGTGAATGCAACAGCAAGAATCAAGACAGCAGATACGATTCTCCAAAAACTCTTTGGCAAGTGAATAATTATTTTATCGCATTTCTTTTAAACAATAATTCAATAAGAATGATAGACTGAAAAAAATCAGTAGCAGGATGTTTCTAAATTGGACAACAGTCCAAAACCAGCTGGTCTTATGCACAAATCTGCATAGTTTTCATAAAAGGCAGAAAATACAGATGCCTACTAGCACTGAAGTGCAAACTGGAGCGTTAGCAGTATGCACGGCAGAGTGACAGAGCAGGATAATCACGTAACACTAAATCTGACTGAAGAAATGTGCCTGGAACAAGAAACCAATTGTAATCTGAGGGACCCCTAATACACTCCCCTTCTAAAGCACCTCAGTTTTGACTGTGCCATAAAAAGCGTAAGAGGATGTGAGGGAACAACCGTACTTGAGAACTTGTGCACACCTTTTTTAGGAATATACAGATTCAAATTTGACATATGCACAAAATTAGTCTGAAAAAGTGAGATGGTTTTTTAGCATCTAGAATTCAATATCGTTTCATAGTTAATGGATTAGCATGACCTATCAATTCCTAACTCAATGTATCCTGCAATGCCTAAATATTGTTTCATTGTCCTGGACACCACACCTGCAAAAGCCTACAGTGTGTACCAGAGTGAGCACGCTGCCCCCTTTGTTTACTTTTTTGCACAAAAAATACTGAGTTACACATGAGTAATTCTGCAGATGCTGCTCTATTAATGCACACTGACTAGTCAATATCTTATTGATATGAAGAATGTGTAAGCCATCTACTAAATGAAAATTTTTAGGCAAAAATCCCCAAAACATGAAGCTTTTGAGTCTGCATTTACAAAAACTACAGTCCATCCCTCCCTGCAAAACTGCCAAGACTTTTAACCCCAAATACGCCAATCTCAGGTGCCACTGCCCATTGCTCCCACTTACTAACAGAGGCATCCCGGTCTCACAGTGGTTCACTTTTCACCCTAGAAAACAGCGTGGAAGGCACAGTATGCCCCAAACTCCTCTTCTGCCAGGATTTGTAAGAACAAATTAATGCTCCCTCACATTCTCTTCTTCTCTGCTAGAGAGAAGACTCTGGTAATGTTGAATTTCATTCAAGTAATGAAATAGAAAAGTAATAACTTCCCAGCATTTTATAACCACCATTTCCAAGAGCTCCGTGTCCAGTGATGCCAAAGTCCCAGCTGGTTGTTCAAATTATCTGATGGAGAGAACTTCCTCAAACAGGGAAGCTTTGATTATCCAAGTTTAGGTGTGGAGTTACTGCAAATGTCCTGCTTAGAAACTTGCCAACACCCGACCCCATTTGCTTCTGTAAAGCAAATTGTCTACGTAGCTTCTGCTAATGACTAACTCCACAGCACTTTGTTGTCACGATTCAATAACCAAACACCGGAAATCTGGGCCATTTTAATAGAGTGTTTTAATTACTCTACAAAACCTTTGTTTTGTAGGGGGTTTTTGTTTTTAAGATCACATGAAGGCAAAACTCCATCAACGGTTAAGTTGAAACACCTAATGACAATGAATGCAGATTTACTCACACAGTCTTTTGCCATTGTTTCAAGCCTACAATTTCAGCGAGCATTCCTGCTATTTAATTTCTTTCCCAAAAAAGGAACAAACAAAAGATCGCAAGGCCAAGTGCAATGAAACTTCTAAATCCACAGAAGGAACTCCTCGTTTCCAGGGGGATCTACATTAGTACAGAAACCTCTTTGTAGCCTGCAAGATGCAGATACTAACAAATATGTTATTTTATAAATGTAGTTTGAGTTTGACTTTTTCCATCAGCAAAGCAGAATTTTCATCATAGTTTATATGATCTTCAGTTTTGTTTTTTTGTAATTACACTAAGAAAGCAATAATGGGAATTTCTTTTACCCTTCAACATCATGAGCTAGTCAGATGAGAACTTTGTATTGCATAATACATGATGCCCTGCTTTACGTGTGATATGCTTTACAGAAATCGTAAGTCTAATTGCGAAAGACTACTGTTACAAAACATTCTCATCACTGGCGTGTTTAATTGAGCTCCTGAGAGGCAGTATCAGTAAGACTTAGGGATAAATAACCAGTAGTCCCATTGGTCTCACCAAGAATCCATTGATGTTTCATAAATCCTAGTCAGTACAAATCTAATTGAGTTACCATGCTGAATTAGCTTACATCTAAATGGCATTCATGTCTACAAATGGAATAATTAGAGTCTAGAAAATGGGATATATCAAGTGCTATCCCAAGTGACAACAGCGAGACATTTGTATTCATTCAATCAACTGCTTTAAAAAAGCAGATGTAATACTTGATTTGGGGTTGATGACGAGACAGTGTTATTGAGCCTAGCAATGGTATTAGACAGAGAATGTTAACTATTTTTTCCTATCTATTTATATTTATTCTAAGGGAATCTTTGATTCTTTCAGATTTTGCTTTAGGATACAAAGTCATTACGTGACTACATCCTCCCTGTTTTATATCTAGGGTAATGAAATCAGCTACACTCATTAGCGCTCTTCTTTCCACTACTAGAATTCTAAGATGAATAGCAAATAAATCAATAAATAACAAGGTTTGCCACAGAACTTTCAAAGCTACTAATATTTTTATCCTCAGTACCGAAGGAGTCTCTTTAGACAGAACAGAGGAAGCAGGACTGTTCGTTTTGTCACCTTGCTTAACCGCTTTCTTCTACATCCTGAACGAAATAAGGGACCATTACACTCTTGCCGGAACCCAGTGTCGCCCTGCCAGCGACATCCGGCACTTCAGACTGAAATTCAGCAGATGCCACTAGTTGGCTGGTTCGGGTGTAGTTAAATACCATCTGGTTTTTCAGGACAAACACAAAACATGGCTATCTCAAACCGTATCTAAAAGCACTATTAAATTAGGATGAATCTTTGCAAGGCTGGCTAACAGATTCCTTTAATTCAGAAAGTAGTCTAATTTGCATGCATATTTTATTTATTACACCAATTAAGTTTTGCAAATAGTTTGCAATGAGGTCCCTATGACCTAATAATTCACAATTACTCCTGGGATATCCTGCCCACTTTAGCACGTTTTGAATAATATCGCTATCTCCTTGAGAAAAATAATGCATTTTTTACATGATGGATTTATTAAGAGTGTGCACACCTCTTCCTTAACCAATTTTACTCTAGACAGGGTTACTGGAAATACTCCACAGGCCTTTGTCATGTTGGTTAATGAATGCTTTCCTTCAGCTTCCTGTCTTTCAGATCCTTGTCTTCTAAGCTCTTGTGGAAATCCCACGTATATCCAGTCGAGACGAGCACTCTGGGTGGTAACACAATATAAATGAATAATAACCATTTGAAACTGCCAGGATGACATTCTGTTTCTGCTAGAGAATTAAATAATGGGGCAGAGTAGAAAACAGACATTGTGGAGCCAACTTATCGCAGTCAAATCTACTCAAGTCTGGTAAACTTACGTCAGATTTATACTGCAGAATTTCACTTCCGAAAACTGCATCTGAAAACATTTAATGTGAGAGTCACTTGGATCTATTCAAATAATGATACATTGTATTGAGTTATTTTATAAGAAAAAAACTACCATATAGTTTGCTCTGCTTTAATCAGCTTTATAAGGAATTTTACATGAGCTAAGAGTATGAGAAAATGGTTTATTGTGGCAGGCTGTTTGAGCAAGACTGGCATTTCCTTGTGCTTCATATGCAGAGCTTCCTCCCTTAAAGCATTCCGCTTTAATATGCATTTCTAAATTTATTTTTCTTTCCATTACAAACAACCTAACAAAACTCCCTCTTTAGAAGAAAGAAAATTCCTAACAACAACAAAAATCAGATAGTATATATTTCACATGTGACTCTCAGATACAGACTTGAATATTTGCCTGTGGTTTTGGAGAAGGTGATTCCTAGGGAGGGGAGCACTAGAGGCCCTGGCTTCCCTCCGCCCCAGCAGAAAGGCCGGCAGCCGCCCGCCCCTGGGTCCCCTCGCTGCCCAAGAGGCCCTTCGCTGAGAAAGCCTCTCTGGATACTCCTTTCCCTATGGTTGGGTGTGCTCCGCTGTCTCGCCCTCCTGAAGCACACCACCGAGTAAGCACCCTTCTTCCTCAGTGCTGATCGCTGCTAAATATTTGTGCGCACGTGGCAGCTGCAGTCTGCGCAGGGCACGGTCTTTTTGTCAAAGGTCACACACCTCATCCCTGTCAGTGTAGGTCACAGTTCTCTCCCCGCAGCCATCTTGGAGTGTTGTCTCCCTTTACCGCTCTCTTATTTTACACTCTTTGATAATGAAGTGCCAGGTGCTGTGCTCCGTGTAGAGCCAGATCCTGCCCTCAGACAGAGGAACTGGCTCTGGTGCACTTTGCCCACTTTAACACACCAGATCCTTGCCAAAAAGCAACTGAAATCCTTTCAGCTGCTGACTTCGATCCACTTGTTCATGCTGAGCCTTTGCAGCAGCCTACCCAGTTTCCTGTCTGAAATTCCTCTTGATAAGATGTACCTTGCAATGTAAAAAATAAAATTAAAATGGGCAATTCCAAATAGGCAACTACAGAGAAAATGATTATGCTTTAAATTAATTAATTAAAGAAAAAAAGTAGCCGTTTCCTGGTCACCAGCAAACTCTTTCAGAAGGGAATGCTGCAAGAGGCCTACATCATGCCTTTGCGTATAGCAGTACCTATGCTTTATTGACAGCAAAATGAGGTTATGAATTCTGCATTTTAATCTTCTGACATTTGGTTTTAAGCAAGTGGGAGCCGTACTCATGTGTGTGAGAAGATAACCCAAACCAGCAAAACCGTGCAGAATAAAAGCCAGTTACGCAATGTACATCTCAAGTGGCTGCATTCACCGGCGCAGCGAGGACCGAAACCAAACCCCTTGCTGAGTGACGTGTATAATGGCAGATCCTACAAAACAAGCCTAAAACAAAGCATGCTTACCATATCTGTAACTATAACATGAAATAGTCACAATACATTATATTCCAGCTCTTCAAGGTTTTTCTATTTTAATTCTGTGCAATTTCATTAACCCCCTTGCAAGGAGATGTGCTCGCAGGAACTCTGTAAGATAGGTCATTTTTAGTAGACGTTTACATTCTGTTGTTAATCGGTGATGCAAGGAGGAATGAAACAGCCTCAGAAGTATACTAGGGGGAATAGCTGGCACTGGCAAACAAAATGAGCGAGTAATCCAGCAGACCTTCCTCCTTTTCTGAAATCCTTCTGTGGCACTGCATGTCCAACTATGAGCAGGAAATGCAACAAATGAGAAGTAGTAGAAATTATTTTGTGCTATGCCAACAGTTAAGGGATGTGCAGGGCAAATGAGCAAACCCCCCGTTTCTCCTGCGTGCCAAGCTAACAGAGATGCTAGCTTCAACCCAGAAAATGCTGTAGCGACCAGTGAAACGAGAACTACTTGCTTCGTTATGATGGCACGAGACGTAGTGGGACTACATTTCCCATCATGCCAGGTGCAGGAACCCGATTGACAGTTTTAACAACCACATTTTCATCAGACAGAACTGTGACTCAGCCACAAGAAAAAAATACTGTGCGAAATTGCTGGGTGTTATTTAACAGGATGCGGACTAACCGATTGTTTATCGGTATACAAAATACTGAGGGGAATTTTCCCACAGGAGTAGCAGCCTGAGCCGTATTAACAGTGCTTTAAACTGTAATGAATTCCCAGTCTAATTCACTATGAGGTTTCAATTTATACCACATTTAGAGTACTCCAGGTTCAAGTAATCACTGCAGTAATTAGCTTACTTCCAGTCCTCCAAAATAAACCCACTAATTTTTGCAATCAGCCTTCATTTGGTTAATCACCAGTTTAATTGATTTAATTAGTTTGATCTGCAAAATTAGTCAAGTGTAAATACTGTTTTGTAAACAGAGTTTAGCTCCAAGCTGTAATATAGGGAATTCTAATTCAAAGCTGGAGTTAATAATAAAAACCAACACACACATGATTTTGTTGCAGTATCCAGCGGTTTTAAGTCTGCAAGACACGGATTTACACTTTTAATAGATAATGCTGTTTTATGAGTGGCAACATGGAGGATATTGCCTCTCAAAGTTTTATTCTTGACTAATGATTTACACTGTGACAACTGACACTAGAACAGTGGCTTTGATTTCTCTAGCTTCAGAGCAGAATTTTTCCTTTTTTATTTTGCTTTTGGTTTCAAAAGATGCTAAAAGGCATTTATTAACGAGCTAGACCAAAGGGGAAAAAAAAAATTGAGGAGGACTCCGGTTACTCCTGAACAAACATTACTTTAGAAGGTTTTAGGAGGCACAGGAATAAAAGAAGCAAGCCAAGCCGCAGACCTGAGCGGTAACCTACAAGGCAGAGGGGATGTCTAAACAGAAATAATGCCCTGAAATTATGAGTTGAACAAAATTTGAAAGAGCACTGGAATCCAAGATTTGCTATTCTAGCACAACTCCATCCGTCACTGATACTAATCATCATGAAAGTACATTTTATCCTCTGAAAAATGCTAGGAATTTCATTACAAATACCCAAATTCGCCATCTACACATTAAAATCTTTAGAGTTATCCCAGAAGATGCAGAGCACGTGTTCAGAACAAGGCAACTATCTTCAGAGCGGGCAGGATCTGTTCTCAGCTCCGCTGGCTGCCTTTGTCACCGTGGCCAAGTCATTCCGATTTTCTGAATCCCACTCCAAACTGTAAACAGTGTTTGTTCCTAGCTCGTACAGAGGCTGCATCAATCCATTACAGAGAAGGGGGGGAAAACTCCTTATATTGAAAAATTATATTCTATTGACAAAACATCAAAAAATTATCTCAGATTCTTTTTTTCCCTTAAAAAAATATATTTTTAATTGTTTTAAATGAAATTTTTATTCTATTTTATTTAAAGATTTCCTTTTTTTTGGTACCAAGATTTACCCTGTCTCCCACCTCAATCTTGTCCCTGAATATACACGTATGTATACAACTCCTTTTCGTCCCACTTCCCCCACCCCCTTCTTCCAGCTGAACCTTTCAAAATTATTTCAAAATGAAGTCATTTAACCACCATATTCAAACACCGCAAGGTATCCTTCATTGTCTGAAAAATTATTTCCGCGCAGCAGGATATTTTTCGTAACTGCAGAGATATTGCGATTTCAGACAGGAAAAAGGAAAGAGGGAAGAAGGAAAAAACCTAATTTTTTTTTTTCAGTTCTCTTCACTATAAGAAATGGAAAACATCTGAGAAAATACAAATTTAGGAAAAAAAAAATAAAAGTGAAATCAAGTTTCTCTTCATTCTGGTTTGAATTTCTCTCTCACAAAACGTTGCCAACTTCCTATCAAATATTTTGTTCAATGTATTTCGCAGGGAAGGTTGTTGTTTCTCTGATTAGCCACTTGGGAAAACCAACCAAAACCACCCAACAGCAACTCATCTGAGCCTGGCAAGCTTCAGAAGAACATTCACACGGCTCCAGAGAAGACCAGAAGGTGGCCAAGAGAGCCACATGCCCCAGCTCTGTGCCAAATTTCTTCCACCCGCTGCCTTGCTGCTCAGCCCGTGTTCCCTCGTGGAAAGAGAGACCAAACTTGCAAGATCTACGAAGGAACTGCAACATCTGCACTAGTTCTTTCCTATCATTTTAAAGCTTTATTTTTCACATCTTATGATGTATTAATTTGTGCATTTGCAAAAACAACTGTGAATTCTGTTTCGTACGTGTGCTGTGGTTTCCACTAAGGAGGATCTGGGGGATTCGCGAGTCCCAGATGTTTTTGTCCTTGTGATTTGCATTGATCTGTTCTTTGTCAGTTCTAATTATCAATCAAAATGACTGAATTAAGTCAACCACCCTGCAGAAGACCTATTTATGCACATGATCAAAAGCCCAGCTATGGTAAAAAGCCCGAAGAGGCTCCCCAGCGCTCCGCGTAACTTCAGTGACGGGGCTCTTCAGAGAAGACACGACTCTGCCCCCGCCCCATCTCCTGAGCTAACAGTCTGTTTAAGTCTCTCCGTCTCTCTGCAGGACTTTTGTGTGAATAAATAACATTTGCTGGATGAAGATAAAACCTCTAATCACCAGGCCCGTGAAGAACAGCACCCTGTGGAACAGATTACAATATTTTGGCATGTTCATTTCATTTGGCGTTTCCGCTCGTGCTCTTTTCCCAATGAAACAAGCTGCACTTCGGGTGCTCGTTACACCGCACCGGAGAGAGCGGGATCACCTGTAAACATGCATTAAACTGTGGCAGATTTTCCTTCGCTACATGCTGCATCTGAGCTGAGGCACAAACTCATCTGCTTGAGAGCAATGGTTGGGGTGTACCCCTGGCATGCTGCCGTGTCAGTGAAATATGTCTTCTTTACAGATGTTTCTTACACTATTGGGAACAAATCGCCCATCCACACACACAGACATACATAGATAGGCGTAAGGTACTGTGAAGAAAAAAAAATTATGTTTACATAGCCGAGGATAAATGGACTTAAACAAAATTCAGTTTGGAGAGTACCAGGTGTGTGCACCTTCATGCAACAGGCAGCTTCCATTCTCTTGAACACAAGTCAGAGACCAAAAAACTATGTTGCATTTCATAGGTGGGCTTCAAAACGCAGATCATTGACCAAAGGCAAAGCACTACTGAAGCTTACTAGCTTTGTTGGTGTAGATAAAGAGCTGGAAGTAGTTTTACAAACAAACTGCAATTTGTACTTGTTCTGGTTTTGTTCCCGGGGAAGAGGGAGGGGTGGGGGGAGGTTGTCTTGTTCCCTGTCTCATTCTCCTGCTAGTTTTTAGAAACCAACAAATAGTTTTCCCCAAGTCGAGTCTGTTTTGCCTGCAACGGTAACTTTAAGGATTTCTCCCTGTCCTTATCTCAAACCTCGAGCCGTTTTCCTTATATCAGCTCCCCCTGTTCTCTCGGAGCGGGGGGGGGGGGCGAGACAGAGACTGCGCAATCTGGTCCCGGTCAGGGCTGAACTACAACAGTACTTTAGCATTCTGTTACTTCAGAACAGATCCGTTGTACAGCTGTGAACACTGGGAAAATTCCAGAGTTCCTGAGGCTAATTCACGTAGAAGCTACAGCAAGTTTCATTCTTCTGAGCAGTGAAAGGTGTCCCCAGATTGCTCAGCTATGGAAAGATCTGTTTGATGAAGGAACTGGACAAGAACTTCAGGTTGCACAGGTAACCTGACACTGGTCCTGGTTTCAGCTGGGATGCAGTTCATTTTCCTCTCAGTAGCCAACGTGTTCTGGATTTTGGATGTGAAGAATGCTGACAAACGCACTGATGACATGAGTGGTGGCTAATGAGACCAAAGCCACTGTCCGGCTTTCCAAGTCTCACCAATGTGCACGTGCAGAAAGCTGGGAGGCGTATAGCCAGTACAGCTGACCCAGACTGGCCAAAAAGAGTATTCCATGCCATAAACGCCATGCTCAGGGGGTTGCCTGGGGTGGGGGGGTGGCGCATTGCTCATTCTCCATCTCTCTCTCCCTCTCACTCCTCTGCTCGCTGCTCAGTTTCATTTCCCTGATCGCTGCTCAGGACGTGCTGTACCGGTCATTGGGACATCGGGTGGTGAGAAATCACGCATCGTTCATTTTGTGTATTTTAGTATCCCTATATTCTGTTATTGTTGTCATTTCCCTTTGCCATTCTAGTAAACTGTCTTCATCTCAACCCATGAGTTTTCCTTTCTTCCCACTTCTCTCCCCATCCCGCTGGGGAGGGGGAGCAAGCAGCTGTGCGGTGACCAAGGCTAAACCATAACATCAGAGCGCCCTGCAGGTAGGACAGCTTATCAGCAGGGACCTTTAAGACTTTAAAAAGGGTTTTACCTTTTACAGGCATTTAACAGAAATACTTGTGAGAGTTTAGAGGCTAGGAATCTCTATTCCATTTCAGAGCCCCAGCTCCGTGATCACTTGCACGTTGTGAGGATCTCCATCGCTGCATTTCTGCCAAAGGTGGCAGAACAGATGAGAAGACGTTTGGGCTGGATTCGTGCTCTTAGTTTCATGCTGTTTATGGGAAGATCCTGCATAAGCCTGGAGTGGTGTGGATGTGTGATACCTGGTCCAGAATAAACTTTGCTGGTACAAAGTTGTATCATCGATATTCTTCACAAATTCAGACCAGTAAATGAGTTTATGTTGGATTAGCATCAGGTGTCATGTAGAAGCGAAGTTTTGGCTTTAGTATTTAGGAACCCTAAAAGATCATTTACTTTACCATTGAACTGTGGTTCCAAAAGCCCACATACCCTCACCACATTTTAACTAACCTGCAATTTTTTTTTTTTAATTTTGTTTTTATAGCAAGCCCTGTTAGCTTTGCTCTCACAGGAACAAGAAATCAAGAGACAGAAATACATTCTGTATTCTTATTTATATGTATTATTCAAATCCATGTTTTGTAAGAGACTGATGGATAATTCATTTTCTAATTTGTAAGGTTTCTTAGGCAACGAAGGGATTCTCTGAAACAACAATGAATGGATAACGACCATACCTGCTACACTTGATTTAAAGCATTTGGTGAGGGTTAACCTATCTGTGTTTGTTTCCTTTTAGACCAGAACATTTCCTGTTCTGAAGAAGCAAACAAGCCTCCAGAGAAGCTTCAAAGCTCACCTGACTTTTAACAATCACATTAGCTTACATTACATGGCTCTAAGCACAAATGCTCTGAGAACTGCTTGAGGTTGGTCCATAAATATAACACTTAAACGGAAAAACAGAGCTAAACTTGGTAAGTAGTTATTGTTAGAGTCACAGCAAAGATATCCCCCCCCCGCCCCTTAGATACTGGTTACCCTTTTCCTCCCTTTCCATGGAGCCTGTGGCTTGAGATCACAGGGAATGAGAAAAAATGACAGAAAACACAGCATTACAGACACATATAAGACAGTAACTTCATATAGATTCTGGCAGCTCTCTGAATTTCTGGCAGTGCCAGCAGAATTTAAGTGACTTCAGGCACAACACGGTCACATATAATTGCTTAATGCCCACTAAAAAATTTAATACAGCCAGAGGCGTGGGCTCACTCTCAGATATCCACCCCAGTTTCAATCATATTAATTCCAAAATGAAGTTACTCACCCTCTGCCTCCGATCAAGGCCTCAATGTTATCACAAAAGAAGTGTCTCCTTGGAAGTGAGAACTGTATCAATACAAACACTTCCTTCTAGCTGCTTCCCTCACGAGCTGAGTGTATGTTATTGCTAGACCACACATTTTCTGTCTGAGATGTTTTCTCCAGGGAGGCCAGCAAACTCCTGTTACCACAGCGCGTTGACTTGGAGTGCCTACAGCCTCACACCTGCCACGCAAACCCGTGTCATCTCCCACCAGCTGTGTCCTGCAAAGGTGATCACACAGTAGTACAATCTCCCTTCTTCCCCCTTATCACCATCACCGAACAGAACACCGTTCCAAGCCACTGCATTGCTTAAGTGCATGGCTCCAGGGTTGAGAAAAGTTTTTTCAAAAAACATTTAAAATGAGTGGGAAGAAGAATAGAAGAGAGAAAGACTTATAAGTATCCTAGAATTTTTTTTTAATGACTGCTAATTAAGACCACCCTACTCTTCTGAATGCCTTTGAGGTCACCCCTCCAGAGCAGCTTTCACAGCTGCTGACAGTCACTTGCAAATGGAATCAGCAGCCCTCTGCATGGGCATCCCCTGAGTACCCTGAGCATCAGGAGCCAGTCCTTACTTTTGAGATGACAGAACTTTGCCTTGGCATGTAAACAGGTTTTAAACCAGGGACTACCACCTCAGTTTTTACGGTCTGTAACATCCCTATACTCACCCCTTACTGTCCTGATTTATTGCCCCGTATCGTGTGTCATCCTTCACTGATCTGTTTCTGCGGCTGCAAGATCGGTAATCTGCCACGCAGCACGAGGCTATGCTGGGTAACCTAACAGCCAAAATGAGCAAAGAAACGCTTCCGAGGACACCACACGAGACTTTGTATGACAGGCTTGAGCAAGAACACAGTTTTTAATGATTAATCTGTTCCTGAATCTCTCCCCTCAGGATTTTTTGATAACTAGGTAACATCACAGGACTGTCATCACCTTCAAATGGAAACAATTATGCTGACTCCAATAAGCCACGAGGAGCAACTACTGGTATTTTTTAGATTATTAATGGAAACAAGGCCTGAAAATTGCAAGAGTCAGCCAGACACTTGTAGGAACAATGTAATCCCAATTAACAGCAACAGGTTTATAGAACAGTATCTGAAGATATCAAATGTCACTCATGAAGGAAAACACTGTCAGAATAAATTTGTAAAAAGCAATGAGAATAAATTAAGAAATACAAGCTACCTCACTTGGCCTATTCCTCCACCTTCAGACTGCACCGTACAATGCAGGTCAGCTGCGCAGAGCTGTAGTTAATAATGCCTCTTCATGCAGTTCTGTGCTTTCATATCGTGTTTATTTGTCTATATTCCACCAACCTTAAGAAATTATGTTTTCATAATCCCCCAGAATTTATTTCCCTTTTGTGAGTTCCCTTAGTCCCCCTGTAACCATTTAACGTGACCAACCTGTCAAAAGGAAGCTGAAACACATATAGCATTACTCAAGATCCGTAGCCAGAATTAAGGAATTAATCCACGAGGAAAACTGTAACAAACTCCATTGCAGTCTGTACTTTGGGACTCGGGAGCATTTTTAAATCAACACTGCAGATACTTAAGCAATTGTCTTGCTTTTACAATTGTCAACATCACTCTCACTTCCCTGGACAACGCTGGCACTTCCATGGTTTCACAGCATCACAACGGCCTATTTGTCACATTTTCTTTCAAGCGCTTTACAGAACTTAGAAGCCCAAGCCCTGTTTTCAAAAGCAACTGAAGTGCCTGGAAGGCTAAGCTGTGTGACTGAATGCGGCTGCAGGTGCCAACGCGATGGACACGCAAACAGACAGAAGAGTCCACGGGTGTAAATAAGCACCAAAGTGGTATTTAAGGGGAGCAATCAAGACCCTAATTCCTAGGGAAATCAAAGGCACTGGGCTTCTAAGTGCACTGAAAATCCTTTCTTGAGGCGTATCAACGTTTTAAGGCAGAGCCACACCTCTACAAATCTAGACTGAAAACACAGACTTGGAAAGCAGCAGCCTGCTGTCAGAAGGGAGGATCTGATCTTCCACACACTACAAATAGCGTGTGCAGGCACTGGTGTGTATCCGCGCACACGGAACGTTGGCTACGCGTGAGAGCAGCTGCGAGACGTTTGGTGGCTCCTGGCCCTCCCCATCAAGCTCTCCCCTTTCTGCGCAGCCCCAGGGCAACGTGGCAGACGCTCTCCCTCACTTCCAAGGGCTGCAGCTCCAGCCCACCCGCGAGCCCCGCTGCGGGGTGCGTGGTCAGCCCGGGGATGAAGACCACCACTAAAGCCATCACGAATCGCTGCTGGCCCCCCTGCCCCATTCGCACAGGCTGCAGTACATCCTTCACCGTCCCTCAGCGGAGCGGCTCTCCCACTACTGCTGCTGCTCGGCCCGCAGGAGCCTTCCTGGCCGCGGGAGTCTTTAGTGTCTCCGAAAACAGCTCTGCCCATTCCAGGCTCCAGCTCCTCAATCTCTCTGGTGAAGCAGCTATGTCAAACAAACACGTTTTAGAAACACCAGTGTTCATTTAGTGCTGAGGTACCACAACTGCTCGAAACGCTAAACTCCAGTCAACCTTTGTAATACCTTTTTTTTTTTTTGCGCCTGGCAACATTACACATCCTTGCATAGCTCCTGTGAATATTCAAATACCGTAATTGGAAATGATTTACTTTGTTTTGAATTAACTAAAATTCCATTGTTAAGCGCAAATACTGCTTCACTAAATCATCAAGCCTTTAATAGGTCCACACGAGCAGGTTAGCGAGCGTGGCAGGATTTATAATGCTCCTGGGGAGCTGACCACTGTATTATGCTTCCTGCTGCTAGGTAATATGCATGACACATTTCTGGACACTAATTCATTTATTTAATAGTAACAGTATGCAAAAACAGAGTTCAAAATGAGGCTGACAAAGAAGGTATAAAAGTTTTATTAATCCATAGCTAATCAAAGGCCAGAGGAAGGCATATAATGGTGGCATTTACAGACCATAGCGAATGTGAATAAATTAAATTTTTGTTTCCTAAAATCTTACTAATAGGATGTATTCAGCTTGAAACATTTATACTTTTAATTACAGCGGCAGCCAATTTAGAGCAGGTATCTGGGAGTACTGTACTTAAAACTTTGCATCAAGGAGCTCTACAAATCCTCTCATCAGCTGTTTTTTGAATCTGATTTGTTACTGTGTGCACTGTGTCCATGCTCAGAAATAACAACATTATTTACTTTCTCATTTAATTTTACAGTGACAGATTCCTTGCAGGGGAAAATGGCACTGAGGAAAAGTATTCTCTTCCTGTGAGAGAAATCCCCCTGAAAGGTTCAGCATCGTGTACGTACAATA
Organism: Chlamydotis macqueenii; assembly: GCF_036417535.1. NCBI lineage: Eukaryota > Metazoa > Chordata > Aves > Otidiformes > Otididae > Chlamydotis > Chlamydotis macqueenii. The sequence continues at coordinate 20,081,617 of NC_141567.1, read as the reverse complement.
TAACTTATGGCTCTATCCTCCAGCTGTTTGTACATGGGAATGAACTGACAGAACTACTCGTATGGAAGCTGCAATTTCTCCAGGGAAAAGTTTTCATAGGATCACACCCTCATTTCTAACAAGTTATCAAAAACTCTGATCACACTGCAAATTTTATTTGGGAAAAAACAAACAAACCAACCAACCACAACCTAATAGTCAGTTACTAATAAATGTAAGTAATATCTGACTTAAAAATATGAAGAAAGGGAAGAAGATTTAAAGGAGACTGAATAGGAAAACTGGCAGGCACACTAGTTTGATCTGTGTCTCAAAATACCCTTAAAATTCTAGATTGTACTTTGATCCTCATCTTCCAGAAAGCAAGCCAGACAGGACTGTGATTTAGAAAGGATGGAGAAAAATTAAAAGCCACAACGCTTCTACAAAATATTTTAGATATGGGGACAAATTTCAATAAGATTGTAATTTCTTCCTACTCCCCCTCACCAACCATATGGAGCTGGCAAAAGAAGATATTTTGCTGAAAATACAAAATCATCCTCTTCAGTTTACTTGGGAAGCAAACGCACACAAGAAGTTTGTAATTCCATGGCACTGATGAGCAAAGAACTCAAGCATTTCCCAAACGTGATAGCAATTCTATGGAAATCCAAGCAGCTGCTTGCTGCTTCAGAGAAGGCGGATGCTTCAGTGCTCTGCTGAATCACAGACCGAGTTTTTGCCACGTGCAACCTTCTTGCAGAGCTGGAAACGGAACTCGCAGCCTGTTGAGTACCAGCTCTCTACTTTACTACGGTCTCCTGTAAGAAAGGCCCAAGGCTTTCCCAGAGAATTAAAACTACAGACCTGTGACATTTACTCCTCACTATGAGCAGCACGGTACATGTGGCTACTGCAACAGAACACACACAACTTCCAGAGCAGGACGCATCAACTGCGGCTTAGCACAGCACCGAAATTCCTGTGGGTTTTGCAAGGCTTGCTGCTCAAGCGAAAGAGCACAGATAGGTGGGATGTGTCCTACAGACCAGCCACGAAGGGCACACCTCAGGGCTGGATTATCAAGCCATCTAGTTAGGGCCAGACTCCCAAAGATGTCCAGGTGCCTGAATCAGTGTTTTTCTCCTTAAATACATCAGTGTCTTGCTTCTTCTTTCTGGTCAAGTCACCAACTCATTCCGTACTATGCTTCCATCTAACTCTTTCTTCCTTTGCTCTACTTTACAACTTCTGCTGGTTGTCTGTTTTCACTCTTCAAGGGGCCCTTCTCACTATGAGTTTGCAGGGCACCATATACAGAAAGCTCTGATACTACTTTGTAATTTCACCGCATTTCAATAACACAAATAAAATGATGCAATGGCTACGGACATCCACCTCCAACCACGCACAACGTAAAGTTGAAGCTGAGAAGACACAAAACTCAGAGGCCTAAACTTCCAGTGAGCTTTGCTCAGCTCAGGAGTCTGAGAACAAGTAGACACACAGGGATGACCATGCCTCAGCTCAGCTTCAGATTACATAAGTTTGCCTCAAGACTGCCATTTGCACGAGCTAGATGAGCTCTTCGGCAGTGCCTGCATCAGCTGGAAAAGCACTGGCATATCTGACACACAAATTCTACCTCTCCAGAGGATGGACATATCCACACGTGTTCCTCCCAATCTCTGTCTGTGTCTTCTCTCAGGAGGAGGGGGATCTGCTGGAGAGGAACATGTCACCCATCCAACTGCAAAGGCACAAACCTGGAAAAGCTAAGTGGATCATGAAGTGGACTCTGTGGGCTGGGTTTATAGCGCATGTCCCAAAGTGTGAAAGGAACGACTGGTGTGTCTGTGGTGGTGGATGACAATCAAGTCAATGTTCATCAAGGCTGAACAAAGGTCTGATTTTAGCTTTCACATAAAGAAAGTCTAATATGGATCACTTCATAAAAATCTGTAGTCTTCTCTTAACTGAGGTATGCTTGCTGCTGACTGAAGTTCTGCCTTTATTTCTTATTTGATTTTGTTCTTTAAAACAAATTAATCATTCCTTGTGCCACCAAATAAGCATGAGTCTGCTGAGAAAGGCCAAAGGCCAGAACAGGTTATTTGGATTTTAATATCCATTAATGGAGCTAAAGTAGAACCAAAGTGAAAGAGTGATCTTATGTTCACGTTACAAATATTACTGACCGGCCCTGAGAGCAGCCTGGCTGCGTACAAGGAGCAGCAAGCGCTGTGGGCCGTGCTGGGAAAACCTAGCCAGCATTCACAATGGATTTGCTCAACATTTATGTGCAGCAGCAGCGAATGTTTGAGAGATCAAGTTATCACTGCCTTAAATCCCCAATCACGTTAACACGCACTTCATAAACCAACTGGCCAAGCAGACAACATGGGAAGCCCAAAGGTTAAGTACACATTATTGACCTCCAGGCAGCCGTGCTCTACAGATCATTAAATATGTTGTGCTCCTCTCTTTCAGCTGGTCACACTGGAAAGTGCCCTGGGAACATTATTTAATGCTCAGATGTTCTACCTACATTCGTGCGACATAAAATCAATACCTTTCCTCTAAACTTACTTGCTTAGATTATTCTCAGCCATTAGCTGCTTTTTAATCCACAATGAGTTCAACCAATTACACACTCGTGTATGTGTCCATTCATACATTTTAACGGCACCTGGACACAAACAGGGAACTCCTCTTCCCTGTGCTGGGTACAGACTGCTAACACATGAAACAGCAGATGTTGGAACAAGGGGGTTTTTGGTTGGTTGTTGTTTTGCAGAGGCAAAAACTGGTGAGGATCCCACTCACGGAGGACCTCCGCGTAGGCGCGGCACACCTCCTTGAGCTCTACTCCAACCTGTACCACCACTCCAACTTCTCTTTCTTGGAATTCTAATCCTAGGCTGAGACTTGTGCCATGAGACGCTCCTGGTACCCAGGCTAAGGAGTGCTTGGGGGCAAAATAGCAGCCTTCATTTTTCTCTGGTAACTCCTTCTGAGCCTTACTTAGTATCTAGGACATTTCAGTCTCACAGCTTCAATCCTCATCTTGTCCTTAACTCTTGACTGAAAACTAGGCCAGGAAGGTGGCCACATGCCCAGGTTACCTCATGCTGAGGGGAATACCCCACCAGCAGTTCTCAGATTACTTTGGCAGCTCTTTCTCAGTGCTGTTCTTACCATTTCTCAGTTTACTCTTTCTTGGAAGCCTGACCCTAAGCGCAGCTCTGACCCCTAGACTAAGACTTATACAATGGTGCACACCAAGCTCCCAGGTTAAGGACAGCTTAAGGCAAGGGCAGTTCTCATGACATTTTAGTATTCCCTTCTGAGCTCTCCTGTTGCCATCTCTCCCAGTTGTCTCTTTCCTGGAACTGTTGTGAGAATGACTCTCTCATAAAAAACCTTCTGCTTAAACCTCCACTTCTCAGGTACAAACTGTTTCTTCCAGACGTCAAAAAGCTTTGTCATATTTCATTTACATAACAAATTTAGAAATAACTAACTGGAGAAAAATGCATGTCCACATACCTCAGAAGCATGAATATTTAAAAGCTCAAAATCCAGATACTACAAGATGCACATGCTGAAAGGCTTGATTTACCTCCTGAAAGCTGAAAACCCCAGATACCGTATCTAATCCAGTGATTATACTTGTGTACTGCGGGAAACAGTAACTAAGCAGCGAATTACACATCTGTGGGACAAGTCCAGGTAAACAAGGTGGGGAGCAATGGTGATGCTGGCTTTACTAACCAGTTAACTCCCCCCTGCCGCTGACCAAACAATGGCCTGGGAAACATCAGGAGGTCCGGGTAAGCTTAGCACAGGCTCAGTAAGTTACTGCATTTACATGTGCAACAACCAAACCCAGCGTATCTCAAACCTAGTTCTGCTCTTGCAGGATTAACCGCGCTTCCCTTAAGATGCGTCATTGATGTCTTCAGAGTCCCTACATGCTCAGGGAGATTTTCATTGATATTGCAAAAATAAGTTGAAGCTGCTTATTCCTCAAATCCCTTCCCTTTCTAACTATCAGACAGAAAATTGACAACACTGATCTGATGTCAAAAACAGGGAGACATTGAGATTAGCACTGAAACCACCTTGAGCCCGTACCTTGCTCTGGAGATTAACATACACAATCAAAAGCTCCCCACACAGCTAACTGTGTGAACGGAACTGCCGGAATTGGTACTTTCGGATACACACAGCTGCTGTGGAAAACAGCACTCGGTCTCCCGGTGAGGGTGGGGAGGAGGATGAGAAGGCAAAGCAAAGCAGACCTGAGCAACGTTCAGCACACGGGAGATATACCCACTTCTGGCTCTGTTGAAAAACCTCTGCACTGTGCAACACTTCTCAATTGTGACACAGCCCTAATCACCAGTTCCACTTCTCACCTGAAAAGTTAGGATTTATTTAAGAATTCCTCTGAATACAAGCAGAGTTACTTTTAGTCCAGATTCCCATTGTCATTATCAACTATCATTTGTTCATAGATGTTCTTCTGTGCACGCTAGGCAGACCTCAAACACTGATAGCATTAAACATATGAACACATTTCGAAGTGCAGACCTTGTCTTAGATCTTGAGGGAGGATCAAGAGGACTCAAACCTGAACTTCAGAGCATTTGTCAGCTCCAGTGACCCATGTTTGAGCTGCGCTGAAGATACTGTCACAACACTTGGGGAAAAAACACTAAAGGATCATTTTCTCTGTAACTGTTCTCCTGCAGACTGCCTATTTGAGGCCTCTGAAGGAGTCTGTGTACACCACAGCAATTTTCACACCAATCCCTCAAAGTCCACTACCGTTAGCACAGCATCATTTTTTCCATTAATGTGTAAAGGCATAAAAACTCTTCACAGAGGTTCAATAGGGAAAAAACCCACCAAATTCTCTAACCCATAAGCAATGTGCATCATTTCTTCTTTACAACCCTCCTGCATGCTGTATCTTCACACATCATTTTTGCCCTTCCCTTCACTCCCTCCTCACTTTCTTTCTTTAACTTCTATGTACTGTATTTATTCCTCGTTATTTTTCATTGTCATCCTTATTCTCCTTCTTTGGAAGTTTACACACACCGTGTATCCACTTTTTCACCCTTCCCATTAAAATATCTCTTTTCCACATTCCCTCTTTGCTTCTCATGTAAATAATTTTTTTTCCCTTTGCTCAGTTTGTATTCCAGCTTCCCTTTTCCAGTTCTCTGCTCAGCCTTTCTCCCATCTGACACTGAACAGCATCTTGGTATTTCATGGGAGGCGCAGTTCCACCATCTCATGGCCCAACAACAGGCTAGCTTCTGACCAAGTGGCATAGCGTCAGTCATCCACCATTAACTGGAAGTCCCCCAGCCCTCAAAGCACTGTTAAGAGCCAAACAAAAAGGAGATTCTGCTGCACATTGTGGGAGAAAGCCACGTCCAATGAAGCATTGCACATGTGGTGGTCACAGTCACAGCACCACTGTCACACCAGTCAATAATACCATACCCTTTCAGAGATTGTATGTGAAATCCCACTGCTGGAAAAACAGAAATATTTCTCTCCGAAGTAGTTTCCATGGAAAATGTCTAAAAATATTAGAAAGCTTATGGCAAAAATTGCCTTTTCAATCAATTCAACAAGTCCAGAAACTATTGATGCATGACACGGAAAGTTGTTTCCCTCTATTCACACTGAGCTCAGGAATAACAGAAGATCTAATAATTGTCTGTAGGGATTGTTCCTCTTCCTATTGCTTTTAAGATTCTCCAAAAAAACCCAACTCTAAAGGCCCATAGAACAGTGATCTGAGAATGATTATAAACTACACTCGATGGTCCGCAGCCATTTACACAAAGATATCCTACCAGTATTGAGAGCAAGACGATAAACAGTTGATATGTCTACTCAAAAAGAGTGCACTTCAAGTGAATTGGAAGGATATTCCTGCACAAGAAAGTGCATTCCGTTGCTCGGCTCCAGCTGCACTGCACCTCTGCTAGGTGGCTGCTATGATTTTAAATTTCCAACGGAAAATCGTTCCTTACGTCTACTGACAGATTCTTCCTTTTAGCTGAAGTGTTAGATACAGCGCTACAGATACCCTGCACCAGGCCGTGTCTTGGTCCACAGAACTGTGTAATTATATGGGTTTGGCAACAAATAAACCAAAAAGTCTGTATCTGTCATTATCTAATAAAATCAGAGTGTCTCTACTTGATCTCCTATGTTTCACTATCATATGCCAGGAATAACACCGGAAGCATATTACCAAGTGCAACCGTTTCTAAATGATGAATATTGGACTTCAGATGCACTTAAAATACATGAAACAGGTCAAATAGAGATGTTTGTAAAATACCAGTGAGGGCCAAGACTATTGAGGTGTCAAGTCTGTATACACGCCAACAATAACAGATGTGCATCCCTGAAGGTTCCCCTCTTTTTATTTTCAGAAGTGACTGATGACTTTGCAGAATTGGTGCCCTCCCACAGGCTCTGCGGGTGCATTTCTAAGGCTTGCAAGACCACCTCCTGAACCCCAAGACTTCCATGTGATGACGGGGATCACCAGTAACAGATGCTGCAATAGCCAAAATGCCATTTCACTGAATATTCATTTCTCATAGTAGTCGTTAACTTCTAAAAGTGCACTATGTCACACAGCCAAGAAAACACAGCCCTCCCTAAGGACTTTAGCAGCTGAATAGAGACATGACAAAATGAAAAAAAAAAAGAGACTGAGGAAGTGAAGTGCAAAACGTGAAATATAGAGGCAAGATTGTTGAGTTATCTTAAAGGCATTGTATTGGTCTTGTTTCAATTTCTGCTGCTGTTTCTGTCTAAATAAGCATGGTGTGCAGCTATCAGTCACTCTGTGGACATGTTGGTAGTTCTATTTCATATACAATATTATATTTAAATACGTAGATATACGTACACACCTACATACACATACATATACACAAGTGCGTATATTGATATTACCAGAGGATCTGGTAAATGACTTTTCTGTATAGATTGCTTAATACTTGCCATTTTAGAGAAATTTGTAACCTCGCCTTTGCAAAGTTCTCACACCTCTGTTGTGTGGAGAAGGCCTTTGATATGCAGCCCTCCAGGTGGTGAAGTGCCTTCTCTTTGTCTCACGAAATTCCATTCCGATTTGGCAGAGATGTCAAGTGTAGAATCGCAGTTTTCCCTTTCTCGCTGCTTCTGCAAAAAAGAGCTTGGCAGCTTGCCCAAACTCCTGAGGCTTCTTATCATCACCAGAGGAACTGCAGCAGTTGACGCTGCACTGAATACACCTCCGAGCCACAAAGCAGAAAGAAACCACCACTCCCTGGTCCCTCATCACAGCGCTGGCTTCTGGCATCTACTGCTCGCCTACTCAAGGCGGCACACAAGAGCAGTAGGATCCTCAAGTTGTTTGGGAATTTGGAAAAAGGTAAGCAGAGAAACACCTGGTCCCACCATCTCAGCTCCCCAAGAATCCATCACTCCTCTTCCATTGCCATGCACTGCTTTCCATCTCCACATTCTCTTGTCTCCCTTCATCCTTTCCCCCTTCTCTTCTCTGGGCTCAGCTGCCCATAGGAGGAACAGTTTGCTGCACCTCAGTTACGGTTTGTTAGCGGGGGCACCAAAGGCAGGCGAGGTTCTGCTCAGCCCCATGCTCATTGCACGCTCTCTGGAAGATGATCGAGACTTCCAGCTTGTTTCCAGATTTATTCTGCAGGAATTCCAACTAGGCTGCCAGCTCCAGAAAGCAAAGACAAATGCAAAGGCCACCTTGGGGAAGTCTGCAAACAGAGAGCGATGGTATAGCCAATAAAATCCAGAGGCACACCACCCCCAGCAAAACGGCTTGTAGTCTTTAGAGAACACCTCTGTAGAGCATGTGCAATCCAGATCAGGAGTCCCGAGTCTCCACGTTCCTTTCCTGGAAATAACTGTGAAATCCAGAGACAGTAATATAATAAAGTTTCTCTTTTATTCTGCTGGCTGCTTCCAAGCAAGATAAAAGACAAGCACTAGTTTTCTAGCCCGAGAACTCAAGGTGCGTGGATCTAGACAATAAATTTTAAAAGAACTATAACTACCTACCCAAATGAGTATCGATTTAGTTTCACATGATTTCACTCTTCAGCGTGGCTTATTTATTTGCACTTTAATTGGGAAATAATTTTAAGCGGCTTAATTGCCAAGTTAAGCACAGCAAAGCTGCCTACACAACCTTATTTCAGCCCCTTGTACCTATGCGCTGCAATGCGGAGAGACAAGAGAGAACTGCAGAAATCACTGAAACTGCATTTCAGCTCTGAAACTTTGATTTCAGCAGATGTAACATCCGTGACAACTAAGTACAGCAAAAAACAGATGAGTTGCCTTTTCTCAACCTAACTCCAAACACACATCTGCACCCGCAAACCCTGATCTGCTTTGTCAGGGCTGCTTCAATCAGACCTGCAACTTGAGGAGCATCCCTTCTGGTCTACCCGGGGCTGAGGAAGAGCACATCCTCAGAGCTTTGCGCAGAGGGTCAGGCTGCTGTGGTATTCACAGCCCATAGCTGAGAAGCCTTTATCTTCTGCTTTCTTCCTATCACAACCAAGAGGAACATCACTCAAGTATAAGGTTACTACACATACTTTCACGGTCTGATTTCTACAGCGTGGCAAGCTTCAGTTACTGCAAATGAAAACCAAAGCGTATATTAATTTCTTAACCGTTTTTGGTGACACCAAAATAAAATAAAAAGGTCTCATTTCAGCCACTGCCGATATAGATACTTAAATTTATTGTTTTACTTTTGTTCTGTAGACTTAACTTCAGGCACCTTCATAAGAGCCTTTTAGCAAAGGGATTTTATCTGTTTTTTGAATGGAGGCCATGGAGAAGAATAATTCCACCTCTTGAGTAAGAGCTACAGTTTAATGATACAAAACCTTCCTGGGGAAATATCCACTGTATCACAGCTGGTGAACTGTGACACCACAACAGAACAGGAGACAAATATCAATCTGTACTTCTGAACTTCAAAAGGACTTTGGATCAGTCTGATATCCATAAAATTCTATAGAAATATTACCTGATTTATCTTTATAACCCAATGGAGTGGCAAGAGGTTGAGCAGGAGACTGGGAAACAATTACGTACCTACTATGGAGTGAATGTGGACAAATATTGAGTGACTGCGTGCCCTGTATATTCTCACACAGATATCATCAATGATGCTATTTTTGCTTTTATACCATCAAAAGATAGGGACACCAGCTCCATGCAAGAAGTGTTCATATTCATGAGGAATCTAGCTCTCTTCTCATCTCATGATTCCACCACTCAACTGACTTTGTTCATCACCGAAGCCTGTCACCCACTCCCCTCCCACAACCTCCAACCCATGCAGAGGCACCAGCCTCACACCTCGGACCATAATCATTGCTGCCAGGGTCTCTCACAGAAACCTGCTAAACACTCATCGTTTCTCTTCTCAGTTCCTCTTTCCCTTTTCTTAATGGCTTCTCATGGATGTTGCTGACCTCTCCAAGAATCTGCTTTTTGCTCCTCGTATGGAGCCAGTCACCTGGCTCTGATCTCTCTCTCAGCAGAACCTTGGGCTGCTGCCCACCAGGGCCTATAGCAAAGTCTACCAAGGACATCTTACGGAGTTCAGAGGTACTGGTTAGTAGGGCAGATACTCTTTTTTTTTTCATACAAACATGCAAATACTCAGCCTTAGTTTAAAAAAAAAAAACCAAAAAAAAAACCAAAACTGTCAATAAAACCACACCAGGAAGTGTCTGGATGAAGAACATTCCCAAAAGCAATAGCACTAAATAGAAAAAGTTATTATCCAGAGAAGGTCTTCCTGAGGCGTCCTTCCCTTTCTGGGCAAATTCCGCAGAAGTGGAAGGTCACCAAAATGATTTGCAGGACTACTGTAAGAGGGTCAGTGAAGCAGTAACTGTTCCACAATGCTAGACTGAAATATGCACCCACAGGGCTACACCTGGATGATTCGGAGACCAGCAACGTGTGAATGCCTACAAAGGTCCATCCTGAATTGTAACTGTAATTTTAAAGCAGCTTCCTCTCCACCTATTTTCTGTTTGCACTGAAATTCCTTCCCCTCAACTGCAAGCAGTGAATCTTCCTTTAGAACACGGCAATATTTATTGACTGTATTCTTTGTTCACATCTGTCAGACATGGGAAGTCACCGCTGCTTTACAAGACTATCAGTTTTAAGTAACACCATTCATCACAAAATGGAATAGTGTGAGCAACATTTCCTCAACTGCAATGAATTATCCAAGGGTCAGCAAGCCGGAGTCGCGGTTGGCAACACAAACATTGGCCTCAGGTAGCAAACCCATCTTTCCAGCTGTTCTCATCCATATGGGTTCAATGAACTGCAGAGAGTACAGCCCTTCGCTTATTGAGAGGATCTGCTGGAACTATTTCATCTAACCAGCACCATAAAACAGCTATGAAGTAAGGTGAATGCTATTCATCTAAAGCTCATCTGGTAGCCAACTGCTGACAGAGGGGAAAATAGAGATGGCAAAGCAGACAGATGTTATCGGGAAATGCAGGTGCTTCTGAATTTCAAAACTCCAAGATTAAAACCACAAGAAGTTGCAACAATGCACCTGTGGTTCGCAAGCATCTGCTCACCCCAGCAGTGCCACGCCTCCTGACAAGCCATTTTCAGGACTCCTCGGTGCGGTTCCTCACTAGCATAATGCCCTTTTAATGTACATGCTGGCAAGCAGATCTCTTTGGCAGCAACACCATTAGACCCATTTTTGCTCTGAAACAGAAGATTTTGTTTATGCACATGGTTTTGCAAGTACAACTGTTCTGTGATTAAACAGAGACATTTTACCAAAAATCTGGTCACTTGGACACAGTATACACAAGGCTCTCATTCTCTTTGCCTTCCAATTTATCTTGGGACTCTCTAAGATTTTTGCTTCCAGTAATAGGCCCTGAAAAAAAAAAAATTCTCAAAAAAGTAGTTTTTCTAGAAGACATTGTTAACATCATATTGCTTTCCTCAGCCCTTTTTTCCTCCTTGCTTCCATCAGTATTATCAGACTCCTAGCAGTTTCCTATTTAAAACAGTGATTGTGTAAACAATTGACCAAGAATGTCAGAAGTCCTCGAATTGATAACTGTTAATTGCAAAAAATGCTACAGATCTGGCTCAAACTAAGAAAGTAACAGATTTCAGAGTCAAGACCTTCAACAGAGATTGCTTATACATGAGAAGCACAAAGGAGCTTCGATTTTCTTAATGGCATTCAGCCTAATAAAATTAATTCCAAGTTAAGCGCTCCCAAGAAAAGAAAAGCAGCTTGTGACAGAAATATCAAAGCCTTAAATGTCAGTTCCTGACAGAGCAATCATTCTCCAGTAACACCATTGACCCAGTTTGCTCAGCCCACACACTGTAACATTTTAAACTGTTCACTCAAAAAAAGGATCTTTCAGAGACACCCTCTTCCCAGTTCAGGGTTGGACTGATGGAGCCAGACAACTGTCCCATCTACCTGGCATCTCCTTTGGAAACAGAAGTTGTCTTGTTAGCAGATAAAATAAGCAAATCCTCCCAAATATGGGGCTCCTGTATTGATGGACTGTAGCAGCAAAATGATGAAATTAAAGGGTGGCTTCAGAACTGTAGGTATATAATATTTCATCCTTTAAGATATTTCCTTGGATGAATTAAATTATGTAAATATATGTTAACAATAACTCATAATATTTTAATAAAATCTTTGTATTTCTCTCGGCTTCTCAGAAGCACGGTCCCAGGTGTCCTCAGGGTGGTGGGTGTTTTGTTTTTACACTTTAAGGACACACAAGGTTATACACTTGCTAAGCAAGGAAGCACAACTATTGATATATAATGCAGATAATGATGCCAGGCATCCTTTGTGTGGTATCATTCCCAGTTTTTGCTGGGAGCACTGTTCATCAACAAAGTGACTTGATATCAAGAAGGGGATTCACATTTTTCAAGTTTTCTGCCAGCTAGCTATTCCGGGAAAGAAAAAAGTATTTTGATTTTTTTTTCCTCTAGTGGAAGATTAAACAGTGAAGGTGTTTTGACTGTTGTCAAATTTTGCATTAGTAAATGGAATCAAGCCACTCTACCCAAGACTCATGCCTCAAGTGAACTTACTCACTGAAAACTACATCCCCAGAGACATTGTTCTCCGCACGGTCTTCCTGCTTGTTCAGGCTGTGAAAGTTCGTCAAGTTTAAGGTGACCCTATTCTCAACATTAAAAAAAAAAAAAAAAAAAAGATTTTTTTTGTAACAAAGTTCTGCAGCAGCATCTCATAGCAGTTACATGAGAGATGTTTTTCAATGCTGGCAGTTTCACCAGTGGCAGGACGCTGGCACAGGTGGGAGGCACTGGTGCTTCCTGGAGTGCCAAAAAAAAAGAAAAAACCCCACAAAAACCAAAAAACACAAACCTAAAAACAAAACAGCACAGCAGTTCCAATGAGTTCCGACGAAACACAGCCCTTTAGATTTTAAGTGAGCGGAAGAGCAGCCTCGCTGGAGCATTTGGGCTCTTACCCCTGTGCTGAACATGCATGCCATGGCTTCACTTGCTTTCAGAAATCACACAACGACGTCCCACCTCGAGATCAGACTTCTTTTCACTCTGCTATTTTTCCTACTCACGGCTCACTGCCTGTGACAACACACAGCGTAGATTGCTCACTCTGCTCCTGCCCAGGTGTCTGGAACAGGCAATGGCAGACATTAGGACAGGAAACAGCAGTCCCCATGGTCACCAAGTTTAAGAACACTGACACTACATACAGGACATCACTGCCAGTTCCTTGTTTCCACAGCCTATAACCAGAAGCAGATAATTAAGGTTCAATCTTCAACAGGTTCTGCCCAATCATCTGAATTTAGAGAGATGGACGCAAGCATCAGAAGAAGCCTATATTTCCCGATTTCCTCCCATCTCATTCTCTTGCCCTTTGGGAAGGGCAAATACTCCATTTTTTTTTCCCCCCCTCCTCTTAAGATCCACCTCAAAACAAAAAGAAATAAAAATAAACACTTAAATATCTGTCTACTGGTAAAGCTAACTGTCAGCTTGAGAGACGTGCCGATATTACTGAACACTCACATTTTATTCTTTCTTCTTTTTCTACTGAGCAAATGTCTCAAAACAGAAACATCTGTAGTAACCATAAAAAAGCAAGCCTTTAAATAGGCATTATATATGGGTTTTTTTTATTTGCCGCTTGTAAAAACATGCTTATTACAGCTGCCACTTACATAAAGTTTGCCTGCAAAATTCCCCTAAATTAACGTTCGACGTTCTGTATTCAACAGCATGCATGCGCCTACTGAATCCGCACAGCGGGCTCGGGGCCCGGAACACGACTGGATTGGCAGCACGCTCACTGAAATAAACCAGCCAAAGCAGAGAACGCGCACACGCGTCCCCAGCCACGCTCCGGGGCACACACACTTCCGGGGCCGTTCCAGCCTTGCTTTCCGCGAGCAGCTCTCATTGAAGTCGGCAGGAGCGCTGCTCATAGCGCTGCTGTCAGACCTGTCCCCCGGCACAAATGTCGCCCCGAAACCCACCCTGAAGTTGAACTCTAAGCTCCATGAGACAAATAGACAGGGAATTCATCCCAGAGCCAAGCATCCCTCTCCTCACTGCAACTGTCTTGTCCCCAGCCTCCTCTCAATACAAGGGGTGACAGTCAGCAGCGCTGCCTGCTCTCGCGGCGTTTGAAAGCACCAAGCACAACCCAATCATTTTCCTACGATACAAAACCCAGGTACAGAATCCAACCACAAATGACACACAGAGAGCCACCGAATCTTGCAGGGTACCAAACGGCCGCCGAGGCTGACTGAAACAGCAAATACTGGTGGCTCTAAAACCTTTATTAGGGCTGAAAGTGTCACTGCTCAAAGCATGCCTGATCAGCTTGTGTTAGGAAGCAACACTGCTTTTCTCTTGCTTCCAAACCCTTTGGACCACTTGACACTGGAACTGACTGTTCCTCAACATGAAGACTTTCCAAAGCTTCAGTAATGCGAGCAATATTATCTTCCAACAGCATTGGTGCTTGGGTGAGAATAAGCTTTGCTGATGTGCTGAGTACAGAAATAGAAAAAGACCACATCTTTTACCGACCAATTCTTATGGGTCTAAAAACCTGTCTAATTTATCTATTGACACCAAATAGTCTAAGTTGCAACCCTCACCGACAAACCTTGTCCTGACACAGTCCTCAGACCATCACAGGTACAGCCAAACTTCTGTTTCTGACTATATTTTTTTTCCCCCTCCTTACTGCAGAAGAAGGAAACTCCTAAACAGTATGAAAATGGACAAAGGCCATTTGGGAACATATCTTCATTTAGGACAGCACTTACCAAATGTTTTCCTCTCTAGGAGTAAATCTAAGCATGGGTTTGCAAGCCATCTAACACATGAACTGAGTAAGCATGACTCAAGTTCCTTTTGTAACCTGGGGCTGATAAGCAGTCACACTTGATGAAAACCTGTTTACATATTCCCATTGTCTCTTTCAATGTCCAGCTTGTATTATTTCTCTTGTAAGTAACGGTGATCTGCATGTGGCAGTCTGACAAATGCCCAGATAAAGACTATTTGCCTGAGAGGTCTGTAAAATAACTGAACCTGTTCAAGTGGCAAAATGGTCTGGGGAGCTTCCCCAGAACGCGTCAGACTAACTCTGCCTTGTGTTCTTAGAGCTTGGTGCAGACGTTTTGCTGAGTACCAACGCACAGGCTCCATCGTAACTGCGATATTTTGTCTGTATTACAAAGTATTTCTTAAGTATCAGATTAAATTGTCTCCATGCTCCATCTCATTAACAAAGGATCCTTTGAGCACCAGAAGACTTGAAGATAGGCTTGAATAGCTTAACTTCTGTCAGAACACAACGGTGGTCCCAGCTCCAGCCTCCTTGCTGGATGAAGCAGGCGTGTGCTGAACCAAGGCCTCACAGCTCTCTAGATAAGGGGAAGGAGAACAGGTCGAGGCAAAGGGCTGGAAGAGCAGGATGCACAGCTTTTCCTGCACCGTGAAACCCAGGCCACACATGCCAGTCTAGAAAACAGCAACAGAAAGCCTGCAGACTCTTCAGCCGACTCAGCTAACCAGCTCCTGCCCTTCAGGGCCCGTGGGGCTGCACTGGTGATACAAAGGACGCTGAAGAATCAAGGATTCTGGCCTGCTGAGCAACCCCAGGGGTCACAAAACTTTGCGTAGTACAATCCCCAAACGACTGCTTCCACGCCCACAAGTGAAAAAAAAACAGCACTCAAAGCCTGACAGTGGAGAAAATATACTCAAAGAGCATAATTCCCTAACATCAAACCTGACGTGATTAACGCAATTCTTTTTAGTGTTGCTAAATGTTAATACATCCCAAGGTCCCTTTTTTTCCTGTTTACTCTCTCCTCTCCTTTGCTAGAGGTTCTCATGGTAAAGCACTTTTCACTCTAACAAGGTCTCTCTTTGGAATAGCATCTTTAAATTATTTAAATACTCAGCTGGTAAACAATGCAGTGTTTTTAGCAATCAGGTAAAAATCATGTTGCTTTCTGAACTAATTGCAAAGGAAACGTTGAATTATATGAACTGGTTTATTTCTTAACTGATAACAACATGTGCTCAAGGAACTCTATGCATCATGACATTATGATTAAAACCAAACTGGTAAATATCTAATTCTACGGAAAAAGAAATGTCTGCAAAAGCCCCCTGCAGTAACCATTCCATATACACAAAGGTGCTTTCTCCATAGAATAAACGTGATGAAAAAAACCACAAAACACTCTTGCCAAAAGTGAGTCTGTACCTTAAGCATCTGCGTAATATTCCTTTATATTCCATGAAGAAAGGGGGGGGGGGGAGCCTAACCCTACAAAAGCAACTGAGAACCATTCCCATTTTTACCAGTGTTACCGAGGCAAAAACTGGGACTGTCCAGCTGCCATGTATCCCACCTCAGCAGTGGGATGCAGCTCCCAGGGGTTCCTGGGGTGCCACAGCGTAGCGTCTTACGAAACACGGACGGTGAAGGAGCATACCCACTACAAATACCCGCCCAACAAATGTTAAGACTGTCGTTATAAAGAAAAGGGGAAAAACCCAAGTAATCTGCCTAGGCATACACCCTTACCAAAGGACTTTGCTTGTAAATTATGAACATCACGTTAGGGGAGCGACCTTACTGCAATCACGCGGTCCCTGAACACGACGGCGCGGTTCACTTGGAGTGAGTGGTGAGTCAGTGGTAAAGCTGAGCAGCGCCGAGGCTTCCTGCCTTACTCGCTTCCCAGCATCCAGCACCGTCTGCCTGCTTCCACACATCTGTCTGCACACAAAACCCACGTTCCCTGACCTTCTGTCCCACCCAAGCCTGTAGGAAACCTTTGAATGACGAAGAGTAGTTTTACCCTCTTTCCCCAGCACTACCTTCTAACTGCAAACAGGATGCTACAGGGGTTGCAGAAACCTGACAAGGGAGGGCAGGTACACCTGGAGAGACAGAAGGGCTGCTTTCCAGTTTCACTGCTACAACCACTAAAATCACAAAGGCTTTACTTCTGTAGGCAACGAAGCCAGTTACTGTGCTGAGAGTCAGTGGCCTCTGTGCAGGCATAAGTTCACTTCTGACGTAGCTGATTTAAAACCTTTTGCTGCTGTGGCAGTGTTGGTAAAAGCTTTAACCATAGTTTTTATGATGCTATTAAGTTTTAGTCATTTGTGGGTTTTGCAGTATATGAATACTAGAGATGCCACCTTAATTAAAAGGTCTTGTCATCTCATGCAATTAAAAAGAGAAAATGTACTCTCCTATGAATAGCCAGGAACAAATGGAGCAAGCTGCATTATACACGCTAAGTACACAGCAATTTTGCGCCCCTTCCTGTATCACATACATTCTCCAGTGTTCAATACTTTCTAATAATCCTGTTACAACATTTTATGTATGACTGACTTGTAAAGTACTAGTGCCACGGCCTCTCTGACCATTAAAAACCAAGTTAAACAACGTTCTACTTTGTGAATACTTTACATACGCAGAGCGCGGAAGGTAAACTGTGCTCTCTCTCTCTCCCAGGATTTTCGTGTACAAACACCTCTTAAAAGAGGCACTCTTTTTTTCCAGAATAAAATATCTGATGGATAATAAGACAGCCTCTTCCCAAAGAGTACCTAGGAAGATAAAGAGTACTTAAATAGACTGCAATACCTGTGCAACGATTTAACTGGACAGCATACACATATGAAGTAGATCATGCACATAACATTCACAATCTACACGTGAAAATGCACTTCCACAGCCACCTACAACAAATCCCAGCAGACGGTTACCAGCGTGTGTCCGCGCTCGTCAGCTGCAAACACCTTCACCTTCATGAGTCTGGCTCATTCTTCCAATTTTAACTCCAACTCAAGGTCTTTCAAGACAATGAAGCAGCAACGATTGGTTGCCGTGAGGTTTGTGCCCAGAGAAGGACTGCCTTCAGGATCCACCGGTAACTACTGACCATGAGAAACGGATATCCTACATCCATCTGCTGCTTACGCCTTTAACGCCCCGGAGCGCTATACTGGCAGGGCAGCAGGAAAGTCAGGCACATCACCCTGGGCCAGTTAGACTGAAGCATCCAGTCCACACCATCTTACCAGTCCAACAGAGCTGCCAGGCCACAGCAGCTGGAAAGCTCTGTCAACAGTAGAAGGGTGTGAGACTCATTTTCTCCAGTGAGGCCTGGACTTTTGCTTGGACCTTTCAGCATTACTACAATATATCACATGGTCACTTCAACTTGTCAGGATTTGCTATAGACTACAGAGTCAGCAAGATTTATGGCAATTTTTGACAGACATTCCTGTTGGTCCAAGCAACATAGCTCTTGTGCCTGGGTCATAAAGAAACTTGTCATAGTTCAGCCCCACTCAGGACCAAGCTACACAGCCTCTCACTCGCTCCTCCCACCCTCCAGTGGGACACAGAGGAGAACTGGTAAAGAGGAGGAGTGGGGAGGAGAGAAAAAAAAAAAAAAAAGCAAAGCAAAACTAGTGGGCTGAGATTAAAAAAAAAAGTTTAAGAGAACAACAGAACATAAGAAAACTGAGATGGAAAACAAACAAACAAAACCCAGCAACTGAAAACACTGGAGCACATAACTCACGGTAGAACAGCTCACAGTGGATCCTGATGCCCAGCTCCCTCCCGAGTAGCAGGACGCTCCCCTCAGCACCATCCCCACTGATACACTGAGCACGGTGTCACAGGGGAAGGTGTAGCCCTTGGGCCAATTTGGGTAACCTACCCCAGCTGTCGGCTAATTGGTAACCTGTCCCGGCTGTGCCATCAGCTCCAGCTCCTCTCCCAGCTCAGGTGAAAATTAACTCTGTCCTAGCCAGAACCAGGACAAAACTGAACATATCCTCACTCAGATTGTCACAGACAATTCACATGTGAATGAGGTAGATCATTACCATTTGTACAACAGACCAGTTCCACTGACATCAACTGAAGCAGAAGTTCCTGCCTTTGGGCCTGTTTTTTAAGTTACCTGGCTCCATTAGAGAACTTATTATAGAATCATCATTTAGAATCATCATTCTAAAAACAACTCCTAATGGTTTAGCTACTTTGATAACTAATCAGTATCCAAATTTAAATACACATACAGATATATAGAATCACAGAATGGTTAGAGTTCGAAGAGACCTTCAAAGCCCACCCAGTCCAACCCCCTGCAAGGAGCAGGGACATCTCCAACCAGATCAGGTTGCTCAGAGCCCCGGCCAACCCTGGCCTTGAGTGTTTCCAGAGATGGGGCATCCACCGCCTCTCTGGGCAACCTGGGCCAGTGTGTCACCACCCTCAGTGTAAAAAAAATTCTTATATCTAGTCTGAATCTGCTTCCTTCTATTTTAAAACTATTACCCCTCATCCTATCATAACAGGCTCAGCTAAAGAGTTTCTCCTCGTCTTTCTTATGAGTTCCCTTGAGGTACTGGAAGACCACTATAAGGTCTCCCTGGAGCCTCCTCTTCTCCAGGCTGAACAGCCCCAGCTCTCTCAGCCTGTCCTCACAGGAGAGGTGCTCCAGCCCTCTAATCAGCTTCATGGCCTCCTCTGGACTTGCTCCAACTGGTCCTCGTCCTTCTGATGCTGGTTTCCCCTTTAAAGGCACTAGGTAACTTAGACTAACAGGTATGGCCAAGGGGATTTAATCTCAGAAATCTTTTCCATCTGACACTCCTTGATCAGACATTTGAAAGAGCAAAGCTGACACAAATATGGAAACCACTTTTTTTCTCCTTCAGTCTTGCAAATAACTAGGGCTTTCCGTTTGGAGAGCTGACACCTACCACCATTCAAGCAAGCAACACAGCAGGCTTAAGGGCCATATAAGACAGCAATAGCGTGGGGGCCGGAAAGCTTACCGGCAGCAGAACAGACAATGCTCTCATCTCTCTGCAAGGGAATCAGCCCCCCGCCCCGCTCCCCCTTGGTGCTTTGACTCACCCAGGAGTTCCCCACACAGCTGCTCTAGCTTCTGGGAAGATCTTCACAACCTGCATAGAGGAGCCTGGCTTGCTGCCTTGTCCCTGAAGTGCCCAGTGCTCCCCTACAGAAGGAAACTCCAAAGCTGCTCCTTGAAAGGAGCTTTTCCTCTAACATCCACGCCAGCAGCCACCTTTGGGGCTCAGAGCACCGCAAGCGCCTGTTTTCTGGCTGCTATGAGCCTGCAGCATCTCCTTTGAAGTGCTGCAGCCTTCAGGGAGCACCCTGGGGCGCTCCTGAGCTGCAGAGGCAAGCAACAACTGCTGCGGCTTAGACGGGCATATGCTCCAGAGGAGGAGACACATTCTAGACGAGGGATGAGGAAAGTCGTGACTGCAGATAAACTGAAGGGGAAAGATTTTGGAAGGAACCGGAGAAATACTAAGGATACAGAAGGTTTCAAAGCAAAAAAAGCAATCATATTGGCTGTGATAGCATAAACTATCTAAGTGTAAGTTAATTAATAATCCTACTGACAAGCTATTGACCAATGAGAATAAATATCCTTAGGCATGGTTCCGAAACCCATGGGCCCACTTGGACAGGAGCCCAGCAGCCAGTGAGCAGCAGGAGCAATGCTAGGAACACCAGGCTCGCTGCGCACGGGCGATGGAGCCACATCACAGCCCCACACCGTACCAGCAGCACCCTCAGTGCTAACGACATCCCTGTATACGAGGCTGGTGGCATGACTGGCCTTCAGAGCGCAAAATAATAACTAAACATTACTTGGATGTTGAAAAGACAGGTAAATGCGTATCACCATGCAGCCCCTTACAAATTCCCGTCAGTCTTCCCCCCTCTCAAAGCGGATGCGGCTGTAATAAACGAGTAAAGCCCAACCACTTGTCAATGACTCTGTAACGCAGCCACCAAGACTGAAGGATATTCTGATACGGGCATTCCTTGGAAGCTGGCACAGACTGCTGTCACCAGACCCCTTTCAGTCAAAGCCAATGACAGTAGGGATGAAGTTAGTACCAAAACTGAGAACACTTCCATGCTGCGGTAAACGGACTCCATGAGAGATACACAACGGTCACGGATAAGAGCGCTTACCTCTCCCTTGGTACTGGCAGAGCAAGCTGCATTTCCTTTACAAGCCGCGAGCAGGAATGTTGTTGGAATGGCCACTGGCACCAGGTACACACAGGGATACGCTGTTCTTAAAGGAACACCCAACTGTAGGACCAAGGTAGGAAGTTTGAAGATAGATTTACAAGCTCATAACTTTGCTTGAAAGTGTGCTACACACTGGGGAGACCACTACAACAGTCTCTTAGTAGGGCTCCCCTCCATTAAAGGAAGAATAACTCACAGGAAGGGGCTTCAGAGGGGATCAAAGCATGAAGGAGAAGGGAAATGATAGTTTTGAGAAAGATATGCACAAACACCACATTTGGGCAATTCTGGAGAGGTAAGTGCCATTTCCTCCCCAGCCTCCAGTTGAGCTGCAGCATCTGCCTGGCCTGCGCAGTGTAAGCATCACTTAGATACTGACTATGCCACCTTCTGTACAACTCCGGGTAAATATGCAGTGCTACACGGGATACAAACAGAAACATATCTTGATTTACAGAAAATCTGCAGAGTACACCTGGGGCTTACTGACCAGTCTCATCTGTGTGGCTCACTACTGATACATCAAATATTCTGTAACAACCCTAAATTACAACACAGGAATAAAGATCATTTAATATTTTACAGCTGATGAAGTATCCTAGAGTGCTTTTACCTGAATACGCTGACTGTATCCAGCATTCAGATGCACAACTTTTTCTTTTAAATTGATGTGCGATCCACAACCCTTTGTGATCCAGCCATATAAACCAAAACAAATGGGGGAAAAAAAAAAAAGCAAACAGCAGAGAGAAAAAGCAAGCAGGAAACCATGCGGCTTGAAACCTAGAGGCTGGTGCCCCACGCTGCACCTGTGCTCTAATTATCGAGCTCCGTTACTGACCCCTGTGCACGAGCCCCTTTCTCAAAAACGACAACGGCAGGTTCAGTGCCTTCCTTTCTGGGGTACGATGCCTGGTTTTGAACTTGAGCTGCTGAGAGAGTTTACGAACAGAGCTGCTGTTTTATTTACTCTCAATTAATCATGCTCAACTGTAAACAGAGTGTCTGTTTTAGTTCTGCTGACAATTATCCACTTGTCAACATCTCCCTCAAGTACCTTCAGCATCTGGCAACAGCACAAGACTGCTACATCAAAATGAACATTTTGTCTCAATAAAAAGATAGACGCGTGGCAGGTTTTCATCCGTTTTCCAACCCATCAGCAGTCAGGCTATACTGCTACTAACGTCACCAGACCACTTCCTATGACATAGGCATTTACAAAGGGGGAGGGAAAACAAATTTTATTTACATTAGTAAGGCAGACTCACAGAATAAACTAGAGGATACCCCCAAAGCCCCCACACCTCCCCACAAAGGCAGAAGTGACTCCCCCCTGCGGCCCCCCTAGTGCCTGCCATCGGCCTCCTGTTCTGCTGGGACAGGCCTGGCCCAGCTTCACCAGTCACCTTGCCACAAGCTGCAGAGTAGGACTTGTTTCTTTACTTTGTGGGGTTCAGCAAATCCCAACGTCGATGCAAACCACTTACCAGACCTTCCTCAAACAGTTGTAGCATGAAAAAAATCTTTCCACTCCCTGCTCTGTGGCCTGGGTTCTCTTTGGTCCCCAGAGCTCCCTTCCCGGTTTGAATTTTGCCATTTTAAGCTTTTAAGATGTAATCGTTCCCATTAGCTCAAAATCCTTCCTGTGTTTTAAAACGCAACCACCTTTGCACTTAAACTGTTAGCTACAAGTTAAGTGCAGATAGCCTGGCACCTCTCTGGGTACCCTCAGGTGATACCAGCCACTCCTCCTCTTCAGAGGGGAGGAAGGCAAGGTAGCCCTGCAGGCAGCCTCCCTGAGAGGCGAGGAGGCTCCAGAGCGCAGGGCCCATGGAGGGCGTCACCTCAGAGACACAGAAACAGGGTGCCGGCGCTCCGGTTACCTCGAGTTTTTAACACTGTTTGAAACTTAATCCTACCTTCACAAAATAACGAGAAAAACCTCATCAACTTCATCGGCAGGCAACCCAACTCCGCACCTTCTCTCCGCAGAACAGTTTTCTTCCCAGAATAGGCCACTCGGGGGTGCGGGGGAGCGTCGGGGGCTCGATCCTAGGGGAGCCCCGAGCGGGAAGGGCAGGGGCAGGGCAGAGAGAGCATCCGGGCCACGCCGTGCAGCGGGGCTGGGCTGGGCCGGGCCGTCCCGGGCCCGGTTAGCGATGCCGAGGATCCCCGGCCGGACAGCCAGCTTCCCCTTTAACCTCCTCGCCGCCAATTAATTGAGATATCCGTTACACTTGATGCGTTGTAAAATTAATGCCTAATTTATGTAATTAGTCAATTAACTATAATTCTAGCATATGGTGCCAAATGCCCAGAAGGTGTTCTTGTTTCCCAGGTACTTATTTTGATGTCATGAAATGCAGCTAATTAATTTTACATGCATATTAATTTCGGATCTATTTAGCGGCTCCCTTTGTGAAGGCAGATTTAATATTTGTCTTTCTAACCTTTTTAGGCAAATTCCACGCTCGGTGTGGAAACGGGGGTGACTGTTGAAGCGGATTTCCACGGGTGTCCCGTTCCTCCGCGGAGCCTCTGCTGCCACCGGGTCGGTCCCCCCTGCGTGAACACGCACCCGGGCTGATTATCTACAGCTTCCCGCACATCCCGCACTGTCGCAAAATGCGGCTATTGAATTTAAATCCGATTAATATTTAATATTAAACATTTCTGAGGGATTTTTTTTGTTTGTTTTTTGCAAAGCACAATATCCCACGGACATTTTTTTTTAAATAGCTGCTCTTAATACAATGCTCCTTGGAAGGATGCCGGGAACGCGAGTATCGCCTAGCGAGGGCGGCAAGCGCGGTCCCGCTCCTCGCCCTTCTCCCCTTCGCGCTGAGGAGCTGCGCGTTCCCGCCGCCGGGGACGCGCCTGGCCAGCCTTGCAGCGCCCGGGACACCTCTGTCCCTTTCGGCAGGAGACCGCGCGGGGTTTTGTCCGGAATACCAGGAAAGGGGGGTGGGATTTTTTTTCCTCCTTTTTTGTGTGGAGATTCAGGGGTTAACCGTACCCTGGGCTTTCCCGCTCCCCAGATGCTGGCAAAAGATTTAAGCAGGAAAACAAAAAAAGACAGAACCCCGCGTCAAACTCTTCGCGCCCCTCCTGTTCTCGCTCATTGCCGCATTGCACCCATCTCTGGGGCGAGGGGCCGTGAGCGCGCACCCGGCTGAGGGCGCGCGGGCGGGCGGGCACGCTCCCGTCTCCGCCGGCCCCGGGCATCCACGGCACGGCACGGCACGGCACGGAGATGGCTTCTGAAGACGTCTACGCGAGTGCTGTGGCGTCATAAAACTTTTATCCCCCTTTCTGGATAAATTAATGAGCAATTTAATTAATAAAATCAGAGAGTAGCGTAAGTGCTATGATAATGAAGTTAAACGAGCGCGCAGTAAAATATTCACTAATCCAGCACATCGGCAAATGCCCCCTTAATTCTGCTTAGCACTAAAAGGGTTTTGAGCACCATAATGAGGTTCCTCCGTCTGCTAATTAATTGACACTCTCCTGAATATTCATACGCGCTAGCACCAATACGTTCCTAATTGCGCCGTGGAATGGATCTCGGAGGAAAGTAAATCGCCACAGACTTAATTAAAATAATGTATGCCAGAGCCAGCTCGCCGGAGACGAGGCGTTTACAACCGAGCGGCGTAAGAAAGTGGCACCTGGGCTGTCGCGAAAAACGAGGAGGAAATCTTGGTCCCTCCCGAGGGGAAGTCAGCGGGAGCTGCCAGGAACGCGAGCTTCGCCGTCCCGCAGCCCCGTCCGTGCGGGGAGCCCGCATCGGCCAGCGGGGCCGCGCAAAGAATCGCAAGGCCCCGCGCTTCAAAGCAGGGGCTTCCCGCGGCGAGGCGGAAGAAATCCGGTCGGGGATGCCCTCTACAGAGGCGTCGGGGGAAAACCGGCCGCCTCCGCCGGGAGCGGGAGGGAGGGAGGGAGGGAGGGAGGGAGGAGGTGGGAGGCGGCGAGCTGCCACGTTTGTAAACTTTTCCTTGAGGGGGATCCGGTGCCTTTGAAGCTGGGTCTCGGGACGGATCGCTCCCTGCACCTCCAGACTGACACCGCCAGCTGATGTCGGCCCGCTTACAGCGCTCTGTTGCTAAAATCGCGGCGAGACGCGCTCAGAAGTTAGCGCCCGCCGCTCGCCCGGCCGCGGCCTTCGCCTCCCGCAGCCCCGGGGCCCGCAGCCCCGCGTCCGACGGAAAGCGCTTTGCTCGGTCGCTTCCTTCCCTGCCAGCTCAGGAAACGAAAAGGAACATCGGTTTTCTTGGAAAAGCCAGCTTTTTAAAAACATCACCACAGGTTAGAAACTCAAAAGAGTTTATCTGAAGAGATACAAATGCATATTTATTATACACATGTAGGCATTAACAATGTAAATGACACCGCCAGCGCTTGCTGGTTGTTTATTCATTAGATCTTTAGAAAATCTACATTGCCTGCAGACAGCGGGATGATAATGTCAAATACACAAGCAGTTTACCCAGGCGGCTCCGCCCAGCTCCGCGCAGGGCTGCTTACCGCTGCGCGGGGCCGGGCCCGGGCCCCCCGCCCCACCCCCGCCGGGGGTCGGCAATACGGCCCGGCAGAAGAAATGAACAGACGGGGGCTCTGCCCCGAACCACGGAGCGGACTTCTCGCTCTCGGAGCTCAAAAACCTGCCACTCGCAATGGCTTTTATTGCCCTTCCTCGCCAAAGGAAAATAAAATTTAAAAAAAATCCTCTATCAAATTATCTCTTGTTTAGCTGATTAAACGGTGTGTGGCTACAGTATCGCTCGATAATAAAGAGAGAGAAAAAAAATATAAGGGAAGAAATCGCTGCGGGGAAATCTTTTCTAAAGTTAGATGCAAGGAACCTCTTCCAAGAATGAAATATTAAAGAAGGTCAATTTTTTTTTCTTTCTGCGGAGCTGAGGGTTGATGGGAAGACGGGAGCTCTGCCCGCGTCGCGAGGGCAGCAGCCGGGGCGGGGGGGCGGCCAAAAAAGGCGAGGAAGCGCTGGGAGCCTCGGAGCAGCCCCCCGCACTCCTGCCCTGCCCTCCCCGGGCGGCGTGGTGGGTGGCGGGCGGGCGGGGCGGGGGCGCAGCGCAGGGGGCGCAGCGCAGGGAGGGGGCGCAGCGCAGAGCCCCGCCCGCCCCGCGGCTCTGGCCGGCCGGTCCGGCGGCAAACGTGCCCCCGCCAACGGGGGGGAACACCGCGGCCGTCAGAGCGCTGCCCCGCGTGAAATCCCGGCTCCCGCGGGACTCCGCGCAGCGGAGGAAAATGTTTCCCTGCGAGTTGGCGCGGGCCGGCACCCCGGCAGCCGCCAGCACCTCTGCTTTTAATGGGGGAGGGAAATGACCCGAACGCGCGCGCCGTGGGTATACAATTTAAAAATCATCGTCAATTGTAATAAAAACCCATTTCAGGATGTTTGACCAAGTAATAACTTCGTCATTTAGAGGTGGTTGTGCCCGGCGTCACAGACGGGCAGTTCTGGGCAGATTTACATCGCTTACGGATTTTGCCCCGCAATTCTGACCGCAGCGGGAAGGGGACTCAGCCTGGGGGTGGTTTTTTGGGGTTGGGTTTTGGTTTTGTTTTTGTTTTTTTTTCCTCCCCTGGTTTTGTACGGAACACCAAGAGGAGAGCAGACTGTGGGAGAAAGCGTGAGCGAGATGAGCACGGCTTGGGAAAAAAGCTGATGATTAAAAATAAAGTTTATGAAATGGACTGATGTGGAAATAAGAGTCCTTAAAAAAAAAAAGAGAGAGAGAGAGAGAAAGAAAAGAAAGAAAAAGAAAGGAAAATCAAGTTTGCTCCACCCAGCTATTAACCAAAACACAATACCTTTTTCTGGGTGGTACTGCACAGAAGTTGATTCAGTTTTGACAATGTTGTTTAGCTATCATTTGCTATTTTGAATGAATGGGAGCAATCCCCCTTTTTACAACAGTTGTTTCCTATTATGGAGAGGTGCAGCAGTTGAGGGCAGACATGTGAAAGTGGCTGTTTGATTCCCTTTTTCATCCCCCTGACCCTGCCTTTGTCCCTCCTCACCCTGGGAATGTCACGCCTCACTACTTCACTTTGAGATGCTCTAGAAAGTGGCTTTGTTATTCCCTTTTAGACATACACGAAATTGTTCTCATTCCCCCTGCTGTAAAAGATACTTCAAATTGGGACTCGGTTCACAAGTGCAATGCAATTTGGCTTAGCTCAACCTTTGTTCTGCTTGTACAAATGACCAAACAGTGCACACATTATACAGTTGATCTACTGCTCCCTTTACACCAGAGTTAGGGGCTGGGAGAAAAGCAAGTTAATCCCTTCAATACTAAGGTGGCATTTTCAATATTTCCTACAATGCGAAAAAGAGAAGAGGGGGCAGCTTGAAATGCGACATTTATTTAAAAGGGAAGATTAAAAAGAAAAAAAAAAAGTTTGTGAGGCCTCCCCTGATACTTCTCCAAATAAATAAATAAGCAAGCCAACAAATCCCAAAGGCGTAGATAAATACTCCGGGAAGGGAAGGCGAGTTTACCATTAAAGACGGCGCGGTAAGGCCGAGCCTCAAGCTGGGACCCGCGCTAACAGCGCGGTACCGAGGGATGCGCTGGGGACCCGGCGGGGCGGCCCGGCTGCGGGCAGGGCTGCGTGCCTCGCCCCGGCTCACGCACTCGGTGTAACCCTGGCACCCCTCGGGGCCGTCCCCGCGAAGTCCCGGTGGGATGCGGGGGGCTGCGATGCTGCGCTTACCGCCTGCGGATCTACCGGCGGCGGCGGGCAGAGCGCGGAGGGAGAAGAGCTCTCCCGGAATAAGGGGATCCGGCCAGGATCTCCGGGACAGCCCCGGGGCTGAGGGAGCCGGGAATCCTCGACGGGGCGGGCGAGAACCGCGCATGCAGGGAGCCGGCGCTGAGCAGCGGGACAGCGACGAGGATCCGGGGGGCTGTGGCAGGGACGGGGCTGTGGCAAGCACGGGGCGGCGGAGCACCGTTTGTGTCGTCCCCACCCCCGGGCACGGCAAACCCCGAGTTGCTGCCATGAGGCGCGCAGGTTTGGGGAGCAGCCCTCAGCCCAGCCTTGACAGACGGGGGGCGGGGGGGGGCTGTTTAGTGCTCACGGCGAAAGGAACCAAATCCTTTTGAAAGGGCGCTAAGTAGTTTCACGCCAAAGTGGCAGATTTGATGAAGAATGCGGGGTGGGACAAAGCCCCGCCGTTCCCAGAGCGGCCGGAGCGCTTCGGGAAACCGCACCGGGAATTCAAGCACACAGAGAAGCGGGAGACCCCAAATCTCACCGCTTCCTTCTCCCTCCCGGCCCCCGAAAAGCATGAAGAAGCAGAACCACTACCGAAAAAAAAAAAAAAAAGGCAAAAAAAAAAAAAAAAAAAGCGCGAGGCTTAGCCGAAAAGCAGCCACAACGAGCAGCCTGGAGTTGACTTTCCAAAACGGGGGAAGCTCGCTCAGAGCCTGGCATTGTGTTCCGCAGCCTAGGAAACCCTAAGAAGCTGGTACTTTCCCCCTCCCTTCTCTTTTCTCCCAACTGGTTTGTAAATATTAACAAGGTTGCGAGCTATTCTCTCACACAGAGTGGATTTTTTTTTCTTTTTTTTCTTTTTTTTTTTTTAATCCTTGGAAAACTTCTCGCCTTCCCCCCGCAGCCCCTCTCCCACTCCTCCCCTCTGCAAAGCTACACACCTGCTCGCAGCCACAAGGATTCAAAATCAATATTGTATTTGTCACTTTTCTGCCTCCTTTTCCTCTCTCGACAGCCTCGCTTGCCACTGAAGTGAATTGTGGATTTATGGAGGAAAATTAGCATAAATTATTACCAAATCTGTAAACGTGTGTGGTCTTGCTTGTGGGAAAGGGGGCTATTGCGAACCTTCCATGCAGAAAGGTGGTCCATGACGGGCTCCATGCAAGGGCTGAATGGCTCTTGCAAGAAATAGATTTCCATTGGGTTTGCACATTGATATAATTGACTTATGCGTATTTTATACAGTTTTCCCAGCACTTCCCCTGAGCACCTCATTTGAATTAGGCTTCAGAAACACGTCTATTTGTTTTGGGTTTCTGCACAATGGGTTTGGATTCGCTCGCACCCTCCTCCCTAATGCTGGCTTTCAAAGTAAAAGGCAAACGCTACAAGTTACGTTTAAACCCTGTATCGCCCAAGCCTGTCATCTGTTGCGTGCTTAACATGAGGTGAAACTTTGGGTATCAATTACCGGGATGGCTTTGCCTGCCCTACCCCTCCGCTCGCACATTCCTTTGCGCTGGAAAAGAAAAAAAAAAAAAAAAAAAAAAAAAAAATCGGGCACCGTACAGCCGTACCTCGTTCGCGCTCCGAACAGCAAACGCCAACGGCAGCCGACTTTTCCTTAATTTTAACAGCTCGCGGGTTCCCGTTTGCGCCAGCGGTTCGTGGGTTTTTGTCTTTCTTCGGAAAGAAAAAGTACCGGCAAAAAGAGGAAGAAAAGAATGTGTCAGCCTGTGAATGTCATGTACTCCCGTGCGGTTTCTGAGCTCTCTTTTTGACAGGCGTCCCAGGAGCTAACTTGGGCTGAGAGATAAAATCCGAACTGAGGGGGTGTGAGAAATTGAGGCGGGGGAAGGTGTCTATTAAACCCGCAAATTTGGGGGATCTCAATACAAAACCAGAAGCGTTCTGCCCGGTGTCTTAAGGTACTCTGGGAGGAACCCGTCCTCATTTCAGAGCAGTGTCTTTCCTACCCTCTAACAAACGCCCCTCGGCTCATCACCTCTTACCCCCCCCCCCAAAAAAAAAGCGTGGAGGCTGCCTTCCTGCCCTGCCCGGCGCGAAGCCGGTCGCAGGGCGAACGCCCCCCCAAGATGCGGGCAAGGCTCAGGGTGGGGCCCGTCCCTCCGCGGGGGCGCCCGCAGAGCCCGTCCCGCAGCAGCCGCCGCGGCGCCCCCGCCCTCCCCCCCCCCCGCGGCTGTTTTTGCTGAATTAAGAAGGTGACATGATTCTTTTCTTCAAGTACTTCTGTTAATATTGAAAAACGTGCTCTTGCATTTCAAGCGGGCGTGCTCAGCCTCAGCAGCCATTTCAATATTAATGAAATTGTTTAATCTCCTAAATTCGTCGTGTTTAAGTTACGTTTTGGTGAGTTATTGACCGACTCCGAAAATACCGCTCAGGAGTGGATGTGTGTTCACCACCGAGGCTCGCCGCTCCAGAGACGATGCTTTACTCTGGCTCTGGGGTGACAGGACGCGCCGCAGCCCGGGAAAATGTGGTCACAGAAACTTCCCTCCTCTGGCAGGGCAAAACCCGGGACCCCGGGCCTGATCCGCCCCCCGCGATCCCCAGCTAGGGGGATGGGGGGTGCCGGGCGGGGCGGCGGTCCCAGGATCGGGCTCCCGAGGAGCGGAGCAGACCTAGCCGCAGCTCGGGCGTTACGCGTCCCGCCTGCCCCCGCACCGGCATCCGCACACCAGACACATCGCGGAAATCCCACGGAAGGCGTCGAGTCGACGATATTTAGCACCATAACCGGCGGCACGGACCAGTTATCCCAGATCAGCTCCGTGGGAAACCCCCCGCCCCCCACCCCGAGCCTGGCCAGTTGCGCGCAAGCTGCGCCCCGGGAACCGGATAGACGGCGCGGACGGCAGCGCGGCACCGAGCGCACCGGGGCTGCGTCCCGGCCGCGGCCGCTCCCGAGGCTCCGCACCAACAGGTCCGCGGAAACTGGAGCAACGGTCCTGTCTGGGCTGGGGTGGGGGGTTGCGGGTGGGGAACGTCCCGGGGTGGCCACGGGGAGAGCGGGTTTGGCAAAGAGAAAGTCTCTCGGTGCAGGGGAGAAGGGCTCGCCTTAAGTTAGCCAACAATACAAACCGGATAACAATGCAGAACAAACAGAATACCACAGCCAAGCCATTTCCATGTCAAACATCCCCCTGCTCGGCTCCTCCGTTTGTAAGTGTGAATTGCGGACTGAGCTTCCTGCAAAGCCCACGGAGGTTAGTGCATACCTCCCCCCACGCCCCCCCCCCTCCCGCCCCCCCGCCACCGGGTACCATCGCACTGCAATTCCGCTGGCGGAGCCTTTTCACCCCTCGCCTTGTCTTCAAATGGAAATGATTCCCATTGGCCCAAGGTGTCCATGTAAATAGGTGTAAATGAAACCAGATTATGCCTTTCTCTCCAGCCCCCTCCTCCCCGCTCCCCTCCCCCTGCTCCCAAGGCGATTGTCATATGATAGCAAAGAAGTGGCACATTAATGAAGCGCCTCTACAGGGGTCTTTTCTGCTCATGTCACCACATAAAACTATCAGATGGTTAGAGGAAGGACATGGAGGCAACCACTTAGCTCATCGCGGCTGCGGAGAAGCAAACAAGCCCCTGCGACAGCCCAGCTGCCGGTGGTGTAAAAGAAGCTGATTCAGCCGGCGGAGAAGGGAGGGGGGCACGGGAGGATTCCCCGGACCAAGCCAGCCCGCTGCCTTCTCGGGACTAAAGCGGAGCAGAGCCGGCGGGGCACGGAGCGATAGGCGCGGCGGAGGAGCAGGGTGGAAGGAGCCCGGACTCCCAGCCGCGTCCCGGATGCGGACTGTCAACTTCCAGCAACTCTAAGGTGGGCATGTGCCGGGCTGGCGTGGAGTGGGGCGACGAGAGGAGGGGATGGGGCGGGAGGCGAAGGGAGGGGGTTCCCTTCTGCTCCTCGCCGAGGGCAGAGCTACCGCCGGAGTAACTCCAGGGGCGCGGGCCGCCGCGGGGAGGCCAGGCGGAGGGAGGCCGGCGCTGGGAGGAAGGCACATCGTTCTCCCACCGCCGCCGCACAGCTCCGGGGTGTTTTCCCCTGCCCTCATCCCGCCCCCCGCCCCCGAGGGCCGCGGTCCGCCGTGCTCCTTCCCTGCAGCCCAGCCCCACACCCCCCACCACCCGCTGCCCCGGACGGGTGTCGGTGCGTATCCGCTCGGATTCACCCCTCTCCCCCCACCCCCGGCCCCCTCCTTGTCGCTGCCCTTCCGCAGATCTCCGCGGGTCCCCTTGCCAAGATGCCTCGCCCGGGCAGAAACACTTACAGCGATCAGAAGCCTCCCTACTCCTACATCTCGCTGACCGCCATGGCGATCCAGAGCTCCCCGGAGAAGATGCTGCCCTTGAGCGAGATCTACAAGTTCATCATGGACCGCTTCCCTTACTACCGGGAGAACACGCAGCGCTGGCAGAACTCCCTCCGCCACAACCTCTCCTTCAACGACTGCTTCATCAAGATCCCCCGCCGCCCCGACCAGCCGGGCAAGGGCAGCTTCTGGGCGCTGCACCCCAGTTGCGGGGACATGTTCGAGAACGGCAGCTTCCTGCGGCGCCGCAAGCGCTTCAAGGTGCTCAAGTCGGAGCACCTGGCTCCCAGCAAGCCGGCGGACGCGGCCCAGTACCTGCAGCAGCAGGCGAAGCTGCGGCTCAGCGCCTTGGCGGCCAGCGGCACCCACCTGCCCCAGATGTCCACGTACAATCTCGGCGTGTCCCAGCCCTCCAGCTTCAAGCACCCCTTCGCCATCGAGAACATCATCGCCAGAGAGTACAAGATGCCCGGGGGCCTCGCCTTCTCCACCATGCAGCCCGTGCCGGCCGCCTACCCCCTCCCCAACCAGTTGACTACGGTGGGCAGCTCCATCGGCACGGGCTGGCCCCACATGTACGGCTCCGGCATGATCGACACCGCCACCCCCATCTCCATGGCCAGCAGCGAGTACGGCGCCTACGGCGTGCCCATCAAGCCGCTCTGCCACGGCGGGCAGACGCTGCCGGCCATCCCCGTCCCCATCAAGCCTACCCCCGCCGCCGTGCCGGCCCTGCCCGCCCTGCCCGCCCCCATCCCCACTATCCTCTCGAACTCGCCGCCCTCTCTCAGCCCCACGTCCACGCAGACGGCCACCAGCCAAAGCAGCCCGGCCACCCCCAGCGAGACTCTCACCAGCCCGCCGCCCGCCCTGCACTCCGTGGCGGTGCACTGACCCGGGCCGCCCGCACAGACTCCGTCGCCTCCCTCCTCCCGAAGTTTCCTCCTCGGAGCTCTCCTCCCTCCCCTTCGCTCCCTCCTTCCGCTCCTTTCCTCCCTCCTCTCTCCTCCTTTCCTCGAAAGCAGACCCAGCTCCCTGCGTCAACCGAGGGTTGCCGCCGGCGTGAGCCGCCTCCCCGCCTCGCCCCTTCAGCCCCTCGCGTCCTGGCCGCTCTCCCGCTTCCGAACTTTCGTTTTCCGCTCCTCTGAGGCAAAACGAACCGGCCGGGCCCGTCCCCTCCCCCCGCGCCAGGAACTGCCGCACGCATTGCTCGTTTTCCAAAAGTACTCGAGGCATCCCAGCGGTGCCTCTCTCCCCTCCTTTGTGCGGGCAGGCGCGGGGGGTTTGTGCGGGACCGATCTTTCAAACCGTAAACGGCGTGAGATGGCCGCCGCAGGAGCGCAGCGGCGTTTCCAGCCTCCGAGCAGCCGGCGCGGGGAAGCGCTCGTGTCCCGCCTGCGCGGCCGGGCGCGGGGCACGGTTGTTTCCCGCGGAGGAGAGGTGCGGGGCGGTGCGGGAGCCGGAGGCCGTGCGGCGGGAAGACGCCCGCTCGCCCCCCCTCTGTTTACACAGCGGCTGTTTCGATGTAAATACCGCACCGGCGTCCCTACCTACAGCAGGCGGGGTCCCTCCGCGGTGCCTGCTGTAACGTGGCCGTGTACCGTAGGTTTCAGGCAGAGGAGAAAGAGAAGTTGATTTGTCTTTAAACTTCTGATTAAAGGTTTGGGGAGCCGAGGGTTTATTTCTTTCTTTTTTTTTTTTAAATGTAGCTATTTATTTCATAGATGAAAAAAAACCAAACAATAAGAATAAAACCAAACCCGGTACCAAGCACACAAGCCGGCATCGCTTAAGAAAAGCGGCTGAAGCGACCGGTAAAACGCGGAGAAGCCACACAACAGCAGGTACAAACTGTGGAGGTCACCCCGATGGCTGCTGGAGCTTTGCAGACAAGAGAGAGGGGGCTAGGGGAAACTGTACATGTTTGTGCATAGGAATGATTATAAAATGTGTAAAATGCACTTTTGTTTGATATACTCCTTCCTAGGTTTAGGTAGTTTGCTGGAAACTGAACTGTTGTTCCGTTGTGAACTGCTTAAGTTAAGAGAAAAAAAAAAAGAAAAGAAAAAAGAACCAACCCCACAAACGGCATTAGTGTCTACTGAAACTGTAAAGACATTTCTTTTTAACTTTTTTTTTTCCTGTACAAAATAAGCATGGTGTTTTAAATATTGGTGTTCCTGTTCCCAGCATGTGTGTTTGAAGACAAAGGTTTAAAAAGTGTCTACGTTAAATTATGAACCTAGTCGTCCAAATAATATTTTCTCATTAAAATATGTAAACGCAGATTTAGTTTCTTATTTGTCTTTTTAAAGAGTTTATGAGAGAAAAGGAAAAGCTTTAGCTCATGAAAAAGGAATGACGTTATTCCAATATTTAGATAATCTGAAGAGCCTTGCCACGGGAGGTTACCATAAATACAGTTATTAACATACCGTAACGTGTCAGGGAAGATTGTCGTTATTGCTGGTTGCTGAAGAGGTAACATACGTGCATGTGTTCTGTGGTTTTGAGAGCTGCACATCGAGACACGTACACATATGCACACCCACACACGTATATGTACACTGGTACCGAACGTAAACACGCCTTACCTTTACATCTGGGTGTATGTGTATTTATCACCCACACACTCCCAGCTATTTTTTCTCTAAAAAGTAGAAAAATTAGTTAGATTCTACCATAGGGAGCAAACATAGAAATCTGTAAAGAACTAGTTATTTTTAAAGACTGAGAATACGGAATTTCAGTCAGTTGTGTTTTTTCTTACAAGTGGCATCTCAAAATCTTTTTGGAGTAAAAGCAGCTATTGCATGGATCCTTTTACCTGCCGTTTAATCTCCTCAAGCATTGCGGTTACTCCAACCGCTGCTATAATTTCTCCATCCCTGTTGACCACACTTCCCAAAACCGGCAGGTTGCAAAATGCAACACTGAAAATTGCACCCGGGTTTCTGTAAGCCAATAGACAGTACCCTTTAAAAAGTAAAGGTGAAGCAGGGAAAAGAAACCCAGAAAACTGGGTTCTGGGCACCTTCCAGGGGGGTTCTCCAGTTCTTTTAGGGGTCTTGCAAAGATTTTGCGACAGTTGGAAATAAGAGAGGCAATCTAGTGAAATTAGCAGATAAGTGTCTCAGAGCTGAGGCAGCCTGCGCCGAGAGCGCGGTTAGGAGAGGAGCGAACACTCAAAGGCTGATTAGCAGGAAAACGACATTGTATTCTAATGAAGCGGCAGGATTCACCCATTCCACGGCAACGTTGTTACCGAGGTTTTGTTTCTGCCCCATCTCTTCTCTGCGCTTCTGCACCAGCGACAGGGCAGGTGACATCCCCATTTCCTTCCCACACACCGCAAGGTCCTCGCAAAAGTGTTAAGAATAATGTTGAGGGTAATTAGTCCAGTTGCGACCTTTTTTTTTTTTTTTTTTTTTTTTAAGAGAACGGATCCCACACACAGAAAAAAAAGGTGGAAAATACATGAATCATTGGGCTGATTAAAATGCATGAAGCTGCTAAAGCTTGTCAGATGGGGGACAACTGAAGTCATTCATCAAGTCCAACCCACGATTATATCAACACGATCAGCTAAAGAAAGCATTCAAAACTTATCACCAGATCAATGGACGCATAACTCGACAAACTTTTCCTAAGCAAGCGATGACCTACATTTTTAGGAGACGAGGACTCTTTTTCTCCTTCCTTCCTTCTTTTTTTTCTCTTAAGATGTCGCAGTCAGAACAAACGCTCGGAGATGAAATCCGAGCTCGGCTAAGACGACGAAGCCGCACTTTCAGGGTCTTTTTTAAACTATACAGTAATCAGGGGAGATAACGACCTGCAAAGACCATGCCCCAAAGCGACATACTTTCAAAAGGCGCAATCGCTTCCTCGCTGCGTAAGCCGACAGCGAGACTCGCAGCCGCATTTTCAAAGCTCCACTCTCTTCTTTCCCTCCGCGCTCGCCCGGGGCTGCCCCAGGCCGAGGTCCCCGCTCTCCGCCCGCGGGGCCGGTACCGCACCGCGCAGCGCCACGCAGCTCTGCCCGCGCCCCGCCGCCGGAAACGCTGCGGTGCTTCTTGCAAACACACGCGCGTCTCCGCGCGTCGCTTGAATTTACTGCTTCGACTTGTTAAATCTCCCTAATGGCTCAAGTCCAATGTCAATAAACACGGATCTGCGGCGGAACGGCGAGAGACAGCAGCGCGGAGGGAAGGGGCGAGGGGTGGGGGGGGGGAGCCGCGGCCGAGCTCTCCGTCGTGGGGGTCGGCGGGAGGGGGAACACTTTATTTTTTGTTTTATTTACCGCTGAGACATTATAAGCCAGGCGTACTTGATGCAGAGAGGCCGTTCACTGCAGGCAAAAGCTCCGCTCTTCCGGAGGATGAGCCCGAGCCCGCCTCTGCGAGGTAGAGCCCGCAAAACCCCGGGTTTTGCTCCATGTCAGTGCACGGTGTGTGAATCCTTTATCGGCGGGATAATTCTTTTTTTTTTTTTTTTTCCCTTTCCCCTCGACTTGTGACAAGACACCACCCTACAAGACTGCATCTCCTATTGAAGGAGGCTCTCTCTAACCGGGAATATTTATTTTCCCTCGGACCGCGCCTTGCGGGGAAGGGTGGTCTGTGCCAGGTAGGGAGAAAAGATCTCCCCGGCGACCCCCGAGCGGGAGTTTTATGAGCCAGCCTTTCTTCTAAAGTGGCCCTTGTGAAAGGGAGAAAAAACTTAGCAGGCTCCATCAACTTCCGTGCCGAATTATCTCGGAATCTTAATATAAATGTCACTTGGTGGCTTGGGATTTTTTTTTTTGTTTTGTTTTTATTAACAAAAAGAAACGGAGGCTGTGAAGCCTTGGAGGGGCTGTATTTGTTTCTTTTAAACTAACAACAAATTATCTAATTAATATGTTTCAATTACAGCATGAAAAAGAGAGGCTTTGGACCGCCTGCAGTGGGTTTACAATAGCCCCAGAGCCCACTAGAAGAATTTACAATAACTTCACATCTGTTTCTTTATTTCCCACTTTTCGAGTCTAAAACTCCTCTCGAAATCACTTCAAACCGTGGCCCAAGTTATGAAATATGGTCTCTCTGCCAGGAAGAGAAAAAAAAAAAAAGGTGGAAAGAAAAAAAAAGGACAAAACTTTGCAGATCGAGGCTTCATTTGCAAACTAGAAAGTGAAAGCCCCATTGAAGAGCATTAAACAAATATATTAGAATTCTGTCACTTTATGCAATTGAGTAGATCAAATAAAGGGTCCCAGGCCACTTCATTCACTCTCATTCACTTGAATAGAAAATGCAAAGAATAGCAAACCTAGACTGGGCCACCGATGTAGATTTAGCCCTTTTTTTCTAAGAGACAAAAAGGCTGAATTTTCACAAACACATTGCTGACTCGGGGACTAGGAAACCAGCACTGAAACCCCTTTGGAATTTAAATTCATTTTATCTTCCTCTCTCTTTCTGGGTCCGCTTGCGCTACAGGGCGAGCTGCGGTGGCACCCTCGCTTGGAAAAAAACACAATGCCGCGGAAAAAGAAAGGCTCCGGATTTACCAAGCCGAGCCAGGGCGCGGTTTAGAAGGTAACGTTTTATTTACAAAGGGAAAACGAGGAACCGCCCGCCCTTTGCCCACGCTGCCCGAGAACCGCAGCCCCTTCACGGGACGCCCGGGCGAATAGTTCCGCGGCCGAGGGCACTGCGCGCACGCGGAGGCTGCCGCACCCGCGGGCGGAGGAAGAGCGGCAGAACCCCCCCTCACCTCACTCCGCGCCCCGCACAGTTCCCGCCCCGGCGACGCCCGCAGGCAAGGCCGGGCCCCGCGCACCGCACCGGGCCCCAGGCGCCCTGCTCCCGCCATCCCGCCTTCGCCGGGGCCGGGCGCTGAGCACCCCCGCACCCAGGGAGTGTGTTCGCGCTACTTAGAAGGACCTGGGTATTTATTAAGCATTTTGCATTAATTAGAGCGGCTCCTCAGAGAGATGGTGCAGCCAAGACGTATCTTACAGCACAGGAAAACGCTCGGCACGTCCGCTCCCCCAGCCAGCACAGACCACCCGCGCGCCCTGGGCTTGTTCGCAGCCGCTTACCCACCGGCGGGCATTTTCCCCAGTGCTGAAATCAAGGCACGTCGGGGGGCCACAGCTTTCATCCTCCTTGCTCCAATGGCTACTGGACAGACAACAGATAAGCGAGGAGGGATTGAGCCCAAAACTTGGACTTGGTTCTCCACCTCGACATGCCCGGCTGCCCTGGCCGCAGCAGCACGAGTGCCTTCTCACTTTAAAAACCAGGGATTCGGGAACTCTCGCCATGAAGGCTGTTCCCTGCAAGCAGGCCCACACGTCAGGTCCGTGTTTTAACAGTCTAAGCTACTAATCACAGGGCACTTTTATTCCTGCTATCAGCAGTGCGCTACCACGTACATGAAACAAAAACTCAAATTAAACAGGCAGAAAGACACCAAAGTCCCTCTTTCAGAATGCCTGAACAGAAAAGCACACCATGTCATCCAGCTCCAGCCAAAAATTGCTGCTTTAAAGTTAGGTCAATGTTAGGCCAGACAGGAAACTCCGCTGCAGGACATCAAAGTGGACTAAGCACTCATTTCGGAGCAGGGAAGACAACGCTCCACCGTCAGACGTAGATGGCAACCATCCTGTCAAACAACTGCAAGCCCATCTCTTCCATGCCACAGATCTACATTTTTCTACCAACTAGAGCAATACCACCATCTGATTCTCTCCCTTCTCTTCCTGTACTTCCCTCCTGTGAAGTCTCTGTGGCCCTGGCTGGCATATTGTGCTTGTAGCTCCTCAGCTTACTGGTGCTGGTTCCTGGCAGCAGAGTACCAAGGAGCTGAAAGGTGCAATCAGCATCCTGGGGCCTTTAAACAGCATCACTGCCCTGTCCCCTGGAGACATCTCTCCCCTTGGGCTCGCACGGGATGGAGAGTTCCCCCAGCCTTTCACACTGGAGTGCTGGACCAGTGGGAAGATGGCTCGCATCGTCTCTCACCTCTCATGAGCTTTTCAGAAGGTAGGGCTGTTTAGACCAGCGATGAAACTGCTCACACACAAAGCAGAAGGATGGGATTAGGCCTGCACGCACCCACTGAAGGAGACCACAAAGGCACAAATAGTTTGTGTTTCCTCTCAATCTGTGCTTGATGTACTTGAGCCCTTGCTGCAGATAATTTCATAATTAACTCTCATAATTTCCATGTTAAGGAAGTTCTCTGGAGGATAGGGAAGAGGATCAAGAGAGGGTTGATCCCTGTTGTCACATGTAATTTGGCTCCAAATTGCTGTTTTGTTGATAGCTATGAGAACCCTAACAGAGCTAGAGTGGAATTCTAACAGATACAAAAGCAGACTTTTATGATTTCTACTCCTGAAGAAATTTGTTAGTAGTCACGGTAATTTATTTATTGAGCTGCAGCTTCCTCATCTTTCCCAGACTTGGAAGGGTCAGGTATATCCGGGGGCTTGGAGAAGCAGACGTACTGGACCACATCAAGCTGCTTCCCCTGCTAGCCAGATTTGAACTGATTTTTAACCACTCATGATTTGCAAGACTGGCAGCAGTATTTTCTCCTGGAAAATGTCAGGTACCGTGTCCGTCAGAGGAAGACACACCACTCCTATAACCAATGACTCCGTAGGGAGCGAAGAGCCTGTCCCCTCTTGCTTCCCTTATCACTGCTGCGTTCTCCTGTCTGGCGGTCAGCAGTTCTCCAGTTACAGCGCGGCTTGCCCACATCGCGCTTGCAAATGCCCAGTGGGTGTGTGTTTCAGGGTAAAATTGGAATTGCAACAAAATCCACAGAAACTTCTTAGTGAATTCAATAGAGCAACCATTTCTCCATCAAAGTTTTCCAGAGCATTCGGATGGTTTTCTAAGTAGGGAAGTAATTTACCTTTCTCTCAGTTTGGGGTCACAATCAGCCAGTGAATAGAGTACATACACCGTATGTTCACAGGTGCCTTAACGCCACGTGGCCATGGACAACTCTGAAGACTTTGGAAAACATCTACATTCTTTTTCATTTTTTTCCTCAACTTTTAGTCTAGTGTTTTCAGACTATAAGCCACAAATCTTTTCTTTCCCCCCCCAGCCACAAAAGAGCTGGCCAAGGAAGGGCTGAACCCAGAATATTGGCTCCAATGTTTCTCTCTGCCCACAAAGTGGTGAGGTGGGTTTTTTTTTTGTTTTGTTTTGGTTTTTTTCATTGTTGGTTTTTGTTTTGTTTTGTTTGAGTGCTTGGATGAAGAAAGGACAGCTCAGAAACCATTTTTAGGACTGCGAGGGCACTTTTTTTCAAGCTGTGGATGAATCTGCCTGATCATTAACAAAATCATAGTCCTAAATACTTTTGAGATAAAACTAGAAAGTTTTGAGAAATTCTCTCTTTTCTGTGCTTTGACTCCATGTTCTCAATGGTGAGGATTTTTTCAATTCCTTTCGCATCAAAGCCACGTTATCGGGTTTTAATCTCATTAGTAAGACGTCAAAAATGTACTCCCTCCATCCTTTTCCAACAACAAATTAAACACTGGAGATTCTCCTGTATCCAGTTCTCCAGGATTGTTCCGGAAAGCAATAGGCGCTGTAAGACTTTTGATGAAACCATCAGTTACTAGTACTGGATTTTCTTCTGAAAGTGGCACTAAGAGAGTTGGTGGATGAATTCCTGTGATGGAATTTCATTAATGACATCAAACCTGACAGTGTTAGGTCACGTCTGCATTGTAGCAATGTTTGTTAGATGTGATGTAACATGGTGAAGGATTTGTTCAATTTCTGCAGCATTTCTATACAGGCAAAATCCCAA
The DNA here is from genome assembly GCF_036417535.1 of Chlamydotis macqueenii. Taxonomy (NCBI): domain Eukaryota; kingdom Metazoa; phylum Chordata; class Aves; order Otidiformes; family Otididae; genus Chlamydotis; species Chlamydotis macqueenii. The sequence goes on along the minus strand of NC_141567.1, from coordinate 20,040,952 downwards.
GTAAGCACAGTTACAACTGGTATTAGAGCTGTTGATGTCTTCACGGGGAGCTCCCACCATAATCCATATCGATCCAAGGCCATTTTGTTTGTATCATCTGTTTCAAGTAGGAAGAGGTTTGCTGGCCCAGCTGTTGCAGAGGACACACAAAGACACTTTTTCCCCAGTTGCTGCCCTCGTGATGGTGCAGGCAGCTCAGGCATGGACGCCAGCAGTCCGAGACAATCCAGAGAGGACTGAGCTATATCAGAGCTATAGGACCTGCTATGTCCCGACAGGACAGACAGCAAGTCCTGAGAGGAGCAGCAGCAGAACACACGAGGGCTGCAGCTCCTGCTCTGTCCCCATAGAGCCAGCACCAGCTGGCACAATCCAGAGCATGGACACCACCAGCTGGCATCAGGCACGGGTTGACAGCTCTGGAAATTACCTTATCCTCTTCCTCAGCCATTCTGTGAACTCAACGAGGGACAATTAACAGTAAACCGCATTGGCTATACATACATATCACAAATTCTATTACTATATACAGGTACCTATTATAAACCCCATTACTGTACGATGGTACATGTCTTCTCGGAATTTGGGGCAGGGTTTTTTTTTCTGCTTTTTTTTTTTTTTCTCTCCAGTCAGAAGATACACAAAAATCTGTTGCCTTTTTATCAGCTTGGTATTACTCTGAAATGTTTCCATGAGCTCAAGATCAAGCTGTTTTGAAGTCTTCGCACAGGAATCACCAGAGGCACCTACTGCATGTTCAGAAAAACATGTGGAAAATAAATCCAGTTCTGCCTGTAGTGCCCAAATTCTATCAAACTGGTCCACTTTCTCTATCTGCAATTCACGTGTCCGAGGTGCGTATCAGAGAGCAACGTTTTTCTCCTAACTGGTCACAGGCATAAACAATAAAACAAAATTTTATACACATTTTTAAAGTGAAGTAAAGCCTCGTCAGACAGACAGACTCTCTGACTGAGACATCACATCATGTAGCCACCCAGAACATTAGAAAAGAAGAAAACACATGAGACATCTAGCACTCTCCATCATTCATTAGCTCTCCCTTTGCAGTAAGAGCTTACATACGTATTTACATAAGTGTTGCTTTTTCTTTTGTTTCAAATATTGACAGTCCCTTGACATTTTTCTGTTTTCCTGAGCATTGTCCTTTCTTAGTTCCTACAACTAAATAAAACAACCCCAAACTTTTTCTCCATGATCAAGCTCTGGGTGATTTTTTTTTTTTCCCCTTTCCAAGCAAAGAGATACTGCTTAAAAGGACAGTTTGGGGGTCAAATGCCACTGCAAAGAAACTCAAAGGGATGAATTTGGGTCAGTAACAATGCGTTCCTCAGTTCTCAGTGCAAGTCAGGGAGGTTATGGTTCTGTGAATGTGGATGTGGCACAGTTGGGTAGGAGGTCAAGAGCACAGAGTTAAGTACTATTTTCAGCATTGTCTTCTCCTTCAGCTTTTGAGGAGATAAAGCAGAAGCTGTCAGTATTCATCCACTTTAGCTCTGGAAATACCTATTAGGAAGGCTGGGAACTGATCTTGCAGAAAACCAGCAGGCATGGTTATACAAGCCTAGATCCTCGCAGTATCCTGATCAGGTGGAATTCCTTGTATCTCTCAGAACAGCAGCGGTAAAAGCCTTTCTCCCTGGAGCAGAGGGATGCAAATCCTGCCTGTCCACTTCTTCATAGCAGCAGCTGAGAGGAAAGCTTGAACTGCCCCTTGCGCTGCAGACCTTGGAGCAGTGTTTCGGTAATTTGTTTTGTGTTAGCTCAGGTAATTCACGCACCAGAAAAGCCTGTGCTGTAGAGGCACAAGACCTCAGAGAGGCTAATTTGTCTCACAGAAGCTCCAGAGCCTGGCCTCTCTCTGGGTCTTAGAAAATGTTCCACTCTTCCAAGCATGCTACATCATACACCGTACCCTTTCTCTGTTCGCAACAGTAAACAGTAACTGTAAATCTGAAAAGAAAACTTCTTTCTTACAAATATTTATTAATTCTACCTCTGAAAGAATTACGATTGACTCATACTGTCTGTATGGAGGAAAAAACCCTTAAATTATTGCTTTAACTATAATAAATGGATTGAACAAACACTAATCTCTTTAGCAACCTACTGAAATCTCCTTTGTGTGCTCCGTATTTCAACCCAGCAGAACTGGTCTCATTTTGGTCATGCAGAGCAAGACCAAACCACTTCAAACAGAAGTTCATATACAAAGTTCCTATGCTGCTAAATCATGTAATGCAAGTATCTATCATGTGCACAGAAAGCATCATCCACATTAGGCTCAAGCAAAACGGCATGAAAATGTGACCAATTTTGTTTCCTTTTCAAAATAAAATATCATTTCTCAGTCTCTGTGGACAATCCAAAACTCTAGCCAGTAAGGTGCCATCTATTTATCTGTTCCTTGGAAGTCAACAAGCAATGCAAAGCCGCATATACAGTGAGGTAAAACAAATTATTCAGACTATTCTTGTACGTTTCTGTGTCAACTTTTACCTGCTGACGCTGCATAATTAACACACAATCACTGTAAAATAAACAGCCAGACAAAGATCTGCCAAAATATCACTATTAAGTGTTTTCTCAACTAGGGCGGCATCCAGACCCTGACGCAATGAAAACTGTAATCCGTTCTATCAGCCCTCTGCATGACCTTGGCGGCAGCAGTAGGAGGGTTTCGTTCTGTAGGTTCTGTGAGGAGCTAGCACTCGGGGAGCGCTCCTGGGCACAGAGGCTGGTCAAGGTTGTACATCACCGCTCTTTATGCTGTTATCCTTTCAGCCCGCAACACAATACATTGATCTCAGTGGGGACGGCTAACACAGAACGGTATTGAAAAGCATATTGTAGCGTAAGCACTGGAATAAATTTACCTGATTCCCTACGGATAACGTCCTTTGTTCCCTAAACTATACCTGCCTGGCCAGCCCTCCCTCCCTATTTCCTGTGTGACAGCCTACCCAACAAGAGCAGATGAAACAGTGAGCTGCCTGCTGTCTCGCCAGAGGATGAGCCCACTGACTGACTGGCTCGCTGCTGCCACGCAAAATGAACGGTGCTCGAGTTCAGACCGCCTTTCCCTCAAGAAGGGACTAGTTTGAACTTTTCTATCCAGCCAACATTTGAAGAAAATGTTTAAGAAAACACTTTAAAAGATAAGGAACTCAGTAGAAGGAGGACTTTTACTCTTCTCAAGTTTGACTGAAGGTGGCCAAAACATTCAATGTCGCTTGGGTTGACTGAGAGAAAATGACAAGCGCAAAATAGTCTTGTAAACCTCACTTCCTCAGCAAATCAGGATAAAACACTGCAAATTCAGTTAATACCACCAAAACCCAGTTAGTCACTAGGACTGTCTAAACAATATTCTTTACCCCCAAAATTACCTAAAAACCCAAGCAAGTACATGAGTCTCATCACTAAGCAATTCTGTTCAGCCTCTAAGTTCTTGCTCTGAATGACCCAATTTTCAAATGTATTTTGTCTCCTTGTCCTACTCTACGTCCTAACCGCTGTTAAGTCCTTGTTTAATAACAGCAGATTAATAATGCATCTTACAAAGGGGAATTAGGGTGGATTTCATTAACGCTCGCAACTTGGCTATGTTCTCACCATATGAATACACCATAAGTAAAATGTTTTTTATGCCAGATCTTGGGCTTATGACACACTAAATTATTCTGTTCAAAGTCCCTGTCAACTTCCTATTATCATAGAATCGTAACAGTTGGAAAAGACATCTGAGATCATCAAGTCCAATCATCAACGCAACCCCACCATGCCTACTAAACCATGTCCTGAAGTGCCACATCTACACGTTATTTGAACACCTCCAGGGATGGCGACTCCACCACTTCCCTGGGCAGCCTCTTCCAGTGCCTGACCACTCTTTCAGTAAAAGCAATTCTTCCTAATATCCACTCTAAACCTCCAGGCTGTTTCCTCTCGTCCTATCACTTGTTACCTGGGAGAAGAGACCAACACCCGCCTCCCTACGCCCTCCTTTCAGGCAGTTGTAAAGAGCGATAAGGTCTCCCCTCAGCCTCTTCTTCTCCAAACTGAACAACCCCAGCTGCCTCAGACGCTCCTCAGACTTATGCTCCAGACCCCTCACCACCTTCGTTGCCCTTCTCTGGATGCACTCCAGCACCTCAATGTCCTCCTTGTACTGAGGGGCCCAAACTGCACACAGTACTCGAGGTGCGGCCTCACCAGTGCCCAGTACAGGGGCGATTACTGCCCTGCTCCTGCTGGCCACACTGTTCCTGATGCCAGCCAGGACGCTGTTGGCCTTCTTGGCCACCTGGGCACACTGCTGGCTCATGTTCAGCTGGCTGTTGACCAACACCCCCAGGTCCTTTTCCACTGGCCAGCTTTCCAGCCACTCTTCCCCAAGCCTGCAGTGTTGCATGAGGTTGTTGTGACCCAAGTACAGGACTCGGCACTTGGCCTTGTTGAACATCATACAGTTCACCTTGGCTCATCGGTCCAGGCTGTCTGAATCCATCTGCAGAGCCTTCCTGCCCTCAAATGGATCAACACTCCTGTCCAATTTGGTGTCATCTGCAAACTTCCCGAGAGCGCACTCAATTCCCTCATCCAGATATTAAACAAGACTGGCCCTAAAATTGACCCCTGGGGAACACCACTTGTGACCGGCTGCCAACTGGATTTAACTCCATTCACCACAACTCTCTGGGCTTGGGCACTCAGTCAGTTTTTTACTCAGCAAAGAGCACACCTGTATAAGCCATGAGCTGCCAGCTTCTCTTAGTTACTTGATCAAACATTCTAAAATGATGCCGCAAATTATCTCCTCCCATTTGGAACATGTGTGCTCTCTTTGGGACTGGCCTATTTACAACAGCTATGATGTTCCACGGGCTTGGAAAGAACATGGTATTTCTCGCCTTCATGCTCTGAAAGCATTCAGGTTTTTGGGGTTTCTTTTAGGTATGATTTATTTTTTTTTTTAAACTTACTGTTCTCCAACATTTCCCACCACAGGCTTGCATCTCTTTTTCCCTTTGATCTGAGTATAGACCAAGCCTTTCAGGATTCATCTGGTGACTAAAGAGCAGCTTCTATAGGAATTGCTTTTCTTGTGTTGATGGCAACTCAGCCAATATAAAGCTAACCTGCTGGATATAAAGTTTCTATCTCCTCCTCCCCTTGCATTTTCTCTGCATGTTCACTTTTAGGACAAGCTCTGTAAATTCAATGGCTTCCCAAACAGACTCCAGTCTTGTCCTGTTCCTTGGCTACAGCTCTCTTGCAATCAAATTACTGCTGGACAGAGTCTCTCATCCCCAAAGCTGCCTTCATCCTACCCAACTCTTCATGCAAAAAGAAGTTTATAAATAAGGACTCATATGACTGGTGTTCAAAGCAGATTGGCTATCTGGGGAATCTGGACTTTGTGGTTACTTTTATTTACTGATCTGCTGCCTCCCTCGACGACACGAATGATCAACAGCATGAAAAGGGAGAGCTGCAAAGGAAACAGGCTGTTTTAGGAGACAACAAAGAGAACCTGGAGCTAGAGAGGAAGGCAGGCAGGGTTACTGCACCTAGCCATCAGAAGTCCGACTACTCCAGAGATAGTACAGCAGTCCATTATAACAGCAAGAGGAGAGACTGGGTTGTAAGAGCTGTGTCAGTATCACACTGTGTTTGTGCTCTATCACTTCTAAACATGCCTTAAAAAAAGAACCGAGATACGTCACCAGCGGAGCCTGTAATACAGTCACCATATTTTACTGCTGCAACAGTCAGCAAGTTATTGGTTATTGCTAGGATTACTTAACAAAGATTCTAAGGCGAAAGCAGAGTGCAATGCCAGATTTGTAGAGTTTTTTTTTCTATAATCTTATAGAAGATTATTTTTAAAATACATCAAAGAAATAAATCTGCTAGAAACAAACATGCACAAATACATGGAACAACTCGTAACTCTTGGAGAAATAATTTTGTCTCTCATATCGGCACATTCCCTATCCTATATTTAACCCTCCACACGCAAAGAATCCCCTCTCCTCCACGTGTGGATGGGCATTTTTTCTTGGCTCCCAATTATTATAGACATATCAGGCTGGGATATCTAATCTCTGGAAGACTCTGCTCTCTGCATCAACAGCCATTCAACTGATAACATTATTTATTAATTATTGATTTATAGGACGCTAAAATTTGAGTTTGGGGCTAAACACAAGTCTGTATATTTGTGAGAAGATATGCAACTATTCCACTCAGAAAGAGGAATTTCCTGCTTTTAAGGAACAATAAACATCAATTTATAGGTGCTGAGAGCACTCACATGGGGCAATAACAATTATTGCTCAGTACCTGTAGACAATTGGCCAAGAAATCGGATGACAAATGACAGGTTACGCGGTGTGTTGTGGTCACAGAAAATGCAGTCTGTTAAAAGTCCCCAGTTAAAGGCCTGTCTCTTTCAATCCCTTCTGCTCTACCAGGACACCCCGGAATCAGTCCTAAGCAACAGCCGAACTGGCGGCTGTCACAGATGCATTTCTGTCACCACTGCTAACCTGGGTGTACAGATTTAGCCACGTAAAACACGTTGAACAACATCTTACTTCAAATAGTTTGAAAAGAAGCTGCAAAAGATTAAATTAGGCTGCAGAACTTGATGGATTTTTTTTTTTTTTTTCAGAAAAATGGGGGAAAATTCCTTCTACCAGTTCAACGTGAAAAAATAAATAAGAGTGAATCAAAACAAAAATGTTTGGAATTGATTCTAAAGTATCTAAAGACATGAAAGTCATTAATATTTATGACATCAAATATTAGTTATATTTGATGTCTAACAAAGACTTGTCTGTTTCATTGGAAATAGCTTTCTTATTTTGTCACAAATACAGAGGCAGCCTTATTAATAAAACAAAATACCACAAAGGAAAACAAGCAGAGAGTGAAGGTTCTGCTAGTTTTTTATGGATTTGTATTCTGCTGTGTTATGTACTTATTTTTGATGGTTTTCCTCCTTAAATTATAAGCTTAGGGAAAGAGAAGAAAATAACTTGAGTCTAAAGTTTAAACTGCTTATAAAGAAGACAGACATGTTTGAAGCTGAATTCCCTTGTCTGGGGGAAAAAAGAGCTACCACACAACACACTTGAGAATCGTAAATCAGTCCAGATACACAATCCCTGAAGTCACTGGCTGGAGCGGTGCCCCGGCTGCGGCCACAGCCCCGCGTATCGTACCACCTGCGATCCCAGAGCCGAGACAGGGCCGGCTGCGGGGCAGCCCGAGGCCCAGCTGTGCTGGCCAGGACGTGACTCTGCCCCTTGCCACCAGATCGCTGGCCGGTGTGGTTAAGAGACAGGACAGGCCAAACATTAGTGCACTTGCCTACGACTTAGGAAAACTAGGTTAATATTCCAACTCATTCACAGACTCCCAGAGTCTGGATCTCAGGAGATCATACAATCATCCTCCTGTACTCAGACAGCATGGAACAGGCCTAGGCTACCTTGGAAGTGCTTGTGTACCTTTTTCTCTAAACTTGCAATGGGTTTCACAACAACCTATGATGCTTCAGCACCTAAGTATCTTTACAGCTAATATTTCTGAAACCTGACCTATATATTCTTTACCACAAACATTATACGTTGGGCCTCTGTGCCTGCTCCCCATAAGGAAAACAGCGCCATTTGCCAGACTCACAGTGATACCGTGCAAGCGCGTGCACAAACGCTTGTGAAGAATTTGAATTCTGTGGCAGCAGAAATCACAAGAGTATCTAAAACTGTGAAAAAAAACCAACCTCTGAGAAGTGTGAACCTCAGCTGCAAGAGGCCTGCAGGCCCTGAACAGCAGCCCAGGGCTGAGCAGCGTTGGAAGGAATCCTCTTTCTGCAGAGGCCTGTGCAAAGGCCAGCACCTGGAAAAGGTGCAGTAAAAGGGCAGGCTCTTCCTCCGAGCGTCTGACTGCACCCTACAAAGCTGAGCTAAAGAAGCTGGGAGTAAGATGCCCTGCACAGGACAGTTTCAATACCTCAGAGACTTTCCTAACAGGACCTCAGAAAAGGAGGAGACAAGAAAACTCACCGGCAGCACTCATTTGGCTCAGCCCGGACCGCCACTGCTTAGCAGAGAGCACCCAGGGCCAGGCTCTGCTACAGCAGCAGTGCCCTCACCAGCCAGAGCTGCTCTTACGGGGCTGAGGCTGACACCGAGATTTATCTTTCGAGGTATTTTATGTCTTCTGTCTGCACGAGCAGAGGGTTTTTGGGGTTGGTACCCTATGTAAATTAGAGTACATGAATAAATTGGAAAGCTTATTTAATTATCCATGGACAAAGGAAGCGTGGCAGTTGTTTTGAATAGAAAAATCATTTTGTGAATGAATCAAATTCCAGTAAGAAAAGATGTTGCACCTGCAGTACACTTAGCCTGATGACTTCACCAAGTTTGCTGCCCATTACGCATATTATAATATTTAAAATATAATTAATTGGTCAGTTACATAATTCTAGCAGCACAGCAGGAGAAAAATGCATCTTGTTTCTGAGGTCAAAGGCAGAAGCTGGAATTTTGCCAGGACAGGGAATGTCATGTTGCTAGATGAAAACAGCCTGTGCTTTAAGGCTTGAATTTGACTCTGTGTTTTGCAAATATGAGCTGGACCTGCATGACTGAGGAAAAAGAATTCACAAAGTGCCTGTTTAGCAGTTACGGCGTGAGGGATCATGAGGAACTGAACTGGACACAGTCCAGACGTCACTTCTGAGCGTGAGACGTTTCACCAGCAGGTGGATAACCAGGCCAGAGTCTGGTCCCACTTCTGTCTTGTGGTTAAATGCCTTCTGGGTACAACAGTGAAAGCTCTGTGCAACGTGAAAGCTCTTCTGATGTTGTTCGTCATGACAGAAATGTTGGTAGATACTTTAAATTAATGGAAATCCTGCATTATTTCTCAATACTGTGAGCTTGCCCTGGTGAAGAAACAGGGCGAGAAATCTACACTATATAAATCTGGTATGGAGGAACCACTAGGAAATATAAGTCCTTCTGTAGATTAAATCATATATGTAGCAGCAGAGCTGCAATACAGCAGCTCTGTAACAGTTTTCATCGCTCTCTTGCTGAGGTTAGCTGATGGCTGTAAGTGATTTTAGGACACATCTGTTACTTTTGCCAACCTTGCTTATTTCCTTACCTTTTTTTTTTAAAAAATGTGTGGATTTCTTACTACCTGGTGCACACACACAGACACACAACAGATGAAAAAAAGAAAGGCAGAGACAAGACAGCTCCTCAGTTTAACCAGCAGATGCTGTACTCGGTGGTTTGCAGTTGAATTGTTTGTGCTTCATCAGCCTGAGCCCGGGCCCTGCGTAAGTAAGGTTTTTGCATTGTTCACACAGCAAGAACTCCCAGTACAGTCACCAGGAGTGCGAGGTGCAAGGAACACAGGACTCCGCCCTCTCAGAACACGGGGGAAGCAAACAGCTGTGGGAAGACCTGGAAAGGACTGGTAGATGTAAGAACACAGCAAAAAGCAAGAACTAGATGACATAACTGCAGGATCTAGAGGGCTCAGAATTAAACCAGTTCACCAATTGGAGTTGGAGACTTGCATACCAGAAGAAACTAATCCTGAAGCTGGGGTTTACACGTCTTCCAGTCCAGATGACACAGTTAAATGCAGAAAACAGATAACTATGTTCAAATAAACCAAAATGAAATACATCAAAATGAAATACAGCTTTTCAAGAGAACAAGGTCCTGCTGTGAGGTGAAAGGCTCCATTGTACGTGTTGCCGTGAGCCTTCTACAAGGCAAGAAAGCAGATGGTCACTGAAAATGACCCTAATTCTACCCTCACCAGCACGAAAAAGAGCTTGCAGTTTGCACACAATGTTTCTGCTGTGCATAAGTAACTGTGAGACCAGACATGGGCTATACGTTTTGTGTGTGTCTGTATGTGTGTAGGGATAGTCCTAGATTTTGTTTTGTTTTTAAAGTGTCCTGGAAATGTAACTGAACTCTCACATGGAGTCAATTTAAAATAAAAGACTTGGCATGGCTTTACTTGTATATCTTTCTTATGCATTTGTCCAATCAAAATGATAATGTAGACAAACTGTGGACCGCAGAGTGTATTATCCAGCAATATCTCATTATTATGCAAAAAATCTGATATTCACAGCTACTGTCTCATCTATTTATTGTTTGGTTACTCATCTGGAAATTTTAATACTTTCTCCAGGGGCAGGGGCTGGCAATAAAAAAATAGATCTATATATCAAACCTTTAACTTCTAGCCATCATTGTGTGCCATAATACAGATGGAGTAGCTATCAGCTCTCTTTACCGTGTTGGTTTATTTACTTCAACTAAGAATAAAGATTTAAAGAGAATACAGTAACAAAGTCCACTGTGAGCTGAATTTTCATGTTGCAAAGAGGACAAAACCCTGACACACAATAAATAAGAATAAAAAAGAATGTAACCAATATACAGCTATATGACTAATTAAATTATTAAAACTATACATCTAACCTTAATAACCTTAAAACTTTGAAATGCTGAAGTACGTGGCTCACTTCAAGCATCTGACTAGTCGTACTGAAGTCTCAGTAGGGCTACACCATTATCTTTAAGAAGGTCACAGTCCCAAACCAGAGAGTTTGATACACACGGATACAAAACGCTTCGGAAGTGCCTAAGTAGCTTTCAGCCTTGTCACCAAATTCAGCATCTGCAATTGCAAGCAATAAGAAAGTGGCTTTTGTAGGCAGAGCTTGTGAAAACACTTTAACTGCCATCAGGCCACTACAGCCTCATATACCACATGCTAACAATATCACAAGAGGGTTCTATCTTCTGAAAGTTAATTGAGCTTCATTTTAAGGGTAACAACAGGTCTTCTCCAGCCATATATACTTACATCCTGTCATGTCTGAACTCCCTCCTGTGGTCTCCTGTTACGATATTCAGTTGCTGCTACAACGACTGAGGCTTTTCAAAGTACTCAGCAGAACTCAGAAGCTCCAAGTTCTTTCTCTATACGTGTTCTAAATGCATTAACTCTCTCAATGTATTAGCAAATAATTTTTGTCATACTGTTACGCATGTTCCTAACGGCATACTTCCTTCCTGAGCGTAGTGCCTCAGTGCTGCATCCAGCTCCCCGGGGACTGAATCCCCCCATCCCAGCTGAACCGACTCCAGCAGGAGCTCCATGCACTTGGAGCTCTTTGTAAGACCGGGATTTTAGTAAAATAAAAAAGAAATCACACAACAGCTAGTGTACTTGGAGAATACCCAGTTTCCGACAGCTATGTGCAGTTTGTGCTGGTGGTTCTCAACCGGTACAAAACCAACAGGCTCTGGACACCAACCTCCACCCACACGCTCAGCTCTACCAATTGTCTCTGGGTTGCTCGATTTGACAGCAAGTCAACTAAATTAAGATGCATATTTATCAAATCACACACAGGTTTTTCCTCACAAAAGGCTACTTCCAGGAAACACATCAGCTTTCAATAACCCAGTCACTCTGGGGATGGAATAGTCGTTAAAAATAGACAAGAACCCTCCTTACAAGAAAGGAGAATGTACCTCCTGGTTGGCATATGCTCATACACATTTGCATATTTTGGTTCAAATTTTCATTATATGAATGATAACTTGATTATAAAAACCCTATTCTGAGAAAAATCAGATAAAGAAAATTTAATATAAGAAATAAATGACTCAGGAAGAACAGCCAGATTAAAACAGAAAGTTAGAGAGGAAACCGCTGCCACATACACTGCTTTTTAGCCATCTTGCCACAAAGAATCTCTTCCACCTGCAGTGGGCCAGGCCTGAATGAAAGCAATAAAACTTTGTAAGTAATTCTTCTAGCTACCTGCAGATGGTTAAGGTATTGTGATTGCTAACTTGGAACGGCCATACACCTACAGAGGAAACGAAATTCTAACAGGAGACATGGAAGGGTTTCAAGGAACGAATCTGTATGAATACTAACCTATTCCCACGTAATTCAGATTTTTCCTGTTTACATAATCACTGCAAAAGAAAAATTAGTTTCTACTTACTGTTTTGTTTGGTAAATTAATTACTGCAGAATTTAGAACCTGAATAAAATCACAGTGAACATTAAGTATTTACTCCCTGAACCTTCAAGTAATAGGAAATGAAGTGATCCCTCTGCTTTCGCAGATCCCCAGGGAAATCAAGCTCCTCGATGCCACAGCTGTTTGAACACGCCGACTAATTCACAAGTTCCTAACTTTACTTTTTAAACTGAGACATGCTCCATACATTCCTTTCTGTTTGGAAAGCTGCTGACAGCTTTGGCACGCTGGTACAACCTAAACAAAGCATACTGGTTTTGGTTGGAGTGAGAAAACAATAGTCACGGAAATAAACCAATTAAAAGCCAGCCCTTCCAAGCTAGCTCGCAGCTACCTCATTTGTTTATTCTCAATGCTCCTCAGTAGAAGTGATCAGTCAGAAAGGATGCGCTTGCCTTGGGGGGTTACTTAGCTTGGCAGCCGAGGGGTCTGCAAAACTTGTTGTATGTCTTTAAAAAGACTCTAATGGCTTGGCTTGAAACTGGCTGTGAAACGCCAAGTGATTGATGGGGTTATTATCATCTACCGCTTCTGTTTACCCCAAATTAATCTTGAGTCGAGTTACTTGTAAATTATTTAGCTGTTGATACTCACCACCCTTTGTTTCTGTAGACTTGTCTGAGGTTGAGAATAAGTAGACCTCCTTTAACCTAGCACCAAACAGGAAAAACTGACAGTCCTGATAATAAGTTACTGATTTCTGCTCAGCACACTGTATCTGAAAAACCAAATTTAGCCTATCCTGTATGAACTTTCGTGAAAGAAGAGGTGCAGTCCATTCAGAAGTATTACATTATCTTATTTGTGATCTCCTTCAAGAGCAATTCTTGGCCTTACATAAAGAATCCAGATGAATTTGAGAATAATTTAGGCCCCATTCAAACAAGTGCATAAGCGTTCTGTTAAATCAACCCTGTAATTAGAAAACCACTTGTACTGGGTTTGCATGGCAAGGTTGTGGTAGCAGGGGGGCTACAGGGGTGGCTTCTGTGAGAAGACACTAGAAGCTTCCCCTGTGCCCAACAAAGCCAATGCCAGCCAGCTCCAAGACAGACCTACTGCAGGCCAAGGCTGAGCCCACCAGTGATGGTGGTAGCACCTCTGGGATATCACATTTTAAGAAGGGGAGAAAACTGCTGTGCAACAGTAGCTGGAAGGAAGGTGTGAGAATACGTGAGAGAAACAACTCTGCAGACGCCAAGGTCAGTGCAGGAGGGGGAGCAGTAATGTGGCTCCGAGTCAAGATTCCCCTGCAGCCCGTGGTGCAGCCCATGGTGAGGCCGGCTGAGCCCCTGCAGCCCGGGGAGGCCCACGGAGGAGCAGAGATTCCCCCCTGCAGCCCGGGGAGGCCACGGAGGAGCAGAGATTCCCACCTGCAGCCCATGGAGGCCCACGGAGCAGCAGAGATCCCCCTGCAGCCTGTGGAGGCCCACGGAGCAGCAGAGATCCCCCTGCAGCCTGTGGAGGCCCACGGAGCAGCAGAGATCCCCCTGCAGCCTGTGGAGGCCCACGGAGGAGCAGAGATCCCCCTGCAGCCTGTGGAGGCCCACGGAGGAGCAGAGATTCCCCCCTGCAGCCCATGGAGGCCCACGGAGCAGCAGAGATCCCCCTGCAGCCCGCAGAGGACCCCACGCTGGGGCAGGCGGATGCCCGAAGGGGGCTGTGGCCCTGTGGGAAGCCCACGCTGGAGCAGGCAGTTTACAAGCCATATAGAGTTTACAATGTCTTTACTTTCATAGATACAAGGCCATTTCTAGAGAATTTCTAGCAACCTGATCTGGTTGGAGATGTCCCTGCTCCTTGCAGGGGAGTTTGACTAGATAACCTCTGAAGGTCCCTTCCAATCCAAACCATTTTATGATTCTATGAAATCTTAAAATAGGTCTTTTATCCTTTGAGGCTAAAGATTCCAAAAGCGGAACTCTCTGATTCACAATCTGAATCCAAAGTGTAAAGAACATAGCAAACTGCCTGGTTTGAAATGATGGTAGCCAAACTGATCTTGAATTTTGCCACTGATGAATGAAGTACTGTTGAAAAAGCAACCAAGAAATGAACCTTTTCTACTGGAATTTCAGAATGAGCTTTCCACAGCAGATAATACATCACCTTGGGAGTCTAACACCTGGAGAAGCTATGTTATAAAGCTTCTGATGAGACAATTTTTTCAGGGACCTCATTGTTTGAAGCAAGAGGTATGAAGCTGTCACCAATAAATACTGGTAGATAAAAACTGTATATTAAGTGATAATTCAATTAGTTTTATACCGAAACCAAATTATTATGTAAGTTTTGAACCATAAGTTCAAAGACAAGTCTGAATCTTTAGTCTGAGATTTCAATTCCTAGGTAAGTAAATCTAACCTCCAGTTCTCAGGTTCTCTCCAAACAGGTGTCCTGTTACAGGCTTTGTCCATCTCCCCATACTGCTGTAACTACAGTACAATTTTATAGCTGGCATTTGTAACCAAATGGATAGACAGCCCCTTTGATTCCCAATTAGATTTCTGAGATTAATTTTAGAATTACTAGTGTGACTGTTTCCAGAGCTGGAAAGCTCATCAAGCTGCAAAGGGCTGCTCTCTCAAAACTAGACAATGATCAGTCTAGAAGCCAAAGTACCAGGTTTGGCTAAGCTGTTCTCTGGATTCCCTGTGTGAAGCTGCAATACCTGCTGAGCCTAGCACAGATACTGTCTGCCATGGAACTGGCAAAGCAGAAATCATTTGTTTAACATGACAATTGGTTTCATTTTTACATGTATCTTCTTACTATATCATTGCAAATCAAAGAATAGGTCAACTAATTTCTGGTCAGTAGAGGTTTAGAAAATGGAAAGTTTGAAGAAGAATTATGCACTTGAGTCTTTTTCATCCAGAAGATATGCCCAAGTACATCGTCAGTGTGTAGGACAATTCAAACTACAACACTGGTTTAGAATATGTTACAATGGGGAGGAGTGACTAGTACTTCTGTGCTAGCTTCCAACCAGCTCACACGAGTAGCAGGAACAGTGTAATCTCACCATGTTGGAATAGAGAAAGCAGGGAGGAAAATTCCCCCAGTACTATTCTCCCATTCAAACTGCTGAAGATAAGCAATAACCACTGAAATTAATCTTTTATTAACTCTAAATAACTTGGTATGTAACCATGCTTTTTTGTGTATTTCTGCTCATAGATCCTAATCTTTGGATTTGCTTAGTGCCCATTTTGTCACCTGCAGTACAATTTCTCAGCTGATTCTCCATGACAGTTTGAGGAAAGGGAAACATTCTGGTTGCAGTTTTCTTCATTCCACTAACTCTGTTCTTTTGTGGGGGCTAAAAAAGCTGCAGGAGTCATGACCAACTTACCTGATGATTAGATGTGCAAGCGTAAGACAGGCAGCTGTTGAATCAGCCCCTTGCAGCAACGCTGTCTTCAAATACCTTTGCTACACACGCTGTACATGGGTTCTTCGCTGCCGGTGCTGGGAACCTTATGTTAGTATGGCATTGTACCCAGACTGAAAGCATGCCAAATCCATTTCACTCACCCATATATGTCAGATGGGCACTCAGGGGAACTGTGCTGAGCCCTTTGCTTTCAACCTCTTTCTGTATCCCAATAATGTCCCATTGGTTCCATAAGCCGCTTCATTCTTTATCACGTGTGTTAACGCTTTCATGCTAAAATAAGAATCTCTGACCCATCTCAAACCCAGCTGAGGGTTTGTAGGCACTGGTGGCTGCCAAAAAGACAGGTTGCAAGAAGGCAGACACTTGGGAAATCTATCGAAACCAGATGGCTTGTCAAAACATATGCTATATAAGAGCACAGCCTGCAGGCACCGTGAGGAAGACAAGCCTATGGCAAATAACGGCATCAAGGAATGACTGAAATCACACAGGAATCACGGCAATGAAGAGCAAAGCCTGAACTGTAGATTCACCCAAGGAAGCGCAGATGAGATTAAATCTGTTCCAAAGTGCATATTAAAATTCATTCCCCAAACAGGAGGTAGAGAGTGATGCAACACTGGCATATCAGCAAATAAGTGTTTTTCAACTTTCTAAAATTTGGCTCTGTCTACATGGAATAAAACTGGTCACACTTTATAAGCAAAAGCATTTTAACTCATTTTCACAGCAACTGAAGACCAGACTTTGTTTCCTATTAGAAAATGTTAAATTCAGCTGTTGTTACAGAAGACCTCAGAGAAACCTAAGAACCGAGTCCAGCACCAAATATTTAAACAGATCTTAAAGTTCAAATGATATTGCATATACAGTATATTGACCATTTCTCTTCACATCATACTTCAGATTAAATAGCGTGTAAACATGTGAAAATACTTTGGATGTACTGAACGCATAGAGACACGGTTATTCCTGTCTCCATAGAATCGTTTGGGTTGGAAGGGCCTTTCACCAGGTTGCTTCCCGTACGTATCACTAGAAGTGGCTTCTGTGGTAGGAGATAACTACACAAATAAATGTATGGAGCAGATATTCCTTTCAGAAGAAGCAACAATGAAGAAACAACACCAAGGAAACAGTGATGGTGGGACAAAAGGACAAGCATGAGGTGGGGGAAACTATCTACAAACAGTGACTTTAAAATAGAAAATTCCTTTTTACTTCTGGGGATGCACACCTTGGCTGGGGCACAAGTAGCAAACAACCAACCAGCAAGCTGCGATGGAAAGGGCACGATACCGTAATAGATCTCTGGGGAAAGAGGAGGACACAGATGTGCCAGCATGACTGACCAGGAACACACCTTGCAGTGATGTTTTGTACAGACCCTGGAGGAAGGTGACCTGGATAGACAGAATAGAATGATATCAACCTTTGCTATTTTCCTTCAAAAATACACTATCAACAGCCACTATGCTTTTTTTTTAACCGAGCAGTCAGGTTGCCTGTCAGCTGATGCACATCCAATGACCATTTTTATTCCTTGGACTCTGGGAAGTCACAGACACCCCAAAACTGCCAAGAACAGGTAAATATCAAGAACAAAATAGTGAACTCCAGCAAAAGGCAAAAGAGAAAAAGCATATACATTTCCAGATTTCATATGTGGGGCCAAGGACAAAGCAACTGGGATGGGGCAATTACCATTACCGTGCTTTGCTTTTAAGAGCCAGAACCAAATGAATCCCGTAGCCTCTGCTGCTTTTCCTGCTGGTAAGCTACCAGTGCTGCTGCTGCGGACAAATTATTTCCAGGTAATAGTGTAACTGTTAGGCTGAGTTGTTATAACCTTATCATTTTTAAGAAGCCAAAGCCACTTCAAAAGAACATACTAGGGACCCAGATAATTCTGCTGGCTTACCGCTAACAGAAAATGCCAAGTAAGTGAGATGTCCTGGGAAATGATCTACTTGTGTTTGTTTTGGAAATTACCAATCCACTCTTTAACTTCATTCCTTCAAGACTGTCTTTTTCCTGTGTGTTGGCCCTTGCCTTCCCTCCAGAATCATGACTTTTCATTGAAGAATCTCATTTCTTAGCAGTGCAACAGAACACAAACAAATTTCCCAGTGATAGCGAGAGTAGGTTGCTCTCTGTATATACTACTTAAATGAATTAAACCAACTCAAATGCGTGATCTCTCCAGACAAAGATGAAGGTTACATAGTTTAAGGATGAAATATAGACCATCCTCTACAAAACCACTGTGTTGCAGTTTAATTAAAAGAATTCATTAAAGTTGTGCCCCATCCAAGGTAATTAGTATGCATAATTTATGCTTTGCCTAATACACAAGGGCAGTAGCCTGAATAATAAACTCAAGTTAACCTTAAGTGGAAGAGATTGAATGGTCAGATGTTTATTTAGCTCAGGTTTGCTCAAGAGCTAAGGTTAAAGAGGTGAAACTCTGTTATAGTTAATTAATTTCTTTAATTTTCTTCATAAAATGCTGCCTACCCAGTAGGATGAAGGTTTGTTTTTTGTTTGTTTTTTTTTTCTTAAGGAAGGATACAAGCAAATGTCTCTTGTTCTCATCACTTACCAGAACACAAAGCCTGTGAGGATGTTACGTGCAGTTCGCAGCAAGGATTTGACTTGAGGGAAAGTTCCCCCCAAAATTTTCACCAAGTAGCAAACATAGCAAAAGGCTCCAAAACACCAGCCCTCAGAGGTACAGCTTCACAATCCAACGCCAGCAGCTTTCACAGCACCCTGACCTATTGCTTTTCCACTACCTGCTTCTTCCAGCTCCTGCCTCTCTCTCTGGATTGGTATCTCTTCAAGTTGTACCGCACCACTGCAGACCAAACCAGTAATCTGATGTGACCAAGAAAAACCAAAACAACACAAACCACTTCATTTTGATGCACTATTTTCAGCAGGATTCAGTTCACAGCGTGCCTACGTATGTCTTCATGCCAGTATTACTGAGGGTGTCCACAAAAGGAACAACAGCACCTTGAGCTGCTGTTACTATGGAAGACTTTACTAACCCTGTTACAATCCATTGGGCACTGAGCAGCTGTAAACATCCGTTCCACAGAGCGAAGTGAGTCAGCTCCTTTATATACAAATAGTTAAACTGGAGCTATACCACTATGCTCCTTCATGAGTGACACCCCTGCAAAGCCCCAGGGGACGTGCAGTTCAAGTCCTGAACAACACTCCAGTGTCCCTGTGACAGAGAGTTCTGCTCTCGTATGAGCATGCCAAAGCCAGGCCTTTGGCTTGCGGATCCTGTGAAAAGACACAGGGGCATCAGGCAGATTTGTGATAACAGGATCTCAGTGTCTGGGGACAGAGATATAAGGCAGGCAAGACAGTCAGACGTCTTAGAAAGGATCTGTCACTCTGGCAGAGGAATTGTAAAGTTTAGTGCCGGAAGAGAAGGCCCCAAAGTCTTCTGGTAAGAGCAAGAAGACAGGTTTGACTACAGATCTTTTTAGCTCCAGATCCTCTTTCAGACAGCAGCCTGTCAAGTATACGTAGCAGAAGCTGTAGAACACAGGCAGGCAGTCATTCTTATATGGTGTAAGGTGGGACAGCTACTTCACAGGAACCACGTTCACATCTGCATTGCCTTGCAGCACAAGTTCAGCTTTAAGGCACAGGGAGGGAGGCCAAGTGGGTTGGTGAGAGTGGAAAGATCTTGTGGAGCAAGAGGAGGCAAAAGTAAAGCTCTAGGGCTTTGCAAGATTTGAAGTTCAAAGCTCAGAAAAAAGCTTTATGTGCTGCTTTTTCTTCCCTGAACTTTTTCTTCTAACAGCAAGGCAGATGAGTTTGCTGTGGCTTATTCATCACTGAAAATCATCAGAAATATTCATCCTTGTCAAAGGCCAGCTGAACCAATGTGCCTGAAATACGAATTTACTGTGATGAGAGAGAGTTCCCGTACTCAGTAACTCGTTAGCTGCTACACAGATAGATAATTTCCCCAACTGTTTTTGTCTTGTCAACGTTTGCCTTGTTTCACATTTCTCCTTAGTCTCTACTTGCACTACAATGTCTTCGTATTTCCAGGCTTTGAAAAAAATCAGTGGTTGATCCAGTCATTTCTCCTGTTGCTCGAGTGGGAACACTCCTTGAGATACACAGGGTTTCTATCAGGCCTAATGCAGAATCCTGAGTGGGTGTTATCCTTTCTTTGAACTTACATTTGTTTTTTGCTGCCTGTTATTATCTTCATGTTCCAGCAACAGCACAGAAACTGAAGGCATTTGTCTGAGGTAACACAGGAAATCTGCAGCTGGAAGTGAAGCCAGGTCTTTGTGCACTTTGTCCTATCCACAAACCAACTTCTTGCCTAGACAGACAAGCATGAGACTTTGCAGTTCTCAGATACAAAAGATTATGTAATCACCTCCATATGCTTTTTTTTTTTTTTAGTTGCAGAACTAAGCCATTCAAGTATTATCTGCAGTAGGATGTTTTGGGATCTGTATCACCAAAGAACCCTTATTTGCTTTGTCTTGTATTTATTTGTATTAATAGCCAATAAACAAACTTCCTCTACAGGGCTAACTATTATTTAGGAAACCTACTCCACAGCTTTAAGTGGCAATCCAAGCGTCGGCTCAAGTATCTCCCACTGCTGCGCTCTCAGTAGGAAGAAGATGAATTAGTAAGAGTTGTCCTGTAGGACTAATTGATGTAGTATAGAAGGCCAGGGCTCAATCTTACTGAAAGTGCTGGCAAAAGACAGGCTCTATTTTGCTCTTAAGGAAATTGAATCTATGTTGATTGAAATGAACTCCCTAGAGCCAACAAAAATCTGCTCTCCTCTGGATCAGAATACTCCGTTCATGCGGGAGTTCTCTAGCTCCTGCCAGGATCACTCAGCTAAGGCCCTGTCCCATAATCGCTATAAAAACCAGGCTGCAGAAATCTGTGGATATAAAGATGCAGTCAAGCCTTCTGGAACGCACAGCAACAGAGAAATGCCAGCCAGAAACGCACAGCAAATTTTAAAATAAAGGTATTATTTGTGCTACATGTTTCAGACCTTTTATTCTCTTTTCTGTAACATTCAGATAACTCAGACTAACTAAATTTTAATGAAGTCAAAACAGGGAAGGAAAATAATTTTCAGTCACACGTGCACATGCTTGCATTAATCCACCTGTATGAATTTTTGCCATCCAAACAAGAAACAGAAACACCAGAAGCATCCAGCTTCTAAGACCAATCACAAGCAAAACCAAAACTCACATTTCTAATACTAAATAGTGAACAACGGACATAAATGTATCTTAGAATAATTACATTATATTTATTTTTTCAAAATATAAAAATTCTCATGAGTTTGAAGTGGAATATTTGTGAAAATTTTTCTTGAAAAAAAAAAATGGCCAGAAGGCAAGCAAATTTTATAAAGAAGAATCTCATTTGCTGCGGTTAAACTGGAGTCCGGCTCAATACATCCAAATATACAAAGAGATCACCGCAGTACAGAGAGAAATTAATTTCACTACAGCTAAGGTTCAAACTACAGATGTTTCAATTTCATAAAAATACTATTAAAACTAATGGAAAATTTGAATAAATTGTCTCTTATTTCCATATAATAATAGAAGAATACTGCAATATTCAGAATATGATCCCGAGGCAACCGTTCAGACATTCAGACTTTGGGGAAGCAGCTAAATTGTTTTAGTGAACAAAATTATCCAAACAGAGAAAAAAAGCAGAGCAATACGTTTTCTAGAATTAATCAGCATGGATGTCATAATTATATTGTTGAACCTTCTTACGAACTGCAAGACATTAAATCATGACAGATTTTATTAATGTTATCATTAAGGTTTTCTTATTGGTTTCTAGCTTTGCAGCCAGATTTACTCCTGAAAAATCAGAATAATTCCATTAATTTAGCTGTTTCCAAGTTCTCTTTTGTCGGCAGGTTTTTCCTGAGGTGCTTCTGCCCTTAAGCAGCGTAAGAGTTCCCTTCAGAACCTGTCGCCCCCTCGTCCTCACCACTGCCATCTAGTTCACTCCCACTACTTTTAATAACGTGGCACGGGTCCAAAGCTTTATCCATGTCAATTTGCTGGCCACCTCAGTGCGTCAAAGGGTGCTCAGTGTATTAAGCCATATACTTCTCTTTCTTGGACTCCTCTTTTTAAGTTTAACATTAAAAAGGTGTACAAATAGAAGCAACTATGAATACAGCACTTATCCAACAGATTCCTTCAAGGCAAAGATGTAATAGCAGACACAGCTCCATTGAGCTTAGGAAATTCCACTTCATCCTCTGATTTTTATAATCCAAGTACACTTCTTTGAGTGCCTAACATCAAGTGAGTACACAGAGCGAGTGAGTATAATGCTGCGAGTGAAACTCCTGCACATCCATTCGGTATCTGGAGCAAAGTTGCTCACAAATCCTGTCTGGAGTGCGTATGCGAGACGCTTACATCAATCTCTATCCATTCCAATTACAAACACAGGTAATATCACAGTCAGGCATACAGTGAGCATTAGATGGCACGTATCTGGGCAGACCTGAGAAGCTACAGAATAAATATTGATATATTAAAAAATAGCCTATTACTCACCTTCCCAATAAACCACTGATTTTAATTTACTTACAATTTTGCAGTAGCATATTTCCAAAAAGGAAATTAGATTTTTACATATCATAGCAAATCACCAAGCCAAAATGTCATCTTCATATATCAAGCAATTACTTGTACTGTTTATTTTTGGGGAAAATTTTAACATATATTTACTTAGAAAGCCACATGGGTTCCTCCAAAATAAATAGGGGCTATAATTCTTGCCAAAAATATCCACAGTTCCAGAGATCTACTCATCAATTTCCCGCAGCATTAATGAGGAAAGGCGCTGAGACAGTCATTCATACTGTCTTTATGATAAGACTAACCTACAGGGCAAATCAAGATTAAGGACAAAGGGAAGACAAATGGATAGAATACAGAACTAGCGGGTTTTTTTAATCCATTGCTTGAAATTTTTGTTTACCATCTTAAATGCAAGTACTACACTCAAGGTGCACAAAAAATTAAAGATATTCTTCAGACAGGAAACTACATAAAAGGAGGGGTAGACTTACTTCTACCTCAATATTTTTTGTCTTGAACATCAGATATTTATTTGGTTAGAGCTGGGAGTAGGGAAAAGAGGACACATTACCCACAAGTTACTAAGAGCTTTTGAAATTGCTACAGGTTATCCTTATGAGAAGAATAAAATTCAAGTTAAGAAAGACAAGGTTAGGAGGTCACAGTGACCTGGCTCTCCAGAGACATACTTTGCCACTCTCAAAGGCACGTAAACGTCCTCACACCTCAGGGAGCACCTTCCAGAAGTATTTGCATTCATACTTTAACTACCCCACAATCATATTTCCATCTGAATATTTGGTTTTTGTTGGCTTCTGTGCTACTTGGAAAGGAACCAGCAGCTTAGCCTACCTGAATGCACATGCAGGTCTTGAGGAGTATTGCATACTTAAGAACGAAGGATTAGAAAGGATGTAGTAAGTTCACCCCCAGGTACGTGAGAACATGACTCCTTGCATAACCCATTAGATGCTCAAGGTGGGCATGCGTAATAAAGTATGCAATATTTTATATGCAATAAAATATAAAATATTCCTTCTCTGTTTCACAGACGCCATCTCTGCCTCTCGCACATTAGCTACTGCCTCTTCAATGGAAAGAAGACAGAATTTACCACTAAGCTCCTCTAAAGGTGCTATTAAGCCCTTCAAGTCCTAATTGACTTAGGAGGTTGGCCCAGCTGATAACGTTCTCTAATTCAGACACTATGAGTTCGACCTGATGGAATAAAAAAAATCTTTGGAGAGATTTGAAACGCTTCAGTCACCTCTCAGGCTTCATTTGCTCTAACCTGGTGTACGTGCCTGCGTCGCTCTCTGCCGTGCACTTTCTCACGCAGGAACACAATGACATTCGGAGCGATCTGTAGACCACCGCAGGTTTCTTTTACAGCAAGACTTCCTGGTGAGCTGTCTGCTTCTGCCCACTCAGCGATGTGACTATGCAGCACATTACTTTAACCCTGCTTTCCCTCTGCTTGCCTTACTTAAGCAGGCAGAAATGCTCCAAGTTACAGCTTGTTTTCTCAGACAGTTTTAAAGTTCAATCTAAAACTCACTCCTCGTTATTTTGACTGCAGTTTGGTAAGCCACCAGACAGCATCAGGAACTGTACAGCAGATTGCCAGCTGATAAGGCTTCTTCTCTGTGAGATTCTCATACAGCTCCACTGCCAGGTTCTCATTATTCTAAAGTATCCAAACCAAAAAAATTCTCCCTTCCAGCCCTCTCCTTCTGGCCTAACCAGATGGCCAAAACCAAACAAACAAATAAATAAAACAGTGAGAAAGAAAAACAAAACCAAACCAAAATAAATCCTGATCATTTTTTTGCTTAGTAAACCATTGATAAAATCTCCTGCAAGGCCAAGGTCAAGTGGGTGAGTCCAGGCACAGACAACATTTGACACCTGCCAGCCTTGAAAGGGCAGGAATGGGGCAGCTCGCCGCAGCTCGCCTCCACGCGAGGAGTCCTGCCTGCCGATACCGAGAGGTGTGGGGAGGAAGAGTGGGTCTCTTCAGTATTTTCTGTCTTTATTTGGGAACAGGTCTCAAGAGTAAGCCCTCAAACCCCTGCTTTTTCAGAGCACAGGGGAGACTACAGGGAGTCCAAGAAAACCCATTAATGGGAGAAATAGAAACGCTGACATGTGGCCTTGCAGGCAAAGTATCAACAATATCAGCCTGTGGTTTTTCTCCCATTAAATGCATGCGAGCACAGGGAGGTTGGGAAGTTGTAGGTTGCCACAAAAATATCCAGCACGTGCAGAGTCTGAAACACAATGACAAGGAGCTGATAGTCAAAGAATATAATAATTTACCAGCCAGACCCATTGCACCATCCACATCCAGTTTGTTTCCTTTTCCTATCACAAGATTTTCTTCCAACTCCTGATACTAAATCTTGCCAGATTCTTGAAACTCGTTCAGAGTAGGCTCTGCTCAAAGCTTTCTGTGCTAGAAAAGCTGGATAATACCTCATATTACTAGCTGAATTCTTACACCGCTGATGACGTAAAACATGGAATTGAGCCCAGTTTAGGTAACCCAGACTGTGCAGAAACCCCATCACTGACTAAGCTTGAACACAGACTCTCAGATGCTCTGCATACTGAGTGCACTGTTTAAAAGGAGATAAGTTGGCACGTATGTTAAGAAAGCAAAAATAATTTGTCTTGGGTCTTTTTTATACAAAGACTTTTCCACCAATAAGCACAACTGAAATCATATAGCTATCAAAAAATCTCAGACTGAGCCATATGATCCATAGGAATGTGACCTGGGGAAGCTGCTCCCCGTAAAAGTCTGTATTTGGTGCCTGGTACGGAGTTTCCACCTATGGAAGGCAAAAAGCCCCAGCTGACGCTGGACTAAACAGCTCTGGGCACACAAACAACATTCGTCAAAACTGAGGACAATATTCCCATGAACTGCTGCAAAAACTGGTGAAAGAAAAGCCAGGGCTTCTGGCAAGGCCACTGGCTGAGCAGGAGCTGTGCGAAGAACGGTTCTGTACACTGAGCTTCCAGTCTGAAACCTTTGCACGTCCCCGAAACAGCACATCTGATACCAGCAGGGTTTACTCAGCCCTCCATCCCTCTGAGGGAGACAAATTCACTTCTGCACAATTTACCGGGCGTCATTCTTTTGGACAAAAAACAAAACAAAACAAAACAAAACAAAAACAAAACAAAACAAAAAAAACACCCCACCAAACAAAATAAAAAAAAAAAAAAACAACCACAAGTTCTTTTTAACTCTGAATGAATTTTAAAGATCTGGCACATTTCAGGCACAAGGACCTATCCAAGTGTCTCGGCTAAAATCTCCTCCCTTTCCACTAACTGCAGTACTGCACATGCCAGCTAGATCCTGTCTCCCAGTTCCGTGTGGACAGCACATCAGTGGGCTATACGTATACAGTCTGCAAAAAAAGTCTGGAATCCTTCCAGAGGACAGGAGATGTGTATATGTCACTATCCTCACACAGTTCAGTTCATGGCAAGCCTGTCGGATCCAGGGCTAAACACTCTCCTCTTATCCAGGGATGCCAAAGCTGAAGCACTGGACTCCAGCCACAGTCAGCTCTGGGCCACAATGAATTGAGACAGAGAAGTGTCACGCGGCTCATGACAGCCCGCTATTCTCACCGGGACTCGATAACAATCCAGATCTCCCAGAGCTTCCACACACAGACAAAACTGGGAGAGCAGCAAGCAGGTATTTTTATGGTTGACAGTTTGCTCTGTTCGATGATCAGGTGCACCAAGCCCCCCAGCAACTCCTTTGGCATCATTCTCAGCAGCTCCATGAAGCTCTGGGAACGCTTCTGCGATGTGCCATTGTGGAGTGCCTCTAGGCCCGTGAATAACTATTCAAAGCCATTCTTTTGGCTTTGCCATGACTTCTGGGTGCCATTCAAGAAAAACAAAAGACTTAGTCTAAAGCAAAATAAATCTGCTCTTTCACTGCAAATAACTGTACTTTGCATGGAAGCAGAACAAAACTACAAAACAGAGACAGAAAAATCCATGGTTTTGATACTTGCAAGATTTTAACTGTATTTGTAATGAAAAGCTAAGTTTCTGAGGCTGTCTTTGCCATGATTATCCTAAGAAAGGCTCAGGATTGTACTTGATGGGATCCAAAGTGGAAAGTAGGTCCCTTCAGAGCAAGCTGCAGGCAAAATAGGCCATTCCCTGGCACAGCAGACAGCCAGGGCTGTCCCCAAGACGATCCACTCAGGCCACGCAAGTGCCATGAAAAGCCAGGCTTTCTGCTGGGACAGAGGGAGGAGGCCATAGAGGCAGCAGTCCTCGCCAGAAGCGGCAGCTTCCTCGGCTGTCTCCACAGCTCACCTCAAGCGTTCTGCGCCAGCTGCACCGTTCCCCCCTTCCTGTGGCAAAGCAACCTCACCCCAGGCACAGCACATCCTCCCTTCCTCTTTGGGATGCCAGCCTTGCGCTATTCCCAGGGACAGAGGTTACGACACTAAAAGGGCAAAGGAGAAGAATATTTAAGCCCTATAGCCTCTGACCGGTCTCTGGCAGGCAGGGGTCAGAAGCTGCTTGTAGTTTTCCCTCTGGCCAGACTGCTCAAAGATTAGGTGCATATTGAAGCTGAATTTTATTTCAGCCTGGGTGGTGGCTGCCTGGAGTCAGAAATGAAGCACTTTGGTGAAACATCTGCACAACAATCATTATCGGGCTTCAGTCTCCAGGAGCAAAGCTGTAACTGCTTTTGCCTTTAAGCCACTGGGACAGAAACAGTTACAATAAAGACATTGAAACAGTTTTGACAATAAAACCATCCATTCCACACTGGAATTATGAGAAAAATCTGTTTGACATACTGAATTTAAAAAAATTTTTTTTTTTTCAAAAGTACAACTCTTCCTGTAAGCGTGCCTGTCCAGCCTGCTAGTACAGTCACAGAAGTTACCAGCTCCTGCGGGAGAACGAAGGGCTGTACAGCTTTAACCAGCCCCAGCACTTCGCAAGAAGGTAGCAACTTCCCTTTGGGTGGCTGTGAAAAGGCCTTGTCTCCCTGATTTACACAGGTATGGCGTGAATGGCTCAGAGGCTGAGGCCTGCTCAGCCAAACACCCATGTGTGCATGAAATTAGAATGTCAACATTTGATTCATGCTGCCAGGCTGTGACTGTGAAACAAATTATGTCAGTGGGTGGCAATTGCAATATTAGTCTAAGCAGATAACATTTCGCTAAAAGGAGGGGCTCGGTCCACGTCCTTCTCCCTACCATTTTAATATGTCAACATCATTAGACTTAGGAGGCCTGGAATTTTGTCAGAATGGAAAAAAATACGGAGACAAACAAAGATATAAGCTGAGAGAAGGTTTATGATAAAGCACAAGACAGCACAATCCAAATAAAGGTTCAGCAATTTCATTACTGCTCCTTACCACGTGCCTTCACTACACACAGTTCAGAGTCCTTAAATTCTGTCATGCCCACTCCCCCCAATTAATGATTTTAAAAAGCAGTGACTGAACATGGTGGGATGTAAGTGACAAACAGCATCACCTCCAGGACGTTAAAACCTGTCTCTTTAGGGAAGAAGTGCCATTTACTAATTAATTTTTTATAAAGAAAGCTTTGGAATGTTTGGCTTGAGCTATCAAACTTTTAAACATGGGAAAATAAGGATCTAAATCTGGCTTGTTTTCAATTAAAAAGAAATACAAATTAGTTTTTAGAAGACTGAAAGAAAAACAAGGTTTTCTAAGTTGCTCCTAGCGTTTTCAAGTGCATTCCCATGAGATAAACAGTTTTTGAGATGTGAAGTCAACATTTTGCAGCAAATTAGATTTTAGGAAAAAAACCTCATATTTGAAACCAATACAGGATACTTAAGAGTAACTGGCTTTATTACAGAATTAATAAAGAAATACACAAAGCTCATCATGCTGTAAAGATGGAAGACAGCCTAAGAAATAAAAATGGTTATTTTCTTCTGGCTCTCTCAATTAATTCTCAATAAGCCCCTGTGTATCACAAGACAGTTTTACCACAGAATCCATCATCATTCTAGCTCCATTTTCTTTTCTCACTTGTTTTAACTAGAAAAACAGCAAAACATTGACTTAAAGTTTTATTCCATAGCAAACACCCATGTTAAAATTAACGCTGTGGAAAATTTGACTTGTAACAGTGACATGTTTATAGAAGCGGTTGTTCACTGAGTTGTACAACTAGGCAACAGCCATCAGCTTCCCAGTTAACGTCCAGAAAGACAGCGTTTTTAGGTGATTCTGCCAAAAATTAGTTTATAAACTTTGTCTTCCAGGACATAAAAACTAGCTTTATCTGAAAGGCATTAAAAGGGAAATGGCTGGTAGTCACCTCCTCTGCCCATCACCCTGCGCTGCATTTTCCAAGGCAGCTACGCACCCGTAACGTGTGCCACATCCCAGTTCAGTGGGCTGAACCACACCAGCTTCAGCGTTGCTCTCGCTGAAGGCAAGGAGAATTTCATCACTAGGTCAGACTCTCACTGCCTTCCTCACTTGAGAAATTTCCCTGAAGTTAATGGGCCAAATTAATCACCAGCATAACTCCATTGACTTCACTGAAGATCGGTTTGATTCAATAGGACTATTCTCTTCAGTAGGCTAGGACTGGATGCACCGCCTTCAACGGGAGCAGCATGGGGAACATAATGAGAAATCCAGATCATTTATTCTTCAGACTTTGCAAAGATTGATTTAAATTGACTTCAGAAAACACACATTGTAATAAGACGTGTACATGTGTGTGGCCCAGCTCTCATTTCACAGCCTCAAAACTCTTAAACTGTGTTGCTAGTGCAGCTACTACATGGTATAGCAGTGATTTCCAAAGCCCTCTTAAAGTTCTTGTCGTGCTTCTCCAGTCAACAGTCTTCTAAAAAGATGTTTTTGTGAAGGGACTACAAAGATTCAGACTAGAATATTTTTATACTTAGAAAAAACAGACAGAAAATGCAGATATAGCTGTCTCCCTTAATATAATTAAACTTATTTTACCTATTGCAGCAGATGCTATAGTATGACTTTTACGAATAATAACAAAAATGGGAAAAAATTCACAGTAGCAGATTGCAATTTTCCTGCCACTTCATCTACTTCAGGGTATGTGTTTTTGGCATCTTTTCAAAGGGGAGGATTTTTCATCCAAAGCTTTCAGAGTTGTCCAAACTGGCAAAAAAGGTTCAAAATTGCTTACTCTTTTTCTCTATGATATAAACTATTAAACTATTCTATTGAGTTCCCAAAGCCCTCAGGAAAAAAAAAAAAATCTGTTTGCATTAGAACTTACATCTTTGTCAACAAACAAACAAAACAATGGAAATTACTTTCTTCAGTTTAGCACATCACACTCCCTCCAACCCCCAGTAATTAATAAGAACATAATAAGCACAAAAAAAATTGAAAAACAAAACAAAACCCTGGGGAATTAAAAATAATTTTTGTCTCTTTGGACTACTTTATGGTGAGGGAAGACATCTGTGGGGAACGCTGTAGCTCATTTTAAAAGCTCAGCTATTCACTTTATATAGAAAAATAAGCGTAAACCATCAAACTTCTCCAAAGATTATTTGGTAGCAGCGTTTACAAAGAGGCAAGCAGAAAAGACAGCACTAAGGCTGCAGGAAAGATTCTTTATGGTGTAGTGACAGCCTTGTAACTTCTCCATTA
Source organism: Chlamydotis macqueenii (assembly GCF_036417535.1). Classification (NCBI taxonomy): domain Eukaryota; kingdom Metazoa; phylum Chordata; class Aves; order Otidiformes; family Otididae; genus Chlamydotis; species Chlamydotis macqueenii. Next base: position 20,011,076 of record NC_141567.1, on the reverse strand, counting down.
TGATGGGAACCACAGTATAAAGATTGCATTATCATCTGTGGTTAACTGTCAAATGCATTTTAATGCTTTATTTGGGAGAGCTAAGTTAAAGACAAAACAACCCTCCTCCTCTTAATCTATCCATCTTTGAGAACGCAAATACAGCTCATACTTGCGTGTCAGTGTGGGGAGTTAACTGTATTCTTTCAGCTTCATGTAAATTCCTGAAGATCAGAGAGCTGAGTAAACAATATTTTGATGTAAACAGATTATCAACATGAGAGGAATGACCGTCTGGTCACCCGTGGGGGTTTATTCACTTAACACTTCCACCCCATAAAGACAATTGTGTGCAATCAATGCATATAGGGCCTTTCACTGGGTTGCTAAGCGATATGTAGTGTCAACAGAAAAATGTGTGATGTACAGAAGGGCTGCCCAACAGCCAAGAGAAAACAACGCACACGGATGATATTTTAAACTTAATTCAGTGCGTTATGAAGATTGTGACAGGCACAGTGGCTGACCAGAAAGCACTGCAAAAAATTGACTTTATAAAGTTGGATCTCCCTTGTGTGTAAAGAGTTTAATTTGGTAACAAGTGAATCACGGTGCAGAACAGTAGCTGGTTCAAATAGGAAAAGCCAACCCAGCAGGGAAGCACTGAATATTCATTCACTGGAAGGCACAGCAGTCATTTTACAATCCAGGCTTCAATATATGAGCAGATCGTTTGTCTAAGATTGTATATGCATTCTCTTATTTTCCTCATCTCTGGAAACTATTTTAGTAAAAGCCCAGAAGCTGTTTTCAACAGTTTCTTCAGAATTTCTAAAGAAAGGGAAGAAAGTTGAATGGCATCACATTGCCCCATACAACCATGAAAACCTGTTTTGTGGGACATTCTTGAAACCAACCCAGAAAGAAACCCTTAAGAGGTTTTGTATTTATTTACCCATTCTCTCCCCACCACCCACTTGATGGCTTTTATATTCAAATGCAAAATATATCTGCCTTTGTTCTAAGAATTCGATCTGATTTTGGATTGATTTACAGAACAAATCCTGAGAAATCCAATCTTCTGTCAGAGTTTATTTTCTAATAGCTGCACACAGTATGCAGAAAACTTCCAATCCTCCAAGCTTTTCCAAATCACTTGTGGTGATAGTTCAGCTTACTGTCTTATGAGACACCACAGAGCAAATACCAAATACCTTGCTTGCTAGATCACGAATGATATTTTCTACAGAATACATTTCCAAAACTTGCAAAATATTTTTTCTTACAAGATGTCAGTGAGCTCTGCGTTCCCCAGGCTGCTCCTGACAATACGTGGGCAGCATCAGGCTCTGTGGTGGCAGGAGTGACTGAGTGGACCAACCATAACTCAGTTGTATGTCTCAGGCCTCGCTAAAGCTTGTAAACCCCTGAGCTTTCAAAAAGTTAGTTTTTATTCATTTATAGAGGGGTTTTTTTTTTTTTTGGTCAAAGGGATTTGTAGCTAACATATTTTGCAAGAATTTTACATGAACATTAAAATATTTTACTGAGAGAACCTTCTTCTGAAGTGCTGCTTACGTCCAGGTTAATGAAGATTGTTACCAGAGCTTCTGAGCTGCAGGTAAGCAGGTGGTGACCTATTCAGGACACTCAGCTTCCCAAACGCATTTGTAGACATCAGCCCAGGATACACGAAGCAATACCAACTTTAAATATGCACAAAGTTCCTCCAAACACAACAGGGCAAGTTGAGTTCACACAGAAATACTTAATGCGCTATTGCTAATAATTACATGGCTCCTATTTGGGTAGTACCTAGCAAGCAGGCATGTGGCATATTTATTGTCTGAAAAGATAGAAATTGGAGATGTTCTCTGCACTGAAGAGGTTGCAAGGTGGTTAGGCAAGCCAACTGAGAAAAGGATGTAGTAAGGAGAATCAGGACCTGACTCAGCATTCTTTAAGACAATATAGAGAAGTCCTTCTGCGGGAAAGCAGAAGAGTACTGGCAGGAAAGGAATCAACCTGTTCAAGGAAAGAAGGATAATTGGGTTTGGGATCATTTCAGTAAATTGTCTCCTAAATCAGTCAGGTTGCTGGATTTATAAATTGAAAAAATAACAAGTGAATAAAGAGAAGTTTGGAACTCTTATCTTTGGAAATATACCAGGGCATATGACAGTTCTGAGGACAGTAAAATTGAAGTTCCTTAAACAATCAGCTTGTGGCTGAATTTGAATTAATAGGAACTGTGTAAGTGGTGTAAAACATCAGTTTGTATTTTGCTGGTTCCAGGCCCCTTGGGCTGCCTGACATGGAGGCAACATAGGATCCAACCTCTTTACACCAATTCTTCTACCATATCAAGTCATAAATCAGAGCTGTTGGCAAAGGTGGCTCTGGGTTACATCCGGGTCAGAATAGTTTGGGAATAAGCTAGCTATATCTTTAGCTCAGACAATGTTGGGATAAAACAGTTTTCCTTAGTTAATAACAGTACTCTGGGCAATATCAGAAAAAAGTTTCTCTCTGTGTTTGCTTATCGCTGTCACAGAGCACATTTCAAGCCTTGTTTGAGAACTCTAAGAGTTGGTTCACTAGGCACCTCCCTTAGTCTTAGACCTTAGTATTTAAAGATACACACACAATCTATAAATAACAGTTTAGAATGCACACACTTGCAGGCTCTGTTCCAGCTTCTTTCCTGAATCCCCACAGATTTTGACATTCTGCTTACCCTAGTTTTCATATGTGTCCATGTTCCTAGACGCTGTGTTAGAGAGCAACTCAATCCACAGGAGGAAAAGACTCATTCTACAGCAAGCTCTGACACCTAGTGCAGGGAAGGCAAGGTATTCCCAGAGGAAGGTTCGGAGGGGTAGGACTCTTGAAACACGTTCTCTGAACTCCAAGGACAGAGGGATTTGCCTGTGATCAGTAAGAAGAGGGCATTATACCATGGAGATACCATGTATCTGGTGTTCCGAGTTAAAACCTCACAACATGGAATAAGCATTATTCAACTAAAAATATATATTTTTTTTCCTGAGCAAAATATTTCCGTTTTTAAAACCACATGAGAACATGCTCAACCATTGTTTTCCTCTGCTATATTTTTCCTGTTTTGTTACTGTAAAGGAAGATGAAACAGAGGAAAACAGAACAGGAGAGAAGTCTGAAATGGACATTTTTTTTCTTTTGAAAATTTTTGGGAAAAATGGACACCAGGGGAATTTCATTCACTAAAATTATTCCTCAGTTTTCCATCAGTTTCAATCACTGTTCATATGCTTTTAACTCACAAAAGCAAACTTGGTTCATTCTAGTGGTATACGAGCTCAGACATCTAATGCTAAAGTAGACTCAGCTGCTCTTGGACAAGGCACATTCAACCTCTTATGTATTTTTTTTAAGTTTGAAAAGAAGCAAATGACCCCGACAGCAACCCTAACCCACAGAAGCTATCAGTTTAATCTGCCTTTCCTTAGCTGACAAGTGAACTCCTAAAAGTATGTTTTATTTTATGTTATACAGCAAACTAAGGACTTGATTCTGCCTTTGTCAGCAAATGTTTTGCTTTTGGCTAAAACAAAACTAAAACGGGTCCAAAGTTACACATTTATTTGGTGCTTTATTTTTTGAGTCAGCATGTTGCTACTTCGAACACTTAAGTGCAGTTAATTGCACAGTCAAGGAGCAATCCACACAGGCTTTAAGTGTGAGACTGCACCGTGTTCTCCCAATTAATCTCAGCAACACCAGCTGTAGTCTGAACTGCCCACCCCCCATCAGAACATGAGAAAAGAATGAGAAATATTCCTGTACAAGCGTCTAGAGGCTCATTCCAAGCAACTGGTTCTTTCCAGCGCAGAACATCTCTGATACAGCCTCAGGAACTCTAAGACTCAAACAGCAAAAGTCGGGAGTCTCACAGGGCTTGTTCACCTGGAAAGGTCTGTCAAGAAAGGATGGCTGCTGCCGCGGCTGTCACAGCAACTCTGCCCCTGCACTGTCGCGTATGCAAGGTCTCACCGGCACCTGGACTGCTGCTCTTTTCACTTTGGTTTTTAAGCAAATTTGGACAAGAAGAGTGAAGCAGAGTGAAGGATGGTTCTCAGCACCACTGCAGTCAGGGAGTTCTGGTGTAGCAGGCAAGGTTAAACCTCTTAACTCCTCCACTCATCCCTCTCCATCCTTTTAATCAACAAAGCAGAAGGCTCACTGCAGCTATAAGGAGCATTTTGCCAGCCCACGCAGAGGGATGTGAACTTTGGCACCCTAGTTGCTTGGAGGAAGTTTCCTAGGAAGAGAATGGGGATTTGGATCTACTTCCATTTAACGGGAATTCAGCAATAAAATGCTCATTTTACCTTAAAGCACTGATGCAATTCAGCACAGACTAGCTGAAATACCAGGCCAAACTCGGCAACATTGCTAGACAACAGATGAGGCTCAAGCTTGACATGTATTAACAGGTAGCTTGAAAAGCTGGAGCAGAAATCTTGGACGCTGTAACTGTTGTGAGGACTGATTGCAGCCGGTTAACATTGGAAACTAAGCAGGAAGGGCTTAAGTGTAGATGCCAGGGGAACACTTGGCCAGCACTAGATTACAGCAACGAGTCTTGGGGAAATCTATCCTCAAAACACTCTCAAACCCCCAGTCATCAGAAACAAAAAGTGTTTGCTACTAAGATCTGAGTCTATGGACAGATGAAAGAACTGTACAAGTGTGTCTCAACAACGCTGAAAAGCTTTTCCCTATGAAGTAGCCAATTTACTGTTATGGTTATACTTAAGTCAATTAAAATGCTTTATTTGCCAGGATTTGAATCTCTTACCTTCATTAACATTTAGCAGTAAATGGGAGAAAAAAGGTAAATAAAATATTATCTGGCTTTTTAAAGGTCATTCCAGTTTGATCATTATAAAAAGCTAGCTAGGAACACAGAATATGCCTCTTTGTGTGGATTTAATACAACTAGCCACTGCAGAACAGCATCAGGAGAAGACAGCAAACAAAAAGTCAGTGGCAGGAGAGTCTACAATGCTGGTGTTTAATACATGCTTAATTACAGCCACCCTTTGTTCATCTGACTTGCGATAATTTTCTTTTTTCCTTACACCTCCCATCATAAATCACCCTGGTCACAGAGCATTTAACCGATGCACCTATTCTCAGCACCTGCTTTTAAACAACCCAAGGCGAGCAATCCAAGCTGATGAAATTGCATACCTCATGCTTTGCATGCCTTTACCAAAGGAACAGTCAAGCCAGGTTCTGGAATCTGGGTGCTACCAAGGCTGGAGGGTGCTTTGGAGGGCAACCCCTCCGTTGTAACTGGGCAATTACTGCAGTGCCTTACTTCAAGAGCTTTTCTATTTCTGTTTATTAAAAAGAATAACACGGTACTCAAAATTCATTGTCACAAGCTTTTTTTTTTTAAATGAATATTTTTATTGTTTGTCAACAGATGTAAAACTAATGATGCGAGACGACCCTGTGGTTTTAATAGATAAACAAACTAGACTAGAAAAATAAGAAATGTTTGTGCTCCTGTGGGCAAACATTTACTCAAACACACAGCTTACATTAACTTTGCTTCTTTCCCTTTTCATTTTACTACATCCCTGACTGCTGATACTAAAAGGAAAACAAATTCCCCACAAACCACAGAATTACCATAGCAAAATGCCTCAGCAAAATATATGGAGTTATTTCCCATCATATCACTGTCCTTGGTAAAAAAGTTATCTTCAACGCAAAACTACAAATAAAAGCCCACAACGAACCAGTTCTTGTCTAACACAAGGGTTCAAATGCTGCAAAATCCATTCCAAAAGTACATGGAAAACTAATCCCTCTATCCCCAAGGCCAGAGAAAAGCAGCACCTTAAGAACCTTAAAACTACAGCATCTGAGAGACTTCCATGAAGAGCTGACATAACCAGTGGAGGATCCTACAAGCAGCTGGATATCCCACATCACATCACGTGAACCAAGGAACACACATTGCAATGAAATCCCCAGAGACCCAAGGAAGGTGCAGACTAACCAGATTTACACATGGGTGCATACTGAAGTGTTAATTAATATTTAGCTAAGGACAGATTGCTCTGTCTAAATTAAAACGTCATAATCACAAAACGTTGAACAGGATTTCCTTCAATTTCAAGAGAACTGAAACTCCCAGTAAACGTTAAATGCTTTAGGTTTCTGCAGTGGATACTTCATAGGGTTTTGTTGGGCAGCCATATATTGTTCATATGGAAGAATATGTATGGAATGCTATAATAATTAATGTATTAGAAGACAATTTTAATATTCTTTCTTTGTTTATTTCTTCTTGGTCATCTTTTCTTCACACAGGTGTTAAAACTTCTGTGTATTTCACAAGGGAAAGAAACCAGTGATGTGCAGGAAGCGTATGTCATCTCATATTCCTCCACATTCACCTTCCCCTCCTCTCTTCCATCAGAACCTGCACGTGGGTCACTAACACTCCGACTTTGCTATTTGCAGCATAATATAGATTATCTATGGATAGTTACCTATGTTGATCATGCTTTCTGTGTAAAATCCAAAGCATCATACCACACACTAGAAGAATTTGGCAATAGTTTTCACTAAATATTAATTTTTCTTTAGTTATTAGTGAAAAATATTATTTTGGTAGTCCAATAACATTTCATAAAGTTATATCAAGCTTGGAAAATGATATGCCTACAGAAAAATATTTTAAAAATCAAATTCATGGTTTAAATTCAATATTTTCTTAATATAAAAGGTCTATTTCTTTTTTTTTTTTTTTTAGTATGGAGCCTTTTGTTTCCTTTCCTTTATACGGAAGCTTTTCATTTCAAATTCTTCACAATTGTATTCTAGGAGAATTAAAAACAATCAAGGAAATTGCAAAATAAAAGATTGGTTTTACTGAAAATACTGTTTTCCTAAACTTTCTTTCAGAACTGCAAGTGAATGAACCAAAAAGAATAATTAGTGATGTGTCCAGCAAACACTAAGAGCTTAGTTTTTAGAACATCCTTGTGAGGTGAAGGGAAATTAAATGTTTGCTCTTATTTCCACAGGAGTTGTGGCTGTGAGAAGCCAATACTGCTGGAAGTAGCATTGACAGACATCAGAGTAAGACTCTCACCTCAATCTCAGTAATCAAATTTGAAGCCTTCCAATTAAAACTTTCCTCTATCTGAGCTAGTGGAGAGCACATATTGCATTATTAGAATAAATAAATCTACAGAGTGTCATATATTTATATACAGCAAAATATACAATGTAACATAGTTACATGTTATCCATCAATGATCAAAGCTGCGGCAGTATCAGACCAATGCCGTGAACGCCACCGAAGGCAAAATGGGTCAGTGTGCGCGCTCCCTCAGGAAGGGGACGGAGAGGGGATCTTGCAGATGGGAGATGCGCATCTGCCGAAAGAGCTGATCAACGTGTCAGTGACCAACTTTCAGTCAAGTTGAAGGTCACTTGTTAGAAGCAAGTAATAACAGATTCAGAAGTAACACAAAGTAACACTGCTGAGGAAGAAAGTAATATAGGTTATTTGTTATCATGGCCGAGAGAAAGATTTCATCTAGTTCTACAACGATCGGCATCACCACAGCACACACTGGTCTGAAATGCGAATTTGAGGACAACTGAGGCAGGAAAGCTCTGGCTCATTCCAAAGAAAGCCATTCTAAAACTGTATTTCACAAGCAGCTGCCTAGAAGATGTTTATCCAAGAGTACTGCAAGAACTGCTTTGGGAAAGGCTGACCACTGCCTCGAGCCCACTTTCTTGGCAGGGTGGGGAGTACAAATAAAATATTTCTTCCTTTCTGCTTCTACTTCTGGAATGTAAAACATATAGGAATCTGGAGGTGAGGTTTTAATTGCTGATTTAGGAATAGCTGGTAATTAACTTACATTCTCTTCAGACTGCAGTTTTCTGTATGACCCGGTAACCCAGCAACAGGAAGAGTAACAATACAAAAGTGTGATAATCAAGTCCTTTTTTTGATACAGAAATTATCTTTTCAGGCTAATCATTATGTCTTATTCCACGCATTAATTGATTTCTGATACTGAAAAGGCCTGGACCAAAGAAGGAAATGTAGTCAACATTAAAGAAACAGAATAGTTGGGAACAGCTTTATACCACACCTCAACGTAGCCTGCAGCTCAGCATTCACCAACAAAATCTTGCACATGCACTGTGTGCAGGTAGGAGGATCACTGTTCCTGTTCCTATGTTTTGCCAGTGGTGGCTTACGCTCACAGAGGGGAAACACTTGCAGCTCCATTGTTCCTTCTCTAACCCAGATAACCACGACCAAGTGCCAACAAGTTTTGAATTCAAATCACACACACTAACAGAGACTTGAGGGACAAGCACGTACAACAACATTTTTCAGCACAGCTATTGAGGCTCATGGTCTAGTCCGTTAGCCTGCACGTGTCCCTCCCCTGCACGAGCATTCAGCCTTACCATCACCTCGTCCTTTGGTACACAGAGAGGTTTCCTTAGGTTGCCTCAGAAAGCGGATCTTAAAAAGCCAAATCCAGAATTCTGAGCACCACTGAAAGATTAGTGAAGACAGACCATTTTGGCATAGAAACATCTGCAAATACATTTCATATGGAGTGTGGGAGGATTTGTACAGCCCTTAGGAAGTATTTTCCGCTCTTTAATTTGAGGAGCTCTTTCTCAAGAGCTTTGCTATTAAGAGAGCCAATTCCCAGCTTTCATGTGTTATGTCTTTAACAAGATAGGCCTAATCAAGTCTTCAAACATAAGAAAGATCAAAGACTATATCTGTAATAAACCAAACGATATGTGTCCGGCATGTATTGACAAGGCTACACAGCCTCAGCTGTTCAGTTTCATTATTACTAACATTTATCATACAAAAATCTGGATGGCATACTGCAAGTTCCCTAACTTTCTAGCAAAAATACTGTCAAACAGTAATAACGCTTGACTTGACCTCAGTTTTACCTTCTTAATACCTGCAGTGATCTGCAAGCTCCAACAACACAGCAGCACTTAGAAAAAAATTAAGCCTGTCATTAGCGCACAGTAAATTTGCAGAACAATAATTTTAGGGTAAAAACTTGAACTATTCATCCACACTAGCACAACATAGAAGGGCTATACAGCTCCCTTGATGAACCCTTTCAAGTGCCGTCTGAACGTCAGTTAAGCCTGCCTCCCTCCCCTTGAGGTATGTCGCAGTTACCGGGGCCATTTTCCTGATAGGCCTGTCTAAGGTTTGAACTTAATTGAGCAGAATATTAGCTCAGCGATCTGATTTCCCCTCTGCTCTTGACTAATCAACAACGCCGCTTCCCAATTAAAGGCGCCTGCACAATCTCTTGCGTTGCCTGCCGTATACAGTCTCAATAATTTCATTCTTTCCTTTTCTTCTCGTAATTGCCCTGTCTGTGCTTGTGCAACAGTTCTGTCGACTTGCAGCACACAGAGTAGAAGCATCAATCATCAGTTTTGCTTGGTGTTAAAATAATGGTTATAATAAATCAGATTTAATAAATCAGATTTAAAAAATCCTTAATCAATTGGGTGATTAATAAAATCTGTTTATCTACTGTAAACAAGATTGTCCCTTTAAAGGAAATGAGGAAACGTCACAAAAATAAAAATAATAGATATTAAATAAAAAAAAAGAAAATCACACTTTACTATCACGATCATGTGCAAAATTTGAGTCTCCATTTGGTGCAATCGCATTTTATTTTTAAGGTCACCCTAGAAAACCTAGCTTACTTCCAGAAGTCCTTCACTGAGAATACGTCACCACCTTTCCCCCAGCATAATGCAAACCAAGACCTACTACATTTGTGTGACTAACGACACCAAGAGGACAACCTGCTTTGGGGAAGCAGGCCTTCCTTTGAAAACAGGAGGAACATGAAGAAAAATAAAACCTTTTACACCCACAACACTCGCTCTCTTGCATTACAAGAAGATACAGCGCTGAAAGCCATGCAGAGCTCAAAAGTGACTGCCGATTCCTCTAGACAACCCCAGCAGCGGGGTTTCAGTTACCCGTTACTCAGCAGTGGTTTCCACCCGCCCTCGGTATCTCACGCTGGAGAGACTCCAGAGACAGAAGTCTTGCTGACTCAGACGTGCGACTCACATTATAGTTTGCATCAAACGCTTCATTTGGGATCTGTGTTTTGTGTACCGTGGATTACAACATCAGTGTCAGACAAATAAGAAAATGCAACTGAGAAAATGCATTCAGGATAAAACCGAATATCAAATGACTCCACAGATCCAGCATTTAAAGATCTTTTGAGCCTTCACTGAAGGAAACAAACATTTCAGTATGAGGCTTACCAGTATCTCTGCATTTCAGTTGTGTGACCCTGTTCTAACTGGTCTAATGGCAACAGTCTCCCACGCTGTTTCTGAACAGTAAGACTTTTATCAGAAAAAATAACAAGGTTACTGCTTCATCCCACATAAGTACAACTCCATAACCATTTGTTAGGTCCTGCCTTAAAGCCAATTCAAGCTTTTTCTATGATGTCTCTTCAGAAGTGTCAAAGTTCTAGCAATCTAACTTTCTGCCGTTTCTTTTAACAGTGTATTCTGCCTTTTATGGCAAACTAACTGTCCACAGGTTATACGAGCCTTTGCTCCTCAAATGTACTGTATCTGCCCTGCTAATTATCTGTCAAAATCTGTATGGACTGGACAGAAACCAAACTGTCAAAGGGAACCGATCTAGTCTCTTATTTTCAAACTCCTTACTGTGTGTCTCACATCAAGACATATCTTATTCTGAGACATCACAAAATGTTGGCATGGAGGAGCACTCCAATGCAATGCCTCAGAAAGACTTGGAAAGATGTTTTTATGCTGGACAGCCACCTATTATCCAGTGAGTGAGAAAATTTCAATAGGAATTTACTGGAACAGATATACACTGTTTTCATAGATGTCCTGGTATGTCTGTACCAGTGATTATGCCATTATTTGTCTATTTGCTTTTTCTTTCACACTGCAGTTCCTTTTCAACCCTTAGTAACAAGAGTTGTCCAGAAAAGGCTCAGCCATTTCTTTTTACTTACTTATTAACAGCTCATAGAGATGACAGCTAGAAATAGAGCATAGCAGCCCTCAGTCTAGTGTAGTCGCCATTTCCACTGAGCTTACACTCCACAAGCAAGCCAGAGAACTGGGAAGGAAAAATGGAACAGTAAAATTAAGCATGTATTTTATAATGGTTTAACTAAATGGAATTTCCAACCAATGGTTTGGGGGTTTTTTTTGGCACTTATTTAGTAACAGATGACAAGAGAATCCTTCCAGCATTGTGGACTCAAGGAAGAGAGGGAGCAGAGCAAATCTGATAGTTGAAAATCCTCACACAAAATCTTTAGAACTTTTTAAACAGAGGAATCTAGCATGTCTGCTCCTTAGCCCTTCACAATGTGAGAGCAGCGTGCACTTCACAAAACAAAGCAAGCTCCAAACTCCAACTGAATTGTGTAACGGTCCTAAATGCTGTTTTGGTTTAAGAGAGGAACATCAATTAATCAATTCCTTTAGATATATAACTATAAATATTGACAAATAAATATAGATACATGAACATAAGCTAAATGAATATAACCTAAAAGAAGAATATTAAGATTAGGAGATGATGTGGTTTAATTTTCTCTTGAAGGAATCACTTTGTGCTACGCCACAAACAAGTGCATCTAAATATGTTTAACAAACAACTTAATGTAGAACCACAGCTGCCCTGGGAAGCTCAGATCATGAGGGACAGTGATAGAGCAAGTATGAAATTCAATGCTTGAAAGGACAGGGGTCACTGTGTCTGGTTTAGAACTGGAATTCTGTAGTGAAGAAGTCAGTTTTTTTGTGTTTTTTTTTTTTGTGTGTGTGTGTTTTTTTTTTTTTTTCAAGGAGGTAAAAACATAATTCGATATCTAAATGGGACTTTAAAAAATGAATGTATACCTGGCAACTTTTGAAATCAAGAAAGCTACTTCCTTATTGTATGGCAAATTAGACTCCACATTACCCACCTCACCCCCCAAGGATGCTCAAGAGTGTCCCCTGTGATAAATCATAGGGGATGAGGTCTTCCTGAGGAAGCTGGCGAACAGAGCAGACATGGGCATGAGACAGCTATGCTACAAATCCCATGGGCATCACGACGATGCTTCTAGTTTCCTGGCTCCCTCCACCAAAACATCAACATTTCTTTTTTTTTTTTTTGCTAAAGAAACTTCAGTATGACAGCCAAATATACACCATAAACTATTTTAAGCATCTCTTATTACAAAAAGCCCACCTGCTTTCCACTCCAAATGCAAACCTCACTTTTTCCTCAAGTCCAGTACAGCAACAGAGCATCAAGGATAGTCGTTAGTTTTGAACACAGACATCTTAACTGCGTAATGGCTCGCCACCTGGCTTAGAGCTTTTCTGAAGAGCAGACCAGGCCTCTTCTCTCCCTAAAGCAGGTCATTTTCAGGATCTGGCCCATTCACGCATAGCTAAGTGTTCACTCATTCTCCTGCATCATTTCGCTCTTTATTCTCACATCCTGAAAAGGCCTGAAATAGGCATTTGGCATTTCAAAATGCTTTTCTTTTTAGAAGAAACAGCAACAAATTAGACAAATATTATTTCAAGCACATAAAGATCCTCATTTTCTTTGGCTTCAGAATATTAACAATCACCTGGACTCAAGATTCATTTAAAAAGTGATGATGAGAATTTACTATAGCTCCGTAACTTGCTCTTCTTGCTAGAAGAGTTTAGAAAAACATTTTCAAAGCTTGACTGAAAAACTGGCCAGCGTATCATTGTGGTCAATTATTTGCCATGCTAGAAATGCATCAGGATAATGACACAGTGAGGGATTGTAAGGCAATATTGTTTCCCCAGAAGCCTTTGTCTAACAAGGTAATTTACGACCTGTTCTGGAATCCAGTCTTTACAAAACCATAAATTCACACTTGTACTCGACTTCAAAGGGACCATTATCGGTAAAGGTGGCAGAAGGCATCAGATTGCTGCAAGCTAGATAAACAGATAAGTGAGACTTTCATCGTTTTCTCCTCTAGGTCTGCTAACAGGACAAAGGCACCTCAAGGTGCAGCTGCTTCTTGGCATTTGGCCCTGTTATTTGCAAAGTTTGCCACTGAATGTGCTACTTCCCGTTTACAAGGTGAGGAAAGCCTTACGCACTCAGGTGCAAAAACTCACAGTGCTAGCAGAGCTTTGAAAGCTCTCGCAATGGCCTATTAATGCTTACCGAAGAGCTGACTCTTTCCTATGATTGTAATGACATGTAAAACAAAACAAAACAAACAAAAAAAAACCCCAAAGAGTCAGTGCTTTGCATCCTGCAGAAAAAGAAAAACAAACCCCTGCGGAGTTGCCAGCTTTAAGCGATGCTTTCCCCACAACTGGAAACTTCTCGGGGCTCTCGGTTGCCCTCTCTGCAGCACCGGACAAGAAGCACACGTCTTTGCATCAGCGCTGCAGAGTTTGGCTGAACCACTTCCCCAAAGGTGGGAGATCAGGGGCCTCTGGAGGGAGTGCTGCATGCAAAAAAAAGGGCAGATTTATACTCGCTGCCTTTCAAATAAAAGCCTACCAATTTTGAGACAGTCATTCTTGGCACACTGGAAATTCACAGCCCCATACATTTGAAAACAATACTCGAATAATCCCATTTTGCTGGAGCAACAAAAGGGTGGTAGGGAAAGCAGGCAGCTGTCCCAGGTGATTAACTGTTCTGGATGCCACCAATCTGCCTGATTAGCCACCCAGACAGCACGGGCTAGGCCAGTGGCTGCTGACAGAGAGCACTGCCTTAGAAGCGCTCCCTTGCTGACAGTGAAAACTCCCACCTACCCTGCCGTCTCTTCTTAATTAGTTAATGTTTGCACAATGTTATGAAGATCTAAAGAGCTGAGTGTGATCATGGGTGCCGACCAGAATGACTTCTAATTACTGTATTGGGAGTGGCCACGGCATTGCTGCAGAAAGGTGTGAGCGTACAGAACGAACGCCTTTTTTCTGGCCCAGCTCTCTAACAGCAAACAGTGCTCTCTAGGAGAGGAACAGAGATTCACCACAGAAGCTGGACAGCGCGGGCTGCAGAGGAAATGAAGCACAGCGTAAAGGGAGGGACTGAACTGAATAACGCCAACCCACAGAATATAAACTGCTCTAACCCAGGCAGAGAACTGCAGACACTCTCCTGCTGAGGGCCATTAATCTGCTCATCATGTTTTTCATTCCAGATTCATGGAGAACTGTCTTCTAATTGAAATTCAGTCCTCTCTCCGATGAGGCTGGAGACGTTGTGTTTGCTTAAGGTCTCTGCACTAAGAGAAATTCAGGCCGCTAGGTTGGTACCCCTGGCAGGCAAAAACGCCTAGCAAAAATATTGTATGTGATAAGGTTATTGATGGATCCTGACTGAAGGGCTGGATGACAGATTCAGTAAAAGCAGAGCATTTGCTAAGCTCCATGTTCTGGAAAGCAGCCCTTAATGCTGTTATTGTCCATGCTATAACTTCATCTTTTTAGTTGAAGTTATTAAGACATCAGTGGCAAAAATAGCTGGTGTCCTTTAGACATCTCTTTGGCCTGGGAGTCAAAGGAGCTTGTGCTGTCTTCATTCATGGACAAACTCTTCCTGGCACGAGATATATAGTAGAGACAACGTCCAACTGAGGCCAATTAAAGTTTTGCTAGGAACTGGATATGTAGATTTAAATCTTCTGCCAATTCTCTTTATTTCTGCAGCTGCTTCTGACATGCTGAAGAAGAAGTACTACCACTTTTGCTCGAAACGCTAGTAAGGATTGCTTAGGTTTAACTGATAGCACTCTACCCTACCAGAAAAGGTGCTGGACTTCATGAAGAGGCATCTTACCAGCTCCTGGGGAACTCCTGCTCGTCACAGTGACATTGTTCCCCAAGATAAGACGCTGTCTTTAAGGGGCCAGTTTGCTGCAAGAGCACAATGACTCTAAGGGTTGATACTGCTGTTGAACAAAGAGTATCTGAAAAATGTGCACATGCTGCAAGTTGGCAGGACCTGGTATTCCAGTCACAGCTCATCGCCAGCTAGCTCAGTCTGCAACTACTCTCCCTCAGAACTCAGTCACAAATTTCCCACTTCAGTTTTTTAAATAAAGAAAAAGCTGTTGTACTTTAAGGGAGCCAAAAAAACCCCTCTGGCATCAGAGCAAATGCAAAGTGGTGGGCAGCTGCAAATGATGTTGACTACAAATATTCCAGCAACAATTACTACTTCCCTGCATCAGAAAAAATGGTCAGCTTCAGCTTCCTTCCATGACTTCTACCTGTCCTTATCAGGAGGAAATCGCTGCTGTTATCAGCAGTATCCAAGAAGTTTTAATACTTGCTCTATAGCCAGTCTAAGCAAGACATAGTTCCTTGGCCCCTTAATCTTCAAATAATAGCAAGAATCCCTAATTCATTAATCTAGGAGCTGTTTGTTATTTATCTGCAAGGAAAAAAAAAATCAATACAAATAAAAAAACCAATGAACCCCAAACCTAGACCAGGAGCACAGCCACATCCTCAGGATAAGGCACATTCTCTCTCCTGTCTCACTGTATGCCTCGCGCTGCTCTTTCTGGAAAGACTAACTCCCCACCTGAGCCCACCCTGATGCAGTCGGACACCCCCAACACCTGAAGCAAAGGAATGCTCACAGATAACTACGAGCAGCCCTCACACTCTGCTTTGGTAATCCCACTAGAACCCCGCTCTTCCTTTTTTCCCCTCTGCTTTCTCTATCCCAGAACCCCAAGCAGCACAATAACCTGCTACTGCTAAGGCTGACTGATAAACTACCTTGTTATGTACTCCCAGTTCCTACTGCAGCAGTGCAGAACACAGACTGTAGTGCCACAAAAATTAGGTTAGCAACTCTATTTCTAGCACAAACGGATCAGTGCCAAGATAATACATATACATACATATAAATATATATGTGCACCTGTGCTGGTTTTAGTGGATGTCCTTACATCAGTTCCATCCCATCAGCTTTGCATTTTATATTTTACATCCTCCAAGTCTGAAAATGTTTATTGCTATTTGCATTTACGTTTTTAACATTGATAAAAATACTGAATATTAAAGCCAGGCAAAACAACAGAAGAATTGCATGGTTTTTTCCAAAAATTTTAAAATTAGGACATTGAGTAGTTGATTGACAAAAAGACAAGAAAGAAAATGTAATTTTAAGCAATCATTAACATTTGCAAATTTTCCTTCATTTCCTTAAAAGCCTGTAATACATGGTTCACGCTCCCAAAGATATGGCTTCACAACCCAAGGATTCTATCTTGCTATTTGATTCAGAAGAAAACTCACCAAAAAAAAATATCACAATTTATTGTTAATTTGTTAAATTATTAGATAATTAGGTTTTTCCCAGCTGGCACTGCAGTTTGGACTTCTTTAAAAATCTCTTTTAGCCCTTAAATTAAGTAAATAATTTGTCTCAGTTTAATACTAAACCACAGAACACATGTTTCTGTATCTTATCCTATTGACCCACTGACAAACACTATGTCCTTCTGAGAAGAGGACAGAAGCCTTCATTATCAGCCATTAAATGCTAAACCAAATACTTTTATTATTCCAACGATAAAAACTCCCACCTATCTCATTGGGAATAAAACTGAAGCAAAATCTTGTACTGCAGATCTCCTGTCCACCATAGTCTGCTACCATACCTTGTCACAGATGACCAGATTGCAACATCTTGTAGTTTGACGGCTGCCTTTTTATGAGCACCTTGCTCCAAAAGCCTTCCACGGTCCCCTCTTCTCACCCCACTCCCCAGAGGACTTGTAAACTCCAAGTCTTGCTCCACAGGTTTAGCCCCTGTTCCCCACATTCTATTACAATACTTCTTCTCCCAAGGCTTTTTTTCCTTTTGTGTGATTTAGAATCTGGCCTGGAATGTGATACATAAACTTAGGTCAGAGTCATTCCATCTATAGCCTTCCAACTGAAAGGTCTTGAGATTGTTTCCTGAAACAAGGGTAAAAATATTGGGAAAAATGTTGAAATAAAGGTTAAAAGTATTAAAAGCAACATATCCATGAAAACAAAACAACAAAAAAAAAGAACAACAGCTCACAAACCATTTCATGCAACACTTGGAATCAGACTGTTACGTTTACAGACACTTCAGAGATGCGAGTCAAACCTCCCGCCAGCTGTAGGACCTGCTGGGGGACCAGAGGAGCAGCCATCAACTGGCATGCCCCAAGCTAGAAAGCAGAACTATGTCGGAGGGAAAAAGAGATCACCAAAGAGCTTGACCTCTACAGTCCTGTGCAAGCCACTGGAGTAGGTCCCATCTTACCTCCTTAAATTTCCTCCCGAGGAAAGGGGAGCTGTACTAATTTTGTAGTATTTCTGCTGAAGTTTCTTTGGAATATTGGATGTGCTTGCAGATCTGTAAATACTGAGGCTAGGAGAAACTTCTGCCAAGCTCCTGCCTGGCCTCCTGCATAAAAAAGGTGAGACCACTCTACGTATCAGTCTTTCCTAAGATGTAAAATTAGCAAAGGTTTCAACATAACTACATCTCCTTCTCCAGCCACCGAATATCCAGCCGTCTTACTCATCATCCCAAACTGTGATGGTATTGTTCCTTTCATAAAGCTACTGCTCATGTTGAATTTTTTCATGCAACATCACTCCATGGATAAAAAAAGAATGCAACTGAGACCTGCATCCTGTGCTCTCGGTCTCTGAACTCTACAGGGAAAAGGAAGCGGTAGTGTTAACACTAATAAAATGACAGAGCCCTGAAAATTGAGAAATGACAGAAAAATAATACATTCTGTCAATTTGCTGTTTGTCATTTGCCAGTGGCCCAAGCTTACGTGCTCTAGCGTAAAAGGTTGGAGTTGTATATAGGTTCTGTTCTAAAGATATGAGAATTTTCTATTTATGCAAGTAAACTAAAGACATTTCATACTAGCAGATACTTCCTCTCATAAACACACATCTCAAATTCACTCCAAGTTGACATATATGGACATAGAGCACTGATGTCCAAACTGGAGACCCCAAATATATTTCCACAATATTTTCTGGGAAAAAAAAAAAAAAATAATGTTAGCAGACATTAGTTCTCCCTAACTAGTATTATTTCTCCCTATTAGACTGACATCCAGTTCCTACACTTCTCAGTGAGGCAAAACTTCTTTCACAGCAGCCAAAATTTTGCTCGAGTGAAGCTTAAATGATTAAAACCTAAGGAGAAACAACACACACTGAAGCCTCATAAGCAACATAATAGTCATCATTAACTGACAGCTTGTAGGAACTTAAATTGCCAGGGTGGCTGGACACTACTTGCCCATGCAACAGGCCAACCTCAGCTGCTTTAAAGCAAGGAGCAAGGAATCTTGCAACGGGGAGATAAGGGATAAACTACCCCTGCCGCTGAGGTCTCGTCCCATCTCCTCTCAGACGCCCACACTGGGTTGGAAAGCGCTTTGGCTAAACCCAGTGTATTTAAGGTCATTCAAGTTGACACACGTTGCCAGGCCGTTCACTCCCAGTAGCAGCAGGACAGACTCCAGGCACGCACAGTTTGCGTCCTTATGCTGCAACTCACTAATCCCTGCCTTTGAAAACTCTCCATGAATGCTCAGTCCCATGAGCCGAAGGACTCCAAACAAGCCAGTACAGCCTCTCACCCTCATACCATGCTGCACTTAGAAAGAAATTCCATAAACTATATTTTAGTCTACTCAGTGAGATCAAATGCCCTCAAATATCACTGGTCTCACAGCAAAAAAAAAAAAAAAAAAAAAAAAGGTTATTTTATTAACTAGTGAAATGTTTTGCTTTTAGTAACGTGCTTGGTATGATGCTTTTCTAAGAGATCAAAACTTTAAACTAGCCAGCAAATCCTAGAAAGGTCAATGACAGTTGAATTTGTGTGTCATATCCCAAGCCCTGTAGCCTTTGTTTTTCTTACAGAGTCACTAGTTAACCCGATGCTTTCTTTTGCTGTTCAGTATACAGTTGGTTTTTTAAAATTGATAGAGGTTCTCACCTTTACCTACAGAGAACAAAATGCATCTAATACTCTGTAGCAGTTTGCTCTGCTTTGCGTCAAAAAGATTACCATAAAAATGATTCTATGACAGACACCTCCAGAGAAGTGAAGGGGGAAACCTGTCAAACGCTTTCAAGCAGTGAACTTTTGAGCATATAAAGAGAAAAAGAAAGAAAAAAAAAGGAGAAAAAAAAAAAAAAAGGAAGCCTTACAAACTCCCAAACTGCAAGTTCTAAATGCAAACAGCCAGCATTCAAACAGCATTAGCAAGGAAAACACCAACCCTGAGCAGCGCTGTTCTCCTGAAAGGAGCGGGGAAGTTAAGTCTGATTTTCATGGTTAAAGAGAAAGAAGTCCGGCCTTCCCCCGGGAGCAGCTGTGATCTGAGCACCACCAACAGCCAGAACACCAGCATCCCCAGAACTCCCATTAACAAGCCAATGCACCACTGCTTCCCACATCTTGTCTGTTAGCTTACCGAGCGCAGGGGCTGCGCTCTGCCTGCCCGGTGCCACAAATCACCAGCTGAAACACTGCTGCCTCTTCAAAGGGGAAAGAAGAGATTGGGCCGAGGTGGGGGGGGAGGGAGGGGTGAGGGGTGGCAAGAGGGAGGAGAGATGCTTAAAGTGATTTACGACCCCCCTTCGAGAACAGGCCAGACGTGGGCAAAGTTTTTTTGCACCTGGACCATTATGAGGCAACAAGGATGATCTCTCAAGGAGCAGAAGACATTCAAATGTACAAGTCAAAGACTGGGGATGATTCAGTCTTCCCTAGGATCAGCTCGGCTTAAAGAAAAGAAAAATTCTGGGAAAAATATACGTCTCCTCTCTCTTTCAAAGAATAAAAGGGAAAGGAGATTAGAAAACAAGAGGTCTTGTGTATTCAAAGTGCTGATTCAGAACTTCTCTCTCTAAGGCACTCATGAAACATTTTAATTGTCTGACTTTGCATTCAAAAACCTTGTTTGCAACTGTTAATTGCAGGCAGCTTTGAACAAATAATTGAAATGCATGACTTGTGGGGCCTGCTTAAACAATTATAATGTGCTTTGCCACTAGGTGCTTTGTCCCATTCTCCCCTCGCCCCCCCCCTTTTTCATAATGAAAATGAGCTCGCATGATATTTAGAGCAAAGTTAAAACCTCGCTAATTTGCAGCACTGAGATCTGGGACTGTGACAGTGGCCCTACCTGTACAACTGCTTATATCAGCAAAAAATGCACTAATAGTTCACCTGAATGCAAAGAAGACCTTTTCATTTTCTGCTGAGAGCAACCCACTGGGAGATTCTTTTCTAAATACAAATCCTTCATATGTCTGTTAGTTTTGCATTTCCTAAGATTTATGGAGCTATTTTCCTGAAAATTCCCTTTGTATGATTTAAGCAAAGCCTCTCATAAATATATACAATCTTTCCACATATAGTTTGAAAAATAACTTGACTAAAACTATATCCTTTTCAGAAGGCACATATTATTTAGGCATGGTGTAGTCAAAACTGTTCTAGGCAACTTACTGTGTTCCTAAAGCTGTAATAATCTGTACTGATGATGAATTCACATTTATCCTTATCCAGAAAATAGACATCTGCTCATGCCTATTCCTAAAGTTAAAAGTGCCCTTGTGAGAAAAGTGAAATTGGTTCAGGTCAGATTATTCAACGTCTTAACCTAAAATGGTCTCCTTTCATACTGCCCCATTTTTAATCTATTGGAAAGTACCTTACCTGTTTATATCCGGACGCAGTATATGATTTTCATTTTGATGTCTGAATACACGGCATTTAATCCAGGTCTGGGAATGATTCAGGAATATTTAAAAGACTGCCTTACCTCAGACACTTGTTGGTGCTGGGTGCAGACAGGACATAAGCTCTAAACTGGTTCTTAGAATACTATTTCACTTAAGTCTGTTGAACTGTTAATGCACCAATAAGCAGTGCTGAGTAACACTTCACAACTGGGATTACATTTGCTAAAACCAGGAGCGCATGTGTTTCAAGGAGGGAGGATAGCAACTAATGAGGCACTGACTCCCTTTTAACCCAATTTTCCCACTACATTTAGATTTGCACCTGGGCACAGGCAGCTTGGACACCTGATTATCACAGCCACTCATCCTCCTTCACCTCCAGCAAACAGATCTGGAAACTCAAGGATTTAAAGTTAAGAACATCAAATCTAATTTAATGAAAAAATCAAACTGTAACTGTAAATTAAATTTAATCAAAATCTAATCTAATCAAGTTAGGCTACTAAGCGCTGTTCTAGCTGAACTCCAGAAGCTGAAAAAGCTGCAAGAATTTTAAAAAATACAGAGACGTCTAGCATCCAACCATCTGCCACTACAAGGTAAAGACCTTCTGTTGCTATTGCTCCCAGCTAACATTCTAAGAAAACAGGAAAGAAGCTTTCTCTAGGCCAGTTTTGTGTTTCTTGCTGTAGACTCCAGTGTGCAAGACGACTATTACCTTGTTTTCCCACTCACATAAAAAAAGCATGACAAGGATTCAGAATCCTGCAGGATTAGACCATTACCATTTTCACAAGTAAACTTCACAGAGACTTCAGAAACGGGAGTAAGCTAGTTTGGGCTTTTTCCCCAGTGCCACAATTCCAGTCTAAACAAATATCATCTGACATAAGGAACCCACTTTGTCTATAGCAAGCATAGGCGTAACTTCCTTCAGACAAGTAAAAAATGCGCACATATGCATTAGCAAAATTTAAGCCTAAGTTTATAAATCACCATGCAAGTTTATGGGGCCACATAACCGTTTTGTGATAATTATAATAAATGCAAGCTCTGGCAGGAGTTTAATAACTCATTCTGAAAACGCTTCCCATGTTCACTACCCATTTCATTGGCTACTCCCATCAATAACCCCACTAACATAAAAACAAGGTCAGCCAAGCAACCAAAAGAAGGAAAAAAGATGTTGAGAAGATCAAATTCGTACAAGCACACCAGAGCCTGATAATTCAGTTTCAGAGTGCAGACAATAACAAAACCAGAAAATGGCAAAACTGGAACTCATTCTCCTAATAAAATCAGTAATGGAAGGAAAACTAATGCACAGTTACTCACTCTGATTCTCCTAGTGTGCCGTGCAATATGGGCCTGTCAATGTGGCATTTCATTTGTGGTTTAATCAGCAGCACAGGGCACACTATGAACAAAGTGACAATCGTGCCCCTCCCCGGTAAGCACTGTAACGGCATCATTGCCATCACAAACTCATCCTTCACCAGCATGGGATCTGGATACCTGAGCTCTCTCTCAATGCACAGCCGCTTCTCAGAGCCAGCTATACGAACGTGCAACTCTGCAGCAAGTCACGAGATACATTTTCATAAAATTTTGCCATTAGTTGCCAGGCAAAGAACAGTCACTATTAAATTCAGACTTCTACTGTAATGCAGACTGCATCAGTCAGTGAAAGCTGTCACTCAGAAAGACACGAAGATTTAACAAACACTTCAGGAGAGAATCCAGGTGTGAGTTCCTGGATGGGTAAGTCTATCGAGACAAATGCAGTTAATGCTAGCTGAGGTCTCATCTCCATCTACTCAATAAAGGAGTCTTTCTGCATTTACCGTCTGTATTTTAATACAGCGCATTCAGATTGTGTTTTCGCATGGACAAACTAAAACGGGAATTCCTCTGTCTCAAGACAGCTGGACAGCCACACATACCAAGGCATAGCTTAGAAAGTGCACTTCCATGGTAGGAGAAAAACTCGCCAAATAAAGGATTACATTACAGAGCTGTGACAGAAAACTACGGAGTGGAAGTATTTTGTGAGAAGCGGCATAGAAATAATTTGTACTCTCAGACTCCCTTACAAGGTCAGTCCCTGACCCCGTGAATCCAGCTCACTTGAGGGAATTCCTGCTGACACCCTGAGCCGCCCATGCAGAAAGCAGAGACCGTACAGTTGCACGAACAGACAAGGAATTTTTTCACTGACGAAAAGCATTGTTTAAATGTTAAGCTGGCTAAATATATTAAGGTGAAAATGTAAAAAGATTTACCATATGAATTGCTTGCTACAGACCCAAATTTTGAAAATTTTTAGCGGACAATTTCCCATGAAATGACTGCAATTCCACACAGGTAATGTACTCTCACGGCTATGTCCGTGCATGCCGCCTTGAGCATCTGAGCCTCCTGTATCCTTGTTACCTCTTCCAACCATTGACAAAGCACTTCGTTGCCGAAGTTCAAAAGCGTAAAATGTGAAAGAGGGGACCACACCTGGCTAGACTCTGCTAGCTTCATTTATGAAGAAAAAAAAAAAGAAACAAAGAAAATCTGAGGGGGAGGGAGAAGAAAGAAAGGGACAGAGTTCTATCCCCCCAGCTGCTCAGTCATGCAAAGTCCCTGGCTGAACTCAGAAGATGGGAGCAGCAGAGTTAAGCAAGCAGTTCCGGGAGCAGCAGAGCTCGGCCAAAAATTAATGTCTCTCAAGATTTGAGCATCCCTCTGAATTCTCTGCTGTCTAATAATATTTGGAACTTACTCCAAATTCTTACTTGGAGTTTGGAGCTTACTGACTAGTCCCTTAGTGACAGCATTATAAGAGTTTGTTTCCTGTTTTCAAAAAGCTTACAGGACTTCAGTTTCTCCAGGAACACTTCAGGTTTGATGGCCATTGACCCACAGATTCAAAATTTACAAGGGAAGATTAATACACTGACAGAAGAGGAGAGTGTGACATGTATTCACAGACTAAAAAAATGCCTGTTTCCTTAGGAAACCAAACTAAAAGAAGAAAGGACAGCAAATCAGAAGTTATGCTGAAAGAGCTTTCTTCTCCAGTCAGCATTCATCGTCTGTCCATATTCTGCAGACTTGATTATTGATGCAATTCAGTATTAGTATCTCAGTGTAAATCTCATTTGTCACAAATGCAACAACCTCCCCATCACTATCAGTAAAGCTTTTCTAGCAGGTGGTAGGTTGGGCCACCACTGCATTAAAAAGTTTGTTCAGTAGGATTAGCCTGAGTAGGTTCAACATACAGAAAAGTACATTGTTATTCCACTAGAATAAAACCACCACTGCATTAATTTCAGGAAACCTGAACTCTAGTTAGAATGAGACTCAAGAGCCTTCTTTTTAATACGTAAGGTGCACATCAACAATACTTTTCTGTGCAAATGAATCTTTTGTGCTTTATCTAGTATTCCAGTTACCTAGTAGCCAAATTAGTTCCTCTGAGAAATATCTGAAATCTTGCAAAAGCTTGTAATTACAAATGAAAAAAAGAAATATTTTTATGGCACTGATGAAACATTGATCTAAAATAAATACAAAGTATTTGAAGATTTTTAGGTCACCTAATATCTGAGAACAAGAAATAATAAAAAACTTGCTTTATGTTAAGAATTTAAACTAAGTTCTCTTCCAAGTGAAATTTTGCATGCCACACGAAAGAAATTTTAGAGGGTGAAAGAAGAAATAGGCATCTTTACATTAGAGCAAGATGATGTTTCAAACAAGACCTTTTCAGGAAGTAAAGTGCAGTGAGCTCAGCCTGAGAATTGTATTGCTGAAGAGCGAATTAATGACATGTCTCCAAACCACAAGAAAAATTCATATCTTGATTTGGATTTGGGCATGTAGCGGGATACAATACATTTATGCCAAAGTAGATTTCTAAAACAATTTTATGTATGCAGCTGAAGAAAAAAACACCATACCTTGCAAAATTACATTATCAGAGCAGAAAAGTGGCATGATAAGTGCAAGCAGAAAGCAAGCAATGGTCAGCTGGCTGGCCTAATTGCCGGCTTTCTGTGCCATTCATGCACGCTATGATTGTTTCAAAACGGCATGAATTGACAGTGCTCTTTTAAATTTCTCAAAAAAAGATAGGTTTGGAATGAAAATGCCAACAGTTATTACAGCTCAGGTGCCTGAAGCAACAGAATTATTGCTGAGGTGTTTAAGTGGCATGTGATTTTCTGTTTTATTTTCATAAAGAAGTATGATTTTTGAAGTAACTGCTGCAATTGATGTGCAAATTTTGACACATTTTGTACGACAAGTGACTAGCCCAGTGGTACATGTGCAGATCAATAATAGCACATCTCAGTTACCTGACTGCTGGGTGTTTGGAAGGAGAAGGAAAAGGTTTGCAATCATGCCCAGCAGCAAAATGATTCCCAGAGGCTTTTGCTGTCTACATTATTGAGCACCTGAACTGGTTTTGTGGAACAAACTCAGATAGCATTGGCAATCCCCTAGTGTGAAAGGTTTGGGTGCATAAAAGCAGAAGTCAGAAATATATGGCTTCACTGATTTTAAAACACTCACAGATGACCTAATAGTTTCCATATTCCAATAGGACATGGTTTTCAGTTTAATTTAATAGGCAACCCTAAGTATATCAAGAAAGTGGCTTTAGTTCCACTAAAATTCTCTGGAGATGAGAAGACACTCACCTCAAACTGATTTTTTTTCAACAACTCAGCTACTTCAAAACAAAGGAACAGCTACCTCACGCCTCCTTGGACTTACTAGGAAACAAAGTACTGAAAAAATATATTACCAGCAAAAGCAATAAGATACACTAGTCTTTTGACATATAGTGCAAATGGCAAACAGTTCCTGTTTCTAGAGAAGCCTTCTAGAACCCTGGAAGACCAAAGAATGCTTGCTACCTTGCATTGCAGATTTTCTACTTTCTTCTTCATGGGTGTCTTCTCCTGAAAGGCCAGAGAGAATGTAGAAATTTTCAAAAGAATTCTTAACCTCAAGCATTCTGTTTTGGTTTTGTATGTATTTTTCCTCTACAAAGAGAAGGAGGTAAAAATCTGCAGAGATTGCAATGGGCTTCGTATGTAAAATGCCGTGCAATTTCCTCTGCTAACACTTTTTAAACACAGAAATTTACTGATACATCTTGGCATGCCTCTGTGACAAGCATCTGAATGACCAGTGCAAAGCAGTTACAAAATAAGACCATATCTAGTCTGATTTTTTTTTTTTCACAGAAGTGTTCTCTAACAAAAAATAAATTTAATAAAAATTGAAGCATTTTAAATAAATGTTAATTTCAACAAGATATTTTATGAAGCCAAATCATAATTACATTACCAGAATGAGAAAGGCTCTATCTGTGAAAATATCTCGGCAGAATAAAAGATTTCTCTTTTACTTAATCATTTACTGCGATTTCATTTCAGTCAGAAGAGGAAGAAAAGAGGAGAATTGGGTCAGCTGGTGAAGAAGGCTTGAATATGAGTCTCTGATTTTCTGGGAACTGCTGGCAAATGGCTGGATAAGTCAAGAGTCGCACAATTACCTGGTGCTCTACTCAAGGCTATGGTACGGAAGGAATAAGAGGAGCCCACCTACTTTTGACTGCAGCAATACAGTGTTTATTCACTTTTTAGAGATAATGAACACAAGCGCAGCCAGATTACTCCTTTTTCATTTACCACCATACCTCTGAAACAGCACAGGATGGACAGAGTTGAGCTGAAGGGCAACAGGAGGAACTTAAATGTAAAAAGTCACAATTTATTTGTCCTTAACTAGAGTTCTATCCTACCTAGAAGCAGCACTGTAAATTCTCTTACTTTCCACTCAATAAAGTGCTTTGTAGAAGGGTTTTATAACATCACCTTCTAAGCCTGTTCATCTTTGTGGCTCCTCTCTCTTCAGCCTTTCTAGCACAACCTTTCCATATAAATTCGTTAGGAAACAATTTATACTATTACCATCATTAAGTCTCTCTGTACCATTGTAAATATGCACAAAGGTTTACAAAACTGGTAAGGCAACTTCCTGCCCCAAGGGCCTGTGTTAGTTATTAAAGCCTTTATACTTATTGGACTATTATACTTTAATGTAGATTTTTTAAAAATTAATTATTAAGAAAGATCAAAGTGAAACAAAGAGGACCAAATTATCAATAAACATCTACTTATAGATCCTAAATATGAATAAAAGACCTTTTTTTTTTACAGTAGTGTCCAAGACCCCTTTAGTTTTCAAGGAATATCTAGAGCGTTATAACTGAACTAAAGGTAATAATTTACTGATATCTGAGTTCACAGCACCTGGAGCAAAATGTACAGTGCAATACAGCAAAAACAAAGAGTTTCAAACTATCCACACAGAGAACTGGCATTCTGTCATCTCAGCACTAAAAAGAAAGAAAAAGGGTTTCTCAAATTTACTGTAATGAAAAGCCCCTCTTTACCTCCCCTGCGGTTCTGCAGCTCCTTGTATGCGGGCAGGACTCTGGGCCAGCACATGAAAAACAGCAGGCTGGCACACCCCTCATGCTAGCTCCTTGTTCTTTTCAGTTTACTATTTCATTTACAAACAAAGTCATGACAGTTGATGTGACAGCCTTGAAAACACGAGCCAAGAGCAGAAGACAGTAAGATCTGCCAGCACCTGGCAAAGCCTAATGCCCGGCTCTGAGAGGAGTGGCTGTACAGACTGTTTTTAAGGGTGCTATCTATCAATGCCAACTTCGTTAAATATTTCATTGACCATGAAAACACGGAAGACAAAGAGGAAGAGTCACATCAGAGAAAATTCCACAGGAGAGCTAGAGCAAATGCCATCATGCTGTGAACGTGCAAGTTAACTCACTTGCCTGGTACGTACATGAGCGGAGTTAATCTCGTGGGAGAAAGATAAGGAGGAAGTCTTGAGATAGGATAGACAGAGAGAATGAAACTGGGGTAAAAGGAGCCAAGGAGGTGGTAAGACGGGACAGGAACAGACTGGAGAAGTTAGAAAGGAGGCAGCAATTCACATGATGCAGGCAAAAGAAACTACTAGAGGTCCCACCATTTCACAGCCCTCACATGGAATCAAAAGATTCCTCAAACGTTACCACTCCTCTGCTTTGCACTGCTTTGGCAACGGTGCCCCTCACTCACCTGCCACAGAGAGAGACAGTTTACTACTGCCATCAGCTGCAGTGATAATGTAGTTAGTGGAGTCCTGGATGATGCATTTAACATGACAAGCAGGTTCCAGATTGACCAGGGGTGAAGTAGGCTTAAAGAATTTCTGTTATCTCCAAATGCCATCAAAGAAAAAGTAGAAAAATCAGAGATGACATGACATATTAGAAAGATGCGACATATAAAAATGGTGCTGGTGAAAAGTTTCAGCCTTACAAAACCAAGCCTTCAGAGGTTGTTTAGCACTGGGATAAAGACTGCCTGTAAAGAACCTGTTTAATTCCTCCTAAGCATAACTATTTGATTTTTTTTTTTTTAAACTATATGACCTATATTTCTCTTCCTTAAAAACATCTGGGTTGTGCTTTGAGAGTCTTCTTGTCCAGTAGACTAGCTATAGAAGTTGAAACTTCATTTCTTGATGAAGTTGGAAAACATTTAAGAAAGGAGTATTGAAAAAAAAAAAACCAAACAAATTAACAATTATTGATTAATGAATCTGAATTTGTTTTGGAAAATTGGATTTTATTCCAAACCACCACTGAGGTCCCTAGCAAAGTAATTTTAAATCAAACTTTGAAGAGATCCTTTTTCATATCACATCCTTCACTTCTAGATTCATTATTTGAGATCTCAAAGTCTTATTTGCTGAAATCTTAATTTGTACCCAAAATCAAGGGGAGATGTGTCTGAATGCAAACATAGTATTTGATGTTAAAGAGGATAAAAAATAAGGTGTTTGCATCTTGAATTGTGCATGCAAACTTAGAGATTACTTTTTAACACTCTGTACCTCTACTAGTAATCTTTGTAATGGGGATAATCCTATTTATTCACTTCATGAAGGTGAAAGCAATTTCCTTAATGTTTGAAAAACTGAATAGCCCCCTGGGTAAATTAGTCATTCGCTCTTCAAAGCAAAGTTTGAAAAGCATGTACTAAATAAGTGTGTCATGTCTGAATAAGGAAAATAAGCTACTAAAATGCAAACATCATACCTTCTCAGCCCTGTAAATGGCCAAGATCTTGTGGAAAAATAAATACTATCATAATGCTAACACAAAGCTAGTGCTACCTCCGTAAAGGTAAGGAAAGTCAGTGTTCGGGGTTTGACTCCGCAAGCTTAGTCATGGGCTTTTGATGCAGCTTCCTGTGTGTAAGTAGATCCATATAGATCAAAAGCCTACACTTTGCTAACCACAGTTCTACCAATTTTCCTCCTGCATTTTCAGAAATAGCTTAGAAAAGAGAGTAATGTCTTGTGAGACAGGACAAGATCATCTGGTTTGTCAAAGCTCTTTCTTCCACGTCTGTTTAGTACAATTTCCCGTTTGGTCAGCATCCTTTAAACCCTTCCTCTGTGTGTGTCCATTAAATGCTGTGGTATCTCAACCTCATTTAAACCACCTACTTACTTGTCTTTGCCTCTTAACTCCTCCCTAGCATTTACTACTCTGCATTATACAGTTCTTCCTCAATCCACTGCGTATATTTAATGTTATCCTTTCTAGCACTCTTAACTCTGAACTTTTATTCAACAGGAGCACTACCGCACCCTTCCTCATACTGCATGGCTGTCAGCTCTAGCCAAAGTCCTGCCACTTATTTAAAGGTTACTGGTTTGCTTAGTTTTCTTTCTGGGATACAAGAGAGCCATAAAATGAACCAGGGAGAAATTTAAATTAGTAAGAGACTATTTCTCCTTATTACCTCATCAAGTTTATGATAAAGATAGCAGAACCCTTAGCTTCCATCTCTCATACCAACAGGCACCCACAACAGCAACAATCACAACACACAGGGTGGGAACGCAGGTTATATTCCATCTCTAACTGTTCCCTGTAAACAACCAGCTTTCCTCCCAAGAACATGAGTTTTCCCCAATTATTGCCTGGCAGGTTGAACCTCTGATATCATCACAGAATCACTCAGATTCAAAAGATCAGAGTCCAGCTGTAAACCTAACACCACTAAACCATGTCCCCAAGTGCCACATCTACACATCTTTTAAATAACGCCAGGGTTGGTGACTCAACCACTTCCTTGGGCAGCCCATTCCAATAATAGGCTTGATAACCCTTTCAGTGAAGAAATATTTCCTAATATGCAATGTAAACCTCCTGTCCTGGTTTGATGTAGGGTGGGAGGGGGCTAGAGTACTAAATGGGACAGGAACAGACTAATTTGGTAGGTCAAAAGGTAACAACGATTTCCAAGTTATGTATTTGTATGACCACCACGTATGGATTCCCAAGCACACTTGTAAATAGACACCTCCACTTCACTTCTTTATAATCTACAGGGAGGACAGAGAGCAGCCGCAGTGCTAGCGGCGTACAACGAGACTGCGATGGTTTGTATGTACCAATGCCCAGAAGGCAATAGCACAGCTGCAGCTGGGCTCACTGGTGTCAGACATCT
The DNA here is from genome assembly GCF_036417535.1 of Chlamydotis macqueenii. NCBI lineage: Eukaryota > Metazoa > Chordata > Aves > Otidiformes > Otididae > Chlamydotis > Chlamydotis macqueenii. The sequence continues at coordinate 19,980,597 of NC_141567.1, read as the reverse complement.
CCCTGTTTATACCTTCAGAGCCAGGAGGAATGAGCTGGATCTAGTGACTGTGGCAATCATGACACATGATATCGGAGAAATAATAAATTCTGCAACAAATGTTGACATAAAAATCAACGGTCTCACTGAAAGTGACCATGAATCCTCCTGCAGATTTCAGCAAGCTTTGGACCAGGCTCTACTAGAGCAACCCCCACGCTCTGACTCTGGTGACCAGTTTCAAGGCTCCTGCCCTTCATTTTATCAGTTGCGTTTTTCTCAGGCTCAGGACCTCAACAGCAAAAGCCAAGGTCCCCATCTGAGACACTCTGCTTTCCCAGACACACGAGATGTGACTGATTTATTATGATAAGCAAAATACAAGACTCAAGTTATAATAGTCACACTTACTACTATGTAAGCCATTTCATTTAAAAATGAGCATGAAACTAAGTTTAGACAAGAACAGCTTTCGTATCGGAAGACAAATATCACTGGTATAATAATAATGTAAAATTAAAATATTAGAATCAGCTAACTTAGAAGATAGATAGCAAAATGAATAATATATGCAAGGTACAATCCAGAGTTCTGTTTTATGCATACAAGGGGAATAATTAACTGATCTGGAAACATGCAAATGAGGGCTTAAAAGCATTTTCAAAACAGCACATCCAATTTCAGTTACACATGCAGAAGTTGCTACATTATAATAATTAGATTTTTTTCACAAAAGATTTATTTATTTTGAATAGGAGTATTAAATATTATACTAATTACTAGTTATTTTACTTTGTACCCAGGGAAAAGGAATGAATATTCATTAATTCCTCAAGCTACCAAACCCCAGCAGACCAGACAGATTCCAGCATAGCTACTGATAAGTACGGAAAATGTTTGGTACAAAATCAGGCTCATTCCACAAATCATAGCTCTGTCTTTTTCACAAGTTAAATGCTCTACAAGAAGCAACAGAACAACAAATAAAACCAGAATACATCAGTGTTTTTCCTTTTAATTTTTAAGTGTCTTTTTGTACAATGCCCTTGGGAAGGCTTTTTATTAGTATTATTTTGGGAATATTATATCCGTTTTGCTGTGGTAGCAAAGGTAAAACTCAACATTTTCTGGAGATAAATAATAATCAAAACATCTTCCGTTTGTTCGCCCGTTCATTACTTTTTTATAATGTAAGAAGCTCTACTGGCTTCCTATCATCATCATAGTGACTACGGGAAGGACGCTTGTCCATCAGATACAAACTGGCACATAATAATAATAATAATAACATACTTCTCAGCAGCATGTCAGGTCGACTGTCTAGCTTAAAGACAAGAAACCTATTCAGATTCCATGCTTTATTTTTATTGGTTAAATGAAGACCAAAACTTTTCAGTGACGAATAACCTGGGGATTCATAACTTTTGGAATGCCCAAGTGGAGATACCGTACAGGGGCTTTATTTTTCAGAGTCTGGCCATATGGTCATATCAGGACAACGGTTGTCCAACTCAAGCTCTGGAAGTTACTTTAAAAGTAATGGGTTACCCACTTGGCAAACGGCTGAGTGTCCTGGTCTCGGCTGGGACAGGGTTAATTTTCTTCATAGTAGCTGGTACAGTGCTGTGTTTCGATTTAGTCTATAATAATGTTGGTAGCACACGGATGTTTTAGGTGTTGCTACATAGTGCTTACACTAAGTCATGGATTTTCCAGATTCTCATGCCCTGTCAGTGATAAAGCTGAAGGTGCACAGTAAGCTGGGAGAGGGCACAGCCAGGACAGCTGACCCAAACTGGCCAGAGAGATGTTCCACACCGCATGACATCATGTTCAGCAAATAAACTGGGGGGAGTTGGCTGAGGGGCAGTGATGCATCACTTGTTTTATTGGGTTTCTTTCTATCTCTTTTTCTTGTTTTCATTATAATTTTTATTATTATTATATTTTACTTTACTTTAGTCATTAAACTATTCTTACCTCAACCCACCTATTTCCTTGCTTTTACCCTTCCGATTCTCTCCCTTATCCTATCAGGGAGGGGGAGGGTGAGCAAGCGGCTGTGTGGTCGCTATCTGCCGACCAGGGTTAAAACACAACACTGAGTAAGACAAAGGGAATCAACCAGTGACCAGAATCAGAGCAACCACCAAGCTCAGTCACTGCAGAGCCTGCTGCCTGCTGTCAGGCAGCGTTTGGACTCGCTCCACGTGTGCATGGATAATCCTTTCCAGGCTCCTCTAAAGACCAGCCATGCCCACCAACGATCTTTAGAATGGTTGAAGACAGAGCGAAACCGTCTGCTTGTAAGTTAATTTGATATTTCGTATGTTGGAATGCCCATTTGTGTAGTTTCATTCAAATCTAGAATAGTTGCAGACTGACTAAATTTATTTCTCAAATTAGACCTAAAACTTACTGGAATTAGGTTGACTCTCTTGACAGTGTCTTGAAGGAAGTTATGAATTCTGCATGAGTTTGGATGCTTTCTCTTACTCTAACAGTAACTATTTCACTCTTCATTCTAAATTGTCTTTATTTTACAGTGTTAGATGATTTCTAATAAGCATTGTTCAGAATCGAATCACATGACATAATAGCCAACCCTTTTTTAAAAATTAAAACGTTACTGTTTATTAAAACATCATTGCAAAAAAATCCCTCCAAAATTCATGAACTGCCTTCCACATATTTATAAAGAAGTCAAAATTTTAAAAGAAGATTAAAAATACCTTAAGATACTCTTACTTTGACTGAAATTTAACTATTTACACTTTGCATTTCACATGTAGACGCTCTCAAGGAAGATTACAATCTCTTATTTGGACACTCAAATTGATATAAATGGACAACAAAATATCCCCTGTTCTTTATACACAGGATTTATATCTGATCTGATCTAGTGATTCAGATGCAAGATTACCACAGCTTTGGAGAGTGTTTGATAACACCTCAGACTGCTCTCCTGCTATTTTACACTGTAATTACAAGGGGGGAAGCAGTCTGAGTGTCTTTAAGAGAGAATATAATTTAGGTTATTGTAAAATGAAAGAATCAACAGGACATTTGTGCTGCTCCAAAAAGTGTTTTAGGTACATTCATTAAACACTCTTCAAAGCTGCATAGCTGGGAACTGAATATGCCTATTTTGAGCCTAGAACGGGACTAAATCTTACCGCAATGAGAGAATGAGGAGGTTTTCTGTTTGACTTGCCTGAACTAACATCCAGAAACATAAACGCATGACATTTCAGGTATCAATCTCACATTTCACATGCAGTTACCAATATATTCGAACCAACTCTACTTCAGAGCTAAACATGGAAGCCCACAATGTAGTGTCTAAAAGTGAATCAGGGCCTGATTACAGATGTGCAACTGATGCCAAATTCTTTACATCTTGGCATTACATCCTGAATGGCTAACACTAATTCAGGGCATATGCCCTGTTCCTAAACTTTTAAATGAATGCTAAAGTTCTTTCCTGAACAAGAGGATGTGTGAAGAATTGTAAAATGGAGTTAACCACCTATTTCAATTAGGCTTTTTTTTTTTTTTTTTTAACTTTCCTTGTTCTTTTATACTCATGAGATCGATTTATGGTGTGCCATGATTGGTAGAAGACAATACTATAACATAAAATGCATCATTAATATTTTAAAAACCTGTATGATACATCTGTGTGGATAAATAACATAAAAGAAACCAATTAAAACTAAGTCACTGAAGTATAAGTAATATTTGAAAAATTATCATTCCGCAAGCTAGTGAAATAAACTAATAATTAAGGTATTTACCATTAGTCTAAAACAGTGCAGCCAGGATTGGGTTAAAGGAGCTGTGTGCACGTGAGGTGGGACACATTGGTCACAATTACCCTTTACTAATTTGAGATAGTACTATAAAAGACGCACAGAAATATTTCAAAGAAAATGTTATTATATTAAATGTTACCTTTTTCTGCTACTCAAGTAATTAATTATTTAAACTGTTACGAGAGACAGTCTCTAGATTCACACCCTTGTAATGACTGGGAGGATATTTAAAATTCATCACAGTACATTAAACTTCCACTGATTAGTTAGCATCACTGCAAAATAAATAAATAGCCAATTTGCTTTGATCTGCAGAAATTCTGATAAAATCAGCAAAACACCAATTAAAATGTGAAATATATCACCTACTGTCATTATTCTCCTGGAACTAAGACATAGAGAAGAAACTGATTCAATGTTTATTTTCACATCAGCTGTGTCTTTAAACCGTAAATCATCACAGCTTTTGCTTGCATCCCTTTCCCACAACCCCAGAATTAATTCTGTAGATGGTTTCCTGTGGACTGCAGCATCCTAGAACAGAGCATCCTATCATAAACAGAATAATAAGGTCTGGCTGCACTTTATGAACTCCTGTTGGGAGGGGCAGGGGGGAGTAGCAACTCACTCAGAAATACGTAGACAGAGATTAAACTTAACACGTGGGATTTTTTCCTGAAACTTTGTTCTTTGGAAGCAGGTGGAAGAGAATGAAATGAGTAAGTAGAGGTGCTATATTTACAGTTCTATACATTTCTTGTTTATCGAGTTCCTCAGCTTTGAGGCCCTGAGCCTGCAGATAACCACATAGCTGCCTGTAAATTGGCTAGAACGCTTCGAAGACATAGAAGGTAAGATCTCAGTAACTGGCCTGCAATTTTTAGCAACCCTAACTTTCATGAAATAAGATGATTTTATATGAACTAACAATTTTTATACCTACACTAGCTACTGACAATGCCAGTGCTTCTAACTTTAATATATAATCTTCAGCCGGAGTGATTGCTAAGTATCCAATTAAAACAATCTGGGTAAATCATTTGGGCTCCTGGCTGTTTGAGCTGAACGCAGGCTGAAGTTTTTGAGCATGGCTATGCATTGATTTGAAATACTGCATACTTCCTATCACCTTACAAGTCTTGACAGCTCTCGGAAAAGAGAATGTCCTAGTTCTGGCTAGGGTAGAGTTAATTTTCACCTGAGCTGGGAGACGAGCTGGAGGTCACAGCTAAGAGTTTACTAATTAGCCAACACTGGGAAAGTATACCCAAATTAGCCAAAGGGCTGTTCAATACCATGTGACTTCACGCTCAGTATATAAAGCGGGGACAGGGCTGATGGGCAGGTTTGGCTGCCTGGGAGGCAGCTGCCCAGCAGGATCCACTGTGAGCTACCATACTGTAAACTAAGTGCTTAAGTATATTCTGGTCTCGGTTGGTTTGGTTTTTTTTCCCCTCTCTGTTTTCTCTGTTCTGTTAAACTGGTTTTATCCCAACCCAAAGTTTTGCCTTTCTTTCCTGATTCTCCTCCCCATCCCACTGGGGGTATAGTGAGGTGAGGAGAGAGCAACTACATGGTATTTTAGCTGCCAAGTCAGGGTAAATCACAAGAGAGAACCACAGCATGTATGCTACATACCAGTTGCCCATAGTGGAGCACGACCAACACGAAAGAAAAAACCATGGCCTACTAGAGATAAAAGTGATTAGTGTTTATTCTCTCTCTCTGGGAGGTCATTTTGGTCAGATATCCTCTGGGTGAGCCAGTCTCCACATTGAAGTTTCTTTCTTTACACATGCCAATTTCTTTGTGGTTTATTTGCCTTTTTAAACTCTAAATTGGGAATTTTTCATAGTACCTGGAATGGAAACTAAGCAAAGAGTTTAGTAGTTGATCCACTGTCACCACTCAGCCTCTTACTGACTACTACAGCTGGCACTCGTTTAGAGATGAATCATGGACTTGCAACCACAGGAAGACACAGTTCTGGAATAAAATACCAGCTAAGAAGGAATCAGAAAGCTCAGTCACAAACACATACTTCTCTTGGAGTAGAGTTCTTGTGAGAGATTAACTCTGAGCGCCCTTGCAAAACAGGATTCCTATATCAGCGGGGATTCAATGGCGGGAAATCAATGAACTGGCACACAAGAGAGGGGAAAAAAAACAACCAAAACTATCATGGGTATAAAGAAGTCAACATAAAGACAAGAAGAGCTGGTGTGGCAGCTTAAGAGATATGAAGAGAGAAAAGTCAGAGCTTATGTGAAAATGCAAAAGAAGGCAGAGTGCACAGCACCTTGAAGAAAAATACATAACTAACCTTGGAGTCAATGAAGGAATTCAACAGTAAAGACCTGTCAGTTACAGGGTACAGTTCTTGGAACAGCCTTAGAAGGTAATTTCTCTTTTCTCAGCTCTTATTATCCTTCCCATGCTGACAAAATTTGCTCAGATGGCCCAGCAGCAAAGAAAACCCACCACAAAACTTCCCAAGATGTGAGCACGACATAGCTTCCCAAGATGTGAGCACGAAGACTTTGGCCCAAGGCTTGCTTTCTCTCACTACCTGTGGCATCACAGTGGCAGGCAAAAAAGTGAGCAAGCTGGCTAAGCTGATGGCTAAACATAGCACAGGTACATACTGCCCTGCCCCAGTCAGTAGCAGGTTGTGCTGAGCCTCTTAAGAAGATCGTTAATTTTGCTCTCATGAAAAAGCAATAGATGCCATAGTAGTTCTTTAATTGGTATTTTGATTTCTACTGAAGGATCATAGTCTAAGAATAGATAGCCTGGATTCATGCTGTAAAAGCCAGCGGCTGACGAGAATTGATAGGAATCAACTAGATTTTTTTCTTTCATTTTTTGAAGTGGCAAGGAGAGTAGGATTTATTTGCGTAAATGCTTATTATCCAACACATCGTTATGTCTGAACTAATTCTTCGTGATGGCCCAGGTCTATTTGAACATAGAGAAGTGCACAAGAATGCCAAAAAAGGGAAACATTAATATATTAATCTGTTTTTCTAGCTGCCAGTCTTCATGCTTGGTTTCAGGTCACCATAAGGCAGGGAAAGCGCAGTCATGGGATACAGATCATGCACTCTAAAATGCACACACATCCGGGAGTCCTACCACCAGAACAAACATAGCTTTGAGTCACATGCAACTACTTATTAATAGGTTTTGCGTACAGTCAGGAAAAGCTGGGAAAGATTACATGTTTTCTGCCATGTGCTTTTTCTGTGTCCAGCATCTATAAACCTCAAGATATAAACAGGCATATTATTTCTGTTACCAGTCCATGCCAGTAAGAAATTTTTTAAGTGATGATGTTAAAAACAAGGAAAGAACTCAGTGGTTAGTCTCAACAATCAGGAAAAAATAATGTTTTATAAGGAGAAGACAAAATTTCATGCCAGATCCACAAAGCAGGTAACAAAAATTTACAGAACGTAAGGAGCTGGCCTTACAGCTCTTACGGTGCCTGCATATACGGTGTGCAAAAACGACATGAAAGCTAACGGTTCTGGGTGATCAAGAAGTTCTCACAGCCTGCGGATCCCTGCTTCTCTGAGAAAGTGCCATTTTAAGATAACAAAAGCATGGAAGATGCAGCACAAATTCTCAGTTACCATAAAGTCCCTGGGTTTAAGTCAGCTCTTTTACACTGTTTCCACACAGAACTTGTGATTTATGAATTTGCATTCTATGATGTTCATTGTTGATGAAACCTACGTCTTTCAAAGCATTTTTCTTGACTACAGCAGTGTTTTCCAATACACAGGAAAAACAGGTACTCAGAATGAAACGTTACTCTAAAGTTCAGTAATTTGGATGGAAAAATTACGGATACGCTGGTAATCGCAAATGGTCTGAAGTTTGAATGATTTTTCCACGCCAGTTAAATATATTGAGAAGTAGATTCAAATAATTTAAAAGTGCTGGAAATAAGCAGTATTTGGAATTAATGGAAGCCATATATCCACCCTGTTGCATTCATTATTTTTGAATTATAGTTCACACAGATTAAGAAATGCAGTGAAGTTAAAATGAAGCAATTTTGTTGCTAAATATTGTCATTTAGATTAAAATATATGTGTCTGTTGAATCCAAAAGCCAAACACTACTACCACTGCTTTTATTATTTGTAAAATCTAAAATAAACTGCCAACAAGCACTGAGCAAAAACTGGGAAAACGTTTCAAAAGAGAGAATAAACACCCCAGTTATCCCCATCTCCCTGAGTAACTAGAAAGAAAGTCTAGTTTCAAGACAGTCATCAAGAAAGTAATGTTATATTAATTGCACATTTCTAAATAGTTTAACAAGGGATCTACACATTATACATGCTCTAATACATGGCTGAGAGTCCAGAAGGCTAAAAGGTTGCTCATAACCCTCTCTTACCCATCACTTACAGGCTAACACCCTTTATTTCAAATGCGGAACCTTTACCACATCGGTAACACACTAAATAATTTAAAGCCTTTTATAAACTATTTTTAAGTGAATATGACTGATTGGAACTAACAATTAAAGGAAGAAGGGAAATTCTTGTCCTACGAAGAGTTTCACAGGAGCTGGCCTATGCAAATACACAGGTCTACAAACCCAAATATTGTTCTTCCAAATCCTGAAACATGCATGGATTTCTGATTATTTCAAATTGGACCCCTTGCCTGGGGAAAAGTTTATTTGAAGCACACTACCGGGCAATGTTACATCTGTCCTTTAAGGATATTTGGCAAAATGTTGAATGGTAGCAACCTTTGCTCACTGACCATAGAATAAAGGGTGCTTCCACACTGGAGTGAAGAAATCCTTATTTTTAAATACAGTACCACCAATCAACATGCAAATGAACACTCATGGCTGAATTTTTAATTATATTAAATATCCCATTGGTTTCCTTTGAGGCACAGTTTCATCCCAGCAACTCAGGACAGATGGCAAAGTTTTACTGTGACTAAATTTCCATTTAAAGATCTTCAGTGCATTTTTAAAGGCAAACATATAAAGTGCATTTTAAATTTATTTTCCTTCACTCTTGTGCAGAAATGTCACCAACCAGGTCTTACCACATTTCTATGGTTCCATATAGACTTCATCAACACTTTTTCTTTTTTTCATTCAATTCAAAGACTTATATTGTATTTCAATTTTAAACAAATCAACCAAGGCAAATACTTCTATGGAGGGGAGGCCTATCTCCTAAATGATGTTGCCAAATGAGTCACCATTACTAGCATTTTTCTATACTCTTTTTATGCTGTCCTACTTTGGCATAATCAGCAGCAGAAGGAACATGAAAATACTTTAGAACACCATGTCTGCTTCACCGCTTTGATGCAAAAAAATGAGTATGAAATTCCAGAAACATCTTGAGAACGCCCATTCCAAGGACCTCACCAGTGGCACAACATGAAACAACACCTGAAGAGTTCAGTTATGGGGAAACTGAGGCGCTTACCTGGCTCAAGACTTCTGAGCTGCAGGTAACTGCTGCCTTGTAACTGCAGTATTTTCCATTAATTGCCATTCGTCGTTCTCCTCACAGCAGCTCCAAAACCAATATGCTGTTAGCTACCTAGAAAAGGAAAAAGAAAGCAAAACTAAACTAAAATGGATTTGAAAGAAAGAGAGAGAAAGAAAAGAAAACGAGAAAAATCACCTCTGCTTTTACAAGTTAGAAGAATTTGATAAAGCATTTATAAAGAAGTGATTTTCAATAAGTACACACTCAGAACACTATGAAATCTTTAAAGGGTATATGACCTAACAAGTCAGGGAAACAAGTTTTCTTTTTACGCTACTTGGTTATCCTGTTTATTTCCTAATAGTTCTACATCCATAAAAGGCCAAAGGACTCTGACCTTGGCAAGTTAACTAAGCAAGAAAAGGCAATCATGTGTGCAAGGTTGTCACCTACACTACAAATTATGATAAAATATATCTCAGCATTGGAAAAAATAGCTGTATGTCTTCAGTGACATCCACTGTAGTACATTTAAGGATTTGAATAGGACAGCAATTTATTTTGCACTAAAATGTTTTATGGTTATCATAAAGCATTATGTCTTCAGAGACTGAAAGGTGATGTTTTTATGGACTGTTGCTTCTTGTTGCATTATCTTCACAGATCAAAAATTATTCCTCTCCCCCCCCCCCCACCCCCCAAGTGCCCCCCTATTGCCTCACTAATAAAAGATGCCATACAATGGCTCAGTCGGATAAAAAGGAAACTGTTAAACAAAGTGTACAAGCAACATATTTCTAACACAGAAGAGTTTCACAATGAATGATTATCCAACTAATTAGTGAAATAAATAATAATAATTGCCTGTCCCTCCTCATTAGACTCTTAGAAAGAAAATGGAGCCCCAAAGCAGAGTTCTAGCTTTTGATTTGAAAAATTGGACCTTGGTAATTTCATTATCACTTTGCCCAAAAGCCACAATGACAGGGTAGAAAAACACATCAGGCAGACAGATTGAATGATAAGCAAGATGTTCCGTTTTTAGCTTAAGAATAGTTCTGAGGTAGCAGTCGACTAATCTGATGTGGTTAGTTTGCTCCTGATTTACCCCTTCTGGAGAGCCTGAACTACCAGTGAGGATCAGGTGGAACAAATATACATATGTGCTCTTGACACGTTAATCTGATGGATTTCAGGCTTATCTAAGTCTACGTAAATTGTAGATAGTGTATAAATTGATTGTGATTGAGTATTAATATATCAAAGCCCCTTCCCCTTCATCACACGTTCAGCCTTTGACTGATATCACGCTTCCACATGGCTGACAGTGGTCCATGCTTCTGTCACCATTGCACTGTTCTCTTGTAGGCCGCTTTTTTCCAACATTCCTTAAAATTCCACATTTTACACAGAAATAGAATGCCTGCCAAAGCCAGAACATCTAAACACATTACTGGATGCTGAAGGAATTTCACTGGCTTCTAATGAGGCAGCGAATTAGCCTTAAGGGGTCTAGTTTCAATCTGACGCATGCATTAAACGGAGTTACGCACGTCACATAACTAATCAATTTATCTAGGCATTAATATAGCTGTCATCACTGTGGTTCCCAAGCACTTCAAAACAAGCCCACAGAGGCCTTCGAGGATCATCACAGAGAACAGGCCCACGAGAACCATGATATTACACTTTTTCTCTCGCTTACCCTACAAACACTAGCAACATCTTTGCGGCTCTTGGACATTGTTGTCCAATACCAGAGATATTAAAAAAATATCAAGATACCCTACATAGCCCAAAAGGGATGAGAGTGAAATATGGATAGGCTTTGAAGAACAAACACGGAGTTTTTGTTTACTTGTTCTAACATTAGTCCTTGCCATAATCCCAGTGTGATCTATACAAAGTGTCCTGTACTTGTCCAAAGATGCATTCACAGAAGAAAAAAGGAGTCTCCCAGTTTTTCACTGAACTGCACTTACATGGAGTCTCAAAATTCAAACGTCAGTGACTTAATCTGTTTACCTTCTGTTCACCTCCACAGTCCCCCTAGCTAATCCCTTTCTGGTACTTTTTCTTTTCTCCTCATCTGGCTGAGTACTGGCTCCAACTCCTCCTACCATGTTCCCCACCCTTACAAGTCAGAGCCAGAGCTTCTCTTGCCCTCTGCAAATATCACATCAGCTTGGACAAATCTAGAGAGGCTTAATTTTTCACAAATTACCCTGAAAAGCTAGTTCATTGCTTTATATTAATTCCAACATTTCCCTTTCAACAAAGCAAAGTTACATTCAGGCTCCACATATGAGGAATTTTTACCTGTTTGACATAAACCACTTGTTAAGAGTAATGAAATTAAAACAGTGAGAACAACTAGGTGGAATCCCAGCAGTGGCTTACTTCAGCTCAGCATGCACCTGCTCTTCACCAGCAGGAGTGCAGCTGAAACACACCTGGTAATGCACTTGACATAGAATCATTAGGGTCAGAAAAGACCTCTAAGATCATCACGTCCAACCATCAACCCAACCCCACCATGCCTATTAAACCATGTCCTGAAGCATCATGTCTACACGTTCTTTGAATGCTTCCAGGGATGGCGACTCCACCACTTCCCTGGGCAGCCTCTTCCAGTGCCTGACCACTCTTTCAGTAAAGCAATTCTTCCTAATATCCACTCTAAACCTCCCCTGATGAAACTTGAGGCCGTTTCCTCTCATCCTATCACTTGTTACCTGGGAGAAGAGACCAACACGTGCCTCACTACACCCTCCTTTCAGGCAGTTGTAGAGAGCGATAAGGTCTCCCCTCAGCCTCTTCTTCAAACTAAACAACCCCAGCTGCCTCAGACGCTCCTCACACTTGTGCTCCAGACCCCTCACCAGCTTTGTTGCCCTTCTCTGGACTCGCTCCAGCACCTCAATGTCCTCCTTGTACTGAGGGGCCCAAACTGCACACAGTACTCGAGGTGCAGCCTCACCAGTGCCCAGTACAGGGGCGATTACTGCCCTGTTCCTGCTGGCCACACTGTTCCTGATGCCAGCCAGGACGCTGTTGGCCTTCTTGGCCACCTGGGCACACCGCTGGCTCATGTTCAGTTGGTTGTCAACAAACACACCCAGGTCCCTTTCCACCAGGCAGCTTTCCAGCCGCTCTTCCAAGCATTGCATGGGATTGTTGTGACCCAAGTGCAGGACCTGGCCTTGTTAAACCTCATACAGTTCACCTCACCACTATCCAAAATATTCATTCCTGTTTGTTATTTTAATAATCACATTACTTTTATCTCCCTGTTCCAAGATAATTTAGTGCTAGCAGGATTAACCATATCATCATAAGTGCCACAGAAAACTAATACATGCTATTTCAATTTTTAGAAATTTGGATTCCTCTTCATATAGAGCACACAATATGGGCTAGCACAGTTTATATAGCTGAAGTGAATGGCTTTCATAAAATATCTTGAGTCTGAGAGCTGTTAATTTTTGCAGTCCTTCCTTTCCTTGATGCCATGTTCATTCAAAAGCTGATCCTTTGAAATATTCCTATCCTGACCAAAAGCGTATCTGGAGGGTCTTGGTGAATATGTAAGTGTTTAATATGCTTTTATGTTTAACGAAGTTCTACATCTTTCAAAGATCCCATCCGACAAAAGTTTCCTCCAAATTAATGCTTTCTTATTGATCTAACAGATTTAGGAATACTGAATTAAAACAAACAAACAAAAAAGATATAGACACAAAACCCACAAGGGAAAAAAAAAAACAAAAAAACAACCGAACAAACAACACACAACCCAAAAACCAACCACAGAAAAAGGGGAAAAAAAAAAAAACACAACCAACCAAAACAAACCCCCACAAAAAGCCCCAACCCCACAAAACCCCTGAATATAAAAGACTCAAACTGCTGCATTACATCGTACTATCCTACTATGGAGACATTTCAAGCTGAAATCCTCAATAAGTTCAGATGTTTGCAAAGAACCAAGAGCAACAGCCAAGCTGCATGTAAGCAGTCCTATGTGTCCCATGTAATTTGTGTGCAACAAGAACAGGGAGAAAAAGTAAAAAGAAAAAAAAAAAATCAGTATGTTACTCTATTCCTACCATCCTGCAATGCCCGCGTAAGTCCTCATTAACTTCAGTGGCAATATATTGCCTTGTCAAGAAGGAAAGGAGGAGAAAGCTCCTCACAAATAGAGTGCAAAGGAGATGCTGGAAGAAGCTGGAATCAGAAAACATAAGAACAGAACATTCGGAGCTTCTAAGTGGCCTGCTTGGCCCAATCAACAGGATGCATCCATAATTTAAACAGTTCAAAACCAGAGCTTGTAGCAGCCAGCGCTAGGTCCTTCTCCACAGCAAGAAGAGCTTAGCTCAATTCAGATTACACTCCGGGAGTTAGAGATGTGATAACTGTCGTATGTTCCTCAGCTATCTGTCACGCAGTGATGGGTCTCTATTTATTGCACCACACTTTGTCACCATCCACATATTGTTAGCACTCAACATAACGTGAGATTGCGTCCACACGTCTCTACACAAAGATAAAACTGTCAAAATAAAAACTTTTTGTAATGCTACTCTATTAGAGGGTAAGCCAAAGCTCATTAAAATCAACGAAAGTCATCTTCTCTGCAACAGGAGACACTTCCTCTCTAAATAATGTACAAAAAAAAACATCACAAAAAGACAGAGATCATAAGTAGAAAACACTGTGTCAAGGCAATCATAACCTATCCAAAAATGGACAAGCCAGGTTCATTTTTAAGCACAGTTTTGAATGAAAGTTATACTGCACACAAGCATCTATTTTTCAATATCAGTTGTAATCACACCTCTAAAATTAAAAGTGAAAAAACCAAAACATGTATCAGCTTTTTTAGTTTGGGAGAAGGGTAGCTATTTTGTCTGCATCTTAAATGGAAGAAAAGCAGACCCTCCTCCCTGAAACACTAACCATTTCCAAAGATCTCATTAAAAGGTTTCTCTGTTTTCACTTATTATTATGTAGTGACTACAGAACACCTATAAATCTGATCGAATTAGATTTTCAGGCCTTTATTCCAGATAGTTTCTTCTCCCTGTGTGGACTTTCTCAGGAAATGAGATTTAATGAGTCAAAGTCCTTACTGATAATCACAGGAGAGCTCATTAACTTTCTGTCAGATTTGTACCTACTATCTGCCCTCAATATGCTTGTGACTTACCGGAGCTAAATATGACACTTCAGAGAAAGCAGACATACTCAGATGAAGCAATACAGTGGATTTGAAATACTACAGAGATAAATATTTCTCCTTAATTTATTTTGAGAACTTAAAGGGAAAAAAATCAACACACCTTCTCTCCTTTCTTAACCTTTTTTCTCTATTGTGATGGCATTGCTGACAGCAAGACACAGAGTATTGCAGAAAATTAAGAATGACATTTGAAGACTCCTCACAGATACAGTAGCAGAGAACTAGTCTAAACAGTCCATAATACAAGGCTCTGGGGACTGGGACACATTTCTTTTCTAGCGTATAAATTTGTGGTTTATCACAATACTGAAAAACTTTCAGGGTATCTGTGTCAGATTAAGGCATGAGGCAGGGCAGGCGAACCTGCTTTTTGACCTGCCCCTCCCACATTCACAGCTCTCCATCTCCATTTCAAATATTTCTAACTGGGCTCCCACCTCTCGGCACATCACCTGCACAGCCCAGTGCCTCCTGGTTCTGCCTGAAGGGCACAGCTCTGAGCTGGTCTGTGCAAAGGAACTCCTAAGTTCCATGGCTGCAGCCCCGGGAGAGATGCTTCTGCCTTCCACACAATGCACTGCAGAACAGCAGCGTTCATCCGATAGATTGTGAGAAATGAATGGCATTCATCTTTTCCCACCTACATTTCAGATTTCCTAGAAGGAAAGGAGAAGTGAAATTGTGGTTCTTGTTTCTGTCGTTCAGCTTGACAGGACAGAGTTTCTTACCGAGGACACATTACAAGGTGCTGGTCTCAGCCTACTCTTTGCAAGTAGTCACTTTTTTTAGTTAGGGTTTGCTTTTATCTCTCTCTGTAGCTTTCATATAACATTATTTTTTTTAGTTGAAAGGAGGATCAACCTGCCCTCTCACAATTTGCTTTCACAACATACCCCCTTTCCAAACATGTCTTAAGGACAGTCCAATAAGCAGGCACCAAACCCAGGAAGGTATTTTACCAGACTGTACTATGTAAGTACTCACCTTTTCCAGGAAATCATCCGTACAAGAAAAAAATAAATAAATAAATAAAAGAATGACTTTCTCAAGCAATTCACTGTGGTCCCAGTCCCCAAGTCAACAAGCACTCTTCTCAGCTTAGTAGGTAATAATATTTGGTTTTGGCTCTCTCCTCTCACCCATCCTCAGCATGGCTGTTCCTGGTCTTCCATCTATCGTCTCTCCCCCATTGTGTTCCTCACATTTCATACAGAGACAGCAGTGGCTGCAAAGGGTCTCAACAGGCTGGCAGGAGGAGGAGGTTGTGTTGGGACATACACAGTTGGCAGTGCAAGGGGAGTTTTACATTTCCTGTTTCCAGGGCTCAGCAGAACTGCCGCAAGTCCCCCCTCTTAGAATTTTGCCAATCTCTGCATATGACTATGTTAACAAAATTTATACAAATCATGGAACAATTTAAAGATGTGTGTTTTTTAAATGTATTGCTAAGTCTGTAGAGGTAAAGAAATGACGGCACCAAAGTAACACCAGCAACAAATGTGACTACAACGTCCTAGTGTGTTTATTTTAGCACCATTAACAACACCCCAGATCAAGCCAAATTATATTCCATCAGACAGAATGAAAATTTTTTGCTACTTATTTTCCAAACAATTTTAATGACCTGCTTATTCTCTATAAAGAGGGTTCTTAAAAAGCAGAAACTTTCAGCGAATAACTGCTTAAAGAAATATCAGAGGCCAGTGAGAAAAAGACAAAGGAATGTGATCAAATATTTGATCCTGCTCCTTTTTAATCTGTTCAGATTCGTTCAGATCTATCTTTTAATTTCACACTTGCACACTTCAGCGCATGTTCTCTTTGTACCCACAGCACTCACATGAGCACATCCTCTTAATTTTCCATATGGGAAATAGGTGCATAAGTGGTATTTCTGCTGCACCAGAAAGAAAAGTCAAATATGCAGCACCAGCTACTGGGTCAGAGATTAGCCCTTGCCCATGTTAGGCTTTCGCACAGCTTCCATTCCAGTAATATCTGAGCACTTCCATTACCATAATATTTGGTAGTTGTTTTCACAACCTTCCCAAGGTAGAAAGTATGTTTGTTTTCTTGCAGAAGCAAGACGGAGCAATCTTCCCATGTTCACAAGGAGGTTCATAAAGGAAAAGGTGACCTGAGTCTTTTGTGTCCCACGGTAGCAAACTTTATCAGGGAACCAACCCTTCAAAGTGACCAGGTCATTTGAATGTAAATGCGACTAGCCAGCTCTCCAACTAGGAAAATGAGTGAAAGTAAAGTGCTGAAATAAGCCTCTTTTATGCCTTAGAATTCATGGTGCTCTGCACTAATTCTCATTTCTCTCCAGCTTGAATAAACTTTTGATAAAAGTATAAATGATAATGTGATATACACCCATCTTTGACTTTCCAAAGGGAACTTCCTAGGTCACAATGTAGATTGATGATCAGAGCAGGTGAGTGAAACCAAGAATTGCAAATTCTGTCGCTGCCTCAGGTCATAGCTCTGAGCCAGCCAATTCACCTGTTTCATACTTTCCGTCACAATAAATGCAGAGGGGGAAACAACTTGTAAGAGACTGGGATCATCCAGTGCAAACTTAAATAAGCTGTAAGAGCTCTGTGTTTTAAAGGGGTAACTTAGCTATTTATTGCCAGCTCAGTAGGTTTCATGGACTAGTAGTTGTTTTGCACATCTGTTCTTTCCTGTACCCAGGATCTCTCACCTCCTCAGGATCTTCATGTTGAGATGGTTTTTTTTCTCATTAAAGGGCCTTTCCCTTGGGGCCAGCAGGGCCACTAGAGCTGCAGGGTCTCTGGCACAGCACTTCCAGGTGACCAGGGAGCAGAGGGTCAGCTGTGCATAGCAACAGGTTACATTGACATCAGACGTTCAGGAAGATCCTGGACTCTTTTTCTAACAGTCCAGTTGCACATTTACCTATTTTTTATCTATCGTTTTCACAGATAAAACAGAATCGGGCAGCTTTTATGCCATTATATAAGCTGTTTTTCACAGGAAGTTAATGGTTTTAGTCTGAGACACTGCAAGTCAGGATTGCAGGTGTAATTCCAGCTCAGTATGACTTCAGGGTTCCAGTGCCAGTCATTAATCACTTGAGCTGCACTTTCTGGGTTTATGATTTTGATAAAATCCCTTCATTTGAATTATGGCCTTGTACTCAACACTAGGGTATCTATTATTCGATATATAATTTTTAAGTACAAAGAGAAACAGCACAGAAAAATTAGAATGTATGACTCAAAAGTCGTCCTCTTACAGCATAGGCAAACAGAATGCTCTTGACTTTAACCTATGGGTTCCACTTCATATGTGGTGTATTTTTCATACATCATGGGTTTTTATAAATTTGCTGTATAAAGCACCAGGGCTACATTGCCAGCAAAATATAAGGAAAACAAATATGTCAGGGTAATGATGCCAGGACAATTCCTTATTGAAAAAAAGCAGTTTATTAATACCTTATTGCTACAAGCTAGATCTTATTATCATCTTGGGTCATTTAGAATCTTATTAGGTATTCTGATGGTGGATGAATAATCCTGTGATAAATTCTTCGCCATGTCCTTCACAGTTGTCATAGCAGGATCATAAACAGCATTTATAACAATCTAGCCTGGAGGAAAAGGCTTACAATGGTCTGTTTAACATGCAGGAAATATTCAGATCGGCCGTGTCTGGTTAGATTCGAGACCCACAGGAGAGATACCAAAGTTAAATGTAGCATGGGTTTCTCTGAAGATTAGCTTTAAAAAAAGGCTTTGGGTCAGGGACACAGGGACCAGTGGCAGTGATATGGCCACAAGCAGCCTTCTTTCAGCAAAGCCAACTTGAATAAAAATGGTAGCTGCAAGTTACTTTCGTACCGGAAAACCATGGTTACTTAAGGCTCTACTTACAAAGCATGGTTGAAATTATTTGCAGTTGAATGGCTTGGAGCTCAATCATCTACTTCAGTGATTATTATATGAAAAAAATAGCACATGCACTCACATAGTGAAAAATATGCAGGTTTTTACAGAGCTACAGGATAACTTGCCTACACTCTGCAACTTCTTGAACTCTTGCAAGCTCAAAACTGAGTTCTTTAGAACTACTACAAAAGTAACACAGTAAATTGTAGAAAAAAAAATATTGAAATTTACATTGCTTTGAGTGGGTATTAAAAAAAAATCACATGTAGTCTATGCATATAAACATAAACACCGCCCTATCACTGAACACTACAAATTACTTACACCAGAACTTTTCAGAACAGAAGTTATTTTTAAATATTAACGGTGGTATAAACCAAAGCTCAGCCAAAACTAGTCATGCAGGACCTGTCAGGTACATTTTCAAGAAAGTGATAATAGAAATGGGTGGCTTACTGGAAGGGATTGTGGTGACAGATTTGAGAACAGCTACACACATACACAAATGCTTTCTCCACAGTAGGTGATGTTGCTCTCTTGACACAAGCAACTAAGACTATGGAAAGTGGACAGCAAAATTTGCTTCTCTTAGAAAAAGATAAACCGCCTCTTCCACTTGAATTTTAAATACACTTAAAAGAATGAGTTCTGTAGCTCTTGTCCCTAAAAAAGAGCTTGACTGTTGGAAAGCTAGCATAAACATTCACAGCTGAGAAATGTAGAAATTGCATTCCAGGACATTCACTGCGCAGTCATTTGAACATCTCCCATTAGAAAAACACCATCACATCCTGGGACTTGTGTGCAGCTGCAACTACCACCTACAAGAACCAATTTCGCAGACATCTGTGTGTGCACCCAATCTTACTACTATCTTGCTGTAATACTTCCAAGGACAGTATATACGGCAGTTAAGTTAAATGGGTGCAGATCACAGTCACCACGTGAAGAGTAACCTACCGTCAGTTGCTCAGAATTTGTTCCCAACTTCAAAAACAAGTCAATAATTCTAAAGCTGAAAGTACATCTCAAAAAAGAAACCCTAAGCTGATCAGATGAACCCTGAGAGGGGAAGGGGGCTAAGCTCATCAAATAAGTTGTTATGTAGAACAAACAGTTCTCAAACAGCTCATTTTTTTTCCATCGCCTGTATTATCCTGCTTTCCTTCAAGTTTGTTAGCTGACTGCAGATTCTTTGAGAGGTGTAGCTGTACCTTCACAGGTAGATTTTAGCACTTTGGGGAAGTACCAGGAGAAATAAATAGCACTGTAATCACAGAGACAAAAAAAAAAGAAAAAAAAAAAAAAAAAAAAAAAAAAAGGAAAAAAAGCTTTGAATTAAGCAGTTAAATGAACAGCTAGGAGCCTGCAGGAAAACATATTATACAAAAGCTGTAGGGCTTGAGGTACTACATAAGTTTCAGGCACACTTTTTTTCCCTTGTGACTAACATTAGACTTTCCTAGGTTGTTCTTAGCACAAATCTAGTTGGATTGATTGAAAACGCACTTGTAGCGCTTGGGCTGCCAAAGTAGCACAATGTACATGTTACAATCACACTGCAATCACAACAGCATCTCAGATTTTCACATCTCTAAACCAACAGTAGGTAGGATATGGAATTATACCACTAGCTAAACAGAAGCATCATGGCTTTTTTTTTTTTCTTTTTTTTTTAATATTAAAATTCAGTCTTTGCTCCTTCTTAAAAAGCCATGCTTTCTATTGAGGAGTAAAGATTTCAATATTACATTATTTTTTTTTCAATGTGAGATTTACTTTTATAATCTTCCTTGTCAATTGAAAAAGCACCTTAAGTATACTATCACAGTGAACAGAACTTTTAAAATTATTTACTTTCTTTCTAAAAAAAAAAAAAAAAAAACAAAAAAAAAAAACCACCACCAAATCTTTCTATCTCTGTTTTGA
Organism: Chlamydotis macqueenii; assembly: GCF_036417535.1. Lineage (NCBI taxonomy): Eukaryota > Metazoa > Chordata > Aves > Otidiformes > Otididae > Chlamydotis > Chlamydotis macqueenii. Next base: position 19,960,233 of record NC_141567.1, on the reverse strand, counting down.
TTACTGTACAGCTGTAAAAAGTAGTACCACATGCAAAGATGATTCCTACTTCAGACGCACAGATCAACACTCAACCAGATTGAAAGAGCAGCAAAGTAAAATGACTGAAAGTCTTTGGAAGTCTAAAACTGTTAGTTTCACTCTATAAATGCACAAAATCCCTCCAAGGCAGGTCTCTTGATATAGTCACCTAAGTATATTAAATTTAAAGAAAAATCTCTGATATTAATACATTTCAAATTCTAGATATTCATAGGAGTTCGTCTTGCACTAAAAACTGAACCGTGACAAAAATATTTGACTCACAAGTTAAATTTCCCTTTGCCTTCAAACTTAAGAGGTAAAATATACTAATCTTAAAATAAGATTGCCTCTCTGCCTTCCCAGCATATCTACACAGCTGCTTTGGACTAAAACAAAATCTCAGCAGCAGTATGCAGTAATTTTTCTTCCCCCTCACCTGCTCATGTAAAATCTCTTTTCCTGCTGAAATCAGCAGCACTTCTGTCTCTGATCTGGCCTCATCTGAATCATACCAATCAATTTCCTATCAGTTTCATTGCTAGTATGAGAGCACACGTGGCCCAGCAAGACCATCACCGCTTGATTTCATAACATTTTTACAGTGCTAGGCAATATATGTTTCATACCCAATGAAACGGTCTAGTTTCCACAGGTATTATCCAAACTAGCAACTGGCACTACTTGACAAACTTTATAATTAGCTCTTCAATTGGCATGATCTAGCTCCACTAGGCTGCTTTTAACACTAAACTAATGTGAACTTATTTTTAAAAATGCACATTAAATACACATTAATATATTCAAAATTTTTACCCATTGTCCAGCATTTTCGTTCAGCTTGCAAGGCCCACAAACAAAAGCGTTCAAAGAGTTTTCACAAACAGTTTTCTACAAATCTGTCTGGGGAGGTGAATTTCTGTTCAGCAGCTTGCTCATAGCTTTTGGAAGGGCTAGTGGTAAAGAGTACAGATAACCCATTGGCAAAGGCAAGATACGACTCAGTGTGAGCCTGTTCACACAGAACAGAGCTTGTTTTAGTTCACTGCCACAGATTCACAACTCTCAACTGAGTTACAGCAGTCTGCTCTCAGGTAGGGTAATAACTATGACACAAGCGCCTTCCCTCTAACCTGCTAACTCAGCTCAAACCCAGCTCCCCAGAGTATCTAGCAAACTGCTGCAAGGCTCAGCAGAAATCATAGGAACAAAGTTTTTTCATGATCAGGCACCATCAACTCCTAGCTCAGAGGTTAAATGCCATATCAGAAATTCTGTGACTTTGGGAAGTTATTTTTCAATTGGTACCTGTACCAAAGTCTTTAACAGCAACACCACAGAAAGAAATTAACATTCACCTCAACACAAAGGATGCTCCTCTTTTGTATACCGAAGTAGCATGTATTCCTGAATACCAGAAAGGAATCAAAATACACTTGCCAAGAGTGCTGGCTAAACTGTGAGCCCAGCAGCTAAGGGCTTCATTTCCTTTCCAGATGCTAAGGAGAAGGAGGGTGGGTTAGCGGCTCAGGGAAGAGAAGTTGAGTCGAGCTGGCCCACAGCTGATGGTACCAGTCCAAAGGGGACTGGGCTCCCTACTATGGCTGCAGGCCAGGCATTACCTGCAGTTGGTTAAGCTCAGCCAGCTGTGCCTGCCTTGCTGCAATCATAGCTCCAGGTGCATTGAGTAGACTCAGCATTTTTACAGATACAAGCCTGACACTGGTTCCTGAGCAACTACAAGTCAGATTATACCTCTAGTGAGCAAAATGCCTTAGAATTATCACTCAGATGTGAAAAATCTGCAGCACACCAACAGATAAAGTGATGACTGGATCAAATCAGGTCAGCCGTTCAGCAATACAAGCACCAAGTACCAAGAATACATGCAACACAAGTTTCTACAGATGTACTGCACCTCCAAGATTGCACTTCCGTTTAACTTTGCTACTGACCCAGAATGTCTATGTGGGAGCAGTCTGTAACAGTGAATAATATTCTACGTAGACACTGTACCAGCTCCCAGGTAATTCAAGTGACAGATAAAGTGTGCAAGATTGGCTCCTGGATCATGCAGAGCAAAACACAGAAATATGGTAAAGATTACTGAAGGAAGAACAGATTGCCTGTAATTCCAAAGAGAAGATATTTGCAAAATTCCCCTTCTGTATCCCAAATACGTTGCATTTGGTTCTGTATTATCATCTTAAGTCTTAGTTAAACTCCCCCTTCCCACTCGCTCCCCTGCAAACAGAAGTATTAGTTAACAGGTTTCCTAGGAGCCAGCTTGGCACTCTCAGTGAAACATCTCTTTAATTTTCCACACACACTGAGATTCATTTACAAAACCATTTCCATTGAGAATGTTTGATGTACACTACAAATCAAAGTGTGCCCATACACATATTTCCCACTGTAAACCAGCAAGGTGCCCAAACGGTAGCCATGCTCTTCTGCACCTTACTGGGTATCTGTGAATACCTAAACCAGTTGTCCTTTGGTATCAGAGCCACTCAGCTGTGAATAAGTAAATGCTTCTGGTGTACAAACCGCTGATTAGATCAATTGCCTTTGCAATTCCCCATGAGTGAATGATATATGCATTCACTAACTGATTGTCTTAACTGTTGCCAATTAAAGCTTAAATGTCTAATTAACAACAAATAGACAGAGTTCTCCACTGTTAACTTTGGAGGACTATGACCAATAACTCTACCTGTACAACACAATGAGATGAAGAGAGGGAGAAAGTGGAAATAAGATGAGTTTAGAAATGTCTGGATAGCATTAATGTATACACATACATGTGTGTGTGTGTGTGTGTATATGTACACATACATAGCATGAGTTTAAATCCTCCTGGCTTGTTTCTCAATATATATTTTCTCCTAGAATATACCAGCATTGTTTTCTACGGCTTTCTGCTTGATTTCTATTGGTTTCTACTAGAAAATACAGTCACTTTTGAATATAAAGTAACTGTAAAATAAAACACTTCTATGCACAGTCATTTTTGCTATAATAATAATCTAACATATTCATGGTCCTAGTATGTAAGTGTTTGGAAGCATCCTTGTAAGCAAATAATGTATGGCTCAGATTATATTTCTCCTTTAAAAAGAATATATTATGCCTCTTACAATAAATGAGATGGAGAAAAAGCAGAATGACAAACTCTACAATGCAAACTCAGTGGATTCATTCCAAGTCTGAACAGTTCATCATTACAGATTATGATTGGCTTCAGATTCAGATTGGCTTCAGAGCCAGTAGCTAAATACGCTGATAAATACCTTGATCACAAACAGCAACATTATTCTTCACCATTCAAAGCAATTTTCACTTCTTGAGCAGGATTAGACTACACAACTACCCAGAGCTATACAAATAAAGGCAATTTGGTGCTACCTAAAACAGAAATCTGCTGAGGAAGACATTTGAAACTGGCAATAGATGCAGGCACTGCAAATAATTTTTCTGCATAGACGGATGACGCACCAGAGACCAGCTCTTATAATAAAAACTACAATAGCAGATGTCAGTGAAATAATATTTAGCAATGACATGGACATTCTACAAAAGTCAATGAGAAAAAAAAACCCATCTCTTTGGGTACGTGTGTATGCTGTTAATCATAATTAAGGCAAGTGTGACAGTTTCTTGGCAACAGACACTCAGTTCCCTTCCCTGACGAACAACTCCTGCAGGAATACTCTCTCTTTCATTACATCAAGCCTGCAGTTCTTTACACTAATATCCTCCACTCGGAACACTCCAAGTCACAGGGAAACTTTTGTTTTGTCAATTGCTTTTTGCTGGATAATCACACGATGACCTCCACAAAAGAAAGGAGCAAGTTTCTCATTAGTAAAGTAAAAAGAGCTTTAAAAGCCAGTAATATAAACAAGCACATGTACTATTGTAGACAGCGGCAGAAGAGTGGGGACAAGAGAGAGATTCACAGCATCCAAGTTAGGGACCTAATGCTATCCATACCCTCAAAGATTCGGAGCACCGCATGGAATGCATGACTACCCTAAAGCAGCAAGTAAATGACAATCCTCTGAATACATATTTTTACTTGCATAATACAGTACGTATAACCCCTAACAATAAGCACCTATATAAAAATATTTCCAATAAAGCAATTTATAGATATACTTTCTATTGACCTTTCAGTAATTAGGGGATTTTCCATTCTTCAACAATGACAAAAAAAATAATGATTTGGAGGGAAGCAAGCATTTTCAGATAATTTTTTTTTCTTTAAAAAACCTTTTTTCATGGCAAGGTTTTGGCCAGCTGCAAGTTTTTAATTCCAAGCAAGTCACATGTTACCATGATTCATTAATTTTTTGCATGAAAGGAAAAAATGGTTGATTAAAGAATACTGAACCATTTAAAAAATACACTATAAATGCATGTATTAGCTAAGAGTTGCAAAGAAATACGCTTATGATTCTAAAATCATAAAAGAAGGCACAAATACCACAGAGAGCAAAGAAATCCCTTACAGAATGTATAATTACATTACTGATAATTATATCTCAGTAACGAGGAAATTACAGTAGAACACCAGCAAAGCTTCTCACAATAAACTGCACAAGTTTATGGAACAATCTCTTCAGGGAAGTGTGTGGAAACACCCTACGTCATCTGAAGGGCATAAAGCACAGGAGACAAACCGTATTCACAATATGCTGTGAGGACAACACTGAGCTGTAAGAGAGATGGACTGGTCTTTTCCATTTCTAACTGCTATGCCATGAGCCTAGGAGAGGAGTTTAAAATCACCACCTCTGCTGTCTTCAGATTTTGTTGTCTATTCCTAGCTGTATCTCATGTTAGTGAGATCCCACAGGGTTTAGCAATTAGCATGAGGAAAGCAGTATGATAATCAGAAGAAATTAATGGTTTAAAAACATAATCTTACACTTCCCCGGAGACTTGTTCCATGCAACTGGATTCTCAAGAAAAAAAAAGAACAGGTAATTGATTCTTATTAAGAGAATGATCTGCCACAAAATGCTATCCATGTGAAAGAGATGTTAATTTTAAAGTGCTCTCAGAGTCAGTGTGAACCTAGTCTTCAACTAGCTTTCTAAGGAAGAGAAACTAGCTCCATGCCACCCTTCTCTTTTGCATCCACTCGGAACAGCTGAGCACAACATGAGTCTTCACATGCTAACAACCAGCATCTGAAAAAGGTAGTAGGATATGACAAGGAAATAGCAATCTCTAGGGGTTTTTTTTTTTGTCAACAATTTCAGTAAGAAAGGTGGAGAAATGAGCATGCACTGCGTGCTCTTTTCAGTCAAGTGTGTGCAGAAGCTAGGACAGCTAATGAGTCACAGATATTATCAAAGTTTATAAGCTATATATTTTATTTAACTATGTCCAATGCTGAATTTTTATACACTCCTTGGAAAAGACTCAGTAACAGACTTTATTCTGATGGCTAACTACACTATTAAACACCTGCGTTATTTATTCTGGCTTAATTTCCTCTTTCAATGAACTGATTAATAACAAAAAGTAGTCACGTAAAGCAGAAAACAATGTCTGGCCTTACTTCAAAGAGTGTAGGAACTAAGCGCATCTCTTAAGGACTTTTCAAAAAAACCAAACAGGTAGAAACACTCAACTACTTCAGTCTAAAGCAATGCTTCACATACTCACTAAGTCATCCAGCTCTTTATTAAAAGAGAAGAAATTTTCAAGATCTCTATTCTGGGGAGTGGAGGAGTGTGGAAAGGGTTTCATATACAGCATTTTGACAAGCTAGTACAGGTGCTTCAAGGCCACATTTTCTTTATACAGTTTTATCTGTACAATACAGGTGCTTATGTGGGCAGCATTTTTTCTGTAAACTTGTTCACACAGAGCAGCCTTGACTCAAACATTTTCTCAAGTCCAAGAATGAAGCTGCTTGCAAACTTTTGTTGCTCAGAGACTTCATAGCAAAAATTAACAATGTAGTGCATCTTCCCATAACTGAACATCAGCTCACACAGCAGAAAAAACAATCGGAACGTCTATGTGAAACAGCTCCACCTGGTGATCTTTGTCATAATGGCAGTATGTCTTTCAATGGGCACTCGAAAAGTTTCATTTTTCTTCGTACATCGTGAGATAAGATTTTTAAAAAGGAGAGAACAACCCCAATCCTGAAAAGTTGCATTTAAAAATTTAAAATTTATATAACCTGTAAAAACGTTAACATTAATCTAAATCTCAAGAGCCTAAAATATTGCAGGCAATCTTAGAGAGGTAACTTTCAAAGAAGTGGAAAAGTAATTTAAATTCTTCATACAACTGAGTTAATATTGCTTTAGGTGCTTTGTTTTCTGTTTTCCTCTTTGACTGAAGTTTTGAAGCAGTGAAGTTAGCCATCCACATCCACTAATTTTACAAAAGACAGGGCTAATTCCATTCAGGTGTTCAAAAATGTTCAGTTATACTCCCCTTTTGATCACAGCTGCATCCCTAGGAGCCATGAAAACCTACCTGGCCTTCCACCTCTTTGTGAAGTTCTGCTTCTGAACTCTACCCTCTGATTCTTCAACACCTTTCCCCTGCCCCAAAATTTTGTCTTTCTCTCACTAACTTCACACATCTTCCTCCACGAAAATACAACCTTCCACTCTTTCTCCCATCAGCCTATCTTCCCTTCTACATCAAGTCACTGCCTCATGATCATTCTTCTCCAGGCAGCAAGCCACATTCCTCCTGAACCACAAGAGAAACAGATTATGTCATGAGCAAATAAGTTCTGTTGTGTGCACCTTGCATTGCAACATGGCAAGAACTTGGGGAAGGCAGATCAGGAAGGCAGGAGACTGACCTCAGCAAGAGACGGATCAAACAAAACTGAAACCAGCCACTGTCAAAAGACCAGTTTATCACCAGTCACAAACCCACTGTTTTCATAGCAGAGAGACAACAGTGGACGTCCCTGCAGGAGAGGCGATTGTAGGCACTTCCTCAGGAGCCTCATGCTGCCATGCTTTCTGCTGCCTGGGATGTGAGGGCATGAACACAGCACTCGCATCAGAGCGCATACCCACTCTTCACCTGGGAAAGCTGCGCTGCTGAATATTAACCTAAAGAGGCCTAATTTGAAGGGATATTTCAGACATCAGCAATCTCTACACTTATAAATAACAACAACAAACAGATTTTTAAAACATATAGCTTATGTTCTTCACAGATCTGGAGCCTCTTTACAACCACCAGCTTGCAGCATCCTGCCCTTAATAGCTCCAAACAAAGCATCTTTAGTATCAGTCTGGAAAAAAAACCACAAGAAATATTGTATCCAGACAAATGTCAAACCAGTTATTTTTCCCCAGGGACAGTCTGCCTGACTGCCCTGCTGGTTTTGTCATTCTGGGAACTCAACACAACTGTATTAGGATAAATTTTGTCATAAGATAAATTGCGTGCTCAAAATGCCTCCTGAAGTTTCAAAATCCACAATTAACAATTTCATATTCGTAATGGTAAACATCAATACATCTTCCTCGGGAAGAAACTACCATCTGCATAAATTTAGCGAGTACCTGAATACAGTGGTATTGTGGTAGCACACTCCTGCCACTACCTCTCTATTGAAGTGTGACAATATTTGCTAGAAAAATACTGATGGGATTGTGGTTTCTTAAATTATTTTTACAGGCTCAACGATACAACTAGATATGTTCATGATTACAGGAGAAACATAGCTAACCTTCAGAAGGTGGTAACACAGATGTTGCTCTTCTACATTTTATAAGGCTGGATGTTCAAGGCCAGTGGAAGCTCACTTTTCCCTCCAGAATAATGAACTGGGCAGATTTTTTCTTTAAATGTATACTCTGCAACAGAATATTAACCTGTAGAAAAGCTACTAAAAGAGCCAATGCTTTTCCTGTAAAACAGTAATACCTTCTAAAATTCTAAGTATTTAAAAGGAAAGCTAGATCCCAGGATGCAAGTTTGTCAAATACCTTTCCCTGATGTCTAGTGCCATCTTTTACATTTTGGCAAAAATACGAAATGGAAAAATACCCTCCTTTGTTCTGTTTGATTTCTCAGCGCTAGATGCTTGTATTATCTACTTGAACTGAGTTAAGTTTCTAGAAAGTTAGAGCTAGCCATCTTTTCCAAGCATTTGATGCCAAGTGTCACAGCCAGCCCTTTGGCACTAGAAGTAGATTCTGTAACAGATATACAAAGCATGAGACAGTTTATGTGCTTGGACGGAAATAAAGGACAAGGCTGTAGAGAACTCGGAGCTTGCAGAAGTTATGACTGATGCTTTCTTCTTTCAGAAAATAAAGTAACCTTTCAGGAAAGATTCTAGAAAGCATTTTGAAAGAAGATGCACAAGCAGGAAGAAAAAGAAAAATTCCACACAAGCCTTTTTGGAACTGGCGATAACCACTTAGACTACAGGTGATAAAGGTGTAAATGGAGTAGCACAGCCAGCAACTTGATCCATCCAGTTTGGCCCAGACCATTACAATTATCTAATAATGCTCATCACAGACACTAAATACTTCTGGTCTGTAGCACAGACACCTTGCCTTCTTATTTCTAAAACTATTTATAGCAGAGACATTCCAACAAGTCCAACTAACACTTGCTATTAGAAATATTCTTATTTGCTATTTCCTTTTACAAAGAAAGGATTAACACCAGTATTAAAGGAATGGCAGTGAGCAGTTAAAGTCTTTGATTCTCTGCAATATGACTCACCAGGCCTAACTCCATAACAGACTTCTCTGATTCTATTAATTCCATAATTTGCAGACTGCAAGTGTTTGGTACTTTCTGAAATACAAGCCACCTCAAAGCGTACAAAGCTGACCACAAAAAAAAAAAAAAGAATCAGTCAAAACTGCTAGCCACATCAGAAAACATTAGGGAAGGCTTAATGTTTTTTCTAAATTTCCAAGAAAAATGCTATGGTGAGAAGAGAAACGGTATTTGAAAGCAGCTGTTGCTCTGGTAGAGATAGGATTTCCTCACACTGGAAAAATAAGTGTAAAAGGAAATTTTCTGTCACTGTATAAATGAACAGCATCCACTCTCCGAAATGCAATATACTGTTAGCTTCCGAGACATTGATGCTGTGTTATTATCAAGGATTATTCTAAGTTGTGGCAACAGTAAGCAGCAATTTTTGCACTTCAAAATTAGAGATAGGCTGTTAAACACCCACTGTTCTCCAGCATTCCTTTACTTAGCATCTAGTTTGTATTTTTATTATTAATATTGTGTTCAACTTGTAATTTTCTAATCAACTGAAACTGTAAAATACTGATTAATCTAAATGATAACATAATTATAATGAAATCAGATGCGCCACTGATTGAAGGCAGATGCAATCTGAAGAGAGTGATTGCTGCCTTAAACATGGCATTCTCAGGATAACAACAGGGAACCTAAAAGGATTTTTAATGCTAATGTTACAGTTGATAATTAAATCCTATAATATACAGCTATTTGGAAAGATACAAGGAAACAAGACTGGGGTGGAGGTTTTTTTGCACAGAATCTCTTAATTCTTTGTCTAAGAAGTTTATGAATGAAGGAAAATAATTCAGTAGAGGATTTTCATTATTAAAACGTTTTGTCTACCTCTCTTTCCAAATCACTCCAACCGCATCTTCTATTAAGATCCCTTGAATTTCTGGCTTGTTTTCTGACCTGGCAAAGAAAATCTAATTTCTTCTAAATTAGCTTTTGGTCCTCTAGAAAAATAAACATATACATCTCCAGCAGTCTCATGATTTCCAGATCAGTCAGAAGCTAAGTTAAAAATAGTGAGGAAAGTTTTTAATTTTTTTTTTAATTGGTCCCAATTTAAGTTGGGCTTTCACAACGCCCAGCATTTCTCCTAATTTCAGATATCTAATGATTTTTTTCTTTTTTTTTAATAATTCTTAAATGAGTAGTGATGTACTCAAGTGACAATTTAAGAAGTCACAGCATTCTTAAAAAAAATAAATCAAAAAACAAACAAACAAAAGAAACCAACTAAAAATCTAGACAAGAATTCTGTAGCAATAGATCATTAAAATTAGCGACATTGTAGTGTAAAAGTTCAAGGAAATCAACACTTTTGTAGTTCTGTCCCTTTGTAGGTCTAGATTCCACGTTTAGAAAACACCAGTGCATAAACTTCAAAGTTTGTAATGCAGGTAACATATCATAATGTCACAAAGTGAACTCCCGGCCTCATTTATGTATTTCTTCTTTCCTCAGCCAATTCCAGCGTAAGTAATTTAATTCCCACTGCCTGAATTCCATTTTTGGTAGTTGAATACCATACTAGTGTCCACTGTCTTACTCCAAAATGCAGAGTAAGTAACTGTACTGTCTCAGAAATGAGAAAGGGACCCCAATTACTACTGTATGAGCACTTGGATGTTGCAACAGGCTTTTGATCCACCCTTTTATGTTGCTCATTACCCAAATTCCCTTAGGGCTTACCCTTTTTTGTTGTTTTGTTTTTTTTACTTCAGCTTCCATGCACGTTTTAGACAGATTTCTAAGTTTACATAACATCAATTCATCTCTGATTCAAAGATATCTTATCTGACTGTATAAAAAAAAACACTGAAGCAATTTTAAATGTAATCCTTAAGTCTTATTACAGAGGAGCCTATAAGAAGTACAGACAGGTCATTTTTCTAATATCATTGTTTCAAGTCAGTAAACTGAGCATCGTGATGATGCATTTTGAAATTGTTGGTCAAGCTCATTCTACAGATGCTTTCTGATGGCGGAAGGACCTGGAGAATTTTGACTGGTGAAGTAGACCAAGCCAATTATTGTCCATCTGCCTAGGTCATGCACCTCTACAGCAAATAATTTTCAAGGTACAGATAACTCTGAAAGTATTGAATACTTACACTCAAACAGATTATATTAAAAGCAATAAATACCTTCTGATTTCCTTTCTTCTGAATAATCACTGTCTGTAACATTTATCAGTAGCTGAAGTTCCACACTGCATTCTCAGCCCACTCCCTTTTTCTTTCTGGAGCCTCTGTTATCACTATTAGAGCAATCTACAATCAAAGACAGGTTAATAATTCTGATACAAATGCATCACCCTGAAAATTGCCTCACATGAAGCCTGAGTTTTCTGAACTTATCTTGTGTCTCCCATAACGTGAAACAATTAAAGATGTGCTGCATTAATTTTACTATTCTTTAATAGATGATAATTGGAATTAGGTCTCCAAAGGGAGGGTCTGAGTGTGTGTTTACCAACAGAAGAATGACAATGATTGATCAGAAATAAAAGCAGAATGTTCAGTCTAATTACTTTGTTAGCTGTCTGAATATAACTCACATATTATTTAAAATTGTTTGTCTAGAAAAACAAGATTGCCACTGGAAACAAGAAATCCCTTAGCTTTCTTCTTTCCACTGGCAATCTGCTATCAGCAGCAAATTACATTCAAATTGCACATCAACTAGTATTAGTATTAATTGTAAACTAACCTCAGTTCACTTAATTGTGGGCATAATGAAGTATTACAATTAGCCATAATATATTATTTAAATAAGAAATATCAATATTATTTAGAGCAGGTGCCAATTATGGCAGGCAGTGAAATATGCCACTAAAAAGGATTTCAATTAGAAATTCAATTTCAGCAGAGACAAAGGTCCCCGTCACTCTGGTGAAATGGCTAACAGCACTAACACGCATCATCTCCACGGGGGAAGGGAGGCCAACGGGGAGCTCACCTGCATTTTTGCACTATGGATTTCACAGGAGTTCTGGTGAGGCATGTTACAGAAACAACTGCTGAACAGCTTGTACAGCACTGTACAGGAGAGAGAGATTACTACGTAAAACCACCGGGTTCAAGAGGCTAGCGTACCGTTATCTGAACTTGAAATCACTTGGGTCAAAGTCTACGTTTCCTATCTGTAGTCACTACTGAAATTCTCTTTGCTTAAGAATATGATAAATCCAAAACAGTTTTCAATGGATTTGGATACAAAAACTCTAGGGCTAAATACTTACATGCTCATTTTTCAGTATTGTAAAACTTCAAAGTTTCATTTCTGGCTTCTTATTCCAGTTCTCTGCAGTTTTCAGCAAAATAGTAAAGGCTGAAGTCTAAATCCCCACTGACACATATTTGGACTGAAGATACTTAGCTTTCATTAAAAAAAAAAAAAAAAAAAAAATCTCTAGTTTAATGTTTCTACCCCCAGTTCTCTATCAGGACAAGGATATTCACTCAAAATACTCATGTCAAAATTACTCTCTCCGTAAAGAAATTGCATCCAGCAGAACAGTATCTGTCAAAGTGGTAACGAGCTGCATCTATAAAGCAACTTAGACTAACTTACACTAGTAAAACTTGATACCAAAGACAACTTATGCTAGAGCTGCCACAATCTAAATTTCCTAATTTCATACATCCTCACTGCTTCGTATTTCAGTTTGTGAAATTATAAAAGTAAATGTAGCAACTTGAGGTTAGCAAAACATGGAGCATCTCAGGGGAAAGAGTCAGAATAACAAATATGTTCTGTGTATTCTACGCTTCCTAGAAATGCTCCTGGGTTATGCTGGACCCTAAAATTGGGGTTGGCAAACGAAGGTTGCCAACAAAACACAGCATGAGTGATTCTTTTATTTTTCCAAGTATTCAAAAGCATTAGTCAGTTTCTGACACCACGTTGCAATAACACAAAGTAAGGAAAGGATTTTGATTAGCTAGGAAAAGTTGAAGAGAAAAATTGCAAGCTGAAATATGCTGCAAGTATGCTCAAGTTTCAGCCACAGGCCCACGGTGACAGAACTTTTCTTGCTGTACATTAAGATAATTTCAGTATACTACAATTATGTGCCTAATTAAAATTAAGAAATTAGAACACAGTTAAAAGGAATGATATTTTGCTCACAGCTAATTTCATTAAAGTATTAATGAACAGGACTCATTTTATGGCTAGAGGGCAACTACTTTCTGCAAAGTACTTCCATGCTAGCTAATTTATTCATGCATGAAAAACAATCCAATGAGAAATGAGCGAGCCGGGAACTGCTGGTCCTAATTAAAATATTTAAAACACCATGTCTATTCTGTTCCATCTAGCCAAAGACCTAAGCTAGGAGCCAGCACGATACCAATTAACATGGAACAAGCAAACACACAACACCCACAGATTCTGATTAAAGTGCACATTATTGCACCATACAATATATTGTTCTACATATGTATGTAAATGTTTAATTAACCCATGTCTAAATCTCTGTAATGTTCAGAAATCGATACTTTAAATCCTAAACAAGTGACAGTGAGACTGCATGATGTTCACTTTTATTTATCACAATGCTTTCTTAGCTAACTCGTTGGAGGCAGCCTGCAATTCGCACAGTAAAGTATTTCTTAAGGGAGGGAGAGGAGGCACAAGCAGAGGAGGAAAAAGGAACAGGGAAAAGATTTGCTTCTCTGCATTTTAGACAGCAATGAGAGTGCTGGTTGCCAAAGGCTTGAAAATGGAACACAATGTTGGGTTAGCCTCAGGAAATACAATATTTTTCATTAATAATTGAAGGAAGAGCCTGGGACTAAACCCATTTGTCAGTCTTGGACGGCGGCAACAAAAACAAAATAAAAACGCTTCCTTTATAAACCAAAGAGCTGTTCGTGGGGGAAAAACCCAAGGGATGGTTCTCACTAGAGAAGAACACTGTAAAGGCTCAGAGAGAAGTTGGAGTCTTGCAAACTTAGTAGAAAGCAGGATCAGAAAAACAGAAAATGCTCTAAACTTTACTTCACTCACAGATGAGAAAAATCTGAGTTCAAGGAGACTTGAAAAAGCAGAAATTTGCCTCCGTCTGCACCATCATAGGTCCTCCTTTCTGAAAAGAAGTTTCTAGGGTGCCTGTCCCCCCACCCCAGTTAATCTTTAAGCATTTCATGAGAAATGTGGCTCCCCACAGAGATTTTTCTTCCCCTTTTCTATTCCTTTGCCCTACAACGCTCATACACCAGTTTCTTCATTAAATGCAGCAAATGGAAGAAATGAAACAGCCTTCCCTTGCTTTTTCTGGATGACTGGGTAGACTTACTTCCACCCTTCCCTAACTGACAAGATTTGCAACCTGTTGATGGAAGTGTCAAATTAAAAAGAACCCACAGCTGCCAGAAATCCCACTAGAGCAGCTCTGAAGAAAATTTTTCTATTGTCAAACCATGGAAATCTGTTAGCACAGCCAGTACTCATTCAAATTAATATGCACTCAGTCCTCCTGCATTGGCTGCAGAGTGGTGAGTTATTAAGACAAGAGTGAGCTCACACATACTCTGACTATTGTTATTGTCAGGTATTTTGTGCACTGGACTCGGTCCTCAACCTTCTCTGATTCAAGGGAAGACACCGAGAGCTTCAATGCTCCAGAGAGCCAGGGATGTAGAGATATACACCCGCAAAAGAAACAGTCATGAAGAGCCAAGGAGCTCAAAGACTGAGAGTTTGGAAGGCAGATGAAGCTGAATGCAGAGGACAGCTAAAGTGAAAGGCTGCAAGGACCTTTTAAGGAAGATGTATAGGACAAGAACAATTAAAGTTAATGGCATAGGGAGTGAGGAGAAGTGTCTGTAGCAGAAGAGAACAAATAGAAGATCTGAGAATCAGAAGAGAAGAACAGAGACAGCAAACACAGGTGCAAATACAGTGGAGACAGACATTCTGATACACATGCTTAACAAGAGACATGAGCACATCTTACCAGCTGAGGTGAACCAAGAGAACAGAAATGCTAGTGAAAGAGCAGAATAATCACCAGAAGGAAGTACTGAAATGGACTGTGCTTGTGTTACCGTGCTGGGATACAAGTCTGATTGTTCAAATCCAGCTTGTGGCTTTTGCCATATAATGTTAGGTAGCACATCTAAACTGCTCTATAAACACCCCCCCTGTGCTTTGACAAGCGCTAGTTTGCACTCAGGGAGTTAAAAATTCCCATGAAACAGATTTGCACCAAAACCACTGCTGCTGCCATTGACTGCAAGAGAGCCAGAGATGGCGGTCTCCAAGTAGAGACTCTCTCCTACAGTATTTGACAGGTGCCTCGCTCAGTTACTCTGCCATCATGCAAGTAATAGTAAGTGCGGGATCATAATGGAATGTAATGAATAAAATGGGCTGTAATCTCTTGGAAAGATACCACTGCAGCTAGAAATCAGGCTTTTTCAGGACCTGCAGAAAGTTCTTCTTCCCTTTGGAATATCCCACCAAGAGGAACCTAATGAACAGACTTTACAGTATGAGACATCTAGAGGATTTTTCTTTTCCTTCCAAGCGAGTTCATTCATGTTTAAATCAGAATGGATTGTAAATGTAAATGCTAAATTAAATTTAAAAGGGCAAGATCCACATTTTACTTTCTACTTGTTTGTTTATGATTTTGACAAAAGTAGCATAAAAAAAAAAGCAACTTAGGTACTGTGTTACAAAACTTTACAGCCATAACAACTTCAGCTACAACTTTTTCCACATACGCTGGCACAAACTTGGTCAAATACAGCCAGTCATAAAAGAGCAGATAATGTAGGATGTAATTTAGTAGTGATGGCAGTCTGGTGGCATTCGTCCTGGACTCAACACTGAACTACAATTACACTTGCCAGGTGTGGAAAAGGCAAGAATATTAATTGGGAGAGAGAGAAAGAGAGAGCATGAGCACGCAAGTTGGGGGAGTTGGGGAGGGGAAGGGGTGCCTGGTGATAAAAACAAAGGAGATGAAAGGTGGAATCAAACAGAAATAGTAAGGCCAAAGAGATATGAAAAGGAACAAGGAAAATACGTTCATAAGGGAGAAATATGGGGATTTAGGAAAGAAAAAGGAGATGAGTTTTAAACGATAAGAAGAACAGTCAACACAAACAGCCACAGGGAGTGCATACTGACGCCAGGACAGCAGGACCATCTTAAAAATAAAATAAAATTTCTTCTAACATCCCTAACCTTTGGATTTAAAGGCCAGTCTCTGTTCAATCTCAGTTGCTGTCAGTACTACCTACAATGCTCTTGATCACATTACTCATTCCAGATAAACAAGGGTAATTTTAATCGGCCTTAGTACACACTCCTTATGGCTGTTTAAGTACTCTTCACTGTTTTGCAAACCGTTCTTCAGCCCGTAGTGTTATTTTCTGTGACAAAATAATCTTCAGCCTCCACATATGTCTGTTCTACCAATTTAATCAGTGAGCTCCACTGTACGCCCCACTCCAGTCTCTATCCACTGCTCAGTTTATCCACTGCCACAACAGCACAAACCAGGTTCAGGATCTGTCTTGGCATACCAGGCAGAAAGGTGACTTAATGCTACCTCAGCCCATCCTCACCTTCTATTGTTCTTGCACTCAATACAGTACCTGGCCAAGTACATGTCTCAGGGCCAACGCCTAATAATTTTCAGATATCATCATTGTTGTAAGTCTATTGCCAGCTAATGTTGTTTCTCTGTATCAGTATTTTTAGTGTTGAACTGGAAAAAAAAAACCAAAACAAAACAAAAAAAACCCCCCTACAAATATGTCCTCTAGTTCCTTACTCTAAAGCCTGGAAAAACACCTCTACAGCCCATAGGAGACTTAAAGTTGTTGTGGTTCCCCCTTCCCCCCAGCCCAAGACTCTTTTGAAACATTAGCTGCATATCACTAGAGCGGTAATACGTTTGGGAGCCTCGGAACTCTATACATTTAAGATAAAATCGTGTCTAATGCTAAATAATTCTGCTGCCTGTCCTGTTATACTTCACAAGGGATCCACTTAAAAAGATCTTGTGTCCCATGGTAACCACTAAGGGAATTTTGCTGCAAACTGCTACTCCACATGGAAACAAGACTGCTCAGTCAGCGTGACTGGCAAGATCAGGACGAAAGAGAGCTCTAGGTCCGGGGTTTGGCTTTTTTTCCCTTCTTTTATGATTTGCTCCATATAAGCAAGAGTGGGTACAAATACTCACAATATGTAATTGGCTTCATCAGTGTTGAAGAGCCTCCCAGTTATTCAAACAGCCCATGTACCAAGAGCTTTCATCTTGTCTCAAATTCTCCTTGAAGTGAACGAAGTTCTTTCAAAAAGTCTGTGGACTTTTTGTCAGTAAGGTGTGGCCTCTTTGCAAAGGCCTACTCTTTTCCTTATTATTTGCAATGGAATTCAAATAGTCTCTGTATGGGACATACAGGGATAAATGTCACTTCTCCAACTTACTGGCGACAGACAAACCTCTAAAGAATACACGTCTATGGATTTCGTTACATTCATGGGATTTTTAAAGACACTGCAAAGCCACTGTTTATCTGAGATACTTGATTTTCTGCGTTCTCTAGAAGGAGATAGCGCTTGCATTTGTGTTCTAAATTAAGCCGCATAGGTTAATTTCAACATTCTCAAGTAGCAGGAGCAAAGAGCAAACTTCAAAGAAGACACGAAATTTTTATGCATCTTTAGCCAGACAAACATTAGTCCTTTTCCCTAACTGAAGCAGCTATTCTAAAGAATGTTAACTTACTGTTTTCTAAATATGTAGATGTTCTGTTGTCATAGTTCCATAAAGTAACGAACAGCTTCTTAATATTTAATAAACCTTGCATGCTGTCCCCAGGCAGGGAGCATAGACTGTTGATAGCCAGCTACTAAATGTCCATTAAAATACAGCATGTTGCCTTAAAATGCGCTTAACGAACAGGAGATATCACCTGCAAAGAAATGTGAATTTTTTTCAGCCACAGAACTGAAATACTTTCATCATACAAGAAACCTGGACAGGTAGCAGGGACAGCTGGTCTTCCTGCACTCTGACTCCAATAAAATATTCACCCTGGCACAAATGCTTATCACTGGTGCCATTCAACTCATTCTGCTGTGCGGCAAAATGACAGACCAAAGGACTTGATATACTCAAAAAATGTTAGAGAAGCTATTTATAAAGCTGCTTCTTGATAATCTTGTTTATTGTCTCTTGTGTGCCATACAAGTCATAACATATTGCAATAATGATCTTCACTAATTGGATATAGAAGTCATTAATACAGAACAATAATATTTGTGCACTTTAGTACTGCCTTTTTATGTTCTAAAAGCAAAAACTAACGCTAATGAGATTTAATAGAAACAAGGAAAAACACTAATGCAACTAGGACTAGATGTTGCCCTTCATGGTGCTGCCACATTAGGGGCTCACCTACGCATTGGATTCTGTGCTGGACTTTGCCAGGTGGCCTTGCAAAGTGGAAGAGACATCAAAGTGCTGCGCAAGAAAGTGCTAGGCAAAATGCAGGAAATTCCTACCGAATCCTACCTGATCAACACAGGTCTGCAAAGGCCACATCAACAGAGCTGTATGTACTTAGCTGCAGTTATTCGGTAAAATAATCTTTGTCACTTGACTCTGCTCACAAATATCCCTACATTGCCAATGCAGTTGTCATCACTTTGAGGAAGAAAAAAAAAAAAAAAAAGAAAAAAAAAAAAAAGGTGTATTAACATTAAAAGACAAAAATGAAGTCCTGTTCCATCAAAGCCCGTCCAGTGTAACTGGCGGAGAGTTTGGCTCTGGCTTTACAGAAAACACAGAAATAGGAAAAGGATAAACATGGCGCTTTTAACTGAAAAATTTAGAGTGTCTTTAAAACTGATCTCAACCTGCTCTAAGACTTTTGTGGACTGAACTTTGGCTTTTAAGGCTGTGCTTCTTGGTGGCTAATTGGTTCGATGCCTGAAGAGAAGGAACAAACATGATCAGAGAAAAGCAAGCTGTCTTTTGAAATCAAGAACCTCTTTGAATCTTGAGTATCCCTTAAAAGTGAATTGAATCCAGCTAGCTAGTCCAGTGCTTTTGAGTTACAGGAGCCTAACTGGGCTACTTCTACTAATTTAAAAGGTTGCAATAATTATAGGGTCAATCTTGCCTAGATTAATGCATAAGGAATACAAAAACCTCACATGTATTCCCTGCAAGACTGCAAACATAAAAAGGGAAAATATTTGTACATTATCCATGTATTCTTTCACTGATCAATATACACTGATCCTTTTCTGCAGCAGCATGTGATCATATGAACCTGGGGTCATATCAATATGCAAGCAAATTGGAAATAAAAATGAAGAGATGTTAAGTAGGTGATACTGAAAACACAAAATTGAACTGTAGCTGGTAATTTTTTTCCTAAATATTTCAAAGCTATTTAAAATATGAAGAACCTTTTTAGGAACTCAATTTTTATCACACAAATATACTATGTCTGCTGTGGTACTAAGGCCTTGAGTATCAGCAAGAAACTATAAAACATGGACACACCCAGAACACAATGTGATGGTAAAAGTGTCTGTATAGAGACTGGCTTTTTCTTAACTTCTTAAGGGAAACTATAGAATCAAACACTTCTCAGAGTAGATCAGACCTTGGTCTTTTCCTGCTAAGAGACACAGTGACAGCAAATAACTATCACACCTGCTCAGTTCAGGCCTCAGTTTTCCCCACGTGTGACCTTCTAGCAACCACTAGATGAAAATGCCCCATCAGCCACATTTGGTGGGCTGAGGTATGGTTCTCCACGTGACGAACTGCTGGGATCAGTAGCTCTATTCTGTTATTGCCCTTGAGTAAATCTGCTTATAAATAGGTAGGCATGGATAGTACTGCCCCATGCTTAAAGCTGAGGTGTAAAACCAGAAAACATATCCACAATCAGAAACAAGAATTAGAACACAAGCCAAAGTTCAGAAAAGGTGTGCCACATCTCCTGGGCTGTGAGCAGTATCCAGCCAAGCAGGAAGGATAGATGATGCTGCTCTTGGCAGCTCACCAGTGTTTACTCCAGTTGGATCAGGGAGAAAGTAGATACAAACACAGTTACCCCTTCTGAATAAATGAAGTGGAGCCAGATTACAGCATTACCATATAGTAGGTTTTGTTTCTCTGACAATTCACTGGGCTTCTCAAAAGTTGCACCAAGTTCTTGACAAGAAACCATCTCCCGCAAGGCTGCTGTTGAGCGGCACTCAGTCTCCAAAGGGAATTTCTACCATATAGCTAACTAGGCACACTTTTTTTATACACTAATGTTGACTGTGGCGTATTATGGAGGAAAGTAATTTCAACCTTTGTACTTTAGAAAACACACACTTATCACACATCAAAATTTTTCTTTAGTAATTCAGAGACCTTGCCATCTCAAATCTTGAACTTCAGACTCCCACTCTGAGTAGATACCGTAATTAAGATAAATAATAAAGAACTAAGTATTGTGTAAAGTTACAGCTTACAGTAGTACCCTGAAGACTAATATTAAAAGCTTGAATGAGGTACTAGCATCAAATTTCGGAATTTCTTCAGCTTGATAATGACCTGAAGGTTCTTCAGGACAAACTTATTTGAAAGTTCCTGGCAGTAGATGTCACTCTGTCCTATATTTAGATTTTTTTTTTCTAGTAAAATATGGCTCAAAAAAATCCTGCTTACACAAAAGGCTCATATAGTAGGCTATGAAATTTTGTGTCCTAACAGTAGACTTCCATGAGACAGTAGTTCCAGGTATCTCAATATGTACGGCTACAATCAGGCAACATCTGTGAAGAAGAGTCTTTAAGGCAGAGAAAATAAACCTAAACAGCCTGAATTGATTAATGAATGAGAAGTTTTGAAGGTTCCAAGCAAATAGAATGGCAAATGTTGAATAAAGATGCCATTGGTGCAGCAGTCAGAATCCTTCATTTAAAGACCTTACACCACACTCATTACACAGACAAAAAAAGTCTATTGAAATCCTGTTGCTCGAGCCTACAGGAGTGTTCCCACATAAGGAATGCTGAATAGTGAGCCAGAGAGTCGTTATTGGTGAACATCAGCCCTACTGCTCCTTAATCTACCTCTATTAAAAAAACCTCACCAAGAAAAATTTTCTCTTGCCCTTGTGACATGACTGAGTTTTATTTTAAGTGTATAAGTAGTTTTGCTGATAACCTATACATTTGTTCTTCTAGCTACCAAAGAGACTAGGCCATTGGATTTTAAGAATCTTCACATAGATGTCCTTGGAACATTCCTTATAGGTGCCTATGCTAACACTGCTACTTGTGCCGTGGCTGCAATCGGATTTTGGAAGATCAGTATTTGTATCCCACACTACTGCATACACCAACAGTTGAAGTAGGAGCACACATCTGAAAGAAAAGATCTACATTTCTAAAAGCATTTTATCACCTGCCTGATTGTGATTTGGTAGCTTTAAGTATTAAAAAAAAATTATAAAACCTACTTACTTTGTTTTATCCTTGAGCTTAAAGTTTTGTGAGGATTAGTATCTGACCCTGCAAACACCCTTAAGCGAAGATCATATTTCATTTTCATAAGAGTGCATATAGAGGTAGTTTCATTTTCCTTCCACAACACTATAGCGAATAAGCTCTTTCTGTAGGGAACATTCTGTGGAATATAATCTTGCAAAGTGGTAGATGTCTCAGAAATTAAAGGATTGCTGATGCTGATTGGCTGTTGATAATATTAGTTGTCAATAATTAATTGATCTAAGACAACATCTGATACTTAATTTAGAAAACAATTAATTATTCCTATTAAAAATCAGTTAAAATATACACATGCTCACATGCTGCATAAACTGGAGATGCCCTGAGCGATGATCCCAACAGTAAGCCTATCAGAGGAACATGTCAACAAGCCTGTCATCAAAATAGCCCACTCCACTAGCCACAGATGCTGCACTCTTACAACCTGGATTAACTTTAAAAAAAAAAAAAAAATATATATATATATAACCAGTACTAGAATTTTAAGTAGAAAAAAAGCTTTTTTTTTTTTATTTTGATATCACAAAAACCATTACAGACAACCTTCTCCCTCTGAACAAAAGGACTTTACGTATGTACTGTAACTCTTTTCTCTGTGGGTTTGAAATTACACACAGTAGTGCCAAAGGTAAGTCATTTCTAGAGGTTTAATACATTTCTGAGGGTTTTTTTTTCTTTTTCTCCCTCTTGTAAAATATATTTGTGGCCCACAGCAATCACTTTAGACTTTTTAGACACGTCCGGATAGAGATAGATGACACAAGTAATCTACTTATCTTCCTTTTCCATCACCAATAAAAGTGACAGCCTGCCTAATTAGGCCTAATAAAGCAGCAGCCAAGAGAGGGGCTCAGCAGCGATCTAAAGAGAAATGGCATTGACCCACAGATACAGGTGCCGCCTTGAGGCAGTACTGGTATTGCTTTATCTTCCACACATTACATCTAGAGCTCATACCATATTCAAATGCAAGTAGCATGTTTTTCTCCTCAATTCTTAGATCAAGAACAAAAAAAAAAAAAAAAAATCTCATCTAATCAAAAAAGGCACTGACAATTTTTCAGCCTCACATTAAAAGCAAAGAGTCATTCGGAACAGTGCACTCCATATTCTATTTTATAATATCACTTTAAGCTATTTCTTTGAATCACAGACATTTCTTTGTTAAGAAGGAAAATCAAAAATTCATCAGAAGAAGTTCTCAGGTTTTTTTCCTTTTTTTCCCCACCCCTTTCCCCCCCCCCCCCTTCCCTCAAACAGGCCTATTGCACGGGGTTTTCAGCTGGAACCAACATTTATAGAAGTGAGGGATCCTTAAGCAATTATTAGCGGTGAGAGTTTGACACATCTGAGAGTTGTCAACAACTGACTTTAAACAAAGTAGAAGGAAAGGGAAATAAATGGGGCTCTCAGCGAAATTAATACACAGCCCTGCAAATTAAAGATGTAGTGTTTTTTAAACAAGGAAAAAAGTGAACTTTGCATAAAACAGCATTTTAAGTATATCTTTGTAAAAATTATCAGATTGTCAAATGGCATGAAAGTAAATCAAGACTGCAGCTACATGTGATATTTCTACATTTGCTCAGAAGAAAACAAAAAATATCTTGTGGTTTTTTTTTTTCCTGCAAGTAGTCTTCATTCTTATTAGCCCAGATTGCTGAAGGCTGTTTTTGTTCAACTAGTGCTGGAATACCACCACTTTCAGTACATTCCTTGCTAGTGACGGGTTTGTACCAGGAGAGTTGAACGCACAAAGGACTTTATTTCAAATTATTATTCAAGTTTCTGTCTTTTCTGAATCAAGTGCTACAGTTCTGCAGTCCAGAAAGGTTGTCTATACTTTGCATAAGAACAGGAAGTACCCTACCTCAAACACCAGCATGAGCGTTATTAGTAACTAACGCCAGTGATACCTGTCCTGACAATATTTGGGTTTGCTGTTCAAAATGAATACATAGTATTGTGAGTGAAGCTATCTTCTTTCATTAGAGAACTATTGCTTTGAAAATATGCAGTACTAGTCTATGGAACTGTCACAAGATATTATCAAGACTAAGGCCACTGAAGGGGGAAAAAAGAAAAAAAAAAAAAGAAAAAGGGAATAGAATATAATAATATCCAACTAACAAATTTTGGAAGGAAGCAGACCTGCTCATTCAGGGCATTAACTAGCCTATGAGCACCGAGAATTACTGGAAAACACCTTTAACTTGTTGTTATTGTTCCATCATAATAGACCAACTGATACGCACATTGCTTACTAGGAACATTCTTATTCCAATCTAAAAGACTTTAAATTTAATAAAAAATATTTCAGTTTACATTGATACCCTAAACAAAATAATAAATATTTTCCATGCACTCAGAGCACAAAGGAAATATGGAAGATCTGAATAAGAAATCTATTAAAAGCTTCTTGGGAATATACATAAATCCATGGTTCAGGGGCTGAAATAGCAACAGGCACAAATTCCAGAACTGGAATCCATTATCCTGCTTTGACCAATTCAGCCTAAAACTGTTGAATATTCTACTTCTCATTCATCAGTATGATACATTCACAACAGCTGATATCTTCTTGTCATTGTTTGAGGCAGGTTTTTTTCAAGGAAAAAGGCTTTCCTAGTTTGCTGAGTCACTAAGACAAAGAACGACCAGAAATTCAGAACTCAGACCTCACCAAAATGTTAACTACTTTAGGAGCTGCAGAAAAGGCAGAAGAACCACTGCTATTCTTAACAGATTTTTTTTTTTCAATTCTATTTAAAACAGAATTAAATTTAAAAATAAATTTAGCCAGCTCTAATAAGCCAAATGATGTGCAAGTTATGCTAAGCTGTAACATCAACAGATTTGTAATTGGAAACTAAAGCTAAGTAAGGGACAACACTCTTTGCTGACACCTCTTTTTACTAGCTGAGAATACAGGCATACTAAGAGAACCGGTTACATGTACTAGGAATATAGGTCTGCCACCAAAAAAGAGATTACCATCAACATGATGAACACAGAATAAGCATAAAACCATGTACATAACAAAACCCGTTTCCCCCATCGGTTAACACTAAGAAACTGCAGCGAGTTACTCAGTATGTTCAGTTTCAAAATCACTCGGGGAGGGGGCAGAATTCCTGCCCTGTTAGGCTCAACTACCAGATTCACTCAAGCTATAGCTAATACTAGCTCTAGTGCAGTACTTGCAGGCCTCAGACTCTAACCTCAAAATGCTCGGTTAAATTACCAATAATGTGTACCTAGGCTGAGCAAAAGCTTAAAGGATTTACTTAGAGAAAACTTCCTGCATAAACACGAGCATCTTTCATCTGCTTATATATCCACTTTTTGTTTTTAGATGGCCACTATTATCTCTGTTTCCTATTTTAAAGCAGTCATTTTGCACAGAAGCTCTGGAAAGTTGTCTAAAGGGATCGAGTGGAGGGGCTGTAGTCGCTCAGCAGCGTGCACTCAGATGAGCTTACCAGAGAGAGCACACAAGCTCTCCCCTTTAAATTCAAACTACCTCAAAAGTCAGCCTGTCATTGGTTTAGGATTCTTGGCAAAAAAAGAGGATCAAAGAAAAAAAGAGTTCCCCACAGGTAATGTCTCTGCATAATCACAGGGAAGAGGAATTAGTTTATTATATGTATTGCCTTTGTCTTCACATTATGGAGGAAGAGAGTTATTCCTGCTCCTATTACATGATACTGAACTTGTTACTAAGGGGAGCCAGGACTTCTTCCATAAGGATGTGGAAACAGCCCAGAGCAGGCAAGGACAAAGTCAGTGTTGGTAGTTCCACAGGGCCAAAGGCAAATGATTCAATAGCATTCAGAAGGCAGAGGTTTTTTGATGAGGAGGGCACCATTTTGGGTCACTTAAGCCAAGAATCATAAATCTGGGGCATGAAATCAGTTATGTATTTCTTACTACCTGCATGCCAACTGTGCTTACTAACGGCACTGGTTCACAGCATAAACACCAAGCGCTTTCCTAAGCCCTCCTTCGAGGAGACGCCCACAGTATGAAGGGTGATTGTGCTGAGAGCAGGGGAGAGATTCACCTTTGTACCAGCCCTCGATACTGTGGCATCTGCTGGCTCAGCAGGGCTACCTCAGTCTGAACTGGTAATAGACTGACATAAACCCCTTAATCCTTAATGAAGTGAAATAATGTGATTTGCTGAAAATGCTGGGCCTTCTTTTTATTATTTGAAAAGAAGTAACAGATGTAGGTCAGCTTATGAACATAACAGATGAACAGCATTTCACTGCCTCGCACTGGTCAAAGCTAAAATGCTCTGTTGGGGCTCTTCTATACCTGCAAGTTTGCAACATGCAACATCTTACTCATTTAAGACTACGGTTTCCACTTCAGTGCATTCATGATAGAAAGCTTGTCATTATATAAATTCATGAGCCAACCACGCATAAAAAAAACCCCCCACATATGTTGTCTTAGGTGTTTTAAGACTGGACAGTTTTAGTTATCATAACAAGAATGACTTAAATGAATCAATTCTTATTAGCAATTTCTTGCTGCAGTGATATCCTGTTGTGAATGAGGCCATAGCTCCAGAAGTACAGTGAAGTTCACTGCCAGATCCTGCATTAAGAAATGGAATTTTCCTGCACCTTCAAAGACACTACGAATCTTCCTGACTTGAATTAAACCTGATGAGGATCTGCTCTTGAAGACTTGGCCCAAATGGCATATCTTAGCAAATTCTAAGACAAAAGTTACCATATTAAGCTTAAAGTTAGAAGTACTTTGTTTGCTGATACCTTCCAAAGACATATCACTAATTTTAGTTGAAGATAATCCTCAGCCTCTCCAGGAAGGAATAATTTATGTAAGAAAAATTGAAGTTGTGAACTTTTGTAAGTAGGGAAAAAAAAAAAAAAAAAAAAAAAAAAAAAGCTTTTCATCAATTCAATCCATTAAATAATTTTTTTTTATCTAGGTCTCAGATTCACACTCCTTGATACCTAGGCAGCAAATTCCTTTGGTTTTGATTTCAGTAGGTCCTGGTTAAGAATCAAAAGTCCTTCTACAAAATCCTGAAAGTACATGCTTATGGTTGAACGTGCAACTTAGTCCCACTGATAGCAAAGACTTGTCCACCTAAAGTTAAGGAAATGTGCTTGTTAGATTGGATTTCTGATGCATATATCATTATCAGGAAGAACTGATGAAGAAGGAGGTCTAGATGGAACTGACATGTTCCTAATTCTGTGTCTGCATCATCTATCTCAAGGTGACAGAGTACATGAGAGACTGCCAAAGATAAATTTTAAGATAAGCTACTGTAGAAAGCACTCTAAAAATTGTCCTGTATTTTGTATCAAACACATCAAAATCCCACTTCATGCCCACAGAAATATATATTCTTCAAATGCCCCATACACTTACTTACACTTTGCGATCCTGTACCTCAGAGTTCAAGGACATGAGTATAAGACAATATAGAAGATACAGGGCTATATATTTACAAACCTATTATGTGTCAGCTTTTTTTTTTCTTCTCTCTTTTTGTGAGAGATTGGGCAGGTCTTCAAGAGAGGCAGATATTTGTAACAATGCCCTGAGGGTTAAATAATGATGTTGAGGCGGAGAAAAGTTAGGTCGACCTGCATAGTTTCAAATGGCTTTAGTGACCAGTATGGAGCTGATCACCACCAGCTAATGATTACACAGAGAAAAAAATTCCCCCAGTGCTCCATATGTAAATAGAAAATGCTAACCTTAGCATATTCAAAGGAGCATTTTAGCATGCAGTCATTAAGTTATCTCTTGGTTATTTATTTCTTCTGCTTGTTATTAGCTGTGTGAAGAATATTATTCTAATTATGTCAGCCCAATCAGCAGTATTGCATGTCCAGGCTCATTTCCATTAGTTTGAGCTTTGTCTTTCACACTGTGATACTAATTCAATGAGACATCAAACATTTAAATCGACCCAGGATGCCGAGGTCAGGCAGTTTTGCCCTTCCACTCTATTAGCACTCGAGTGTAATTGTGTTTGTCACTCCCCGCATGACTAATAGTATCAGGGTGACTATCAGAGCACAAATGAGCAATGCACTAATATATTATTTTGTTCTATAATATCAATATGTGTTTATTCAGTGGTTGTGTTAGCCAAGTTGAAATGCTCGCTTTAATATAGTAACCATAAACTGTTCACTTAAACAGGGGCACTCACTCATACAATTACTTCACAGCAAGAGAATTTTTACTTTGCAGCAATAGAATTTTGCTTAAGCGAGAAAGATGAAAAAAACCTCACTTTAAAAATAAGCTTTCAGAGACACAGCTTTGCAACCTCAATTTGGCCTAAAAGCATCAGTAAAACTATGCACAGTTCATACACAGAGCATATATAACAATTTGCAGTGTATAAATATAAATGTATTATGAGCTACATCTAATCAGAGAGTACATAAACCATTGAAGCAATTTAAAAGCAGTTTACATCTTTAAGAACAATTGCTAAAAACTTTAAAGTACCAGGCCTTGACTAGATACCCAAAGAAAAGGAAATGAAGGGGTTTCCTCTACATCACTGCAATGGAGCAATCCACTATGGAATTTCAGCATGTGGCTGACTTGAAAGACGCAGGTAATCACCAGCTGATGCTGTTCGTGTACTTAAAGCTACACATTTGCCTTAATAAATTCCTGAAAGGGAGACATGATTAATTACCTCAAAACTTACATAAATAGGGAAAAAGGAGGGGGAAAAACCAAAACCATATTTAAAAAACTAATTATGAATTCAGCACATATGATAATAATTATCAAACCCGATAATTTCAGAAAAATTTAAATTCGCTCTCCTCAGAGCAATAAAAGCCTCCGAGCATTTTAAATGCTGCATCATTTCTTTAACAGATGGTTTCAGAATAACTAAAACTATTGATGCCCTTACACATTTCCCTTTTCTTGTTTATGTTTCAGAACCAGGTGAGATTTATTCTCGATACTTTCTAGGGCAGAACTTGCACCAGCTGCAGGGGAGGCTAGCTGTCACCTATACCATTCGTACTTTTGCACTTTCATTCTCTAACGCTGAGGAAAGAGCACACGATGCCTTTTTGTGCCAGTTTTAAAAATGCCAATAGCCAAATGTATTACTTCACACTAGCACTACGTAATTAGCTCATTGGAGGTTTGAGGAGGGAGCCTTTTTTTTTTTTATAAATTGAATACAACTTGCTTCTCAATAGTATATAGTAGCTTTCAACATGCTTAATGCACTACATACACTTAGAATCACAGAATCACAGAATGGTTGGGGTGGGAAGGGACCTTCAAAGCCCATCCAGTCTAACCCCCTGCAAGGAGCAGGGACATCTCCAACCAGATCAGGTTGCTCAGAGCCCCGTCCAACCCAGCCTTGAATGTTTCCAGGGATGGGGCATCCACCACCTCTCTGGGCCACCTGGGACAGTGTTCCACCACCCTCAGTGTAAAAAATTTTTTCCTAATATCTAATCTAAATCTACCTCCCTCTATTGAATCATATCAATTTAAAAACTCATAAAACACACGCAACTGGTCAACTCTGGGAGCCATCTGGCAAAATTTTGTGATGGTTTACTGACTGTCATTGTGTATGTGCACCCCTGCCTTTAGGCAGGGTTTCAGCGTAAGACTTGAACGTGTGCTGAAGTCTACACTTATGTCATAAAGTTCCACTGACTCCAAGCAAGTAAGCAAAGGTTCTGGTGACTCAGGGGAAAAAAAAAAAAAAAAAAAAAAAAAAAAAATTCTTTCGATCTATTAGAGATAACATGCTCAAAGCTCCCAGAGGACAGATTCTGAATATTAAGGGGATAAATGACCTCATCACCAATGATGATGATTTCCTCCTCCAGGAAAGCACAGTGTTCACACATACAGTTGCCTGCTTCACACATATAGCTTTAAGTGCAGATAAGGTTCTTCATGTGAAAACATATTCCAGATCATGCTAGGAATTGTTTTAGAAGGAAATGTTTGTCCTGTGATGTTAACTAGCCAAAGGAACTTACAAAATTTCAGAAAAATTCACTTCAGCATGACAAGTTAGAACAAAGCAAACAAACACACACACCTGACCCAACTCTTTTTCTTCCCAATTGATTTTGTACTTCTTACTTTTTTTTCAGCAGGAGGAAAAAAAAACAAACAAAAAAAAAAAACCAACAAAAAACAAAACCAAGCAAAACCAACAAACCACAGCACAAGCTCTTCTGACTGGGGACCAGAGTACAGAGATTTAGAAATGGTTTCAACTACAGGAATGATACCTGAGCTGAACTTCTAGATGCTTGCACATCACTGAACATTAGCAATCTGCACCCGCTTTATATTCTCAGCTCGTGATGAATCTGCAGTAGACCAAATTTGGCATCATGCCCAGTCTAACTTATATATCTTCTCCAAATCATAAACTTCCTAAACTAATGCTTCCCTGTGCAAAGATATTGGGAAGAGGATAAATCTTCAGCCTTAGTAGGCTGTTTTAAGTCATTGAACCTTTGTGTGTTAACTGAAAAAAATGGTCCTTATAAATACAGATCAAAGAGACATTCTAACACATTTTTATTGACCTTTTGCTATCTGAACATCCTCTCAAGAGAGTAAGCACATCTAACTTTCTACCATATCACACTTCTTGTTTGTTTCCATTTCCAAGGGAACTGGAAAGTACATTTGTTAACTTCCCTAATTTGTGCAGGACCATTCCTGTTCATTTACATCTCAGATAACAATTTTATTTTTCTTTCATCTTTGTGAGTTGCTCAAAAAAAAAAAACAAAACAAAAAAAAACCCCCAAAAAACCACCACCATGTTTTATGAAACACATAACAGATAGGACAACTGCTTTCTAGCTTCTGTAGGAGTAGAAGCCCCAAAGTACTGTCCAATCTGACATTGATTTATAACACAGTCTTGGACGAATTACTGAAAAGTATCTTTGTATCTCGCTGATCCCTGTGTGTTGAAGATGTGCTATAACCCACCAAGTGAAACTCAAGAGATGTATTTGTCTAAAGTATGTTTATTTCTTTACCATACAGAAGCAGAAAAATGTTTGTGTTCCTTTCTATGTCCTTCCCAATCAGGGCATTGTGTATTTCTAATAAGTAAAATTAGCTTTCTTTGCTATGAGTGTAACTTCAAGGATTTTTTTTTAAAGGTTTGTCTATGACAAGCAATTGCTATATATGGTAGAACTGGTGCATGCTTTTCTATCAAAATATTTATTTTGATTAAAAAAAAAACAAGGAAAGTGTGGGTGGTAGGAAAAAAAAAGCATCTTCTGCCTGACTAATTATGTATATACGCACAAATATGTAAGGAGTAAATGTACTGTCTTGCATACTTTGTTTTTCCCTACCCATTCATGGTAATTAAACCCATGTGTATTATATTTATTCCCATGAGTTCAACCCTCCCTTTTGACAAATCCAATAATTAAACATATACTTTACTTCTAATAAGACTCTATGCAATGCTAAACTGCTGCCACTTAGTTGCAAGAGCTTTGCTGCTTTCTATTATAAACACATTGCTTTCTTAATAACAACCAAATATCCATCTTTTTTTTTTCCTCCCTCTTTCACTTATGCTCTGATAAGCAGCAGCTCTAAATAGACAGCATTCTGCTTCCTACGGGAAGAGAAGAGCACTACCCTTCATTCAGCAATGTAACTTCTACGTGGAGACAGACAGACAACTGATTGCTCTTGAGAAAGTTACACCAGCATTTTGAGGGTTATGCAGGCATCCCTAACTACACCCAGGGAAAGCTGAGAAGTAATTATTGCATCTGTAGTAAAACCATAGCACAAAATAAATGACTGCCGTTGGAAAGGCCTTACCTTACTAGAGAAGGCATCTCTGCAGATTCCATGCCACAGGCAACATAGGCAACCTCAAAAGTTCCTGCTTAAGTAGTACAATGGAAGGTCAATGACAGAACTTCCTGCTCATATCCCAGTATGTTTTTGTTGATTTCAGGTCAAGTTTCTGCAAGACTGGTTACTAATTCTTTAACTTTCTGACACAGATGGTTAGTTCAAGCAGCCACATGGCTGCTAGGTCAGCTAGAGTACCTGGATTCCAAGTCAGTGGTGCTTCAGTAAATAAATGTATTCTGTAAATGAGTTGTGCAAGTATTCTAAGTTTGGAAACAAAGGCTTTTCAAGAAACCCCACTATCACTCTAGACATAAACAAAAGACTCTAAATGGCAAATTAAATACCACTTCAAACAAAAGCAATATTGCCCACTGGGATCAAGCTTATGGGCTGGTGCTTAAGCTAACAATGCGGATACCATGAGCAACAAATACAAATGCTGGGAGGAGTGGTATGATACAACTTTCTTGTCCACCAAACTAAACGAGGAAATGTCTGCTCCCATCACAGATAATCAAAGCTAACATTGAAACAGAGCCTTGAGCTCCTTTGAAAATTCTTTACAGAGACTACAGAGGTTACAACAACAAAAAATCTGTATATTCTTCCCATTGATTTCTAAACCAGAGTGTGCATGGAGGGAATTCACATACTTTAAACATTGTAAATCAGTGGACTATTTTGCTAGCTAAAGAATTAAAACATAGCTATGGACATTCATCCTGTAAGGCCTTTGATTCCAAGAACAGAACAAATAAGGAAAGGGAGAGGAGTTGGGTAGAACATTCAAGTCCACTGTACTCCCTACTTTATTGGCAAGGGAAGTGTCCACATTCTCCTTTTTATACTTTCTTTCAGTTCCACACAGGCAAAGGCCTGCAGATCCTTTATAACTTATTCATGGCAAGTAAAAGATTCACAGGTCAGTTGACCAAATAGTCCATAATAGTAGAGCAACAGTACTGCACTTGCAGTTCTCCAAGCCCAAGCACAACTGTTGAGTCTGCAGCCCATCAGTATCCCATAGCAGGGTTGGGAGAGGTACTGTACATGAGTAATTTCCAAATTCCACACATTTTAGAACATTTAGGACATAAGTTAGACTTGGGAAAGATTACAGTTAATTTGAAAGATAAGCATAGGTAAAGTGTTAAACGAAAGCCAACGTAATGCAGACAAATCATGGGTGTTTTTAAAGTAGTAATACAGGAATGTAAAAGTCAGTAATCTCAAATAATTTCCTTATTACGGTCTGCTGAAAGTGCCCATGTTTCAATTGCTTAACTAATAGTTTTCTGGTTAGTTTCTAATGCAAATTAGAAGGTATTAATATAAAATGACACTTACTACAGCTTTGAAACTCAATATCTGTACATTTATATATATACACACCTCTGAGATAGATTTACCTCCTTGAAGTGAAACACACAGGTGTAACACTTCAAAAGGATTTGCCTTTATTTACCAGACAAAATTCCAGACACATCTCATTTGCAGTAG
Source organism: Chlamydotis macqueenii (assembly GCF_036417535.1). Lineage (NCBI taxonomy): Eukaryota > Metazoa > Chordata > Aves > Otidiformes > Otididae > Chlamydotis > Chlamydotis macqueenii. Next base: position 19,927,458 of record NC_141567.1, on the reverse strand, counting down.
TGGCCCTGATTCCACTTTATGTGAGATATGTTGTGCCTTTGTTTGCCGCTGACAAGCGTAAAGAGCCACTTTCACTGCAGATAATAATGGTTAATTTATCACACAGAGCAGTGGCTGACCTCTGTGCGTCCCTGGCCCTCCATCACCTTCACACCTGCTCAAGCTAATTGTTAGAGCCAAGTGTAAATTAAAATCAACTGGGCTAATAATGAATGGAGGCCATTACTCGCAACAGCACGTTGCTTTACAAAGGTTTATCAAGCTACGATGTAACTAGTCCCGTAGTCACAGCTCCCTATTTTATAAATGAGGATACGGCAAACTCTTCAAGCCAGGAAAGAAAATCAGACAGTAAGGCAAAATACCTATGTTGGGTTCCATTTTTATAAACCCTTAGCACAGCAAAGAATATAATTACATTAGAAAATGCAAGCCAGAAATCCCAGTTCATAAAGCAACAATAGTATATTTAAAATCCTGGAGCAGGGGAAAGAATTTCCTCTTTATCCATTTAATATGATCCTAGTCTCCTAAGATTCATGGGTGCAAGTATACTAATTAATGAATAGGCAAATATAGGTTAAAATGCACCTCATAAGTCCATCACACCAGAGACTTTCCCTGTAAAGAGCACAAAACAACTAGCACCTCCAAACATAAAATTTCAAGAAACATTATCTTGCATGTACTCTTGCTCCAAATAGCTCAAACCAAACCCTAGAAGTCCAAATAACTTGCTATCTTTTAGCAAACCCGAGCTCCTACATTTACATGCATTTATCTTAAGATAAAATTTAAAAAAAAAATACAGTATCCAACCATTTGGTCTCATAAATAAAAAATAATCATAAAATTCAGTGAGAGGCTTCTCTATAACTTCAAAATTGAGATTATAGAGGATATAATTACTTAAAAGCTACTAATGTCTCCTTAAGATCTCACCCCCATAATTATTTTCTCATACAAAAAGAATTACCAAGCCATCAGTGGGTTTCATGTCTCTCCTCCAACCAAGAGAAAAAAAAAGACAATAGTTAAATTCAGAATCACATCACAGATAAATAAACAGCTTGATAAACACAAAAAAAACCCCTACAACAAAATAGAATTCCACTTCCAGCTTCTCATGCATAATCAGATTGTTTTCAAGCAAATACTCAGGAACTACAGAATGTGAACACTGTGTAACAAGCTTTAAAAACATCTAAACTGGGTCCTGCCGCCCTCGGTGACTTATTAGAAGAAAAGCAAATACCTGTCTTCTTGTAAGACTCTCATTACTCCTCTGTACACAACACCACAATTCTGATTTTTACCTATTTAAAAGGAAGAAAGAGTATGTACTAAAATTGTCTGTAATCTGTTAAAATAATTGTATTTACCTAAGTCAATAAATTTTATTAGAAGCAAATGCATACTAGTTCTTCCCACAGAGTAGCATAAAAGCAGAGCTACTGAGCAATTCAAAACCACTTTTCCATAAAAAGTTAATACAGAGAATGAAAACCTGCATAATACTTTTTAACATGTATACTGCATTAAGAACATACTAGATACCTTCAAATTGGCAAAATAAAGTGCTTTCTTGCACAAATCTGCAGGACAAGAATCCAACATCAATAAAAATAAAGGAGCTGCAAAGAGTTACTGAATGTCAGATTGCTTGTGGCAGGGCAAAGGCTAAAGAAAAATGGAGATTAAAACTTGGAAGTATGATATTTGGATTTTGGACAGTACTACAAAAACCGACAACATCAGAAATACTGTTGAACCTGCATGCACACCATTGTGGGAGAAATCTGCCTGTATCTCTACGTATTTTACAAGTTCACATAGCTATCCAGACTCTCCAGATTCATTCAGCAAATTTGCTTGACTTGCAGTTTTGCTGCCTATTAGATTTTCTCTTTATTTTACATTCTCATTGATACAAAGCCAGCATAGAATTCAGTCATATTAGTTTGGCTCTATATTGCATTGCAAGATGACGATAAAAGAGAAAATTCATCCAGTGTGACTTGTACACAGTCATAGCATAGGATGTCACCACGCTCAACATCTCAACGATGTGCAAAACAAAAGCCCAAACTGATGTTCCACTTTCCTTAATGGGAAAATACTTCTCAATATGTGCCAGTAGTCTTACGAAAGAAAATGTAATCCATTTTGCACTCCCCATGGTCAGACTCATTTAATGACACAACATTGTAAGCTACACTAACTAGTCCAGTTATTCCAGTGCTTAGGGTGCAAAATCTTATTTGACATGAAGGTATGGGGTGCCATACTTTACCAGAACTGTTACAATAAGTGATAACAGATTGCTGCCCAGGCTACTCTAAGTATTCTCCAGTAACAGAACTTTTCCAGCCTACTTGGATATCCTAGTCCTTTCCCACACATTGTCACAGTAACACAAGCTCTCACTGTAGTATCTAACACAGAGTTTCTATAATTTAGTTTAAACTCAGTATTCTTTGTTCAGTTTCAACTGCCAATTGAAAAAAAAAATGCTACTAAAAATGTTGAAGGAAGAAAAAAAAAAATTCTGCAAGAAGTTGTCAACAAACTTTATCCCAAGCAAGCAGCGCAGAACACCCCATCATCCCTGTGACCAGGCCTAAGGACTTTCCCCATGTGGAGAAAGTGCTGAATCAGGATGCAAAGTCACTTGTATACAAGTAAAGAGCACACACATTCTTTTCTAATATGTATATCCCAAAACATTTTTCAGAGTCAGAACAGACACTTAGGAAAGAGGATTTAAGCTTCCTCATAATAGGCTTGATTCCCTTGGTTACCTTTTGAGCCTATTGAGAAGTAAATCCATAGACTCCAACAAGCCTATATACCACATGCTGCCAGCTATGAACTTCAGCTCATCACCACTTTCTCTGTAACTGTCATACTGACTGATAATATATTTGGCTAGGAGGTGGTATGCTTTCTTCCCATCCTCTCCCGCCCCCTAATACACATATATTGCTATCCGGAAGGGTATTCCGATTAAAAGAGTGCACAGGGCCATCTCAGCATCCATATCTCCTCTCACTTCCTTACCAGCTCAGCTGAAAAACAGTCTCTTCTCAGCGTTCTCCATCTCTGCTCATGCTCTGGCAGCAATGTTGAGCATGGAGGAAAATTCTCAGTTCAGCTATGGAAGTAATTTTTCAGACTTTTTTCCAGAAAGACTCCCAGGCCAGATGAGGATCCATGAGTAGAGCAGAAAAAATTTCTGCACGAGTGCCCAGGGCATTTCAAATTCTACAGCAAGCATTCCAGCTGTCCATGATTTAAGAAAGGGAAAGAACGAAGGAATCTAATAAAGCAATTACTATGCTCATACTAGCAAACATTTTGTATTATATTCCAAAAGCAAGATCATTCTGAATATATAATCTGATTGTAATTATAACTTTTATACCCATTAAAACTTCAAAGTATTTTACGAACAGAAAATTTATGCTACATGTCCCATGAAGCTATGCTAACCCTTTGGAGAACTAATCATCCCACTAAACAGAATTTTCCCTCTCAGTAACATTTAATACAGTAGAGAGCTTGATTGTGATAGCAAAAACACATTTTAGTGTCCTAAAACAGGAAAAACATTCAAAAAGTCCAGGCTTGAGCAACTGTTTTCCTACACAATTAAATTAAAAAGACAGAGAATAAAGCTTAGAGCGAGGTTCTATTTAAGTAGCATTGCATGTTTCCGTATTGGTGAAAAGATGTATACTTTCATGAGGGAAGCAAAGCAATCATTTAGATTATATATCTCAGAGATAGCACACAGTCCATTAATGGTAGGGGTATTCAGCAAATCCAGCTAAGGCAGGCAGCCAAAACCAGTTGATGCAATCAGAATGCCCTACCTGTCTATTAGGCATACAACATTTAAGAAAATTTACAAACACTAACATTAACTAGTGTTCCCAGCCTTTACAATTTGTACAATGAACTCGGCCTTCCACAGACTGAATAATTATGCTAATATAAGAAAAACTTTCCAAAAAAAAGGCAGCCAAATCTAAGAGACCTGTCAATGCCAGTGTCATCAGTGGAGTGATAACTAGTAAAGAGCAGATATCAAAGGCTGTCTTTTTCTTCCCCTCCATGCTCTGTTCTGTTTGAGCCCATGGTGGTCACAGATCCTTTAACAATATTTATAATGAAGGAACAACGTTGGAGATGTCAACCCTGATTATTCATAAAGGCTCCTCCTGCCCAGCTCTCCCCTTAGGCTAACTGTAAAAGTACCTGATTCCCAATTCTCAAACACAAAAGCGCACAGAGCTTGAAAGCTGAGCTGACTAATAAAGTTTGCATATCCCTAAGAACAAGAGCACACAATGAAGAAGAAAAGGAATGGCAAGATTAAACAAAAACAGTAAGCTTGGATGGGAAATAATAAAAATTTAAAGAGGCAAGAACTTAGATCCCCCCCATACTCCTGTTCATTTACATTTCAGCATGTCCTAAGAAGCATCTGTTTTATCTCCTGACTGCTGCATCAAGGTATAATATACACCACAAAACTTAAATCACATTTTGGAGCTGGAATGATGAGAGGTTGTGAGCAATATAACTTCCAGGTCATTGAACTTCAACTCAGGAGGAATCTAGAACAAGGGATAAGACTGACCCAGTAAATAATTCTGGCTTACTGTTTCACTTTGGGGCCTTTTTTGGTATGCCTTCAAACAAACAGGAAACTGGGCTTACAATAGGACCATGAGCTGCATTTGCCTGTTGTGGAGCTTCACAACATCTCTGAGCCCTTGACAAACAATAGGGGCTTGGGGCTAGACCATCATAGATTTTTTTTTTTTTAATCACACAAGGTACTAAAAGAAAACAAGGCCTTATTTGTCCCTCTGCTGTCTTGCTTATATTATGACTGGCTGCTAAAAAGAGGAGGGGTCACCTGCCCAGGACAAGCAAGTGGGTAGGAAGGAAAAAGAGAAGGAGTCCACGCTAGTCCAAACAGCCAGCTAGTCGCAGAAAGCTAAGCCTCTTCACTGGTCCTTCCTTGGGGCTGACTAACACTACAGCCTTGCCTCACATTTTGAGAGGCCTGTCTTGTAAAAAGAGATAGAGGAATCTTACAAGTTTCAATCTCCTGAGAAGAATCATGAAGCTGTTTGACCGTACGGAGCAAGTTGCTTAAGGCAGGAAGCAATAGTAACAAATATTGTGTGTCAAGAAAGTTACAGGGGCATTTTGAGGCTGGAATAACAAAGTACAAAATCATCCAATACAGAGTTTGAGCAAGACACTGGGATGAACTTTCTAAATTGGAGGACCTGACATGGGATCATCTCTCCAGAGTTCCCCTACTGGTATTGGCTTCCATGACAGAACAGTTCCATGGTTCAGAAGTCACAAGCTGCCAACAGGAGCACATCAGAACTGCTGACAGACACATCTGGGTAGCAGAGCCACAAGTTACCTATATTTGAGAGTATATGTCCCTTGAAAGTGAGTCCAGTGGACTACACTTGTCCAATCTCCCTATCTGCAACTCCTACGGAAAGCGTACCTGTAAAAAATGAAAAGGAACACGAATTACTTTATTCCATCTTTAATAAAAATGGACTTTCCGTCACCTCACTTTCATAGACTGGAATAGTCATGGACGCTGGGAACAAACTCTTTTTATATTAGCGGGATAATACTTCCAGGAGACCTTCAAAACTATATTTAAAGTGTGAACAAAATTGAAGCAATGAAGCAGAAGGACAAATATATTAAGTGGTAAGATTTTTAAAGCAACCGTTAACAGTGGCAAATGCACTACTCTACCAGCATTTTTTTTAATCATTTATGCATAAGACAACCCTTTAAAAAGCAATGACACAGAACTAGCATAGCTAGCTCAATATATAAATCTTACGTAGCCAAAATCTTACACAAAAGGGAACAGGGATACAACTGATCTGTGTACTTCCTTTAGAGCATTGAAGACCAGCTGCCCTACTCAGTAAAGACAGGCTGTACTTACAGACAGCCTAGAGTAATTAATCTATGTACAGACATGTCGTTCCTGTGGGTGTGGCAGAGTATACAAGTTACCACCTGCCAGTTTATCCATTGCTGAGAAAAGCATCTAAGCTTTATAAATCAATAAAACAGATGGCAACAACAACTTAAGCTAAGTTAAAACTTGTAGCAACTCTGTAGGCTCTCTATATAACTCTAGGCCAGTCAAAAAGAACCATTTTTCATTAATAAATTCACATTATCCATAACGACTTCTGTAGACTGGACTAGTCTTACTGGAAACACCGGAACAGTCCTTCTTAACAGTGGCAACAAAGGACCCGATTTCTTACTGGAAATACAGATGTCTTCATTTTTGTGAAAGATTTCTCTATGCTATGCAAGGAAAAGGGCAAGGCCTATCTCAACTCATTTTGCTAACACACACACGTACCCTTGTGCATCTCTTGTTGGGAGGAGAAAAGATGGTTAAAATTTCTGACTATCTCAGTGTAGACTAGGTGTTCTGTTATCCTTGTAGCTCAGGTTATCCCACCTCAGATGACAGGAAATTCATAGTACTGTCTCTGGGATGCAGCAGTTTTGCCTTTACACAAGCATTGTGCTGCTGCGATTTACCGTAAATCGCACAAGAAGAAGGATGCTACTCTGGATGGTTTACTCACAGAGGGCATATTCTCTTATTGGGGTATGTAAGCCAGTGTTGTAGAAAGGCCAAACGGAACCTTCTTTAGAAATCTGGTTCACTTAATTTATAGTTTGCAAATATGTCAGAAACAAACTGGCTTTACCTCTAATGTATTTTAAAGATTTGTGCCTTTGAAATTTCTTGGGGTTGTTCAGCTTGGAGAAGAGAAGGCTCTGGGGAGACCTTATAGAGGCCTTTCAATAATTAAAAGGGGCATCTAAGACATGGGGACAAACTTTTTAGCAGGGCCTGTTGCAATAGAACAAGGGGTAACGGTTTTAAAATAGAAGGAGGTAGATTTAGATTAGACATAAGAAAGACTTTTTTTACACTGAGGGCGGTGAAACACTGACACAGGTTGCCCAGAAAGCTGGTGGATGCCCCATCCCTGGAAACATTCAAGACCAGGTTGGACGGGGCTCTGAGCAACCTGATCTGGTTGGAGATGTCCCTGCTCCTTGCAGGGGGGGTGGACTGGATGGGCTTTAACTATCCCTTCCAACCCAAACTGTTCTATGGTGTGTTACAGCTACCTAATTTCAAGTTCTCCCTGCTGACTCTCCTACATATAGTGGAAGATGAAAACTAGCAATTCCTGTTCAGTGAGGTGCTTTTTCTATCACAACCATGCTAACCTAACCTAAACAAGAGATGACTACAGGAACAACTTGAGCATTGAGAAGTCCACAGAGCTTAGAAACTGGTGAAGCAGCTCAATTGTACATCTTCCAAATGAAACTATTTCTGTTCAAGGATCAAAATCACTCTTGTAAAAATTCCCAGTTGTATCTTTTCAATGGTTTTCCTTGAATTCCAAGGGTCTGACGTACACAGTTCCTGCCGGAGCTATGGACCTTTGTCTAGTCAAGCTAAACAGCTGTGTCATTACTCAGTGATGTGGATGTACTTACAGTGTTACTGTCATCTAGAAGAGTTACTTCTGCTCCATTTTATTCATATAACTTTGCCATATGGAAACACAACAGGACACATTTATCTCGACTACCACCCCAATGACCTCAGTGTAATTCTACGAGGACTGCATTCAGCCCAGTATTCATGATACATATCTCACATCTCTAGCAAGAGGGCAGTGCATGGAGTGATGAGGGAGAAGAGGAACAACATCTGACTCAGCTCACTAGCCATGAGGTCATGGCCTTTTTACTAATTAGTGTGATTTAAAAAATAATTGGCCTTCTTGACTATGCCATAGTGCATCAGATGAAGTTGAGCGCGAGGAAAAAAAGCACAGTGAACTCATTACTGTTTACTCATTCACTGCCAAATTGTTAAAAGAGGTCATTTAAAAGGTCAAGAATGATACTACACTACATGAGAGCTTTAATCTGAACATATAACAATAGGCAGCAACCTAATTATCAAACCAGAATTAATAGGGAGATAGTATAGAACAAGAAGATAAGCGCAATACAGCCAGAGAGGAGTAATTTACCAAAATAGTCATATATCCCAGAACAAGTCAGCCTTACCTTTCTAGCCACTGTAGCATACTGCGCATCAATTTTATAGCGTACCTCACTATCCACTAGCCATTCACCACACTGCTACCTGAATCCACTCACTATTTTAAGTCTCTGCAGCCCAGATAGCAATAAGAGCACTAGACCCGCCTCATTTTGCATTCTGAGGCACCCTACTGTACTGCAATACAAACTGACAGCCCAGTCCTCCTGACTGGAGTCTTTAGGCTACCTCTGTAGCTTAAAACAGCCCCTCACAAAATCTCTGTCATGAGCTTTCAGTTTACAAATGAGCTTTTTCAGAGATGCGTGCTAGATGTAAGCACCTCATCCTTGCCCAAGTTTTTAACCATAAGAAATAACAAACCTTTAGAAAAAAATAATTACCTGGAAGTGACTCTTCACCCTAGGTTGCTTTTTCTCTAGAAGGATCCACAACCCCAGCTTGCATTTACTTTCACACGTTTCCACTGCTTTTATCAGGAAGCTCCTTAATGAGCCACTGTCGGTGAAAGCAGGAACTGCCTGTGTTTGAATAGGAGTCAGCTGCTTCTCCAGGTGCTTTGTATATAGACAGCCATTCCTAGCTGACCGTTTCCAGTGTCAGTCACACCCATCTCAGCTGCTTTGTCTTGACTTTATCTAAACCAGAAGACAGAAAGGATAATGTCTATATGCTCAAAAAGTGTTTGCAGCTCACTAAAGACACACAGGGGAAGTTCACGCACCCTAGGAATCTTTATGGGATCTTAAATCTGTCTTTTCAGGGAAGCTCTAGAGCTTGTGAACCAAACTAATCTGCAACTTACAGCTTTATTCACTGTGTTGGACAGCATCTAATAGGACAACAAATTCGAAGTCACACTATCACAACGACCTTGTGCTGAAATATTTCCATTAACAAATCTTGCTCAGTCTCTCTCCTTGGTACATAGCCTTCCCCGTAAAAACACTGTGCCTTAAAGAAACGAGGGGGTGGGGAGGGAAAGACAAATCATGTACACAAATGCCCCCACACCACCACCACCACAAAAAACATTTAACTTTTCTCAGAGTGAGCTCCTTCTTCCAGCTGTTGGGAGCTATTACCTGCCTTCAACATTCCAGAAAAGCAGTGACATTTTTGCAAGAGTGCCCATTAATCATCACATTGGTATTTCCCATTCTACCAAGACAGTAGCACTTCTTTGCACGTGACTACCTAGGACATATACTCAAACTCTCACTGGTAGCTAAGGACAGAGCAAGAAACTCACAGCAAGCTTCAGTGGGGAAATGAAGTAGCTTTTAAAAAAAATATTAATTTCCTTGTAAGTCACTGTTGGTAAACTTAGCTTTATAACATCTGCAGCAAAATGCAGATATATGTGACTGGAGGAGCCAGCTCTCCATTTCCTAAACCACACATTTAATTTAGATTTAATAAGACAGTAATTGCACATTAAGTACTCATTGATTACCTAAAATATATTTATTAAGAAATAACAGCTGTGTAATGCATCTCTGTTAGATACTCATGTATCGATTACAAAACTGTTAAACAGCAATAAATGTTTATCTAAAAAATCAGCAATCAGCTAACATAAAACACACATCCTATGAAATCCAAGTGAAATATATGTTGAAGACAATTAAAGCTCCTGTCTTGTTGCCTCAGTTTTTCTGAGCAACGCTCATCTCCCTATGTCTGAAGTCACAGCACTGAACCTTTGAATAGTAATCCTTTTTTTGAAAAGATTCTAGAAATTTTCAATAAACTTTCAAGAAGAAATCTCAAGCCTTTCAAGAAATCCTTCCTAGAGCTTCATTTGCTTGGTGACAGCACAGCTTTCACAGCCCTGCTGCTTCCTTCTCTGGGGCCCAGAGGAGGGCTCTTGACCATACTCCATCCGTCAGCGCAGACAGGCTCCCAGGTAACTGGTTTCCATAGGCAGCAGGGCTACGCTCCTGTTGCAGTTCTAAGGATCGCTTGATTCTCTTATTTAATATAAGGATACTCTGAAACTCTAAGAAGGAGGCAGCAAGTGGAAAAGTGTCTGTGGAGTTGATAGCAGCTGGGTTGAGGCTCTCAGAACAGCAACTTGGGATGGAAAAGGAATTTGTGTAATACATCCTTATTTACGCATCAATAAGGAGTGTACATGCCTCTGCTGAACAGGTACACACCACCGAGATAAACACAAGGGAGGTGATATTGAATGAAGTAAAGAAAACTGCAGTCCTTAGGGATAAATTCTACAGAAATAAAAATAACACTCCAGCCACATCTGGCCTGGATCAAAGACAACGGATTTCTTATAAAGAGTTGGCAGGAGCCTGGCGAAAGACACCAAAACAAGCACCAAAAGGAAGAGACTGTGCAAATGGATTGGATGAACCCTGGTGACAAGGTCTCTACACAAATAGGAAATACTGAACTAACACACATACCAAACGGAAACTTCACTCTGAACATTTTCTTCAAGCCCAGAGAATTGCTTTTTAGATACAAAAGAGCTACTGGAATGAAATGAGGTACATTCTGTCCAGTGGGCACTCCCTGGAATCACATCTGAAGCACCTATGTAGGGCAGCATAATGAAACTTTACTTCTGCTGCTCACAATTCATCAATTTTCTGGGCAAGTCCAAAACTCCTACAGACTCACTGGCCTCCTGCTGCAGCAATTAATTCACTTTTCCTACTAAGCTATTAATTAATTTTTAAAAGTCCTTGTTGTTGAGCAATGCATATACATCATTAACATCAGAACACTCTTTTATTGCATTATTGTTTATTAAAACACAAACTTAGAAAAAGAAATTGGAAATAGTGAAGGTTATAAAGAAAAAAAAAAACAGAGACGGGTCTGGAACATAGGCATACTCAGTCATGGAAATTCTGTTTGAAGCTTCACTGTCTGTTTTATTATGGATTCCATAGGCAGCTTCTAATTTAGTGCAGCTGTTAACACTCCTGCTACATCAAAAATTCCCTCTGCTGAACTTTTGTAGAGGTTTTTGTGTTAGACAAGCACCAGTCCTTTCCAATTTCACAGTTTCCTAATTATGTTATTGCAGTTCTCATTTGTACAGTAAACCTGATCAGGTTTTTAAAAACAGCAGTAATTTACAGCTGCTGGGAGTACTGTTTTTACTAGCTACTGCATTTACCCGGTGATACATAAAAGGTGTGTAATAGCTGGTCAGTAACCAGCTTAGCAAATTGTTTCTAGGTGTATTGCTGTGAAATGTGTATTATAACACCTTCCGTAACAAACCACCGTGTAAAAGCTTTGATCTTCAATTGCTGTTCAAAGCGTTAATACTCATTTCTTTTAACGGCATACTTTAAGAAAATTAAGATAAACAAATACCTCAATTACCAACAAATGAAGGGTAAAAACCTACAAGAAGGATTAACCCACTAATTGAACATTTAAAGCTTTAAATAGCAAACTAACTATAAATGACTAATAAAAGGCTGCGACTGATAAAACATCTCTGATAAACAAGGTAGATTTGGTTTTCTTCTTATATGTTTACAATAGCCACCTTTCTTTCAATCGACATCCACAGAAGTGTTTTCTTTTTCTTTCACATAACGAGTTTATTGTAGACAACACAACTCATACCCTTTCCCAGTAACAGTGGTTCAGGGCCCCTCTGAAGCATTTGTTCTGCAAAGTGACATATTGTGACAAATCCAATGATAATGGGGAAATATGGGAAATCTGACAGAAATACTTTACTCCTCATTTCCACTAATGAGAATAAAACAGTAAGAGAGACACCTATCAAAAAATTGCAGTAAGCAATTTATTTGGTTGAAACACAAGCAGTTCTTTTTCTTTCCCTGCTCCCATTTCTCTTACTTTGCTTAGAGCAGGCTTTTCATTTTTTTCTTCATTTTGCTTTATATTGTCAACCAAGAACAGAATTCCTGAGGAGACAAACAAGGGGTAAAGAAGACAAATCTTTCTCCTTTGTGTGAGAGCTGTAGGCCAGAGTTATCAACTCCTCTGCTATTCAAGACAGATTTGCATATCCAAGGCCACCCGAGGCAGAGAAGGCATTTGGAGTCTGATTTTTTTCCACAAGAACACATCAGGGAGTGAAGCAAAATAAGGAACTCAGAAAAAGATCCAAGTAACTACTGAAAAAAAGAAAAAAAAAATCACAAAACTTTGTGGAGGGGAAAAAACTCCCATTCAATAATTTCTTTACTGAAAAAAAAGACATTTTCTACACAATGGAATTTCCAAATATCCGTATTAAAGAAACTTCACAGACAGCAACTTGGCACAAGAACTTCAGACTGGCATCCGTGCTGTTTCTGTCTATATCTTAATAGAACACTACTCCTCTGCATACAGGAATCAAATACGATGGAGTAGCCAGCCTGCAAAACAGGCTTATTTACTTCCCCAGCAGTCTTGGACCTTAACTACAGTTTGGTGATAGGAAAAAAAAAAAAAAAAAAAGAAAAAAAAAAGAAAAAGATAGTGGTTTATATATGTGTCCAAAGACACATATATAAAGCCACTATGGTAGGTACATTATGCATCAACTCTACCATGAATACCTACTATCTGGAAATACTGGAGAAATGCCACTGGTAGGGGGTAAGATTCCAGTACAGTCAATTCCTAATCACAATGTTTATCTTCCTACAGATATAATACTGGAATTAATGGATCACATAACTTCAACACACCGGTTACAGAAATTACTTCTAGAAATACTGTCAGGAAAATCACAATTATTATGTATACATTTTTAATTTAAAGTTAACCTTTTATTGAGAAAATGTGTGTGACAGTGTATACATTCACTACTTTTATTGACTAATAAGAATTACCAGCTAATTAGTTGCTATTCTCTTCTGCCATATAACCCCTTTTCAGACACACACTTGTTTTAATCTAATACAGAGCTACTTTTGGACTTGATTTTGCCATACTTTCTCTCAAAAGCAATTTTAAATGCAAAAAGCTGTCACCTATAATGGCACAGGAGTACTCTGATAAATCAAGGTACTATTAAACCTGAATAAAGATAGCAGAATTTCATTTCACGTTATACGTGCTGAAGACCCCAAGGTCCTGATTCTCATCCATTACCCACACTGAACAGCTCCTAAAGAAAATCTTCTTGACTTCCACAGAAGATAATGTGTAGCATAATTGGTTCTTGATCTAATGAGTATTATCAACAACTATCTTAGCTAGACCTAAAACACTACTCAGTTGCTCAAAGACAAACAAAAAATCTCTCATAGCCATAAGACAGCATGCTACAGAACAGTACTTTGCAAAAAGTAATATACAAAGCAAAAAATTGTTTCAGCTATTAAAAATCAAAGTCCTGAGCCTAAAGCTCTTAACCTGTGATGTGTTTGGTTTAAAAAGAATAATTGTGGATGTAACTAATTTTCCTGAATATTGATCTGTAGCATCAGAAATTAAACACTTCATAGAAATGATTAGGCCTAGTCGTATCCATATTGTACATTACAGAATTCATATTCTATTTATTTATTTATTTATACACATTTTCCAAAGAAAGTGAGGAATTTAAATTTGCTAAAGTGGAATCTGAATTTAATATCTTTACCCATGCTGTCAACATTTCTCACGGATTTAAAAATCCAGCAGTTCAAGCTGGATTTCACGAGAGTTGACCGCTTCCTGACACCTAGAACACCTCTCCACCTGCACCATATTGGTGTGCTCGGCTGCACACACACCGCATGCCCAAGGAAACTGCAGTACCAGTCACATTGGTAATGGCTTCCACGTCTAAGCTAAATGGTACCGGATAGCCACAAAATCCATTTCTAAAAACTGTTCCACGTGAAGAGTTAGTGCCTGTTGCTACACTCGAAGGAGAATATTGCACTTTCAAAATACTTAGAGCAAATTGGAAAAATCAGCTTCTGGAGGCCAAATACACTTGTTTCCTAATATATACAAGGCCTTTAATTATAAAGAGTGTGCGAATATCTAGACAATAAGAACAGTTATGTTTTTAGTTCTAGTCTTTTGGCTCAACCCAATGAGCCAGCGTGCCCTGATTTTTTCAGTTCTAGAGGGTATGCAAGCCATTCTCCTTGTGCTTTCTCAGTAAACAATTATTTTTCAGACATAAATAGACATAAATAATGCACACAGAGAATCTGAAGCAATTATGGCCAGCTCTCTCTCTCCCTTCAGGAACTACCCCAAATTAAAAGTATCACACTAAAAAGTCTCTGCATTTGATACACTAGATTTTACTTTAGTATGTCACTCATGATACATTGCTATCTCTCTGCAACATACTAACAGAATATGAGCTTTATTTTAATATGTAAATTTTGCACATAGGTGGTGATCACCAATTTTCGGAGCTAGAGTTTACCCCTAACAATAACAAAGTAAAAGGATTAAAATTAAAAGCCACAATATAACTGCAGCAAACGTGGATTAAATTATCAAATATGAAAACAAAGGTTACTGTGGTGAAAAACAGGATCTGTTGAAGAACAAGGTGTGCACTACAATTCAAAAGCTAGAGCAGTAGAATTATGTGAGCCAATTCTCAAATCAGTTTGACTTAAAAAAAAAAAACAAACAAACAAATTTGTTTATTTTAATCTGCATTTTGGATTTAGGGGTTTAATAGAGTATTAGGCCAAATTTTTCAAGTATTTCTCTATAATAAGAGTTCTGAAGAAGTGTATTAAAAATAACTCCCAAACAAAACCAAACAAAATCCCTAAGAGCCTCTCAAAATCACTGATCCACACGGCACAGAAGTTGAAGAAAAGAAAGAAAACCACCACCAAATACTCAGACATCCATCAAAATAAAAGTCATAGGTATTCAAGGACTGGCACAAAATTCCCATGCTTTCCTACATGCAGAGAAATATTAGTACTGCCACAAATACTAATGTCAACATATGTTGAGAATTTTGCTGTGTGATACATTGGCTGGTAGCAAGTAAAGCAGTGGAGCTACCTTCTCTGACCTTTCCATTGTCTGCTGCCAAAAAGAGTTAAAGGCTAGCAGATGCACGTAGGCAAGAAGATGAGAAACCACAGGAGAATAGTGTAGAAACTTCAATCAGCTCAAGCTTTTCCTCACCTGTTTATACACCACCACATTTCTTCTCATAATTCCTCACGTAGCACATTGACTATTAAATACAGTACTAAAATTAACCTGTTCTCTCATAGAAGCTCCACAGAGTCAGTGTGACTGAACCGCGATTCCTCCTTGGGTGCTCAGACTGGATTTCCCTAACCAATCTCTTGTCTTCAGGATAGCAGTTGCTGGAAGTGCAGGACATGGCCTGTAGGTCCTGTAAGTAGTGGGAGGGCAAGGTAGAAACTAAAGTCTACAAGGGTACTTACTTTGCAATCCTACAAACTAAAATTCACATAATTATCACAGCTGTTTTTTAAACATATGAAATTACTTTAAAGTATCTTCTAAGTCATCTGTGAAAGGTCTAAGCTCTATTCTTACTCCATCCACTTCATAAGTATTATGACTTTCTAGGTATTAAAAGACTCATCTTAAATGGCACAGAAAAAAAATTCAGCACAGAATCTTTGACAAGAATACTCAAGTCTCACATCAGGCTGTTCTGCAGGAAAAAGGTAGGCAGAGATCACATGTATGTAACACTCACTCCACAAATATTTAGGATTCATTTAGGATAAAGAATAGATCATAGTGCCAGATGGAGAAATTGCACAAGTGCCACAAGCCATATTGCTGGAAGTATGCTGTCACAAAACACAATATTTAGAGGCAACTTGGCTATGTTGCAAGTAACCCAGTTCTTGCTATAAGTTAAAACAAACCAGAGTTTACGGGTGTAATAATGAGAGCTCACTGGTTTTGTTTCCATTTACTATGGTTAAATTTCAGAACAGTTGATACTATAGCCCAGACCTTTATCAGTGGATTGCTTCCTTTCCACGAAATCTGAGCTGGAGAAGAAGCTGCAGGAGAAGGCAGGTCGTCTTCTTTTTTTCAGAGCCTTTATGAAAATGGACTTCTTCATCATTAAAGATCCTTTTGAAAAAGTTGCTAGAAAACTACACTAACTACATTAGCTACAGAAGAGCACACCAAATAGACAAGGTTAAGTCTTATGATAACGCTCTGTTCAGGCTAATCTCAGCCAATTCTTTCCCCTATGTTTTCACTACTGAACAGATTTCTTCCTGTACAGCTTGTAATTGCTAGGATTAGTCAATTCTCTGATACCTTTTAAATACCACCAAGATCCTAAATGAAATACCACCCTTCTCAATGAAAGCAAGTCAAGTAATTGGTCATGCTGTTACACCCTAATGGACCTTTTTTCAGCTAATGTAAATCAATATGCTTTGTAGTCACACAGATTTACACTCATCTTGGATTTGATATAAGAATTTGTTTGCTATAATATTCCTTTTTTTTTGTCAAGTGTTCTTAAAAACATTATCTCATCTAGACCTGCAAGTAAGAAGTTGGATAGAAAACTGACATGACAGATGAAGGTTCTAAAATTCAGTCCAAAAATATCTTGTTCGAGAATTGGTGAAGTGGTACCATTTTCACTTCCATATGGCCCTTTAGTATGTAAAAATCCAGAAACTTTGTCACTGTTTAATACAGTTGGACAATATAATTAAAAGTATTATTTTTGAGCCAATGCAAACACACAATCTCCCTATTTCTTCCTGCCCCCAATATATTTTTACAAGCATTTGCTCAAGAGGAGCTAAATGTAGAATTAGGAGGGCTTGAGAAGAATTTGAAGATATATGTAAAATCAAAGTCATTCAGTTGTAATGTTACTTTAAATATTCAAATATTCAAAGACAGTAACATAGCAGCAGAAAATTAACTTTTTTAAAATTCATGTCTTTTCTAAGCTCAAATGGATTAGCGGCAGATTTGAGGTAATTAATTATAATTACAAGTTTCCTAGGGAATCATGGTATAATAGACTCATTAACTGAAATGTTACATTTGTTCTGTGTTTGATTCTCAGATTATTTTAACACAGCGCAACCTTTGTTAAAAGTTTTTTGG
This sequence comes from Chlamydotis macqueenii, assembly GCF_036417535.1. Taxonomy (NCBI): domain Eukaryota; kingdom Metazoa; phylum Chordata; class Aves; order Otidiformes; family Otididae; genus Chlamydotis; species Chlamydotis macqueenii. The sequence continues at coordinate 19,910,228 of NC_141567.1, read as the reverse complement.
ACCAGACACCTTTACTTATGTTGAACAGTTGCTCCCTTCATGAGTAGCCCCAACTGACTTCAAAGAAAACCCACCCGGGCCCTTAATTAGACATTTTCAGCCTATGAAGGTACAATTCCTTCCTTCTCGGACAAATTCCGTGGTCTCTATTGAACATGAGTCAGTGGGAGCTTTTCTCTGGGAAGGCCCATTGAATCTGGCCTCACAGTTACTTCCTGATATTCTCTTCACTCCCGAACAAAAGATACACCACCTAACCAAATATCTAACTAAATAGAACATGCTGTTTAACGCACACTTCTGAAGCAGTCTTAATAAAGGCCTCAATTAAATTTTTAATTTTTCAACTATCTTCTGTTTGATGCTATTGCTAAGCAAAGGAATATTTTACATCCTCATTTCTTTATGGAGACATAAATGTCATTGAACTCCTTATGAACCGAACACACGGAGAACTCACTGCAGCCATTAATACACCTAATACATAGAGAATTCCACACAGCTATTAATAAAACTCCTCGTACAAACCACAGCACTCACAGTCTAGACAATGCCAGGAACACGAAAGCTGCCTCTTGGTGCATGCAAAAGATCCCCGCTTTGATACTCTTGTGTCATTTCAGTTTGATACCCTTTGTATCATTTTCAGTTTGAAAATCAAGAGAAATAGATGATGCACTTGCCAGAGAAAGTAGGTGCAAAAATGAGGAACTGGCTAATTAAACAAGGAATGACTATTTATTTTATGGTCTTATGTGCACTCAGGAAGTTCTGGTGCATAGAAGTGAAATTAAATAACTTTTCATTTTGTCTCTATGCTTTAAGAACCATGCCCAGTAAGATTACAGATAGGAGAGTGATAGGTCCAGCAGGGATTTCTACCAATTAAGCTTCTACGCTCTGGGAGGGGTAGAGGTGTTATCTGAACCACGAGTTATTTTTGCACATATCATGGGCTGCAGTGGCTAGCCACAAAAGGGCTACATTGAGAGCAACGTTACAGGCTTTGCTCAGAGCTGTCATGATTTCCTGCAAGTCCAAACCTCTAAGAAAATTTCAGAGAGAAAACTGAGAATGCTCAGTTCTATAATACTATCAAAAGGATGATAGGAGTGCTTTTACCTACCCAACCTTTATTTTTTCACAATCAAGGAGCAAAACGAAAAAAAGATTACAAAGTTTAATTAACAACAGATACAGCTAGGTGATGCCAGATTTTATTCCACTGGATACTTACTATTTTCTCTGACATGCCACCTAGCATCCCAAGAAGCTATAACTCATAGTCATGAGCTTTCACTCACCACAGCTTGCAGATTGCCACTTTTCTTTTTTTTTTTTTTTTTTTTTTGGGGTACCTCTATCATACAGTCGCTTCAGGAAACATCAATTCAGGAAACAATTGAGTAAACTAATTTTAAGTCTGTATTTCACAGTATTATGAACACTCCAGCTTACAGATTGACAATTCAAAGCCAAACACATGCACACAGGATTCAACAAAGATAGTTTTCATTTGACAGCTCTACAAGTCCATCAGACCACACCAAAGGTATCAATTATGTATCCACAGACAGTATGATGTAAATTATATAAGTGCAGCACCTATCTTGAATCTTGAATATTCCAGCTCATCTTTAGAAGACTAGGATCATGAAGCAACCCATGTATTACCTTATTTTTTCCCTTGTATAGAGTGAAGACGTGTATTTGGCATAGCAACATTTTGGCATAAGTTTTAGGCATATTCTGAATGTCAGACGCTTTAGCAAAAAAGTAAACCATGATAATATAAAAGCATGTATTTTAAGCATGTGCTTATATGTTTTTTTAGAACCTGGGGTTACAGGTAAGACTGACATACAGTTGTCAGTTTTTCAGCTTATCAAAATGGGAAAGACTGATGGAAGAAAAAAGCAAATCTGCTTTGATGCAAAGCAAAGGTGAGAATATACTCTATTGAAAGACTAATTGAAGCAAAAATTTACTTAAGATCATGAGACAAATTCAGATAGTTGCCTTTATTTCAAATTTCTGTAAGGAAAGCAGGTATGGAATCAGACATTTGAACGGGAAGAAAAAAAAAAAAAAAAGATAAAGCCACCCTGCCCGAAACTGTCACTTTTTAAAAATTCACATAATACTATTTCAAAACATATGAAAGAATTTCTGAATAAAACTATGAAAATTTGATTTTAACCATTCATGCACATTAGCCAGTTACAATGTCCTCTTCTCAGAAATGCATCCAAATTAGAAACAGGGAAAAAAAAAGATAATTAAACAGAATGTGTCTAAATTTTCCATTTTTCACAACATTTTCTACCTTTATTTTAGTCTTTTCTAATGCTAACTGAAATCTTAAAAGGTAATTTAATCTGTTGCTCAGCCTCAGAAACGTTTTCTGGTAAAAATAAGCCAGGACCATTAATTTCCTATTTTCACTTATTTCATGTAGGCTATCGAAACGCAGGCACACCTTATTTGGTTTTCCAAAGGCAAGAAGGGGAACCTGCAAATCTGCTGGGATTCATGTTTGGCCTGCTGCCTGATGAACAAAAACTGCTTCAGTCAGTCTCGGCACAGAGCTGTTTTACTAGGTTGATACACAAAACTAGGCTTTCCTCCAGTTAAACAACAATAATTTGTTTTAGTTTGATAGGTCCTTCTAAATAGTGGTGTCATCAGTAAACATCTGGCTTCTTCCTAGCAGATTAGGCCTCCAATGAGGAAAGTGTGTTTATAATTCTAATTTGAAACGCAGCACATTAATATGCTGATTCTCATAATGTTTGCCTTAACCTGTTTGGAGAAATTATGACTGCAAATATCTTGTACACAACACCTCTAAACTACCAGCTTGTACAAACAACACAAGAGCCGATGCAGTCTCATACAGATGATTAGAACCACTTCAGAGGCAATCATGATTAGCGCTTTGGCTCGAAGCCATATTTTACACATAAACAAAGCATCTGTTTCTGAGTTCCTGTCCCAGGCTAATAGACCCACCTCCACTATTACTAATAAGCCCATTCAAGAGAGCCAGATGGCCTATCTGAAAGAGCTCTGGCTTTTTCCTGAGCTAGGCAAACCAGAGCCGTGGAACCGGAGTTGGCTCCAAATCATATTTCCTTGGGCTCTAGGAGCCAGTAAAACAACACGTAAACTGGCTCCACAAAAGAAGAATACAAATGCTAGTACCATCCATTATTTAGAATTGGTGTGAGGCCAACATCTGCCCCTCCAGATGATCCTTTCATGTAGGTACAATGAAGGAAGATGAAAAGTATGGTGCACTTCTGCCAGAGCTGGTGTATTGCAATGCAGACTGTCACCATTCCTTATGGGATTTTTTTGCAGACTTTGCAAATCCCTGCCTGCAGCCAAGCAGTACAGCTCAGCTGTCCTTGCTGTACATTGTATGTACTTGACAATTGGGTGGTTTTACATATTTAACGAAAGTGTAATATTTCATTAGTAGGATTGGGCTTTAAAAAGGATCTTGTGCTCCTTAGCAGCAGCTGGAAGTGTTGAGAGCAAAGCAGAGCAGCACTTGGCTGGTTCAGTTCTAAGATCTCTTTTCTTTCCTGTGACCCAAGTTCTCATTTAAACAGTCCAGTTTTTAAGTAGACTAGAGTTAGGATGCTCCACAAGCCAAGGAGTTAATGCTGCAGGGAAACCCATAACTGACCTGGCCTAGGAAGACTATTAGAGAGAAATCTCTAGAAGCAAACAGACAGGTGGCAGTTAGTGATAGGGAGAGATGGCCACTTAGCTCACCTGCCCCACGAAACAACATGAGTAAAAGAGAACTTAATGTTACCCCTTCTGCTACCATGCATAGGGTGCTTTGCTCCACTATGCTGATGACTGAATTTCAGCAGTGTATGTCTGCATGAACTATCACAGACAATTCACTACACCAAGAGTGAAGAAACTTCACTCTAAGAGCACGAGCAGGTCACATCACCCCTGTACAAGTAAGGAAGTTTTGCAGAGATAAGTCTGTCTTTCAGATAACATCCTTTCAGAACAGCACAGCCACAGTAAGCATGCTTCTTGTGTGCTACTATCCCAAAGCTACAGACAAAAAATCCTTTACTTCTGTCTCATGGGGATACCAGCAGATTTGCAAAGATATAAACCTCCCTAAACACAGCCATCTTCCCCCTACCTTGCCATCAGAGACAGAAAAATGAGTCACCGTATGAGGAAAAAAAACCCTCATGGAAATACACTGAAACAATTGAGGCCTGTCAGTCCTCTTCATTAAAGGCCGGTTCCCAGTAGTTACTGAAGCTCTCTGGGATCTCTTGGGATAAAAGCCGGAATAGAGATGTGTAAAGTATTGCTCTTCATATATTTTCCCCGTACTGCTAGTCTTGTGAGCTATGCACACAGGGCATTCCTTGATTTTAAAGGAAAGCCCTGAAGAACAGTCACATTTAACAGCCCAGATGAAGTGCGATGCTAAATCTGTGTCACTGTCCACACTAGTGGCTGAGAGCTTGGCTAGACTGTCCTTTGGAGCATAAAGGATGTAGTGAAAGGTGCAGAACCTGTATTGTCCTGCTACTGCAAAGATTTCAGCTGTTTCTCCTTGAAGGGATTATTTCAGTGCAGGTAAGCAGGACTGGAATAAAAAAATCTCTTTCTGCACTCCTAGAAATGTAAGAACGCATTACCATACACGTGTAGAAAGAATGACAGACATGTTCCAGGTTTTCCCACTTTGTATTTTGAATTGTACAATACTAGACATTTTGTAGGGGGAAAAAGAGAGGGTTGTTTTTTTGTTTTTCCCACTGATGGGTAGAAAGAAGGGGCTAAGTAGAAAAAGGAAGAGGGGAAAAGTGAATAGAAGCAAAACCAAACCCCTAGTTTCAAGAGGAAAAGCATGTTCATGATTCTTGCAAACTTCATACAATTAAGAAAACAAAACGCATAGCACTGATACTAAGCACTGTCTACACTAGATATTACTTAGACTGGCATTTTCTTGCAGGCTTTTCCAAATTATTTGGAATAAATCTTTGGGATTAATTATACCCTGTGAGAAAGCTGGTTTAACAGGACAATTGGGAATGAAGTCTTAATCCAACAAAACATCATGTGTCCTGAGCAGCCCCTTCCAAAAGACAACTAATGGAATTACCAAAGTTTTTGCAGAAACTCACAGTTGCAAGCCCACCTCATTCTGCTACTTACGGGGCAGGGGGAAGCCCTCTGTCATTTCTATAGAGTACAAAATTCTCTGTACCTCTCCTGGACAACTGCACTGTGACAAAGATGCTGCCCTCACACTCCTCTGCCACAGCAGCCTGCTTTGCCAAAGAGAATTCCCTCATGGTGCCATTCAGTCTTCGCTTCCTCTGAGACTTTTCATGAGATCTTACTAATTTCATCACAGCATAGGGATTATCAATCTAATGAAAAACCTCAATGTGTTGCCATTTTTCAGAGCTTTCAAACTCTATTTCCACTATTAATCTATTTGAATAAGAGCACACAAGATACATTGTGAAACAGTGTGAAACATGCACTATCATTCCTTTTAAGCTGAAGAGCTGAGACCTCTTTGCTTAATACTCCCCGCAAAATGTTAATGCACAATTTATTTAATGCCTAGTTTTTGTGGGCTGAATTAGCTCAGAAGGCAGCTGAGTGTCCCTTGTGAGCAAGTGCTCCATTTGCACATGTCAAGCATCCTAGTCTATTTAGTCCTATCCCAACCGCTTAACGTCTGAAACAGAAGCATCCACTACATTCTTCTTGATCTAAACAGTTAATTTAATACCCTTGGACAAAAGAGGCCTGGTGTTTTGGTAAGCTCCCATGGGCCTAACTACCCCTATCACAAAGAAGGGATTGTTGAATACACACATAAAAAAAAGGAAGAGATAGGAGGCAGGCGGTCTGATCTTTATGACCCACTGATTATTCTATCAGTAAGTAGAAGCATAAATCTAGCTCCTGAACCAACAAAACACTATTTTACTTCCCTTTACTCTATATTTTATCTTTTATAGCCAATAAAACATTAAACATTAGAAAAGGTTACGTTCTCACCAATATTTTCACTAAATGACAATAAATTCCAAGTTGAGCCAAGCAGAGGTTTCAGCAGCAGCTATCCTGACAGTTGTTTGACACTCCTCCTGCGATTCACTCTGAATACGCTAGTGCCACTAATACCAAGAAAGCCCATCTGGAAAATCCAACACTGAATTTGAATCAGTCTAATGACCCTCCTAATGATTTAATGGCAAATCTATACACTAATACAAAGCTGAGCTCTTTTCCAATGATCCGGTATAGTATTTACTGTGGAAAGTAAAATCCTTCCCTCACTCTGCCTTTTTAAACACTCTCCAATAGGAAAATCAGTATCAGCTTCCCTAGCTGATCTCCCTGAGCTTTAGATCAAGGCTCTGGAGTTGTCCTGGTTTTTATTCCACATGAGTTAAGAGGGGAAAATTGAAAGAATTTCAATTTTGGGGAAGCGGGGGGAAGAGATGAAGCGAGATGAAGGGACTTCAGAAGGATCAGGAAGGGACCAGACTGAATCTTTAATCTGCTGCAAAGCTAAGTACTCCAGTTACCAGTACCATATGTGTATGAAAGACAGGCAGAGTAGAAAATGGGTCTGGAAGACCGTATGCATTTTATGGTCCATCGATTTGCAACAGAATGGCAGAGCATGTAGTCGTTTAGAACTGGATACAGAAAAAAAACCCACTCAGAACCACTGATCAGCAGACCTCCAAAAATCTGAATACGGGACAAGGAGCACTGGCAGCACAGGCACCGCAGGACAAACAGAACAGTTCTCCTATCACAACATGAACTTTTCACAAATGTTTCAGTCTAAAGGGTTCACTCAGTCACCAGCTGTTCTGTTTATTTCATGACGCATTATAAATTGAACCGTGTGTTCTCATCTCAGATGCCTGGTTCCAGGTTTTCAGAGATTCACTATTGTCCTAGTGCAATGTAAGACCAAGACCTGCAGCTCAGACAACTCCCCACCTGGGAAAATAAGCTCAGATCCACAGGCTCTGAATATTGGACCAAAGCTTCAAAACACATCTCCCAGGCAGCATTCGAGCTGAAACACAATCATTAATGGTCACCAGTCCTGAAGAGCTGAACTTGGGAACTGAAAATATTAAAGAAAACAGCTCATCATCTGTTGTAGTAGGTTTGCTATATCAGGAATTACTTAAGAATATATATTTTCAAATTAAAAAATAATAAATTAATCCCTAATTTAAAAGGGAAACTGAGGTACAGATAAGCTAAATGACTTGGATAACGTCATACAAAAGATGAAGAACAACAGGGGAACCACAATCAAATAATTCTGTCCCACACAGTCTTTTTTTCTTCTATCAATGAGTCCAAACTGCTGACAGACTAATTAAACAGAGAACTGTATACCTTCGTAAGACTGTCTTAAAACATGCAGTCATGACTACATTTCAAAGACACAGAAAATGTTAACTAGCATCTTGTTCGGGGTGAGGACAGCTATACTTATAAAACACATTAACTACTGTATTAATCCTGAATCAAGAGCATTTTCACAACCCAATTAATGTCTATTTATAATTGGTGATGACTCATATCACCCGTTCAGTTACAATTTTTTTTTCTAAAACAATTAGATTTTCTAGTGGCATATGAATATGCGATGGTGAAGATTAAGCTATGAGACAAAGAAAATCTGGGCTCAAACAGCCAGGACGTCTGCAAGCCAAATATCTGCCCAATTTAAGAGAAACTCTGAACACTGTCCTGGCTGAAGGGCCTGCAACACTTCACAGCCTGGTAAATACCTGCTATTAGGAGGCAATCACATAATATGAGACTCAGACACTGAAAGGTAGGTAGACACCTAATTCCCATTGCTAAAAATTACAGGTCTAGCTCTTCAAAGACACTGGAGCACCTAATACTCACTGAAGACTGAAGATACAGATCTGAATTTATAGATGACTCAAGCTGAGCATTTCACTTACTTGGATAGCTCAGGCAGGCTCTCACAGCTTAACAGGCACATTACACCAGGGATCACAGTATTACTTTCCCATCTCATGGATTGCATTTGATAAATTACACACAACATTCTCTCATTTTCTTTCTAATATTTAACCAGAGCAAATCAATCTGGGTACGTGAATTATCTGCTGCTTACCCAACTTCATGTCCTTTTAAAATAGATTTCTTACACACAGAACCAAGAGAGGCATCTCTGCAGCTTATTCATCTAACATCAAGGTATTTTCTGAGCTATGACCTGCGCTAATGCCAAATATATGCAATGCAATTCATTAAAACAAAAGAGAGAAAAGCAGATTGCAGCTTCTCTTCTGAGGTTCTGTGCTGCTGAGTCTGAGCTTGACGCATGTACACATGGTCAGCCTCTGAGTATTTTGTCAGTTCATCAGTTACCTTGCTGAAGTTCATTATTTTGAGCCTTTTGGCTCCTACCCAGTTCCAATTACTTGTTTTAAAACACTGCATTAGCGTCATCGCCAATTACAGATACAACAGCTTATTTCTGAAATAACTGCACTTCTGATTTCTCTCCACAATCCTGTCTTCTGTGTGTGGCAATAAATGGTGGAGGAAGGAAATAACTGAACAAGTCAAGTGCCACCTTATTAGTTTTTTATTTTGTTCTACATGACACACACAAACTAATATAGCTCATATCCAAGCAGGTTTTGAACTGGCAGGCCAATCCCTTTCTCTCAAAGTAAAATACATTAGCCCAAGAGAGAGGAAGAACAGAAAAAGGAAGAAAATTGTCCCATCTATCCATATCAAACATGTAGCATATGAGACTTGAAAATAAAAAGCAGTTGCTTTAGTAAGACTTCCTCCACTAAAGAAAAAAAAGGGCAAAATAACATTCTGCCAGACATAATTATAACTTATATCAGCCTCCTCTCACCTTGATTGAGCCCAAAGATTTACTGCATAAAATCCTTTAATATAAAGAGTTTAAAATAAAACTATTAAAACCTTGCAGTGTTGAGTGCATTTGCAATACAGAAATCTGCAAAAGACCAGAAAAAAATCCTTCTGTAATCCATCATTTGCAATAACAGCATTATGATGTAGTCCCAGTCCAGAACCTCTATATAGTACAACTTGTTTTCTGCTTTCCCACTTTCAGGGAAAAATCTTCCTGCAATGAAGAAGGAAATTCAGAACTAAGAATTCACAATAAAACCTAAAACACACCTAAAGAGCTCCTAAAACCATTTTTTTTTAAAAAGAGAAGGAAAAAATAGAAATAGGAAAGAATTTAGATCCACTGTTCTTGATGCGTTTATTGTACAATGCCAACTGTTGCTTTACTGATGTATTTAAGTATATAATCATTAATGTAATTGCAATAAGTTAATTGCAGTACTGTCTCAGAAACAAAATTTAGTTTACTAAATCATAGAAAGCCTACAAAGTAATACTCATTTAATGTTTTTATTACAAAATATTTTTCCAAATTTTTCCAAAATATTTACCCATCTTTAGTGCTTCATAAATATAAAAAATTTTAGAAACATTTTTTTTTTGGTTGCATTTATTTTAAAATCAAATAGTACTAAAGCTACTTTAAATAAACCTTTCTCTTTCATGGAACATAATTTCAAAACATTTAATAAATTCAACATTTCATAAGATGACTATTTTGGATAAGATAATTCATCTTGATATAGACATATAAATGATAAAATAGATTTAATGAGATTTCAATAATAATAATAAAAGCAGATTTTTCAGATAAGTTCTATATATGCTTAGAAATAGCCTCTACAAGTCTTAAAGCTTGTTTTCACCTTTAGAATAAACCATTACCTGAAAATAAGTAGATATAAACCAGCCAGATAAGGACATTTAGCAGAGGAGACAAGAATAGTGGCCAAATGACTTAGTAGCTGTTCAGTCAGGAATCCACAAGCAATATACTCTATTCCACAATTACCATACCTGCATATATTCCTTCCAATCAACCTTCTTAAATAGCAAGACGATTTTTTCTATTAAGCATTAAAGAGGACCTTAAATAAGCCACACTAAAAAAAAAAGTTCAATTAATATCTTCTTTTCTTAAGACACTAAAAATGCATAAACTGACCATTAACAAAATCACCTCACATAATCGAACAAATTCTTTCTGTACTAAAATTTGAAAAATATTCCCTGTTGTGAACACATCAGTCAGAGTGAGAAGGAAAGGAAGATTAATGCATGTGAATAAATGGAAATATCTCCTTTAGAAAAGCTACTTTAACGGCACATGTATTTTATCATTGGTAAAGATAGTGAAAATGCAAAGAGTGTGCAATTGCTAGCAATTAAATTCTAAAGTGCTAATATGAATATAGCAAAAGATATGGTGATGTATTTAATTTTCTACACAGAAAATAAGAATGAATACCTGTTTTAAATCAGGAAGCAGCAGATAATTTCAAGATCAAAACCACTTCCTGTTCAAGAAAGGGGAGAAAATTCCTTCACAGTTATTGACATTATTAATCCACTCTTTGAAAGGTTATTTATAGAAAACCTTTCCATTTTGAAAATTGGTAACACGATTAGGATATAAGAAATCATTTGGGTTGCCTACATCTAAAAGAGAGCAATTACAAAATTTGGTTAAATATTCCAGAGAACATAGCCAATTTCTAGATAGAGAAAAAATACTGGAAGATGAAACCGAATTTTTGACATGAAGGCTTAGAGTCAGGTAATGTAAATGTTTGGAGAGAGCAGAGTTCATAATATAGAGGGAGATATATTAGTATTTTATGCTTTGTTTTGTTTTGACTGCAGGAATACTTGACGCTTTCTCTGAGCTCCCTCTCGTGAGCAGTTGCTGACAGCGCACCAAAACCATCACCAACAGCAGGACCCGAGTAACCTATGCGTTGCAATTTGATATTAAGTTACTTCTTTCTTAACGCATCATGCCCCAAAGGACCTTGCAAATAGAAATGTTTGGTTCCACGTCGTCCCCCCCGCCCCGCCCCCAAAAATCTGCTTCTCTATCTGGTGCTTCTGAAGAACTCACCATCCCTGATTTGCACTAAGAAAAAAAAAAATCACACTTGAGGAACAATCTTTATAAAACACTCACAGCAGTGTTCAGAGAGCAAGCATCGCCCATTTTAGAACTAAAATGATAGATACCTTTTTAATACTAATGGAAAAGGTATTTTAAAAGCAAGCGCTTAAAGAAAGCTTCTACCTTGCAAGGAACCTTTTATTTTATTTTCCTATGATGTAAATATTGGCTCAAGTTTTGACTGAACTACAGTTTATTCATTCTAAATCTGTTCCTCACTTGTAAAATATCTTGTGTTACTCCTTATCAATGCATTGCAATAATAAACTGCTTGTTTTAATAAGACATTTAGATGCTATGCAAATGGAGTTACAAATGACAGAAATAAGGATTTTTGCACCAAGGAATCAGCACAGCCTAGTACAGGCCTGACTGCTATCGCACATTTGCAAGCATTTAGTGACTTTATCTTACTCTGGATTAGACTGTTCAGTCTCTGCCTTAGACTAATTCCTCTGAATTCTGAGGAAGGGAGTTCTGTATAAGGAACAGTAAAATTCACCCTTACGCATACGATTGAAAACCACACCAAGGAAACCATCTGCAGTCATGCTAGAAACATCATTACTTTCTTAGTAGGTGTTTAAGTCGATACTTGTCCAAAGGTACACTTCTTCAGCCCCGTACTCCAATGTCTGTGTTACACAGCCCGTCTGACAAGAGACTAATACAAATCCAATTAAATCCTTCTACTGCTACTTGTTCCGTCATTTGGGATAGGTGAAGAAACAGTGGCAATGAAGCGTAAAATATTAAAGGAAATTTTTTTTTTGTTGCATGTGTCATTGGAATGGGAACTGCAAAGAGCAAACACAATAAACTAAATCAAGATCTGACCTGAAAAAAACTGAAATTGGATTGCTTCTTCACACATTCTCGGGACAACAAAGAGCTGGAGAGGCAAACGTTAAAAATTCTTTTTTTTCTTCTGAATGTAAACAGATCTTAGAGTAACAGACGAAATTATGTCATAAGCAATTTAAAGTTTGATTATTTTTAATCCTGTGTTCAATTTGTCAGATGGGGAATTACTAGTAAAATATTGCAACACTGCCAAGTACCATTCTTCCAGGTATTACTGACTTTCAAAGTCACAGAGACTTAATTTTTGCAATATATCTCCACAGACAGGGACCTACCTTGCATATTAGCGAGTCTGCAACCAAAGGATCAACACCAGAGCTTGCAAATTTGGTCCATCAGTAAGCCAGTAAGAAAAAAAAAAAAAGCGAAAGTTTTTTAAAAATGAAGTCATCACCACCACCACCACCACCTTTAGTTACATTCTAGAAAGCTTCTAGATCTCACAGGAGACTAATTCGCTTTCTAGTCCACAGTCAGCAAAAACGGTCCTGGCCTTTGCAATCATGCCGGTTTATTTAACATTGCCTTACTCCCAAAGAAAGACTGCCTGCAATTTCGAGCATCCTGTAGCAGTGAGGCAGAGCATGCTAGCCATCAAATTCTAGTTGTTCATTCCACTGACTGGAAAAATGCCTGCCATTTGATCTCTTTTATAGGGCTACATTTGAGCAAGCAAAGTTTATAGAAATGACTTACCTAATTAGTTTCAAAGAATTATTTGCTATCTCAGCAATAGTTTTTAAATGTACAAATCTAGACAGAGAGGCATTTTGTAAACAGGTGTGAATGACACTGCTCCATCAGGCATTAAATTGGAGCTGCTCCTGAAAAATAGTATCATTTGTGCATTTAAGTTACCAATTTTATCAACTGCAGTGTTTTTATACCAAATATTGCTTGCAGCGTACAGTCAATGATATTTCAGCGAGATCTCTCAACCTTTTAATAGTAGCATGAAACAGGCTACTGTGTGCTTCTCATGTCTTTTCTGAAAGGTTGATTTAAAATGTCTCAAAATTATTTCTAAGGAATATATCAGCCTTCAAAAGAGGGCTACAAACCAGGTAATGCCTGAGGGATAACAGCTGACACTTGCAGGCAGTTTTGTATTTCTAAAGGAACAACAGCTGGGAGAGGAGGAAATTATTTTCTCTTATGGCAACTATTTAATATTTATATTACAGTTGTACCCAAGGCCTCTGTACTGGGCAGCGTGTGGATACACAAGCACCCAAGGAGCACTCGGCCTCGGCCCTGGCACCAAGATGGCTGCTCCCCTCAGCCTTCACACCTGAGGGCCCAAACGCAACTGACAGCTAGAGAGAAAGCATTGCTCTTTGCACCTTTTTTCCTAACATTTGGATATGATTTTCATACCATAGCAGGAGATAATGTTAGAATATGACAAGAAAAGGGCATTCTACCGGGTAAACTTATTTCACGGCAGCTACAAGACTGAAATACCTGTCACCCCAGGGGGCAAGACAACCACCTGCAAGCCCCACTCACGGCTCTTCGCTGCGTGGTGGGCAGCCCGCAGCCCCCTCAGCCAGACAGGAGCCCGCACCACCCCCGAGAGGCAGGGAGGCTGATGGAAGCGGGGCAGCAGCGCCTTCCCGAGAGCCCTGCAGCCCAGCCGCCACTCCTCCAGCAGCCGCCGATGGGCCCCCCTGGCCCCTGCCTCCGCCCGCAGACCGGCTTGCGGGGAGGGCGGGAAGGAGGAGAAAGGGCGGGAAGGAGGAGAAAGGGCGGGAAGGAGGAGAAAGGGCGGGAAGGAGGAGAAAGGGCGGGAAGGAGGAGAAAGGGCGGGAAGGAGGAGAAAGGGCGGGAAGGAGGAGAAAGGGCGGGAAGGAGGAGAAAGGGCGGGAAGGAGGAGCTCCCCCCTCAGGAACAGAAGGCGCACCCGTTTTGTACCTCCTTGCTTCCTGGCCTGCTCTGACACACACTGCATGCCCTACTGCCAGGTCTTGTGAAGGAAACACTTGTGTTTGAGACAGGCTGGTTTAAGTGCTTCAGAGAGAGTCAAAACTATTCACTCCTCAACACACAAGTACAGCAAATGTTTAAATGTTTAAGAAGGATTCAAAAGTGTTTGCCCCTTGCACACAGGCAGAGCTCAGGTTTTAGTATCACTTATTTGGATGGGGGAAAAAAAAAGAAATAAAGAGAATGGGTTTGCTTCTGCTGAGAAGGTGAATCATTGAACAGGGGAAGGGCTTCGAGGCAGGAAGGTAAGGTTTCAGCCACAAGTAGTGAACCCGGGGAGGAAAAAAAAGCAACACAGAAAATGGACAGCGAAGGCTAAATACATATCAGTTGTTCACAGTTTTCAAATCAAAGGTCTGAAAGAGACTCGTCTTCTTAAAGTAAAACTTCAGTTTTATTTATGTTTTATTAGAAACATCGCACAGAGAGGCAGTCTTTCACAAGCACTTGTAACCTCATTTATCTTTGGAAGGTTAGTTTCTCTGGCTATACGCTGTTAGGACCTTCGGCAGAGCCAAGCAGAGCACTGCTGCTGAGAGAAGTGCACAACAGCACCAGAAAGCATACTACTACATCACTGGTCTTGCAGATATAAAGGCAAGTCAAGGTTAGCTAGGCAAGTCAATTTTTTTTCTAGGATTACAGTAAAATGAAGAGCAAAAAGGCATGTCGCTGGATTCGGGTTTCTTCCATCAGTGTTCAGTCCTCTCCACCACACAGATTCAGCAGTGCCCTCTGGTAATCTCCTTTTGTGTCTTGCTGTAAAGCAAGGGAAGAAAAATACAAAACACATATGAGGAAACAGTCACAAAACACGGAAGTCTATGCATTGCATTCTAAACCTGGGGGACAGACTATGTTTCGCACTTGAAGCCTTGTCAGCCTGGAGGAGACTAGACTCAGTTTTACTTATGTGTGAATTGAAATTATTTATCATTCTTGCAATACAAATGCAAGGCCAAGAAGGGAGAGAAATTTTGGTATGAAAAACAGTAACACAACAAAGGAAAGCTGAAGGACTCTGTTCTGTTCCTTCTCACTGATCAATGCAAAAATCATCCATCAAGTTCACTATTTTGAAAATTTGCTTATAATCTGACATCTTGAAGAAAAGATTTTGGCTTAAGATTTTGATGCAACTTCATTTACACAAGGACAAACATATCATATGCTGTTGCGAGAGTGGGTAGAAGACTAGTTTTCAAACAGATGCCCAAACTCTTTACCTACGCCCCAAGTTAAATAAAACCAGCACCTGTAGCTCCTGCCGAATCACAAAAATGGACAAAAATAGCTCTAGCTAAAAAGCCTACTGCTTGGGCACTGGAATGAAAGGGAGCAGCAATTTAGATGCTCTGCTTTCATTCAGCAATCACAGAACAATTCTGTTTTTTTCTTTTCTTTTGGTCTGAGGACTGGGACAGGTGAAGAGGATTTTCCTTCACAACACATCAGCTGATTGCACAAAGTCAAGTGGCTGCCAGGAGTTGTACCAGCTGCAGACTGTAGAGTTAAGGGTGGGTTTTTCAATAGTGGCAGGATAATAAGGTATTATTCTCACCGCAGCCTCTGAAACACCTCCCATGCATTCTAATAGTACGATTAATCCAATGAAGACTGCTGCAAAGGTCCATACAATTGATATAAAAAGAAAGCTGAAAAACTTACCTGGATGAAATAATAGAGAGATTTTCCATATTTCCTCTTGAATTCACTCTTAATTTTCAGCATGTCAACCTCGCAGCGGGAGACCATAATCCTGATAAGAACTTTGTCGCGGGTTCCCTTGCCCTACAAGCAGATACATATTGAGAACTGTCATAGGTGAAATGCATAAAAGGCTGCCGTACCTAATGGTAAGACAGCAAACTACACGCAACGGAGGTGTAGTAATAAAAGATACAATGAGTTAAATCTTCTAACTAAGGTCATTATGATGATCCAGGAATTTGAGCATGAACATACCTTTCTCATCTGAGTGTCTGACCAACTCCCAGTCACAAATCCAGCCACTTAGACTGCAGGTTCACCAAGAGCTCTTCCTGGTATTGCCTAATGCCTGTCACCAGGCATTTCGCTTTCATCCCTTTTATTGAGAAAGCGTTTTGAGGCAAATTTAGTGTTTTATTTTGGCACTTCAATAAACAGCTTTTTCTGCTATTAGCTCTTGGTTACCTGCAAAAGATGTGACTTACTTTGCTAATTATAATAAATTGATTTAATACAGATCATTATTAGGAGACCCTTCCCTTTATTTTCCTATACCAAATGCATCTGAATAGATCGGCTAGGCTCATAACTGTTAAAGAATGCTTTTGAACAATACTAAGTCACTGTAAATTATTCACATGCCAGTCACACATCATATGAATAAAGTGCCTCAGAATCAAAATCTGATGAAACGATGGTGAGGAAAAAAAAAAAAACAAACAAACCGAATAGAAGAAAGAACAGTGTTGCCTACCTTCATGGAGTCATACAGCCTGTCCGCAAAATAGAGCTGCTTGTTCTGAATGCACTGGACTGAATAGAGAGATAAGAATAGTTAAACATCCTGCCCATACATGGAATAGTAGAACATAGAATCATTGAGCCATTTTTAAAGACATGATAAGTAGTCAAAACAAGGTTTTCAGCAAAAGTTTCTCCGAAATGGGACAGAAATTATTTTTACCTGTGTTGTTACTTCGAAGCTGTTTGGCTAAGCTTGTGATTGAATGACAAATGCTTACAATCTGAGGAAGTATTACCCTCCATCACTAGCATCATTTCAGAACGCTAACCCTCCTCCACACACACACCACAATTCATTATTCCAGTTCTTCAAGCAACCTGTTTTCTGAAAACACTCCTTGTATGCTAATCCATGAGAAGTCTCCCTTTCAAGGCTCAGCTGTTTATTCTCCATTTGCATTACAGAGCTCTCAGTTCACCCTTAGCCTGAAATGCATTTTCCTCTTAAAGAATTTCCTCTTAAACTTGGAGACGTTCTTGTTGTCTTCATCTCATGCCACAGTACCATCTTACACCCTGCCTCCCCATTTCAGAGCAGTGCCGTATCAGCTCTTTTATTAGCCTCTAGCATCCTCCATTGCCTGTCTTCTCCTCTCACACACATACAATGTTGTCTCTCCAGCCTATGTCTATATCAAATACTTAATGTATTCAGCTATAGTTCCAACCTTTTGTTTGTGGAAACAAACATGAAGACTTTGTATCGAACAAAAGTGGAACTAACAACAGATGACAAAACACATGCATTTTTTATTTTCACCTGGAAAGCAAGGGCAAAAATATGCTACTTCTCAATACCTGAATATCCTGAAACACACTAGTGGATCCAATAATGCCAACATGTCCATTTTTTTTCTTATCCAGCAACACAGAGGCAGCTGGCCCCCATCCTTATCATGTTACGCTGCAAAAGCGCTGAAAAGATCCCATCTACAGATACTCTTTACTTCAGAGTAACTCACCAAGATTAAGGAAGGCATTCTCCAGATCTCCCTTAACCTCCTTCTTGATGCTCTCCAACATATCATATGGGCTGTAGCTCTTGTACCTGTCAAACACTATGACAAGAAAGAAAACGGTTGAAATCGAAACCAGACCAAGAACTGGTAAAAGTAATCACCCAAATCAAAAACATAGAGACAATAATGCAGAGGCACATGATTATAAAATATCTATCCAAGTCCTTCTGAGAACTTTATCTTAAGTACAGCCCAAGTTTGTTCAGCTCACAGTCAAGTTCCTATTCTATGGCCTTTTTGTTTTCCTGAACACCTACATAATCTGGTAAAATACCATTTAATCCCTTCCTAGTATTTTTTGAAACAACGGTGATTTAGGCCCTGAAAAGAAAAGTCTTCAAATGACTTTTCCATGTGCTTCTTACAGCTTCTCAGAGCTGCTTTTGTGAGTCTTCACTGCCAGATTTAAACATATGATATAGCTAAGAAACCCTAGGACAGAGGGAAAAGCTGAAGGACTTCTCAAGGTCTCCTGCAGCCATGTTTTCTAGATTTGTAACATTTTTGTTCTCAGTATACCTGACATCCTGTGAAATTAACACATCCACAAAAATAACTATTTTTTTTTTGCAAAAAATTAACAGCTTGGACATGAATTAAGATTTATGAGATCTCCTGTGTTTTATGAGTGCTTTTCACACTCATTTCAGTCATATCTGGGACAAAATAGTTACCATTTTGGTATGATTTTTCTCCTATAGGAAAAAAAAATAATGTCTCTTGCACAGTACCTTTCTGCAGGTGGGGGACACTTCGTTCAGTCATAATGTTGATCCACTTGGGGACATCAGTCCCCTTTCTCTTCACACCAGCATCATAGAGCTCCTGGGGTTAGAATGAAAAGCAAAATCATGAAAATCAGGAATGAAACAAGAAGCCATCGCAAATGTATACAATGCCTTTACTGGAAAACAAGCACTACTGGAACTGTGTCAGTGGGAGAAACACAGAAGGACACATGGTTGTGCAGACCGCCAGGACAAGATCTATGGATCTAAGCTGAAACTAACACTAATTACTTTGTATTTACCCCTATCTACAGGTGTCATTCTGTATTTAGCTCTGTTTTCCTCAGCAGAACTGCTCTAGACACATACAGATGTAATAAACAAGCATTACCAGCCATTAAGTGCAATGACACTTCTCTCAAGCTTACACAATTACTTGGTTGCAACCAGTCTTCGCCATGTATGTGTTTCCTTTTGTTAAAGGCTCTCCTGCTCAGTGTGCCTAAGGGAAATATCAGAGAGCTTCTGTGTAGGTACTACTGGGTAAGTAGCCCGTGAAAACTGGTAACTGAAGGTATCAGGACTGCAAGTGGCAGATACCTTGATAGCATGCAAACATTATTGTGCAAGACAATCTGAAATATACACTTCCATAAAAGTTTCTCACTACCATAGCATTTGTACTTTCAATAACCCCAAAAGCTCGATCAACTCGTAAGACATTTAATGGTCATTACCAGCACTTACCCTAGCATCTTGGTCAATCAGCTCATAATCAATCACAGAGGTATCTTCACACCTTTTGCCCTTCAAACAAGGACAGCAGTATTTAGAAAAGGTTTAATAGACAGTAAGCAGTTTGCTATATGCATATTCTCTTCTCTTTGGTTTTTTTTAATCTGAATTTGCTAAGTGAGTAACAGTATGCTCCATCCCCATTACGAAGCTGCTGCTATGAATGCTGCATTTCTGCCCAAATACTTCACCCTTCAACATTTGAATATATTTTTCCCCAAAAGACAGTGAAAATACAAGGAAATGTAAAAGTCAATCAGAAGTACAGTTGTTTACTGGCAGCCATTAGTCAGTTACCAAAGGGCAGGCACATTAGGAAAAGTGGAAAAACATGAACAGACCTACCTTGGCCAGGGCAACCATTAGTTTGCGGAAGTCACCAGATGTGTCTGATATAATGTCCTTTTCCAGTTCTGTCTTGTACACTAGAAAACAGATTTTTTTTTTTTTCAGGTAAATGGTGTCCTACAAATACTCCTTTACAAGAAGAACAGCTGCTACGTACTGCATTTTATGCACACAAAAAAACCAGCTACAATCTAAGTCACATGTGGAAGACAATGAGAACAAATGCATGCTTGCATACAACAAAACCAACATTGCTACCAGCTAGTCAGGAGAGTTCCCAGGCAATCAAAGTCTGTGGTGGAAAGATAACAGGAAAGCCTGAGACTATTAAAAGGAAGGGAATATTGTTTTAAGCTCAATATCCCGTTACATCATTCTTAGCTACCAATTAATGTTTCTTTGTTTGATAAACATTGCATTTATGACTGGACAACTGCAATGACAAGTTTAATGCAAAAGAGAAAAGCTGTTGTGATAAATCAAAGGACTATTGTGTGCGGTTCTGGTCTATTGTCTAAACATCTTCACTGCTTTCCAAGTGGTAACACTCTATATTGCTACAAAATCACATTCTCTCTTCAACAGCAACCTGATCTACAGCAGCAACATTCTCTTTGCTGACACAATTATTATTATTTTTTAATATCAGTCATTAAGGCTACATTGGTTTTGTTTGTCCTTTTTGACACACCCAGCACCTTATCAGAATTGCTTGACAACTATTAAGCATTAGCATACAGCAATTTTCCACATTTCAATCTATTTGTGGTGAAGCTCAACTCTGAAGCTTAGGGAAACAAACAAGCACTGGGCTGCTGCGCTACTGAATTGTGATAAACCCAGTCACAACGGCCAATACAAAAATATAAGGAATATTAAAGGAAAAGACAGATCTTACATCACTTGTATTTACTTATAATCAACTAAGAATTACATCTTCAATCAGATAACACACTTTAGAAAAGTTGAAAAACAGAATATATGCTTTTATGAAGATTTATTTCATGTATTTTCTGACAGGTTTAGCAAATAAACTTACAAGCTTACTTCAGTAGCTTTCAGATTCACCTACTTATTACATAATTGATCCTAGAATCCATAAATCTAACATCATTAATTCTGTCAGTATGCACAGAACACACGCAGCTTACCAAAAAATCCCCATTTAGACACAGCTTACACGAGTAGTAAATGTTCTCCCGTTTGCTGCTACCAAGCAACAAAATGAAACTATATAAACGCACACAAATAGCCAGACAACAGTACAAAATAGTACCTTATGTCCAACTGCCAGAGAATCAAAGGAGATAATGTGAAAGTAACTCTAATAATCAAACTCACACTGGGGGGAGCTTATAGAAGTAACTTAGTGTAAAAACGTAGTACATTGACACTTTCAAAGTACACTCACTTTCCCTGTAGACTCTGTTAATTTCACTAAGCTCCTGATTTGTTCGTGAGCAGATGATTTCAATGAGCGTGTCTTCATCAGTTCCCAGACCCTGCAACACATATATGATTCAGTTAGGTGCTGGAAATGAACAGCCATGCTTGAGTAGTTTAAAAATATTTTATAGACATCTCCTTTTTCCCACTCTAACAGTTTCACAACCATTTAGGGATGTTTTTTGCTGACTGTGTCTGAGAAACTCCAGATGGAAGATTTTCAGTCACCAAATGCTACCCCAATAGCTTTGAGATCTTGTAGATATTATCTCTGGGCAATGTGCATTTGCTGTGAGTGCCTGTAACACTCGTGACCTCTCCACCAGCATAACTCAATGAGGTCGACTTAATCCACATGTGTTTTCTGTCCATTGAGAACACAAGAAGAAAATCCAATTCTTAGCATGCAAATGAGCAGCAATCAACTTGTTCCTCCCTGCTTTTCTTCCCCACCTCTCTCCATACAACTCCTCCACTCTAAACACAAAGCCAAGGATGACACCATCATTAGCCTTGGCCTCGTCTCCAAGTCAGCAAAGATTTAAGCATGTTCTGAATTTCTAGCTAACAGCCCCTCTTGAATTGTCCATATTTTCCGTGTACTTCACAATGCACAAATACAGATTAAACAATGTTACTATTGGCTATAGTAATGTCAAGAAATAAAAATGTATTTAGTTTGATAAACTCAATATTCAGATTTTATATTTTTTGAACATCCTGAGAGGTCTTACGTAATATTTCAAAGCCACTTTTATGATCAAGGTCAATGAAGAATCAGGACTTTGAACTAAGCTGCATTACTGCTGTTTAAAAAGTAATATAGGTATTAGCACTGTAACAAAATTACAAACCATATCAAAATTTATCAGCTGTCAATTCAACCTTATAGTAACTGAGATACTCCAAAATAATGTGGCTTTATCAATGTGCTCTAAACCTTGTTCAATGATTTAATATAGATAAATAGTCAATTTAAAAAAAAAAAATTAAAAATTGCTAACAACACTGCAATATTCTTGCACCTGGAGAAAGACAGGAAACTCTGACGGACACGCTGAGAACAGAAGATTAACTTGGGTAAGCTGAAGACTTTTCTCTCTCCAGAGACCACTGAGGATGTCTGGGTTACTACCTGGTAAAGCCACCGGGCAGCCAGATGCTTCAGTATTTTTTTAAAAAACTTTTTTAAAAAATAGACTCCGCTGGTCACCTTTTTAAATTCTGTTTTGTTTCTTCACTACCAATGAACTGTGTTCATACTAATCTCCGCACCCTCATCTTCCAGCATCACCAACAGACAGAAAAAAAAAAAAAGAAAACCCACTCTTAGACCTCCTGTTAGGATGCTGTTTGTTAAGCCCATCTGTAACAGAACGTCATTTAGTATGTGGCAAAAGTGGGCATGGTTTGCACAGGACTCCAAGAGGGGTCTGCTGGGTGACACCTTGGGAAAGCTTCTCATGCTGCAGTCTTTCACATGTGGAAAAAGAAGGTATTTATGTGGAAAACTACCCTCTTGAAAAAAGTGCCTCTATTGAAAGGGGGGAAAAAAAAAAAAAAAGAGAGGACTAAAACCAAGCAATTTTATAAAAATGGCTCATAGGAAAGCTTTCCACAGAGTGGTTCTAATAAGTATCCTGGGAAAACATGAAGGTTAACAAAATTTCCCAAGAATGTGTACCAGAAAAATAATTAACTCCACAATAATAACTTTGCTTTACCCAACTTTGACTCCCATGTCATAGCTTATCACGCCATCTATATCAAGTCAAACTTAAGCTCAGGCAAATTCAAAATATGAGACTAGGTGCTGGGGAGTTGGGAACAGGTGACCTATGGAGAGAACAGAATATTCTACACTTGTGGCTGCTCCAAGGTAATGGTTTGATCTTTGGGCTCTAAATACAGCATAAATGCTATATAAGTATATAGTCATCCTAAACATAACATATCAGATGTAGGACATAAAAAAAACCCCAACAAACCAACAACAAAAAACCAAAACCAAACTATTCTGATTCACAGTAAATCATGGGCAGCCTCTACTTAAACCAGAAGATGGCAGCATCTGATTACTCAAAGAAGGGATTTGGCCCATAATTAGAGTTACCATCTCCGTACTGGGTTGGTTTTTTGGGTTTGGGTTGGGTTTTTTGGGCAGGGGGGCAAGGCAGGGTAGGGGAGCTGTGTGTTTGCTTGCTTGCTTTTTAAATCCTTTTCAAAGACTGGAGAAATTAATTAATCAGTTTTTTGGTCTTGTTCTGAATTTCAGACATATTTTAATATTTGGGTTTTAATTATTTTTTTTTTAAATTAACCTCGTCAAGAACATTCAGAATTTAAGTGATGATTACAAATTCCCAAACCTTAGTTTGCTTAGAAAGGTGAATGCACTGCTACAAGCAGCTCTCTAAGTCTTGTTTCAGTGGCCTGCAGAATGGATATTTCTAAACCAGCAATCTATTCCACGTTTGCCTGTGATTGCAGGGGACTGAACACAATGACTCAGTGCTGCGCTGTTTCTCCAAACACTGCTTTTGATGCTTCATCCTCCTCCTCCTTGTGTTCTACACAGAGGCAGGACTGGTACAGGATGTTCTTTCAAGATCAGACATACGACCCCGTAACTGGAACCTACTGTTTAAGCCTATAAATGCTAGCAGAAGATTTAATGGCTCCAGCAAGCAGCTGCTCTTGTAATGTTTTTTTGTACCATGAACCTGTATATTGTTTTTAAGAACACTCAGCAAAGTAGCAACCAGCCAGAGCAGGCTATCAGTTATTCCTGACCTGATGAAAATTATTTTTTTCCTTGAAGAGAGGATTTAATTAACAGCTTAAAATCACACGGATCCAGAATTTCTCTCGTTCTGGATGCCTTGCAGCTGGATACTTAAACTGTAGTACTAAAAAAAGAAACCCACTAATCAGTGGACATGCTTGAAAACCACAGCCTTGGATATGAAGTCCATACTCATTCCTGAGACAGCAACATCAGACTAACACACTTAATTTTCCAAGCTCGTTTACCTTCATGGCAGCTTTCAACTCAGAGGCATCATACTGTGCTGGTGTCTTCAGCAGGCCCAAGATCACTGCCTCCAAATGACCCGACAGAGCAGACTTGAGCGCTGCAGAAAGTTCCTGTAAAAAAGGAGGGATGATGGAAGAAAAATAAAGCTCACTTCTGATCTCCAGAGAATTTTGCCTGTAGTGCTTTAAGTCTTCAAGCCTGCAACAGTGCTTTTTACACAGCTGACAAGGAAACAGAACATAAAGAGCTTTTCTTGTGTGAAAGTCTAGGGAAGAAATTAGGGCAAAGGATTTTTTTTCTCATCCTTTGAAAATAAGAAGAAAACCACTAGTGGCTGACAAAGTGCTGGGAAGCATGGTGCAGACACATCTGAACAGCTCTGCTCCAGTCTTGAAGCGCTGACACTTTGTTGGAGCTACCAAGCACAGATGGATCTGAGTTTGACTCCCTGTGGTCAGTACTCCTCCGTCACGTTCCCACAGTTCTCCCAGTAACACTGTATTATTGTGTTTTTCCTATTATCCCAGCCCTTTACTAGCTGAGGCATCGGAAAATTGACCGCAGTTATTCCACTGTACAGGCTTAGTTCCCAAACATCTAGCTGAAGAGAAAAAAAATCATCCCTGAGCACAGAAAAATTATCCCTGTCTTCAAGGAAACTATCAGAAGTGTGCAGCCAGAGTCTCTGTTGTCAGTCAATCCTCGAGAAAGAAACAGTCAGGTATGCTCACTTCACAGGATCCATGCAAATCTATAGCAAATAAAGTCAGAGGCGTGTCCTTTTTTATGGGTTTCAGATGCAATTTGAATAACACGAATGTCAGCTTCATTGCAGTGTAGTTACAAAGCTGAAATCCCTGGGATCAAGTCTGGGGTTCGCACAGATCAATGTATCCCCTAAGCTGAAGTTAAGGCTGTAGCATTCCGAAGAGAACTGGTGCATTTCAATTGCTGGTTTCTACACTGAACTACTTGTGAGCTCGAGGGGCAGAGGAAAAGGGAGAAGAGAAAGTGACCTCCGCAAAATGGCAGAGAAGTTTGTACCAGAGAGATAAAGAGCCAAGGCACTGAATCCGTTTCCAGAGTCACCCTTTTAATCCGGGCACCAATATATCCTAACACCATACGCACTTACTGCACGCATTGACCAAGGCAGTGAATGCGGGTTTTTGGCATCTAGCTGCTCTAGTCTAAAAAATATTTTAGTGGAGTAACTCAATTTTGGATAAAAAAACTTGTGTGAAAACAGGTTCTTCAGACATCAGCTGAAACAGCAATGATACCACATATCTCTACAACAAATTGTAGGACAATGCCATGAATTCCAATTAGCTGAGTGAAGTTTTTGCCATCTTTGCACTTTGGTGTGAAGGAAATACAAATCACTACAGTAAAATTTACCAAAATAACTGCAACAAAACACCTCAAACTGAACTAACCACCTGCCCTCATATTAGCAGGCTTCTGGAGAAATAAGGTCTTCGCGCCCTGCCAGGAAAGCAGGGTCTCTGCCACAGCTAGGAGCACTCTGAGAGAGAAATGGGAAGCAGATATCTGACAGATATCATTAATTTATAAACAGCAAAGAGAAAAGGTTTTGCTAAGTATTCCAAATGAGCATGTGGATACTAGCAGTTCATTTCAAAGTCACTGGTGGCAGTTAGGACTGACCAGACACATACAAAAACACACATGCAGAACCCCCAGTATCCACCGGTAGCTCCATTAACGCTGGTGACGGGGAAAGATTGCACAGATCAAACACTGTTCCTCAAGACTACCAATAGTTTCCATTAGACACATTTCCACTCGAAGCAGTGAAAAACAGAGGTAGATCTGTGGCTTTTTAGAATTAATATGTTCTATTGAAAAAACCTGCAGTGCAAAAAACCATGCAGCCCAGTACAACACAACACATTGACAAAGGAATCTCTACAACCTGTTGCCAAAGAAAAACATGAGATACTGTCCCTAGAAGATACACTTACATGTCTTTTCATATCCCACTTCCTTCTCTCTTGCCATTCCCTTGTTTATTTTACTAAGTGGTTTCTACTGCACATTTCCATTGTTTCTACAGACTGTTTTATTCTTTGGCACTTGTTAAACACGATACACTCAGTTTGCTATTGGATGATAGCAAGGAAAAAAGTGAGAGAGAAACACTTAGATGAAGAAGACTGCAGATTTTCTTGACTGTGCATTTTTGCGGTCATGCAAAACATTTAACAAAGCTTTAAGTGATCCGTTTCACTACTCGTGTCCGCTTATAGGCATGATCCTCCCAGTGCCCACAGGGTGTGACCTCCCGGCTGCAGCCATTGCACATGCATGCGACCAACTTGTGCGTGCTTCTGCATGTGCCTGTATCACCTGTGCACAAAAGCTGGTGCATTTCAAAAACGTAACTCTACATTTACATTCTGTTTCAGATGAGCATTCTGGGCAGCTATTGGAGAACTACCGTTTTGGGAAACCTGAAAGAGACACATTCATCACAATCCTAACTCTATACAAGCTGCTTCTTTTTCATGGGGATAAAACTTCAATTAGGGTAGGATTCTTAAAACTTCAAAAGCCAAGAGAACAGCTCTTGCCTTCCAGATAGCAAGAGTAATTAAACAAATTCTGCACACATTTTACAGATTTCTCTCCATCAGTAAATCAGTACCTAAGGTATTTCTGACAGGATAACATCTAGTGATAGTTCAACTCATTAGATCACTTTGTTCCACATCAGCAGCACTCATAGCACAACCAACCGCAGTAGTTTCTCATTAAAGCTAGCTCTCCAAACAGAAACAGAACACTTTCCTTATGCTGAATTGTCTTAATAAACTAAACCAACCAAACAAACAAAACAACAAAAAAACAATCCCCTTTCATCTTTTCCTTCTAACTGAGGCATTTCATGTCAGTGGCCTTTCACTATTGTTTAGCATATTTCATCAGGGAATCCTGTGGCTGGCTGGCTGACGTGTCACTCATTGTGATTTCTGAAGGTGCTATGAAATCGCCACCTCATACAGATTTCAGTCCCAGTTGCACATACTTGAGAAATCTGGAAGTCCCACCAGCCGTAAACAGTGACAGCATGAACAAAGTAGATGTATCTTTCATTTCAGTGAAAAGAAAAACCAAGTAATACTTATCTCCAGTTTACATCCATTTAACTGTGAAACATGTAAGTCCTGAACAAACTAACTGTTCACAAGAAAAATATTCAATACTTGGTATTTCTTCATATTTTGCTACCTTTTTGGTCCTCCTCTGATAGGCAAAAGCAATATCCTGCCTCTGTTCATTGCTGCGGTTTGTCAGGATGTTGATGATGGTGACCTCATCCACACCTACAAAGACATAAGACAAAGTGTTAAAGAAGCTTTCTCGTTATTGTTCTTTTTGTATTAATATCTTTTCTGACACTCAGAACATACTGTATGTGCTGTCTGGAGCAGAGCTCAACAGATCTCATTAGTTAGTATGTGTCATGTCCTGGCCTTGGAGAAAGGGCAACAAACTAGAGCCCAAATTTTTTATGTGATGCAGATCTTTGCATACACAGGCATGTATTCACCTCAACAAAGTCTAGTTTGCGACCAGCTTTGCTCCTTCTGTGTTCTGCATCACTTGTGTGTCTGTGTGCTTGTGCTCAGCCACTCTATATTCGGCACAGAAAGTTGCTTAAGAACATAGGCTTTAAAACTGACATGCACTTGTATTTACTGAAGTCTGCCCTGTCATTTCAGTAGAGTGTTTTCCATTAAGTCGTCTTAATAAAGCAGTTTTAATTTCTGTTTAACCCATAGTGACTTTACCACTCCAAGTACAAAACCAGGAAAATAAAACAGTACATTTCATTCTCTTAGCAGCTCGGAGTCTCAGAAGACAAGGGTTTTTTGACACTCGAAGAACTATGTATGCGCTACTTCTTTTTAAATCATCACTTGACGATCCACGCTGAGTTTTAACTAGCATGCCTAGAGGAGCTGGATGCTCAAACTCCCAACCTATCTTTTAAGTAAGTGAACTGCACATCAATAAAGGTTTAGCTTTAAGTGAAGTTTTGGAAATTCGTGCACTTAAATGCAACTGCAGGCCGAATGCGAGGTGATCATTAAGGTTTATTACAAGTTAAAAGCCAAAGCGTGCACCGAGGGTTAGATACGCTGGCTGCCAGTAGAACCTAACATGCACCACAGCTTCAGATCAACGCAGGCCAGTGCATATAGAGAGAAAGCTTTTATGTTGTACAGCAAGCAGGATTTGCAGGTGTTATTTCCTAGATACAGCTACTTGCTACTCTATGTTCTTTCTGATGCAGGCAGCATCTTGTGACTTTTCCCCCTGCTCCTGCCTACCGCTGCTGACTTGCAATTCAGATTCCCTCTTGTTTTCCCCACTTCACTTGCTGCTTTTAAACTGGATTCTCCTGAACTTGCACAGTTCTTCTGAGCGGCACAGTTCTTCCTCTGATCACAGTTCTAATCTGCAGCTTGCTCTTGGAAACTCAAAAGATAGCCCAGAGCCTGCTTGGCTTGGAGGCTCTTGAGCTTCTTGAGATAAACCTGGAGCACCTGACTTATCTCTGTATCCTGTGATAGGGCTCTAACTGAACGGAGATACAATTGCCACACCCTGCAAGCATCCACATCTCCCAAAGTCCTCCTTGCAAGGACAGCTACCCTTCGTTCATTCACATCAACAGAAAGAAGAAAATAAATAAATAAATAAATAAAATCAAACAAGCTGTATTTATATTCCCTTAACTAAGCATTATATTGTATTAAATACTTTCTCTTGCTATGAAAGCTTATAGAAACTGCCCTTGCAAGAAGCCAGTCCCCATTACTCAAAGGAAAATGTTTAGAAATGTAAGCCTCCCTGCCACAAGGTAAAAGAAAATAACTATTAGCTACAGATACAGTGCAGCTGGGGAGGGGAAAAAAAAAAAAAAGAAAAAAAAAGAAAAAAAAAAAAAGAGTTGGAGTAACAAATAAGAAAAACAGTGTGGCATGCTTTGACACTGAACATATCTGAACAGAAGTGAAAAGGCCAGCCCAGGTGCACTTAATCAAACAGTAGGCAGTTGAAATTTCGAAAGGCCTGGGTGAGGACACACTAGCTTGCTCAAGTAAAATCTGATTTTGAATTTAATTTTCTTACTCTGTTTAAAATAGCAAACACAACTACATTTCTATAGGGTAATTATAATATTTTTCTTAGAATGCTCTGTAAAAAGACATAAGTGAAAGAATTTGCGTCCCCTTCCCCAGTTCTCCAACGCACATTGGTATCTCTATCACTGAATTCAGCCCCTCGGTTAAATGTTCGTTTGTACGTCATGGACACGACTGGTTAGCCAAAGCTCTCTGGATACATCATTCAAACACAGGTGGAGAGTAACAGCACAGCTGGAAATAATGTCAGATAATAAAGTCGCCAAACAGAGGAGTTAGCGTAGCTTAAAACTGGGCAGAGGTGACAGCTAGAACTTCTTGTTACGCTCAAATATCAAGCTAACCTACAGCCGTGCTGTGCAGCCTTTTGGGTTGGACTATTTCCAGACTCACCGGATGACGCTTAGAAGAGGCAAAACTATTTCTAGACATTGCACATACAATACAGTGCATATTCTTCTGCAGCAGAAAGATGATGCGCAACTAGATGTTTCTTCTGGCGAGTTGCGTGCCAGGTTTTGAAGCAAATAGGTGGCCCTAATCCAGATGTCAGAACAAGCCCAGAGTTTTGGCTCACGTCTCTCCATTTACTACAAATATTATCAATAGCTTCTTTCACATTTGCACATGCATCAGTGTAAATGACGACTTTTTGATAAAAAACAGAAAGTAAGGAGTGGATCAGCAGCTACTAGCAGAATTCGGATCGCTGCCAGAATCCATCTACATTTATTTTCCTTATTACCCAAAGTAACCTCACAGCAACTTGAAACAAAGGACTGCAACAGATACTATAAAATTAATCACATCAACTGTGAATGTTGCAAAAGACCTTTTAGCCTCTAGCTACAGAATCTAAAACAATGTGTCAAATGCAAGACTCCTTTCTCCCTCTTCACCACTTCTTTCGTGACGAAGCACTGTACTCGACAGCCTCACGTCCTTAGCTGATGCTGAGGCAGACCTACAGCAGTGCTCTTACTCACGCAAGCTTGGCCTGCAAAAGCCAAAAGGCCCTGGAAAGCATCATATCTTAGCTACAGATTTTGGTTTGAAAACATGCTGACTGCACATTTCAGCTATAATCTACTCGTGCACATTTTAAAATGTTCCCATTTTATAAAAAAAACAAAAAACAAAATTCTCCCAGTCCAGAAATGGCCACACACAGACACAGAGACATTGGGCCTTTCAGCTGTAGCAGGGCCACAGCATGAGCCAAGGCCATAAGCTTTTTAATAAATTATAAGCACTTAAACCATTCTTGGCACTCAAAAATGGCAAATGACATTTTCAAGTTTTATCGCAACTGCCTTAGATTAGAAGCCCACAAATGACTGCATCCAAGTTTCTTATTCATATGCTTTGTGGATGGAAATATGTAGTTAACTCATTGCTCTGGCATTTAAAGGAAAATAAGCGCTTGTACTTCACACTTGGGAATCTCGCTGCATGGACAGGATGCTGACTCACATCTGCTGAGATGGGGTGGAGCAGGAGAGCAGCTCAAACATTTCTCTTTGCTGTTCACTAGAATTTCTGGAAGCTTCAGGGTAATGAAACAAAAGTTTATTTTCAAATTTATTCCGGCTGGGCAGATTTTATCAGTGCATTTCTATCAATGAGTAACTGAAAAATAGACATTGTGGTTCACAACTTGTTTTAAAACAAGAAAATTCCTTGCAGATGGACATGAACTTGATGGGGGCGGGGTGGGGAGTGTGGGGAAGTAGATCTTGAAAAAAATTCCTCTGATTAATAATGACTTTTCTCCTAAAACGGGCAATCTATTGTGTCAGTAAGATCGCAGTGTTATGGCTCAATCAGAGAAAAAAAAAAAAAAAAAAAAAAAAGGAAATTAACATAACCAGAGATCAGTTACAGTTTTAAATTTGTTTAAAAGACACTGTACTTGAATTTCCATGAGCCAAAACAACAGCACGAGCATTGTTCTCAACAAAATGGATTATATGGACAGTCACTTAACTATCTAGGATGAGGTGAGAACAGAGCTAGCGTACTTTGATTTTGCAACAGCTGGCATACATTCATTCAGCTCATTTACTAGAAGCCCGCCCTTTTAAATTTCATTTTCAAAGACAGCATGGACAGACTACCAGAAGCTATTTCTGTCCTAACATCATAGAGAGATTGTCAGTCTACATGAATGAATGAAATAGGATTGCAGTTGGCCTCAAACGATTTGTGGGAGGTGTACGTGGTTAGCCCTTGTGAGACCTCAACACCATTGTGTATCTGGTACCACCGCAGTCCTAGGACTGATTCTCATGATCTGCAGTGTCCTCTTTTCCTGGGATAAAACCCTGATCCTGCTGGAGTCAAAGGCAAAAACTTAGATAAAGTAAGACCATAATTTCAGCTCTGCTATTTTGCTTGGCAAGATTTCCCAAACCATGTCGCAATGAAGTATTTCTTTACTGATACTATGAATATTCTGAATATGTGCCTGATGCAGTTGGGTGGATTTCAGGCACTATATGATAATCGGCATCAGGATGCCAGCAGATTTTCTCTAAACTTTTACTTTGTAACATTAAAAACTCTCTTACAAGGCAAAGGCATGTTGGATATACTATATAAATAGTGAGTTCAATCTTACAGAAAACCCCCTGTTATGGTTTACACCTTGTAACTGTTTTACCATTTTCAGGATATAATGAATTTATTATAGACATATGTTATAAGCGCTTTCCTACAAACAAACCTGTGTGTGAACTCTGCCAGTCATGGAATAAAACAATACACCACGAGATCTCAATTAAAGCGCGTGGTTTAGCTTGCAAGTAAGTAACTATTTACAACCTAGTCTGACAATAAAATTATATAACAAAGTATTTGAGACACACAAAGTCACAATGCCAGGGAATAAATCTGAAATAGAAGAGAGACTTCAGCAGTCATCTTTCCTACAAAGAAATAAAAGGAAACCTAAACACACGCTCTGTTACTATTCTTCTAGTTAGTTTCTTCTATTTAGGCGCGCATACTTGAGCTAATCTATACACAGGGCACAACGGAGCATTATACAGAAATTAAACAGCCTTTTGTCCTACGCAGCGAAAAGCCAACATTTACAAAGGACACGCTAAGGCACTAGATGAACTCGCTACAGAAAAACTCAATAGCATAAAAATGAAACTGGCATATCAATGACATTTATTACAACTGGAACAAGCTGAACAGCAGCAAGTTATTCGCATTACGCAAGCTCTAGGCTGAACTATTGCTAACTACAAACTGGTTTTATATCACCTAGAGCCATTTTTGCACACCTCCCTTTCTAGGCTGTTGGGGACATATAAACCCCCTGCATTTAACTCAACTCCACTCAAAGCCCAGCAAAGGGCTGGGCAGTGTATTTGTGCAGTATAGTTTTTGGAGATAGATCTAAGCCTCAATAAACCCACCACAGTATTTCTCACAGATCCCACAACAGACAAATGGATGGCTAACCTCTGCAGAATTGATCTGAAGAGTGTGAATGAATGCTGGAATATTTAGATATTACATAGAGCAGAAGAGTCAGACACTCTATCAAATATATGGCTGCTGTTTTACCCATTTTACACGCAGTCACCAAAATGGAGTTTCATGAGACTGATTCAGGGAGTTTGCATTACTGGGAAACAGTTAGATAATTAATCAGATGGTGACTTTTCAGAACTGGCCCGCCTGACCACAAATAATGTACTTGTGTATTGTTTATACAAAAATGCACAAGGTACAATCAAATTACTTTTCCCAGAGATAAGACTCCATGGGATATAATTTCCATAGCACTGCTATACAGCATACAATTTGAAAGACTACGTTGATGATTGTGAAATGCAGGCCCATTATAGCACATGAAGACATTGATTTTCAACACAAAAAGAGGCAGGGGTTTCAGATACCAGGAGTCCTTTATCCTCTGCAGAGTAAAGCCCCCCAAATGCTTGGTTCTATATCCGTGTCTTTTTGAAAGGGACCACTCCAACCACAAAAAGAGCTTGTGTATGTGTTTATAACCTGTTCTTCTCTTGTACTGTCTTAAAACAAGATGAACAAGTCACATTACTCTTTATAGTTCTATGATAACTTACATTGCTTATTTCTACCTTCCGCATACAGTGCAAACAAATTGCTAGAGAACTGGCGATACTTCATAGGAAAAAGGTAGCTGCTGTGTGTATGTACTGTTTGTTCATTATGAGTGTCATATTTTTATCTCAAAAAATATGAAGATATTTCCCAGAAATATTTTAAAATGTCTTCTTGCAGAAGAACGTCCCTGTGTAGCTGTTTACATCACTGTTTGTAGAAAACCAATTCTCGTCTGGATGACTCAGAATTTTCACTTTGAAAAAAAAACCCCACATATATTATAGAGAGTTCACATTTTAGCAAGTTTTCTGAATTAGCAGATGAAAACATCCCATAACCAAGCATTCTAAGTGCAAGGAAACAGCACCTGGAAGAAGGGTCCTAACACTCTTGTCCTTGTTTTCCCCAGGAATACTTCCTTTGAGAGAGTCTTTACGGCGAAGATTCAGTATTAAAATCATAAAGATATTCTCCCCTTTAAAGTCACCTTCCCAAAAACGCTCCTGGATAACAAGCAGAGATAAGCTCAATCCTACAAACATGCAGGTCCATGAATAAGTTCACCTATTACTTGTTCATAGGGTTGGGAATCATCTCTCTAATGAAATGTTTCCATGTGCCTTAAACCAAACTCAGCAAACTGCTTATCTTTGCTGGAAGAAAGTAAAAAAAAAAAAAAAAAAAAAAAAAAAATAACATGAGCTTGACTTTCCTGACTGGAAAAGCTTTTGTAGTGCCTAGGACATTGCCATTTCCTTTTGCAGTAATTAACAGCTTGAGTCTTAAGATGTGTGAATTTGTACCTATCCCGAAAGTCTGACTGTGTATTTGACATGTTTAGATTTGCCCTATAATCAGAGCTGTAGAAAATTATTAAGTCTAGACAAAACTCTACGCGCACACAAAGCATCTTCTGCCAAACACTATGACATTTACCCTTCTCTTGCAAGAGGATTTTTTAGAATAAAAACAAACCATAAAATTATTCAAAATCAGAACTGAACCTTGTTGAATAAGCAGACAGGGGATTTCTCCAGCTAAATTAAGAAATCTTGTAAAAGGAAGCCTTATGCTTGTTAGGGAGGGGCGATATTTTTACATTTTATAGCAAGTCAAATATGTGCTTTGTTGGCACTGATGGAAGACTCTGCATTTCTTTCTCATGATAAACTGCTTGGCTTTTAACTTTCTCCCTCTCCTGACATGCAGGGAAAAGACTTGGCAGTTTCAGCTACACCCAGCTGTTGCCTCTCTGGCCTGGAGGAAGTCTGGAAAGCATGGCACACCCTTTCTTCCTTACAGAGCAGGACAAGGACAGCGGATCACTGCCCAGGGAGAACCATCAAGGTATTACTCCAGAGCTGGAGCTCATACTCCCTGTACTCCTGACTGGTTCAGTATACCAGGCTTTCCCACGCAGCTGCAGCTCTCCCCTGCTCCATCATGGTCTCCCACCAATCAGTGGAAGCGGTGGATCCTGGCACTGACAGAAGGAGATGGAAGCCTACCTGAGAGCCTGGCTCAGAGAAGCAGAGGACACTCGCATCACTCTGCCCCTGAAATACTGCAACATCATTTCAGAAACTAGATTCTGTTGTTTCTACAACTTGCTTTGACCTCAGATTAAAACAAAAATACATGAGCATCTAGTTCAAAGCCCAGGAGAAAGTGTTCAAACCATCCCTATTCAGCTGTCTGGAGAACTGAAAGGAGGAAGAAATGTCCAGTCCAGTAGAAATCCATGATTTAGAGCTTGGTCCCAAATCACTGCCACAGAAGTTGACGCTTCATTCTCAGTGGCAGGAGAGTAGTAGAATTTGAAGTACTGATGAGCCAAGAGAAAAAAAGTGGACATTTTCAGCGATAATCTCAACAACTCTTGGCTACAAACTTTAAAAGGATGTTCTAAAGCATGCATTTACAGAGTTCAAAATCTAACACTATCAAGATTTCATCAGTGAGGTCTGAGAAATCCAACACCTCCTAAAAACAGATATCCTAGAGAAAGGATATTAAAATGTCAGTCTTGAGACACAGTTGTGGGTTCGTTTTTTTGGGGGTGTTTTCTTTTTTTTTGGGGGGTGGGGGGGTGGGAGGGTGTTTTGTTTTGGATTTTTTTTTGGCATGCCAGCATTCTATCTTACAAGTAGAATTAAAGACACAACCCATGTTCCTCACCTTTGGTCTTGATGGCTGTTTCCAGAGCTGTAGCATCTCTGTCAGCATCAAAATTTGAGTAGGCCTTAACTGTGGCATACGCGCTTGGTGGGAGAGAATGCTAGAAGAAAAAAAAAAGAAAAAGCAACCTCAAAGTTAAACATGTAATCCTGTCCTCACTGCAGTTAGTAAAACATGTGTCTTTTGCTAACTGCTATTTAGCTAAATTTTAAAATACAAGAACTACCATTGAGTACCTGTGAAAATTGAATTCTGTTGTCCTGATGTGTATTGTCCAGAAATCTACTCACAG
The DNA here is from genome assembly GCF_036417535.1 of Chlamydotis macqueenii. Lineage (NCBI taxonomy): Eukaryota > Metazoa > Chordata > Aves > Otidiformes > Otididae > Chlamydotis > Chlamydotis macqueenii. The sequence goes on along the minus strand of NC_141567.1, from coordinate 19,874,597 downwards.
CTGTGCTTATTATAACAAATAATATATTTTTTTGTGTGTGTGTATATATATATATATGTATATATACACACACACATACATAGAGCAAAAACCGAACATGTTCCAAGTTTACTCGCTAAATTTCAATCTTCTAAAATCTGGAGTCTTCTGGATAGATCTTAAGGAAATTAGCTACAGAAAGCTAATCCAAAAAAAGTTGAAGTATCTGCTGTGCAAGTCTGAAGTATTTTAGATTTGAAGCCAACACGTTACTTTGGATTACAGGCTACAACTCAAAAAAAAAAAAAAAAAAAAAAAAGAAAAGCCAACCAAAAAACATAGAGGGAGATGGAAGATTAACAGTGAGTGAGCCAGAACAAGTTTTGTGCCCTAAAAGTAACCCCCCACCCCCAAAAAAGTTAACCCTATAGTTTCAGAAAGCGGAAGTTACTCACAATCTCCTTTTGAAACTCTGTGCCTGCAGATCCTTAGTTTAAGCTGCACGAGGCTAATAAAACCAAACGACATTTCAAATTACCTCTGCTAAAAATAAGAGAACTTAGAGGTAAGTTCACTTAGTAAACAGTTGCAGCATTTTAGAATTTACCAGATCTTGTCAGCTGTTTATTATTGTCCTCTCCTGAGGATCAAAGCTTCAAACAGGAGGTCACCAGAATGGAGATGAAACTCTTCTCAGTTGCTTCAGTGCAAGCTAACAGTTTAGATTGTATCACCTCCCATGGGCAGGTTAAACTAACCTGCAGATTTTCATATAAATAGCTGAGAAATATTCACAAATCCCACCCTGCTGAGTTAAATTCAAACCTAAACCTCTACCAGACAGATGTAGTGACTAACATCTGAAATTGCCATAGCTGTTTCCCAAGTGAATGAATGACTAAGCTTTCTTGGTAAAGATCGCCAGAAACTTTTGTTTCGGTCCCCAACTCCAACAGAAAGCTGGGTTCATAAACAGGAGTAAGTTATCTTAACATCGCTGGAGGATCTTTTTACATGCAAATCGCTAAAAGGTGGACAAATTTTAGCTAAAGAATTCCATAGGTTTTTTACTACATTTGACACTATCCTGTAGAGGTCAGGCTGTCCTGAATGGATTCCTCCGGCAGCAACCGCTGTGCCTTCTCCAGACAGTCCGTGCTGTGAGACGGGAAGTCAATAAACGGAACCATTCTTTCTTTTGTCTCTTCCCATCAGCTCAATCTACCCAAGTGGCCCCAGTCTGGCCCTCAGCCACACCACAAAACAACCTTTCCCGCTAGCAGATCAAATTGCTAACAAGCCATTTCAATTCCAGACGATACGGTCTCAAATTCCGCTGCACTACTGTACCACAGTACTGGTACCGTATGTTTTCAGGTAAGAGAGTTTTGCCAACTGACTTTCCATTCAGTTCAATACAAAATTGTCCAGGATGTGGCAGTAAAAGCCCAGCTAGTGTGTAACTGCACAAGCAGTCTGGGCTAGACTAAAGCAGAGAAAGACTTTTTTTCTCCACACATATCTAGTGTGCTTCAGAGGTCCTCCAACTGGTTTACCTCCTCAAAGTCTGATGAATTGAATCATACTGGGAAGATCAGAACACACAGGAGAAGCATATATCACTAACAGGAAACATGAAGAGGCTTAATTTCTTCTAAAAAAACAGGACCCTTTCAAGGTGTCTACATCTCAGTATTCCTTGTCCTCAAAAAAAAAAAATAATAATCAGTCACTTTTGAAAATTGAGTAACTCAACAACACCCAGCAAGTAACTTATAAAGTCTTGACTGAAATATAGATTTCCAATTCCTGGTGCAAAGCTGGAGCACATGATGAAGCATAACAGCAAGATCTTTGTTACAGAATCTCTCTATACTCTCTTGTGGATAGATGCAGAAACTGCAAGCATAGATTAACTTCAGCTCAGCTCCCTCCTTTCCTTAAAGGAATGAGAAGATAATTCCAGGCTGAAGCAAGCGGGCCAGTTTCTTCCTCTTGAAACAAATAAATCACTATACCACTGATGCAGAAGGCACAAATTCCTTATTGCACACGACAGGACTTGGGTCAGGACTTGGATTCAGCTACAACCATTCTATACCCTCAAGGTTAAAAACTTCTTTTTGAGAAAAATGTGTGGTTGAAATGCTGTCTTAAACATCAGTTAACTTGCTGAATCATTGCTTAGGGCAACTGGGCAAATCCTTTATGCAAACAAGCTACTCAATAATTCTGGCTTCCAACTTAGGATCTCCAGAACAAACGAGCTGCCTGATATTTCTTACGTTCTATGGCAGGATTTCTGTTGAAAATTTGACTTCTGTCAGCATTCAAATTTGACTTTTGAAACTACTCATAAGCACCATGGAAGAAACATTTCTGCCCTTGAGAACAGATCGCTCAAATATTATTCCAAAAGTAATTCTCCACTGAAACAAACATAGCCAAGAAATCTGAAGAGCTGACTGCTTTTGCAGTACAAAATCAGCTTTGCTACTTAACTACAGTGCACTAGCCAGTTCTTTGAAATAGTTCTTTCACAAAGATCATATGGTACAACTTATTTTGCAACAAGTAACAAAAATAGGCAAAAAGTTGAACCTGAACCAAGCTCAGATCTGGAGCTATCAGATATAAAATTTGAAAGTATAGCAAGTTTATAAGCAACATGATTAAATAATGCATGGATAGGATTCACTTCCTCTTGAGTGACAATCAAGGAACCACAAATTCATGGCGTGATATCCTGACGCGACACCAGTAATCCTACCATCTAATGTTGCAATGTAAGAAATCAAACAAAGAGAGTGTGGTTTTCCAGTATTTCAATAAAACTGTCAGGCAAGTGCAGATGTGGTGGAAAAGACAATCAAATCCAAGATTTTCTATGCTTTTCAAAACAGAAAATGATACAAGAAGTTTGAGAAAATAAGTTTTTTCAAGAGGTAGTTTGGCTTTGGTGACAACCATTAAAGGAATAAGATCTCCAATATTTTAATTCCCATTAAGCAATGTTCTCCATTTTTAATTGAAACAAAAGGCAAAGAAAAGAAAAGAAAACTCGGAAGGTATCAGCAAAATCGAACATATTTACATCTTGTATCATCCTTAATCGTCCAATGGCTTACAGTTGCTTTGTGGCTGAAAGCCGGTCACTGCTGACCAGGTTTACAGTCAATGTAAGTTTAAGTAGAAGAGATGTATGCAATCTTGTAAATCATACAGCTCAGCACAACTGTTGGTAGAGAGTCCTGTAAAAGAAACAAGACCTGGCATTTAAGTAAAACAAACTTTTCCTGTTTAGATAATACTACTTACATCTCCTTCAAGGCTGAGCTTGCTTAAGATTTCATGGACAGTAGACATCTTGAAAGAATGCTAGAGGAAAAAAAAAAAAAAAAGACTTAAATATATTTGCAATGACATTAATGTGTCGTACAGTCCTGAAACACGGCAGCACTGCAAGCATTACAGTCCAATGAATCCGCTAAACCCAAGCAAGAAAGCAGATTTAAGAATTTCAAGCCACACCAACATTAATAATGCGACAGTGAGAGGTCTTCATTCTATTATACAATAAAAAAATTATCTTTACTCCTTAAAAACATATTTCTTCTGCTTTTTAAATACTTAAATTTAGGAACCTTCAAAACAGAATCAACTAAGTCTACAACTCAGTAACAGGAAAACTGTGCAGAAACTTTATAGCCTGGTCCAGCTCAAAGCCAAAAAAAAAAGCAGCAACAAGTAGCAGCATTTAAATCAGATGCTCAGTTCCTCAAGTACTCATGGAATACATTTAAATTATATTCACACAGACATTTTATAAAATTATAATGCTGTTCAATCTTTAATCCTGGACACAGGCCACAGAAGCCACTAACAGCATATGGTTTTGCAATGGCTCTCCAGTAATAAGAATCACAGGACAAGCTACAAACACCAGTTAGTAACATGATTGTCAGACACTAGGTAACAAGGACCCTCTTAAAATGACAGCTCCAAGATAACCAACATCACTGCTCCATCGCCAGAACCTGTGTAACACCTTTCTAATATATATAAAGGAAAATACGGAAAAACCCAACCCTGAGAGAGATTATACTCATTGCAGAAATTAACAGTGATTCAATATGCTTATTTTACAACACTCTGCATTTTCTGAACTCTGGTTTCTCGTCAGGGAAGTTTGCCACAGCTGTATTACTGTTTTAGTGAAAGGGTCTCTCAACTAAGGAGGAAACTTTTTCCAAAGGTCATAAGCCAGAGGCAGTATTTAAGAGCTTGATGCATTCCCAAAACTCTGCTCTCAAATTCCTCTACTGAAAGGACAGACATCGCCACTCACATTACCTTCTAGTCATCCAGGCTGGCACCTGCAGCAAACATTATTTTGCCTGTTGAAATTAAAGCTTGTTTCTCAGGAACTCTACAATCAAGCTGTAAAGAGCAGTATCAATCAGATAACTCATTATCAAAAGAGTTGGCTTGATGAGAGGTAGGAGAGAAAGGACAGGAACACATGAAGACCAGTGACATTCCACTAACTGACAACTGAGCATGGAACAAAAACTGCGCTATTTTCAGCCTCACTGGGTGCCACTCCCTTCACTTCCACGTTGTCACTGGTTCCCCCAACCTAGCTCCCAGATACCACGCCCTCTGAGTCAACTCCCAGCTATTGTGCAGCCAGCCCTGGGTATGTCCTTTCAACCGGTTTTCAGACTCTTCTTTTTATCCTCTATCAGTCACTCTTCTGATGCTATCGGAGCTTTCTCAGGCAAGCAGTACTAGCCGCCCAGGCAAATTTCCCAGACAAACCTAACTCCTCTCAACGATCAACCTGAAACTAAGAGCAAGAAGTAAACCAAGAACTAAACCATCAAGAACTTTTAAATAGTTTCCTAATAACAGAGATCTGGTTAAAAGTCTACAGCAAGCATTTATTTTTTGTTTTAGCTCATGTAAACCTCCTGTGCATCAAGAGAAACGCAGGAAAATCCTTACTTTTAGCAGATATAGCAAGCGCTATGAGAAAAAAAAATGCAGAAACACAATTACATGGCTTTTGTAGGCTAACTGCTGTAATCACATATTTCCTTACTTAGAATACAGGAAGAAAACCTTTTATCTTCTGAAGCAACCTAGGTATAAGTAACAAAAGCAACTGTACTTCAAGGAAAAATTAAGATCTTAGGGGAAGAAAAATAAGACAGAGAATGAAAATCACAGTCATGCATCAACTTACTTGAGATCAACTCTTTTTCAGAGCAAAAATCCAACCCAGCCCTTTAAAGACAGGCTGCAGAAGTTGTAATAAGCTCCTATCTGCTATTGGCACTATTAACCATGCTGGTTAGAGGGGGATGAAACGTTACTGAGTTATGAAATTTTTTATGTTTACTCTTAATAAAATGAACAATGAGACCTTTGTACTGTGATGGTACATTACAACCAATACCAAAGAGGAGCGGCTGAAGACCTTGTCATAAAGAACTAAAAAGCTCCAGCGAAACCTGAAGCAGAGCAATTGCAGTATAATCTTTCACCAAACAATCACTGAACAGCTTTTTGCAAGACCCTTGTTTCTAAATCAATTAAAAACCACATTGAATCAGGCCTGTTGGAACAAAATACTTGAACAGAGTCCAGGAACAGAACTAACACACCCTCACGTAGAGCTGGAACTCAGAGGTTCATATCATCAGCATACAACAATGCTGTAGCAACCAACCATCCATCAGCAGCAAGCTGGCAAAAGAAAAAAAAACTGTGTTTCTGCAAGAATCTTTGCAGAGAAAGATCTTTATTCAGAGAACAAATGCATCTCTTGTCACACTCTGCTTTGTAAGGCACTCGTGTTTGAGAAGTTCTGGGTGGGTTTGAACACGTAAATAGAAAATACTTGCACTAACTTGTTCTGGAAAAGCGTCAGCCTCTACCTTCCATCTGTAAACTAATACTTCAATACCTTAAGACAAGTTTCTACAACCGGTTTTCCTCCTAAATCCACATTACATAATCCTGAATAATAATGTTATTCTACTAAAAGAGAGAGCATCTGTTTTGACCCCGTCCCCCACAGTAATCACTGGTTTGCAGACCTCTTTGGGCCTAGTCTGTATTCAGTACCCGATCCTCATAACTGTTTGGTGACAGAAGAGCGTCTGTTTAAGAGCAGCCCTGTATCTCAATTCCCAGGGGTGGCTCATGTACGTTACAGCAGAAAAAATGTATGTGATCCACGGAAAAAAGTGCCAGGTATGCACAAACAGCTACATTGCTCAATAAGCAGAGTTGGCATTTTAAGAAGCATTTATTATACTCTCGTAGGCAGAGATTGAGCAAAGGGTGTTCCCAGACATCTGAGCCAAGGAAACGGCATCCCTGGAATGAGAGAATGGAAACTCTTTCACTTGGAGCACATTTGTGTAAAGTGTCCAAAAACTAAGGCAAGGCCCAGCGACAGAGGAGATGGGGGAGCATGGGGAAGATCTGCAGTATCTGCTGCAAATGAAATAAGGACTCAAAATAATTCATGTATATACAGCGCTAATTGCAAGTACAAATTAGTCAGGCTGTATCTCAAACCACCCAGTAAGATTTAGCAGATTAAAGCCACTACTAGGAGAAAAAAAAATTAGCTTTAAATAAAAGGATTTAAAAACCCATCCAACCACGCACCACAAACATACTTGAACTGTTCTCTTCAACAGACTCTGCTAATAACCCAGGAGATGTTCCATTCCAGGAGATACTATAAACATATAAAATTAAGTACTTCTGTTTCTTCGGATTCAAGTTATTTTCACTTCTGAAACTTTACAAGAATTTTTTTTTTTTTTTTTATTCAAGGCAAACCATTCCATACATTAGCTAACGGAAACTATACTCACTAGGGCTATTTATCGCAACTAGCTTCACCAACAGAAGGCACACACAGGGATGGATCACTCCAGGGCACAGAGGCTCCAAAAGATTATTTCACTCTTGACCTATACATTGGGGTCTGCACATCTCTGTACGGGTACAGCACTTGAATATGAACATAAAAAAAACTGAAGCTGTCACGTATAAGAACACAACTCACTTCTACACGAATATCCTGAAGCAATTTCCCTTTTCTTCCAGCTCAGCTACAGGGCAAGATTCCTCTGCCCTACCTTTCCTGGCTCGGGAAGGAGGAAGTGGTGTCCAGGCTGACTCACGATCCAACACGCAGCAAGACCTCAGGCAGGGCCTGGGCAGGGCGGGAGAGCCGCGCCCAAGCTTGGCTTTGCGAGCAAGGAACCGCACAGGGCTCCCCGCAACGCCGCGGGGGAGGGCAGACCTCGGGTAGGCAGTGCCTGCCCGGACCGCTCCCTGTACAGGGGCTCCACTTCTGCCCCTAGGCCGTGGGGCAGCAGGGAAGGAGCTGCTGGAGGGGGATGCAGAGGGGCGAAGGCCGGCCGCCGCTGCCGGGCTCCGGGCCGATAAGTGAATTTACAGCACGGCCGTCCATCCAGCCGGGCCTCTGCATCCCTTAACGGGGAGAAGAAACGAGCATCTGGGGAAGTACGAGGGGGCGTGGGGCAAGTTCCTCTTTCCCGAGCGCTGCCGCCGCACCCAGCGCCGGGGCGGCCGCACGAAGCTCTCTCCGCGGGGCCGCCGCTCCAGCGCGATGCCGAGCCCGGGACGGCAGCGCCGGAGGGAGCGGAGAACAACGCGGGGCGCAGGAGGGCAGCGGCCGCACCCAGCCACCGCCCCGCTCCGCTCCCGCCGGGGAAGCGGCCGCCGCAGCCCCACACCCCCAGCCCGGCCCCGCGGGGCTGCTGCCGCCGCCTCCCCCGTCTCTGCTCCGCTCCGGAGGGGCCGGCGCGGCCGGCGAGGGCTCACCTGTCCGGGGCGGGCCGGGCGGTTCTGGCGGCGGCTCTGACGGCGGCTGGGGCCGGCAGCGGCCCGGGCGGGGTTTTGTAGGGCCGAGGCGGGTCCTCCCCTCCCCGCCCCAGTGTCCCCCCCGCTTCCCGCCCCAGTGCCCCCCCCCCCGGCCCGGCGCTGACTCACCCGGCCGCACCCGCCTCCCGGCAGCAGGAAGGGGAGAGGGACGGGGTGGGCGAGGGTAGGGCGTGCGGGGTCCTCCCCCTCCGTGTCCCGCCTGCCAGAGGTGAGGCCGTCGGCCCCGCAGCCCTGCCCGGTCCCCCCGCGTTCCTGGGACAGCGGGCTGGCGGCCGCAGCTGGGCAACTCGCCCCGAGGCAGGGGGAACGGCACCCTCCTGCTCCAGGACCCCGCACGGCGAACCGAGCTCCCTGCAGCCAAGCCCGCTTCGCACCGACAGCGTGCAAGAACCGGTGCTCAGGGTCTCCGCTGCGAGAGAAGCTCACCAAACCGTGCTGAGATAAGCCGAGCAGGCACACCGCACCCGGAAAGGGGGGTAGAAGTCAAAATTTCTGCCATTCTGACTCGTGAAACTCGTTGATAACAAAAGCAAGACACAGTTTGGAGGTATTTGCAAAAGCAGCTCTTCAGCTGGATCACCTCAGCCGACCGTTCCACCACAACAGCGAGGCCAGCGTACTGGTGATCCATCCCAAACACGTCAGAAAAAAGCAAGCGCTCCCCCTTCCCAACACAGGCAGTCATTCCTGTAACTCAGCTGTGGTTTTTTAGTCCCCTGCAGGTGAATACCTTTAGGTAATCCTTTCAAGTTGTCACAGAGTGGTTTTGATTCTGCAAAGAGACACTTGTCTCTGCTCTACAGGATTTTTGTAGGCACAGAAAGGGAGACTGGCAGACAAAGTTTTAGGTTTGGCCAGGCCCATAGAAACAGTGGTGCCAAAAGCAGGGAAACACAAAACAGACACAAGAACATCGTCTGAGAGAGAAAGTAATTGCTGGGATGAAACAAGATCAGAGATACAAAAAGGCAGAACTACTAAGAAATACTACACTAGACTAGCAACAGAGTGGGTGGTAGCAACAGACTGGTCATCACAAAAGGTGAAAATAATGTTAACAGCCTTTTTCTGAATAAAAAAAAAGTAACACGAAGGGGACAGCCATAGGAAAAGGCATATCATGAAACAGCATTTTTGTCAGAGAACATCAGTGCTAGTATTGCATTAGTTTGACACGTTAGCTTTCTTTTTGGCAAGGCCACTATCATTATTTCTCCGTGTACTAATGAACCTGCCTTTAAAAATTAATTGCTGGGGATCCCACTTCAAACAGTGTCTGTTACTAATAGTCAAACAGATAATTTCCCCCTGCTTTTCAAGTTTCTTGAAAAAAAAAATTACTGGCAACTTGGAAAGGTGATTCACAGATCAAAAATACGTACAGTCGTAGAAGTAACAGCCACTCTGTACTGCAGTATTCGTTAGGGGCTCGAAACAGGGATAAGTAGCTGAGTGGAAGCCAGGCAGCCAATTTGCCTACTAATGGATGCACAATCTCTCAGGGATAGGTTTTTTTACCCCCATCTCTTGTCAAACATTCTTAAAGCAAAAGCAAAAAAGCATAACCACAACACCCTCAGCTGAAAAAAAGTGTTTTCACATATGTAATATATTGCCAACAAGCAACATATATGTAGCATTCTTGTATAAATCTGCTGAGTAACATATTAATCATAGAATCATAGAATCATAGAATGGTTAGGCTTGGAAGGGACCTTCAAAGGTCATCTAGTCCAACCCCCCTGCAAGGAGCAGGGACATCCCTGACTAGATCAATCCAGAGATTTAACACATTCACTCTCTTAACTAAAGGTCCATTTACCTTTCAGTCCTTTATTGCAGCCTGCTCTAATGACACTATTATTCCCATTTCCTTAGAAAATTGTTCTCTTTTTAATAAATCAATACTTCTTAAAATTTGAAGTAGCTTATATACCACTACTAATTTTGCTTAACTAGATCTTCATAGGAACACTTTGCAAAAGCTTTGATATCAAGTGAACCATTATCGTTATAGCCACATTAACTGCAGCATAAAAAGATTTTCCAGCAATTCCAACAGCTTCAGAAAGGGAACAGAGATGTTGTCTCTAATATCCAATTTAATCAATTAGTCAACCTCACAATCACACGTTTACCTCGGTTTAAAACAGATGGCAGCCCCTCTGAGCTTACACAAGCTTCAGGGACTGTTGAAGTGATTTCAAAAGAAGAAAGACTGACGACAGGGAAAAAAAGAGCAACCATATGCAGAGCCATGAAGACACGAACATTATATTAAAACATGTTATGAATTCTCTCAATTGCCCTCCGCTTATGTAGGTCAACTGACATCAAAGGCACTTGTAGCAGCTGGGGAATCTAAGCAGTATGAACAGCAGAAAACATTCACATTTCTAGCAGAACAACCAACCATCCCCTAATACCAAGGCCCGTGGAAATATGATACATTCTTCATACCTTTAAGAAAAAACTCCGTAAGAACCGGTGAGTTGAAGAAGGCAGCAGTCAGACTCTGCAAATAGGAAAGACTTTGGTTATGTGCCAAACAGGGAAAGGAAATCAATTCAGCTGGAGAACAGCAGCCAAGTGCCTGAACCACTTTTTAAAATAAGACACAAGCTTCTAAATCACCTATGACAAGGGGTCCTGGTCCACGACTACTGCTCTTGAGCACTACAGTAAAGTAACTACTGTCAGCATCAGGCCGGATAAAAGGCTGGGAGACAAGGGCTACACTTACCACAAGCTCAGTATCTTTCTGTGCCTGCCTCACAGATTATTTACTGGAAGAAACACACTGCAACTAACCTGCAAGTGCAAGCAAGGCAGTGCCAAGAAAGATTTTCAATTTGTTTTCACATTCCTTAGTCCCCACACCCTCTTAAAATATCTGCATAGAAGGTCGTACTTTAAATAACTGGAACGACTTCAGCTGCAATTACCTGTTGGTGATCTCTGGCTTCCTGCATGCTGACCACAGAAATCAAAGAGAGTGCACTGGAGCTCCCCAGAGTCCTGTGGATGGAAAAACAAATGTATTCGTGCTAACTTCTCATTTTTCCCTTCTGACGTCCCACTGTGACTGCAGTTCATCCTATACTCTATGGATATGCTGTTTATTCCATCCTCTCAGAATCAGTCACATCACTATTGCTAACTCTCATTGTTTTGTTACCACTTAATATTGCTTGGTACTAATTTTATCTTTTTTTTCCCTCCCTCTTTCAATTCAATATACCATTATCTTCCACCTCACCAACATCTTTGATTTTTCCTATCATTATCATTTTCTTATGTTATACTACTGGGGGCTTGATGTGCTTAACTCAAATATTCAAGGTCTGACCCAGACCTTCCCTCTGCAATAACATTAGCACATATGGGGTCACTCTGCCTTGCAACAGACTTTTCTCTCACTTTTGTCCCTGATTGTTTGGCTCCTTCATCCACACAGATCTTGCTCACACTCTTGCTCATACTCTGTAGTATGCTGTCTACAAAGACTCAAAAGATGCACTAACACTGGAGATTTGAAGACCACAATTCTGTGACTATGTATTGCCTTCTTAAACTGTTTTCTTGAATGCAAAAAAAAAGAAAAAAAAAGGGATCAGGACAAAGGACTTTCTGGTTTAGGTGTGGCTGAGCCTCTATGTACAGTGTTGCTCCCCTGAATGTGTTATGTTGCAAGAGAATAATATAAATTCCTTTCTGATTAATACATGGATCAGGGACCTCTGGGTGTTATTTTTGCACCTTGATTGTTCAGTCTAATTTGGGAACTGCCATGATACAAGTACACATAGATTTGTTACTAGCACTTAGAGTAATCACAGGTTACAGAGAAAGTTAAGTATAAGTAAGTTAGAAGTCATGCTAGCTGGGTTCCCAGGATAACAACTTGGCAAGTTATTATGCCTGTGGCCACAGAAGAAAGGAGGAAGGCCTCCTGAAAGCACACCTAGACTGCATTAGTAAAACTCTAAACACTGAAAGCGTTTAACTTGTTTTGTTTGGCTCTAAATCTTACAGAACTGTAATTCCAATGTATGTTTTTGAAAAACAGATTGAATACCAGAATACCAATGCCATCTTTTTTTCTAACACAATACCAGAGAACCAGACATCTTGTTAAGTGCTCCACCTAACCACCTAAGCCCTCGGATCAATTCTATTCAGTGCAATCTCATTCCTAACGCTACATGCGCATTCCTGCACAAATGTTATTCTCCACTCAGAATTTACTTGAAATAATCCCTTTAAAAGAGCTAGACTTATCTCTGGAATGATCTTGTGTGTTAGCCAGATCTCTAATATTTTGTTATATGTGTATTTTACAAACAAAGCACTGTAACAGGTACGGCAGGTGGCATTTGCTAGCTCAGTCTGGCTACTGAGAGGCAGTATGCTTCCAAATAGGACATCCAGGTTAGAAACTGGACACCTGGACTGCATGCCTTGCAGTGCTATTGTTTGCTGTGTGATCTTGGATTGTTGCCTTCTCTCTGATCAGGTCCTGTCTTTTGACAGTTAACTCTTCAGAGCAAAGACTAAGTATTGCAACTGCTAGAGAAAATGCTAAACAACATAAGTTAATTAATCAACATACAGGAATAAATTAGATTAATCAAATTGTTTCCAGTTTTTCTTCATCTGTTTCACACACAGTCTACATTACATGAAAGCTGATGTAACTCTGTTTAAAGGATATATTTTAGCAATCATTTTAACTGATGGAGATATGACAGACAGTGACCTCCCACGCCAAATCACTTCACACATTACATTAAAACCTGACAGCAAATGCTTTTCATGGCTAGTAAAACATGTGCCTCTCTCTCCCATCACTTGGCTGCATCTTGCATGTGACTTCCAAAAGTCTCCTCTGATACCCTGATACTGTTATATCACTGGATTTATCTTCAGCTACTTCTCAACTCCATAGTTGCAAATTAATTTATAATGTCTGCTGTTCTGTATCCCTCCTCCGACACTTCCATGCATGTCTGACCATAATCTTAGTTGGAACTCTAATTTATTTTCAAAGATTTTCCTCATCACCAGTGTGAATGACATCATCATCCTCATCCCTTTATCTCACAATTTCAGTGGATCCTTTCACTCTATGGGCACAAGGAGCTTGCCTCCACAAAGAACCAGATGCCTGAGTCACTTGGGATCTCAATCAAGATAAACAAGTAACAAAGTAAAATACTGCTAAGAGTACAGTTACAGGACTCAGTCAGAAATAAACTCCTTCAACTATGCACAAAAGCTAATAATAAAGAAAGCTGTCTCGGGGCACATATACAGCCTAATGAAATAAAGTCACTACCAGTTGCTAAAACCCACAAAGTTTGATTCACCATGGTGAAATCCCATTGCACTGCCTGTCTGCTGTTAACAGAAAACAACATGGAATCATCCATGCTCTGTTAAGGTGCTCAGAAGGAAGCAAGATCCTTTGTTATTCTGATCTAGCTGACACAAATAACAACACACGCCAGCAAATTCAAAGGTGCAGTAGGCTTGTTTCTCTCCTGACTCAGTCCAGCCTATTGCACCGTCTTTCCTTCATGCTAACTCCAGCAAGTCAGAGAGGTACACATATTCAAGTGACACAGATTCAGTAAGGAAAACGCATCATGAACAAATGGTAACCCAGCAATTCACATATTTTTCTGTTCTTTGCTACACATGTAACTCCTCTGGCACTCCTTCATCATGAGTATTAATAGTGTCTGGAGGTCACTTCGATTTCTAAACTAAAATGTGATCGCTAGCATTTTCTTTTTCCAGTGCACCTCACAGAAGTAACAATCTAGTGTGTGAGTAGGAGACGTCGCCTAGATACATACATAAACAGAAGTGAAACACACTTGCCAAATCCCTTGTACTGGTATTGGCAGCATGACTAAACTCAGCGTCTTTACGCTGAATGAAACGGTCACAGGATATACAAACAGTCACTATGTGTGTGACCGTGTTTCAGCAAATTTCCTCAGTCCTTCAGGGAGTTCCTGATGCCCTGCTTAATAGCTAGCTGCCTTTTTATCCCAAGATCATGCAGTCTGAGATAAAACGAGGGCTGTAAAGCATAGTCAGACATTAAAGAAGGTAACTTTGCTTTCTGTTCTCAGGTTATCATGAATACCTTCAAGCACAGTTTAAGCTACTTAGGGTTGGAGAGTGGCGATTCCATCCGGATCTAGATATCAGGCTGTCTTTGGTCCTGTACATATTAACAGGTTAAAAAGACACATCTCAAAACCACTATGAGGAGTTCAGCTTTCCCAGCAATATCAGCTGCTAGCATTAACAGACTACCAGTTTATATTACAGCATTAAGAGGGATTTTTAACCCATTTAGATGACACAGTACTTTTAAAATGATCACAGCTGCCAGCTCTACAATCATGTTCCCCAGACTGCCACCACACTGGAAAACATAGTAGGAATATTACCAGTGCACGTCGGAGCCCCTGGCATCAGCCAGAACAGACCAGCATGAATAATCACTACAGAGTTTGGTCTGTCTTGCCAAAGGACAGAAACAGCTATAAAAGATGGAAGCTGCCAAAAGTCCTCAGGGAATTTTTCCTAGGAACAGTGTAAAAAGGCTTCATGTAAGACCAAGTCTGTTCTGCTTCATTGTTTCCCATCATTATGTGCTTTTTCCACTTTAGTGACTCAGAACACAAACAGTCCCATGGTTTCGATTAATCTCCTGGCCTCTGCTGAACTACAGGGAGGCCGTCACATCTTATATATGTCCCTAAGAATCTTGGGGAATAATTCTGAAAGTTTCAGATAATCTAATTAAGCACCATCTAAACTTACTTTAAAAACCCTTAAACAACAGGTTCCTACAGCAAATCTGCAGGCTGGTAACTGCATACTGCAGAAAGCATCTCCTTTTTATTAAACATTTAACATCCTGCCACCTCAGAAATGGCCCATGCAAATGAATTTAAAAATCACTTACAGATTAACCTTCACTGACAGAAATCAGCATACTACTACTATGGCAATCTGGAATGCAGCTGTAAAATTTCAATTAAAGCCAATGATTCTGTGAAATAGCAGGGAATTTTTTTTGTGGTTTTTTTTTGTTTGTTTTTTCTAGAACATATCAGCTCCAGTTTGGTACAAAATAACATAAAACACCTAGGACTTTGAGTAAGTCCTTACATGATTCCAACTTCATTACCTAATTAGGCTCAGCTGAGGTACTAGCTGGGGAACAAAGGATGCCTTGCAACACAAAGGAATGTCACAAATCCTTGATTCAGACTGTCTACACTCATATCATTTTTAACTCTTTCAAGTGGCATCTTACAGCTTTAGATAAAACTGAAGTGAAGTCACAAAGTGACTTGATTTCAGAAAAGATGTTGATTGAGTGAAAGGGAACGGCTGTTATGAAGAGATTTGTTTCTGCCAGGCAGGCTAAGACTTGCTTTTCCAGGTCAGAAACACAGGTTTGAATTCCAAACATGGATATCTCGCCCTTTCACGAATCAGAAAAATACATTAAAAGCCTACTGTTTTACCACAAAAAAGTACATACAATACTTAATATTTGCATTAATGTTTGCTTTCAAACAAACCTTCAGGGAACACTTCTAGTTCAGCTGGACAACTTTCACTGCTGTATCCTGCACGCCAGTAGCTAGTGCACACACAGGGAACAGATCTTTAACTTTTAAGGAGATGGAACAAAAGGCTGTAGCGACAGCACAACTATAGATAATTTTTCAAACAGATCCTCAACACTGAGGTTTATTTTCCTAATGCTGCTGTCATCCAGGAAGTCATTAACACAGCAAGGAGCAACGAGCAGCCATCTCAGTGTGTACAGAATAACAGCAGAGAAAGGGAGTGGAAGCCTAGCTGGCTGATCAACAAGAACAGACATGGAGAGCCAGACGGCTGTTGGCCTTCCTGTGGAGGTAGAGGCTTCAGGAGGGTTTTGCCAGTCTAGAAGGCTAGAACCCAAAGTTTAAGGCACAGTCTGACATGTGCATACATGCCCACACAGTAGTATGAAACCACAGACATTTAACTTGGCGTCTAAAAGCCAAAGAAATGTGTACAATATTTTATTGTCTCAGTTTGTCTGTTTGGGCTGGTAGAAAACCTATAAATGGAAGATAATTTTTTTTTTTTTAATAAATATGATGTTGTGTGAAATACCTTCAATGGAGAAGGCAGGAAACAATCTTACTTATTCATGCACCTGCATACAAATTCACTGCTTGTTATTAAAAAAAAAAAAAGAAGAAAAAGAAAGGCTGTAGTGACAGGTCTATTGACCCACTATTGAGTTTCTTTTTCTCTCGAGATAATGGTAGCATTAGTACAATACTCTCTCCAGGTTTCTTAACCTAAATGAGCTGTTTTTGGATTAAACCAGTCAGTCTAATCAATCTTATTGTGCATTCTGCTTAGGTTACCCACAAAGAAGCCAACTGAATTTCAACTGTGATGTGAGCATTTGTTAATTTGGAAACGACTACAATATTTATCCAAAGTAGCATGTGCAGTTATGCAGTAATTATACCTCCTTTTTATTTTATTACACTCACTATTAACAAAGAATATCCAGAGTGTTGCATGAGACTAATGTGCTCCTCCTGTCAATCAAGGGAAGAGAACCGCACAACTACAGGACTGACTGCGTTAACGACATGGTTCTGAAATAAATGGGTTTTGACTGCTGAGGTAGCTTTTAACACGGTTACATGACCTGCTCAGCAGAGGGGAGAAGAAGCAATGGAGTTCTGGTAACTACTTCCTTCCCTCTTTTTAAGCTCCAGTTGAACCAGACTATTAAAAATATTTGTTGGAGTGCCCTGTCTGCTGGGCAGTATAGCCCACAATAGACAGACTGATGAGTGACTTGTTTCAGTAGGAATTTTTCTGCATTCTTCCTGTGTTTTTTTTTTTTTTTAATTTATTTTGAGTTGCTTGCACAATGGTTTGGTAGGTGGAGCTTTTGAATGCAGTGAAACATCAATTGTAGCAGGCCTGGCAACAGGATGGCATTCATGCTGTTCACTCAACTATGGGATAAACAAATCTTAAAAGTGTGCGTTAAAGGTAAGAGCCATGAACAGACTTGAACCATTCTCAAGCTTGCATTATTACTCCAAGTCTGATTTTCAGTGATGAAATGAAGTTCTAAACAAATATTCTCATTTTATTCATAGATGCTTTTAAACAGTTTCTGAAAAACACACTAGAAGCATTGATCTCAGAGTGAATTTTGCTACATTGATTATTAATATGGATATTTACAAATTTATTTACAGAAAATCCTTATGCTCTTCTTTCTACACCAAAGCATACCAGAAGGGAGAAATGACATGAGTGGTGCTAGGGAACCTCAGTGAGACCAGCTGTGCTGCATCATTCCTTTAAAACCACAACATGAATGCACTACAACTGTGGTGGCTGTGGTAGCAGCAAACCTTAGGGAAAGGGAGATTAACAGTCATGGGCAAGACTTTCCGTTAGACGTATTTGGGAAAACAGTCAAGATCTCAGGTATACAGATGCATCCTCAAGTCAGAAAATTAACCTAGAAACAGAAAGGTAAAACTCTAATTGAGAATAACAGCAGCCAACAACTGATTCTGTGCCCAGGTGTACTAAGTTCGCCACTTTTTACTTGAGATTCAGGTCTGAAAAAGCACTAGGCTGGTCAAAATTTTGTCTATTTCTCTTTTTTTCCACAGTTGATCATCTAAAGATACAGGCGTACGAACTCTGGAAGTTTACTATGAGGTAACAAAACACGCCCAAACTTTATGACTATATTTGTGCAGCGGATGGGTACTTATATCACTGTGACTGTCACCTCCCCAGGAACGTCTTTAGTGTGTGTTGAACAGACAGGGAACAACCAGTCTTCATTTGGCATCACTTTATCATCTTTGATGTTGTTTTGTTGCTCCTTTTCTACCTAAACATACAAATCTAACTATTCCCATGGTGCTCACACAGGTCATGGCTAGAAAACAACTGACTGCACTTACACAACGTTATCAGTATTAGCTCTGAGAATGTAATGTTTGCTATTTTTCTGAAGGCATTAGTTTCTAAAAGCCTGCAATGATGCGAGAATTCAGGATTCCCTGAAAAAGGCAGTGGTGGGGAATGGGAGTCTATAGCTCTTACTTCAAGGCAAAATTTCAAAAATATGATCTGAGTCACATGTCCTTTAGTATCAAAAGACTCGAAACACTCTTGAAACACTCAAAAGGCTCTCAAGATTTTTTAAAAACTCACAATTATTTTAAAACTGTAGATTTTTAACAGTCAGAATCATTACCTTTGTGCAAAGAATACCGACAATATCTGGCATGGTAGAGCTTGCTCTCTTTCTTCACATATAGTATTCATTCTTGTTAAGAAACGAGAGGCACTGATGGGGTACATGCTTGTTCGTGAGGCACAGGCAGGTAAGGTCACATTCCTAGCTGTTCATGCTGCCTTACAACACAGGAATCTCATGCACCTGTGGAAAACTGTTTAGGTAAGTACCTCTGAGTAAGTTTTAGTGAAACTGAGCTGTATTCATGCATCTTCTGGAAAAGCTGGCTCTAAGCATATCTGTAAAACTGTAATGTGAACTACCATCGTCAAGCTGAAGGAAGCTGGCGTGGCTGACTGGATCATATAGCTTTGTTCAACAATATTCATATACTTTTCCTTTCTGAAGAAGGACATTGCCCACTGGAAAAATAAACAAATGGTTTTCCTCAACTAGGGCAATTAAAAATAGGAAACGCACACTTGTAAAAACATGCTGTGAATAAACAGAATGATGTGGCTACTATATATCATTTAAAGAATCAGAAATATGTCACTGCGTTCTATAATAGCCCCTCCCCCGTAGTTACTACGTGTAACTTTTCTGAGTTAAAAGTGACAATGTTCTTTTAATATTTATTGAAATCTTTTAATCATAAACAGCAAAAAGGATGATTGTTTCCTTTGTATTACCTCCACTGTTAGCCTTCGCACAAAACTATCAGGGTATCTTGTGGAAGAATGGGGCTTTCATGGCCCCCCCCCCCCACTGGCTACGCATCCTACCCCACAGAAGAGAGAAGTATCAATACAGAGGAATGCCTGAAGTTGACACTGTCTAATAATTATGACACTACATCATTCTACAGACAATTTAGGAATTGGCAGTGTATTGTTGCAGTTCCATAAAAACAACAACAACAACAAGAATCCCCCTGCAAGGTATAGGACAATAGTGTCTTCTCAGTCTTGCAGCGAGACGGGGACTGGCTTGCATTCAAGACACAGCCAGAAGAGCAGCCTCCAGATTATCTACAAGAAGACCTTCATAAAGCTCAGAATGACTGGGATCAGCTTTTTGTCAACGACAATCCTCCATCTACAAGCTAGGTAGGGTGTACTTCAAATGCTCTGTGGTTAAATAGACTGTCACCTGGTGATCAAAGTTGTTTTCTGGCATTGAGAAGGAAATTTAATTTGGGAAATATAATACAGCAATGTATCTTTGAAAACATTATAATGTAATAATTTTACCATAGAGTAATGGAATTAGAACTTGCAAACAAAATTTAAGAATCTCTGCAGAAAAATACTATTTGACAGTAACTAAAAAAAAAGCAAACATACTTTTAGCACAGAGAAATACAACAGGCAATGACAGTGCTTCTGGGAAGGACTGTACCCACCCTTGTAAGAAAGGCTGTATTTTGTTAAGAAAGGAGGAGCTTAGTTATGTAACTTCTCAGAGAAGCATCTGAGAAAGTTATGCATCCAGTCAGACTTAAGGGGAGAGACTGAAAATGCTCCAATTCCTTCTACTAGAAGAACTCAAAGCAGCTTAAACGGAGATCAGCACTAAGCATTCTGAAAGACTACATCTGAATTGATTTTTATACTCTTTTGGAGACAAACTGCTGTTTAAAAGACAGGGCAAGCAAATCAGAAGCAAAATAAGTACCTCTTCCAATAGTTCAACGGCTGCTCTGAACTTCACCACATAGGGCTGGATAGAGGCACTAGCTGCTGGCAGCTCCCACCTGCCAGGACAGGAATGGATGTCTGGCCACTTGTTCTCAGCTCTCTGTGCTTCCAGCTGCTAGGCTACATTACAAGGCAGAGAAAAACCACAGTAAATCTATTCCTAACATATTTTACATAGACAGTGTCTGTTGTATCCCCAAAATGTTTTGCAAACAGAGTAGGTGAAGAGGTCACATACAGGAATGAAAGCAGTTTGTAAACAATTCACTAGTGCAAATAAAGTTTGAGAACACTTACTACTGCAGAAATGAAGAAAAGTTAGATTTCACAGCCAATAACCCATTGCAGTTTTTCATGCTAATATAAAGAACTGACAAAGTTACACAGTTTTGGATTATGTCAACCAGTAATCCCAAATGCCAGGTTAAGAATTCCCCCTCTAGTCCTCCAAAACTAACTCCAAACTGCCTGAACATGATACAAAGCTATCGATTTAATCTCATAACACACACCAGTGAATGGAGACAACCAGACGTACTATCAGCGATCTTATGCAGCATGGAAAACCTTATATTCTCAGAGGATTTCTTCCATTTTTAGTGAAGTGGTTAGTGGCTCAACGCTGAACTAGCAGTTGAGTTGGTCATGAATAGAGCTTCTCAGGGGTTTATGTTGGGTCCAGTATTACTCAGAATTTTTATAAATCATCTGGACAACACGATGCAGTAAATTTTCAGAAGTTTGCAGATGACACCAAAAGGGAAGCAGAGGGAGGTAGAGTGAATAGATGAGCCACTCTTCAGAGAGACATGGACAGGCTGCATGGTGGAGCCAACAAGAATTGCATGAAACTTAGCAAAGGTAAAGTCCTGCACCCAGAATGAAATAATCCCAAGCAGCAGCACAGGCTGCTCCATTAGCACTGGACTACAAACCTCCACACTGAAAGCTAAGAGAGAACTGAATACAGAGATCCCTGTGAAATCAGTTTGACCAGTTCTCCATCACTTAGAGCTTTCTGTTTTTGAAAGACAGCACACATCTCCCTCTTTACAACCAGGTCAATCTACATAAAGAAAAAAAAAAAAAGAGGGAAAAATATAACCAGAAGATTCTTAGACTGGATAAGTTACATCTAGCCATGCTCTCCAAATGCATATGTGAAAGGTATTCTTACAATACAGAGTGACAAAAAGTCGTAATTAAATTTTAAAACAAGCCATATAAATTGCAACATAAACATACACAATCCATCCCAAACACAGAGCTGAAGATTGAAATTACAGGACAGGATTGTGAGATCTGTGGTATTTTTTTCCTAAACTCAGTAGGTTGAGGCCATAAAAAAAGATCAGCATTAGTTACTTGGAGATTTCTCTGGCAGCATTGCAACAGTCAGGCTCCCCTGTGTTCCTTCTTTCTCCTCCGCAGGTAACTGTCACTTCAGGAGCAGTCTATATAGAACCAGTGACCCAACAACTAATATCCAGCACAGTTTCTGGCTTCAGTGTAATCTTTCTTACCAATTATTTTGCTTAAACATTTTCTTCATTTCAAATTTCAGATGATACTGCCTGACATAAACATGCTATCCCTTTTCCCTTCAACTCTTATCATACTCCTTTTTAAATAGAATTTTATTTTAGATGCAAGAGTATACTGTAGTACTCCTGCCTGTTACATGTGAACAAAACTGAAGTCTTTCAAACAACTAACTAATCTAAGAGCAAATTACTTCAGTCCCACTTAATCCAAAAGAGAACAGACAAATAAAACATAATAGTGAATTAAAGAGCCATCTCATCTGTGGTATACAAACTCCAGTCTCCCTACCTATTCTAAACAGATAGATAGTATACAACTAGTATACTATCATTAGTAGTATACTTGGGTAGCATAATAGTATGCTATTAAGAGAAAGATTCAAGTCTTTCAGGCAGATAGACATAGGGGCAAGTAGACCATGCATTTCTAACATACAAAACTGCATCAAGAAACTGAATTTCATACAAGTCTGGAAAAACTTTTTATATATACAAACTCAAAACTGCTTTGAATCCCCACACAGAGTTAGTTATCTGGCAAAAAGTGACTCACACCTAAAATATTCCTAGCATGAGAGGTCACCAAGTGCAGTTAGGATTTTGTATCAGAACTACTCGTAGTTTGCAGAGTAGCTCTACGCTAGTTCAGCGTGGCATTAGCATATCACTGCAGCTAAAAGCATAAGCAGCCAAAAAAAAGAATAAACTAATACTACAAATATATCTAACTGTGGGGAAAAAAAAAATCAGAAAATGCTTTGTATTTCACAAAGAATACTTTTTAATATATATTCATCATTTAAGCCTGATTTAAAAAGAAGTCTTCAGGATTTTAAAACAGGTATACCCCAGTAAATGATTTAAATATTTTATTTTTACTTTCATAACATTAAAACATGTCATGTCAAGCCCCAGTGAGCAGAATAATGTTTGATCAGATGTGTGTACTTGGTAACTTCTTTAGTCCAAACAAAAGACCTGGAAGAACATCTTTAAGGCCTTTGTTTTTTGTGTTAGCAGTTTAAGCATGCATACAAACAGCTCTCCAGAACAAGATCCAAACACAAATTGGCTCAGATATTTTTAAACAGTTGTTTGTGTTGTTTAAAAGGCAAAAATGGGAAAGAATTTATTGGACTCATTCTTGCAGCTTTCAAGAACTCATGCACTCTTCTGAAAACAACACTCTTAATAAAGGAAAATATAGGCAAAAATCCAGAAAACACAAAACAAAAAGCGATGATGGAGAACATAATTTTCAAGCCTCAATTTCAAGGATTGTTTCTGTTGAAATTCTGCTTGACGAAACACTGAAAGTATGTACCATAAAATAGCCATAATGCAGAGAAACCTTCCCTCACAAGCAATTATGTTAGTTACAAACACATCACAGAATACAATGTGTTTATATACTAACATTCAAAACAACTTCAATTTTTCCACACAACTCTCATTCACTAGGAAACCTCCTGTCATCACATTGCTTGGCCATTTCATAGCCAGTAAGTATTCTCCTTTCCCAACTTCACTCTGTCAAGTTTGGCTCCAAATTTCAAGCAAACTGCTGATGTACAGCATAGTCTGGTGGGGTTTTTGGAATGATGACCAAGGCCTTGATCCCATCACTTGTTCCTCCAAGCAAGCCTTAATACCTCAAGTAAACACAACTGCATATCAGTGTGCAATCTGAGATGAGATTTAGGCTCTAGCCATTCACCAATACAGTAAATAACTGCAATATTAATTTTTAAAAGACATGCCAGAATCAAAAACATTCTTTTGGGGAAGCACAAGAAAAATACATTTTAACTGTTCTGCTGTACTCATAAGTTCCCTACTGCAACTTTATGGCACATACTATTCAAACAAACACAGCTTTTGTTCCCCAAACACCATTTGTTACACCATCCTATAAAGAAAATGTATTTTTGTAAGTAATTTAAAAACTGGTAGACACTGTGCATTAAAAGGACTAAGTCATTAAATCCATGTTGTTCCCGTTATGCACATTACACAAAGCAAAACATAATTTAAAAATATGTCCGAATAAAAACCTGTAGTGATTCTGGGAGAATTAAGAAAAGTTATTTTTCTTTTTGTTATGTGATATCAGATATTGCTGTCAACCACTGCTTCATTCTTCATAGTTTTTTTTTTTTTTTCACAAAAATCATGAGACCAACAGAAGATACTTTTGTCCCCTAACCTCAGCTACTGATGCTTGCTTTTTCTGCTCTGACTGAATTTGAGATTTTCATTTGACATGTGTCCATGGAGGTAAGAAAGGGTTAAGGGTTTATAGAATGTTTCAGCTATGGAACCATTTCCCCTGCTAGCTTGTTCTGGCTCCTTTGAAACTGTCCTTCTCCAGGCCATATTCATTACAGCATGGTTCAGCTATTCCTACTTCAGTTGCATTTTGTTGTACTTCTTTTTCCACTTTTTCTTCACCGTTCTTTGTTTGTAGTAATTCTTCTTCAGCTTGTTTGTAGCCACACCTTCATTTCTAACAGGCTTAGCTGGATTGCCTTTTGTTTCCGTAGCTACTGACTTTCCCTCATAGGGCGTGTCCAATTGTCCTTTTGTCCCAGTCATCTAGATACATATGAGGAGAGAATAAAAATAATCAAACAAACTAGAATTAATAATCTTAAGTCTGTATTAACCACAAACACATACAACTACCTTCACTCTACTTGTCATTCCAGCCAGACTCAGAGACTACATCTGGACCGGGCACAGCTGCTCTTCCTGCCACCAGCCGGATCTGACCAATCCTGCCTCTTTCTTGCCTACGTGGCCGGATTTCCTTCTGGCAGAAACTAAAGTGCATTAGGCAGTTAGGAACTGATGCACAACTCTGTTTTGCCCTCATATGAAGTCAGGATGTGGCTAAAACATAACTGGGCCTAAAAAGCATCTCACGGTCCACTAAGCTAGGCAGAGTTAGCCTGTGGCTTTTACACAATTGAGTAAATCTATGCTGAAGAAATATAATCCCTGAAAATGTTCTTACTTTTAGAGTCTTGTACTACCTGTTCAAAATCTTAGAGCTGAGAGTGGGATCTTTGGGAAATTTCCAAAGCATGATATGCATCACTTATTCACCAGCATAAATTACAAAGCAGGTTGGATTCCTAAAAAATTTCCACAAAATTTCCATTAAAAGTTTCTTTAGATGCAGACCAATTAATTCTTCTTCTCATAATAAACTCTATTCTGTTTTAAAAACAAAAAACAGATGCTAGTGACTTTTAGGCTACATTAATTTTTACTTATCCTAATGATGCCTGGAAGATCACATTCAAACATCTAAAACATTTTATTTCTTTATATTTAACTGCACTCTGAAGAAATGCAGAATATAAGTGCTGTATAAGGTTGCTCATTTTCAGTAAAATTTTATATTTATGTCTGAGATATGGAAATTGTGTTTTCTTAAATTAAGATATTCCCATGCCTCTAGACAAAGTATATGTGCCTCTATACAAAACAACATATTACTCTTAGTTTAGAAACAATATTGCATACATATTGTTACAAATGTTTCACTGTACAGGCAGGAGCATATCAATGAGAATTTTAGCTTCTATATGTCAGGGAAGCCACCTGAATTGCAATGAAAGTTTCCTCAAAGGTTCCTCAAAGGTTCAGAGCAACATGATCCACGGCAATTTGTCCAATTGAGATAATGTACTTTAGAGGGCCAAAAGGAAAGCTGCTTTTTTTTTTCAGCAGAGAATCACTCTTATCTCTACATGAGCTTCATTTAAAACTACAACCAATCAAGAACAGATCCAAGATATTCCACCCTAGCCGCTGAAATTGGGAATCATAAATTAATACAGGAAATATTTCAGGGCCTGAGGAAAGTGCTTAAACCTTCAGTAAAGAGTAATGTCATTTGGTTTTTTGTCTTGCCATACAATTATCTCACACCTAGTAATGTAAAAGCTCTGATAATTGTTTTTTTTTGTGTGTGTGTGTCTGATTTGCGTACAACCTCTCTTGTCCACATAAGATTTCTGGTATCAAATGTTACAGTTGAATGCTTGTTGCCATCTCCACAGGGCAAACACTCTCATCTGGATCCCTCTCCTCTACCTGACTACTTATTTTCACTAAGCTGGTTCAAATTCATGATCTTAGGCCTCCAAGACACATCAGTTTCTGATTAAATAGCCCAACAAGCTCAATAGTTTGAGACCTCGGGGAAAGATAGACGGATAAATGGAGATGAAGGTGGGATTGAAAAAACAGGAAACCAGGTTAAAAGGTCCTTCCTGAAATTGTTTGAAGAAAAAGTACATCAACAAAAAGCATCATCACAGAGGCAAAATTGGAAAAATCCCTAAAAATGCAAGTAATACATCTGCTTCAGCTGTACTGCAAGCGTATCAATGACAAAGCTTTTAATTAAGGGAAACGCTACATTCTTTTTGCCATTCAGAAGTATTATTAGCTCAAATTAAAGATGCCAGACTTTATTTTGAAAGAATTTTGCCATCAAATGGGGCAATAAAGTGCTCTTTTTAAAACAAAACAAAACACTTAATCTATCACAGAGAACTGCAAAAAGATCTCAATGGAACAGACTCTAACAGTAGAATCACGTTAACCTGATTTTACCTGTCTATAGCCGTGCTAATCATCTTTACTCCTGTTGTAATTAGAAAGAAAATTCTACAGCATGAGTCCTACAATTTGTTTAGGAGGCTCATCCTGCTGTGGAGATGCATCTTATAAAATATTTCATTTCCCTGTGTTAACAGCACAAAGAGCTTAAACGTTCTTCTCTATTGTAATGTTTAAAGCTAGGTGAGATGACCCTCATCTGAAGTATATTTCAGGAAAAAGGCATTCCTATTCTTGGTAGTCGATCCAGAACTCTATGTAGAGTCTCTCTGATCCCCACAGATGACAGATAAATATACTAGCTATACATCCAAGGGATTGAAACACATTATTTCAAAACTGCTAATGTGCTTTTCCATCAAGAGTGATATTGACCTTCTGTTTCCGCACGGCTTCCTGGGGTGCAGGCGGAAAGGTGCAAGGAACTCTTCCGTGATGCATGTGATAGGGCAAAGGGAGGCTGGGATCTAGTGGCACCCATGGGACTGAAAGAGTGGCAGGTACAGCAGGCAGATCACAATGAGCTTTATGTAAGTTATATGATGCTCTCGTTGACTTGTCAAGAGAACTCCTGTAGATTGCAACTGATGAATCTCCTGCAGCATGAGACAATAAATAAGAGCCCTCCTGCAAACTAAAAAGATAAAGTTCAAAATGAAAAATAGTATTTAAATGTTTTTGTTTCATTTGATCAGGATATCTACTAAGTTCTTAAGGGAGCACTTACTCAGACACTTTCTTCAAAATGTGATGAAGTATATTTAATGAATTTGCAGGCCTGCGAAATAGAAAAATTAGAAAAGTAGTAACTTGCAATGCTTGTTAGGGTTTCAAATTAATTGTTAAAAAACCCCTACTAAAAATACTCACTTAATCAATCCAAGTTTTTCTCTTAACGTCTCTGGAGAAATCTTTTCTAGCATAATAAGCTTTGACGTAAAAGCATCAATGCGTCCTGAAACATATTAACTCCATTAATGCACTAAAACCAAAAGAGAACAAAGGCAAAAACATAATTTGCAGACCTAATGCATTTCAAAAGGAATAAAAAATTTTGCTCTTTTACAGTGTAGAACAGTGAAAAGTATTCATCAATGTTGCACAATAATGGAAAGTAAAATGTATAGCTGCTTTAAGCACAGACATCTGTAGTTGGGCTGTCTTTCTAACTCTAGATGCCCATACTTCCAATGAGTCTTACATCTTGGGTGATATCTGGGATATATAGCCTCATTTTGCCATGGTCTTAACCTCATCAGTAAGTTTGTATCTTCTCAAGTTCTTTTGATCCTTATCACTCTGCTTCCTCACTGGACAGATCAAAGTTTATCTTTTACAACAAATTTACTTTTGAGTTTAATATACTTGTTTTTCTATTCTGATATGTTTTATGAACAATTGCATAATTTGATTTTCTGGGGATTTTGTACCTTCATCTCTTGATTTTTTTTCCCCCTTATCCAAAAAATTACAGTTTACAATTCAGTCCTTGTTCACAGCAAATCATTAAAGACTATTTGTCTTTGACATAGCTAGGAGCAACAATTCAAAGCTCTCCTCATCACATTTTAAAAATAAAGGCTGACAAGAACAGTTTAGCCCATGTGTTCACTTGATACGCAATGAAGATCATTAGCATAGCTTGTACACTGATGTGGTGACTGTGCCTTACCTTCACGTTCTCTCTCATGCTGAGGTTTTCCCACAAATCTGTTCTATTCCAGCTCCCACAAGGAGGATGAGGAAAAGGTACCATAACAAAATAGGACCAACTCAGTGGAATTTACTGCCTTACTACAAAGCCACTCTCATAGGAAGTGTAAATACTTCAATTGTATGGTTAAAACTGCTAAACCAAAGCATTTCACATTCCAAGCTAAACATTACTAGCAATTTATGTGATGTGTAAGAAGGTCAGGTAAGAACTCTCATTTTAACAAATTTAAAAAAAAATGCACCATAAGAACTCATTTCTTTGAAACACTGAACATTTGTTACTTTTCTTGATATCAGTATTTTTTGCAAGATTAAGCAGCTAGGTATAATATTCTGCAATACTGACTACAGGAAAAGAAACTTGAAGTAATTACCAAAAAAAAAAAAAAATTCTGCTTGTGTTCTCCATTACTTATCAGCCTCTCCTCAAATCAAACTTCTCAATTTCCAAACTCATTGACAGCACAGCTGGTAGAAAAATACCTATGAACTATTCATACCTAATTTTATTACTGTCTTACATTTGAGGAGTGACTAATGAAAACACTTGAGATTCAGTAAGTTACCCATACAGTAAGTACTTCTTTCCAATTAATTTTTCAAATTATCTTTATTTAAAGGCCAATATTATCCTATTCAAGTGAAGCTAAACTATTCTTTTTGCAGTAAGTTTTGCTTAGGCACTTAATGCAAATAAGTGACTAATAGCTGGGGTAAAAGGTTCTCATTAATCAGCAAAGCTTATCACAACTTTATTTACTGCTTAGATCAAGTACAAGTATCTTATTTGGGAAACACGTGACAGATTACTCCCTTTGCAGATGCAGGATTTCCTATCTGAGTAGCAAGGGAACTTAAATCAACAGCCAAGTGAGGTGCTCTACTAGCAAGAGGAAGATAGCAGTCTTAAGTTTGTTTGATAATATCTCTGCCTTTGTGCAAACCATCACTACCTTCTTTGACAACATACAAAACAAAAAATTCAACTTAGTATCACACATTGCAATTTTCGCAGGAATTCTTAGTTATACTTCTGCTTTCTTTCTCATCTCCTGAGCAAGCAGCACTGCTGAGTCACTGCACTGAGCTATGAGATTCCTCCCTCAGCCAGACAGGGCAATACAACACTGAAGAACAGCACCAGACAACTATGGGGCACAGACCAAGGTCCAAAGAACTTTCCATCCATACTTACTGGCAATAAAAAAGATTGTTGAGACAGTGAATTAAGTCTTTTCAAGATCCAAGAACTCCTAAGCAATTTCACACTGAGGTCTGCTACATGCTCAAAACATCGATTTTAGAGGCTTCACTTAAAAAACTATATAGTCTCAGGAGTGTCTGAACAAGCATGCAAGTTCTAGGTACTGTGTTAGTAACGGTAAGATCACAGTTTTCAGCTGTTCCATACTTTCACACTCATACTCTGCGGTAATTTTTAAAAAAGCAATAAGTCTATGGCTCTAGTATGGCTGATTTAAAAACACCTTTATTATAGGACATGGTATTTCACTTAAAATACTTCAAACTATAGCATGATCTGAGTCAAGTCTGCCTCTTTACTTACACCAAACACATGACAGCAGTAGTCTCACTTTCAGGTATCAGATTAATGTAGATCTGAAAAGGAGCACCTCTCCTGTGAGGACAGGCTGAGAGAGTTGGGGCTGTTCAGCCTGGAGAAGAGGAGGCTCTGGGGAGACCTTATAGTGGCCTTCCAGTACCTCAAGGGGGCCTACAGGAAAGATGGGGAGAGGCTGTTCAGTAGGGCCTGTAGTGACAGGATGAGGGGTAATGGTTTTAAAATAGAAGGAGGCAAATTCATACTTGATATAGGGAAAAAAATTTTTACAGAGAGGGTGGTGGGATCCTGGCCCAGGTTGCCCAGAGAGGTGGTGGATGCCCCATCCCTGGAAACATTCCAGGCCAGGTTGCACGGGGCTCTGAGCGACTGGTCTGGTTGGAGATGTCCCTGCTCCTTGTGGAGGGGTTGGACTGGATGGGCTTTGAAGGTCCCTTCCAGCCCAAACTAGTCTGAGATTCTAAAAAGAATGAGATATTCACCCCATTTTAAGTTGTCCACAATACAGGGATATTATCACCCTTAGAGAATTGTCCCTGGAGCTTCAGGACAAAGCTTTCTGCTGCTAAGAGCCATCTAACTAAATCAGGATACTTGCAACATTGTATTTTTCACAGCTCAGCAGAAATACAAACAGAAAGGCAGAATTTCACAGCTACTTCGCAATATTTCTCAACAGAGCAGAAAGAATCACCAAGTAGAATATGGTAACAGTTTCTTATTAAAAGCTGTGGCAGTTGCTCTTCAGTAAGATGGATAATTTACTTGCACCTGCTTTTTTTTTTTTTCACATACCTCTATTAGAAACTACATGGTGGTACCAAAAATCTGCAGTCCCCAATTTGCTTACCTGAATAAATCACATATTCTGTCAGTACCAAAAGTCGGTGATATGCTGACAGTCCAATTCCGAATCTGTAGCGTTTTGTTTGTTCGTTTGTTTTGGATTTGTCTGTTTGTTTTTTAAGTAATGGTGGGAGAGGCCCTGCCCCGCATGCTGGGAGCACTAATTGACTGTGTGGGACACTGACAACCCACAGTAATCCTGTGCCTCCTCGGAGCACACAAAAGAAGAACCCCTGTGGACCCCAGGGTTTGCTGCTGGAAGAAACGCATCCAAGAGCTGACAAACACACATCACTGGAATAACCAGTGTTTCTCAATCCCAACGACTTTTTCTCCCAAGCACACAGAGAGTGTGTCAGAGGCTAGGCCACTTAAGCCTGCCAGCCTAGGGCTCTGTGCCAGTTTCATGGCTCGGAGGTATCTAGGAAGGAGACTCAGGAACCTCCTTATCAGGAAGGGATGGCTGTTCATGCCAGAACAACTCCTGCAGCAGCAGCCTGCTTTCTCCTACGCTCCCGAGAGACTCTGTAAAACAGGGATGGTGGCTGGATGAGCTGTCTGCAAACTTCTGCGCACAAGGTTAAGTATCCCGTAACTGATGGAAGATTAGATAGATGTGCATTCTTTCAGTTTGTTTACTTTGTAAGCAGATCAGCCCTCTCTCTACAGTTTAACTATTTCCTCACACTGCTTGTGATTCTGGAAACATAATGAAAATGTTGATGAAATTTTCTAAATTTCAGTGCAATTCAGTATACTGTTCTGCTTGTTTAAAAAAAAAAAAAGAGAAGAAAAGCTTCAGTACTGTATGTTAAGATATAATTAGAAATGGAGAACTGTGTGCATAATTACCTCTCTGTGAGGATTTTTTTAGAGAAGGGAAAAACCACAGCAAATATTGCTTTTAACATTTAAATTTAGAAACAAAGTTTCCATTAAATAGGGACAGCAGATAAAGGCAGATGCAACTGGCAAAACTATCACCTCAAATATACTAGATTTCAGATAAACCTTATAATTCTATGATAGGATACAAAGTTTGTATGTAAAAATCAGAAAAGAGAGAACTCAGCCTTTCTAAACTAGTATTCTGATGTGAGCCACCAACAGCAAAAGTGTAATTTGGTGCACAAGCAGGAAGGTAAGGCAACCACAGGCCACAGCTGCTGCCATAACAACCATAAAAACAAGAGATTTTTTTTATACAACAGGAAAGCCAGGCAGTCCCCACTGCAGAACATTCATTCACTGTACAAACAGGCTTTCCCTCATCCCGTAGCAAATGCCAAATATTATCTAAAATGCATTTTGACTAACCACTTTACTGCTGATTTTCCCTTTTAAAACCTTATTAATTACAAGAGAATTGGTATCAGAGAGCTCTCCATATACTAAAAGAGTTGTTAAAATAATCTTGCCCCATTCTTTATATGCATCATTTTAATTTCCCTACAGAACATATGTATACTAATAGACATAAAACCTTCCCCGACGTTTAAAATGTCCTTGTACAAACTGTAATATAGCATTTTTTACAGGACATCTGTTAGTGTAACTTTCCTTAAAATGCTGCATTCCTAGTGTGCTTGGTTTATGTGATTTCTGATAAATGGTCTTTACAAGTAAGGCATTTTTCTGCTAACATTTCCATGCTTTTTATCCCTGCTTCATTGTCTTTTTATTTTCTATGCACTGAATTACAGCTGTCGTCTCCTCTATACAAGATTTGTAGTTTCCTCTGCTTCATTCTCACTGAATGTATGTTGGTTCGCATTTAGAGATTCTATTACATTATCTCTTGTTTCCATCTCCTGCATGATACAGGCAAGTACTCTCAAGACCACTGCTTTCATAGGGATGTCTCAAGTCATATCACATATTAGGCAATTAAATTTCATGGATCAGTTAGATATGGACAACGAAAAACCTGGAAAATGTGTTTGTTTAAGTAAGATCATTGAGGGTTCAGAACTCCTGAGGAATATCATAGCTATGGAAAGAAGTTTTCAATAAACTTATGCTACGATGTCTTTTTCTTCTTCTTGTTAGGAATTTGATTTCTGCTAAGCCAGAAAATTATTGCCAGTACTTTAGATACTAGACACATGTATATAGTTTTCAAAGCATGTAATTTCTCTTATTCTGAATGACAGAACTTGGTTTAGCCCTATCTTGCTTATTTTTCCTCATTCTCTTGTACCTTATCTGTCTACATGTTATCAGTGTAAAAACATCAACATCATTACCTGATTTCAAAGAAAAATAAGTAACATTAGACCTTCTCCCCTACTGCAAGCTCAAAGGCCAGGGTATCAGTATCCTCTGAACCACCCACCTGATCCTCTGTTCATCTTCTATTTTGTTATGTAAAACCAAATTTATTTAAAATTATTTCACAAAATTCTGAGACACATTTACAGCTCACATTTCATTAAAAAATATTTGTACTACTCTTGTGATAAGTTGTATATTGTATATGACTCACAAAAAAAAAAACAAAACCCCACCCAACTAAAAACTCTCCCCCCTCAAACCAAAGATACTTTAAGTCATGAAGACTACTAACTTCAGAGAACTAAATAAACACTTACAGATGTATTTGTCTTTGAAAGGCAAATAAATGCACTTCTTGAAAACAAAAGATTACCGGGTGCTATTAATCTAAAACCAAAGCCGAAATATTCTCATTCACCACCAACAGAAATTTTACACAAAGCACTTATTCAGGATAGAAGTGAACACTAAAATTAGAAAGTTTAAATATATAAGGACAGATGGAATACACCCTTAATAAATATTTTTATCTTCTGTTATTCTAAGAATATGCAGAAATACATGTTTCTTAAGCAAAAATTAACACATGAACTTACCAATATAAAATAAACATTCAGAATGCAACATACTCTCTGTCCACAACCGACATACTTCACTTTCTGTAAGAGCTTCGACACCATAATAGGCTTGATATTCTAGTTTTGGCAACAGGAATACTGGAGTAAGCTATAAAAGTGAAGAAATATGAAAAAATCAGCACTCACTGTCCAAAAAATGCCCACAAATGAACTACAATTTGTAGCTGATAACCACCATAGTCTTCCACGAGAGTTGAAGCAGTTAAGCCATTTTATAGATTTTGCGTGATGACTCACATTCTATGAAATCCACAGTACAAACCTCAGACTAAAAAGACTCAATATAGTAGAAGGTGAAATGAAAAACAAACAAACAAAAAAGCTCAGGCAAGCAAATAATAAAATTTTGTCGCCAAGTAATTTTTCCATGCCACTAAATGAATCTGAAGTTCACACTTCCGTGCTCTACTGCCCTCTGCAGGAATTTAAGGAAATAAATACATTATTATATTTCTGATTTGCTTATTATTAGTGGAATCCTGCCATTTATTCCCCTTGTAAGAATCTGACTTGAAATTAGAACCTAATGCTTGGGCTCTCATTTGAAACCAGAGGCTAGCCTTCGCATGTGTGACGATTTAGCATGTTAACACTAAGAGAAAATACAAGCTTCTTCCACCTGACAAATCACAGTTTAAATTTCAGTAGGAATTTTAAAAAATAAACAACAGTACTCAGTTTCTGATTAACAAACTAAGCAGCTATTCACAGGCATTTTTAAGCAGTGGATCCACAGCAAAGAGGTGGTATTTCTTCAAAATAAAATTCTGAGCATGGAATCTTAGCAAGTAAACAGAGTTACAAAGATCTATTTCCACTTCAACAAAGCATAAACACCTCACAAAATGCCTGCCCTCCATAATTCTGGTATTCTGGGGAGGGAGATACCACATCAAATTTGTTGAATGATTCAAAGGACTCTAGAAAATGTAATAAATTACTGAGGATTCCAGAAGAAAGCTTTCCTTCTCCTGATGTTATAAGGAATATTTGGATTACACTTGCATTTAAAGCATTTTATTCCTTACGACAAAGGATTTGCTGAGATGTCTACCATAGTCTTTTCAAACAGAATGACTAGGATCTCTTTTTATCTTTAAATGCGTCTTCTGTTGTTCATTCTAGCTCCTACTTCTCTGCTTAACTAGGTAAAAAAGTAAGGCTGAATCCTGCTTCAAAGTATTTATAATTAGGAACATTCTCAAAGCCTTGGGCCAAACCCCTAATTACTGCATTAACTCTTAAGAATAGTTCAAAAGACATTAGTTTACGTGAGTATAATTACCCATGCATATTACTGTAATGCAGCTGTAGTAAACAAATGCAGAATCGCACTTATCTTACAAACCAGTCAGTTTTAAAAATCACAAGTTATTCTTCCCTTTCTTCCTATAGCAAATAGTTACTTAGAGAAGACACGCACTGTAGAGTTATAATGAAATGTACTAATTGTCTGAGTGAAAACACAAATGGTATGAAGGACTGGGAATGCTAGAGATGCCAGTTGAGCACAACTGTTTAAAAAACCAAACCATATCAAAACAGCTAACCGCAAAATCCGTACCTTTGGGGCTTTCTTCTTTTTATGGTATCGTGGCAATGACTTCACTTTTTGCACACTGCAACGCACAAGTAACAACAGATCATCCAAACTGAACAGCTTATACACAAGGTTGCCATCCTGAGGTGCTTTATACTCTGAAGGGTCTTCTTCAAGCATCTGAAGTTCATTTGGCAGCTTTCCTATGTAAAATAAATAAAACAGAAAATTACAACCTTGCACATTCTTTACCATGAAGCTAATTAGCTTTTTTTTCTCTTGTTGTAGGTTTGTGGTGTGGTTTTTTCTTTTTCCTTTTTTTTAAATAGCATCTGTTTTATTTGCTAAGAATTTGGGGTGAAAACTGTCTCATTAGGCACAAGAAGTCACTTACGTATTAAAAAAAAATTTCAATTTGGAAAAACGACCACTATAAACTTTTAAAGAGTGTATTTTTAAATGTTCCCACATCCTTTATCTATCACTAGCTATCATCTAATAATTTCTTATACAAACAGAGCTGTGAGACTCCATTCTTGTACAAATGGCGTTTAAAGGCTGTTTTTTAAGCCACAGTCACTCAGCACAAAGGAGATAAAAATTTAATTTACAATGAATGTCCCCTGAGAGCTGCCATCCATTTATCAGTTACTGAAATAACTCAAGCCTCAGGTTTGGATGGTAGCATAAGCCTCTGTTCCAAACTGACTTCGCTTCAACTTGAGTTTCAATACTAGCGTATTCAAAAGCAACACTTATTAGATCTCCAAGTGCAGCTTTGAGGTAGGTTAACAAACATTCTTGCATCCCTTATGGATATTTTAACAAAACATTTGAAATAAACAAAAAAAGCCTCCAACTTGCTTAAGATTATTTACTGCAAATTTATCCAGTTCTGGTTTTTGTCTTGCTGATATGTGGAAATATGTATCAAAACCACAACTACAAAAAGGTATTGCTGTGGTGCTACGGATAAATACATTTAACATTCAATTTAGAGTTTATGTGCGTCTTTGAATAAATGTATGCTATGTGAGATACTACCATCCAAGTGAATGGAAATAATTTTAGATAGTAAACTATTTAACTTAGTTCTGGCTTTCTTCAAATAAAGACATGCATAAAGATTTATCAGCTTGCTATAGAACCTTCAACTGTAGAATTACGCTTTCTATTCTTTCCCAGTCACACTTCAGCATCTTGGCAATATTGGTTTCATTACTTCTATTACAAAAAAAAAGAAAAAAAAAAATCTATTATCAAACACCTGAATGCCATACCCTGGCTTTTTTAAGAAAAGGAGAAATAGAAACAGTACCATGCTGCTCAACCCTTCAAACTGAGGGAGAAGACATAGTCTTTTAGTGACAATTAAAAATTATTTAAATTTATAAAAATGTAGGAAGTGATAACACAATTTCAACTGAAACAGGGTAAGTTGTATTAACTGTTTCCACTACAGATTAAGTAACTAATTCCTATGTGCAAATGCACAGTTAGTCAGAAATTACCAGTGAAACATGTTGTAAACATTAGAAAATAAAACAGAAAATTACAAGCTTGCACATCCTTTACCATGAGGCTAATTAACTTTTTAACGTTGTACAGAGCTGAGAAGCAACTCAGGCATGTGAGAAAAACCTCAAAGTTCATGGTCCCTAGGATCTTCAAGACTTCTAGTTCTTGGGTTGAGGTCTGTGCGCATAGTAGGTTCAATTTCCAGATAAATGCCTGAAAACTTGGAGAGGTGGCTTGTAATGAGACCTCATTAGTCTTCTGGAACAGACTGCTAGGAGCTAAGAAACAGCATAATTTGATTTTCCTTCTACAGAAAACGTAAAATAAATCACTTTTTGATTGACAAGAAACTATTTTCACAGACCAGGCTACTCAAATACTTGAATTTCTGAGGAAAAGCAGCTCACGGCACTACCAAATGATTTCTTTTCCTCGCTTAAAAATCTTGTGTATAACAACTTTTTGATTCTCTAAAGTAAAATAATATTTCACATTCTGCTCTGTGGACAAACATCTCCCAAAATGCTTCCTTATGTGTGCAAGACAGTAATTCTCACACAGAGAAGGTATTGTTAAAAAAAAAAAAAGCCACATCTCTACATAAATGTAACAGAGATATTATTAGGATGTTCTTCAGACAAAGGAGTTAAAGTGTTTTTCTGTTCAATTTCGCTGAAAATTTGAAATTTTATTCCTTACAGAACAAACACAATTACTTACTTTTTGGTACTCCCTGAAAAAGCCAAGTCCAGGTGTTTCTAGATGAGCCGTTGGGATTTGAGGCAGGGGCCGGCAGAGTTTCTGTGCTGGAGGTCACCAATGGTTTTGGAGATTGAGGTCCATGGGCTGGTGTAGCCTCAGAATTATCACAGCTCACAACTGGGTGCTCATGACCTTTTTGGGATGGTGACTTGAGAAGTTCAGCTTGCATTTTCAAAATCTGCCCGACGGGATCAAATTCTTTGGACAACTTTCTTGCAGGCTTTCTGGAGGTACTTTTTACCTGATTCACGGTATCTGAACAATCAGTCATGCTTGCTGATGGAATGTGGGTGGGGGAAGGTGACTTGGCAGTCTCTGCTGAGGTATGAGAAACAGTGTTTGGTACAGGTGTTTTGCAACAATCAGTGTTTTTACATCCTGTATCAATTATCAAACGGTCTTCATCTGTGTCACTACTGCATAAAGAAGTGCAAGTCTTATTTTTTTGTGCAGCATCAGACTCTTTCTTGTCTCTAACAGTATTAGTCAGAGCATTTACTTTTGTTTCATTGTCCAGTACTTCTTTGGTTATGACATGCTGTGCTTTGTTCAGTCCTACCTCCTCTGCATTAAAGCTTTTATGAGATGAATTTTCTTCAGAGCTGAAGCACAGAATGCCATCTAACGATGGAAGCTGCATGCTCGCACATGCTGAAACTCCTTGCTGAGAAATCATGTTTTTCCCTTCTTCATTTCCACTGTTTATGGTGGATGTATTTTTTTTGCCCATTTTTAGGCCCTGTGATAAAACTTTAGCAGTGTTACTAACTGTAGGAAAAGCACTTTCCATTTTAGAAGTTCTTGAGAGCTTGACAGATGCTCCAAAAGTTTCCAGTTCTGTAACATCATCATCAAAGTCCATCCCTGTGTCATCTGGGAGAGGAATCTTCCTGCACTGGTAGGTATCAGAAGACATCTTAACATAGGGAGGAAAAAACAGTAATATTAGAAAAAATAATAAAACAAACTAATAAATAGAATGCGTTAATCACAAACGAGACATTGTCAAATTGAAAACATGAAAAATGTTCTACTATCCATATTTTGACTACTGGGACAGAGGGACAGTAATTGAAAAAAAAAAATTCCTGTGTTCAACATGGAATAACTTAAGTCCTAGGAGTTGAAAGGCCTTTCAAAAGAAAAATAAAGTTCACAGAACTTCTACCACTTAAATAAACTGATCAAAATACATTTAATGGAGTAAACATTAAAGCTGAGATGCCAAGGTAACAGAACCATTTAAAGGAACTAGACGGACATTTTAAAACATAGGGTCTGTAACTCAGCAGTACAAAAACTACCAACAGGAAACCTAAACTTTCCTTCATTACCAACGAACAAGTACTTTAGGAATTATAACACAGGTTTTTGGGTTTGGTTTTTTTTGTTTTTAAGAAATGGTGAAGCTACATACATCCCACTGAAACAGGTTGTCCTCAGCTGGTTTGTCCATCGATACATCAGAAACCGAAACGTAAGATTTTTTAGTTGCTAGGAAGTCCATTGGAATTTCATGGAAGATTTGGTTCCTCTCTCTTACTGTCATTTCCTTTCTCAGCAGAGGTGAATCAACATAAACCACTTTAGCTAGTTTGCTGCCTTTTCAAGAACGGAAAGAGATTGAGTACATATTAAATGAAGGAAAAAAGATTGTTATATAATTTGAATAATAAATCTTACAACTTTCAATTATGGTCAAATCCATTCCACATTCACACTAGAAGAAATGAAATACTATCCTCGCATTCATTAACAACAGAACATAAAGATATGTCCAGATACAGTGTGAATTATTAGGATCCTGCACCAGCAGTACACACCACGTTAACAGTCAATCCTATTTTAAATGCAGTTCTAAATAGAGAATTCGTAAAATAAGAATTTAGGATCCATCATTCCTTATACAGCACTTTATCATCAAACGCATTCTGTTTCGCAAAAGGATCTTTTTTCTTCCTTTAATGAACCTCAGATTATTTTCTTTTAAATTCTCATTGCCCAAAAGTGATGGCTGCAGTTTCTATTTCTTCTAATCAGTAACTATGTCTGAGCTTTGCTGCCCTACTCTTTTGTTTACACTTTAATACACTTACATATCTGTCATCCATAGATCCGTCCAAAAATAACAGCGAACCCCTGACCAATATTACATAGAAAGCAAAGGCATATGGTGAACATCTTATCACTGCTTTAGAAAAAAATACATCTGTGAGTGAAAAAAACACAATTAATGTAAGACGTGCGTTACAGGGAAGGTGGAAAAGGAAGGAGAAACCCTTCAAGAAACACTAGATATTGCTAACATATTCTGAATGCCCTTTAGGTGTTAACTTTGATTCTAAAAATTAAGTTTAAAAACTGCAAAGCTGACATAAAAGGAGTCAGGCATATTTTTACACATCAAGTTATTTTATTTCACACAGGAAAGTGCAAAACGTGTAAGATTTGCAGATATATCATAGATTCTTTACCACTATCCAGAAGTCTGCTCTAAAAATTTGTGTGAAATGTACACAACATGGACGCCCCAAGACAATAATCATTATAAATACTCATAATGAAAAAAACCCTAGTGTATTAAAAAAATAAATAAATAAAAGAAGGTAATGAGAGAAAAATCTATATTCAAATTCCTGATGGAGTGCTTGACAAATAAAGTGTAGCATTCAGATGAGTTAATCAGTTTATTCAAGATATCTTTTGTTGCAGTTGGGACAAGTGATCTCCATGGGCATTCATCAACTATTCATTATTCTGTGATGTCAATAGGTCCTTTTAATTCCAGAAAATGTTTGCTCTTTTTTCATAAACCTTCAGAATTTATCTTTTTTAGCTTACTGAAATCAGTTCACTTGATAATTTTAACAGCTTCATGCAGTTTTCTCTCCAAGGAGTAGAGCTTACAGTACTGAAATGTAAAAGAACATTTAAATGATTTCTTTTTTTTTTTTTCCTCCAAGTGGAAAATAGCTGTATGTCCAAATTCAATGTTAATGGTGATACCTCTAGAGGTTGTTACTATTTTCAGTAACAAGGTGGAACAAGGTGTAGAAAACTAGGAAATGAGCTTGCTATCAGCTTTCCTCCTTGAAAACACAGAACAAACTATCGCAACAGATTTTTTTTAAAGTTTATTTTTATGATAACTTGAATTAAACTAAACATGTTTCTTTACAAAACAAAGGTGTCTGACTCCTTACCGGATGACAGCTGAAAACAATTAAATTCAGATTTTTGCCCTTTAAGATGTGTGAACTAAATAAGTCAAATTTTATTACTATTTAATTCCTTAAATTAAAAACATGGAAGTACGTAAGAGAAACTGTTTTCTTATATCTGCACTCTAGAGTGCTGCTCCTTCAAAAAAGTTAAAATCTGAGCTTATAATTATGATTTTCATTAAATTTAGCTTCTTTCTTTTTTTTAAACAAAACCAAGATTCAACTATGTATTATTCTGTGAACTAAACCAGACTACCTTCTACCTTCCCACAGCTGGTTTTACTGAATTTTCTAATTTCCTGTTCTTCAGTCTGCTTGAAATGGATTACAAGAATATATAAAGGACTTAATGTACAAAACCATAATTTTTATGACAAAAACATACTTTACCCGTATCAGGGATCATTTTAATGCAAACTGGAATTTCCCATTGCTCCTTGTAGTTTAGTCCATGATTATTCAGTAAAGTAAATAATGACTGATTACTTAAAACAACTTGAGGACAGTATTTCAAAGCAAGTTTTTCTGCATTTGAATCTGAACTAACATCCTAAACAGAAAAAAAAGTTAAATTTGTAAAGTTTTAAAAATAATACATACATAAATTAAAATTCATAAGAAAAACCACAAACACAAACATGGATTAACCCCCGCCCAAAAAAGCTCAAATACCACCACAGTGCCAGGCTTCAGAATCAAATGAAAAAGCAAAAAGTTCTCCTGAAGATTTTTGGCTAAATCTTATGCATCCATCTTGCAGTGTGAGAAAATATATCTTCTTAACTTGTATCTTTCAGTTCATTCCTAATAATTTGAATAGGTTGGATAGGAATTTGGATGACAGTGAAATATGGGAGTGCATTGCAGGAAAAAAAACAACCAACCAGATTCACTCAGACAGATATTACAGATCTTCTTATGAGTTGAGTAACAGCACAATAAAGACACGTAACATTAAAGTATGGTTAAAATTGCACAGTTGTTCAAATACAGATTACATACATAGAATCTTAAAACAAATATAAAACCACAAACAATACGAATTCAGAATTGAAAGGACAGAATTATTAAACATTCTGAGTACAGGTTTCCAGGAAGAGAGGAGGCTGGGAATGCTCACGAGGTGTGAGGTGGACATGAGGGACTAAGAAGATAATGGAAGCCTAGAAACACTGAAGACCACGAGAGATAAATAAGATCTAGCTATGTTCTTTTTTCTGCCACCTGAGACATCATCAGAAATATTCTCTCTTTATAGCTGTCACATCACTTGAGGCATGCATCATTCTCCTGTGTTACCTCTGCTACTTTCTTAAGCAAAACTGTCTGGGCAATCACAGTGCCTCTGTTGGAAGTTTGGGTTTTGATATGTGAAAAAACTCCTTAAATTAGTGGATAACAAATTATCTGGATTAAACTGTCAAAAAAAAAAAAAAAGTTCTAGAGAATGAAAAACTCATTGATTTCCTCTGTGGAAGAACACAAACAGACACATCAGACATTTAACAGTAAGCTAGAACGGAATCTAAAAATTGATCAACTCAGAAAGGGAGTTTATGCTGCTTAGCAAAAGAAATCCCCAGGGCAAACTAACCTAATGGACTTTTCAGAAAACTAGACAGTGTAAAGTATTTCTTCTTACTCTCAGGACTTCTTTCTTAAATCAGAAGCCTTTACACCTATATGCGTTCTTACGTATGCATACACACTCACAGACACAGAAATTAGAAATAGCTTAGAAAACGAACAACACTGTAATAAGCAATTCTACCTACATTTCACAGACAGTGTGTTCCGATTTAAGGAGCTCTCTAACGTTTCGCTAAAGGAACAGAGGAAGTCCCTTCCAGAGGCACTAGGTCCAAAAGGTAACAACCCAACTTTTGAAGAGGGCAGTGCGATTGCTCTAAATGAAACACTAAAAATGATACAGTACACGTTCCTATGCTACAAGACGTGTAAGACTGGGAAAAAAATACGAAGAAACTTAATGCTGCCACATTAAAAGGACCAAATCACTTTTCTCTATCAAGTATGCCTTAAAAGTTACAATAAAAAGGTTACTTACATTGTGCATAACAGAAGCCTTTTTTTCTGGAGTTATAATAGATGTAACAGTTTTATAATCTGTGGGCAGCTGAACAGGCATGGTAGGGAAATCTGTTTTACCACGTCTTGCCGTACCCTTCAGGAAATCAAGCAGTAGCAAAAAATAGCTTTAACTGATATCATGCTGACCCAGCATTGCACTTCTTCTAATGAAAAATATTAAGAATTTATGCAAGTGCATTATAAGGTTAGTTTATGTTAAAAAAAAATACTATTAATGTAGTCTTTATTGCAAACATACAGTGAAGGGTGTTAACAGCCTTACTATCAAAATCATTTCATTACTGTCTTCATTAACTATTTTAATTCTAAATTACAACCCTTAACTCAAGCACTGAATAATACTTGTAAAAAACCGTGAAACCTTGCATAACGCAATCCAGATGTAACTCTACTTATGTGAAAATAACACCAAAACCAATATGTCTATGCAAAATATTACCACTGCAAGAAGATTTTTTTCCAGCCTAAAGGTTAACTGCGTATGAAACTTTCCTCCCATGATACTCATGATCTCCTGAAGCGTGTAAAACTCAGGACACCTTTGCACATGTCCAATACAAGCACGTAGTAATTCCTAACATAAAAAGAAAAAACAGACACAAGTGTAACATATAAAATTACAAAGTCAATCCTGATTTTTAGAAAAAAAAGCAAGATTTTTGTCCTCACGTGTGCCCAAAACATATTTAAACATGAGAAGAAATTTATCTTGTGCATGAAAAAGCACGTAATAAAAATTATTACGGTGAAAAGGAAGCAATCCTTCTGAATTTAACTAAACACTCTACTCTCTAATAAATACATTTATTTTTCTGGTTTTTTTTCTTTTTTTTCTGTAAAATTACGTGATACAGCACTTAATAGAAAAGATTGAAATTTTAACAGAAAATATACAAGTAGGCCATTTCAATTAGGGCAAGACACTGTAAGGAAAACAAGCAAGACCAAGTCAACTCATTGATAGTAAAGTTTAATGAACCTGTATTCTGGAATTCTTTTCTAGAATATCTCCTATTAAACCAAGAATGATATCTAAAGTTGCATTCATGTTTGATTGTAGAATCATCAAAGTGGATATTTAACACAGCATGAACTTGCAGATGATTATGATTAAAACCTGAGTAATCTCTGATTAACGTGACTGTGTAACATGCTACTGTGGAAGAAAGCTTAACTTTCTGTCCAGTAGTGTATATCGAGGAGCAGGTTGTTAATGTAAATACACACCTAAAACGTTGTTTCTCCCTTCCTAAATATAAAAATGTCATTTACTTCACTGATAACTAAATCTTTGTACAGTATTGTACTGAATGACCTCACTTATATCATATCTTCTTGGCTACAATAAACTGCAGGCCAAGCCATGCTGCACAGCATAAGGGAAGTGGCAACTTCTCATGTCTCATCCCAACGCAGAGTCAGCAGAAGTTCAGGGAACACCAGGTCCCACGAGCAGTGCCTACATATCTTAATCACGATTCCAACGTGATTATTCAAGAAGAAAAGAAATTAAAAGTAATTACCTCAGTGTAACGTAATGCATCTTCTGAGATGGTATCATAATCTTGGGCACAGCTCTTTGCAGCGTTTTGGGCAAATTTCATAAATTCTGCAATTTCCTTGTTTACTACTTCTTTCATTTGCTGGGGGAAATGAAAAAAAAAAATCTATTTTTTAAGACAGAATTGAATCTTGTAGGCTAGGTATGTAACCAGCAAAATTTCCAGAGGTAGTAATGGTACGAGAGGGGGCACAAATTCTCCTTGCTGCTCAATTTGGCAAGTCTTTGCATATGTTCAGAGTTTCACTTAAGTAAAAATACTTTTTGCAAGGCCCGTTTTCTTAAAAAAAAAATTCCAAAACAACAAAACACCACCCCACCCCCCAACAAACAGCAGGCTTCTTTTTATCATACACTGGTGGTTTACAAAAAGAAAGGTTACAAAACATTGTTGGAGTAGGTTTATACGACAAGAGTAACCAGAACACCTGAGCTCAGACTGCATAAGCTTACATTATATCTAACAATAATGCAGTGGGTACAGATTTGCCTGAGAATGATTCCCACTGTTACAGCATAAAACAAAGGAAATAGCATTAACAAGGAAGCCCAGGAAACCAAATGCAATGGCTCAGAAACATTTGCTGATTAATTACATTATACAGGCTTCAATCAAAAAGATACTTGCAAGCAACGTGAGACAGAGCATTTCACTATCTAAACAGCATTGCTGAGACCAAGCAGCAAGTGTGAACGTGTGCCTTTCTACTCCCATAAGGGCTGATACCGCAAGCACAGAGGGTCAGCACACAGATCCTGTCACACGCTAATGAAGAAAGTTCCCCTGACAGGGTGCTGCCAAAGATCACATTGAAATGCATCCATCTCCGAACATTGTAAAGACTGCTACACAC
Organism: Chlamydotis macqueenii; assembly: GCF_036417535.1. NCBI lineage: Eukaryota > Metazoa > Chordata > Aves > Otidiformes > Otididae > Chlamydotis > Chlamydotis macqueenii. The sequence continues at coordinate 19,829,856 of NC_141567.1, read as the reverse complement.
CATTATGAAATGCTAAAATCACAGTAAGGTCAACTTTTCCATCTCCAAAAAGAAAGCAGGGTTTTTGGGCGGCTGGATGGGTGTTTGATGAGCTATCAAAGATCTACACTTACCATCAGTTGTCTAGACTACTACTAAAAAAACCAAACCAAACCAAAAATTCCACAAAAACCCCACTCACTTTCAAGGAAATAACGAAAACCATACTTAATTTACATTAACAATGTTATCCTGAATACTTTAAACCTTTACTGCCATCCATAATACTATGTTAAAACGAAATTATGACAAATGTAATTTAAAAACATTTCTGCTACATTTTCCTTAACTTTATAACAACAACAACAAAAAAACCCGACTCTCTGTATGATGTTCATATGTACATATATGCACACTTACCAGATATGTGAATAATTCTCTTTGGTGACTTCCTGCATTAACCTGAAAATGGTTTATTTTTTTTGAGTACTTAGTCATCAGATACAAATATGTTTTCTGCTCCTTCTCAGTCAAACAAGAGGTAAATGGATAGGGGAGTCTAGGTTCTGGAAAAGGATGATCGTCTGTTGTGCTTTCAGCCTCCACCTCAACTGGATCTGCAGCCTGCATGCTACAAGTCTGTGTCTTTTCTGAAGACTTTGCTGATGCCTCCACACTTTTCTTCGCCTCTCTGAAAGAAAAGTAATAAATGAAAGAACTTAAAGTTTTCACATAAATATTAATATTTGTTAGAATTAATAAAGGCATTCATACAAGTCTAAACTTCACATCCAGCAAAATGCACTGTCTCACTGTTCCAATTCCTAGTCTATGTCATAGGAATTTCCTTACTCTGAAACGTCGCCTTGACAATCACACTAACCCTTAGTACCAATAGCAGGTTTGTCACTCATTCAAAGAGTGAAAAACCTCAACTTTTTTTTTAAAACAAGATTGTGTAAATATTAGTCTGTATACTTAATATTGAGGTGACAAGCTAAATATTAACCTCTGATTCTTTTTTTTTTCTGGAAACATCCACTATTAATTAAAAGATGAAGAGGAGTCTCAACGTTTCGTCATTCACTGATGGCCCATGTTCAGAAACAGTCTGCACTCAGAAAGGTCTAACTTATGGGTCAAAGTTATGACAGTAAAGGAGAAAGCCTTAACTAGAAAAAGCCTTTCTTTTCACTGTAAAAGAACTAAATGAAAACTACTTAATTGTAGCAATAGAAATTCCAGATTTCAACGAAGAAATTCCTAGAAACAGAGTACACAATTCAAGAGTTTCTACTCTAAACAATGCTGAAATCAGTTGCCAAAAGTAATATTGGGCTAAGGCAAGGGGTGTAGCTGCCCTAGTGTCAAAACCACAACACCTAGCAACAACAAAAAAGTACCATTATAAAGCTGGTTCTTAAAACAACTCCAGTATGTGAAGGCCATCTTACACCTGCTCTATTTAAAACAACTGTTCTTAAGAGAGAAAATACGAACCTAATGAACATTAACTGCTGATCTTGGAAAAAACATATTTTTAAGACATGATTTCAGCAGTAGAAAACATTTCAAGTGTTGTTCAAACCCAGCAGTATCACGTCCGCAGTTCTTAACAATACTTCACAGCTGTCTCTCTGAATATGAGAATGTGTCCTCCTTGTGGCATAAACTGGCAAATTTAATTAAGCTGCAGCAGCGACAAGATGCTGACTCAGATATGCCAATGTAAGAACATCAAGAAATTCTAGCAGCTTAAATTGACTATATTCAGCACTGAATGAAATGGCAGCACATCAAGATATTTTCACTATGCAGTGCTGCCACAGTCTTCATCAGGGTGTAAACCAAAATAATCTGACAGAGCTTTTCTGTCCATATTTACAGCATGATACTTTATTTGAGCTGACGGCTTAAATTTTTCCCCTTCATTTTATCAGCAACCTGCCTTCACAGCTTCTACAGTGAGAGAACATACACTTTAGTAAACACGTATCGGAAACCCCCTATATAAAAATTGACAAATTACCTCCAGTTTTTACTTTCAGATTTGCCCCAACAGGTCCCATTTCTCTTCCTCTTGACTACAGCCACACAAGCCAGTTCCATCAATTTCTCAATGCTTCAGGTTGCAATCTCTCTTGTGGCTATAAACCCACTTCTACCATACACAAACGAACACAATCCCACTCTTGAGAGCAGTCATGTCTACTCCAGAAATCCTTTTTCTACACCATCTAAAAGAAGAGTCCTACAGAAATATCCAGTGTACCCAGTAGCAAGCTGTGAGGGCTGTGCTCATCTCCACCAATTCAAACAAAGTTACTCCAACGGAGATGAGCCATGTGATACAGACAGGTATTCCTCTCAAATACATGTTCTTAGTGTCAGTTCATAAAAATACAGTAATTCCACTTTACAACAAATTATTTCTCCACATGTCGAACTCCCCACTTCAAGCACAGTAGCTACGTCGGTCTCTTATCCACATTCTTTGTCGTATGAACGTTCATCCACCATGAAACACTTGTCATTTGTACCTTCTTACCAGCTTAATGACTTCCTAAAAAAACTAATAGCATAAATACAGTCCTCCAACTTCTGAAATCCAGCAGCATCAGCTCTGCTTTTCATTACGCAAAAAAAAATGTTGATTCTACTTCCTCAGCTTAAGAAATTTAAAAAAGACATCAAAACTGCACAACCAATACTACCTGCACCACCTGTGTTCCCATAATTTCACTTCCTATTCTTCAGCAAACACTATACGGTTTCTTCATTACTCAAAGAATTAATTGCATCTCCACTGCACCTAAGACACTGCTGGATCTAAATAAACTGTGTTGGCTATTTCCAAAAGACACAAGTAAAAAGGATTTAAATGTACGCTACCATCAGCCTTCTACAAAGTGAGAAGATGTGGACAGACACCAAGATATTAATTTCTAAAAAGAACTAAGTCTGGTTCATGGCTCACAGGATCCTTATTGTGACCAGTTAAGAGTGTGGGTGAAACTTCATCCCTCTTCAGTACATAAAAGAAAGCAAAAAACAACAATCACCACCCGTAAAAAACAACCCAAACTCCATCCTCAAACCCACCAAATACCATACCACTCTCCAAAAGACACATAAGACCAGAGGTCCCACCATAGACTTTTCCTGCTTTCTTTTTACCTCACAATAGGTAAAGCAAGGAGTACGTAACAAACCCTTGTATACTGGATAACACGGTGCTTTCCCCCAAAACAGTAAGAGTAGATATCAACAGGATGATGACAAACAGCACAAAATTATAAAATAACAGACTATACCTGTTTGATAAATGCCATAGTTCAGAGAGGCTAGGAGCCAATGAATATTTTTCATATATTTCACGTGAGAAAAATACTTCGCTGCCATTTTTTGGTGAAATATCCCTGATGATAAAAAAAAAACAAAAAAACAAGAACATCGCAATACGCACAAAATTAAAGGCCACATCTGTCCCTGAGAAACAAAGAACAGCATTATTTATATTTTTTAAAAAAAGTCTATCTACACAGTGCTTCTACATTCCCTCTTTATTGAAGTGATACACATACCAATTCCCTATGGGATTCCAAAAGTAAAATACAGTGTTCGTTACAGTCCAAAAAGGACAATTTCCCTAATACAGGCTATAAATTCTAGATATGGTAAGAGAAAGTCTAATGGAGCTACACGCTTTCAGATGTTCATTAACCAAAACTGAACATTGGGTTGAACTTGTTGGAGGAATTTTGAGAAAAATACAACAACTTTGTTCTTATTTTTTTCAGAAAAGAGATATTTTGTCTTCTACACAGACTCTATCTTTTAAATGCCCTTTTTTTCCCTCCTTAATATAGCCGTTCTAGCATACAGGCTTTATACAATGCCAATCTTCCCAAACTATTCTGAAAGGCATGAGAAAAGATTTATTTCTGCCTCCCTCACAAATAAACTGATTCAAAACCAACTCACCTCTCTAAGCTTAAAAAGCCGAATTACTGCTTTATAGGGCTTTTTGTATTAAAAACAAGAACATCACTGCCCCAAATCCATACCGTGGAAGTGTACTACTAAATTGTTTCTCATTAGTGAGCATACATAAACACACATGACAACTTTTCCTCGGGGCACTCGCTGCTTCCCCTTCTCCCTGAAAGAACGACAGAAAATGGCGACCCCCGCCCCCAAACAGCGACGGGGCGGAGCCAGGCGGGGGCGGGAACCCAGGACCGCTCCGCTCCCCCGGGCGCATGCGGATCCGGCTGCGCAGCGGGCTGGGCTGGGCTGGGAGGGGCGGCGCGGCGGCGCGGCGCTGCGCGGAGTGAGGAGGCTTCTTACCACTCTCCCGCCGCGCCCTGCTAGGTTCGGGGGAGAGGGGGAAGCGTACTCACCAGGTCAGCAGCTGCCCTTTGGCCGCCATCTTGTCGAGCCCCTCGGGGAAATTACTCGCCCGTTTCTCGTCTCTCTCCCGCGTGAGCCCGCCTCACGGCATCGGCCAGTCAGCGCGGCGCAGCGCCCGGCGCGTGCGGGTCAGGTGTTCTGAGCCAGCCAATGGCAACACGGGCTCGAGCAGCTGCGGGAGGGGCTGCGGCGGCCATCTTGTGGCAGGCGGCGCTGCTGCAGGGCGAGGGTGTGGCGCCGCCGAGGCGCGTCGGAGTGCCGGCCCCGTCCCGCGTCACCGGGAGATTAAATGTTCCTGAGGCTTCTCCGCGCTATGGGCTCTGCTCCGACTCCGCGTTCTTCGCTAAGGTGTGGCCCTGACCAGATGTTGGGTGCCTCGAGCGGCAGTTCCTGCCCTGGGTGTGCAGAGGTGGCTGGGCCGGGCTGGGCTGGCTCAGCCCAGTGGAAGGACTGGGAGCGTGTGTGGGAAGCCTGAAGTGCCCCGTGGAGGTTGCTGCATTTGTCAGCTTCCCTCCTCTCCTGGGCTTTCAGTTTCCCTGCCTCACTTCCCACTTGTTAAGGTGGGCAGAGCCACAAAATCTTTTTTTTTTTTCTGATGATCAGGCTTCCCAGTGTGGTAAAATGTGGAATTCAAATATTCCCCATACCTGTAGGTCTAGATGATGGAAACCCATTGATTGTGGTGTTATAAGAAAAGGTGATTCCCTTCACAGCTCTACAGATGGAGGAATGAAGAGGGAAGGGAGGGTTGTGGCATGAAGCAAGCACAGCGTTCACAGCACCTAGTCCTGCAACTAAAACTTTAGGTGCTATACACAAATACATAAAAATACTGAGATGATTCTGAATGATGTCAAAACCCACCAACAAAGGAGTCTCTTTAGCTTGCTTGCAGATCAGTTTTAAGAATATTACTTTTAATTCTGCACTTTCTTGGTTTGCGTATCTCAGAAAAGCAGAAAGGTTTCTCTCTCCCTACTGGATCCACGCAGAGCCCAGTCCTGGAGGTAGCCGTGTAAGGAGTAACCTTACCTCAGAATCCAGGTATGGCAACAGTTACAGCCAGATTATTAGAAGACTTACCCAAGATTGTGAATGTGTCAAGTCGAATCCTACTTCAGTCTACATCTCTCTGAAACCTGCAGTGTTGTTTTTTTTTGGTGGTGTTTGTTTTTTTCAAATGGTGCTACTTTCTACATGTGATCTTTCTACTTTGATCACATAAACATGAACATCAGGAAACACTTTTTCACTGTGAGGGTGACCAAGCACTGGCACAGGTTGTTCAGGGAGGTTGTGGAGTCACCGTCCTTAGAGCCACTGAGAAGCTGTCTGGACGTGGCTCTAGGTGGCCCTGCTTGTCACTTTTGGAGGTCCCGGCAAACCTCAGCCATTCTATGATTCTGTGAAATAGTCAGATTAAAACCACCACCTCCCAACCCACAGTTTAGATATCATTATGGGCAGGCATGGGAGTCTTTGGTTTGCCTCTCACTTCAGGAAAAATTCCTGCATTTTATGTTGAACATATATAGCTGTTTATGTAGTTGTTGCCTAACCTATATCTTGGTGGTTAGGAACTCTCCTGTGAGAGGAAAGATGTGGCAGGAATCATGTCCTCAGGATGAGATAATTAAATCTGGATTTTCAGTGTCTCAAAGACTGCCTTAGTCATGGAGCTGCTGTAGAACAAATGGCACTGCTTAGCGCTACAGTTCTTAGAAAGTGATTACTTCCACTACTTTTTTTAGTAGACTTGATCTGTAGGTGAAGGCTGCTTCCAGATACAGTGCTTCAAAGATGAAAGCTAATACCTATTTCTGGATCATGGTCAGGCTTACAAATACTGAGCTGATAAAGCTCTGTCAAGATTGAGGCATTTCTGGGTAGGTGCAGAAGTACAATTTTACATGCCTGAAGTCTTGAGACTAAGCGTGCTGCTGACATTCAGGTGCTCCCAAAGTTTGCGCAGCAGAGGGGAGTTGCAACATTGAATTTTGATGCCTAAATTGTATTAAAAGCTCAATTTTGATACCCAAATCCTCATTTAGATCTAGGCTGAAGTGGTATTTCAGCAGTCACTGGGAAGGCCTTAAGCCAGATTTCTTGTATCTTGCACTTGATGCAGTGAACTGAGATTTCAAACAAGACGACACCTTAAAGGACAGGGAAGCTGGATTGATCCACATTCATTCTGAGGAGGTCTAAAGCTCTTGTTGGCCAAAAGGGGAGCTTAAAAGGTGCTTGGGAGTCGTCTTGTTTCCCCACTGCCAAACATTACACAGTGTATGTGCTAAACAACTCTGATATACACGCTTGGAAGCACAGCCTAATTTTGTAACGGTGCATTCCTTAAGGAGTAAACCTAATAAACCGTGATTCAGAAAAACAAACAGGATGCTACTGACAAAAAAATTAAGACAGATTTTTCCATTAGAAGCTGAAGTTTTATTACAGGATAACAGTACATAAAGCACATCTAAAATCGATGTGTTCAATGCACTTAATAAAGGTAATGTAATATTAAAGGTACAGTTTCTAAGTACAATATAACAACATTCATATTAGAATGAAAATTGGAGTATTTAAAAGACAACATTAAATCTCTTATTTTTACAGTCATATTTACAAAATGAATCAAAATACTTTTTTTGGGGACTGAGTAAAATAACAAACTTGAATATAAGCAGGCTATCGTGAGTTGGAAAGGTCCATGAAAGTGAAAAGTTAAGTGATTGGGTAAAGATCATTAGCAAAGGTTTAGTACACCACCACTTTAGTATTCCTCTCGATGGCTTACATTTTATTGTGGCTAGAAAAGGAATTTATACATACTGTACACATAACAGACAGCATATATTTATATGTACAGTATAATTGCATTTAAACTTCTGTGTATTTACAGAAATTTGAGCATATCACTCAACGAGGTTTTTGAAGTCTATGTGCTTAACCTTCAAACTGATATATTTTTGTAATCAGCATTTATTCTGGTCTTGTTTCGCCGAACATTTAGGAAACAGGGAGAATATATGTTAACCAAATGGTTTTGCATAAGTGTATCAAACGATTAAAATGAAAACAATAGGGAGAACGTGTTCCTAGCATTATGTATAGGTTAGTACATACAAATTTAAGAGTGACTCCTTTTCTCTTTGACAATATCAAAAGGTGACTTAAATCAACAAGGGAAAATAAAACTGTCATGGCTTATATTTAAATAAGATTGTAGCTTCAGGAGGTTTTTATAATTGTCCTGATAGTGTTCGCAATTAAACATTCCACTTATGAAAATATACCCACGGTGCAGTAAAGTTTGTATTTATTTTTAGGACAACAGTTTGTTTGCTGTTTAAAAAAAATTATTTATATATATATATTCCTTGGATTGAGGGTATAAAAGCAGTGCATGGAAGCCAAGAATCATGGCTTTAAAATTCACTACCTTCTATTATCAAAAAGTGCAGTAAACAGAAACATTGTATTTAATAAATTGCTCAAAAATCTTTGCTAAAGATCTTATAAATTCAGTAATATTACAGAAAAATTCTAATAAATATTTAAAAGGTTAATTACCTCCTTAGTTAGATATTTGATATCCATCAGTTTTTAAGAATTAACATGAAAATAATATCTAAAATGAAAGGAACAGGGGATAGGAATACTTTTAAGGGTACATGACTACGTAAATTAAGGTATACATGAAAAATAAAAACAAAACCCCCAAACCTGACAAAACATTGCAAATTCCACTTCTTAATTGAGTTTAGTTGCTAACGGCTGTCCTTGGATATGTACGCATGATTTATAAAGCATATCCAAGGACTGAATTTAGCCATCCATCTATCATGGAAGATTTACCGAAAATTCCTATTTACAGTAACTGGAGTTAAGTGTGTAGGCGTGGCCTAGTAACATCCGCAGTTTGAGTGCGTACAGCTCCTATTTAAAGTGAAGAGGGAGGAAGGCACCTGGCAGAATAACATCTATAAATATCAGATGCAACGACAGGATAGAACTCTCCCAACAAGCCAAATGACGCCCTCCCTTCCAGACAGACGGCATATTGTAATTACTTTATACTGGCAGATTAGATGTTTTTCTTTTTTTCTGATATTATACAGGCAGACTGTTTCAGTAACCAAAAGGATAACAAGCTGGACAGAACATTTTTAATAATGTTAATAATTAATAATGTTAATAATGTAGAAAAAATTCTACATATGATATCAAGTATCTGTACCGGTGAAGTAATTTTCTCCTTATTAAATATACTATAGAATAATTTATATAATGACACTATGCATTTAAAGAGAAAACCATGTCCCAAATCTTGTACTCTGATACAGGTACTTGTTGGGCATATGTTGGTGTGTGTATATATATATATACACAAATATATATATATTTATATATAGTTATACTCAGTGAAATTAACAAGACCCAAAGGTGGTATTGTCTAGGAATAAAAGGGGTTTGTTTGCTTTTGTTCACAAAAGTAACTTATCTAGCACCACACATCAGAAAAACACAAAAATAGCACACTCTAGTTCTAAACAGCTATGTCTAAAATAGATTATATAGTAAAACAGATATTATACAGCATAATGTGGTATTTGATAAACAGATAAATATTTGCACTGTGTAGGCTGTTTATAGTATAACTTTATCTATACAGAATGAAAGCAAAAAGTTAACTGTATAGAGGTGAGCAGAACAACATTAAATATTATGACTCCAAAGCAGAGACAAAGTTAGAGTTGAAAGAATAGAGCAAGATAAAATGTTTACAGGCCATTACAAGTCCTTAAATTAGTAGTAAAATAAGGAATCAGTTGCTCAAGTTTAAGAAAGCAGTAAACAAGAGATTGCATTTACATGCAGATGTCTAAAACTTGTATTTCTTTTAAATCTATGCACAAAAAGTCATTTGTTTTTATTGCTTGACATTCAGTTATGGCTAGAGTATTTTTAACCTTTTTTTGTACTTTGGAAACAAGAGTATTGTTAAAGGTGCCATAAAAATGGACAACATTGAAAACAGTTTGCAAATAAACCACCTAACACTGCAATTCTTTATACATTTTAAAAAGCCTTGTCTGGGGTTTGTCATATGTTAAATATATTTAATCTGGGAAAATACATTGTAGCTTGAAGCCTCCCATTGGCCCAAACATCCAATACAAAAACACATCTCCAGAAAAGGAGCAGGCAGACAATACAGTTACATATAAAGAAGCAGCCAGTTAATGTCCTAACAGTTCAAATATTCACCACTGTTCTGTAACTTGTTTCTAAATCAATGTAGAAATGAGGAACATTTTGGATTTAGAAAGGTGTACAGTACGTATGCCTTTTTGTGAAATAAAATTCACTGTATTGCTTATGAATTCTCTGCATTAGATATAGATAGCATTACAGATTGCAAGTTCCTGTAAGGTTTGTGCATCTACATTAAGACTTTGTGGGGTAATTTAGAGTAGTGTTTCTCAAACCGAAAGTCACAACCATTTGAAAGTTGCTAAGTGTTTAGATTATTATCAAAACACTATGTCAGGCAAAACGTAGGTTGGTTCTATGTGAAGTGTAGTGGCTCAGTTCTCCAGCGCAGAGCGTGTGGTTGTACTGGCTGCAGAGGAGTGTGCTGGCCAGGGGACTCATCCTGCTTACTGGATGTAGCTCAGCCCCCACAGCGTGGAGAGGCTGGAAGAGCTGGCTGTTGGCTGCAAGCGTTTGCAGTAGCCACGGAGTTACTCAGTACTAGCAGCAGCTCAGTTCCTTCGGTTAGGAAGTGCCGCTGGTTCGCACTCCCTGCCCCAGAAAAAGTAAGTTAATTCCAGCACAGAGAGCGCTATAAGGAAATACAGCCTAGAGGGATTGTGCTTTCAGAAAGCTTGAGAAACACTGACTTACAGGAAAACAAGTATACAAAGGACATATGAACGCTGAAAACATGCAGGTGTTAACAAAAAGGTGTGATGTCTCACAGCAAGTTGAACAACTTGATGGTGAAGTTCAGCTTGAAGAAGTAATGAGATGATGAGGGAAGACATAAAAGTGAACATTGTGGCAGAAGGAATGAACCTATGAGTATTGATCTGAAGCCTTTATCATGTTTTGTTTCTTATTTGGATAGCCTACTTATTGCTATAAAGTTATTGCTATATTCTACCACTGATAAAGGCAGGAAAAAAATATAAACAGCAACATTACATATGAAAAAGGTAGAATACAGCTTTTATTTTGATGTTGAAATTCTATTTAGTACCTGAATAAAGTTCCAAAGGTAGACTGTATATTATCCTAAATGTTACATGTTTTCCCCTCAAGTCCAGTGACCTAGCATTATTTAGCGAGCTATTATCACAGTACTAGGATTAAAGCACACACTGCAATGATTTTTAAATAAATACTCATTTAAATTTTAAAACTTCTCTTTATTGTTGTATTTGGTATCTGTATGCATTTGCCCTCATTTCCACCAAATGATTTACTGACAGGAGTATTTAAGCGTAAAGAAAACAGGAGGCTAGTATTCAAATATATTAATGGATGAAACTTTTAAAGTAATAAATATTAGTATTATTAATGAAAAAAATAATTCTAATAGTTACATTTCTCCAGCTAAGAAAAACAAAGATGTTTCTTCTGTGCAGTTTGAATCAAGCTAGCACAGGTAGAATTTCATATACTTAATACTCAAGAGAAAACTGCTTATTATTTTTGGATATTGGATACTAAATGCTGTTTCTGACATTTATATTAATAAGTTTATCTACACTGGGGAGTTTTGGAATGTGTACGGAAATAAGTACACGTTGTTTGCATGCACAGCTTATACTGTGTAACCTGTTTTGTTTATCAAGTGCAGACTATGCCAATCAAAAAAAATACTGTAATGTTTGGATCACCTCACTATCTATAAAATGTTTTGGTTAAAACATTTTATAGATAGTACATATTAACAGAATGTTTAATTGATCTGCAAGTACATAAAGAATAGGTCCTATTGCGAATCAGCAACAGGAATTTTTTTTCTGCTGAAGAAACCAGAACACAGACTGATGAAGAGGTCATACTTGCTAAGCGGTTGTCTGCCTTGGAAGGCCATTCCAAGCTAAACTTGACCGTCAGCACGTAAAACCCTAAGAAAAGGTTTCTCTATTTATTAGGCAACCTAAAGTAAACAACTGGAAGCCCTATACCCAGTGAAAAAACCCTCAGTAATGTAAGATGCTGGAGAACTGACGCTTTTTGCAAGCAGATGTGTTTGAGAAATTCAGTGTCATCCCAGTCTAACCCAAAGTCTTGAAATCTTGCTTGTTTTGTTTGCAGTTGCTTATTTACTTTTCTACTTGCATTTTCAAAAGAATGTGAAGCCATAAAACAAGGCTAAGTGGGACAGGCTTCCAGAATCCTACAGTTTGGCACTTGGAGACTTCCTAGAGATTACTGGGTTTTGGTGCCATTGTAATCACTTGGAATTGCTGTATTTGAGGTACTCAATATGAAAATGTCTTCAGCCTCAGTATTTCTTCCCAGTCAGGTTTTTTGCTTTACCATGAAGCATATGCAATAACGACAGACAACGTCTGAAGTGCTGTTCTTGTATTCCTGCAGACCTGTGCTCCTTTCTATGCGACTTTGTTGACGAAACCTAATCATTACCTTCTCATTCTTACTGTATTATCATCAACTCATTTGTTTTCTTAGATAGTAATTTAAATACTGAAAACCCATTTTCTATTGCAAAACACTGAAATTCAGCTGGAAAAATAGTCCTATCATTATAAAAATATCCAGAGGGTATTGGAATTAATTTAAATCATTTATTTAATGGATCAGCATTAATTTATTTTCTAAAATATAATTGCAAAACCTTTGCGCTGTTTGGAGTACTTTTGCTTGAAAAAAAATAAAGACCAAAGAGCAGCTACACTGCAAAACTGAGTAAGAGAATGAGGCACACATAGAGCATTTAGTTAAAAAAAATATCCAGTTCTCTTGTGCCTGAGGGGGAGGGGGAAGGGAAGAAATACTAGCTTTTTTTTTTTAAAGTAATTTGTTCCACCAGTAGTACTGGCTACCCTGTTGAAGAGTTTTAGAATATCCCTGAGCACATTAATTTCTGACTCCTAATCCCAGCTCCAAAATGATAGATAGGGCTTCTGTTGTTGGTAACGAGATGGATTGTCATTCACAGTTAAGTCAATCATAAGGTGCTTATCTATTTACCCTTTTTTTCCACCAATCAGCACAAAGAACTGTCAGAAAATAACTTTTATTTTCCTTTTTTAAATAATAAAAGGGCACAAAATTTAAACAATCAGTGTTTTGTGACAGTGGTTTAGGATTATTATCTGGCTGCCCCTCAACAACAGACAAGTGATTCAATCGACATTCCTTAGCAAAAAAAAAAAGAAAAAAAAAAAAGAAAAAAAAATCCTGTACAAATATGTATTTTTCCCTGAGGGATCAAGGTTACACCCGCAAGTGCTCTATGTACATATTGCACTGTAGAGGAATGAAGAACATGTGCAAAAAAAGCAACAATGATTGAAGCTTACTAATCAAACCTTTTAATCGTGACTGCTATGCCATCTTGCATTTTGGAATGTCGGAACACAGCTATTCCTTTAATCTAAAATGTAAAAAACAAAAAAAAAAAGGAAAGAAAAAGAAAAACACACCTCTACTATGGCACATTCAATGAAATAAAAAGTTTTCCAAAGACAAATAGACAAATTCCATCAAGAAAATAATACAAAGTTCGTTCATTTGTTTTTTTTTTGTTTTTTAGAAAAATTACATTACTTTCTTTCATTGTTTCACATTACAAAATCTTTTTTTTAATGTTTACACAAATCACATTTTATTGCAGGAATATTTCAAGTGCCATCAAACATTTATAGAAGGGTTAAAAAAATAGAAGTCTCTCTAAAGTGGTCCAGACAAGGCTTTGTATAGAATAAATCTTTTTTCCAACTTCTGTTTTTGACTTAAGTACTTTGAATACATTTTCTTTATTCCATTGACACTTAACAGCCTAGAAGCAGCCACTCACACGTACCCACGCATATGTTCATGTGTGCACACAAATGTACTCTCTCTCACACGCACACACAGGTGCACAGACACACACAGATATCTTGGTATCCATACTAAGATAGATAAGCTTTAATAAAGAACAACCAAACTTAAAACCAGCCTCCCTTTTCACCTAATCCCATAGTTTGTAAGACGTCAAACAATGTTGGAGATGAAGTATATCAGGGTGGTTCAAATGACAGTATAGTATAGTATCTCTTTCCTAGAAAGCCAAGAAAACATCTCCATGGATAGAGGGAACAGCCAATGAAAATCTCTCTGCAGACTGTAAGGAACCGATCATTCAAAACTGATATATTATTCATTTATCTTCAGCTATCCTCATGTTTTTGTTTGCAGTGAACTGGGCAGATTATGAAAATACTCCTGTGACCCCAATTGACCCCAAATACGTTTTTTAACTTGAGTATTCAGTTGATCACCTGATACCAGGCCATAGTCCCAGAGGTTTCGCAGAGCGCATTTCCTCTGCTGCGCTGGGCTCTTAAATGGCTGTTGCTCTGACCAGCCAGTGACGTTATTCTACGCCCCCTTTCATAAAAGCCTCCTTGGCAACAGAAGTCTTATCAGTGCATCTGCCATGCTATATCCCCTTTTTTCCCCTATGAAGAGCAAACCAAAAATAATATTCTATTGCCAAGTGGCTCTTGACTGTGATCACAAAAGCAGTTACTTGGGGTATGTATGCACAGCCTGATTTAACAAGGTGCCAGTACACAGGAGCTCCCACGGATGAAAATGAGAGGACTTTCTGGCCTGGAAGATCACGTCACAAGCTGTTTTCAGATGCAAAGGGCTTTCAGCTAAGGTCCTCTCTGGAGCCCTTTTATGGTTTTGTATTTTATTAGTAAATCCTCCTGAAATCTGTGTGGTCCACGACTTATAGGTGTAAATATGCTGAACTAGATACCAAACAAAACCATTGGCACCTAGATGCCTGGTAAAGTACCAATACTCATCAGGAAAAGGTAAGAAAAGGACGTGACTGAAAATTAATCCCCAAATATTTTGCCTGGTAGCCTACTTATTATCAGAAGTAGGAGTTGTATCTTGCTCTCTACAGGTCTTACTTCATTATTTGTTAGTTGACACTGAAATTAAGTTTAGTTGATCTTTACAGGACTAGCACCTAAGGCTGGTCACATTCAGAAAACATTTGTAAGTTAAAAGGGTTGCTTTAAAAACAGAAACACACATTAGAATGAAAGTACCATATCATGCCAGTTACTCCAATAAAGTAAACAATGATTCTAGGAAAAGCGTTTCAGTGAGTGTGGAGAGAGCATGTGGCTGGGCTGTGACCGGCCTCTTCGGGAGCAGGCAGGATGGAGCAGTACAAGCCTGGCTCTGCAGACTTTTCGAAAAGCCCTCTCATGCCTCCATCCCAGTGCTCATGGAGGTGCAGGTGTTATGGCCTCATACTCGGGGGGGAGGGGGGTACACTGCTTTGAAGGGGAAACACATGATGTTCCTTTCCCTCTCCTTTCAGACCCTAGAGATGAGTGATAGCTGTAAGCTTCCCTGATGTTGCAGACTAACATTTTTAATCGGTGTCACAGCTAAATGTCTCAATTTGACCCCAAAGGAAACATGTTCAAATCACAGAAAAAACCCGTTTTGCTTGTAATAACCCACTGACCTAATTCTCCATTTAGGCTTCAGTGTGCTTCTATTCACTTCTGTTACTTCTTAACGACTATAATGTATGTAGGAGATTGTTGTCCTTGGAAATTAAAGCAGTGGAGCACATTCTGTCTCAGTCCTTTTTCTTTTTTAAAGAAACACATCCTCATCTCATCCAAACCCATTATGCACCTTTGGCTCAAACAGCCACAGTTTATTTTGTCATGTCATTTATTGTGAATCTGCTTCCTTCAGAACTAGGTTTATTTGCCAAATTAGCTCAGAGACAGTATTCTTCCTAAAAGGAATGGCAATTAATAATAGTAAAGACTGCAATACAGGAATCACAGTTTCAGGATTAGGAATGCAGATGTATGATATTAATAATTTCCAGGCATTATACGGAGTAGAAACCAATGCTTTCTAGCAACAGCATGCCTTTACTTTGTTAGTCTGTCCTCATCTGATAAACTTTAAAGTGCATCTTTTTAAATTAGGAGAGCAATGGACTTCTCTGTTCAGCTACCTGAAATTGAACTGCTGGATGCTGGAAGAACATGGGTCAGTGTCTCATCTCACTGAAGTCAAAGACAAACCTCCTATGGATTTTCACAGGCTAGAGTTTGGAGTTTGAAGGCATTGTTTACGATATGGAGTACAAAAGTATGTAATAGGTATAAAAATTTCTTTTCCACATACGTGTCGTACACACATACTTTTCCTGTAGATATAGACTCAACTAAATACCTTCAAACCTGGATTTACGGTGGGCAGAAATACACTTTATTTAACAGCCTGATATTCAAGGATGCTGCGGTACTCATTTGTAAATGATCTGCAATTGCTTAGTTCAACTTTGACCACGGAATATCAGCACCTTTGAAAATGAGGCTTTTGACTTGTGCACCTAAATCTGGATTTAGGCACATAATTTTCAACATCCAGGTTTGAAAAATTTGAAAATAAAAGTACCTTTGAAATTAACAGCTGAAAAGCTGACTGTAATTTAGAAAAATGTCATTATTTTCAACTCTTAAAAAAAAAAAAATCTGTGTAACCTTTTCAGGATATGACCAGCCTCTCTTTAAAAGTAACATGGAAAACAGCAGCATAAATACCTCCCATTGTACCAGTACCTGCCAAACCTTTTTCAGTTAAACTTGAATTTCTGGTGCACATGCAACACAACAATGAACACGCTAGCATTTAATTTAAAGAAAAAGGTGCAAAATGAAAGTGCCTTATCAATTCAACAAGAAAAGCTATACCAGTAACTACATTTTATATTAATTAAAACAATATATAAACAATATCTCTTTTGCTATATATAGTCTTCATGCCCATTTACCCTGTAATATATTATAATGCTATTGTTGCTATTGCTATGGACCCTTTTCATGCCGTTCTGTCTACTGGCAAACAGTGGTAGGTGAAAAAATCGTCCTTCATGAAACAATGAGCAAGTTGTGCAAACTGATGCTGAAATCTCTGCAATGCACACCAGTCACTGATTACTAGGTGGACTCTCTGTTCTGATCAACAAATTGATTGTTCTGTCAAAAGTCTGGGCAGTGAACTACGAGAGAAAACAACCTTCTGACATTAGCACTCAGTCTGTGTAAACAGAGGTCAAGGATTGAGAAGCTGAGACAGAAAAAG
Source organism: Chlamydotis macqueenii (assembly GCF_036417535.1). Classification (NCBI taxonomy): domain Eukaryota; kingdom Metazoa; phylum Chordata; class Aves; order Otidiformes; family Otididae; genus Chlamydotis; species Chlamydotis macqueenii. Next base: position 19,813,074 of record NC_141567.1, on the reverse strand, counting down.
GGTCCATATTTGTAGGCATAATGGAAATCATATGCATGAGAAAAACAAGTTCAACTTTGTTTCATTGTTTCCCATCCTTCGCCTGACCCCGACTGCCAAGAGATGTGCAGTGTGTTGGCTCCCTAGGTCTGTGCAGGGCCATATAAAGTGTCTTGGTTTTCTTTCTTTTTTTTTTTTTTTTTTTTTTCCTTTTCCTTTCTTTGTTTTAATGTTTGTACTTCGGACATTCTAGAAGTGCTTAGGTGATACGTTTACCCATCAATTTGCATCGCTGGCTCAAATTCTGAAGTGAACAACTCCTTGTAAAGTGGAGGAAAATGAAGTCGTACAATGTCTGGGTATATTGCTTTAAATGCCATAAGCTTTTCTGTATGTCGTCCACACAGTGCTCTTAAAGTAGACACTTTGCATATTAACTGTAAAAAAAATGAACAGAAGTCATACGGTCATATATGGAACCAAGCCTCCCAATCTTACTCTTAGGATTAAAGCTCTCTCAAACACTTTGACTTAACTTCAGTTGTTTACTTTAACAATGACATTACAGATACATCATCGTGGATGTTTGTTACATTAGATTTTCAAAAGAATAATAAAAAAAGAGGAATCTACTAAAAAGCTATTTCAATAATGGATTAATGCTATTTCTGAAATAATATTTTCTTTAAGTTCCTAGGAGAATGTATCATCAGGTTTCCTCGCTCTACCAAGCGCTGGATTGATTTAGAAGTATTTCATGGCTGGATCGTAATTCCTGGAGCTCAGTCATTCTCTTGGAAGAAGGCAGTCTGAGTACTTTTGAGCCCCTGTGAATATTATGGAGGGAACTGGCAATGCACTAGAGAAGGCTTTTTTAATTTATGCCAAATAAGATGAAAAGGAACAGATGAGAAAAATCTGTACTTCAAAAATATCACTAGGGTACTCCCTGAACTTACTGGGTAAATTATTTTTATCCAAGCACATGGAACAAATTTTCTTCCAACAAAGGTATCCAAAGTATATGCTGGGAAAAGAATTACATGAGCTAGGATTTGAAATGAGGACAATTTGCAAAGCCTGGGCTGGGCCATCCTGCTTCTCTTGTAATTAGTTCTGTGGTGTGAAACGAAGCATGAGCTTTCTGGCTGCGTAGAGTTCTAAAAGGAACTACCTTTGTAAGAAGGTGCCTATTGTTGCCCCATTCTTCAGATTTATTTTTTAACATCACACCACTTTCCCATTTTTGAAAAATCAAGTGAAGATATTTAGATTATCATAACAGTATGTAGTGTCTCTTTCTCTTCCCTAGGCATCAATATTTGGAAGAACTGCTGAGAAGAAGGCTGTGTGGGGAACTTCTCAGGAAAGACTGAAAACATGGTTAGTTTGGGTATTGGATGTTACAACTTAATTGTTATGCAGGTAGAAACTTCACGAGGATTGAGGCAGGCATGTTGTACAACTGAAATAACATTCTGTGTGGCAGAAATGTTGTGTAGAAGAAATAGGATAAAAACTTTATCACTTTTCATGAAGTTCAACATTAAAATACTTCTTTTCAGACCATTATCCACCAGTACATCACCATTTCACCTCTTCTAGTTTTTAGTAAATAGTTTCAGCTAAGCACCTTGATTTTGAACAAAGAATTCTGGGTTTATAAGTAACAAATTAACTGCATAAAAGCTTTTACACCATCACTAAGATACTGTTCCTAAGAAAGCATACGTTCACAGTTGTGACACAGCACAGTACGAGTCTTACCTTTGTTAGAATTCCATCTTCTCGGTGGTTCTTCTGTAGGACGTGCTGAAGTGCTAGCTGGATCTTCTGTTGGAGTTTTTCAATTTTTACTTTCTCCTGAAGCCATGAGCGATCTAAATATAAATGAAGTTAACACCTCTAGTACTACACACATCAATCACAGTGCAGCAGGAAGTACTAAGTCTGTTACAGATTCGTCTTTCTTGTTTGCAACCTTCCTTCTACTGCTCACGTAGTCTTATATAGAAAATGAGTTTCAAAATTAATAGGGTTTGGAGCGTATTTATTACGTGCACATAAAATTACTTTTATAAAGCCCTTAATTAGAAGAATGCAGTGTATCTGAGTAAGATTTATTAATCATTTGCTAGTAAGGTCTGTAAAATGTAGACTGCTTACAAAATAAAGCTAGCAACTTTAGTGGGAAGTAACATAACAAACAAGTAGTTGGAGTGGATATTCTTGCTGAGATCTACAGTAACATACAGAAAAAATCAGAAGCAAATATTCACCTATTAAAAAAAACCTCCTGAACTTCCTAGCAGAATAGTATTAGCTGCTACATCCTCTGTGTGGCAGAACTGTGGGATTCTGTGGCTTACACACTAAGACACAGGGCTAAAATACTTCTGATCTGGCAAACAGCAGGAGAATGTATTTATGATAGGCTCAGTAAACCCACTGTTGCTAACAGACTCTTCCACCACCACTCCTGAGTCCACTATGCTGCAGTCTAAAAACAGAGTGTTTACTTCCTTGAGTGTGATGCCAGACACGAATTTTCTGGACTGGTATCTTGTTTCACCCAACCTAATAAGCCCTCCCAGAACCTGAAGTGCTGTGCTACTTGAGATTATTAAGTTATTTTAGTCATGCATGGCAGACCCAGGCTGACTCTTGGGGTGATTTGTACGTCTGGCGCCATAATTCTCAGTGTACCCAGCTTCACGATGGGGACAGATACCTAAGCTCCCTTGGTACCTTTGCGATGCCTAAAATGGCAACCCCACTTAACAGACCTGAGGTGAGACTGGAAGCACTCTGTCGTGTGCTTGTTGGAGATGTCCCTGCTCATTGCAGGGGGGTTGGACTAGATGACCTTTAAAGGTCCCTTCCAACCCAAACCATTCCATGATTCTATATAATACATAGAATTGATAATTCTATATAGTGGCTATTTTCTGCCTGTCTCATTTAGATTGAGCCAGTGGTCTCACTCAAACGCATTTAAACCTTTGCAAAGAAGCTGAGTCCTCTGCTGGGTGAAAATTTGGAAAACAAAGGCTTAGATTAGGATTATCAACTTAACAAATTTATTCCTAAAGCCTAAATAGTTTTACCGTGTTTATTAAAATAAAAAATTTGTTCAAGATGACCACACTCAAAAAGATGGTGACATTCCACACTCTCCAATAGCCTTAACATTAGCACTAAAAAGACTTCAAAATAAAACAACTACCAAATAAACCTAGAGCAAACATTTATCTCTTACCTGCCGACATTAAAACAAAGGCAGAAAACAAAGCTATCTCATCTTCTGTCAGGTGCATAGAACATAAACTTTTTCCAAATTCAAACACAAAACTAATGAAGTCTTCACAACCTGCCAAAAAGAAGGTACAGCTCATGCCACATTGTTTAAAACTTCTTCAGAGCTACAGAGTTGTCATTTATTCTGACAGGTCAAAAAAGGAGGTAAAATACTTCATAGGTGAATGGTCTTAAGGACTGTGGAGTGATGGTAGTGAGATCTCACTCATGCTTGAGCTTATGACCCCATTCCCATGAGTTCCCAGCTCCCACACCCTGGCAGCCATTACCTGGAAGGTTTTGCACACTGTATCTTTTCCACATTTAATTCTTTGGGGGTAAATACAGATAAAAGCCAAGCCATTTTCAAGCTCAAAATTGGTTTAGCTTTGTTTCTGTTCTAAATGGAACCTTCTCATGTCACTGTGGACTGGAGGTTCAAAATATGTACTTGAAAAGTGCCGATTTTACTACTACTGAGCACACAGAAGAGGGAGAGGAGAGAGGCATACAAGGTACATGCAGGAGCAAAGGGAGAAGCCAAGGTCTGAAAGCTTTTCATGCAGAAAAGGAACTCCGTCTCCTTTCATCCATTCTCTTGCCCACACAGGTGTAAGTCAGGTTACTGCTGCTGTTACACATGCTGTTACGCAGTTTGCAAAAGCGGAGCCCTGCTTTGAAGGGAATTGCAACCTGATGGAAGAGCGCTCTCCTCTGCAGCCCTCAGCCCCAGCCCAGCCTACATTTCTGGATGTAGTTTGTAACAGATGAAAGTTGTGTTTCATTGGAACCTACACCTGATACTGCATTCTCTGAACTGTTTGCACTCAAACCTTGTACCTTGAGGAGTTTTAGAAAGGCAGAGAATACTTCAGTAATTGTACAGCATTCTCTGCTGCTCTATTCTCATGGCCCTCCAAAATGGCTTACATCCCAAATCTATACCCAGTGCAATGCATCCTTTTAAAATTAGCAAATATATATATATAAATCAAAATTATAAACTGTGGTTTAATTTAAAAAAATATTTACAATATTTTACCTGCAAATAACTGGACTTGGCATATTACAAAAGACTATTAACATCTTCAAAGCAGTAACATTATATCCAAAATTAGCTTAAAATCTGCTGCCTTTTCCAACAGGATATATGTTACTCGAGATAATGAAATCTGGGCTTCTGCTCTTAACAAGTCTGTCCAAACTGCTCTACCCTCATCTGAGACAAGCGTTGAATTTCAACACCAACAGTCCTTTACTGCATGGAGTTAAGCTGTTTTAACTCCTGAAATCAGCTTGGCCTCCAACAGAGCTTACAAAATAAAGCAGTCTGAGCTTTGGAACTCTCTATTTGAATACGATAGCCTTTTTCAAAGCAGCTGTCCCCTTGCTTTTCCATCTTATTTTTATTCTGTTGTTTTTTGTTTTTTTTTTTTTTTCAGATAGAACACTTGACATTTCCTTACCTAAGGACTTGAAAACCTCTGGGCTAGCATACTTGCCATCAAAGTAGACTGTGTTGTTCTGGGAGTCAAAGGCACGGCACATTCTGATGAACACAACCTCTAAAGACCCTAAAACAGAAACAATGTATGTTTGACTGTTTAAGTAGAGACTTCAGTTGCAAAGAGCAAGTGAGGATTTAAACATGGCCTATGCTCTGCATTCAGTATCAATCAGGTAGGGCAGTAGGTTTCTGTGGTGTAACAGAGCATAGTTTGATTTGCTAGTAGAATTAAAAGAATTCCCATAAACCTCTTTAGAAGTTTTTGCTAAAGCAACTTGGTTAATGCTAATAAACTCTAATAATTTTTTATTAGAGTAATGAAGTCTCTGAAGCCAAAGCAGCTCATTCAGACTTATGTTCACAAAGCTTTGACAGCTTTGTCCAGTATTTGTAAACTGCATTACTTCTACAACATCTTGCATAGAACAATCTGGATTTTTGTCTTGACGTTATTCGCTATTAGTAAGCCAAAATAAAAAAAAATTTAATCCAACTTTTCCATCTTTACACGCTCATTGCTCCCTTTTTTCATAATGAAGATTTCATACGTAGACTTGAATATGTTTTATCCAGAGTAATTAAGAAGGTATAGTACTTCAAACAAAGACCATTTGTAAGGTTTCTCCCCTGAATTATTTTAAATTAGCATTGTACAACACATGTACACATGTGTATACAGGTAGCACCTTCCTCAGTCAAAACTAATAGAAGCAGACCTTAAAGCTGACCCACATACCTGCTTTTAAAAGCACAATTTGATCGTTTTGACACAGTTCCATAAAGCCATCAATGCGTTTGGCAAATTCCACTACATACTGTATAGCTTCTGTTATTTTGACTGCGCATAACTGCCACATTACCTCCCTTTGCTGTTTGAGAGAGAAGAAAAATAATTGAAAAATTACCAATCAAGGTTTGGAAAGCCCATTTTCATAAAGTAAAACTGAGTTGGGGGGAAAAAAAAAAAAAGCAGAGCGAATTATCTCCAGCACTCATGGCTACAGTCTGCTTATAAGAAAGGGGAATTAACCTCAAAGCCAAAGACCAGTGTGGATGAGTGACAATGCAAACAGGTGAGACTTCTTCAGTGATGTCAGAAGAGATCCAGGTTGGAGTGGTTTTATTGTGTAAGCCAAAAAGGTCAAAGTATAATGATTTCTGGTGATTGCAGTGGCAGTTTTATTCACGACATCAAAAGAAAATGCGAAGTTACACTAGCAGTGCATGATCACATTTCTTGTGTCATTTTCTGTATTTTGTGCTGAATGTAAATGATCTAACTAGCTTCTCTTCATAAGGATACATATGAAGATATACAGATATGGGGATTATCTTGTTAACCACATTAAAAAAGGCATGCAAGTAGTGATTTTCTCAGATGTTGATAACAATTTGGAATTAAATTACCTAAACAGTGGTAAAAAATATATTCTTAAAGGTTGGTTTTTTTTTTTGGTGGAAATTAAAAATATCTTCAAAGAACAGTGTGCTTTAAATAGTGCTCCCCAAGACAATTTTCCAAAAATAGCCATTTGGTAGTAGTTTGTGGATGGAAGGCATACTGGAAATAGAAGCACTGATTAAATTTTACAACACCGCCTGGTGTCAGGGCAGCACTGTGCTGCTATTCTATTGGTAAAACTGAAACGCCGAGTGACAACTGTAGAATGAATCAGGATTACAACCAGGCACTGAAGGCTGGAAATCTGAAAAGACTTCTGTGTTTATAAACTCAAAACAAAACACACCATGTAAAATTACAAAACTTGGTGGCTTCAGCTTTTTTTTTTGTTGTTGCACTTGATCTGGAAGATTACAAATTAAGAAATTATAATAACATGCCATTTAGGATTGAAAAAATTTCTCTAGTTTCTTATCCTTGTTTATCAATCACCAACAGATAAGATTTTAGGAGTATGGCTTTGCCTTTTCCTGTACCCATAAAAATCACAAATGCAAAGGATATCCTAACCATCTTGCTGCTTTTGATTCTAGCGTATTATTTTTTTGAAAACACACAAAAGTACACATTCCTGATAGTAAACAGAAAGCGGTGAAAAAGTGAATTTTGCAGTGTGTTATGGAAATACCATGCTTTAAAAAGAAGCATGCCACAGCTCGGCATGCTTTTAATACCTTGTTCTGATAGTTCTCAATCTCTTCCTGCAGGAAAGTCTGCCATGTTATCTGCTGTAGCTCCTCTCTCAAGTACTGGCAAGTTTCCATGTGTGACTTGGAAATATTCTGTGCAAGATGTTCTAAAAGAGAGACCAGAAAGTGGCACATGTTAGAAGCACAAAGCTGTACCTTCAGAGGTGAGAGAGCTAACATATTCCAGTTGCAACAGAGGGGCGGGGACTGGGTTAGCTGTTAGGAAAAAAATCCTCTCATTTCAGATCTTCTTCAATTTTGCTTCATGAAAATAAACGCATGTAATGCAAACCGCTAACGGGCTCGAGGAAAACAAAGCAGAAACCCGGTTTTTAACTCAGCTGGCCGGGCCCCGGCGCACCCGTTAGAGGGCACCCTGTGCACACGCACGCACCCCGCTCGCAGAGCGGGGCTGGGATTTTCATACAGGAACACCAAACAGGCCGTAAGATGCTTAAGTGAGCTCGAGTTTATTTTTTAATAAATAAACTTCTACTGGGGACAGACTTCTTTCTCACACAGCAGTGGGTGCAAAACAAAGCTTGTATGATCAAAAAGCTTGCAAAATAAAGGCAAAGTTGGTGAAACCTGGGAGCATTCAAACCACTGCAAATTCAGTAAGTGGCCTTGCAGCCTTCAGCAAGATACAGTCAGCCTGGAAACCTGGGCTGAGAATTACACTCTTAAGTAGAGCCATAGAAAAAAATCTGCACAAGTGAGGTGATGCTTCTCGAGGCAGGGTATGAGAATCTCTGTGGGGACTGCCTTGCTGAATACAAGTCCCTCTGCATCACGCGTAGGGAATGTAAGAACACTGCCAGCCAGGCAGCACATCTTCAAAAGCCAAATTCATTTGTGTTTTATACAACAGCAGCTTTCTAATAAAGAAATAACAGCTAGTTACCACCTGTCGAGTGTGCTGTCAAGCAGGACGCTATCACATGAGGCTGCCTGTGAGGGAAAAGTTTATTTTCTACTCTCATATCATTAAAAATATTAGGAAAATGCCCTTATTAGAGAATCCAAGTAACTAATGTAACACACTAAAGACTCAAGGCTTTTTTCCTCAGCTTTAGAGTACTCGCTTAGTTAACTGCACATGATTTAAAATTTCCATACAACATTTTAATTCTAAATAAACTATTTTTTTACTGCTACACTTGGTTAAAAGACCCAGAAGGCAGATTTATATTTATTAATAAAACTTGATTCCATAAACCTTTAGGAACACCTTCAAAAGCATGAATAGCATTTACACATCTGAGTTCCACTTCTACTATCTTTTCTACCCTGACTCTTCACGTGTGTCTCTTCTCCTATTTTAGCCCGTGACAAGTAGAGGCCCGGTGACCTGTCTCATGCAATTGTGCAGCTGGTGCTTTTGCAGGTTAGGCCACCGAAAAGGAAGGCTTAAAATGAACAGGAACAGTGGTTGTTAACGACATGGGGATATTCTGAGGGACTCGAGCGTTAGGTCTTCTGTGAAACTTTACTTAACAACGACCAAACCCAGCTCTTTAGAAACGGAACTGTTAGACCAGTCAGTCTGTTCAGTATCTTACTGCATTAATAGTTTGATGCAGGATACTACCTGAAAAGTCTTTAGTGTACAGCTGAGGTAAAATCAGATTATTTGTGCTACCATACAATCAATTATGTAGAATATAAGATAGTTTATACTTTGGTTGTCATCATAGCTTTTATGTACTTCAGAGTAATTTATTTTTTTTTCTTTCACGAGTGTGTACTTAAGACATTTGCTCTGGCTAGCAGCAACCCACAGCATTGTACCTGCGCCCTTGCAGGATACAGGAGGTGAAATATTACTATGTTATTCACACCCTCGGCCTCAGTTCTGGACTGTATTTCAGCACACACCTAAATACTTTCAATGAACAGCCACACCCTTCTCAATTGAAACCTTAGTCTGGAAGACAAACATTCTTCAAACACTGGCACTGTCAATGCTGGGCACCCAAATAGTGCTCTGTGGGGTTTAAATGCAAGCACTATGTAATGTAAATACAGCTAAGCAGCATGACAAATTTATTTTAGGCCAGTGTTCCAAACTCAACACCTGGCATAGGAAGGAAAAGCCCTTTCTTTTTTTCTGTGGGTTTAATGTAGATCGTCTAGTAACTCCTGTGAGAACATTAACAACCATTTGATTGAGACAAAGCTGGTAGCATACCCTTTATCCTATTTTTTTTTCTTCTAATTTTTACTAATCTGCAACTGAAGTTATTTGAACTCAAGCCAGGCACAATATTTTGGCTGTCACAACAAATTATTTTGCAGAGAACTGCATTCTGCAACATAAGGACATTAAAAAGTAAGCCTTCTTGTCCCTTCCTCTGCAAAATTTCTCAAAACAACATAAACTAAAATAAAAACAAGCAAAATTTTGTATCATGTACTTGCCTCTAATTTTAAAAAGTTAGCAAAAAGAGAAAAAATTAACTTGGAATACCTGATTTTTCAAACAATTTTTAGGTTTTTGTAATGGAATAATTAGCAAAAATGTTGCTTAGGCAAGCAAAATAACTTTTTAAACGCCTCAGTGTTTATATAATTCAGAGAATCTTAAAGCCACTTCTGCAGCATCCTATTCCAGTTTGCTTATAACCAGTCCACACAGCACGCTCTAACTCCAGTCTCATTTGTTGATAAGTCATAGCTGTGGAATTCAGCCCTAGTGTAATCATTCAGGGAAGAGTTTAAAGTAAAACGTGCTCATTACTGTGCTCATTGTAAGGCTCTTAGGGAAATTATCAAAACTTGCTACATTCAAAAATTTTCTGAAGTATTTGGAGCCAGATTGTCTTCAACCAGCAGAAGAAAATGGGCCTCATCACTTTTTGTTAGAAAATAAAGAGTACTGAGGTAATGAAAACAAAGATAAAACGTTCAAAAATAATCTGCAAATAAAGAAACACTCTGCCTGTTTGCTCAGCACTAGAAATTAGCTTGTTAATCAGTATTCAAAGGGTTTATTGCAAGGACTGAAAACAAAAGCAACTCTCCTAGAGCTGATCAACCACGAGCTCCTGGGATGTTCAGTCCAGTTCCGTAAGGTGTTCACCACGTTCCCCGACTGGGGCATTGTGCAGTTCACAGAACGCCCACACATGCTTACAGCCGTACTGAAGCAGCATTCTCGCTATCACCTGGCTACACGTGCCACTTTAATCCACAGGGTACTGTAAAGACAATTACAACGGAAGCTTTTCTCTCTCATTACCTAATTCTGCCATGGACACAGTTGGAGAGGTCTCCCCATTTGTAAAAGAACAATAAGGGAAGAAGCCCGATGCTGGTGTGTAGTCACATATTGGTTCTGGTTTGATTCCATTAATATCAAGACCCGACTGATCTGGAGAAGGCTGTATGTCTAAGTAGAAGCTGCTAACTGCAGAGTCTGCTTTGCTACCTTCAGGGGTATGCCCATCAATGTAATTACTGAGGTCGTCATGTAGCTCTGTTAACCCATTGGTGGTGATATTGTATGTTGGTGTGAGTGGTTCTGCCTCTCCTGGTTGCTGCTGATGATCTCGCTGCTGCTGCTGCATTCGATGTTTCTGCACCTCCGCGTACAGGCTGTCCCTCTGCTTTTTTGACATTCGACCAAACTTTACAGCTGAAATACAGACAGAGAATACATTACATTTGTACAAATCCGCTACTGCGCTTTAATTGTCTTGGGTCTGTAAGCACTGTACGGAAGGACACAGTATGAAAGGCAAATCAGCAGGACGGGCAGACCCCAGAATCACTTCTCTCAGTTACAGGTAGTGTAGCTGCAGCATCTGCTCTTCAAAAGACAGATTTGAACATGCTACCGAAACGGACCATCAGAAGTCACTGTTTTAGCTTAATTCATTAACTTTCCACTTCTATATTGAAAAGACTGTCTCTTTTATTTCCACCACAGTTGACAGATGCATCTCTTCAGCATTCAAATCCTACCTGGAAAAGTGGAAGCTAAACCGGAATATGCTGGCCTGAGATAAACCAGTTCCTACTAGCTGTGTATTCCTGCTACGGAGTGAACCTCGAGTTAGGTATATGTGTCTAGGGTCTATCTCAGAGAGTATCAAAGCAAGCTTTATTGATATGAGGACTGAAGCGCATGGGAAGCACCCACAGAACCTGCTTTCAGTGCAGCTTACTGTGACAAGCAAAGGTGTTGACCCCGTGAATCGTGTTAATAAAATATATAGGTGGGCATGTGCGTACACGCACACATGTGTATGTACACGTGTATGTATCTCTCCATGAAATTATTAATACTTTGAGAAGTATTACTTTAAGCATAAACCAGAGGCAACTGGTTTGGCACATCCAGGGAATTCCTAAGAACATGGTATGTGATTCCTGGGACCTGTATCAGCTGTAAAAGCCTCATCATTTAGGAAGATGACTCCCACCTTGTACTTTTCTACAGAAAAGCAAACATGTTGGAGGCCCTAGCCCATTACCAGCCATTTCAGGTTTTTAGTTTCATGCCCAATAAAAAAATTAAGACATTGTAATTCAAGAAGTAAATGTACTTTGAAAACTATCTCCTTAATCAGGCCTCATGTACACAGACTAATGCATATGTATTTGCAGAACACGTAGTGCTGCTGTCACTGTTGCAGAAGAGACTGAGTCAGATCTCCAGACTGGGGAAGCGATGGCAGCTTCGTTACATCTCCGGGGGAGGTGTGCAAATATCAGCTGCAAATCCAGTTCTAATTGAGTTACATAAAGCTCCCATTTTACAGAGGTGGGTTTTTGTCCTTGCACTAGGTGTAACTTTGAGCTTAATATCAGCAGCCCTGGAACACGTTTTCCTCAGAATTCTATCTTTGAAGACACACCACTATTTTCTCTTTGCATTTGTTCCATTACTCATTATGCACACACAAACTTCTCTATACGTTGTGAAACAGTTCTGATCTGTACCAATATGGCAATCAGAGCGTTACTGGCAACTACAGCACGTCACTTCAATTGGAATGAACACGTAGAGAAAATATTCACATTAGACTAAAAACTGCATCTTCAAGAAGTGACCAGAGATGAAGCTCTTACCTGGGAACTACAACAGATGAATAGAAAAAAAATAAATCCAAGAACTTCACACATGCCCTGATTTATAGATATTTATGTGAATATATAGCAACATATAAAACCACGGGATCTCAACTATCAGCCCGATGCGCAATTAACTTTTAACTCCTGTGTTGTTTCAGTTGAACACACAGGATACGAAACATCACTTTACTTTTTGCAGCAAAGCTATGCGCTAGCAGAGCTTACCATCTCGAGACATCCCCACAGCAAGGCATTTCTGTAACCGACAGTGTTGGCAGCGGTTTCTACTGGTTCGGTCAATCAAACAGTTCTTCTGACGAGGACAGGAGTACGTGGCATTGCTCTGCTGACTCCTCCTGAAAAAGCCCTGCAATAGAATCGCAAAGTACGAGTCAAGAAGCTGTTAACTGGCGGAGCAGATAAAGACTCTGAAAGGCAGCATACCTAATGGAACATGAAGTTCAAGTGCACTATAGTCAACTAAAGGAAGTTAAGGGGTTGTGTTTGTTTTTCTTTCCTAGAAATAAACAAAAAACAGTAACTGGCAGGAAACAGTTCATAACAAAGTATTATGACACATAAAGGAATTACACATTTTTGCACTGATTTTACAGGTCCTGCATTACACCGATTATTTCCAAATGAGATAAAACTAATTACAGACCTAGATTTCCTGTCTTTCCTGGGTCAGCACAGATCTCCAAACCAGGGAGGATTCAAGAGCGAGTGAATTCAACAGCTGCTACCCTGGAGCTGCTACTCTGGAGATGACAATAGCAGGCTCGATGTTCAGCCTTACCAAGGTATGTATGCATTTAAAAGTACAGAGCATGATGCTGAGCAGCTCCTTCTACAAAGAACAATTAAAAAAAAATGTTTTCCTTAATTAGCTTGATGCTGACCAATGAGGATTTGTTCAACTCTGCACAGGATTTAGATTTTAAGGACGGGGGAAGCTGAAATGGATTGGATGTGTTATCTCTTTCCTGAGCCAGCTGCAGTGGGTAGGCCCATCTCCAAAGGAAGCAAGTGCGGGAAGGTTATGCAGTAGTTACACCTTAGTCCTCTCCATCAGAATGGTGCATGTTAACCACTACGCCAGGTGTTTGCTTTGAACTTCATTTCATCTTTCTGCCGCACACTGTCCAAACATAAGCCAGTGCGTGTGCAATACCTACTTCACAAGGATTCTGCCAAGATGCAGTCACTCTAAAGAGGCATTCTGGATCAGCAAGCACAGTGTTTTTGTTTTATGTGGCCACACAATGGATTAATTAGCAGCGCTGCAAAGAAAACACTTCCTCAGAAAGGCTGGGCACCCTTTAATTAAAGTTGGACTTTTACCAATTTTTTATTTATTTGAAGGCCACATTTTGGAGTCCCTTGGCACATGTACACTCTGTCCAGACGCTTGGTGGAATAAACAACAGGAAGGCCTTCTGCACGACAAGTAAGAGACTTCCCAGCAAACTTCTAGCAGACATAAACATGACAGAACCCTGGGATAAAGCACCCCACTCCATCTTACGAGGAGGGCACCAATCTTCATCCATTGTGCCCCTTTTTATTAAAGCTTTAATGGGGAAACATGGAGTATAAAAATTGAGGAAACTGAAGATGCCTGTCTTTAATCCTGTCTTCCTGTGCATTGTTTCTCACCCATTTATTCTGGTCTTTGTTTCTGTATGATTGAACTTTCAACTTTTTTAACATCTGTCAATAGCAAATGGTTGTCACCGAGACAGAAAGTATTGCACATAATTGAGCTCTGATTGAGCGCATTTCACCCTAAAGAAAACCTGTAATACCATGGAAATTTCTGCCATTCCCACGTCATGACCAATCCCTCTGGAGGAACCAACTCTTAGGTAAGTAGATCGCTTAATTCCCAGCTCTGACACCCTCCCTCAGTGGAGCCTGTCACCACGCAAGTGCAGTGCGACTCACTGGAAAAACAGGAGCAGGTATCGGCCTGACCCGTGACTTCCTCATCAAGGTTCTGCATCTCTGCATTATCAATCCCTTAGAATTTCAGTTCTCCAAACACTTGTAGCAGTTGCACGGGATGACATGTGAACACATATGAACTGTATGAGATCTTCTGCAGCCACCGAGACCCTGAGAGTCAGCTTAATATGTGAAATGGCCCTGGCCCAATAACCTCAAAGATCCATAGGTTTTCCGTTAGCTGGGGCGTATACCGAGTCTGTGCTGCCAGTCTGGCATACTTCTCTTCATTAACAATATTCTTGTCACGCTGAGGATTATTTTTAGTATTCTAATGGAGGAAAGACTGGGCTGTTTGCTGTTCCAGATTTTCCCTAGAGACAGGGCTGCTCGATACATTTTAGTGTGCAATGTATCAGCTAAGTTACAGCTCGAAGCTAAATTTTCAACAGAGCAGAACTGCCTGAAACGGGGGCCTTTAAAAGCACTTGCACTTTACAAACCAGAGATGTAGTAGAGTGCTTTTAAAAACAAACCCTACAGCGTTACGTGGGCATGCTGAAAACATCAGCAGTAGCTACAGCAAAAAAAAAACCCCTTCCCTCAAACTTCAGAAATGAATCGAAACTTGTCCAGAGCTCAGACACAGACATGTCTGAGAGCTGGGAACCAACTGGCAGTGAAGGTAAACTGAGGGCTTTTTACTCTCCAAGTTCCTCTGTATTGTTTTCCTGTATTTGTGAGTTTTCTAACCTTTTGGTGGTCCCTGGGCTCTCAGACCATTACAGGACGTGGGGAAGCCCCTATTTCAGGAGCCTCTGTAAGTAAATACATTTTCTTCCCAGGTTGGGTTTCCCCCGCTTTCATTAGGGGAAGAGGAGGAGAGATGCTATATTCTGTTGTTCTATTTCCTCCCTTTCGCCAGAGGCAGAGAGCTGGCTGTAATTTTTCCACCAGGAAGGAGGAGGCGGATGCGTGCACGGTACACGTGTATACATCCAAACCTTATGCAAACCAGCCCAGGCCACACGCTCCTAATTGCACCCACGTTCCCAACCATTATTTTGCATTCCGACAGTTGCCCAGTGGGGCGCAGGCAGAGCGGCCCCCTCCGATCAAACACACGAACCAAACTACTGCCGCGCTAAAAAACGTCGCCGTGTCGCACCGCCCTGACCGATGGCAGAGAGCGCTCCTGGGGCCCTGCCTCCTCCTCACTCAGTACAGAGATCCAGCTGATTGGAGGTGTCGTTGAGCTCTGCGTGTCTCCCTCTTTATGTGGATGTATTAACACACTGCCAACAGAGGAGCGGAGCAGATTACAAGCCGCAGCTCCATCTCTGCATTTCACACTCCTATTTATACACAACACAATATACGGTTTTTCATACGCTGCCAAGAAATCAAGTTTGGGAAAAAAGGGCGCAAGGACTTTTCATCTGCAAGTCAGCTTGAATAACAACTTGTTAAAAAAGAACTTTGAAATGTAAATAGCAGTTTTCGCAAAGTCTATTAATAGTTTCAGTAACTTCACTGCGCAGCGGCTCCGTATCGCAGACGTTTGCTCCTCAGCAGGGGAAAAGCCGGTCGCGCTCCCTGACGTCCCGGACAGCACAGCACAGGCTTCCTCTCACCGCGGCACAGGCTGAAACGCTGAGCTCATGTTTGGGCTTTTGACAAATTTTCATTAATGAATTGATTCCTACAGTTCATTAACATACCCACTTCCACTTCTGTATACACATATGTCTTAATTAGCTGCTCATTGGCTGTTTAATTACAAGAAAACAGCTGACAGCTGCCTTGCTGCATCCTAATGGCAGACGTTTTGGAATGACTGTATGCAAGCCTGTGACAACAAAGGCTTATTCATAATCCCGTGATTTATGGCTGATACTTAAACACTTCCACATATCATTAAGTTTTGCAATATTCTGAGCAATTAACAATTAGTTGGGGGGGGGTTTCATTTTTTACTGTTTTCTAAAGCAAACCATCACAAATTTTCTTCAAAGAAACCTCAGGAAAATACATTGTCATATGAATGACAGGTGAACATTCAAACTGGATTTTTAACCCTTCTATGCCAACGAGCACGTATTTTAGTTGTGAAGGGAGGAGAGTGCTGCGACAACAGTGTTTAATAAACTTAGTTACTAAAGTACTTGATAACAAAGTTACGGTGCTGCTGAAAACAGAGACAAAATGCTCAGTTTTCCATACGTAATAAAGACAGGAGCGAGATGGTGCTTATCCGGTTAGACAAAGCCCTTTCTGTAACGTGGCTCATCTCTTTTCTAACATGTTTTGCTTGAAATTGGCTAGGCAAACATTAAAAAAGGAAAAACTTCAAAAGCAGGAATGTGAAGTAAATGTTTACAATGCCAATCTGACACTCCATGTTCAACAGTAATGAAAACCTGGCTGGTAAAGAAACGAATGAACAAAAGTCATGGAAGATGGGCAGTGACGATACATGAGGTGCTGTAACAAACGCAGACCTTCCTTGTAGTTACAATGAACACGTCCATCCTAGGTCTTAATTATGTCATCAAAAGGCGACCACTGGTCCAATATTTACCCTCACCTCAGCCCAGCTCCGAAATGGAAATGTGTATACACTGTACAGCCATATAGTATAGCCAGTACCCATAAACCTTTGAAAAGATGAGAAATGCCCAGAAATGTCCTGCACGGACGGTTTTACGAGACCAACTGCGTACAGTCAGGTAACGGCAGGGAGCACACTAATGCATCTGTGGGTCACCTGGGAAAGACCTGACACTACTGACAGCAAAAGCAAGTAACGCATCTAAATTAAAATCATAGTTCATTAACAGGAACTTCATTTCAAACTAAATGTTTGAAATTATCTAAATGTTGTGTACGTCCTTTTGAAACATGCAGGTATGTTCTGACAGTGCTGAACTGGATTCAGCTTTCAGCTATGAGAAAAGAATATGGCTGTGTACAAACCAGTCTCCTTTCTCAGCACGGCCCCTCATAGAGAGCAAGAGGTTGTTAACGGGTTCCCACAACTGAGGGCTGAGGAAATGCTCCATACAGGTATTGATTTTTTTCAGCAGTGCTACCACAGTAGTAGTATTTCCAATCTTACACAAGAGAATAAACTTTGTTTTCTAAGTCATGGTACAGTGGTATGTCTTTGTGTCATTCTTCATCCATGCTTCTGAGTAAAAGTCCTGTACGATTAATCTCATCTTCCCTTTTCCCCCATTATATGTTGTATACTGGGTGCCAGCAGTGGTCAGATGGAAAAACCCCTCTCTTTTAAAATTTATTCATAATTAGCCAGAGGAGCCCTCCTAGGTAAGTATAAAAAAGAGCCTGGCTAAAAATTTAATTTTTAAAGTTTTTAGCTTAAAAAGCTAAAGCTTCAAAAAAGAGGAGAGGGTGTTAAATTTTATTTTTAAAGGCAGATTCAAATTCAGCTAAGTAGGTTGATGGGTTGTGAGTACTCAATGGTGTTTGTACAAAGCACAGCCACGAACTTCATAAAACCCGCCAGTAACATCACAGCAAGGTAGGAAACGAAAACTTCTCAAGAAACACTAACTGGCTTCATTACAAATCTGCAACTCCAGTTATGTGACATGCAATCGAACAAAAAACCGTTCAGAAAACTGTCAATTACATGAAATGCAAGGGTCACAAACCTGTAGAAGAGCAACAGGATCAGCAGAAGTCAATCTGACAAGAGCTTGTCCGTCATTTCATACATGATACAGATTAGGATTGCAAAATAGTTTTGCCACTAAAACTTCACTTTAGTTTTTAAATAAATTATATTTCTGGTGGTTATTAGTATTTACACAGCAACACTTAAGTTAACATTACCACTAGGTAACATTAAAGGTTCACACTAAATTGAAAAAAAAAACCCAGTAAGAGCTGAAAACATCCCAGTTTGCTGCTGCTGCCGCCCGTAGATCATTCCTGGCAGGCCTGGCCTGAGAGGGCAGCAGCACATCTGTTCGCTCCTGCTGATGACGGCCCTGATCCCGCAATCTGATGCACACGGATGGGTCTGCAGCGCCCGTGCAGAACCGCACTGACTTCTCTGGGACCGTCTGTTGGTGCAGGACATCAGCTCCAGGGATCGGAGCGCAGGACTGCGAACTCGGTCTTCACAGCAAAGTACTTTTACAAAAGAAGGTTTAGCATAACACGGAGAGCAGTGTAAGCGTGCTCAAACCTGCAGAGATCACAGCCACAGAAAAGCTGGAGAAAAAACATACCAATACACACCTGGCTCCCCTGGCAGAAGCCAAGCTATGCCAACTTTCTTGCCAGCCAAAATAGTTCTGTTGGGTGAGACTTTGTTGACATTACTGTGGAAGAGCGTAGCACAAACAAAATCCATCTGCTACAGCAGGGCATTTTAAACGCTGTCTAGGCCACGACCATTTAAACTCTCCTGTGACTTGTGCCCAGTAGCCCTCCCCTCTCTGTCACTACTTGCAGGTCATGTGGGCTCCTGAAAGGGAAACAGCTTGGCTAACCTGAAACTGTATGGCTAGAAAACTTTAATTCTGCTACTCGCAGAGAAGGAGAAAATGCCTGACTTCACTCACTGGGCCGCTGTCTGTCTCATGCACGCACACTCTGCATTCAGGGTTCAAACGGGTTTCAGAGCGCTCAGCGTACTGGCCTGCTTTCCTTCCCTTCTGCTCTCTCCCATCAGCTGAGCGTTCTGGTGGGATTCTCGGAAGCAGACCAAGGATTGCACAGAGCTCCTGAGGAACTCAATTTACACAGATTTCAAAGGAAAACCATTTGTTCTAAAGCATAAGGAACCACACACGCGTTGCTATCAGGCTGGCATCTGTTGTTCTGACTGGTGGAGGTACACAAAGGACTTTTCTCCTAATAACTTGCGCTTGCATTTATTCCTGTGACAGCACCGTCGCTCTGACGGAGGAATTCTCAACGGATACGTCTGTCTGGTACCCCTGTGCTAAGTGCCCACCAGCTACGTACTACCTAACGTGACTGCCAGCACGGTGTGCTCTGCTGCTTCCTTCCGCACGCAGCCGTCCTGCTGCTCTGCGCGGCGGCTTTTCTCACATACAGGGTTCAGACAGGAGGCAAGGCCAAAGAGCTGCGTGAAGACGAAGCAAAAGACAATATGGCTGGCAACTCTCCTTTCCTTTGGCTGCCTGTTCCCGCTCCGCACCAAGCCCTGCTCAGAAAGGCCTGTTCTCCGTGTAGACGATCATTAGCACTACGCTAACCTGTCCGTTGATGAAGACCATGCTCCTCATGGATTTGAGGCAGTCTCTCAGCTATACTGGTCCCAGACCTCTCACGGATTAAAGAGGTCTCCAACCTTGAACGTTACCCGATACTCTTTCGTAAGACAGTTACACAGCAGAATTCTCACTGCAAATGTCTGCCAATTCACGCAGCTGACATTTGATAAACACTGCTCAACTACATGAAGCTGAAAAGAGTCACCACTTTATTATCAATGCATTTTTAGTGCCTTTCTTGCATTTTCCATAGCAACTGGAGCTACAAAGGGCAGAAGGTGCTGTCCTGTCTCATTCTAGCATTCTTTGGTACTTTTTTTCCTTCCTTCTTACCAATACTTCCATGAGACTGAGAGATTTAACGTTAATGGAAACACAAAAATCTTCCTTGGAAAAACACAAAGGGAATATCTATCATGTGAAGCAAGGAAGTTACTTTTTGAAGATAGGTGATAGTATCAAGCATATCAGGAGAGCTGACTAAAAGCTGTCATAAATATAAATTCTTCACACCGAAAGTGCAGATTAAGAGTGGAACACCTTTCAGCACGAGATTGCAACACGGACACACATGAAGAAAGCAACAAGCTAGAGCACAGCCGTGCACACCGCCTCATTCCCAAGCTAGCTAGCTGATCACTCCTTTTTGTACAAGTGACAAAAAGGAGTGATCAGCTTCACAGCGCTCTGGCCTCCTGTCAGCCCTGTCTGATTCAATTCTTGGTTGTGAGAAACAAACTAAACAAAATATAAATGCTTCTAGTGTCACCCTTGTTCACTAGAGTTACCAAAGGTACAAATCCAAAGCCTGAACCCTACACAGCAATGGTGGCACTGCGAGGAACAGGCACTGCTTCCAGAAGACCTAAGCGTGTTCAACACCAGCAGCATGTGCTATGTGTGCAACATCAGCTCCCATACCGAACAGAACAGATCTGTAACAGCAGTACATTACAAAAGAAAACCGAGAGCTCTCACGTACTTCAGCACAGCTTCTTAGCAATTTACAGAGCAAAAATGGAGAGGGAGATTCAAGAAAGCCACAAACTCCCTCTCAAGTGAATCCACAGAAGAGACTCTTTGTGGTATGCCAGAAGCGGATTATCTTTCTGCACCTCTTCTTACGTACAGTTTACAGCACACAGAGCACAACTGCACAATTTTCGAAACTTGTCCTGAAATCTGTGTGTGTGTGTCACAAAAATGCTCTATTTAAAACCCAAACACAACCAGTGCTTTAGAATCTCCAATCGATTTCATATTCTTTGAAATGGAATCCACCGTCCAACTCTGGTGCAACGCTTGCTCTTTAAGAAAGGAAGGGAAATAATCACTATCAAAAGGCTAAACGCTGTTTTAAGACTTAATATTTTAGAAGCTTACCTTGCAGCCTTCACATGTAATGACACCATAATGGATTCCTGATGATTTGTCTCCACAGATCTTGCATGGAATAATTTCAATTTGAGCTGCAACAGAAGCACGCAACCAGTTAATTACATTTTCTTTTAAACACCTTATAAAAGCATTCCCTGATCAGCATTTGTACAGTGAAAACTAATAACCTGCTAAACATTATACTGCATTAACTATTCATTGCTGAACTGCAAGGGTCCCCTAGAGCTTTGGACTAAATTATGGCTGCTCGTTATATAATAGCTTTTGGGTTATTAAAATGGGTCATTTGAGAAGGTGTTTAAGAGCCCACAAGAAGGCTGGAATCAGCATTTCGAAGCCAAAAAGAATAGCAGAGTTCACATTTTGGCCAGAGAGCCAAGACAACACTAGAAAGGTTTCTTCCAATCTCATTCCTCTGAGACTGTAAAAGGTAATTGTGACGCTTGCCCTGCCCGAAAACGGACGCAGCACCCGTACCAGGCGGGTCACCATCATGCCATCCAGTTCATGACTGGCCGCTC
Organism: Chlamydotis macqueenii; assembly: GCF_036417535.1. NCBI lineage: Eukaryota > Metazoa > Chordata > Aves > Otidiformes > Otididae > Chlamydotis > Chlamydotis macqueenii. The sequence goes on along the minus strand of NC_141567.1, from coordinate 19,791,922 downwards.
CGAAAGAGAAGCAAGAGGGTACAGAGCAACTGCATTTTACACAAGAAATGCAAAATTCACATATCTGAATCAAAAGTGAACTACCAGTACATCTTTGTGTATTAGCTACCACAGACCAAACGAGGGAGGAAAATAACAGCAGCATTCCAGTCAACTTACAAAAACCAAAGGATTCGGCACAGTCTGGAAAGTGCCACAGAAATACACGACATGAAAGCCCTCATTTTTTACACTGAACTTCACACACACAAAACATACCTACTGCATTCAGTTCAGTGTGTGCCAGACCTCTCCACGTGTCTCTAAACCACAGCAACCCCCTCAGAACACAGGGATTTAAGAAGGGACCCCCGCGTGCTCAGGTGCACCTCTTCAGCTGCTTTTGGAGTGCGTGGCTGCCGCCATTTTGCTAGCAGGCCGTTTCGGATAGGACCGTGCTGGGGCAGCGCTTTACAGTATCACAGACCAGCAACCCACATTTTACAGAGGCCTGCACGTGCTCACAGAAACACAGGCTGCACACATCAGGTAGATGACCAAAAAACCCCAAGAAAGCCCTTTCTCGGCCGCAGTGACGTTAGGATCCGGCTACGTTGCTCTTCCTGAACAGCACAGCCACAACTCTGGCTGAGTCTCTAACTGTGATACATCAACAGTCAGAAGTGCTGTTTTTCTCCTGTGAGCAACCCAAATCCATTCACAAGACGCCCGATTGTTCCAGAGAGTTTTTATTTCACCCAGTTTATGGCTACCCAGACTGTGACAACACATGAAACCACATCTAATACTGTCTTACAAAGGATTAACTTAACTTTAGCTATATGCTTAACATCGTTTTCAAAAAGTCATCTCTACCCTTAGAAACGCTGCACCTTGCATGCCATTACGTTCCTAACCCACTGCTTATTATTAAACAACAATCACCTTCCAGCACCACTCTGTGCTCCGTCACTGCAGCTCAGGATCAGGCCAAGACTGTCAGAGAACTAGAAATCGGAGCACCAGACGACTTTTAGTGCGGCACTGATGGTGCTAAAGGGTGGCACAGCCCCACTTCACATTAACACACTGAACAACGGACTGAAACGCACAGAAGCCCAGCATTTGTTTAACGTGCGGCTCAAATTCAGAGAGCAACCCTGCAGACAAATGCCGGAACAGATCTACCGATTCCCAGTCGGGCCGTTTCGATATACGATTATTCTTCTGCTCTGCTACAGTGAAGCAGCAGCCTTCTCCGACTCCTTCGACAGGGCAGCGACAGTGACTTACCTCAACAGCTACATGGCACTGTATTTTTTTACGTTTCACTTTTATATACGTAATTACTGCCTTATTTTGAACAGGTAGGGTATAATTCGATCTTGTTTATCTACAAGCTCTGGCACATCAGCTCAATCACCCATGAAGCCTGTCTATGCAACCCCCGTTTCTTAAGCACCAGGACACTTGCGGAGTGTTTCTGAAGGAATGCAACATGCCTTCAAAGCGATGGCCTGACGCCAGGTTACTAATAGTCTAAAGGTGCCATAATTAGGCCCAAATGCATTTGCCAGGGTGCTCTGCTGTTAGAAGAGAATCTCCACAGATGCACAGGCTCCAGCTCTGCCAGCATTTGCCGACCATCGCGTGTACGAGCAGCAGCACCAGATCAGGTATAATTCTAGACCTGCTGATTTCCTCAAATTTACTACATCTTCAAGGTACCCATTTTCAATTAAGCATGCAGCGTTTAAAACTTTAACTTATCGTTTCGCTCTGAGACACGGGACAGTGGGCTGAAACTCAGGAGCACCAATGGCCCGGGACCGCCACAGCCGCTTGCGTTACAGTGGATGCCCGGGAAGGCATCGCATCAACTACCGCTCCACGCGGCTGCCTCTGCAAATCAACCCATCGAGATGGAATCCCTGCCGCAAGTTCGTACGCTCTCCACACAGCATGAAAGGGCTTAGACACTTTAAACTGACTAAATGCAAATGGCCTGTGCCAAGATTATGCTTTTTTCTTATGAAGGTGAAAATATTTTCCTCACTTTTAACTTTGACATGCAAATATGTACTTGCTAAAACCTTGTTCTTATGCAAACAAGGCAGGTGGGAAATATTTTTACATGTCAGGAATACGTTCCGACTTGGTTTCTCGCATTCATGGAGTTACTTAAAGCTTCCTACTGTGCTCACGTTAATTGTACCTGTTCTGTGCTTACAGATATTTATACAGTATGTTTTCCAAGATTATATAAAATACTCTAATTCATGCTTTAGACTAGAATTAGCCTAAATTACAGTTTACAATTTCTGTCTCCTGGGGTGGTGCTCAGGCTGATTCTGGTTCATGCATGAGCAAATTATTTCTTAAATATGAATTGCAGGAAAAAAAAATAAACTCTTGTGGTTGCTTAGAAACCGCTACAGATACCCAGGTGACAGATGTAGTTTGTATTCCCAAATTAAAGGCCTAAGGATCTTTCACACCCTGAAATAACAGTGCTCCAGAACACTACCACGGGTGTCCTGTGCCAAAGGCAGCAATGAACAGGAGTAAAAGCCCCAACAAACCACCGAGAGCAACAAACCACAAGGACCCACTGCAAGCATCCAACAAGTTGCTACAGAAACGGCTCCTGGGAGAGGGACGTGACCATTAATGGTCAGAGGCAGCAATCGTTAGGAACTGATGTCAAACACAAGGCAAACTCGTCCCCATCCACTCAGATCATAGAATCACAGAACAGTTCGGGTTGGCAGGGACCTTCAAAGCCCACCCAGTCCAACCCCCCTGCCAGGAGCAGGGACATCTCCAACCAGATCAGGTTGCTCAGAGCCCTGTCCAGCCTGGCCTGGAACGTTTCCAGGGATGGGGCATCCACCACCTCTCCGGGCAACCTGGGCCAGTGTTCTACAACTCACATTGTAAAAAATTTCTTCCTAATATCCAATCTGAATCTACCTCCCTCTAGTTTAAAACCACTACCCCTCGTCCTATCACGACAGGCCCTCAGTGTGTGTGACTTTGATGCACAGCTGTCACTGGAATGGCTGGTAGTCCTTCTGCGGTAACGTCACACGATCTCCATTTTACAGCAGGAAAAGTGCGGGTAGACCAAGATTTGCTCAAAATCAGACAGAGCAGGAACTTGAGCCCACGTATGACAGCCTGTGTTTCCCCCCTGAGCCTTTCTTCTTCCTCCATCCACTGTGCCTTCACTTGGCAGTTGTGTGAGGTAGCTCTGGTATGCTTCAATTAGACCGTCTCCACCTAATGCCTGGTGAACACGCCTTCCAGACAGCCAGAGAGAGCACTAAACAACATCTTCTGCTGGCACCTGGAACGGAAGAATATGCCTTATTCCCTCCCACTCCAGGTTTCACCTCTTTCCCCAAATCTGGAACATTTCCACTGGGCTTGGCTGCCGTTTTCAGGCTCCCTTCCCTGACCAGCCCCTCTAGATAGCCTCTCCCCCTTTATTAATCCCCCCTCAAAAAATGCTGCCTTATTCCTTGTCTGCTTTGAGCAGTAGAGGAGGAAAGAAATCTAATTCTGTATTTGTAAGAAAATGCTCTGTACGAGCTCAGTGCGATCTCTAGTTTCTTCCTTTCTAACCCCTCGGGCAGACGCCGATGAGCATCTGAGCCCGTACAGCCAAGTAAAGCATGGGGCACGTTCCCCCCTGTTCTGCCATTTAAGTAGAAACACACTGAGCCTCAACACAGGACACTGCATTACCAGTCCATCCTGAAAAAAACATTTTTCAAAAGAGAAAATTGTTTTCCAAAGACAGAAGTTTTTTCCTCCCCATTAGCGTGTCTGAATGAAATGTTTGCTTCTAGTGAATTATTTGTCTTGGGATAGAAAAAGAATTTTGCCATTCCTCCTCCTGCTTTCACACTGTTCCACTCACAAAGATCACATTATTTTTTCCAGTTCGTAACAGATACGATTTGGTATCCTGGGAAGGGCTCTTCAGTGGAAGCAACAGTTGGTCCCCATTCCTGCCTTTCAGGCGAGGCTCACCTGGCTGACCTGAGCTATCTGGAAAGCTGGGTAACTGGCCAAAGTTAATTGTCTCGCCTGCTTCTCGAGTGACGAGGAAGGAAGAGGAAAGAGAGAGAAAAAGAAAGGGAGGGAGAAAGTGAGAGAGGAAAAAGGGAGAAGGGGCATGATTCATGTCATTCAAGATGAGCAAGATGAACCCCAGAGTGGAGATGCCTCCTCTCCACTCAGCAGAGAAGGAACTTAACAACAACTTAATCACAAGCCTAACGCTTAGAAGGTGAAAGTCAGGTGAATCCTACTGCCTCTTACTACTTCTGAATGTAAAAATCAGTGTTTTCTGGAAAGGAAAACCTGTGCAGGAAGTGCTCCCTTCCCCTCCCGTGGTACACAGGGTCCCAATCGCCTGCATACACTGAGATAAGAGCATTACTATGGAGCGCTCCATCACAGCTCCCGCCCTGCAGCTCTCAGGGCAGCAATATCAAGAAATTCCAGGCATACGCGTTCCTTTTTCAGTCAGCCTGCTAGACCAGGCTCTATTTCTTAAAACCACTATGGGCAATCGGCATCCTTCTCCGCTCCACTGGCCTTCTGGGGAAAGTGCCCTGATCAAAATCGCCAGCGGAACCAAGGACTTTCCTCGAAGCTAGATGTGGGGTACGCACTGCAGCCAGGACTGCCGCGGGATCTCCTGGCTCTCAGGGTGCTGTGTAAGAAGTTATCCCTTCTTTGACTGCAGGGAAGGATTAAATGCCTTTCCCTGAATGCAGCTGGCCTGGCCCAGCTTCACAGGGTATGTACAGTTTTGCAGCTCATTCAAGAAGGGCTTGGAAATAAATCTGCTGCATATACCAAGTGGGCTAACCTGCTTGTAAAGGGCGGCAGTGTGTGCCAGACACCCCTGCTAGTGCTGTTTGTAAGTATATTGACTAAATTAGGAGGCATACATATTCACTGACACACTCATACATATTCATTTACTCCAACAAGGGTACTGCATGTAACGCGGTAGTTAAAGCAACATAATATCTGATCACAAACTGAATTAACAAGGAATGATCTTACTATATAATATTCTAATCTTCCTGCATTTTCAGCTTCATTACCTAAATAATTTGCTCTGTCATATACCCTAAGTAATTTGAGCTGGCTGCAAATTGCTTGCCTCTGAACACCTGCAGCTTCCAAACGCTGTAATTCCACTGCACTGGAAGCCAGGGGCAGCCCAGCTCTGCCCACTCCATCAAAACACCCCGTTACGTGACCATTTGTCCACTCACAGGTATTAAAATACTGAAACCCCACGCTCTTCTAAGGGTGGCGGCTGGTCGGCAGATGTCTGAGGCGTTTTTAGAACACACAGTTCAGTCTTTTGATCAAGAGCTGACGGTATTTACTTGCCCGCTCCTACAGATCTGTGTCTCACAGTTGGGTTTTCTGGGCTCCAGTAAGGTCGAAATTCCAGCAGAAGCCTTCCCAGCACACGCGACACTCCTTGTGTCTTCCTCTCCTTTACACATTCTCCTGCCCATAGCTGGGCTCAGGCTGTGCACTCTCCCTCAGTGGAATACTAGCTGGGTATCTTTCTGGGTATGCTTTTCAATTTTCAGGAAACGGGTAGGAACACATCTTAGGGACTGCTGACGCTCTCGAGCTTGGCTGAAATGGTTTTGGAAATGAAGGAGGATTGGCGTGATGGGTAGAAAACCAGACAAACACAAACAACCTCTCCAGCCTTGTTTCCTTAGGAAATCACACCAGTAACAAAATAAAATAAATACTGAGGTTATGCTGGTATAAATCCTTTGAAGTCTGTGGGTGTGATGGGTGGAGTAGAAACGAACATGGCCACCAAGGTATTAATTAAAAGTAAAGTATGAGCAACACCTTAGACACACAAGGCAGAAATGCTGCAATGCCAAGGCGAGATCTTGGGCCTGACCACGGCTGGACCCCTCCTTGGCAGGTCACTTGATACCGCGCAGCAAGCACTCCACAATGCTAAAAACGCTCGGCTTCAAAGAGCATTAAAGGAGATCCACCATAAATAGCACAGAACAACCTGAGCACTTTTGGGGCTTGCAAGACTGACTTTCAGGAACAAATCTAAGTTCTTTCACCCTCTCTTACTGATTTGGACGTGTCAAAGGGAACAGTGCAGTCAGAGCTCATATTGTCACACCAGGATCACTGACATTCATGTTTATTGTTTTACTCCAATCCAAGAAATTTTACTTACACAAATATAATAATAATAGTAGCAGTAATAATAATAATAATAATTATTATTATTCTTCAAAGAACTAAAGCTTTACTATTACATGAAGCACTGGCTTCAATGAGGACACATGAACACCTAATGAAAGAAGGCCATAGGGAAAATAGTTTGGATTCTCTACACTGCAAATCTATTTCTGCGAAGTTGTTGTGGTGAGGTCTTTTTAATGTTATAGTCACATAAAAAATTGCTGAAAAACCTTAATAAACTCTCACAATATTCTTAATTCTTACGAAGGAAAATTAGAACTAAAAAAAACCTCAGCACAAACAATCTAGGACTTCTGAAAGCGTTTAGGAGCACAAACTAAAAACTGATTTACGGTTTTCAGAGGAACTCTGAAATGATGTTTGCTCCTTCCCAGCTGTGTGTGCAACACCAAGTGATTTTTACTTTCCTTCTGTATAACAGTCTTCTATCTCTCCACTATCTTGGCTTTATCCATCCAGAAATACTTTCATTCTTTTTTGTTCCAGCAATGCAACTTGGTATCTCAACATCCATACCACCAAGCAATGGAAGACATGCTTTTCCTTGTACTTTTGAGAAAAAAAAAACCCCACCAATCTAATTTGCAGCTGAGAACTAGATTATTTTATTTCCGTTGCTGAAGGAATGACAGGCAGAGACAACTCTAGCCTGGGACTCTGGTCACATTATGAAACCATACCTCAGACCAAACCATAATATCAAACCACAAGCCTAGGCTCAAAATAATCAGGACTGCCACATCCAGATGTGTCCAGTTGTCCAGGAGCACAGATAAGTTGTCCTTTGGAGAATCAATCTCTCGTTACTTCCTGGGGCATACAATTTACATCTTCCCAGTTTGTGAAGTCCAGTGAGTTCCGAAAGCTCCAGCCTTGTTACCAATTTCATGACCTTGAATCAAATACAACTCATGAAGATGGCTGAAACACTCACCAAGAAGAGCGGGAAGATACAGCACGATGACACTAACTCTTTTGAGGAGAAGACAAAACCAAGGAAAACCGAAGCACCAACGCAGACTACAAATTCTATCGTTTTGTAGTGGTGGAGAAGATTCACTCACCAGACACAACACACAGGCACAGTAAGAAGACATAGTCACTAAACTTAGTGGCAAACAACTAAAGCAGGGCAAGAATGAAGGGGAAAATGCTGCTCTGCAATGCCCTACGCATTTCAAACCCAAAGCATTTGAAGCCTGGCTTCATTATTTCAATACGGTCAGGAAAGACTTCCAAATTTCCTAAGCCACCAGCTTTGTCCCCTAGTATTTTGACTTCTCACGTTCTTTCTTGGTGGCTCAGGTGCTAACGAATAAACATTTCACTGTTTCATTCCCCTCTTCTTCTCCGGTTGAAAATCAACAGCAGTTATATCTGCTACGATGAACACGGTTTGGACTAGTATTAATTTGAAGACTAGGCTAAATGGAATTCTTGTTACATAAAGCAATTCAGAAAAACAGCTTTTCACAAGAAAAGAAAACACAGTGACATCACAATCACGTGACTCTAATGAAATATAATACAGGTTTAATCAGCGCCCTGAACTGCACGTCAAGAAATAGATACTGTAACCCTCATTCTAGTGCTGGTGTGCTGTGTGAATGGGGACGCTAATTGGTGTCTCATTTTCCCTATCTACGTAATCAGGATAATCGTTCTTTATCTCTCCCTCTACCTACAGCTATCTTGGGTGACTGGTACTTACTGCCAGGTCTTGGGTCCTGGTCTTATGACCAAAGAAACCAGTGAGCAGACCTCCAAACTCATCTCCAGTGTTTCGCACGGCTTAGATAAAAGCTGCCACTAAATGATAACACTACTACTAGGTCTCTGAATTCTGATAGTTTCCTTTTTCAACCTTTAAAAACAAAGCTTGCAGGTTTAATTACTCTGCTACAAAACATTGCTCTTGAGAAAACTGCACAAAACACAAGTTTTAGAAGCAATACAGGTGTGAGTTATTACCCCAGAAACTGCCAAGGCTGACTTTTCCACTCCGATTTGCTACCACGTTTATTCAGAAAGCAGCAAGCTCAATCCACGCTGTATGTCTGCACAAGATTCTAGAGTTCACTCGGGTTTTGACATCCCTAATTTCTTCCCACAGATAACCACTAACCGCAGGCATTTGTGAAGAGGAGCACTTGCAGCAGGGTGCAAGCACAGTTCTGCTACGGTACAATCTACACCATGCCGCTGTGCTGCCAGCACAAACCAGTGCATGTTGTCTGTCAAATTAAAAAAAAAAAATAAATAAATAAAACAAAAAAAAAAAAAAAAGGAAAAAAAAAGTGAACTGGTAGGCCAAGATGCAAAGTGCCTTGTACACTCAATCACACTGAGGTTTCTCGTAGTCTTCGCAACTTATTTTTCTGTACACTGGGAAAAGCAAATCTACATCAATTTCTCCTTCCTGGTGTCTGTATGCTGGTCTTTCATCTTGCAGTATTAACAGAGCAGAAAACAGAAAGTGAAATTTGCAGGAGAACATAATTCGTTTATTTTCCGGAGCCAACTGGGCAATGCTAAATGCATTCTCCCTCCTCCCTCCAAAAAGAAACCTGTACCAAAAAGCTTAAATGTGTTTGCACTTCTGCCCAACTTCCCAGTTCTCTGGAAGAAACTAATAAAAAGTTGATTTTAACAAAGACAGTTTTTTAATAATGTAGCATTTCAGAGTGAAAATCTGAATTACCGCTGACATTCGCTCCACAGATCAACGCACAGAGCCCCCATTTTCTATGAAATTTCCTCCTCTCAAGGGTTGGATCTGGCCATCTGAAGACTGCAATTTGTTACTCCAGCACTGCCCCCCCATCTTGTTTTTCCTAATTAAGTGTACTGGCTTAGGGGAACATCTCAGCATTCCTGTTCACTTGCTCGCAGTAGGAAAACAAAGATGAACATGCTCACAACTCATCAATTTTAAGCACCACTTCAGCACGCCAGCTAGAACTATCACAGCACAAGAAGCTTTACCTGAATTATTTTTACTAGGTTGCAAACGGTCTTAAGCGATCAGCACTCTGAAGGCAACCACTGCAGTCCCTATGACAGAGCACACAGCTACCGTACGCAGGACTACCAGAGCGACTCACCCGCTAGCTAGGTCACGCTCCTGTTTACTAAGGAAGGGTCTTTTACTCGCTTTTTAGAGCGGCGGTAAAAGGGTACCTAGCGATTCTGAGGCTTCCTTTTATACAACATGAAACCTCAGCCGCTCCATTTTGTTAGGAAGCTAGGTACATTTGTGCTATCCGTTTGCAAAACTACGTCTCAGTTCAACGGTCTCATTAGGCTGTCTGCTAGCACAAATCAAATGACACCTACAGCTACTAGATTTAAAAAAAAAAAATCACCTGGGAAAGCTAATCCCTTGCAATATAGTGTCAAAATTATCAACAATTTCAGCGAAATTCATTACCAAGGTGACAGGCCCCTGAGTCGTTAAAGGGACACCAGGTCAACGAGGGACGGCAGCAGCCAACTGCGGGTATCGCTGCAATTTCATTCCTCCTACTCGCGTGCATGCATCTTTCAGATCAAGCATTAGTAATTCCCGATACTACTACTAAAAAAGCTGTCTCCAATTAGAAACCCATCACCGCCACACGTTCTCTATCACCATGCAGACGCTTTCTTTCATACTTAATATCTGGCCAAGTGAAGTTGCGCTTCAATAGTTCCCGACAGACAGCACGGGTCAGTCTGGAAGGAGGAGCACGGAACGCACACCGAAGAGGCATCAAAGCCGGGGGAAACGCATAAGGGGAGTCTGCCTCTAACGTGTTTGCAATGATTCAGCTTTGTCCTGCCATTTTGCCAGGCTGCAGAAATGTTATTAAGGGTTTGGCCTCCACAGAAATGGCAGGATGTATCACTGCGTGTATTGAGAAATGAGACTTTGTACAGTTAAGTTAAAACCAGGCAAACGTGGCTGGGGCAGAAGCCACTTCCTTACAAGAGCGGCACTTTGATGAAAAACCACTCAAAACCTGAATTTACTTCTGGAAGAAAAAGTTGTAAGAAAAAAAGTGTTTCACCCAGACTAGAAACTCCATAATTCTGAAGTGACTACATCTGCATTTTTAAGATATTTTCTTTCTCTTTTTGGCTGTACATGAATTTGATGTCATTAAAAAGGCTTCCTTTGATGCTGTATGCCAAGGAGAATCATTAGTTTCTCACAAAGGTGCGCTCTAAATGTCTAGTTTAAATTTTCATTTTCAGATGATTCATCTGAGAGATGAACAATAAGAACCAAAACCAACTTCAGAACTCTAAATAGTAAAAAGCACTTCAGCCGCACTCACTCATTTATTAAGTCCCTCCAACATCTCCTTTCTGTATCCGCACGGCAGCCAACACCGAGCACGAATTCCGCACCTCCCTTTGCAGTACACAGCTACCAGAACCAAACCACAACCAGATTCCCTCAGACCTCACAAAAGAGGTTCTTCTGATGTCCGTACCCCGCATCCTTCTTGCTGCTGCAGGGTCACTTTTGTTACCCAAGGATGCTTTCCACTGCCACTGTTCGTAGCACGTGTGTTGTTTTGTCACAGCGGTCATCAGAGGATGAATGAAACCGAGGGGCACTCCAGAGGAAGCTGCATCCTCAGCCAAGGTCGCTTCAGCCACTCCCCTACGTTTTGAATGGGGTAGCGTAAAATAGATAACTTATACCTACATTTCCTCTATTTGAAAGAAAATGTCACTGGAGTCCAAACACAATCAGTGATTTCCAGCTGACAGATGTTTCCGATACATATTAAGACACTAGTAAGTACAGACATTATCAAGAGCTGATGGCCATTTTTGTGACGCAGGGTCAAACCTCTGCTGAACAAATAACCACGTTCTCCTCTCCAGGAAAGACGCTTCTTTCAGCCCGTCCCTTCTCAGAGGGAGCAGTATCAGGGTAGAAGTGGGATTTAGATGAAGGCCAGAAGACAGCTTGGACAGTGAAAAACCGCTGCAGAGGATAATTCTGCTGTCGGTCTTCTGTACAACTTCTCCGAACACCCAATCACACTGCTGTGAGGAGTCCTGCACGCTCCCCCCACACCGACCATTCGCTCAGGACAACCTGGAGAGGCTGCCTGCACACTCGCCAGCCCCTGCTACCACACAGGCCCACAGAAACTGACACCTACACAAGCTTCTTGCCAACGGCAATTTTTACCGACCCGCAGCTTTTGCAGCAGAGCCTCCCATCGCCTGGAACGGGCTCCACAAGGCCTGTACGTCAAACTTCAAACTGACACCCTGCCCCCTTCTCTCGACCAGACTGCATCACCCCGGTTTTGTGGCGACAGAGCTTTTTGCTTTGTAATCTTAGTGGTACTTTATTGACTTGCATGAAGTTACACGATGGTCCTTCCTCTGTGAAGCGGGCTGGGTTGCTCGGTTGGCCAGGCATCAGGGAATGGCCAGCTCTGCCTGTCTGCAGTCGGGCACACGTTTTTCTCCTCTCTCAGATGTTCTCTTGTAGAAGGGCACAGGAGAAAAATGCTATGAGCTGTCCCCAAAAACCGCACCAGGAGGGAGAACGTGCAGGATGGTACCAGAGGACATGGAAATACTGACCACCATCAGTCTATCAGACTCCTGCCAGAGAGAAAGTTGTTTTCCCCAACACGTTTTTCAAACCATGCATTACGGTGTTGTCCCCCACCAACCATGTCCCTGGACTCGGCTCTGTTTCTGTGCTTCCTTACATCCTCACGATGTCTGTATATACTACCCGCAGTGTTTGAAAGTCATCTTCATTTCGTTACAAGGATCATGAAAGAAAAAAAAAAAGCAGCTGCCCACAAAAATGTTTCAGAAAATTACAAGCCTGTGAAAAGAAAAGGTCTAGCAAAAGCTCCTCCTTTGCCACAATTAGATTAAGTGCTACGACCTTCATTAAAATGCTTTCTTTTGCCTACTCATTTCATAACATTTAATTTCCTACCTCCCAGTGATTAAAGCAACTGAAAGGGAGTAGATAAAGCAGGTTTGCTTGCTGTTTCAAACAGATATGTTAGTGCTTTACACGTCGAAAGCTTTCAAAGCATCTTCAGATGCTGATTAACAAACACTGCATGTAAAACCACGTCTGAGGTCAGACCGTGGCAGCAGATCTGTGACTGAACCTTACTGCAACAGCTCTACCGCAACGCTGTACGCGCAGCGTACCGCCACCGCATACGTTAAGGAAGCTTAAAGTTAAGCTTCACATATTTAAACACTAACAAAGTCTACTTAATGGCAGTCTACAAAATGACAGTGGCCTCCTAATCTGCTGGAGATAAAGAAGTGCCAAGATTAATGATTACATAAGTGCATGGCAGAGCGCAGAAACAATAATCAGCTCTGCTGTTGTTATTTGTGTATAAAGGCTATTAGAGTCATCTGACATTCCACAATCCAATTTAAAGTTGTTAAACCCCTTTCACGTACTTATTTGAGGTTGGAAAACCAAGAGGTTCGAAAAGGGAAAGGAGGGGTTTGATTTCCTAATTCTTTTCCCCTCCCTGATTTTGCTCTAAGCCAAATCTCTCTTTAAGAAATGCAAAAAAATAAGCTTTTAAACAACGCCTGGAGTAACCAATATCGCTGCTGAAGGAACAATACCAATAAAACCCTAACATGCTTAGATAGCAAATTTAAAAATAATGACTACAAGCAAACCAAGTAACTATTCCACAGGAAAAATCCCAGAGTTGAGGGTGTCACTGCCATCAGCTGCGCAGCTCTGACAGCAGTGTCCACCTTCAGCACATCAGCGGGGTGAGAAACCAGAGGTGCGCAGGCACCAGACTTCTCGGTCAGCGATGGACTGGGTGAGATTCACTCTCCAGATTCACACAGGCACAGCACTGTTTGCTAGAGACCAGACCGCTCTTTGCAAAATGAGGCAAATGGCAGGTCTGACTGCAGCCTCCCTAAATATCATCCAATCAATTATTTTTCACACAAAAAAAAAATCTTTAAAATTCAAAACAACTCTCTTTGTTTCTGACAGAAGACTGAAAAGCAAGTTTAGAAACAGAATGAACAAACTGGTCTTCTTCAAGTTCCTGCAGTGCTCCTCCATCTCCACAGATGACACAGAGAACGAACAGGAAAAAAGGTGGCTACGTCCCTGCCCTGTCCATCGGATCCGTGAGCCCTGCCTCTTCCCCCCCAGCCGACTGCACAGCCGGGACAGCAAGGCACTGGGAGCTTTGTCAGCAGCCATGTGTGCAGCGAGTAAACGGGCATGCTGCGCATCACACGTGCCTCTCAAGGGAGCTGTCAAACACAATCCCATTTGTAGCACAAATCACTGCAGCCCTGAATGTAGAATTCTTGGCTGGCTTCAAAATTCACAGAAAGGGCAGCTGAGCAGGGCCCAGCTTTCAGACAGGACAGACTGACCGACAGACGAACGGCTGCAGCATGACCTTACAGGTGGTGAGCTGGGCCTTGTGCTGAACCGGCAGTTACAGCAGCGGCGGCCCCTCTGGGGAAAGGACCGGCCTGGGGGGCAATCAGCCTCTGCAGACCACAGGCCCCGCTCCCTCAGCTTGGTGCTGACCTCCTCTCCTTGCATCAAGAGAGAGGCGAGGTGAAGCTGTGAGAATACCTGTAAAGGAAGGGCGAGATGCTGATTGTCAAAATCACGCTTGCGTAGCGGCAGATCTGAGGCAGGCTTTCTCCTTCCCCATTGTGAGATCGGCAGTAAAACAGCCTCAGTTTCTCGTGCAGCAGAACAGAACCACTACAGACTACGTGCAGTTCTTCCTTTACAGCTGTGAAGTGATTTGGTTGTGCTCCCCAAGGTAAAGTCAATTAAGTGATAACTGCATCTGTGCAGAGAGTATTCAAAATGCTAATACCCCCACCCAGATAAGTCTTCAACTTTGCCTGCTTATTTATCTCCAGCTCTTCGAAATTATTGCCATGAATGCTCCAGTGCCTTCACTCATTATCTTTGCGATCCTGCTTCTTCCTAACAAAAAGGCAAAAAGCACAAGGGATAAGAGCTGTACCACTCTGACCACGCTGGGGAGTAAAATGATACAGGCACAGAAGTACCAGCTGATCTACTGCAGCGTAGCTACTGGCATATTTTGCTGCTCTAAAAGTTCTTTCAGCTTTTCATCTAACCTATAGAGCTAAGAAAATCTGCTGTGCCATCACCGGCTCACATTCTCTAGAAATAACAGCAGTTTGCATCATGAATTATCTAACATGATTCCCCACTCCGGGAAAAGAAAATTATCATGTTTGGTGCTGTGCCATTTGGCCAACAGACTCTAAAATTTTAACATTTGTTACCTTTGCAATGGAGACAACACAATGCTATTTTCGGGCACCCAGCTCTAAGATGGCTTCCCTACCTCAACATGAACTAAAAGAGGGCAGACTCAGACTAGATATAAGAACATTTTTACAGTGAGCGTGGTAGAACGCTGTCCCAGGTTGCCCAGAGAGGTGGTGGATGCCCCATCCCTGGAAACGTTCCAGGCCAGGTTGGACGGGGCTCTGAGCAACCTGATCTGGTTGGAGATGTTGCAGGGGGGTTGTGCTGGATGGGCTTTGAAGGTCCCTTCCAACTCAAAACATTCTGTGATGCAACAGGATGACTCATGTTACCTAAGCCTCTAGCCACATGTGTTCAACGTGTCCTCATGTTTCTAAGTAAAAAAAAAACCACACGGAAGCTCAAAAACCCACTACTGAAAACAAAGGAACTTGATGATGGGCTGACTTACCATCAACATCTATATGAATGCCTTAATACTTTACTACTTCTGTTTACAAAAATCACTAAATTGCAAAATGGCTTACAAAAAATCCCAAACAGAAAATAGTGAAACCTTTTTCAAACAAGTCTGACAGCACAATAATGATAAGACAATCCTAAGTCCCACGGAACGGGGCAGAATACGCGCATTGGGTAGAATACGAATATGAACAGGACATTACAGAACAAAATAACTGAGTGACCTACTGCTAAATGCATTTGACAGATTAAAAGGAAAAACCCAGCTTGCTTCATGCGGTTAACACTAGGTCCTGAGGGCCAAATCACCCAAAATGGTAGAAGCTGGCAAGCAGTGAAGGTATTGGATTTGTGTTTCCTCAAATAAAGGAGGCTTCATAAAAGCTAGAACAATAGAAACAGCACCTGTATTATTGTGATTGTTTCACCCAAAGACAATCCAAACCACTTAATGAGCTAAGCCTCATTGCTTTGCCAGGACAAACCTTGTAGCCAGAGCTGAATGAAGCCACACAATATGTTACCGAGAATGACAAACAATCTCCCAATCTTTTCAAGACAGTCTTTACCCATCATTCCTGCTGATGTTTCTTTCCATGCTTGTGTTCTGCATGCATCAGGATTTCCTATTGAGACAAGAATGAACGGCAGACAACTCTAGATTTGTACAGTTTTAACACTGTATTATTTTAAAGGGCTCTCTCAGAGAGTCAGTTCCTATACTGTCCTTGATAAAGACCCAAAATGTTTCACCAGAACTCCCCCATTCCTGCTCTCAGAAGAATACTTGCAGCACAACTCTGATTATCCGAGGCTCCCAGGGGACAAATGGAAGTAAGTGGGGGAGCAGCCAGAGGTCTTTTGAGAATAATGGAAGTGAAAGGAGAGGAAAAAAAACTCCACACAGAAGAACTGTTGGCTGCGCTCAGCCCTGAAGTTTCCCTGGCCCTGAATGGAGTATTCATTAAGCAAAACAAGCCTCTCTAAGCAAGCATTCCAAAAGACTGTACAAACCATTTGACAAAGTGAAAAACTGTTGTTCGTTTTGGGACGTGACTCTCCAGAGAGGGACAACTGTTGTTCTTACTGTAGCAACGTATTAACCAGGGGTACGTCTCTAACAGCGCTCCTGGTAGCCTCTCAAGGGTTAACAAGCAGCCAGATTATCTCCAAATCTGTGTTTCCCAACTGAAATTGGGAAAATATTGCTAGAAAAAGCTCCAAACTAAATAAAAAATACAAACAGATACATCACAAACATTAAAAGGGCAGAACATCGAGGTGAAAGAAGTCTGGGGAGCTGTGGATGCTTTACACAGAAAGTACAAGTTTTTATTTACATTACTGCAGCACAAGTTAATGCCAATTAAGTAGGAGAGTCACTTTGGATTTAGCACACAACCTGGCCCAGGGCACTGGCACACAGAATAGAAATAAATACTAATCACGCTTGCTCACACTGAGAGGATTAGATAACTACAGACGTAGGAAATTAAAACCACAACAAGATGACCCCATGCTTACAATTTCCCTGTTGTAGCAGATCAGTCAATATGAATAATCGACAATGGAAATTGAAATCCTCAGATAAAAATAATGGTTTTACCGCTTTATTTCTCTTCACTCGCACAGAAATTGAGTTGACTATCTCTGACAAGGCCAGGGTTTAATATTCTAAACACGCTATCTGCTATAACAATGCCTGGAATAGAAACAAGCTGCTGAGCCAGATCTTCACGGGGTGAAAATCAACATTGCTACGCTGACTTCGGTGGGAGCACGCTGATCTCCACCAGCTCCAGCCCTGGGCCCTGGTGGGCCATTAGGGTTCTACTATACGCTAATTTAAATAATGTATCACACAACATTTGCTGTACAATAAAGCAAGTCTACATTCTTCTGTGGAGAAGGACAAGTATTTGCTGTGGCATGATGAGAGACACGGATCCTGGTTTCAAAGAGCAGGATGAAGTTTCGGTATAAACTACTCCTCCTAATAACATTTTTAAACCTGCAATTACTCATACTATACTACCTTAGGAAGCCTGTAATTATTTGTTAAGTTCTTACCAACGTCTAGTCTAGATCATAATTGTTAACACTGCCTCCTTCAAAAGAACCAGAGACTATGTTAAAATCTGGTTTTTGTTAGGTTCCTACTACACAAAGTGGCTGTGCTGTAACGCTACGATCTGTATTCAGCGGAGGAGGAAAACCAAACTGATTTACGTCCCAATCTTGGGCCTCTGAGCAAGGCTCAAACAAAAAACTGAATACAGCAATCCCACACACGTTTCTTTTGAGGCTTCCGAGACGGTCAGGTTGGAACAAAGACTGTGGCTGCAGCTCACTCAGGCCACAGATTTTTCACCACAGAGGTTTATGGCACTGAGGACCATCTGCAACACCCTCTCACTCTCCCAGTGAGGCATCACACTCCAGCCAGAAGATGAAAAAGCAGAAAAGTGGGGGGACAAGGTTTAGCCACAATGACAGCAAAAAAGATTTTCAGGGGGCCTGAGAGCAGTCCAGGTGAAAATACATCATCCCTGTGTAAAAATGTGAGAAAAACATTTTGTTCTCTTCTGTAGCAATTTCTTAAGTACGAGAACTCTTTCTTTCAGTCTCCTTTTAAACGCCATTGACATCCTTCTTCCTGCCTTAGTCATCAACAACCATGTTGTTACGATGCCAAGGTCCCTACTTAAAAGTCTTATGGACTTCTGATGTAGTCAGGACGAGGGCATGATTCCACACTTACAGGTTCTCCTGCGCTACAGTCCCTCAAGTGAAGCAGCAGGATCCAAGACATACTATTTTGAAAGCGGAAAGCACACCTTGGCACAGCGATTTGGGAGCTCTCCAAACAGCACTTTACAGAGAGGGGTCAGCAAAACTGGGGGTTCTCCCCACATGTATGACTCCCACGTGACAATCACAGCAGAATGCTCCTAGAGATAATACTAATACTCCAGCTGGAGTATTGCTGCAAGCAATTCCAGTTGGTCTTGTTTTCTATAGAACCACTGAAGGCAGAAAGGCAAAGCACTGTGGGCTCACATCAGTCAAAGTGGTGCAAGGTGTGATGTGGCATTAAGCTCCAACACTTACATTACGTGATTCTCTTTATCAAGGTACTTATCCTGGTAACAGTGCTATTCTCTCGCTGCACTCAGATATAGTTTAATTTCAAACAGAAAAAGCATATATAGAGTCAAGCATTTTGGAAGATAGCAGCCACACAAGAAAAACTTGCACAGAGGGAAGGTCTGAAATGTCACCAGAGAAAGAACTCATCCAAAACTTCCCTGTGCTCCAGAGCGTTCGGCTGTCCCTGTGCTGTGGGTGGGCTCAACAGACACGGGGACACTCAAAGCATGCCATCTGCACTCAAAAGAAAGAAGAAACCAGAACTGATTTTGGTCAAGGTTTTTATTTTCTTTATGTGTCCAACAGGGAAAGGAGGGTACAGAACACGACCCCACTAACTCCACAGGTGTTTCAGCCAGCACAGATCTCCAGTTAGTGAATGGAGCTGGCCTTCTCTCCCCCCTTCCCCCGGTACCTGTGCAGCTGCAGGGCGAGAGCCAAACGAGGGAACGACTCCGGCTGGAACTGTTTGTTGGGGATTAACTTTAACCTGATTCAGTTTCCTGATTTAATTCCCCACGTGACTGCGGAGATGCTGCTTGTGCTCGCACAAGGGAGGGGTGCATTTGTTTGGCAATGCCAGCTGATGGGAGGTTAAAATACTCACAAAACAAAACTGTAAGTCTGCTAAATTGCTAAGAGGAGATCTGAGGTAGCAGGCTGAAGGAAAAGGAACACACAGGGTTGGTTTTCCAAGAAACAAAATAGTCCATGGATAAGTCATTGGTTTCTATGTCCAGTATTGCTGTGAAACTTTAAGCAAGTCACTTATTTGATGCGTCAATTCTTGAGTCGTGAAACAAGGACAACACTTTCTTACATCACCGAAGTGTTGTAAGTTGAAAATTACTGACTGAGGTACTTGGACACTCTGGTGCTGAGGGCCAAGTCCGTACGTAGCTACAAGAGCAGAGTGATTAGTGACAGGGAGGGGCTAAGGAATCAACTTATTGTTTTTGGTGGACTATTTCCTTACAGGATAAATGAGAGTAACTGCTACTTACTTGATTGCAAGGAACTGAAAGAGCTCTCTGTAGCTCCCTCGTGGGTGGACATCTGAACAATTAAATAGCTATGACCCAATTTTAGTCAGAAACCTTATGTCACAAGGAATTTACAGGGAGGTGTCTTCTGTACGTGCAAAAATAATTGCACTGTGGAAGGATAGTTGACCAATGCGTTAATTTAGCTGTACAACATTTAGGGACAAGCTGTATCCCATTCTCCTTCCTCACATTCCCAATTCCATAATTTCTGACCATAACAGGTACAACTGCATGATACAAAATATCACAGGATCAGGACTGAAGAAATTATGTGAACACACTGCTTTCCAGCATCAGAATGATGGGGTCAGTTTAAGGAAAAGTTTACAGCAATAGAAACATAATCATGGCAGGTAACATTATAATCAAATCTCCTCTCCTGTGTGATCGAGACGATGGAATATCACCCAGTGGGTTTTGTAGGATGCTCATACACATCAGTGATACTAGAAGACAATTCTTTTAAAAGTACCATTACTATGCACATGGAGCCATCAAGACATAGAAAATGCTCCTCAGTTCTAAAAGAAGTTGTTCCAACTGCTTGTTGTCCTCACAGTTAAAATCATTCCTCTCCTTCTAGCCTGTATTTTCCTGCCTTCTTTCACAGGAATATGGGAAACATTTCTTCCTCTCAGGCCAGAACAGGATGGCTACTGCAGGACTGAGAAGATCTGACTTCAAGTCCCTGTGCTGTCACAAGGCTTACATGTGTGGGCCAGGGCAAGTCATGCAACCATCACAGAATTCTGCTGCATCTAACTTCTGTAAGATGCGTAGGTCTCACTGAAAACACCAGAGTTAAATGATTGAACAGCTTCACGGAGGTAGACATGTGCCTTTCTGTAATTCAGCTGATGCCTGTAGATCATTAGGACCATGAGGATCCAGTAAATACTGTGTTGTGCTTGGCTACATCAACAGGAGTAGAAGCCACGTAAATACTCAAATAAGTAAATACTGTTTCAAGTCTTATTGAGCTTATCATGTCTCAAGAGCTTATTATGTCCTTGCTAGATTAGAGAGTACATATTCGAAAAACAAACACAAACATATGGAAAATAAGAATCCGCCAAAGAAAGCTTTATGAAATACCAACCTCAGAATTTTAGCTCCTGCCTTATCATTTTGAGACATCGGGCTGGTGGTTCTAAAAATCCCTGCGGAGGGCTAACACTGAAACTCCCTTTCCTCGGTCCTCTGGGCCAGGGGATGAGCCCTAAATAACCATTATGACAAAGTTGTATCAGCAGGTTAAAAAAAGCATCATTAGAAAGTGAAAATACAGCACACTCTGGATTGGCACTGAAGACCACCGAAACAGAGGGCAGGCCGGAGTCTCTGCAGCCAGCCTGGCAGTTTGCGATTAAATGGCTAGGAACACGTAAGTGTTACTGGCCTTCCAAAGCAGATCCTTCCCGTTTTATGGGCAGAGAGTTAAGCACCCTGTAAATTGTACCCAAGACTCAAACCCTCAGCGTTGCATCTGCTATTGTTCAACTTTTTATTTTTTTGAAGTCTTGTGGTTAGGCAATGAAATGTGAATCTGTTGATTCCTGGCTATTACAGAGGCTTCTTGTGTGGCCCAAGCCAAGTCTCTTAAGCTGTACTTCAGTCCCCTCCTTGTAAAACAGGTAAAACACACCCCTCCATGATGTTTTATGCATAAATTAACTTGTGGAAGCCGGTTCTTCAAAGAGTTCACTAATTAACATTATAGACAACCCTATAGATAAAAGAGATTGTCAGAGGGCTCTGTCTGGCAGCCCTGGCCCAGGGAAAGAGCGCATTCCAGAAGCGATGACAGAATCTGCACACAGTTCCAGAAATCCAAGTTTACCGAATTCCACAAAGTTATTTTGGAGAATGTGTACTTCTTGATAATGTATCCTAAGGATTTCATACAGTGTAGGGGATCTCCTACACTTGGAATGAAATGCCACCATCAGTTTTCAGCACAATTCGCGTGTGGTACCTTGACAAAATTTTACTTGAGAAATTCTGAAACATTTAGTATGTTTGGAACAAAGAGTTTAATGTTGGACACCCTGTTTTCCATAAATATATATTTACGAGTTGCTAGAGAATGCAAAGACAGTTCTACAAAAGCCACACTGAATACTATGTATTTTCAGCTGTAAGCTCAATAGGGTAAATAATACATTTTTCCTGTATTCATACCATGCCTAGTATCTGGCTTTTGCTTATAACATAGAATAAAGTCCACAAATAACGTAATTTTCTTGTTTTCATACATAAATATAATATCTAAGCACAAAATTCAAGTACAAAACAAATTAAATAAAACAATTTTCATACTAGGATGACCAGAAATAGACTAGAAAGAGGACTGAACATTACTAATCCTTGTTCTGTCTACACTGGCAGAAGAGGCTAAAGCGAGAAGAGACTAAACCACGAACCTTAACTCCCCCCCTGCCCCCCGTCCGTTTTTAAATGGCGTAGGATCTAACCTGTGCGATGTATAGTCTTCACTATCACAACATTTACTTAAACTAAGAATATAAAATCTTTTAAGCTCAGCTCATTTTCAAACACACATCAATACAAATCGTCAATACTGAATGACACAAACAAGATAAAGTTTTCACTAAGTCTGCAACTACAGTTTTCAGGAGCCAGGGAAAAGCGACTGTACAAGCAGGAGCCGAAATGCGCTTTCAAACAAGGGCTCAACTTCCCTCATAAATCACTCCCTAGCCCACACACCAAATATTTCTACTTTTCTTTGAAACACAGCAGCTTACTGATTACAGGAACTAAATAACAATTTCTGCCTTTGATTTTAGACCATAATCCAGTACTGGAAAATGGATTTGTTACTGCTGCTGCACACCGGTGAACTCACTTCCTTCACGTCCACTGTAACGACATGACCGTCTCACTAGAAGGCAAATACCTGAGCAGCAGGAGCAGCTGATGACAATCCTCACAACACAGGTAACAAACTATAATTTCTGAGTTTCTCACTTAAAGCTCAGGTGAACTTCATCTTTGTTTGTCTTGTGTTTGCTCACAGGTGATGTAATTAATCCATGAAAAGCTCTGTTGCAACATTAATGACATTCAAAACCAGTGTGCACAAAAATTGTTATTAAGTTTATTTTAAAAAATTAATTGCCTATGATTTCATGACCAACTAATCAACACCATTACTCTTCTAAAACATATATTCAATGCCACGTTGTGCACATATGTGTTACATAAGGGAGGAGGGCCTGTCTGCTTCTCCGCATTTCTGTCCCAGGATAGGCAGCATGGAGCTCAAACGTGACCAGGGCTTCTTCCGTGCCTTCAGACAGCCCTACGGCTGGGACTTGGCCACCACCGCGCCTCAGTGGAGTCCCAGCCTGCACACATCTTAGTCCTATCTCGGGTAGTTTACCATCTTTACACAGAAAAGAACCTAAGTGGCTCCAGAGGAAATACAATACCCCAACTTCCCAGTATTTGGAATCACTTTTTTCACGTCGGGGTGGGGAGAAGTGCTGCTTGCCATAAGGAATCAGACACACCACTGCTACATTAGACTCTCCAGTTTTGGAATATGCACTACTAGGGCACTAACTTTGCTAGTGATGGTGTATTTTGCCAGTCATGGTGCAGCTCTGAATCCTCCCAGTAAGGCAACAATACCAACCTTTCAAATAATTTAGCTATTTCGCTATTTTGTCTCAGTGGGCTTAACGATGAGGAATTTTTGGACCAATACAGCTTTACACTGCAAGTGGAGGCAGCAGAAAACAGCCCAATACCTACTCCAGGCAGAAACCACAGTTGTAATCCAGGTCTCCTATGCGTGTGACTGCGCAAGCGAGACGAGTTGGAAAACAAGCATTACCAAACCGGGCTGCAATTTTCATCTTTGCCGTTAAAATGTAAAGTCTTCCCAAAACTGAAGAGAGCTGTTTAATGGAGTCTATGCAAACAAAAGATTACTGGCTCCTTATCTGATGTCAGCAATCCTCCCAAATTAGGTGTTACCTAGGAAGAGCAGTGGGAAGGTACAGGGCTTGCCGCTCCTAGGTGGTACCTGTCTTAAATACGTTCCCACGGTTTTTCAGATTGCCAGAGAGGAAAAGAACAAACCAGGCAAGGCCAGCGGTGGTTCTCTGAGAAAGCGGTGAAAAAGCAGTTGCGGCTCCTACCATCTGGGGTGACGGGGAAACTTCCCTCCCCTCTCACGCACCAGAAAGCTGTGGTGGCCCTGCAACAGGAGGGTGCCAAGCTGGAAGGGGGAAGGCTGGTGGCAGCTCTCCCAAAGAGGTAGGAACGATTAAGGAATAAGCGATGACTCACTTTGTATGATTTATTGCCGGGCACTGCTCCCAAATGTGTTAATAAAGTTGCAGCCAAACAAATACACGTCCCTTAGGTCTTGTCTTCATTCCAGCACGGCCAAGACAATCGAGTATTATTTTCAAGTAAAACAAGGATGAGATTCTAGACAATATTCCTACCATAATTAATACTTATGTTTCACCGTTCTACTTCACAGCATTGCCAACCCTCGAGAATTTAATAAAAAAAAGTACAGAGCAAGAAAGAAGCAAGCATACATATGGACACAGAAAGTCATAAGATTTTTAACAAATAAGCTTGAGTTGTTCCACTTGGTTTTTCATTTATGTTCAGTAACTTCAGGTGTAAAAGACAACAGAGAGAAGCACTCCATAACCACCGCATTCAACTGAAGCAAGACGCCAATACAAAACCAGTCAACTCCGTGTCAGGCAGCACATGGCTTCAACAGCTCACGACAAAGCTCTTGGAGGTCTGTTGGAAACTGTGAAATGGAGGGAACAGGAGGGAGGCCAAAGAATCATTTGAATTGGAACATTTACTCAATTAGCAGTGAAGCTCTGGGGAAGCAGTGATCAAGCATTAAAAAAAAGTCTGCTCAGGCTTCACATACCAGTTAGTGACAAAGAAACATATTTCCGTGTAGTGTGATGGCTGTGCGAGTAGAGGCTCCTTTAGAACAGGCAGTTCTGTGAGGGAGAGAAATGCTGAAGCCGTTAGAAGGGCAAGGAAGTACAAAGGAGTGCCACAGTCTGCAGGATACGCTTTCCCTGCTACTACCCGTAGGCAGTTTCTGAATCCGCTCTGGAGATTCCTTTGTTTCAGAAACCAGATAAGCTGCGGGTTAGATGCACAATCTATTTCCAAGCCGTACCCATGAGTAAAACCACCAGAGGTATTTCAAAGTGATAGCTGAAAGTCAGCTATATCCCTCTGTTTCCAAAAGCCAGAGCCGGGCAGTAGTACATGTAGGTAATTTATAAATAAATATACACACAAGGGGGGTATATGCTCAGATTTATCTGTTTTTTTAATGATAGGAGTGTGCAATCAGAAAAGTTTGGAGATCACTGTTCTAAGCAACCTGATAGGCAAGAAATAATTTCTACTGGCTACCTGTGTTAACAAACACAATAACATTAGGTTCTCCTCTTCAAGATAAAGGTAGCAGTCCTGAAAACCACTTCCATGAAAGGGAAGGATGGGTAGCTTGTTTGCCACTGTCACTAGAGTCTCTACCCTACTCTAGTGACTACTCTTCCTCTAGTTGAGGAACTGTCGTTTTGGATGAGGACCTCATGTATGATGCATACACCCAAAAACCAGTATGTATAAATGCAGACAAAAAGATGGTCCCTATTCCAAGGATCTGTGATGGAATGACAAAATTATATGTTCCTTTGCGTTCTCCCTGCTCCCTGCTATTTAGTTCCAAAACTTGTTGACAAGCTCACTTCACTGTAATTCGGTTTTGTATACCTCATATGTGATTTAGGTAACGACTGCTGTGCTTTGTAAAACAACTTGTTTAAGAGTAATTCCACACAGCTTTCTCGCTTCGTGCTAGTTCATTCTAATAAACTCAAATTTGTAGGCAACCTACAAGCAAGGCAGAGGTTTCATGGACACCTTCCTAAAATCTAGCCTATGGTTGATTTGTTATTCATCACATTGGCAAGTAGAACAGTTTGTGTATGTTTAGGGAGCTCACGATACAAAAAATAAAATGTTTTAGATATTGCAGCAGCTTGGCACGGTAATTCCACATCTCTTTCCTCCAACATTGCAAATCTGAGAGCAGCAATTTCTCTACAAGTAAAACAACAAGCAAGAACAATTTCAGTTTCCTGAGTGTGCCAATGAGCGTCCCCAGCACAGACTGCCAAAAGGTGGCAAGAAAATCAGAAATGTTTCAGCGGTGGAGGGTGGGGAGCATGGCTTTAGTAACGAGACGTCAATTTTGGTAGATGGAAAGACAATTACAGCCCATCTGGAGAGATGGTTTCTTCTGGTTGTCATAACCCTCTGGTATGCCTGGAACTATTCCAGAAGGCTACTAAAGGAACAAAGATCTCTTGAAGAACTGAGCATGTGGTGTTAGAAAGGTAAAGCACAGAGGTGTTCTAGAGGACTCTATCTTTCATGATGATCTGAAACAGCTGGCTATAAAGGGCCTGAAATGTATAGTTGTGTTGTTACCCCTCACTACACCGATAAAGAGATTAAATAAGGCACTGGCAGTTTGCTTTCAAAAGAGGGTGAAAGAAGAACACAAGAAAGTGAATTAGAGATGAAGAACGTTAAGATGAAGGAGGAGAAATGAAAGGAAAGAAATGAAAGAAATGAGAAACTAGACAGCAAAGGGAAGAGGATCAGGCAATTACACAGCACTTCAGCGAGATGACAGTTCTGTGTGCAGCCGATGGGGTCCCAGGGCAATGTGAATTCTAAGCAGGAAAATTCTTACATCCACCCAAATGGAATAGCCAAAAGGGAAAGATAAAGACAGAAATGGAAAAAGTACCATGCTCCAGTCTAAAAATATACCCGCTACTTATTTCCCAATCTGTCTCCGGGAAACTGCAACCAGCAATGTTTAGGTTTATTATTGTCTCTCTCAAACTCCTGAAAAGACAAAAAAGGAATCCTCTTAATAAAGTTTAATGAGTAGGCTCACAAAAATGGCATTAAAACCCACTGTCTTTCAACTGCACGTAGATTTTGGTTTTGATGATGGGTTAGTGCTTTATCGCAAGCTTTACACAAGTTATATAAGGAGTCGAAGCTGTAATATCCCTTTTTTACATTAAGTTGTTTGAATGTAGCAAACCAATTATTCAATTGAACATACATTATAAGAAATTCACCTCGAAAATTTACCAATCTGACAAGAGTTACTGGATTTACTATCAAAACACAAGGGTTTTTTTCCCCCTGCACAAACTAGTAGGCTCACTGCACAGACATCTTATTGCAAAGCCAAAGACCTTAACATGATAAAAGCAGAAAGCATTAAGTGCTTGTTCAAAATTAATTGTCTTTGCAGTATAGCAATGCATTATCTAGCTTCTGTTCACACTTTGATTAAAAAAAACAACCAACCCAACAAACCAGTCGCTCTTCATAGCTTAAGAGGCCCAAAAGCCTTTTCACAAAACAATTGTTGTCACTTTTATATAGGGTTAGCCGATGCCTTCCCCCCCTTTTTTTTCAATGAGCTAAACATAATTAATGACTTCAAAATGGAATTAGTTAAGCATTTATTTACATGAATCCGGTTACAAATCATAACTCAAAGGCATATTGTAAAGAAATTTACTTCACCAAAAATTCAAATAACAGCCTTCTATATAAAAGTGGTATTAAAGCTTAGACATTAGTACAGTCAACATGAATTCTGATTTTAACAGGCTTGGATAAACATACAAATTTTGGCTCAGCAAGCCTGCTTCGGCTGTCAATACTCTGAAACAGATACAAGCTTTAACAAACCTTTAATTCAAAAGCCCATTATTGTACCAACTGAAATAGAAAGACTCGGGTATCAAAGAGGAGTTCTTCCCCACTTTCATGGTATTACTTCTGTAAGACACCAATTGATCTACAGCCCTTGAAAGAAAACAACTCGCTTCCTTCTCCTGGATAAAAGTCAGTGCTGTTTTTTCATCCACCACAGCGTAACAGCATCAAAATACACCTTCTGCATCAACTTAAGACAAGGGAAAAAAAACCTGCAAACCACAAAGCCATTCCATGACATGTCAATTTACTTTGTCTGCCAGATTCACCACAGGAAAAAAAAAAAGTTTTCATTAAAAAAAAAAAATTAAGATCTGTTGGAAGTAGTCAGTAAGAAATGAGGAAAAGCAAGAGTGAGAATTTATACAGATTTACCTATCACTAATGTTATCCTGAGGTGCTCTTCAGCCTTGTACAGAAAGCAGGGAGAGCTTCCTGCGTCCAGTAAGCAAAACATCGCCTCTATCTAAACACCCACGTGCAACCCCCCTTTTCCCAGCAAAGAGCAGAGCTCTGCAATCAGCACAGTGGCCAGGGGCTGCTCCACCAGCTTAACATCAGATCATTTGGTAAGGACAGGAAAGACACAACTGTGGCCGTTACAGGCTGCTCAGGAGCCTGAAGAGCACTCGGTGATCTGTCCCGTGCCCACGGCTTTGGGGTGGGCTCCAGCCTGGTCTGCTCCTTTTAACTCCCACCACAAAGCCAGTCTCCACCGGCTTTTAGAGCGGGCAGGGCAAAGCATCCCCACTCCAGCCACAGTGCAGGGCTGCCGGGCACAGCCCATTTCAGATGGCAGCAGGACGGCTGTCCAGAGCACCGCACTGGATACTTACCTTCTGACCTGGAGATTATTCTTCTCATCTAGGACTAGTTATGCAATGTTCTGAGATTTAATAAATTGTCAGACTAACTGTTGGTTATTTAATAACTAACATCCACAACATTTAGTAATGTCCGATAAATTGTGTAACCAATTTCATTTACCCCCTCTGACATTAAAACCAGTTATTGTTCACAAACAATGCTTTACAATATTTAGGTGGGTTCTTTAATTCAACCGAACAATGTACTGGAACTACTGTGACAAAATTAACAGACGAGTAAACAAATCCAGGCTTGTTTTCATTCCTTCAGTGCTACGGGTATTTTCTCTTTAAGAATACAGTCCTTTGGTTTCTTCTTGTGTTTTACCACTATACACTATTTTCCCTGAAAAACACCACTGTGTTTACACTCAACTTTTTTTTTTGGGGTGGGAATGCTTTCTATTCTTCCAGGCCATGCTAAATCCTCTTGGATGAGGTTGTTCAAATACCTGATCTCATCGTGAAAAGAATATCATTTTAAGTAGGAGGAATAAGCACAGCTTCACTGACAGACCTGATTTCCTTCCTGGCCCATATTAAAAGTGGGAAGAGTTCTTCCACAACGTTATCACAAAGGTGCTGTGCAGCAGCAGCTCAGCCTGCCCGCATTCGGCGACACGAACCACTTGCACATTTGATGCACACGAGCAACTCCGCTAATGTGCAGATAAAGGGAAACAGGAGCTGCTACACCAGCCTCACAGCAACTTGCTATGAATCAGGCTAAAGGACGACTCTTCCTTTACTCAGACTTCGGGACGACAAAGTTTTGAGAAGAAATGTAAACGCCTAACAGTGAGTAGGTTTGGAATAATTTCTCCATTCTACTAAGACGATTTATGAGCATTGAGGCTGCTTAGGACATGATATTGTCTTCAAAAAGGAAAAAATGAGTAGGTACTTAAAACTAAATGAATCTCCAAACTACTTTCTACTGACATTGTTTGCAATGGCTTAATTATTTATGAGAAGAAACCATCCCATTGTATATCTGCCTGAATTTTTGAAAAACAAGTGAAGGGAATAAAAATTGAAATCTTGTTCGTAAAGCACTGGATTAGCAGCAAGCAATCTGGGTTTTGTCTCCTTGGATAAATCTCTTAGATAACTGGATCAAAGTAGTCTTTTGTGAAACAGACACTTTATGGAGATGTTTGGAGACTTGGAACATTTTCCAAAGTGATAACAATTTTGGTATCCAGCTTAATACAACTTTGAAAGCATTTTCTGAGTAGTGGAATTAATCATAATTAAATTTCATTCTTCTCCCACATTATATTTGGTGATTACATTGGAAGTCATGCTATGTAATCTCAATTATTAAGGTACTTTTACACCAGAAGTAGATAAGAGTCCTCCAAAACTGTAAAACTTCCACCACTGAAAATATGCTTGGCTAACAAAAACTTACTCAAACGTAGAAATAATTCCTCAGCCAGCGCACAGCAGTGCTTCTGATGTGAGATACATAGCTTTATGGCAGCTTTGGATACGCTCCTAGAACTTTAACTTAAGGCTCCCATGAGACAAGCTGGACATCTGTGCACGTTGCCCATTCAGAATATCCATCCACACGTAAAGAGATCCCACCCACTCCTAATAGAAAATTTCAACTTAGCTTTGTTACCAAATCGCTAATAACGTGGCAACAATCCAAGAGGAGAAGTTAAGCTACACAGCCGCGCATTCTTTTTCGCTGGCACCTCCCTAAGAAATTTCTCAATTGAATTCACTGAGGGGAAAAAAGAAGTACTGAAGGATTTAATCTTGGGATTGTGATTTTATGAGTTGCTTGCAACTCTTCCTGTGCACATGCGTGCACATACAAACTCTGAACTAACAAGCTATTAACTTGACAGTTCAGATATTCTAAAGGTGGAAAAAACACTCTCTAAAGAGTTAGGGTTTGGGTTTTTTAAATTCAAAAGTGAACTCTTGCAAAAGTTCCTTCAGTTTAGCATCTAAAATGAATTCATTTGATCAGCCTTTCTGAAATGTAAAGCTCTTCTCTCTTCAAAACACACTCTGCGCCAGCTAGCAGGCCAGGACTTGACATAATGGAGTGAAGAAATCTCCACCTTCTTGTAACAGCCCAACACAAACACGGCTGCTGTTAATTCCTCACAGCAAGGTACACACACGGCCATCATATTTACTTGAGAGCAATGGTCACTATTTACAACCAATTATTATAATTTCTTGAACAAGGGCTTGGTTTCAGCGTGTTGAGCATCTTCAACTCTTCGAAATGCCCCTGTGTGCAGAAGTGAGCAGTGCTGTTGGAAGGACTCAAGCACGTCACAAGATCGAGGTAAAGCCACTTCGTCCGTAAAGCTCGTCAAGTACAGCCCATGTTCCCCCATCAACAGGGCGAGGCAACAGATACTGAAACAGGCCTCCTTAAAACTAGCTACGATATATGTTTCTCTAAACAGAAAAATATATTTTCCCTGTAACGTCTTCCTCAAGTCGCCAAGGATTAACACTTCTGAAACACTCCCTCCTCCTTGGCCACAGGGACTTGTCGCGGTACACACTGTCCCAGGATGGAATTCATTCTCCAAGCGACGCAGCAGCAGCAAAGAATTTGATGCAAGTTTTACCTCTATTTCCAGAAGAATAATTCATTCATGTATCATCACATCCCCCCCGATCTGTACGGACACAGCTACTGCATCTCTTTACAGTAACGTTATAGAAGACCCTGACTTTTCCAAAGAGAGAACTGAAGACTACTTGCTGACAATTATTGCTAGCACTCAAAGCAAACAAGACAAACAACGGCACAGACCAGTGACCCATTTCATATCTCAAGTAACAATTTAATTATTAGAAAGAATGTATTTAAAGCACAGCTTTAACAAAAGGAACATTTTAACAACACTTAACCTGACACTGTTTTAAAAACATAAGAATGCAGTCTAGGGAGCTATCAGAACATCAACCTGAAGGACAGGACCTGAAGGTAAGGACACCAAAGGTGTTTACAGCTGCTTCACTGGCAGAAGTGTGTGCCTGAGCCTTCAGTTCCCCCATCCTGGTCTTCTCAAGAGCCTTCTGTCCCTCCACCCAGTGCAAATACTGGTCTCTCCCGAGGTGCCCAAATTGTTACTTTCAAGCCTCGATGTCTTTACACTATTCCCAGCTGTTCTTCTTAGCCTCTTACGTTCTGACTTCTGTTTACTGATGCACCACTACTCTAAGTGTAGTAGCACATCAATTAATTATACAGCAGTATGTCTAATCAGGCTTCCCTAGGGTTTTCAACAGAAACCCTTTGTATTTCTTAATGATTCCATGAGATTGTAACTATTCTTCTGCAATAAAAGAAACAAGACTCTGCTGACAATACTATTGCCACAGAAGGTGAAACTGGTATTAAAACCCTCCATCCAAGCACACTTCAATTTTGGAGAATTCAGATTGAGTTTGGATTTTGTGATTAACATTTTTATGTACCGCATTAGTGGTCAGCACTTATAGACAAGAAATACAAATGAAGAAGGAAGACTGGAACTGAAGAATTCATGCAACCTACTTCACATTTTAATATGAAAACAGACACATTCAAATTAATAGCAAAGTCTCCACTGCCTTCAACACACCAACTGGCTACCACCAATCGGTCAAGAGCAGTCCAACACTTTTCTGTGATCGATTTCTCATGTCCTGCCTTGTTCTGAAAG
The DNA here is from genome assembly GCF_036417535.1 of Chlamydotis macqueenii. Lineage (NCBI taxonomy): Eukaryota > Metazoa > Chordata > Aves > Otidiformes > Otididae > Chlamydotis > Chlamydotis macqueenii. The sequence goes on along the minus strand of NC_141567.1, from coordinate 19,760,298 downwards.
AGGACATGCTGCACGTACCCAAGATTACTTTTCTTTAGTTCTAAGACAGTCATCCACAAACTTTCTCCTTAATTTATGGGAGAACTCAGAATGAAAAAAAATAAACCCAAAACAACCCCGACGAACTACTAAAAGCCCAAATCAGCAAAAATACATCCAGCTTCCACACAACAGAAGCTCAGAAAAAGCAGTTAAAACAAAAACAACCAGAAAAAAAAAATCTGTTTGGGGGACATAACTAAAAATAGAAGTGGACAGCTGTCTTGCTGTAAAAGCGCTATTCTCATGGAATCACGGAAGAGTTGATGTTGGAACGCACCTCTGGAGATTGCTTGGTACAGCCCCTACTCAAAACAGGGTCAGCTACAGCTCAAGGTTGTGTCCAGTTGCAGTTTGAATAGCTCCAAGAATGGAGACTCCACAACCTCTTTGGGCAACATGATACAGTATTTCACCACAGGCATAATAATACATACAAAAATTAATCCCAAAGTAGACATTTAGCTTTCATTTATGCATTTTATGCACCTTTTGCCCATCCTCCTCCATCCAGTGAAGTGGCATTGTTGCACATACACTTCTCTCTGTCACCCGTGTTTACAGGCTTGAGTCACAGCGCACGCAGAACAGCACTGCTGACGCCATGTAAGCTCAGACGCTCTTACCCAGGGTATTGGCAAGATGGGATTCTGAGACGTTGCTTTTAATTCTTAATCCTACCTATTCCCCAAATCAGAAATGAAGATGTGCCAGAGATAATTTCCGCATTATGAAAGCGGCTCGCTCCAGCATTCCACGGGGACCTGTCTGCAAGGCTGAACTGTATCTCTGTACAGTTCCTTTTGTCCTTTATTTGTTCTTTGATGTACAAATATGCCACAGACTAAGCGGTGATCTCTTTGATGTTGAACTTTCATACTTTATTGCAACTAGCGTGCTTACAAGAGGAGCTGCCAGTCATTTTCTTTTCTAAACATTCAAATTTCATGAGGCACTTGCTTTGTGAGTCAGATTTCTTCGTAACTTGTTTTCAGAATTTCCACAAGAACTGTGCCACTCTTCTGGAATGATAACTTGATTAAAAACCAAGATCCGATCAGGTTTTTCAAGTATCACAAAGTAATACGAGCATTAGCTAATAAATCTGAATGTATTCAATACAAAGTACAACCACCTAGTCAAATATGCATTTCCTCAGTTTCTTTCAGATAATTCGGGCCGGTGCCTGGGCTCCAGCAGTGGCCAGGAGCAGCTGCACTGGGAATAGTGTAAAGCCAAGGCAAGCAAGTCGTGGTACTTCGCTGGCTCCTCTGCCAGCCTCCAGCAGCTCACAGGCCAGGGACGCCCAGAGCCAGAGGCAGCCTCTGCAGGACAGTTTTTTTGTATGGCAGAGTGTATACAAAAAATTTTAGACTGACAATACCAAGGCAGATTAAATTACAGTTAGTTAGGTCTGTGACAAAACACTAATCAACATTGGCAGGAATGACATGTTATAAAGTGCAAATTTACTACCAGTACATGCTAGAGCTGCCAGTGCGAGATTACAAAAGAGGAGCCATTCTGAAGCACTTCTAAGAGGGCTTTCAAATCAGTCCTAAGAGCAGGAATGCTTCAGAGTGAGATTTTGCCATTGGAAAGGTCTCTGCTTTACACTGACCTTTATGTTGGGCTATTTTTCCCTTCTGCAAGCAGAAACACTATGGTTGAGAAGGAAAACATCAGAAGAAAATTAGAATATTCTGGAACAGTGACAGCAAGGAGGGAACGTTTCCCCATACTAAGCTCTAGGTTTCCACAACAAAATCAGTCCTGCTGCTGATGCCCCTCTCCAAGCCAGGCAGTTTAAAGACACATTGTCAGCATCGTGGCTGCAGAAATGCACTACTTTGACCATTTTAATTTCAAGTTAAAATTTTAAAGTGAGGAAACCATATTATAGCTTACTCATTTTTAGTAAGAGAGGAAAAAAAAGAATCTCAAATGAAACAAATTTGTTAGAGATACTGATTCCTCTTTTTCAAAAATAGCAGCTCAGTAACGAAAAGCAGGCGCTAAGGGCATGATGCCTTAAAAGTGGGAGCACTCCAGTGCCAGGCAGCCAGGTGCTGCACCCCACCTCTCTGGCTGGGAACTGCCAAGTCATCCCCAGAGATACCAGTGGGTTTTTAAGAAATCTGGGTAAATAGAGCCAGCCGTAGCAATACTGGAAACACTACATTTTCAGGGTCTTTTCAGGTCCAGGCAAAAGTTGTTTCCCAGTGCTCACCCAGATTCTATCATGTGCAATAAAATAACCTACCAAGAAAAACGCATACTGCTCATGTTACTGAAAGGTTTCACACAGAGCTTCCACTGAAGCATGCCATGCAGGAGCCAGGAGAGAGAATTTTGATCCTTCTTGAAGGGAACAATAGGAAAATCAGTTTCTTTCCCCAGCTCCCTGGGCTGGCCCCGCTCCAGCCCCTACGCCCAAGCCCCAGCCCAGCGCTCTTCCACACTGCCGGCTGCCGCCAGTGCCGCTGCTGTTCCTGCTATCGCTGGGGAGCATCTGCGGAAGGAGGAATGCTCTGGGCCAGTTTTCCTCAGCCATTTAGAAGGCGCCTATGCATATGAGGCTTCTCAAATGAAACATCTCTGGCTCTTTAATTAACCCGTCTGGTTGTTTTTATTATCTGTTGATACAAGAACCTATCCAGCAGTTACAAACATCTTTATGTATTCATATATTAAGCAAATACTTCTTTTAATTCAATAAGGCACCCACCGTACAAGAAAAAACTCTACCCAAAGCCTAACACAACACATCTCTGTCAATCTAACAATTGCAGGGAGTGTCCCTTTGAAGGAAAACAACGCTGAGCGTAAGCTCAGCCACTCCAGACCGTCCCTAGCAATCCGCCCCTCTCTGCGTGGTAGAGCGTCACCCTGCAGCAACAGCTGGAAACGCACCTCCAAAAGCCCAGAGTGCTCCAGAAGTCCAACGTATGAGGCGTAGGACCAAACGTTGGTTTCACTTACATTTATATTCTCCAAAACTGGTCAGTAATGTAACACCCAGCATGCAAACGTTTCTACAGCAAACTAGGAGCTAGTCCAAGGAGGGGAAAACCAGTGGCAATCGACAACAAGCCCTTTTCTCTGGTGCAGGAGACGGGTTTATTAATTCCCAACTTGAGCTTCAAGCAATCACTACAAATTTACTAGAAAATGTGTGTTTTCCCACAATAACTACTCTGCCAAACCAAACACAAATATGAACTAATTAATTTAGCCGAATGGAAAAGCGCACCTATTATGAGTAACATTACAGCTGATAGAGGAAGACAGTAGCTACTGCAGCGCCTGTCAACCAGCCGAGCAATTTACACCACTCAGATGTAAGCCAGAACTAAAGCACGCACACGCCTATGTACAGAAAGGAACTCCAAATGTTCCGATGACCAGGGATCACTTTTTACTGGCTTTCCACACTCTACCTAGACCAAGGACTTCAGGCAAAGAGCACCTGGGGCTTAGAGAGAATTTAACCTCCTTTTGGGGCGGGAAGACCATAAATTGACTCTTTTAATCATGTCCCATTAGGCACAGGGCTGAGTAGAGGAGGCTGGACAAGAGAGTGCTGCTCTCCTCAGAATTAAGATTCAGCTGAACGCCAGCCTATGAAAGTTCTAGCACACTTAACCCACAGCACGGTGTCAGCTCCTACGACCCCTGGCAGTCTCACAAGAGGTGTGAATTAAGTGCCACATACAATGAGAACTTGGATTTCTAATTGGATTGTGTAAATTGTACAAGGTCTTAAACAGCAAATAACACTTGGATGAAGGGAGAAAACGGCTGAGTCAATCCCGACTTCCCCGGTGTTTTGGAGAAAGAAGCAGAAATTCGGTACCACAGACCCATGCCTGAGCACAGCCTTGCCCCCTTTCAAACCGCGGTGGAGACCGAAAATCTGAGGCCTTGCAAAAAATCCTATTCCTACTGTTCTGATTAATCTATTCCGAAATTATTATTTAAAACTAAGACAATTCCATCCAAAATAAAAGTCAGCAGAAACAAACACGACTTTCATCTGTGTTTCGCATGCACGCTACCTAGTCTTTTAAAAGTATTTAACTAAAGCAGTTCAAAATACCACCCTGCCTCACTTGTGTACCTCTGCACCGGCAGAACCAGGCACATCAGTTCTCAGTGTCTGCAAGAGCTGGAAGCAGAAGCCATGGCCATCCTGCATCCTTCCCCAGGCTTCCGTTTCGTGCAGTTAACAAAACAACAGCAAGAATAACAAAGTCTTTAGGACTTTGAGAACGCTAAACAGACAGCACTCTGCAGAACACAGCGTGTGTAAATAGTGACAGGACTTTCTCCTTATTTTCAGTTGACAGCGCAGAAACTCTCAATGTACCAGATGTGAGCAAAGGTGGCAGGAGCCCCAAGCGCACCCACCATGCCCGCCTCTGACGGGCACCACCTAGAGCCAGCTAAGAGCAATCCTGGCGCCCAGGAACGCGGCCCGTGGTACTCTGTCAACCAGACACAACCCCAGTTTGTGGTCACTTCAGTTTGAACAAACACTCTGACAAACCCTTTGTCACAGCGCATCTGCCTGTGTAAAGATTTAATGTCACTTTTCCGCCCCCTCGCTTGAGAATGATCAACTTCTTCCAGAGCGCATAAAGAGTCATGCAGTTGGTTTTATGAAGCACCTTGTCCCAGAATTCAATGGCAATAAATAGCACAGTATTTCAAAGAACACAAACATTACACAATAATTACACGGCTGATACCCTATAAGTATGCTGACTATTCTATTTGCATTGTTCAGATGTGAAGAGGTTACACTTATTTACATCCAAGTAGCTTTAATTAAGCTTTGAGATAGATGCTCTTAAAATGAAAGCCAGAATGATTATACCTCTCTCGACACTGATTTTAGCCTCGATGGCTACACATGTAGCATGACAAAAGGCCCAAAGGCTGGAATTGCACAAACAGAAGAGCCATGAGCATCCTCTCACCATAGGTCCTGCATCTCTTTCGACCATATAGGAAAAAACCCCTAAAATGCACTAAAAGTGAAGTCAACTGCTTAAGCGCAGTGGAGCCAGGCTGTAGGCTGCAGGGCGGCAGCAGTGGGTGCTGCTCACCACTGCAGGTTCCCACTGAGATGAACTGCACCCAGCTGCGTTCACCAGCTGCAGTGAACAAACGGGCTGTCTGATGGTGAGGGCTACCTCTTCCCCAACTCCACCCCCGCCGTAGAACCCTCAGGCTTCTTTGGGGGAACTCTTGCACTTGTCTCAGCGCAGCGTGCTGGTACCGCACGGGTCTCTCTCCAGTGCTGCGGCTTCTCCAGGCCTGCAGCAAGCTCCCCATCGCAGCTAACCCCTACTCTGCAGAGGGGAACAGCACAGCACCCCGTGAGTCACCACCGCCCTGAGTCATCCCCAGTGCTCTCAACACAAGGTACAGGCAACCGGTAGGCAGCCTGAAACTGCACCAAGCTTGCCAACCTATATTTTGCAGAACTTCTTCGCCTAAACGCCTCTAGGAAGAAAAGTGAAAAAAAAACAAAACCTGGGCAAACTAAAGACTTTGTTAACCACAGGCAAGGCTCCCTTTAAAACCAAATGAAACACACAAGGAAAGTCCACCTGCCAGATCCCCTAACAAGGCTTTCCGCCTCAACTTTTCAGTCTGGGGGGCTTTTTTCATCCAACAAGCAGAGAGCTCTGCACTGTACAGAGTCACCTTTTTCCTCATAGCATAGCTATTTTTGGAGGATAGAATCCTCCCCTCTCCTGGTTAATGTTTGTTGGAAAAAAAAAAAAAAAAGAGAAAAAAATTATCTTCAAAAAGGAACGAGAGGTTTAGAAGGTTTTAGAGGGTTTTTTTCTGCACCATTAGTTATGTGCATATCCCTTAGATATCAGTCCTCAAAGAAAAGACAAATCACAACAGAAAAGAACTACTGCTTGCTTGATCTCAGGAGTTATCAGCTATAATTGCAAATTACAGCTCACAAATAAATACAAGAAAGGTGAATATTTACTTTTTTTTCTCTCGTTGCAAATAAAAAAACCAGAATAGCATTCTAAAATGTATCAAGTCTGACTGTAATAACTAATTCTTGTCATACGTAGCTATTTCACACGCTACTAAAACTTATCTCATGGGAATGCAAAGAAAAAAAAGAACATGCTGCATCTCAACTTCCTCTAATACTAGATAGAGAATTGCAAAGTCAGACAAAGCTGCACGTATCTACTCAGCAGACACAAAGATTTGACAGTTCTGATTTAGTATGTATAGTTTAGAAACAAATATACCAATTTAGAATTCTGCCGTGTAATGAAGATGAAATACTAACAACCCTGTCAGTAATTAGTACATGATAGCGATCATTTCTATACTGTACCGTAGGCAAGAGAAGCAAGAAAGAAGATTTAAAACCCCTTCAGGTTAAAACGGAGTGCTGCATCATCCTAAAAAAATCCCCAAATAAGCAAGGCTCTCTGTAATGGGGAATGAGTGAAGACATGTCTTTTTCACACACGCTGGGGACATACTCGATATAAAGAGGACTCAGTTCTTGACTGAGGTCTCTAGACATGACTCCCCAAACTAACAAACACCAATGCAAACATTCACCTCCCCGCGGCAGAGCCAAGCTGCAAAGCTGCAGGCCATTGCCCAGCATCACACGCTGAACCAGCTGCCACCTCCCCGCCACAGCAGCTCCCTGGATAAAAGGTGATGACATTTCACACTCGCGCAGAGCCCACACTCCAAACACCAGCGATGCCTCCCTACCCACCTCTACAGCCTCATCCCTTCAGGGACTTTCTTTCTGTTTTTAAAAGGTACAAAAGTCCTTGCATGGTGTCCACAGACCACTTCAGTTTGCCCCCATTATGCAGAATTATCCCAGAAGAATTATATTTAAGATTGTACTGCCAGCCAGTGCGAACAGGCTCACCGTTTTAGCTAGGCAAGAGCCGTATGTACGTTTAAAGAGTTTGATCTAGCGAGATGTTCAGCACCCACAGTTTTCGCTGACTTAAACAGGACGTACAGATTCTCCATACTTGAAAGGAGTGTCCCCAACTGAGACTTGTACAGAGCATGCAACTGCCTTTGATTATCACAGGGTGAGACATAAAGACAGATTTCCTCTTCTTTTACTTGCAAATCTTGAGAGTCTTTCAAAGGGCCTGAAAAGCACATTTCAGCAATAAACCTCAAACCAATCTTATCCTGCAAATGTGATGCAACAAATGTCTTGGGTACAAGCAAGTCATTCAGATCAGTCGTATGAAATTAAAGCAGCAAGAAAACAGCCTCTCAGCTAGCAATTCCAAAGGCCAAGCTCTGTTAATATTTAGTCAACAGAAGTTCTCTACCAGTGTATTTGCTAAATTGGGTTTAACTTTCAACAGTGCCACAGTTAAGGCAAAGTTAAACACACTTCAACTTGTGAAGCAACTTTTTTTTAAACCTATGGCCAGATATTTTTCCATAAGCAGTTGTTTACTGGTGAAAAACACAGAGTAATTACCAACGCGCTGGCGGGCTGGTGCCAAGAGAGATGACAAAAAACACGTCAAAAGGTCAGACTGCACAGACTCGGAAAAGCTCACCCGCAGTAAGCAGCGCCGCATAAATCCCCAGGCGGACAGCCTCTGAGCAACCGGGCTCTGTGGGGTCCAGAGCGTGGAGGTCGCTGCAAGCAAACCACGCTCCTCACAGCGCTATGGCCGGGCAGCAAGGCAAATCCTGCTTGTCTGCCCAACCGCAGCCTGGGTAGTCAGAAAAAAACCCACAGATCCAAAAATCATGTGCACTAATAAGGAAACCAACAGAATCTCTTTCCTTAGAGAGATATTTTTAAATGACAGCATTTAGATTCAGATAGTGTCAGTCAGAAAACTAGTTATACTTCTCAGAATCCAAGCACAGACCCCCAAAGTAAAACCATTCTCCTTACAAGTAACAACTGATCTTACTCATCTGCTCTGTCCTCCACAAAACAGCAACCGCTTCAACTTTGCTGACACCCACCAGGCAAAAGTCAGGATTAGTAGCTCAAATTCTACGTGAACAGTAAATACACTGGGTAGCAAAAGCTTAGAAAATTTATATCTACCTTCCCGCTAATCTCTGTTTAGAAGTGTCTGTAGGAAGGATAGTAAAACTACAGCTAGGTTCATTTTCATGCTTCATAAACTCATCAGCAGATCAAAGCCTGCTACCTAGGCCTGATGACAGCACAAGGCAAGTACTTCAGCTCTCACCGACACCGGGCCTGATTCACCCCTGCCTCTCTAAAAATTAGGTACCAAAAAAAGGTAAAATATCTCAGTTCTGAGTCTAGCTCCCTCTGTCTCGGGCTCAATCCCAGTTACGTACTGGCATGACAACTGAATCCATGTTTCCACTCCAGTGCAGAGTATTTGTTCACCAATAAAGAGCACTGAGTACTACTCTCCTTGAACTTAACCTTGAGGCTTCTGCCAGTCAAGACTCTCACAGGAATAAGATCTGTACCAACGAATATGCTGGCAAAATGATCTGATTCCTTTGCAAACTTTTACTGGTAAGCATGTGAAGTTGCGCTCTCCCTTAAAGCTGGCTAACTGACCTCCCTGTATGATAAACTAAGAACACAAGGCTTTCTGAATTCCCGACGCAGACTTACAACAGTTGACAAATAATTTTTAAAAGCCCATCAATCTACAAAATACTTAGTCATTATGAACTTTGATGCCTCACCACTGCCTATTTTCTTAGCAATAGATATGAAAAAATCTCTTTCCTCTCTGCCTGAAACCAGAAAGTTCCATTTCTTACCGTGAAGCCTGCTCCAGCCCCTTCTCTGGGGTAGTCTGTTTTCCGACTCTTATGTGTACTAGTGCAGCTATCGATGTGCTGACAGCTGGCCAAAAGCTTTACTCTTTCAAACTAATGCAATCTGGAAGTCTAAGGACCTTTCAAAATGAGAGAAAGCACGTTTGCCAGAACATTATGTTGCACGGAAAATACAACGACCCACAAACTAATTTCACGCGGTATTTGGGCTACCTGAACAGCAATAGGGAAGGATTTAATATTCTTCTTTTTCATGTTAAAAAAAAAATTCATACAGAAATACATAACATACCATATTCTCCTACAGACCATAACTTTCTGCATTGTAACTTCAGAACTGTAAAAGATCAGAAGCCCCAAAAGATACCAGTACAGCACCGAGAATAAGTAAAAAATGCAATTCACCTACACACTTTACATTTTTCCCTTGTGCCTTTGAGCTTATATAAAACTGCTTTCCCTGTGCTACTGGTCTACTTCTCTCAAATCCCAATATCGGACGGCAGATCTATTATCGCACGGCAGTCAGAGGTCACTTTAAGACAAACAACACAACACGTTTCCTCCAGCTGAACCCCGTCCAGCAAACTAGAGAAAGGATAAGCAACCAAGAAAGTTTTTCAGTGCACCAGAAAGCTAAACAGTATGAAACGTGAATGAAATGTACCATAAAAGTATTCTGTAACAAGTACAAAGATCTAAATATTTTCATAATAACCACCAGGAATTACACTCTAAAACTCAAATGCTGGGCTCCGCCAAGATTTTACATCAGTGTGCAAACTGGTTTAAATGAAACTCCCATGAGAGTAAAAAAAAAAAAAAAAAAAAAAAATATATTTCATAGTTGAGTTGCTGAAAATCATTTGCCTGCTCTTTTACAATGCAACCTTAAGTCTCTGTCCAGAAACATATAAGGCAATTACACTTTCTGATTTTTTACATTTATGTACTTTTGTTTTTTTAAAAACTTGTTTATTTGATTTCATGGTTCTAACAGGCTTGTGAGGTATATGCTGAAAAACTGTCTTAAACAGAAGATGTATAATTCTAAGGGGCTGCTAAAATATCCACGTAGTTTGCACTTTAAAGAATGCATTTCCTTTTGTTACAAATGCAAGCATTTGAATCAACTCAATTACATTTTCTTGCCAAATGCATTCAGCGTGGCTAATGATTAATGAATATAGTGCTTTTCTTTTTATTCACATAGGCTTCTCTCCAAGAAAAAAGTCTAGTAATTGAAAATTACTGTGCCTCAAACACTATGCTGTTATTGCTGCGGCTTACCTACTGCTCTTGTGAAGTGGAAAAAAAAAAAGAAATAGTCTTTAGTTGAAGCAGGTTTCAATCCTCTTTTTTCCAAATAATAATAATTTTTTTTTAAAAAGACACTTGATCTACAAAACCCATAAAACTATTTTAAAGGGTAGAGATTCAGTACTTTAGCGGGGGCATTAAATTCAAACGCCAATAGAGACATGTTACTGGTTTTAGATATTTTTTTTTAAAATAGCTCCGAGTTTAAAAACGCCGCAATGCCAAGTTGTGCTGTGGACCTCATTTGATTATTAAATTGGGGAGACTGCGAACATACCTCTAAAGTTTTGATTTCTCATCCAAAACTTCGTTTCACTCTCCTCAGCCTGAAACTGCCCCTCATTAAGGGCTCGGGTCGGCAAGCAGCGAAAACTTCAGATTTAGGAAAAAAAACCCGCTGAGCGGCTCCGATTTCCCCTCCGATTCCGAAGCCTGCCGCGAACACGCAGCTCCCCGAAGAGCCCGTCCGGCCCCGGCACGGCCCGCTGCCCTCCCCTGTGCCCCCGCACCTTGCGCAGCACCTGCTCCCTGCCAGCGGCCCGGGCAGCTCCAGCCGCCCCGAGCGGCCGCCTCTCGCTCCGAAAGGCCGCGGTGCCGCCCGAGCAGCGATCTCTTCACCTCCCGACTCGCGGGCGACAGCGCACCGGCTGCCCTGTCCCTCCGAAGGCTCCTAAAAGCTTCCCCTACCTCGGCGAGCGGTCCGGCCGGGTCCCCGCACCGGCAGCACCGCCCTCCCGCGCCGGGGCTCCCGCCGGCCGCCCCGCAGCAGCGGGAAGCCGAGGCAGGGAGGCCGCGGGGCGCCGGCACTCCGCTGCTGCCGGCCCGGGCTCCCGGCTTCCCCCCACCCGCGGCGGGCTGCGCCTACCTTTCATCGCGGCGAGCACAACGCACATCGTTTGTCAGGGGCGAAGCGGCGGGGAGCGGAGGGGAGCGGAGCGCGGCGGGCGGAGAGGCGGGGAGGAGAGGCGGGCCGGGCCGGGCCCTCGGCGCCAACCACCACCGCCGCCTCAGCCCGCCAGCGGAGAGCCGCGCCGCGCCGCCATCCCCCGGCCCATATGAGGCTCCATGTGACCCGCTGACAGCAGCGGGCCGGCCCCGGGCCCCCGCCTTGTTTACACCGATCGCTCCCTCCCCTCCGCTGTCGCCGCCGAGGGGCGGCGCGGGCGGCCGGTCACGGGGCGAGCCCAGCCCGCCAGCACCGCCCCGCTCGCGCCCCGCCCGCCGCCCGCGCGGGAAGGGCCCCGCCGGCCGCCCGGGAAACCCGGCGGGAGGAACTGCGGCGGAGGGGCCGCGCTGCGCGGTGGGGCCGGCAGCCGCCCGCCTAACGGTCACCGCTCCCGCACCAGCCCGCAGCACCGCTTCGCCCTCTGTCCCGCGCCTGTGGTCAAGTCCACCTTATTTTTTTTTTTTTTTTCCCCTCCGAAGGATGTATAAGCGTTGTTTTAAGTAAAAAAAAAAACAACCCAAAAACGTACTGAAGCTATACACCACTCTACACTAAGAGTCGTCGAGTCGATAATCAAGCAGAACAGCATTTACATTTTAAATCTGTCTGGGGAAGGGTTCGTATTCTCTCTGGGTTTACGGGGAACGTGGGAAGGAGTTATTTTCATACCCTCCGCAGCATCAGCTGCCACCGGACTGCCAGTTTGCGAGATGACACTTTGCGTCCCTGATACACACACACATCCACGCTACAAGAGGGACAGCGCAAGACCGAGCACAGGAAAAAAAAAATCTAACCTACGGAAAAAAAAACCCCAACCACCACTTCGGTGAAAATTGCGTTAACAAAACCAGTATTTTTTCCAATTCCTGTCTCAGCTGCCAGTGGAAGAGAGTATCACAAAGTATAAAACCGCGTAAAAGCATTGATGTATTACGAGCTACTTAATAGGGCACAGAATATGACATTTCATAATAATTTCATAAGAAATGTAAGCTTTTAATGGAAAAGAAGATGTGGGGAAAAAAGACAAACAGAAGCCAAAGGAGGCATCTTAATATTTGAAACAAAGCCCTATATTTAGAAAGAGCCATTATGAGATGAGGACACTGAAACAATCCGTTATTAAATGGCCCCTAATGGCTAATTCTTACTTATTTCTTTAATGAGTTCTTAATACAGTATGATATTATTTAAACACGATTAGAAGCTATCCAGGTGTACTTACCATTTATCAGTCTAGTCATTCAAGTCCCATTAATGCAAAATATTGTTCTAAATCTTCCTTATTTAAAGAAATTCCAAGAGCTCATCTGGTGCAGTAGTGTAAACTGAGCGGGAATCTTTGGCATAAAGTTTCTGATGGGGGTTTGTCATCCTTACGTGCTTTAAGCCATTCCTACCTGTAGCACTACATGTATGGTGAGACACTGCCCGGGAAAGTCACAGTGGCAGGTCTGGTTTGTGTTTGTGAAGTTTTAACGGCAGCACATGTTTTAAAGCTGCGACGTACCGAACAGAAACCTTACAGGACACCCAGGACTGAACTAAATACCACTAACAGAGAGCTTACAGCTCTTCAGAACTGCGAAAACGCTGCTTTTACACGGGGGCCAGCTGCAGCTGTGGAATTTAGACGCAGCCAGAAAACCTGCCGCACGCACAAAGGAAAAAGAATCATGTCTTAATATACTGTAATGGGGAGTTAGAACGGTGTAAACATTTCACTCTGACACAGCAAGAAATGTCAGACCTATGGCTTGAAAAATGTCACAGTCCATTAGCGCGAGTTGTCTTGTCAGACATTTAACCTTAAGGTACACAGCATCACATTATTACTGATCTGTGTTTGTTCCAGTCCAACTGAAACGCAACTGGTAATCTAGAATGACATCTCATGCGCTAAACGGCTTCAGTAATAAGCAGGCAAGGCATCCTTACAAATGCCTTACAACGGTTGCTTCATAAAATTAAAGAAGATTGGCCATCAGACATTTTAAGTGAGAAGAGCATATTTAAAACAGGCTATTATTTGTTATCAATATCCCATCTAAAGCCATCTGCTAACTGACTTCTGGATGTATAAACACATCCATTCGCACTTCAGTTTTCTGTCGTGGTTTGACCTCCATTTCCTCCCAATTTACCCAACTGCTGCAATGCTGAGAGACTCCCTGAGTTCAGACACTCCATCAGTGACAACACAAAGACGACGTGCCAGTCAAATAATACTGAGCTCAGTACTGCAGTTTACACAGCACGCAATTGCGCTCGCTGGTTTGTACAGCAGGGTTTCATCTGGCTTACAGGAATGCTCCCTGTTTCACAGAAGCTTGTACTCTACGGTGCTCGTTGTTGAAGGATTTGATAAATGCCTGCTGATAAACACCGCAGGACTGCATGCTCTTCATAGGAGCGAGAAGCTACACCTCAGGTTACATGCAATTCTTTCCTCCATTTCCAAAGACCTCCTGAGAGCGTCAAATCTAGGTCTGAATGGTTCAAGGTAGACCCTGCCCACAGCGTGCGTTCGTCCTGCGCACCACCTTGTTTCAGAACAGCCCGCAGCCGGTCCCGGGGGACGGCTGGGCCTGCTACTCAACACCCAAGCCACCACTGCTCCCTTTGCAGGAGCACACGTGTCCCTCACTTAACGCACGTGCCCCCAGACGCGGGCCGTTCCAGAACCACGCTGCAGCTTGTCTGTGGCTCCAGAACGTGGCTGTTTCGGGGAAACGGGAGTTTGCATTTCAGACTCGGTGCTGGTGGGCAGCAGGCTGCCCGGCCCCCGCACGATGTCGTAGGGCACTCGCGAACCAGCCAGCGCCGCGAGCGGGGCCGGGAGGGTGAGAGATGCGCTCCTGCCCTTCCAGTACAGATAAAAACCAGTCAAGGCCGTTGCACTCTCACTTCCTTTGCTGCTGGTGGGCCAGTCCCCAGGCCCACCACAACTGAAGGAAGCCACGAGCACTAAGGGGTTGCTACTGCGTCAACTTAAATTCTAACCGCACGCAGACCTCCAGGAACTAGAAATGTCAGACTGCTAATTTGAAGATGTTAACGTATTGTGTAACCTTATCAGGTATTGTTCTGTGTTGTATCGATATAAAAGGCGTTCCACTTGTTAGCCTAACCACAAGCCTCCACAACAATTGGAGGGAACCAATGTTTCTAGCATCCTTTTCAACCTCTGCTAGGCAAAAAGAAAAAAAAAAAGTGTTAAATTGCTAACAGAGAAAGGGAAAACACCTATGAAGGCTATTAGCACTAGTAATCAGGGAACCGGTATTTAACTGAGTAGTCCAAGCACAGGACAGAAAATAGAAAAGCTCTCTTCCTCCACCTCTTTTTAAACCTACTGAGCAAAGTAATAAATTCAGGTTCCAAGATGAACCAATAACTACTCCTAACTGCTTGTTCAAAGACACCCCCAAACAGAAGGCGTTTAAATGCAACTAATTAAAGAAGGATGTTTATGTTCTCCTAACTTGGAACACAAGTGGAGAGCATGTTTTGCATTCTTCCCTAAGTGAGGTTGCATGGCTAGGCTTCATTCAGGAAGAATCTGGAGACCTCCTTATCACTAAAATTTAAGATTTGAATAATAAATATACAGTGTGACCACCACCTTCCTTCCCTCTATAGCACAGAGGAAAAAAACGCTCTTGAAAGAAAAAAAAAATGTCATGTAATAACCCCTGTCTGAAGGAGGTATAACCACACAGGGTTGTTGTGAAGCTGAAGCTGTCAAACCACGACGAGGCACAGCATCTACCCACAGCTCTACCACTGCCGCATGCACAACTGCACACAAATCCTCCTGCAGGGAAATGGCTGCGTGCTGCATTCTCCCATGAAGTTGAAAACTTCACCTACTGGAAGAGAAATACCATATAAAAATATTTCCATAAATCACCCAGGACCTCCATATTTTCAGTTTTAGCAGAGACAGCCTCTTCACTTTGTTAAAACGACCTAGAGCTAAGTTTTTCACATATGTTTTTGCTTAAAAATAAGGGCTTAGACTGTCAGTACAAATTTACATAATCATGCATATTCTTAATTGTTTTTCTGAAGTTTTCACATCCTGAAGTCAAGTGAAGTGTTCAGCTCCCAGCTCATATTAGGGATGCAGCTCTAGATGAGCACAAGAGTTTAAAACGCACAAGTTCCAAGCATCAGAAAGCCGTGCTGTTGCCTTTTTGGCTTCTTACACAACAATAACCATTCGTGAAACCACGCAGGTGCAGCAGCCACAGCAGCCTTACTTAGCAAATACTTTCAGAACAAAGTGGAGGAAAGCTGCAGCTCTAAATGATCTTTAAAATACAAATCACAATTCTGTCCACCCTATTGGCAACCGCTTTTTAAGGAGTTTCTAACTGATATACGCAACACCCACAAAACGAAAATTATTGCTCCTGAACACACTTCCCCCTCTAGATTTACTGGTATTTTAATCTTAACTTATTGCTAGCCCTCCAAGTAGCACACTGTGGAAGATGACTCTAACTGAGGGTGTCCTCGTTAAGTTCCCTCTTTTTCATCTATTTAAAACCGCTACTCTGCTGACCCTGCAATCATACCATTTGGCTTCGGACAAAATGCCTTCCTAAATTCTTGCTGAGGAGGTGTGCTTCTGCGCAGCGCAGGCCTGCAGCTATACGTCTTGATCAAGCCGTTGTATTAACTACCCCACAACTTCCAGTTAGGAACGTTGCTATCACAACTGTTGAACTGGTTGCTGCGCTTCGCCAACAGCTGCTGCAGTTCTGCACCTGGCGAAGTGAAGTACGAGTGGACAAAATGTTTTGGGGTTCATCTGGATGAAAGGTAAGTCCAAAGTCATTATTACCAGCTAGGTATGTTGATGGCAGTACCAGATTGTAAAGATCTAGTCAACTGGATTGTCACCCAGTTCCTCTGACCTTGAAATCCCTTGAAAGGGTATCGTATTTGCTGCTTTTCAAAATGTAAGGTAACAGCAGTAACTTTGGAGTTAAAGTGATTAAAATGGTGAGATTATGGCCAATTAATCATCTGCCACATCTGCAAGTGGCTCCATGAAAAGATTACAAGGTTATTTAGAAAAAGATCAAACTGGACTTAGTAGCATCCCTCTTTTCTCTACACCTAAAATGGGGTTATGAAGGGACTGGTATTGGATTACTGATCGCACTGCCACTGCTGACTCCCTGCTTGGTCTCGGAGAGATTCTCATTGATACAGTTTTGAAGTTGTCTTGGACCACACCATGAAATCTTTCTACAATGTCCTAACATTAATGCTGCCAAAAAGCATGAATTGTTTGCAAGCTGTCAGAGGTCTCTTTTCATCTATAATCTCACCTGGCTGGTTTTGGCCAGCGTTGCTTGCCAAAAACTGCAGCTGTGTTTTGTTCAGTAGATACCTGTTGGTGGGGAAAAGTCAATGGATGGTGTAGAACCTACTGTTGAGATGATTGCCAGCAGCACAAAAAACCAGCAAGATACTGGTTATCCTGAAAGAAGCAATTGTTATACCCTTGTTTAAGGATCACCATCATCATCTAATAATTTTTTGGCATAAACAGGCTCTCCAAAGAACCGCCTTTCCTGTAAACAAAGAGAATTGTGTTGGTTGCAGCAAAACATCTTCGCCGTATTTTGGAATCCTCTTATCAGCTTGACGTTTGGGCCTCAGTAGCACAGAAGCAGCCCTTGCAAAGTTGCTCAGGTAACAACTGAACATCTTCCTGGTGACAAATGAAAGAAAATGCCCGGGTGCAGAAACACTGCCACTGTACAGGGGCTGGTGCCTTTTGGAGGCCTGCTGAGAGCAGACACAACTGGGTAAGCACTTCGGTCCCTTCCTGAAAAATACCTTCGTGGTACTGGAAGAGTTCTTATGTGTCTAAAAAGCCTTTGGCCTGTACCCTTTTTAGTCAGTTTTGTGGCCAACAATTGAGTTTCACCAAGTATTAGGTCCAGTTCCCAAAATTTAGTTGCATACAGTCATTTGCGGTGCTCACAGGGATGCCCTCTTTTCACGCATTCCCACAGGAAAGGAAAATCAAAACCAGTAAGAATGCTCCAAGCCTCCTTGCTTTCCCCAGCAAACTTATGACTGATCTGACCACTGGCTTGAGGTCTTCAGCCAGTTACCTACCAGGGATAAGTAACTGTTCTTTTCCTGAGGCACACCGATCAAAATGGTGGTGTTCAGTTTCTTTAATCCTTGGGTTTCTCTTTCTGCCCTCTTTTGAATCATCACGGATGGCCCAGGTGGGAGAAAGGGCAGGGGTGAGCAGCACGAGATGAAGCCTGATTTCATTCTCAGAATCTTCCTCACAAATGTGTCTGGCCAGGTGCAGTGTCAGGAAGAAACAAAGTGGTGTTCTGTCCTTTTCCTGAGGAATGGTTCACCAGTCAAGATGATACCGGCATATCCCAGTGGATCCTCTGCCACTCCATGGGCACAGGGCATTAAGAGCACTTTAGCCTTTTATTTCCTCTCTGCTTATGGCACACGCTCTAATCTGTTGACAAACAGAATGTTTCAACGATGCTTAAGAATAACCAGAGAAATGTAACAGTCTGCAGTCTACAGACAGCCAAACAAAATTGTCCCTTCTGCCTACAAGCTCTGGAAACCATCCCTAAGTCATAGCTGGCAGAGAGCAATTGAAGCAGTCTCACGTTTGGAGCTCAGGGGTAAGGACAAGGATGCTTCATCTATTCAACTTGCCCCACATCCACTTCCAGATTGAGCAAAATCAACCTGAGCAAAACTGTAAGTATGCCAACACTGAAATTGTTTCAGGTCATGCCCAGTGTCAAAACTCCCTCTTGCGCTATACCAGAGTAGCAAGAAAATTTTTCCCTCTTTTCAAGAATGTGATTAAGAATGTGAGCTTTAGTGGGACAAATAAGCTGTGCTGGGCATTCAGAGAAGTAATATGGAAATTATTTTTCTTTCATGGAAAACAGAAGCATCTGTCCAGTCAAGCAAACCCAGCAACGATTCTGCGTGATGAAACACTCTTGTTATAAGTATTGACATTTCAGTCAGCAGTGCCACATGTCAATAGCGGTTTTATTGCTCACATTTAAAGTACAGCTTTCAGGACAGGATTCATCTAAGTTGACAATGTCTGATCAGCAGCATATTTCCTGCTCCTGTGAGCATACACATTATTTATACAGCTTTGCACTGGAGAGTATTTGTGCTATTATGAAAAAAAAATTAAGATCTGGCACGTTTTCTATGTCTCAATGCAAAACCCAAGCGTAGAACCACACATGCTTTCTCAGACAATTCAAGTTCCATGGTAGACCTCTCTCCAGAATTAGGCTTCAAGCCACAGCTTACATGGGCTTCTAAGCCAGTCCGACTCCCTCTTTCCCAGCACAGTGCTTAGAAGCCAGGTCTTAAATCCTGTGCATGTCATGTTTTCTCCAGTTACTCCTCAGATGAATACTCCGGAACAGAAATAGCGGCAAGTCTAACATACTCTCTGACCACGTACTAGTAGCTCACTGTTTCTTCTCCCATTTCTCACTTCTTGGTATTCTGACGGCAGCTGGCAAACTGTTTTTTGCAGATCAGATGCTACTGTTCTAATGAAACTCAAGAGCCACTCCAGCAGCCTTCACTCCAGATGTCCTCCCCCACAGCACCATCACATTCTTAAAACTACCAAAGAAAATTCATTACTTCTGATGCTGTTAGTGAAAAACAAATGGCAGCTGGTTATGGCTTTTAAAGATAACATAAACTTTAATGATCTGTTTTCACAAAAGTCAATACAGCCTCAACTATTGTACTTCAAACAACCAAAACACTGCACACCTACTTAGAGGGATAAATAAATGATGATACAGTTCCCGGGCATGAAATCCATACAGACAACTCCTTTGCATAATTCTGATTTTCATCTATGATAAAGCGATACTGTTGAAGGATATTAGACTTTAGTAGAAGCAAAATAAGAAGATGATTCACTCACCAAGGCAGACAATTATTTGAGAGCATTGTTTTACTGATAATTACCAAGTTCAGAGGAGAACACCTGCACCGTACCAGCTTTACCAGGGGGAGAGCAGTATTCTAAGCTGATGAATTGGATTATAAAGCAGAGCATATAGGGCAGACCACCTATAGGAATGATCAATTGCTTCATATAAAACCTGGTTTTATAACCTGCATTTGTATTAATTGAGGCTCAAGACAGCATTTTTTAATCCTATTTAGAAAGCAAAACAGGTAAAGGATTTAGAAACCGTCTCATTTTCTATCTTAGTAATTTAATCTCAAGCTACTAGCACTTGCTTGATAAAAATAATTTTAAGCTCATAATTTAAAACTCATTAGCATACACCCGTCCTACGGAAAAGAATCCGCCAAGCATTTTTCACACAGGCACATCATTTCTGATTATTTCAATTCCATTTTAAAGAATCTTTGACAGGGCTACTGAAAGGCTTGTCAAAGAACAGGGAAATATTATGACATTCTTTCCCCATATCCCTTTCCAGAGCATGAAATATGAGGGACATTTCTAATAGAATCAAGGCTAATTGATGACACCGTTCATCTTTATTCTAAGGCTGCTATAGCTGGGGAGGTTACCTCCAGCATGTGGCAGCTGTTCTTCAGCGCACATCTGTAGTTAGGTTCTAACACATACCCAGTTAGCAAAACACAAACTTCTTGACTCCAAAGGAAACGTATTGCAAGCTACGATGAGCAGAGACACCTGAATTTCAACACAGGTTGCTGGGGTTTTTTTAAGTGCCCAGTAATTTGAAAAGGTATCTGCTGCTTTTAATCATTCTATTCATTTTTAGCTGAAGCACAAAGAGGTTGGTTTTTTTTGTTTGTTTTTGGGTTGTTTTTTTTTTTAACTGACTGGAAACTACTTCCCCAAAATAGTATTTTTGCTATTTTAAGGGTGTCATGTATCTGCTAGTTAAAGTGCATCATCAGAACTGTTACACTTTACATTTGTTCAACAAGCCTACTACAATGGCACAACCACAAAAAGTTGTGTGATAGCTACAGGCAAGACAGACTGCATACAGCGGGGCCAAACCCTGCCTCCTGTACGCATCTGGGCAGCCCTGCAGAAACCAACGGGGTCACTCACACTTCTGGGGCAAACAACACTGACCCAGTGTGCTGGAGTACTGCTCTTCTGTGGACCGCGTAATAAAAGAACGAGGTGTTCTGCAGTAACCTGGGACAGATGAGGAATCGTCAAGTGAAACCGATAGGCGCATGAGCTGGAGTATGAAACAAGGAAAAATGAGGTACGTGCCAAAGAACATGAGAAAATAATTACTAAAATGAATAGGAGGTATATCAATAACAAGTGAAAGATGAAAATCTGTAGAAGATCAAGGTATGTTAGGTTTCTCTATGTCACCACCAGAATTACAGTAGCGAGAAGAACCTCACCAATTCACTCATCAAAGACAAAGAGACCAACTGCCCACTGCTGAGGTAAAGCCAGATGAGGGATGGAAACAAGCTCTTGTGCAGGTGACTAAATAGCTGCAACACGCTGAATGAACAGATGACACCATTTTTAACAAATCTGAGATGAAGGGTAGCTGGATCACTTCTATTAGAAGAACTGAAGAAAACTTCAAAAGGAGGTGAGGAAGAATTGAAGTTCAGAGATCTGGATGAAATCTGCACCAAAACGCTCAGGGAGGAAGCTTCTGAAGTACTGCTAAAGATAGGTAACACAATACAAAATGAACAGAAACTGCTAGCAAATAGGGGGAGAACTACCAATGTGACATTGCAAGGGTAAGGCAGCCTACCTCAATGTGACAAATGGAGAGGACTCATGCTATTTTCACACAGAAAACCATCATCATTTTTTCTTCGCAACCTTCTGCTTAATAATTTTGAAAAATCGTACAGAAGAGAGGTATGGTCAAAATCAAAGGGTATTCTGATAGCAGCAATTACTTCAAGATTACACTTTTCCTGTAGCATGTTTCTGAACAATACAACCACTAGACAACTCTTTCTGAGCCTCAGTTTTGAGAGAATGGGAAAACACAGCATTCTCTGGGACAGCCTCTTGCCTCTCCTCAGTATCTGTGACACATCTGCTGTATTTCCATCCAGTATTGATGTGAAAAGGAGACAAGTAGCAAAGGGGAGCTGGCGCTAACAGAACCTTGACAGCTCTATACTCAAAATCATGCTCCAACAGTAAGTGTCCCCAAAACCTGCTGTCAGGGCCAGCCTATTAAGTGACAGTAACTGATTTTGGAACTGGGCATTTTTCTGCAACACAAGGAGGGAAAAATTGAGGTAATTCTGGGTCCTCAGTATCTTTGCCTGCTTACACAGTCGGGGTCTTGAAGTCCTCTGGTAAAAGAAGAGAAATTACACATATGAACTAGCCTCTAGAAACCCCTGAAGATCTCCGAGGAGAATGGTTAAGGGAAGGGAGGAGTCACCATTCCTGGGGACTGAGTGCCTTGCGTTCCGCAGGGCTGTAAGCCGCTTTGTGCAGAAGGTATGATCTCCTTGAAAGCCTCTGAGGGAGCTCCACGGACCATCCCAACCCACTGCATGCTTTCAGATGCGCATGGACCTGTTACAGGAAAGATGCACCATTCCAAGGCCCAAGACGTTTTACTTCCTATCTAATCTTGCCTTCTCTTTCGTTTCATCTGTACAGATGTTAGCCTTGCCACACAGCTTTCAAAACTACATGAAAGCATTTATTCTGTCTGACTTCTCCATTTAAGGCTGGTACTCTGCGAAGAGCAATATGCGTTGTTTCCTAAGGGGAAACGAGGGTATTTTTTTTGCCTTCACGAACTCGAGCCCTTCTTCTTTAGTTGTCTAGTGATCCCAAAGTGAAAACATGCCAAGACACTGCAACACAAATGCTTCATTAGTTTTGTCAACTGAATAAGAAAACAAATGTTTCCAAGCAATCATTATGTTTAAATTAAGCCTGCAAAACGTTTAATAGAATTACAAAGGAAGAAATACACTGAATTTTGGTATGAAGAAATTGAAAGGATACATTTATAAAGCCTATAAAAGAAGAACAAGATTCCCTGACACAAGAACTGAATCTCAAATCTGGCCCCCAAAATGCAGGCAGGGTCAGGTGATACAGGTCCCCCTGGATGAGAGAGGCAGCAGCTGGGGTTCACACTGGGGTTTCAGCCAGCACAGTAACAGTAGGCAGGTCTGCCACTTCCTAAGGGAAAAAGATGCTCTCTTTGTCAGGAGGAAAATTGGAATATGTTTTGCACTGCTGTACCAAATCCTCAGGTCTGATATAGGTTCAGAGGTGCATCACACATACTTTGTGAGCACGGATGGCCATACAGCTAGGGCAACAACCACCGTGTTTGTACAGGTCTTATGTCAGGTGAAAACTCTCAGGTGGTTCGTTACAGATATTTCTCCTTCCATAAAGGCTCAAATACTTGTTTTCACTACTTGCAGTGCTGATTCAAGTTATTTCACACCTAGCCATCTAGCTCCTTTTTGCTTTCTTTTTCTCACGAAAACAGAAGGGCAACGTGAGGAAGCACCAGCTTGGCAGTAGCTGGCCCTACCAATACCACCGCCGTGTCCCGGTTTGTAATTATTTCATGTACCGCGATACTGAGGATACAATAATCCAAAATTGTGAGATAATCTTCTGCACATTTCATGTGCTTGTTGCTGGAGGTGTGACAGATTACCGATGTGATCCAAAATCCAGCAAAGACATAAAAAGAAACTTAAAAGACACTGGTAGCACCAGCAGCCAAATGTTATTCCAGAAAGCTTGCAAAACGTTAGTTTTTTGAACAGTAAATATTTCCTGATCCTTTCTCCGGGTTTCTAGACTGTGTGTCTAAATATGGACCCTCATTTGCTGTCTCAGTTAGCATATTTTGTTGAAATACAAGTATGATAAAATAGTTGGAGGACTAAGACTTGAGATGAGAAACTCAGCAATGGAGCTTATAACGTGTTTCGTGAGGTGTCAGATGGCTGCAATGGAACATTTGGAGTGGAATTCAAATAGACCCGAGGTTGTCAGAGTTATTCAACAGTGAGTTAATGAGAGCACTCCTTTATAAAATGAAGGACTACAGAGTGCTTTTATTGAACCATAGCTTTTTTGAGAAGCGTTTACTATGGAAACCAAGTTCTGTGAAAAGATCCAGAACACAAGGGAAACCACAGGTACGGCGTCTGAACCAGCCTTCTGACCGGGGACACGGGAATCTGAAAGCCTGGTGGTGGGGGGTGATTGGATAGGAAGATAAAAATCCCTGTTCAACAAAAGCCGTGTCTGGTATCCTGTCTTGGAGACTGCAGTTTTTAGTGACAAAGAGCAAGCTGTTACACTCCTCCCCTGTATGCATTTCCCTGGCTTGAGAATGTTTCATTAAAGTGAATTTTTAAAAAGACTTAGCCATTTAGAGTGCTTTTTTCACTCATCATAGGCAATTGTAAGCTCTACTGATCATTTCCCTAGCTGACCTCCCTACAGAGAAGCACTGGCAACCACGTTATAGAGACTAAAGAAATCTAGGAACATCTGGATCAGCCATTGGACACGGAAAGCAGAAACTCTGCTGAGAAGCGGTACAAACCTGGTGCAAGCTCAGGAAATGAGCACAAAGAAGCCTTTCACCTCTGAGAACCCAAAACTTACCAATTAAACTCCCGTGTGCTATCCAATCTTTCGAATCCTGGTGCACCAGGATGCGGATACCTGGGCTCTCACTGACGAAGCACTCCACAGCTAACAGCCCTGTTTACATACCTGAAATGTGTTTCCATGCACACACCTGGAAGGTGTTCATTTCCTTCACTCTCTGTATCTGCAAAAACAGGTTCATGCAGAAGGGTCAACAGTTACAAAAAGAAAAAAAATAAGCCCACTTAAAATGAATTTATTAGGTTTTCTCACCAGAGCTAGATGAAAAGCAAAAGAAAATCTGTGCTGCTTTGCAACTTCTTGTCAACCAGGTGAATTGAAAATGTGCTGAGCTACACATTTCACTGCTATATGCCCACACCCAAAGGGTGCACAGGGAGTGGAGACGAACAGAACTACATGTTCCTGCTTCAAATTGCACCTATTATCTAATATACCAGTAGAAACATTTCCCACAATAATAAGATGCATACATCTCAAAAGCTGTTTATTTGGCAACCTTGATGTATACTTCACTGAAGTATTAACTGGCTTATCACCCTACTAGCTTATTGCAATGATTAAGGAAAAAAAAAAACAACAAACCAACAAAAAACACCTAGAGCCCTCTTTTGTCCACACTGTAAGCATAGCAAAAAAAAAGCACAGGCTGGCATTTTCTTGATGAATTTATGCAGCTTAAGAACCACAGCCTGTTTACATGGATGACACAGACTAAAGTGTTTGTCCTGCATTTTAATACTGTTAAGTGAAGACAGCTGGATTCTATTCTACCAAGAACATCAATCAATAGGGCTGCCAACTAAATTCAAATGAAGAAACCAGTTATCACTGCAAACAGCAAAAGCCAAAGGAAAACTAGAACTGGATGCAACTAGATCACATGTTCAAAAAGTTAAAAAAGAAGAATCAGAATGACTTTTCAATTGAATCAATGAAAAGCAAAAATCAGGAAAATGTTGCACTTTGAGATGTCAGAGAGTAATGGCTCCTTCAGTAACGTCAGTAGCTCTTTCCCACCTTCACTAGGCCAGGAAAAAGCAAATGGTACCTTTTGGGCGGCGGTTTTGTGCCTGGTGTTACTGCAAAGCAAGCCTGCAAGCTGTCCAGATGGTTCAGAAACCACTTCCTCCTGGGTATGATCTGCAGAAGACTCCATTGTGCACTCAGAAGCAGTTATTTCAGATTACATCTACACCAAGCTGCACCACAGGCCTACGACTTCGGGTGTTCAGTTCCCACCTGGATATGCTGGAGGAAGGCTCTCAAATGCTTTTGGCCAGCAGTACTGATCATTACGTGCTCGTTTTACTACCCTAACGAAGAACTGCCCCAAACAGGGGGAAATTGTTTTGAAAAGAGCCATGCTGTGGGAGCATACAAAGGATTAGGTTAAGAATACTCCATTTAGCTTGCTGCTTAAGCAGGGAGTGAACCAAAACACAAAATATTCCTACACACAAAAAAGCTCGCAGGGCCCTTTATGTATTTCTCTCTTGTGGCTTCTCTTTGGGTCAGAAACGACCACAGTGCCAAAAGCTTAGCACATCAATGATTACCCAGTCCTATTTATAATTCCCATATGCCAAACAACTGTGACAGAAGGCTCACCATAAACTCTGTCATATTCCACTTATAAATAATACACAGTTTGCTCAGATGATTCCCCAAATAGCAGTGCTGCACATCTGCAGTAACACAGGAAAGTAGGTAAATCTGCATTATTGGCAGGTTTTTAAATTACCTATAGGCAAGCTTGTAGTTTGTCCATGGCTACACATTTAGTGCAGCTGGCGTGATCCAATCTGTGCGTATTTACTGGGTATAATGTTACTATATTTACATTACTAGTGTATCCAAATATATTTTTCGGTAGGGTAAAAAACGGAGGGAGTGGTGACTGAGTCAGGAACCCACATATTATATTTCCATTTGGAATAGGTTTCCCAAGGTATCTAATTTCACTTGCAGCACTGTATGTCTGGGATTTCTCAACATCTAATTGATGGAAAATATTATGTCTGTGTCCTAATCCAATTCCTAAAAGGCATTCCCTTTATATGGTTATAAGTCATTTCGCTGGGTATGCCAGCAGACTTTTTGGTATTGCCATACCAAAGAAACCATGCTAGATTTTCCATCATGGGCCTAAATTCCTGTGGCTGCTGGGCCTTGGCTTTTTTAACTACCAACAATACGTCCAACAATGTACTCTTAGGAGTCACTAAATATTTGGAACATCAAATATTTGAAATTAATTTCCTAAAGGTCTGTATGCATTAAAAGAAACCCTTGAGTTAAGACTGAGTCCTGCAGGAATGAGGGAAAATTTAAAAAAAAAAAATCCCACAAAAAAACCCCCAACACAGGACATCTGTTGCTTGGTAAGAAGGAATGAGAAATGTCCAAAAAGAAGCCTAATTTGTTAACACTAAGTCCATGTGTTGGGTAGCTATATCAGGAAGAAGCATTTTGCTAGGAAAAGAAATAGCAGAAGGTATTATTATTTTAATTTTACGAGGATCATATTCACTCCTGATTTATCTCCATTATAATCGCATTTTACAGCAGGAGTTGCTTTGCCTCTGAACCATCAGATTGGAATCTGACTCTGCAGGCGTATGATTAGGAGCCCAGGGATGAGCACCCTCTTCGTTATCATCTTCTTTCCAACTCAGACGAGCAGGATGGACCCAAGGGAGATAAATTACTATGCAGAACTGGAGTACAGCTGTCGTTCCACTACTCTACAAAATGGATCACTTTGTCTAGATCACAAAAAGGATCCCTGATAAAAATTGTTGATGATTTTTTTAAAAAATGGAAAACCAATAACCAATAAAATATGCGACCAGAAAAAGAAATGGATAGATTTGTATCGCCACTTCCATTCGCCATCACAAAATCATCTCTTGGGGGTGTACTTGGCTCCTGCTGGTTGGAGGGCCAGCGTACGTTTCAGAAGGAGCTGGGAAGTTTAGATCCTCAGCAAGCTATTCAGCAGCTCAGTGACCCACCCAGACCTGCTGTCCTGATCAAGGCCCATCACCCACACTAAAACAGATGAAAGGACACTTCAGCCATGCTGTTCCAATTGCTGTTCAATTCCCGAGTGGCAACAAACAGCTTACTCAAAAATTACAAGTCCCAAACCCAAAAACTTATTGCATAAGTGGAAAAAAAATAATTCTATGTATAATTTCGGAAAACAAAGTTACTGATTCTGGTTTTATATTCACATTGCTCCAGGAATGTATAAATTTAAAACTGAGACTGTTGTAAGCTTGCGCCTTATGTTAAAATAAATATGGTTTATATATGGTTTGTAAGCTAGCAATTCAGATTTGCTTATTTGTAAGCCAGGTATGGTACTAATCACATGAAAGCACGGGTAGAAGATCCTGCCATCGCTATGAACAGCTTCTATTAACTGTGCATGTAATGGCAGAACAGATTCTCCCTGTTTTCGGTACTTACCACGCTGAAAGCTCTGAAGAATTACTGCTCAGGGAAATTCAGGATTCATTAACAAAGTGAGAGTCCAAAAATCCGTACTCCGGGAAGGAAGAGCTATATGAAACTGCCATCTCCCACTTACGGTACAGTAGAGACAAAATTCAATTAAACCAATGTAAACAAAGTTGCAGACACGAGAACAAAAATGATGATGCTTTGCCACAGCAAGAACAACTCCTGTGGGAAAAGATTAAATCAACGTACTTAACCTTTACATTCCAGAGGACTGCCAAATCACCTCACTTTGGCAAGGACACTCTGTAAACAATCATCAATTAAATAAAAAATCTGGCAGAGAAATCTAGTTGAATTCCTTCCGGGAATGACTCTTGTAGATATAAATCAAACATCAATGGAGGGGAAGAACATAATAACAATTCCAATAAATCCAAGGTCTATAATTCTTCCAACACCTCCAACCAAAATTAAGCCCATGCAGACCTCAAAAGCCAGTCTCATGCATGAATATTCAGGCAAGTTCTAAACATGCTTGTACACACAACACAAATTGAACCTCTAGCCCGCTCATCAGCATGGTTTCAGGTGGGACACCAAGAAAACAGTCAAAGATGCCGTACACACCAAGTCTGAGAAGCCTACGATTGCCACACTCGGACGGTGACTTGTCCCTCTCAATGGCAGACAGACCAGGTCAGGTCCACACAGGTGCACCGGCACTCCAGTAACCACATCCAGCTATGGGTCAGCAATTGATCGGTGAAAACGATAACTTTTCAAACCCTTTGACTGCCCCAAAGCACGTGCAATGACATTGGAATAAAATTACAGCACTTCTGCTACCCAAAACTGGGCGTACAGCTATTTTTACACAGCACTGAATGGCACCACTTAGATATACCTGTAGTTTTAATTAAAAAAGCAGATAATTGGAACCCACTGACTAGTTTCAGCTCACTGGAGACTGGCACACCAGAAGACAGCACTTTGCTCTGGTACATCTACAGTTTCACATTCTGCTCATCAAAACTTTATGGCAGCTGATCCACGTCCTTCCAGAGATTTAAGTATGCTGCAAATGAACAAATATCCCCGACCTGAAGAGCTTCCCCTTTAAGCTGTTAACAAGTTAGTCATGCACCAAGAAAACTGACACGCAATATGGCAGGGAGTATAGGAGGATGACAAGGTTGCTTCTCCATGAAGTTGGACAGTTCTGCATTTTAACCTTTCCAATCTTTCTAATGAAATTCTTCTAAAGACCTAGTCGTTATGATCTGAACATTCTATGGAAAAGTCTCCTTTCTCGTCTCTCCCGTCAGCCATGGGACGTACAGCGGTAGAGCTGGCAGAAAGCATCTTTGGGGCATACTGCACAAAGAACAAAAGCAAACCCTTTCAGCTGCTACAGTACGGTTGTAGTCGGTCTGATGGACAATATTATTTTATGCTCCCTGTCAGCTTTCCAGAAACATTGGCCTTGAAAAGGTGCATCACCAAAACTTCCGCTTTGTCCCTCGTGCAGCAGTTAAACTGCAGGAGACAGTGGTTTCTTCACAGCAGAAGGGCAACAGCCATTCTCACCTCTTTGTTCGAGCAGCAGCCTCAGGAGCGCACCCAGGCAATGCGGAGAAGCTGTTGCAATTCAAGAGACCTACCTTTCTTTCACCTGGGAAGAACTCCACACAGCCATTAATTTCCAAGGGCCTCTTGTCTCCCAGTTAGCACAGGCCTGGATAACACACTTCCCAGCTCCACAGGAGACCAAGCATCCTGTAAGGATGCCTTTCACGGCTGATCATCACTGCATACTGCATTTTGATTTTTACAGAATAGTTACATGTCCTGCAACATTTAATCTGGCAACGCTGACTCCTGGTGGAGATTTGCCAGAGCTGAAAGACAAGTTCTAAAGGTCATCTTAAAATATATCGGCAGAGGGCCTGGGAAGGAAGGGGGTAGAGCTCAAAAACAGGAAGGCAAGTTTTCCCCATTCAGGAAGTTCTTGAACACCACCTCTCATTTTGGCTCCCTGTCTTCACGGGCAAGGTCCGGTAGATCACAAGTCAGGAGAGCATCAGGAAAGAGGCATGCCTTTCCAAGATCCTTAGTGAGATAACGCTAACTCCCACTGTAGTTCCATCACTTGCCTAGGGCAAAGGAGGCTATGCAAGAAAAAGGGCTTCCAGTTTTGGATGACCCATGGCCACAAGCACGGTGGAGGTGCACCCTTTGACAGGTCCACTGCATTTCGAGGGTTTGGGTGCGACAGCATTTCTCCGCATTTCCTTGGACTGTTACAGAAAAGAGGGTCCTTTGCATCAACTTTTTCGCCTCCAAACGTGCCCTGAATGGAACGTGCAGAGCTGTGTTTCCTCATCGGCCTGTCACAGGCATGGCGAGCTCCGGGAACGCACAACCAGCCCATCTATGCAAGAAAAATGTACACCTGCCTGTGCAGATACAGCCCATGGAAGGTTTCTTCAGCTACAGTGCCTCAGTCTCTCTCTGCAGAACCTTAAGAAACCACTCTTTATTCTGGCACCGTGGCTTTGGTACCTCCATTTTACAGCTAGTGGACATGAGACAACTGGAATTCAGATATGCCCTTGCCCAAGTCAGAGAGAAGTTTATGGCCAAATATGTTCTCATTAGCTTTCTGGCACAGACTCTGGAACTATTGCTGGCCTGTACGTGCCTGTATTAGCAAATTGTGTGCATAATGTTCCTACCACATCTCTAGCTGGAAGCTGTTCTGGCTATGACTTCTGCCATTTTGAGTGTTAAACACGCCTTTGAGAGATTAAGGTGGAAATTTTCAAAAGAGGCTAAGGAAGACAGGTACTTAGATCATAATGGAAGTTAGTGGAGTTTAGCTTCTGAAATGCTATCTTAATTTTGGTTCCAGTTCAAACAGGACATTATAAAAAGTCAAGTCACCTTTGGAATATCAGAAACACATTACTAACTTAAATTTTGCAACTTCTAAGTGATTAATACTTTGGTTAACAAGCCAGAAGCCTTCAGACCCCATTTTCTTTCTGTGTGTCAGCCAGGTTAACAAAACACAGCATAGAAAGAACGTACTGCCTGGCTCTCCGTTCATCTTCAGTAGTTCCTGCCACTGAGTCATTTGCTTCTACTGCTATGACTTTACACAACACCAATCTCATGATGCACTACGTCTCTGAAACTGCAGTTACGGAGAGGCTGTCAGGGAAAGGAAACACTTGTTTGTGTTATACATCAGTATTCTTTAGCTGGAGAGCAGCGTTACGTACCTTTTTTATGTGTGTACTGGCCATTAAACTTCATTGTGACAGATTCATGTTACCGAGGTACGCAGTGAAACTTGGCTAGGAAACGCAGCTCTTCCACACAGACGGCAAGAGCAGCAGCTGTGGGGCTAGGCCAGTTCTCCCTCTGTCAGCACTGATGTCATACAAACTGATACATCAAGAATCAATGCTGTCTTCACCTCCAAAGGTCAGATTTGGTACAGTTCTGTCGAGGAAGGGAGGGATAAGTCTTGCAGAGAGGTAATAAAGCAGGCACAGCAAAGCAGCGATCATCCTGCCCACAGAATCAGCCTCCTCTGGGAAGGTGCACAACGGAACGACAGAAGGTAAGTGTGTTGAGGATGGGGCTGGGAGAGAGGGAGGATCCTCTTTCGCTTGAGTGTCCTTCTGCTGAGGAAACCTCTCTTCCTTTTGTCACCATCCTCCTCTTGCCACTTAAGGAGTACCAAACCGATTGAGGAAGAACAGTAACAAAGCGGGAGCGATCTGAAGAGGAGGTGAGGGTGGTGTTTAGACAAACCACAAGTTCTCATGCTCATTATCACCTCGCCAAATGAAGTCTTCTTACCCACCTGTGCATTGTTCTCATCCAGCTGCCCTACTTCTGTTTATTATGTAGCATTCATTAACTGGTTCTAGGGATAGCAATTGGGAGTGAGTAATTATCTCCCTCGCAGAAAGAATAAGGGTCAGATTCTTAAAGGTGACTGCTGAAGGTTTAAAAAAAATAGAAATGAAAAAAACAATCAGGCCTATTTTGCCACTTGGTGCTGCATGAAGAAAGCCTGAATTTAAAGAAAGAAATAGACTTTATTTATACTCTAAAAATTTTGCATTGCCAAAGCAGATTTTGATGGGACGCTCCCAGATTTCAGAGGCTCTATACTGTCAGCTCTCCCTTCCGGATGGATGGATACAGTACGGACACTGTGTGTTCTTGATTCAGAAGGTCAATTAAGTTATCCATGGTAAATCACAGCCTTTAACTCTGTTTCATTAAACTTCAGCACATGTGATTTAAAATAGTGGTAAAGGTAAGTAGGACAGTATTACCAGCGACTGAAGGGCCCAGGTGAGGCCACTGGGG
This sequence comes from Chlamydotis macqueenii, assembly GCF_036417535.1. Taxonomy (NCBI): domain Eukaryota; kingdom Metazoa; phylum Chordata; class Aves; order Otidiformes; family Otididae; genus Chlamydotis; species Chlamydotis macqueenii. Next base: position 19,728,619 of record NC_141567.1, on the reverse strand, counting down.
GTTATTGGCTGCTGGAACATGCTCAGCTTGTGCTCGTGAGGTTGCTGCTATTGTTGCCCACGCTAGTTGTTTTTATTATAATACAGACTTTCTAAGCGCTTGATACCATCCTGGCTGAGAACACTGCACTTATTATACTTTATATTTTAGTATTCCTCGAGTAGTTTCCTCGTTAGTTAATTACAGAACACCATGAGTTGCAGTGCTGAACCACAGGCCCACCGTAGCCTACTGCCAAGGAAAGTGGTGGGAGAAGGGCAAGCAAAGCTGGAGCAGCCTAAGAAAAAGGGCGCTTTTCCTAGTGCCTAGGGACACTCCATATCTCTAGTATATAAAAGTTCAGGGGGCAACTTTCATGACATGACAAGCAGTCTCAATTCAGAATGTCTTCAACAGCTTGACAAAGGTGTCCTTCGCAGCAGTGAATGTTTCAGATACTTGATTTTTTTCTTCATTACAAAGCATGGTCTTATCTTCCCCTGAGCCTCCTTCCTAAATACCAGGGTGTGCTTCTTTTGGCGCCGGCAAGGCCTGGCCTTCTGCATGGAAAATATTTTTCTTAATAATAATAATAATTATAAATACTACCATGTTCTACTATATAAAGAATAATGTAAAAGGCTTTCAAATGAGGAAGAAAGGGAAGAGAGGCTTTCCAAACTAATTTTTATGTCTCACGAAGCAGCTGTTACTAAGGATAGGCCTGGATTTCATGAGAGGAGGACAGAGGGGAAGGGATCACATTTAGTAAATATCTGATTAAGTTCTATAGCAAGAGAGAGAGACACGAACTTGCAAAGTGTGAGCAACACAGTAGAAAAACATTTTCTAGTTGGAAATTATTAGCATTAACACAAAAAAGCATTAAGCAGCAGCTTCAGTCAAAACTACTTGTTCCCACGTAAAGCAGTCTGAATTAAAGCTCTGTCTAAAAGCTGTACATTTGTTAGAGCCTGGATATCTACACAACAAAAACGCGCTAATATAGAGAGCAAAGCAGAGGACTACCACATAACCAGGACATGGGGAAGTTCTCTTCTGAGCACGGGGTGCTGGGGTGTTAGCCGGACCACGGAACAGCACTAGCGTGGTGGTTTAAAGAAAGGGGAAAACTGCTGCCAGTGACAGCTGGCAGAGCTCGCTGGGCCTTGCCGGCTGAGCCGTGCAGGAGGAGCGGCCCGCGTGCCAGCGGCCTGCGGGACACAGCAGTAGATGCCAGAGCAGCTCTCGGGCCGTGGATCGACGTTTCCCGCAGATCAGCAGCAGTAGCAGTGACAACTCTCCATTTCTGTTTAGGACAGCTTCTGAGACAGTTTAAGTAACCACTCCCTAATCTACAATGGAAATAAAATTAATCGGTCAGAATTGCTGACCAGGGCTAATTGGGCAATTTTGCCGGAAGGGGGCTGGGGCACATTCACACAATGCCGCAGCTGGGAGCTGGAAAAGGGTTTGTATCACCCGAGTTTCCGCATCTCTTGGTTCTTCTTCTATAGATGGGAGTGCTTCTCTGCCTTGTTCCGATTTTGAGATATTAAAACCTGTGAAGTACTTGGCTCTGACAGTCGCGAGAGCAACCCTAGATATGATTACGCAGATGGACAGATTCTGCTCAAAATTTGGCATTTGTCATTTTTCAGATGAACTTGTGCAACCAACGTGTCCCAAAAGACAGACTGATCCCTACTGGCAGATATGTCCCCTTTGAGACACTGCAGGTTATGGATCAGGTGGGGTGCATTAGTTGTTGGCTTTGTTTGTTTGGTTTTTACATGGGATTTGTTTGAGAAATGTGCACGAAAGGTCGTGTTTGGAAAACCCCATCACCGGTTACCCTAGCTTAGCTAGAGGCAACAACAGCTAAGGTGATGCCAAGACTGATCAAGTTACTACAAAAGATCTTTTCATTTATACTTAATTTGACTACTATTTTTTTCATAGTATTGAGTCCATTAAATTGTTAATGAATTGTAATTGAATCCTTTCAAATTGCTAACTTGAAGTACGAGCTGGAAACTCAATGTAAGCACTAAGTGGGACCTCTGCGAACCTCTTCACCACGAGGGCTCGTCTAAGCTATGGCTGCTGCACTGGAAGCCCACCAAATCAGTCTTGAAAAGGGCTAAACACCACGTGCTGAACAGGAATGAAATACAAGGTTAACGGAAATTTCAGAACACTGGGAAGAGTCTTGGCAACAACTTTAATTATTAGTGCCCCAGAGATTCACTGTATGTATTGATTATATTTCCATTTACCTACAATGGCAGTTTTTTTTTTTTTTTTAAAGATTTAATTTTAAAATTACAATCTTGGAACCAGCAATCATCCAGTAAAGAGCTGAAAAGCACAGAAGTCAGACTCAGGCTCCTGCCCTTGTGTAATGTCTCTGCTTTTTCACCTTTATACTGGGGGTAGAGCACTTTTCTAGCAATCCTTTCGCTGATGGATGAAAACCAACTGCGCATGTGTGCCAGCACAGCCAGGTGATTATTAGAAGTAGACACAGTAATGTTCCTCCTCAGAGCAAAACCAAGTTTTATGTAGCGTGAGTTTCATTACGGTGTTTTTCAGAGAAAAAAAAATAAATCTGTCTAGGCTCATCATGGGAATCACACTTGTTCCCAGCTAGCAGAACTACAAACTTGCATTGTCATTCAGAAAGATGTTTAGAGATCGGAGCTGTCAGATCCACGTTCAGAGCAGTGGTTTATAACACTTATTGCTTAGCAAACCAGAGTGTGTTTAGTAAGCAAAGCTGGGATTCTTTCCCCAAGAAATAAATACATGGGCAGCAGGTAATTGCTGATGTCATTCCAGTTCTTGTGGAATCACTAACACTCTACAACGAAAAAACCCATCACCCAAGTGTGACTCAGCCTGCTGACCATGGTAAGGCACAGGACAGCAGCCTATGAAAATACTACCAAATAAAAAAAAAAAAAAAAAAAAAAAGAGTACTAATAGTAAAAGTAACATAAATATACACTTCATACACTTCACAGAACCTGGGGTATGTGTCAATACCAAAGCATGGTTGGAAACTGGTTCACAATCACTAGCAGTGGCCTACAAAGGAATTTTTTTTGTGGCTGGAATTTTTAATTAAAATCTTGGTAATTATAACAATAAGATTTTGCAATGCAATCATTTACCTGAACGCTTTAAACTTTGTTTACCACTTCCCCCTTCAACTGCCAAATCACACTGAAATACAAAGGTATTCTGGATGTATTTTTTTCCCCTGAGGATTACATGGTAGCTAGCTAAAAGACATTCAGAAACACTGCACCCAGGAGTAAAAAAACCTTAATAACATAATGGTTAAAATTCTAGTAGTTTTTTGTTTTTTTTTTTAAATCTTACTATTTCTGGTGCTCTTGAGCCAAGGAACGATGGGCCGTCTGTACAGGGACAATGGGAGCGTTCCCTGGCTTACAGCCAGCTCATAATTCATAGGGCAGCATTATCAGCCAAAGTTAATTTTTTTTTTTTTTTGATTAATCATCTGCCAGAGCTGGAGAGTTTGTGGCTAATTGTTCCATTCTTGACTGCAGAATGAATTAGAGAACAATGTGAAGTCCTAAGGCAGGGAGGGAAAACACGAAGCGAACCCATGAGCGCAGAATGAATAGCTCAGGTTCGTTAGGCGGGGGAAACCCACCGCTCTGAGGAACGGCAAGCACAAGCGATACATGTTCAAATCCTGTACCACGTGCTCACAGGTGCCCGGGCTCGTGTCGGACAGCTTGGCTTGTGGAATAATAGGTTTGAGCGAGGAAGAAAGGAGAGCAGGCTCGCGCTAGAAGGTTAACTCAGATTTAAGAACCGACTGACTGAGGCAGCAGGTGTCCGAGGAATGATGAATGGGCAGCGACGTACAGCAGGCATCTCTCATTACAGGAGGAGGAAAAATACTGTTTAAAGGGATATTACAGAGCAGTTCTTGCGGCTCTATCTCTATGCTAGCAACGTAAATTAAAGGTCTGTCGGCACTGGCTTATGTAAGTGAAGGGCTGAAAAACAAAATTCTTGGTTGCACCAGCCATCATTGTTAGTGCCTTCCCAGCCAAATCATCGCTTTTCCAGGGTGAGGGTTTTTTAATTTTTGAATTATTTTAAATGTATTTTTAAACAAAAAAAGAAATATAACATTAAAAATGCAAATGTGAAGAAACAAAAACACAGACTAACACATTTACCCATGAGCCACAACAGGTCACTGTCCACGACTCCCTCATTCACATTAATAACAACATGTCCGCAAAAGAGCACGGAAAAACAAGATGAAAGCTAGATAAATATAATATATTGAAATTTGGAGGAAAAAATGATGCATTCTCTGCTTGGGCTTCCCCTTTCCATTGAGAACGAAGACATGGAGGAAAAGGAAACACCAGTGCCAACAAATAGAACTATTAAAGTAATGACAGAAAAGGACAGCAATGTTTAAACCTTCAAAAGAAATGCAAGGTTATGATGATCTAAACATAAATAACCAATGGCTAATACTATTAGATACTTCTGGGGTGAAGAAACAAAGTCGTCTGACTGAGAAGAACGAGCAGGCACTGACGAAGAACAAAAACGGTGACTCAGAGGAGAACGTGCGCTCCTAGAATCTGAGGAGATTCTGAAGCCCCATTTCTTTGTAACCCTATAAAAAATGAAGGGTAGGAACATGCTTTTTCAGCTCACCATGAACACGCAAATGGACGAAGATTGCTGAGCTGTTCAAAGTACCAAAGCGGCAACTGCGAGGAACTACCGATACACTTTGCAGAGCCTGGCAGCAAACGACAATCCATATATTCAGACATGAAAGTCAATGTTCCCTCGTAGGAGCTAATTATCACAGTTTTTTAACAAGTTACTCGGCCAAGCAACACACTGTCAGCACTGTAACGAATCACACCAAGTTAGCTTTTACTGGGGCTCCTTTTGAGCAAGCAAGCGAAGGCAGTGAAAACCATACTGCAGTACATTAAACCGCCCCCCAAAATTCTGAATCAGAGACTGTATGCACACAGATAATGACCAGAAAAAGGTGGCACCTATACACCTGCAAAAGAATTGAGGTCAGTGTGGAAAACTTTTCCTTATAGAACACCTCCTCATTTTCCTCTTTTCTTCATGGAAGAAAAGCAATGGAAGCTACACACACTATGATGAGCAGTGTAGCTTTTGGGCCTGAAATCCACACAAAAATAGTACAGAAGGGCATTAAAAGCTGCATTTCAGGGATCATTTTCATGATGTGCAGGGGACACAACATCCTCTCTCCCCTCTACCCCAATAAATGTTTCCTCTGTATGTGGTAACATTACCAATACTGAATTCCAGCACGTCCTTACATACTGGAGTGAACGCCAGGTTCTCACACAAGACATGCTATACAATACAAATAGAAAGCAAAAATGGAAGATCAATCCGAATTTCCTTTACAAACTGAAGAACAACATATAGAGCATTCACCAACCATCAGTTCATTCTGAACAGAGGCGATGCTCAAAGAATAATATGATTAACTTTCAGCAGTTAGTACACAGTGTAATGAAGGAACATTTCATATTTATAGAAAATGACGTCCTTTCACAAACCTAGTCACCCTACACTGCATCTGTGCATACGGGAAGCTTCTGGAGACGCGGAGGAGTCAGCTGTCCCCGTGATGTGACGGAAACAGGCAGTGGTCACGGGGACCCCTTTGGAGAGAACGTAACGGGCAGAGGAAAGCAAGGGGGCTTGCTGCAGGCAGTTCAGCAGAGTTGGTACTGCAAACACTACTTGGCCAGGAAATTTCCAGTCCCATTCAGAAACTGCACTTGCAGCTTTTTAGCGTGTGTCTCCAGCAGCGTTTTAGCTCAGATCAGGAGCGTGCTCTTCAAGCAGCTCTTCCCGTCACTTCACAATGTTTTGGTTTGCATCACAGAGTGGCCGCGGAACACATGAACAGGATTCCTTTCTGATGAAACTAAACTGAAAGATGTGCTCCCAGACAACACGTAATTCACTCCAGCTGTTAGAGGCTTCACGAGACTGGACTAGATCTGCTCTGAAGTCAACACACAGACCAAGCCTGGAACAGGCACAGCGTGGACACCAGACCCTCTGTGTCAGGCACTCTGCCGTACAGACCTGCCCCCTTCGGGCAGGTGTCTACCACCCCCGGCGTGGTAAAGTAGACACATGCCTTTAGTGTTCCAGACTGGAGTCTTCATGCTCAGTCCACCCCAAGTTCAGCTACAAATAAATTATAAACATGCACCGAGAAGTTTGCACAGAGTGTATCAATGTTAATAAAACCAGATACTGATATACCTGCAGCAAATCTTCCTCTGGCTTGTGGGTTAAGGCTAAGAACTTATAATTTTCTTCTATTACACTGTTAATGTAAGAGATAACACAGAGAGAAAACCTATTCGGGGGAAAAATCGGGAAATTATTCTGCTACTATGTGGTGAAAAAAAATCATAGTACAAATACAGAGTCTAAGCACTACAAAGTTTACGACATCATGGCTCAGCACCTCTTGGATAGTTTCATCCTTCCTTTAAAATTAAATCACATACAGCAGCTTCATAGCAACACATCTGTATTCCAATATATGGCACAATACCTATGACAGTTACACACATAGGTCAACACTCAAAAAAAATATTGGCAATTGTAGCAGAATTATGGCCAGTCTCGTGTATCCACTGTGTCTAGCGGTAAGACGAAATGAAAAATATCCATAAATATCCATAAACACTGACTGCCTCTTTCAGAGAAGCACACACCCATCTCAGCCACCTCAACCTGAAAGTGATAGATTTACTATCTGCTTTGGGCTTGTGTGTCACAATAAACAACCAGCACGTGCCCCCAGGGCTGGGATTCCACACATCATTACACCTGTCACCAGGTGGGCATTTGTCGTTAACTGTAGTTTGAGATGCTGGGAAACATGCGTAAGCACAGACTTGAGACAGTTACGTGTAAGTGATGCTCATATAAGAATCAAGTTCTGTGATTTGATCCATGAAGGGATGAACCATGGTCTTACTCAGATATCCCAGCAGCAACAGAGGGTTGACTATGAAACTGGGTTTTCTCACAGCTCCCCGTCAGACTCCACATAAGACAATACTGCGCAAACGACCCTCAGAGAGGGCTTGAAAGATGAACAGGTGCTAGGCAAACCCTCCGTAAGAAACTCAGAGCGTCTGTACTACTTTGAATCAAGTGCTACAACTTCTTCCAACAATGAGAAACTGTCTTCAGTTTTGCTGCACAGAAGAGCCAACCTCAGGATAGAGTCAGAAAGATACTGAAAGACATTTCCTGTGCGATGTGAAAACCGGATTTCAATCCCATCCATTCGGGTTCAAACCAAACTATTTAGTTAATTCCACTGTGACAAAGTTCATTGTAGAGAAATGTATTAAAGGCTTTTCTACAATCACAAGAAGAGGAAATACAGTTGAAATGTGCATGTAAAATAGATGTATGTTTTCCCTATATAGATAATAAATAAACTAAATAGTTTTTTTTTTTCCAAATTATTTGCATAATGTGATAGGGTAATATATGCAACTGTACTCATACCTGCAGATGACTCCTGAAAATTTTTGCATGTGACGAATGAGCTGTTTCTAAGCAGAGTCATATGCACTTAAACCATATGGTCAACACCAGTTCATACTATAAAACACAGAACAGGGTGATGGAAGCAAACCTGATTTTACTGGCTTTTAACCCACATATACTGGAAATGTCAAGATGAGTAGGGCGACAGTGTCATGGTTTTTTGAAAGCGTAAGAATGACGGAGGCGGGAGGGCTAAAAGGGCTTTTCTTGTATTTCCCATCTTAAAGAAGATAAAATTCTATTTACGATGACCTTTGCATTGTCTTTGTTGCATACACATCACATACTTGCTTCATCTTTTTTTTAGCTGCCTGGTGCCCACCACAGCTGTCAGCAGAGCAAGGCCAGACTCTGATGTGAGTGCAGTTTCCGCGTAACAGGGATCACTTACCGATAAACCACAGCTCCTTCAGTGTGCCCTGCCTTACTGACACAGGGCTTTGTTGCTATAAGCTCACCCAGCAGACTCTGTTCTCCCTTCCAGGACCCAAAATGCTTTGAAAAAAATTTTTCAGCCTGTTCAATGAACCTGCACTCACAATTCCCAGATGGTTAGGCAATGCCAAACCCCTTGCTGTAGTCTTTAACATCCGTCAGCTCCAGTAGCACAGGGTACGTACAGTCGCGTGGAGCCACTTCTCCCAGCTTCCTTGCTTTTCAGAGCAATTTCTGCAATGCATGAGCTGAGCGGTAAAGCTAACGTGCAAAGACGCTTCAAGCTCCACCAGCAACCCTGATACAGCCAGCCCGTAGCGAGCACGACGACTGACTTCAGCACCGCCACCTCTTTACCAGCTTATATATTTGAGGACACTCAGACTAAGGAGTTCCTGTTATGTTAATACAAGTCTCAAACAAACACGCCTAAATTACCACCACCTGCTAATTGACAAGAACCTAATTTCTCCTCCTCCATGTGCGAGACTTCAGATCTTTTCGTGTCTAAACACTGACAATCTGACAGTTTTAAGCTTCCATCATAAAACACTGACACAGTGAATGTGCCGATTTCAAGATGACTGCCATGAAAACATAAACTGTTTGACATTAATAAGCTTATGTTTTCATAGAAATACAATGTGTTATAGATGGTTTGTTTCCATGAAAACACACAGTAAGAAATGAAATGGAAATGCTTTCTGAGCATTAAGCACAAAAAAAATACAGCCTGTGAAACAAACTAAAAATCAAGAAGTTTAGGATTCATCTTTATATTAAATAAGCAATGAAGGGTCAAATACAACAGCTAATAGAACTATTTTTACTTCTGCTAAAATTTGAATAAAGATGTTTTTGGAAATCCTTTTAAAAGCACCAAAGAACACGAGTGCTGCGTTTGATAACGCAAAGCAGAGCGAGCCAGCGCACACAGCTGGGGCGGTCTGGGAGAACCGTATTGGCAGAGAGTCCGGCAAGACTCTAATTTCCTTCCTTACTGAAGTGCATACCTGTATAACAGAGTGAGAAACAACGAAATACAGTACGCTGTACCACTGTGGGCATAAAGGAGAAGCTGTACCACTTTGCAGGGAACAGGATCTTCTGGCTCTAAAGCCAAAGGCAGATTTTGTACTGATTCCAAAAGGGACACAGCTTTCCTCTTCTTTACGCCACTGCCTCCGTCTTTGATCATCTCTTTTCTCTGATGAGAAAAGTCTCATGAGGAAAATCAAGAGTGCAACAATTAAAGAAGCGAAGGCTTCACGTAGAAAGTGAAGCCTTTAAAGAAAAAGGATGTTTTTACAGATATGATATGTTTGGAGCAAGGACAGCATCAGATTCAAATTAGCAGCTGCTGTTTCACGCAGATTCCTACAGGAAGTATCCTAGAAGTGCTTTTTTGAAAGAGGCTAAGCACTTTTGCTCTGATCTTGTAATCTGGGCTTGCTTACCTTGATGCAAGCAGGTAGTGCTGTGATAGTTACGATCTCACTAGAAGGAAACAGAAGCTTAAGAGCCTTAATGGATCAAATACCAAGTTTACCATCACTTTGTTCCTGTTGTCACTCCTTTGTATGCTACCTGACCACCAACTTCAGGTGAAGCTTCCATGTCTCTTCTTAGCTAACAGGTGCAAATATATCGAATCGGCACACGACTTGTAGGTAAACAGTAACTACATCCTTCCCTCTTTCTTTTTCCTTCTCCTTTCCTTTTCCTTCTGTCTCTCTAAAACTCTAAGAATAACAACAACAGTAACAGAAATAAAACCTCAAAACTACTCGGAAACAAGTGTGTAGCAAGCACATAAAACCCATCCAAAGGGCTGCCCATTCAACTGTGCTCAGTGATCACAAACTGGAAAACAACACAAGCTAAAAGCAGAAGAGACTAACTTGAGCTAAAACTACTTAAATAGTCAATTAAAAAGTTTTTCTGGATTTATTATCTGGCAATGAACTAACCTAATAAAGGGAAAGGTTATTTTTGGGTATGTCACTCAGAACTAGCTTACTGAATTATTTCTTTTTTTTTTTCTTTGGCTTTGGGCAAGTTCTATTTGCATTTTGGTAAAGTATCTATTTAGAAATACAGCCATTATTTAATGACAAGTGCCTAGGAGAAAGATTTTGCACGGGCATTAGCAAAGAGACAGGAAAGAAAAGAGGGCGAATAGAATGATACAGGTTCTACAAACTTGTGTAGTGGATATTAAAGTCTCTCAACAACTGCCCAAATCCCATCAGCAGGAGGGGTCTATGTCAAACTAACTCAAACTGCTGAATAGACCTTTTGGTTGTCAAAAAAAGAGCACTATTGAGTTTGATTTGGAGAGAAGCATCACGGAGACTTACTATGCCAGTGCCATTAAGGCATTTTGTATATGCAAGCCAAATCTGATGCAACAGAACACCCAAGACTTACCGCACAACATACACCCACCCACAATACATTAGAAACAGATATACAGAGAGTCTTCCGTTGCTTATCCAGAATATGTAGTGAAATGTCAATGACATTCACATGCTCAGATTTGCGATTTCAAGACCAGGAACTCAATACTTTGAGTCAGGAAAATGAGTAGCTACACGTAAACCTTCTCAGTTTCGCTCTGATCCGAATGCAATCCCACTCACTGGGCTGGACCTGTAGTCTAACAGCAGATTTAACCCTGGAGTGAGAAAAGCAGTCCATTCGCAAAATAAGTGACAGGCTCCCACCTGGAGTGACTATCATACAACCTCCTATCCAACGGCAGCGAGAAGCAGCAAACTAACACACAGCAAGGGGAATTTTCTTGGCAAACTGGGATTGCGAGATATTAGTTTCCCAAAGAATAATGGTAAATTCACAAACTATTTGTTCCCAAGTTAAGGTTTTCCTTGTTTCTTTTCTAAGGTTCCCTGTTCAAAATGGCTGGGGATTTTTTGGGGATAACATTGTTTGCTTGTCAAAGATAAAATATTCCAGAGGAATGTACATTACTGCTTCAGCAAGGATGTGATTTCATACAAAAATCTACTCTCAAAACAGCTGATAGTGAGGGAGGTGGTGAAGCGATGTTAACAGGATGTGGAAATTCAAGGCTGAAGTACCTGAACTGCCTTGTGTCTAGGCCAGCTCTTAAAGTCACGTCACCACCATCCCACATGAAGGACTACTGACCCTGTTCTGAGTTAACAAGGTTTTCTTACCTTCCTCCTGAAAACTACAGAAAAAAAACCCTAAAACTATTTCAATGACATATTTTTTGAAATGTCAAAAGCTCTGTTTAACAGCAAAATTCTTTTCATCTGGCCTTTTAGTAGCCTTGTGTCCTCCAACAGCACGTAAAATCATCTTTTTGGATGAGCCCTTTACTTCTACTTTTACTTCAAGGACCATAACTCTGGAGGAAGCTGGCAATATAAGGAGGGAAAAGGAAAAATGAGTCAGAGTGAAAGAAATGTTCAGAGTTTAAACATGAATCTTGCCTTATCTGTTAAAGTTGTCTCTGCAGCCACCAAGTATCACAGCTACATATCAGTTAGGTAACAGCAACAAAGATAAGGAAACAGTTCTTCAGACAAACATTGGTGGGAAGGATGGTTATCAACTGATGACTATATCTAAAAGGAAATCACTAAATGGCTTTGGTCATGTAACTGGCTTTCTGAAACCAGAGGTTTCCCTACCCCTGTTGCACAGAGATTAAATAAAGCCTAATTTGAATTTCCAGAGAAACTGCAAGAACACCACCAGTGTTGTGAACTGGTTTTTGAAGTCAGTGGTAAACACCTCAAAAAAAAAAAAAAAAGAAAAAAAAGAGAGAGGAAATTGCTTTGAGGGTGTGCCTAGCCGGTTTTTCAGCAAGCCACACTACTACAACTCCCAACTGATAGCTTATGTTAACTTAAACAAGAACCTACCATACACACAGGGGAAGCTAAGAGAGATAGCAAAAAGATCTCACAACAGTCTTAGTTTTTACAGCAAAGACATCATCCTCTTTGTCAAGGGTTGCTGCTTAAATTGTTGCCTACATTTTTTAGAGTAACTCATTGAAAGTTCAGTTCTATATCCATTCAAGTCAAGGATTTTACCATTAGTAGCAGTAAGATTAAGACAGGAAGCTTCCTGAAGTCCCAGCTGCAATCCCTTAAAACTATAACTTCTGTTTAGGTGAGATCTATTCCTTGGATAAAATGAACACTGAATCCAAACCCAGACAACACTATAATTTAAAGCAAGGTGACTGCATTGGGATTAAAGACCAAATCTAGGTCTACAGCTATAGTGTCTTGTAACAGCAAGAAAGAAAGTAGCAAAGGATATTCACACTGGAATTCAAGGTATTCAGCCTGGAGAATGTAATTTTGGTACTTGTTAATAACAACTCTTTCCCTCGCTGTCTCTCTCTCTCTCTCTCTCTCTCTGTGTAAAACATTTAGAAAAAAAGTTATTTCAATATTATGATGGTTATTTCTATATGTGCTAATAAGCACACCTATATATGCCAAATCATGCAGATTTTAACTGTGCTTTTGTAGTGCACATACAGACGACTGAAATGAAATCATGATGACATGACAGAAAAATTGTGTGGTTTTGTCGTATCAATGAAAGTGCTATATTTCTTCTCCTGTTTTAAACTGAAACACAACTATTAAAACACAACAGGAAACTCAGCTACTCCCCTACACTAAAGTAACACCAGGCACCACGTCTTCTGAGGCTTTCAGTGAAATGAAGAGTTTTGCATAAGCAGTTTGTATGTGAGCATAGTTCAGGTAAGCAGTTGACCACCTTCCCGCTCCTCGTGCAAATTACAAATGCAAATGCAGATGGCATTTATGTGCTCAGAAACTCAAACCAAAGTATCTGTCACTACTCTTTTATTCATTTAAAACCCAAGAATCACCTGTACTCCTACTTAACTAGAACTCTATCTGGCAGGATTTCTGAAAAGCTGTCTGCGCTGTTCTCCCTGCCTGCTCCCTGCTCTACCCCCCCCAGTTAATCAATATACACAAAGACGTAGCATTTTGTCAGTATACCTCAAAACTATTCCACTGCTATGAAGAAAGAAAATGAAAGGTGAATTTTTCAAAGTCTGTATCCCTAATTCCATCAAGATTCTATTTATTTTTGGACTAATCTGTTTCTGTTCCTACTTTTCAACCACAAATTTTTGTTCCTCACGCTGACCCACGCTGCCCTTTGAGGCTTTTTGCCCATTTCAGGTGAGCATTAAGTACTACACTTCATCATGTTAGAAGACTTAAGGGAGTAAAAAACTCTGACAAGCAAACCTGTTTTTAAAACAAAAGCTTTACAAATGCCATCATCATTTGGTGAGAATTCTATAAACAAGCTCTTCAGTATGAGTGAGAGTCACCACCTGATCTGCCATAAGGAGCTGCCTCATATGTGGTCTGTGGGAAACTGTGTTCCAGGTTGGGGTCAAGACTTAAATAACTCCACGTCAATGTTCTCTGAGAAAGGCTGCAAAAACTCCCAATATTTTTACAGTCCTAATAAGGTTAGCCATCAACATACATTAAAAAGCCCTTTTCAGGTTCAATAGTTGTTTCAGAATGGCAACTGCACAAGCCTAGCAATGCACTGTCAAATAAATGAGTCTATTAGGGATGATGGAATCAGTGCGTGCTTTCAAAATTCAGATAATAAAATGTGCTTTTTTTGGTTCAGATACCAACCTTGGAGAAGTCCATAGGACTGAGCTTGCTTTAGAATCATTAGAATTCAGCCTTACTACAACAAAAATGCAATATTGTGTTATAAGAAACCATGTCGTGAAGCGAAACGAATGGGAGCAGAAAGCTGTAAGGATAGATTCCTCTCAATGTGTGAAAAAAGGCAGCAGTGATATGTCCGTGGGAATAAACAATCTACTTTGGGAAAACACTTTGACTTTTGATCTTTGAACAAGTGGGCAACCAGGCCTAAAAGATGATGTTTTAATCCTAATTTTAACTCTAATGCTTTGCTGTATTTGGTAGCAGTGCATTCCTGACAAAGCCTTACCTTTCTATAATGACTGAGGTAACTGTAAGGAACTGTTCAAATCAAACTGACGCAGTCTTGCACAAGGCTTGTTTACTACGTACAATTTTCTTAGGGAACTGTTGCAAAGGATGCAGTCAAAGGGCTTCCAGTGCGTTGCTGTTTCTCTGGACGTATGGTCGGAGCTGCCTAGACTCAGCCTATTCAGAGACAAAACATGTGACCCACATACTGAAGAAGAAAGTTGTGAGCAGTACCACTTCCTATTTCTTTTCACAGAATTGTTTGCATTGAAAAATATCCAGAATGCAAAAGCAGATCTGGAGAAGTCTCATCTGTTTATTTTCTGGTGCTCAAGCTAGTAAAAAACTGCACAAAAAAAAAAAAATTAACTTCATGACTTTGCCAAGAGTAACAACTTCGCTCTCAGAGTTGGATTAGAGAGCATCACATATTTTGAAGCTTACATTCAGCCCGCAACGCTGTTCTGTAACCAATGACCAAAAGTGCAGATGGCCGCCCTTACCCAGCTGGAAGTGTTAACTTCATACAACAGCTGTCAAAGTTCTAAAGACAGGAGACTTTAAAAACAACAACAACAGAGAATGTGTTTTAAGGGCTGATAAAAGCATGTCTCAGCCAAGAGGAATCCTTAAAGCAGCTGCAACAGGACTCAGATCAGTCCCACACTGTTCTTTGCACAAGGCACAGGGGTGCTCACGACGTAATTCAGTATCTCTTATGTCAGGTAATGGCCTTAGGACTTAACAGACAGAAAAGAAAAGGATACAGAAGGTGTTAAGAACAACTTTCTAGGGAATTATAAGGCAAGACTTAGGTATAAGAGAACACTGCAGATGTTCCCAATGTATTTACTGCCTACATCCACAAACAGTTCAAATTTATTTTTGAGTCACATCCACAATCTCTTAACATGCATCAGCCACGCTGACAGAGTTTACGTGTCTAATTGTCAGAAGCCTCCTAATGATCTCCAACACGTCATCATTCTTTAAAACATGGGCCTCCAAATAATTTTTTAAACATGGAAGAAAATGTGTCTGCCCATCTTGTATGCTTCCACAGGACAGACCAGAAAAAGAAATGAAGTGTAAGCAGAACTGGAATTTATTGACTTGTAATCTCTATTAATATGTATTGCAGGCATGGAAAGGGTCAGGACTCCGCCCCAGATAAAGCTCTGCAAAATTTAAGACAGCTTCCTTTCTTCTGCCTTGTGTAATTGACTTTGCTAGGTAACTCTAATTCAGAAATATCGGAACTATAACTGAACATACATGCACACACATACATTCTAATACTGGATGATTAACATTTTGCAAATGCTTATCATTCTTCACTTGACAAAATTATTTTTTCATCTGTTGGCATTTTTTTACCTTGCTACTTTGCCATAAAAGCATAGAAAATCTTATCCTAAGGTATTTACCAGAAAACTCACAGTAAATTAAGTCCATAATTATTGGTTACAGCCAAAAATCCCACATAGATAGAAGCCGCTCCACTCAGAACAGAAGCAGAGAAGAGACCCGATGTTAGCTTCAAGTGCAGCTAACAGACAGAGTTCCCCTGGGACTGCCAGGGCAGTGCGTTTAATTGCCTGTTCTACCAGCCTCACAGAAAGCAAAATGTTCCTTCCAACTGTGCCACAGGGCTGGGGTCCAAGCAGAACGCAAGCTTTTGGGGAGCTAATAGAAGATTACGGGCAGCAGACTCGTCTCACCTTTGACCAGTTATTCTGTGAGGGCACAAAACATGCATTAGTAAAAAGTTCTCCTGACGCTTTACCCACAGCTGCTTCCATGCGGGCAAAGGGCCAGTCTTCCTCACAGAGAAAAATTTTCAGTGCTGTAGAGCTACCACAAAGAACCAGAACATCCACAGACCTCCACCTATATCCATGTCATGGAAGTCACACATTTACACGCAGCACTGTCACTCTGCGTACTCTTCCAAGGCAGCCAGGAACATTTTCTGTTTTTAAAAATATTCCCTCCTCTCCTCATTACTTGACAGTGCTTTCATCTTTGCCCTTGTGCTCAATAGCTTGGCCACCACAACAAGAGGGCAACATTCATTCTCTCTGAGGCAACAAACAGGTCACTGACACAGTGTTTTGTGTGGCAGGGAATAAAACTGATCAAATGATGATGCACCCACAACAAACTCTTGACAGGGGTTGCTTCAAAGTGGAATTAAAGGTGCAATATCTAGCTGCTGAGGAAGAGCTTTTCTTTGGCTCACAGGAAAAAAGGAAAAAAAAGAAGAAAAAGTGCAGCAGTAGTTCAGTAAAAGTTTTGAACAGGAGAAAAGCCCTAGATAGTTGTCTTCGGATTCTTCACCAGGGCAAACAGTGCTTCAAGGACAAGTAGGAAAGTAGCTGCTATTTGAGGCAACTTCATTATAAAATCATTTTTAATAAGCGATCTGAACAAAGAGAGGGAGTGCTCTTGCAGAGAAGCCCCCAAGGGATCTTACGGCTGCCCAGTAAAGTTATTAGGAGGTTACACACAGGGGACCAAACAGCTATTTTATTGGCCTCAGGGGACAGGGTTTAGTTTTCACCTGCTCTCTTTAGGCCTGGTGCTAACAGCAGATCCTGTTAACCATCAGCTTTCTGCAGGCTCCTATTTTGTGAGGAAAAACTATTGTTTACTTCCTTTAGCTGGCACATGAAACACACGAGGTGAAGCAGACAGTACAACGCACAGTAGACACACTGAGTAATTATAAATCAGATCAGTAAAAAAAAAAACAAAAAACCAAAGTTATTTTCCCTTTAATGGAGTTAAGCAAAATAACTAACAAACTTTGAGAAATCTTTAGCAAAGGCTATAAATATAACGTGGAAAGCAAAATCAGAGAAAAAGAGAAATGCAGGTCTTGGGTCGAATTAAGCTGCAAATCTTAACATGCTTGTAGAACTTCAGTGAACAACAGTCCAGGATATTTGGATACTCGAGAAGCTATATTGGGGTCTCCTGCCCCAAATCAGCCTCTTAGTTTCAAACAAGCCATGTCCTTTTCTCAGCAACTGCTTAGAGCCAAAGGCAGGAAGGACGTGACTTAGGAATGGACCTCTGCTCAGGACAGTATTAAGAGCGTGCCTAGGCCTAGAGAGCAATACACCCCCATTTTTTGGCTAGTCGTGCTGCAGCAGCGGTGAATATGCAGCACTCCAAGCTACAGTCGAAGGCTTAGGGGCTTCTCAGGGGAACGGTTATCTATTGAGACTCCTAAACTTTGTCACTCTGACTGCTGAGGTCTTCTTATGTACAGGTGTCAGCACACCATCACGACGATCTCCCTATGGTATAACAAAACCTTCCAACTGCAGCGTAAACTTGAAACGTGAACTGACCACCTAGCCCAAAGCCTCAGTGAAGTACACGCCGTCAAGACACTTCTCTAGACTAACACCTACTCCAAGATGAGTGCAGGAATAGTCCCAGAGCTTGATGTGGGAGTGAGAGAAGGAGTTGGGAGAGGTGCTTGCTGTGGGATCTCAGAGAGCAGAAGGGTTTACTTCCACCCTTTGCCAACAAAGCTGTCAGCTCTTCATGCAAATGCTTTTATTTAGTGATAAAAATTAAGAGCACACAATCCCCACTTAATTTTCCAGCAGGAGCTCATGTCACTAAAATCAGTGCCGAGCTTTGGAAACATTTCTTACCTGCCAGAAATTAACTGAAAGGATAATTTCAGAGTACGAAAAGGAATATTTCATCCAAA
Source organism: Chlamydotis macqueenii (assembly GCF_036417535.1). NCBI lineage: Eukaryota > Metazoa > Chordata > Aves > Otidiformes > Otididae > Chlamydotis > Chlamydotis macqueenii. Next base: position 19,710,787 of record NC_141567.1, on the reverse strand, counting down.
ATTAAGGAATTCATACAGAGATGCCTATTGACATAACTGTTTGAAAAATTACTCTAGAATAACTATTTTGGTACATCACGAAAAGCAGAGAAATCCTAAGTCTGAAATAAAGGGCAAATATCTTAGAATTACAAAGGAGTCTCAATCTACAGAGGGTTTTGATATAAGTATGTTCCGTTAAACTTAGATATATCTTGGGTTACAGAAACATAAAACATACAGTGCTGAAAGTGAGATGCAAGTGCATCTACTTGCATTACCAGCATCTACCATGGAGCATCTACCACCTCTCTGGGCAACCTGTGCCAGTGTTCCCCCACCCTCATTGTAAAAAATATTTTCCTTATATCAAGTCTGAATCTACCTCCCTCTATTTTAAAACCATTACCCCTCAGCAAACACAGATAATAAAGAATGAACAAAATTAGTCCACACATCACTAACAGTGGCTTCTCACTGTTGTATCTACCACAATACAACTTACAAAGCACAGTCACGGGACGTTGTTTCTGCCAGTACCACGCGTTACCTGGCAGTGACACAGAATACAGAAGGCGGTGTCAAACCCTGTGTAGTTCAAGGAGTAGGTAACAACAAGCGGTGACATGCTGCGATGTGACAGTCCGCACCAAAGCTGCCCAGGTACTGAGAAGGTATAGCTGCCCTGGCCTCATTCCACCTCAGGAAGCAAAGCCAAAGTATTCTATACAGATGTGCGTGAGATGTTGAACTTCCCAACAGCTTAACCGATCAGACTGCTGTGAATGGAGAACAAGGTGCACATTTTGAACACCATTTCGCAGCAGCCTTTAACGTCTGACCCTCTTGAGTCAGAGATGTGGGAAAGAATGGCAGCGAAGTAGCACAACTAAAAAGCTCCATTACCAGTAAGGGAAATTCTTATTGTAAAGGTATGAGAGAGCAGACCGTGCTGGTAGGTCTTACTTATAAGTTTCCCTGACAAGTGAGTTGGTCCAGGTATAGGAACTGAGGTACCTGGCTGTCCATCACTGCAACAGCCCAAAGAAACACACACTGTCTCTCCAAGTGGTGATAATTCAGTCTAAGTGCGTGAAGCAGGCAGTTGTCAAACAGTTCTGGACTCAGCTTACAAAGGACCGCCATCCACCCTGCGTGCGGGCAGCATCTGTAGGTGCACTGTCACTGGAAAGTTAAACCCAGTGAGCAGCCCCTCGTTCCGAGGAGCCGCTGGGTGAATGCAGTCCAGGTAAGAGCTCTCTCACAGGTCCCTGCCTTTCTGGAGACACGGACAGAAAACTGTGTGAAAGGAAGGCTTGCAAAAATCTATGCGTTTTTCCATCTTAAAAATGTCAGGTAAGCAAATAACAATGTACCTGGACCTCTATGCAGATATGAACGGCAGCTAAGTAATCAAACTCCTTTGAAGCTTCTGACTGGTTCACTGCAATTCAAACAGCGAGAGAAAGAAGGTTCCAGTACACTGCGGATTCATTACAATATTAGCCTTCCAGGTGCATCTGCAGGAAACTACCCCTTACTTTGACAGGCAGTCAAGTCAAATTCATTTGTGAAAGTCAGTGCTTAGGATATAAAAATGATCTGGAGAAAAAAATAAGGTGATTTATTTGTCTGATAGTTCTGAGTCACAGGTGGTCTGCTAGAGGCCAAACTCATTGCATGAAGTATGGCAAGATTTAGATTTAAGATGCCAGAAACGAAATATTACATACTTCAGGACCGAGCGTAAACCCAAGTCAGTAGGGACTAAACGCCAGGTCCTTTGCAGCCTTTCGGTCCCCAGAATTTCAGATCTTTCTTATCACTGATACAATGACGCCTGTCTGAATCTGCAAAAAGTTTGAGGCTGTGCCTCAAAGTTATCATTCACCAAGTACTTTTCTATTCAAAGCATGAAACGTGAGGAAGAGGGCTGTATTACAAATATTAGTGCAAATTAAATGATCAGAAAAGAATCTAAGTGTCAGTTGTATCTTTTTTGAGTCAAAAAAGAATTGAAACACCAAAAGTCCCACTTTGTACGGGAGATGAGATAGGTCTTGGCTTCCACCATCTGACGGAGCTAGACTAAAGGTTACGTAAGGTGACGGTTAACCTAACAAATCTCCTTGTCAGCCCGAGAGAGAACAGCTCTACAGATAGAAAGAAGGCATGATTTTTTACTTCAAAGGCTTGTTTATTCTACTGAGGGGAAAACTGCATGTTGGGGTGGACAACATGTGTTCTGTTAGTACTGCTTGCAACACGACTTGTTTAAAAATGGCAGGTTTTGTAATGCTCAAACTCTGACAAAGAGAGAATGTGGGGAAGCAGTTAATGACACAGAATACTTGGATAAAATCAGCTGTATCAAGAAGAGTGAAAATCTCTTGGGTTTTATTTAGCTAGTTACATTATGAAAGACCCGTGTTTCCTCAGCACCACTTCGCGTGTGTATGAATGCTGAACTACCGGCTGATTCAGAAACGACCTAAGCGCAGTGGTTCAACTGCAGCTGGCAGAACACTTCTGCCACAGAGCAATGGCAAGAAGTGGGTAAAATATACCCAGAATCTCAAACAATATAACCAGCAAGAACTACGCAGTGGAGACAGACCACCACCAATTTCAAAACCTGCGCAATTAAAATAGCTACTAGGATGAAGTCTGAAAAGGATTAATCCGATGTTTCAAATGCATAACATATCAGTCTTTCTGGCATTATACTCCACTAATTAAGTCAAAAGGTTATTAGAAATAAGTGCTAGTTTACAGTCAGTCGACACCCCCGTAAGCCATACACTGCAAACCTGGAATAAGAAGAATTCATCTGCATTTTGAAACAGGAGTGCAGGAAACATACATACACTTCACTAAGTGCTTGTGTGAGTGCTTTTTGAAATTTCTTTGCAGAAATCCTACTCTACGTGACTCAGTTTCAATGTTTTACATATACTGATATACAGAACGATAGGCAAACTCTAGATCGACTCGATACACAAAAGCTCTCTCCTTGGCATTTGTAGTTGCTAACAACTCAGATTTGAGTTGAAATTTTTGCATTTAGATGTTTCTGTAACTTTTTTTCCAAGTCATTCCAAAACTGTGAACTTTGATGTCTACTTCTTCTATTCAATAATAATAAAAAATTCTAGGCAATAAGGAAAAAAAAATGCTTATTGTGTGTGATGCTGAAATGCTAAAGATGCACAGTTCACGTTAATTCCTGCTCTGTGAGAATTTGTCATAACAGGAACGAATTCTAAAAGAACTTAAACCAAAACTGAATGAAATTTCATACGTATTTGCTAGCAAACGCAGCCTGCATTTTCATCATGCCAATTACAGCATATTGCCCCTTCTATTTTAATCATTTCTTAATGGGCAAGCTTATCTTCCCATTATTCAGGGAACTTTTTTGTTCACGCTTCAGCAGTTGCATGACAACTGATTAACAAATCGGGGAACTACTTGAGAGTTCCCTTCAAACAGCAGAGTTCTCAACATGGAAGACACTGGGACCCTAATTTCTCTCTTAACCAGGCTAAAGGCCATTTATGGTGCACAGAAGCTAATCATCTAACATACTGTATGAACACACCTTTTTTTCATCATCGGCCTCAAACATATTACCCACGGAGATACGCATGACGACACCACGTTAGCAGTCCGGCATGGCTGAAGAGCATCTTTCCTACGCTCTTTACGTCTGTGGTTACTATTTAATCCTCCCTACAAAAAGTGTCGAATGCTGGAACTGAAGATGTGACTCTGCTAGCAGATCAGTACACAGCACTGCTGTATACAAAATACACGGGATGGCCTTTGCAGGTCCATTCCAACCCAGACCATGCTGTGATTCCAGCTGGTTGCCAGGTGGAGCGTTACGAACCACCACGTACAGTCGTCAGCCTCTACACAAGAGAGGCCCCAGACTGAGCTAGCACAAACACCGAATTACTTACCACCTCTAGAGAGGGTGGTTGCTCCAGGCCAGGGCTGAGCTCATGGGCAAGGCTGTGCAAGGAAGCTGTCTGTACAATGCCTGGCCTGCGGATACACACAGGACTTCAGTCTCCCGTACTGCCAATGTCGGTCAGCATGAGCTCAAACATTCACCAAAAGCGTAAGGGTCAAATTCTGCCCTCAGATGCCTATCTCTAGCTCCCGTTAAATTAAATGGAAACCATATACCCATCCATCCAAAGAGGATCTAGCCCTAAGAACGGACTAACCAGCAAACCCACCTAAGCAGAGGAGGACCATCATGCTCAAAAAGTTTGTGACATTTTGAATTTGCTTCAAAACTCATACAATTCAGCTTCTCATTTGAAATTCTTAAATGAAGCAGTTGTATTTTGTAACTTTATACGGTGAGAAGTCGTAATCTCCGGTCAGATTTTTCATTATATGAATATTTTAAAACCAGGAATGAAATAAGAATGAAATTAATGTAAGACACTTTATGACATCACTTTAACCCTAGAAGCTGCAGTGAACATACTTCAAAGGCACTTCCCTGTTAAGATGCACATATCTTTGTACATTTTGTGCAGCCTACCACCTGTTTTGGTAGAACGCTCTAATGAGAACAGTCTCAGCTTTAGCCTATTCCTGTCTCAGGACTGGGCAAGTACAATTCCTGCACTACCAGATTTCCAGACCTCTGAGGAATCTCAACATATCTCCTTCAGCTACAAGTTGTAACATTTTCTACTCTACACCGCAGAACAGATGAAAATTGATCCCCAATAATTACGTCTTTGAAGAAGATTCAAAATAAATGTATATGCAAGTAAACGCATGCATCCACATCCATTTCCAAGTTCGCTGTTTATGAGGACTGTTTGTTTATATGGTTGAGAGCAAAACCATAACCTCCTTATTTTCATCAAGAGCTCTTAAGCACAAGCACAAGCACAGAATGATTTACCTTACAGATTCATGCATAGGAAGAGACAGAAGACTCTTGTCAGCGACATGGACAGTGGGATAGAGTGCACCCTCAGCAAGTTTGCCGACGACACCAAGTTACGTGGTGCCGTCGACACGCTGGAAGGGAGGGATGCCATCCCGAGGGACCTTGACAGGCTGGAGAGGTGGGCCCGTGCCAACCTCATGAAGTTCAACCAGGCCAAGTGCAAGGTCCTGCATATGGGTCAGGGCAATCCCAGGCACAAATACAGGCTGGGCGGGGAATGGATTGAGAGCAGCGCTGAGGAGAAGGACTTGGGAGTGCTGGTGGATGAGAAGCTCAACATGAGCCAGCAATGTGCACCCTTGCAGCCCAGAAAGCCAACCGCATCCTGGGCTGCATCACCAGCAGTGTGGCCAGCAGGTCGAGGGAGGTGATTCTGCCCCTCTGCTCTGCTCTGGTGAGACCCCACCTGCAGCACTGTGTCCAGCTCTGGAGCCCCCAATATCACAAGGACGTAGACCTGTTGGAGTGAGTCCATAGGAGGTCATGAAGATGATCAGAGGGCTGGAGCACCTCTGCTGTGAGGACAGGCTGAGAGAGTTGGGGCTGTTCAGCCTGGAGGAGAGAAGGCTCCGGGGAGACCTTATAGTGGCCTTCCAGTATTTAAAGGAGGCCTACAGGAAAGATGAGGAGAGACTTTTGACAAGGGCATGTATTGACAGGACAAGGGGTAGAGCTTTAAACTGCAAAAGGGTAGGTTTAGATCAGATATAAGGGAGAAATTCTTCCCTACGGTGGTGGTGAGGCACTAGGCCAGGTTGCCCAGAGAAGCTGTGGATGCTCCATCCCTGGAAGTGTTCAAGGCCAGGTTGGATGGGGCTTTGAGTGACCTGGTCTGGTGGAAGGGGTCCCTGCCCAGGGCAGGAGGGTTGCAACTAGATGACCTTTAAGGTTCCTTCCAACCCAAAGCATTCTATGAATATAAATATTTATTCTATAAATAATTTATTTTCATTTGAATCATACTGCATATATAACATAAAAATACAACCGTTGTCCTCACCTGTATTTTCTGGACACTTTACATATCAGCTAGCTGTAAGTTATGCATACTAACATAAGGAATTCTGCCTTTCTCCACAGCAGTGTTGTTCTGCCCTCTAACTTAAGACATTTGTGAATGCACACACACATAAACACACACACATTGTGTATTCATTCAGATGACATTTCAGGCGAGAACTGCAACTGCCCTACAGCAGAAAACCCACCAGAACTTTTAAAACGGAGCCTTCTCAGACCAGACCGACACCTAACAATGTGAGCGCCACAGCACAGCCTGACATGAATTCCATTTGTAAGAGATGGCCAAATCAAAAGATATTACTTACATGTATGAGTCTTCTTTGTTACAGAAATACCTGTAGGGAAGAAATGATACCAAGGTTAGCAAAGTGATCACCGAGTAAATTCTTTTGACATGTATTTCATCATTAAACTCTTTTATTTCGGACACACAGCGGGCACTGTAAGAGAAGAATGAAAATCGCAATGATTTGTACACTGGAGGAGGGAGGATCTCCCTTCCTCGCACGCAGACTTTGATGGTATATTATCTCCTTACACCTCATCAATGAATGTTTCAACATGCATTGCTTAAATTTTGTCATTGGAATGTATATCTACATGCTGCAGTTTTAAAACCGAAGCTGATACAAACAGAACACACCAACACCACTATGGAAGCCTCCTTTTTTTTTTTCCACGGTTAAAATTTTTCCCACACTCGCACTAGCTAGTGCCCATCAAACCACCCAGACAGAACAGATTTGCACAGCACAACAATTCATTTGCTGTATTATTAAGTTCAAGTAGTTCCTTGACTGCAAGCTGTAGCTTATGCTTATTAAAACCAAATGAGCAGCTCTCTCAGTATGAGTATTACTTGCCATAATTCCAAGCCAGATGCAAATATCTCCAAGCTGCTAAAGATATACTTTGTGAAGTAATAAAGATGTTTTTATGCTAGACAGGCATGTGGCGGCGATCACCACTGATGGTCCGGTGCCAGCGAAATCCGAGAGGCATTTTAAAGAAAGCAACAGAGTGAACAGAACAAGGCAAAACTCATGATACCAAATAAAGATAAAATTAACTCTGTTAAATGTCATTGGAATTCATGCTTGAATACAAACAATGTTGTCTCCAGTTTAGCAGATAACTGGTGCTGTCCTCGGACCCCTCAGTATTTCAGCTTCACTCTCCTCGGGGGGAATTTTATGAGAAGAGAAAGAGGTTACTGGAAGCAGCACAAGTATTTGAAACATTTCATTTGTGATTAAGGCCTGTAATGAAATTTTGGAATTGTTTGGCTTACTATTCATAAAAGACAGACCTGAATCTCCCTAGCTACCCTCCTGTTCCCTTAACCACCTCTTCCAAAACCAAACTACAATGGAAAAAAACAGGCTTTTACTTCAGGCTTCTCTGTCGTGGAACATCTCAGGGAGGCAGTAGGTTGTAATAATTCAGAAAAAAACATAGATGCCTTATTCACAAATTTAGAGTTAACTTTAGAGCCCACAGTTTTCAAACTATTCCTGGTTTTGCTAGATAAATCCACAATGCCAACCCCAAATATGTCACTATCAAGTTTGACATAAATGTCATGAGAATTTTTTTTTTTTAATTGCACTTGTGCTGCTATTGGCCTTTCGGTTTGAACCACCAAATTCTACAAGTGCGAGCACTGGAACCTTTCTTTTACCCAAAAAGCAAAGCTGATAGGCTCCAGGCCTTGGGAAGAGAAGTTCTGAGCAGTTCCTTTGAGTAATTTTGTTAATGTGAGACACTGGTAAGCAATTTACAAAAGTCAGACCTCTAGAACTTGATTAGGTACTGACTTAAATTGAAAGGTCCCGGCCAAATCTGCACATTCGCCATGCTAGGAACTGAGGTTGTAGCTTCAACCTGTGGAGTCAAGGTAAGCAACAAGAACAAAAGGAAAATAAGCATAACAAACCTAAGTAGCTACTACAGGGTGCAAATTCATCCTTTCAATTTGTGTTTTGGAAGAACGAGCTTTCCCAGACTTTCATTCCAGCGCACTCATCACTAGCTGGCTCAGAGCAGGTGGAGAGGACAGCCGCGAGTGTCAAGGAGGTGAGCGCTGTTATAGAAACGGCGGCTTTGGGCAAGAAGAGGGGCAGAGTGAGAAGCTGCAGAGAGATCTGAAGCGTCTATGTCAAAATGCACAAACATCTTGTGCACTTTTTGGTATAAGTGCAAAAACCCCTCTCTCTAGTTTTTTCTTTAGACCTTTAGGTCTGCCCTACCCTTTGAGTTTGAAATTACAGCTGTCGTTAGAACATTTGTTCTTCCACCAAGGAAGACCAATTGGCTGCTGTCTGACTTCTTGAGTGGCCACTGAACACCACGTACAGCTCCTAACGGAGTCTTCATCAGCACGAACTGTCCTAACATTCCCTCGGCAGCAGTACTCACCCCGCCCTTGACTGTCTGGCCAGCTCCTGCCGTTTTAAGGATGTTTTACAGAATGGGAAATGCAGAGAAAAAGGTCTTAAATCTGAAGACCATTTGCAAAAGTTCCTCTCCCAGCACTAGTGCTAATAAACGGATACACCAGTCCTCTTTCAGCATTATGGGAGCCATATGTGTACTTTTGTCAGACAATAATGCTTTCTGCAAAATCACTTTGAGCAGAAAGTGCTTATGCTGTCACTTCTGATTACTCACAGCCTCTTCACAATGGGATTTGCCACAGCACAAAACAGACCTAGCTGTATTCGCTGACGGAGGGCCTACTTTCCCCTGATACACGAAACGGTGATGGAAATATTGGTGCTTACATTTTTCTACGTATTTTTTTTTAAATATGAGATGAGTGGTGGGTTTTTCCAATCAGATGTTTCCATAATAATTACCGATTACCATCTGGTGAGGCCTTTTAGCTGGTTTATGCAGATATTTTTAGATAACCTTTTAAAACAACAGCTTAGAGGTAGGTTGTTTTTTTTTTTTTTTTTTTTTATCTTCTTCATAATTACACTGGTAGATGCAGTGAAACCAAAGCATTTTTTCTTCGAACTGCGGGTTTTCAGTGACTAACTGCAATCTGGTGGAACAAGGATCCATGTTGCCAGTGAGTCCAACGGGATCAGGTTTAAATTAATCGGGAATCTTTACTTATGTTAAAATGAGTTGTGAATTTTTAAAAAGCCTTCCCTTTCATACCAGTAACTGTAGGTGACTAGAAAAACCGAGCAGAAAATGTACCAGTATACCCAAGCAGTAACTTAGGTTAGATAAATCATAACCAGTGCTTTAAATATCAACATGATCTATGCAACACGTTCCGACATCATTGCAACCAGTTTTAGTTTTAAAGCAGAAAGCCAATGACTGCTATTCAGAACACTCAAGAAGTACAACAATCTCCTAGAAATTAGCGTATTATGAAAAAAATCAATCTGAAAACTACTTAATGTAAAAAAGGGGAGTTATAAGATCTTTAGCTTTCTTTGGGCCAGTGCTTAGCCCCCATGTGCATACATGTTTGCATGCCTTTCTTATGAGCCGTACCCTAGAAGTCCTGCACCGACAACTCACCAGTTCTTCTGATATCAACAGGATCTCTTGAGAAACTAACTCTGCAAATTCAACATACATCAGTAGTTTTCTTCACAAGATGAGGTCTCATTAATTGAGATTGCTCTCGTTTGAAATATTTCTGGGACCAGACTATCAGTTTACAGAGATCTGAGTAGACACTATATAATAAAACCTAAACCTAATACACCACTGAAAGACAAAGATTTATTTATTTTCAATAAGCGGAGCACAGAGAACCTACTGATTAATTTCAAAATGTTACTTAATGTGAAATCCCATTTTTTAATGGCCTTCATTTCAAAACGTGATAGACTGGAGTAATATGTGACCGCTTGCCACTCTTAGCACTATCCTGAGCAGCCAGCTTTCCATTCTTATTTAACAAATTAAAAAAAAAAATAAAAAGAGGAAGAAACAACCCTAACTTCAGTGTTGCTAATACAGAAAGACTTCCTGACTTAACCAACTAGGCTTCAAAGTAAAGCAAAGGAAATGTCATGAAAATACCACAATATATCACTGCCATGGTTATCAGTGAGTGAAAGTTTCAGTATTACAGTTATCACAGCACCAATCACTTCAGCACTGCAATTTGACATTCCTGATCAACATCACATCTGAAACAAATTAACTTCTTAGACTTTTCATTGTTGCTATGCAATGCTCTTTGCAACAACAATCAATGTGTTTTAAATGAAATGAATTCATACAGCATTCCCTTTCCCCCTCCCACTAACAGTATGTAATTTGCCATGATGGGTGGTATTTACAAAAATAGCTTTCTGGATGCAATGAACTTTGAAAAGAGTATCTACCAACAGAGACAGGATATTCTCTTGCAAGCGGTTAGCCCGGCTGACCTTCACTAGCCAACTTCAAATAGCGATAACAATGCCTTCAAGTACAAAAAGAGACTCAGATATTTTATACATCATAAGCTGCTTCTCACAGTTGCCCATCCAAATACAGCGGCATAATGAAACAGCGCTTACTCTGTGAACCCAGATCCCTGCTGCTGTTGTACAGTTGTCAACTTCCCATATTTCAAGGGGAAAACACACTTTGATGTACAGAAAGATAAGGAAAAAGTCCCCTGTCTGGCAGAATACATTACTCGGCAAAATATCAAAGGAGGATATTCTTGAGTGCAATTTTCTTAAACCTCCAGGAAAACTCCTCCGCAGAAGTTTGCACGGGTAAACACGTGCATCACTGGCAAAGCCCATAACCGATCTCCAGGACGTCTATTAAGCACCACTGTGTTTCCTTGGCTTTGCTTTTTGTGCCAGGTGATTGACATTGCTCTGACAAGAGTGTATCTATGTAGACGGTATACATATATGATGCTCCGCTCATGTGGCAGTGTGTATCTATATATATATATTTTTTTTTTTTTCCTTCACTTTATTCTCCCCTCTCCTCAAGCCAGCATTATGGTTCTAGTGTGTTTTGGAACTCAGTCATTTTATGATGGATTGGAAATCTTGGAAGGGGAAAAAAAAAAAAAAGTTGAAATTTTCAACTCTAAGCCTCCTGCCTGATGCATTGTGTAAAATCAGAAAGAACATGTATTACAAGCTCAGATCCCACTGCGTTTCATCCTGTCACTCCATTTCTTTTTTACTCTGTCACTACACAAAGCTAGCAATTAAGGTGGAAGATAATATGTAACACTTGGGCACTTGCAGAGAACCTACCAAAGCAGAATAATAGATCTGAGTGTATTCAGAAAGTTCATCCTTTTTGAAACTTTAATAATGGATTATATTCAATTCTGTAAGGATCTCTGGCTTGAAGGAATTCTGTGATCTTTGTAGGCCATTGTTTATGGTGGCCAAGGTAAAAATAACATACAGACAAGCACTGTAAATACAACTTAAGTGAATTTAATGAAACAAAATCATATTGCAAAATAGTGTCCTTGTCTAGGGCAGAAGAGCTGCTAATGATGATCAGCGTACATCACTGGAAGTGCTCCAAGTAACTCTAGTATTTTTGTTTCAAAAATTGTTAATGGACACTAATGCTTATAGTTCACTGAATTGAGAAATAAATTATGTGCTGGGGTAGAAAGGATCAAGGACAACATCCACTAGGCACGTGGGAACAAGGAAACTTCCATCATTATGGGAAAAAAAAAAAAAAGGGAAAAAATAAGTAGCGCTTAATTAAAAAAAAACCAAAACCCAAAAACCAACCTAAAATATTATAAACATAATTTTTTAATTTAATATTCCTTTTTTTCCCAGACTTATTCACAGCTTTTAGAGAAATGGAAAGAGCTCACCATGCAAAACAAGAGTTTTTCTGCAGGTCTAGATCACTCTTTTGTTCTCGAGTCCATAGGCACAAACCAAAGTCCCAGGAGTCGAGACTGGCCTAAATGCTTCAGTACTGAAAAAAACCAGCCTTGCTCTCCTAAAATGCGCAGCTGTTTCCTATACCTCAATTCTATCAGAGCATTATCCCCAGTTTTATTTTTGAGGTGTTGCTCTGCTCTTACCCCCTAGAATCATACAGTTATATCAGAACTAGCTACAGAAAATTTTCCACAACGCAATTGTTTTACCTTCTACTCAAATACAGATGCAAGATATTTGAGACAACCAGATGAAAAACCAAAGGATTTTTAAAAAATGTTCTGACCTTCTTTTACTGTGACAGGTGACCTTTTTAGCCCTTGCAACTCAGACTGGCTTCCTGATCCGAGAGCGACGTGCTGCATCATCCAGGCACTTTATGACTTCATTTTTCAGCAGCTAACAGCCTCCCCTGCCCAACATCACTTAAAATGATACCAGCACCTGTGAAAACCTGGGTACAAATTACTGTAATTCTTTCCAAGTTACAGAGTATTCATAAGAGAGAAAACACCGCTATCAGTCATGAGCTGTCATCCGTACAATTCTCAGCTAAAAGAATTCCCTGTTCTTTCTAGATTTTTCCCAAATCAAAAATTCTTAACAGACTCCAAACTGATTTCAAACCTCTGATGCCAAAACTGCTCCAAAAGAAACAAAAACTTAAGAAGCAAGCTCAAGACCCAGGTGTTTGTGTTTAAGGCTGAGCTAACAATACTGTTGTTGTTCCAGACACACTAACCATTAGCCCAAAACTAAAATACTGACTTCTCATTTGTGATTAATACTGAACGAACCATTTCCCCCTAATATCATTCTGGACAACTGATCACATGCAACTCCTTGTTCCAAATCTTGCTATAAACAATCTGCTCCTAGCTGTATTAAAGCCTTAGATCAATACCAATGTGATGCTGGACTGAAGAGTCATCTTTTCACGTGTGGATCTCATACACAAACAATTCCTAAGTGCTGGCATCATATGTGACAGGTGAGACAGACTGCTGACTTTTTTTCCTCTGATATGACATTAAATACTGAATAAATCTGATAAAATTACAAACAAAACTCTTAATTGTAAAGATGATGATCTCTAACCACTTCTTCACTCTTGTACAACCTCAGTGAAGGTCCCTCCGAGGTTTAACATTTGTTTTGTCCTCACAAATAAACAGTGTCGTAGATTAGGAGAAATTAAGAATCTTCATTCAGTAGCCATTACGTTCTTACGTGACAAACGTTGCCACAGAACATACAGCCAGAGAGCAGGCTAAATATCCGTCCCACGTCTGTACTGTATTTCATGCATTAAAAGCCACAGATAGTTTGGAACTGTATGTAAGAGTGTATTTGCAGCCGTAGTCTTTATAGGAAACCCATGGATTAGTTTTGTTTTAATGGCTATTAGTTACTCAATGGACTGAGCAAATCACAAAGTAAGGATTTCAAAACAGTTTTCCAGAGCAATACAGTTACTGACAGAATCCAGCTGAACGTACAAAGTTGCATAAATCCAAGCAAGCCCCGACAGTTCTTGAAATAGCCTATGAAGTGTAAGGAGAACCAACGTTCCTTACAAACAGCCACAGACTTTCTTAGTATTGTGTATTTACTTAATCTGTGAGCCTTACTACAGTTCTAACAGTGACAGGAGAACACCATGACTACGGCACCGGCAGCACCACCACTGTAAGCACTAGACTGTTTCCCTGTGACATCCTAAGAACAGAGTCTCCTTCATGGGAAGGCCCTGTCCGACCAGCGCACTAACAGCAACAACTGGTTTCACTTGCACCAGATGCAGAGGCACGCAGCTCCGGAACGCGCGCAGGCTCCTGAGGGGAATCCGTCCTCGCATCTGGCCCTACACTGCCCACAGTTCTGCTTTCCTGCCACTGAGCGTGAGCTTGGACAGAGAAAATATCCCAGCAGATGTGAACCACTAAACAAGTAGCACCATTTTTTTTTTCCCCCAGATCTTAATCAAACAGCACCCTTTGTAAAGGTGGCCAGTTTGGCGAGCAGATGTGCGCAGGCGTGCGTGTGCTGGACACGCCACAGCCCGCGCTCCTGTGCAGGCAGTAGAGAACGGCTTTCATCCTCCATTTTGAAGCATAAAATTACATTGCACTTGGCTGCTCTCCCACACCTACTGTATCAGGCACCTCATCCCAAGAACACTTTGGAAGTAATTCCAAAGAATTATTTTAGTTGAACATTGCACTCTCCGCTCTCATACAAGCCTTTCAGACTGCCTTGTTCAAGACTGCTGACTATGTTTAAAAGCATGAGCCAGGCCTCAAAGAGTTCATGGTATTTTCATAAAATCATCAAACTACAAATAAAAACTGAGGGTGGGAGCTCTCTTCCTATACGTTAACTTAGGTCAACCATTTTCAGTTATTTCTCCGGATGCATGGGAATTTAACTGTCCGTAGCGTAAAACTGATTCTCACCGAGGCGCCCGGGAGGCGAGATATTGGCCGAGATAGCAACCGCAAGGCTGCAGCGGTCCCGACTACAGCAGTTCTCACCTAGAGGCAGTCCTTCAAGATGGGAGATAAGAGAAGCCTCAGTGCCCCAATTCTGTGCCTTCAGGTAGCTAGGACGACGATGTGAACGTTTTCACACGGGCTGCCAAAGCTCTTTCAACGCGTGCAAACCAAACCAAAATGGAACAAAAGCAAACAGCTATCAAATGCGTAGCTGTAGTCCTTGTTACTTACATTTTGTGCAATAGGAATTCATTAGTTAAGAATATTGCAAAGGTAAATATGCAGGATGATGACTTAGAATGATCTGATGGATATTCTTACAGCAGGGAAGAGAAAATAATGGGTTTCTACCTAAAATACATTTAAAGATATAACCGTAGATTATTTTTCTTCTTATTCTACCCTATAATATATTTCAATAAAATCTGTTATATTTGAGAATATATCCATGTATCTTCTATGCTCTCACTGACACTACAGGAGACAAGCAATGAAATCCTCTCAGTGAGCTCTCTATGAGCAGGAAAAAAAACCTCTTCATGAGTTGTCCGTGATTATCAATATGATCATAAAACTCTGGAAGCTGTACACATTAATAAAATACAACAAAAGAAACCCTCCAAAAGAAATGTTTCCTTAATCCATGTTTTACTGATCCACTCGGTTTTCTGAAACCATGTCCAGTGAATGTCGGTGCTGCAGTGGGCTTTTCCATACAGCGTTCGCATCTACAAAACTCATCATACAAGACTTGGGCCCCCAGCACTTGGTAATACAAGTAACAAACATTTAGCAACCACAGAACTCAGTCTTGTTGAGCATGAAGCCGTTCACAGCATGTTGTACCATACACTGTGTGATATGGCAGAATCTATTTGAAAGAGCATTAATACATCACCTAAGACACTCTAAATTTTACAGAACTCAAGTACATGCTGGAAAACAGTCTCCTGCACTATCTACACACTTCTCACCCAGATGTCCTTTCTGTAGCTTATGTTCTAATCTAATTAAATCTATTAAAAGTCATCACTCACAGGTGTCTGCATACACCTGGCAGTATCTTTATTCAGTTCTGTCTCACACAATTACCTAACATTTCTTTGCATTTCTTTTGGAGAAGTATCAGCAGTTGCAATGTCAATTCTTTCCATCCTCCAGATTTCCACTTAGTGTAACTATCTGCATTAAAACTCCTTTAATATTACATCACGTGAGATGGGAGTGACTGGTCCGCACCAGGCAGGCTCTGCGTGCCGGTCTGACACCAAACCCAAGGATGCTTTAGGAAACAAACGATACCATGTCACGTGCTGAAGTGCACTTTCACAGGAGTACACGGTTTTAAATGATTTCATGTATGCACCTCCTTCTTTAAAATTAAAAGAAAATCTAAAAATAAATGAAAAGGACAGAAGTGTTTTGGACTTCAGGAACTTCAAATCTACATCTGTGCTCTTTTTTAGAAGAGCTTAAATCAAAGCTGGCGTCTAAAATGCTGGGTTAGTAGGCACGCTGCAACGTCCTGCTGGTTAGTTACGTCCAAGTATTCCCTTTCCTTTTGGAGGGATCATCAAGCTGCTGTCATTACAAAAAATTCAAAAACTCATTAGTTCAAATGTCAGTCTTGACTGCTTGGTTCTCAGAAATAACAAGGAAAAGAGAGAGTGTTCACAGATAAGTTCTTTCAAATAAGCAAAGTTTACCTAATTAGAAGGTATATATAACAATTCTTCTAAAACCTTTCTATGAGAAGTTAAATTTGTACCCTCATCAGTAAAAGAGATAACCACCTACAATTTATTCATATATTCAAAGCAGAGTAATTCTTTTGCACAGCCAAATAAAAATGTTACTTGTTTTTGTCCCTCGAAGCCAGCAGTGATCGTATATGGCAGGCAACTTCTGGCAAATGGAAGCCCTCATGGAAACACAGTATTAGAGCATCAAGTATGCTCTTAAATCCATGTCAAAACAAAATTTCAGTTTCCTAGAGTTTTAACTGCTGGATAAAGTGAGGACAATGGAAAAAGATTATTACCAGTATCACAAAGATGCCAATGGGAAGAGCACCTTACTACTAAGTTTTGCCTGTTTGCTGTTCCTACTGTCCTACCACAAATACTGCTTGGTCAGCTCTGTGACAGCACTCATTTCTAATAAAGGACAGATGCATCCACGGACTGTTCAAATGTACAACTCTGATGGCAGTGGAAAGGAGCTGGGAGTAAAACTGGTATGAAAAAGGGTATAGGAAAGTTACACAGTAATTGGAACTTGCCATGTGTGGTATCTGAAAGACGGCATTTTGACTAGCACAATCCCCCGATACAACACACGCACAGCTTCTCTGCTGAGCTGCAAGAAACGGCGCGGGGGAAGGACACTACCAAGTGATTTATCAACCCCATTTGCTCTGACATACAAGTCACCCTGGGAGATGTTCAATCCAAATATAGCCACAATAAAGCCCAGGTTAACTTTTGAGAACAAGCAGGAATATCATACAAGGTGATAGGCTGGCAAGCTAGAAGCACTTTTTTTGGTTTTTGGCCAATTCCTTCTCTAACTTACAACCAACCTGTGCAATTGCACTTTACTGAGTAACTCCTGGGACTGACTATAGGTAGAATTGTAATGTTTGCAAAGATGTGAGGAATTTAGTAAAAAAATATGACAATTACATTCAGGTAAACCCCAAAATTCTAAGATTTATCCCAAAACAAAAAGCAGGCAACTCTACTATGGGTACTTCTTGTGTTTTCCTTGGCGTAACTGGGTTGGCTTTTTGCAGTACCTCACATCATCAGGTTAGTTCTTACATATCCTCAAAACGCAAACACTGTCGGCAGTTCACAAAGAAACAGGAACCAAGTAGTTACGTAACCATAAGCCATGTATTTATAAACAGAGCTGCCTGGCTCACAGCAGCAATCTGAATTCAAAAACTCTCCGAGCAAGGATTTTCTCACTGCATCTTTCACTATCAGTTCGTGACTTCATCAAGATGACTGCGATATCACACGATAAGCAGTATAACGTGCCTGAGGACCAGAATGTTAATGCTGCAGCTCATGTTGTAATTCATATATATTCTAGAAATTAAATTTGGGGCTCCCTTCTAAAAGCAATTTATGGAATAATGTGCCAAGATCACATTATTATATGTGTATGTGCTGAGACCTCATCACAAATACACAGAAAATAAAAGTTTCCTACAGGTTTTTCCAATAATCCTATAGTATTGAATAGGTAATTCCACACTGGCTACAGAGATTTGAGTGTCCTTTTGTAGATTTCTACAGGATTTAAAATGCCACACAAGCCCTTTCAAAATCACGAAAGAAGTTTATCAGGCTGACTGATTTCCTTGATGCACCCCAATGACTTTCATCTACATAACACCTTGGATGAGTCTGGCCCGTTGTGCATCACATGCAGCCAACTCTGGATACCAGCTTCTTACCAGAAGTGGAGGAGTATTTTAAGTTTAACTGAAAGGTCATCAAATACTTTTTAAAAGGAGCGGTTTGTTTTTTTTTTTTTTTTTTTTGCTTAGTTGTTCTGCAAATTATTTATAAGGTAATACTTTTGATCTAGAAAAATGGATTCCTTACACATTACTTCATCTATCCCAACTGAATACTTGAGCTGCAGTGTGCTTGTACATTTGCCTTGCAGTATTCTTCTGAGACTGACTGTTGCAAAAATTACACTTTTTTTTCGAGCAGTCTCCTATCATGGTAACTTTTTCTTTTTTTATTTCAACATATAGTGAGGTTGAGTCTCTCATTTTCATTGCTTTGCTCTCCTGAGGAAGAAAAATAAGATTCTATTATGTAGTCTTCATCAGCTGCGATGAATGAGGGGAAAATAAGGAGAAGGAAGAATTTGTGCTAGAAGTTCATGCAAAATTTGAGACTTGAATATAGCACAAGTAGCACTTCAACACTTCAGACTCCTTCAGTGCTGAGATCCCTGGAGAGTTGAGTTTAAATCACTAAACTTATTTCAGGAAAGGGGAGAACACTCTGGAGAAAAGTCTGTCGACTCCAGCAAAATTAATAAACTGGTTGCTCCTGATGTGAACTACATTTCTTGACAAGAGTTTGACAAATTTCTAATTCTCTCATAGCTAGCTTGTGAATACTGCACTTGTTGCTCCTTTTTAACAGTTATTTAACACTACATCACAACACAAGTGACAAAAACTGCTAAGTTTCACTCACCTTGCACTTTCAGTACCAGTTATAAGCAATAAAGGAAAACTATGACCTTCCTCAATGTCTGCCAAAAAGGGCAGCCTACTTTTTCCTCACTTAAAATGTTCATGTACAGAGAACATGTTTAATCCTCATTAGATAGCTTCTGTTTAAAGAAATTAGAATTAATAAATTGAAGCACATGTCAAGTAAGAAGTCCGCAACATTAGCCATTTTTACTAAAAACAAGGGCTTGTTGTCTTGTCTCCTATGAGCTACAAATCTAAACAGAATTAGTGAAATTTATTTTTCATCTGCCTGCATTCAGCTAGCATAATTACACCCTAAATTTTATTTGACACTCACTTTTCAGAGTTTTTCTTTTCCCCTTATTAAAGACCATTGCTATTTTCACTGCCATGTGCTTAGGATGCCGGCTGTTCTGCAGTGCTCACCGCGCTGCGGTGACTGTTGGTGATGCACAATACAGTTAACGTCTCAGCAGATCTCTGTGCTCAGACACCAGTGGAAAAGCTTCATTCCTTTACAGAGATGATTATGTTCCAGAATTCAAATGCAGCTCATAATATATTTGTATGTTTTAAGAAATAGAATAAGGTGTTAATATCCCCTTGACCTACAGTATATTTTAGAATTTCTATAATAAAAATGCTTATGAGATATCTGAATTACACTAAATAAAGCCATAAAACAAATTAGAACTGAGTCCATTTGTTTTCTGTAGCATATACTACAAAGTGGTATTTACCATCTCAGGAAGACCAGTCAAAAAGGACACGTGGAATCAATGCCCCAAAAGTGACAGTTTCTTTGCAGCACAAAGGCCGGTTTTATTACTGTAAGAAAAGATTTTGCTTGCTTTAACTGTTCAATTATAGAGCACAGACGCCATCCTGATGCATTTTTCACTTACGTTAGGGCTCTGGCATGCCTGCAATTGTATGGTGAGGTTAACATGTTTCCCATGATCCTGGGCCCGGGAGCACATTCCCATTAAGTAGGAAGGATCTTCCATTGGGACACACCAAAAGAGTTTCCTTTAAAAGCTCTACTCAAAATTAGGAAGATACCTGCTGTGGATAAAGAGGGGAGAAAAGATCATGCTATATTAAGAAGTGTCCTCAAACACTGTGTAGATATGTGTACTGTACACAAAACCAGTGATCACACCGCAGCTATATTCCCGCGAGAAGTACAGCTGGGACTCTCTGCTTGCTACTCCAGTCTTCTGGCAGCTCTGTTCATAGGCAAAACGTGTGTCCCTGTTTACAGCACATGACAGTAAATCTGGGGGTTGTGTCCACCATTCCTACTGCAATGCACATGAGCTTCACCCACAGGTTTCTGGAATGGGATCTGGAAAGCAGCCTACCGCCCACCAGCTCTCAACTCATCCCGGCTGGGTCAGCCTTGTCCACTCATTCTTGCAGATCTGAAAGGTTTCTTGTTTATTATACATTAAACTTGAAATGCAGCAGAGTCAGTCAAATAAGTATTTACCACTTTCAATATGTACATCACTGTGGCGCAGAAAAAAGAAAGTTAATTTTAGATATAAGCCCCAAGCAAAAATCCTGCTTCCAACACACGTTTCAGACTGACTGTAGCCTTTTTTTTCCTCCTCTGTGCACTGAACTCATGGAAGCTATCAGTGTCATGTATCTCTCTTCTTATACATAAGCCTGTGGGAAGAGACCTGGTTCCATGACTTCGGTGAGCCGCTATGACTGACACAGCACAGCTGAACTGCCAGGCTGAAGTTACGTGGCTGAGATTTCAACAGTTCGCACCAAGACTTGAGGGACCTGTACTCACACGTTCTGGTTTGGCCAGGAATTCCTCCAATGACTGTGCAAAATCCACATAATTTCTATGTATTACAGTCTCCTGCCAACAGCACAGGTAGGACCTAGGAGGCCTGTTTCCTCCTCTCTTCACCTAGCCAGTTCTTGATATATGTTTTGATCAACTTTATTCATTGGTGCTTCTTGACTATTGGAAGTATCGCCTAGAAGTCAAAATCACTAGGACCATCACAATGAAGTTTATTTTTGGAAAACAGAGAAATGTTATTTTTTTTTTTAGCCTACTCTGTACTTTATATCATCATCCACAACACCCAGCAGAAACTGTAACTATTTCTAACAACATTTAGCCAGCAAAATTATTTCCTTAAACTTTCTGCTCCCTAAAGAAGGATGGTTCTCTCAGGAATACAGCAAGAGCTTTTAACAAGTGTTTGGAAGCTATACGAAGCCATGTAATAGTAACAAAAATGAAAAAAAAAAAAAAGCATGAAAATATCCAAATAATCCCACATTAGTTATTCTCAGGGCTCCAGGGAAATTAAACAAAGGTGGGAAAAAGGCATTACCTGACTCTCTTACGTACACAGCTCAAATTTACAGCATTAGCAAATGGAGCTCAAGACAAGAAAATTGAGTGCTGGTCTGTAAATTCATTCTAATGACATCACTGCCAGGATTATCCTTTGGGGTGGCTCGTGTAGGGGGCTGGGAGGAGAAGGCAAGGGATTCAGGAAGGGAGATTTGATTATGTTTGAGCTATTTCAATTTGAGGATGCTCTTAACTGACAAAATAGAAAGCATCTTATCTGAGAAGGATTTCGCTCAGCTGCTTTAAAAATCCTCAATACATACTGAAAGTCAGCACATTCCCTGAAGGATCAGTTGGCTTGAAAAACTCCAGACATCCTCTGTATCATCTTAAAAAAAAAAAAAAATATTCCATGCAAAAACTTTCTCCAGGCAAAAGCATGACATGCAAGGGTTTGTCCTGGGGCAATTAAAAAAGAACTTTTTGTAAGTAAATTTAGCGCTTGCAAAAGTTGCTGCGTTGCCAACACTGAGTACCAAAGGGTTCACTTAAATCCAACAAGCTGCAACAGGGGAAACGTCTGTTCTGCCGCTGCTCTTTATCCCGCAGGAGGGCAAACCAGATCTAAAGGAGGGGTGAGAGGGAGCTTGGCTCTTCAGGCTCACCCACCCTGAAAACTCACATTTAGCTCACAAGCTGTCTCATTGCTTTAAAGCAAACTCTCATCCAAATACCTGAAGTGCTTAAATGTCTTCCTGTATTTTAGGTTGTGAAGTACTGGTCCCTGCTGAATGGGCCAAGACAACCACCAGTTATAGTCCACAACAGCTCTGAACGGAGCTGTGTTGTACATGGGTGAAAAGCCAGTAAGAACATGACATCTGCTTCCGAAGATTTCCCAGATTCCCTGCACTAACTACTGAGTTTACCTAAGACATCACCTAACAGCAGGGAATTTCAACAAAGCTGTTCCTCTTGAAAACACTACAGAATAAGACTTGTACATTTTTTGTATAAGGTTATACTTTTTGCATTGAATTTATTATTGTATTTGCACACCACACATCTCTGTAATTATCCCTAGGACAGCAGTGATACTCACAGAATTATTCCTAAACAGACAAAATGTAGAATGTCAGTTAAGGAGAAAACCACAATACAGAAAACTGGACAGGCTTGGTTTACCATTCTCTTGTGACCGAAATATTTACACTAACCCAGGCACCACCAGAAAGACGTGCACTCAGTCTTTCATCAGTCTTTACCCAGCTAACACATTTTTTGTTTTCTTATTTCTGCAAACGTGTACATTAAAGAATGAGAAACCTAGGAAAACTACTGCAATTCTGTCAGTACAGCTACGGCAAGGATTTTGACTGTGTCCTTGAGCCAGGCATTCCATCTCTGCTCCCCATCTGTGTTACAAGGATAACAGTGCCTCCCAGGAATTCTACGGGTGAGGATAAATAGGATTAAGTCTGAAAGGTGCTAATACATCCCAGAAAGCTCATATAAATATATCTTGATAGGTTCCTAACTAATACAATCACAGTGCAACTGTCAGTTATCCGACAGACACTCAACAACAGCATCGCCAGTTGGATTAAATTAGTAATTGCGATCCATTGGGTTTTTTTCATTTTCCACTCAAACTACTGGCAAATAGGATGAAAAATGACGATATCACAAAGTAGAGTTCAGGAAAAAAAAAAATCTTCAAAAACTGATAAGATTTAAATTTACCTTTTCCTAACCTGAACGGCCATGCTCAGCAGGGGTCAGACAAGGAATTTGTTAAGATGTGGAAGAGCCTCTTTTGGATGCGCTGAAAACGAGCAGTATTCATTACTAAAAATCATACATGAGTTGTATAAATATTTACTGAGCTGAAAGAAATGTTGGCCAATGTTTTCCACAAATCAGTGGAAGAGAATCTCTAATTAATGAAACCAAAGCTGGAGGGTTTTACCAGGCACTTAAGACGGGTTCTGGAAGCTAAACGCAAATGCCATAGTTCAAACACTGGAGTCTATTAAGTCCGAGTGCACTCTTGCTCTCAGCTGACTGCTTGCAAACTGTGAAGAGGATTAAGGTGGATGGGATCACTGCCAACTTGAAACTGTTAAGTGACTGCATTACAAAAAAAAGCTCCCTAACTCACTGTTGCTGAATATTTTTCCTACAAAATTCTCAGCCACTGGAAAGATAAACAGGGAGGGGGAAAGATTACGTTTTTTTTTTCTTAAGGTACAGTACACTTACTGCACTGACAGCAGCAGGATCATAACCACCTGACCCACTGAATACAAATAATAACTGTGAAAAAAAGTAATAATTAATGACCAAGGCGGTGTGCATTCCATTAAGTACAAACAGCTGTCTTAAACATCTTAATTTAAAGAGCTGCTGGGGAATTACAGCACTGTAAAAAGCTTCTTCCTTCTGCTGCTCCACAGAACCGGAACATATCAAGGCTTTAAATTCTTAAACATGGCTTTCATGTTCTTTGATGCACAAAAAAAAAAAAAAAAAAAAAAAATCTCTGAAAAACCAGCTTGCTAGGAGATTCATCTAGCAGCCTCCTACCTTTCTTTCTGTCTGGAATGCTTCCGTACATTGAACAGAGATCATTCTGCTTATCAAGGGTTTTAATAATTTTTTAAAATTGTTTCAACAGTACAGTAACTTAACCTCATTCAGGGGGATACTCTTCCTCATTATATCCAGAGTGTAAGCAAATCTTCTTGCTAAAATGTCACATCTTCTGTTAAACTGGGCAGAGCAGACCTCAAGGTCAGCCCAACTTTTTCTTATGGGTAACAGCATTACCGTAATTAAGGTCTGGAATATTTGAAAGACACAATGACAGACCACTTCTCATACCCAGGGTGCAGCCAGAGCAAATAAAGAGGAGGAGAGCTACTCTAAAGTTACAATACCAAGTTATTATCAAAAGAATAAAAGAACTTTGTGCATGCCCAAACCTTTTCAAAATGGCAGTCCACTGCTGTCTGCTCATTCTACACATTTTCGAGATTAACAGATCCCAGTACTACTGACTCCTCTATTAAGAAAAGTCACTTTATTTGCCTCACCATATTTGAATATGCGGGGTTTTTTATTGCCTCCTCTTGCCAGTAAAGAATGACTAATAACTGTAATTTGTAATTTCCCAGCTTTTGTGGTTTCTGTTCTAAGCAGCGTTCCTTATCTTTTATGAGTTTCAATTTGGGGAAAATTGTCTTTTATACAACATTTTTTTCCCATTTCGTGTCAAGTTAAGAGCTTCTGGGTCCTAACTATAGTGTAGGTGATAAGTACACGGAGAAACACAGTGATTGCGACTTTTTTTTTTGCTTTGATAAGGCTGCAAACAGCCTAGGTATCAGAAACATTATCTGCTGTGTTGGTCAAGCAAAGCATGCTGGAATCAAACTACCTTTCAAATTCAGAGACTGAATCAAGAAGACACATACCAACAACAGGAAACACCACTTCCCCCCCAAGAAAGGCTTTTCTTCTCAAAAGCACACACTGCAGTGTCTCTGCCAAAAGGAACACTTGGTATTCACTTTCAGTCCTGGCATACATTAAATCCTTCCTTTTGGATGCACAACAAGCTGACTTTGGCCTTTGAAGACCTTGATCCTCATCTCCCTTCCAAGCTGTAACTTCGCTCCTCTGCTGCGTAACCCCTGGAAAACAGGCAGCGACAGGACAGGTCACAGGGAAACTCTGGGCCTGGCCTGCCCCAACTTCATTCCCTTCGCACAGATCACTGAAGGTAACAGACAGGGAAGGACCTGTTTTCCTGTGAAATGCTGGTATTTCTTTTGAGCTACATCCCAGGAAGATGACGGACTATGTATGTGCTCCCTCCCAATACTCCTCAAGCCTCATAAAGCTCTGCTCCCTGGCGTTTATTTAACCATAAACTAGAAAGCACCAAACACTTGAGTTATACCAGCATACTAGGAAAGAAATAAAAAGTACAGATTTTAAGGGCAATCACCACCACATTTTCACAAGTCTTTCAAGTCCAGAACATAGGGGTTTAAATGTTTCTATTGAATAAAAAAAAACCCAAAAAACCAGAAAATTAAAACCAAACCCCTAAACTTTAAAAAATTAATTTTCTCTGTGAGCATCTTCTCAAAGAACAGCAAAAGGCCAATTCCTTACTGAATCGGAGGCTGGCAAGACATCAGCTGACACACAGGGCTAAGAACACAGTGCAGAAAGGCAGAATTCCCTTTCAGAACTCTCAGGTGGGTCTCTTACATCTTTATTTTCAAGTTAGCCCCTCAATCACCAACTACCAAACATTCTTGTTCAAGTCCTGATTCACTCATCTCACCTGCCAAACCCCAAAATTCAGCCACAGAAGACGACTGGCTGGACTGTAGCCTTTCACTCTCATCCTTTTTCCAGGCATCGTGGATGCAATCCATGGTCAGCCTTGGCTAACAAAGACAGTGCATGTAGTCCAGACCTAACCTTTAATTCTGTCAGATTTGCATGGTAACATGTAGCTGTATTTCAGACCAAGAAAGCCACTATCTGTTCACAATCTTGTGAGAAAGTAAGACCTAGGGTTCTGGTTAACAGAGAATAAAAATAATAAAGTCTTAAAATGATGGGAATATCCACCGTTCCCCTGTTTGTGCTAATAAAAATGCAGAATTTAAGTACTGCTTTTGTTTCCATATTTCCTCCTTCTTGCTCTTTTGCTGTAGCTGTTTCTTATAAGTAGAAAAACCTGAAATGGCAATTACTTATTTTGGAATCAAGGAGAGAATCCAGTAAAGCAAGGCAAAGGTGTCCCGGTCCCAAGAAACACAAGCTGCGAGCTCTGCACACACAGCTGTTCCACCTCAAAAGCCATTTGCCAGTGTATTCCAGGAACAACACGCAGTTTGTTCCTTCTCCTTTTTTCAGTTTAAAAAGCGTAATGCGAACCGACCAAATGTACCACACCATTCTGAGACAGAGCCAGGGAGAGAACGGGATGAGCGAGGGAGCTAAACTTGGACTGTAGGTAAACAGTGATGCAGAACTCCACAGCTCAACTACCTGTAACTGGAAAACGCCAATAGAGAGGTTTTATAGTCTACCATTGTCAAGCTACCAATGTGCAGCATTCCCAGATCTCTGCTGAGATGCAGCACTGGAAAACTTCCCAGCAGACTTCCTACGTAGGCTTCCAGGTTTGACAGCATGAAAAATTGGTCTTTTCATTCTAAACCACTTCAAAATGAGTACATATACCCAAGAATGTTTTAAGTGTGGCATCCAATGACTTATACCAAACGTGTGTTGTCATCCTCAGAGCAATGAGACACAAATATTCTACTGACATGAAAGTTCTAGGCTAGGGAAAAGAAAAAAAAAGGAAGTAATTACTTTCTCCTAAAAATTATATCAAATATCAAAAGACACAGTAACATGCACCTACTCTCATTCCAAAAAGTACTGATTTTAACTTCTGACACTTTTTCTAAAATATCATCAGTATCTTTTTCCGTGCAGAAAAGTAACTGTGCTGCTGCTTCTGTCTTTGGCTAGGATTGCTTTCTTCAGAACCATTCAACTCCAACACCTCACCTAATACCACTTTTGTACAGAAAGAGCTGTTTGATGTTGGTTTTTCATATTCAGATGAGCTTATATGAACTTCTTCACATGAAACAGGGAGTGATGACATATTCCTGCATCCAGCCCTCTCAACACACAAAAGAACTGGTGCTTTTTAACTGGATTTTAATTTCTCCTCCCCTGGCCCCACCCTTCTGTCTAATAACATACGGGTTTCCCAGTATCTGCTTGATATTTTTCTCTACCAGCAATGAAAAGCACACAGACCTCTGTGTCACTGAGAAACATGGAGCATAACCGCAGCCCTGCTTTAGAAAACAAAGAATCACTTCCCACTTCCATCGTACGGCTCAGCTCCAGGTGTCCACGATGTGCTGCACGCTCACTCCCATGCTACCGTTCGTACTGGTTTGGTTAAAGCAAGCGCTGCAGAAGATGATAAAGCAATCAGACTTTATTTACTGTTACTTAACTGTGTTTTCACACCTAATTCATTTTGAGTCTCACTTTTAAAATGACTGAGTAAAGAAATTTTTTATCAGTACTAGAGAGAAGCTAACAGAGAGTAGAGAACTCTCTCTTACAAGCCCTGATTCCCTACATTCTCTAGCAATGCCAATGATTTGCGTTAAATCCATCGTGTTAGCACCACTGTGCTAAAATGCCACCTATGTGACCACTTAAATGAATCTGTTTGGCAAAACACCTGCAGAAACACAACAGGAACTGCCTTTATACAAAGACTGTATCAAAATGTTTCGGTGAAAGTCTTAACATAGTCTTTGCTATACAGAGACTCTAAATATTTCATCTGTTTGCACGTCTCCCACCAGCTGTAATATCCTATTCGGAATGCACTGGGAACCAGTGTAATTCAGTTCACTTGCATTACTGACAGAGCAAAACCCAATGTCATTTCCACTAAACGTTAAAACACTCATCATCCTAAAGAGAAAACGTAATGATATTCAGTGTTATCTTTTTAGCCATGCAAAGAGACTGAAGGGAAAGATACGCTCACGATGCTTTTGTTCAACAGAATAAGTAGAGGAAGGGATACCGACTGAGAAGACAGGAACCTTGACTTGCCCGATTCAACAGGTTTCACGCAAACCCCAAGGGCAGAGGAGGAATTATCAATATTGGACTGTACTGGTTACAAACATCGTAACTTTAAACAGAGCACATCGTGCTTTGCACGTTTATGCATTCGGGTTTGCACAGAAAGGTTATGAGCAGTTATGGGCCAACTGAAAACAAGATCTTGCTCTTCTTGCATGCCTGAAATGTAATTCAAGTGTATTCAAGCTTGGAGAAATAGACAACGGGGAGCATCTCAAACAATATCTTGAATTACCGCAGCACTAGCCTGAAACTCATGCCCGAAATGGACGTGAATTTATAAACACAGATGGATGTCTCTTTGCGGGACTTTAGCAGAGGACATTCAATCAAAACAAGCAAGGAGATGTACTTAACTTAATTAACAGCCAGCACTCTGTATTTTGAGGTATCCTCACCCACACTGAAGCACACAAACTGAAAGGCATCTCAGGAAGTTAACAGTATCTGATTGCCCAGGTGTTCCTTCCCAACAGAGTGAGCTAGTAAAAAAAATATTAGCCCTAAGAGAAAGATAGAAAATAGTTATCTTTCTTGAGCAAGAAAATACTATTTATTAGTTCATCTGGAAGAAAAGTAAAAAGGAAATAATCACGGGATCCAAAACGGACTGAAGTGTTAGGTCTTGTTGTTCTCTTAAGGATTCCAAAGAAGTGAGTAACTGAATCTCTCTGAATGTACTCTCTGGAAAAAATCTCAGCCTACTGCTCTTAAAGCTAATAATAATAAAAAAGAATATTCTGAAAATCACATTAAAGGATAATTGATAATAGTCTTTTATATTAAACCCTAATGCTCATAGTTAGACCACTGAAGCAGCCTTGGAAATAGAAAATATCCATTAGATCTTATCTGGCCAAGCTGTAAAATGCACTCCAAGGAAGTTCTCTTTTCCCTCCCTGCTCATTCTCATGCAGATCTGTTCCTGACAGATCCTTAGAGACTGCTTCAGGACAGGCAAAACGCTGCACTGCATAAAAACTCCAGGGATACCAGGGTCCCTCTGCGTTTACTGGAGCTCTCACAGAAAATAATTTCTCAGCACTTGGTAAGCAAGAGGTTAATAGCCTATATAAAAAAACACCTCTAACAAAAATGTTATTTCAATTGTATTACATTTAGGAGCCCTGAGGGTCATGGGGTAGATAATCAAAAAGGACAAGGAGGAAATTAAAAAAGGGAAGAAGGCAATCAAAAAGGGCATTTAGAAGGACCCATAATCCTCCATAGGAAGAATACTAATTATACTACTGCATCATCTTATAATTAACCCTGATCTAAATTTTTTTTTATTTTAGCTGTAATAACTTTCACATGTACAATGATTTGATTGCTAAGTCTTGCCAGTCTTTCTTGTACAGCTACTTTAGTTTCAGTAGCTACTTTTTACATAGCCGTTTAACTCTCATTTATAAAGAAAGAAGACAAAATATTTAGGTATTTGAGTTATTTCGTCACCAGTCATTTCGTTAGCACAGTGGTTTCCTTTTATTTCAACATTGCTAGGTGGTAAACTCTTTTCTTTCCCCAAAAGTCTCTTCTGTTTAGGAGTGAAATTAATCTCCGATATAAATCAGTGTGTTGCACCCACTTCTGCAGTCAAACTTGGCCACAGGTCTTTGTGATGACTTCAACCTGTATTTCATATCTTGCTTAATAAATGTGGGATATTATTGTAGCCACCAAACTAAATTCTCAACATACCTTCCTTCATTCCACAGCAGACCCCTGCTTGGGCTCACCTACATTCTTGTGCAACCCGGCACACATTGCTGTGATATTTCTCGTGGCTTACAAACAAGTCTGACTTTTTGCCAAGCCTTAGAAGAAGGTGCTTTCCCTTGGATGAGGGCTAGTCATTTATGTACAAAGCCAAATTCATTCCCAAACTAAACTGAGATGTTGACACATGCAATGATTTTACAAGAAAATCTGGCAGAGAGAATGTATAATAAGTGGACTCTACAACTGATCTGGTGGCATAAAAAAAAATCCAGAAATAAATCTGTCAGAGGTCTGCCCTCAGAGGAAGGCTTCTACAGACATCACTTATTTTTTTTTATAGAATCACAGTTTGTGTTGGCAGGACCCTTTAAAGCCCATCCAGTCCAAGCCCCTGCAAGGAGCAGGGACATCTCCAACCAGATCAGGTTGCTCAGAGCCCCGGCCAACCTGGCCTGGAATGTTTCCAGGGATGGGGCATCCACCACCTCTCTGAGCAACCTGGGCCAGTGTGCCACCACTCTCGTTGTAAAAAATGTCTTCCTAATATCTAATCTAAATCTACTTCCCTCTGTTGTGAAACTATTACCCCCTGTCCTGTCACAACAGGCTCTGCTGAAAAGGTTTCTCCCCTCTTCCGGTACTGGAAGGCCACTCTAAGATTTCCCTGGAGCCTCCTCTTCTCGCTGAACAGCCCCAGCCACACATACTCTCTGCAGATATAAAAGCAGCTGTGCTCCACTCTTAGATTCAGATGTACGACTACACATACAAAACAACAAAAATGACTTCTAACTGAATTTTTGTAGCATGACATGAAGTTATCCTCTTATTTTCTATACTTCCTTCATGTATCTGTAAGGCACCTTGCTAATTAGTT
The DNA here is from genome assembly GCF_036417535.1 of Chlamydotis macqueenii. Taxonomy (NCBI): domain Eukaryota; kingdom Metazoa; phylum Chordata; class Aves; order Otidiformes; family Otididae; genus Chlamydotis; species Chlamydotis macqueenii. The sequence continues at coordinate 19,680,524 of NC_141567.1, read as the reverse complement.
CTGAATGGTCACTAGATTCTCAGATAATTAACATTTGGAGGGCATTATTCCCAAGTCTGGGCCAATCTAAGGACAGTAGTCTCTAAGGGTTCCTCCATAGCACGTGTCATGGAAGGAAGGATGTTTTTTACTATTTTAACAATCCCTTTACTTCAGAAAGATTGGGCCTGAGGGTTTTGGCTTACACAGTATGGGAAACATCAGCTTCACAGAAATCTGGAGGCTACGCTCTATGGTCAGCAGCATGTACTCTCTGGGCAAGAGATTACTCCTCTGGAGAAAACAGAACAACAGAAAAAAAACAAAAGGCAATCTATGTGATTAACACTAATCTTCTGATAAGCCAAAAAAAAAGTATTACTTCCAAAGCAAGAATTTAACCCTGACTAAAAGGTGTTCCTCAAACTTTATTTCTTAAATAACAGACTTTAGTCCCGCATCAAGAAATTTTGCCTAGGCCCACTAACAGTTTACAGAGAGCAAATAATGTCAGGATTTCTTCCCATATCAGTTAAGACATCTACAACGAGGAATGCTATCGCCCTGGAAAATGAGTGAGAACAGAACATCCTAAAATATGAGTAGGCCTGTGAAAATCTCAATCCTTTTTTGTTCCTTTTGAAACCCTATCTTAACGTAAATGCACATTCTCAATCAATATTTAATAATACAAAAGCCCATCACCCTGAGGCATTCAATATTCTCCTATTCCTATTATTTTCAATATGATAATATTTAATATAGCCACTGAATAATTTGAATTGATGATTGCACTCCTCAGATAACACTAAAAAACTGAACTTAAAGCCAGTTTAAGCTTCTATTGCAGCCTGCACTATCAGGTAGCTGAAACTGGAGGTATGAAATTAGATTAATTATTATTTAAAGCATCACCTCCTCTGTCTTATTCAGAAATACTGACTGCAGCTGTAGCGATTTTGTCATAGGAAATTGCCACACTTGTCAGTGTTTTTCCTTTTTGCTGGTTTATCTTCCAAGGTAGCAAAGCAGACAGCAGTGAAACGAAGCACAGAATCATCTCGTTAATGATCTGTCATTCCTAATGCCTTCCTCTTTTCATAACTGAACAAATAATTAAGAGCAAACAGAGTAAACAGCTAACACTTGGCAACATCAGAAAATGGCAAAAATGGCAATCTTGTAAATGAACTTTACGTCAGCTGTGAAGGTTGCGCCAGCACACCCTGCTCTGCCCACCCAAGCTGTGCACTCACAGCATGCAGCTAATGATGCAGAAAGTTCTCCTCATTAAAAGCTGAGCAGTTACATTACCACTTCGCAGCACACTTTTGCCCTGGATAATTCAAGGCGGTGCCTGCTTAAGCAGCTGCATGCTCCGCAGTCAGACTAAGTATCGAGGAATTGTCTGCCTCTGTGGCTAAACAGCCCTCTTAGACTGACAGAAATCTAATATTGTAATATTTTACTGTGACTGACAGAGCCAAATGAAGATTATTTCACCTGCTTTCAGCTATTGCTTTTATGAATGTAACAAGAATACCTAGAGAGGGCAATTGCCACCAACAGAGACTACCTGCTATTGATGTTTTCTATCGTTTTTTTTTTCAAATCACAGTTACCAAAAAAGTCCCTCCACCATAATGAACAGCTATCAATTCTAGTCAGAGACTTTGCAAAATAAGAATATATTGGGTAATAACTAGAAAATAACAATGTCATAAAACCAATTTGCATAAGAAAAAAATGAAAGGAGTTATCAGATAATGTTTTGTGTATACGTACAAATAATTGCTTGCTCAATTAGAGGACCACCCTTTAAGAAAAGTGTTATGACTCCACTGTACAAGTAAGTTCCACCATACAGAGATGGACCAGCTGATGTGGAAAAAAGTACTCCTTGTTGGAAATCTTAAGCATTTAACAACCTTTCGGGGTCCGTGCAGGGTGCCTTGCCATGCGCACCCAACTAGCTTATGCCTCTCGAGGCTACTGCTGCTGGGCTGCCCTGAGATGCTGCAAGAGCCCAGCAACAGGTTCTTGTGGGACGATGTTATCTCCTGCCCAGGTACCATCCATTTCCAAATCTTTTCCTTCCTCAGCTTCCAAAGGTGTGCAACATGTATCTTCTGGTTCAAGGCAAAATACATTTTTTATGATACGGCTCCTGGAGTCAGGAATTGTCTCAGCAATAAGCCTGAAGTACTAGTCAGCTAGATATAGGCTAAACTTATGCTAAGGGTATGAAAGAACCTCAAGAATAAAAACTGTTAGCCTAGAAATCAGAGGTTGGAAATTTGTAAGTCTGTTAACTTTTTGTTTTTCTCTTCCTCTTTCAGAGGACATACGTAACCCTTTTTCTGTTTCTTCCCCAAGAACCACGCGTGGTGGGAGTCACATCTTCAGGCACTAAGGAGATGGCAGACTGATCTTGCCAGACACTACGCAGCTCCCTGGTGGTTTTTCCGCGACCTTCACCATTTACTGAATGCTGATGGCAGCTAAAACGCAATTCTTCTTTCACTCATTTGTTAAATAAGCAGGCTCCCAACTCCTTCCTGCACAGCACAAAACAAGAAAAGGAGGCAATGATTTTAACACTAGCTCAAATAAAACAGAACGCAGATGAAACACTTCTTTACATGAGTTCTCTCCCTGATGGATTCCAAAGGCATTCTGCAAACAATGTAGGTGTTATTCTAAAGAAAGAGAGGGGAAGAAAAAAGAAAAAAAAAATGCAGCCTGCAAAAATCTAATTTGATATGTTAGGCAACCTAAGCACAGACCCATCATAGGTCCCTTTGCTTTGTTATTGGCTACCCAAAGCTAAGAAAGTCTGTTACCTGGATTACCAATACGTTGAGAATGGAATTACCCTTGGTATAAAGCTGCTTTGCCATCAAATTTATCTTCTAAGGTTTTGGGTGTTTTTTAACCACTGAAGTGAGTTCACCTACTTTTTGCCCAGCAAACAAACTTACTTTTCTCAGAATTTCTGAAGCTGTCCTCAAGTTGTTCAAGGGACAAAAAAAACCAAAGAAACCACATAAGATACTCTTTCCAGCTCAGTGCAAGACTATCAAAGATCAGAGAATTTCTATATTTTCTTGAGATCGTTCCACTTCTCTCTTCTCTGAGCACACTGAGCTCACACCAAGAGAGCCAAGAGCCCATAGAGAAGACACTCTTCTTTCCTCCGAACACCCCCAGCCCTATGCACGAACTCGTAAATACTGTCTTGGGTAGTGCACGCTCAAAATGTCGGCCGGTGAAAATGTAGGGTTTGTTACTACAGCCAAAACATTTTTCCCCGTTTTGAAAAAGTTTTGAACTCATACAAATGACACTGCAAGACAGAGCAAACGACGCAGATTTACATTTCACTGGCAATCCTGCACACAACGACTTGAAAAACGGCAAGGGAGAAAGACAGGCAGGAAGACAGAAAGATACTAATTGGGGAATATTCCACGGAAGGTTAAATGAGATTAGCAATATGTAACTGACACTGTGCTTTGTAACTCGGTTTCTCTGTCTAAAAGATACTCAAGGTAGATAAGGGCAGTTGGATAACTGATAAGAACACTCACACACTGCATCTCCACGAGCAGTAAACAGACAAGCTACAGGCAGCCCAAGCCTACGGTGCAGTTGCCTTCAGAGCAGCTGACCACCCATTAACACACTTTTTCCCCAGCATGCTAACCTGCAGATGACTACACTGTTTTCATGCATTTCCAACTGCAGCTGATTTTCTTCTAATCCTGCTGTAATTGGCTTATTTACTTTTAGAGATGCTTTCAAACCTGACCAGCTTCAGTGACTTCTAAGTAGCATTGCTAGATCTGGAGAGAGCTACTTAATGTCATCAAGTGTGCTCTTCAGCCACTCTGTCTACAGAAGCAAATCAGCATGAGCTATAAACAACTGAGACTCATCAAAATCTCTCTGGATAGGAGAAGAAGAATTTTAGACACAGACTCTGTAATATGCAAAGTAGATCTGAGTGAACTATTCATAGAAATTCTCCCTTTTTCCTACTTAAGAATAGGCTTTGACTTCCATGAATTCACTTGTGATTTACAAGAATTTGACCTTTTCAGGTGAAAAAGTAAATTAGCTAATCATTGCCATCACAGAGTCAGGATCCACGCTCACGGATCGCGGCCACGCACTCGGTTATTTCATCATGAGGGACTGATCCTGTTCCCCAATTGGTTACATGTACTTTTGTAATTAAAAAGGAACACTGAAGAATAGAGCTGATGGCTCAGGATCCTTGGTTCTCTTAGGAATAAATACAGTATGGAGTTCACGATATTCACTGGCTGCATTAGAGACTTTTACAAAATGGCTGAAATGGAACCGCTGGAAAGAACTCAGCCCATTTTAATACACAGCAGAACCAGTTTTAAAGCGAACACAGAGGGTGCACCTTCTCTTAGGCTCAGAGGACAGCCAGCCTCTTCAAGGGTAATCATTTGCCCTAGCCAAGTGCTGGCTTTGGGTTGTGTACTATTTGTCTCACCTGGAGATTATTTAACAATTTGGGAGTGAGGTTCAAGCCTGCTTCGGCTGCTTATAAAACACACTCTTACTCTTAATGTTCATAGCAAACAGGAAACCCACTAGAGCTAAGCCTGGGACCAAGGCTTGTTAATTGTGTCTTGTAACTTCTTCACCAACTTCTCAATCAGTTCCCTAATACGGATGAGAACATGAAAAAGTAAAAGCATTGCAAGGATTTGTTGGAAAAAGAATTGACAAAAAAAAATTAAAATTCCTGGCCAAAACAATTTTAAAAGCCCTGTGATTTTCAAAATAACACACGAAGTCATTTCATTAGAATAGCCTGTTTCACTGTTTCTTTCTTGCACTGCCTGATGGTTCTAAGACAAGCCAAGTTATTCCCAGCTTCTCAAGACTTTTACAGTGAGTGGAAGATTAACACAAGCTTCCAGGAAACCAGCCCCTCCAAGAGCGGGAATGAGAGAAGAAGTTAAACACCTCTGCCCCTTGAGCTTCACAATAAACACAGGAAGCCAAGGTTTGGCCCACTTCTCCCATTTGACAGACAGACTGCATACCAAATCATCCTGCAGGACTTGCACTAATCTACCTGGCATTGTGTGTGCTCAGATATTCAAGAGAAATCCCACCGTGATGTAATTCTTCACTTGCATAATCTGTATTGTCTCTTTGGTTGCCTAATCTCAAGTCACCCTCTGCTTATCATGTATTTTCTTAAAAGTTAGCCAGAAGACTGTACCTGCCATGACTATAATAATCTGCAAGAGTATTTCCCCATGCCCTTTGTTGCTTTAAAGCACACATTTCAAAATAATTTCCACAAATGGGTATAGGTATAAGCTTTATAGCACGTTCTGTTCATTGGTTTGAGATTTTCACCTACTTGGCTAAGGAGAAATCAATTGTCTTATTTCCAAGCCCATGATCTCCACTTCACTGCCTTCTTACAGTGTTTTTGCCTTCAGTGACACTGCACTGACACCAGGTATGTTTTTCTGCAAGTAGGTGTAATTTATTCCTGAGTATTCACTGATCATCCAGTCAAAACATCGATCTGAAAGTAAAACTCTATCTGAAAAGAAAGGTTAGGAACGAAAAAGAAAAAAAAAGAAAAAAAAAGAGAGAGTATCAACTACTGTCCCCACAAAACTTCTCTGGGTTAGGGGAACACTTCAGATCACGTAAGTACTCCATTCTGTAGGGTCTATTTTACAAATCACCATCAGGCTTTCAAACAAGGGTCACTGTCGTAGTTCAGCCCCGATCAGGACCAGACTACGCAGTCTCTCTCTCACTCCCCCCACCCTCCGAGAGAATAGGGGGAGATGATATAAGAAAAACGGCTCAAGGTTTGAGATAAGGACGGGGAGAAATCCTTAAAGTTACCGTCACGGGCAAAACAGACTCGACTTGGGGAAAACTATTCATTTATTTTCTAAAATTAGCAGGAGAATGAGACAGGGAACAAGATAACCTCCCCCCACCCCTCCCTCTTCCCAAGCTTAACATTATCTCTACTACCTTCCCCTCCCGAGCGGCACGGGGGGGGAAAAGGGAATGGGGGTCGCGGTCAGTTCATCACGCGTTGTTTTACGCCGCTGTATCATCGTCAGGGGAAGAACTCCTCGCATTCCTCCTCTGCTCCAGCGTGGGGTCCCTCCCACGGGCCACAGTCCTCCGTGAAACTGCTCCGGCGTGGGTCATCTCTTCCACGGGGTGCAGTCCCTCTAGAACAGCTGTCCCAGCGGGCCCTCCACGGGCCACAGCCTCCTTCAGGCCTCCACCTGCTCTGGCGTGGGGTCCTCCACAGGCTGCAGGTGGATCTCTGCCCCTCCGTGGACCTCCATGGGCTGCAGGGGGACAACCCGCTCCACCATGGTCTTTCACCACGAGTTGCAGAGGAATCTTGGCCAGGAGCTATATTACTCCTCCCCCTCCTTCTGAACTGACCTTGGTGTCTGCAGCCGTTCCTCACAACAGGCTGGCAGACGTCTCTCAGGATCCTTTTTACATCTTATTCACTTCTCATCTCCTCTCCACTTCTTGCAGCCGGGCCGGGCCGAGTTGGGCCCAGTCGGCTGCCCGGTGGGAGGCCAGAGGGTGAGGCCTGCAAGGCCCATGAGGCTCGCGCCTCCCCCTCTCTGCCCCCCGCTCAGCTGCTTCACATCTTCTCCTCTTCTTTTTCCTGTTTTCCCCTACTTAAATACGTTATCGCAGAGGCGTTATCACGGGACATTCTGCTACCAATTGGCTCGGCCTTGGCCAGCAGCAGGTCCGCCCTAGGCCCGGCCGAGTCCACTGAACAAAGGGGAGCGACTTCTAGCAGTTTCCTACAGAAGCTGCCACCTTAGGCCCCCCCTCACTAACAAAACCAGAACAGTCACTAAACACTCTCAGTAACGCTAAACGCTTAACTTCCAGTGGAGGTGGAAACCACAGCACATAAGCTATAAATTCAAAAGCTAAATACTCTTACACAAAAAGTAGACTAATAAAATAAACTAGCTTCAGCGGCATGTACAGTAAAAACCGATGCTGTGCAAGAACTTTGACTGCCCATTTAAAATGCAAAACTCTCGCTCTGTCAAGGCTTACAGTTTTGTCTGGAAAAGCCATTCATATTCCTTGATGTGAACCGGAGCCTGAGAAATCATTCAAGGCAGCAGGAACAATACTGCTAGGCTTTGTCAAACGCCGCACAGCCTCTGTGAAATGGTTCTCTTTGAGTGAACAGGGGTAAATAACAGTAATTGCTTTGTTAGACTGCATGTCAGAAATGAAGCCTTTTATACTATAAGTATAAAAGTCAAAACGACGGCAGGAAGACTCAGTTTTGGCAAACAGACTGTAATGAAATATTGCTGGTAGTTCTGCTAGCCAGAAGCTTACTTGGACCTTTGAAATGGTAATGTCCTTCACTGGATAGCGGAAACCTAGTAAATTAAGAATCTTGTTGCACAGAAATTGGTATTCTTTGAACAGATACATCTATTTTCCCCCGCAGCTCTATTTTCAAGTTAGCTCCACTATGCCCCTTCAGCCTCTCCTGCTCCTGTTTGAAGGCTACCCATGAGGCAGCCAACGCTTGCTAATCTGATTTGGGCTTGACAAGATACTGATTCACACGGGAGCTTTTCCTTTCTCCATCAAGCACATCCGTTTCCAATATCTCACTCAAATGTCACACTCTTGCACATGCAAAGAAAGTCTGCGTCATTTGTGCACCTATGGTAATAAGGTCATCTGTCGTCATCTCCTTGCCATGCTCTGCCTCTTCCAGGAAGCTCTTTTCTTTCCGATTTAGTAGCAGGTATTTGCAAGGTCAGTTCATGGTTACATCTTCTAAAAGATACTGTTTTTCCATCAGCAATTCGTTTCTGAAAGAAACTAGGCCACCGTTAGGCAGTAACAATTTTTTGGGCATGAAACTGGGCAGCATCCTTGACAATTACATTTATAACTCCTCACCTATGCACCCCGTGACATGTTACACTGCTTAATGCAACAAATAATCTTACTACTCTAATACACAGCTTGGCTCTTAAAAACACCAATAAAATCTCATGTAACTAAGCACCTCTGCTTTCTTTTTTGTGCACTACCTGCCATACTCCCAATCCTAAAATAAAGAAGTAAAAAATAATTTTAAAAAAATCACATGAAGCAAAAAATGGAATGTAAGGTTAAGTGACTCCAAAATGCTGTTTAGACTCTGCCACAATGACTTGGCAAAATAAATGGTGTTCAGTCAGCTCTGATGAGGAGGTCAGAAGTAGAAGGGTTCACAGCTCAGTCCCAGAGCCAGATCCTGCTGCTAAACATCTGAGAACCCCCCTGGATTCTCAGGGGCTTCATTTTCAATGGGCTAGGGCTGATGGGGATCGCTGATGGCATGTGAGGATCAACAACCCAAGCAAGTCAATGGGGTAGTTTATGTGATGCTACAGTACTAACCAATACCAGGGAAAACAGGAAAGGCCTCACAGCTCAGACAAGGTTCCATCAGGCCTTCAAATGTATTGTTGTGTTTTGTAACCCCCCCTCTTCCACTTACTTTTCCAGAGGAAATTGTGCTAAGGAGGTCAAAGCACGCTGCAGAGAACATCTGTATTCACTCATTTTGAGCTGGAATGCAGATTGCCCTGCATTTACACCACATGAACTTTTGTTACATCGAAACCAGAAAGAGACAACAATCAAAGTGGGGTTCCAAGTCTGTGCACTTTGTACACACAAAGCTCCCTGTAAAAGTTCCCCAACCGCTGCCTGAGCAATCCACACTGGATGGTTCTGCTGTAGGCTGCAAAAGGAAAACACTGCACACAGCTGACTGTCACTGGCTGAGGAAAAACCTGTAAGCGTCAAACTCAACTGCAAGCAAAAATGCTCTCTCTTCTCCATTCTCCACCTGGACGAAAGATGTGGAGGTCACGTCTCAGATGAAGGAGTTAACAGCACTCAGAAAAGATTTAATGAGACATCTGCCAGTAAGCTCCTGATAGTGACATTAATCAAAGAGACATTTCAGAGAGAGAAGTACAGGCCCTAACACCTATTTACTCACATGTATGTATTTGTTTACTCTCTGAGAAGGACGACTGCTGGAATACAGAGGCTTAGTGTGAGATTGCATATTCAATTCATACAAATGCAGATAAACATATGAAGAAAAAGATCAAACAGCACCGAGGTTTTTTTTCTACCAGCTTCCCCTAGAAAATGCAGCACTTTGCAGCTTTCTGCCCAAAACAGAAACATAAAGCTCATGAAGAGTATTAGTAAGACTCCAACTCTTAGACAGCTACGGTGTCTTGAACAGTATGAGAAGAGACAACTGGCACAAGTGAGAATTGGTAACAGTGAACCTCCAAAGTGTTCCAGCTCGGGTCCCGACCAACAGCCCATTCCACTGGCTCCCTTTCGCTCTCCAGAATGTTCCCTTCTGTTATTTCTGTCTGTTCCCAATCTTGTGATGTGATTAGAGTAGATGATTACGCTTACATAATAGTATCAAATTAATTTGCAGTGGAGCACAACAGCAGAGGAAATTGTTTCGAGTTCTGAAATCTCCCCCTCCCCAGTTTATTTCAGTGACATCAGGGGATTAAGGCAAAATGGGTCAGTAGAACACTGCTGGGAAAACAACCAAAACATCAGCCTGACCTTGTAAACGAGAGTGAGAGCGAATGCAAACAAAGCAAGCTGTTTATAGCATGCTCTGTGGAAAGAGCCATCAAGGTGAATCAGCTTCCTGAACACCGATCGCCCTCTGAAAGCTGACAGAGAACAGCAGGTAAAACCACGCCGCACAGTCCCTCAGTAGAAACAGGCACTTTGGGAATATTTTCCCAAAAACATGGAGCACAGACATATTTGGAGTTTTACTTTCTGTTAGAGGATGCCTTCATGCCAATAAAAGCAGTAAGTTCCTGCTGCTTTAAACCAAGGTGAGGGCATCAAACAAACCCACCCAGTCCAGCCCAGGAGGCCTGACATGACACATCTCTCTCCTCTGGCATTCAGCAACTCTGGACGGTTCCTCTCCCCCTTCCTCCACAAACAGCTTCCTACTGCTGGGATGCTGAGTCGGGGATCATGTTACAGGGTTATATTCACATAATTTTTTAGCACTCAAGACAGTCTTCCGATAGGTGCACAGCGACCGTGTCTGTAACGAGCCTATCTACATTGATTGCTGATGGCTGGGCAGAGGAAAGCAATCATGAACCAGGTTCAGCACTCCGTGCAGCTGGCACAGCTGGGTTGTGGTCGCTGCTAACCCTTTATGTACAAGGCATCCACAAAGTATTTACCTTTCCTTTGGAAAAACAGATGCTGCTTCAACAGCTACTCCCTAAAGCTGGCTGGATAAATAGTATTTGGGCCTGGGTCCAATTTCTCAGAAATATCCAAATGACTCCTTTTGCTGTCTGTTTGTCTTTTCATCCTCCCAATGCAGACACCTACTTTCCATCCCGAATATTTTAATGAAGGTAAATTAACATAACTTCTTCTGGTTTAACAACAGCTTCAGTTTTACACCGTAACACGCCACAGCAGCATCCTTTGTGCCGTGCCAGCTGCATAAGCTGAGGTAAGCACAGCAACTGGGAGCGGTGTACATTTGCATGCCGCTGTCGCAGGCTGCACCAAGATAACGACACTTTCTGCACTTTGAAAAAGGCAATATTTTTAAAGGGGATCTAAACTCTCAAACGTTCAAATTTTCTTATGACAAAGCCTAACACCATTAGTTATTTAATTTCTTCCTTGTCCTCTATTAACAACTCCATCAACCATTTATGCTTTATGTTAGATTAACAGTGTTAAACATGTTGTTTTCCAAAGTCACAAAATTCAGCCTCCTCCGATAAGGGTACGGTCATACAGACATTCAGCTCTCAAAATAATTCTGCGTGGCTGGGAGTTGTCTGGTACGGCACCTACTTACTAGATTTGATGAAGTGTGCAGTGTCACAATATGTTGACGTGTTTAGCCTCGTTCTTCACCAAGGCAAAAAGACAGGCTTTTTCTTGTTTCTACAGCATATGAAATGACAGAAACTCTCCATATAAAAATTTTATCAGTGATCATGATGAAAAATGATGACGATCACACAAAGGCAAGTACTACGCAGTTCTTTCCTGAAGTGTCGTAAACACAACATAAGGTAGTCATGCTGGAAGTATCATCTAAACCTACTTTTCCTGCTCCTTCCTGTTTGTTTTTGTTCTCTATCAACATTACAATGCTTTGATGAAATGCATGTATGAATGCACAGACATACTATAATTTGTTGTGCTTTTCCTTTCCTCAGGTCTGTAATTTCTACATAACTAAGACAACTTGTTAGTATTCATCTGATTTACACATAATAAGAAACACATTACTTTGTTCCTTTAACCATATAATCATGAAACTTGCCCATCGTGTTACTGGATTACAGAAGTCCAACCTGTGGTCACCTTTATTAGACGTTCAGTCTGCTCACAGATATTTATACTGCATATATTAAGGAGAAACCATTAACCATTAGAAATTTTGGATATCCTAATGTCGACTCCCTCAACACCACACATACTAGTCTATGCTGCTCTCTATAAGCAAGATACATTAAAAACAACGACAGCACAATGTGCAAAAGAAAAAAAAAAAAAAAGATATATACTTCAGGCTTCCTCCCTTCTGACTGTCAAAGTACCAAAAACTAGTCAGGCTGAAGAATCCTCTACAAAATTATTAAGTCTCTTGATACAGAACAATTTAATCTGCCGAACTTAAGAATTCCTCCAAGTTCACCTTCAACAGTGCACCAGATTCCTCCTGTATGCTGACGAAACACTTTGTACTTTTTGAACATCAAGAAGATGTTACACTGCAGTCTTTTGATCCTCACACTACTACAATCGATGCTACTAGCAAGAGCCCTTGCCCCAAGTCTACTCTAATGTTCAAGCTTGATGTTACCTCTAGGGATTAACACTGTTACAAAAGGGAGCGCCCCTTCCTCGCCCAAATCTGTAGCAGTTGCTACTCCCAGGGATATGTCAGGGACACTCTCAGTAGCATTAAATATCATTTAAGTTCACAGACTAAACTTAATAATTGTCTTGAAATCCTAAACCAAAACCCTGTTTTTTTCAGGGCTCTGACAGACTCAGGGGTGGATCCAAACAGGACACGTGTATCTGCATGCTGCTGTCCCACTCTTCCTGTGAAGATCACGGAAATGTGAGCAGATCTACTCACAAACCAGTTGCCAAAGCACCACACTTCTTGGCTTAGTACAGCACTACAAACGGAAAACTAGACCCTGTCTTCTTTGCTAGGCAGGGCTGAAAAGAGCAGCAGTGGATCAGACAACACCAATTCTGCTTTGTGACTTCTTTTTCTGGAGAGTGGAGAGAAGGATGGGATAATATCTCAAAAGATTCTGGTTGAACTGATGCGGTTAATTGAGAGCCAGAGCTCTCCATCCAAAAACCTTTCCTGGGCCAAATATTGTTGATATGTACAACTTGAGGTTCATAGTATTTGCTACAGCTGCCCAATACTCATGCAATCGACTCCTAAGAAGCTTTCCTAATTCATTTCTTTGTATGTAAAGCCAGAACATACAGTCTAATCTACGACAATAGCCATGACATCTATGACAAATGGCTGCTGAACACAAAAAGCCATAAACCAGGCAGAAAGGCTGGTTTTGGATGGCTATCTACATTGCATTATCATGGACTGAAGAGTTAATTCTAGTAGCTGCAAAGACAATTTTTAAAATAGACAAAGATCTACCAATCCAGAGCACCATCACTTCTGTCACAAACTATAAACCTTCCTATTGTTTCACACCACAAAGGGAAACAGAGACCATGCCCCCATCTCTTTGGGTGGGTGGTGCGGGGGGAGTGGAGGAAGGGAAGGAAGAACAGATTCTATTGCAGATAAGTCTGTAGGGTCATATGGATGGCTGAGCTTAACTAAAATGCCAGAGATTTCAACAAGGTACTTTGAGCAATATTTTCATTAGGCTTGCATTCAAGATTTTAACTCTTCACAGACAGTCCAGCCTGCATTTAGTAACCAACTCCTTCGTAGTAATCGCTACAGCGCTGTGCATTTACTCTTTCTGATATATAGGCAGAAGACGACGCTGAGTTCCGGCTCCACTCGGTTGGAATTTCTGCACAGGAGAAACTCCAGCCTCAGACTCCTCCGTATTTAACAGGGCTGAGAGTACTTGAAGGTGACAGCTGAGGGCACTGTGCTGTAATACGCAATTTATATTTCTAATGTGTTCTTAAGTCATTAGAAGCTAACACAGAAACCATAAAATACATAGCCATACTTCCACCCTTTGAAAGCAGTTTATACAAGTATCACAGACAGCACCAACAGTAACACGAGACTGGTATAATTCAGATACCTGACTGCAAGGGGCAAAGCTTTTATAAACCAACTATTTGCCTGTCTGAATCTTCACACTACTCCAACTTCTTTTGACTACAGTAAGGCTAAGGATCATGCACAATAAAAAACATCCAAAAAGAGGCTATTATTTTATCAGATCTGTGATTTTAGGAGTATATTTAATAGAAATAAAGCAGATCTCCATGTTACAAACCAGCTGCTCAGCAACTTGTCCATTCATGGGATTTGCTCCCATGCACTGAAGGCACCCAAGACAAATCGCCATTGACTTACATCGCGGTTTGCCTGAGCAGACAGGCAGGACGGATCCTTTAATGTGTACGTGTACTTGCCAGTGCAAGGAACCATGTATTTATTTCCTCAGACAGCAGGAGCCAAATGAATCTAATGAATGCCATTTTATCTGATGCTTCTGCTGTTTGTAATAATAAACCCACTTCATTCCTTAGTCTCTGCAATTTCTGCAGGAGCTGACCCAAGACTATGTTTCAAAAAAACCCCCCAACACTAAAGTGTTATAAACCACAGCTATTTCTTCCCTTTTTGCTAGACATAGTCCAATGAGTTCAGAAAATGACATTCAAGGTGCTGTTTTGCCAATTAGAATTGTCCCTACCTGATTGCTGATGGACGCAGCCATGCCTAACTGTAAGTGCAGACATTTTATTAAGTTGTGGTCTCTGCCTCTTGTGTTTTAAGCATTTAAATCTTCAGAGAGTCAAAGAATGGTTTAGAAAAATACACTCTATAACAAATAATCCACATCCATCGAAGCGATAGCAGCCACTTTGATGCATCTGATTTTGAGCAAAATCAGAGTTTTATCTGCTTTTCTGGATCACAGAAACTGAAACACAGTTCTCTCCTGAAGTTACTCAATTTTTTGAACCTAGGTGTGTAACACTGGATAACTAACCCAGAAATCTAAAAATTTTAGGGCCAATCACAGAGTTTTAAGGCCAATCACAGATTCAGAAATATCTGTGGAAGCATGGGGAAACAAAAACGAAAGATAATCTTCAGTGGCACAGTCTGCATCTCTAAACTGACCCAGCTTACTCTTTCCTTCAAAGGTCTAGTGCAGTAATTTTCCTATGGAAACAAATAAACCCAGAAACTAGAAAAATCAGAAACCTCGAGCTAGCTTCCCCTGAAAAGGAGTGAGACCTTTGGTTAAGTAGCCAGGAGACTTTCTGTAAGCTGACACCAGCAGATGTTTCAGGAGGACCAACAGAATATGCAGTCTATTCCTGCTCCAGAACTAGCAGGAGCGCTTTGTCCTCCTCTGCTTTTTCCCTGTAGTTCAGCAGAATGTTAAGGTTACCTCAGCCGTGTCCACAGTTCCTTGCAGTTTAACATACAAGCCTAAATATTAATACTGCACTTGTGCCTAAGAGATTTTCATTGTGCTGCTGGTCTGGCTTGGAGAGGTGGAAAGAAGTGCAGGAACCAACCATCCGTGCTCTTATCTGGCTGCTATGGAAAACTTAACTCTTAAGAGTTCAATGTAAGAATGAATCCAGGATAGCAACGAAGCAGAAATACTACAGGAATCTCATAAAACCAAAGGTCATGCTCACGTTCATCCAGCACCTCATGTCTGACAAGTACAGCAGTATCACACATAAACCTCTGGAACTGGGCTGCAGAGCTCGGAACCATCCCAGCTTTGTTAAGGAAATAAATCGCTTAATAAACTGTGAACAGGTAATAAAAATAAACAAGCATTTACAAAAATTTCTCTGTGTCCTAAACTGTTGCCAGTTCTTCTTTAGCAGTAGCAGTACGGGTTTGTAATGTTACAAGCTGCCACTGCTGTAGGTTAGCAGCGACTTCGCCTTTCCAGCCAGGCTGAGTCACTCCTCCTCATCAGACAGAAATGACTTTACACCCTGTAACACCGGAGCGCCGATCTCCACCTGTGTTGCTGTTCTCTTAAGCCTATTTTTTGCTTCCTACCTGCTTCTGATGGTGGCATGGCTCTCCCAGCAGGCTTTGTACGCTGCTCCCAGTGTGACTGGCACGCTATTAATGAAGAGGTGGCTGGTGTCTCTCATTATGCTTCCACTGAGTGAAAGCACCTCAGAACTAATTTAGCTTTCACTCGCAGGGGAAGACACAGTACTCCACCAAGAAGTTCACTATTCTGCTGCCTTTAGCAATAAAATCCTCTTCTTTTTTTTTGTTTTAACATTAATAAGGTGAGAGAATAGAGTATTTCCAAAAGAAATTAAGAAATGCCGAAGCCAGATGCAAGTGCAGGGGCTCCCTGCGAGTACCCACCAAGCCCAATTCAAAGAGAGAACACGCATACCGAAACAGATGTACAGGGTGGAGAAGAACTCCACAGGCAAACAAGTGGTAATAAAGTCCGTGTCTAGCGCACAGTTAAATGGGTCCCTCAACCATTCAGACTTTCTTCCTTGTTTGTGAGAGTTCTCTGTGGCAACAAATGCAAAACTCCTGTGAAATTAAGGAGTATGGAAATAATTTTGGTCCCCAGGTTGAGAAGGTCAAATAAATTTGGAAAGTACTTCATATCCATCACTGTAAGAATAGAAACCTCATTAGAGAATAGACTTCACTAGCTAAAAGAGATCAAACTCACTTCAAGCTATCATCTGAAACATATTTTTAAAAGACTTTCCCTTGATTATTAATTCATTTATTTATACTGCATACAAGGAAAGTAATTCACTTCACACAGCTCTGCAGTTGCTCATTCTCTGGAACGAACCACCTCTTGACTTCCAATCGCTTTGTATTTGCCAGCATCACCGTTTGTTGCACGGTCTCCTTTTCCTACTTCTATTATATCTCCTATTTTTCTATTTGATGCTCTTTAAATCAGGATATTGTACATTTTATATTCTTACACGTCACTTCAACAATGTACATTTTAGGTTTACAATTTTATATTCTACTGATGGAGCAGCAGTAACACAGAGAAGTACCAGAACCACAAGATGACAGCTTGTATCGTACTCATGGTATCAGTAGGTTACATGCAAAGATACCAGCGGGGGCTCCTCTACCACAGGATCACAGTGATCAAGAAATATTTCTCTTGACACATGCATTTAAAGACTTAACAGCTATATGCCAATTAAATAGTATAGTGGAACTGTCAGTTAACCATTGCACAGATGGATTTGGATCAACGTCAAACCATCCAACGTGTTTGCCTTACATATAAGGAAAACCATACAGTTTGTAATGGGTATTTTCTTACGCCTTCGTATTTGAGTAAAGGTAATGCTCAGGAAAGAGTACAAAAGAATAATAATTAACTTAATTTGGGCAGGTATGCTTAAAACTTTCTGTGCTACTGCTACAGCAAAACATGCTTCTTCATGGGCAAGAATAGAATGAAGATGAAATGAAATACACTTTAGCTTTCACTTTATGCCTCATTTGAACAACTGCAAGACTAAGTTTATAGGCACAACTATTTTGCAATTATATTTTGGTTAGTGTTTACCTTAGGCTCATGCATTCTTTATTTCTTACTCTGTAACAAACACTAAAGACAAAAATCAAACAGAATTGCATCACTGTTCCTCATGCTAGTGGTAGATGCTGGGTAGGCTATCCAACTTCAGTTTTTTTTTTCTACCCCAAAATTATCTGCATCCAGAAAATTAATCAAAACTTCCTTTGAAAGAGAAAAAAAAAAAAGAAAGAAAAAGTTGGAGAGCAGTTACAAATTAGATTTTTTTTTGCATTTTAAAAATACCATTCTAGTTTTGTTACTGTTGCTATCTACGAATGTATCGATTCCTCTTTCTATTATGCAGTTATTACTAGAAAGTATTACTGCTATTATTAGTCAAACTACTATGAGGGATTTTGGCCACATTATTAACTTGTGACATTGAAGTTCACAATTTGATCCTAAATAAGCCAGCTTTGGCTTGGTCACCGCGGTGTCTGTAGATGTGTGTACATACGCGCACGTGAACAAACCCCAGACCATACAAACTAGAACTCTGAAGGCAAGCTACATGGAGATGTCTCACTATCATTTCAAAAGGCTTCCTACTGTCATACTGAAATGCCCAGATAGGAAGACTGCTGTGAAATATGTAGGCGATGCCTGCTGACTGGTTTTCAGATGACAAGGAGCATTTGAAAGCATCAAAGATCCCTGTGTGGATGTGTGTACATCAGTGCCCCGCTTTGTGACACCTAGACTTGACTACTGTAACACCTTGGTTAATAGATTGCGAGACTCTGCTCCTCACAGGCTGAATCCTATGCAGAAATGTCAGTGCCCCCCATCAGGCTTCCTACTGATTTTAGGTATTTTAAACTTAACATGATGGTTGCTGAGAGACTGTGTTGTTTGAAGGCTGAGTTTGCATCTTTCAATTTGTTGTCTTCTCTGTTTCACTACCGACAGGACTAGAACTGAAGTGCTAAATGCCCCTCAGACAGGAAACTTGTAATGAAGAAAGGGTAGGGCTTTGGACAGAGTGCCTCATCTTTAAAGCTTCTTAAAAAGTTCAACTTACATTTGCTTTAATAAGAAGTGATAATCTGCTGTTAATAATTCATATCCCCACACTGCTCTGAACAGAGGAAAGATGCTGGAATAGCTGTTTTGGTTGTGGTGAAACACAGAGTAGAAAAGCTCAGATATGATGGTGAAGAAAGACACTAAGCACCCAGACATCCAGTAACAGTTTTTCAAAACAGTAGAGTTGTTGTTATTCTGTTCCACTTATGTTTTCAGCTTCGTTCTTCATTACGGCATTTTAACAAGTGGCATAAAGTCACATATGTGCTTATCCACCTCACTGAGCTTGCTGCTTTCAGTTCACAAGAGAAGACATTTGTACACTGAGCAGAGGATTGCAGAGAGAACAGCCACAGAAAACCTCAACTTGTGCTTCACTGTCAACGATGAGTAGTTCCCAGTTCCTATGCTGTACTGCATACTGTACTCTGAAACAAAAGGCTGCCTGAAACAACGGGTTCAAATCTCACCTAATATGCAGAAGCGAGGTCCGTGACAGTTGGAAAGCCAGCACTTCTCCAGTGTGTACCGTGCTGTGCTAGCTCACCATACAGCCTCCCACAGCACTGAGCAGGGTCACGCTGAAGAAAGTACTTTTAACGTAGCAAATAAAGTAAAAAAAAAAAAAAAAACCAAACACAATTTATTAAATAAGCATTTGAAGTTAATTTTTTAGCATTGCTAAGTATTTTCATGGGTAATGATAATTCAAGACTGACAACGCACCTTTGCTGGAAAAGAATATGTGATTTCATGAGGACTGCAGGCCTCTCCTCTCCCCAAGTACACACAAAAGGGAGGGGCAGTTTGTAAACAGTTTGTAGAACTTGCCTACACTGTTCTGGGCTCATTTGTAAGTTGCTAACAAATATACTTAGATTCTACGTATATTTTTGTATCTTCTTCAGGACTTCCAGTGCAGCTCTCACAAAGATCAGCCATTGCCCTCTTCATTGGAGAACAACTTCCAGCTCTTCTTTAAATCCCTCCTGCTCCTTCCATACAGTCAGTGCAATAGTTTACCACTGACAGGACTTGCCAAACTTCCCTTACATCTATTTCCATTTCCCTTCATTTTTCTTGCTCCTTTCATTTTTTTCCTGTGTATGCTGACTCTCTAGTTCCTCTTCTACTAAATTATGCTCTATTATTTCCACAGTCTGAAGAACTCACAGCTGAAGCATTATTTCTAACCTTATTTTGTATTCCTAGCACATCTGATAATCTGGTTTGAGTGTTATTTGCAGCCAACATGCTGACACAGCATCAGTTTTGTCTTCATGGTTTGACTGGGTAGCAGTGTGCCTTACTACAGGCACTGGGATAAACACAGTCAGTTATCTAACACCAATGCAAACACATTGAGAATGAATCTTCTTTTTCCCAGGTTGCATGTTACTGTTTCTAAGTGGTAACTGCAAAGTCTCAGCCCATCTCGGAAAGAAAGGGCAAAAAGCTCGATAAATTGAAACGGTAGTTTTGTTGCGTATCTCTTTCCCTCCTTTCCCCAGTTTAGTATGTCAGCTCCTTCCCAGAGAATAAACATTCACACCTGACCCACAACAAAGGCACTGAAGGGCACCAGGCTGAGAGGGTCCCCAAGAGCTTTTCTGATCTGTAAAAAAAAAAAAAAAAAAATCTGCTTTCCTTTTCTCAGAGATCACTAATACCTAATGGACTCATTTATACTACAGTTCCTTGTTGTGCGTCCGTAAATACCCACGGTGTCCACACTTTTGTCTCTATCCCATATAGTTCTCCTCTTTTCATGCAAAACTATGCTTTATGATCACACTTAAATCTAAGAGCCCATATCCAAGCCTTTCTGAAGCTTTCGGGGAGGTCTGGAATGTGAACCACAACCCCGTTTTACAGAAAGGCCCTTTAACGTTGAACCAACCTCTTTAACACTTACAAGAAAGCCAGTAAGGACAGTGAAATATTAACTTCCTTAGCTCCGATAACCTAAACTCTCCATTTATTATGAAAATATAAGGAAGTTATTAAAAAAGTCTAATTTTTATACTTTACTTTCAATACTGCTTTGTGAGTTAGCAATAAAAATGACTGCAACATCATCATGCTTATTTTGATGTACAGAATGCAAAAAATAAAGTAATTGCCAATCATGTAAATTCAATGCATTAAAAAAACAGCCATGAAGAAAGATATTCTTATTATAGTTTGTAAATAAGCATCATGTAAACTGGCGTTACCATTTAGAATTATGAAAAAAGAAACACAATTACAGAGGAGTCAAAAATCCGAATAACTATAGGGTTTAACACACAGCAATACGGCTTATGGCCAAAGATGTATCACTTCCAAAACAATTAACTAATAATGATACCGGAAAGCCAAGCTGCCGTCAGAAGAATGAGATAACCGTGGGATGCACATCATCACCACCTCAAAGGAAGTCTTTTTCTCTCCTTTTTTTTCCTCCTCTCTTTTTATACCAGAGAGGAGGTTACATGAATATTAAGAAGAATCAAGTTAGGATTTCTAGCTCCCTGACTTTTCACCCCAGCAACACGAAAGGCAGGTCACTAAGCGACAAAAGCACTGCTGGTCTCCTCAGAGCGATGCGGCTGTTCCGTACCTAGCGCAAACGTGTTACAAAACTCAGCACAAGCAACTCAGCAAGGCTGGTTGGGAAGAAGGCTGATAGCTAACAGGTGAAGTTCAAGGCCCTAGAATTTCCAATCTGAGACTAGCCACTTGCGATTCCCATTTTGGGCACAGCCGTTGTACAGTGAAGGTGCTCCTTTTTTTTTAACTCCCAGAATTTCTTCATAATAGATTAAGTGAAACAATTTTCTTAAGAGGCCAAAAGGCAAGCTTCACTATCGGCTCATCATCAAAAGCCACGTGCAAAGCTCTTGTTACCTTTTTTTAGGCTGAAAAACCTACTACAAATAATTTCCTCACCTAGAAATTCCCAGGTCTCAGTATATGAACTTCCCTCTCGATCAACAGCTTTTAGATCTCTGGATGGACTCTGTGCTGTCCTCTTGCTCACTGCAGAGCCTGCTGACCTAACTGGGCTTTACCCTAATAATCAATAGCAAAAACAGCTGCACAAACTGGAGGGGAGGGATGCCATCCAGAGGGACCTTGACAGGCTGGAGAAACTTGAATCCAGAAAACTTGAGGAAAAATAGTATGAAAGACAGACTTATTAAACTACAGCTGTCACCAATTTCAGGCTCCCAACTTCGCATTTGGGCACAGCTATATTTGAGCAGCATAAATAACAGTTATAATTAAGAGGCATCTTGGATCAATACAACTCTGTGTGTTCATTTTGCTTTTTTTTTTCATAGCAGAGTGATTTTTTTTTTTTCAAACTCTGTCAATACTTTATCTTCTATTTATTGCCAAATTCAAGAAAGGATGAGTAGACATAATCTAAGAAGCCTTACTGTACTTCAAATTCTTGTTCTCCAGCACATATCTTAGTTCAATTTCAGTTTTAACTAGAAAGTACAAAAATTCAGATTTAAAACTGAAACACGAAAACTCTTGCCTGTACCTATGAAAAGAGGAGCTAGAAAAAGACAGGTTAGTACTCAGTTTGGCAGTATTCAGACTGAATCCTCAATGTTATACCTAATTGTCTTGGATTTGAAAAAAAAAATAATTTATGACTGATGTTGATGGGCTTCTGGTGTTTTTTTCAATTTACATTAAACTACCCAGGAGGTCCTCTAATACTAACCACAGCCAGGAAACCCCACTAACTTGACCAAATTATGCTTTCTATAGCTTGACGCACTCTCCTTTTCATGTGGCTTTTGTTTTCTGTTGGCTCTGCCTTCTCTGGTGACTCACTACTGGCTATACTGTCATATAATCCCACACACTCACTCTCCGCAGCTTCAGCTTCAATAATCAGCCCACTACATGTTGCAGCCACGTTGTATCCATTTTTTACCTTAGCAAAATACTGATTTCTATCTGACCCTCCCATGCAGAACACCACACCTGCTCTTCAGCATGAGAGTTCCAGGTGATATTTCCAATGCCGTAAAACACCCGCCCTGTGCACGATCGCTCTGTCACTTCATTCCTCTCTCTTCTTTGGATTCATTGTTTTATTCTCATTACAAAATTTATATTCCAAAACCAATCTTTGCTACACTCAGACAATTTTTTCACCCTGAAGAACTACAGCGATGATTTCTGTATCCCTCAAATTATACCCTCGTCTTTTGCAGATACCACTTTCTCCACTGAACTAAAGTATCCAGTCTTTAGGACCCCGACACCTGTTATCCTGTTCTGTGTAACTGCTCGTAGCTTCTCACAAAAAACATCTGAATGCTTTCTCCTTTCCACCCTTTCTCAGGAAATTCATCAACTGGTCAGAAAGACTGTAACCCTTCTCCTGTAACCCCTGCCCTGTTGTACAGAGACACATAATGACTTGATGACACAGAAACTTCCCAATTATTTGCTATATGCATTACTGTTAAAAGAGGGAGAAGGGAACTGATGAGCTTTTGAAAAACTGCAACGTAGATTTCACTCTCTCCCTTTGTCTGACATTCAGTGTCAGAGTACGCCCTTTGAGCTACAGCTGTTATTCCCACGTCTCTGTTCAGGGCGCTGCACGATAGAGAGATTGCTTTTCCCTGGGCATCTGTGGGTGCTATTGAAACATAAGCGTTAAACAATACATCACAGTGCTTGTTAGTGTTTCATTCTTTTTCCCTTCCTCCCAACACCTGCATATCGAGCAAAACTATTGCACAATTCTAGCAGAGATACTGGAGAAAAAAAAATCGGGATTCTTTTTTTCCCCTCAGGGTAGTGCATTATATGCTATTTATTTCATTATACTGTATAACTAATTTTGCTAGTTATAGTATATGGTAGATATGAATGTGACCAACACAAAATCATGTTCTGCTGTTTATTGTCTCATCTTTCACAGGAAAAAAACAAACCCCTAATATTTATGTCAATGCAAGAATGGATCAATGGATCAAAGCCAAAACAGTCTCAAGAGCAACGCAATAGTCTCTCTTCCTGTTAATGAACAGTCTGTTGTTGCAAATTCACATAGGCTTTAATTTAATAAACACAAATGGATGAATGTGCTTACGGGATGTCATCCCCTTTAGGCTTGAAATCACTGACATGGAAGAATTGTCACACTTCAGTGAATTGAGCGCTGCTCCCTACCCTTTCAAACCTTATTCACTGTGGCGACACAGACATGAAAAATTAAATTTAATTTTATAATTCTTGTGCCTTTGCTGAGTGTGATTCTTTTGCATTTGAATGTGGATTTTAAAAGTTATGTCCTGTTTTAACTGAATTAAAGACAAATTGTCTGAGTTTGGGGGAAAAAAAAAAGCTTAGCTTGAATATAAGAGTTCTAATAAATTTTTAAAAACCCCAATAAACTACATTTGGAGCCCATTTGACCCCATGCAGGTGGACTCATTTTCTCATTAGTCCACTAATGTCAATAAACTTCAGCCCCCACATAAAGCTTATCGCAAGTTCGGACATATTTATTTAATAAACGCTCTTCATTTCAGCTAGAGCCTAAACTTGCAATATATAACGAGCTTTATATAGAGCAGCATTTTTAATCCATTCTGGAAAACAAGTAGTGAGCACCAAAATCCAAAACTTCTTGTGCAGTAAAATCTGTGTAAACCAGAACCTCAACAACTCTACTCTACTCAGGCTGGCAAGGGTTAACAACCCTTTTGTAAACACTGCTTTCCTTTGCCCAGCAGATGCTTCCCTAGAAATAAAGGGAAAACACGCAGCGTGCAAATTCTGGAGACTCATCTCTCTGTGTATTATTTTAAAATAGTTTGGAGGAGCTGAGCTCTAAGTGCAATCTCATGTACACAAAATACGCAAGTATTCCACAAATCTCTACCTGGCAATGCCTACATTCTATTAGAATGGCTTTAAAAGTCCTAAAGCAGGAACAGTTTAACACAAAAGCACACACCTGGAGCGTCGCATCACTCTTACACATTCTCAGATTTGAGCTCAGAAATAGGAAGCGACTTAAACTTAATCCAAGAGTCAATACAAGCCTGTGTTGCGGAGCCTCTATTGACGCAGGGCTCAGGCCCAGCCTCCGGCAAGGGGGTCTGACACAACCAGCGTACTGCCACAAAGCCGTATTGATGGCTAGCACAGGAGTTCCCTCCTTCAGTGCCAACCAACCATGGAGGAGTGCCTTCTGTGGGAGCAAATGTAATCCAGAGATCAATTCACATTTCGCAAGGTTTTTTTTTTTTAATCTGTTTTACAGCTTGACTAATACCAGCTTGTTAACTTAGGCATGTCTCAAAGTTTCTACAAGAGACAGGATTATGGTCCGTGGGTGGCCTTGGTTTTGTTGAGGGTTTGTTTGTGTTTTTTTTTTTTTTTTCTTCCAGGAAAGCCTTATCAAAACACAACCAGAAAAGCTCCACTTTGCCAAACACAAAGAAAAATCACTCCATCTCTTTGCCCTTTATTAGTTGTAAAGGATATAACTGGATACAACAAACTTCACTCAAACTACGCTTCTTTAAATCTGCATTGACAGATTTGTCCAAGTACTAATTCAAAAACAGATCTCTAACTTAGCAAAACTGGATCTAACTTAGCAAAGCTGGCAGCACGTTCATCTAGCTGCAGACAGGCATTTGCATCTTGCAGATTTCTAGAACTGCTAGTAGAATTAGCTAGCAGAGATGGAAAATAGAAAGAAAAGAAAAAAAAAGACTAAAAGTATACTGTAATGCTTCTGACATAGAACTCTGCCCTAGAGAATTCATAAGAAACACACAATATACATAATTGCCAAATTTTGCTACCCCTAGAGTTACAGGGAGGCGGAAGAAGCTGGAAGAATGTAGAATACCAGACAGTTCCACAGAACAGGCAGGCTACAACCTTCATAGCATGTCAGTTCCATTAATTCAAAACCATCTTCAACATTTCAATGGAGTGAGTGCCTGTCATGCCAACCACATCAGTCATGTCATCCAGCAGCACAGTATATTTTAGCTTAATTCATTATAAACGCCTTGCTTCAAAGTGAGAAAAGGGGATCAAAAGCTCACCTGATGGGGTATATAAACTTCAAAAACGTCAAGACTCATTTCTTGTCTAGAAAATAGCCCATGAGCCACAGCTCCATGCTTGTCCTTAGCCCTTGTGAGGAAAAATGGTAAATTTTGCTGTTTACCACAAGTGGTGGCAACAGAAAGGATCACAGAACAGACATTTTAAAAAAACAAAACAACCCACCAAACAAACAAACAAAAACCGGCCAGGCTAGCAAACTGTGAAACTTACTGGTTGATACAGCTAATCCACGAGCTGTTCAAAAGACTGAAGTGGGAAATTCATGTGGGGAAGTGCTAAAAAATTTCTTCCAAAATGGACAAAACAGA
Source organism: Chlamydotis macqueenii (assembly GCF_036417535.1). NCBI lineage: Eukaryota > Metazoa > Chordata > Aves > Otidiformes > Otididae > Chlamydotis > Chlamydotis macqueenii. The sequence goes on along the minus strand of NC_141567.1, from coordinate 19,655,146 downwards.
ACCTCAGCTACCCTTGATATGAAGGTGGAGCCACTCAATGTACATTTATCAACTTGTTAACAAGCTTATTCTACCTATTAAACTCATTAAATCCTCGATACCACCTGAGATCAGCCCATATATTGCTTTGATAAAAGATCTAAGAACAGACTCAGTTGGAACATGGTACAGAAAAAACCTTCACAGCGTCCTCTTACCTGAATATTTTGGTAGCACAGAAGCCTACAGAAATACTAGCTCAGTCACAAAAGAAATAGTTGATAATCAGTTTCTGAGGTCATGCAATTAGCTGGTTTGTAGGGTCACCCTGATTAAAAAAACACAGCCTCTGGTTCTAGAGTTAGATCACTCTGGGCTAGCTGATGGAGCTCTGCACCAAACTCTGCTGCACAGTTTAAATGTGCCAAGCCTCAGGTAAATCCTTTATTTCACTTGAGCAAACCAGGTAAGCAGTGTTTTTCCTGTTTGTTGTAATCTTTATAGAAGACCCTAACTCCTAAGTTAGCACCACAGAACACCACAGTTTTGAGATATACACAGACCCACTGCAGTTAACAACACAGACACCATTGTTTTGGGACTGCTAAAAGTGAGGTGTTCTCACAGCTGGCAACCCTCTGAAAAATACAGAAATGACTACAAGTTTGCATGAATGAGAAATAGGTTGGATTCTTCCCGCATAAACTCTAAGCTGTACCTTCAGCCGAGGGCAGCAACTAACCAAAAAAAAGCCACAGCCGCGTTATTGAAACTGGACCCCTGCGCTGTCTGTCTTTGCGTGTCTGGAATTTGACTGGGCTTGGAGCTGGAGAACAAAAGAAGGCCATACTAAAGCTTGTTTACAACATCTTAGCGTGAACAAAAAAAAAAGGTGGTAGCGGAAATCTGATGGTAAAGCTCATGCTTTTCAGTTTTACAGTTTTGCCTTGCAGATCCAATCTCAGATCAGTATCCCAATGCTCAGGGGCTCATCCTAATTGAACCCGTGTTTTCAGAATCTGTATCTGATCTTACAACTCCTGGTGTCTCCTCAGTGTTCTAAGCAGCCTTATCCTCAGGTGAAATTAAAAGGACAAAAGGATACTTTGCAGCTTGCAACTAGGGCCCCACCAGATCACTCTGCTGCTTGTTAAGGCAGAATTAGAGCATATGCTTTCCAGCACTTTGAATCATTAATTATTTCTGCTAAGTAAACCAGCTCCACCTAAAGACACACTAGGACATACCTAGCCCATAACTACTCATTGGAGACAGGACAGACTGAAGTTCCAGTTCTGTTCTGAATCTCACTTACCAGGAGTAGCTACTAAGTCAGGGACCTGGCTCTAAAGTCTTGACTGGAAATTGCCTCTCTGCACAAAGTGGCACATCTGATTGCAGAAAAAGCTTTGGCTTTAGAAAACTGGGATTTCATTACCGGAAATAATTTTGCAGGAAGACTTCATAAGTGGCTCAAGTCAGGACTCTCACACAAATTCCATAAGCCATCTTTCACTATAAAACTGATCTGATTTTGCACTATTCTGTATCTAGCACAATGATTTTGTGCATGCAAACTAAACAACTGTAAAAAAAGTGTTAGGTCACAAATGTTTAAAGAATATTTGTGATGGACAGATGTCAGCAACAATTTTTCTGGATTTCATTTAGCGTATTTTTACATAAAATGGTAAAGAAAACTACACAAAAATAATGCCGTTCAGAATTCTCACAGTACTTCCTAGATACACAAATGATTACTCATGCTAATACTGAGATGTAAACTCGCATACATATTTGGTTTTGCACTGCTGTCGAATGCTGCCACTTACCCCATCTCTAATTTCAATGAATATATGGCAGATGGGGAGGGGAGCTGCGCTACAGTAAGGAAAGCCTTTTCTTTTGCTCTCCCCACTTACTGTATTTAGTATTCTCTGACTTCTGAAAAGACTTAAATCCATAGAAAATGCAGGAAGTGCCCTCTCCATGGCAATGGGCTGGAGAACTTTCAGACACAGACTCACACGGTACTCAGTTTTTTGTAAACACGACCTACTGGTCTGTGCCCACCTGAAATGGCTTTGCTGTGAGCATTTCCACACGGACCACAGAGCTACTTTGGGCTGCCCACGGTGACCGACGCTTTCTGTGCGGGCAAGGAGCGAGAGCAAGCAGTGCAGGCTACGTTTATCCGGTGCCTGTGACCAGTGGAGGAGCTGAGCCACTGCTGGAAATGCAGTGTAGTTATCGGAACCCTGGCTGGTACGAACTTCATGGTCTCTTGTGAACTTCCTGTCACCCTCATGGTTGTGACTGACAGTTAAGGGAACACTGAGCTACTGAAACACAGACCTACTTACCTTTCCCATATTTGCTAGTTTTTTCCTTTTAAGCAGATTTTCCTGTAAACTGATGTGCTTTCTGTTTAAACCGGCTTGATAAAGTTGATGAGACCTAATACTTAGGTTAACTGTATTTCTAAAAAGGCAGTTCTCACATATGTATTTTAGTGCAAATAGTGTACAGAAAAATACATTGTAATATTCTATTTAGGCAAAGCAAGGTACAGTGAAATTAGGGTCTTTACTACGAGTGCCTATGCAAACTGGCACAATCCTCTCTTAATACCAGCCACAGCCCTTATTCTCAAAATAAGCTTTAAAAATATTAGCACATACTAATTACTCACCAAGTATCTAAAAAAAAATACCATTATTAACATTTACTTCAGATTTAGCCGTGCACACATGCACGTGCCACAATCCTGCCGGTACAAATCACTTCCACTTAGAGCAATTCAGTCAAACGAGGTTGCACTAAACAACTTTGGAGTTTAAGATTTAAGGCTTTGGAAGAAAAGTAAAACAAAAGAAAAACTCAGTCTGCAATCCAGTCATTGTGTGGCCACATGCTGCTGACTGTTTCATTGTTGGAAGAGATTGCTGGTTCCATGAGGTGAATACTGAGTGCAGTAACTCCAAGTTAATGTGGCAAGGCGTACACGCAGTTTGGCGAAACAGAGCTATTAATTTTGCTGATCAGGTTCTGCACTCTGCTCAGCACGTTTGCCAATACTCAAACGGCATGAAGTCAGAAACCGACAGCGTGGTGCGTTAAATACAGCTGCTCTGTAACACCAAGGCATCCATTTATCCTCTAAGTGCACTTCTTCAAGCAGTCAGCACCACTGCCAAGCGTACTGAGGAGAATTCACACTTTGCTACAGCTCAGTAAGCTGAACTCCAGAGCTACCGGTGCCTTGGCTGCGGCGTCCCCTCTCAGTTACATAACCCGCCGAGCCAAACGCCTCCCCAGCGCTGGGAAGTGAGTGCACAAGGGCAAAAAGAAACAGGAACCCACTTTTCAAAGGCATTACAGTTCCGAATATTACAAACCCAGACTTTTAAATATTCTAATGGACTGCAGATTTTGTAGAAGTTTGTTTCTTTTTTTTCCCCATGGTAGAACGTTGCACAGTTTGACTCTACACTACTGAAGAAAGTAGTGAAGCGAATTCATCTCAGCCACTTGCATTTACACTTCAGGCTGTAGTCTACAGACAAATGATACTGAGCACTACTGTTTGCATTCCTCACCTAAATTTAACGAGCAGGCATGTATGAATTAAAGCGTTGTTGCAAGACAAGTCATCAACATCTGTATCACGGAGGGAAGCCTTGAACGGTAAAAAAGAAAAGTCTTTCAACCTAGAGTCTCTAATATGATTGAATAAATGAAATTAAACGACAGCTTTATTTCTATCACGACAGTAGTTTTTTGCTATGGTACACCAATCATTTCAAGAAGGATAGCAACACATAACAGATGACCAAATATCTCTCAGAAAACCCCACTAAACACTATTTTGTCCAAACACCTTCAAATTCTGCTATGGAACAAAGTCAGGCTCCCAGCTAGTACACGCAAACTGCTGCAAGCAGAATCCTATTAATTTATTCCAGTTTGAGATCTGGCCCTATGAATCCTTGACACCAAACCAGTCCAAAAATAACTAAAATGAGAATTAAACTAACTCTCACTCTCTCTTCCCAAAACTGTCTCAGGTGGTAGGGATTTTGGTAGTGATGTCTAAATGCTAGATTTAAGATACATAATTTATTTCATACCACAGACACTTTGCAGGGTAACAGAATTCTGTCACTGCTAGTCTGGGTTGATCTACGTAACTGGTATCTGAAGAGGCGGACAATGGGAAGGAAAATCAGTACCTCAAGAGTCCAGCATCTCACAATCCGTTTCTTGTACCCTAATTACTTCCGTTGGGCCTTATTCAGACTTGCAAAGTAAGGGCAAGATTTAATTCAGCACAGGTATGCATACTCTTACGTGACTAAATGAAAAAAAAAAAAAATCACAACTAATTTAATTAGAGGAGATAGATTTTTTTTTTTTCTGCAATTAGGTGGTGGTCGAAACCTTCAATATAATTATTTTATTTAACAGTGACCTTAGCTGCAAATCACACAAATCACTGTAGAAGCTATAGAAGAAGCTATCTTAATAATTTTAAGTAAAAAACCCCTCAAATTTTAATCTCAGCTGATCGTTAAATCTGATCTCTAAAGCTGAAGGAGAAGAGGTAACTTGTTTTACTTTGCATCTTTTTTGACCAAAACCAGAAACAGGCACTGTGAAGACCATGGGAAATTATCTTCTTTTGGAGGGGGTAGTGATGTTGGTTGGTTGGTTGTTTTTTGTCTTTTGCTTGGTAGGTTGCTTTGGTTTTTTACTTTGTCTAATTCTAGATAAATAAAAGTTTGCAAAATCTGTAAGATTTGTTCTCAATAGAGAATTCCAGTCCAAAAAAAGACGAGCTTCTGTATTTTTGGCTATCTTTTCAAAATTCCAAAGTAACTTTAGAGGCCCTAGTAACTTGTAATTTGTGCCAGTTACAAGTATGGACAGCTTAATGAAAAGGAATAGATATGCAAAAGTAAACCTGAAAATTTGGCCTTGGACATCATAGTAGTAAAAGGCATGGGGCTAATTTTTATCTCCCAGAAAGGAAACATTGGAAACAAAAGAAGTCACGCAGTGGCTTAAAGGGTATGGGTTTGATCTCTTAGGTTAGATGATAAAACCAGTTCTGAACAACTGGATGTCTTCCTAGATGCACTGAAGACCCTGTACAGGCCAGAATGAATCAGAGAAAACAGTACGAAGTGCAACTTGAGCAACTTGGTAGGATCCAGCATACAGATCACTTCAGATTGGCATGCAGATATTGCTCATTCTGCAAATTACTTAATTCATAGTTAGGACAGTAATTAATACAGTTCTTGTTATCCTTCTGTATATCTGAGAGAATGGAGGAATTTTACAGAGCATACCTGAAATTCTGAACCAACAGGAAACTGTTTGTCTTCAGCTGCATGCATTTAAGAAGCCAACAGCAATGCGCATCCCTCTACAGAATCTAATAGATGTGCAACACACAATTATGGCATTTGAAGGGGAAAGGGCAACAGTGTGGGTTTTGAAACCAATACAATATTTCAGCTTCCTGAAGATTTAAAGTCTGTTGGAAATAGGAAGGGAATTTACAGTGCTCCTTTCAAGTGGTAAATACTTTAAATAAATGAATAAGTAAATAGAGGGGAGATTTAGATTTTATCTGAAAATCACTAAGACATAAAGAAACCAAAGCAGTGCATGCAAATACTGAGACAGTCTTATATCATCGTCTCTCTCTCCTTCTCACAAACACACCTAGATGTAACAGGCATGTATAGTAAAAAGAAGCATCCTGAGTCCTTCGGGGAGGTGTCTGCAGTAACATTCAGAGGATTCCCTGGCCACCTTCACAAATCCTTTGAGACTGAGGCAAAAAGCTTAAATTCTTCAATTCTGCCTGAAAGTTCCAGTTAGTGTCAAGCAAACTACACAGTTAATAGGGGTATCAGCCTGTGCATCCACGTAAGTACTGATCACCCTCTGCTCCTTTTGAACAGTTTTGTGAACAGCCACTGAGGTCCTGCTGTCTGCCCCCAATACTTCGTCTCTCCTGCCTGCGCTATTCAGAAGCGCTCAGCAGCAGTATAGTGGGAGTCTCCATGACCAGCAGTACGTAATGCAAAAGCACGAGGGGCTCTTCCTAAAATCACTCACAAGTAGAGTTCACTCATCTTACCTGTTGCAGACAACCACAACAGTAACATGGCATTGTGCTATACTGTAATGAGTTTGCAAGCCCCAGGAAAGCAATTTGCAATATGACGGGGCTGAGAGGTAAAGAGCATGATCAACTTGGAGGGAAATTTGGACATCAGAGCAGCAGAAGACAAATGAACTAATAACTGGAAAACAAAAGGCCTGCTCTTTTAAAGCTGAGTACTGGAGCATAAACCTATGTAGTACCGTCAAAAGCAAAGTAAAAGGCAGTGAAAGATAAACAGATAAAGTGCACAAAATGGATTACAGATAAACATCAGGTTTATGGAAATACTATTTGTCAGAGTACTGCGAGGACAAAGTCCCAGGTGAAAATGTTTGACTCCTAGGCTTGCCAAGAGAGATTATTTAAGAGGGGTGTTGCTAGGAAGTAAAACCGAGGTCATTCAGCAGCGTTCTAGGGCTCACAGGATCCAAGGAGGCAGAAAAGCATACTTTGAGCTGTCACTGCCCAGCAACATCCTCTGTTTATCTCAGCCCCCAACACCAGCGAGCCCTTTTGGAGAACTTTTCAACGTACGTTTCTCTCAGGTGATCTTCTGCTCTGCCTCTACAGAGTCCTTTAAACTCGACTGCCTAAGCATCCACAGAGACATCTGAAATCCTGGGCGTTGGCTTTTGTGTTTAAACATGACTTACAGTTCCCATCTCTCAACATAAACACCACAGCCTGAAGTCTTCAACTATACATTAACAAATGTTGTGCTCCAAAAAACCATAAATCGTTGTGGGTTTCACTGGCTAAAACCATTAAACTCACTGCATCTTGCCTGGGGAGTAATACTGGGGAAGCTGGATACTGGTCTCTCAAATTCACCTATCGACAGCATCAAAAGGTAAGAGGCATGTTTGGTTGTACCCAACACAGCTTTTCATGTCAATATTCTAATGTATCTAATTCTCCTCATAAACTTATCCAGCTGCATAAACAGAGAACAGGGAATGTGAAAACAGGGTCCGTATTCAGACAACAGAAGAAGTGAGCCAGCAGTTATGGAATATATTTAGTTTGTAGCAGAAAAGATACTGTTAGTGCTTTTTCATTGGGATTACTGAAGATAGCAACGTACTACACCAGTGCTGCAAGGCAATCTGCCAAGGGAACTAACTAAATATATGAAAATAGTCTTACTGAAATAGCTTATGCTGAATTAAATGTTTTGCCGCTTTATTTGATTCGGCTTCCTGATCATTTAACTGTCACCTAATTCTGAACTTCAGAAGTGGCAATGTTTAACGACAATAAGACACTGTAGATCATGTGTTAATGCTGATTAACGCACTTCCGAAGCGTGCTGGAAGCATTTGGCTCGCCTTGTACCTTACCCCGCGCACCCAAGGCGTGCATTCATCAGCACTGCTGCTCAGTCTGTCATGTCTCATTGCTGAAGTCGCGCACCGTTCTCAGGATGCTTGCTTTAAGCCTGCCTCAGTCAATTTACATTACGCTGCCCACCCAAAACCGTATTTTTGAGGTTCACCCAGCTCTCGATGAGCAGGGGCCTGTGTGTTTAATAACATTTTGCTCTGCCAGTCTAATTAACTCCGGCACTGTATCTGCAGTCAGATAAAATGCTCATTTCACACCACATTAATTTTTATCAGCTGAACATTAAGCAACACAAAGCTATCTATGCTTGGTTTAATTTACATACTGACAGAGCTACAAAGCATTACCGCAGTGACTGCAAAGCAAATAAGTAGAACTGGCATCAAACATGGCTCCTTCAAAATGAAATATTGATTTGCAAGACTGGCATCCGAAAGTGAAAAAGAAGAAAAGAAAAAGAGAATGAGAAATTACTTTCCTCTGTCAGCACTAGAAAAAAAAAAAATACACATTTTGTAACCAGTATTTCCTTAAATGTTACAGCTTGAGAGAGGTATTAAAATTAAAACTTATTCTTTGATTGGCTGAGAAAAGTTAGAGGGGATGGTAACATTTCTCATGAGTCAGAAAAGAAAAAAGGGGGCGTGGGGAAGGGACGCAACAACTGTGTTAGAGAAGACATTTTAAAAGATTTTCCTACTCTCTTCACTGCAGTAAAATTAGCTGAGCAGTCTTCTTTGTGTGGACTACAGCTGTAAGTGAAATTTGAAGGCAAGATGTATGAAAGACACTGGAATTCTAGTATGCAAATAGGAAGAAATACAGAAGAAAAATTCTAGGAGCCTAGGATTTCACTCGGAGTGTAGCAATGACTCTTCAGCGCTATTTAAAAGCATCAGTGACCTGACAGTACCCAAAATAACAAATGTTCATCTAAGTTAATTTGAACACATAAAAGCTGGCCATGTAGATCAATTGTTCCCAGCTTTTCCAGAGTGTTGCACCACAGTAGTCAGGCAAAGGCCTTAGCTCCAAAAATAAAACTATCCTGCCTTCTGCTCAACAGGCCAAAGTCAAATCTTCACTAAAGCTAATTATGAACCACACACCATTTAAGTGCTACAGTATACGTCCTCCTTTAGGCTTTATCTAGTCTTTGGTTTGAAGATGAAACAAAAAAATAGGCAAGTCCAACGGGGCTGCATTGCAAAAATCTCACAGAGGTTTAGCAAACGAGCAAAATTAATAAACTAGAGCTTTTCCACTTCTGCTTGTAAGTTAATGTCATCTTTTAAATCTTGGAGCCAGTGCCATTGAGCGTATGAGTTATCTTTTAACGCGTTTTTCCCCAGTTCCTCAGATGTTCCAAACATCAAGCAATGTCTCTACTGTACTAAGAAGGCTTCCGCTCACAAAAGTGCATGAGGTCACCAGCACAAGCAGCTCCCATGTAGGCAGGCAAGAAAAGTCATGGGTCCTAGAGGAGGACTGAATAGCTGATGTTCAGTGTTCCTTTCCTGAAAGAAAATGTCCGAAAAAGATTTTGCAAAACTTTAACAGCTTTCTTGAGTGATCTGCTGAAGAGCTAGGATTTATGCCCCATTCAGCTGCATGGTTTTCTGCCTGCTCCGCCCTGAAAAACTGCTATTGGCATTGACACAGTTAAAAGTATCTATGACATCTGAAATTTCCCCTGTTCCCTTCTCAACGGCCTCCTGCGCTTCCCTGCCCCTACCTCCAAGTGGGTAGAAGAGTAAATCTACACTGGGCTGGGCCATCATGGAATTGTTCCCTGAGGAAATTGGCTACTGCTGTGAAATCTTTCTCTGCTGTCGAAGTCACCTTTATGAGGAGCTCTTTTCTCTTCAAAGAGCAAATACAGTTAATAACCTCCTACCTAAAAGCACTAATATTCAGCTTGACTGGTAAGTGAAAAATCATTTCAAAACAGGACATAGTATTATAGCTATTTCTCTTGACTGCAGTGCAGTTTATTATTGTATTCCAGCTATTTTGGGAAACAAGTCAACTTAAAATGTCATATTAATTATTTACAAAATACTGACATAAATGAAATGAAGATTTGACTGAAAGAACAGTTCAGTGCCTAACTCTGCCTTCGTAATGAACAAAACACGGAACTGCTGAATAATTCTCTGCTTACTCTACCACAATCTTTCCTTCTCTTCTTTCCCCTGCAAAATCGACCATCAAAAATACCTCAGGCTCAGACATCTCTGAATCTTCAATGGGTCAAAAACCATAATAAAATCTAGATTATATCTTCAGATAATGCTGGGGAACCGTTTGGTTTAATCTTTGTAGAACATTCCTTCAACATATGTTCCAGTTAGTGTCTTAGGGCACACTCACTTTATTTTCAGCTGTGCTTTGAAGTACGAGAAGCAAAATAGCCCCAGAACACCATTCTAACTAAACTCAGTCGTTGTTTCAGAGTAACTACAATACAAAGAGTATTGACCCTTTCTGACTTCCTTGTCAGATTAGTAGCAGGCAGTTTTTCTGAAACATTAAGTCAGTCGGAGCCCAAAGGATAACATGACTTCTAATTCAAGGTAACTGGAATAAAGAAAAGAGAAGAGAAGCTGATTAATTAGATCTGTACAGTGAACTAATTTGCATCCCTATTCTCACTGGTTTTCTAAAAAGAGAATCAACGTGTGTTTGTGCCTCATATCTTCTGGTTCTTCCCCACATTAAAAACGACAGGTTTTGCAGGCAAAAAAAAAAAACAATTTTCCTATAAAAAGGTACTATTTCCCACTGGGACACAAATGATTTTTACCGAAGTAAAATTTCCTTCATCATTAGTGCGTTTGGGATAAGCAGCACGGAAATTTGTTCTTGGAGTTCTTCCAAGCACTTGCAGGACTTCCAGCACTGCTGTTAGAGAAAATTTGAGAGGTTAATGTGAAGCATTTCATGCATCCTGCCACCACCATCATCTGTCATGTCACCACTTCTGCCCAGCAGACAGAACAGTCTAACCCTCCCCTGCAACTTAAGCCTCACCTTGTGCCTAAGATGGGCACAGATTATGATGCATTCATGCACCAAGCCCACCAACCCCTCCTCTTTTGTCGAGCCACAAAAGGGATATCCGTAACAACTCTCCCTAGAGCAGAGGGCAAGTAAAGGAATAAAACAATGAATCTTTGCCTTGTTTCTATCCATCTTGCACATGAAGATGCAGAAAACAGTGAGTCATCACACTGAATTTTCCATTCAAGGCTGCTGACTGAAATGATAGGTCTCAGAGCTGCATAGCAACATCATGTACTGTGCTGGAAGAGACCCCTCTCAATCCATTCACATTTCTGTTTTAGATCACGTTTTTACAGCACCGAAATTTTACTAGTAATCCCAGCTGCTTTCCTGAAGGTCCAAAGATCCTCATAAATTTCTTCTAGCATTTAAGGCTGCACTAATTCATTCGAACTGAAGTGGCTCCGATACTTTGAAAAAAATCTTGCTTTATGGCTTGGAAAGATCCGGACAAATATTAGCCAGCTAATTCCCCTTTGATTTCCTGCCTCAAATAGTGATATGAGGCCTGGCCAGGGCTATCAAACTGAGCTTTAACTCGGCTTCAAACGAGCCTGAAACGCAGAGAGGGGAAGAGTTGTGTCATGGTCCACACTGCACACTCTGCAGCAGCAAACTAATCAAAACTATTTTCATATGGGTTTTTTTTTGTTTCAATATCCAGAAAGCGGTTTTTCAAACTACGACTAGATGTGCCATGAACTGCTGGCTTGCACTCTAAGCACATTTTCTAAAGCATTCCCCCATTTCATCTAACATTGTTTATGTGTAACGTTATTTTCTGCCTTTCCTGGAATGGGGGAACCTAACTCACCTATCCCATAAATATTTCACCATAGAAAGAACAGATGCCTTTCCATCACCCCATTCCATCCAACTTTCTTTCCCTGGACTCTGCCTTTGCCAGCATTTTGCGTAGATTATGTCTTTCAGTAACTCAAGTAAGTAGTTTATTGCTATGCAGGCTTCAGGAGTGAAACGTCACTGGCTGAGAGGGAGCAAGTATTGGTCTTGACAGTTTGGATGCTGCTTCCTTTCTCAGAGATGACTTTTTTGACAGCACCAGAAAGCTCTGTCTGTTTTCAAACTCTAAGATATGACAGGGACTCAGAATGCAGAGTTAAGACAGACCATGCCAGGTCAGTGTTTTTGTCTACACGAACTTACGGTCTCTTTGAATTTATAAAATAGCAGAGGAAAAGATGGTGGGGAAAAGGAGGGGGAAGTGTATCTGAAATTCTTGCAATAGGTATGCTTTCTACAGCCAAACCCTGATGCATTCAAGAGGAACCACATAGCCTTTGTTAAACTATACATCCTGTGCTTAATTGAGAAATGATTCTTAATAAGTCCTGGAGAGCTACAGGTCTCTCTATCTCTCAAATGGGAAACAATCATATCTCACGGCAACTCATTACATATTCTTTTTGTACCATGAGTTGTTTTAAAACCGTGAAATTAGTTCTGGCAGAGTATACAGAGAAACACCCATGAGATGAGACTGAACGAGTTATGTAAGGTTTCCACACGTTCCTCATGAATGTTAACTCTTCATAGCTAGAAGTCAGCCTTTTTAGATGAAGAAATATTCATATAGTGTATATAAAGGAAACATGGCTTTTTTTCCTTCTCTCTCTGATATTCTGCATTTACAACATCTCCATATTTATGTTTGGCAAAGAAATCTCCTTTCTCCTTTGTTGCTTTTGATGCTTAGATAGTTATAATGAAATAGGACTGTTAGCAATTAAAGAAGTTTACAGTGCCTATAAATTAGTTGAGCTGGAGCTGCCTGTGACGACATGGACCCTTCTGTGTGGTATACCGAAAAATTTTCAAAGCGTACCAAATCCATTAATCCATGTAATGTCATATGAGAACACGAGGAAACAAGGTCAGTGCAACGATCTGCCTGATGGGTTGGACACTCCAGCCTGAACACCGTGGCCTCTCCAGGAGGGATGACAAGTCTTTCCAAAGCTACGCGTGAGCTTTTAGGCTCTCCAGGAAGAATACTAACCTTTGAATACTACCACATATGCTATTTGGTAGACACTAGGGTTAGTGAATTGAAGGCCATTAAAGCTGGAATTCTCCTGGTGTCCTAGAGAAGTGCAATGAGAACCGGGGTCAGGTTAATGGCACAGCTTAACAAACGCACGCAGGAGATTCCTGGTGCTCCTGGGCAAGCAGGAGAGAGGGTGAGGAAACTAAGCTAAAACTTTCATTCAGCTTTGAGAGCTATGAATGGCGTCAGGACACGGCAGCAGCTCGACGTGCATTTTAGATTGGATCTTTTGTCATTCTCCTTTTACAGTGAGGCTCCAGCCCATCACTGACTATACTGAAAAGCCTGCCCGTGACACAGTGGTCAAAGGGACCGAGACCGAGGGAAGAGTTCATGAGACTGAGCATCAAGACACAGTAGGGTCCCCATAAAAGCACCTACTGCAAACTCAACCTTCTTGAATATCAGCTACACTCATAATCACTCAGCGTATTAAAAAAAACCAAAAAACACAAAACCAAAACAAAATAACAAAACAAAACCATGAAACTTTCAGTGAAAGCTTTAATTCATTAAATTCACATTGAAAACCTCGCTGCTTGCTAGGCCTTTTAGAAGTGCAGTCTAACGAATGAACTGACTTTGCAGAGTTGCTGGAAAACCAGCTAGCACTTCAGAAATGCAGCTCCTCTTACTTTTTACATTTTAACAAGAAATTCAAATTCTTTGACAAATCCACAGTGCAATAAATGAAAAAAAAAACCAAACAAACAAACCACAAATCAAAACAGCAGCAATATATTAGCTAGATTCAGTAGCTTAGAAAAATAGAAGGAATAAATTTTCATTATATAGCAGAAGGCTTTTGAAAAAAACCTTCTACATGTTACATATATCACAACTTCTGAAATTTCTTAAGTTCTGAGGAGAAAAATGGTCTCATTTAAGGCCATGTGAAGTTACTGAAAGAAAAACTTTTTAATTTCTAACAATCTTCTGTTGACATGCTCTGCTACACACATAATGAACAACAAAAGTCAGAGGCTTGCCATTAACCCATGGGTGTTGAAGTTCTGACTGTTATACAAATTGCAAGAAGAAAAAAGTCTCATTGGCTTGTTCTAAAACTGAATTAGGCCATTAAAAGAGGAAACAATTTTAGCTGCTTAAATATTTCTCAAAGCAATGGGACCCTGGAGTTCAGCAAAACTGCAGTACTGTTTCCAAACGTCTTATTTTCCTCTCTTTAAATGTTCTGCAAAATTGCTCTGCATATGATGCCAAAATGTAAAACTGAAAAACACAAAGGATATTAGGACTGTCTGAATTACAGATGTCTCTAAAGACTAATGGCATAAAGATGTGAAACAGAATGACCTTAAAAGTCCTTATTCTCAACCTGTTTAAAGGGCTTGTGTTTGTACTAGTTTACTGTTGCAGTTGTGCTGACTGGAAATGATTATAACCATTCATAGAAGTCTTATTAAAAGAATCTAAAATTGCTCCTTCATGCAGCTGGGCCCACCGCACGTGTTACAAATAGGTAAGGTTTCTAACATCTTTGCCAACCTTTCTCTACAAGGTACAGCATTTGAGAGGAAGAGGTGACCAACAGGCACATACAAATCAATAAACCCAGTGGAGTACGAGAGCCTGTTGCAACATGTCAGCGTCTTTTTCCCAGCCATTAAAATTTCAAGAACCATTCACTGGCAGCTGATAAAAAAAGAAACCCAAAAGCCCTACTACAACAAACGCTTCTGTTGATAAAAAAAGAAAGAGACAGAAAATCTTTCAGGATGTCCTTCCCTGTTTACTACTGCAGACACTTGCCATAAGAGAGGGCATAAGGAGTGAAGACAGATAAAGACTTCCAGTAGTGTAAATTCAGCTTTTAAGTTACAAAAGAACAGAACATCCCAGTTCTCGGAGCTACTGCGTGCTACCTTTATAAAATTCTTGGTATTCCATTGCCTGTTGCCCTGAACAATGCTGATCTTATTTTGTTTAATGGGAGGGTTATCACTGAGGTTCACAGAAAACCAAGGCAATTAGTTGTAATTGTTTTAATAGAAGTGAAGTAAAAAATTTTTCTTTACAATTACATCATTTAATCACTCACTCTTTCTTTCTCCATGCCAGAGGAGATCAATACAATTTACTTCTGAATGCAGTGATGTGCCTTGCTGGAAATGTATCTTTTTTTTTGCTCCAACCAATACCTAAGGTTTTAAAGGTATCCCTGACTTGATGCTTCAAAATACCTTTCTGCATGCCAACAGAACTACGCAAGGACAGAAATTCAGCCTCTGCCCCTTGAACCTCTAAGAGTGGAAAGGAAGCTATATACCACTAAAGCCTGACTCACTTCAGTAAGATTCTTTTTGTTATTTGAGACCTCTTTCCAACTGACAGTGAACTGAGACTGCAGCTCTGAATGCACAGTATGCATGACTGAATGCATGGCACAGACAGCTCTACCTCAAACTGAGAAAGGACAGCATCGGATATGACCACCTTAAAAGCTGGCCTGAGTCATTTGCAATGTGTTCTGCAGCTCTGAAACACCCCGGCTCCATTTGCTCTTCGCAACGACTAGCCACTGGATGCCTTGCACTTTTCTCACTGCTGCTTCCATGTGGCTAAAACCGAGATGAGACTGGAGTCAAATCTTCCCATGCTTTAGGGAAACATGAGGTTCAAACTAATCCCAGTTGCAAAAAGTAGTAAAACTGACCAGCAATCCCCTTCTTCCTCCTGCCATTTTAGCTTCTCTGTGAGTTTTTGTCTGTGTATGTATTTTGGGGACAGGTGGAGCAGGAGAGTAAATGGTTTTGGCAGAAAATCCTTATTGCCTAGCTGTGAAAATCAAGAACACAGCTTGAATTGTGATTTCATCCAGATTATGATTACTTCAACATAATCTACAGCTTAACACGCAAGTGAGGCCTACGAGAGTCAAACTCTGCCTCAAACAGCCAAGGGAACACTCGCCACCACACGAGTTACTTCATTGCTCTGAGTTATGCTGACAACAACTCAAAGGTACCTCACTCCCAAAGTAAGCAACAGGATCTCCAATTGTAAATGACCAGCAATCTAACATCCAATATTACAGCTTGTAAAAGTAAATGCAAGACCTGCTCCTGTTAAAAAAAAAAAAATTCTATATTCCGTATGATTTCCACCTTTTTATGATACAAGGCCAAAATCAACCACAGCACCTTCTAATCCTGAGAGCATAAAGCAGCACAGCTCATTTACCTTCACCTGCACAAGTATTTCAACTGTGAGCTGTATGGCTCATCTCCGAAGAGCCTAGGGTACAGCCAGTGCATCTTCAATATGCATTTTGGTCAGCAAAATACTGCTTGGAGTACTTCTCTTTTTCTCAGAGGAGTCAAAGCTGTCAGAAGTCTACAATTTCTGCTCTTTCTTTCCCTATTTTTAAGGCACCTAGGAAAAGGAAACACCCATCAAGTTGAAAATAGTGCCTAATTCATTACATGTTTTTATAACTTCACCTTCCCTAACCAAAACCACAAGACTTCCCATATTAACAGGATATTTTCAAGTGGCAATTTCAAGTGATGAAAAATCGAGAGATGTGATAAATAAACTGTCTAAACCCCATCCAGTTTCACAAACAATTTGTTACATTTTTACAGTGATGGCAAAAGGTCAATCAGGTACCAACGTCGGAGACATTGGTACTCAGAGTTTTCAAAGAAATGACGACTAGAATTTTGGAGTAGGGCAAAATCATTTTTCTATGTTTAGCTCTGAGGTTTCGTCTTAGCGAAGAGCTGAAGAGTTTTCACTGAAATTAAAAAAAAACAAACCAAGCAAAAAATGGAAAAACCCCCTCCCTGTTTGTTCTGATTGCAGTAAAGTCAGAAGTAACTGAGATCCCTGCTTCTGTAATGGAAAATGCCAACTGACTAATTACTGACAAAGTTTTATCTACAATACATCGACCTGAGCTAAAACCAAGCAATGCTCTTACTGCCCAGTAGCTTCAGAAGAGCGATACCACCATGACAGGTTAGAATATTAGAACTTCATCATTACTCTATGTAGCACTACTTCTTGACAAACCAAACAAGTAAATTTTTTCAAGTTTCATGTTTAAGAATAATGTATCACTAAAATTTAGTAAAATCAATTTCTTCTGTATTCCTATATAAAAAAAAAGCTCAACACATGAAACCTAGTGGATAAAAATGTTGGCTATCTTTCAATATAAAGCAGAAAGTGTGAATTCAGGTAATTTTACCTCTCATATTTAATATCCCCTTTCCTGCTATTGCATTTAACTAACACTACGAGAGCTGACTTGTATTCATCGCAGTGTCTCAACGCCGCATTTTAGAAAATGCTAATGTATGAAATAAATTCCAATAACGGAAGAAAAAAATGCACTTAAGTCAATATGGACTAAACTTACCTTGTTAATACTAGAAAGGGTACATTTCAGTATTATTTTTTAAAGCAGATAGAGTATTTAAGTGAAAAATTATTTGTTAATATGCCTATTTTTATAGCTGTATGAAGCATTCACTGGAATTACTTAGGCAATAGGTAATGACTACAGTATCAGTTGCATGCCTGCGTTAAACCCAACGTGCAAACAGCCTGAAAGTAAGAAAATGGATTAGATATTAGAGTTACATAATAGCTATACAGTCTCCCCCTTCTTTACATCCGTTCCTCCCGCATTCTACTTATGTTTCCATGGTTTAATCTGGAGAGGAGTTATTGTCTGTTCTGCATTTCTGGATAGCATGCAGAACTGCAGACAGGGTGAGAGCTGTTAAACTTCCCATTTCCTCCTAGATGCTAAATTTGGGTAAGGCACTGACCTGACTTCCACTGCTACAGTCACAACTCTCAAGATCACCATTATTTATTGTCATTGCTGTGATGGAGACCCTAACATTATGAATAAAAGTATCCAGAAGAAAGGCTGCTGGGCTTGAGATGGTATAGTGTTCAGTACAGTCTGTCCTTTTTCTCTTTGTGCTTGTGCATGTAATAAATATTTTCACGTACACGCTCTCCTAATCCTTATCCAAGACACTCATGACACCTATTAAAGGGCAGTGAACATTGCTATCTTCAAAATGGCTAAATTCTGTGTGTAGATCATTGTCTTGTACCAAATATATTAGTGGTTTCACACTTAATTTTTCTGCCTCTAGAATTTTCCCTCGCTTGGGGGCATAAGATCTTTTCTTTCTTTCCCTTCACTTTTTAAAGATTCTCCAGCATACAGCTGTATGTTCTATAGTTGTCACACAGCTTTGGATCTCTGTGAAACATACCCCTGAGGTACGCTTTCACTTACAGTCCTTTAAAGAAATAGTTTCCCAGTTGCGACAATATCAGAGGTTTAGTCAACTAATAAATAGTTCAGGAATTTACTTTGGATTCTGATGATCCTTTCATTAAACTGGAATACAGAATACAGATGAAGAGCATTCCTCCTTATGGTAAAACATATTCTGGACATCTTTCCCCTAGAGACTTAGACACAGTACACAAAAATCTTACTCTTCAGTTATAAAGTTATTTGTAAGGAATGTATTCTGACACAGAGAAGTTCTTCAGATTTGTTCAGAAAACTATTTTTCTCTTCTTTATAGGACGTCAGAAGAAGCCTGACAGCAATCTAATCAAAACATGCAAATGAGGTCAACTTTCTTGAAGGGCTGTAGGATTTCTCCAGAGAAATTTACAAAATGTCCTGGCACAGAGGTATTTTCTAAAGTCACTGACTTTGTCTTCTGTGGTTCTATACCATTCTATAAGGCCTCCTTGTCAGTCTGCAGTCTCTCTGCTGGGTACAGATGCCCCAGCTGGGGAGACATTTCATTTTTAATTTAATTCCGAACACCTCAAAGGATGGTGAGCTTCAGGAAGCAAAGGAATTACAGAATCTTACATTTTGTAATAAAAATCTGATAAATAATAATTTATTCAACACTTAAAACTTAAGTGACTTGACTTTATTTCACATCAAATTTAAAGCTACGGTCAAAGCAATTCTTTTCTTCCACTGTTAATTACACTCTTTACTGCAGTTCACATAGAAACTGACTTTGCATGCAGACTGAGATAAGAATAAAACAAAAATCTCTATGTTTTTTTGACTCTATTCCTTCTCTTAGCTGTCCTCACTGTCCCTTTCCATGGTATTTGGTGAGAGATGGATGAGTTGAGGAAGCTATTAAGATCCAAGGGTGTGCAATGAGCATTAAGCCATTTTTATAGAAGCCAGATTAACTTGGCTGAGAATTAGAACGAGCACTCAGGAAACCCCGCCTAACAACCAAAGGAGGGGGTTCTGTTAACACAAGCAAACACCACCAGCATCCTGCCTTTGCAATATTTTACACCAGTGATATGTTAACATGGAAAATGAAAAATATGTCAGGTTCTCTTCAACACACACTCCCATGGATTATACAGAAAATCTTGCAATCTAATATCAGATCACCGTATTTTGTTTCCCCCCAGTTTGACAAAATGTATTAACATATTACAGTCCTCCTGCAGCTTGCATTTATGGTAACCTATCTGATGAACTTCTAATTTTCTCATATTATAACTGCTTCCTGCTTCTTGTGCCTCTACTGAAATTGCAATGAGGAGCTCTGGCACCAGCAATTTGTACAAAACCACACATAAGCACCTCTCCACAAACAGACCATTTTGCCCTTACCAGTACTACATGGCGTGGTCTCTCTGATTAAGAAAAGCACCATGGGCCTGCAGCGTAAGCAGAACAATACAACCCAGCCTGCTAGTGCACAGAGATGAGATTTTCAGAAATGCATGTAAGACAAGTACTGCAATTTCTATGAAATTGTAACTGATTAAACACACAAACCGAAACACATCCGTTTGGAAAAAAGACTGAACGCTCAAGGCACAGGACTTAAGATTGGCATATAAAAGGCCCTAGTTCAGTGAACAATTATTTACACAAAGTGGAGGAGCTGCACTGAGGCAGTCTGAGAGGGCTCAAACGCAGAACAGCCAGTTGCCTGTTGGTCCAGGGCTCCCCTGACAGCTAAACCACCCAGTTCTAAAGCCTCATCTCATTGAAGCAGGGCTGGGCTTGAACCCGAATGGCTTTGGCAACCAGATAATGAACTCATAGAAAGAAATGCATTCTGCATCCAGATGAACTGCAGAACTTTGTACATTACAGATTAACAAGGTCAGAACTATCCATTCACACTAAAAGAGCAGGACAGCTTCAGAGAAGGGCAAATCCATTCTTTTTCTGTATTTAAAGATGTGACAGTCAGATGTTAAGACACTGTTCAAATCTGGTGTTATGTCCAGAAAGAGAAGGCTCTTCCTGCAAACTTTCATGCATGTTTCTTCATGCCTACCTTTGCACATCACTAAGTCAAAAAGTAACCAGCCTGTGTCTCCCAGATGCACCAAAGCAAAGCTCACTAACTGCATGTACCAAAAAAGTTACTGGTTACCCTACTCCCACACTAACCTGCATAAAATGTTAAACTTGAAACTGACACATATCACTACAATTTAAGAGAACACCAAACTCTTAAAATCATACCTGTAAAAAACGTATCTCACTAAATATGATCTAATGAAGACACTGTTACATCTCTTTTTATTATTATATCAGATAGTATCATAGCTGGATTATTGAAATACAAATAATCCGTGAGAAAATGTAATGGCACCAATTCTATCTAATTATATTGTAGAAAAATAACAAATAGTGATTCTGATGCATTTTTAAGACTTCTGTTCACTAAACATAATTTAGCAAATGAGTAGTTTTTTCCTGGAATTGCATAAATACTGCATCTATCCCTTTATTTTCTTATTACTTTGTATTGCTTGTTTACTCTTAAAGATGTTCCTATAATTCTTACAGAAACAAACTCCTGTCTGTCCCTCAGTTCACTCGCAAATCTGAAGAGGCAGAATTTACGTCCATAAACAAATCTGTAATGATCCTGATGCCTGAACACTTACAAAGCAGATGTTTAACATTCCAAACTGTGTAACTGAAATAGAGCCTGACAAGTAGAAATAACGGCAGAATACTGCTCATGGCATCAGGACTACCTGGAGACTGGTTTAATTCCTCTCCACCTCCCAAGAGGAAAGCTAGTGATGCAAATTACAACCCAAATTAGTGAAGGCTCTGGTTCCTGAACTCCACCAGTTCCAACCCAGACATGATCAGCAGACAGGTTCTAAACTTGAACCAACTACATGTTCCAAAACAGTTTTTTTTAATGCATTATGTTGAAAGGAAAAAAAAAAAAATCAGCTTCTATTTTTAATAACTCTTGATACTAAACCTCATATTACCATACTACATGCCAAACACAAATGTTAACATGGAGTAGGATTTTCCTCTTTCCCTTATTCCTGCTCCCCACTGAGAAAGACGTCATTTATTGAAAACTGGCTTAGATATGATAACATTTTTAAAAAAACAGTATCCTCTTTTTTTTCCCACATCATTCTGCAAGGGTAGGCATTAGTCTTCACTTGAATGTAAGTAATTTAACCCTTACAATGCTTTTGATCCACAGATCAAACAGCATTCATTACAGATTAGTTCATTACAACTTGCAATTCTTTCAAGTTTTTACTGTATCATCATCCTTGTTTTACCTGGAAAGGCGATAAAAGTGACTCCCCAATACCAGACAACATGCCAGTGGCTTAGCAAACACCAGCACCCATGAATCTGGAAGTGCAGGCTCTCTCTGTAACCACCATTCCACTCTCAAACAGTGGGCCACAGTCTCCGGCCTCATAAAACCAGAACAAGTTAATGCATCTCCATGGAGTCAGATGCACATCATGTAAGTACAATCAGAATCAGATACAAAATATTTAATTAGATTTTGGATGTGGATTTTTCAGCCCACAGTGGTTTAGTACAACTGAATCATTTATCCATTATAAAAAGAATAATACTGACTTCTTATTAATAGTACAGATTAGAGGTAGTTGAGATGAAAGCTGAGGGAGAGGGGAGAGGTTCGATTTCTCCAGAATTCTGTTTTTTTTTTTCACTGGAGTCATGCCAGCGTGAATGCAAACAGAACCAAGCCCAGGCTAGAAAACCCAAAGCCTCGGGGTTCATTACTATAAGATCTGGGCTACCTGGCCTCAATCATTAAAGGATTTATGCAAAACAATTATAAACAGCCCCACGAATTCAAGGTACTAGTCACGCACTCAGTTTAAGAGCTGAAGACGGAATGGCACTTATTGCTTAATTGACCTTAAAAGCCATCTCACAATCCTCAATTTACAATATAAAAACACAAATGAGCTAAAAAAATCAACAGAGCTGTGCAGAGGCTACAACCGCTATGGCCTTTCTGCATCTCCAGATTCTGGCTAATAAATCTCAGCTAGCTAAAGTAAATAGCCATGAAAGCAAAGCACACTTGATCCTAAACATATTGAATTAGGAATTTCAATTGTGACAATAAATCAAGTTTGATCAATTATCCCACAAGAAGAATAACTTTTCTAAGTGTCAAACCTTATTAAGGTTACAGAATACTTCTAAGAAGCCTAGTTGAAGAAACAGTTACTAAAAAAACCCATGTAGGTCAAGACTCAGGAATCTTTCATAGTCTGAAATTCTGGAATGTATCTTTGCGTTTATGGAAGAGTTTTAAATTTATATTAATACCTTGAGAATGAAGCCCAGGCTTGCAAACACACAGAGCTGAATCCTGCAGTAACCACTTAACTAATAAGCTACTACGCAGGTTGAGAACCAAAATGCTTAAGAACAAGGAGGACAGAAATAAAGTGCAAGTAGCTTCCCTAATTCTCAGTATGTACTGGAGAATATTCAGAAATAATGTGGCTGAAGTGTCCTGCTAGGGCTGGCACTAGATTGCTTTAGAATTTTAGGGACTTCTCGATAGCTTAATGAACGAACAGCTCAAAGAAATCCTTGTTCGCTTCCACAATCTACTTATCCCAGTGGAACCAGTCGCAAATTTTCATCAGAAATTCTGAGTAAGCAACAGGATTTCTCCACAGATTTAGAAAAGCTGTCCAAGACAGAGGCATAAAGCCAACCGTGAGGACAGAAAGCGAGCATATTTCTTTCTTGCTAGATGGCAGAGTTGCCACTGCAACATGTTCTCCTTGTCAGCAGCCCACAGTTCTGGCAGGGTTAACCATGACAGACTCCCTCTTCAGAGTGGGCCGCTGTACAGCATCAAGACAGACATTTTAGAAGGTACTTTACTGTGCTGAATTAAAAGCAGGTTGTCTTTCCTGCCTTTCAGACACTTTCTTACTTGTGTGACATTGTTCCATTTTTAAATTGTTTTCAACTGATTAATATTTGTATCCATAGTGCCAGGCAGTGAACAAACATAAAAGAAAACATGCAATCCATCATCTAAGAAGAAACTGTAGAATGCAAGATCGCCTACTTCAGAAAATGATCCAATCTGTATAGTAAGTATAACTAAAATCAAGTCTTAAAAGGGGGAGGGGGAGGTGCTGGGTTTAAGTTTACATTTATCTTGTTATATTTTCTAAGTCCAAAGAGAAATATCTTTATGGTATCATCCAATCCAAACTCCCCCTTCCCAAAAAGCTCTGAACGCACCCAACCAGAACTTGCAACAGTGCCAAAAAAACCAAAAGAAAACCAAAGAAGGATTAATATCCAAAAACAACAGGGGAGGAAAGAAGCTTACCAAAAGTGAAGTGATTCATTACTGATCTTAGTCTTTGCAGATAATGAAGGAAAAAATTGCTAATCTGTGTGTCTCTATGGCACTGCAAAGCCCATTGCAAGCTTTGACGGAGTTTACTCATTTCTCCATCCTACACAGGTATTTGAGTTTGCTTCCCAGCGCTGTACTACAGTACTAAAAGAAACCTAACAATCTACTGTTGGTGTTTGTGTGTTTGAAAAGCAACCTGGGATCACAAGTGCAGAATAGGAAGAGAGAGAAAGAAACAAAACGTACCCACTCACATACATGTGATGGGCATAATGCAAAATAGCCAGGAGCTTCTACGGCTTTGCTGCTGCATTAAATGCAGAATAGACTTTAAGAGCTGCCGGCAGTCTGAAGAACACCAGGGGACAGGTGAAAAGCATTTCTGTTTCCTCTCTGGCAAGGAGACTAGAGGAATAACTCATCAATTCCCACACCACCTTTAGATATTTGCTGCTAAGGTACAAGGGAGAAGGTTGGTGGTGTTAGTTTCAGTTGGGAAAAACAGATACAGTTTATGACTGCTAATGACATTTTTATGCTATCTTAGCATATAGTAAGTTTCATATTCTTACCTCGTTACATAAAAATATCTGAAAATGTAAATCTAAAGCTTCAAAATCCCAAACACATTAGAAATCCTATTTTTTTTAAACACATGGGTGTACAAGTTTCAGTCTTTTCCTGTTGTGCTTCAGAAGTTTTTGAAGATTATACAAGAGTCATCAAAAACTTTCCATGGGACCAAGGGCTAATAGAAATGGATATTTGAGACTATGCTCCATACAATGTGACCTTTCAGCATTTGAGTAGTACCTTAACTCAGCTCCTTCACTTCTCATGCTCACAATTAAAAATATTTCCAGCAGACTGAGTGAGCCCTGAATTTATTGTCTAGATCCTTTAATTCGACCTTAGTCAACAGATCTCAGTCAGAACCTCTGTAATACTGCCACCTTTGAAGAGAAACATTAATGAAATGTTTCTAAACGTTAAGAAATGTTATGTTTTCACTTGTGATAGAGTGGAAACATGTTTCAGTAAAATAAGAATTGAAAAAAATACTTTATTCAGCTCTACAAATAAATTTAAAATACAAATACAGATCTTCAAAATTAAAATAGGATGGCCCACTCTTACTCACTTTCAGATAACTACCTGCTTCCCAATTTGTTTGCTACCATCAAGAAATACTGGAAAAAATCATAAGACAAATTACTTCCAGTGTAATCGTGTGATTATTTGCTGCGCAGAATATTTGAGAGTTGTTGCATCTTTTGGTTTTTACACAGCAGCAGACAAAAAACCAGAAGCATACAACCAAGTTCCTTGTAACTGTTTTTAACTAAAACCAGACAACTACTAGCAAGCTGCCAAAATTCACTCTAAAAGTGGAAATAAATAGTACTAATGGCACTGAAATTCAGCTCATGAATATTTTTTCTCGTGTTGTGGACTTACTGTGATTTGCTAGGATAGATGTCTGTTCAAGAAACAGGGTAAATGGCACAGCTTCTTTAACATTTATCTTTATAAACAAAAACCAAAGAGCCAAGTACCACGTATGCCTCAAAAAAGGATGGGAAACTTTCATTAACATTTTACTTACCATTATTACAAGAAGTTTAATGTTCACTGATATTAACGCAAAACAAAAACCAACCCTCAAAAAACAACAAACCCCAACACAAACCCAAAAACCAAACCTACCATCCATATATGCATACATCAGCTGCCATTCAACATACACTTTGTCAACTTTAAGACAAGGCTACAATTTAGGGAGTACGGACAGAACAGTTATTTCTCACGTATGATTCAACTGATAAAATATATGAACACCAACACAAACCTCACAGAGGTACTAGTCAGCATTTGAATACAAGGGCTTTTTCCTGCTACCTCCCTTCCCTCAGGCTGGGACAAAGTTACTGCCTTTTCCAAGCTGCCCAGCATATTTAATAGTGATTTCTATAAACCAGGAGCTCCCTATTTTGTACGTCTGCAGTGCTTACCACACTACAAGCTTAGTCTTGACATATATATAGTAAGAGCAGGATACATGAGATGGAAGCCAAATTACAACCCAGAAGCAAATCGCTTTTGTGAAACATTTTATGTTCTTAAGAAATTGTTAATGAATAGTAAACAATCCAACTACGGTTGACTTTCTTTACTGCTTGAGAAAGAATGCAGGTGAATTGCTGTCTGCAAAACTGAATAGTTGCGGGGGGGGGGGGGGGAGAAAGCAAAGGTGGAGTGTGTTTGCAAAGCTGGAGGGCTTACATCTTGCTTTTCTACTGACTTTGTCTGCGGGAGAAGGCAAATCGCTAATAGAAACTGTTTTGTTTTCATCAAATGTTAAATCGTTACATCATGCAACCTCCTGGTGGTACTGTAAACATTAACACAACACCTAAGAGCATTCTGAAAATGAACAAACCAACTTTGTGCTTACCTTCACTAACGCACATTCAACCTCTCTTAGGCAGGGCTAGTCTAATGGAAATACCAGAACACGTTTTCAAACTGTTAGCGTATGAGTGAGGATTATTTGGATCCAGGGAAAAAAAACAGTAGTACATCTGATTCCTACCCAAGCCTTCTGAATTTTCTGACCTTTTGCATGTTGTCACCATTTAATATCCATGATACGCTAAGCAACTGGTGATTAGAATATCAGCATCCTCTCCGGTATGTAAGCTGCACTGAAGACCAAGTCAGGGGTTTAAGTTTACACTTTTCTACACTTCCACTGAAGTGCCAAGATGCACAGAAACGGTCCCAAGCACAAGGTACTTCCAACTTTAGCTAGTCAGATTACTCAACCAAAGGGTAGGCATTCCTTTGATAAAAGTTGAAATTGAGTTTTAAAATTTAATGTGTAAGTTAATTGTGAGGAATGTTAACTTTTAATTTCTCTACTGTTGTTTTTAATTTTTTTTTCTTTTTTTTTGGCCTTTGAGGAAATGTCAAAGTGTGCCAACAGATTTTGCAGCTACTGAATTTGAATACAGGAAAAAATGCAAAGCTCCTTTACTTGCTTTTTGGTATAAGACCCTAAAACCACAAACCAAATGTCATAATGAAACCGGTAACAATATGGTCAGATGAGTATTTTTTGAGAAACATCTTTGTAAAAGCTTAGCTGTTTCTACCAGATTTCTAGCACAATTATGTTGGCATCAGCTGACAAGTAGTGGGGAAAAAAAAGAAGGGTTCCTTGTCCTGTACCTCAAGATTGTGTTCCAACTTAAATAAAAAAACCACTTAAGAGTTTAACGCTGTTCTGCAGGACTGTGCAACCGATTGCAGGACTCTGCAACACTGATAAGATCAATGAGCTGCATCTGCATAATGTCATAATGCAGTAAAAGCAAGCACCCTGAACAGCTCATTTAAACTTAGCCACACTTACATTTTATTCATTGGACGTGTTAAAATAAGATCGTTTAAATCTTGTTTCTGCTGCAGCTGTTATTGCCATGTAGCTGTGACTGACAACTTTCAGAGAAAGCATGGTTGTCTCTCATGACGCATACATTACTATACTGCACAAACCATAAAGTTAATATTTTATTGAACTGTTTGTGCCTGAAAAGCTGACCAGATAGCATTTGTATGTAATTCCAAGAACCAGGCGGGCTCAGAAAACAGCAGAACACTATTTTTACCACAGACATGTATGGGCAGTGAGAACCCAGCTGAAACAAAGCAGTAGAAATTTTTGGTCAAATCGTTAAGTAACATTTTCTCAATATCAGAAGTATAACTTTAGACCAATATTTGCATTCAGAGTGAAATGGCTTTAAATGGCATAATTATCAGCTTCAAGTAAAAGGCTATATTTTTGGAAGCAAACACTTTAATGTGATCTACTCATGCACTGTTGAAAATACAACCAAGATCGTGTCTGTGCCATCTCCTGGCTGCTAGAAACATCAATCTACGATGATTCTATGATTCTAAATCTAAGATGGGGTCTTGTCTTTGTCAGTTTCTCTGTCTGAGCTGGGCTCTTTTGTGAATCAGTTTGCAATGGCAACAGACAAGATAAATATATTTTTCTTCATTTATCAACTATGATGGTTTTGAAACATTCATCCCTTCCAATAGTTCTCTTCCCACAACCACAAAACTCCTATAGATATAATTGTTACGGGGCTCTAACACAAAAACTGTCACCCACAGCTAACCTGAAGTGTGCAGTAGCAGAGCAATATTGAGAGGGTGATTAGCGCTCTGTGGATAGCATGTACCAGTACCAGCCAATGTTCAGGAGTTACATAGCTCATGTGCAACCCTCTGATTTCTTTTTAAGGATGGCAGTAGAAGACACACATATTTAAACCGTAAGAGGCTTGCAAGAGGGCTGGAGAAGTCATAGCTAGATGTGGTGTAGAGCAGTGTAGAAATGAGGAAAAGGATTTATGTTTTGATTTGACCAAAGCTCTCTGTGTGTATGATGTAAAATTATCATAAGCTCTCCCAGCTAGATTTAGACCATGAGTAGTGGAAACACATTCAGTTATCTTCACGTTATTCAATTCTGGTTGAAAGAGCTGAGGAATGACTAATACAGTGAGATTTCTATTACACCTATTCCCGAATGAGTCCAGGCCTACTTGAGAAACTTTTGCCCATCTAGCACTGCTGGTTAGAGGTGTGATTTTTTCCTTTTTATTTTGCAACACTACTACATCAGCAAAAAAAAAAAAAAAGTAGCACAGAGGCAGTTGCACCACTGTGAGTGTTTTAACTTCTGTAGCTTACTGTTATTTAGAGAACTGACAGAAGCTGCATCATCTAAAGCACTTTTTTGTTGTGTAAATGGGGTTTATCCCAGATGGGTTTGGTGGCAAAGCTATGCCAGTAAACAATCCTTAACACAGACCACTAATCTTTTCTTTGCCATAGGCATTTATAGCGTGCCTGTACCAAAACTGTAAGGGAGCTTCCAGTTTTGCTACAGAATACAATTCCGCAAAGCTGTTTTACAGAATACAGACAAACACACAAAGGTTTGAAATGTACAATGCCTTCATGTACCAGTTGTCAAGGCTTAATCTGATCTAGCTCCAGTAATATGGGGCTTCTAGAAGATGATATACTGACTTATTTGAAATGCCTACCAGTGGAAGAAATTCATTAAGGTCCAGAAGTGCCTACCTGTTTGTGCTCCCTACAAAGAAAAAAAAAAAAAAATCTACATAACTAGTTCAAATGTCAATGTTTGCAATGCTGGCATCTAAAGGTCCATGAGATGAATCCCACCACTGCCTGCTCCACACTTTTACAGCTCTCACATCAGCCTTGTTTCTGTCCTGACAGATTCTCAGGCTACCATACAGATGCATTATAAGAGGTATTTCTTTCTCTTACTCCTCCTCAAGCACCACAAGCCTTTAAAAAGCTAGTTGCAGAATCACAATCTGCTACAGGAACACTAGAATCAGCAACTCGGAACATTCTGCCATTTGGCTGAAGAAATTGATAGACTGGAAGAAACACTGAACTGTAGGGGGAGGCAGGGGGAAACCAAGTTAGTGTTTGCCAGAATTTCAAAAATTCTCATTTTTAGGAGAGTTTGCAGATTCTCTTGTGACACAATAAACTTGTATGAACATCTAGGAAAAAGCTGCCAATTAGAAGTCAGTAAAGTAGAAGAGAAGCAGGAGCCCAGGACAGCGTGTGATGAGGTAGTAGGACAAACACGGCTCTTACCATGACATAGGATTCGACCTTTCTTTCAGCAGGAAGATAGAGATACTACATGTTTGTTTAGCTATTTTTCTATGAGCAACTCTCAAAAAATTAAGACTGAATTTGAAAACATTAGGTTAACTATTCCATACTACTCATGGTCAGATTTGCAATTCTGTATCATATCAACTCTGGCTTTCTTACAGATCTGGTCATATTATTTATTCCCTAAAGCATGAAAAACCATTTTTAAAAATCAGAGACGTCCTATTCAGTATTTTTCTTACTTACATTTATCTATACGCCTGAAACTAATCACCAGAACAAAAACTGTCTAGATGTTTTGTTTTTTTTTTTCCCATGGGGCAGGTGGGAGGTTGGAGCAAGGAGCTGTGGTGAAGTAACAAGGGTTCA
The DNA here is from genome assembly GCF_036417535.1 of Chlamydotis macqueenii. Lineage (NCBI taxonomy): Eukaryota > Metazoa > Chordata > Aves > Otidiformes > Otididae > Chlamydotis > Chlamydotis macqueenii. Next base: position 19,625,682 of record NC_141567.1, on the reverse strand, counting down.
TAAGCACTGGATAATCTGTGGGTTTAAACATTCAAAATACAACAAAATCTGGAAAACGTCAGAAAAGACTAAAACCTCAAAAAGGTAAAAGCAAACGATAATCTGAATAGACAACATATCTGATAATAAAATCAATCCGCCCTTCATTTCAGCTTACATTTGAGAAAAAGTGTGAGAGTCTCACAACAACCGAGGCTCATTTGTTATAGTAACTGCTGATGATTAAGCCAAGTATTTATTTTCATGTATCTACAACAAGGGCACATACAAAGATCTGCAACCATCTTGGCAGCAAGCTCATCTATAACATCAGTGCTCTCAGACGTTTTCACATTACTGACGCTGGGAGTGAAAGCGATCCCCAAAATATACTCTTGCCATTTTAAAAAACCCTCAAACCCAAACCAACAAACGTGGCAAAGAAGAAAAAGCCCAAATCATATCACCCAGAATGAACAACTGCAACCCACTTGAGACCAAAAGGTCACTACATCACAGCCTTGGCCATTAGCTTCAGCTCTAAAGGTCAGGTGCTTTCAGCCCTGCTCAGAACTTACTGCAGCTGACACCTACAGTAGTCTGGGTACATGCAACGCAAAGCAGTCTTAATATATGGCATGACTCCAGACTTTTGACTTATGTTTCTTTGGTTTCCATAAAGCAAGGTCACACAATATAAAATGAGACACTACCACACTCCACAAAAGACTACAACTCTGATTGGATGAGTTACAAACAGCTACAATAATTTCCCTGTAAAATTTACACGAACTGCTCAGCAATAATGAATAAAAAAAAATAAACTATAATCATGTTTGAAGTAATTAGCAGAAGAAAATGGAATCTAGTAAGATATTTAAGGCCACAAATCACTCATTTCCTTGACTGTTAGTGTTGAGCTGGCATCTTGGTGGCAGGGTGCTATGATTTGCAGTTGCCTCTGCAGTATTTCAGTTTCAGGAGATGAATATGTGGTTTCAGTGTAAATCAATCTGTCGGACTCTTGGTTCCTTGTCTACGGTAAGCTTCAAAGCTCCCGCTGCTATAAAGCCCTAATAAGAATCAAGCATACTATGTTTAGGATAAAGTTGTTTTACAAGTATAAAATGGCAATTAATTTAAATGAACTCAAAACTGGAATATAGTGGTACTCTGTGGCATCTGTACTATACTGCTTTTCTTGATTGTATGCATCACCACAAAGCTGAGGTCACAGACATTCACTAATCTGAATGAACAAGAATCCAACTTCTAATGATTTTGAGCTGATTTATAGGAATCATGCAAAGCTTTGAGTACTGGATGAAAAAAACACTACGGCTGTCTCAAGGTACATTAGAATTTTGGAGTTAATCTAAGTCCCAAATAAAGAAATACATCCATGGAAGACTAAGCTCGGATACAATTTCCACACTGCCCAAAGAACCAGAAACCAGTGGTTTTTGCTGAGTGCAGCTATCAGCCTCCGAAAGCAGACAGATTTTTAACTGTCACACACCCCCACGTTTCAGCTTTGCATGCATGACATCCATATGCAATAGATGTAAGTAATCTCAGTAGCAATCTCGACCTCACACATGGAAGCACCCACATACTTCTCACACCCACAAACACTTTCTCCCAAAAGTAATTCATGGAACATATAACAATATTATTAAATAAATGTTTAATCATGAAATGCATAACCCAAAATTAGTGATGTGGGGAACAGTAAATTTTGAAGAGAAACATCATACTAACTGGAAGTGCAGTCCAATAACTTTTGAATAACCAAATTAAAAATATGTTATATTTTGACAAAGATGGACAAAATCAAATACTGAAGATAAAGATACAGACTTCTGACAGCAGTGATTTGTTGTTTTTCCCACGTGGCAGCATGTTACTCAATAGCATGTTGCTGGATGCTGGTGTTTTACATAGGAATTGGACACAGTAGAATTTCTGATCGGCACAGCAGTTCCTTACAGCTTTTAAGTGTGTGCTATACATCCCCTTCAGTAAAGGGCATGCGTAAGGAAATGAGGAACAACTGCTGAATCTGGTCTGACTGGAAGTGTAAAACGGATCCCTCCTCAGCAGCACGCTGCCAGTAAGCAGTTTACTGTGCTTCAGACTGCAGCCCTCAAGGGACCACGCTCTTTTATCGGAAGAGAACTGCTCGAAGCAGGCTCCGTGCTTTGTGAATTATGACATCCACAGTGATTGTGTACATGATTCATTTTTACATACTGGTTGGCCAAGATAACGACTGTACCTGTGCTAAAACAACATTCTTGTGAGATCCTTATGCATTCCATACTTGTAGTAAAAAACACAATAAACACAAGAACAATTTTACTGTATATTACTTAGTTTGGACTGGAGCCCATCTTCTCCACTACTCCCAGTCCCTTTATGCCATGCATGAAAAACCTGCACAAGACTTTACTTCTACAAAGCGCAGCTTAAAAAAAAAAAAAAAAAAAATCAAACTACTACAACCATAGCTTCCTCAATAGATTACAGCTGTTTTTCTTCCCTCATTAAGAGCAGGTTACACACATAAACTATTAACTAAAAAGCTGCTCAGGACTGGCATATTTAACCCTTCCAATGCAAGAAGAAAACCAGTATTTCTAAACATCTTCTCATACTATTATGCGAAGACTCATTCTGCATAGAATATTGTCTTATTCAGTGCAATGGTCTTTCTGAGCTAGATCACAGCTGAACAGAGTTAAGCTTTATGGATATCTGGAACTCATCTGCTGAGCCAAAAGAATATAACAAGAATGTCTGGTGAAATCTGTGAGACACCTGTTTTTCACATTCCTCTCTGCTCCCTGGAGCAAGTTGTATCAAAGAAAAACAACAATGCTTTATGAACTCCTCTTTCTCCTTTCATGTTGTCTGAGGAGACAGAGAGCAGCTCCCCAAAGCCCCAGCAGCTCCCCAATAGTTATTGCACAGGCACAGTAACTGTATTTAACACATCCGTATATATTTGTATCACAAAATGGATGCAAATGAAAATCCAGAACATTTACCTTACATGCAGACTATTACCAGAAATGAAAATAAAACCAAACAGCTTTTTTAAATTTTTCATCCTTCCTCCCCCAACAGAAACTATTAATTTAAAAAGTCTTTTAAAAATTATTCAGCTATTCAAATTGTTCAACTCCAATAATCTGAGCACTACAATACACACATAGCTATATACATTTTAGATAAATCTGTGCCACGTATGAACATCTTACCAAGATAAACACATGACGCAGAACACATCAATTCTCAAAGGTCACTCAGCATTATTTTGAGGAGTCTTTCCACAACTTGCCATTAAGTTACTGTATCAGGAAACAGTAACAGGTCACCAGATACACTACCTGCACAGGCAGCATGCTCTTCTGGTTTTCCAAGCCTATATGTGATAGAAAGAGTGGTTGGGGAAAACATCAACTACCAGGCTAAAAGTATTTTCATACTCAAGGTGACTGTATCAATCTACTTATAGAAAGAAATTTACTATGATATTTATGATTTAACAAAGGGAAGGGTGTGTGTCTTCAATATCTAATTACTTAATTATTTGGTTGAATTTTGTAAACAATTAAGAGGTACGGAAAAAAATCACAACCCCAAACCCACCAGTCACTGTGGTTCCTCACATCCTTAGAGTGTCTGAACTACGTTTAGGCTCGCCACAGCAGCCCACTTGAACTAATACACTCTAAATCAGGTTGTCTTGTTTCCCAGCTTGCAGAAATTGATTGAGCTTCTCACTGGAGCTGAATGATTTGTACTCAGGGCACAGATATGAGGACAGTCACTGGTCCCTGGTGGTATTTAGAATCATAGAATGGTTTGGGTGGGAAGCGACCTTTAAAGCCCATCCAGTTCAACCTCCCTGCAAGAAGCAGGGACATCTCCAACCAGATCAGGTTAGTCTCTTGCTTTCCCTCACTGTGTATTTCCAATACAGTGACAACCAAACCCATTATTGAGAAGGTCCTTTGTTAAAACAGTGTCTAGTTTTTCATGGCAAAAAAAAAAGTGCAACAATTAAAATCAAGCATTACAATTCTACTGGCATGCTCTTCTCTTCTGAAGACTGGCTGCAGCATAACTTGGAGCCATTTCAAACAGCCTTCAACCACACGTCCCAAGACACTTCCACTCAGTCTCTCAACAGGAACAATTTTCATGAACAATTTTCTTTTCGGGGATATCCCTGCTTCTTGAAGGGGGGTTGGACTAGATGACCTCTGAAGGTCCCTTCCAACTGTAACCATTCTATGATTCTATGAACTAATTTACAAAGCTTCTAAGCAATCTAGTCTATTCAACAACAACCTGGGTTCCCTCACAGTTTATCCACTTAGTACACTTGCCTTGTAAACTCAACGTGCCTCTTATTCCTTAACAAGAGTCCTCTGGAATATTTTCATCACATATAAAGTAAGACAAGTGAAACAAGTGGTGATGAAATTATGTTCAGATTGTTTATAGCATTACAAGAAATGCACAGCATGATTTGGCTTTCATCCAGATGCATCTAACTGAGAAATCCTCAACTAGCTTTCATTTCTGTCCTGTCTTTCACCCATCGAGGGAAATGGCTTACGATCTGTACAGCAATAAACTTACTGATGGTATTCAATTAGTTTGCACTTTGATTGGGAACTGAGGGCTCTGGCACACAAATGCACCCTTGCACATCAGCTTACCCGTAATGTCTTTGAGCATCCTCAAATGTGTTCAAGAGGTTTTTCTAATTCAAAAGACTAAAGCAAATCAGATTTTTCTTCCAACTGAGGTACATACCTGTAAAGCATTTGCTGAAGGCCACATAGCTTCCGATCAGTTTATGTCTGCAGCTGGTTTCCCAAGAAAAACTGCTGAGAGGATACTTTGCCCATGCTGCAACCTTAATCTACCACAGGTGTGAACAAGAGACTAGGATTCCTTCTAAATCCTGCACATGTGGTGACTTCATGTTACAGTGAAACCATGTCCACTCAGCAAAATGGGTGCCAGGGTAAAACCCTGGACCTTTACTAGAATTGTGTTCTTCTGTCAGCTTGCATTCGTATCACATGTTGGTCAACATTCTGATTCAGTATTTTCAAAGACAAGGAAATAAGCTTGACTTTCAATTCTGACAAGCACTTTCCTAGGTCTCAGGACTGACATGTAGTACACTATTTGCTTTGTGTTATCACTATGTATTGCTAATAGAAACAGTGACATCATTTCAGCATGAAAACATACAGGAGTTCAGCCACACAGGAAACAGACATTGCCCTCTGAATGCGACTTGGGAAACAGAAAACAAGTGACCCAGTCTAACAAACAGGCTTGTGCATATCAGGGCAGGTTTGAAGCAATATACTGTAACACACAACACACATACTGTCCTCAATAGTCCCAGCACTAACCACTGAGGTACCTTTTCCAATTCTTTCTACTAACAGAAACAAGCTAAAACTTTATTTTGTTTCCCACACTTCTTACAGTTCTTTATTTCCACCACATTAGCTTGCCTTCAAAATTGTCCACGATTTGTTATGATGTGAACTCCTGTGTTTGCCTATTAGGTTATGTTGTGTGAAGAAATGATGCTCAACACAAAGCAGTAAGTGAAAAATTCAAAAAGAGCCTTGATGAAAGAGTCCCACAGAAAGTCATAATCTTTTGCATCAACTTGTGTTTACTGCAGTTCTTTGAAACCACTTACAAATGTAATAATTTACAAAGAATTAAATAAAACCTACACTAAATAAGCACCCGGCTCTGGCACCACCGGTAACACCAATTCTTAAACTGCCTTTAGTCCAAAGATGTTGCAAAACACGTGTATTTCCTAGGCCTCTCTGGCATATTATCCGATGTACACACATGCTCTTAGCTCTTCACTGCACTGAGACAAACTCCCAAGAAACAGAACACAGGAGTCTCAATAGCTTAAAGCACATCCTATCTCAGAGCTCCAAACTCAGTGAATTTTGGATTAATGGCCCAACTTTTCAGGGACAATAGACAGCTGAAGCAAACACAGACATTGTGTTAAGGTCCTACCAAACCGGTTTGCACCTTTGATCACAACAGAAGTCTATTATCCTAAGACGCCTTTACATTATTCACCTTTACAAATGTGTGATTATCTTGCAGTACAACGTAAGGAAGAACTCCAAACTGCCATTTAGTGACAAGACACATTTCCTTAATAAGAGCCTCATAACTAGTTTATATGGCTAAAATAATAAAAACGGCTATCAAGATAAAAAACTCCCAACCATTGCATTTTCTGCTCTTAGTAGAAAAGCTCAGAAAAAGTAACTAAAGATGAAAGATGGGAGCAAGGAGAAGAGAAAGAAAATGTCTCTAGGTTCCTTAAACCAGCTGAAAATACTTGCATGCTTCTAAAATGCTGTAAAGGCTTTTTTTTTCTTCTACAGGAGCTCAAACTGCTTAGTCTGTAGACATTAACCATTCCAAGGTAAATTCCCATTTTGCTGAACACTGCGGTATGTACTAGTGCTCAGCTCAATGTCACATCTCATTCTTTCAAGCTTTGCTCTCCTTCTATGCTTTGTTTTGGCTGTTATTGCCTCTCACCAGTGAAGGAGAGACTAGCTGTAAAGGGTGACCATGAGAGTGTATTTAGTAGTTCTAGTTGTCACACCTGAATTAATCTTGTATTTACATACAAGATTGCAGCTATGTCTAAACCACAAAGATATAAATGATCGACAGTCTGTCCACTGGAGTCCATTAATAAAAACATAATACATAGTAGGACAAAAAAAAACCCCGCCAGCTGCTGTCAACGTATTTATACATTAGATCCTCACAGAACAGTCTTTTCACCTCTCCATGCGGGAACACAAATCCCTTTCATTTAATGATGCTCTTGGTTCACACTGACAGGGATACACATGCATAAATAGTGTATCAGTAACAGTCACGTTCAATTTCTAGGAACTGCAAATATAAACTTTACTTGCATTTGTTTTGAACGACTTTTAAGCAACACCACAGAAAACTCATACTAAATCTCTGTTAACATCATGCTCAAGATCTAGAAAATTGGGATAAAGATGAACTCTCTTAATCATTAGCCTGGCACTCACAGCAAATTTTTCAGATGCTGTGGCCCTCTCTAAGGAACATTCAGGCAATGGGAGATTTGCATTCTCTGACCATTCACTAAAGCACAACGGGCTGAATTAAGACTTCTATTTCTGTTTTAACACCAGATTTCATGGCTTTGGACAGCTTTAGCTCAATCCTGAACTTTCTTCTTAATTTCTTTTTTATTATGAGAAATATCTTTAACACGATAACAAAGCAGGGAAAATTACTGTCTGAGCTCCTGAAAGTGACTGCTGAAGCAAAACATTTACTCGATTACAAATTAATAATACAATTCATCTATAATCTATTATTCAGCGCTTGAAGAATAGTTTTACTCAAGTGGACAGAAATTCTCTCTAGGACCCATTTATTGCAGAAGATAAATTTAAGCGTAGTGTCACATTTTGAAAAATGTTATTTTATTGGCTGTAATTTTTCATGGTACCTGTGGGGACTGGATGACAGCTCAACACTGCAATTGTCCTTCATGTTGATATCCTTTTTTTAGTTGAGACTGTCTTGGGAATATACTAAAAGTGATTTATTTGTCCCTGGACCTGTAAAAGGTTTCAGGAAGGTGGAAATGGATGTATGGCTAGTTGAGAAGAAATAAGAAACGAGCCCAGCATACTTATTTAGCCGGGAAACTAACAACCAGCAGGGGATATTTAATCACTTCACATTACAACTGAGTAAGACTTCTGATAGCTCATCTCCTTACTGCTTGCAGTCAAAAAGCCAGCCAGCCCAGAATCAGCAGCCCACTGCTTCACAATAATGAGATGTCCTTTGGCATCTACTTTACATTGTCATCCTCAGGAGCCAGACAGTAAAATAGTCTGCTGCTGTGACTAATTCTCCAAATAAAATAACTCCCCCAAGTTAAATTTTACTTAATGAATAATATTCAATGTTCTCTAACAACGGCCTATAATGCTCCTGGTTTTTTTAACCAAGTCAGCTAATTTTAAGACTGATACTTGTACTTGTTAGCATCCATATGACACACCTATGTCCTGTAACGGTATTAAACCTGCGGACTACTGAGTCAACCAGTACAACAGCTGGTATTCCCTCAGCCACAGCAGATATGATGACAAAAATAAAAGAAAGGCTGAAGTTGTATTTGAGCTTTGTAACAATTCTATATTCATCGTACATGCCCTGAAAACAGCTTTTTCCTTAAAGAAAAAAGGAGATATGCTTTTAATTTAAGTAGGACAGGTTTTATTACTATTTAATGAAATTCAGCCTTTTGGAATAGCACATTTTAATAGCACCGAGACTGCACACTGCAGTTTATCTCAGGCAGAAGACTGTGGAGCTCAGAAGGATGAGGCAGTCTGTCTAGACACAACCAAATGCAGGATCAGAACTTTGCTCTATAAATGACAACAGTAGCAAACTCTCATTTGGTTTGATTCTCAGCAGGTAACTTGCTAACAACAGTAATTATTATCAACTGTTAGCAAAACCACAGAAAAATAGAATAAATTTCCACAGAATTTCCTTGCTTGTGAAATGTTCAATTTATTGCATCATATGTACCTGAAGAAATTATCTACTACAAGTCTCACGCATAATCTTCCTTCCTCCCAAGTCCAGTTATCACTACCTGGATTATTCAAGCAAAGCATCCCCAATGGCACAGTTGCTATTTAACAATTTTAAGGATGAGATATGCAGACTCACTCTATAAACATGCAGAACAGCAGTGCTTACAGCATGATTTAAACTGAAACAAACAAAAAAATCTATGAAAACAGGAATAGTCTTTGTCTGAGAAGTCCAAACGCATACAAGCAACTTCCAGCTACCAGGCTCCACCTCACATTGCTACGCTGCGTAGCGTTTCTGTAATAGACACAAATGAAGTTAAAAAGATATTGTAAGGCACAGCCAATCATATATTTTTAAAGATCTTTGGCTGAAGATCTGGTTGTGTATTCCTTAGATGAAAGCACTACAGATATGTAACCAGACTTTTTTAACACGCCAGAAAACATTCCACTTGGAGCATCATATAACTTCATACTCACTACAAACCAGGAACACTTTCCCCCAGTCACGGCACACACATCCCTTTTATGAACAGGTATTTTGCATATTCATACCATGTCAAGTGTGGCACACATTACAACACACAATTCGCAGAATTTATCCATGCTGTAAATTATATTCTCCTGCAACAATAATACCCCATCTGCAACACATTGTCACTGGTTTGTCCAAACTTGATACTTTGGCTAATTACTCAAGAACAGTGTCCAGATTCAATTCAGAAGTACATTTCAAATGTTTAGCCAACATCAACTTATTCCTTATTTTGGTTCATAAATTTTTCAAGTACTTGAATTATTTTTATCCTTTAGAAAAGTGGTTTTTATTTGTGCAGGGAGAAACACCTATTTCACCCTGATTATCTTTTCTTATAAAATCTACTCAGGTGCAGTCTTCAGCCCTCAGAAATGATAAAGTATACTAAAACACTAAGACAGAGAACACCAAATTAATTTTCAAGGTAATGTACTTGTTGTTACTATTTAAAGTACATTATTATATAATACTGACAAAGGAAGCTTGAATATTATTAGGTTTTGGTTGGGTTTTCTTAGTTCTTCTTTCCTCATTTTAAGGGCTACCATCACAGAAAGGCAGGCACAGCTATGTGACCAGGGCATTGAATGGGCACACAACATTTCTGTAACTTCTCTTTTAATTTAGTAGCTTTACTAACCAAACTTTATTGTTACCAAATAATTTTACATTATAAAAACTAAGTGCAGTCATACAGATCCATGAGCAAACACTATGTATTTTAGTCTTTAAAAATCAAAACAGTACCACTGTCCTCAGAACTAGCAATATGCACTCTGAAATTTTCTTATCTCCCACTGCACTTGGCCACCTTCAAAATTAGACCAAGGTAATTACGTGATTAGACGAGGGAAACGATAAGCATGCAGACACTCATTTCAATCTTGAAACTATAATAAAAAAATACAAGACTAGACATTTCCTGTCAAATTAACTCTGTAGAAACAGTCATTTCCTGCAATTCAAGTTATATTAACCAAAGCAGAGCTAGAATGACTAGGACACTGCCATGAACTAATACTTGAAAAATAAAGCAAATGGATCAAGAACTACAGAGCTGTTCCAGATCTCTGATGTTCCGCAATTTATAATAGTTTACCTATAGAAGTATCTATTCCTGTGTAGTTCTAAGTTTTGAATGACTTTTCCAGAAACCATCAGACACAATGCCTTAGCTGTTGGAACACTGACTGTCCTTCTAGCAATGCTCCCAGCAGCAGTAACTTGTAGAGATGGAACACTTTGGGATGTCTGGCAATTCAATAAATATCTTAATGATTTTGGGTTCATTCTACTTTTAGAAGCACAAAGCTCTCGTAGGGTAAAAAAGTTTTTTGAATAAGATCACTGAGTTTTGATTCAATATTGTTCAAGGCCGCTCAAGCAGATTTCAGGAAGTCTGCTGCTAAGCTTCTGAGTTCAGCTCTCAAGTGCAATGTGCTCTAAATACATGACCTGCATTGAACTGCTGCCCCAGCAAGCTGTAGCTATTATTCACTTCACAATACAAAGTCCACAGTACTTGAAGGCTGGATCTACATGATATATTAAATGCTTCATGAACACCACTTCCTTTAAGAGAGCACAGCCATCCAAGCTATGCACAACACCATTTATCAGCTACACCTCACAAAGACATTTTTCAAGTCCTCCATGTCTTTTTCACCTAGATATAGTTCTTAGGCAGAAGAAAAGAAAAAAAAAAAAAAGAAAATGTTGTGCAGGATACAAACCTGCAGTGTTTTCTGTCATAGAAGACTTGCCACTTAACTCCCATTACTTCCCCAACAGGGCCCAATTACAACCTGTGTCCAATGTTACCAGCCTTTCTATATACTATGTTTTTAACACTTTACAGACTGACTCAACAAACTGGGAAGTAATTGCTCATAAAGTGAGACACGATCTCTAAACAAATGTAGCATTACAGTTTGTCTCCAGTGCTTTTGGCCTGATCCCAGGTTGCCTTACATTTACAAAATGAACTAATTTGTCCGTTCCATTACAGATTAAGAACAGATTTTGCCATTTCCAATACAAAGCTATGAATGGCATACAATAATTAGCTAAATCATGTTTCTTCTTTTATTCTTTTAATTCACAAGATTTGAGCACTTAAGCATTTTACACCTGATGAGTGGATATTTGAAGCCCTCTCAAAACATAAAGACAATAAAATATTTATCCATAAATGAATAAAAACAGATGCTTTCTCGACACGCTGGTATCCTACAGTGGTTCTGTCCAAAGAATAAATGCCCGAGCCTCTAACAATGAGTTACAGAAGCATATATTAGAGAGTATTATATGAAAGCAGGCATTTTAAAAGTTCATCATTATGACCTGATGGGCAATCATCATCAAGACAGCAAAAGTAATTTTCTTTTTTCCTTGTTCTGCTCTACTCAGGGTAATGGAATTTCTGAATGAGTAGGGCAAAGAAAGGAACAATAAGACTAGCAATGAAATTGGTCTGCTCAATTTTGAAAACAGAGGACTGTTCAAATGAATCCTTCAAAAGATTTATTCACAATTCTGTCTAATTTATATATATTTTGATGAATGGACTGATGTATAAAGTATCTTGCTTGCAGACTTTTTCAGGAAAGTACACAACCACACATACAGGTGTTCCTAACTACTATCAACTATGTCAACACAACAAAGAAAAACAAAATCAAACCAAAACGATCTACTGTTATCATAGCGAGAACCCATGTTACATCTTGTCATCGGTCAGCGAGTATAGTGTCCAAGACAGAGCCTTTTATATTGTTAGTAAGAAGAGATCTGGGGTCTTCTCTATACTCCCCTGAACATCACTTTTCTACACTAATTTAAAAACATCTCAACTAACACATTAATCCTTTCAGCTCACAAAACTAGTCTCTCTTGATTCTTACATTTATCTCCTATGTTCACATCGTGGTCCTTCAAGTGCACTACCACCAGCACTAGATTAACAGATTGCCTTTCCTTCAATTTTGAGGGGTGGGGGAGCTATGAAATTAAGAGGAGTGCATTATTTTTGCAGTGCCCTAAATGCTGTTCTTTCCCTTGCTCTTTAATAAAAGCACACGTGATCACCTGCCATTGGCCCAACTATTCAATAGACAAGAAAAATTTCTTAAACCAGGATCTATAAATGAAAACGTTATGTTTCTTGGTTGTATGGTAAGAAGGCATTATTTGCTGGAACTTAGCGATTTTTTTTAATGAAGTGTGACTAATCCAGAGCACTATAGGGCAAACTGGAAAAACATGCCTTCAAGGATCTCTTTTCTCAGTCATTCGTCTGTGGGAGGGATCTTTGCTGAGACAACTGTAGGTAGCACAAATTGAGACTAAACAGGATGTGTGTAAATGAGTCCAATCCTCTGTACATTATGTTAAAAAATGAAGAAATTTCACAATGTCCCCTGAAAACAGTTTTAAGAGATAGCTCAGAAATAATTAATGTTTTGGTAACAGGATCTTACCTTTTTCACATGGCCAATACAGGGAATAGAAAAGTAGCTGTAGAAACATCAAGCTTCACTTCCCAAAGGAATTCTTCAAAGAGAATCTATCAAATTATCTTCAGTAGAGAATTTCAGTATTGTAAGAATTCTATTGTACCAAAACTCCAACTTTCTTCTTAGGCTAATCAAATCTTTGACAGCTTAAAATCTGTGAGTTTAGCAGTCTTCACAGCTTCCTGCTGCTTACAAGTACCCACCTGATGAAGACAAAGCTATCCTGCTTGTTACAGAAGTGTGTCAACCACCTGCATAAAGCTTTGTGCTTAGGCCATTGCTTCTTTGGTCATCTCCCAAACTGCCCCTAGGTTTAGAATAGAATTATGATACGCAAAAAAGCATTTTGTTGTGCTTCTTAACAGCTATCCTGTCCATAATACGTGTATGTAATACATATCCTGTATATAATACCATTATACTGCAGGGTTGTACTGTAGTAAATTTATAACAACACTGTTATTTACCTAAGAGAAAATACCAAAAGGTTTTAGATTTGAAAACATATGGTGAAAAGCTATGACTGAGAAGCTGAAACATAAAGAGTAGGTTGGTAGATTAGATAAGTGATGGCATGACAGGGAGAAATTCAGGTACTTTGAAAAGAGCCACAGACAGGGAAGACCCCTGTGAACTGTGCCATTAAGCCCTCTCAAAAGAACAGACCTGTGGGAGCTGCCTGAAGCAAGAGACAGAAAGGGGTCAAAAGTAAAAAGGGGGCAAATTACTTGAAATCAAGACTATACATGGCCCCAGCAGTCCGTTGTTCACTGCCACTCATGTAAACAGCTTTCGCATGTGGCCACATATATGTTGATATGAGTAAAGAAAGAATTTGAACTTGGACGTTTGTTTTTACATTGACCATCATCTGACCTGGGTGTACACAAGCATGCAGCGTGACCCCACTGAAAGGTCAGTCTTTCAGCAGATCTTAGGCACACGTGAATGCAAACCCAGAAGAAATTTGCTCTCAAATTCAGGTTTTCAAAGGTGCATTTACCCGCTGAACAGAACTTTTGCAGAATCTCGTCTTAATTTGATACCCACAGATTGCACATTCACAAACAAATCTGGAGTTTTGATACTAAGTATTGCTTAGGAAAAAAAAACAAAACAAAACAGATTTTGTATTATGGGTGGAAAATAAATATTTGAGACCTTTAACCTTCCACTATCGTACCTGAACCTAACAGAATTAGTTATCAATAGACTTGAAACTGTAACATCTACGACTGACAACCAGATACAAAGTCCACCTACAACACTCTGATTTTCTTCAAAACAGTGAAAGTAGGCTTAATCAAATCTGTTAAACACATACACACACACAAAAAATGTTTCCGCAGCATTTAAGGTGGCTCTATGAAATGAACCTCTTTTTAAGGTTAGAATACTATAAAATTATACAGATATTTATACCTTCTAACTTTGAGGAACTGATTCCTTGCATTTTTATTTATTTATAGCACAGACAAGGGGTAAAAAAAGTACAACTCCTTAATTTATTGCTATTTAGTTTTTCATTTTGAGTCTGATTATTTTTCCTTACATAATGAAATACCACAGATTTGGTTTTAGTATAAATATCAGGGTGATGGACACACTTAAAATTTCTGAATAGATGTAGAACTTCTTCATTCCTTGCCTGAGTACAATTAATCAAGAATACTTGATGTGGCAAGCACAAGTCAGCACTCTTGTTTGTTTCTTCGCAAGGAAAAAAGATGTTCTAACTAAAAATACTCTGGAAACACATGGAAAAGTATAGACACATTGTGCTGTGGGAGGTGTTAAAAGGTATCAGTACATTTTTAGGCTTCGTATATAATTAAAATCAGTATGTAGTAGAAATGAGAATAAGAAGTAGTACTTTGATAGATATTAAGTCAGTTAAAGTCAGATCTGCTAGCAAAGAATACTCATGAGGTAACTGACCAAAAGTCTGCTCTGAATCCATGACAGTACTAGAAATGTCATCAGAACCCTCAAGACTCACATTGTTTCCCACCATCTTGCTGGGAGCACCTGTGAATTGGTGACAACCCATTTATTTGCAGTGTGGAAGACTTGAAAGTTCAAATCTAACTTTGCATCACAGCTCTTTCAGGATACACACTTTCATCAACAACAAGCATAAGAAGGAGCAAGCCTCTCATCAACTGCATATAATAGCCTAGTGAACATCACAAACACCAAAAGCAAAAGCACTAAGCAAAAAGAAAGGACACTGAAAAGCAGCTTTGTGCACTGAAGTAAAATTAACATAAGTCGAAGAAACCGCAGATCTAAAGTTCTTACTCTCATCCAGTTGTGTGTACAGCTCAGGTTCAAACATCTGACCGTAACCAGGCACTAGAGAAGCCCAGCACTGTGAGAGGAAGGAGGGAGCAGACGGCTGTGAACCCATGGGAGCTGACTCTCGCGGCCAGGAGAAGGAAAGGCAAAGCTATACACGTGCCCCTCAGCCCCTGGGGATCACTTCCTTTACTCTCAGAAGGGCACACAGGCAATGCAGACCAACCCATGGAGTCAGGAAGCCAGGTTTCATTCTCAGGACAGAACTATACAGAAAAATAATTTACAGTTAGGTTCTCATGGTCTCACTAAGCATTGGGCACATCTATGAAGAATTTTTGCCTCATACACAGAAGGAAAATTAACTAAAAAAAAAATTGAAAAGTCTGAAAGCGAGGTTCTTGCAAACTTTGGCTAAGCATGAAAGTCAGTATGAAAGTAACATATGTGGCTGTTCATCATGTGTGGCTGGACTACCAAGCAACTCTTAAACCACTCAAGAAATGCCTCTGTGCAGTAATAAATGTCTGTTCTGATTTGGTTTTTATTATTGAAAAAAAAATCTGTAATAATGGCACAGATGTGGCAATCAGTACCGAGAGGGGGAAATCAAACAGACTGACTTTTCAGAGCCACTGTACTACATATTTCTAATTCAAGACCTATACACAGTTTCAAGGGCTTTGACCATGTAGTACTTGGAGAAGATTTAGGGTTATTGTAAAAGCAATAAGTACCCATCATAAACTACAACTAGCATAGATTTGCTATGTATCCCAATGCCCTGTGTTAGCATAGCAAAATGAGTTTGAGGAGTAGACCAAGAGTTCAGGAATCAAGCAGTCAGACTAAGTTAGACTCCAAGACTACTGAGTGTCGCATAATTTGTAAAAACATGGAAAAAAGCACATTTCGTTGTTTCTTGCAAGGATTCTGCCAATGCTCATGATCATTGATTACAGCTCACAATTACATACATTTACAGTATTCCCTGTTAGTCCATCTTGACCACACGAGGAACTGACATATCCCAGCTCCGATGCTGCAACCAGCTCAATGGCATTCTCTACATAGCTCTGTTGACAGAGGTTACAATGCACATTAGATATTTTTTCCTCATAAATTTCCACTATTTTTCGCTTATTTAAAAACAGGATTTCACATTTTACCAATATAACTAGACAAAGGTAGGCTTCATTCTCTTCACCTCTTCCTTCCTTAAGATATTAGACAACCATGTGACTTTTGTGTAAAATTAAAACAAACGAGTCAAGATTAATTAGCATCACTGGAAGTTACCATGGCTAAGTTGGAGTCTACTACATTACTCACACCACAGCTCATTTTACAGAAACAGCTGGTAACACACCTGCAGCTCTTCTAACATTTCATCCTAATTCTTGGCAAGTGGAGCTGAGAGGCAATATAGTCCACACCTTGTGGAACTGGGGCCCTGCTTTATTCCTAAAACGAATAAACGAATAAACGAATAAACGAATTCCCCTGTCATCCAGTGGGGACAGGCTATGTATTTCTTCTCATCTTCTCTATTCAGCAGTTGCTTCTTTTTTTAAAGGGTAGATACAGAAAGCAAGCTCTTTCCGCCTGTCTCTGTATGATGTTAACGTGCAGTACTCACGTACAATGTTCTAGCTCCTTTCCACTAAACCCACTCGTAGGAACTTTTCTAGGCTTTAGTGGAAGGGTAGCTTTCCGCATTCTAAAAGCAAGTACCTCTGGAAAGAAAAAACAGAGGCGACTTCTTCCCCTCCCCCCTTGATACTATTAACCTCCTCATAAGAATTAGAGAACCCTTCCTGAAGATTCTAACATGCCAGTTTTTCTTCACAGTTCCTTTTTCACTCTTTATTCAATAGTAGCTATTTGCATATCTGTGTTCCAGCACCACCACAGTAATTTCCCATACTAGTTCAGCAACAGCTTCTTTCAGAACATTTCCAGAACTGCCAGAAGTGAGAAATACCTTGTATTTTAAGAGAAACTCATTTCCTCAAGAGATTTCTAGACGACTTTATCAGAACGAGCTCTGAAAGCGGTTTCTTGTAAGTTTGTTACTCTAAGTAACAGAAAACTACAATTCCTCCAAAAGCAGAAAATTAGAGCAGAATAAAAATAATGGTAAAAAAGGGCAGAATAGTTCCTTTGGCCTTAGATTGCTATGTCAGAAAGTCTTTATCACCAAAATTGTCCTTCATTATAAATGAAGGACATATTTTGTTGC
This sequence comes from Chlamydotis macqueenii, assembly GCF_036417535.1. Taxonomy (NCBI): domain Eukaryota; kingdom Metazoa; phylum Chordata; class Aves; order Otidiformes; family Otididae; genus Chlamydotis; species Chlamydotis macqueenii. Next base: position 19,608,408 of record NC_141567.1, on the reverse strand, counting down.
AAATTTAACCCATATTCTTTGCCAAAAGAAACAGAACTATTTGCTCTCCAGACCTGAAATTCAAACCGGACAGTATTTGTTACAGCGATCACCTGTTGAGTCACTAGCAAATCCAAGTTGTGAGTGAGATTTGGGCTATTTAATGGCAGTTGTCCCGAACTGTCCCCAAACTGGGTATTTTTTTCTTAAATTTTAGAGAAACTTAACTAGAGAGAGGTATGCACTTCTTCAGCGTTCCTCTACTATTACGGCAAAACTAATACCATGCTCCAGGACACAAACATTACATTACTGTGTTTGATGGAAGATAGTGTGATTTGCCACTGAAGTGGTTTGGATAAGCTGTGCAGCAAGCACAGACTGTGCTGATTTAGACTACATATGATTATTAGAATTAAGGACAATGTTTAGAAACAAATAGTTGGAATAAATTAAAGAGGTTTGTAGGCCAGACTTGCCTTTGAAACTTTGTTTTCATATCACTCCTGTATGCTCTATAATTTTTTTTAAGTACAGATTAGAAAAAAAAAAGTTACTCCATTAACACTGGTTAAAAGCCATACTTGTTTTCTGATGCAAAGCCAACAGATGCATTAACTACAGTGTCAGCTCCATAGACAGTTCCTCTAGATCAGGGATGAGACAGATTGGCAGGAGAACAATGGGAAATCACGCAAATGTGATCCAAGATCTTTTTAGCAAAACAGCATGACACCTTTTTATTAGACCCAGTACTAGTAATGCAGCCCTATTTTCCTAGATTGTTCTGTAAGCTGAGCACAAGTGCACAGCCACAGAGCCTGTAAGATAAGAACTAGGAAAACTGACAGAGCTAAGCTGTTGTGTGTGGATTCTCAGTACTATCTTTGATTTTGAAAAGGGATATAAAGTCGGATATTTGAGTTCTTCATAAATAAAGGAACAAGCAACACAAAGGCATGTCAAGAAAGATGGTTTACTCCTCTTAACCAGCCTAACCACTGTAAAACCAGGACTTCCTGGTTACCTGTGCAAATTGCTAGAAAATTGATTGAAATCTGATAGTGGCCATTACCGTGAACATAACGAAACGTCTTCATGCTTAGAGAAGGCAACAAAAATGCATAGTCCACAGTAAAGAGAAAGCAGGATCCGTTTTCACAAACTGCTGAGCAGGCCACATAACATACTAAATGAAATCCAGACTCTTAAGTACCCTGTGGGCTAGAAAGAGAACTGGAGATCCAAGAAAATCCAAATCTTCCTGCTTTTTCACAGTAAACAATTCTGACTGGCTTTTCTTCCTCATTCCTGTACGTACATGAACTTCATTAACAAACATGCATCCAAAAGGTGCTTGAGGACAAATCAGTAATTGCTCTTTTATAACAAATCAGAAGTTACTGAGAAAATCTTCTATAAAGACTCTGTCAAAACAAGTCCCTTAAGGATTAGCAGAAGCTAAATCCTCTGTCAGAGAGATTTTTCTCAACTGCAGTAAAAAGGTTTTAGTATCAGAAGATCTTAGAAAATATACTTTCCTCCTTCTCAGAAGGGTTATCTGAATAGTGCTGCCTTCTTCCACAGCACAGATTCTATTTATTCCCTTTTGTTTTTACAAAAGCTCTAGTTTTCACAGCAAATAGAGCATTTAGCAACTTTTAAAGCAATAGCATTGACTCCTTCCCCATTTCACTGGTATTATTGGCTAGCACAGTACCTTTAGGAACGTTTGCCTAGCATGAATGAAAAGCAATTAACAAGCTTTGAGCTAGCTACGTATTTTCAAATAATAGCCCACGTTATGTCTGGGGAATACATGGAGGGTTTTTTTTTGTTTTTGTTTTTGTTTTTTTTTAATACAGACAGACTAGAGAGTCTTATTTGGTTGTCATGTAAGTTAACATTTTCTTTTCAGTCTATAAGAAATTTCCGTGAAAGACTGGTTTTAAATAGTCAGAATCTTGACACATGCCAAAGCCTTTCAGACTCACAGTTTGAGAAATTAATATTTAACATGCTGTCAATGAGGAGCCATCACGTTTATTGTCTTAAAGTAATTTGGACAAGTCTTTTATTTCAACTTGTCACTTGAGCTTACATCACTAATAGAATGCAGCATCTGTCTCACTCTGAGCTACTGTGCAGTAAGTAACTGCAATTGATAAGCATTAGAAAACAATACAGGATTTTCTCCATACACAGAGAATGGACAGGTGATACGTGCCAGCATGATCACATTCACATTCACCTCCTGGACTGGAACAGTAAGTGTGCTTTTCCCAAACACTTTTCCGATCGGAATTCAAAAAGCTTCTCTGTATTGTATGCCCTTAGCACTAATCAATAGCAAGACAGACAATCACTTATATGTTCTGCTTTGGAATGGACCCCCTTACTTGCCAATGTTTGTTGTTCAAATACTGTCCAAACAGTGTCCAGTACTCAATTTTCTTTTCATCACAGCAATTCCTTTCCAGAACTGAATATATTAAAAGCTTTAAGGTCGGGAAATTATGTACCATCACAACTATCATTGAATAGTTGGTGTAAGGTAAAAGCAAACAGTGGTTGTTTCTACGTTACACGTGGGCCATTAGGGAAAAAAAGAAAAAAAAAGTGGCTGTTCACTGAGTGGGAGCCTTTTTCTTTATCACATAATTGGCAGTGTTCCCTACGTAGAAAAGGAAATCTCATCTTGAAATGGTGTAAGATTAGCTATTGTACCCACTGCAGGCAGGCGGCCTACCACTGCACTGTTGCACTGTACCACTTACTTGTAAAGCAGCGAACCATGTAAAGCAGCCATAAAACTACTTGCGTTGTCCGTTTGTTTTTGTAGCAATCTTCAGCTACTTGCAAAAAACTTGTAGATGCCGTCATACCCTGATTCAGCAAATCAAGCAAACACATGAATCTAATAGATTTCACTGACTGAATTAATGATTCAAACGTTACTTTTATGCTGGTTTTTTGCCCTAAACATCTAATGCAATCTACTTTTATCATTAACGTATCAGAATGCTCAAAAGAGTCCAAAGTGCAACACAGAACCTTTCAAACGCAGAGCTCAATATAGAAAAAAAAAAACAAACTTATAAATACAACCAATTTAACAAAAGTAACCTCTTGCTATTTTTGTTATTTTAAAAAAAAAAATCTATGGGTTGATCATGAACAGCTCGCCAACTAATCAGTGGTGATTAGTTGGCTCGCTTAGTGATTCTGGAACAGATGAATCACACAAAAGATGTTCTTTAATCACATGCAAATACTTCTGGTGCAAATACTGATACATACAGTACCAAAATATGGTTAATAGGAAGAAACGAATTCCAAACTTTAGACCTTGTGGCTTCTGGTTTTTAACAGCTTATACGAACAAGAAACTCTCCCTTGAAAAAAACTTGCTTCTGGAGGTCTTGGGAAGACAAGCTCAACTGGCTACTGACGGGCAAGAGACTATCAGCAGAATAAGAGTCTCCTAATGACCAGTGTCACTACTATATAGGTATAGAAACATGTTGTACCATATTAACCTATTCCTCCTGTCCAACAGACCGTACATACAAAAATCTGCATATAACCTAATGCAGCTACCAGAAGCACTGGCATTTGCATTATTTTCATGGCATCTCTAAAATGGGAACAGACAGGATCTTGGCTGCTCCACCAACCATACACTTGAACACCTCTTGGAAAAAGTGAAACCAAAAATCTGAAGAATTTGCACAATACTTTTTTTTTGCATATTTTGAAGAACTAAGCATTTATTCTAATACAAATTGTAAAGATTTTGCATGAGCTGTTCCATTTATATATGCTCTTTTATAAAATGTTTGATGATTAATAAATCAACTGAACTTATGAAAAAAAAATATAATCAATATATACTGTTACAGGCTAGTTCTTTTTGCAGCCTAAATTCCACAGCTGTAATCCTTACAATTTCTGAGAATTTTCCAATAGATGCAACAAAACAAACTGGTAAATTCTAAGCTGATGAGTTATAAACATCCTTCTCTATTCAAGAGTAATCAACAGGAATGCAAAACTGCTGACTACAACATTACAGTTTCATTTTAGTTGTAAAGCTGAATGCCAAGCCTCAGAGGGTCCCCACTAGAAGCAATGCACATTTCCTAGCTGCTTCCATTCATATTGTACGTTTGAAGTGTTATATGCCACTCCATATTAAGACGGGTTTTTCTTCAGGCATGCCTAAGGGAAATCAACTTAAAATGCTTACATTACTGGTTAAAGATGTTGACAACACATGCTTTAGCCAGTTAGAAGTTCCAAGTTCTAACTGTTCAGATATTTTCTCTTTACAATCTCTGCTAATAAAATACTTCACTGAGGAACCATACCAGTTGCCTAACTTTAGGTTCAGAAGTTAGAGTTCTTCGGAAGCACATAATACCTTGAGATGACACTTCAAAATACCATATACTTAAAAGCCTCATCTTGCACACTTGCCAAGACAACATGCAGCCCTGAAGGCAACTGGTTGGTTGACGTACCTGAACTGTAAGAGACTCATTAGCATTCCATGAAACAGTGACAATTCCTCGGTTATTCTAAAACTACCTTAAAAACACAAACCCAACAGAGTTGTCCTTCATGTAAGGCCATAAGCTGATTCTAAGTCTGCAGAATAAGTCAAGAACTTCAGATATTTTTCTGATTCATCACTAAGTTAACATACATTTCAGAACATTTGATAAATAATTTTCTGAAGCATTAATAATTATGTCTTCCATAACGCAGACTTTCAAGAGAAAAAACCCCACCGTCTCGGCTTTTAAATGAAACAGCGTGTGATACACAGTGAGTTTGTTAAGCACAGTCAAGCTTTAAAAGTGTACAATCCTGTTTTCATCAGCAGGCAGCTATTCAGTTTCCAGCCTCTCTATAGCATACCTTCATTACAGACTTAGCAGAGATGATCAGTATCTTTCCCCTAGCACAGAGCTACCTTGGATTAGGGACAGCAGTCACCTCAGAAAACTGCCTCAGGTTCCTGTATCCCTCATTCTAAAGGAGCTGTCAAACCTTTTGTCATGCTGTGACTTCCAGGAGTACATCTCATAGTGTTACAGTAAGCTGTTACGGTAAGCTGAGACCATTCTGACTCTTTCTCACTAGCTTAGTCAATGTGCTGGTATGACACCAGGTGCATGCTCTTTGAAAAGTGGTCTAGATACTTGTCAGAATAAAAGTGGCATTTCTTCTCTAACTTAACCAGCAGACTACCTCAGGCTACGGGTAGTTGTAGTTAGATTCAGTTGCAAGCAACCAATTGCATGGAAAATGTCAATATTTCAAGTGGACCTGGTAACTTTCTAGCTTTGGTGATGTTTAGACTCAAAAGAAGAAACTAAGCTAAATAACAATAAAATTATTTGTGTTAATGGCATTGCTGATGCACTAAAATTATGGAAAGAACTACTAGACTATACTGAATACATCTGGAACAGGAAAGTGCTGCAGTGGGAAATATGTTTTATGTCCTTGGCTTACTTTGGGATTATTAAACCATGGATGTTATGTACAGTTATTTACACAGTCCTGTGACTTAAGAAGCTTTCTATTAAATCTGTAGGGGTAAAGTTTTGGGATATCAAGTAAATGTAACACACCCCAAACACCAGAATATTAATTTTGTGACTGAGAAACTCTGTTCCGCCAGTTTGAAAGTGTAACAAAGACTGAACAGAGAGTTCAATAACTTCCTTCAGATTATGATCACACAAAATCTTACAGCCTTAAACAAGTAACTTGGTTCTCTCAGAACTCTTCTTGATTTCAGGAGCACTAATTACAAAGTCTTTGAGTTTTAGCAAACATGACTAAGAGTATGCATCCTAAAAACATATTCAGTGAACAAAGATATGTTTGCACAGAAAACTTTCCCTTGTAAGAGAAATGCAACTGGTTTTGTAGAAGAAAAATTCTTGTTAATAATTCTTGTGTGTAAACACATCACAACAGCAGCGATCTGAATTTATTTTCAGTTATTCTGGTACAAAAAAAATTCAAAACAAACTAACAAGTGATGAAAAATCCCACCCTCTTCCAGATTTAAAACCCGTTAATCAATTACTCTTTAACCACATTTCTTAACAGCTTTGAGTAGAGCTAAGGTAAGTGGACAAGTTCTCTGTAATATAACTGTCTGGAAACAGTTTTCTGATAGCTTAAACGGGGGAAAAAAAAAAAAGCATAATTATTTAGATTAAGTTGAAAATACCTAAATTCAATCCTTGACCTTACTGAGAGTTTAAGCACCTAGGTAGCTAAAAAGACCTGGCTCATTGTTGAATTATCTTCATTCACTGCAACCAAAATTACCACAAACTCTCACAGAAGCTTTCCGAGACGTTCCAATTACCAAAAAACAGTCATGAGAAACTGCTCTGCTAGTAAGTTCGCAGTCAGCACCTTCTGAAGAGTGGACTCTTTAGAGATGACACAAAGAAGAGAAAAAGAAGAATTTGAGTATGGAAAATTTTTCATTATAATTATTCATGCTCATAAACACTGCATGCTAGCCAGAGTCTCAAGGCAATTTGGAATATATTGGATCATCATGTTTCTTCACACCTTAAAAGATATTTGTTTAAAACATATTCTCAGCATGAATCCCTGAAGACTTCGTACTGGTTTGCACAGTGTTTAATTGAATGACAGGCAAAAAAACCATGGTGGACCTAGCTATGAGAGAAACAGAAAGTAGACAACAAACAACAACAACAAAAAAAAACCTGAATAATTTCCAGGCTAAGAATTCCTGTGTTATTGTTGGTTTTTTTTAAACATAGATACATGTTTGCATATAGCACAATTCATGACTGCTTAAAACAAAAAGAATAGTGCATAAGTACTTGAAACATCAACTCAAAGGAATGCCTGTCAAACGCTGGATTTGGACAGCGAAGACAACCACCTCCAAAGATCAGGCTAGGGCCCGCTACTAATCTGGGGGGATACTGCTTAACCCTGTTACTACTAGTTTTCATCTCTCACTGCTACTGACTAACGGTCAGTAAGTATGAGGCTGTCAGAAACAAATTACTGTGAATTGAAGCCATGCATTTGGAGTTGCAATTGCATGGAAACAAGGCAAACTTTAGCTGGAACTACTTGCTTCTATAAATGTGCATCCCTCAGAAGAGACAATGCCAGATAAGCAAGAGACTCTGCATCTGCAAGAAATATTGAAAAACTTAGATATGAACAAAGAGCTGGGACTGTAAACCTCTGAGAGTTTTCCTTCTCATGTAGGTGGCTATCTAATTTATTTAGGGGTAAGACCAAAGAAACAAAAAATCAAGGCATGAAAATTAAAGTCAACTGGAGAAAACTCAACTTTTGAGCTTATTTGCAGCACAGTTTATGGTTAAACACGATGAAAATTTTATTCTCAATTACATATTTCTCTGTGATGACTCTTGCAGATGAAAAGAAAAGTTGCTAAGACCTTTACATGAAGATACAATTACCACTGGAAGAGGAGAAAGTTCTAAGCGTCAATAAAAGAACTTCAGGTCCTGAGTGACACAGTCTTTTTCCATGGTCCGATCACTATATACTCTGAGACGAAAACCAATGAAATAAAAGTGAAACAAGAGGATTAGAGAGATGGATTAAGTCTTCACACACACCAGTTTCAAAACCAGGCCCAGTCAGACAATAAAATCCATACTGAACATGTTCTGATTGCAGCAATTCTCTTTTTTTTCTATGGCAAACCGCTCCCCAAACGCAGCTTCAAGACAGATGGCCTAGCACAGAGCTACAACTTCTTCCTGCTGCCACCTGGTGGGACTCAGTGACACCACCAGACACAGGCAGCAAAAAATAAAAACGGAGGATCGCGATTTTCCATCTAATTTCCCCCACTGGAGAGTTCCACGCTAATCTGGACACTTTGCTCTCTCACTTCCCTCCTCCATACCTTGCCTAGTGAGATGCAGAAGCCTTTTTCAGCAGCATATTTGTTTCTGCATGACTACAAAAAGTACATCACCACTCCTGGAGCAGAAAACTGCGTATCAGCAGTTTTGTATTTGTCCAGGTTGTACCTCTGTTCTCATTACAAAGCGGGACTATTAGCAACACTAGCTTTCCTCCAGATATGAAGCACGAGTCCAGTTTCATAGTTCAGTTGCCCTTTGAGGTGCTGCAGCTCTTAACTAGCTAGGCTTTCCAGTGACCCAGTATTACCATTTCTGTTTTCCAGGTGTGCCTTTCTTCTTCATCGTGTCATATTAGAGATTAAGTGCAAGTAAGAAAGATCAACATTATTTCTACTTTGTCTGTAAGAAAGAATTACAGTACGGATGTTTTGAAAGGGCATTCTGATACAGTGAACGACCTGTTTTGTGACATATATGACTTTCAGATACAATTCTTCCCTTCCTCAAATACGAATTAATTAAAAAAAAAGGTTGTAGCTTTATATGATCTCTCCAGCTCTTTCCTGCATCATTTTTTTTTTGCTGTAAATGGACAAAATGCTCTTAGACAAAAAAGGGCAAAGCATTTTTTTTCTAACACATTCAATTAATAAAAATCACTAAATAAAAAAAAACAAATCAAACAGGCAACGTCCCACAACCAGTAGCAGGCATCCAGGCAAACACACACAGCAGCTGGCAGTCACCAAGTACATGATTCAATAGAATACAAATGACCATTAAAAACAAACCCCAAGTCAGAATTATTTTTTTTCCTGTAAGGAAGTATCAGGAAAGAAATAACCTACTATTTGAAAATCTACACCAAGCATCAGGAAAAAAAAAACCCTACACTTTCTCCCCACAGAACTAGCCAGCTTGGTTGGCCACTTCAAAAATCTCATATTACTGCTAGTTAACCAACCATGTAATTCTAATTTGTTATCACAGAGCAGGTACTGTACATGCTTATTTAGGCCATCCACATGACAGGGTAATTTGTAGTTATATAATTTCATGGTAATTATAGTTGGAATTACTATGTACAAACTGAGCATTTCCAATGTAATTACCAAAAAATAGAGGCTCAGTATTGACATGATTAGTAGCACCCTTGCAAAACAAAGTATTATGTAAGACTGTCTTGGAGGTTGTTTCTCCCTCCTCCTTTAGCTCTGTAATCGGCAAAGAATGAAAGTACAGAAAGTCGGAGACTGAAGCCAACATTTTCTGGTGTGGGTGGCACTTACCTCCCATGAGCTGATTACACTTGCTGATTCTGCCCGCTCCTATTTGTTACCAAGGATGATGCAATTTTTCAAATATAAGCCCTCCACCAAAGAACAAAAAAATATTTTTGTTTTAATTTTAAACCTTAATTGCTCAACCTGAAGACAGGCACCAGTGCTACTACCCTTCTTTCTGGTATATTCATTACTACACAGTGCACAGTTTCTACTTGTGTCACAGACACAAAAATGCAGCCATAGCTGCGTATGCCTGTGGAAAAAAAAAAAAGTAGCCTCAATATTTCAGATCATGAACATGTCGCTAGCTGCATCTGCCTCATTTATTTATAAGCAGTCCAGGAATTAAAGGTCTATTACGCTATGTAAATTCTGTAAACTGTTTTTCCTGAGTTATCTTCAGTTCACGGTCTCATTTGAGAGAATTAATTCAGGGAAGCCTACTCACATGGTTACAGTATTTGAAGCCCAAGAGATGGTGCTGTCTTCGCATGCTGTGATGGTTAAGCCTTTGTATCAACATCTGGAAATGAAGCAATGGGCACATGCAAATATGTAGAGTATCAATTCAAATGTCTCAATAATATGATGAATAAAAATAAAAAATAAAAATGAGAACATTTGTAACTATGTCGAGACAGTGAAAGACTGAACAAGAAAATTCATGACAAACAACAAAGAAGTATTTTCAGATTATGTCTATAAGGGGTAAAGACAAGATACCATGTGTGAATTTTCAGCTCCATCAATAATGAAGAAAAGAAATAACTGGAAAGCAATATTAAACTAGAAGTATTTCACTACAGCTCCTCATCACATACAGCTATTCTACCATACTCACCATGACATGCTGCAAATGTACACCAATGGTTGCAGCCAGTGAGCCAAAATTTGTTAAGTGTACTTAGTCAAAACCCTGGAAAACTGACAGCCAGGGAAGACTGAAGGAGTGATGAGGAAGCAACAGCTACTCAAGGCCATTTCAGTCAAAGCGCCTCAATTCATGGATCTGTTTCTTGTGCTAATAATGTGGCCCATGTTATTATAAGTAGTTTTTAATCAAAAATTAAGAAGCAGGAAAGATTATCTGCCAGTGAATGCTTTGAAAAATATTGTAATGCTCAATTTGTTTGGTACTATAAAAAAAAAATCACATATTCTTGTAACTAAAAGAGAAAGCCAGCTAGCTGGGAAGAAAATGCTACAGGAAGGACACAATAACAAAAAGACAAAACAAAAGAGATCTTGCTAAGCACCAAGCTCCAAATAAAAGGATGGAGACAGGGGAGTAGGATGCTGTGCTGGAGGTGGGTTCTTCCCTAGTTCAGTAGAACTGGATGCTAGTTACAGCTGGTTTCAAAATTGATGGCTGGAAGTTGTCCACAGCAAACTTTTTCCCCCTACTTGTTTTGTTTCTCTCAGACTTTTCCTACCTATGTGGTTTTCTTCTCCTTGCTCACGCTCAACCTGCAAGGTTCCACTTCCTGGCTCCTGGAAACAGCTGCTAATATTTTGGCAATACAGCCTAGGGCATAAAGGATAAAAAAAAAAGCCCATAAGCAACACTCACGTTTAAGTTACTACATAAAGGAAGAAGAAAAAAGGGAGGGTGAGCAAGAAGGTGGCAGTCACTTTCCATCGCTGGACAGATCCTTGAGCTACCAGTTCACCAAGCCTCCAGATTACATTTCAGCTCAGAACAGAATGTCAAAACATTCTCCAATATTTAAACATTAAACCTATCCAGTGGGGAACTACTGCTCTAGAAAGTGGTAAATCCAAGCAAACTGGTGCGTGCAAGCTTTTCTTCGGGGCTTTACCTTGCTGTGGAGTGGTTTGGGGAGTGGGGCAGGGGAAAGACCCTTATAACTAACAAACTATTAAACTGAAACCCTCTTGCCCCAGGCACTGTGCTGGCTATTACATCCTTACTGGCAGCACTACACTTCCTAACTGAGGAATCAGGCACAGAAAAGTAACCCACAGAGATTGATGCCACCTATCGTGGCGTTGCGCTCTATTCTCTAGATCAAAATGACAACAAAACAACCCTCAAAGTTCATCTTTGTTATGATTACAGCCCCAAATACACAGTTTTTACACAAACCTGAACAGAAAGCAATTAAAAACCCTACAGCGAAATGAAACAATAGGACCCGTTATGGAGCAGACCTGTAAATAGGAATTAAGCGCTCAGAGAACCTGCACCCCAGGCACCAGCGTTTCCCAGCCACGCTGCGGCGGGTGCAGGGAAGCTGAAGAGGCTCCATGCCTCCCAGGGCCCGGCGGGGGCAAAAGGCAGCCCCCCACCAGAGGGGCGGCCCCGCCAGGGAGGAGCAGAGCGGGCAGCGCCCGCCCCGACCGCCTGCCCCCTCGCGGCCTCGCCTCGGCTGGGCGGGAAGGGCGGCCGCGCTGATTGGCCGGCCGCTCCGGATGGCGGGAAGGGCAGCGCCTGCCCCCCCGCAGCGGCTGCGGCTAGCGGCCATTTCCCCGCGGACGGCCCGGACCTGGCACAGCCGCAGCCGTACGAGGAGGGCCGGCACGGCCTACCCCCTTCTCGCACCTGCCTTTTACCGCTAGGCTTTTTCTGCTTTGTGCAGGCAAAAATTCCCTGGGAGATAAATGAGAGCAGTGCTATAAATATACAGTATTCCCACTGCCTCCATGCTCAGGGTGCTACTACACTGCGTTAACTCTTTTATTAACATCATCTATAAACAGGAGAGAGGAGAACAAAACCGATAGGGGCAATGCTGATGCTGTTCAAAGTTAACAGCATAGGGAATCGTGCAGCCTGTGAGAGAAGAGCAGGCTCCACGGGGAACAGAAGGGCCAGCTGGGAGTGGGATTCGGAGCATTGCAGCTCCATGCTCTGCTTTCGTGCTTCCATACTGGCTCCAACGTCACAGCACCCTTCAGTGCATCACAGCCTATCTACCATGCAGAGTTACAGCCCTCGTATGCTATGGCAAAGCCTTCCAGTTCAGTAAACGCTGCTGCTTACGGGCTGCCTGCTCCCCACAACCCCCAGCGCCCTTCTCTTTTTCCCCAGGCCACACCAACACCTAGCTAAGCAAGAGTTGGGATTCAAAGCAGATTTCTGAGTGTCATTCAGTTTGCAGTCTTAAAATGAAATTACCAAGTACAGCAGTGGGAAGAAAAAAAAAAAAAAAAAAAAGAGACTGCTATCGTCACTTCAGTCACAAACGTCACTTTTCAATTCAGAGGCATAACCAGCCTTCCAACGGGGAGCTGTGTACAAAGGAACTGTGTACCACTGACCACGAGTTGGGCAAAATACAGTGTCTTCCTCACTGACAGAACGATGCACAGGAGAGGTTGCCTCTATATGCAGGAAATCCTTAAGGGGAATATAAAGGAACTGCACCCATATTTCACCTGGGTGGCTGGAAAGCTGTCAGGAGAGGAATTAATTTTCATGGTCAGTGTTACCTGATTAAATTCTTTCCCTGCAGAACCACTTGCTCAATCTCTAGCTAAGGGAAAAGTAAAGCTTTATTTCACACCTGAGAAGAGAGACACACCGCAGCCATAAAGTTCAAGAAGTTTGATTGTGCCTACAAAGCTGATTAAGCAACTATGTCAGAGTGAAACTCGGATCTTTTGACACCCGGCCCGACTACTCCCTCTTCTAGACTCTGCTACCAAGGGACTCGTCACTCACTGACTGATTGAAGAAACTACCAAGCTTGCCACTACAGAAAGGCCTGGCTCCTTTGGAAGAGAGGATCCCAAGCAGCAAGTGCATGACTAATGCTGTTCATACTGCTACAGAAATGTGAGAACTTCAGACGGTATTCTTCACCAAGCTGCTGAATGGTTACCTCAGAACTCTTTGGCAAGAAAACATGCTCCTTTCTTGGCCAGACTTTGCAGGTACTCCTGTCTCAAAATACTCACGCATGACAAATACTCTCAAGGAGTCAGTTTATGTAATTTCCTTTTAGGACATACCTTGTTAGAACAAGTTCAGGTTTTAAAGAGCTCAGCATCAAATCTACAATTTTTCATAAAAGCAAGCTTGCCTGCATCAGTATTTATCCACTGGAGAAGATTTTGTTCTTTCTTTTATCATCCCCCACAATGACTTTCAGCTACATTTCCTGCGGACACCTCTTGCATAACAAGTGTAGACAGCCACCCGCTCAGATCCTGTACCTCTCCCTTTCCTGTTTACACTACTACTGCTCAGAGAAAATGCCCGCCCATACTGCCACAGTAGGATGTTTGGCCCAAAGACCTAGCCTTCAGCAGCGGCAAAGAGCTAGGATCCACAAAGGTTCCCCAAATGAGAGCATCTCTGCATTAGGTTTATGTTGCCCCAAAAGAATAGCATTTTGTGTAGGCGTAGAAATGCTATACTTCTTCAGTGTCACATCAGCATCCTCCTCCTTCGCCCACGATCATGTCAGAATCTCACTCTGGGCAGTAGGGTACTGGGAAAGAGCACGGAAGGCTGCTGTTTGGGAAGTGAGGGATGGTAGAAAGACAGGCTGGGTGCTTGCCTTCATACAGGATTGATAATCCCACGCTTTAGCAATGTACAGAGCAGCACAGATGTAAAAATTAAAGATGAACGCACAAGACAAACATCCATACTCCTACTGGGACATCCAGGAGGACCGAAATGAATGCGTCTGAGAGGACAGAGTGCTTGCTCCAGTTCTGGGCTGGTATCTCACAGCACCTAGTTCTTTTCAGTGGGGAGTACGCACATGCATACATTACTTTACTTTTTTCTTCCCCTTTTTTGTTCTTTGGTTTGAGTTCCAGCCTACTGGAAAAGCATTGTACAATGCCCCTGCTGCGCTACAAGTCTCCTTTTCGGTTCAATTAATGAGCCATAAATAACACGATGAAGGTGTCAACAAAGAGTGTAATTTATCATAACTTGTCAGAAGGGCAATTCTTAGGAGGAGAACGCTCATTCGCAGTCTGGTGTAACACTCAAAGATTTATTCCTTGCCTGGTACCTCCCTCTACTCACTTGGCCTGCCAAAATTTATCTTGTGCTGGAACCCTCACAGGTGCACCGCTTTGACAAATATGCTGTGAAGTCTAGTATTCATCACAGACAAGTCTTTGTTGGGAAGGAGGCAGCAAGAAATAAATTTGTTTTAGAAAGAAGGTGCTTGTGATTCAATGTGCTCAGGGGTATGGGGAGAGGCAGACAGGCTCATTATTTTTAACCTCCCTGTGTCTGCAAGAGAAGAAAATGAGGTAATGTAGTTGATGTGACATTACAGCCCCTGACTTCATTACTTGCTGCATGGTTAAACAAGCACCTAGGTAATTACTGCTACTGCAGTCTTCCTTTGCTTCATTTTCACCTCACACTTGCCTCCAATAGGTAGGGCAACTGATGGCTGCTAGTACATTTTATGGAGGGAATTTTTCTCATGGCCAAGTCCTTTACATAAATTAAGATTCACCAGCTCAAAGGTTGTTCTTACAAAGCCCAACTGGATATGAAGGTACTAAAACCATTTTTGAATTCATGAGGCAGCACTGCAAGACAGTACAGTGAGTAAGAAAAGATTCTCTAAACCAGCAAGATTCAGAAAGCAGATAGAGGCTCTGCTGTGGTAAAAAGCTACAGCAATGACATTGCTCAGATTTACACTGCTACGGCATTACACATGAAAGCATAACTGTAGATTAGTGTCTTCCCTGACAAACACAAAGTGCAACATTGCAGGCCTGAAACAGAGACTCGTGGATCCAAACTGGAAATTTTCAGCATGCAAGACTGAGGGCAAACTCAGCCTGCACCCGAATTTGCTGTCTGCAAGACGAGAATAAGGAGAAAGCTCAACAGTAGAACATCGAAACAATACATCAGAAATGATCCTGATATAGAATAATTATTTGCTGAAAAGAAATAACAAGACCAAAGCATTTCACTCCTTTGTCTTTGGACTGACCAAATAATGTTTTGCCAAGGAAAGAGAAGCTACTTAAGACAAGCTTGACAGTTACTATATTTCTTGAGATTATTTCTGAGCACAGAGCTAATTATTTGGTCCCTGGAAACGGAATTGCTAAGAATGGATAACAGAATTTAGCAATTTCACTGAATAATTTACTTCCCTACCTGTTAAAACTGAAAAGTGAGTTAAAAATTACAGTTTCTATGTGCACAGAGACATACACAAATATCATCCTGCTATTTTAATAGACCGGCTTCTGCTTTTACAGCAAATCACAACTGGTATCTCCCTCAATCCTGAAAGTCATGCTGACATCAGAAATCAGTTCAGGCCTTCATCAGCCTAACCTGTTATCCTACAGATTTGGGAAGTCACTGGGCTTCACCATTCCCCAACTCTTCCACCTCTCTGAAGGGTCCCTTTAGAGCGTGCAGCTTGCAAGCAGAGGCCCTTCCTCATCAAAAGTGCCAATTTCTTTTAGGCAGTGAAAGCCTTATTATTTAATACGGTTCTGTTAATTTCATGCTTTTGAGGCTGGCTTACTGCTACCACAGCATTTTTCAAAAAGAAAGAAAATGAGCTCTGTAGCGGCTGTAAAAGCCAAGCACGGAGAAAGACTCAGGCAGTCTGGGATTGTACACTTTCAAGAAACTTTCATCTGCTTTTTTTTTTTTCCTTAAAGAAAAAGAAAGGAGTTTTGAAACTCGCCATTGCCAGTCTCTTGGTTCAAGAAACAGCTAATTAGCATAACAGCGGCAACATGCTAAACAAATTAACTGCTGCAGGGTCACAGTGGCCTCCCACTGACACAGATCCAGGCAAGCATTTGTTTTGTTCTGCTTTGTTCTAAAGGTTGCTCTGGTCTGTTTGAGTCTCTGCTCCCTCACATCATTTACTACCAGTTTCCTACAAGACAGATACTGCAGGAGTTGTTCCACATTAGAAACACTTCTTACAGCAATTAAATCTCAGATGTTTGGACACAGCTCGTGGTTTTTACCTAACACAATTTAGAAATCACTCAGCAGATAAGAGTTTCTGAGGAAAAATTGATTTCCAGTGACACAACAAGGGCATCAGCTGCATATACACCCCTGATAATTCAGTGCTAGGCTGTTTTCACCTCAGTCCAAGCAATACTTGTGCATAGCAAATAAGCTCCATGTTAGCATATAAGAACATGATGTAGGATCCTGAGCAAGGAGTTTTAGAGAAAGAACAAAATAAAATAAAAATCCCTCATTTTAAAAACAGCTCAAGGACTCCATCTTTGCAAATATACCTGGACTTGAAGGATATGTATTAAATATACATACATACACATAAGAATAAACATGTGAAAGACATGTATGAATGTCTTTAACTGGAAAAAAAAATAACCAGTGCTTTAAGAAAATCTTTTCCATCAAAACATGGTATCTCTCAGCCCCCTGTCAAACATAATTAAGTGGAGCACATGCACAGCGCATGCAGGGCTTAGGTCTCGGCACGCTTGACACAGCTCTGGAGGTGGGTGGCACAACTCACTTCAGGCCACTTCTCTGGCTTCCCCCATTGCGGTGCTGACTGGAGTCCAAACTGACTCTTGCCAGAAGTTACAGTTGTGGCTGGCAGGAAAACAAGAACTCTGTTTCATGAAGGTTGGAAAATACTTTCCATTCTGTACTGGCGAAAAGACGAAAGCCTTGAGAATTTCGCAAAAGCGCTATCTCAGAACGGTTGACAATCTGGTAGCTTAAGCAGCTACCCCAGACAAGGGTGCCAAACCAGGCAGAACTGGGACTTGAACTTCATCCTGCATCCTAAATGACTTCTCTAATGGCTAAAAGATAATCTATCACCACATGTATTTGGCCCAGTGAACTATTATTATTATTTCAAATGGGATATCCCCAAAATGAGACTGAGAGGTACCAGAGCTTGTGCTGATTTAAGCACACCTGTCTCCCCGACACCCCAGAAATCTTACTGGTCGTCCTTCTCAGGTGACAGGATCCTTCCTTCCTGGCTGCACAGCAGTGAATACTCCTTGTGGAAATACTCACATTCCCATTTTAGGCAATGGATGCAGCATTTCAGTTAAGAAAAGACCTGCACCTGAGGCTCCAAACTGAAAAACTTTTGAAGCAGGTTTTCTTGCACCTGTAATTTTCTGAAGTGTACTAAGAAATCTAAAATGTAGTAAAAATTTATTAAGAACGCTAAATGGTATTTAACAACAGAGACCTTTTTATCAGACCACAGGTTATGATGTGAAGTCGGTGCCTAGCAATCAAGTAGTGTCTGTTATCTTAGAATAACGTTCTAAGGTACGTTGACCTGTGAAAAATAGAATCACATTTGCAAGGAAAAAAAAGTCATGTACATTGATGAACAGTCATTTATTTATACATGCACATGACAGGTAATTTTGTAAAAGCTGAAACTAGCTCCTGGACACATCACTATCGCTTTGCTTTGAGCTCTGTATATTTGAACTCATCTTCCGACTCCAATGCAGCAGGGACAAATACATTTCCTTGTAAAACAAAGGCAGACCTGTTTGGAGGTGGACACAATAATCAATCCGCTTGCCACAGAGGCAGTAAGTGTTCATTTACCATTACATGACCCGTAGCAATACGTATTATGTCTGTAGCCAGCAGGAGCCTTGCCAGCTGCAGCACACCACAACTTGGTCAGCAATCAGTCACAACCATCCTCTGCAACCTCGTGTTCCTGTTCATTAAGGTGTATTTATAACAGCGGGACGGAAGATTTTCTGGAGACCATTCTTTAGTTCTAAGTGATAATGTTGACGCTACTTCAAGTCAGCACTTACCATTAAATTGCCGTACAGATTTTACCCCTTGCATTTCCACTCCTAGTTCAACTTTCTGCGGCCTGAAGAAGGCAGCCCTTCCTCCGAGCGGGAAGGAAACCCTCTCTGTTCTTAGAGCCTGCTTTTTGTATGGCTGTCACATCCAGAGAGGCCTCAAGAGAACACTAAACTAGTCTGTAGTACTGTAGGGGAGCTTACTAAATTGAGTAAGGGAAGTTACTAAATGGAGACTGAGATGATATATATGCAGGAGATCACAGATTATTCCTTACAGTACTGGAGGCTTGGTTTCCCATACATAATGTGAGCAGAGCTAGCAGATACTTCTACAATCTTTTTAACAACTGTTTAATAACTTAATTCTCATCTCATTACTAACAGAATTACTACATTAGAACCTGCAGGTTTTTTTCTTTGTAATACTATTAACCCCATCCAAAGTTTGATGACAGACACAATCCATTAATCATGCCACCAATATCCAAACATTTGTGGTCAGTAACCTATATACAGCTGTGGGAAAACCCATCAGCTGCTATGCTAATTACTTCTTGAATGTAGGAACATCAGCTGCAAGTTTCAAAGATATATTTTTTTCAAATACATTATCTACCTTCAGAAAAGACAGATGTATGTCTGTGTGCCAGTAATCAAGTAAGATGCCCCGTGCCCTACCATCAACACAAGCAACAGAAAGGCCAGGGAGTTGGACTTGCTGCTTAGTTTGGGTTTGTACCAATCTGGATGTATGCTATCAAGTACA
Organism: Chlamydotis macqueenii; assembly: GCF_036417535.1. Lineage (NCBI taxonomy): Eukaryota > Metazoa > Chordata > Aves > Otidiformes > Otididae > Chlamydotis > Chlamydotis macqueenii. The sequence continues at coordinate 19,589,686 of NC_141567.1, read as the reverse complement.
TACAGTATGCTGTATACTCTACCTTGCTTTACCTGGGCCTCTGTCAGCCTCCGGGAAGACAAAAGAAGAAAGCAAGACAGGCAAAAAGTATTGATTTGGGCTTCGCGGCATCACAATGTTCGCTTCTGAAAACTAACTACCATAATACAGTAGAGACTGTGTCTGTTCCTGTATTCACAAGCCTCATCTGTAAATTACAGCCACTGGAGAAAGCTGCGTCGTAATTCCAACAAGCCACTTACTGATCTTAACTGCTCATTTAATATAATTTGGAAAAAAAAAAACATAAAAAGGTCTGGAATCTATGGAGTTTTGCTGTAACTAAAACACTCAGGCAAATGAATACTACTCTAAAAGCACTTAAAATTACTAAATATTGCAAAACCAATCTTAAGCCACTGATAAAACCATGGCATTATTACTTTCTTTATTGTACTTACATTTTTAATGATTTGAAGATTTCAATAGATTTTCTTATACTTGTTACACAAGCAATTTTTATCATTAGTTTAAATTAAGAAATCAAATTTATGAGTGTTATTATGAGTGTTTTAAATTATTTCATTGTCTCATTTAACATCTATTAAACATGTTTTTCCCAGATAACAACTTTGTCTGATCTCACAACCATGTCATGAAGTTATTTTAATTTGTTTTGCTTTTAACAGTGTCTAAATTAATACTGCAGCTCAAGGTTTTGGGGTCTGTTGGTTAGTTTGGTTTGGAGGTTGGGTTGTTGGGGTTTGGTTTTTTTTTTTTTTTTTCCCTTTTCTCTCCCAGCTGATAGCAATCAAAGACCAACTTCAGGTATTCTGCTTACAAATCCATCTCCTTCCTGAAGCACAGAACCAGCTCATGGTCGCTTGCTTCCTTCAGCCACCTCACCAGTCCAGTGTTAACTGAGGACATCTAAATCTCTTCTGCTCTCAGTGATGCCTTGCAGGGAGCTGGGGGAGTACCTAGTCCCCCGCACTCTTTGCTTGTCTGAGCTCATTGCAATCTGATCGAGGAAGAACTCCGTGCCAGCAGGGAACAATGCTTACGGTGGTGAAGGAGCTCTCTAAATATTTCCCCTTATATTAGACCAAAAAAAAAAAAAAAAAAAAAAGCTTAGAAATTAGAAGTATACAGTCTGATATTCACTCAGTAATGTGGCATTTACAAGTGTTACACAAGAAAAGCTTACAAGTGACATACAAGCCCATAGTAAGAGTGTGGTATGAAAGCCCATTTGATTTTTCTCACCTTTGTGTTTCACAGGTAAGGAGCCCATCTCAATTCTCACTGAGGTCAAGAGCCTAAGTCCCTAAAAGGAGTGCTTCAAGCTAACGTACATCAGGTATTGTTCAGTTCTTCTAATTTATGGATGATGATGCCAATATTAAGACTAAATGCTAAATTCTTTTAATGAGCAATCCTCTGTGAAAGATTTATCTGCTCAAATCATGTATTGATTGTGATTTCCTAAATATAATTTGCCTAGATTTTCAAGGAAGAAAAAGTTGTATTTTGCCTAAATGACATCTAGGGTACTACCAAGCAGGAGAAAAAAAAAATGGAGCAGAAGAACATATTTAAATGATGAGCCTTGGGAAGCAACACACAGATAAGTCACCCTAAGGACTACTGGCAATATGACGAATGCAGTGATAGATGGGACAAGTATGGGTCAGAGCTCCCAGAACTGAAGACTGGAAAGTCTCTTGAAAAGAATGGACAAAACCAAGCCAACAGACCTCATTTTGCTTTGAGGAGACATTCTGAGGGCAAATGACTTAACCTAGCATAGCCCTGGACAGATCTATACAACTGATCAGTCCTAAAATTATCAGCAGAAAAAAAGTAAAGCTATATGAAAACCAGACGTACAGTCCCTTGCATGTGAATTTCGTGCCAGTCCTATACTGGCTCACTGGCCTGTTTAAGCAAAGAGCCTTCACCAGTTCCAGTTAGACCACTAACAAATATATACAGCTAAACCCACGGAAAGGTTGGAAGGATCAGATTCCAACTATCTCAGCCTGAACATATTAGGAGGACAACAATCCTCTGGGGAAGAAAGAAACGTTGGCACACTAGGAGGCCGTGTTTTTGCCAGCTGGACCAAGCCTTCTCCTGGTATTGTTTCAGGAACCAGCCACTTACTAGCAGTATTCAACCGCAGTATTTCACAATAAGGAAAATCCCTTGTCTGCAAACAGTCTACAGATGGGAGGGGTCACAAGCAGTGTGAATGAAGATAAGAATTCAAGTTACCTCAAATTGGAGAGTGATACAAAACAAATGGTAATTCAGCAATGATGAACACAAAATACTCAGCTTGGGTGATGTAAGCAACCGCACGAAACATGGGGAAAAAATCCTCCCTCTTTGGGGAGCATCTGATGCTGCCAAGCATCTGAAAGATGCTGCTCAGCTGGAAAGAGCTCAGAGAAAAGGACTGGGTAATATGGACTTAAGGAAACATTCGAGAAACTATTTGGTTTATGGTCTATTCCACACTATCTACTCAGAAGACTGAATAGATACTGTGGGAGTCTCTGAATAACTGAAAGCTGGCTGAAGACAGGAGTCACATTTTCCTCCCGGACTCCTGAGTATTGATCTTAAACTGCAACAAAGCAGATTTAGATCAGATGTCACAAACACCTGACATGGATTACCAGAGCAGTTACAGAATGTCCATCTTTGGAGCGAAGGTGGGCACGAGTCTGTCCGTCAGTAACGCTTTCCAGACAAAGCTCCTACCTTCAGGCACAGGAATGGCTAAGGTGACCTCTTGAGGTACCTCCCACCCTACTCACTATTACCTTTTGTGTTTGCCAGAGAAAACAACACTAGAGAGAGAAATAACCTACAAATAATCCTTAAGTCACCGCATCCAGATACACGGCTTATTAAAATAGAAATGACTTTGATAAGTATCTCAGGGTTGAAACAAACAACCCAGAAGGTGTTCTGTCACCGCTGACTATTAAAACTAAACAAAGCAAGCAGATGCTCTGTATCTTGGAAAGAAATTAGTAATTAACAGCATGGCCTTCCAGCCATGTGCAGGACCAATTATTCAATTATCCATGGCCAACTGTTAGCTAAGCGCATCTCCTGTGCTATTACATGCACTGCCGCAAGCTTCGTTCACTGTAGTGCTTACTTCTTCCTTGTCTCCTCCTTACTCTGTCACGCAGCAGTTGTAGCTCTGTAAATTTGTACTCCAGTGCAATTCACCACACACAAAAAAACCCCTATTATAAACACTAAAATAAGTTTTAACATAACAAGGCAGCGAAAACAGTTTCCATACACCTACAAACTATGCAAATATAAAGCAGGCAGCACCTCCATGTAGTTGATAAGGAATTCACTTTTCAGCTGAGAAGTATCTCCATCCATGGTGTAAATAAACAAACCAGAACTCTGCTGATTTTTACAAGCACAAGGAATGAAAATGTTGTCCTAAGGCTCTCCTACATTCTTTCTTCCAGCAACTTAATTGTGTTACGCACATGAGGATCACTTCCTCTGATATGCGGGGGCTACAGCTTTTGGAGCTGCGCTCCATGCTGGTGGGACCATCAGCTTCTGCGTGACCATGATGTGTCCCGTAATGATGGGAAAGAAAATCTTAAAATAGAAGTGGATTTGTTAAATTCTGCTTAACTGTCAAAGGTGTTATGAAAGCTAAATATGATATTGTTGAAGTACTACTTAAGCCAAGAACTAAAGCAATCAACATTTTCAAATGCACCCTTCTACTATTTGCAAGTACTTTTTTTTTAAAGAGCTCGAGTCCCACAGAAAAATCAATGGGAGTTGGTGCTTGCCCGCACAAGCTCATTCAAGTCAAGTTAAATCAAATTAACTAAAGTGAAAATTACTATGTATTAAAGATCATTAGATTCTTTCAAAGAGTCCTCAATTCAGAAGCAAAATGGCTTTCGTTAGTTCTCATTTTAATTTGTTTTGTTAGTGCTCTAGTGTTCATTTTGGCAAAACATCAACCTTCAGCCTACTTGTCCCAAAAGCACAAAGACTCAGATTAGAACCAAAAGAAATCAGAGTAGAGGTTCACAAAGCTTTTAGAAAAAGCAAACAAATATTGAAAACAGTCATTTAATCCAAGACAACATGGCAATTACTAGCAAGATTGTTTTCCCTGGCTGATATCACCCCTACCCCCCAATAATTATTTCACCTGCTGTAGGTTTGGAATAAAAGCAAAACACTCCCCAAATTTCCCCTTCTGTTTATGTCCTGAACACAAATTTTGTCAAATGCAGTTACACTTATTACTGCAGAGCCAGATCTTGAAGTCTTGAATATCTGACAAGGTTTTTGCTCTGAGAACTCCGAGTGGCACCCAAAGGCAGCGATGGCAGGCTGGGGTGATGGCGTAAGCGATGTCTGACGTAACACTAAGATGTAGTCTCTAAATGACCAAATGAACTTCCACTGTAGGAATCTGCATTGGAGGAGTGTCTTAGTTGTGTCAGGGTGACAACTCCACTTCTCTGAGCAACAAAAACAAGCAGCAAAATCAACATCCCTGTCCCAGGGAGCTAATAGCATCCCAGGGACATGGAAGGAGGGGAGAGGGAAAAAAAAAATTGCAAAAGCCTTTGGAGAGGGGGGAAGGAAAAAAAAAAAAAAAAAAGAACAAAAAACCAACATGCAAAAGCCTTTACTTGCTGGTGTGAAATGACTGGAAGAGATCTCAAGAGGTGATGTTAATCTGCATCCAGCCCCAGGTTGGGATCCACAAAACCCCTGCGTCCTTCAGAGAGATGCCTGACTGCCCTGCCTTTATTGGCTTCTACCAGCGAGGATTCCAGAGCCTCTCCAAGCAACATATTCCTGTATTCCTTCAAGTATAGGAATACTCCCGTGCTGCACTGAAGTGAGTGATCCACTTCTTAGTGGTGGACTACAGGAACTTCACAACTGAATTTCAAGATTATTTTCTTTGCATTCCTCTTCAGAGTGAAAGAACAACGAACAGAAAATTACAATTCCAAACATTCAAAGGAAAACATTTATTTCTAACATTCACAGGAAACAGTAGTCAGGTAGGACCAGCTGATTGACTTAGCAGTGAGCTGAAGGGAAACACCGGGTAATTCTATATCCCGTGTGAGATCTGATTTTTACTGCACCAAACAATGTGAAAACACACAGTAGGAAAATGCAGCCCACCAACTGTGGGTCACAATGCTAACAGCACTTTAAATATTGACATTTATAAAGCCAAGTTAAATTAAACAGCAGGTATTACTGCATGAAAGTGAGAAGAGAAATGTTTCCTTACATATCTCCAATTGCACAGAAAGAACCAGAAAAGGCATTTACTTTGTGCCATGAAATTGTATCCTTTGGTAGTGGCGCAACGCACATTCTCACATCAGCAGCCAGGATGGTAACCTCGCCCAGGCCCCAGGGCTCTGTTTTGCCAACAGGCACTGCAGCATAGAAGCCACCCTTTTTTTTTATTGGGGTTGTCATCTCGTAGCAAAGTCTCACACTGCTGGGAGTCCAGAAGGAGCTAAGATCAGCCCACTTTGTTAGTACGTAACTTATTCTGAATTATTTTGCCTTGTACCAAAGCAGCTTGAGTTAAAAAACACATTATATTAATTATGCTGATGAAAATAATGATCTTATTTTACCTGAAGATTGCAACTAAAGTGAATAATGTAAAATAACTGGTTTTTCATCTATGACCTCTCAGTCTATACACACAATCTGCAGCGGCTTCAGATGCCAAAATCCTCAAGCTCAAACACTTAGCCCACATGGGAAAATACAGAAGTCTTGTTTCACAACTACTTGTCTCTTACTTTGAAAAACAAATAATCACAAAACCGATCAGAATTAATTCCACACTCAGGTAATTCCAGTTCCGTGTTTGTCTGAAGCACAGCTAGCTGTTACACTGCCCTGCTGCTTTATTATCTCTAAATGTGCCACACTGATATATCTATTGTGCTATTTTGTTCCATTAAATCTGAGCCATTATTTCACTACTTATTAGTGGGGATGAAGAAACCTCTACCCGCTATTCAAACAAAAAAAAAAAAACAAACCCGAAAAAAACCCCAGGAACCTTGAAATTCAGCTTTTGAGGCAAGTCTCTTTGTGTTCCTCCCCGGAAGGAAAGAGGAGGCAGAAATATCCAGTGAAATACATGCGACAGAGAATGGAATGCAGAAAAATCCCCCACAGCTAACATTAATAAAGGAGCAGAGATGTGGAAAGAGGAAAAAATCCAAACTAAACCAACATTTAAAACATATTCTATGGAGTGGTGGCTTATTTTGCCAAAGATCAATTCAAAAGGATGTTTTTGTTCCTGCTGTCCTACCTCTGGTTCTTTGCCTAGACCTTCCTTTAAGTAGAAAAACATGGCAATATTTTTAGCTGACCCACCCTGAGGGAGAGGAGAGACTGACTTCTGCAAAGTTGTCCATTCTCTCTTTTTTTTTTTCCTTTCCTAGCAATTTTGTTATCCATTCATTATATATTACAGCAACGAGATCTTTCTTCACTATCAGCAGATTTTCTAAGCCTTCTTTTTTGATTTTTGCTTCCTTGCTGAAGATTCTAACCGGAGAGTTGCAGCTGAGAGAGATCTGCACGCCCGACTATGAAGCACAGCACTTCCCTACGTCCGCAGGGCAGCCCGGCAGTGGGGCCGGACAGACTATGAGCGAGTGAGCAAGGCTGTGACTTCAGATCTGAGTCAATGCTAAAAAGAAGTAAACACTCCGGGTTTTCCTGTTTGAAAAAATAATTGAAAACAAGGCAAAGAGAGAGTAAGTCATTGAAATCCTTCTGTGTAAGTTATCAGTTGGGAGGGCTCCGAGGGCAGAGATCTGCGCAGTTCAGATTAACATGGGAGATCACAGGTTTGATGGCATCACAAGATACAAATTACCTTGCAGAAATAACCAGGATACTTTCAGAGTTTGTCAACAAGTTACTAATTTATGCTGTTTCCAGTTTCCAGTCCGTTTTTAAAAAAGAATCAGTTCTGTTCCACTATGACTTTTTCCTTCCTCTGCTTATATTTGGAAGCCATTATTTAGTTCATTATTTCTGGTAATAAAGTCTGCAGGCATCACTGTTCAAATTAATAAAATCCCAGTATCCTCACCACAAATGCAGAAGTCTGGCACTTTCTTCGTTGACTAGGGAATGAGCTGGCAAAGCTAAAAGCTTAAACCAAGCTTTTAAGATTTTTCTGATTCCTCTCTTATTCCCTCCCCCCGGCTAAATCTTGGACTAAAAGAAGATTAGTGCAGATGGATGAAAATATTTTTTCCACTTCAGCATTTGCTGTCACTATTCAGTGCTAAGCGGGTTCTCATATGGTGTCACTGGAAAGATGGAAATTCCTACACTTCTCTTAAATATAATCACCTTGCCACAAAGAAGGAAAAAAAAAGAAAAATTGGCCATTTATTTTCCCTGGGTTTCCTGTGACTTATCCAGCAGGAGAACCCGTAAACACAGTAACATCTCAAATGGATGCCTTGCCTTTTATGACAGTTCAGCCGGCTGCTTCTGCACCACACCACACCAAGCTGTTTCTCCGTCCCCAGCCAGTAAATTGACCCGGACCCAGGAAAGATGAAAATATGCAGACTTAAAGTAATCCCCCTTGCTGAGCACGCAGGCACACGGCGGGATTAACTGGAGAGGGGAGCGCGGGAGGAGACGGTAGCAACGGGGAGGCCTCAGAGCTGACGGCCACCTCTGCCGCCCCAGCTGCGGGCTGGCTGGCTGCTGGGACTCACACTGGGGCAGCGCTGGCTGGAGCATTCCCCACTGGAGGCAGGGAGCCAGGCCCCATCAGCTCCCAGCCGCTCAGAGCTACGCACTGTTTACATCCTCCTTAATTAAGTGCATGTGATCTAATATGCAGGTCACAGGAATCCGAGTCCTGTATTTCCATAGTAAAACTGGCCACGTACCATGAGTAACCAAAGGGGGAAAATGGAAAAAATTAGCGTCATACTTTCACATATTGGAACTGGTGTAACATCCAATAAATATAAACCAAGAGGTAAACAAACACTTCTGTCCTCCAGTGTTAACTTAGAGAAGAATCAACTATCAGCTCGCTAATGACTTCATATTCCTAATGAATATTCAGATTACAACCGGATTCAGTCACAAGTTATCACCTGTGCTTTCGGAATTCAGAGAAGTGGTCACACTACAGATTTCAATATAACAGCATTACACGGCTTCAAACCACCCTGGTCTCCAGCGGGGGAAATACAAGGAGCTGCTCCGGCAGACACATGAGAATAAATGACTATTGTCATAAACAGCCAATGTTATAAGCTGTACCTTGGTTATTTAATGCTATTTGAAAATAATGTTTACTTAATAAATATTAAATAATTATTAAGTCTGATTATAATCACATTTCCTTTCCATCTGAAAAAATAAACATTTTAATTACCAACAGTTCTCCACAAACAGAGAAATCCACTGCAGAAATCTCTGCCTCTGATCTAAACTAGCTTTGTCATTCTTAATGAGGATATTTTCAGTTCTGAAGCCCATGGATTATCTGAAAAAACAAAATGAGCCCTTGATACCTAGCAGCTCTGCAGGCCGCCAGCACAAGTGGCTACTCCAGTGCTCTGCATCTTCCCTTCCGCTGCCCCTCCTCTGGTAACACCGATCCCCCGATTCCTACAGCCCGTCCCGCCTAGCTCTGCCCCTCACTCGGCTCTGATTTTGCATGGGCTGAGAATCGTGGGACTTTTTTTAATGGATGCAGATTACAATCAAGGCAGGGGTTATATGCACCTTTTTTTCATTCGTCTAAAATCTATGCAGCTTGTATTCTTTTTATATTATGGAAACTTCATGGGGATCCCCCCAGGATCAGGCTCCGATTTGTTAAAACATCCTGACTGTTAGAAATAGCATAAAAGATTCTTCCCATTTCCTTTACCCTTTCTTTTCAAGGCCAATGCTGATTTTTACAGGCAGCCTGAGCTATCATCTAAATCAAAGTTCAATTCAAATACATTTTGAAGCGCTCTGTTCAGCGGGTACCTCAAAAATCAATCCTGAGCCACAGAGAGGGGCAGGAGACTCATCTGCTCCTCCACAATAGCACCTGCGACGGCAGACCAGGGCTGAAATGCACAACTGCCCCAAACTACAGGCAAGATCCACCTTTTGCTCTGAACAACGTCATGGAAGAGATTTGAAAACAGTGCGTGAGAAGTGTGTGTAAAGGCATCATTATGACAACGTGGACGCAAACTTCTTAGGAAGCAGAGGGGCCCCTGAGCCCGCAGCTTCAAGGAAGAGGCTCTCCCAGGCCTCATCTCTTATCTACTAAAAAAGTTGAAGTTAAAACTAACCGAAACAAAAAGACTGCCCAGGCTGGCAGGTGCGTCCGTCTCGGCGATACAGCCTGAGACCAGAAGTTGTTCCGACAGTATCCTGATAGCAGCTTAGGCAGAGCTTTGGATTTACACAGCTCTGGATTCTGGATCCGAACAAGCTGAAGGCCGGCTAACAGCCTGGCTAACTACAAATAGCCAGATACTTCAGGACTGGTTGAAATTTAGTGTTTTTCACATGGAAGCATTCCCTAACCTTGGCAATAGGAGATCAGCTGTGGTAAACTAGCTACCCCGTAAGTTAAACGGAAAAAGATGATCAGAGACAACAACCCAGAAGGTAGGAAGTATCTGGAGTAAATTTTACAAGCACTTTGCTGGATATTATATGTTCCTCTCAAAGCATCTTTCACATACTTAGAAATCACAGAATGTATTAAAAAATCTTCTAAGTTATAATGTGAGATTCAGAAAAATCCCATATTTTTGCATTTGGAGTTCAGTATTTACTTTTCTTGCTTACTATTACATCAAGTCATAAAACACCTACTAGATCACAGAGTCATAACAGAATTCTCTTTTTTTTGGTTACACTTGTCATTTGGAAACATCTCATTTGAATTTACGGGACTGTGAAGTAGCACTGCTTTCCAAGATCTGAAAAGATAACAGAATAGATGGTTTCTAGAAGCTCCATGACAGTCTTGATTTGAATGTATATTTAACTATATTTTAGTTATTTCAAGATTTAGTGTATTTAAATGATTAGGAGACTATTGTCTATGATTTTACAAGGAAAAAAAGTGAGTTACAGGTTGTATATTTAAGAAATGAAGATTGAAACTGTGAAAAGAACAATATTCAGATTTCAGTAGATAGCATACATCACACTAATCCAAATATGCAACAGACTTCTAAGTGTTCACAAAACCGATGTACTTTTTAAGGATAAAAGCTATGGCACGCAACACATTCAAACTAATTAGGTACAACTGAACCTCTACAGTGGCAACTTTTCCGTGATCTCTTATACATCTTTCTTGCCGATACATTTATATATCGGACCACAACAAACAAATGCACCAGAAATCGACATCCTACAGCATAAGTTTGCAGAAAGTTTTGCATTTCTACAGCTCCCTCATGTAATAATAATAAAAACACACACTGAGTTTAGTAATTTATAGAAATTAGTAATGTGAAGAACAGATCTGCACCTTAACTCTCTGTTACCGTTGAGCGCTAGGTAACAAGCATTACATTTCACCTTGGAAGTCCTTCCAGTATTGTACATGGCACAGCAAGTGAGATCTGTTTCGTTTCTAGAGAAATATTGCAAATTTTGGATGTAAATTTAATTTTAGAGGAGAAAAAGTGTTATAAAAGTTTAAGATGTCTTTGTAGACTTGGTTGGGTGAGGTTAAGACAGCTCTGAATGCAGGTGTCTCTGCAGAGCAGACCTTTGATACCTACGCACAAGCTGGAGGCTAACCGCAGCTGAAGAAAGTGGGTGCAAAAGCCAGGCTGTGCCAGTTGAACACAAAGTATTGCCACGAGGAGTATTCCTATAAATCTTGTTACACTGCAAAACAATCTTTATTTTCATGGTTAAAGACAAACCAAACCCACAACACCTGTAGGCCAACTACGTATGGGAAGCTTGTGAAACTCACATTTTATATGATGTTGTTAATAAAACTTTACTGCTTAGTTTGGCTAAAATCAATAAACAAAACCATTCATAAACCAGTTACATAACTTCTGAATGATGAGCAAGTAACATTCAAATAATCTTCCAAAAAGACTTTCCAGCGGATGCCATCAAGAACTTAAAGTTCCGCTTCTGCCACCATTCCAAGCTGACATCCTGACCACACAACAGTGGGGTTATGCAGAGCTGCACACTGTTTGGCAGAATCTACTTTCTGAACAAGAAGGGGGAGAAAAATATTCGTTACACTTACTTTCTCCTGTGAACAGTAATTTCCCATGTGCTTGAACAATCCACATGCTGGAGTGGCAATGTGAAGAATTCTACAGCATAGCTCCACTACACAGATTATTTTTAATATCAGAAGAAAAAGGAAAAGGTTTTCCCAGAGAAAAGCTTTCCCAGAGAAAAGGCAGGTCAAGGCCACATTCCTTATATTGTATTTACTGTCACATTGTTTCATATTATTTAATATAACAATTCAGTATCTATTTAAGATATGACATCCTCAAAGGCTTTGAAAAGAACTCTATCCTCTGAGGTAGAAAAGGATAAATAATCCTATTTACAGCCAGAATTCCAGAAGTCTTTAGTCTATTCCTGTGTCAGATGAACAGACTACAGTGCTTCAAGTTTCTCCTCCAGATCTTACAGCTTTAAGAAAACGGAAAACACTGCTCCACCAAGCACACTTCTTCAGCCTGTAATCGAACAACCTTGTTACTTCCAGGGGAGCTTAAGTGACACTACAAATAGGAGCCAATTTTATGCTTTCTCTGTACACAAGACACTGTAGGTGCTACTAAAAGCAGATCCATTAGAAATAATTAATTTTATTTGATAGTCCTTTGTTTGCACAGGAGCTGGTTTTTAAAGGTCTTAGCAGCGTAACTGGCATTACTCTATTGTAACTTTCACTATATCCATTTCCCACCAACAGAAGTTATTTCTCGTAACGATGATAACTCTGTACATCCCAACACAGAAGAAAAAGGTGGAAGAGTCAAAGAAGAAAGTGGACTCCACCATTCGAGCAAATGGTGCCTGAATTTCTGGGACCCTTCTGTGCTGCTGAGTAACACAGCAGGCCCGGCTACTTCAGCTTTCATGGTTCCGGCCACCTGGTCAGTGCAGACGTCCCACAAGAAAGTCTGAAGAGTTGAGATCAATTCTTAAATGCTTCTGATGTCACCACACCTGAAGTGATCAAAATCATAGGAACAAAGTGAATTTCACTGGCCACCCTGGAGTCACAGCTTTCATGGCAGGCAGGAATTTGGCCTGAAGAGGCTCCCACCCCAGCACGCATCTGTCTCATTGTGAGCCCTGTGCTGTGGTTATGTTCTGCAACTGTCAACTGACCCTACCTGTTCCAGGCTGCTTCTACACAACCAGAAACGGCCTTTGAGAAGGGTGCCACGTGCTGCTGAACAGCAGTTAACACCAGGGTTGTGCTTCCGCCATCTGTACTCAGAGGCCTGCATGCAGAACCATTACAGATTTGTGGTAATTATGTTTCTCCACCAATCCCACGTAAGGTCAGCTTCAACAGAAGCTATTGTAGCACTGTTAGGAGATGGGCAATGAGTCAATTGGTGAGGAGTTCCCAAAGTTCTGTTTCCACAGCGCTTTGCTCCGTACCACGTGTGTATATCGCTGACACGTAGCACGTGCCTGCACTGCAGGCTGCACAGACTTGTTCCGCGTTCCCACATCAGTAACGTTTCACATCTTCTTAACCTCTGTCATTCCCTTGTATTGAATCTTAAATCACACTGATTTCCTTCGCCAGAAATCATAACAGAGACAACAACAAAATCAGACTTTACTGTGAAGGAATTTACATTGATTTTTCAAAGGGATTTAGACAAGCCATTCCCCCGACACCATAGTCCCTGCCCATAATTAGGGCTGTAATCAGAACAGAGTGTTCTCTTAGAGGTGCTATCACAAAGAGCAAACCGCCTGCCTTCAGGAGGTCTGACCCAAACCTCGCTGCGCGCCCCTGCACCAGGACCCGCCAGAAGTACTCGCTGTTCGCCTGGCCCCGCTCCTGCGCCCAGCGGACAGCAGGATCCTGACCTGCCCTCTAGATTGCCACCACAGCTCACCGCAACCCTGCAAGCGCTGCTGTCAAGACCTTCCCTTACACAAAAACTTCAGAAGCACGTGTTCCCCCACCTACATTGTAAACTGTTGTTCATTTACATTTTAAGTCAACTTTCATTGACTGATGTCAGGTTGATGCCAGGTTGGACGGGGCTCTGAGCAACCTGATCTCATCGGGGATGTCCCTGCTCCTTGCAGGGGGTTGGACTGGATGGGCTTTGAAGGTCCTTTCCAACCCAAACCACTCTGTGATTCTATGTGATACTACAGGTTCCTTTTTTACCTTGGTATTATGGTATGATTCATCACCTCTGTTAACAATTGCTTTCAAGCCATATTATATTCACTGTGTGTTCTAGTTTGCTAATAATTTAATCACTAATAGCCAGTAAATGAGCGATTTTCCACCGGTGCAACATTCTAGCAAGAAGTTACAAAAATAGCAAAGAAACTGAAACGCAAATTAGACTGCCAAGCATATACTTTAGGAGTGGGAACAACTCCAGAATGAGATCCTTACTGACTAATACAAGCTCATTCAGAAAATTAACAGCTTCCAGGATCACCTGAATTAGAAGAGAAGATTGTTTAAAATACAATCTCTCAAAGAAGAATTTAACTTTACTGAAGAAATCAAAATGTTTTTTCTTCATTAAATATAAGCATTCATTACCAATTTTCTGTAAAATAGTTTCATTTTTAGCTGTAAATGTTGTGAACTGAAAAGTCCTAGAAGAATTATCTCATTACCTAGTTGAACCAAAATCTCATTACATAACAGAGTTCTTTACTAGAAAACTGTTGGCTACTGAGTGCATCCAACAATACTGAGCTGTATTTCACAACTCATACGTCATTTGGGTTGAAACATGATGCTTTTAGAACTTTCGTCACTAAAAACATTACCTGGGAGCCACTCCTCTACATACCTACTACTGAATTAGAAGCTCTGAGACAAAAAAAAAAAAATGCAATTGCTTATTACCTACCAGACACAGTGAGTGTACATCTTAAAGTTCCCTAATTTTTTTTTTTTTTTAACAGTAGCACATTTAATTTGTGCTTGGTCCAAGTTTATCTGTATAAAGTATAAAAGGTTTACTTACAGAGTTCAAGGCTGAGCCTCTAAAATAGCTGCTAGGAACTGTAAAACAAAAGCGTTAGGAGCTGTCAAAGACAGAAGAGCGGCATTTGAAGCATATCAATGATGCTGAGGCACAACTGTGAGGGAAGTAATCCAAGAAGAAACAACAGAATCTCCTACTACTGTTCCTCTATGGTTAGATCCACTTCATCGATAGATCTCGAGCTGCAGATACCTACACTTACAGTGCTGTCCACATGGAGGAACTTCTGTTACCAGCTGTCACTACAACACAGGTTTCTAAAGACCAGTCAACACAACATCAAAACTGGGCCTCGACTGCATCACTGAGTGACACTGGAGCTGCAGCACCCGTAACCAAGTTCTACGTGCAGCGTAACTCTCCCATGGTAAATGCTCCTAAGCATGTGAACATATTTGCTTCTACAGATGATCCCGTTTGGTTGTTCTGTTTTAGCAGCTCTTCCAGCGGTACAGTTGCCGTCTCTACGCACAACTAGTCTGGTCATTTTGTCAGTTCCACACTACCTGAACTCACCAGCTACTGCAGCATGGGGCATGTTAGTGCTTGAAAGGAGGATAACATTCCTTTCCAAAAGATCCGTTAGAAATTTCTGAATACAGACACAGAGGTGAGTAAGAACTTTCTCTTTTACCACCAAAGCCCAAACAGTTGGTTCCCCATTTTGGAGCAACTGATGCAAACTGAAGGGGACATCTGCACCTTTCACTGTCAGAAACCGAACAAATCTCATCTAAAAGTGGAGGGATTTTTGTCCGCTATGAACAGAAGCAATCAATTTTTTTTTCCTTATGTATATTTTTCATTTGACCTTTCCCCTGAAAAGGGTTTTTGCGGCAATGCAGTGGCTCTTGTCTCATAACTAGGGCATGGATACACAAATTTATTGGAGAGGGGCAAAGGAGAAAACACAACCTGGAAAATGTCTTCAACCCAAGTAGCAACTCAGTCAACCCTACTTATTTGGGGGCTGCAAGTATAATCAGAGCACAAAGTGATATAGAATTTGCATTTAAAACTCTTCCTGGAGAAATTACAGATACAGACATATTCTGTGGTTTGCTCCACAAAGATCTTACGGACAACCAGCATGGTTAGTTTTCCCACGGCTGAAACAAGCCAAATAGCATCAATAAAAACCAGCTGAGACACCAGTGGGCATTCCAGGTCTCAAACAGACCATATTACAGGTGAAAATGTTCAGCAATCCACATAGACATAAGCTAATTCTAACAAACTACTGAGATAAACCAATGCACTCCTTACTGTAGCACCACTAGAGGAATTCCATCTCCTGAATGCTACCTACTATAACATCATTAACGTTTCTGTTAACTCTTGTGACTTGCTGATCCCTGCAAAATGAGCCAAAAAGGAGACCCGGCATATCCTAGTCGTTAGCCAATGCCCAGAAGAAGTTGTTCTGGGGCCAGAAAGTTTTCTATAGTATTCCTGGCTTTGTCACTAACCTGCCGCATGATCTGGGTCAAGTCACCTAACCTGAAGAGGTCTTTGAGAATGCCTGCACCCATCATGAAGTGGTGTGCAAACACCTACACCTGTCCCACCTGGCAGTATGGTCTGCTGGATACATGGCCTTTTGGTAACAAAAGCACTTTTCTGGTGCAAACCAGAAGCCAGTTGCCGTACCAATCCCAGATCAAGGAGACAACACAGGACTTGGCAGGGGAAGGTGTCGGATCACAGCAGCACTGTTGGTCCTTATTCGCATTGTTCCCACAGAGCTCAAGCAGGGCTTCAGTGACATTCCGTGTAGAAATTCTCCTTGTGGAGGCCCTGACAGAAATCCCTTTGAGGGAAGAAGAGGGCTAGGAGCTTATGAGACTTAAACCTCAAACATCATCACCCCAACGGGGAGTGATTCATCAGTCGTTTTACCTCATTCTCCCCTCCAGTTCCAGCAGAGAACCCTCTCTGGTGCCATAAGGGTATCAAACTTTAACACGGGCAGGCACTCTCGGCAGATTTGGAGTATGCAAGAGTTAGGTAATTTCAGCTTTTTTCAGTGGATGTTACAACAAGGTACTGTCAGGACAGAGCATCTGCCTGCAGGAGAAGAGACTAGAAAAATTCCAAGATTTCAAGTTAACAAAAGAAAGGAGGGTTAAAAGCATAGTTGAAGAAAAGGAAAAAAAAAAAAAAAAAAAAAGGAGGACAAGATGAGGGCAGAAGAAATGCATAAGAATAATGACTCCAGAACTTTTTCTGGGTCTGTATTTCCCTGTTCAGAGAGGCACAGCTGAGACAATGTGGCTGGCTCTGTGACAAATGTGAAAAAATAAGCCAATTTGAGCTGGTTGTTAGCAGTCAGAGCACAGCATCTCAGATAAATGAGTGCCTGCCTCAGGTGTGGCAGCAGATCTTCCTGAACCATTCCCGAGAGACTTGCCAGGACTGCAGCAGCCCTTAGCCATCAAAAGCAGCAAGAAAGTTCTCTTCAATCTCCCATCCCTGTGGTAAAAGGTGACCTTGGAGCAGGATTTTCTTCTTCTTCATGCCCTCTGCTCCTCATACCAGCTCCATCCCTCCTCCTGTCTTACAGCTAGACATGTTGTCTTATTTAAGAGTAGATAAAACCAACACTTTCCCCAGCACAGTTGCTCAAACTGCTCTGTGTGGGTTGTCACACCTCCAACTGTATCGCTGTCTCTAACTCCAAGTGGTATTTTCAGTCCGATCTGATGTTCACCAGGAGTCCCAGTTTGGCTCGGAAGCTCTCGTCTGTCATTTGAGCTAACGGCCTCTTATCAGGAACGGTGTGCAGGGAAGAGTCCACGCAGCTCCCTGTGCCTGCTTCCCTTTCCCGTCATCACAGATACTGAGGATCTTTTCTCCCTCAGATAAAAATTTCACCTGCTGATACTGCTCCACCTATAACTTTTTTGTTTTCCCCCCTAAACAGGAAGAAAAACAAGCACGCAAAACCCACAAAGAAAAATGAAAAGAGAAAACAACAGTCATAGTAGTACCGTTCATCCACCCTTGTCCTCAAAGCCTTGCAAAGCCAGAACAACGTCTTTGGCTCCTTTCCCAATTCCACAGTAAAAGGAGCCACACAGAGCAATCCTTGTCAAGGGCTGAGGATGAAGGCTTGAAAGAGAGAATAAAAATATAGACAAAATGAATAAGGACCAAGTGCAAAAAAAAAAAAAATAAAAATAAAAAAAAAAAAAAGCACAAACCTCCTTAAATCCTCAGAGAAAGGAAAGGACCTGACGTTTCCTCTCAAAGAAGAAAGGGAGCTATGGGCCTGTTGATCACTTCTGACCAACCACATGGGGCTAAGGAGGTTTCTTTGAAGGGCCAAAACTTCCCCAAGAGATGGAAGTGGCTGCTTGTACGGAACTAGAGGTCTTCTTGGCAAGTCAGCAGGCAGGCATCCATGCTCCAAGATCTCCTGTGAAACATTCCCTATTCAACACCTCCTTCTGTTCTGAGGCTGCGCTGTGGTTTCCTATACAAAGGCTCATATCATCACATCGCACACGATGGAGCACGCTATTTTCAAGCAACAGAACAGTACGATTTCCATGGCAATAGCGAGGAATTTGGCAAGGCTGTTTGATAGACTCAGTCTGGTGAGAAAGTTTTTCAGAAAAAATAAAAACCAGTTGAATCTCCCAGCACTAAGATAGTGTAAAATTCTCCCTATTATCTAGCCTGTTCACCAGCTGGCTCAGGAGCCTCTCCTTATCTGGAGACCCGCACCAGCAAAACTGACCTGCTTATTAACAGTAAGATGCCAAGGCTGCACCTGAGCTAGCCATTGTTCCGGTGTAAGGTGCACGAACGCCTGCCTCAAGGACTTTCCAATACTTCTTTACAGACAAAACACTTCGAACAGAGTCCAGGGTCACTGTGATTTACCATGCACTTGTCATTTTAACATTGCTTTCCAGATCACCACAATGCAAGCCAACTTCTAACCACTACTCCCAACAAGTGGTCTTCACATAACCAGATTACAAAATACCACCCCAGTTACACGTGGGGACTGAAACAAACGGCGGTGAGACGATTCACCCATGGCCACCCAGCAGAGCAGTGACCGGGTCAGCGACAGAAGCAAGCCCTGGTGTCCAGACTGCACACGCTTCTCTCTCAGCGGCAACAAATCCATCAAGAGGAGAAGAGAACCTTACAGGAGGATTTGAATCACTTGGAGATGACCTGCAAATAAGCCATGCTTAAACAAAATAATTCTTGCAGAGATCGGCTTTTATAAATACATAAGCTTGTTCTTTCATTTTCTTGCAGCTTCTGAGAAGACTTCAGCAATCTCAGCCTTATGGGACGGGGATTGGCTTGTGGCCACAGATTTCACACTTGGTTTCAGGAGCAAAATCTAAACAGGCTTCGCTTGCAAAGACCGTTGTGAGCAGCTGAGCTGCAGATGGATTTCTGGGGAGGGCAAGAGAGGTAAGAATTTTAAAAATCTATCGAACATTTAGAAACACTTAAGAAACTGGAAAAGCAACTTCCTGTATCACATTTAATGTTTCAAACAGTTCAGCAGCTGGAACGGCAACCTTCAAGCACTAACATTTAATAGTTTGTGCCACTCAACGCATGGAAAATTGTAAAACATATTTAACCTGTAGAGGTCTTTTACAGGAAAGAAAAATAAAACTTTCCAGAAGTAGTGTTTCGGTGTGGGGAGGTTTTTTATATACTATAAAAATAAAGCCTGAAGAATGGTAATGGCATTAGCTACACATCAGTTTCCAAATGTTACATAAACTCCTATCTAAGAGCAAGCATCAGCAGGAACTCAGCAGTTTCGTTTCAGAGGGACTTATGCAATCTTCTCGGGTTTTGATCCACACCAGTGCACGCCTCGCAAGCATTTATTGAAGTGTCAAAGCCCGATGTCTCAGAGTTAAGTTACCAACCAAACAACAGTTTAAATTCATCAAAAGCAGGCATTACATTTAATGGGATTTCAGTTAGTGAGGGACCAAAACCCAAGCCCTCCAATCCTCTCAAAATGTAAACAAGCCTACAAACCCACAAGCAGGCTTGTCTCATTTTGGGATCAGAAAGAAGTAAAACAAACGGCAAAATTAAATTTTGCCATTTTTAAAGTCTGGACAAGGCTCAAGGCTAAAAATCTTTGCAGTTCTTACAGGCACATCACAGAAAACAGCAGGAAAAAAAGAACAAGAGTGCATAAAATTACATTAAGAAACAACCAAGTATAATGCTCTGTAGTGACATTCACTGGGTACAAATCCTGCAGTCACTGATGGACATCATCCTGGGACCTAAGGATCCTCAAGGCCAGGTCCTGGTCCTCAAGGCCAGGTTGGACAGGGCTTTGAGCAACCTGATCTGGTTGGAGATGTCCCTGCTCCTTGCAGGGGGGTTGGACTGGCTGGGCTTTGAAGGTCCCTTCCAACTCAAACCATTCTGTGATTCTATGACCTCAGGGCTCTGATACTTGAATGAACAGGAAAAAAAATACAAACATTTCATTAGAAGCTAGTTTTTGGCCACAAAAGGAGACATGCACACACAAAATAAAAACCGTAAGAGAGGTTATGGATAACGAGCGTCATGGGCAGAGAAGTCACAAGTGGTAGAACAGAACAATCTCATTAAAAAAAAAAAAAAAAAAAAAAAAAGAGACAGAACTCCCTTATGATATGACAGAACCTCAGTGGTGCAGAAGAGAACTCAAAAACATCGATCCTGAACAAGTAGGGATGGCAGTGGTTGGTGCTGCCAGCAGGTATGGCCCCACCCCTTCCCAGAACCCATTTTTATGATCACAAACATCAGTGAATCATTTCACTGAGCCAGCAGTCCAAGCCGTAACTCTTCAAAAGTATCTCAGTTTAGCAACAGGTAAGACAATACCTATTATTCAACTCTTGGAAACACCCTGAGAATTTTTAAGCATACACAAAGTAAGAGAGGCACATGGAAATTAATTTACGGTACCAGAGATAAAATTACTGGCTATGTCACAGGCACACTGCTTTTAAGACTGATTATGTGTCCAAAGTTTTTATGAAAAGTATTTAACACGCCTGACACACGCATGCTCTCCACCATTTAAGTTATAACCCCATAGTACAGACACTAGTTATTAGGAGGAAATTATGGGATCTCAGTGGTATTTCTGCCACATGGCAGCCTTTATTTTGTTTAATTTAACAATAAACTCATTATATTAACTGAATTCAATAGGAACAGCAGGGGGAATCCTGTTAATTTAATCTTGAACATCAGAGAGCCTCTGAACGCACTAGAAGAACGAACACAGGCAGAATCAGAGGATGGTTTCATAAAGAGGAAGGAAGTTTCCATTTCCTCAGAACGCTCAGACTGAATTTAAAATGACTGTGTCTGATTTGATATTAAAGGGTTTAGACATATGGTTACTGTTTGAGATACGATACTGGGCTTGATTTGACCTAGGATAGCCCTTGCTACGTTTTTTTAGTACGGAGAACTTCTATATAGTGGCTGCTATAAAAAACCCACCACTTCTACCCCTATTAGCACATGGGTAATATCAGCAATGTCATTGTTCGTCCTTCTTTGAATGTGGAAAGCAAGAACAGGCTCATACGCCTGCCCTGAAACAGGAACAGAAGCCAATCCCACTCTCCGCAGTATTCCCAGCTGTGGCCACCGAGATCCACCATCTATCTGCCTGCGGTACTACGGTCACAATAGAATCTGGACACCCCTAGCCCAAACCTCCAGAGGTGATATAGGTGACCCAAAGACACATTCATAGACCAATGAGGACGATAAGCTCTGGCAGTTTTCTGACATTCTCAAAATAAAAATTTAATGATTAGAGCTGATTAAGCGCTATTTCTTATGTGGTTATCTCATCTGCACACACACACCTGCAACAAACTAACAACGGTGTAAGGGGTTCCATGGAAACGTTCAAGGTCAGGTTGGACCGGGCTCTGAGCAACCTGATCTGGTTGGGGATGTCCCTGCTCCTTGCAGGGGGGTTGGACTGGATGGCCTTTGAAGGTCCCTTCCAACTCTAACCATTCTATGATTCTAAGCTGGTGATCTGATCAATTGTCCTTTTGGAAGGAAATTCAAGTTAACTTTTATAATCATAGAACAGTTTGGGTTTGAATGTTTCCAGGGATGGGGCATCCACCACCTCTCTGGGGAACCTGGGCCAGTGCTTCACCACCCTCAGCATAAAGCCTACCCTCTTTTAGTTTAAAACCATTACCCCTTGTCCTACCACAACAGGTCCAAGTAAAAAGTTTGTCCCCATCTTTCTTATCAGCCCCTTTTAGGCACTGGAAGGCTGCTCTGAGGTGTCCCCAGAGCCTCCTCTTCTCCAGGCTGAACAGCCCCAACTCTCCCAGCCTGGCCTCACAGCAGAGGTGCTCCAGCCCTCTGATCATCTTCGTGGCCTCCTCTGCACTCGCTCCAACAGGTCCACGTCCTTCTGATGTTGGGGGCTCCAGAGCTGGACACAGTGCTGCAGGTGGGGTCTCACCAGAGCAGAGTAGAGGGGCAGAATCCCTTCCCTCGACCTGCTGGCCACGCTCCTCTTGATGCGGCCCAGGATGCGGTTGGCTTTCTGGGCTGCAAGGGCGCATTGACCAGGATATAATGTACGTTATTGGATGGAAAAGATGAGACTGCCTCTGCTAGATCTTGGATTAACCATGCATCTTCTGAGACATACAGACATTGTAAAATAAGCACTTTGCTTAAATCTTTCACAATATTCAACATAAGAGATTCAGCTGTGAGTTTTCATAAATTTGTGACCTGAAGAGAACACTTGGCAGCAGCTGACACGGACCATTCTCAGAAGGCCCGAGCTTACATGCTTCTGGCATTGCTAAGCTCATCGCTGCAATTAACTGAAAAACACAGCCATTTTTTTTTCCATGCTTTGTGGGCATCTAGTAATTAAGCCTCAATAAAGTCATAGAAGTCATGGTGAGAAAAAGTATTATTTACACATTTTCCAGTAGCAGAAAGAGAGCCAGCGACAGGTTACAAGCCTTTCAAAGTCATGTAACAATCTGGTCACAGAGGCGTTAACAGACGCCTGGTTTTCTGAGTCCTTCATCCCCTGCTCCCCTGGCTTATAACACCACTCCTCTTAGCTTTTAATTTTGTGTGGAAGACATTTTTGAGGAGGTGCTGTCAAGTCAAAAAAAAAAAAAAGGAGACATTGGTAAGCAGGATTTTTCTCTGAACTAAAGAGACTGGCCTCCAGGTACTGCCAGCCTTGCTCTTTAAGTCCAGATGCTGATCAGAACTAAGTGACCCTGGCATTCTGCACACAGTGTGGTTTGAGGGAGGACAGGAGAAGCAAGGCAGGAGAAGGAGAGGAGGAAGGAAGAAACACTGACACTAGGAGAGAACTGAAACCACAGGCAAACCTCTCCAGTCTCTAGCGCAACAAATCCTGTACTTACTGTGCTCTTTTTGTATTTTGGTTTTAACTAGAAAAATCCCCAAGTATCACAATACCACTCTTTAGGAACATATTTCCTCATGCTAAGGTTTGTCACTCAGGAAAAAAAGTTTACAAAGGGTTCTTTCTGCTTGCAGCAGGAATAAACCCCAAGATTCATATTGGCTGCATTATGAAACTTCATTGCAGGAAACCTCACATATGCCTAGCAAATCTGGGCACCTTAATTTTGAAAATAAATTATCAGGCAGGACAAAAATACATGAAATCATGGCAGTTTATGAAAGGTACAGAATATATACCTGCTTATCCTTTCACATGGGAAAGAACACGAGGAGATCCAGAAAAACATCAATAGCAGCTGGTAGAAGGCATTGACATAGATGATCACAATGGCCAGGAGATGGGGAGAAACTCTTGGACCTCGAACAGATAATACACACGGCTTCTGTCAGTAGGGCAAGATGAACTGTTTTGCTATGTAGGGTCTTTGTATCTTTTTCTGAAACGGTGTTGTCAGAGACAAGCAGATGGACCAGTGACCTGATCTGATGCATCTTTGTAACACCAGACTAACTCGAAGGCAGGAACACCAGATGACTAGGAAGTGAAGCAAGACTAATGTATTTTCCTCCTTTTGACCAGAATTTCCCTTCCCTGTTTCCCTCTACCACACAAAGTCTCCTTGTTCATAATATTTATCAAACTCTGTTGGCAATTTGTGTGGTGTTCCATCTATGCTGGCAATGAAGTCTGTACGCTGCCTCTTCTAAATGGATGCAGCTCACAGAATCCTTTGTGCATGGCCACGTCCCAAGACTCTGTACAACCCCTGACCTGCAGGATCCTGCTTCACAGATGTCACAGGACAAAATGTGGAAATTTCTCAACCCTTCCAAACGTCTTGCAGACACTCACTTCGTAACACACAAGATGACAATCTTTTTTTCTTCTCCATTTCTGAGATTTTATTCCATTATGTAAATTACCTATTATACTCATGCTCGTATTGACAGTGTTTCTTGACAGAGAAAAGATTAATTTCCCGTTAGACATCGAAGATGTAACATCCACTAACAAAGAAACTATGAAGCAAAGAAGAATTTCTACTATTTTAAAAAGCAAAAAAAAAACTTGTTGTTTCTTGTTTGGTAGAGTAAGCTTGTGACCTTTTCTCCTCCTCAAGGCTCCTTACGCTTCTGCGTAATCCTGGATACCTGCAAACGCCTCAACAAGCATCAGTCAGGACAAACAAACATCAGTTTGTTTGGAAAAGGCCCCAAGGCCAACGCAAGGTGCAAGGACCGAGTAGAGTTCTTTCAAGCCAGCTCCAAAGCGATCATAATAAAACTGATGAACAAGAACACGGGCAAAAAGCACAAGGTAATTAACTGAGGTGCTAAAAGCCTCGTTCTGCTGAATTCTGAACAATACTGTATGCAGTTAGTACAGCTCCTTAATCCACGGCTTCCCGATGAGCTGTTGATAAGTATAGCCTTGGTACCAGCCTGTTACTACAGCAAACGTACTCAAACACATGACTGTAGTGTAATAAATTAATTAATGGCTAGGCCCTTGCCCTTTGCCACAATTTCTCTGTCTTTTTTTAGATAACAGGATAAAGTGACAATAAAATTATTAAAGGTGTTTTTCATAGCTCAAAGCCTATGTAAGAGCTGTAAGACTAAATACAGAATACCAAGACACGATGGAGAGAAACAGATTTAAAAGAACCAATGCATCCCCTCTCTGTCTGATTCTATTAGTGTCCAGTCATGGTCACAGGTTCTCTTCATTAAACAAAGGAAATTGAACGGCAGAAATGTGTCTTGTGCTGTCAAGGTGCGTAACTGATAATGAAATCCAGAGCTGCCTCAAAGCCAGAGTGGGTGGACACGTACCTTTCCCGCGCGTGAAGTCGGACTCCTGGAAGCCAGCCCAGCAACACCCTTTGCCCACGCGACTTCGCATTTTACTGTATTTGCTAACACGCTTTGAAAGATGCGGCTACACCAGGCCAGACCACGATGAAGAGTTCGCTATTAATTAATTTACACAATTGAAAGAAAAATAAATAAAAGCAGGCAGGTTAACCAACACATGAACTGCAAACCCCGCTAGCTCATCTCCCTTGGAACTTTCTGGTAAGAACGTCTCCATATGCAACTCCTGCGTGCCGCAAACCAAGATGTGTTCTGAGGCTTTACCTGTGGCACCCGTTTCCTGAACTCCATTTTGTAGGTCCTTTCCTTTCGATGTGAAGTTTCAGAACAACACGGTTCTGAACCCAAATCTACATAACTAAACATAGAGCAATTCTGAGCATTAAACAGCTAGAAGTAGAAAGCAGCTACGTAAAACCTGCCTATTTCAACTGACTTCTGAAATACTGCTTGACTTACAATGGGCAGGTCACCAAGTACTTTACAGGTTCCCAGCTCAGCCTGCTTCTGTTGCTTCAGAGCAGAAATTTAAGAGCAAAGCGTGGCAGAGATGTCTCTAACTTTCCCTTACAGCTATACTGTACGCGCTGTCTTGTGGTCCCCTCCGCAGACAGGTTTATCAGCAGCTCTCAGAGATCTGCCCCCTGGACAGACTGACTGAATACACCACAAATTTAATTTTTCACCCAGTACTAAATGCACATCAAACTGCATTAGCAACAGTATGCTAAAGATTTCTGAACACCTGTTTGACAAGCCATATGTTAACTGCTCAACGGTGAGAGCAACTATTTTGGAAAAAAAAGTAGTTTTCTGTTTAAATGAGTAACAGCAAAGCAATACAATTATGAAATAACGGCATAATTTCCAAATGATCTATATATTGTGCATGAAATGGATACAAAAGATTGATGAGATTTTGTGCACAATTTCTCACAATTCCTAAATATCACCTTTTAAAAGTGAATAGTAATTCTTAAAACACGCTTTCTCCTGAGTGGGCTGAACATCCCCATCTGACTCGGCCCTTCCTCGCGTGCCAGTGCTGCAGCCCCCGACCATCTTTATGGCCACAGAGTCCCTTGACAGTGGAGGCTGGAAGGGATCTCTCCTCCTCTCCCATATATTCTGTCTTTCCATAAAACAACTTCAAAATATCTTAATTTTGTCCACCATACAATGGTGAAAATTTTCAAGTCTTCAGGTGGCTTCTGGGAATGAGCCCATCCTCTCCTCTGGGGGATTCACTACAAGTTCTTAAATCCTACACTGAATTCTGAAGTTTGTACTTCCAATCCTCCCAGTCACGTCGCAGCACTAAAAATGTGAAGGACAGAAAAACAACGAAGAAAGTATCGACTCATACATGCCACCTGAGTCTGCTGCCAGGCTAAAACAATATTTGCACACCATGAAGAGTCTAACTGATTTCAGGGGGCTGCTAAAATTGATCTTTAAGGACAATTTAGATGCCAGGGTAACTAATTATATACAGCCAGCATCAATAGCCATAGCCAACTCATGTTAACCAGCAGCCCAAAAAAACCTCCCCAGGTGACAAAAACCACAATGATTTTGTATTTATATGACCTGAATAAAAGAAACTCAAAAGCCACTCATTTCCTTCCTGACAAATTTTACAGAGCAGTTAAGCTTTGGTAAAGAAAAACAGAGCAGCACAATCAAAATAAATTCTAATCATCAATTATACATAGAGCATTCTGACTTGGATTCAGATCTCTCACTTGTTTTAGTGCCACTTGTTTACTGTGGGAGTTTCTTTTCCTTTTCCCTCTCCTTTTTGGGCTTAATCTGAAAGATTTTCATTAGTAAAGCATTAATTTTTTATGCTCTATTTTCTGCATTCTTCTCTTATGTTTCAGTTTCTCATCATTTAAGACAAGAGCAGGATCTACAATCACCCTCCAGCTTTTTCAACCCTCATATAATAGGTTATAAGCAACACATTCATTATAATCATCCAGATAATTAGAATGTTTGTCTGTAAATACAAAAGCAGAAGTGTTACCTCAGAAAAGCATTCTCCAAGGAGGGGCCACTTCAGAGTTCATGGGGTTTGGAACTAAGCTCATATTTTACTAAGCAGATATGGAAATCATTTTCAGAACTTATTTTTACAGAATTCATACGGTGTAAAACGCACTGACAGAGAAGCTGCTCTGAAAGCCTTTTGTCTGAAAAGGGCCCCAGTGGAAAAAGCTCTTTGATTGCCTTGGATGAGATGACATTACAAAAAAAAATTGTGAATGTCAGGAAGCACAAAGTTAATATAGAATTAAATTACTTAAACACAATGCAGTCATTTTTTTTTTTTTCAGGAGCAAACCCAGATATTTTCAGGCAAGTTTTCCCACAGCCACAGAAGATGAGAGATCCAGGAGCTGAGTCGAGTCTCACAACAGTGTGCTGTCCTGGACTTGTAAGGGCAGAGCAGGTATCGCATAGCTCTTGCACGTGCTATAGCGTCTTCAGAGCAACGGAAGCCCAGTGCAGAGGAGGGAGCAGGAAGGAACCGAAGTTCTAAAGAGGCCAAAATCGTTGAATTAACTTCAGTATTTCTGAAGCATTTACCTTGCTGAAAATCTTGCCTTGCATGTTCTCATTGAGGTGTAAACATCTGCATCATCAACAATAGAACGTACTTGCATCTACCTTATTGTGATTATTAACAAGAAATGTATTTGATTTTACAAGGCACTAAATAGACAGATCGTAGTCGATTCAGCTATGCAGGAACCATGGCAATCCCCATCCCGTTAGCTATCCCAGTACCACAGCAGTTAATCCAGCGCTAGCAGCTCCAGGTGATGAAGCCACATCATCTGGCAGACACCCTGCTGTCCTGGCTCAGCTGATTTCACACCGCTATAGAAACAGTATGCCAGTTGGTAGCTTCTCAGATTAGTTCAGTTGTGCTCAATTTGTGGAGGAAGCAGACTGAAGAAACAAGCGATATAAACTTTAAGAGGGTGCGTGATTTAGGACCCCTTTCCATTTACTTGGGAATGGTGCAAAAGGGGACTCATTTTGTTCCTGACCTAATAGAGGAACACGTTTGAAGCACCTGACCAAGACAATGGAAAAACTCCCGTTAACTTCAATATTGCAAAATCAAACCCTTAACTCATCAGCTTGCCAAACCTCAGCTGCCTGTGATGTCTACACAGACAAAAGCAGTCAGGTAAGTAAATGCAAAGAAGTAAAATTATTTGCCTGCAGATGAGAGATTGTAGAAGATTTATTCATCCTTCTTCATTTTTCCTGTTACTTAACTGCTGAGACATAAATTAACATTTGACTCTGCTGGTTTGTGCAACTTATCTGTAGCACAAAAGTCAAACTCCTAATTTCCACCCCAGAGAATCGGATCTGAAGTCTGTCTAAAAAGAATATGCCTCCATCTGATCTTTGCTAGCCTAAGCACCATCTGACTCCAAGCTCTTTTCATGCTTTTTAAAAGCAAGTCTGAAAAGGTTTTGACATCATCATAATCATGAACTGAGAAATGTTGATCCCCCTAAGCAAGAAAAAAAAAAAAAAAAAAATCCAGACTGAGTTTTGCTGAGTAAAACATACGACACTTCTGCTGGTGTGTTCTGTAAATGGACTGTTCAAGATGAAAATCTGCATCCCTTGGACTGAACGCTTGGGCCTAAGTGTCAGCACATGCAGGTTCTTTGCCCTGCAAGGTAACATGCATTGCTTCTTTTGCTGACTTCTTGCCACTTGTAGATTCCTTTTCTGATTTGAGATAAATGAAAAGTTGAACAACTCTGTACGCTTCCCCAGGAAAAGACCAAAAAGCCATCAGAGTCTTCCACCACTGACCATCAGGAGCACTTTTCAAAACAAATTAGCAAACCAAGTATCTTTTACATGCCACAACCAAACCCCAGTAAGCTCAGACCTTCCCAGAGATCTGGTTTTTAGCTACCATTTAAATTCAGAGTGGCACCAAGCTGAAACGAATGCCACATCTGAGCACCTGGACTGGCGATGGCACTGGTCGCGGACTGTACGCGCTCAAGCTCTGGGGTACGTTTCTCTGCGTACTGGAACAGTCCGACAGCCTTGCACACGTAGGCTCCAGTTAAAGCACGAGCTCTCATCTTTAAACTCCTCTCACTCACTTGTTTGTGGGGAATACCCCAACAAACTTATGATGCTAAAAAAGAAACCCAAATTTCTCAAGACTGCTTGAAAAAGACTGTATGCACCCATATTTTTGGTATGCTTGTTCCCACAAACCCCAGGTACGCCTGTTCGCAACACTGACTGTCAATGGTGCCTGCTTAAAATGATTACTGCACACAGCATGGCTAACTTTCAAATGTAAATTGTATGCAAATATATGCAATGCCATCTTTAATGCAGATGTAGCACAAAGTATTAAGATGTGTAAGGCCTAATTAGGTCCTACATCAAAAACTATATATAAAAACTAGACTCCAAAGTCTCAGCAAAATAGATTGGAGCTAGAAATCCCAGCGTACGCTCCTAGGGAAGCAGGGGGAGTAACTCTTTCCCTGCGACTTCTGAAAGCTGAAGAACCCAGTGAAGTCCCATCAATGTTTTGCCCGTTCTCTCTTCAGACAAAGCACTTTCCTTTTAAACAAGATGCAGATACAGTGGCACGGCTGTTTCATTGTCTGTGTTACCTGGACTGTATATGAAAGTCGGGAGTAGGGACAGAAAAACTCCTGGGCCATATAAGGCCCAGCCTAAATAAAGAGGGGGGGAATAAAAAGCACAGGTTATCTTTTCCAATCCAGGGGCTGCTCGGCACCGGCCCTGCCAGTGGCACCTGGATGACTGAATTCCTTGGAACAGAAAAGCACTTGCATGTAGCAGGCTCCAGAGACAATCATCAGCCGCAGGGACGTGCATTATCAATACACTGAAATAACGGAGGTAGTGCAGCCCGCAGTTAGCGATCAGGCGCACAGCACTGAACGGACCTCCCCCACACAGGCACACTGCTTGGCTTTTATGTATTTTTGCTTCTAAGAGCAGAGGCTCCATTTTGGAGTGCAACTGGTGAATTCCGCAGAGGGCAGGGACCGCATAAAGCCTGTACATGCAGATTTCAAATCGAAAGGAAATCATCGTACATCAGGTCAAAATGAAAGCCAAGGAAGACAGACTTATTTCAAGAAGGGTACCAGTCTGAGTGCCGACTGGAACTGAAGACAAGCCAAGCATCAGAGAGACCAGAGAAAAATCTCCTGGAAAGTAAGTTAGTTTAAACCCTAGCTGCTCATGAGCAGGTACGGAAAAGCAATAAGACCCACTCCACCTTCCAGAGGTACTCGGAGAAGAGGACACACAACTCCCCAGTAAATGTAGATCCCCGTTTAAGGAAGGAGCTAATACCTTCCCTTCCTGCCCCGTACCTTCCCTTCCTGCCTAGAGATGTTCCTTGGCCAGTTACTAGGCAAGAGTTCTCTCATCCCTTTTCTCCACCCTCCTGTCTGCTCTGTTCTAACACACACCTGGAATTCTCCTTTTGCTGGGCTGCTTGGGGGCATCTCCCAGTCCCACCCCACTGCTGCCCACAACCACGCCTGTTCCCAGCTCACAGAACGGGGCTGCAATAATTTGGATATTCAAGTGGACTATAAATCTGCAGAAAATTTGATGCCGCTTGCTTCCTGTCTCTAGTGGCAGCCCATTTTCTTTGAGCAAAGACACTGCAAGTTATTCACTGTGAAATCTAAAGCTTGCTTTTCATTTTAATTTTTTTCCTTTTCTATCTCTGTATTTCCCTTATATCTATTTTTCCAGCATTACGAGGAAAAAAATAAAAAAAATAAAAAACTCTGAGGCACCACGTCAGCCCAGTCCAAGCCAGACATAACATCCTGCCTATGCTGCCCAGGGTATTATAAAAAATGCCTTTCATTTCTCCCCC
Organism: Chlamydotis macqueenii; assembly: GCF_036417535.1. NCBI lineage: Eukaryota > Metazoa > Chordata > Aves > Otidiformes > Otididae > Chlamydotis > Chlamydotis macqueenii. The sequence continues at coordinate 19,559,053 of NC_141567.1, read as the reverse complement.
CCCAGCCCTCGTCGCAGGGCCCGTTCCCCTCTGCTGCCCACGAGCCAGCAGCGCTTTCCAGCGGGCTGCACGCTGGAATTCCTCGGCTCTCGCGTTCCTATGGACGCAAGCAGAGCTTACTGCTCTGGGAGCAGGACAGATGCATGCTTTCCATCTTCCAAAAAAACAGGGCGGGGGTGAACACTGGCCACAGCTCAATTTTTTCCAGCTTTAAAAGACACCAAGAAACCCTCTTCAAATCCTGTCTAGGCATTGCATCACCACCAGTGGAGTCGAGCAGTTCACCGCTGCACGCCACACGATCGAATAAAGCGATATCGGGGGGGCGGTAATTATGAGATCCCTAGAAATGATGCTGAGGAGACGAAGGAAAGCAAAGCTGGCCAAACGTGTGTTTTGTTAGCGCACTGACAGAGGGAGGAAGTGAGCAGAGGGGCTTCAGAAAGGAGACCTTCACCTCTCCGCGGAAGCGGCGCAGGCGCAGAGGCTCTCCGCTGCCTTTGTGCGGACGGTGTGCCGCTCCCGCGTTCTCGCCGGCACTGCAGCACTGCTCTGAGCCTCCTATTTGAATTCACCAGGCCCAGAGGATAAAACTTTCAAATTAAACACATTCCTACAGGATTTCAGGCTCATTGTGTATGCACCAAGGAAACATAACATCCTAAAAATAATACATATACGGAAAGAAAGCACATTTTGCAGGCATATTAAAGTGGAATGTGAATTATAAGCAAGCTCACGGGAGATGTCAGATTCCATGCAAAAAGGAGCTTTTGTAAATAACATCGTTCTTTGTAAGCTATCACAATTACCATCAGCCATTTAATTTTCCTCACTAACAACGCCTCTATCATTGTTGAAATTGTCCACTTTTTTCCCCCTACTGAATTGTAAAGCCCCAGATTTTACAGAGCTCAAGCTAACAGCTGTATGGATTACTGATCATCAGCTAAAACTCCATTTACATTCTCTTCAGAGGATGCTATTTCACGTTTGCTGTTTAGAGATGTATCTCGCCAAGCTGCCATCATTAGAGCACAATATTCAGAAAATGTTAAAGCTTGTGATAAGATTTAACCGGTGCCAATGCTCCAAGTTTGTGCATACCAAATTCCACTGAAATCTTAACTCTGAAGAACTCATCGCATTAAAAATATACAAATAAACTATCGCTCACTTGTGATTCGGAAAACTTCAGTAAAGGCACCATCTGTCTAGTTTAGAATACTGAAGCAAAAACTTCAGCATTGTTTTTGTGGGGTTTAGCCTTTTAGACACAGAGTCACAGGGTCCTGGTATTTCAGATTACTAAATATGACAGAATATTTAAGGGCTTTGTACACCAAGACCAATGAAAAATTTTAAATCCCTCACTGGAATTAGTAATTTAGCCTCAAGCTAATCAGAGACGCGATTCCAGTAGAACCAAAGTCTTCCACTTGGCCTTCAGCTTAATTTCACCAAATAAAAAAAGTTAATACAAGTCAGTTTGCTTTGCTACAGTCCCTTTACAGGCTAGCTGAAGCCGGTATGGAAAAACTACAATCGGAAAAAATTTATTTTAAGTATCTGAGAACCACTTATTCCTCTTCTTTCTTATATTAACATGACTGGCTTTAAAATAGAGTTTGAAATTATTCTGAGGACGGTGAACGGGAGGCTCTCAGAGGTTTGAGCCGTCATTTGAGGAGATAAGGCTTCCACTCCCAACTCCATCAAGACGAACGTTCTCCTAACAGTCACCCTGCCAGGAACAGTAAGCAGGAGTTCAAGCTCAGGCATTTACACCACAAATCCTCAACAGCTCAGAATGCAATTTACGTCGCTTTTGGTGCTTCAATCATTCCTCCCTACATTTTGAAGGTATTAAAATGTATCACTATGTACAAGAAACGTTCATATGCTAAGACAAATAAGTGTTTATTAAGTAAAATAAATAAATGTAATATTATAATGTCAATAGGTGAAAAATAGCATAATTCCAGTCCCATCAAATGCAGCTGATCTTTTCCAAAGTTTGCTGTTTGATCCAGTCTGTGTTTAAAGGGCTTTATAAGTGCCCTACAGTGGGCCACGGTTCCCCCATCCGGGACTCGGTGTCCCCCAAGACTCAGCGCTACCTGTGTCAGCAACCCGAGGAGTGCTGCCTAAAAATAACTCTAAGTTACGCGTTTCAGGCAGCAGCAGAATGAGAGACCTTATATCACATTAAAAGTACACCAGGGAAAAAAAAACGTATTAGAGATCTGTGAAGGGAAAAGAAAAAAAAAAAAAAAAAAGAAAAAAGAAAAGGTAGAGTGGGGTCACTCACAGGCAAAACTCGGTTTCTGAACAGATTGTACTTCCAGCCCCGCTCGGCAGCGGGAACAGACCCAAAGTGCAAACACACACAAACTCCTAAGAGATCCAAAACTGACACTAGGCTGTACGCAGAGAGTATCATCTATTCACACTGGAACTGTACACGTGTGAATAAAGTCTCTCTAACCACAGTTAAGGATCAACATTTTTGTATTTCTCTCAAGAATTATAAATATTTTTTCCAGATGTTTAAACATGGGTACTGGGTTGATTTGACTGCTTTTAAGCTTTGGCCAGAAGAACCACTTCTCCACTGACACAGAGCAGAGAATTGTTATCTAACTAGCTGCTTCCAAATTTGCCTCTTGACCTTAGGCAGTGTCCTTTCCCCGCCACACCCCTCACACAGATATAGAAAATAGACCGTTTTGGGTATTGCACAGGTTCTTAGACTCCAAGTACCTCGTATCCAAGAAGAATCATTATTAAAGGAATAATTAGGGAAAGACATAACTAACTGTAGAATCCAGATAACATCTCTGCAATGCCTCCTATGTTACAAGCTGTGAACAACCCTTTCAAACCAGCAAAAACAAGAAACACGAAAGACTCTAAAGCAAATACCATAGCAACACCCGAGGGTCAGGTATGACAGCAGGCACTCGTAGCTGTTCTGTATCTAGAGCCTGGCAATACTGGATCTGTGAACAGGCAACAGAAGCACTTAATACGCTCTGCATCTCGCAAACCTTGGACCAACAATATCGCATTCGCTCAAATAACTCTATGTCCTTGAAATCAAGGCAAAACACCATTTAGAAAATCACTACTTATTACAGCACTGTCTGCACTGAGGACCCAGCAATGCAACGCCTCCCTCTTCCCCCTCCTGCCCCAAAGTCTAATGAAATAAAAATCAAGCAGTGGTACTGCCTAACACAATACATTTTCTACAAGCAGTTGCATTTCTCTGCACAACAGAGATGCCAAACATCTGCCTGCCCATGGGAAGCACCGAATAAATTCCTTGTCTGGCTTTGCTTTCATGGGCAGCTTTTGCTTTACCTATTAAATTGTCTTTATCTCAGTCCACGAGTTTTCTCACTTTTACTCTTCTGATTTTCTCCCCCATCCCACTGAGGAGGAGTGAGCAAGCGACTGCATGGTGCTTACTTGCCAGCTGGGGTTAGACCACAACAACAAATAAATTCAAGCCATAGTCAGTGTGATGTAAGCCCACGAACAAATCCTTGCAATTAGTCCATTTAGATTTAAGTCCTAAGCACACTCAGCATACATTAAAAAAAAAAAGTAAAACCCTCGCACAAAAGGTGCTTACTTTTTGCAAACAGACCTTACAGCCGCCTGATCTGAGTTACTGCACACGTTGATGGACTGGTGTAAAACTAGGAGACATCTGACCCAGTATAGTTTATTTGCAAAGCAGGGCTGATTTGCAGGCATCACACCGCAGTGTCTTTCCTCTAGAATGAGAAACTTCTGTAACACAATATATTGCACTACTACTCTACCTTTGGCTCAGAGGCAGCCTACTACATCTATTTTTCTAAGCAATATATTGTTTTGAGCTTAATATCCCTATTCTTCTTGTGCACTTTTCCATGTATGCCAAAATAAGCTTTTTTTTTTTACGTTGTTGCTGAAAAAGACTTGTGTATGCATACACACGCGTGTGCACACGTTTGTGCACAAACCCAGAGCAGATGCAGGGATCTGGAGCGTGAGGCAGCAGGGAGAAACAGAATTTGAATTGCAAAGCGTTACACAACCATATTGCCAATGTTTGGCTTTGCTTTTTAACTCAAGGATCAAGAATTGTCACACATCAGCTCATACTTATAAATTAAAGACACATAAGAAAATAGGAACACACAGCAATCACACAGATGAGCTTAAATATACACAGATCGCTGAAGGAAGATCCTGAATAATACTTCAGTTCTCTCTCTTAAAGGCAGATCTTTAATTCTTATGGTTTGAGTAAATAACTGGAGCAACAATAAAGCTGGAAAGCTCCAATTCTGTCCATAATTTAAGGCACATTTTGAACCAGCATCCTTATGAGTCCACGTAGCAGCCCTGCAATCACAAAACAGACTGTTACCAGCTACCTGCTCAACAAATACCCTCCACATCTTGATACAAAATTTAACAGCTCCCAAGGTCAGGCTCAGGGTTTTGTTTTGAGCAGTTCTGTCTTCCCAATCACACAAAACTGTGAACATAACTTAGCATAACCAGATTCTTCCCTGACAATCTCGTTTAGTCCTAAAGTAACAGTGCTGCAGTGACTGAAATCAGAAAAGGGGGAAAAAAAAAAAAAAAAAAAAAAAAAAAGGAAAAAAAGGAAAAAAAAAACCATACTCAAAACAAACCAACCAACCAAAAAACCACACAACAAAATCCCAAGCTAAAGCATTTCTTTGGCATTTTCCTTTCCTGGCAAGGAAGAAATCAAAATAAGTCAAAAGAATCATCCAGATTTGAAGTCAATATTGCATCAGAACATATGAAAACACCAATGCAGAAAAGTACAATGCTCAGATTACTAAAGGAAAATGATTATTTATAGGGTACAACGGCAAGGAAAGATTTTATTTCTCTTTATTCTCCAGTGCTTAGTGAGCACTGTTGGCAGCTTCCCCTCTTCCCCCTCAGTCTATCCGAGTAAGCTTGCTTGCATACTTACTGCATCTGCTTCTCATTTAATGACCATTGTTTTGGTCTGTCAGAAAAACTGCAACAAGTATCCAAATGTGCAAGATTAGGCAAATATTTTGACAATGTTGTGTGTCTCATTTTCTTGGAGAGAAAGAATAAAGAGGATTTTCACTTTTCACATAACTTCACTGGAGCTCTTAATCAGAACGCTATAGAGAAGCAAATAGCAGATTGAACATACTTCTAGTGACAAAATAAAGCATGCCATTTTGTTTCCGAGAGCTTGCCAATTCTCTGCACATTGCTATCACAAGAACTCAAACACAGGACTTGAAAATATCAGTCACATCACATGGCAGCTGTTTCTAAGCTGAGAAACCAACAGACCCAGGGAGCCCTCCCTCTTACCAGGAGGCTCTGGGAGAAAAAAAAAAAAAAAAAAAAAAAAAAAAAAAAAAAATTAAAAGGATCGTCCAAGCCATCAGTTTTTTAACCTGAACGTGCTGGTTGTCATCTCCATCAAGGCTTTTGTTTGACTTGCTGCAATAGCAAATATTCATAAAATGTAAATTCATATCCAGATGCTAAATCTCAAGTCTCATGCCAAAGCCAGGACTCGGACTAGGACTCGGGATGTATCTTAAAGGTAAATACAACCAGCCCCAACCCAAATCAGCATGGGCTGTAAATCAGTGCTGCAATCCAGCAGAGCTACACCAACTTCTACATTACTAGAGGATCTAGACTCTAGAAAGCGTACAGAGAAGCCAACACTAGCGGTTGTTTGGCAGTGAAGGAGAGCTCACTTAACATACTCATTTCTAAGCAGGGAAGTGAACGCTCTGAACAGCGATGAAAACCAGGCCTCCAAGTTTTATGAGGACGTGGTGTCTCACAGATCTTACTCACACTTCTTTCAGCTTCTCAAGGGCTTCTTTACTCACGCGTCACTCCAAGGCCCGCTTCTTCTGTAGCTCTGAGTTGAGGCCAGCTGCAATGCAGTCAATGAGTCAAGCACCCGAAATGGGGAATGAAGTGAACTCCTCTGTGTTGTCACCCATGACAGGCTACTTGCTACGCTGCCAGGGAAAAGAAACCTATCGGGCAAGGTAACCCAGCAGCCTCTGCAACAAACATCCCATTAAGGACCCAAAGACAAGAGTAGATCTGTTAAGCTATGGGTTTGCTTCTGCTTTCAGTCCAAAAGCTCATCTGGGGAACTAAAAGACAAGCAGAAGAGGTCTTTTCCACATCGCATTTCAGAACCACTTCTGTTCAGCAGGTCAATCCCCTGACTCCTCTTCTGGCAGGGAAAGAATTATTTACTGTAATGAGATTGCTTAGTTTGGTACTTCCTAAATATTCTGAATAAACTGACAGCTCTATATAGCTATAGCTATATATATTTCACATATATGAAAAAAAAATTATTTGTTCTGAACACTTCAAATCTATTAGCACCTGGCAAGTCATACAAGAATAACAGAATTTCCTTTTGCACTTCTTTTACACCTCTCCATCTTCATCACAACAGACCTTTTAATTAAAAGCAAGCTTGGCCAAATTTACCTGCTCAAAGGATGCATGTGGCCAACACAGCAAGTGCAACCTCTCCACCAGAGATAACCTATCGTTTCACTTTACAGGCTGGGGTTTTTTGTTTCATGGTGGAGGGGGGTTGTTTGCATTTTGTTTGGAGAGGAGTTTGATTTTTCTGTTGTTGCTTTGTTTTTGTTTTTTTTTTTTAAAGAGATGAACAAAGGTTCTTTGGGTTTGTTTGCACCCTCCTCTCACAAGCGATGACAATTTTGTCATGGTGACAGGTCAGATGAGGAGATGTTGTAGCAGTACTAAAAGTCTTTCCTATCTCAGACCTCCCTTCCCTATCTTTCCTTAACTTTTACTGATATTACTGAGTCACTGTAATGCAAGACCAGAAAAGTCAGAGATGATTCAGTCTCAGCTCTGGCTCACCCTCTCTTTCACACCATGCCCGTCTGCTACTATAGCACAGATGGAATGATAAAAAAATGAAACTGACCTCTTCCAGTATAAACACTCCTTCTGTTTGGCTAGCTTCCCTGCAAAATAATTACTTCTCTCATTTCACTGAATCCTGCATCATCACCATGGTTGTCTTTTGACTGTGTTTGACTCTTATCTGTCCAACTCCCTTGTTTTTCTGCACAGGACTTCTAATGATTTCTTCAAAGAACACTGGCAAGCATAAATCTTTCCCATCCTTTGGATTTGACACATCTGTAACGTCAGTCTCCTTTCCTACCAAAGATACACAACACGTTAAACTTGGTTCTTCCTCCAATACACCCGTTTTCCTGATGGCAATACTTGATCACTTTATCTTTCTAGCACCCACTATCTTTACTCCCTGTCTACTTCTACTCCTTCATGTAATCTGGTCTTTTGACTGTCTTCCAAGATAAGTCAAGTCTCAATCAATTCCACATCAAAACCAGTGACCTAACTCACTACCTTCACCTTAATGTCCTCTCTCAGCTCACAGATGTTTTAGTGCCAAGAACTCCTGTCCATGTGCAGCACGGGAACTGTAAAACAAATTTTCTGTCCCTCACATGGGCCAAGTCTGGTATCACGCAGATCCTGATGCGTAATTCAGAATCAATACCTTGCAGTTACTCTCCTCAACCTGTCAGCCGTCTTCAGCGTAGCCAAGTGCACTCCTTTTCTTTCAACAACATCCTTCCTTTAGCTCCCAAGTTTGTTTTCTACTCATGCTTCTTCAACACTCAATTCTATTATTTTGAAAAACTCCCATCTTTCCATGGGCTTACATAGGACTTGTAATTTCATTTACAACATAAATTTAGCCACCAGCTCTACCAATTTCATAACATCATCTCCATCCATCCTACTCACCCTCTGCTTATGGATTCGTCACCACAAATTCCTGTCTCATCATCTCCCCTTCCCAGCCGTTCCCATCGTCTCCTTAAACAGTTCACTACAGACAAACGCTGTGCTCATCTCGCCCTGAAATGGCATCTTATTTCACTTAACCTGGATACTGAACATTAAAAAGGCCCGTGTCTAAATCCTGCAAGTTTCTGCTCATGGCATCATTAACATATGGTCTTCTCTATTTCCATAACCAGTGCTCACACACAGAAGGAAGATAAGCCAGTGCCTACATGCACTGAACTTGCTGGAACAGCTCAAAAAAGTTAGCATGGAGGGATCCTCTACACCATACTAGATAGTAAGTGAAATTCCAGCCACATCAAATCAACGAGCATTTTGTCAACAGCTTCCACACGCCCAAAGTTCCATTTTCTGGGTCTGCATCTCATCTTTGACCTGTACCTGGCAAGTTTGCCTCATCAAGGATAAACACTCCTATTTTCCTAGCAAGAGGCTGCTGATTTTTGCTTCCCCCGTAATTGCTTTCACGGTTTTGGTTACATACTTTTCCGGGAGGCCTTCAACCAGAGGTCTTCCTCCTAATTTAAATACCAGTATGAACTGTGAGGGGGAAAGGAGAGAAGAAGGATTTTTTTTTTTTTGTCAGATTGCTTTTCACCAAACTGACTTCAACACTGGGATATCTCACAGGTCATTCCCACCTTTTCCTCAAGTAATTGTTACTTTGCATTTTTCCCTGGTACCATCTTAAAAACACACCTCAAAAACTCACTAATCCCCTCTCTGGGATTAATCTTATAGATTTCACCTGCATTTTTCTCATTTCACTTACGCTCAGGATTTGTGTTTACAAGGGTTTTTTATTTGGTTTTTTTTGGTTTTTTTTTAACATTATATATTTATGAATGCACTTTTCCAGAGCGTGTCTTCATCCGCATTAGAGTTGGGCAAGCATTATTATCCCCACGCTACAAGCAATAAAACTGCAACACAGGGAATTAAAACCACCAACACAAGATTGAGCAAAACCAGCAGCTGACTAACAAGCGAAGTTGCCCCTGAATTCTCTGGCTTTTTATGGATTAACCACATAGATGCAGAAATCCCTACTGACTTACTGTGCATATAACAGTAAATTAATGATTTTTCATGTGGACTAAAGCAAACGTAGGTTGTAAAATCGTGATCCAACCTTTACACTGTAACTCTGCTGTCAAACTCCAAAGTTTTGCTATAGTTCATAAAAGGGGGGAAAAAAAGGTGTTGGCAGCAGTCTCAAAACGTCTATTTCCCAGAAATTGTTTTTCTGACAAAACAATGTGTGGACTTGGTCAGCCACAGGATATTAATTTGTATCTCTCAAGGGCTCAGAAGGTATATTAATAGCTGCAAAATGAAGGCTAGAAACACGTAATACAGCTTTTGCTGCAGCTTTTCTTCCCCTGTCCTGCTGCATGTTCACCTTCTAAGGCCAACTGCTGGGGTTTAGCCCTACTCGGCAGCTAAAAAAAACCACGCAGCTGCTTGCTCACTCTCCCCCTCCCTGGTGGGATGGGGAGGAGATTCAGGAGAAAAAGAAAGGCAAAAGATAATTTCTCCTAAAAGAGCTTCTCTTTACAGTGCCCCAGGGTCTTGTTTCCTATTAGAGGGGATTTTGCCTGAATGGGTTTAAAAGACACCCTACAGAAGGGCTTAACTTTGAGAAGACCACACAGATGTATCCATGTTCGCTTGTGTAGTTTTGGAACTACCAGCACTAAGGAAGTCAGTCTTTATTTCTGTTGAGATTTCCACCATCAGTATTGATCAATTTTGATATCTAGGACATTAAGTGTCCACTGATGCTCCTCCTATGTTTGGCCATTTTATTTTGTTTCATCTCGAGTGGATCCTCTCATCATTGTGCAGTCTAATCCCACATTTTTCTCAAAAGGTGGAACAGGAAGCAAATAAGAAGCATAAGAAACATTTAGTAAAGTCTACGAGCTTTTAGAGATTATAGATATAGTTACCAGCTGAAGTTTGTAAAGCACAAGCTAAACCAGCTTTCCTGGTACCAGCAATCACATACGGACCTTTTGCATCGACCCCTATTTTAATTCCAACACAAACGTAATTTGCACCTGCTTAAAAGGGCTGACCACGGTCACGGGGTTTCCCGCTGACGACTGGCAGAGGAACCTCCCTGCTATGAGCACACCCGGTTATCCAGCTGAGCCAGCACAGGTCTAGCACATGGGATGAGTGGCCCAGCATCCTGGTTGATGAACACAATAAAGAGAGCGGCACACCCAAAACAGAAAGAATCTGTCAAAGCACTGTACTGTTCTCCTAATGCTTCCCATCTCCTTAGCAGGACAAAACTGATGCTGGCACATACAAATCAGTTTTCCAGAACAAACCTCCAGTCACGTGTCCACAACACTCCACACAAACACAAGATATTTTTCAGCTCAGAAAACTGCATGAAGACATCTCTGAAAAACCAAAATTCCAAGTTGTCCTGCAGTCCCAGAAGTGGAAAGGATTTGTGACAGCAGCCAGGAAGACAGGTAGCAAATCAGAGGACATTCGAAGTACTTTCCTTAAAGAGGCAATGTGTGCAATGTTTACCTCGCATTTGCTTTCACAGAGATAGTTTAGAATAGTTTCGCTTCAGATTCTCTTTGTCGTATGCTACGATGTTAACCTATGGTATCACCCAATCACACTGTAACTGGTTCAAATTCTACTGGTTTTGCTCAAAATTGATATTTTTATAGGGACTGCAACAACACCATCGAAAGAACTGATGCCGACAGGCCAAGATGTGGTAGCGATACCCACACAAAAGCAAAGAAAGAAATACAGGTAAAATCTACTTTACAGCTCTGAGCTACAGGACTTAAGAAGTTCTCACACACTGAGCTGTTGAAAACTTTTTACAAAAGTAGAATCTGGAAGGATACATGGAGAGGTGATTGCTATGACAGTTCGTTGGTGTCCTTCCCATCTGAATCAGTTTTAGCTGAACTTTAACCTCAGGGAACTCAGGGAAGTCAAAGCAGGAACAACTGAATTCAGCACAGGTACCAACACTGAATTTATGAAGTTGCTTGTGTGAGCAATTCTGCATGCGAAGTGAGAACAATTCCTGGCATCACCCATGCAAATTTTTCTCTCTAAGAACTCCTCATAGCTGGGTCTTGCTAAGTGCTACACAGAAATTTTTAATGCAAAAAGCAAGAGCAGATGGTGTACCTAAACCTGACCTCTCCACTGCAAGAAAGAAAAGCTGCAAGCTTGGCCTCGGTGTTGTCCTCACCTCCTCCATGCTGCACCAAGGAAACAGAGGATGTCTGGCTGGGCTTGGTATTGCCTGTCTTCTTCACATTCGCTGTCAAGCTGAAACCAGCATTTCAAAAGCAAATGCTTCTCTTTCTGGCGGGATTAACACTAAGAGGGCTTAACTTTAGGCAGTTGAGTAACATCCAGAAAATATACTCCGTTTCTTAACTTCTCATCTCAAGAACACTTCAGAGCAAGTGTCTCAGGGACTGTAAGCTTTTCAATTTTTTAATGGGCATAGAAGAAAAAAAGTAATCTAGAGATTTCATCTACGTTTTCCCACTGCTTTGTGTATCTCATCAATCTAAACAAAACAAAGAAATAAGGCACACCAGAGAGGACTAGTACAGATCAACATAGTTATGTGCACATACTCACCAGCACACACAGAAGTACACATCTAGCAGTAAAATCAGGCCAGAAGTGATAAAGAAGAAGGGAACAGACAGACCACAGAGAGAAAAAAAAAATTCTCTTTCAAGACATGTCAAAAAAAGAAAAAAAAAAAAAAACCAGCAAAAAAAAAAAAAAACCAATAAAAAACCAAACCCACCCAAAAAACCTAAACTAAACCAAACAAACCCAACGTAGACAAAGGCCATGCACAGGGAAGAGCCATGTTTTCCACCAAGGATGCATTTATTTTCACACAGTGATTTTAGAAAAGCTCCTTTTCAGTCTGCAAAAATCTCCAGCGCACAGCAGCCAGGGAGCCAAACCTGGTTGTGATCATTCTCCCCAGGAGGAAGGAACTACTCGTCTGCACGGCTTCGGAATTTCTCCAGTCCCAGGCTGTGGGCAAGCCTGACGTCAGTCCCAGTGTGAGCCATAAAAGTCCCCTTCAACAACTCTCTCCTGTGTGGGAAGCCTACAGCGTTATTTTAAGCAAGGACTCAAGATTATTCTGGTGCTTGCCTGCAATATGTACCACAGAGCCAGGGATAGGACTGAACCCAGAGCAGATGCAAACATGTCCATCTCAAACACTTCCATTTGATATCCACGTGAAGAACGGTACGTTGAGGGGATGTGAATGTTAAGCTCCCTAAATCTATTCTAGCATCGCTACTGTCGCCCACTGCCTCAGCATAAATGTTCCTGTTACAATTAAGTTTTTTCTTCACAGAGGAAATAAATCTGACATTTACGTAGTATTCTGACAATGGGGGTCCTTGATGGTTTTTCCTGTTATAGGCAAGATATACCCAGGCCTCTATGTTTAATTCACAGTTCTGAGGTCTCTTTTACCAGACTATTCTAATTTTCTAGGAGTATTTTCATGAGGGATCCTGGAAGAGACTTTTATTTTGCTTTTGACAGCTGACCAGAATAGGTTTCAAGCTACATCAATAGCAATAACACTGCTACTGCTACCACCACAGCCTCTCAGAGCATCTTTCCTCACAAATGAAGTTGAAGCCATGCTTTGTTTTCAAACAGCAGCAATCTTTTTAATAACTAAGTGTCACTCCACTTGAACATGCCCAATTGCAACAGCTAAGTATGAAATCAACCCTTACACAACAAGCATAAGCACATAACAGTCGTTCTTCTAAATCATGGCTTCTAAGTCATAACCTGTATCACAAATCCAAACCCACATGCCATTCTTAGGCACATCCCTACCACTCCAACTAAAACCACTGTCGACAAATCAGTGTGCCTGAAAACCCATGTTGGTTTAGTGAAGCGAATTAACACATGACAGCTCAATGAGTTTACTTTAAAAACAGACTCTTACCAGTTGTTGAGTTTTCTGAGTTCTCAGAACTAAAGCCATCCTAATTTTAAAAGCTCAAAGTAAGCCTCACTTCAACCCATCTACCTGCTCTCATACAGTCCATCCTACACTTGGATTTCTATCAAATGAGAAATTAATACAAAACCCATCATATTCACCTTTTAAATGGAGTTCCCTCAACTAGTTTCAGAAATAAATACTCAGAGAAGTCTCAGCTCAACAATACACTTAATTGATACTCAACTTCGAGTACAAGCTTTATGTAACTATTCATTTCTCTAGTGAAAATACTTAAGCATGTGCTTAAAACACAAGCACCTACTATAAAGTGCTTTATTTGGGATTACATACTGGATTTCCTTGAATAAATTCCTAAAGGCCGAAACAGACCTTCACCAGAGCTCGGTTAGTCGACAGAATGACCAAGGTACACGTCTGGTAAAACACCACTTCAAGAAGCTTTGGAAACATCGTTTAATCCCGCCCCCAAGCAAGTAAAACCGTCAGGTTTTTGCCCGTACTGCTTTAACGGAAGCAGACCAGGTTTCTCAGCGCAGCTCTGACTTGCATAAGCCTGAGCACACACACGTCTGCCTTCTGACTGAGTCCAGTGATTACGTGTTACGAGCGTGCTATAAACGACCAGGACATTGTGTCTTTTAGACAGGAATTATTTCAAAGTATAATCAAAACCTCAGTTGCTAGAAATGTGGCATAACCTGGGTAGTACACCAGGGTGGCTGTGCCACCTAGTGATGTTTGTAATGTACTGTTCTCAGCCCAGAGCAGGAGGAAGGAAAAGGAACAGGAAACGCCTGAACAAGGCCTCAGCGACAGTCAGCGCTCAAAAGCATTACTGGACTTGCTACACAGCCATGTAAATAATTCACTACACAGCCAGCAGCAAAAAGGTAAAGAGTAGGTGGCAGCCTCTCCTCCAGCCTCTGCAGCCACAGAAATCGCCTGTGAGCTTCACAGAACCTGGGGACAGGGTGATGTCAGGACAGGTGCAGAGGGCAAACAGCAACCAGACCAACAAGAACAAGGCAGGATCGAGCTCACATCACCACGGTAGCATCCCAGCTACTTCAGAGGGTGGGTATTATCCCATCAACTACTTATGACTTGGTTTGTTCTCCTTACATGCTGCAGTGTTTGTCTTTTACACAAGAGGTAGCTACTTTGTACAAACAAAAACAAAAAAACAACTCTGAGTTGGAAGGTAGCACCCATCAAACCCACCATCTTTGTTAAGAAAATATCAGTACATTCAGTAGTTACTTTTGTCCAAAATAAACTTACAAGAAAGTGTAGAACCCCAACTCTAATAGGAACGCACATGAAGAAATTAACACACAAATCTGACAAAATATGTACTTGCATTTCTAAATTACAAATTACTCCAGCTGTGGTAGGCACTCAGTAGTTCTTCAGCACAGGACACGCCATGCCAAAGCAACAGAAACCCGAGTACTGCCCAAACCACTCTTTTCCATAGTTCAAGCAAGAGGTGAAATTTTCTAAGGAAGGAAACTAAGGTCACAGAATTCTGAAGAAATACAGCTGCCAATCACTTAAAATCTAATTAATTGCAAGGAAAGCTGTCCAGTGATATCACACCTCCTAGCTAAGCCACCCTCTGCACAGGTTGCCCACCTCTCTCCCAAAAAAAAAAAAAAAAAAAAAAAATTCATCAGTTCCCAGTTTCTCCCAGCAGCATAAGATTTCTCCTGTGCAAACACTGACATACCACCTCACTGAGTAAATGTCTAGCAAAATGATGGGAGAGTAATCTCCAACATCAAGGTAACAGGAAAGAAAAATGAACAAACCAGGAACCAAATAACTTCTTCACTAGCACACATCAGGCACTTCTTGCTTTCTAGTTGCCCAGAATTGCTCTTGGTATGCTCTCTGTCTTACTTCTCCTCTTTGTATGCTCCGAAAACCTCCCGCAGCTCCCACCAGCGGCAGGCAGGTGAGATGGCCTCTTCTCCCTGCTGACCGCACAGGCTGCTCCTCAGGTAAGGGGGTCGCTGAGCCTCTCACAAGTTCTTCTAATCCAGGGGCTCATCACGCACACTACCTTCTGTTTGCACAGCTATGACCTAAGTTTATATTGGTACAATTGGTGTCAAGACACTGATAAAAATCAGCCATTACCACATACACCACAGTAAAAGTGACAGGCTGGACCGTGACTTTCAAAAATTAGAACTTGCCAGAGTTTATTACCCTTCAGTCAAACAGTAAAACTGCAACAAGCTGCTGTGATACACATTTCAATACGTTCTTACAAAACCTACATCCAATTATTGGAAGTGGCAAGAACAGGATTTTTAAATGGCCCGTTATCACTTAGTGTACACAGCAACTGCTACAGTTTGAACAGTAAAATGAACTCCTTTGTTGAATTACTTCAAACTCTAGACTAGGTGGATTTAAAATAGCACTCAAGAGCATGCCTAGTACCTCTGCTTCTTTGTTTGCTGGTAAGCGAAGACAAAACCAGGCAGCTGAGTGGAGCAGTCAGTCCTTGCTCCAGTGCTATCAGCAGACTGTAACTGATGAAGAGCAGGATGACCAAAACCAGAGACATCCTGTAACACACCGAGTTTAGCCACAGTAACCCACAGACACGCCAAGCGGCTTGGGAAGCTAAGCTGAACATCAGGTATGCCTGAGGCACTTGAATCCCTACATCCCCACTCCTCCCAGGGACTTGGAGACTCCAAAGTCACTGCAGAAACCGGAACTTTGGAGCCTAAGCTGCTCTGCTGTTTACAGCTTTCTTCCATAAATCCTTTTCACTTCAGCTCAGTAGCAATCCAATTTTTAATTTCAGTTCCGCCTCAATTACAGCCCCTGTTGAAGTTGACCATGACTTCCCAATTGTTTTTTCTGCCCTCAGCTTTCACACACCAATTAGACACAAAGCGTTCTCCAGCTGCACCTTTGGTTCACACACAATTAGGGGATGCACAGGAAAGCAGAGCTGCCTGGTGACAGAGATGTCGCCTGTGTTAAAACAGTAGGAAACGTGGCACATCCTTAAGAACACAGCTTGACAAAGCATGTAATCCCAGCCTCCCCTACGCCACCAATGTGAGGACACTTCAGTGAGTTACCTGACTCCTCACTGCTCACTTGCAGAAATTATTTCAGGGGGAGGGAGGGGATGGAAGGCATGGAGCTCAGAAACCAATTAAATGGCACATCCAAATCCTGCTAGGAGAGGAGGGGGAAAGGTCGCCTTCTTTTGTAACTGCCCTCGCTGCGTCTGAAGAGTTCATTGTACAGAGAGAAAACAGAAAATGTACTTATCTGGCAACTATTCTAAAAAAAGAAAAACAAAAACTCAAACAAAAACCAAAACCCACCAATTCAAAACGTAACCTGTATCTCCTATTCCTTCAGGATCTGTCCATTCAGAAATCTTTCAAATGCACTATTTGTGGTACGAATAATTAACAAGTATTTTCCTTCAACTTGAAGAATCCTTCAGAAAAGCCTATTTCTTTTCCAAAATAATGTTTGAAATCCAGTACATTTAACCTTCCCTAATGAAATCTATTACATCCATCCACAAGGAAATTAAAACCTCTGTTTACTGTAAACACACAGCATTTCTTCAAAACACAAGTTTTGAAGGGGAAGGGAAGAATCAAGAATAAGCATTTCAAAAAATTTTACCCAGGTATTTCTAATCACTCCATAAATCATTCCAGAAATCAATACTAAAACCCAGAAATCAGAACAGATATTCAGAATTATTCTTACCCTTAAAAAATCTCCCACAAAAGACTTGTATAGAAGTATTTCTCTCCCTTTAGATTTGTCTTTGACAAGACCGAACACAGGCCAAAGTAGGACCTCACGCACAAATGGGTGAGGGCATTGTCAGTAGATATAGTGCTATTTAAGGTATCTATAGCAATTCTTGATCTTTTTTGTCCGTAGGGAGCGAACGGTGAAACATTCCCGCACAGAGGGGTTACGCATCCACAAGCGCCCTACGCGCTCGGTTATCAGGCGCTTGTGTAGCTGCAGCGGAAACTCAGAACCAGCCCCTTCTCTCCTCCTTCCAAAACCATTCTAGGTGCATCCTTGAAAAGGCATTGAATTTAATGGTATAAAATTCAACAAGACTTGAAATTAACCTTTTAGTGAATCTTTCACATTCAATGTGAAATAACAGAGCGGGTTGTGATGTGAGATTTTTGTAGGTGAAAACATCAAAGGCAGCCCTGCTGCAGACTGATGTACCTTTGAACACCCAAGGGTATCTGAGACTGCCAAGTCTCTGTAGACTAGACAGAGAAAGAAAAAAGGAAGAGAAAGAGATCTAAGATATTCCACTATTTAAGGTGAAGTCATTCTAACTAGGATTTAATTCAATCTTTTACACTTTGTTACTGCCGGTGGTTTTTTAATACACAGTCAAAAGAGAAAATCAGGATAAAAGGAAAAGAATATTATTTTTGACTGTCAGGCCATAATAAGGCATAAATACATGAAAATTTAACTGGCACAACTTATTATTTCCTTCCTCTTTAGCATTCATGCCTTAGGAATTCCTTTCTATTGGAGTTATGCAATAAACAAACCAAAAAAAAAAAAAAAAAAAAAGGGCAGTATCAGCCTTTGAAAAGGCTGCACATAAAGGTAAGTACCTGTCTAGCAACTCAGAAACATCTGAATTAATGGGCACCGACTACTCTTGCTTTTCTTTTCCCAGTACACACATCGAATGCTCTCCTGGTGTCCTGCTTGGCGTCTTGCTGGGGTCCTAACAAGATCCACTCCTGACCTTTGCTCTGGGCACAACAAGAAACACCAGATCAGTTTCTGGCTGGCAGCTCCCTCCACGCTAACAGGACACCTTCGGAGCATCTGGCCACGCCAAGGTCCTGATCCAGTGAACTCATCAAAACGGTGCACTACTGGATCCTACAATGTTAGGACAGAATAATAGGAAAGCAAACACCATTTATTTGGAGGGTTCTCCTTCCTGCTGAGTTCCTTTAATAGCTCCTTTTTACTCAAACTCTGGAGAGGTCACCACTATACATAACAAACATAAGAGAAGATGCTCTCTCTTCTCTGGTATAGTGCTGCTAAAGGTTTTGATTTAGCCCCTTCTCAAGGGCTTTCAATATCATCTTCAAACAGTATCAGCAAATGTTGAAGTGAGGATACAAACGCTTCGTGTGACAGAGCAAGATGTTATTGAAGCAAATTGTGCAACCCAGTCCATCCTGTACAAGCCGTTCCAGTTTGGATGCTAGAGCTGGTGTTTGGCGCCCTGCCTTTGAGCAGGGCTTTTCTGCTGCAACTGCACCAGAGACCAGGGCAGCCAGCTAGGATGGACTCTGAGACGGTACTCCTGGCTCTGCAGGAGAGCTACAGCAGAGGGACCTAGGGCCATCCACATCAGCCTTGAGCAACAAAAAAAAAAAAAAAAAAAGAAGAAAATTGTACATTGAGAGAGAAAGAGGTTGAATTTGTCAGATATGGCACCTGATTGGGAAGTTACCACCTCTTTCTGCTAAGAACTTAAGTGCTTTATTTAAGGAAACAGGCTATGGCAAAAAGGCTATACTAGGCCAACAAAAGAAACCAAGAAAATCAAAATCAGACAGAACCAGTTAAAGAGAAGCTCAAAACATCCACAGCAGACTGCATAAGCAAGTGTGAGAGCAGGAACCGTGACACGCTACTTCTAAAGTTGAAATGACCATATCAGGTTTATAATCCCTACCCTCTGAGAAGCAGCACACTCCCAAAGGAATGACTTCACATCAGAATGGTCAACAACGAAACAGAGAACAGCCCCAAATTTTGTTCTAGGGTTTAGGTCACAGACTCTGACTTTCTGAACAGTGGAGGTCTGCACGTGGGCACCCAGGAACGGACAGCCCACATTTATCACACTGGACCAGAAACACATGGGATCCAGAAGGCAGACTGACTGACAAGAGAGATCTTACTTCACACGGGAAAGAGATCAGGACCTAACAGATACATCACATATGTGCCAACATACAAGCCCAGCCTCCCAGAGACAGTGGAATTGGTATTTTACCAATACCAATGGCGTTTTAATAGTTTTCTAAGGATGTGAAAGAACATGCAAGAAAGTGGAGGTGGGAGGGGAGAGAAAAGAAGGGAGGAGAGAACCTGTTGCTGCCTCCAAGTTACACACAACTTCTTCACACAGCATAATCCCATCTCAACCACACCTGAACTGCCTTCACCAAACAATGTCTTACGCAGCCTGCCAGAAGCCTTCACTGGGAGCAATCTCTCACCTCTGTCCAGCGCCTGTGAAATTAAGTGAACCACTTGAAAAGCAAAAAAGCCTTAAACGGCCTCTTTTCTGAATCAGCTTGAATCTATCTGAACTTATCTTCAAAAAGATCCTGAGATCTCACATAATGAGCAAAATGATACATAGAATACAATTTCTCATGGCTTTTTCACAGTCACTAAGAGACAGAGGAAAAAAAGACAACTTGGAAGTGAGCTAAGATATAAAGCCTTAAATGAAGTTGCTAATTCTCACTCAGCTTCCTCCCACACATTGTGGTATCTTGACCTTGATTTCATCTCTATCAGTGAGAACTTCAGTGCGGCAAAGATTTTTCTGATGATCATTTTCCTCAGAGTCTGTGGTGCCACAGTAGATGTGGGGTATGGTTTTGTCGTAGTTCAGCCCCGATCGGGCCAGACTACGCAGTCTCTCTCTCACTCCCCCCACCTTCCGAGAGAACAGGGAGAGAAAATATAAGAAAAATGGCTCGAGGTTTGAGATAAGGACAGGGAGAAATCCTTAAAGTTACCGTCATGGGCAAAACAGACTGGACTTGGGGAAAACTATTCATTTATTACTACAAACAGCAGTATAATGAGACAGGGAACAAGATAACCTCCCCCCACCCCTCCCTCTTCCCAAGCTTAACATTATCTCTACCACCTTCCCCTCCCGAGTGGCACAGGGGGGAAGAGGGAATGGGGGTCGCGGTCAGTTCATCATACTTTGTTTCACGCCGCTGCTTCGCGGTCGGAGGAAGAACTCCTCACATTCCTCCCCTGCTCCAGCGTGGGGTCCCTCCCACGGGCCACAGTCCTTCGTGGAACTGCTCCGGCGTGGGTCATCTCTTCCACGGGTGCAGTCCCTCCAGAACAGCTGTCCCAGCAGGCCCTCCACGGGCCACAGCTGCCTTCAGGCATCCACCTCCCCTGGTGTGGGGTCCTTCACGGGCTCCAAGTGGATCTCTGCTCCTCCGTGGACCTCCATGGGCTGCAGGGGGACAACCTGCTCCACCATGGTCGTCACCACAGGCTGCAGGGGAATCTTGGCCAGGAGCCGCATTACTCCTCCCCCTCCTTCTGAACTGACCTTGGCGTCTGCAGCCGTTCCTCACAACAGGCTGGCAGACGTCTCTCAGGATCCTTTTTACATCTTATTCACTTCTCATCTCCTTTCCACTTCTTGCAGCCGGGCTGGACCGAGTCAGGCCCAGTCGGCCGTGTGGCGAGAGGCCAGAGGGTGAGGCCTGCAAGGCCCATGAGGCCTGCACCTCCCCCTCTGCGCCTCTGCCCCCGCTCAGCTTCTTCACATCTTCTCTTCTCTCTCTTTTTTTTTTTTTCTGTTTTCCCCTTCTTAAATACATTATCGCAGAGGCGTTATCCCGAGACATTCTGCTACCAATCGGCTCGGCCTTGGCCAGCAGCAGGTCCGCCCTAGGCCTGGCCAAGTCCACTGAACAAAGGGGAGCGACTTCCAGCAGTTTCCTACAGAAGCTGCCACCTTAGGCCCCCCCTACTAAACAAAACCACGACAGGTTTCATGCATTAAAGACCTGTGAAGCTCTCAAAATCATCTTTCTTAATAGCATGAGCTAGGTATCAACTAAGTGGGTTGAGGCAAAATCACAAACTGCCAGCAGAGCACAAACGCCTGTTTTTCACCATACCTCCTGAACCACACACCAGAAGGCCAGTCAAGGCTCCTACCTTCTACACTAGTCCTTCCTCTTTTTATTGCATAACAACTGGAATCACAACTCACTCTATCTGCTCCTCAGAACTGCTTTTTCAACTTTCCTCTCTGGAGGAAAAGCTACTACAAAAAAACCCACCCAAACGCCCCAAAACATAGCAAGCAACAGAATACAGGCCTTTATGACTCGAAGTGCATTTCCAGTGAGTCAGAAATTTAGCAGCACAGAACACCACAATATCAGCAACTCACCAGCGCAAGATGATATGATCAAGGGTGGAAATTTTCTTAATGTTTTGTTATCTCTTCTTTTTGCTCTTTGAAGAAAGGTTGTTAAGTTGTTAAATATAACTGCATTGTTGCATTCTAAGAGAAAGGAAAACTCAAGGCCTGTTGATGTGGCTCAGACCTGAGCTTAAAAGCAGCGCTGGGCCCTTGGGTAGGGGTGCAGGTGGAGGCCCCAGGTGAGGCCGGTCAGGGCAATTAGTGCACTCCGGGCCCTAACAGGGTCTAACAAGCACTGCCTGACACCAAAACTTTAAAGATACATCCACGAGTGAGCACTGGCAAAATGTATTATTGGTGCCTTCTACCCCATTAGTTCTGTGACAGCCACCAAGGCCCCTGGTCAGAACCCGACTGACAGCATACAGAGTCGCGCAGGAAAGCACAGGCCCCTCGGAAGCATTTCACGGGCCAGGCCCCGATCCGAGGGACACGGATTGCGGGCAGGTACGGATGGGGGGTGCTGCTGCTCTCCTCAGAACCGTATCTCTATCGGCATCTTAACAGGAGAGACACGCAGCAAGGGGAATGACTAAAATCTATCTCGAGTACTTCGGGATGTAATGGCTCTAACTGAATTTCTGAAGTAACCGGTGATTTGAGATTACCAAAGACTAACTTGGAAATGGACTGAACATTAGAAACTTTTTCAGAAATCTTTCTCATTCCTGAAAATTGTATTATTGGAGGAGCTTCTTGAGTGCATCTGGGCTTCAGTGACAAAGTTAATTAGTGGGAAGAGACAGCTAAAGCAGTGGGGTTTTTATATGTTCACAGCAGGTACACTCAGAGCAGGTTCTACTGACGAGCCTGCTTTTTGCTATTGCAGGTAAGAGATTGCAACACAAAACACACAAACAGTTAACTTAACTTTCTCATTTTTTACAGCTGGTGACACTAACCTGACCAAGAACAACATTCAGCAACATACTGCAGCCTAAGATGCACTTATTTCTGCAGCTGTGTCTGAAGATACAACAAAATGACTACCAGCCAGTAAATTGTTTCAATTCCAGTATGATAACAATAAACCATTTCAAAAAAGCAGAAGTTACCGAGCGCTCAGATTTCTGAGGAGGACACCTCCGGCACTCTGTTGGCGCACTGGACTGAATGCACCGCACCTCTACGCTGGATCCACGGGTACGAACAGCGGGCGTGAGCAGCACCAGGCGGCCTAGCTGCAACCACTGCTGCTGATCCAGCACGTGCAGGCCTGCGAATCCTAGGCAGCGGCCACATTCCTTCTTTTCTACTTGCACAAAACTTCCAGTGGGAGACAAAAAACATAGTGGGAAAATCTGGACTCATGACAGCTCTAAGATTGTGCAGATTCAACCACGTAACAGCACAGACAGGCTTTGCACAGCAGGCTGTGAACGTGAAAAGTACACTATCAGTCATTCCATTACACGCTACTCTAACACGATGGATGTGACTTACAATGGTTCAACACACATGGCTGCTTTCTGCTGTTTCAAAAAGTTAGCAGAGCTAACTGCTGTCTGAAACCAGCAGATTTTGGAGGTGTTTACACAGCAGTTTTAAATTAGAATAGTCTGGATCGGAGGAGTCACCCAAACAAGAGGGAGCATACATCCTTCGAGATTTGTCCAACTTCGTAACGGAAAAATAACACTAAAAATGGAAAATCGCCACCGCTGTAGTTACTACTAAGAAACTATCCATGAGCCTACTACTAGAGATACAGTGACCCAAGGCTCTCATAACAGCCAGACCACCCCGTCAGCGGTTTGCGTGTAGGTGTTTGTGCACACAGGTTTTAACAGAACTACTGGCTGGGCTATGCTGTAGTCCCCCCTGCAAAGTATCCTGACACTCAGCATGAAAAACACTGTGGAAAATTAATGTGTACCGTCTTGCACAGTATCTACATTTTTTCTTTACTGCCACAAATCAGAAATGGCACTGGTACCATATTAAAAACTCTAGATGTAAGGGGAATGACATACTCAGGGCTTAACTATGCCTATCATGCAATGGGGCAAAAAAAAAAAAGGAAGATAAGTTACTTTACAAATTAATTCTAGAAGTATAAATGGTGTAGGCAATTTATGAGCCACTTCCTTCCACGGCGTTGTTTCCACTAGCCATTAAAATCTCAATGCACAGTGTGGAAGTGTCATCAGCCTTACCAAGCAGGGCTATCAGCTCGGGCAGAGCCTCAGAGCAGGGGAAGATGCCCTACAGTACATCTCCATGCAGGGTCCCCACAGTGTGTCCCTGCCTTTGGATATCATAATTTCTTTGCTAGCTTTTTTTGAGAGAAGAGGTGGGTTTGCCACAAAATGCAAAAGTATTTTCAAACTTCTTAAATTATCTGAAAACTGAACCTTCAAGCAACATAAAATTAGACCCAAAGTGATAAAAATGGGCATTAAAAAAAATACCTCAAATAATGTGTTTTGAAAGCATGCTGGGAAGAAGCAAAACCGAAGTAGAGACAAATGACAGAAACTGAGATCACAAATTTGTTTTACAAAGTCACAATAAGAAAGGGAGATAAGAGAGAGGGAAAAAGCTGGTGCATCCAAGGAGGGAAGAAGGGGTGAGTGGAAACAGCTGGAATTGTTCAGCTGTGTCAACATTCGGCTGTTTCGCAGATTGACTAGCAAAGTGTCATCTGAAACCAATTACATTCCCAAAACCCCACGGACCCAGTTCATAACATTGATTAATCCACATTGTGAAAACGTCCCCAAGCAAAACTGGAGCAGCTGTCAGCCCTTGGAGCTCAGAAATAGCATTTGACTTTTTTTTTTTTTTTAAAAAAAAAAAGCCATGCACACTCTTTAAAACCTTCTTTGTAATTTACAGAAGATCATATACCTGTTTCTACTGATTAAGAGCAAAAAAAGATCTCCACTTCCTCCTGCCCACACTGCTTTTCCCACATGACCACGGCTGGTGACAGAAAAGGTTGTCAGCATCAGACACAAGCCAGCACCAATCCCCACAGACAAACACCTGCCTGAGAACTGACACACTCCTGAAGATGCCTTTCCTTCTCCTTTGCAGACGCTGGGGGACCACAATTTACTTGCTGAAGGATGGAAACTTCCTGCCCTCACTCCAAGTGCCCTGAATTTACTGTCTTCAGGCAGATTAGTTACGCAGAAATCATCAACTTGTCCCAGTCAAATCCCCACTCCGTCCACCTGAGCAGCATCAGCCTGAACCAGCGTATTCCCTTTCAGAGCTCCTTGTTGGCCATGAAGACATAGTTTGTGTGTCGCATTTCCCAGGAGAGTATCAGACAGATGTACTCTGACAGCCTGTAAAATATTTCCGAGCTAACCAAAATCACTGCAAGAATATCATAACAAATAGGAATGCAAGGGTGCATAAATGAAATCAAAAGAAACAAAGAGGGAGAAGATTTTCTGGTTTTACAACTGTCAATTAAAGGCTGCAAGAAAAAGAAACGTTTTTTTTTGCTTGCATGTTAATGGAATAACTTTACTAAAGAAGGTATTTTTATGTGGAGCTCAATGTATTTTCAGAGATACGTATTTATTTTATCAGCTATTCTAAAATAAAGTTTAGAGGAGCAGGAAGGCTCCACCAGCTAGTGTCAAAGATCAAGAGACCTTGCATTTCAACTGGCAATACTCTTCCTGCAATTCTATCAGCAAAAATTGCTGCCAAGAGAAATTCTGTGCTGCATTTATATTTTTATTTCCCAACTTCAGAGCAAGGAATTGTCAGAATGACAAGGTAAGTACCAGAGCGTAAGTCCACAGAAACAAAAGCATTCAAATCATATTGCTGTTGTATTCCAAGACATTGGTGAAGTGACAATTCCTTTTCCAATGAATACTTGGTACGTGTAACTCATTCATCACGCATCTTTGAAAGAGTTCATGGATTCAAATACAGATACACAAGAAATCTTTAGCACTACTGTACAGCCTGTACCAAAACCTAAATGAATAAAGTCAACATCATTGGACTTAACACACTCCTCATTCTGTGCATAGATCAATACTTCCCGGCTTTAGAGAAGCCATTTGGGAGGGCGAAGTATAACGTTATTACGGTTAGAATATCCTGCAGCCTATCTCTTCCTTCACTCAGTCCTCTGCTTCTAAGGACTTGTCACAGATTGCAAAACTTACACTGTTTGAACTTCAGTATTTCATTTCATTTTCACAATCAAATACATAAGATACAAACCAAAATGCAGCACATACAGTCAACTACATCAATTCATTATTCAGAAAGTAAGTTATGCTAGAATGGTGATTTATTTGAGGACAATGCTATGCTGTTGAAAGAATTTATATTCAGAAACATAAAGGCATTTCCAAGTTCAAGACAGTGAATTTCCTTTTGACTCTTTACCGAATACTCCAGCAGCATCAGTCAGTCACCACCACTGGACACAACACAAAAGCTATCACCATTCGGGCGGCGTTTCCAAGCTCCAACCAGGATCAGCATCCAGTATCCCGAGTGCTGGATAAATAACGTAACATCTAATCATCAGGCTCCATATTTTGCAGCTTACCAGGGTGTAGGAACTCAATGGAGCATTATTCAAGCCTATAAAACGGCGCAGTATTTCTCTGTGTGCTTGTGTTAAGTGTATGCCAGTAACAAGTTGAACTGCATTAAAAAACCACAAAAGAAAAACACTACTTCACACATACGGAATTCTGTGAAGACACTTAAAAGCTGTTCTTGTTTCCCATAAATGTCAGAAATAAAAAGCAGTCACTGAATCTAATATTTCATATTTTGCAAGAGAAAAGAAATAGACAGCGGCATGAAATACAAACCAGAAAACTGTGAGAACACAGCAAACCCTACTTCAGATGGATGGTCCACATTCAGTAGCCAGGCTTTTTGGAGCAGCCAATATCCGATCTTCAAAAAATAGAAGAATTCAAGAACTACTTGACACTGGATTCTGTGCTGTTGAGCATGCAAGCACCAAGTTACATTTTCTGACCACCAAGACTTATAATTTTATCATGAAAAAAAGTTGAATGACTCATAACATTTGTGTGCAAGAACGCAGAGTTAAAAGTCAAAATTACTTCCACCTTATCAAAATCCAGCATGAGAAAGTGAAATTATTTCCCAAGTAATTCTTACAACACCAACGGCTGGATTCATACGGGTTGCTAACAGTAGCTAACAGACTGAGAGAATAACACATAAGGTATTCTTCAGATTATAATGAGAAAAATTTGTACAAAGACTTGTAGAATTAGGGCAAAGTAGAAAGAGTTAGTCAAGCAGTATCACTAGCAGACATCCATCAATTCATAGAATTTAAAGTAAAAAAAAAAGATGAGTGGGATGATCTATTCTTGCATATCTTAAGATGTGCGTATCATAGGTCACTGCATTTCATATCATTAACCCCTGCGCTGAGCCCTGTAAATATCGTTTGATTAAAACTTTTCTTACAGAAAAGCTTCCAAGCTGAATCTGAAGACTTCAGGAATGGTGCAGCAGCTGTTCCTCCTAGGAACATTCAATGTTTAACCCCATTCAGTGTTGAACATTTTTACCTACCGTCCAATTCAAATTCACCTGCTCCAGCGTTCCAGCCACAGCTTCCCACTTCGCCTCTCTCCGTCAGGTTAGAGTCCTTTAGCACCCAGTATTTTCTTTCTCTGAAGACTCAAACACCGCTATCTTACAGACGCACAGTTTCTTCATTGAAAATTTAAGACATTATGTTCTAAGTGGTTGAAGACCAACCATTTTCTCCTACCCCAAATATTTTGCGATGACTTTCTGAATCTTACCCAGTACTTCAAGGTGCCTCCTAAAACACAGATCTTAGAATTACAGGAATTATTCTAGTCTTCTCTTGCCAACACAGACAGGCATATATCCAGGCAAAACTCTCCCATCCCTCATTCCCATTTACACCAACAAGGATTGCATCACATTTCTGCTCCACTAGAAGCCTGTGGTCAGTTCTTACCGAAGAGGACCGTCTCTGCTTTGTACAACAGTCTTCTCCCACTGAAACATTTTTCTTAGGTGAATTGATTTACACAGGCCCTCTATTTAACAGGCAAAACAATTCAGAGCTTTCTGTGTAAAGTGTCTGCTGCTTTTTTATCTCATATTCTGCTGCTCTTTATGCTACCTGGAAATAAAGCATCAGTGATTCAAATAGATTCTTCCAAGTAATTGACAGAAATATTGAATAGTGTTGAAACCAGTCCTGATCCTTGTTGGATGCTCAAACTGATTCTCCACAAACATGCGTCTGAGATACGGCGTCAGCCAGAGCTGCATTTAGTGCACAGACTGCTGCAACCAAAGCAGAACTTGCAAGAAGCAAGAAGGAACTTCAGATTAAATCCTGGTGAGCAGTGTGCATTGATCCCCACGCTGTGACTGTATGAAGAACTGCCATAAATGCTACAAACGAGTTTAAAGCTCAGAAGTTCTCAAAGCCAGGAATCAGATCTGTAGCGTAAAGGTGAAGATGTGCCCATGTAAAGTAGTAATTAAGACAATCAGGAACTCCTAACACTGCCACTAAGAGTCTTTTGGGTTCCAAGTTTTCTAAAGAAAATATGGATCATCACCACAGATTGGTTATCTTGAAGGGTCAAGTGTTGAAGAGGAGGTATGAAATGGGTGACTAAAATAAGCAAAGGAAAACAACAGAAGGAATGTCTTCCCAAAGAGAGTAATGACCGTATATAGCACGCCTTTTTTTATATATAGTTGATGTGTTTGATGTCTGAGGACCTTTCATCAACTCTGTCATCAAGTGGTATTTCCCAAATGGAGGACTGGTGTTCTGTGAGTGCCAACGGTTATTTATTTGAGCTTTTGGAAGTATGACTGCTCTGTTTATCCTTATAGGGACCATTACACCAAATTGCATTTTGTAAACTTTGCCACTGACAGCAGGAAATCAGGCCAGGAACATGGCCACCCACATGTCTGTCCCGTTACCGGGGCGCAGATCACCCGTCCAGAACTGGGAAACTTGTGACAACTTCCTGAGCTGAGAGATCCTGTGAGGTTTCCCGAGGCACAAGAGTCACTAGGCTGAGTTACTGTGTTTTAACATCTCTGTAATAATACATACGGATTGATGCCTGCATGTTCACAATACAAACCTTTAAAAATGTGCCCGCAGGCTTGAGCTTTAGTATCTTTCAGCGTAGTACCCAGAAAGACCTGCAACTCTAACTACGTAACCACCACCACCATAATATAGCAGTAATAATACAGAAAAAGAAAACTGTTGGATGACACGGCAATTCTTCAGATGGCCTAATCCACTAGCAAATGCAGCAGAGGTTACAATACCTAGAGATATAAAAAAGACAAATAATTTCTGATGCAGTGAAAGTATTAGATACAATGAAAGAGTGAATCTGAATAAAGGTCCTTTCCTTCTCATTCTAGAAAATCATCTTCTGCTTCCTTTTACTACACGCTGAGAAAAGAACAATCACAGAGAGGCATATTGTAGAAGACATTAGGGAATACAGCTTCTTATTTTTAATCATCCCTTAAGAACAAAGATAGCGAGCCATGGATAATTACTATCGTGACTTACACTAGGAAACCTACTGAAGTTACACAATACAGTTATACCAGCCCATGGGCATCTGCCTTCTACTTCCACACCTCAGCCACTGGATTTGCTGAGCCCCAGGGATTTTTGGAAGGGACAGCAAAGAAACAGCTCTCTAAAGCTGAACTCCCACCGTGGTCAAACTGGTCTGATTTTATGCCTCCTCAGCCTCTGCACTGGGACGCAGTGGACTGGATCAGAGCAAAGGCAACATGTGTTAATAAAGCTTCCCTCTCTCCAAATTTATGTTTAGTCATTGCTGAATTTGGTACTGAAATCACCTAAAAACCAAAACAGCATGCAAATAGCAAACAAATTATTTTTTTTTTAATGCTCTACAAAAGGGTCTAGAGACTAGCAATTTGCAAACAGAGCAAACTGCCAAGCAAAAGTCATCAACACCTTTAATTGCCTTTTTTTTTCCCCTTTCAATGTTTAGGAGCAAGTACATAGTAATTTAATACAAGATTCAGATGCAGAAGCTATCTAGGATTTAATCTCATCAGTTTAGATTTAACACTGCAAGAACTTTTCTTTTCTTTTCTCTGCACAAAGCTGTTACTGCCCTGCCTGCATCTTACCCAGCCTCTAAAAGCATCCACAAATACACCAGTACAAACCCGGACGCAGTTAACAGCAGAGAGCAAAATGTGCTCCCACTTCAACAACCCAGCACACACGCTGCACAGACTAATGCTAGAGGGAGAGTATCGCTCCCTCGGCTTCCGTGGTACAACGTACAGTTGCATAAAGAGGCGGTAAAAGTTTTGGAGGAAGGACCTTTGGATCCAAGGTTCCTCACTTCCCGTATCTGACTGGCCCCGCTGGCTGATTTTGAAGTGAGCTATTGCTGTTTGTTTCCCAGCCACACGCTCTGCGGATGCCTTTGCTCCCATTTCTTTGTCACGAATTTTATGAACACTCAACCAACCCCAAAAGTGCTACCTATCAAACCATCTATTTGAGTGGAGCAGGATCTGTTTGTTTGCTGAAAATTCCAACCAGGCCAGCTTCCTGGATGACGTTTCAGGATAAACTAGCCTTGGTACAGAAACAGGTTTTCCAGTGCACGTGGTAATAAAGTGACAAAACCCAGAATCCCTTTGAGGACTTGCTCCAGATTACACAACAGGTAGAAAAATAACTTTCATCTGAACTTACATTTTGACCCTACAAGAAAACAACCACACCACTGATTTATCTACTTTTTCCCCAGATATGGTTTTACAGGTTGTCATTGTTATTAACCCTTTCATAATAAGACTTCTAATTTCTCTAGACTGAAAATACATTAAGATATACTTGACAAAAAAGCCAATGTGAAGGAGTCCATCTGCATTTGCATGTTGCTGAAATGCATCATCATACACACCACAGACTTTGTTCCACAACATCAGCCTCTGCAAGAGGGAAATATTTTCTGGAAACTGGGAATATTATGCTGACATTTTCTAGAAGCTATTGAAGCTATACAGAGAAAATAAAATTGAACTGTAGTGCTTAATCCTAGAAAAGGTGAAAGGAAAAATTTTTTTAACAGAAAATAATTCTGTGACAGCATGATCTGAAAGGTCAGCATATAACTGAAGTTATGTTCTGGTCTTCTACAAAAAAAAATTATACCATGCTGCTACTGTTGTAAAAAGAGTGCTTTCCACAGAACTCATACATTTTATTTTAAATCCTTGAAGTCTGTTAGTGAGTTCCTGAAGACGACATGACTGTCTTGTTATTGTCAACACGCCCACCAACCCAATCAACCTTCAAAACATCAAAATTCACTTTACTCCCACTATCTCCTTGATGTAAATTATTCTCCTATTAATAATTCTCTTTTGTTACAACCATCCTTTCCTATCTTGTATGAATTGCTCTAATCCTAATATGACTGAGTTAGATCCTACTTCTTGGGGAAAAAAAAAAAGAAAAAAGAAAAAACAAACCAAACACACCTCATTGGAAAAAAAATGTGTTTGGGGCAAAATCCTTGTCCATTCTCCAATCACTGGGAAAACGCTCGCTGTTTGTGGTGAATTTCATCCTCCTATCTGCATGATTTAAAAGCATCCCTGCAATTCAAGTGGATATATGACACTGCAGAAACTGGTCACTGCTAGCAGGTATGTGCCAACTCACTGTACGCTCCTGCATTCTACCTGGAAGTGAGGTAAGCCTTGCTTTGCTCCAGAACACGTCTCCCTCTCCAGGTCAGGCCAATTCTGAGCACCCCAAGGGTTTCATTCCTTGGAACGGCTTGATGAGTCACATTCCAAAAAAGTAAACATACGCTGTACACTTTCCTGGTGAACGAGACTGAGACAGTCACCCGTGTTTGTTCACTAATCCCACACTGTGTCACTAAGGCAAAGCAAACGCGTTCCGTCTCTGAACTACTCCTTTCACCATCACTTACATAGGCAGCTTTATGCTGTTAAGGGGACAGTAAAGATCTCATGAGAGCTAGCCTGTATGCATCACCTGCTAAAACATTATGTTCAACACATGAAGAAGACATGTTTGCAGAAAAATCAAGGACACTTCCGAAGCCAGATCCCGATAGCAGAAGGCATGAGTTCTACAGCAGGACACAGGCTCCTAGTTTTGCAGTGATTTTTCCTGACTATACTCGATCCTTGCAATGGTTTTCCAGTTTCATGGAAATATTACTAAAGCAATCCATCTTTCTACAGCTTATATTACCTGTTCGTCTTCTAGTAGTATCGTGGTGAGAAGTACTGCTTACGGCAATAGTTTCAACTCCGTCAAATCACATGGATGCCCAAAGGTGGAAAGAAAAATCTGCAGGCTTGACACAGCACAAAAGTTTCTGGCTGGTGTTAAACCGAAGTCAGATTAGATAATTATAAAGGTCCTTTCTGAAATCTATTAGAGATGGAAGTAGTGCAAAACACAGCATTTCAAGACTGCACTGTCTGTTTTCTCCCCTTAGTTTTAACAATCTGTTTACAGGACTGGGTTTAGTTCTTCCCCCCCACCCCCCCCCCCTTTTTTTTTTTTTCCTTCCTGGCTAGCTGCATTCTCTCCAAGCATCTCTCAGTTTGCAGCAGCAATTCCCAGAGACTGCTCTGACATGATAATAATGGTGGGACTGCAGCTCCCCAGCTGTGAAATCCAGCCAGTGATTCTCTGGGGCTCCTGTACGGTCTAGGGTATTTGGGGTTGGTTGCTTTTTCCTTATTCTTTCCCTTTTATTATTAAAGATTTTTTTTAACATTTCCCTTTGTTACTGTTAAAGACACTTTGTTAGCCAGTGAGTTCATTCAAATTGTCAAGCAAAAAAGGATTCTAGAAGGCAAATGAATGTCCCCTTCTCTGCTTCTCCATCTCCCTACATGCATTTAGCACAGATTTGTTTCATCAGACACATATACTGATGTCTGATAGGTGCCAGAACCAAACCTCTCTTGTGCCTGACGGGCACTGGATTATAGAAAGTGTCCCTGTAGCAGCTGGTGAGTTGGGCAAAGTGGTTTTTCATATCGTTACTGCAATACACTGTGCTGACTTTCCTAATAACAACTGGAATTTTCCATTTTAGCCTATGATAAAATTTCAGCTCTTCTGCCACACCTGATTTCTATGGGGTAACAGTAATAGCTAACAAACACAGTTGCAAACCTGCATTGTATGTGGAAATCCAAAAGACACAAGCAAATTAATGACTACTGGCTGGGAGATATATTACCATCTTTCGGCACTGAACACTGAAAGATGAATTATTTTAGCTTGGTTTTGAAAAACAGCGCAGGTCAGACAATAGAACCTGGTGACAGAGCACTGCACATACAATAGCAAGGAGCCACTTTTAGCTGAAATTGGAAAATATTTCCTACAAACTCTGTCCAGCATTGCAGAAGAATGGTAGTTTTGGGGTTTTTTTTTGGCGGGGAGGAGGAAGGGAGTGGCGGTGAAATTTATATTCTGCGCAGCAACCTTTTCATATTATAAAGTTGAGGTTTTTAAAATACAGTATTTTCCTCCTCCATACCAAATTCTTCAATTTAAAAAACACAATTACGTGAGTTCTGGTAGTACTTGTACCATGTGAAGTGATGCCGTCAGAAATGAAGTAGCATTGCACTTCAGACAGCCCCTCACACCTGAAGCCACTCCTCGTTGCTCTAAACATGGACGTACACTTCAAGAAATCCCCGCTACGTAGACTTTCTTATGTCGTTATATTGAGGAATATAAGCAAGGCTTTGATCCACATCTTAGAACTGGTTTCTGTGTGGTTCATTAATGCTTTTACACTCAATATTTAGGTTTTATTACTTCTATAATATGCTTAGAAACAAAGTCAGGAAAATATCCCTGCCTTAGAATAGTGCAGTATACACTCAAGAGGCAAAAAAAGAAAAGGCAGAAAGTTCTCACAGAGAAGGGCTATGTGCCTCACGCTCAGAAAAAGAAGTTTAAATCACTTGAAAGCAGTTACAGAAGGTACCCACCCAGGTGGGCATTCTCTTACTGGTGGAGCTAACTCAGGGGTACGTTAGTTGAAGAACAAAGCTAGGCATTAGCTATTTATACACTTACGCAATCAATACTGAAATACACACAAGTATAATTACGTAATTAGCACACTAGGAAGTCCATAATGATTTAATCAAGTAAAAAAAGAATATCATAAATATGGCCAAATGATAATGAAACTGCATTACCTGAATAATCTTACAGAGAAAAGGCATGTAACCAGTAGAAACTGGTAGGGGACAACTGGTTTACACATCAAGATGTTATCACAACCATATTATTTAAAAATCCTGAGGACATTCCTGTACTTCAGAGAATGTAAACAAATAAAAACAAACCCATTGACACCAAAACTTGCAATAAGTAAAGTTTACATGCAGATTAATGTTGTTAGAGATTGGAACCATAAATATGACTGCTCATAAAGCCAGGTGCAGGATAAGACAGACGCCAGATTTTTGAGAGAGATCTTTTCTGCTCTAAGGATTAATTTCACAATTCTATATTCGGTAACTGTTCCACTCATTTTGTTTGCTTGGGCCTGGTTACCATCCTCAAGATTTTCAAACTGTGTCTATGCAGCTCGAAAATGAATAATTTATTAAGTCCCCTGCATTTGCATCTGGAAACTTTACTCAGGGCTATATCGAGCTGGCATTCCAAAGGCTGAACAGAGCAGGCTTGCCTATGATGCAGAGCCCTGCACGAACCGTTGCAATATGCTAGACTGCAGACATCAACAGAGGCCATCGCTGTTCTTGTTCCAAAACAGTCACACAAAAAAGTTGGCAAATATAATTATGACCACAGAAGTCACTGAGGCCCTAGCTTTGCAAACACATCATGACTATAAAACCAGACTGATTTAACCAAGCTCATGAAGTTCCACCAGGCTGCATCAGAGGAGCAGGTCACAGACTCCAAAGGGGCACCGCAACTCAGAGGAGCTCCAGCGCTGCTCTAAGAATTGCAAAGAACCAGCAGGCAGGGATGACTACGGAAAAAAACACTGCAGGGTCAAGAGCAGGAACAGACGGTCACAGAGGAACAAAAGCAAGAGGGAGAGCTTAAAATCAATAAAAAGACACAGCCTAGCCGGGCCGGAAGACCTCTCCCTCTCTTCCTGCAGTGTCTTGTGCTCTTTTAGCAGTTGTGACGCTCTCTCCCCGGTGCTGCCTTTGCTTCTAATTGCTATGCCAGCCATCGGAATTGTGTCCCAGTCCAGCTGGTAACCAGCAGTGTTGTACTTATTAACAAAGCAGTAACTGTACCAAGACTTCTTTGCCTGACAAAGGTTGCTAGAAACGTATCTTCATCATTCTGTAATTTCAGCACGGAGAAGCAAAGAACTGGATAGCAGAAAAGGACAGGCTAGGGAGTGGCAAGAAACAGTCTCTGTCTGAGAGCTCAGACCAACAAAAACGCATAGTCTCGACTGTGGAAAAAAATACAGCTTAATAAATCACCATCCGAAGTTGCCATGGTAATAGTAAATGTCTAGTTCCCTATACCGTTTAACTCCATACATCCGCTCCTGCAGCAGAGGAATAACACCCATTTCTCTCTCCGTCGTACCAAACAACACTGGAGAGTCTTATTTAAAGCTGAGGACAGAGTGTGCAGCTTGGCGTAGTCAGGCTCATGACCTGCAGGGTACTTGAGGTGAAGGAACACTTTCTTTATGCAAGTCAGCTCCACGCCGCACACTCGCTGTACTTTTTGCAGAACTCGCTTCCTGGTGTGGCTGCCTCCGAAATGCAGTTTGCCAGATAACCAGCAAAGCAGCGTTTGCTTTCTAAAACTATCGAACACTTTGTGATTGACTGAAGATTGCAGTCTTACACAGAATACCATATAATAAATTATCATAGCTGTAGGTAATTATAGATACATAGAAAG
Organism: Chlamydotis macqueenii; assembly: GCF_036417535.1. NCBI lineage: Eukaryota > Metazoa > Chordata > Aves > Otidiformes > Otididae > Chlamydotis > Chlamydotis macqueenii. The sequence goes on along the minus strand of NC_141567.1, from coordinate 19,523,827 downwards.
AATCTGAAAGATCTTTTTATGTACCAACGACTTCTTGGAGGGAGGGGCTTCAGTGAAAAGAAAAGATTCTGACAAGAAAAAGGATGGTGCGTGGGTCTCTCAGAATAAGGTCAGCTCCCACAGACTTCCTCAAGCAAGTTTCTTAATGTTCCCGTATCTCGGTTCCCCCATCTGTACAACAGTGTTAACGTGTACTCTGCTTATCTCAGCTTATTAGCATGTAGAAAGACACTTGGAATCCGAAAGTTCAGAGCCTACGAAAAAACTTTTGTTTCAAAACTTCACTGCCTCCAAGAGTCTGAAAAAAACAGCCTGGCTGGCAATCTCTGTGCTAAAAAGCACTGTCAGTGTTTATAAAGCAAAGATAAAACATTTCCACATCACATAAAGCAGCAAATTGTCTAGTCATACTTAAAGCACTAGAGTAAGATGGAGGAGTAGAAAGACAGCCAAGGAATAAACTGAAGCAACAGCAGCACTAGGAGCCATTTACTTACTGGAGAAGTGCAGCTCAAAGGCGAGGCGGGAGAGAAAGTCAGATTCAGCTTTCCAGCAGAGGAGTGTGCCAAGGAGACTTCAGTGTCCCGAAAATCAGGCAAGTTTTTCCAACTATTCTTTTAAAATGCTTGCCCCAGAACATAACCATGCCTACGGCACATGATGCTAGTTTAGTTACAGTCAGGTTAAATATCTTTGCTGGCTTCTTGAAAGCGAGGTCCCTTAGACCACATACAGATCATGAAATCTCACTGCCAAAAACCAAGCCACAGCCTATGAAACATAATCTGTCAATAAAGAATACTTATTTTTATTAAAACAAGTCTTTGAACGCAGTGCCAGAGCACTAATCATAAGTGCATGCAACTCAACTATGCTTTCCTTGCTGTAGTCTCCTAAGATTTTATGACTGAGATTTCACATTAAACAAAATACGACGTTAACCGAGCACACAGCCCTTGTAAAAGTGGGATTTTTCAAGAGGTGCTATGAGGTCTCTTCCTACTGTCCTTTCCATGACACTGTCAGTCCCCAGTATATGTATGTGATGTTTATTAAAGTACAGTGCCTGGCCTAGAGTGATTAATCACAACTCCATGTTCTCTTCGTTAAGGAAATACGCTATCTGAAAAAAAAGGATAGGATTAGTAACCAAACTAAAACTTCATGTAAATCTGCATCCTTTCTACAATGAGCTCTTTCCTAACCCGTTAAAGGCGAACTAAAGTCATAGACTTCATAGAATCATAGAATGGTTTGGGTTGGAAGGGACCTTCAAATCCCATCCAGCACAACCCCCCTGCAAGGAGCAGGGACATCTCCAACCAGATCAGGTTGCTCAGAGCCCCGGCCAACCTGGCCTTGAACGTTTCCAGGGATGGGGCATCCACCACCTCTCTGAGCAACCTGGGCCAGTGTGCCACCATGGAACACAAGTTCCAACACTTCTCAAAACAATGCTAAAACTTTGCACATAGTAATCACAGACAAAGTCATCCATTCATCACACGCTATATCTCATATGCAGAGGAACACGTATGCATCTGCTTTAAGGACATGCAGCACCTGAATGATCTCACTCATTTTTGCACATTTGACTTTCTCAATAGAAAATTTCAAACATCCATTTCCTCCTCTTTCTACATGCAATCTATATTCCCGAGACACAGAAGTAATACCAAAACCTCAAAGAACAGAGAAATCCACAGTTGTGAAAGGCTCCTTGGTATCCACTGGTGTACATCAAATATCATGAGCTAACTCCATGGTTTCATGGTGCCTCCACTTCTTTGACTGTGTACCTACAGGGCTCCGGCTTGACTGAACTGCTGCACAGAGCCGCCAGTGTCTCACATGGCAAATCCAGGCTCCAGATGGAAATATAAATTCATAATAGGTTCAAGGCAAATATCCAACATACCAAGTCTGCATCACAGTGGACACAATTTGCAACTTCAATGGAAAGATAGTGAAAGGAATCTAAGTAATCCTTTGATGAAAGTGTGTTTTAGTGTGTGATCTAGCTAATGCAAGATCAGTATTTTCTGTCATCTGCACAAAGATGCCCATAGGTTGACATTAAATCTGTACAAGATTTGAGCGAGGGCAGTTTCCTTGGAAGCTAGCAATGCCATCTTTCTGTGAACTCTTTGCTTTCTCTCTAAAAGAGGACAACACATCAAAATATTGCCCACCTATGGAACATACAGGTCAAATGGTACCTCACTAAATTAAAAAAGAAAAGAGGACACCCTTCCTTACCCGAGGAAATATTACAACATCCACAGACACAAAACATAGCCTCTAATGATGTAACAGAAGACGCAAAATATAGTGCAAAACCATAATGAACCACTGAGTCAAAATCCAAGAAAAAAATTGACCCCTAGTACTCTTCTTTTCTCCCCTCCCAAGGGACACAGGTCTCTCATGAGGGCTGTTAGGCACTTTCTGCATAATGTCAAACTATGCAGACAGTATCAGAGGACTTGGCTGCTAAGCAGGCTTGCAGAAACAGATACTGAAAATTATTCTGTCTCTTCTGAACAAAGACCCTGCCAGTGTCTTCCAATTCACAATTATTTTTTATGTAGTCACATCTACCTTAAAGTGAAGAAATTTCTGAAGCATACATTACTTTTAAGAAGATAAATGTTTCTCAATACATTAGCAATCTGACTCCTCTTCACAAAACTTGGTCTCTCTGCAGCTAATGACTAAAGTAGGCATCATAGCACAAAGCAGGTACAGTTTTCTATTTCTCTTAGCCATTCTGTGGAGAAAGGAAAAAAAAAAAAGTGCAAATATTCTAGCTACTGCAGAGTAATACTAAAAAGCCAGCCATTTTGCATACTCCATGCCATGGAGGGGGACCTCCCCAGAAGGGGCAGCACCAGTATGGCCACACCAGCCTGGCACTCACCCATTTCCACCCTTTGCACGACACGTTACACGTTACCTGACGTACACACGTGGTACAGCAATCAGGGCCGCTGCAGCACTCCTCTCTCCCGTACACTACAGCTAGTACGTACTAAAGTTGCCTGTATAGCAGGGGCAGCCTTTCAAAGGACAAGAAGTCACAACAGGATTCTGGACAGAAGAGGTTAACAGAGAATAAATTGTATTAATAAAACATGAAGTTATTTAAAATAGTTCAAGTATAGCAGAACTCCCTTTCAGTTATGCCAGACTGGATGATGAAGTTTGTGTGATTAATTCCATTCTCTTCCTTTTCATCTCAGAAAACTGTCAGCTCTGTTGTACCAACAACATACTGTTACAGTGGCATCGTGAATAGCTCTTGGATAGCAAACAAAAAATATTAAGTGAGCTTTGCCAATTACCTACCACACGTTTTGCTCACAATCTGTCTTGTTCCCTTAAAATTCTATTGTTGGAATATCTAACCTTTAAAAAATAATAGGTACCACTTAAAAGCAATTGTTATTTTAATTGTGAATTGGGATCGTAAATTCATTCTTTAAGAAGCAATTGTACGTTCTGCCGAATTCTTTTGAATGTGCCTCCTTTCATTCCCTTGCGGGCAACTTCTGCTATAATGAAATTTTTCATTTGCAAATTAGATTTGCTTGTAGCTAGAAACAAAAAGCCATCATCAGAGAGCCAGTAAAAGGGATGCATCCTTACCCAGTAGAAACAATTAGTTGCACTGACTGCCATTGCAAAAGCTGCCTCTTCTTCTTTCTCCTCCAGCTCTATGATCTGAAGCAGGACTTGGAAATGTGGCACAGCAGGAAATTGTGTGTTTTTATACACAGTGAAATAAAACCTGCAAAGCTGTGCCTCTCTACAGAGTCTTAAAAGCTGGACTGTAGTATGTAGGATCCATTCGGTGGATGTCATTTCTACGTATGTGTACACACACTATGCACACATATTCATGTTACAACGGAGAAGGGAAATTTTAGTTATTAATGCAGAACTACCACTCAGCAAGGGACTTAAGCATAGGTTTACATAATAAACAATCCATTTAAAGGCAACAGTAATGACCGTGACAAACGTCACAAACTCCACATTGTACTCAACTTGGTTTTTTTTGTCTTATCAACACAGAGAACTCGAAATAACACAGCAATCAACCCACCTATAACCCATTTTCTCAAGGAGAAAAGTATGATTATTCCCATTGCACTTTCAAAAAACCTGCCAACAGAAAACAGGCATGAAAAAATTAAGCGACTAATCCAAAGCTATTCAAGAAGTCTGCGGAAGGGTTAAGTACTGAAAAGGGATCTTGCACGTTCCAGCCTCGTACCTTCACGCACAGAAACCCCGGCTCACCCCAGAACACCGGGTACAGTTTAGACTTGAAACCGTGTTTTCCCTGATATGCACTTTGTTTAAACTTGCAAGACTTTGTATTTTCTTGAGACCGAAATAATCCTGGCACTGTACGATCCAGTTGTTATTTCAATCACTAAACTCTGTGTGAGAGAACCAAGCATTGTATTTTTAGGTTCCCTGCAAGAAGCATTGTTCGTTTTTATCCTTTCAGTGGGTGATCTTTATCTCCGGCAGCCTTTGGGATATTTTCTTCCTGTTCGAACACCAAGGACAGTCTTATTATGCTTCGCTCTAATGAATCCTGTAGTCTTCGGAGTGGGGCACAACTCATTTGGGGAAATTAGTGAAAGGGAATAGCTACCAGGTGACAATGAGGAGACCTGCAAACGATCCCATTTTCAGGCATGAAAAGGAAGTAGCTGGAAACATACCTGCCATTAGGCTCAGCAGGGGCTGGGGGCTTTGAAACTCACACTGCATAAAGAGAAAGTTCTGCCTTTGGAAAAGTGGAAGATTTTATCTGGGTACGTAAATCTGTCAATCGCCACATGCCTTATTTCTCTTTGCAGCAGATAGGTTTGCAGGTCCTTGCCTTCTTTTTTTTGTTCTATCATCCATTTCAAACACAAAATTTTGTTCTTTTCACCAGTCAACCCCGCTTATCAAGCTCGGGAACAGTTGCTGAAAAAGTTCTTCCGGCCTTTTATCCCAAGCCCTGTAGAAACTAAGTTGAGAGCCATAAACCAGGTTATGCGCAAAACGCTGATGAAACGATCACTTGTGGCTTTGTATTGCAATGTTTTGCAAAAATTAAAGCTTTAGAGCTCTCTAACTCTCCTCTCTTTTCTGAAAGCAGGGGTTCTGCTATGGTAGGACAGGGTTCGCAAATGCTCACAGACCAAAGAAACAAGGCAGTCAATAGGAACAGAAAGCAGAACTAGAATTTATCAAACCACTGCCGCACAAACTCCGTGAGAGGCCCTGAGCCATACCCAGTGCCTCCTGAGTGAGAGAAATACACCCTGTGCTTCCCAGGCTCCACGCCAGGCACGCCAGGCTTTATACCGGAACAGCAGGGAAATGAGGCCAAGAGTTTCTGAATTTCCACCTCTCTTGACCACTTGGTGACCAATTTAAATTTTAAACCAGTGAAGGAAATCACGTTCCCTCAACTGTGGGATGTTTCAACACCTGATGCTCTTGGACCACACTTGCTTACGATACCTGTGCACTTGGGCAACATCACAAACCAGTATTTTCTGATGGTTACTCAAGGCAACATACTGCATCCAGTTAAAAGAAGCAGGCAGTGACAGTGGTTCAAACCTGGAATAAAGGAAGGACGTGCGGACAGCCATGAATTTGCAAATAAAGGCTGCTCCTTAGCAAACACACCGACCAAGCTGCCTGACACACACCAGTCAGTTAAGAAGCAGGAATCGGAAGCGCTTTTAGTAAACGGTGGTCCAAATATCGCACCTATGCTTTTTCGTGTACCTGATAGATTAAATTTCAAGATAAAATAAACTGGCTTAAACTAAGAGGATGAGATAGGAACATATGACAAGCACAGAAGCAGGCAGTCAAGCTTTCTTGCTAAATAAAAACATTTTATTCCTACATCAGCATGAAATCTGGCACAACAAAAACCCAAATCTGTAAAATCCAAATATCCTCAACTCCTGGCAAACTATTTCTGGTGAGGCCCACTGCTGTCCCAAAGCTCCTGGGAAGACAAGGACTTGAGTCTCAGGCTAACCACCTGCCCATTACCAGCTAACAGACACTGAAAGAAGTCTTGGTGTCATTCCTGTAACAACTTGGCAAGGTTTTCAGACCTCTTCCACAGCCTTCCACCCAGGATGGAGCACACTCCTGAACCCTGGCTAACCACGAACCTGAAGCAAGCCACAGCAACCCCTTGTAAACAGCACAAAAGCTGAGATCTTCTGCTCTGCGCTCCTCACAGAGGCCTCAACTGCCTTCCTCAAAAAGCAAGTCAGTCCTACCTCAAGCGGTGCACTGCGTATTCCATTCTTCTGTAACAGCCCTGGCTCCCCAGATCTCTATTTTCCTCAGTGTCATTTACTCTATCATCGCAACCATCAGTCCTGTGTGACAAATGCTAAGATCTCCCGTGTAAGTACTACTGGTTCCTGTTTCTTTCTGCCTTACCACACACTTACAGTTCTCTCCATGTGGTGGTAGCACACATAGATGCAGTTCTTGTGGAAACTAGTTAACATTAAAAGGAAAGAAAGAAAAAAAAAATAATAAAGGGAAGAAACGGGTGTAGGCAGAGAAAAGTGCCTGACAATACAAGCAGTGAGAACAGAAGATGCTGCTGAAGGTAACAGGGACAGAATCAGGCGTGCATTATGGACAACGCAGGCAGCCACCTTTATAGCTCAAACTGCATCTGCGATCCCATTTCCGCAGCTCAGATCTCTACTGCTGAAAAAGGAGGAGGTGGGGTTAAGGATGACCCTCAGCTAAGGGCTACAGATAACTGTGTGATGGAAGTCCAGACAAATTGACCAAAATTTTAAGTATCTCAAAACCAGAAGAGAAGCTAACACTTTATGTGCCCTGACAGCTCTAGCGTCATCACCAGCACTGAATAGGTCCAGTCTCCAGAACTTGACATAGCACCATCCTAAAACTGTAGAAAAACTGACACCTCCTCCCCTCTGCTCTTAAAAGTACTGTACCACGCAAAAGTGAGAAGGAGGAGGTGACTCTTCTTGCCCTCTCACAGCGGGTACCTTTGTACCCTGAAGGAACAGAAGGAAGCCCCATAGCTAGCGAAGTGTAGGGAATGAAGAAGAGAGGTTCTAGAAACAGGGCAAGGCTGGAGGGATGTCCTGCCCGCAGGAACAGACTAAGGTGGGAGCAAACCCACTGGAAAGAACACTGGTCCTCTTGCACACAACAAGAGAACAACTCTGGATTTTCAGAAAATGGCTCTTATTTGCAGATCAGACATAGGCAAAAAGTACTGCAATGTTACGGGGGAAAAGAGCCCCATCCAGACAAAAAAAAACCTCCAAATCACTCTGGCATACAGTACAATAAAGACGTTCATAACATTTGATAGCACACACAAGATTTAGATCCAAGTAAATTACAAATAATTTTTTGTTGGCATTGTGCCTGCGGTGTGAGGCTGGAAGGGCTGCATTTGTAGGCAGCAAACCTCTGAAGCAGTCACACAGGTAACTCCAAAGGGGTACTGATAAAAGTCTTGGAAATCGGCCATCCATTTCAGACCAAACCATACTGAGTTCTCTCTGTTCTTCCATTAATTCTTTCAATAGCATTCAAATCATCTTTTCATTTTCCCTCCTCCTCCAAGCTGATGACTTCTCTGTATTTTATTTTATTTATTTTTTAAAAGTCTTGCATAGCAATTAGTTTCCATAACCATTCCTTATTGCTGGCATGAAACATCTTTAGATTTCTCCCTGAAGGGCCATCGCTCCTGCCTCCGTAACAGATTCCTTGAAATTGGGGGTTCCATAATTAATCGGAGACGTATTTTCTGTAAGGGATGTATGACATTTAGAGTTACAGTAACACTGCCTTTGGTTACGTTTTGGCTTTGTTTTAATCTTTAATACTGAACTTTACTTCAATCTAAGAAGGACTATGTGAAGTGACTGTTAAATGTCCTTTATTTTCCTCTATCTTGAAGAGATTTGCCAACACTCTAAACAACGCGCACACTTCCTAAAAATTACCTTGGCCGATTCTGCAGAAGCACAAAGTAACAGGCACAGGATATTAAGTAGCACATTCCAATTCCTATCACATTCATTGACTCTTGGCTCCAAACTCATCAGAAACCTGCGTCCCAGAAAGCTGGGATACAAAGAAAGGGGTCTAAGAACACTGCAACTCCGGATCATTTGCATGCGGAAAGGGATGAACTCCTTATCCCTTGGACATGCCGAATTCGGCTCACCACCACCCTGGAATGTCACTTTGCAGATGCGTTGTGTTTCGTTAATCTAGAAAAGGAGCAACATCAAACTCCCTTAGATCCTAACCAATGTGACAGAAAGGGTTATTGTTCTGGGTGAACTCCCCACCATTACGCAGTATCATTAAACAATATGCTGATCCTTTTTATTAACCATTAACCCATTTCCTGCTATGTTTTAAAACTTATTTCTTCCTAGTAAGGAAACGCATACACATTAAATCACACTTTTGAACGAGTGCATCTCAGGCTTTCAATTTGCCTTGTTTATCTTATTTCAAAACCCAGACTTCCTTCTCATGATCCACAGAGAAAAAAAACCAAACCCTTAAAATTATCATGCTCCACAGATCCTTTATCCAGGCAACTATGAAAATGAGCAAAATCACACAGGTCCATTTTTTTTTTTGTGGTTTGAGTGTTTTGTTTTGTTTTTACTAAGTCTCAAAGTCAGTAAGTTCTATCAATTTCCACTGAACATAAATTCTAACAAGTGTTGAACTGTAGCATTTTTTATGCTCCTAAATATCTTACTTTATAATGAAGGTGTCCGCTTCCACCTCCAAATCTTTCCCTAAACTAAAATGCTTATTTACGGAGGAGGCATGTGACTGTAACACCTGATCTGAGGGGATACCTAAAGACTGATAGCTCTTTTTCCTTTTCTTGGTATTTTCCTCTCCAAAGACACATGTGACCATTTCTGTAGCTTGGAAAGGTGTTAAGACTCAAGATGCTAACCCAGGAAATGTATTTACCACGTGTCTAATCAGCATGTTCTTACCGTCTGGGTGTATCAGAGCACAGCCTGCTGCCGTACCCCTCAGCTATTGCTGTGTCCCAACAGGAGCAAGAGATTCAAATGCGAAGGTGCAGAAAAGCTGAACGGCTTTGAGCTCTGACAGAGGCTGCTCTGGCTGCATCCCCATGACGAAAAATGGTTTATTCTGCTCCCGTGGGCCAAAGTCTGCAGAATCCAATAAAGGCAGGCCATGGCTGCCCTGCGTGTAAGCTACAACGTCGCTTTCCCTCCACTGAATTTAACCTCATTAATTAACCCAAAATATTTTACCTAATGGAAACAAGACCAATATTTACAATAATCACTGTCTGTGTGCTTGTATTTGCTTCTCTTCAGAGATCTTCACATAAAAACTAAATGCAGTGAAATGAAACCAAAAATTCAGTGAGCTTTAAAACTAAAGCACAGGCAGGTACTGAATTATTTCTGCATAAAGAATTAGATTTTAGAGATGCACTGTAGAAGCGAGGACTTGCTCGGTTTCAGAAAAAGGAATGTCCTTTTTATGACACGCACAAAGGTCCTGACGCTGGAAAGGGTGTGCTGGGCACTTTGCTCAATTCAGTAGGATCCAAGTGCACGAGATGCTGGAGGATTTCACCTAATCCGTTACCAAACAACGGCTGTATAAAGGATCTGATTGCAACTCTACAACTTCGATATTTCACCGTTATAAAGGGAAAAAAAAACCCACACCAAAAAAAACCCCTGAGCATGGTTTTCAGCACACACCTGCTCTGAACCAGCAAAGAAATAGACGGTCTGGCCTTCATCCTCACTTGCCTAAGTAGGCTAACACAGTATTGTGATAAAATTGTTAACAAAGGAAAACAGACGTGTCCAAAATCCACTGCTGATTGTATTTTGATATTTTTATTCTTCCTCATATATCTTCTCAAAATTTAAACTTTGGATACTTGACAAAGGACATCAGGAAAACTTTTTCCCTAGCTGAAGACTGGTAATTTATGCAGGCTATCATAATGTGAATAATGAAAAGATGGTTTGCATAGTTTTATTCCTGTGGGTTATGAAAGGAAGAGCATTGGCACTGTCCTGTCACTGCAAATGGTCCTGGATTTCTGATGTCTCACTTCAATTGATGTTAATGAGAAAAAGAATACCCAGGCAAAATCTGCTGTTGGCACAGCATACAAGAAAAAAAGCCTCACAGAATCCCAAAAGAGGGAGGCTGGAAGCAGGCAAATCTCTAATGCATAAAGTAATAGAGTTTCAAAAGATCTTTACAAGCTGTTAAGTAGCAGGTGAAGAGACAAAATAAAAAAGATTACCTAAATGGCCTCCCAAGATCTGGACAGGACCCAGACCTTAATTTAGATTCCCCTCTCCCACAATTTGTGTATGTCTGTACCATGCCTTTCAGTTGAATTGATATTTACAAAAAAAAAACCAAAAAAGGTGGTCTCACTATCTGAAACCATTAGAGAGGCCTGACAGTTTCTCTGGGTAATAAAAGATATTAATTTCCACAATTTTGGCTTAGAATACTGTGAACTTTACCCAAAGAAAATGGCAAACCTTCTGAGGCTCAGCCATCATGGCCAATAAGTACTGCAATGACTCAAATTGATTAACCGGATTCCCTATAGACTTTCAAAACATTTCCTTGTAATTCACGGGCAAGTATATCTACGTGCCATGAGCTTGTTAGATAGATGACAAATGAAGAGAAAAGCCTCAGTGTACCTACAGCTGTTCCGAGCTGGAAATCCCCGACGTAGAATTCAGAGTCTTGGGAACTCTTCTGGCACCATTTCCTCCCTTGCCACTCTGGTAAAAATGCTGAATTTCTAGATGAACACTGCTCATTTGCAAGCAGTTTCCCTTCATCCTGCTGGTCTCAACATATCAGTAAACACAATAATTTCTTCCAAAGTGGCAGGTAGCTTTTCTGTGAAAAGTCAAATGTTACCCATTACGCTGAAAAACTGAGGTGAGGGAAGAAGGATCAAGAGTTCACAAAAACTTAAGTAATTCAAGGAAGACAAGAGGACTGTGTGACCCCTCACTGTTTTTGTGAACCCAGCAAGTCTTAATAACCCCTTAACTTCTGCAAAAGCACCTGATACGCAGGAGAATCCTACGCCAAGGGCTGACAGGTTGCCTGGCTGGGTCTCATTTCTGAAGCTGTAAAGGATTCTGTGCTGCATCAAGAGGAGTGTGACCAGCAGGTCAAGGGAGGGGATTCTCCCCCTCTACTCTGCCCTGGTCAGACCCCACCTGGAGTACTGTGTCCAGTTTTGGAGCCCCCAACATCAGAAGGACATGGACCAGTTGGAGAAGGTCCAGAGGAGGCCACGAAGATGATAAGAGGGCTGGAGCATCTCTCCTGTGAGAACAGGCTGAGAGAGTTGGGGCTGTTCAGCCTGCAGAAGAGGAGGCTCCGGGGAGACCTGATAGCGGTCTTCCAGTACCTCAAGGGGGCATACAAGAAAGATGAGGAGAAGCTGTTCAGTAGGGCCTGTTGCAATAGGACGAGGAGTAATGGTTTTAAAATAGAGGGACGTAGATTCAGATTGGATATTAGGAAAACATTTTTTACAATGCGAGTTGTAGAACTCTGGCCCAGGTTGCCCAGAGAGGTGGTGGAAGCCCCATCCCTGGAAACGTTCAAGGCCAGGTTGGCTGGGGCTCTGAGCAACCTGATCTGGTTGAAGATGTCCCTGCTCCTTGCAGGGGGGTTGGACTAGATGACCTTTGAAGGTCCCTTCCAACCCTAACCATTCTATGATTCTATGATTCTACGACTTGGTGAGTGGTTGTATTGTTTTATCCAGGGGAAGAGGGAAATGTGTGTGGTATAGGGAGAAATCAAGCACAGCTCTATTCTAAACCATCCTTGCTGCACCAAGGAAGGAACTGAAACAGCAGAAGATGATATAACAGAGTTAGTGATGGTAACCGTACCTGTTTTACCAGAAACAGATTGTCTGTAGAGAAGACGGTTTGTTCATTACAAATCAATACAGCACTCATGAAGAATTAAGGAAATCATTCTTTCTTTCAAGAGATGTGTTTCAATATTCACAGTGAAGCTACTATATATTTTCTAGAAATATATGCATTAAATGCAACTCAGAGGAATTCACATTTCTACGACGCATTGAGAAATCATGTATTGTTTTGAACATCCAGTGGTTATCTATTTCTTACTTGCAGGCGAAAGGACTCAAGAGAAAACTGATGAGGGCTCTATTTTTAACTAAAGACGCTTAAATGACAAGTAAAGCAAGGTGGATAATATATTTTGGTTGTTAAAAATTATTTTATATTCTAAAAAAGTCCTGCTGCATTGCTGCCTCTTCAGAGAAGTGCGTACACATGTATACTTTAATGTTGTTATCACCACCTGATAAAAACACACCATTTTTTGCAGGTTAAAAAATTTATTTCGAGAAGTTAAGCAAGTGGCTTGCATTAAGAGTCTATCCCCCATCAAGATAAGAATCCTCTCCCTCCCACTCCGATTCCTGCCTGCCTTAGAAATTCCCCCTGTGGCCGCAGAGCGCACTGGGCGTAAGCTTCCCATCTTCCCATCAAAGTGCTGAAAACTGCCACACACACACAGAGTTCTACCCAAATCGAATGAAATGGCTATTAGCGAACAGGAATCCAGTGGCACATCTTCCTTCAAACCCTCCTTACGCCCTGCCATGAAGCCACCGAAGCGGAAGGCTACTTCCCAAGTTCTGGTCATGAAATATATAGGAGCCCGCGACTGCACGCGTGCACGTTTCAAGGATGCGGTCTTTTTTCCAGCATTAACACTGCCCTTGAAACCATAGCAACTCATCACCGAGTGTGATGTCAAAGTATCTCAGCTTCAAAGACTAATGCATTCCTTGGGACACCATTAAAAAGAAAAAGACGGTTTATTGTACCATTTGTTGAAGGATTAAATAAACCTGCTTCTTATAATAAAATATTGGGTAGATGCCACTTCTTAAAGGCTTTGTAATTAATTAAAACAAAAAGAATCCCCCAAAACCTTAATGTGAACATGTCAAAGCAAGGGAAAATCCTGCATCAAAATTCCTGCTGAAATTAAGGAATTTATTGGTATATTATCTTAACTACGCCATAAACGGGATAAGTTGAGGAATCTTCTAAAAATCGCAGATTTGGCAAGCAGCATTTTATCCTTCAGTGTTCAAATGGCATCACATCAACTAAGCTCAGCAAGGCCCTGGAAAAAAAATAATTCTTTTAAGGTACCTAAGTAAGTTGGTAGTAGCTGGGCAAGCTCCAGAGTGAACGATGGGGTCAGAACAAAGCACAGCTTTTCCTTTCCCTCAGCCGTCCCTGGCTGTCTCTCTCGCTCAGCTGTCAAGCAATTTGCCAAGAAAGGAAACAAGAAAAGAGTTTCATTTTGTTCTCAGGCTTCTGCTTACATCAGAGACTCCAGACCACAGTAACTGTTGACTGAACCTTTATTTACCTGGGGAAATCCCTAATCTTACTGACTAGCCCATAAAACCAGTCTCTCAGTGGTGATAACCCCAAAGAGCCTCCCCGCAGGCCTTCTTGCCTTGCAGAAACTGCTCCCATTCCTTTGCTGCAGCTGCAGAGCCTCCCTTCTCCAGGTTTCATATTTCTGGAAAATACGGCCAATATATCTCAATCTGTAGGACAATTAATTGCTTCCTATTTTAGTCCCCTGGGAGAGCTGATGTGCTTCACCACAACCTTTCCCCAGATCCCTCAACTTATCCGTCCTTCTGTTCTGAAATCTACGGAAATAGTTCTGCTTAGCTCTTTGGCCAGGTAGAAGTGCAGAGCCACCCCTCCGTTCCCTCTCACAGTATGATCGGTTGGGTCTCTTCTGAAGTCAGGGACAGGAAAAGTGACGAACATCACTTTGTGAAATAAATAATACAAGTAATTTATTTATTTTAATAACAGTCAATTAAAAGGTAAGAAGTTCTTAAGGGAATTAGCCAGCAGTTTCCAGCTGGAAAACTCGAACCTGACTTAATACAAAACACTACCACATTTCCAAAGAGATGGTGTTCTCATCCAGCTCCAAGGTGTGGGTATCTACTGTCCTTTTCTCAGCAGTTTCATTCCACCCAGAGCTTGGCAGCCCAGGAAGAGACCCAACCTCATGTTCACGTATCCATCCCCAGAGCTACCTCATGGCACAGAGGAGCTAGCTGCCAAGGACAGCTGCCAGCAACTGCTCCAGCCACAACAGCTTCTTGCCTGCTTGTACGTAGGTGAACAGGCTGGAGTTTGGTGAGCAGAAAAGTCCTTACTACACACCCCCTGAAAACCACCAAATAATGCTTTCCCCACGGAGCCGCCTTCCTGCTTCCCATCCAGGCTCCATTTAGTGTCTCCCTCAGACACAAGGTGGTGCCTTTCTCTCCCATCTCTTCCTGACAGAGGGAAGTGACAACAGGCGGCTTGGTGAAGGCTGCTGCCCATGGGGCGGGGATACAGGTTCTAGAACAGGAGTGGGGAAGGAGAAAGTATGCCAGGAAAGAGAGGAGATGAAAGGGTGACTGCCACCCACGTCAACACCCTCTTGAAATATTTCGCATCCCTCAAGTTCCTCCCAAAACAACCCTACACTCTGTCTTATTCCCCTTTCGTGTCACGCATCTTACCCCCATTTCAAAACGGGATTTTGTCCGTATGACTCAGCCTCAGGCTGTGCCTCTCTGTGCTGAACTTCCTCACCTGAACACACACCTTCCATCTAGCAACAATATTCCTCCCACTCGAGACTACAGAGCAGAGGTAGGACAGCGTGGGCACCTGTTTGTCATCTCTCTTGGATCTGTTGTCTCTGATTGCAGTTTTAACTCTTTCTTTTTAAAACTCAGCAGGAAGTATTACAATATATTTAGCATTCTAGCAATGAAGGGGCCCTAATTTTTTTTTTTCCTTCATTAAAGACAACTCCTTTGTCACAAAACAGTCAGAACACAACTAGCTTGTGTCTGTGCTGAAGGTCAACTGAAAAATACCAGTTGTTCTTTCTCTTGTGGCATGCTCCTCTGCTTTTGTACATACGCTGATGGAAAGGATTCATTAATATCTTCCGCATGTGGGAAAACCTCTTTCCTTTTCTCTTTCCTAAGAACATTTTTCTTCTTAAAAAAAGATAGTCTTCCTACTCAAAACAAGATGGGATATAAAAGTACATAATATGTCTTATTCCTGGTGGGTGTGAAAAGATGTCTTTTCTTAGGATACACATCATCACTCATATATGAAACTATTTTCTCCCCTTGGCAATAGAGCTGTTTGCTGAATTTCCATTAATGATTCTCACCGAGGTTTTAACCTCTTTTTACCTGACTACTGGTCTTTTGAGGCATGCTGAGGGTCTCTTATACTTAGAGAACAATTCTGTACTTCGCCATTTTGTTCAGTAAGCCAGACAACTGGAAACCTGGATGGAAGCTCAACTGATTACTTTCTACTCTTAAGTATTTCAGAGAAAATCCCTCTACCGTTTGTAAATCAGAGGAAGTCAGTGACTCGTCTGGCTATCATTTCTCACACTTTCCTTTTGAACTCCCACTCCACAGAGAAGAGTTGCATGCTTCTCCCCTGATTTTCATTATCAGGCAAATGTTTGAGGTATATTTGAACTTCAACTTCAGGTCAGTGCAACAGAGGGAAAAAAAAAAAAAGAGCACCTAAAACACTCTGCCAGGAAAAACCAACTCTTCTTAACACAATGATGTGACATTCCAAAACTGCCGGTAGTTCAGTGACAGCTATCAGACAAATTACAGTGGTGTCTGGGGGCTAAGATACCGATATATCATCTCTATGGGCATTATAATAAGGAACAATTGGAGGACAACACTAAAAAAGAAGCCAGCTAGTATGGAATATCAACATCAAGTAGGTAGAAATCCTCTGGCACCAAGAGGTTGAGAGCTCATTTCCTTGGAAATATCAAGTGATACTGCAGGAGTATCATTTTCAATGCTTAAAATCACCAGCAAAAATACTGACATTTTTCAAGTACCAAGAATAAACTGAAGTATCTTCTAAATACTCGTGTGACTGAGAAATCACACACAAGAACCAAGACTTCAGTCGGCACTTCCATGCAGAACAGTCTCAGCACAGGTGTGTGAACACTGGCTTCTATCCATCCCAGTCCTTCAGAGTCTGGTTTCTGAGCGCCAAATGGAAAGATTTCTACTTGCCAACCCATAACTTCCCAGCAGAGATGGAAACTGCCACATATTGTGGTACCTGACCTAAAATCAGATCCTTGAATGAGGGGTTGGTGTGGGTTTTTTTCTCTGAACTAAAAATGTTGGAATTAACAGAATTATGACATTGTGAAAGGAGACACTATTATGATAATTGAGTCTAATCTGCAAGAAATAGGCAAGATAATGTATGTTAGAACCTTTGCATATTTAAAAAAAAAAGTTCTTTGCTTTTTTTTTTCATCTTACATCTTACCTTCATCTCTTACGCCTGTATTTTAGCATGTTTGGAATAGTTGTGCCAGGGACCAGCTCGAGCTGGCTGTCACCGCAGGAATGAAAATTAGAAGACAGGCAGAAATGGAGATCCAGGTACACAAGATAATCAGTGCTGCAGCTTTTTAAAAGCTTTTGAGATTCACATAACTAACCAGAATATCCTGTATTATGTTGCCCAGAATTCAGTACATGTAGAAGGGACAGAAATCCAAATGCTTCACAGCAGAAGCCAGTCTTCAGCTGAGATGGAAAAACCATCACACACAGCCACATGACTCCCTAATTAGCATTGCAGGTTTTCTCACACTTTCCTTCACAGCAGCCGACACGGGGCATTGTCAGATAAAAGAGACACTAAATACAGCAGAGATCTGATTCAATTACATCATTTCCATCCGGATAGAGACAGCCTAAATTTTGGGGATATCCACCTTTAAAGAAACAACTATTTTAAAGACATCAGTAAAACAAACGCAGTTCAAAGCAGAGCACATCGCTGCCTGTGTTTCATGCTGAATCATCATTATGTCTTTCTAAAAAGAAGCAAAAGGAGGATTTTATGTTCCAATGTACCTTCAATTCATCTCGTTCCCTTTTTCAAGCGCTTGTATTGCAGTGGGAGCACAGAATGTTGAAGTCACACTGCTGACCTGCCCTTTAACGGGACCTTAACTTTTACACTCCTCTGCATTCAGCCAAGGTAGAGAGATGAATAGCTGCTGTAATTTCTGTCATCTTTAACTCTGAAAGCCAGAGTTTATCTTGGTTCCCCTTCATATTTTTCCTAACCTTCCCTCATTCTCTATTCCCATCTTTCATCTCCTTTCCAATTCCGTTTTCACCAATCACTTTTCTCCTACATTATCTCTACTTTTGTAAAGTCATCTCCTGCTCATGCGCTAATTTGCACCTTACTTACAACCCCTCCCTTAATTATCCCAAGTAATTTTTTTTTCCAAGCTAGTATCTTAACAGTCCTTTTTCCAGCTTGTTTATGTAAAAAGACATTGTGAAAATGACTCTTCCTGCACTGCTATCCGTAATCCGCACCAGACGGCGGTGTTAAACATAGCTGTTGCTAGGACAGTTTCAGCCTGAGCTATTTATCAAGACAACAGTTGTTGACTAACTTGTGAAAGGTAGCTCGGGGGGCTGGTACCTTCTCTCTTTTTGCCTCTGTCCCTCCATACTCAAATAGCTGTCTTCCACTCACCGCAACTCTACCCTACTTACGTGCAGAGGATAGTTGCCTCCTGCTTAATTGATTCTGTTTCCTATATTCTTGGATAAGTTATGTAGCAAGGGGACATTTGTGTGTGGCACTGCTGTGTTGACACCATCCACTGATAAAAGTGAGAAATCAGGTCACTATTGAGATTCAGTAAATACACACATAAGGTACCCGTTCAGAAGAAAATAAAAAAATAAGAGAAAGATAGTCTTTGAACAGCAATAATTTTTAATCTATGTGCTAGTTTCACAGCTACTGTGATTCTCCTGTCTAAATCTGTGTTCAGCAATGCCTGCGATATAGCTCTGTGCAGAAAGAACCAGCTCTGAATCTCATGACTGAGTAGATTTAGTATCACTATTACCTGGCAATTCACTTCAGAAAACGACAAAGGAAGATTATTAAATCTTCATCGCTCAGATGATTAAACAAGTGAAACTGAGTGAACACCACTGATGAGGCAGAGAAATGCCGGGGATTACAAGGGACGGGATTTGTCTGATGTGAAGAAAAATGATACAAATAAAGACACTCCACATTATGCATTGTAGTACCCCATAATAACCAAGAATGTTATCAGTGTTATCTTCAACATCCAAAAAACACAGCAACACAAAAATGCTTGCAGCGGAGTTACAGCAAAAACACTTAAATTATAAATAACCCTAAAATACAATTAATCCCATACAGTTGTATTTGTTCCCCTTTGGTTTGGAGCTTAATAAAGTAAAGGAGCAATATTCTTAAGAGCGTTGCTTTTACACATATTGGTATGCTAATCCTGACACGCTTGCCGTTATTGCAATACGCTCATTGCCTTCGTTCATACCAGAACTGCCTGTCCACACTTTTGGATGCTATCAAAGGAACCCAACCATACCGACAATCGAGGCACTGGGACACCAAACGACTTGTGCGTCGGACTGTGACAGAGCTGGGAACAGCGTCCCACAGCTTCCACATACACGCCGTACGACAGAATAATACTTCTCAGAAATCAGTAGACCTCTATGAAGCTTAGGGAAGTACCTCTGTACCCCACCAATTCACTCCCTCCCTCCTTCTCTAAGTTGAGAAAATCTCCAGAGACACATTCACCAACTCTCACGCCAGCGTTGTGCACAGGCACATGGATGCACTCGTTTGCAAACACCCTGGCACAATACATCTTTCCACAATTTATCAAACAAGCCGTTTCTATTCAAGTGGGACATTGTCTAAAAACAACTGGGAAAGTACAATGCAGAAGAGTCATTAAAAAAAACAAAACCCTTCACTGTGAACTTTAGACAACAGGTAATTTAAACAAGATTTCATTTAATAATACACATGAAAACATGTCCACGCATGAACAACAACAACAGAATAGACTGAGTACATGAGTGGGAGGGCATTACATAAAGATGATGTAACTTGATCCCACAAGTACACAACCTGTGTGTAACGCAGCACGGTGATAGCTCTCAAGGAAAAGAGGTTTCATACAGATCTTAAATCAACCTCCATAACCGGCGTTTTTTAGATCACCAAGCTTCATAAATGAAATGTATTAAAACTATAAAAATGAATAACAGGAGAATTCAGGTTTTTAGAACTAAACAACTTTTCAGCTGGGCAGAAAATAAAAACATACATTTGGCATTTTCACAAGCCATCAAGGAAATAACACGGGTCTATTCTTTATTTTGTCTCCTGCTCCTGAGCTATTTCTCATAATGCAAAGAAGCTTGTTCAGAAAAACACAGTAAAATAAAGTAATCACTTACCCCTTTGGGGCAGAGCTGCAGATAAAATGACAAGTCGTAAGAAAGAAAAGCTAATTCAGTTCAGTTACAGTGACTGAAATTTATGTTTCATGGTGTTGTGGTTTTGTTTAGTGGGGGGGGCCTAAGGTGGCAGCTTCTGTAGGAAACTGCTAGAAGTCGCTCCCCTTTGTTCAGTGGACTCGGCCGGGCCTAGGGCGGACCTGCTGCTGGTCAAGGCCGAGCCGATTGGTAGCAGAATGTCCCGTGATAACGCCTCTGCGATAACGTATTTAAGAAGGGAAAAACAGAAAAAAAAAGAGAGAAGAGAAGATGTGAAGAAGCTGAGCGGCGGCAGAGGCTCAGAGGGGGAGGCGCAGGCCTCATGGGCCTTGCAGGCCTCACCCTCTGGCCTCTCGCCAGGCGGCCGACTGGGCCCGACTCGGCCCGGCCCGGCTGCAAGAGGTGGAGAGGAGATGAGCTGGATGATGTGAAGAGATTCTGAGAGGCGTCTGCCAGTCTGTTGTGAAGAACTTTTCTTGTGAGAGGAACGGCTGCAGACGCCAAGGTCAGTTCAGAAGGAGGGGGAGGAGTAATGCGGCTCCTGGCCAAGATTCCCCTGCAGCCTGTGGTGACGACCATGGTGGAGCAGGTTGTCCCCCTGCAGCCCATGGAGGTCCACGGAGGAGCAGAGATCCACTTGGAGCCCATGAAGGACCCCGTACCGGGGGAGGTGGATGCCTGAAGGAGGCTGTGGCCCATGGAGGCTCCACTGGGACAGCTGTTCTAGAGAGACTACACTCCGTGGAAGAGATGACCCACGCCGGAGCAGTTCCACAAAGGACTGTGGCGTAGAGGGAGGGACCCCACGATGGAGCAGGGGAGGAATGTGAGGAGTTCTTCCCCCGACCATGAAGCAGCGGTGTAAAACAAAGTGTGATGAACTGACTGCGACCCCCATTCCCTCTTCCCCACTGTGCCGCTCAGGGCGGGGGAAGCTGGTAGAGAAGCTGGTTAAGCCCGGGAAGAGGGAGGGGTGGGGGGAGGTTATCTTGTTCTCTGTCTCATTATCCTGCTGTTTGTAGTAATAAATGAATAGTTTTCCCCAAGTCGAGTCTGTTTTGCCCGTAACGGTGACTTTAAGGATTTCTCCCTGTCCTTATCTCAAACCTCGAGCCGTTTTTCCTTATATTATCTCCTCCTATTCTCTCGGAGGGTGGGGGGAGTGAGAGAGAGACTGCGCAGTCTGGTCCCGATCGGGGCTGAACTACCACACATGGAGTATCAAATGTGAATGCAGTAACAAGACGGACCTCCACAGTACCTAATAACTACTAAGTAACACCGACAACGCTCCGAACACATGCTAGGTATTTGAACAGAAGACAGATGTCTAAACATCTTCAATAACATTGATCTCTGGGGGACTTACATGTCATTTTTTTCTGTATGAACCACAGTTTTCCACTCTAAAAATCCTACAATCCTTGATGGATGCCAGCCACAGAGCACAGTTATCTTTCATATTCCGGCTAAATACACCCAAGGATAAAATTCGCCTCAACGCAGAAGGGCTCTCAAACCACAATTAAAAATAACCCTACATCAAAAAAGGCTGAGAGTGTGAAAAGTCTTGTGATGCTGCTTTACACTTCAGGGGCAGGAATAAATTTCATCCCCCAAAATACAGTAATACATTACATTTCCATGAGCAAAGCACAAGGGCTTTGTGTTGATGCTTCATGTTAATCAGCCCCTTGGTTTCAGAGAAGTTCAATAAAATAGCAATACTTGGATACAAGGGAATAAGCTATACAGTGTTTTCTCATCTGTGTAGCTGAAAGTTGAGCATAATGATGTTTTTCACTGAAAAGACTTGAAGTTTATGACTATAACAATATTTTTAAGATTATATATGTACTATTTCAGAAAACGGGGCTTTGTCATTGCTGGTGTTGTGCAGGAAGGTATTTGGCCAGTGCAACATCATGAAAAGCATCACGTTCATGAAAACATTGTCTAACTTTTAGAGAAGGAGCCTATGTCACTGGTAACAAGATAAATATGAAGGAAGAACGGTCATAACCACAACTATTTAAGAAGTAAGGGCTCATTCGTGGATCATCTGAAGACATCCATGAAAAGATTTTGTTCTTAACTAAATTTCAGAACAAAGTAAATACTTACTGCTTGTATGATCCTTCCATCAATTTTAGCTGAAATTACACTAGAAATGCAAAAAGTATTTTGCCTACTTCTAAACCAGAAGTAGAAACCAGGCCGTTTCCACTGCTTGTGTGTTTGATTTTTTGCACTGCAAATCAGATCCATAAATACGGTGGCAGAGCAGGATGCGGTAGCTCAGTGCTCTCACAGTATTAGAAGGGATTGGAGCAAAGGACTTCATCTGAGCCTGACTAAGAGCCACAGATGTTTTCTAATGACAACACTGACATAAAAGGAATAGATATCATACAAGAGAAAAAAACATCACACACTTAAAGAGACAGAGAACAGAAACTTATGCCACTGCTACAACATTTGAAAAAAATGAAGCACTGAAAAAAAAATTGCACAAGCCTGGCAAGTGTTTCTTCAGATTTGCGCAGTGTCTTTAAAGAGAAGGTTTGTCACAGCGGTTCGCACCACTCATCCGCCAAACCCCGCTTCCCAGCAGAGGGCAAAGCGCTACCTCTCGATCTCTGCGGAGGCGGCTCGAGGGGACACCCGGGCGGAGGCCGCGCCGTGGTGCTGAAAGGGACAGCTCCCGGAGGGGAGGGCGCCTGGGACGGGCCCCGCCACCCAACCCCCGGAACCCCACCCGGCCAGCCTCCTCCCGCAGGTGACACCAACCCGGCCAGCCTCCTCCCGCAGGTGACACCAACCCGGCCAGCCTCCTCCCGCAGGTGAGACCAACCCGGCCAGCCTCCTCCTTCAGGTGACACCAACCCGGCCAGCCTCCTCCCGCAGGTGAGACCAACCCGGCCAGCCTCCTCCCGCAGGTGAGACCAACCCAGCCAGCCTCCTCCTTCAGGTGAGACCAACCCGGCCAGCCTCCTCCTTCAGGTGACACCAACCCAGCCAGCCTCCTCCCGCAGGTGACACCAACCCGGCCAGCCTCCTCCTTCAGGTGACACCAACCCGGCCAGCCTCCTCCTGGAAATGAGACCAACCCAGCCAGCCTCTTCCAGGACATGAGACAACACAGCATCTGCTCCCCACCATGTCCGTACCTGGCCTACCTCCCTTTGTGAACATAAATACTACATCCCTACGCTTCTCCATTGCCTACACAGTATTGACAGCCTCTCCTAGGATGATATTTGGTAGTAAATTACTTAGTGATTTTACTTTGCAGAAGGAAAAAAAAAAAATCTTTAAAGCTCCAGAGAGTAAACAGCATCAGTAATTAAATTATAATGCATAAAGGAAATCTAACAGAAAAAGAGAGAAAAATATTTGTATATAACAAACAACACATTCAATATTAACAATTCTAAAACAGATGAGCACATGGAATTCACTGTAAATAATTTAGGAACCAGTGCCCTCATTAATGATTTGATACTGTCAGAACGTTGCTTATTCCATTTTTCCCCCCTTCTTCCACTCCCCAAAGTGGTTTTATATCCATAAAAGGCAAAATACATATTTTGTACTTGCCTTACGATAAAACATTGCCTGAAGGGCTTAAAGACGACTGTGAAAATAGCCCTTAGAACCCCTGGATTTGCTAATTTCAGGACAACAGGATACATTTGCAACACCTTATCACAGATGCAATCCACTAGACAACATGAATAGAGATCACGATATCCAATTAGAGAGTATCAAAGATAACAGAGTTAGATTTGCAGAAAATTTTCAAAGATGTCGTATCTTTGAACAAAACTTATTAGGGCTCCATCAGCCGTTTGAACAGTTTTAATGAAGTTGAAGCTCAGCTAAATATGGAGTTATTTTACTCCATGATTAACTTTGAAGAATTTTATTTTTGAAGTCTTAACATCCTGTAATTAAAAAGAATCCTTAACACATTGCAGTAATTCAGTATTCAGTAATTTATGTTACAAGTTTTACTTCCAGAAACGGTCTTGATACATAGCCAAATGCTGTTAACCAATGGGTGCACTTTCATTTATTGCTACTGGCTTCTTTAATATTTTAAATCTCTCAAAGAAACCATATTCCCAGCTCCTCATTCAGCACCACAGCGATACATTTGAAAAATGCCCTTCTTTTGGCAGCCAGTTCATCTGCCTGCAGTGTTTGCTGCATGTTAACATTTACCTACAGCAGCGCAAGTCAATTCAAATGCCAAGGTGCAGGCCCAGTCCAACCAAGATATTTCCATGAAAAGATGAAGCATTTGCAATTATTGATACTTACAGCTATTTGAAGCTACAATTTAACATCATATTAATTCCAGACTCTTGCTTGCTTAATTTGGGTCTCTCTAAAATTACTCAAAATGTATATTAAAGCTGGCAGCTAGTAACCTATTGCTACTTTAACTGTAATTTTTTTCAAGTCTCTAGGACACAAAAGAAAAATATTAATGCCACTGCTATTTTACCAACCCTCTCCAAGAACAAAACTAAACAATCACACAGATCACACCAACGTACGATACGAAATAATGGATTTCAAATACAGAGCACAACAAATAGCTTGGCTAAATTTCACAAACCTTGTTTAAAATCCTACTGCTTGGAAGGATTTAGTAGCTCAGGACTGAAATGACCTCTTAACAGCACAAGCTGTTAGCACACGACCTTTCATCATAGCATGAGAAGACTTAATACTACAAAGTATAAGGTATTTTAAAGCCAGAGTATCTTGCATCTCACTTCTAAGCCAGCTCTCCTGCCTTCCTGGTTTTCTTCAGCTTCAGCACTACACATTTTATTACAAAGAACAAGGAACGGAAAGATCACCTGTAATACCAGAAATAATGAGCACTATATAAGTAATTACCTACAGGCAAGCAAGCAAGAATTCTCATCCTTAACACCACAAACTATTTGCAGCATGTGTTTCTGAAAGTTATACAGGTACTGTACATTGTCTTCTCAAGATCTATTTCTTTTAGAGCAAAACTTGGACATTTCAATTGACGCGAGGACATATTGTACTCAAACCACAAAGATACAGCAAAGGAAGCAGAGAGTCATTTCTCAGACCTGTGAACAGGGAGCAAGGATTTCTCACCACAAGCACCAACTGAAGATTCTGAGATGTCCCGGTGGCAACATATGCAAAGACGCCTACCAGCCTGGAACAGTTCTCAATAAAAATGATTGCTTTTGGTTTTTTTTTTTTTGGAATGGAAGTAATGCACAAAACCACTGCCATCAACCAAAGAGTTAATTTTGAAAAACATGTGTATTTTATTTTGCTTTGCAAAAAAAAGCCTCCTTTCAGTAATGCTCCTCGGCTGTGATCCATATTCAAAAGTCACTCAGCCTGCTCTTACAGTATCACAGTAGCAGCTTAATGAAAGACGAGTGGACTTCTTTTGTGACTCTGGAATATCTGTACGCCTTTTCTTTCCCAAAGGGAAGCAATGAACAAAGAAAAAGCTTCATGTCAGGCTTAGGCTCGTTTTGTGGTGGCAGCCCTGCTGGGAGCTGAGAGGCACACATCCATCTTATACCTCCCATCACCCTGACTTAGCATCACATCACGGAGCTTTGGGGGGGGTCCAGCCTGCTTAGAGAACACTGGAAGTGGTCCTCCATCAATTACTCCTTGCCAGTAGGACACCTGCAGGGGTCTGACCGAAGGGAAAGCAACACAGCTCTGTCTCCCTGGCATCTCTATGACAGAACAGGAAATAAAATACGAAAAAAAAAGCTACTGGGGAAAAACAAGCCATAAGTACGGAGGAACAAAAACATTGCAGAGATGTTTGTTATTTCCCTCCTCTCTCTCTGTCTCTCCCCCCGCTCCTCCCCACAATCTCTCCCTCTACATTTCCCATTATTATTATTATTGTTGTTGTTTTCAGCTCTCCTAACCTGTGGGGAGATATTTTGGGTAAAACGAGACAAGTCTATATGAAATGCAAGCTTCTGATGTAGACAAGAAATCTTTTTTCCCCCCAGAATATTTGGCTTGACACTTCAAAGGCTTATTTCTCACATTCACAGCGATTCTTCTATAAATACATCCATCTATATGCACATAGCGACTGCAACAAATCCACGGTCACATAGGACTTCACAGTCATTACGTGCACACCAAACTGCAGCCCTGCAGACCTCACAGTAAACCACGGGGCAGAAACTGCAGACCTTCTACAAACACCCCGGTTTGTGTTAATGGGCTAGAGAAAAATACGAGAAGCAGTCTTCCTAGACACTGCTCCATGTTCCAATCGCTACCGGACAATGGGGGCAGATCTACTCCTTCCACCGGAGGACAGGGGCCTTGGTTCACATCATCACATGGGCACCAAGTGCACAGAAACTCATCTTTTTGTTTGCTCAATCAGGCTTTGAAAGACGGGGCTACAGGAATGAGTTTACAGCATGTAACATTGTGGCTCTTTTTGGACAGGGGAATTATATTTTAAAAGCAAAGGTGGGTTTGTACTGCTTTCCACTCTGTCCCTGATAGCTCTGTGGATCTCTTATTTTTGCAGGGGTTATACTCTACTGGTGTCTGGTACCAGCCCACGCCCAAACCATACTATTAAGTCTTTTAAAATGAATAATAGATGAAAGGAGGTGCTGCTGAAAACAGTGACAAGCAACTCATCAAGAAAAGCTGTTTTTCCACAGCAAGAAACCTCCTGCTCAAAAACACGAAGCCATACCTACCCTCATACAAAGCCCATTCTATTTACAGTACACCTGTCTGGTTTTAATCACATCAGAGACGTGCAAATTCTAGGAGCAAATCCTTTTATCTTTAAAGCCAAGAGATGTAGCAAAAGTTAAAAACATAATATCAAAATATTTTCATCACATTCGGAGCTTCCTCACAAAGACGTATTTATAGCATCAGCAAGGGGGTGTTGTGCTGACTTTCTGAACCAACTTTTGCAGAAGTGCCATACCTATGCAGAATTACCATATGAAGTACATTCTTCATTATTTGAAAGAGCTCTGTGAGCTCTCCTTTTAAAAAGACACCACTCAGGAATTTAGCTCTCAGTGTAGGTTTTGAAAAACACATATTTGTAAAAGGATGGGATACTTCGCTAAATGCAGTATGATGTGCTCCCGTTACTCTTTTTATGACAGCCCAATGAGCTTTTCAGATACCGGAATTAACAAAAAAGGGTATTGTGCAATCTCCACTTAAAAACCTCAGTGCAACAGCTACCCACACGTTCCAGATAAATCCATCCTTAAGTAAGGGCATGTGATTAGTAGGAATATAATTCATATCTGAATATATTCAAGAGGTCATATTTCATATATTGATCTTGTTTTCTTATTGAAATATACTGTGTGGATACAGGTTCCATTCTGTATCTCACAGTTCCTTGGCCATATGATCAGAGCCACTTGAGTTCTTTGCAAAGCCCAACGCATTTCTCCTTACATTACCACAGAGCGCCCTTCCCACTTCACAAAGAACTAAAACAATCACACGGATCACACCCCTGTATCTGCTTTCCCAAAGCCTCTGGGAATGGACTTGGAGCACCCAGCTTTCAACCTTGAGTTTATTCCTACTCTCCGCCCAGGTGCAGGAATCTGTTCCCAAGTGAGTCATTGCAGGATACAGATCTTTAACACTGCACGCTAAAGAATCTCAAGCCTCTGCAAGTGCCGAAGCACAGACACTGCTAAGGTCAGAAAAAAATCAGCATAAGCACAATAATACTTTACAGTTTGCTTTTTCATCTGAACATGAATAAATTCCAAACCCCAGCTATCACAGGATTTATTCCCCTATGGTAACTTCTCCTGAAGAGGAAGAGGCAGACACTGCAAGTGGGAGTCGGAGACAATGGCACAAAACAAACCCCTCCATTCCTGCTCGCTTGAAACACTTTTTCAATGTCTACAAGGTTTACTATTTCTTCCCCGAGGCAATGACTGGGACTGCCTTTTTCCAATCCCCCTTCAGCTCATCCAGCTGCATTTGTCATCTCTACTGGCATCTCCTGGCTCCTTGGTGATATCCGCTAGCTCTTCCATCTTCATCTTCCAGCTCTATCAGACATATCTGTTAGCTCTGTTATGATTGATCTGATTTTGACAATTAATAAACATGACACACTTAACGTCCTGTTACTTTAACACTGAGAACTCCTGGGAAGGCGTTGCCTTTAAACAAGGTTTTAATGAATGAAAACTTGATTAGGAACTAAACCAATCCTACTTTTAGGTACAACAGTATAATTTACTGTCTCCTGCTAAATCACCACAACTCCACATTTCTAACATCACAGCAATACACACTCCAGAAAGTCTTCAAGTGGTAGCAAATAGCCAATTCAGACAGATATGACCACAACTGGTGAACTGAATCGCATTCTGATGGCTGTCTCCAAATCATACAGTCAGAATACAGGAAAACTGTGTGCATTTTTTATACTAAGCTCTGTAGCAAAGCTGCTGGACAAGCTGACTCCTGCAATACATAGTGTAATGACTCTGTCACTGTAGCGCACAGGCTGTCAGAAGAGAGGTAGGGCTGCAAAGCCTTTCTTCATCAAGCTACCTGTCAGGACTAGGGGACAAGAGTGAGCACCACAAGAGAAGGACAAAAGAGTTCCTTGCCTCCGTTCCTTGGAGGCAGCTTTGGGTTCTGGTAATACGATGTGATCTGTTAAGCCTACAGAAGTTAGTCACTTCAACAAACCAAACTCAAGTCTGGGTAAGAAATAAAAACAATGGAAATAAAGAGTTGAATTATTTGCACTGGCATTCCAGTAGGGATGAAACTACAGAGTGTCCTCAGGACAACTGTGCTGTAGACAATCTGAGCATTTATGACTATCTGCAAATTCAACATTATAGAGAAATTCTGCATCCCCCATGCTGGGCTTTTGGAAGTGGTCCAACCTCTGCACACCTCTGTGGAAGATACGCAGAAGCTGATACGGTAGAAAAACATCAGTGTGGCAGAAAAAATCAGTCTAATAGACGTTCTCCTTCTGGGCTGCGCAGTGATAACCTCTGGGGAGGCCCCAGCTCCTACTGGAAGCTTGAGACCATACATGTAGTTAATACAGAAGAATGATAATGCTTCCATGAGCTTCACTTACTTTCAAATTGTATCCCTAAGCTTCTCTCTGACTCTTGCACATGTACCTACCATTTGCATAAGATGCAAGTCTTCCTTCTTTCCGTGCAATATGCTTCAGCGCAGTGGATAAGTCACAGTTGCCTGACTCACAGAAGAGTGTTCTCTCTCCAGTTGAGTACGACTGAAAATGCAGCAGGTGACAACGAAGCAGTGTAGTTTGTGCTGTTATTACCACATGGTCCCCTACACACACCATTTATACAGCTGTAATTGAAAGGAGCGAATTTTCCACGCACGCAGTGAGTGATGAGCTCTATCCTCCCCTCCTCTTCAAGTTGAGGATTGGTAAAACTGTAGAGGCACAGTCTCACTCGATTGTAAGTCACCAGAAAGAAAACATACTGCTAAAAATGCTAGAGATTAACAGATTTTCCTGGAGATTTTTTTTCCCCGATGTCTAGATGAGAGAATAAATTGCTAGGGCTTCACTGTCAGTTTATCTTGTCATCCAGACCCTCCAATTGGGATTACTTCTGTTCTTCACTGCAGACCATCTGTTTCCACGTATAGAAAGGATGTATGCACATTGGCATTCATTAGTGTACATCAGGAATGCCCTCTTCTTGCACAACAGCACCAATTTAGTGCTGTTGCTTTAAGCTCCCAGAGAGCGAAGCGGAGCTTAACACCGCACAAACACACAGTGATGAAAAAGCCAATTTCATCTATAACTTAGAAAAGTGGATGCAGTTCAGCAACAGTTAAAGACTGATCTCTTATGCTTTTTGTGCATTTACATAATTGATTTGCTAGATAATGCACTCTGCTTCCTTATTTAACAAACACGTTAATGACTTCAGACAATTACTCAAAACCTGCCTACAAGTGTCTGCCTGAGAAATACATAAAAAAATTAAAATGAAAATACACACCAAAAGGCACATCCTTCATATCACATAACACAAGATATTAAGTCAATATGTCACCCTGTCAACAGTCACTTGCTACCTGCTGTTATACATTTATTCCAACTCCGGCGTATTAGCCGGGGCTGAGGCACCGACTAGACACCCATGTGGGCTAAAAAGAGAGCTCGAGAATAAAACTGGTGCGCTGTCAAAAGTCTGCGTGTGTGCACGCGGGGAGGGGAGCTGTGAGACAGAAGGAAAGGAGGAGGGAAAGAAAATAATGCAGGGTAGGAAGAGAAGATTAGAGAAGACATCTCTGCCATGTAGTCTCCTTTGGGCTACGGGGGAAAAATGATGGAAAAACTGAGCTTGTTCTATTTTTCCCTCCACAGCTTGAAGAGGGCCCAGCAGACAAATGTATCACTTTGAATCTTGTAAGTCGGCGCAGATTTTAGCTACTCCTTTGTTCAGTTTCAAGGCACTGGAGGAGCTGCTGATGGCAGGGCTGGGACTGGGGCCCACTCCCACCTGTCTGCTATTCCAGCCCGCAGCGAAAGCCCCCGCGCAGTGTTGCAGGAGAAGAGGCAGAGGAGACATTACTGCTAGCTACGCCTGCACGGGGCAAACGCTGCAGGGAGGGCACTTGCAGGCTGAGATGCTCAGGGCTCCCCCTTTGCCACCCTGCCCTTACGAGTTGCAGTGAGGATTTCCACAGACACGTTTAGAGGCAGCGCTGGCTGAACCTAAAAAAGTGGGAGGGGGAACGGAGGAACCACCAAGCAGCACAATAGCTGGTATCACCCTTACAAGAGAAAATCTAACGCTGCACTTAGAGGAAATTCCAGCACAAGCAGCTGCAGGACCGATCTTCTACTTGACATAAAACATTGCACAGCAAAGGTCAGTTTGCTTTGGAAAGCTGGCTAACGCCAGGCACCGCATACAGCCATCCACAAAGCTATTTTCATGGCCTGCACCGCAAAGGGATCCAAGAGGGTGCTGCCTGCCCACCCTCCCAGCTGGAGGTTAAATGGCTCCAATCACAGCTGGCAACCAAGAGAGCAGAATGAGAGGAAAACTGTCAGGGTCTTATTTATAGTTTTTAATCATAACAGGTATTTTTAAAATAGCTATTCAGTCCTCTCTGTGTTGGCTTGGTAATTCAGGGAGGGAAAGGAGGGGATCAATGAAAAAAAATATCATTCTACACCACTGTTATCTTCATCCAAGCAAGGTTAATGGAAAAGTATCAGCAAGATGTTTCACTAACTAAAATCAACAATATAGGTATTTCCGTGCAATAAAATAAAACCAGCACATTATTAAGAGAAAATGAGAAGTGGAATGGTTTTATTGTGGCGCAGTCAAGAACTTGACCACTGTACAGTGGCAATAGCAACACTTCATATTTCTGAATTCACTACTTTTTAATAACACACAATATTTCACCTGTGTGCACCACATCCACAGCCCAGATGCAATACCAAGCTTATAGAACTGCCTGCTTATGAGATGGGAATTAAAACCAGCTTACTCATCTTTCCTAACAGCAAGCAGTGCAGTATCAACCATTTTTATCATCGCTTCTATACTGAAATGCCTTGCACTGACAAAAACGGGCACAATGAATTTTTCCACTTCAGACCATGGCATACAAATCCCACACTTCCACAAGATTCATTTTTAAGCTATGAGTTTAGCATTGTTTCTAAGAAAACATACTCACTAGTTATATTTAAGCTTCTATTGGTTTGACCTATCTTAGGAGTCGTACCAGGACGCTGTATTTGACGTACGATAGCTCCTCTTGGACTGGCAAACTTTTCCACGCACTGGAAATATTTTACAAACATCGCTGATGGCATATAGACCAAAAGGCAAAGTTTTCCGTAACTCCAGTGCCTGTAAAATTTCCATACCCAGACTGAAGTTTGTTAATAAACTCTGCCCATTTTATGAGGCCAGCTGAATGGCAATGACATTACTGCTCTAAAAATAATTGCCACAAACTAAAAAACTCCAATTCTCTCTCTCTGGGTTTCCATTTGCTTTCCATTTCCAAGGGATATGGAACAAGTCAGCACCACTATACTTTCAGATCCTAAACTCGCACCTACTCTCACTAGCGACAGCTTGTCTCATCATCATCATCCCCCAGAGGCAACCATCTGAAAAGTAACACACTTCCCCCAAATCCCATCACCCCCCTGTTACCTGCTCCCCACACTCAGGCCGATCACCCAGATTTCAGTTCACAAGAACATTGTTCTCACCCTCCCCAGCCTACCGCCACACACGCAGCCACTGGCAGAGATGCAGATGAAGGGGTTTGAAGAGGTTGCATCCACCTTGCCTACTAGACACTTAGGAAACAAACAGAGTAGGGGGAGAAAAAAACCCCTCAATTGAGCTGTGCAGCTTCAGAGTGTGACCAATGTATTCAGAACAGAACAGCAGTGTAATAAAAATAAGTACTACTACAAACTCCTTAGATTTTTACTCCCAAAGTTAACTACTGTAAAATCATATTGTATTCATTTACCTGAAGTGGGCAGATAAACTGGCCAGGAGTATCACCTGGAATTTTCTGTGCATCTGGTCACTTTCTAAATTGCAGATTTAGTTACATTTAAGAAAAGAATATCTATGGAAATGATGAATTTAAAAAAGAAATCTCACTCCATTCTACCACACTGCACCAGAAATTTGGTGACTCTGCTTCTTCCATAGCTATGATATCCTGAGGTACAGCGGCATCTCTGAGAGCGCACTGTGGACAGCATGTTACACAGAAGAGACAAAACGATAAATCACCTATGTGTTCTTGTGTGAAGCTAGTTTCTACTTTCTCTGTCATATCATGATTCAAGATTTCCAGATGATATGTACTTTGGGAGAGGATACCAAATTCAAACCTGGAACTAACTCTCCGTGTTTGCGTGTGTATATTTAAAACACAGCACATGCTGTCAAATCTAACAAGTTTTAGTTTACCTGCTCTCCTCAGGAAGGCTAACTGTTTAAGTTCAAAGACAAGACTGGCTAAGACTGCAACATGGAAAATGTAGGGATAGTTTTGCATGTCAGGCCTGGCCCTGTAAAACTCTGCTTTTACAAACAGAATTGTAAGTTACAACTTTTGCAGGTACTTTGTCATATCTGAGGAATATATACATAAAATATAAATACATAGAAGCAATGTCCCTGCTCATACATATATAGGGGTGGGGGGAGTGGGTTGGTTTGTTTGTTTGTTTGGGGGAGGTTTTTATTTTTTTTTCTTACAATGAGGGTGTTGAGACAGTGGAACAAGTTGCCCAGAGGAGCTGTGGATTCCCCACCACTGGAAGCGTTCAAGGTCAGGCTAGAAGGGGCTGGGAGCAATCTGATCTAGTGAGAGATGTCCCTGCCCACAGCAGGGAGGTTGGACTAGATGATCTTTGAAGGCCCCTTCCAACCCAAACCATTCTATGATTCTATAATGTCTTCAAAGTTCTACTTAATTTTGTTACATATGTGTACATGTATATTTCTTTCCACACACATTAACAGGAGGAAGAGGAGAAGGGTCAAAATTGCCAACTGAAGCATAACTACCACTTGTAGCTCTATACAACATCACTACTTCATTGCTTTTCCATTACATTTATTTGGAAATTGAGTGAGAATAGGGAGATCAGGATCTGTCCCAACCAAATGTATTAAATTTGTTACTATTTGGTCACCTAAACCCCTTCTGCTCATTCGTCAGTTCTGCTCAACTTTCACTTTCTAAATGTTCTTTCTTCCTTGAGGTACCGTATTCATTTTCCTGCACCACTGCTGGTATTCCCTCAAGAGCACATTCAGGACGATGACAAGTGAAAATGGTATCAGCTCTATTAGTGAAATACTGAAGCCAAGTCTGCCTTGTAGTCAAAACAAAAGACAGACAGGAAGTGAATGCTTATAGATTATAGTGAGTAACTATCATGGCAAGTCACAGATAAATGCCTAGTGACTCTCAGATTTATTTTTTATTTTATTTCAAAGACTCTGATGAGCAAGCAACATAAAAAGCAAACTTTCTGCAGAATGAAAAAACTGAAACACAAAAAGCACAGCACACTCTTTTAATTGCAAGTGCACCAAATTAAATTTTGTTGTTTTATTTTTTCCTCTATGCCAAGAAAACATAAATAAATGTAGCATCCCATTTTCGCATCTCTGTCAGACACCTACATGTCAGAAGGCAGGGAAGAAGCAAAGCAAACAACCCTCTTCTGTTTCGTCAAGAGGGCCAGCACAGCAAGTCACTTCTATTGTGCATGATAAGCCAAAGCACTCACTTAGGAGCAAAGGTGCAATTCAGATTCCAAGGCAGAAGGCTTAACATAAGTTAAAAAAATGTCCTTTTCCCCTCTAGGTCTATTACTTTCTCCTAACTGCTCCCACTGGGTTATATCCTCAGCTGGAATGAATCAAAATCAATGAGGCAAAGCTTACTGACACTAGTTGTTCACCTATTGTAAAATCCCCTTGCAAGCAGCAAGCTCACGCTACTCCTGATGTCTAAGACAGCCTTTCTCCTCACACACAAAAGAACACCCTTCTCCTCCTCTACAAAACTCATCAAGTCCAGTGAGTCTGTTCAGTGAGCTCTGCTCCAAAAGATTATCTGATTCCAATTACAATGACAGCAAACAATCTTCTTTCTAAAAACAAGAAGCCAACACAAGAACATAAAAATAGGAGCTGCTCTCCTGAGATTTATGCCCCCTCCTTTCCCCCTCCCCATCACTTCTCCCCTTTACGCTTCTCCTCTTTTCTTTGACTCTTTCTTCCTGGTTATCTATTAATTTAGACCATAACCTCTTCGAGGCAAGAGCCAGTATTCTCAGGGGTGTGAAAAGCATCATTGCAAACAGAGCATTCTAGTAAAGAGCTATTTATAAATAAGGCTCTGTCGCAGGATGAATGTGATTTATCCATCATGACACCAACATCAATTTAACATAAACCTTGTGTGGTGGTTCAGCTCACTGTCCTAGGAAGGGCACAAGGTGTCATGCGGTCTTTCCTCTTAGGATTCAGTGTTTGTAAGTCATGATACATGTTCATTGCATTTAAGAAATTGCATTTTTAAATTAAAAACAGATGGAAAAAAATTCCACTTTTGTAAGTAGAAGAGTTCCAGTTGTGAAATTCAAATGTTATGTTTACTTCACACGTTAAATTATATATAAGGTGCCATGTTAAATTATACATATAGGAAGAGCTCATGTAAGTGAGGTAAAGTCTCTCCAGATTTCTCTACTCTTCTCTTTCAAAAAGGAAAAAAAATCTGCCACTTCCTTCTCTTTTTTATTTTGTCACTGGAAGGCGAGAACTGTGTTAAATTCTCATCGCAGGCACATGCCACAAGCCTTTAAGGGACACTTAGCTTCATCATGCCCATCTGAACCCTACGGCATTTTCTGGCATTTGAAACACCTCAGTGGCGTCTACGTTTCCAAGACAAGTAGGCATCTATTTTCTCCCGTGTATAAAAGTACCCTTTAAGAGGCTGCTGCATCCTTTTTCCAAGTAGTACCATCTGAAAAGATGCACCTAGCAGTAACATAGCAGAACCATGAAAAGGTGGCTTTACAGAAACTTAAAAAAAAATCACTTGCAGTCAGTTGCAGAATTATTTCAATCTCATCCTCACTACTGTTCCAAACATTGGACAAACATATTCAATTCAGATAGTAACATCCATCCCTTGATGAGATCACTCAAAATGGGAAGGAAGTCAAGTACAGTAACAGGCACAACATATGGACACCACTCAAAAATTCATTACCAGGTCTATTGAAAGCCAGAACTGCGGCAATTATGAGGTTTGGAAGCAATTTATTTAGAGTACATAAAGTACTTCTTTCAACTGCTCATTATTGCTACTACCCAGAAAAATCATTAACAAGCACCAAGTGATGACAGTCTCAGTGCTCCCTTTGTCTCCTCTCCTGTTGCTGGGCCACAGTTCTCCCTTGGATTCTGAGCAGCTGCACAGGTGACCTGAAGCCCTATTCCCAAAGAAACAAGGTCCAAGGCATAAAACTGTGCCCAGAGTTTAAAGTTTCATTGCATTTTGGAGGGAGACAATAATTTGTTTACTTTTTCTGAATTGTTTTTCCTTCTCCACCACCTCCAAAAGCTCTTGTCCACTATTTCAATTAGAAGTGCTAAGGGCTCTTACCATCCTACTGTCTTAGCATAGGCAACTTCACAGCTCAGTCTCCAGTGCCACTCCTTTGTCCACCCACGTTTCATTTTGAAGGTGCCAGTAAGTAGGTGCATCACAACTCTTGTTATACAAAAAGAGCTACTGAGCCATACAGCACCTTATCAAAACAAGGAGGTAGTATCGCGTGAAGAGCAGCAGGGTGATGGATCTTTGTCACTGTTCGTAGCAGAGCTCCAGCAAACCAGCTGTAATGTTCATCCATGCCTGCCTTCCCCTCCAAAGCGTAGCTAACTACCAGTAGACATGAGAGTCTCTGAGGACAAAGGTACATTCAAAGAGTAAGAACTATCACCTGATAGGTATGGTATGACACCCATGCCCAGGAAGGCCAGGCTACATACCAGCACCATGATAAAGACAAAAAAACTTAGAACTGAGTAAGAAGTTATCTTTGCCAAGTGCACTCCTTCTCCCACCACATCGCCTCACTCTGTCTTTGCTTAAAATTAACCTAACAGGGCTTTGCCTTGCTGAGGTACTGGGAGGAGAAGATGGGAAGACGGCACATCTGCACTGTACGCTACAAGTGTCTGGAAATGTCTTCCAGCTGAAAAGAAACAAAATTCGCAACCTTTTTTTCTGCACCAGAAATGATCACATAAGAATAAATAACGTTGTGAATGCTGAGGATGTGTTTTGAAATTGGCTACGAGCTGCTCTATCCACAGCAGCAAACAAACTGGCATTAAGGAACAGCATGAGAGAGAACAGCCATCATCCAGATGGCAGAAAACAGATCAACTCCGTGAATGGTTCTTCTCTCTCCTCTCGAGCTCTCAACTAAATGGCTTAAGTCGTCTGAAGAACAGATTTCCCATAAGCCTCACAAGATTCAAAACCCTTTTATTCCTCTGTTTTCCCAGCCATTTTAATTTCTTCTACCTCCATTCGTATACTTTTTTGCACCACCCTTGAACTTACTGCTTCCACCAAATGGAAACGTGTCATCTGTTCCTTCCCTCTTTTAGCCTTTGGAAGGAGAGGCCTTTGACATAACTCCGAAGTCATAACTTCAGGCCATCTCCAAGCATATTACTTCCACTTTTTTTTTATTATTCGCTCTCTTCCCATATTCCCTATAGCAACCAAGTTCATGGGAATAACCATGGTTTTAGATTTCTAAATGTTACTCCAAAGTCTGCCTTTTTTTCCTAGCAGAAAACGCCTTCCAAAACGCTCTTTCTGCTTGCTAATTTCACCGCAAATATCTGATGTGAATTCTGAATAATTAGCAAATGAGGTGACCTGTGACAGAAGCTGGTCTGCCTTAATACATGTATGAAGGGTTATCAGAGAGGGTATTTTCAGATCAAGAACCTCTATTGCCTGAAAAGCTTAAGGGATGCTCATGAATACTGGAGAATGTTATTTATTTATACTAATAAAACATGACTTCGGTACCAACTTGGAGAAACTGCAAGAGACTGTGTAACGTACATTACTCTGAGCGAAACAGCTCCCCTTGTTCCTACACGTTGCATGCTAATTTGCACTTCCACAAAAACCAACCCACGTATTTCTCCACCAGGCCAGAATTGGGTTTTCTTATACCAAGATATTACAGATAAAGGTATTTCCCATTCACTGTCCTCAGCGCTCCTGTGTAAGCTACAGGCACTGGAAAGGAGTGTCTGTAGTACAGGAGCAAACAACCATTTGTTGGAGAAATGTGTGCTTCGTCCAATTCAGAAAAATACATCGCCCGTTTTGATTTTTGACTGCATTTTTTGGCCACAAACCAACATATACAATATATTTAAACTTGAAAGCATTAAATAAGCAATCCAAGCATAGTAACCGAGCGGTCTGTTTGGTTATGGCCCACAAGCCATTTTGAAGGCCAAACTGATGTGCCAGTATATACTGACATAGGCATACGCATTCTCACACCACAGGAAAAGACAAATGTCTTCTTAGATGTTACATAAAGTTTAGAGTTAGTTTAGAGTTCGTGGGGATTATTTTTCATTTATAAAAAAAATAATCACCTCTGCAGAGGGAAATCTAACATGTAGAAGCCTACGTTGAAAACTTCCCCCCAAACTCTGAAATACCATATTTTCACATTCATAGCCATATATTAAATATGAAAAAATTAAAAGCAAATGCTTAAAGCTGCTGAATATATGACAGAATCACTGTATGCTCAGAAAGTGTCTTCCAGAAAAGGCATATGATCTCACTCAGTGAATGTTAAAACACTAAAGTAAAGAGCTCAGGTCAAAAAATGATCACTGGAATATCGTTAACTTAACAATTAGCTTGTTTCATAGCAAGATAATCTCCCTCTAGCTTAAGTTATACCAACTTGAAACGTTCACCCTGTTGTCTTTAGGGAAATGAGGGAGCTGTTTCTGAAGGGACGCAGCATGAAGCCTCAGTACATCAAAATAAGCTGTTCTGAAACTCACCACCATGCAAGAGACTGTGCCTGCTATCATCATCATACAGATGATGACAGAATCTCCTCCCATTTCATTCCATTACTTTAAGAAGACATTCCATTATCAAGCCAAGAATATAATACAATAAGGCAGCAGCATCTTCCCACTGTGTTCTTTTACATACATACTTGAGTTTACTGCAGAAAAAGAAGGTTTCCAAGATGATACTTAAAAAAAAGATCAGCTATCTTTCGCGCTTTGGTTGACACAGGTGAGGAGGCAGTATATAGTGTAAAACGCGCGCCCCAGAAGACAGACAGGTTTGGAAGGATTCAGAAGAGGTAAAAGAGATACTGGAGAAACCAAGTAGGCAGGTGGGAGAGGGGGATGAAAGCTCTGCTTCAGCCAAGCTGTATCACTCACTGCAAAACTGGTTCTAGGGTTGCACTCTAAGAGTTTTTATCTAAAGCATAAAAAAAATTCTTGCCAAGCTAAACCCAGACACGTACACTGCCTTCACTGTGCAGCCCACAGCATTTGTTAGTAGAGACCCCAAGACGCATCTCTGCTCCTTCTGGAACTCCAGATATCCACACAGACCACTGCCTTAGTGCTATGGCACATTACAAACACTTGCATTTTCTTCTTAATATCTCTACTGTTACAGAGTGTTTGGGAGAAAAAAAAAAAAAGAAAAATCACAGAAAAATAGTAAACTTTTAAATATCTTTTTCCACTGGGAGCAGAGCTTGAATAGCTAGCAATGAGCCTTCCTCTCCTTCCCCAGTCTTTATCTCTCCTCCGCACTTCACCAGTGTCATCTTTGCTTTTTCTCAGTTACAACATGAGCCTGCAAAACACTCTTCTGTTCAGCAAATGGTAGCAGAAGTATCTTTTACCCCATCTAAGGTGTTCCTTTAATTATCCCCTCCACACCGTGAGAAACTGGCAAGTTGAAAAGAGGTTATCACATTTTGTATTCCATGAAGACAAAAAGTCTTCTTGGAAAATAGGTGGGATGTCCAAACGTCTCTGTCAGACAGGACCAGCGTGCACTAACAGCAGAACAGGTCATTCTGATGGAATCGACTGCAGAACAGCAAGGACTGCAGCGACCAGTAACGTATGTCCTGATGTATAAGGCAGACACAAGAACTTAACTACATTATTTATCCCTTTTACATAATAGATGGAAGGAAGGAGGACTTACAGAATGGACTTCAGTCTTATCCTGAATGTCTTTGCCTATACAGACAGCTTCAAGGCAGTAAAACAGACTTACATGGTGCTTTCACTAGAAAATATTTCTAAATATCTAGACAACAAATCAGCCAAAAGCCTTAGCACGTGTTAAAGCATTTCAAGAACTTGCCTGCAAAATGGAACATGAAGCAGTCCTTCACGTGATAACTACCAGATGCTTGAAAAAATTAAGCATAAAAATACCATTGCAAAGTAATTGCAGGTTTAAACTGAAAAAAAATTCTTATACAAGGTAATAACTTTCAAAAGTCTACACAAAGTTGAACATTACTCTAGACCGATTAAAAAACTAGGAAACTTCTATTCGATCAATATAAATCCTCACCCTTAGACCGAGTGTGTCAGAATTAGAGACCAGTGAATAAATTCCAGTTCTACTTTAAACAATTGTACAAATGAGGAAGTAAAAAAATAAACATCAGCCACTGACATAATACAGTCACTGGCCAAAACCATTTGTGGGTATGTAGCGGTTTTAAAAGAAAAACTGTTTTCCTAAAACTTTTCTAGTGTCATAGATTTCTACCTGGAATTGCATGAAGTATCTTTACCTTAATGTGGGGTCTTTCAGAGAGGAAGAAAGTGGCTCTATCCAAGGTCCTCTGACGCACACCTTTTGCAGTCAGGCATGGTGTCCTGCAACCAATTTATGTCTTAAAAAAAAGTAAGATGAAAAAACATGAAGATCCCTCACATGTTTTGGATCTCATCAAGACGATTACAGGACCACCGTGAGGTATTTAGATATAAGCCTGTCTGAAAACATGAACGCATTAGCATATCATGGCAAACTGCAAATTACGGTTTTAAGCTTTACACAAGAAAATATTTAACTTCTGTAGTAGAACAATACATACCACAGATATTTGAATATTTTTTCCCCAGGAAAAAAAAAAGTAAGGATAGGAGTAAAAACCTATAAAAGGAAGCACAGTAAGCTAGTCCAAATTTCTGACAGTGAAGAGGAGTATTGAGCATTTCGGTCCTAAGACAGACATCCCTTTCCAGGGTATCTGCACGCTCTAAACGTTAGGGGTATCATAGGATGGTAAGAACTTGTATCAATCAGTACACCAGGCTAGCTGCAGCAGCATATTCATGTGCTGTTTCATAAAGTTTTCCAAAAACCAGAGCATTTGAGGCGAGAGGGCTTCTGAAAACAATTCTATGTAAGAGTATGGTAAGAAGCCATTTTAACAA
Organism: Chlamydotis macqueenii; assembly: GCF_036417535.1. Classification (NCBI taxonomy): domain Eukaryota; kingdom Metazoa; phylum Chordata; class Aves; order Otidiformes; family Otididae; genus Chlamydotis; species Chlamydotis macqueenii. The sequence goes on along the minus strand of NC_141567.1, from coordinate 19,483,048 downwards.
ACTTTCAATTGCAAGTACATACAGCATGAGGAATGGGGCATAAACGTAGTTACCCTTTTTCCAGCATCCTTTCTCAACATCTGGTCATCACTGGGCGCGGGACTTTCCGAGCCAGGCAATACACTTGGAACTACCACTTTTCAGTCAAGGAAGTAACAAGAGATCTGCCACCAGTTTTAGATTCAATTTTTATTCATTACTAGGAGATTTATTAGGAACACTTGAAAAGCAGTTTAAGCTAAAATCACTCTGCAGGTTTTATATGCAGAGTTTATACTGTTCATACATGAATTATACATGACCTACTATCTTTTTGCCTTGTTCTTAGTGTTGCAAGAACTAATGTACCTACAAACAATTTTGTACATTTGTTGCCGTTAATGATAACCTGGTAGATACCACACCGAAGTACCTGTAATTAGCTTGCCTGTTTTCCACAACGACCACAGTTTTGCTTTTTGTAGCTTCTCTTCTGAAATTCCTCCATTTTCAAATGGAGCTGTATACCTGCCAGCCTTATCCGTGTCTTGTTCATCATAAAGATGAACATGCTGGAACTTGTTCTGTTTGTAGATAGACATTATATAAAACCTTCATCACTACCAAGAGAGGCTATCAATAGATTATTCCCGTACTACATTTATATGAAGTACTTCTGAGAATAAACTAGAGGTCATAAATCCTTACTTAATTAACTTGTGTAAGAAAACACGAAGCCTGACTGTACTACCGTTTACACATCCAGGTTCTGATAAATCTAATGGCAGATTGTGCTGCAACTATCAAGGCCCATCAGGTAAATGATGCTTTTTGTGCCTGTATAGCCCTGCAGAGCATTACCTCAAAATCACGGAGAGACAGAGAGGTTGTCCAGGTTATAAAATACAGGGGAAATGTCCAGTGCTAATAGCTGTCAATGGACAACTCAAAGGAAATGCAGCAACTTTTTGGCAGGCACAAAACCCCGCAACTTTCAAGTGATCTTCTCAATCTCTGTAGTATCAAAAGCATAACATATCATGACCTTCAACTTCCAATAAACTAGCTATATCCAACACAAATTCATAGTTAATCAAGAAACGATGTATTTTATCTATAAAGTGTATGGCATGAAACCAACACAGGAGCAATGATCCCCAGAGTAAAGACTTTGTAAAAACCTCCAATCTTGATTTATAGGTCTTATATTTTTTTCACACAACTTGTTTAGACAATACAGATAGCACTGTGTATTTGTATCACCAAAGTAACAGACCCAAGAACTTCTTAATTTTCAGATAAATAAATTTTACAATGAAGCAAAAGCTGAGAGGGATTCTCATAGGTAACAGGCGTACAGGAATCTGCACTGCTATTTCATTAGAGAGTGTATAGTCCAAAATGTGAGTTAGATACAAAATGGTATTCACCCTCCAAACACTGTAATTCAACGTACGTTTAAATGGCAAATAAGCTCAGCATTGAACAATGCTCTAAAGACATCCAAACTCAGTCAAGTAAATCATCTCTCTGAACAGGCAAGCTTTTTAACACATATACTTAGAGGAGTCTAAGCTCTAAATTATTCTTTTTCCTAACTTCAAAAATAAAGCTATGGCAACAACAAAATTTTTAAAAATATATTTTAGAATATCCTGCGCATGTAAAATTGGAGCACTGAGTAGTATTTCAATTTTCTTTTCCATTTCAGCTTCCGACTCTCCGAAACATCCTCCTCAATTTTTATATTCCTTTTCAACAACTCTTTGTGTAAAAAAGGATTCACTGTGCCGCTATAGACAAACCAATTCTCTTTTCCCTGTTTCCCCAAGCATATTGAGTAGCAAAGGGGTCTGAACCTCAAAGCGCACTGCTTAAGCAGCCCACGTCGCCTGCTCTGTACAAAGGACACGCGGAGCCGCCGCTGCCCATAGCAGGAAGGAAAGGTAAAGCTGCAAGAATCTGTGCGCTACAGTGCAGCAAACAGGATTTGATCCTGCCTTTTGATGTGACATATACCAGCTGGTTTGGTGTAGAGACTACATTTTAGAGAGCCTTCCAAAGACTGTACCATCAAGTGCTGCTGTCTCTGACTACTAACCGCAAACAAGCATCACATTATCATCTCTCAGCAGTTCCACTTCAGAAATCAGCTGTAGAAACACTCCCAGGCTTCTGATTGTCTTCTATCAGTCTCCAAGAGCCAGAGCAATACATAGCATTGTGTTCCCTACGCACTCAGGAATTTAACTGTGTGGTGAAACTTGAAGTTCCTTTTTTATGGATTAAAGCTGAGTACACCAAGGCACTTCCGAAGCTGTACCCATTTCATACTTTCCTTAAAAAGAACTTGCACAAATATTGGGAAAGAGACAAAAATCCCAAGCAAGCAGCCATCCACATTCTGCATTCTGACTGAAAGTACCACTTCTAAATCAAAGTAATTGTATCGAAGTGTGGTTATAGAGGGAATAACCGTGGAGTACAGCATCTCAACAGCAGCAGAAAGGACATGATAGTTCAATGCACTGAAACAAAACACTACAAAACTCAACTCCAACAACAGCTTTGCTTCCAGCAGGACCTGTGGCTTACCAAAGTCTGATTTCTCATTCCTGTAATCTACATAACCAAGCTTCCTCGGGTGCTGCTTAACCACCCAGCTCCTGTTGTCGCCCATAGCTCCTGTGATGCTCTCTCCCAATCCTCAAGCACAATCACCCCAAGACAGCTCTCCTACACCGCTGATCGCTGGCAGCGTTCTCCCGTCTTCCTCTGCTATGTGGTGATTTGCAGCATAGTGGTAATTTAATAACCCAGCATCTGCTTTCCTCCAACAGCACACTATTGTGGATTACCACTTTAAAAATAAAGTACTTAAGCTAAGCAAACTATTTGGATTTTTTTTTTGCCTAGAAAACCTGGATTTGATTACAAAGAGTCACTGGTGGGATGGACAGCCCTAGTTTAACTATTTCTGTGAAGGTGACTGTTGTTCAAAAGAAAAATTGCAGCCCTTTTATCACCAAAAACCATTCACAGAGACACAAAGGTAGGGGGCAGAGGTGCAGGTGGCAGCAGCAGATACAGATGGAATAGCAAAGCCAGGAAGAACGGAGGGCCAGGTCTTACAGATCCGACACTTCTGCACAGACATCACCTCTGACTTCACAAACAAGCAACTGAAAACAACCCAGTGCCACAGAGCTGGAGAGAAATACACTTCAGCTCAGCTGTGTTCTTATTCTTGACATCCAGAGAAAAATTGAAGGAGATGGCAGTAGTTGAAAGCTTTTTTCGTAATGAGGGAATGGGAGTTACCAGTTATAATTCTGTCCAAACCTCCCCCTTTTTCATGCTGGGTGGAAGAGACAACTGCTATATTTTCTGAGACCATGAGGCTGCCAACTGGCTGTTCTGCTGGAAAGGATTAAAGGGTAACGTCAAGGAGAGCAAGAATGGAAGTAGGAAAAGCATATAGCTGGGAGTTAGGTACTCTTCCTTTCGTCTGACAGTACAACAAGGATTTTAAATACTTCTCCAGGACCCGTGAAGCAAGGGGCTGCTCTTCAGTAATTTAATACCGACACGTTTAAGTTTACTTGGCAACAAGACCGGGAGGCAAATTCTTCTCTGTAGTTTCACCGGTGTAATTCCAAAGCAGCGACAGCGGGCTCAGTGGCACTACAGATTCACATCATCATAAAAGACTTGGACTCACTTCCCATCTTTTACCATCTCCATGATGAACAGGACAGGAAACTTCAAAAAGCAACAACTCCATCTATATTTGACACTACATTCCTCCTGGTAACAGAGACATTACTGCGGTTAAACAGAAGCACGTCTTCCTTTTCCAGCACCTGATGCATATTAATAGCTGCAGCTCCATTGCCAGGACTGCCAAGGCTCTGTAAGCACTGAGAGGCACCAAGCACTCAGGAAAACATCTGCCAAGTGTCTTCCTGTGCCCACCATGCACACAGGCAAAGTTATGAAAGCCTCAGTCTTAACAAGGCACCCAGGCCTGTGGGTGCTCTCACCACCGCCATCCTTCTCTAACTCCAGTCCGGCATCTGCCACCCGCTCCAGCTTCATTTAACTTGCATAACAAGTTCTGCCAGAGAATCCACCCTCCTCAGTAAAGCAACAGCCACAGCCGTAACAAATTAATAGTAATGAGTAGTGTCTTATATTGACAGTAAACTGGTAGGTGTGATGAAAAAAAAGATGCTCATTTGCTTGATACATTGTGGGATATTAAAATCAATTGCTTGATATTTCCAGCTATGAATCTACTCACTTGTTTTAATAAGCTCGAAGCCTCTCCTTTCCTAAAGCACTGAAAAATAACCTAGCCTAAAAAGTAATCACCAGTTACACAGAGGCACATTCAGAAAGTTGAGGAAAATGGCGATAAGGGGTTAGATACTTTTTTGTCAGTTCAGAAAATCCCCAAGGGCTTGCTGTTTGCAATTTGGAAGTCTTTTATACACATTCACATTAATGTTTCTCATTAAATTTTCTTTGATAGAAATTCTCTGGCCAACTTCACTGCTGTACTGACCCTTCCAGCCAACGTGTGTACGACAGGCGGTGTGAAGAAAGAACTGCAGCTGCCTGAGCAGGAACTAACGCGCGTAGAGAGCCCCACACAGGTGTCAGACAGAACATTCCTGTTTATAACAATCTGTTCATGAATAAAGACAAAAACCCTGACATCCCAGATCACCGAGGCCTGCTTCCTTGACTTGAACAGAAACAGGGGAAAGGGTCTCAAAGCTAGAGTGTGCAAGCCAATAGTATTTCTAACGGGAAGGACAGGGCTGAGAGTAGAAGGCAGAACAACATATTTATGTAACACAGCCCAGCTTATACTACAAAATTTTGCTGGCACAGTTATGTCAGTAGTGAGAAGAAAAACCCCAAAATACACCCACAAGTGGCATCACAATGCCAACGAAGCCTCCCATAGAGATGAAACTTTTAGCAAGCCTGTCATTTGGTCAGTACAGTTTCTGTCATTTAATCAGATTATTTCAGAGGAGCCAAAGGCATCCTTTTGAGAGTATTTCACTGTCCTCTTGAGCGAGGAACTATGCTACCTACACATTCTGCTTTCTGCAGGTGTTACATGCATTTTCCTTAAGGGCCCTCTCTGTGCAGGGCAACACAGACTGCCTCTTACGTGCAGCGCTCAGCCTCTTCCCGCTCCTGTCATGGCACCGGCACACGACACGCTATAGCCCCTCGCAGCTCACCGTCTCAGAGGCTAGAGAAAAGAGATCCCACCTACAGCATCTACAGCCTGCTAATCTGCTGCCTTTGAAATGCCGAGGCGCTTTGTCCAATTAAAACTGTGGAGAAATATTCATCCTGTCCCTGACTAAGATGAAGCACTTCTTTCAAAAGCCACCGTGGCACGGCGCCAGCGCTCGGGAGTCCAAGTGTTCTGTGTGGAGCCAAGAGTTATTAATTAGTTTTATTAGTGGCAGGTCCTTAATGTGAAGTGACAGGGAAAGAGAGAATATCCCACACTACTGAAATATAAATTGTCCAGATTTTAGTTTTGTTGTTCCACAACACATACAGGCGACCAGCCAGGGAAGAGTGAAGAAGAGCGAACACAGCCAAATGCCTGTATTCAGTGCTCCTGTATATTAATGGCGTACTGAAAAGACTCTGTTACCTCAGGTGGCTCTCCAGGGAACTGCTCATGAATTTTAATTATGAGGGAGCGAGCATTTTGAAAAATAATGCTGCCTGCATGTTAGCATTAAGCATGGCCTAAGCTACAGCAGTCACTTCCCATGAAAACAAAACAGGCAAGATGAGGGGGACAAAGCCCACTCACTTTCGCTTCAGTGGGACTGCTAGTCTGGAGAGAAGAGGATTTGGCCTCAAGGATGGATTCAACATTCAGATACTAGCCTAAAAACGTTATGAGCACAAGCAACATTAATTCTTGTACAGACTAATACAGGCACGTAGGTAACCAGGCCACATGCTTCAGAAGACAGATGTTTGGAAACAACAGTCCCACCTCAAACCCCTCAAAAAAGACCATTACTGAACAGGTTAGAACAAAGCCCCAAGCACAACTGCATTCAGTGATGCCTCCAATCCCGCAGCTTGTTCAAGTGTCCTCCGTGTTAGCGAAGACCGTGAAGCTGCCCAGGCTGAGACCGCCATGTACTGCAACAGCGCTCGGGAGCTGATTGCCAAGTCGCTTCTATAGCCTGATGCATTAAAGGAAGTCTGTCTGGTCTGTATCGGGATTTTAAAAGTGTTTAGTAAAAGCCAGCAACCTGAGTCCTAAATTAAACGTACTGAGAGAGAACAAAGGGAAAAACACGTCTGTGCTCAAACAATCAAGTATATTGAACAAATGTGTAATACAAGTTTCACTGCCACTTACTAGTTGCACCAGAGTAGTACTGAGATCTAAACAGCTATCAAGGATCACACTAGGCTTTACAGAAACACATGGGAAGAGAATGCTCCTAAGGAACATCAGATACAGGATGGAAAGTGCAACACGAGAACGGAGGTAAAGTCACCTCGGCGAGGTTACACCACGGCTTGTTTCAGAGCAGAGAATTTACACACTGCTCTACTCCTCTAGCCCGTACCTGTAGGTTATATGACAGGACGGTTGCTTCCAGCTTGCACTACAGCACAGCTCCTCCACAGCACAACACAGGAAACAGGATGTGTAAGCAAAAGCCTGCAGAGCAAAGCTCCAGCTGAACAAGCTGTCAATGTTACTGCTTAAAACTACTGCTAAGAAGTAGAGGACAGTCACATAATGTCTCTCGCAGTCTTCCCCCTTCCCCTCCCAAGTAAAGCCAAAAATCCTTGGAGTAGAAAATAAGTACTTCCAACAGTCCACCCAGCAAAAGGCAATTTTTTCACTTAGAAGGAAAAAGTAAAAGGGGAGGTGCAGGTAGGGGAGAGGGAAAGAAAAAGAAAAGGAGTAACTAACCAACCATCCAAACCAAATCACTGTGCCTCCTTCGCCATAAACCCCTCCAACCAGAGGCAAATGCTACAGATGTGAGCAATCAGAGTTATCTCTGAGCAACAGTGTACCTGCAAGAAAAGACCTGGAAAAATATTAATCTGATGGAAAGCTTTAAAGCAGCCGCATTAAACAAAGCCAGCCAAGGCTACTCTTGCAAGTTTTGAAGTCAATAATTTCCCAGTGGAAAAGGAGCCCTATGGACTAAACTAATAAAGAGAACTGTATGATCTAATGGTAATATTTTTAATTAAGTTAGCTTTATCAGATTGGCAGAAATGAAGCGATACCCTAAAGAAAACTAACCTTCAAACAGGAAAAAAAGAAGGGGGGAGAGTACATTTGCATTCAGACACCCATAAAATTCCAGGAAAACTTCAGAACACCCGTGACAGAGCTTGTTGTACCAAAATTTCTTACGAAGATTGTTGCAGCTGAAAGACAAGCAGCTTCATGTTGTGTCTTTTCATAAAGAGAAGGTGAAAACAGTTACCTTGCTTAAAGAAAAAAGTCACCAGTAGCAGCAAAAAAAAACCTCTGAAAACCTTTCACTGCTTTACTTGCCCAGACCATAAGGGAAAAAAAACCCAAACAAACCAAACCAAACCCACCCACAGCAACTTCATGACACCACTCTCGAACCAGAGCTTCTGGCACACAGAAGATTATTCCTGCTGACTATTTTAAATAAAGTTTTAAGGGGAAGGAAAAGGTTTCAGAAAGCCAAAGACGAGCTAGCTATCAAAGGCACTGACCATTTCCACTTTGTAGATCTCCATAAAGTACTTCAACTACATGGCAATGAAGCTAGGAAACAGTTATTTACCACAACCAAAGAGATCTTCCTAGTATGTTCAAAAGAGGCAGCGATTATGTTTTTTCTTGTCATTATGTTTCACTGTCACACTCTCTTGAGTCTTCTCGTCCTGAAAGTAGTAACCCAAATGGCTTTTCAAAAACAGTGCCCATGAAATGGAACACAAATTATGAAACATGGGAGAGCTGAAGAGGAAGAAAAAAAAAAATCAAGTATTTTATATCTCCTCATTCTAATTGGGATGAACAGTACATGTGTTCATTAAAAAGAGAAAATAAACCCATTAGCTCTCAAATAAAAGACAAATATCAGGGAACACTCACAAATGGAGCTCTGTCAGTCCAAAGTGAAAAACACAAAACAAAAATTGTAATCCATTATGCCAGGGTTTTCAGACCATCCTGTAGCAAAACAGCAAGCCCCATCTCTGAACACTTAAATATCATCCAACTATGGCTCCTTATCAGCTCCTGTAAGCTCTAAGGCAGAAAGAAACAAACCATTTTGCTCTTGGACAGCTATTAAAGCGCTGATTTCTTATACTGCAAACTGCAGCACTGACCTGGCTTCAGAAAATTATTTTTACATTTTTCTGAATTCTTGACCAACTAGTAAAAGCTCTAAACTTAAAGACGGACATGTGAAAGATCAAAGGTAATATACCCATGTAAATAATTTCAGTGCATTCCTTCCCAGGCCAGCATATAGCTATTTACCTAATCTTGACAGTTCTGTGCATAAAAATTAGTAGGCAGATCACAATTAAGAAAACTGCCCATAAATAAGAATCTAAGAATCTAAGAATCATAGAATGTTTTGAGTTGGAACGGACCTTTAAAGAATCACCTCCCTCGACCTGCTGGGCACTCAATCCCCCTGTCCAAGCCCCCAAAGATGTTGACTGGTTCAAACACTGACCCCTGAGGAACGCCACTTGGGCATCGAGCTGTTGACCACAACTCTTTGAATGGGACCATCCAGTCAATTCCTTGTCCACCGAGTGGTCCATCCATCAAATCCACGTCTCTCCAGCTTAGAGACAAGGATGTCGTGTGGGACAGCGCCAAGTGCTTTGTACAAGTCCAGGTACATGACATCAGCTGGTCGTCCCTTATCCACCAACACTCTAACCCTGTTGCAGAAGGTCACCAAATTTGCCAGGCAGGATTTGCCCTTAGTGAAGCCATGTTGGCTGTGACTGATCACCTTCTTACTTTCCATGTGCCTTGGCATGATTTCCAGGAGGATCTGCTCAATGACCATGCCAGGCACAGAGGTGAGACTGACTGGGTCCCCAGGTCCCCCTTGTTTCCCCCTTTTTAAAAAATCAGAGTTATGTTTCCCCTTCTCCAGTCAGTGGGAATCTTGCTGGACTGTCACAACTTCTCAAATATGATGGATAACGGCTTAGTAACTTCATCAGCCAATTCCCTCAGTACCCATGGATGCACCTTATCAGGTCCCATGGACTCATGCACCTTCAGGTTCCTTAGATTCCTTAGATGGTCTCAAACTTCACCTTCTGCTACAGTGGGCAGTTCTTCATTTTCCTAGTCCCTGTCTTTGCCTTCTGTGACCCAAACAGTGTGGCTAGAGCCCTTGCTGGTGAAGTCTGAGACAAAAAAAGTCATTGAGTCGTTTTACGCTCTTTAGCAGACTCCTAAGGCTTCTCCTCAACACCCGAAACGCATCCCCTAAGGATTACAGCATAGGACAGTTATCCCCTCTGGTACTACTGCGGCAGTTCTGCCTTGGGCCCCTCTCACTGCTGTGCTCAGGTCCCTTTTGCACACTGCAGCTCCCCTTATGAAGTTTGCCCAACACTGTGCTGTGCAACGGAGCATGAGGGATTTTCACGGCTCCTTGCCAGGCTCCACTGCAGACCACAGGCATTTTGCCAGCAAAATATACAACTCGCTCCAGGGATCATCCGGGGTACAAACACCCAGTCTTCAGGCTCTTCATGTGGCATGAGGAGTATTCATTTTTATTTACTGAGCGGCAAGCATGATGCTAGCATAGAATACACAAAAAAACCTCAAAACATTACTGCTTCAGAGGTCTCAAAAAAAAAAAAAAAGACAAGAGGAAGCACAGAGGCTGGGCAATGATGTGGAGGAAGTTTCTAAGAAACACACAGCCTGGGACAAGTCGTCTCCCAACTCCAGGCCCTTGCGAGAATCCAAATCTTCAGCACCCTCTGCCCTCCTCCCCATCGCCTTTCCTCACCTCCTGGGAGAGTTCATATTTTGATTAAACACATCAGAAGTTGGAGAAAAGTCTTTTTTATTTAACAAAGCTCTGCAAACACTCCCATGGGGAACTGAATGCCTGCCCTCAGAAGGGGAACTCGGCAGTGCGTTTGGGCGAGCATGCTGAGAGCATTCAGCAGGGCGCAAAAGCCGAGCCGTAACACACTGATGATAGGATACGTGACAGGCGATACGGCCACTGTGGAGCGAGCATGCAGAGGTAATTGCTTTACACCAGCACAAGGATTCTCCTCCGAGTACTGCTGGAAAGAGCTGCTGGGGAACCAGCGTAAGAGCAATTTCAGAAGGGTACATGAAAGCTGAGCAGTGTTTAATCACCTTACAACACCCTGAACACTATTATCTAAACCCATACAGTGGTGTGAGCACGTTAGTTACAAACACAACCATCTCCTAAGCCATCATTTTAACTTACAAAGTTGTGCAACAAACAGCAGTATCTGCCAACACATCAGTCAAAGCACTAAATAAGCCACCGGTTGGCCAAACACCCAAGTCAGAGAATAGTTTCAGCAACACAGAAACGAAATGTAAAAGCTCTTTATCCTCCTGCCTATGTAACATACTAAAAAGAGCCAGCTTTTTCATGGCCTGCTTTATCACCGTGTTTGGATTAGTGCAATGTGAAACACAGCAACTGCTGTTATGTAACTAAACCCTGAGTATACAGTTGTCATTCTGGGTAAATTTAACTCTGCAGGTTTAGGACAGAGGTCTATTGCCAGGCAGACCATGTGAAATAACAGAAATTTAAAGACACAGGACCCTTTTTGGTTTCCTTCTTGCACAGAAAGAGATGGGTCACTCCCACATCAAGGCCCCAGTCTGCCCATTACAGAAAAAACTGGTGCTAACAGGCACTGTAACAGTAAGCTCGAGAACAACAAATCCTGAGGAAAGCACGCTGCTCAGTGCCTTCTCCTCCGCACGCATTCAGGCAGCAGACACCGTCAATTCAGACAGTTCCAGGGTTTAATGCAGAGAGGAGCTGAAGTACACATCCTTGTACCGTGATGAAATCATAACAGGGAGCCTTATAACGAGAATAGAGTGTATTATTAGCACTGTTGAGACACTGTTTTAGCATTTGCAATTAGCACTTCCCTATGACTATCAGTTAACATTAATCTGTGACTCCGTTTCCCTTTTTATCATTTATCAACAGGCAAGTCGCTGAGTTACCTTTAGCTGAAACTGGTGAGTAAGTACTGACATCAGAACAGTGTCAGGTTACAATAACATCACTGAAACAACTACCATCTGAAAATAAACACAAAAAGGAGTAGCAAAAAATACATTAGTAGCTCAGAACTGAAGTATTTCTAGAAAAGGTTCCTTGAGCCTGGTTACAGTCTCATTTTAGGGCCTTTACACACATCATTCTAATAAATTTGAAATACCACAAAGTTGTCTTTTTCTTTTTTTCCCCCTCATTTCACATAGCTCAAGAGTTTCCTTCAGGTGAAGAGATATTGTACCATCACAGATTTCTCCTCTGTTCTACCAGCATAGCTGTGCCACCTCCTGACCAGGCCACAGCCCGGAGGTTACTGACTTCTGTCTAGGAAATACCTTCAGGATCTGCCTGCACTTACTTGAGAGTAAAAATCCCGACTTCTGTCATTGCTAGAACAGTTTCCACTGTTCTAAACAGAAATTTGTTTCCAAACTTACACGACTGAGGGCACTGCAGAGGGAAAGAAGATCGTATCACTGACTTCCACTGGATTACCTCCTGATGACAATTTATCCTCCAGTTCACAGGTTAGGGATAGAACTTGTCAAAGCTTTTTGTAGATTATTCTGTTACAAAGGAAAAGCATTTAAAACAAATACGCTGAAACCCTGCAAGCTAAAAATCTGACTGTGACATGACGAAAGCATGTACTGAAGCGAGATCCACAGATGTTTTAATACACTTAAAAGGCAAGCACATTAGAATGTCTCTTGAAACTCATCAAAATAATTCTGTTCATAAGCAAAGTACAGCAGACTGCAAGATCTGAAAACAGGAGGGGGAATGGTAAAGAAAAATCAGTAGTTTTATAAAATTAAACAAAAAAGCACATACATTTATAAACAGGCATGTACCATTTGGATTATGAAAAAGATGTCTTTACTTTCTTCCAACTGCAAATCTTGTTGGGGCTGAAAAGCAGGATTTAGAAAAGTTGCCAGGGTTTTCTAGACGTGCGCAAGCCAGCCAAGAAAGTGGCTCTGACTGCACTGCTGGGCAGCCCAGCATCCAAAGGGATCCAACCGAGCATCCCAGATCACCTACGCTGTGCACAGCTGGCCAAGTCCAACCCTTTATGCACTGCACGATAAAGGTAAAGTTTTTTTCTTCTTCTTTTTCAGGAAACTCCAGAAAGAAATTTGAGAGTTGCCCATCAGTTGCCCAAAGGCATAACCTCTAAAAATAACACGTAATAAACTCGCATAATAATCAGACCGATGAGAGGCTAAAGAGCTAGGTGCTCTAGCATTCTAGATCCCCAGATCTCTTCCCTAAAGATAAAAGCTGTCGGCCCAAGTGCTTTTCAGCAGCTAGCGGACGGTGATGCTTTGGCCAAACCAATCCTACAGGTTCAAAACTTGTCTGACACAGACCCAGCTATGCAGTACTGCAGAGTACTAAGAAAATGCAACCAACAGTGAATGATATAATGCTCGCTTTGTTTTCACTTTCACTGCTTCCCCCCTTTCAAAAGTATGTATCTACAAAGTGGATCTTCAGTTTTAGCAATAGAGAAAAGAGCTCAGAGTTAGGTTTGACCTAACACTCTCCAATTTCTTCAACCCATAAGTTATGTTCACACGAAGATGCACATGAATCTCTTCCACCAACATCTGCGAGATGAATTATATACTTTTATTATCAGGACCATTCCTTTGCAGATACACTGTCTTTAAATACTTATCCCCTAGTTGTAGTATTAATCAACAACTGTCCCATTAAAAATTGAACTAAAAAATGTGATATTAGCGATAGTACCGAGGTGCTAGTCTTTGTGTACAAGTTTGGCATCAGAAGCCCTGCCCACCTGCAAGATTGTATCAGACCAGACACTCCTCACACATTCAGCGCCTGGTGATTACACCCACAAGCCACACCCAGCTTTCCAATTACTCCTGGCTTCATCATTCCCTTTTCCCTCCAGGCTTGCAGACAGTTCTGTATCTTGTTTCCTAACAGACATAACAAGCCCTTTGATGTTCTCATCACTTCTCTTTACTTCCATTATAGTCAGCATTTTCATTGAGAACGAAATTAGAGCTCAATGCTCCTAGTTTAAAAAGATTTTCAAGTTAAGTTACTGAAAATGTATGAAGTGATATGTATGTTTTTTAAATGCAAAAACCCTACACAACTCATTGGACTGGGGCTTTTGCACTTGAGATCACAACATTCCTTTCATAATCATGCTGAAATGTCAAGCAAATAACAGAAGCCCTGAAAATGCCCATCTTAATTGGGGAGGAAGAACTTTTAAATATACACCTCCTTAATGTTGAACTGCTTACATTTATTTCATACGAGCTTGGTATTGTAGAATCCTATGAGTTACACTCTGATGACAACAGGAGAACCAGAGTAATACATAATTACAGGAGGGAGGACTGGAAGCAGTTGCTCAGGAAGCTGGCAAGGAGGATGTGCCCCAAGTAGAACACTGACTTCTGGATTCCTGGGTTCACACCTAAGAAACAACACAGAGGCCTCATAGGTAGGACTTGAAAACTTCATGTTTCCAATACATTTGAGGAATAAAAACTAAAGCATTCAATCATCCAACCAGTGGAAGCTGCCAGTCAAAGTCTACTACTGTTTAATGCTTCTTAGGATATGATTATGGTAACATACTAACAGAGGCCCCATCTTTGTATTAGATACTGAGAGTCAAACCTGGTTCTTAACAGGGGTTTTTTTTTGCTCACCTTGTAAAAATTTAAAATCACAAAGGTTTGTTAACATTTCTAATCGTCTTAGACTATGGAAAGTTATGAGTCTTCCATGAGTCCATGTTTGAGGGCACACAAAAAGCATTATAAAAACTGCGTGGTTTACAGTAAGAGTAGTTAATCTGCTTTTCCTTAGATGAACAGTGTTCTTCCCCTCCCCTGTCCCCCTCCTCTTCTTGAAGAGGGAAATTTCTAGTGTGAGGCGAAAGTTAAGGTTTTTTTTCCTCTTTAGTATAATAAAAATGTATTAAAGTCTTAACAAGTTTAATTTGAGCACTCTGCATTTCAAAGTGCACCAGCAGGCACCCACATATCACAGACATCCTAGGTTTTGGCTTTTTTCCTTCAGTGTCTGCTGTTCTTATTCCATGGTTACATCCAGGTTTTTAAGACTCCTACAGCTCATTTTCAGGTTAGCAGCAGACAAGTGGCTTCTGCTTCACCCGTGAGAATATTTTGTTGACTTTCAGTGGTTTAAATTCCAGTTTACCTTGGACAAAGACTGGTGCACAGAAGACTCCATCCAAACGGCAGTGGGAATGTTGTGGTTTTATTTAGTGAGGGGGGGCCTATGGTGGTCCTCAGGACATCCTCATTAACTCATAAAGTTCATGAAATCTAGTAATTTATGAGGAAACTGAAGCTGCAGGGACTGAATAGAGAGAACAGAAAGGCAGGGTCTTGCCTCCTGAGTGAGATCAGCATCAGAAGAGCTACTGCAGCTCTTCTTGGGGGTAAGAGAGGGTGAAGAGCACACTCTACATTTTAGCTATAAGCATCACATATGGATTTCTAAACTGCCGGGAAAAAAAAACCATATTAATTTATTTGCAAACAGCTGAAATCTTGGAGCAAACAACAGTTAGTTTGGAGACTGCCTGACAGCTCCATCGTAATAACTCATTATTTTCATGCCTTCATAGCCTAAGGACTTTGGGCACACTAACAACAAGTAAACTTCTGAGGATAATTAAACCATAACAAGAATTCCTTACTTAAATGAATACAAGAGTGAAAGCACAGACTCATTCCCAACATGCCATACTGGTATGTGACAAAAAGTAAAATCAATGAAGATAGGTAACAAAAACCTGTGAGTTGTTTTATTTTTAGGCGCCTCCCAACCTTTTCTTCTACTTGCCAGTGTGTCTTTCTGGCTGGCTGAACTAGTTACTCAAAGCACCTGACAGTTTCAGCTGACTCAAGGAACACATTTAAGCTTTATCTGTGCTGCAGAGTTATTTGCATCAACTCAGAGTCTGTTCTTTTGACAGTTGTCTCATTTAATTGAGTAAAAAAAGCTGTCAGTCTAAAGAAACTGAGCCCAAGGTAAACTCACTTTGAACTAACCATCTGCCAGAGCATCTCTCAGGACAGCCAATACTTAAGGATACATTGAATCCAGTTCTCTGGATCCCTAATTAGATCATTCCTGAATTAAACTGTCAGTGGCCCTAAAAATCCAACGTGCACCTTGCAACTACAGAGACAAATCTCCTTTCCCTACAGATAGGTATGAGGGAAAAGCTACAAAATGTCTTTGATAACAATGCAGCAGAACAAAAACATTTTCACAACAGATTAAATCCATGCAGCGAGCCCTCAAAATACCAATTTCTATGGATATGGCGATCCAAATGCAGGTTCCCATGTTACACCACAGTATAAAAATAAAAAGCAGCAATATCGCAGAAGATGAGAAAGCAGATAATATCGCCCTGGGGAAGATTTCCTTCCAGTTCCCGACAGTACTGTGGGTCAGACCTGGTCAGGCAATTTACTAACCGGAGTGCATATACAGGACTCGTCGTTGTGGCAGGTCCATCGCCTTTCTAGCTGCAATAGTAAAAGAATTAACTACTTCACATTAGTAAGCCCAGGGATGCAAAAACAGATTTACCACTAATATAACTAATGTTACTGAGCCTCCATCACAAATGCAGTCTGATGCATGCACAGCAAGGAGCCTGGCACTATTAAAATAATATTTCACAGGGGTCTGATGCTCATTATCAATTACAAACTCCACTGGCATTTTTTTCTGCAGAGGAATCATTTTTAAATTCACTCCTCTATATGGATTCTCTCGTGTCTAATAATAAGTACTTTCCTTTAATTGCATGCAATTAAGCCTCTTCTGTATGCCTGTTCTCACAAAACTTGCGGATATGTCATTATCTTTGCAACATCTGTCCTTCTGTCAAACATGACCAAAACTGACAGATTGAAAAATAGTGGTGGGAGGGGAAACATATCTAAAATTGAAAATCCCATGAAAGAATGAGAATGAAAGGGAATGTGAAGATGACAACCTTGAGGGTAAGATAGTAAGAAAGGAAAAGAAATAAAAACATCCAATGATTAGTTCATTGACAAGAAACAAACATAACTTGGAATTGTAGCTGTGTTTGTACTGTTAACTAATCTGCCACTTCAAACCTTCCATCCTTTTTAAACCTTACCATTTTCACCTACAAGCAGGCGAAGCAACATAGCACTGGAACACGATTATTACAGACCTTCAAAAGTTACTTGGATCTCGTTAAGCGTCTCTAGAAAGTCTAGCCAGACCATTTCAGGGGCTAGAGCTGAGTGCTGCAGAATTAAAGACTAATTTAGCACTCTTAGCAGACACAGATTAGCACTATTTATCTTCATTTGAGGTTAGAATTGTGTCCAGTCCTGTACAGAAAACAAAGCCCTGAAATCAGGAAAATGTGACAGAAAAGGCCAAGTAATAAAACAGTTACTTCTGGGCAACTCCATTTACAGTAGATGGTGGGAAGGCAGGAAAAACAAAAACTTAACACCATGTACAGCGCTCCTCTTCAGGCTTTTTCACTGCCTTACTTTCATCCTCAGCATCCTGGCTTATCTAAGAAAACTATTTGTCAGCTAGCTGAATTCTCAAGTCACTGAAAATTAATTCCACATTTGTAGTTTATTCTGTATATTCTGAACCCTTTGAAATACACAAGGAATTAATCCACTCAAAGAGGTCTGTTGTTCAAAGCTACCCCTTCTCTCATTTTTTTGAGGAAGGATTCAAGCAAATATAAGAGCCTGGGTTTTACAACATGCATTTTGTACCTGGCCATGACCTGCTAATCTTCAAAGTCTATTGATCCATGAATGTTTCTGGAGTAAAATCATTGATTCTTTGGGGAGTCAGAAAGAAGCAGCTAAAATGAAGATGTTTGGGAGGGATCTCTGTAAAGAAAGTTAAATTTCAAATTACTGCAATTAAACTAATATTTTCAGCTATAGAAACGTAGTATGTATTATGACAATTTAATGAGGATTCCTGGTTTGGGGGCTTTTGTTTTGTTTTGGGGTTTTCTTTTGTTTGTTTGGGTTTGTTTTTTTTGTTGTTGTTGGTTCGGGGTTTTTTTTTGTTTGTTTTGTTTTTTTTTTTTTAAAAAAAAAAAACCCCAAGGGCCCAATTCTACCCTCAGTTACGCAATGTGTAGATTCTGACAGGAGCTTCATAAGTGCACAAGAAAGCATATTTAGGCCCTAGAGTCAGCCATAAAAATATTGCATGTATAGAGCTGGAAGTGTGTTTCCACTTCATTCAATCTGAAATATTTCCCAATCAGTGGCAAACATAAATTACTTGAAGATGAAGAATATTACATAGCTCTTGAACAAAAGGAATTTAAAGAGGTCTCAGTTCACAACAATAATTCCATTCGATCTGAAACAGACTAACTGCAGTGGGCCATCTATTCTCAACATACAGTTTTGACAATTTTGTTTTGCTCATAATGAATTATAAGTATGACTTTTATGACTGCTGCATTAAGCCTGTAAAGAATGCAACAGCCATGAGAAAGGAAGGACTCTTTCTGCATTAACAAGTACACAGGGCTGCATCTCTCTCAGTAAAATCACGTTCAGCTTCACTGGGTTGACAGCCATGCTCAGCAATTTGAAAATTATACCATTTAAATACACAAAGATCCAATACTCAACCTCAGAACAATTAACTTTTTTTAATCCTGGCTAGAAGGAAATAGTAGAGAGAGATCATTTGGTCTCAATTTATCTTTGACCTAGAAGTGGTAAGTGGGAGAAGAACACCCCAAATAAACTTACCCACCTCTAATTCTTACCTGCAAACCATGCCGGTGAGATTGACTCCTTTCCCGCTCCTAGCTGTAAGAGCTCATGGTGTCAATTTGTGGAATTTACTGTACTCTACCACACTAGGCTTGCTGTACAGAATTTTTACGGTTTAAGGCAGAGAAATAGGTACAGTCAGGGCACTCTCCTGACTTAATTCAGACATCAGTCTTCAGTAGAGTTACCCTGCTTTATTATCCCCCAAAAATGCCTACTTCTTTATGTTAGACAACAAGGGTAATTTTGAAGAACACAGATACAAATATTCACCATGCAAACACCTATGTGTTGTTAGATGAATCCTACATGAGATGACTACTCCCTGTTCTCTAATTTGGATGAGTGAGAGCTATTAATATTGCATACCTGAAGACAAGCAGTATTAGAACACCCTACAGTAGCTATCACTGTGGAAAGTGAAACACAAGAATGCTTCTTATCGACCTTGGAGACGTGCCCCTTCCTTTCGAATGCTTTTCAAACAACTAGGAAAGGAAAACCAGATAAAAACAGATAATGCAGAGCTTACTTGCCTGTTTGCAAGGAAAATGGCTAGAGCTCCATGGCCGCTACAGAATAACTGAAGATCAGAACAGCTGTAAAGTTAGAGAGCAAACTAGGTAAATATCTGCCACCACAGCACTTTATGTCAGACTTAAAACACAAAATAATGCAGTTGAGAGTCAGCATGCATATTATTCCACCATGGCTTAAACCAGCTACTATCAACATCAAACACTTGAAGCAATCTCAAAACCTGTAGAGTACATTACTCACTCATCTCGTTTCCAGGCATCAGAAGCCTCTCAGAACAAGTTTCTCCAATCTTCTGCTCCTTCCCAGTCCGTATTAAGCATTTTCTTAATTTGCCCATTAATCAGCTATCACACAAACAATATTTTCATACTCCTTTCCTCAGCCCAAACAGCAGCTTCCACTTGCTCTTCAGGCTTTATGCTTCCAGAGACAAGATCTACTCAGGATCCTCCACATAAGGATCAAGGGGAAATCAGATGTAGGCATCAGAATATACCCTCTCTTACTTGTCAAACCTAAACTGAAGAGTACTAATCACTCTTGGAGAGAGTAACTCTTTATACTTCAGGTTAGAAACTGGCAGCCTGATCTGCCACAGGTGTAAGTTCCTCAGGATTCCACACAGTAGCCTGTCTGGGGAAGAAACAGAGTCTACACTCAATTCTTTTTTTTTTTTTTTTTTTTTTTTTGGGGAGGTGAGGAAGTTATAGCTATTACCATATAATTTAAAGCAAGTGAGTAAGTAATGGTCAAAGTATTCCCCCTCCAAAAATTCCTTTTAAGTACATTACAATGCCACCGTTTTGACTGTGCAGTATATCAATGACAATAGCAGCAATGCTGTTCTTTCAGCAATTAATTTTAGGAATATTGTTCTTTTTGTCTTTAGGAGCCCAGGAATATGATTCTGCTTGTTTGGTAAGACTGTTACTTGGTTTGCATGACTGTTTCATACCACACAATACTGATCAGATATCCAGCATCAGCGAGTCCAAAGCAAACAAAAAACTTGGCGCTACTTTTACTTTTTACAAACTCTAGAGAAACTGATTTAAAAGTCAAGGGTTGTGTAGGAAACATTCCGAGAGCCACTCAAACCTCAGCGTCTGTTTACTGCCATTTCCAGCGAGCCAAGGGCACACGTGTAGACCACACCCGCAGGGCTCCCCAGTCTGCTCTCAGCTAACCCGAGCAACTAAGTTTCAGAGCATTTCACAAAAACCATTCCTTTCCCTCAGTGTGAGTCTTACAAAGAGAAGAAAAATAAAACAAAAGCATTGGTAATCGGCCTCATGGCATAATCAAACCAAACCAAAACAAACAAACTTCTGGTCATGGTACCTCTTAAAGCACGGCTGGGCCAGCAGCTCCCTTTACCGGTACTACTGGTAACAGGCACTCTTGTCCCAGCAAATCCTAGATACTGCCTCATTAGTATCCAAAATTGGCAGTGACTACTGCTAGCCCATAATCTCAGCTTGTTTTCAGCAATCAGCTAAAGTTACTTGTCAAATCTACACACAAAAAAGTCTTCAAAGAGACCGGAGCTTTACTCTGTCTAGCCAGAAGGAAGGT
This sequence comes from Chlamydotis macqueenii, assembly GCF_036417535.1. Lineage (NCBI taxonomy): Eukaryota > Metazoa > Chordata > Aves > Otidiformes > Otididae > Chlamydotis > Chlamydotis macqueenii. The sequence continues at coordinate 19,462,758 of NC_141567.1, read as the reverse complement.
TGTTAGGACAGCAATGAGCAAAGCTAGATTTCATTAAGCTATCACAAAGTTTACTTACCACGAAAAACATTTGACTATAAATGAGGAATAAGATATACAAAGAATAAATAAGTGAGAAGTACCTACAGGTGAAAGGCTGAGAAGGCTGGAGCACAAGCAGCACAGAGGAGAAAACGCAAAACAGTAAAACAAAGTTACTCCAACACAAGGCACAAAGGAAACACAGCTTATTAATACTCAGGAGGGAGACCTCAATTCTGTTACACGTTCAACACAACACATACAAGTCAGTAAAATAATAATCCACTGAAACATTATTTTTATTAGTTTGGTTGTCAGTAGTTATCTTACTAAGACAAAAATCAACGCTTCCTCAAACTCCTTCCCAGCTGTTTATCTTTCAGCAGCAGTACTTCAGCGCATCAATTTAGCCATTTATGAGCATACCTGCATCTGCTCCGGTTGTTCACCGCATCAATTTTCTGAAACAAAAATAATCTCCTTGTTTCCACTAATTGGTCATTACAACATGTTGATCCCAGCAGTTCATCATTTGTTATAATTTTGTCAATTAAAAAAAAAAAAAAATCAGCCTGGGAGATGATCTCTGCTAATGGGACACCACATCCCCCGCATTTGCTGTTATCTAAAAACCTTCCTTTGCTATTTTAGAACTGCTTGATAAAGCTGCTTCTTAAGTGCCTTGAATGAAACCCTCACATTCAGGATGTTTTACTGGCTGGTTAATTACATCGTAATTCTAGCTCAGCACCTCCATCTTCCTAATTGGCACTCCATCTCAAATTTAGAAAATCGTACTGATCCCACATTTAAAAAATCTTACACTCCAAGGTGCCAGAGTTTCAAAATCACACAGACCCATAAAGGGAGATGAATTTTCACAACTGCCCACTGAAAGCAAACACAGCACGTGTGTCAGTATCAATCAAGCAGATGTTCATTTTTCTGAAGAGGCACCTTTCCTTTAGGAATATAAATATTTCACTTAAAATTTAGCATCTAGCAGCTCCCACCACGTCCATGTTAGAAAGAGAGCTTTTCAGAAACCTGCCTGGCTCGGAAATGAAAGCTTAAAGAAGCTGCTAGTTTGAATATATGTAAGAGTATTTTTAGAAATAATTCTTGTGTTAAAAAAGTGACTCCCATGCCCACTTGGGTGTGATAAATGCTAAGAGAAAAGCCTCTTCTGCTTCCTTCCACCATACAGAAAAGAATGAAAGAAATCAATGTTGTTTCACTGCAGATTTAACACATAATATCTTGGTAACACTTGCATTAGCAAGATTCAAACAGAAAGAAGAGCAGAAGCTTCCCTAGTCTCTGGAGAAGCAGCACAATCTACTTCAAAAGAACAACATGTATATATTGAGGAGGTAAGGAAACAGAATTTAAAGAGATATTTCTACTCCCGAAATGGGAATTTTAATTCAGGACATTCATGATCTCAGGAAAGATGCAAAAATTAAAGTCAACAGAAACCTAAAGCATTTTTTAATAGCTGAATATAAAAAGGGTCTTCAATATAACTGACAAAATCATGACAGATCAAGCAGCTGAAAATCAATTGACATAGCAGTGATGGGAATTAACGGAAAGTCACTATATTATTAAAAGGATTTGAGTGATGCCTCAATACAAGGTCTTCATACTAAGAACAATTTTTTTGGTTGTTATTTGGCCTGGTTTCTGGAAGAAAAGCTCTAATTCAAACCTACTGCTCAATGTGATCTGTGTTTGAAATATGCGGTGTACCATGCACAGTGCAATATTCAGTTATGTTAACTGCTGCCTTGGGTTTTGAGATGAGAGAAGTTGGATTGGTTGGGATTCCACCTCTCCTCCAGCTTCTGAAGGGTACGCAAGCCTCCTGTCTTCTCAAGGCAGACAGCTGGCACTATCACTCCTGTGAATCTGTTTATGTAAGCTAAGTTCAGAACCAGGAAGGAGGCAGCAGAAACCTGTACGGTTTTGTTTTGTTGTAATATTTTTTACCAGTTCTCTTACATTCTGAGGAAAGGCTTCTATCTTGGTTCTCCCAGAAGAATTTCAGCACTAGGTCTCTGACAGACAATCCATTTACGTCAACTGCTGCAAGCAAATCTGCCCCTGTTCTTTTGTTAGAAGATACTTTCTCCCTTCTCACCGAACATGTAGAGATCTTGCTGCATACAGAATACACCATTCCAAATGGACTGATAACAACATACTTGCCAGGTTTTCCCAGTACAAGAGAAGATCCATAAGGGGCTAATAATTTCCTCTTTGGTTGTCTCTTCCCTGTGCTAGCATGTTTCTGAATTTTACTAGTTATTTTGTCAGAATACTTTAACTGATTTTGGTCAAACTCCTCTTTACTCTGAAGTCTGTCAAACACAGGTTTCTCCAGTGCTTCCTGAGCATATGAACCAACAAGCAGGTATCAGGCTTGTTTCTCCAGCTAAAACCCATGGCAGTGACCTATCTCCCCTTTGCTGGAAAGTTCACTTTAATACAACTTTAGACTTTAACTATCAATCAGCCTTCCTTACCAATTTTAACTATTACTTGCCTTAGTAAGATACTGTTATTAAAAAACTGAAAGGATGACTAACAGTATTTTGGATATCTCCATTCCCTGCAAGTCCCTTTGGATAAAACTTGCCCGTAATCCTCTCTGTAATACAACTGCGTATGAGCAACCTGCAGTTACATAACACACTATTTCAATTCTTTGCACATCCCGGATCTGAAACTGCAGTTCACGTTGAACACTCTTTGACGGTTGATATCATCAACTTATGTTGAGCAAACACTTGCATTTTAAACTCAGAGCCTGCAGTAGCGTTTGACTTGGCCATCAAGCCAGAGCCCTCCCAACGCCCTTTCATCTCCTAGCGCTGCGGAGCCATGAGGTACTCACTCTTGCTAACACCTGCTCCTGGCTGGAACACGTCAGGCAGCCACACAGATACTACGGTCACTTCACACACTACGGCAGAACCTGGCGAGGGGCATGTGTGTGGAAGAGAAATAGGTGGTTTTCCCTGTGTCCAGAGTAGAAGGTAGTTTTAAAGCCCAAACATTCCCTTCAATTTCTAAGAACAGATTTGATCAGGTAGACTAAACCACATGATACACTGCTACCAAGGAATTCACAGTTTGTGTCTGTTGCTTTTATGCTCTCCTGCAAGACCTTTCCCCCTTGATAACTCAATGGCCACAAAAAGAACTCTTATCAGAGACAAACTGCACTGAATTCTTGTAGTGAAAAAAAACAAAAAAAAAATAGGCATTATGAATGTTTCAGAACCCTGTCCCACCTCTGACCACAGTAACTGTGAACACCTGCACCCAGGTGAACAAACATGACAGTCCAGAAAGCACATCACATCTACGCTGCATCCTTCCAGTTTCACCATGTGAAGTTTTATACAAATCCGAAGGAACAAACAGCTTCCTATTTGGAATAATCATGAGCAAATTTCATGAGTGCTAGAAAACAAATTTATAACCACACCTGTGCCACTGAAAGGAATTTCTTTTTCTTCCAAATTGTCCTTAAGGAAAATGTGAAGAGGTTACTTGTTATGGCAGTGCCTTGAATAACACGTTTTTACATTGTATTAGAAACCTCTCCACAGTGCTAGAAGCCTACCTGGTTCTGCAAAACTGAATGACTGCCATCCATATGACTATTAACTACACATTAGAAGACAAATTACAAATAAAAGTTTAACTTCTAAAAGGAGGTAAGCATACTGCTTAGTCCTTAATAAGGGCTAGTGAAAGTCATGCAGAACAGCTTGATGATTAAATCTGAGGTTTAAATCTGAGGTATATTTTAAATTTAAATTACCTTATTTAAAGGCATGTGAAGTTTCAAATGCCATAATTTTAAGGTAGCCTAATTATTCCCTATATATTCATGGTTTATGTCTACAGCTTTTTTCTCAGAAATGTCCAGGAGTTACAGGTGCCTCTGCTTAAAACAAAACACACTGGAAAAATATGAAGAAGAAATGCAAATCAAAAGTAATGTGTTCACAGAGAAAACATTATACTGGAAAACAGTAATGTAGAAATCTTTACTTTTCTGGAGAAATACTACATAGAAATGCCATCATTACACAAAAACCTCCACTGCCTATATTTACACCTAAATGTGGTTGCAATAATCAGACACTACATGAGATAGAGTAAAAACAAATTTCTCTGTGCTGGTCTGGTCGAGATATGCTGAAAAAAAATGTCACAACAGGTAAGAATGTGTACCAAAAGAAGGAATACTGCTTCTCCGCACACAATTATCTGTTTCTTACGAAGCTTGAATAAGTAACACATACTGCAAGATCTTTTTGTAGAACAGAACCATAGCATTCAGTTTGTATGGGGATCTGAAGTCTTTCCCACACATAAACCATGTAACTCCACTGACCAGCAGTGGTATAACTGCCACTTGACAAGGGCTAACCAGAGAGAGATCCCTACAGAAGGTTGTTAAAGCACGGCCTATACAGCAGAGCCTCCACTAACACAGCTATGACAAAAAAAACACTGCCCTCCTCTCCAGCCCTCACTATCTCCAGTACGGCAAGCTAAAATTTGTCAGAGGACAATTTTTAAGAAAGAAAAAAAAAAAAAAAATCATGCTGGCATTGCTATACTGTTCCCTTGAACACAAGATAAACCGATCAACGCTCCCTTCTGCTGGCATAGCTACATCCACACCAGTAGCTTAGATTGCAGTATCGGTGACAGTGCAGATTTCTCATTTCCTGTGCCGACAAAACACACAGGTATCCCAGGGACACGCGGCTGCATAGAGCCTGTCTTACGAAAGGACAGCTAGAGCAGATGCTAAGGAATAAGAAGGAAAACTGTTCAGGTACAGCTACAGCCTCCTCCTCCTCCAACACTGACAGAGAGAAAACTGCCAGACTCCTGCCTATCCCTTCCTTCTGTGGGAAGTAAATGCCCAAAAAGTCAAACCTTGAAGTACCTTCTGCAGCACTTCAATGGCCTGGTGCTGCTGACTTACTCCGTGGACAGGGAATTAACAGATCAGCTCTCCTGCATCTCCTGCCTTTTTCTGTCCTTGTGATCTGAAACACAATGCACCTCAGTTTAAACCTGCACACAGCGCAATCCATAACCATCTCCACGACTTCTCAACCCCGATGATGATCTGAAGAGGCCCCGAGGGGCAACGTTACTGATGTAGCAATACACTATCTTGTTTCTTATTTTCATGTAGGGAAATAAGAGAAATGAGTGAGAAAGATACAGAAATAGGAAGAGAGTCCAGAAAAAGTACAATGCTCGCTCTGACACGCTACCATTATTCTGTCTCCTCCCAAATGCATATTACAATAACATGTGATGTCTTAATTAAGCTATTGCTCAAACACAGTAAGACATTCTTTTTTTTTTAAGCATGTGTTGTGTCTGCAATAATTTGATTATAGCTTTAGACTTTTGACATGACAAATACCACACAGGTAGAAGACTAGTTACATAAAGTGTCTTGGAACACTGTGACAATAAGATTAGAGTAAGTTGATAGCAATAAAATACTGCTGTAACTAAAATATATTCTACCCATAAGGGAGAAGGGACTGATACGCAAGACAAAAATTCAAGAGACAGAGTAACATGAATCCTGAATTTTATGTGTACCTCTGCAAAGCCATCACTCGACTACTTCTCAAGGCAATTTCTCTTAGAAACAAAAAATATCTGGTAGTAGCCTCTAACATGACGTTCAGTGCTTTTCAGAACAGCCCAAAATCCATCCCAGGACTGCCTACCAGAAAGTTAACATAGCTCTTTAGTCACTGACAAGGTTTTGAAGAAGGAACTGCACAGCTGCCTAGGAAGCTAATTTCAAAAGACAACAACAACAAAAGGTATCTTAGTAGAAACTACCAATCCCAAGCTCTTCCCCTTGATGTAAGGCACCAGGGAAAACAATATAAACCTTTCTAAGGGAAGCCTGGAACTCGTATCATCATTTAGGTTACAAAATGCATTTGCTTCACAAAGCCTCCTCACAGCACCCCACTGTTAGATCACAACTTTTCTTTTTTCTTTTTTTTTTTTTTGTAATATTTGCACTGTTCCTGGACCATAAAAACAGGCTTTCATTTTAATCTGCTTAACACACTGTGGGAAAGGGCTTCTAATTTCACAGCACTGAGATAAGACAAATAATTCATATAACACATTAGCAAAACATCTATGGCGAAAGTGTTTAGTCAGAGCTCATTGGAAACAATAGGGTGCTGAAGCAAATCTGTGAGAGGCAACTGTTTGAGATCCCACTATGCACTAAAATGTATTTTATTACATTCCATAGTAAAGACAAGATCACAGGACACTAATATATGAATCGTCCAGAGGCAATAAGGCAGTAAATTACCCTCTCCTCAACAGATACTATAGCTTCCCCTCCTACTCCAGTCCTTTTGTAAATTTTTTTTTTCCAGGCCGTTCTCTGAATCCGTCATCTTTCCTTTGTGCCCTTTCACTACGCTTCTTCCTTAAGAGCCACATTTTTCTTTTACTGTTCACTACCCAAAACTACCCTGCTCCCCCTCTGGCTTCATTTACTTCCTTTCTTGGTTTGTTTTTACATTTTCTATTGCTGCCTTTCCAGAGCCAAGTTTGCTTCCAGTGTGTGTTCTGCTGTGTGCAGAGAAAAGTAATGCAACAAAATATTTTCAGTGTATTGGCACGAGTCCCCACCTTGCCACTTGAGATCATTGGCTCTCAAATCCCTACAGACATTCTGCTTTGAACCTCTGCTGTGGAAAAGAAAAGGAAAAGACACGTGGAAGAAATTCAGAGGAGACTTGCCAATTGCAGAGATCTGTGACAAGCCATTTCTACAGCCTCTGAACTGGGCTGAAAACAACAGGAAGGTGGACTTGGGAACGCCAGTCAGCCATTTTAGCACACGCCTAGAACAGAGAAGCCCAACACTGGAACTAAATACATCCTGCTAAACGGAAGCTGGTGGCTATCCCCAAACCTAGCTGCTCTGTTGATCCTGGCTTCATCAGGAATCTTTTGTCCTCATTCCCTTTAAGGTGAATGTTGTACGGGGGAGCGTTCTTGAAACCAACGGTTTTAGTGACAGAACTCCTTGAGTCTGTTTCTAAGAGACACAAGCACTGCTGTGGAAAGTTAATGACGAGCTAGAATTTTGGAAGGATTTTGCTTCCCTTTAAAAAAAAAAATATATCTTCCCTTGTTCTTTGGCATAGCCTTGGATATTACACTACCAGTCACACTAGAGCATCTCTGGGACACCGCTGAACTGGCATGGTAATTTCAGTGGGGTATTATGGTAAAAAAAAAAATAACAACTGCAACTTCTCATGAACCAGAGCCAGGAATCTCTGAAAAGAGGTGAAGTGGTACAGTGTAATTTACCCAGAAAACCAAAAAGGGAAGACAATTCAGTTATGGCCAAACCTTGCTAGAAGCAGCCAAGATAGCATAAACAGATCTTGACAACTAGCCAAAATCTAGAGAGAGAAATACCAATATGCCAGGTCACCTCAACAGTCAGCTTTCTAGATTTTCTGCAGGTAAGTCCCTACAATGTGTTCCTCTTTCCCACCCTTCTTCTCTCCATCAAGAAACAGAAAAGACTTTTTGATTGTTATAAGAACTATAAGAGCTAGGATTTCAGCAATTACAAAATAAAACTTTCAGTAATCTTTGCAAACACATTCCATATACAGCGACAGACAAGCACAACTCAGGCTCTGTACACGAGGAAATTCTTGCTCATCTCCTAACAGCTGTTCTTAAGCAAGGATATCAATTCTTCTCCAGCAACAGAGCCACAGTGTGATCCTGAAAGCAAAATTATAGCAGGGTAACAATATATCTACCAAAGCAATTACAACTACTCACCCAGCCTTACCTACCCTGAAAGCAACAGTTAATCCAGCCTTTTTCCAAAGTAGTTTTCACTGGTATTAGAAATGCATATTTTCCTTCAACAATTCCACAGTGCAGTTCTTCATTACTAATAGTCCTCCCTTGATTTTTACTACACATACATCCCTAGCTCTGTACAGTGAAGCAGTATCACTGACACCAGCAGAATCATTCACGATGCTTAGAATTAAACACACATATAAACTGTCACAGGATCAAGTTTTCTGCCAGTGGAGCAGAACTCTTCTAACAGCCAAGGGTAGCTTCCAGGCTGCTAACATATGACTGACCTTAATGGGATCTCCTGCAGATTCATGCTCATGAAAATCAGATTACTTCAGTTTTTAAAAATACACCTTATTTTAGCAGAAAATAATTTACCGTTACAAATGTAAAGCATGTTGAATGGTTAACAAAATCTGTAGAAATGACTTACTGGTTGGTTTTTTAAAGATACTCAAAGTGTGAAGACAGGCCGGCCATTGACAGATGGCAAAAATGCTTAGAGACTGAACGTACACCACCACTACATATTTCTTCACCCACTGTTCCTCCAAGTGTCAACCATGGAAAGAGTTGCTTTTGTGCTTTTGCTACCAGACTTACTTTTATGTGTATTATCTCAGAAACACTATGACTCAACATCAGACGTTAACAGTTCAGAGTATATTTCATTAGAATTTTTTAAGGCCTCTCTGTAACAACCCAGGCAGTAAAGGACCCTTCCCAACCTCTATAATGACAATACAAATGGCTAACAAAGCTTCTCTTGAAGATTACACAAATGAAGTATGACGCAGAGAGAGAACAGGTTTTTTTATATGCCCTAGTTTCCTTTGAGATTGCTTTCATTTTATTTTATTTTTTAATATACACAGGATTTAGAAGATGCTTTACGCTGACAGTTTTTGACTTCAAGTAAAGCATTAACAAAAGCTGTATTTTAGCCTGTCTTATCAAACTGCAAAACTTCTTTCAAAGGAATAGCTTAAACCTTACCTTTCTGCCCTTAGTTAACAGATGTAATGCAGCACACCCCTCTAACTGATTTACATTTGGTACAGACTTTGGCAAAGTCATCTATCAGTTCATAAAAAGGCAGTTTTTTTTTTTTTTTCCCCACCTCTACCTTTGAAGAGAAACTATGAGGGGAAGTCCTACTTTAAAGTAGTCTCACACTTCCATGACAGGAAGAAAATAAACCCTATAATCTGTATTTCACAAGCCTCGGCCTTGGTTTTATCCTTGACTGTATCTAACAGACCTTGCTTCAGTGCCAGAACAGTCAAGTCAAGCTCTGCTAATACATAATTTAAGCCTTCCCCATGGTGTCTACAGTTTTGCATATATATGTATTTCAGAAGTGTATGACATACACTTCTACATAACTACGGAAAAAAATTCCTCTTTCATATGTGAGGAGTTGGCAACGTTATTGGATGCATACTTGATAGCATTTATGCCACACGGTCTACCTCTGGGTTTTCATTTATTTTCTTCATTTTGTATTCTTTCAGTCATATTTGCAAAGCCAGCTGCAGCCTTCTCGGCCATATATTCACCATTATTCACATCAACTGTCTCTTTGGATGAGCACATCCTTTTGAAGGATTTTTATGCAAGTAATTTAAAAAAAAAAAAAAAAAGGTGTGGGGGGCTCACTGTTTGACCTCCTTCTAGGAGTTTAGGAGTTTTTATTTCCATTGCTTCTGTATGTTAAACACTTTCAATCCTTTGGAACAGTTGCAGAACTAAAGCACACAGACATATTGTCAATTAATGCTGTAAATATCCCAACAGTCTGTACAAAATGAAACATTTAAAAAGAAGAACAGCAACACCATGGTTTTTCACTCTGTGATCACTACAGCTGCCTCATTAATCTCATGTACCCGTGTGAGGTAAATACATGGTACAACTACAAACTAAAAATCAATAAAACCTTTAAAAAGGTTTAATTTGATTCTACAAGGGAGGTTATCATAATCCAGCTCTGCTTTCTCACATTCTGCTAGCAATTTCCTTCAGCTCAGTTTCAACTGCTAACTTTGTTCTCCATCTCGCTATCTATCATGCTGTTATAATGCCAGCTCAAACGCTGTTTGTAACAGCACAGCAATTTCTCAGAAGTTGCCAGCTTCATAGCATGTTCCTTTAGAAGTGCATGGAAATTATTAGATTAAATTACAAAAATGAAAGACTCGGCAGTTGGTTGTGATTACTGGAACATTTATGTACATTCAATTGATCATGAATTTTAACTTTTGTTCCTTTACAGATCTCCTGCTTATATCCTGTTTCGCTAGATGATATGGGAAGTGAAATTGAAGCCAACTGGAAAAGAGCTATATGTTTTCCCCACACTCCCCAAAATCCTCAAAAGAAAAAGACTCTCACACCCACATCTCGCAACCCCCGCTGGTTTGGTGTCAACAGATCCCCTGCAACCATTTTTAAAACCTCTGTTAATACGAGCACATTTCACATACAGCACTGCAAATCACTACTAAAAAATGCAACTGCACAGGCATCTGCTTTACAAAGGAAGACCTGCAACATCCCGGCTGCACCCCTGGTTTGTAAGATGGCACATACCAGTATGGGATCAAACAATTAATACACCCAGAAATACTGAAGAAAACATTGATCATACCACAACTGGTGATGACAATAGGGTAAGCAGCAGGATCCACGATTATCTCACTGCTGGGGGTATCATTTTCAGGAAGGTATTTCAAACCAATTTCTTGACCATACACCGACACTGAAAATATCTAGTAATTTTCTACAGGAATAGAGTTGTTTGACCCAGTTCCAATGCAGATAATTATATTATCTGTACCCAAAATCCCTCTGAGTGTTTCAGTCAGGTATGGTATTCTTCACTTTCTGTTCTGATCTGCTTAGCATGGCTGAGCACCATTAAACAGCTGTCAGATTCCACACAAGAAGTGGTTGGATTTCAGTAATAAGCAAAACGGTTCCCAATAGTGTTTAAAACACCTGGGGATCCTTCCAAATGAACAGTGCAATAAGGCTAAACTATACGATTAAACTGCTGTAAAATAAGCCCCACTGTTTCTTCAAAATAGTACACACCCTAATACATTTCGTCTCTGAAGAGCTGAGCTGTTGCCGAGAAAGAAACATACCTAGATGAGACTTCAGATAAGAGTACGAAGAACAATTCACAGCCTTTACATTCAAGAAATTAGACAATTAACTCCTCGTGACACGCAGCCCAAGCTATTCTGGTGTTTCTATCAGCACAGACCATCTACAACAGATACGCTGAAGTGCTAAACCATGAGTCACAGCACAGAGCTTGGTACGTTAGCTCAGCTATCGCAAAATACAATACCAGCCTCTTCTTCATTTTCAGTCCAAGGAGATTTTATCACCAACACTTAGAGAAGCAAGCAAACTACCTGATCACGAGCACAGCTAGTTACAAGTGAGAAGAGGCTTTCTAATCATGGGAATAGCAAAGCTGTAGAAGAGCCTCCTTGCAGAATACTGGGGCCAAAGAAGCCAACAACCCTTCAAATGAAGTTCGATCCCTTTATGACACAAATTGTGTCACATGGGTCTACTGACAGTAGAGGATTTAGACTCCGCTCTGCAGAGCCCTCCTCTACATATCTGTAAGAATCCGTGCAGGTAAGCAGCATGACTTGTCTGCCAGCTGTGGGTATATATAATCTTAAAACTAACAGCTCTGTAAAATACGTTTCCAGAGGTGATTATCAGGGCTAGAAAGACTGCCTCCGTGATAGGTGAAACACAAGAGACTTGAAACAAAGAATGAGAGGAAGAGAAAACAAGACAGCAGAAATCTGCATATGAAGCGTGGAAGCTTGCATACAACCAAAAGTTTCTCCAACACCTTACCTGTAGGAACTTCCTCTTCTACCAAAGCCAAAGAAATTCAGAAAACTACAGAATCTCCCTAGCGAGCTCAGGTCCGGGTGTAAGTGTACTGTGACAGACAAAAAAAAAAAAATGCAGCTCCACTTGAGAAGCAGCCATTGCTTTTCCCCTCACAACATCCTACCCCAAGAAACTGAAATGACAGGAAGTCTTTGATGGTACATGTGTCTATAGCTGGAAAGTTTGGGATGGACACAGCTGAGAACGTGACAACTGCCTTGGCCTACACAAATAGAAGGCCCTAAGTCAAGTGTGTTGTTCTGTTTTGACAGCTCCCTGTAAACTATCTGGGCCTGGCATTCCCTTCTCCCTTCCCGTGCCTTCCACAACCACGTGACACCAGCTACTGCTGGCTCTGACTACATGTTACTTCATGTTTAGAACCAAGGATTCACAGAGTTTGTAAACAATCCTTAATCATAGAACTGTAACGGTTGGAAAGACCTCTAAGATGATCAAGTCCAAGCGTCAACCCAACACCACCATGCCTACTAAACCATGTCCTGAAATGCCAACTCTACACGTTCTTTGACTCCACCACTGGTGTCAAAGTGGTGACTCCACCACTTCCCTGGGCAGCCTGTTCCACTGCTTGATCACTCTTTCAGTAAAGAAGTATTTACTAATATCCAATCTTAACCTCCCCTGATGGAACTTGAAGCCATTTCCTCTTGTCCTCTCGCTAGTGACTGGGGAGAAGAGACCAACATCCACCTCTCTACAATCTCCTTTCAGGTAGTTGTAGAGAGTGGTAAGGTCACCCCACAGCCTCCTCTTCAAACTAAACCATGCCAGTTCTCTCAGCAGCTACTCATAAGACTTCTTCTCATCAGACTTACTCTGTGTAGCTATGCTACACAGTATCCAGACTTGCCAGTGCATTTAGATATATCCTCAAAGAAATTTAAAGAAATTGATTATTTAACACCTATTCCTACAACTCTGTGTCAGTGAAAACACACTCTTAAAAATATTTCAGCAGAGAATGGATCACATGTTCATGAATTAATTTTAAGAGTGATAGAGATACCACAGTAATTTAAAACTAGGTAGGGTTTTTCCCCCTCTTTGTCACTGGGATAGCTCTCAGATCAAATTCACTGAGATCAACTGTCTCATTCCAGATTTCCCCCAGCACATATTTTTGTAGTTTAGAAAACAAATACTAGAAGGAAAAAAAAAAAAAAAAAAGGACAAAAAAAAAAGACAACATCCCAAAGTTGAAATTGCCCTTTCCATTCAAACGCAGTGCTACACCCAAAACTGAAATTGTCACACAGCCTGCTAATCTCCATTACAAAACATGTTCTTTATTTAGTAAAATTACAGCACTTGGTTGAATGATAACAGTATTTACATACTGGTTTATGAGCTCCTGAGATGTTTCTCGAGCAAATAAAATAAGAGAATAGGTTACAGTTTATTGAAATAAGAGAACTGCATTGTTCCTAAGAGAACAACATACTGCTGCTGTTATTGCTCCTATGCTGCAAACATTTAAAGCAACGTTGTCCTTTAGAGGATTCATAGCACATATCATTTACCAGAATAGGACTATGTCAGTGGTGCTTGCACAATAGCCCTCAATGACGACAAAGGCAACCCAGAGAATCTACAGAAAACATCCAAATTCGTCAAATTTGAAGAGTCCTCCTGAAAACAACACACGAAATTTTCTACTGCGACGATGCTCTGTGGCGTAATCTAAATCCGGAAATGGAGAAAATCTAGCAGTAAGGGATTTTTTTTAAAAGAAAAGAACACCACAAACCTACTAATGTCACTACTAACGATGTCACATCCCTACTTGTGGAGCATCATCCAAATTAAAGCAAACACAAGCCCCCTCCCAGTCTATCAGCCGAAAAAGGACCAGGTTGAATAGATGACATGATAATAAAATCCAAAGGTTTCTGGAAAATAGCAAATACTCTCAGCACCTCAACAGCAAGAAAATAAGAACAGGTACCTACATAGCTGCAGCTGTCTATTATTAAATATGAGGCATCGTAAAAAGTGTTACACACAGCATCTTCCAATGATTTAAGAGCTGCCTTTAAATTTTTTTTTTGGCAAGACATTCTCTCTCGATTGACTTACCTCTGAGACCAAAAGCTCAGTTCCAAAAAAACTGAGTATTTTTTATCAGATTAAAAATGAAAAGTAGATAAAAAGCTTTTTAATGAGACAGTAGTTGTCTATTAAAATATGGTTTATTCAATTACAACTCTTTCAAAGGGGACTAGTAGAACATTAAGCCTTAGACTGCAGGACGGGGAGAACTCCACGGATGTCAAAGCCTGCAAAGTGAAATGAACGGCACTTAACAGTCGCAGTCCAGGGCCAGAGCCAGCAAGCGAAGCATTCCTTCTACTAACCGTGGCAAACCACAAAGCCTTGTTGCAGAACACACACGGACTGAAATTCAACCTGCTGGACAAATGACTGCTCTTAGGAAAATCTTAACAACTACTGTCAGTAGCGAAAATATTCTTTTTGGGGAAAACCAGGCTTTTTATCAATTTCCTGCTTTTTGCATGTATGCTGTCAATTTTCTAGCCATCAGCTTTGGTATCAGACTGCAGGTAATTTTCCAAAATATGCTGCTATGCATGTATGCTCCCATATACTAAGTAAATCGGATAACAATTCTCCATTTGAAAGGTGCTTTCAATAACTCCTGAATTTATGTTTTCAGCTAAGCGTTCTATGCAGCAAAACAAACAGCATAACCTCCGCAAAATAAACATCAAGTTATGTGAGGAGCTGGTTCTCCAAACATGTATGTATATCAAGGAAGAGGGTGTTTTGAGACGACAGCATTATAATAGCTAAAGCTTCACTCAAGAATTTATTCCACAGCAAACTTTCCCCACTTCATCAACAGCCCTTTCTTCAATTTTGTTTTCTTCATTCCTTTTGTAAACGGGTTATGATAAACTCAGAAGTATCAAAGCAGCTTTGCAGCAGGTGCAGCTATGGAAATAAAGGATATGAAACAAATATTCCCAGTGTTTTAAAAGGTTTGATAAGTCAAAAAAAAAAAGGATTTTTACAGTTAGAGAGGTGTGTGAACATGTGCACATGTATCTAAGCATCCCTGTAGCACTCCTCCATCACATCAGGGTCCAGATCTGCCAGCCTGTAACACGTTGCAGAATCGTGACCCAAACAGGTACATTCTTGTGCTCGATACACAGATGAACATATGTGCTTACAAGGTGCCTGTTCTAAAAATAATTTCACCTAGACCGGTCACACATTAAGGTCACACAGCTGCCATATGAAATAAAGAACCATATAAAAAAAAAAAGGCAACAAATCAAATTCTATTTCACTAGCTTTAAAAAAAAAAAAAAAAAGAAGCTACTAGTCTACAGGGACGCCTAACAGCTAATCCATCGAGTGCCGATCTGGGGGAGGCCAAAACGCTCGCAGTGCCGCGTTTTCCGCACGGTTCCGTATCTCCAGGAGGCGGGCGCGGCCGGCCGGGCGCAGGGTGCAGGTCAATCGATTTCCAATCCGCTAATTTATGCCACGGCAGCGCAGAACGCCAGCCCCGCTTCCCTCACTGCGTGCACTCGAGGAGCAGCGCGAATTTTCTGCCAGCTCCATTACATCATCCGAAAAAACCCAAACATTTCTCTCTTTTATTATTTTTTTTTCCCCTCCCCTCCCCAAACCGCTGCCGCTCCCCCGCCCCCCGCCGCTGACCGCCGCGCTCGCCCGTTCCGGCCGTTACATAACCCCGCGCCCGCCGGCGCGCGGCGAGCGTGCGCCCCCGCCCGCGCGTGCCCGACCCCCCACCCCCCCCCCACTGCCCCGCACCCCGTGTAGGGGTCAACGGGTCAGCGGCACCCCCACCCCGTGAATCCACGGGATCCCAAAGCCGCCCCTTCCCCGAGCCCGCCGCAGCCGGCTCCCCGGCAGCACCATCCGCCGGGAAGGGGGAAGGGGAGGGGAGGGCGTTGTGTAACACCCGCGAACTACGGCCGCTCCGCAAACATCCAGAAAACTCCCCGAGAAACGAAGGAAATTTTCTCCAGTGTTTCTGATTAACCGCGTTACATAAGGCGCTTGCATTCCAAATCCACTCTCGCACGCTCTAAATATACCCCGCGCAGCCAGCGGCGCCCTGCGCGCCCGCCCGGCCTCCCGCGGCCCAGCCCGCCGCTCGCAGATCGCCGCTCGTTCAGCGCTCCGGCGCCTGTCATCCCCACGGCTTTTACTGTACGCGGATTCCCCGAGTGGGAAGCTGCCTGGGAAGGGGGAGGGGGTGTGGCCAAAAGGGGGAAAAAAAAAAAAATACTGTAAAACACGAGCCGACACATGATCAGCCATATTCCAGCCTCCCACCCCGAACCCCTCCATCCGAGGAGCGGCGGTCTCGCTCTCCCCACCGCCGGCGCTGACCGGGCATCGCCGCCCCGGCCCCGGCCGCCCAGGGGCCGCCGCTCCCGCCGGGCACGCACTTTTCTCCGCCCGTCGTTTCTTTCAGCAGCCGTCTCTATTATTACATAGTGTTATTTAATTCATTTTTACCCATCACCGAGCGATTTTACCAAGAGAAGCCTTCCCCCCCCCCCCCCCCCCCACTCCTTGTAGGAGCAACGCTTCATAAATTATTTACAAGTAATTAAAGCGGCAGCCTCCTCCCCCTCGCCCGTCTCGGCAAACTCCGGCGGTGTTTGAAGCCGGCGCCCCTCCGCTCCGCTCCGCGCAGCCCCCCCGCCGCCGGCTGAGGCCAAACTTCAGCCGCCCCGAGCACCTCCAGAGCCCACCCGCAGGGCTGGAAGAGGCAGTGCGGGGCGGGAGAGGGGCTCGGCAGCTGGCGACAGAGAAGTGGGGCACGTTTGTTTGCTGGCAGCGTTTTGCTGGGGGGGCCAGGGGCGAAGAAGACCCTACGGGAGCAGAGAGACCCTCTGCGAAGTTGTGCACCTTCAAGAAACAACAGCGGCTAGCAGCTCATCCGCTCCGCGAGGGAATCATTTTTAAAGATACGCTGAAATGAATTAAGGGAAAACACCGCGCAAGAGAGTGAACAAGTCACCCGCAAACCGCAAATCTCCTGTTTAATCACAGATTCCCCCATTCACAACAAGCCGCAGCACACCAGTTGAGAAACTGTCAAACGGAGACAGACGAGGGGGAGCAGAAAGGGGGGGAGGAAGGACATTGCAGCTTTAAAAGTTTGTTCCCTTGAATACCAATACTCCTGCCGTTGCTTTATATATTTATAAAATTATGTAATTTCAGGAGCACAGTACCCATCCGGATACCACAGGCAATAAACGAGAGAGGCAGGAAAGGACCGAACGCCGCTCAATATTTTCATTGCATTTGTCCCTCCTCCTGCAGCAATTAAAAGAAGCTATAAAAGTTTGCAAGGTTTTGCAGGGGGGTAGACGCGCGGCTCGTCGGCGTGCGCGGCTCCCAGCAGCACGAGCAGCAGAGCGGAGGATTAAATCGCTGCATTTCCCCCTTCTCTCTTGCCCCCCTCTTCCTATTCCCACCCACCCCCCCGATCCCACTCCCCCGGCCCCCTCCCCCTTCCCCAAGTCTCCCTACCTCTGCCTCCGCCGCTGCCGGAGTAGCTCTGCCTGCGGACGGGAGCCGGCGCATCGCTTTTCCGGGCGGGCTCCAGGTTCACCGGGGTGTCCCTGGCGCCGGCGGCCGCATCGGAGACGCTGCTGCCCGGCTCACTGGCTGCTGGATCGGGGGCTGCCGGAGCGGACTCCATGTTTTTCCCAATGTAGATCGCTTGGAGATGGCGAGCTCCTACACTCCCTCTATCTTCTGTTTCCAGCGCAACTCTATGGTAGGGAAGCAGAAGGGAGAGCGCGAGCGTGATCCAGATGGGATGTGAGCTTGCCTGGCTGTGACCACAAGCAGCGCTAGCGAGAGCTGCACACCCCCCCCCCCCCGCCCCCGCACCCCCCGCCAGCCCCGCGCCCCGCACCGCCGCCCTCCGCCGCGGCCCCGGGGTGCGGGCCCCGGCCGGCACCGCGGGGCGCGGCTGCGGGCCCGGGCGGGCTGGCGCCCGCGGGGGCGGAGCCCCTGCAGCCCCCGAGCGGGCCGGGGCGAGGGAAGGTGCCGCCGGTGCCCGGGGAGGGGGGCCGCCAGCCCCACCTCCGTCTGCACCGGGACCCTCGGTTCCACGCCTCTGGAGAGCCGGGCCGGCGGGAGCCCCCATCTCGAGCCCCGGGGCTGGCGGGATGGGCTTCTAAGCAGGGCTGTCTTCCCCTCAATTTCAGCTGCACCAGAGGATGCCAGCCAGCTGTACTGAATGTCTCCAGACCCACACATGGAGCAGCCGTGCAGCTGCGGAAGCAACGTTTCAGACAATGCCTCTCTTTCAATGAAGTACCCTTTGAGGGAGGGCGAAAGGTGACTCGCAAGGTGCCAGCGAACCTCCAGATCTGGTCTGACTTCTCAATTCACAGTCTTTGTCATGGTCAACTCCTTGTCCGTTACCCCATCCTACAGTAACAGCTGCCATGAACGGTGCGCTGAAGAGCGCATCCCTCTTGTATAACAGAGGCCCTGTTACTCGCAGCCCCCTGCCTCCTGCACAGAAGGTGCTAAAGCCGTCTGCTCCGACTGTTCTGACTGGAGGCATGGCCTGACTGAGTAGACCACAATATTTGTACTGAGAGCACTATAAGCTTTTTCCCCAAATGGTACTGGGTCACGTGCAAGCAGCTGATACGCCACCTTCTCCTGACCAGGACTGCTGCTACAGCTTTCAACGCTGCTGGTACCTGATGAAACTCACAGGTAAAGCCTGGACAAACCCACGTTCTGCAGTCTGATCACCAGGATTGCACTGCTCTGTCACTAATGGCGCCTGCTCACAAAACAGTAGTGAAACGTACCAGGAATCCTATTTTGCCCCAGGAACTTGTCCACAAATTGGATTACATCTTGCACTGCTGATAGTTCTTTTAGTGGAAGGGTAGAGTCTTGGATCAATAAATTTGGAGGTCCTTAAGTTCCAATTACCTGTGTCTGGAAAAACAAAACAAAACAAAACACAACCACATAGTTCTGAATCTCTCTTCACTGCCTGCATCAGAGAGGGGCGGGCCCAGGTTGCAGAAGACAGAATAGCATTAAGAAAGATTCCACATTTATTTCAGGGGCAAATAATTTTGAGGAGGTCAGAGCTGGACTTACAGACCTTGCCCACTGAGTAAGCCAGTGCTTATTCTTGAGGATTAAGCATTCAGTTAAGGCAGGCCTGGAAGCGCTGGGGTATGGACACAAAAGGCTACAATGCTTTTCACCAGTGACAAGTGAAACCGTCTCAAGCCTGACAGAAGCTGTTCCTAGACAGCAGACTTAGAGGGGAAGCGAGTGAAAATGGAAGAGGGAGGCAGGAGCACAGTTTGCTCCCAGTGCCTTATCGTGAGGCTGCGGGGAGTGTCCCATCATTACACTGTGACACATGCTGGCACAGACGGGTTCACAGTCTTCTGGCACAGCCTTGCCAGAATCTGCAGCAGGCAGCAAGGTTGTCCTTCTCTGATGCAAGTTTGGTGGATTAGAGCTGCAATTTCCTGCAAACTCTCTCCCTTTACTTTTCACTAATTGGCAGCCTCCAAATAGAAGCAAGAATTATGTGAGCTGTGGAAACTGAACTGCCTGTTATCCTGAGAGAAAGCTTATCCCTCCCTCTTCAGATCAGGGTTTAAGTAGGCTGACCAGGCAGTGTGTGTTGGGAAACTTGCCCGGCTAATAAAAAAGGACTTCATTCCTCAAAGCTGCCAGACCACTGCCTTTCACCAGCACTGGGAACAATCGGACTACTTGCCACAGTAAGGATTATTCACGTGAGTGTTTTGCAGGACTGTTCAGTACTGCAGATACTTCAAATTATCAGAGAGTGTGGAGTGGTTTTTTCTCTTCTCCTTTTATCTGTTAAAGGCTGCTGAGATTGAGTACAGCTTCCTTAGCTATATAGTTGTCATTTAGTGTATCTCTTACCTTATTTTCAAAAACTAAACCATTATTCAATTTACTTTTTTAGAAGATAAAGAAGAGAGGGAAACGCTGAAGGCTGCAATAGGACAACATACACTAGAGCTTTGTTTTTCAAAAGAAATTATAAGGGCGGGGAAATCAGATGAGTAAACCCAAGTGCCTAGAACAGCCAAATCAATGGAGAAGAAAAATTATTTTTATGTTGTTTAACAACATCTCTCTCAAGTCACTAGCGACAAGAAGCAGCTAAAGCAGCACAGACTTGTGGAACATTTGCTGAGGCAACAGGCTAAGAGTTTTTGTAGTACCTACGCAAGCAAAGAAACAAAGCAGCTTTCCTCTTTTGCAAAAAGAGAGGGTGCCCAAAAAACCTGAAAGCACCATGAGAAAAAGAACAGGGTGACAGTTCACTTGAGCTTTATATACTGGAGGAAAACCATCATGACTTTTGTCAAGCTCCCTCTCTACAAAGCTGCTCTGAGACATTTCCTGGGCACATAAAGGTCGTCTTTGCTCTTTGGTCTTTGATTCCTAGCTTCCAACCCATACCAAAATGGTTCATTAACTTCGATCACTAAACTTGTTTAAACAAGTGAGATGGCATTGCCAGCAAAGACAGGTATGCTGAGAAACTTGAGGAGAAATGTTTGGTTAGGTTAAAAAGGGCTTTAGAAATGGCTGCAACAGATCCCACCAGAAGTAACAGTAATGGGCCAAAAAGGGACAAGTATGATACTTTGAGTATCATAATTGAGTTCAGGTAGATACAAAGATTAGTAATTTTTAAGATATTAATTTTTAAAAAATCACACAAATCTGGTGTGATTCTGGAATAGACAAGAAATTAAGATCATATGGACACTTTTTTTCAGAGCACCGCCACAGTTACTGAGTAAGTGGCAGAAAAGCTATAACGCATATAGCCTTCAGCCACCACAGAAAGCACGCTCTGTTGCGGGGCACACGCAAGGTACACAGGGCACACACACACGGAAGAAAATCACCATTTACAAGAGATAAGCACAACACCATTTTGCCGTAGTGTTCATGGGTCATTAATATGCAAGCATATTTTGAATGTGAAGTCGTCAGTAATGGTCTCCTACATCCATAACTACTACAGCTGTTGAAATAGCCCACTTTAAAAAGCATGCCAGAGTACATCCCCCACCCAGGACGTATATAATAGCCCACATTCCCTTCTGTGGGTCTGGGCTACAGTGACCTCTGGCCACACCATGCACATCTCAAAGGGGACAGTCAAACCTTCCTAAGAAGCTCTGTTAGCTCCAGTCTAGCAGTTGTAGAGAACATACTGCTGCAGAGCTGAATAATCATGAGGGCAAAGCTTGGATAATATCACACACAAAGAATGAGCCAGATATTTTGTTGCTGGTGGCATTTCCCGTCGTAGGTGTTCTATTGTGACATTCCCCCATATTCTTCCAGTTACAGCTCCTCCTCCTGTACCACCTCCTGTTGCCAGGGCTAAGGCACACTTGCTTCCACCGGACACATTCCCCTGTCTATGGTTTTGATGTCTTTGCAGGAAAAGAGAAAGCAAAAGGTCACAGGTTGAAGACATGCAGAAGAGCAAATTTCAGTTATGCAAGTAGTAGGACATCCATTAGGTCTTCAGTGAAGTTGGCTAGTACAGTTCTGATACACTCGTGCTTACAGACCAATCTTGAAAGAAGAGTTTAAGTCATATGCATCTATCCTTTGTAATCATATTCTGTGGCATACCTTCTAATGGTTTACAAAACTTTTGTGAATTAAATTTTACAGTAGGACAACAAATTGTCCCCCTTGAAACACATGCAGCCTATAATACCTGCAAGCAACTTCCTCAGTTATGTACCCCATTACACTTCGGCAAAAACAGGCAGACTAGTAAACTACAGGTATAGAACCTGAACTAATTACTGAAGCTGAATATTTGGCAGCAATTCCATGAAATACCACTTTAACAGTGTTCTGTCTTATTCTAGATGAAAACAAAATAAGAAATAATACGAGATAAATGAGACAACTGTGCTTGGAAGCACTGTGACTGGATGCAGTTCCCACAGCCTTTATCTCTAAGTAAAGTGGAAAGCTCATCAAACAGTTCATCTGGAATTTACACTCACAGATACAATTTTGTTTTATTTAAAGTCTGAGGAGCATTCGTTAACCAGCTAGCACAGCACAGATTTAGTGGAATCTCCTCCTTCCTGCTGCAAACTCAGTGTAAACTATGAGCTGCTTTTCATTGCTTGTTAAGCCTCTGTTTCCACTTGCCTCTACTGCCATTTGGATTCATTCCTTACTGGATTTTCTATTTCTGAAAGAAACTGAAGTGGAGAAGCATGCAACACATGAAGTAATGAATCCTTTGTGCTTATCTGCACAGCACTATGTCCCCAGTCAGTATGCCAGGACAAAAAGGGTAAGCAGCAATAGCACAGGCCAGCTCTTACAAATTCAATACTTTTTCATGAATGAACTAAGGCAAAAGGTGCAGAGATATCCGTCTTTCTCAGCATGCTGTCTTTGCTGCTGTTTTCTTGCAGATGGTTAAAAAAATTACTGAAATATTTTCCTTTAGCAAGATGAACACCTTTCTCACATTGCATACACTGACAGACAACCTCATCCTCCCACACAGGTAAGCTAATTGAATTAGAGGAGCAATTCAGCCTGCCCATATTGTCTGGAGAGCTGAAGAGAAACAGGGAAGAGAAAAATCTGATCCAAAGAAACATTTTTCATGTCAAGGGAATGGAAGCTCTTTCAGTGAAGATCAGTAAATGAGACATCAGTTCTGAAACCTGGGATCACTCCTGGCCCAAAGTGGCTGTTTTATCATTAACTCTTGCTTCAGTACCTTCTTCTTATCTGTGTTTTTACTAAATAGCTGTTCCCTCAAATACCATATTTATTATAGAATTCACCCTTTGTATCAGACTGATAACTCATACTTTTTGTGCAAAAAAAAAAGTGTTTCTCTAGAAGTAGTAGTAGGTTAAAAGCAGGTTAAAGCAAGGAGAAAAAAAATAGCTTTTCCTTAGGGAAAAAAAAATTACTATTGTCTAGATGATCCTTGTGCATACACTTTCATACATCTCTGTCATTCTCCCAGTGGATGCCATCAGTAACTCCTTTCAAAATACCTTACCCAAAAGAACAGTTCTAAGTTATTCAGCTCACTGGCAAGATCCTAAAATATTAGAGTTTAAATGCATTTGCAAAGCTCACTTTCACTCAAAATTATTACGGAATTCTGGACTAGGCAAGCAAAAGCATATCAGACTCAAAGTTCATAGTTACAAATCATCCTGACCAGGAAAGCTGTAAGTTCCCTTGTATTACTGTGCATTAACATGTAATTAATAAGATACTTTCTAGAAACTGTCTAATGCATGCACAGAAGGGCTTAGTTAAGCCAGAACACAAAGTTGAATATTTGCAAGAATCTAAAACATGGCCAAGTAATATTCTTTGCAATTAACTCTTCCTTAGTATCTGGAAAGAAAGATGACAAAAAAAAAAAAAAACCTGCATCTCTGAGGTCTGTGAACAGCACAGCATACCCACACTGACACTTAACCACAGCGAGATACTCACACAAACCTACTGTACCACTGCCACGCTTTCCTTTTAACTGTCGTGATGCTAAATAGTAGCGTACTTCACCTCACCATTAACTCACAACCTTTTCCAACACAGTACCTTCAGAAAGGTGAGGAAGTTATGACAGAAACTATCTCCCTCTTCCCACTCCATCACAACCCAGCCATCTAAGAAAACCTTCTGAACAGGTGGTGGGAAGCTGTCTCAGGTATCCCGTTTCAACAGTAAGGAGCCATGCCTGTACTCCTGATTTGCCTCCTTTTTCTCCAGGTCACACAACTTGATCTTCCAGCTACCTTAGAAACACAAAAATTGCCTTCATTGAACAAGTACCAAAAAATTACACTAACGATCAGTTTATTCAAGCAGCCCAAATACACAGAGACATTACAGCTTAGATGAGCGTTAAAACAAAGTTATGCTAGAACGGCAGAAGTAAAAGTTGCAATTCAATCTAAAATAATTAGTCAGGTTTTACATAATTTGAAGCCTCATTTGATTTATTTAAACACTGTATCTAGCAAAATATTTTTGTTTCCAGGAAAAATGGAAAGCCATCTACTGCATGTAAAGGTCAACTAGCATACCCAGCATTACAGAAAACATGTATTCTCCTGTCTGCTTTAACTCTTTGAGAACTTAAAATTCCACAATAGAACACAACAGCCTCTGTCCTTTATAATAGTAAATCCAGAATTTTGTGGATTTTATACAGACTAGAAGGATCAATATGAAGCTTCAAGTATTATGCTGAAATAAGAATCCTCAGAAAAGGAATTTCATAGTGAATATATTCCAATGTGTTAATGGAACAAATGTATAGTAAGAAGGAAAATATCCTTTTTTTTTTTTTTTCCTGTGTTTGGAGATGAGAGGGAAGAGGGCAGAACTACTGAGCTTTCACAATTGACAGTTCTAATAGTGTAAAAAAAAAAAAAAAATGGTGGTTGTTAGAGCTGTCTTCATGTTCTGTAAAGCACCAAAATCCAAAATAAGCTTTGCAATTTTTTCAGCTTTTTGTCCTATGATGACAAATAAGATGGTACCTTTTAATCAAACAAGATATGTAATTAGACTTGAAATTAAAAGATGCATTTTGCACCTTGATTTTTGTAACTTGTTAAAAGTGAAGTTTAGATACACTTGAAAGTAAAATGATATTTTCCTTTAAAACAAATAACCAACCCTCTGAACAAAACTTCTAATGTTAAAAAGGAACACCAAGGTCTTGCATATTTTCCTATTTCTTCTTCAATCATAAAATAGTTTATTAAATTGACCCCACTATGGATTTTTCTAGCCAAAAAAACCCACTCCATTTTGGATAAGGTAAAGATGCTGATAGCCTTTGTACAGTCAACATGGTGATTCTTACACAATTTCAACTGCAGAAGTACACATATCATGTAAAGTAGGCTACTCAGTAGTAGAGAGTCTCTCAGTATGTCTTAAACTAGGAGACTCAAATATCCTCAAAGCCCTTTGCATATCAACATGAAAATGCATGTCTTATTCCAACACTAAAAATGGCCTTCATACTCAGGTTTGCGACTCCAGTACCAGTGCCGTGAGGCCTATGTCTGCGTTAGACCATGAGAAGCTCTCTCAAGACAAGGACTTAGACCACTGGCAAGCTATTTTCACATATCATTTTAGCCAGACTTCCTTTTCGTTCCATGGCTGCGGATGCACTCCCCTCAGGGAATGAATCTCAACGACCAACAGCAATGCCCATAGCCAGATTAAAAAAAAAAAAAAATCCTTCATCGCTCGAACCACCAAGACAATCTAACCAATGTATAAACAACAAAATAAAGAGCCTATCACAGGGTAATTTCAAAACTTTTATCAATTAAAAGGCAAAGATAAGGCTGGAGGGAAAGAATGTACATTGACACACTCTGTCCCTCTCTAAAGTCAAGGGAGAAAATATAAAGTAGACATGCAGTCTAAATAAAAATGGGTATTTGCAACCATCTTTAATTTAAATAAATTGGACAGAGTTGTTAGCCAAATAGCTACTACCTTCAGCTCTTTTGCCAAAGGTTTTTATTTACATCTTGAATTATGCAAACTATATATCAAACCAGATTTTTTTCCCTCCTCATTCAAAAAACACAGAAAACCAGCAAATTTCAGCTTAAGTAAGCCTGACAATGCAAGATCCTAGCCCACTCCTTCTGAATCTTTCCAAGCCTACAAATGCAGTATCAGCTGATATAGGTAAGGCATTTCTTCTCTTTTTTTTTTTTTTCTTGAAAGAGTATTTATTTTTCTTTAAAAGAAAGCTGTTATTTAAAAGCAAAACCAGGCTATGTAAAGTATCCTCACAAATGTATTTAGACACGCTATATTATCTCATTTGGACAAACAACTGCCTTACAGATTTCAGAGTCAAAATAGGAGGCTCTTTGCCATACAAAGTTTGTTTCAGTTGAGGTTTGCATCTTGTGACTGGGAGACTTCATGATAACCCACACAGTTATTTTGAAGTTTAAAGCAAAATTAAAACCTGCCTTACTCCATAGATTATTAGAGCACTCTTTCCCTTACAGCAAATTATATGTTATGTTTCTTCCTTTCTTTATTATCTTCCATAATGCATGGGATTCTTTCATAAATCACCTTGGCGATCCTTGTTGCTATTGTAGAAATTTAACCACCAGTTGAAAATAACAAAGCTGCAAATCAGGCAAAACTAATGAAGATTAAAAAAAATAAAAAATAAAAAAAATCTATGAGGTTAAAATCCTAGGCGATGAATAACTAACAGGAAAATCAACTTACTTATACAAAAGATAATATATTTTTTTCCCCATCTTTCATGGATAAGTTACCCTACAGACACATTAATGAAGCGTCCACAGGACTTTGTCCAGTTTGTTTTTGCAGCTTCTACCATGTTGCATTTCTGCAGGCCTGCCATTAGTCAAAGTAATCAACACAAATTGATCACTGGCAACGGTGTGCTTTTTCTCACCTTAGCATGATGGCAACCATTTGCCTCCAATGTAAATAGATGCCGTAAATAATATTTACAGCACTAGCTTTACACTAATACAATTTTACTCTTCTTCAAATTATCTACAACCTTTATAATAGCTTGATATTTTCCTGGTACAACACATACCAATGAAAACTACTGCTGTGCCTCCCCTCCACTGAGACTTACAGTTTTATGAGACCTCTATGGTGATGTTCAATTACCATAAGGACCAGCAAGATCAGTGAACAATTTTCAAAGGAACAAAAAATGACACTCTTTAAAGTTCCTTACTAATGTTTGTGGCTTTTCATAAACCAATACGAACCGGCAAAAACAAGGTAGCATCTCTACTTAAGAATTTTTGATTGTCTGAACATAAAACTGAACTCTACTAGCTTTAAATTTTCTTATTTTTCCCTTGTGTTGCAAAATTTGTCTGAGGGGAAAATGTTTGAAATCGTCAAGTTTAGATTTTGAGAGCCACAAGATTTATATTTCTCACAAAAAAAAAAAAAATCTGAAATATTTTGTATCTACTGTTCACCATTTTCTTTCACCATGAAATTTTAAGTCTTCCCCACTTCCTATCCACACCTCAAAAACTGCCAAAATCTAACAAAACTAGGGGAAGAGGCTTAAAGAATAAGAAACAATTAATATGGCTTTTATCACAAGTGTTTCATTCCCTTCTGCTTCAGGTAAACAAGAGCGAAGAGGCAGCATACAGTGATCTTCCAAAACAGATGGTATTAGCTATTGCATCATTTCAGGTTCACAAACAAATCCAGGAGAGCAATTTCTTACTCTGGATTAAAAAAGCCTTAAATACTTTTCCACCTTAGAATCCTCCAGTTACATTCAGGGATCTTGTGTTCTTTCTTTCAGCATGCTGGGCCCCCGTCTGGTCAGCTGTGAGCTTATGTTCCAACACCAAAAAAAAGTAATTTTAGGCATGCTCTTTGCATTGGTGCTCAAAGTACAAGCTTCATGTGATATAAAGTTTATGTTCCTTCTAATCTGATCTCATAACTCTATTCCATAGGGACATCTTTATCAAGGAATAGATTCTTGGCCTAGGATGTTGGAATTAAAAATTCCTTACTAATTAATTTTTAGCTGGCACAAATCACAGTCTTTTTAAGTTCAGTAGGAACTGTAAGTCTATTCTCCTTGTTTAACCACTTATAATTAAAGATAAATAAATAGCTCAGCTCTATTTTTTCCCCAGATGAATGTACTGATTACCACAGTAGGTTTTTTGCAGAACTTTGATTTATGGATGAGAAATTTTTTTAAGAGTCTAACTCTCCAAATGCTTTCCTCCAAGAGAAAAGGGATTGGGGGGGGGGGGGTTGTTCAGAAACTGATCATAAAAAGTTTCCAGAAATATTTTTTTAAAGCCCATAATTATTTTTAATACTCAAAGATTGAGTATCTGTTTGAATGACCACGCTTGCATATGCTTCTACAACCTTTTATAAGCAAAATTGTGTACCCTCTGGACTGCATACACAGACATAGGACAACCATACCTTTGCTCAATATTTTCTGTATCAGGTAAAGCCATCCGTGTGCCCCTTTTGGCTATGCACAATTAATAGAATGTATACCTCAGATTTTACAGGCAAGCAAAACATCCAGAAATCAAAAACCAAACTGTTAATGGACTTACACGTACTTACACTAAGATTAAGTTTTTGGAGAAGGCAGGCTTGGGAAAGTATACAGCTAAAGAAGAGTGAAACTAATCACACGCTTTACATGATACATGCTTAAATGGTTTGCTGAACTGGGACCTCATAGATGCCAGGAAGATGGTCTTTAATATTCTCGATTTGCAGATAGACTATTAAACCACAATATTTTTAAATTATTGAAGCTTCCTTCTGAGAACAAAAGCCTAAATTAAAATATAAGGTCTGCCACTTTTTTTTTGTTTCTAAATACTCCTTATTTTAAAAGTTTTGATCCAAACTCAAGAAACTCAGTGGTACCAAGATAGTCAGACAGTTGCACTTTATTTCATCTTGCTCTTTTTTCCAAAAAAAAAAAAAAGATTATTTTTGCAATAGAACTATTTCACTGTTGGAAAACTGAGCTGCCTTTTTCGATTTGTCACATGACACCACTTCTGCTCCTCTGATAGCATCTATGGAATTACCAAGAGGAGAGTTAGAAGAAGCCATAACAAAAGCAATTTTCTATACAATCATTGTGTTCATCCTGGAATATACTACATGTCCATATACATCTGTATATCTACATACACACTGCGTAATCAGACTGCTCCATGAATGCACTTGTTGGTTTAATTTCTGGACCATCAGGAACTCAGAAGAAACAGCACAGTGGTTCAAAACAAGCCCCTTGCTGGAAGTGTATGTGGAAGAATTTAATGCTTTCAGTATCATCTGCGAAGAAGCTTAAGCCAAGTTACAGGACTTACAGGACTTGCCGGTACAAGGAAGCAAGAGATCAAAAGGACCACAAATAGTTAAATAATATCCCTCTGTTCTTGTCAGGCTGACTGACAGATGCAGCAACCTGCTTGAGCTTCTGAGGAAGCTAGATGAGGAAAATGGCAAGCCTCAGGGATGACAGACCTGTTCATCACAGCCCTTCCACCACACTGACAATCTTCTCCCTCTCCTCTTTCCCTTTTGCTTTGCTCTGTTTCTGCTGTTGAAAAACCAATATCTCACTTTAAAAGAACTCCTAGTCACCTGAGCCACAAACTCCCAACGGGAATAGCTCCAGCTATTCAAATCTCCATCCTCAGGGTTTCAAAAAGTACAGCTTCCCTACAGCTGGGAGAACTTGGGGAACCACCTCAGAACTGCCAAAGCCCAGCAGCTGTAGCAGTGTACTGAGGGGAGTCAGTCATGTCAGCAGCCATTTAACCATGATACCAGTCAGCTTTTTCAGAATCCTGACTCTTTCCCAGATGGGTCAAGATGACGTGTGATACTACAAATACATGTATTTAAGCTTTTATCCAGATGTTCCTCGGTTTGTGACTGTCTTGAATTTATGCCGAGCCTACCTTCTAAAGTGTTTAAATAGTGGCAGAAAGTCATTAAGGGCAAATAAAAAAAATGAATGAGGACATGCATGGTTGAAGTAAACTTCTTTTTAGGTTTAGGTGAATACACACAGAAACTTGTCTGTGGTATTCAGTGATCTGCACTTTCTGAAGCATCGTTCTCCACCAATACAGAAATTCAATAATTAGCTTTCAAGCTATTCTTTACATTTCTGGAGTAGATAAATAATGAATAAGAGCCAGCTATTCATTAGTATGCAATACCTGAAAACTGTTATCCCTTCTGATGAATCTGACCCAGCAGTTTCCCTGCTGTTGGAACTAAAATTGTAGCTGACCAAAGAGTGTGCTTTACCTATAAAAAAGCAGAAAGAATAAAATTAATTAGTTACTCAAATAAGCAAGTGGTTTACCCCAAATCTGTAAAAACTATGGAAGAAATTCTATTTAGGAAAACAGTTTAAAGCATGCTACTGTTGGTTTAACACATCCAAACAGCAGGCAAGCCTTCCAAGATGCAGAATAGGTGTCAGCTGTTCACGACTTACTCAGCAACAAGTTGTCTGCCTAACCTGTTAAGTCTGTTGCCTATGTAACAGGTAAAAGAACAGGTAAAAGAAGAGGGGCTTCTGCACAAAACCCTCTCCATCATTTCAAGACTTCAGTCCTGACTCATTCCTACCAAAGACTTGCTTTTGGTTACAGAGAAATTGTTTTGTTTTCATTTCATTCTGAATTGGAACAGCATTCTTATTATTCCCAGGAAGCAGAATGCGTTAGTGTGCAGCTATTTTAGATTTAAGCAAGATTGTGCTTAATGCTTTCAATTTTAGTGCCACTGCCTCTGGAGAATCCGTGATATTTCAGTGCTTGGTCACTGCTACTTTCTTTATCCCAGCAGGTTTCCAGTGCAAGCAGTTCATACATGGCTATGCCAGCTCAGCCGAGCAAGACCAGGAGTTTTGTGTTTGTACTGCCAGTGTCTAACTAGAGTAGCAGCTATTGATGAACATTCTGAAAAACAAAATCTCTAAATGCTGGAGAAAAAGCAACTGGCTCTCTAAAAAGAAGAAAAGATCAGATTGCAGTGCAGTTCAGAGAGTGCTATGAAACCCATTAATAGCAATATGTTCTCCACACATTGAAAAGATGAAGCTAATTAGTAAATTTTTGCAGTTCCTCCCTAAGAAGCCTTGTAGATTACTAAATGGGTCCACAATACTACTGGCATTATTCAAAGATGTGCATTTACATTTGATAATTTACCAGAGTGTTTCTCACAATTCTTCTAATTATGGACTGAGAGCCACGCTTCCAGACTTCTAAAAAAGACGGAAAGAAAAATCTGCAAACTCTGCAATACCTCCCTCCCTGTTTTAACTCCAGAAAGAGCAATTTTTGGATGGATTAACTTGTGCACACCTCTATAGCTTCATTAGGAAAAGGATTACTGCTCCCCTGTCACCCTCAGGCTTGCTCATGAGAGAGGCAATTACACAGTCCTGTGCTGCAAGCAGAACTCCTCCACTTTTTACTCAGAGAAGGCCTAATCAGAAACAAGCTAGGAACCCCATCATGCCAAAACCACGCATCAGACGGTATTCCCGCCCCCCGCCCCCCGCCGGCCCCAGAAATAAAACTACCGCATTCCCAACATCAGCATATCTTTGGAACAGATTTCTCCTATCTTCTCCTTGCTTTGCAGATTAGTGGGATGAGGGGGATTCTTCTGGAATCAGGAATATGCAAGCCTTAAACTTGCAAGCTCTGAGCAACTGACTGCTCTAGTCCCTGGAACACAGGCCCTTACACAAATCCCTGGGCAGGTGGGAAAGCGCTTCCATCCACTACATCTTTGGTGGTCAGGTAGTCTATTGAGTACAGCCAAAATTAATTTGGCCACTGCAAATCATTTGGCAAAATTAATTGCAAGCCACTTGTTTCTGAGAGAGGCAATTCCAAAGTATGTCATTCCATGACCACACTTTGCAAATTCCCACTGTAGACAGCATTCTGCCTGGTCAAACTGCTCAGCGGCATTCTTGAAATGGGAAGGACGCTGATAGGCATTAACAGCAAAACTCACGCTCAGAAAACACAGTAGCCAGACGTGACGTAATGCAAACCCAGTAGCAAGACCATGAAGTTGACCAGGAGTTCTTCCACTCAGTGCAATTTTGCAGTTGTTTTCAAACACAAATAAAAACTGAGATTTGCAGTGTGTCCTGAGCATTCCCCAAACTGGGTACACTCCAGATTGTGTGAAAATGGAGGAAAGGAGTAGGAAATCCAGAGCTGGGTTCATCTTAAAGAGACTTCTCAAAAACCAGGCTTTTCACTTGTGCAAACACAGTTTCAAGCTGGAAGCCTGCACTTACAGAGTCCTTCAAAGAGGCAAGTTTGGCTGCCAAAAAACTTGTGAACAACAGCAGGACCTTATGGGAGGCTGGCTGTTGTCAGGCCCACAGACCAGCATCTTCCACATTAACCTAAGGAAGTGCTTTCGCATCTTAAGAACAGGCCAGCTATATTTACTTCTGTGCTATATATGGGTTTATTAATCTGAAGATGTTGAGGAGCTAGAACTTTTGAATTGTTGCCTGCCCAGCTTGCAACAAGTCAAGTTTACCACTTCTGAAGTGCTCAGAGAGACAAAGAAAAATTGCTCAGCTAGGATGTTACTGTAGCACTGGTGTGCTACAACCACATCTTACATTTTAGAAGCACCTCTTACACTCATCGAAGGATGCTCCAGCTGCAGACTTTTAAGGGTAATTTTGAATCACACTTGGACTTTAAGAGGTTCTAACAAAGTACAGGGCTATAGGTATATAGATTGATGGATGCTTCAATACTGAGTATAAGGCCTTCTACGTTACCCAATTCTGTATTTTTACTTTCACTCATTAGCAGGTTTAATTATCCTGTAAAAGCTAAAAATGCATCTTTCTCAAGTTATTTCTCCATATAAGGGATTCACACGCTTTTCATCTTCTCTGGTGTGTGTGTGGGGAGGTGTCTTTTGTATGATGTGATAAAATAAAATAAATACAAGCTAGAATAACAGCCATCTATTAATCTGTCGAGCATTCTCAGAAAGGAAAAATAATCTCATGTTTAAAATTTCTATGCACCATTAAAGAAGCCAGAAGAGGCAGATGGAACTGCATTCTGTACTGGAACCTTAGGAAGGTCTCTAGGGGGAAAAATAGCAGGTTTTAGTCTTCATAAAGGGAGAAAGGGATTTACTGAAAAATAGACAAATAAAAACAAAATTCCCCTTTCTGGATTCTGGTAATCATAATAAACCACTCATTTTGCTACCTTTTTTTTTTTTCCCCAGTTTTTACTTTTATCACTTTTCATAGATAAAAGGAGCTGTAAACATCTTATTTGCATCCATCTCAGCTATGCTAAGATGATTTAGGAAAATATACTCTAGTCCATGACCTTCTATCAACATCGTGCATCTAGAAAGTCACACCTTAATAGTAGTATGGTGAAGTTTGGATAAAGATACAAATGAGGTTTGATACTCTTAGTCAGGTTTTCAATCAAGGAGAGCTACACAACTTCACAAATATCACCCAGGTTTATTAAAGTCTAGAAAAAAACAACAGATGTCCTGAAACTCTTGTTTCTTAATGGAATGTTCTGAGCATTTCATTTTCTGACAAATTTCAATGACATCTCATTTACTCAGGATAAAGGTTTTTCTACTGGCTTATCTGGATTTTTCTCAAAGGCATTGGTACAATGTATGAAGTGGGAAGATGAGAATAAAGACTACTTGCAGAGGTCATATCAAGATAGAATATCACATAATAATACTGAGAATGGTTACATTGGAGCAAAACCTGAGAATTATTTTTGGATAGTGCTGATTGTCTGTAGATCATGAAGTTCAACTCCCTTTTCAGCAGAGGCTCCTTTGAAAATCAGGCTTGGAAAAAAAATTAAGTATTTTCAAAAGCACTCATGAGACTTTGGAACAGGATCGACAAAAGGCTTCCGCACAGTGACACTGAGCTTCACAATGTCTAACTCACAGTCAAATGATGCTTAAAACAATCTCCAGTCCCCAGTTAGGTGCCCAGAGTTTCTTTACAATGCGGAAGGAGGGTTAGACAGAGATGAGGTTCATGCAGAGTAACAGAGGTGTCTTAAGGCTGCAGACACCAGGTGAGCAATCCTCACTGCAGGGAGATAGCTGCCCCCATTCTCTGAACTTCCAATACTGAAGCTTTTTCTTTCACAGAACAGAGGGTACACCTGTCTTTTATAAATAGCTGCAGGAAGAACTCTTTCTTCACCTAATAGCTCAGCAGTTAGAGATCTCACAAAAGTTTTAGGACACCTCTAATTCCTCCTCCTCCACCTGAGGTCCACATCTTTTACACAGGGGAATGTAAGGTAGATACATTTTCAACTTCTGTTGTTGAAGCTCTCACCACAGTCCACAGGACAAGAGGGAAAGAGTGGTGTGAGTCTATAAGGTGGCAGTTACATACTGCTCCATAAGCTACATACCTACCAACTGTTTCCCATTATAAAAGCACTGAACAACAGACTTGATTAGGTAGTGAACTTGCTTAAAGTGGCATGAGCTAAGGTGCAAATGTCACTGTTACCAATACCTGCCCTTCTGGGGGAAGGCACCCAGAAGATGCACAGAGAGCTGTAGTAACCAGTTACAGTTTGGCTTGGATGTCACTGTTCAGCTTTTCCTTCCCAGCCCCTCAACACCATAAAAGTCCATCCTGTAGCAGCATAAGGCTGCAGTTCCCACACCTACAATGGCTCAGGGGCAGCCATTGCTTCCACAGAGGCAAATTTGCTGATGGGCACCATCACACCTTTGAGTGTCAGGAGCTCCCAGCTCCTGCTGGACTCTTAATAAGCAGAAACTGTGCGCAGGAAGCCAGTGCCTTTTCATAAGCAAATTAACAACTTGCTTCTCTATGATGGGCAACGGCCTCTACATCCTTCTGTATTCCCAGCTTCTGTTGAATTTAAAATTCAGTGGGAGCTGGGAGCCAGGAGACACTTTCTCACAGCATTTCACAAAAAGAGCTGCAGTATACACAGGGGAAGCAGAGATGCTGAGAGGAACATGACGATAGCCCCACTGTGCACTGACCCCCTCTAGGAACCTTGAGAGGTGAGCTCTGTAGAGCAGAGGAGGTTCCCAGGCTTCGATGTAAGTTATCCTCCCAACACTGCTCACGTAACTAGTGTTGATTTGACCATAATTCAACTCATCTCAAGAGGCCCATGGAAGCTGAGGAAATTTTGCTCAAATGCAATGGATGCACCTTGGAATTGGTTTAATTGCTCATCTCTACTTTTAAGTGAAATGGGCCAGCTTGAACTCATTACTTGCCTGTGTCATGAGGCTGCTAA
Organism: Chlamydotis macqueenii; assembly: GCF_036417535.1. Lineage (NCBI taxonomy): Eukaryota > Metazoa > Chordata > Aves > Otidiformes > Otididae > Chlamydotis > Chlamydotis macqueenii. The sequence continues at coordinate 19,427,848 of NC_141567.1, read as the reverse complement.
AAATGATCAAAATTTCTTATGTACTTCCTCAGAAGTTATATACAATCTCAGTAAATGCTTCCATCTCTGTCCCCATGACTGTAGTTTCCTTGCAATTGGTATGTGAACTGTTGCATTTGGGTTTGAGTTGAGTGACACTTGCGCCACTTGACTCCAGATTTGCCGCAGACGCATAGAAGAGGCCGTGCTCCACGCAGTCATTGCTACAAAGATTGTGTACCTCCAAGCTCATACGAGAGTTACAGTCACAGCAGCATCTTAGAAAGTCTTTGGTTTTTTTCCTGGCTTGTATTGTGTCTTAGGCTTACACAGCACTGGAAAATACTCCTGGGATAATTCTTTTGAGAATGCACAAAAAGTGGTATATGACTCAAAAAAAAAAAAAAAAAAAATCTAAATAGTTACCATTTATAATGAAAACCATTGACCTGAAAGGTCAGCATATTCAGCATTTTTATCTCACTCAAAATATGTATCAATGCTACTTTTCACATACAGAAGAGATTTTTAAAAGGTACATTTGGGAGAACTTTCACACCTCAAAGTTTTTACTATAAGACACGATATAATTTATGCTCTTTGCTGCTTTAAACCTCTTTCAGCTGAGGAAATGACAATGAGAAAAGTATTTGAAATGTCAGACAGAATATTAATATCGTAGGCACTCTAAAAAAATCAAATAGTCTTTTAATTAAAACTTGTTTTAAGTTTCTTGTCAAAATAATAAGGTTGGTTGTGTCAGAGCCGTAGTTAGGCAAATATAAGCAGAGTTCTCAGGCCTGGAGGAAAATAAGTTTAATAAGAATTTGGTGCATCTGGTTTGGCCATTGATGTTTTTCATCTGATTGAGTTCTGGCCGCAACAGATGCTTGATGAGAAAAGCTCAGCTGCTACGCATTTTTACAAGTACTGTGAGTCTTGGAAAAAAACTTCAACTAAGGAAGGTACAAGAGAAACAGAGTGGGAGACAGAGAGACTGGGTATCTTTTCCCTTTCTCTGAACTAATACAGAATTAAAAGGTTTAACTTCTTAGAAACCAGGTGTATTGATATACCTGAAAACCATGCACAAGCGTGCAGTTCAGCATGTCTATGAAGACAGCTACCTAGGCAAAGCTGAAGTTCTGGAGGGAACTGCTGACTGTGGGCATTTCTCTCAGGGCAGAGACGCAATTCTTTCTTTTCACCCAGATTCATATGAAATACATTGGCCTTAGCAGTGTTTTACGATTGCTTCATCCTAAAGGTTTTGGTGGAAAGACTGAGAAATACGAAGGCCTTGCCCTAGCTCCCATCTTACTAACTTAAACTTGCACTGCCTTCAGAATTGTGAAAGAGGGTTGGTCTGTTTCTGTGAGCTAGGCAACTGAACTTGGCTCCTCTTCACATACAACCAGGATGAATTACCAGCTGTCAGTCATGACACATGGTTGCAACATATTATTTTGCTGTACACACACACACCTGACAGATTGCACTCTCCTCTTCATTCATATTCCTCAGGCCTTTTTATTTTATTCCATACTGGAGTTCTGCTTCTTGACTAGATATTTTCACCAAGAACTCCGCTTTATTAAATTAATTATGGCCCTGTTTGCATTTTTGTGCAATGCTATTTCAGGAATAGTTGTGCTACCAACCTACAAATTAACAAACATCACCAGATGGTTAAAATATGTCTGACTGATTATTCCAAAAACATAAAATGTTATTTTGTTCATAGTTCTGTACATTAAGATTTGTAAAGGCTTGTTTAGCTCAAGATCACTATCAACTATTCAGTAGTCAAATAACATTACAAAACTATTACTAAACAATGAGTTGCAGTCTGTAGAAAATATTCATTCAACCAGAGACTACAAGAAAAATCTCATTTCAAAAGATGTCACTTATTTTCAGCCAGTGTGCCATAAAGCTTATGTATCATCACCCCCTCCCCTTGTTTTTGTTTCCAGAAATTCTACGTGAAGACTATCACTATGGGAAGACATTTGCACTGAAGAGCTGGTCATTTTATATGCATCATTTTTATTTTTTATATTATAGTATACTGGCATCTTCTTATCTGAGCTTGTATCCCACAACTGGGTTTAGCACATTGACTCAAACAAATCTGCATTTTGTCAAACAACTTGCAGGACATACTGAATATGTGAGTCTAAAGATACTTGATTTTCATAGCCATGCACAGCAGTATTAAAACTGAGAATTCATGATCTGACTTCAAGTTATTCACAAGAAGATTTCGGTTTCCTTAATACAGTCTACTGTAAAAACATTTGGTAGACATATGCAGCAGGTAATTCTTAAGCTAAGTATTATGGATATGAGCCTATCACCTCTCCAAAGCTCGTTAGCTGGTTTAACACATTTTCATAGGGAAAATCTCTGTTTAGATTGGTAGTTTGACTTTAACAAGTATTTTCCAGCATTCTCTCACAGCATGCTCTGTCTAGGGCAGATATAGATTACCTGGGCCTGACTTAATGTTTTCCTATTTGTCTTTTTATTTAAATCCTGACTGAATGCAGAAGAAATAATTTCCAGATCTATTGCTATATTCATACACAATTCTCTTACTACAACTAAGAGTGTAAAGAAAGAAGAAATTGCATAGGTGTTATCCTCAATTGATATACTGCAAACATTCACTTCAGTTGTGGAAAGAGAGACTGAGACCAAGCCTTCAAGGAAGGAAGCTGTCTCAGCTGTCATTAAATTAATGGACACGAGGGCACTATGTATTTACTGAATTGAACAATTCTTTAAAGGCAAAAAAAAAAAAAAAGCATTCTCCTGCACCAGACAAACTTCAGGAGTATTTTAAGGAAACTAATGCAATATACAGTAACAGAGGGCATAGCAGTTCTGCTTTAATTTATCCTTAACTGCAAGCTAAATTCCTTTTTCTTTCAAAAAACAGAGATAAAGGATGAACTTCTACACATTGCATAATTTGGACAGCTCATCTTGTCCTTTAGTGGGAAAACTTAGACACAAATGCTTTTGACTCTAAAGAGGTAAAATTGTGACCCCAAAATGAATTATTTGAGTGCATCTAGTTAAAAGATACGCTGCAAGAACTAAGATTTTCCCTATTTTCCAAAACTCGAGTGCAAACATCACAACACCTTGTCTAAGATATTCTTCAAAGAGCTTTAGAAAAAGACAAAACTGCTTGCATTCTTACCCCAAGGCATTAATGTTCCTTTTTCCTTGTGCAAAAACATTTCCAAATCATTGCTTTCACAGACTGTAAAACTTATCAGACTCTTCACATAAGAGTTGGCTTTGGCTGTTTCTTTAAGGAGCACCCATAGTAAGAAATTTATTTGTCCTACCTCCCATGTTTTCATAGCCTCATCTTCTATTCCCTGTTGCAAAATTAAATTCCACGTGATTTTCATACAATATAGACAACAAAAGCCTTAAAGGAACGTTTTACTGATGAGACTTCTAAGAAATTCTTCTCAGTCATTATACCAATGAATAAAGACTTCTAAATTCAAACAACCCCAGAAAATCTAGGACTATAAAAATATTTTTATTAATACTTTTCATCATCCCTTTTTTTTAAACTCTCTTCAGAATTTCTTAAACATATATCAGACTTCTTAAATGTATCTTAAATACTTAGAGATGATCTTGACATGGATTTTCTATCAACATAAACTTAGATGGGAAATTTTTTTTTTTTTTTTACTTGCTTATTACACCACGACGACATGACTGTAGACACACCCATATAATTGAAGTCATCCTGCTTGGTGTTACTTAACCTACTCTGAGCAAACTGAGGTAGATGAACTGGTTTTCAGAAAAATAATAAATTTCAGTAACACTTTATAGTCAGCATTCTTTTCAGAGTCCTTAGTAGTTCAGTATTTGGTTTGCTAATGCTACAAAAAACACTTAGTTACAGTAGCTCCTCCAATATAAATTTTAAAATTAGTCTCCAAATTTCATTTTATCAAATGCAGTTGTAGCAAATGCTAACCTTGAGGTCAAATACAAATGTGAAGTTGTACTGAAATGCCATATCAGATTCTCATAACAAAAATATGGTAGTAACTCCAGAAAAACCCAAACTGAGAAAAAAAAGCAAGCAAGTCAAACTATAAGAACACTAGTTTGCAGTAAAACAAAAACACCAGAATAAAAAGCCATCAGTTTACTTACTTTCTCATAAAAAAATATTGTAGCCTTTGATTATACAGTAACATATTATTTTTTCCATTATATTCCTACCTCAAAAAAAAAAGTACTTTTCATGCAGTGAGTGTAATTCCTGCCTTATGTCCCATGTATTCTTCAAACTTTAAAGAAATTATCATTTTTGCATTTAAAAAAAAATATCTTTTAACCAGATGTGTCTACAACATTACCAGTGCTCTTCTTCAGTGTCTGTGTCTACTAGGATGGTAGTTTTATACGCACATTCCTATAAATACATACAACTATATAAGCAAACAGGCACCAGAAGAGTGCAGTAAGAACAAATGCCAGCAAAATTACAATTAATTTGTGGATTTTAAAATTATCTTATAGATAATCTTCATGCTTAAGAACCTTGCTTCTTCTGTATTTCAATAGGGTTTAATAACTTCAGTTATTTTCAAGAAAACTAACTTCACTCTCTATGTTTTCTTGCTTTTTGGTCTCTCTGGTTTAGCCGTTATTTTTTATCATTTTTTTTTTCACTCTCCATTTCTCACTGGCCCTTTTCCTTCTCCAGTTCATCTTTAACACATTTAATTCTCCTGAAATATTTTCTCTATCTCAGCTTTATTCCGTCTCCTATTTCTGGTTCAACCTTGAAGTTTCAACAGTTGTCTTATTTTCACAACAGAGTTTGTGTCACAGATGTAGCATAATCTCAGCTGCACCCTTTTCCCACCCTTTAGATCCCTGCAGCCTTCATTGTTTCTCTAAGCAGAATGCTTTGAAAAGGAGCACTGCATTCTGATTGTAAGTCAGAGGTACTGGTCTCTTCTTACTTCCTCTCAAAAAAGTCAACAAGGAAGATATAGGAAGGTTTTTCCCCAATACATCAAAATCTAGGGAGCACCAATTAAAAATTATAAAGTTTAACCATCTCTACCTCAAATTTTTATGATAAGGTAAAGCTGAGGAAAAAGCAGACCCCAGGTATGCACACATCTTATATAAAATGCAGTGCTTGAAATGACACTCTATAGCTGGACTTCTAACCTCCACTGCTCGTATTACAGGAAGTCTGTAGCTGCCTTGTGTCCTTTGAGGCAGGCCCATCCTTGTCGCTTCAAGATCTCACCACAATTCATCTGGATACTTGGATTTGCTGCTTAGTGGAATCAGCACTGTCAGGAGTTGATAGGAAATTCAAGTGTATGCATAATTGCATTTTGATCTGTTTCCTGAGATCTGTAGAAGCATGCAAGTAACTTGACATGTTCACAGCTTCTACGTTCCCCCTTGCAAGGCTCCGTTTGCGTTCAGCTAGCAACACAGGAGGATCTAGCTCAAGAATAAGACTCTTCTGCCCATATTTGATAATGGGAAAGGTAACCAATTTCTATCAGGCTCTGAGGCAAGTCTTACCTTCTAGAGACATACTTATTTCATGAAAAAGGCAAGCTCTTTACAGAGAAAAGCAAAACACATTCTCGAGCTTATTACTTTAGAGACTTCTCATACAGGACAGTGTCCACCTTAAGCTTATCCCTAGTATTGCGGTCTCTTCACCCTATATTCCTTCTGTGCATGTGCTTGCCCAGGAGTTCCAGCACTACTGCTTCTGTTATCAGAGACCCTCTTAAAAGCATGGAGAACAGCAGAGTCCCAGAAGACAGGCATGAGAACAATAATTGCCAAAACAGGGAAATCTACTATGGAAAGGGAGATCTCAGCTGCAGGAGGCAAACGGGCTGAGAAAGGCAAAGGTTTAAAACACTTTTTTGTACTGCTGATCTTGTGAGCTCAGGGCTGTTCTCGTGGAAGTGTGAATTACAGGTTTACAATTACTATCTGTTTTAAGAACAAAAGATTCTATAACTAAGAGCCCATTAAAATGATATAATGGAGTAGAGCAGTTGCTTGATTTAGGGTTAGCCTTCAGAAAACTCAGGATGTTAATTTCTGCTGTGAATACTCTAATTGGAGTTACAAGAGAATCAGCCTTGGGATTTTTAGTCAAAATGCATCTCCAGATTTACGTTGTATAATTTCAAAAGCTACCTCAAATTTTTATTTACAGTAATAGAACATATTAGAGGTTAACTCATTCTCAGTAAGGATTTTCTTTTGTAACTTCTTTGTCTTTTCCTTTTTTTATTTTAAAATGTGTTTTTCCTGTTCCAGAGGACTAAAAGCATAAAATTCTTACTGTGCTTGCAAGAGACCTTATTGTTCTATCAGAGAGCATTACACTCCTAAAATCTCTGAGCATGAAATGGAAACTGTCTTTTCAAAGAAGACATTAAGAGATACTCTCTCAAGCCTTTTAAAAATCACCAACGATGAGTTTAAGTTGTCCAAAAGTTCCGCTCAAAGCCCTGTATGGAGCAAAGACTGCAAACTAATCTTGCTAACTGGAAGAGATTCAGTGAGTCCCTTCTGTACCCTAAAGAAGCTAAACCAGCTCCACACTAGGGACAGGGTACATATGTCACGCTGTGGCCCAAAGAGGGATGATTCTCTGAGCAGGCAGTATGTAAGCTTGTCCATCATGTAATTCTACAGATGCAGACGAAATAACATCAGTGGTAGCATTTTTGGTAGATGGTCCATCCCCTGTGTCAAAACTTCCTTGAGGAAGGCAGTCATGCTGCCTGTTGGCTGTGAAGCTCAAAGGAGGTTATTCCTCCAGCACATATTTTCACGGTTTGCAATCAAGTGCCTTCTCAAACGGAAACATTTGAGAACTGTGTTAGACCACAGAGAAGTATTTCGTCTCCACTACACCATCATCTCTGGACTATTTGAAAAGGCTATTGCCAAGTAGCTGTCATTTCCATCACAGGAAGCCTTTGAAAAGGCTATTTACACTTTTGTCTTTCTTCAGGATTAGATTACTGTAATTCTTTATTGACTAGCTTGCACAACAGGGCTCAGCACAGTCTCCAGCAGGCACAGCCTGCTGCTCTGTTTTTTTTGTGAGAAAAGGATGATTTGAACATATTGTACTGATTGTAAAGCCTTCCCATCAGTTGCAGTGAAGTCAATGAATTGATTATAAAATTGTTCTGTTTACTTATGGCACTAATCATAGTCGCTGCCTTTTAGCTGGCATGTTTAATCAGAACTAACTAGTTGAATCCTTACAGAAATTCTGTACTGTATAGTATAGGTCACATCCTTTCTTTTCCCAGCATTTCATGAAAGCTGCGTGAAGCAAAATATGGCAGCAACAAGCTCCTGAGACTCGCCACTCTACACCTCCCAAGATGAGTGGGGTTTATCTTTTTAAAATTGAAGCTGAAAAAACCCCCACTTTCTGCAGCTCATGGTGTTAAAATTGATTTTATGGTGGGCTATTTCACTTGAAGTACCGATTTCTGTGTTTTATTAGCCATGTTTTTGATTGCTTGCTATATTCACTTCAGACTGTAGGGTTTTGATTATTTTCTAGCCTATTGTTTACGAAGATAAATACTCAATTGCACTTAATATAGCAGAAGGCTCATTCCACCCCTTACAGACCTAAACTATCATTCACATTTACTCTGATAAACCAGCTAATACTTCATGTACTGCTATAAACTAAGTAGTGCTCAACTCAAGTGGTTTCCATCTAATGAATCTAGAGCTAATATTTATTGTCCTAGACAGGTTTTTAGCATCTTCTGGATATCAAGTTATTTGGCATCATTATTATTATTCATTCTGTTAAACATAACAAGGCATTATTTCTCCAGAATTGTAAGGCTAATTAAGAAATGCATATATTAGACCGTTATATTGAGACTATTCACCCAAACCAATGATTTATAGAGTTGAGTTGGAAGGGGGAAGCAGAACTGGGCCCCATATTCAGCAGACCTGAACCTGTGATTAGCAATTCACCTTTCCAAATTCACCACAGGCTTTTTCCAGCACTCGCTCCTATTCGCAGCCTCTTGTCCCCAGAATGCCAGGACATTCCCTACAAGGTGCTCCAAAACTTATTTATTCTGAGCCTGGTTCCTCGTTTTATAAGCAGAACTCCCCTGCCTGCATGCCTTCAAAATAACATGTTCTCAATGTTTTTCAGTATTTGATAAAGCAACAAACAGATGATTCCAGCAAGACATCTACCTCTAAATTTACTTTCTTGATCCTTAGCCTGTATTTTACCTTGTTTAGATCTTCAGTTCTGTGCGACAGGGTCCTTTTTTTTTGTAAAGTATAGCACACAAGTGTGTGTAGTGAGGGAGACCCAGCAAGCCAGGAGGACTCAAAGGGCCTCTTAACACATTTACAGTGAAAATTTCCTGCAGCATAAATAGGCTTGGTGTCCACTAGAAAGTTGAGTAGTGACAATTTGTTATTCTAGTCAGACTTGTTCCCAGCCACTCCTGACATCCAGAATTGTAATAAGTATATTTTTATTATACTGAAAGCATTATTTGAAACAGATTCAGAATTGCTGAGATCTGTTGATGTAATTCATCTCAGCTGAAACTAAAGAGCAGTTTGAGGCTTTTTCTTCCTTTCTGTGTTTGCATATTTGACAGTAGCTGTTTCTGTATGCTTAAAAAAGTGATGTCTCTGTCGGTTATTATTTAATTCTCCTCTCAATCACGTTAGGCTGAACAAAGATAGATCAATTACACACTCTTTTTTTAAAAGACACTTTCATTAATATCAAGTTTGATCAAGAATCAACATTATTTGAAATCTTTTCTCCTGTCATCCCTAAGGCACCCAGAGATTTGCACTGAAGTTTCATAGCCAGAAGCAGTGGAGAGATTCTCTTACCTAATCCTTCTCTGAAGAGGAAGGCATGGCTTGTATTCACCACCATAGCATAAATATCTAATGCAAAATGTTGTTAAAGAGTGGATTTTTTTTTTTTTTTTTTTTGTAGGATGGCACTAGCTATTCTGGCCAGATTTTGATCACACTGGAAACATATAAAATAACATGGAAAACCTTCAAAATAGTCATAGGAAGACTGGCCTACTTCCAACTCAAAAAAAAAAAGTATCTTGCAGAATTTTATCTACTTTCTGAATGAAGATGGTTTTCCCAAAGCTTGTGTAATATTAAAAAAACTTAAAATATTTTTAATACGAAAATGGCTTCTATAACCTGCAAGAATTACTTGAAAAGAATAAAGAATATCTATTTAATTAAGAATCTAACCAAATTCAATTAACACAAGTTGAGTATATATGCTTGCTACAAGGGTAAACTTCCAGACAGACACCATGCTGTGAGTGGAGCTGTGAGGTTTTGGGTCCAGAGTCACAGAGAGGATGATGGAAGATCTAGTCCCTTTCATTTAGCTGATAGTTCATGACCAGACTGCATTACCTTCTACTTACCTACTTTTAGTAAGGATACCAGAATACGTTTTCTATAAGGGTGATTTACATTATCAGTCTGCTCTCATGCATTTTGGAGAAGTTTTAAAAGAGAGAAGATCAATGGAGGACTTGAAACAGAAGATCACTTCCTCTGAAGGTGAAGCAGAAACTGGGACAGTTTCCAAATGTTTAAAAAAATATATCATCTAATACTACTGGCAGCTGCAGATATCATTAGAGTCTTAAATGAGAAAGTAAATCAGGGAAACATACCCAGGACATTTGATAAGAAGACTAGCTATTTGGAAAATTAAATAGAAAAAGTGTATCAAAAGAATATTAAGTGCTGAAGAAATAATTATGCTGTTGTATCTCTGGCACCTAAAATTATGAGAACAAAATAAGAGAACAGGGAATACCCTCCCCCTGTGCCAGAGCTCCACTCAGCATGGAAATGGGAAAAGGGAGTGGTGTCACATACCTGGGTACAGCTCCTTACTTTTGAGACAGGTTGCCCTAATTTATTCTGGCTCCTTCAGGTTGCTCTAATTTATGCCATCCGTGAATGACTTAAAGAATCACAGGCCAGAGGAGGATCAGCAACCAGAAATTTATTTCTGTCCACTCACAATTCTTTCTTCCTTCCTCTCAGCCATTTGTAGGAGAAGAGCTCAGCGTTGGTGCTACTTCACGAGCTCAGAGGGGCTGTGGTAACTAATCCAGCCTTACATCTAGAAGCCATAGTTCTTTAACATAAGACAGATTTTCTATTTTAAATACAACACTTGAAGAGGTTTACATTTACAGATGTTTCAGTGTAGTATCTTCCTTGCTTGGAAGACTGTCAGAGCAATTTAAGGTATTAGTGTGGGTGATGCTTGGAAACACAGAAGAGACCTTGGAGAAAGTCAAAGTAAGATAGAGAGATTACCTGAAGATTCACGCAGTAGTGAGTTTCTTAGAGCATGACAGAAAAAATAGAGTATGGAATGTAGATAGAAAGGAAGACATTTGAATAGTGGAAGGAAACCAGGACAGAAATTTAGCTGAAAATGCATTATAAAAATCAAGATTCTAGTACCAATGAACCACTACTCTCAAAGAGAAACAAGTTTGGTCATGGTATATTCTGTTTTCTTTACAACTTCCTCCAAGCTTACATAGATTTTCAGAATTAAGCATTCAAGCTCACCCATTGTAGGTCAATGCCACATCGATGTTAAGCCTTCCAAAAATCCCACCAAGAATATGCCAAACTCTGTCAAAATACATTCCTGATGCATTCTACAATAGAGCCAGAACAGAAAGCTACAGTTTCTGCAGAAGTATATAATGTTTCTAGCTTTTTAGTAAATATTTAGATTAAATACCTTTTACAAGGAGAAAAATCATACTGTGTTTGACTTCTGTCACAAGACATTCTGAGGCACAGAAACTCATGTCATGCATTGCAAAAGGCCACTTCTTGTGCATTTAAAAGATGTTCATGACCTGTTCTGGTGTGTGTCCACCAGTGAAAAAGAACATGTGCACAGGCAGAGGTGACAGAGGTTTACAATCCGAACAGATGCTTGTGAGTACTGCTTGTGCAGTAATCAACAAGCTTAAGGGTTTCAAGAACAACGCACTGGCAGAGTGGCTTTTATTTTAACATGCCCAGCAGTAAACAAAGCAACTTTCATTAATGGATAAAGTGTATCTATTTGTAATACGAAGTCCACAGGACTCCTGTCAATCACTAGCAGTACAGAAACATTCATAGGCTAATCATGGGTAAGCTAATTTTGGCTCTTTCAGAGCCAAATTATGGTGTTTTTTGCCAAACCTTATTATAAATTAATTGCAGTCCTAGCACATAGTCAGGAATTCAGAAAGCAATACAGAAAGGTATTGCTGCACCTGGACACCATTCAGAGTTATGCTATTCAATTCTTCATCTTAAATAGAAAAAACAAAGCACATCAGGCATAATGCCATTAAAATTGATATCCAAGCCATCCAAGAGATTATTGCAGAATGTTTTGACAAATTAAGCATTGAAAGTCTCCTTTCGCAACTCGGCTGCTTCAGAAATAAAGACTGAGGGACAGTTCGCGGTTCAATTCCCAGCTGGCCTCCCAAGACCTAAAAGCAGATTGGCATTGTTATGTAACTTTAAGCTAATTACTCTACCTCTGTGTTCTGTAGGTGAAAAATGGTAATGGCAGTCCTATTTAGACTAATCTCCTTCTTTTGACATATGTTTATTGGAAGTTGCTAATGTGCAATGCTAGTTTGTGTCTTCAGCAAATTTGTTTTTAATCCTTTCACCTATTTCTCCATGTGCTTCACTCTGGCAAGTCTCACAGCCATCTTCCATTACTGTTCTCCAGGTAAAAGTCATAAAGCAAACATGGGTAAGACTTTTCCACGAGCGTCTGTGGCTCCACTAGCCTTTCATGTAGGAGTGATGTGTGGTGTTCATGTATCATGAACCTAGATGGATTTTTTCATTATTTATGCTTTTCTTCTGTTACGTGTCCAACAGAAGCTCAAGCAAGCCCCAGTCCATTTTTCTCACAGTTCAAGACCAGCTAGGTGTCTACTGATTCATCATCACTTTGACAGCACTGGGATGTACTCAACTGCTCAAAAGACGGAACACACCCGACAGATCCACTTACTGTCAACAACCAACATGGAACTGGTCAAACGCATGGGAAAGGAGGAAGTAATCTGCTACCAGATCTTCACTGTATCAACTTGACACTCACTTCAGTGATGAGTTACCAGCTAATGTGGTGGGATGTAAAATTCAAAGGGTAGTGGAAAAACCCTTCTTAACTTGCTGGAAGTATTTAGAAAAAAAGGACACAAAAGCAAACATGGAAGCTGGCTTCCATCATAGTATACAGGCCTAAAGGTGGTATGCATATGGCCTTTTCCTCAAAGCTACCCTTCATTCTGATTTGTTTCTTAACAGTGTAATAAAGAAGCCAACTAACGCAGACATTGCAGGCTAAAAAAAAAAGGTGGGGGGAGGGGAAGGAAGGCAAGCTTGCAAGGATTCCAATAATTTACCTTTTCTTTTTCACCCCAAACTGTACACCCACCTCCTCAAATGAAAAAAAAACAACAATATTGAATGCAAGCCCTCAACCACAGAGCGATACACTGAGCCTTGTCTTGGATGCAGCATGCCTACTAGTGTGTTTCTCCCTGTTCGTAAGTGTGGCTCACACAGCAGTCTTCTATAACTGCTTGGTGCTTCTTTTGACAGGAGGAAGCAAAGTTGACCTACTTGTGACAGTTTTTAATGAGATGAGCCTAAAAAAGTTACGAGGAAGTCTTGCTGAAAAGGATTCCTCTAAGCAGACATAAAGGTTCTAGCAATTGTTCCTCCAGTGGCCAAGAAGTTTGAGCACTGCAGGTTGAAACCTGTTTTAAAAAAATCAGGTAGAAGGGTAGATATCAAACTCATCTGAGTTAAATTCTTTGCCCAGACTTACATTTCTTATTATCTACAAATGGGAACAGTGAATAAATCAAAGTTGTCCCCATAATATAAAAATTCCAAAGAAGGACTTTAACTAGGTAGAATATAGTGTTCTATATTCTAGACAAGCACAAGCTCTTTTGTCTAGTTTATGTTAGACCAACTGGAGTACTCTTTCCAGTTGTCTGAAGAGAACAACAAGCTAGCTTATCCTAAAAATCCTCCTCTCCAATCAGTCAAAAAAGGCCATGAAGAAAAAAAGCAGATTCTGAACAAACAGTAAAAATAAAACATACAGAAAAGAAGCCTCGCGTATGTCCAGTAGTTGATCCAATAGATTGAAAGAGACATCATCTGGTAGCTGTCCACTCTACTGTGCACACTGGTGAATGGTGCACACTGGTGCACACTGGTCTTTGTTAGCAGAATCCATACAGCTTCAAGCACTGCTGTAGTTTTTAATTATGTAGTTTCACACTAACTTCTATAACTGTCTGTTAAATTAACAGGAAACTTTTACTTCACAAAAGTTTTTGGCCACTTGGTCTAAAAGCAACTCTGGTCTAACTACTTATATGACTCGGTCTGAATCAAGCACTGGTAAATTTGTCTTTAAAAACATCTAAACCTAAGTCTAAGCAGACTTTTAAGCATAAAGATTCCTCTACAGAAATATTCTTCTGCTCTTTAAACTTAATGACTAACTCTGTCATTAACTCGACAGCCTAAGAAATGTATTATTAGTCTGCTGAAATGTCAAACTTACTATTAAAGCTAAAATTGAGGTCAGTTGGTTTTTGACTGCCTGACTTTTGACAAACTGATCCTAATAATTTTCTTGACTTTACTGGAATAACACAGAAAAATAGTTTTTTTTTTTATTTTGCCACAAATATATTAATCTCCAGACAAACTCTTGGGATAGAAACACCATTGCAAGAGCCATAAAAAAATACAGACAAAAAGAAAAGCAAGTTTAAGGATGTTAATGGTGAATAAAAATAAAACAGAAGATAATTTCTTCACTGCCTCCAATGTCTCATTGGCTTTTTCTGACATAAAGGAGGAGAAAAAAAATCAGGAACAGCCAGCAGCAAACTGAAGTATTTGGCAGTTTTACTTAGGAAAAGAGACTATTAAGCCACTTAAAGGTTAACTGATATGCATGAGTTATCATATACCCCTTGTCTTCAAGGTTATAGACTGTTTAGCAGAACTCTGCCAAACGCCAGTTATCTGAAGGGAGCTAGAAATCATCTCTGTTGATGACAGACCCCTGAGCAGATGGTAAGTAAATCAAGGTCCTGATGTGAAATGTTAAAGCTTTTATGCTGGAAGACACTGTTAAAGCATTATCCAGGTTAAATCAGATTCTGTAAAATACCAGTTTACTAGTAGGCAGGCGTGAAGTCTTCTACTGAGGAATTCTACAAGTTTGGTGGCTTGGTTGGTTTGGGTTTTTTTTTTGTTGTTGTTGTTTTTTTAAAGACACTCTAACAGATTATTTATTTTTTCTTTATTTTTGAGTAGTCAGTGCAGCAGTTCTATCAAAAGGGCAGGGTGAGCAGAAGGGAGGACTATTTGTTGATTTGCCATTAAAGTAATTTCTGATCTTGTTCAATTAGGCCAGTAGCATGTAAGAAAGGCAGCTTTCATAAACATCGCTGAGAATATACATGGGCAACGTAACAGTTTTGTTTCTTTTTTTTTCTCTAAAATTTCTACTTAGATATGCCCAGGCAAATCTGGAAGTTTGAAAAACTTTCCAAACAAGATTTTAGCATCTAAACATTTGTGAAGGACCTAGTACATCATAAACAAAGTAAACACCTACTTTTGCTTTAAAGACTACAGTTACCAAAGGGCATCTGCTAAACCTGCACAGGAAGACCAGTAAAAGCTCTGGAAGTGATTTTGTGTAACTACATTCATTGAAGCAGAGGAAGCAATACCGCTCCTTTAACTTGCAATGCTTCAAATCAGCCTGACTACCAAAGTTAAAGCACCAAAACCTAGTGTCTTCACAGGAAGGAACAACATTTATTGCTTTGATAATTTGGACCACTAACATTTATGAATGGTTAACCTACATCAAATAGATACTATGACTTGGATGACTTTGCTAATTGCTCTGTCATGTTCCACTGCCGGTTCAAGCTACTCATCTCACAGAAAATTGCCTTGAAAATCATGTTGAATTGATCTATAATGTTGAACACCTGATTCAAGTTCAAGGAGCTATACACCCAGCTAAACTCAACCAGAACTCTGTCAATAGCAGCCATGACATTCACTTTCTCCAAACCCTAAAATTCCCACAGGAGTATTACAGGGAAGTGCTCAGAAAAAAAAACCCAACACAAAACAAACTGTCGATAGCCATTCCTAGAACCTATCATTCATAAAACCTATGCAGAGGACTTGGATTTAATCAATTACAGAAAGTCACAAGCTACTAGAAGACAATTCTTCCTTTGGAAAACACACAAATACATTGTTTTTCTTCTTAAAAATTTTCTTTAGATCCTTATACTAAACTTGCAACCCAATTATTTATTTGCCAGCTATAGAAAGAGCCCTTGTATACTTTCTTCAGTGGCCTGAAAAACTTCATGTGAATAGAGATTGCACTATTGCCTCTTTCTCATGTAGTGGTAAGCTCCGATCTAGCCACATATTTTAAGTTTCCATCCCAGCAATAGCAGGCCTCTACCTTCTTTCCCCAACCCCCATCTTGCACATCAAGATCCATAATCCCTGTGCTAATGCTTCCATTGTCCTTTAACTTCTGGAGTCATTTCCAGCTTATGCTCCAAGGAATGGGGGAAGGGAGAAATAAAAGTACATTTTTGACAAAGACCCTAAGTGATGAATACAGCTACAGGGGGGAGAGATTTTTTTTCCCCCCCCCTAAACCTTTAGTCTTTTCATTCACTCTCCGAATGCATTGAGATTAATAATGCCTCTGGGCCACTGTATGCAAACCTCCACTGTGCACGCACAGAGAAAAGATTATAATTGAATACCCTATTATGATGGGCAAGGAAAAAGAAAAGCAGACAGACAGACAGGGCTCAAAGGCTGAATTGGCCTGGTTTGGCTTTCAGCCCACAGCACCTACAATTATCCCGCAATGATTTTTATTTATCTATTTAGTGTTCCCACTAGGCAGAGAGAGAATCTAGTATTAATTTAGTGCTCACGGTTAGAGCAATTTAAATTGAAAAAAGTCATTCAAAATGATAATGAAATGTGGCTGGAGCCCTAATGTCCTGCTTTGAATGAAAACAGTACAAACCATAGCCTTCTGCAAATGTTTTACAGTCTGATAGTTTATGCAGGAATTCCGCTAAATTACATTTTCACAGAACAGCCTTACCAATGTAGCAGTACTAGATCTTCACACAGACAAGCAGCTAGCTGTTGCTGAGCATCTCAGAGCCTCACAGCAAAACAAGAAGTGATGGACAGGAGCAGAAGAGAAAAAAAAGCAGTTCTGACATATATGAAGGAAAGGATGAAACCCAAAAACCAGATGGCACCTCCACAGCTATTCATGTATGGAATCTCCTAAGCATCTCATCTATCTATGGCAAAACACAGTCTTCCAAATTGGTACAGGTACTGCTAGCAGTTATTTTCTGTTAGATTAAGACCTTTCCAGTACCAGCATCTGACTAATGACCCCAAGCAGCACAGGTAATAGAAGTAAGAGAGTGAAACACCAAATCAATTGCTCATCTTTAGATCGTTGTAATTTCAGATGAGCTTCTTTTTGAAGACGCACTTCATGATAGCAAGTTGTAGCGTAAGGAAAATAGTTGCTGTCTTAGCCGCAAGTCATTTCATAAAAGCTTTCCAGAAAATAGGAATATAAGACTTCAAATGAAAAGAGTATGCTAACAATTCAGAGATAGCAGAATGTTGAGTATACAATCAAGAATGTGCAAGTGTTGATCAGGACAATTCAGAACAGTTGCTCTAACAAACACAGGGATATTTCTCAACTCATCTACAATTCAGAGTTTAAAATATATTCCATAAATCTAAGGATCAAGCTTAACTTCCATGGAACGCTAATGCTGCATTCCAGAAAATAATCTAAATTGATTATCTTAACTGTATTGTCACTGCTTTTATAGAGAGACACTAGCTGCCACAATTGCTCCATTACTCACCACAGTGCACAAAATGTCTAAGGCTTTGGAAAGCAAATAACAGAAAAATATGGATTAAACTGATAAAAATGATAATTCCAGACATGATTAGATTCACTGTGTTGTGTAGCCTGCACAGCAGGTGGGGGATCCTTCAGAAGAATTAGGGAAAGGTTTAGGGAAAGCAGATTAATGGGGAAAAGATTAAATGTGCTCTAAAAGCAGGACAAAACATATTTTTAAAATGACAATTATAACAGCAGTGTTTAGGGATGCTCTGGAATGCAAAGTACACACACTCCATTTAAATACCAGATGCACAAATGTTGCCTACTTACAATTATGCAGTGCATTGTACAACTTTAAATCATAAGCTGAATAAGCATTTGACATTAAATGGTGCTAGTGACAAATATTAATCAAAATATAGCCGATAGTTTCTAGCACACAGTAGTCAAGCTGTATTTTCCCCTTCTCTGCATGCAACTTTTCACAAAACTGATCCTACGGATGAAGGCCTACCCATCTGTTTATTTTTACATCCAGACATATATTACAGTTGAAAATGAAACACAGTAATAGCAATTTCTAGAGCCCTGAAGACACACATTGATGCCACTGCCCTCTCTCCAGTGTTGAAGGCTTTCTATCTTCTAACAGAAGATGCTGTGCATTTAACTGGATGGAAAAGGCCCACTTCCGTAGCCTAAGAGGAGGAATGCTGTTTAGCTGCTGAATATAGGTTACAGTTCTACCTGCTGGCACCAAAACAGGAGACAACTGCTAATGCAAGACCTAATGTATCTTACAAAAGCAGTAGTAGCACCAAAGCAAACATTTTAGCTTGTTATCGCTCAAAATTTCACAGTCCTTTCTGTAACAAAAATCAATAGCAGTACACTTCTGTATCCAAAAGCACGAGTTACACTGCCCCAAATATTCATGGGAATTTTAATGGATCCCTCCTTGCTTTTTTAAATTTAAGGGGTTTTCATAACTCTTCAGAACCTCCCTGGTAACCTTTTCCAGCTTTGCAGCCACCAGGATTGTATGTTTACAGATCACTCCTTAGCGATTTAATGCAATCACAAATAGTAGGAGGCTCACAACAAAAGTCAAATGGAGTTTGCCACACTGGGAAATAGATTTGGATTTCCAAAGTTATTACAGAAATACCCAGATCTTTCTAACATCATCATCTTTGTAACAGATCTTTCTAACATCATCTCACAGAAGGAAGATTCACTTTTCCTCGGAATCATCTAGTGGATGTCTATCACCCAAGACTGATTACTCAGAAAATGCAAAAAAGGCAGCTTGAAGTAGAGGTACTGTATCTGGTTGCTTCTACTCTCCAGTGCTGGCATGAGCTTTTGGGGCAAGCTCGCCGGGCTGGCCTGAGCACAGCAGCCAGCATTATGCCAGCGGAAGGCAAAGACTGGCTTTTCCCACACTTAAACCCAAGCACTGTCTGAGTCAGCCAAGTCTCACTCAAGTCTTAGCATGCCAGCCTTTCTATTTTGTTGTCTGTGGTAGATGAAACACTTTTAATCTGCCTTCTGTCTACCAGCAGAACTATATTCTGCTTAATATCATTTTACCTATGTCCATGATGCTTCTCAAACCTGTCCCTGTTTAATTCCACAAATATGACATCACTGAGAAATCTGAAGTCTTACAAAATAAAATCCACAGCCAAAGCACTAAGATTTGCATATGAGTCCCAAAGTGACCACATGGTCTTGCAGCCTTTCTCCTCTTTTCATTCACTCCGGTCTCTTTTGTTCTCTTGTATCCATTTGTTATGTTATGTTTGTCTTTATGCTGTAATCTCCTCCAGGCAAGCATGTCTTCTCTATGTTCTGCAAAGTGCTTTTTCAGGCAGTAAAGCAGAAATTCAGTCTCTTGGTTTCCCCATTTGTAGAAGCAGCATACTAACACAGTACTTGCCTACCTCACAAGACAGCTGGTAAGTCAATTCCTTCACGATTTTGAGGCATGTGGAGATCCTCTTACAGAGAGCTCTACAGAAGCGTGAAGTATTGTCCTAGGTCAAAAGTGAGGCTTACAGCTTCAGTGAGTTTCTCATTCCAAGGGCAGACTAGTGTTTTTCCATAATTAAAGAGGGGTTTAACTACTGAGTAAAAGCATTGTTTATATAGCTTGGGCGTATTAGCTTGGAAATAAGTAAGGGAAGTGCTGGCTACCCTGGGATCATCTGGAGAAGAACGAAAATAAAATGTTTCCTCTTTTCCTTCATTTAACATGAGGGCATGGGAAAAACTGCCTTATAGGATGCCATGAAACTCAACCCAGATTTCTTAGCTAACAATGTTTCAAAAAAAAAGAAATATAGAATTTTCTAGCTTCTGTCTAAAATAAAATCCATCTAACTGCATAATACATTAGACATGCAGAAAGGAATGTTATTGTTACAGTCCAAGAGATTTCAGCCAGGCACTCTGATTTTATATTTTTTCATAATTAAATTTGAAAGTGCTCAACATGCTATTTCCTTAAATTTTTCATAAGAGTGTAAAAAGTGTTTGGAATAGATCCAGCCTCACTCTAAGCTCCTTACATTTAGCCCTCCCTTATGGTGACTGTTGTATGACCTAACATCAATTTATAGGGATTCTCCTCCTCAACCTGTATTTTTCTTTTATTACTGGTGAATATTTTTAAAATCTAAATAAGTTTTCTTCAGTCTTAGATATCAGAGAATTTCTATACTCATAATAGCAAAGGACATCAGAATCAGCAGTACTGCCAGAACACTCTTATTAAATTGTGCTCCTGAAGCCTCTGCTAATCCCACAAAGTTGTAACACACTGTAAAATGAGATCCGCCACCCCCCAAAAATAGAGCATACCTAACAAGTACTCTCCACTGCTACACTGAGATGCAGGAGGGAAAAATACATCCTCCTCCTTCTTCCCTTCACTCCTCCATTCAAGGAGGCAGCCAAGCAAAGCTTTTGTACAAGGCATTACGATACAACATACACATTAAACAAATAAGGGTAACTGCAGGGCAGAAGGAATAAGGAGAAAAGGTGCCTGTGACAATGAATCTGCAAGGCTTTGTACCATTAAACTACAGTGTGAACAAATTGTTATTCTCCTCCATCCAGTGAGTAATGGAAACATTTTTAGCATTTACAGTACTTGGAATTACACACTGTTGAAAAGCAAAACCAGAAAACATGTAGTATATAAAACAGTATTTATAACATATTCTTACATCTCCTTATTTTGAGTCTGTGTCTTTATTTCCACATCCTGCTCTTTTATATCTTTCTTATAACAGCTGTACTTACCATACACAAGTCCTCAGCATTCCATTAAAAATCTGCTCACAAAAGTAGGATGTGTTGGTCCTCAGTGACAATTTCCATCTTTAACACGACTCCTGCCACAGAGAAAATCCTCTCTTGCACTTGCATGGTTGACTTCAGGTAGGATTTACCCTGCAGCAGGAGGAAAAAAAAAAAACAAAAACCCTCAACAGTGTATTTACTGTAAAATATATGAACACAAGTAGCTTACGAGAGTTATAGGCAAGGTGACTCATTTGACGCCTGTCACTGATGCTGCCAGTCCAGGTGACAGTGTCACCACCACCACCACAGGGTCTTTGTTACCCTTCGCCATTTTCCAGGGACAACCGCCATGTTGTCACAAGGCTGTTAAATGGGACCTCGCTGAGGCCACTGAGGAGCCACAATCAAATACAAAAAGCAACATAATTCTGAGCAGCACATGTCAAGAAGCCACTCACCCTCTGCAGTTACATAAATTAAAATACATGTAAAAGAGCAGGCGTACTTTGCAAGGTGGTGATGGACTTAGACAAGTAATCAAGCTGCCATTTAGGAGTCAAAATACCAGAAGAGACACTTGTTAAGTGGAGGAAGCCACAAACGAGTCCTGTCCGGGAGCTGAGAGGCAATTTTGGGGCTGTTCCACCAGCCCGGGCGCTGTCAAACCCTGACCCCGGCAGGGGCTCGGCCGCGGGGGCCTCGGGAAAGGCCTCCGGGAGACACGGGGTAGACCGAGGCCCGCCCTCCCCCGGCGGCCGCGCCGCCTCGAAGCCGCTGTCACTTGACCCCGGCTAACGAGCCGGGAGGCTCCGTGACCGAACCGGTACCAACCGGTCAGGCGAGGCGGGACGGCGGGCTCGGCTGCAGGGCGGGCTCCGCGCGCCGCCGGGAGGCGGGAAGCAGCCGGGCACGCGGCAGCGCGGGAAGGCCGGGCCGCGCGGGCCCGGGGGGGCTCCCCGCCGCACCCGCATTCGGGACTGGGCACGGCTCCCGGTAATCGGGACGGCCTTCCCTCGTCCTTCCTCTGCAGCCGCCCCTGAGGGCAGCAGACACTGAAACATACGTCAATAACAGTAAACGTTTAAATTTCATTATGACTTTTCAAAAAAGTGTTTCTCTACAGGAAGGTTCCCCACAGTTTCTAAAGAAGGAGCAACACATAATACCCACCTCTCTCAATAACACATCCCCAAGTGTTTCTGTATATTTTGTTCAGCACCTAGTGATTTTCATTAAGACTCAGTTCTTGGAGTAAAAAAAGAAAAATAACGGCATTGGAACTTGCTGACAAAACAGGCATATAACAAGTGTAGTAAGATTATTTTTCACTTTTCCTTTGAACAGGATACAGAAGTCAACGATCAAGAAACAGTCTGAGTACTTGAACTTCTCTGCGTCAGCTCCGGAGCGGCCAGGTCAGTTGTCAGAGCACAGGCACACAGCGCGTCATGGCGTCCATGCAAAACCTACAGAGGACCACCTCTCCCTTCTTCAGTTTCAAGAGTTTTCTTCCACACCATCCTCTAACTGACATACTTGAAAACCCGGTGGAGACTCTGTTCCCCATCGTATTTCCCCAGAAGACTGTGCAATGTTAAAAGTTCAGACATGGTTCTTTGCTTCACTCTGTCATTGAGTTGCTTCATATTCCAAGAAGCTTTTGTGCGATTTTAGAGCTGTCTTGAAGAAGACCAGGCAACTAGTCTCAACTGCAATAGTATGAAACATCTGGGAGCAGGATTATTTCTGTCATGTGCTGCCAAAATAATATTTTGCTTATGGAATTAAAATTTTAGGGATTTTCCCAAATCCACATAATGTTCTTGAGTGCTTAAATTTGCATTATGACATTTACATTAGCATATACACGTGTAAAAGACCATCTTGCCAGCCAAGTCCTATTGGTTATTCAAAAGCTTAACTCCACCTAAAGCTAAGATTAATGCATGCTCCTGAAACAGACTTCAGTTACAGTAACAGATTTTCTTCAGCTAAATGCCTTTTCCCATCTGCTCTTACAATCACATCTGCAACTAAGTGTCTTCAGTGATCACCTTGCCGTAATTATGGATGCCTTCCCAACTCCCTAGACAGGGACTGATTCCCAGTTTTCTAGATGTGCTGTTTCTGTGTTCTGTGTACTGTATACTTTGAGTTTCAGCTCCCTACTAGAAATGACCACAGCAAAACACTGAATGCGATGTGGTAAAGGATACTACTACGTGTCCTAAATTATTTTCAAATACAAATGCTTGCTGAAAAAAACAAACCAGCTTCTAAACACATTGCCCATATATCCAAGCTAATGCAGTACACAGGTAAAGTAACTCTGTCTTGTTCATTGCAATGGTTATTTTCACACTTCCAGCAAAAATAAGCTCTCCTGCTAAAACATTTTCCTGCATTGTTTCTAGGTGTTACAGCAGGCAGACCAACAAGCTAGTGCTCCCACTTAGTTACAACCCTAGGTGAGAGATCTGAAAAAAATTATCCTTAATTCTTGTAGTTAGAGAGAATCAAGAAAAGACTAATTGTATGAGAACCCATTCAAGATAATTTTCTTAGATTTGTTGACAGTCAAAACAATGGTAATAAAGTGTGAACTATCCATGCATTTCAGTTGAATTGGAAGTTGAAACTACATTGTTTGTTCCTTCTTGTTGAAAACAGAAACAACATGCTTATACCCAGCTTCCAAGCTAGTTCCCACATCTCTCCCAACACTGATAGCTCCCAAATGCCCTTTACTCAGCTGCCAGAGCTTCTCACTTCCTTGTGACAACCTCTACTGTGCAACTATACACATCAACACAAATCTGTCACATCAGAAACGAGGAAGGGAGGACAGTGTAAAATAAACTCTGTTTACTATCCAAATATCTGACAGAGGACATACCATAACCGCATCCATACATTTCAGACTTCAGGAAACTCTTGTTGATTATACTAGGAAAAGTTGCAGCAGCATGCCAGCTCGGTACCAAAAAAAAACCCAACCAATTTTGTCAGTACAACATTATCTCACTCACCAAGCCTGAGCTGTACCGATCGCCATACACTACACGCACTTATTACTGCTAAGAATGGGTACAAATGCTTTTGGCTTTTCTCACCAAGGTAGACACACTTTTCTACTTCTTTTCCCGCTTATGCATTGCAGTAATTATTTGATTTATTCTGTTCGAGCAAATTAAAGGGATTGGCCAGAAAAATCCATCAGACCCTCGTAAACGCCAGTTATGCCTCTTCACAACCCCAGAAGGGAGCACGGGCCTGGCTGGTCAGTGACAAGGCTGATGGTCCCAGTTAATTGACTTCCAGGAAGCCAGAATTCAAGGTTCATGATTCAATCTGTTTGCAAGCCTTAAAACTCAGTCATATTTTTCTTTCAAGTCAAATGGTCTCTCTACAGATATATGTTTTACCCAGAAATCCATTCCTTCGTCTCTGTAGTGGAATCCTCATTCAGCACAAGACATCTTTTCTAGTCAATCCTCCAAAGCCTTACTTCCCTGCTTTAAGATCTGTTTAAAGAGCACGACCATAATTTCCTGAAGCAATATTAAGTGAGATCACTATGTAACACCTGTTCTTTGTATTATATATATTACCTACTGCTCCCACATATTGTATGCTCCATACTTGGTTTTAATACCCTATGCACATATTTACAAAATGAAGTAGCTTTTTTTTTTAAATGACAAAAATACATAGCTAGCGAGCCTTTAAATTATCAAAGCTGTTACAAAGGTGATATTTGTTTGTTGTTTTCTTTTTTTCCCTTAAGAGTTACATACGAAACGTATCTTCTGGCGTTTTTGTTCCTGATCATTCAAATTTGACATGGGAAGTATATGACCTTTTAACGTACATTAATAGTTCATGCTACATCATATGTACATTCTCCATAATCCTCCTCTCTTTCTTACTGGAATTGAGTGAATGTTGTCATCTATCTGTAGGCCTTTAAAAGGCTTCAGATCTTACATGCAATATACTGTGTTCGTTCATGAATTATTCAGTGACAGTGTTCTTCCATCATCCATCTCTGGCTGGCTCCATTTCTCCCGTTCTATTGAGGTCTTGACTTATGAGCAGAATCTCCTGTTATTCTTTCTCGATTGTCACACTTTATTACAATTAATATTAATTATGTGGATTCTTGTCCAATATGTAGCTTTCTGGGCATAAAAGATTGTCATGTTGTAACGTTCAGGTTTTCTCTTTGCAAACTTCTATGTAATAAAGCATTCTCCTGTCAGGAGCTGTCACCACCACATATATCTACTTGATAATAACCGTACAGTAATAGAGTTAGCTAAAGAAGTTGTGTGCAAGCAGACATGAATTCCCATAGAAAAGCCAATCTCGTAGCTTATCCATGATTTCTTATGGCTGACATGCAGTGAAACACAAAGTGTTGCAAACAGCCTGCTTGATGAAGTGAATAACCTGTTACAGCCTTGAAAGAAGTGCTGGCCTAGGACGTTAAACTTCTAGTGGAGGCTTAGGTATAATAAGTAGATTCTGACAAATACTGTTCACACAAAATGTTTGCAGAATGAGTGTTCCATGAATTTTAATGAAAACACGTCCTCGTGAGCATTTGCAATCCACACAGTAAGTGTAGGAGTCTTTGACCCTTCAAGGGCCTTGTCCATATTAGAGGGACAAATCTGATGTGATTTTAGGCTAAGATGTTTTATCCCATGGTTTAAAAAGTGGGAACATTATTGTAGCTATACAGGTCCAAATCCACAGTAGACCTAACAATAGTTATAGGAAGAAGTGGAGAAAAAACTACAGTTGTTAAAAGGCAAGCAACAATTCTCCACCTTCTCAGGTAATATCATGGACTTTAAAGATGGCCATCGGTTATGGATTACAAGCAGACTAAAACACCAAACTAGCTATTAAGCCTGATTCAAGGGTCACACTTGGACTTAAAAGAATACAGAAAAAAATGAGTCTAGAATCAGTTGGTCAACATGCAGTAATGGCAGATACAAAAAACCACCACACACTGTGCTGAAAGGAAAAGGTTGCCAGGACAGGAAGTTAACATAACACAGAATGATGGAGTGTGATGATATGAAATAGCATTAAAACTCAAGAATACATCATGTTGCATGGGAGACATTAGGAGAAGTGAGGGTACGAACAAAAAGGGACTGAAAAATGAAGATTCAACTTGGCCTACAACTGCGAATTAGAAACAAAGTACAACTAAAATAATTAAAGCTGGACACATGGCGAGTATAACTAGGGAAGAACAAGCACTGCTGCCCTGTCTGGTAAGTGTGGAGTAATCCTCTCTGCTCAGGTAGGACCCAAAGTGAAATGTGAGAAATCAGAGAGCACCACAGCTCAATGATGTCTATTGGCATGGTACTGGCAAGCAGCCAAGAAGAAAAACAAAATAAAATCTGTGTTATTTCAAACTATTTTAACTGTTAGGATGAAACATTCATTCTTTGCTAAGCAGTATTTGCAGTAAAAGGAGTAACAGAGCTGCAGAGCACTAGTCCAAAAGCACACTGCTGAGCACACATGCAGTTACTGGGACAAATGGAGAGCAAGTATAGATGTGCTGGGTTTTACCAGCTGAGCTAAACATGCGATACCCTAAGGGGAAAAAGTAAAGCCAAGCACATGATATTGACAGTCTGTTGCAGTTGTCATCCTGCCAGCCAAAGGAGCCACTGGACACACAGCAACGATCCCACTTTCCAACACAGCTAACATGGAAGGCTGCAGAATATCCCCGGTCCGTGTCAAATGCTCAGTTGCCCCATCAGGTGTTTGCATCAACAGCACCTTCTCTGCTCCAAGGTCGGCACGTGTTGGTCTAGCTGCTTTGGAATTGTCTGTGCTTCTGATTATCTTCTTCCTTTTGCTAACAATACTTTTAAATTGTGTGCTGTTGTTTACATTGCCTGTTTACTTCACAGGCAAAAATATTTGGACAATTGGGGGAAAAAGATATTTAATATAGAAAGGAAAGTATTGGAGGGTACAGAAAAAGAAAACAAATCAAGTCCTGAAACATACTACTACTTACAACTCGACTGCCAATGGTTACACTGTAAGATCAGCCAAAATCAGCGTTTTTCCCTCATATCAGAAAAGTACTGGGTTTGTGTCTGAATGTGCTGTGCATCAAGTCCCATTTGGAAAGTAGGATGCTCCATTGTTGTTATGTCTATCCTTCACTTAAAAACTGCTCTAAGAGAAAATTTCATCCAGAGTGGCTGACAATTTTCTCAAATGAAAGAAGTGGTGCAATTTTGGTTCACATCATGATTGTAACAGGTTACCAGTAATAAAGAGAAAGCAGGAACAAACTCATTAACAGGCTTTTCTACACCGAATAACCCTTTTCTAGACACGATACATGCCCTAGGAGTCCTGCAGGTTCTCATGTGCTTCGTGATAGTAAAGAGTGAAGAGAAATGTGTTCCTTTAAATTCATGCTGACTAGAGAGCTTATTTCCATCACAAAACCAAAATCGCAGAATGGCCTTGAAATTTTAAACAAATTTTAAAACAAATTGTTAATATGTAAAAAAAAAAAAAGATGTACCAGCTTTGGCAAATAATTGCACCTGCACCGTGACGATGTATTGCCTCACCAGTCAGGTTTCTGACTGGAAGCTAGTAAGGGATCACAACTATGAGTGTGAAAGGTTGTTCTCTGCTGAAGACATTACACTGCCAGTACCCTCCGGTAATCTCTCAGGGCATGAGCAGAAAGGTCAGCATAAAAAGAGATTATCCTTCGCAAGAGGAAAATGTTTTCCTCTCTCCAAGAAGGAGTTTTATTGTTTGCAATCACAGCAAATATCCTATCCGTGGGGAGGAAAGGGTCTAAAAGCAGCAAAGTGATAATAGATTAAACGTAGAGACATTAAAATATATTAGCATGCCTGTGCCGTAACATTGTGGACACTTTTCAGCACATTTATCAGACTGATCTGTCCCCAAAGTTATATAGTACTTAATCCTTTTGATTTTTTTTTTTTTATTTTTTAACATTGTCCCAGGGTAACTGATATGTTCAAAATTTATTTTCTCTGAAATTCACCCAGTATTTCTGTTACCAATACCAGAAATCAGGACTCCATACGCAAAGGAACTATTGCAAAGTAAACCGGGGTGTGAACTTGCAGCACATGGGTCTCCCCAGCGTAACTGGAGATCACGCCTCGTGCCAGCTCTCCCCAGCTGGAACCCCGTTACCGCAGAGATTCTGCAGGGTACGGACAGGCGCTCAGGCAAGCGCTGCAGAGCAGCTGATGACTGTAACACACACCCTGCTTTCTCTCAATGTTTTATGTGCCCAGGTCCATTATAGCACCCTGTCAGCTCGTGCAATGAGACACCCTAACAACCGGCCTGAGCTTCCTTTGAGGTAAGAATTCATCGCCAAAACCGTACGCCTTGCCACAGCTTACCAAGAAACACAAACAGCTTTTGAGATTTCTGGGCTTTTGATCAGTCAAAGCAGTTATCCGCTCTAAATTAATTTTCAGTAGCTAAATTAATTTTCCAGGTAAGGGACATTATGCAAATATTTAATGTTATTTAGTCATGCCTCAAAAATAATATTGTTAAGCAAACTTGAACACAGGTATGGACTGTATCCTGATCCAGACCTCCATGAATATACCTAAAACCAGAACTGTTTTCCATGGGCACTGGATGGATACTGTGATTATGTTGATATCAGCACAGTAATTAAATACTGCATATCTTTGAAACCCAGTCTGTGGTGTCTTGTCTCTTCAGTCACTTGTGACACTGCTCTTTCCCACCGTGCTGTTTAAAAGTTTCCTACAAACATGTTACTTATCCATTAAAGGATAAGTTACCTTACCCTACCTATTTGCAGATGCAGGAGGCTGCTCGCATACGGCAAGCCCCCAACATCAGAAGGATGTAGGCCTGTTGGAGCGAGTCCAGAGGAGGCCAGGAAGCTGATGAGAGGGCTGGAGCACCTCTCCCGTGAGGACAGGCTGAGAGAGTTGGGGCTGTTCAGCCTGGAGAAGAGGAGGCTCCAGAGAGACCTTAGAGCAGCCTTCCAGTGCCTAAAGGGGGCCTACAGGAGAGATGGGGGAGACTCTTCAGCAACGCCTGTTATGACAGGATGAGGGGTAAAGGTTTTAAAGTAGAGGAAGGTAGATTTAGATTAGATGTTAGGAAAAAATTACACTGATGGGTAGTCTCTCTCTGTGTAGTAGTTGTAGCCTGGCTGCAATATAGGTACCAACAAGTAACAATTACTGAGAGAATTGGACCAGTCTGGTTTACCATCCATGCAAGTCCCACCTGCTGAACAAGAGCTGCCTCTCATCCTAGAACCTGAGAAAGCCAGGCACTCAAACAGGGACCCTTGTTACACATTTGTCCAGTTTTACATGCACCTAAGCAGTACAAAGCGTAATGCAGTTACTTTTTCATCAGATCCACGTGTGCTTTTTTTTTTAGTTCATATTCTAAATTTGGAACAACTTGCTACTTTGTGTCAATAAAATAAATCATCTTTTTTTTGTATTAATGTCTGCTTAATTTGCAAATTCAGTAGATACACATGACAGTGTAATGAATCATGCATTTTTATTATGAATCCAATGATGAATGTAAAAATCACTCTTTGATCTTTCTTCTAACAGCCCAGATATTCCTGGATTTATACATAATAAGTGTTTCTAGATTACTTTCAGTTAAACGAGCTGTTTTACTTTCTATTCTGTTACGAAAGTAAACCCTTTTTAGGCTACAATGAAATAACCCATGGCTCAGTACTCCTGCTTGAGTAGGTGGAAGTTTAAGCATCAGATCCCTGGTTTACACTTCAGTTGCTGAAAGACTGCCCCAAACCCAGCAAGCCATCCTCACTAGGACTGGACTAAGAGGACTGGGGCATGGAAGCCAAAACAAGTGCAAAACTACACGCATTTTGCCATTTCTCTCCCCATTCTGCCTCGCTAGCAGTGCCAGAACAAAAAGCAACAGACAACTCGCTAACTTGCACTATTCCACAAATTTCAGCAATAAAAGAAAACTTATTCCATGCTGCTGTTACTGACCATGGACCTCAGATGAAACGGCACAAAATACACACAAATGAGGAAAGCTAGAGGAGAGTAAGCTGCTGCAATGGTTTGTGACAGCTGACACCTTTAACGTACTCCATCAGCTTACTTGGTTCCTTATCACTGTACGAGCGCCCTTTCCAGCCTGCTCGGCAGCCACGAGAGCTTTTCGTTCCCTGGTAGGTCTGTCACATCCCCATCCGGGGCTGAAAGCCTCACCACTGAATTTTTCCAGTCCCTCACTCCGCTTGTTTTGTTTTCCCTGTTGTGTCACTTCTTTCTCAATCACCTGAGCGGCGGTTGGTTCTCTGCAAGGTGAAGGAGTGAGGAAAGGAGAGAGAAAGGCTGGAAGAAGTTGGGATGATGAATCGAAGCAGCATTGCTCCAGCTCCAAGTGAATGGGGCAGATTCACTTGAAGCAGTTTTCCTTCTTTGTTGAAAATTGCACCTTCGAACCTGTTTTCTTTGTCAGTTTTCTCAGAAATTCATGTAAGCCATTCTGGAGAGGGCAACTTACAAATATAAGTATGGATGAAAGATACTACTGAATTTCAAACGTGGACTGCAAATTTATGTTCTGATAAACTGTGAGGGCCATTTGTTCCACAAATAAACGCCCACTGACTGCAGAAAGCAATAGGGCTCTTTCATACCTGCTATTATGTTGATACAATTGCTTGCGCAGGGATGGAAACACAACTCGCGTTGCTCTGAAGTTAATTAAAAACTAATGCATCCTCTGGATCTTTGCATGGAATTAATTCAGAAGATTATTTACTAGCAGAAAAATATTGGACATCACATTGTAACCTGTGCCACACCTACACTGTGAGATCTGCTTTGTTCTGGAGGCTCAGAAGAAAGGACTGGATGCCCAGCCTGTGAGTTAATTAAGTTTAGATTTTATTATCTCACTCTATCTGGGAATTGTCAGCAATGGCTTGCGTTATGCACACCCAAGATCCTATTAGCTGTTGAAAATGCTCTTTCTCACTCCATTCACTACAGCGTGTTCCCAACGTGTTGCCTGGACGCTGCCAGAGTCACGCGTTGCGAGTAGCTCAGCAGAGTGACAAGGGTGCTCTCTCCAGACGGGAGAATCGTTACAGTACGTCTCACCCTGAAACAGCCTTGGTTACCCATTTGTAAGCAAGAAATTACACGTGAAATGAGCATCTCCACTGCCAGCCTAGGTATACACCTGACTGATACGACCAGTGGGATTTACTTTCCCTCCCACACATAGCGTACCAACACCCAGGCTTTCCGCACACCGTACCATACCGAGCCGTATATCAAAGAGGAAAACTTGAAAGGGATATTCCTTTCCCCATGTTCAATCAAGCACAGTCCTCTACCCAAGCACTGCACAAGTCACACTGAAAACAAACTCTCACGTCCCTGTCCCAAACCAGTTAAAATTGCTTTAGCTGCACTTAATGCCCAGTAACCGCCCAGTCTAACTCAAAGATCATACAGAAGGTAAAAGACTTACAAAACATATATGTACGCACATGTAAATAGATCAGATATAAATTAAGCTGTGTCTGAAATCATTAGAGGTAAATAATGCATGTAGGTGTTCAAAGTAAACGACCTCAGTTATTCTGTTCCAGCTACCAAAAGTGGTGAGTTTATACTCCAGTCTACTGTAATGAAATATTTATTAAAAATATTTCTAGGAAAAAATTAAAGCTTAGAAGTAGTTATCTTCTAATTGGACTAATGACTATAAATGATTTTAAAATTTCTGCATAACTGCTGAAGGTAAGGCATGCAGTAAATCTCCAGTCCAAATGGCATCTTGTTATGTGGAACTTCAAATCAAGTGGAACAAACAATGGTTAGAGGCATGTTGTGTTCCGCATAATGCTCTTTTGTATCTATTGTTTAGCTGATACACAGATCCATTTTGAATCTAGTTAACTAGTAATTAAAGCTCTGCAAAATTCAGTTTTGTCTGAGGTACTGCTGCAATACACACCACTTCATTTCACATGCTTTTCCAGTGGTCCTATTGTGCTTATTTGCCATCATGTGAAAATAGTCATCTCGTGCTGCAACTTGAATTTACAAAATACGTTAGCTTTACTTCTTGTGCCTGGTATGAGAGACTTGCACTTGCAAAACTGAGCCATTTTGATACCCAGACAAGATATTAATTTCATTATTTTCCAAGAAAATTCATACACCCGCACCACTGCAACACTGTCCATTAACACAGGTCCATTTGTGAATTAATGTAATGAATTAATGATTAATTAATTCCTTTTGAATTCTGCGTAGAATTTTATTATGAATACTTACATAGCATGTGCTAATTTTGTGGTTAGGACTAAATATTTCTCTTTGTTTCTTGTAACTAGTTTCAAGGCCACTAAATATCTACTGGAACAGTATACTGTTTTTGCTAACAGTTACCTAGTTAATGTCCTGGTTTATGACACTAATCTTATTTTTGGGATTACGAATACATTAGCTAACATCAAATGCAATTCAACTAAGTCTGGTACCTGAAGTAAACTTTATTGAAAAAATGTTAAATGTAAAAATTATTTGTGATACAAACAGCCCAATAAGCCCAAATTCAGACTGACATTCTTCTGCCTTGTAAGAGCTGAGTAAAGCAAGCAAATTATTATTTACTGCTGTTCTTTGCAGTTCAAGTAGCCAAAGGGAAAATTAAGAGTTCTAGAAGGCAGCTTTCTCACTCAGGTTTAGAAAATAACTAGTCAATGAAATCTGAAAATCTTGCAGCTTCGCCCAGGATTTTCCCTTTTAAAAAGCTTCTGAATGTATCTGGCTCTTTAAGCTTGTTTCTCTGTGCCAGGTTATGCCCATACATCAAGAACAAACAAACAGCACCAGAAGCTTCGGTTACCCAGTCTGACTACAAGGTTGACGCAATAGAAACATCTCCCAGTCTTCCCACTGCGAACACCAACATCATACCCAATGATCACCAGACACAGATCTCCTGATGAAGGTTTCTTGACAAAATAAATGCATTTGATGCACCCTACAAAATCCCATCAATTTTCATGCAGTTATCCTGTATAACGAATAAAATCATCCTTCAGCTTTTCCCATCTGTTCGGTACATTGATTCTGACTTCCTCAGCACTCGTGCATTTATTGCAGCATCTCCCAAAACTGTAATATGCCATTACTTAAGAACATTCACTATCATATTTGCAGCCATTACATTTGCACATTTGAGCAAAACACAAGCCTGAAGCGAGTACACCCGGGCAGATCTAAGTTATGAAGGCAGCATCTCTCCCTGTGCCTTCAGACAAACCTGGGACAGAGGAAGAGGGCAGCACACTAGCAGCTCTCATTGCCACCTCCCGTCTCCATCCTTCCCTCCTCTTCTCTCCAGAAGTTCCCTACACCTGGCTGAGAGCACACTACATGAAATAATGGAGATAAGACACAAGACTGGCCAAAACCTACAGGCCAGGGCAAGGTGTTGTGCGAGTGCCTTGACAGCCTCCTCATCCTTTATGCAAAGGTGAGCTGAACCCCGCCTGAAGGGGAGGGCAGGTGCCGCGCCAGCCCCACGAACAGGGCTGCACGGCAACTGTCTGAACAGGCCGCCTCCACCGGAACGGTATGTACGCGCCTGGGGGAGCTGACTCACTCCAGGGTTTCTGTGCAAGTTGAATAAAGGAGTGGAAGACAACAGGAGAACCTCAGCAGTACTGTCTGGGTTTCAGGGGAGAAGTGTGGGATGTGGCTCGGAGGCTGGAGGAGGCATTAACCTGGATGCTCTGCTGACCGCCCTTCCAGGGGCCTCACGGGAGTTCCAGTGGGAATGGCTTTCCTTGGGCTGACACTACTTCAAAGAAACATGCTTTGAAGACAGAGTTGGTTGATTTGAGTCATCCTACACTCTACAGGCAAAGCCAACCCTACCCATGATCTTTTAGTTTAGCCTGGTTTGAAACACGGGAGCTATAGCTGTTGTGCAGAGACCCCTCCTAACAGGCCATCGGATGGCCCCCCAGCTCCTAAGGTAGAGTTGAGAAGAGTATCAGCCCATAAGCTCCTGTCAGTCCTGTCTTTGCAGTCAAAGTCTGAAGTACCAAAACGCAAAATGATGTTAACATGTGAGAATAAAAGGTCAGATGCCTCCAGCCAAGCTTTGTAAGGTTTCCATTCTCGAGTTACAGTTGGTCTGTCATTGTCCTGCAGCCAGTCTGGCCTAAAGACAATCACAGGACAAAAATTAAGGAAATTATTTCCCCTGCAGCAGGTTGATATTGGCAACACACAACCATGACTGCAAATACTGTCTTCCATTTTCCTCCATTTTTACTGCACTTTACCTGCTCTAGCTGAGAGCTGAGCGTGTCCAATCTCATCCAATCCAGTTTTCAAAACATACTGGTATCTTGTTTCTGTGTGACTGAATACGAGCCATCAGTAGCACAGAATCTCAGAGCAACTTCAAATAATTTCACAGATGTGCTCCACAGGAATAAAGGTAAAAAGATCCCTGCCATACCCAACCTGACAGCCTAAGAAAGTTCACCCAAAATTGCTGTTTCCACACAGCCATCCCAAGTTCCACGTTTATTAGAATTAAGGACAGCTGACAGATCTAATTAAGTCATCACAAGCATCTTATCCTCATCTTTTACTAGGCCAAAGGAGTCTACCTTGTGTCCTGGCAGCAGGAACAGAACACGATATAAAGTCAGTAACCACATCAGTCCCTGCGTGGAGAAACAGTCCCTCCCCACCGAGGGTCAGATTAGAAGGTCCTGTTCTTTTTGCTGCTCCTCCATCACAGTACAAAAACAAGGCTATGTGAACTTGAATGTAAGCTTTGTGTGTTCATGTGTTGCTGTGCAGGTTCTTTATACATTACGTAGCTCAAAAACTCGCCAAGGTTATTTCAGCTCATGCTCCTTTGAGGTCAGCCGTACAGGAATGAAAGTTGTTTTGTAATTTAAATTATTCTCTGCCATAACTATTATATATGCACCTGCCACAGAATAACCGGTCTCATCAAGAGAGGCTTGGTCCAGCTGGGACAGCGTACATTTGGCCTTCTTCCTCCTGCCTTGGGGGCAAGCGAAGGACCTGGGCCACCAAGGGAAGCTGGACTGGCTGCAGAGGAGGAAGGCTGCAAGGTGGAGGAGAAGTAGCGAACAGAAGGGCTGAAAGGCTCACACGGGAGTTCTGGAGAAAGAACGGTGAAAGCTGAATGAGTTGAGAGGAATTCATGAACAAGAAGGAGCTGAAAGACAGGAGCTTCTTTCTCATCCCCTCTGAAAGCACCAAAGGTCGTAGGGAGGTGAAGAGCCCGAAGACTCCCTGAGCAAAGGGCAACCCTGCAGTGCAGGCTCTCTGGTACCTTGCATGGCGTCCAGAAACTCTGCTCAGTTTAATTGCAAATAAATATTGGCTAATGAATAGAAGATCAAATGTGACCGGAGCCGGGTTATCAGTCGTTCTGGTATGTAGATAAAACAGCGCAGGCCTGCGCTTGACCAGAAAGGAGCAACAAGAGCAAGTCTGGCAGCATTTTAGCCTACCTTAAAGTTGTAAGCCATCTTGCACAAATATTATGTCTTTCTATTTTACCAGATGGCTGCTATCATAAAAGGAGTCTTTGGTCCCTGTCACAACTTTTCATCACTGTGTACAAAATACAGCAAATATTTGCATCTTTTAGCATCAGTTACAGAGAATTTGCCATCCTCTCTGGTGTGTACGCTAACATTGTATGGTAACATGACTGGACTGATGAATTTTGCTTTATGCCTGAGAAGATCTACCAATTATTTTTCTGTATCGCATCCCATTCAGATCACAAGGTAAGCTCTCGCACACGAACAGCACCTGCTCTTCCCCTCGACGTCATTGCGAAAGACACATGTATTTTATTTGGTTCAGCTTGCCTTGAACTGGAAAGCAGGATTCATTAGAGTTGCGGCAATTAAGCTGGCTGTGACACAAGCAGACGCACACAAAAAACCACCGTCTACGCTGCCTTGACCAGGTGAAGAGGTGTTGGCGCGCTGTGAACGGCATTGCCCGCCGACCAAACGCTGCCGCTCCGCTGCGGCCACACATGCCGTGGGGAGAAAGGGTTGCACTTCCCCGAGTGAAAGCAGATTCCCATTGCAAAAAAGCATTCCTGAGTTAGCGATATGGATACTAATCCTGAAACTAAATTAAAATGTCTATCCACATTATGACAACTCTGAAGTTTATTTTCTTCC
Source organism: Chlamydotis macqueenii (assembly GCF_036417535.1). Lineage (NCBI taxonomy): Eukaryota > Metazoa > Chordata > Aves > Otidiformes > Otididae > Chlamydotis > Chlamydotis macqueenii. The sequence goes on along the minus strand of NC_141567.1, from coordinate 19,392,074 downwards.
TGTGTACAGAATTGTAGGCCAATAATGTGAACCAGACAGCATCACGCCCACTGCTACAGCTCTGCAAAAGTAGGTGGTGTTGGTGATAATGGATGGCAGCATCACACTAAACATGGCAATCGTGCTCCCAGAACTGCAGTACCTGAGAAGTGCAGTTAACACCAAGAATATCTTGTCAAGAAGATGCCAGCAAATTTAACAAGTATGGAACTTCAAAACTTTGCTTTTTCAAAAGCAGAGTACTGAACCCTTCACAGAACCACTGGCAGGACACATCTTATAACTGCCAGAATGTTTCGTTAAACAGGTGGAAATCAGAGTGTAGAACTGACAGCTGCTATAACCGACATGCCCGATGTGTGGCTAGCTGCTGGTATTAGTACATCTCTCATCTCATACAGTACACCTAGAAAGCACTGACTGAAAGTCACCTGTTTATGCAGATTATTATGACATAAAACTGAATCATCAGCTTGCATTTCAGTAATTAAAAGCTTCTGTTTAAACTTTCAAGTTGCCAGAATTACCAGAAATGCTAGGCAGTGCCCACTAAGTTCAAATTAAACAGCCTACAACACTCACAGAAGTCCCTCAAGTGTTCCTTGTGACTCCAACTTCTGAATCTTGCAGTTGCTGCTCATATCCAAAAGGGCAGAAAGCAGCAAGTTTAGAAATAAAGATGTTAAAGTAATTCCTTCTGTACCATCGACATTCTTTCAGGAGGGAGCCCAGGGAACTGGGAAGTTCCTCAGCGTGCTACAGAGCCAGCTAACCTGGCTGAGGAAAGCTCCTCACTTCTTCATGAGCGTGCAGATTCTTATATCTGCATATGTCAAATCCGGGACAAGATACTTGCAAGGTTGTCCATCCATCCTAAACATCACCTGTCACCACAAACAAACACACAGTGCTTTTTACTGTTACCGACGGACAAGGTGATACCGTACCTGCAAGCATGATTTGAGTGATTCAACTTCTTGTACTGGAATACCGAACCAAACACGGCTGCACTGTACTGGCAGGCCAGAGATGATGATGAACACCGCATCCTTCCAGTGCGTGCTAACGTGGTACAGGGTCAGGTTTTCCTGAGGACAAAGTTTTGCAGGCTTTAGGGGTTTTCTACAGTACAGTCGTGGCACGACAGCTCAGCAGGGCTGGATATTCATTCTGTCAAGCACTGTCCTGAGAAGTTCCGATTAGACCCTGTTGGTACACATTAATTGTGTCTCGAGTAAATATCTTAAATACAAAGAAGTTAAGTGTCTGCTTCTAGTCCTCCTGTAAAGCAAGGTCCTTATCTATCAAGCAAGGAACCAGAACCCCTCTGTGACTAATTACCAACCCTTGTCACCTGTTCTCTGTTCTGCACATGGGAAAACCCCAAACACTCAGGCAAGTCTGAGGCACACAAATATGCTCCATGCTTGTCAGGTCCCTGCCTCACTCTTTAGTGCTCAGGCTTGGACAGACGCTTGCTCTGTATTCCCCTCTAAATTTTTATGGCCTTTAAAATTTGAACATTACAACCAAGTTTAAGGCTCAAGCAAAGAACACCGACTTCTCCCCCAGTGCTTACTGGATTCTTGTTAATAAGTTATTTTCTAACTCTGTTTTGTATCCACTCCTGTCGCTACTTAGGCCCTCCTAACGGGAGATATAATGCTTTTTTCCTAAGGTTAAATGCTAAAATATATACTGTGTTAGATTGCGGTTTAAAATTGTTTTGTCTGAAAGTCAGTAGAAATAGACATTATAGTAACAAAGGAAGATGTTGTGACAGCAGGAAATAAAATATAACAGCAACTTCAATGCATCTGATCACCTTATGATTCCGACACCTAAACAGGCAACAGTACCTCACCTACGACTGCACAGAGAAAATCTAGTTTACAGTCAAGTATTTAAGTAAACAGGCATTACTCTTAGTCCAGCATATTAAACACAGAAAACTGGAGGATCAAAGTTGCACCCAGAGGTACCATAATTATCTTTTACATCAGATGTGGTACCCAAACCCTTAGATGCAGCGCGCATCCTTCAGTCATGTGAGCTGAAAATCCTCGCAGGGAGGTTGGACTAGATGACCTTTACGGGTCCTTTCCAACCCTAATGATTCCATGACTCTGTGATTCTATGCCATGGGTAGCAGCTGCAGGTGGTTATTCCCACAGCCAGGAACAGAAACTTCTTGCCCAGCACTGACAGCCATTTGTTAGACAGTAGAGTGGGCACACACCTCTGCTTTGCAGTTTTTGTATTACATGGTAACATTCAATTATACTATAGCAGAAGTAGGATATTCTAAGTACACAACACAACCTAAATCCCATGAAACAGTATATTTTATAATGTGAGGAAGCAAGGGCTGAGCCCAGTCACTTGAACTCAGAGCCATTTCTGTGCCATCACTCTCAGAAGCTCACCTACGCTCCCCAGAAGTTAAGACAAAGATGGCAGCTCTAGGATTCAAGCCCCATTCTCATACAAGCATCTGAGCGTGGTGAGGGCCAGCCGCTCTTCCAGGGGTCTAGACCAGCAGGACCCACAGCCGAGCACAGACAGAGCTGTGGCTGTGCTGGAGAGAGGCAGAGCTCAAAGCAGGAGCAAATCGCCCAGGCTGAGCTTAAATGACCCCTGGGGACAGGGGCGGGATGAGGGGAGGCCTCAGGTAGGGCTCATCAGGGCAATTAAGGACTGGTAGGTGCCTGATGGAGATCTGCCTCCCAGCCAGCAAAGCACCAGCCCTGATAGTGCCCTCCCACACCCAGGGAGAAGGTATGCCGTGTTCCTGAAGTCCCTGATGCTCATTTCCGCCAAACCAATTCAGAGTTTCATTGCTGACAAACATTTCCATAGCAGACCATGCACTCTCTTACAGTATTTTCAGCTCACTTGTGTCTAAAATGACTTTTAAAGCCAGTTTTTACTTCTCCAAGTCTCTTTGAGTGGTACAAGCTTTCTGCCTTGGAGCCATCAGGGGCGCACACCTAGCTTTGTACATCATCCGTTGCCATTACTCGCCCGTCCAGGGCACACTGCGTTACAGGGGCACAGGCAGCTGGTTTAGGCGCTTGCCTGGCTCAGGACCTGGCTCCCAGCCCAAGCACCCACTAATTGCCTAAGAAGAAAGTAGGTTGCGAGTGAAAGCGTGACAGGCACCGTCACACAGGGTGACGAGAAGGAACTGTGGCAGTAGAGAAAGCACAAGGAAAGAAATGTGGATAATTGGAATGATTTAATTTGCTAATGTTGCATAAGAGGCATAATTAGTTCAGTAACAGTGAGAGAAGCAGAGGAATCAGACTAGTAATCACAAATAATTACGTGCCAATTACACATAGTAAGGGGTTTTTGTTGTTATTGAATGGTCAGAATTCGGGAGCTAGACCAAATAACAGACCTCACATTCTCTGTTTCAGTCACTTTTTCTTTCCTACAGCAGCAAAGCCTCTCTCCCTCTTCTCTGGTAAAAAAGAAAAACCAAGAAAAAACAAGATGTGATGTGCATCCAAATTGGGCAGTGTTCTTATCAGGAAAGCTAGACTTCTAGTGTCTCTCCAAAGCTCCCTTTCTGTAGCCAAAATCTTTGTCTTGTCCACTCTGTCAATACCATCTGGCAGCAGCCTCCTCAGCTCAGCAGCCATCTGCCAGCCACTGACCCAGAGCTCTGCCTGCTCGCACGGCCACGCCTGCCTGAGCTTCCGCGGTTTCAGATCTCTCACTACCCTCCCACCCCGCTCTCACACATCCTCCCAGCAGAATGGATCCAGACAAATATTACGAAGCCAACAAGAATGGAAGGAGTTGAATACTGATTGTCTCTCCTGAGTAAAAACCCCTCTTTTTATTTTTTTCCCCAAGTTATTTCCTAGGTAGAATATAATATGGACTACTCTCTTCGGGTTGTTCTGCGATAACAAATTGACATGGTACTAGAATAATTCATTATTCAACATGAAGCATGAATGAGTTGATTTGAATAGATTCTTTCTCCTGAATTACAAAACTAAAAAAACAATCAAGGAAATGGAGACCTATATTTTATTACTACACTGCATGACACTGGTCATAGATGATATCTGACAGTCTTTAGCTTTTACTGTAGTTTACTGTCATTAGATAAAGTTATTATAACAAACTAAGAAAACATTCTATATAAAGGAGTACAATGCCGCCGCCGCCACCACTGCAGCTTGAAATTCATATCAACTGAGGTAAAATTTTGTCCAAATCTGAAATGATCTATTTAGGAATATATTAACGTTTTTTGTTAAGTTTGCAGAGAAGAGAAAGGTGTTCATGACAGTCTCCACTCAGATTCCCACACATCCATCACAGCATTTAATGAGACTCATTACATTTGGCTCCAATGGAAAAAGGGCAGTCTTTCCATTGCAGGTAATAATCTACTGCTATGGAAGTCAGGACCTGGGAATCCAGATTGTGATTATTTTTCCTAATGTAAGAAAGTACCAGCTATCCCTTTCTAAGAAATCTTTTACAGCACAACCCACAGCCTGCTCCAGCAGCTAACACTATTCCTGCAGAAACCGGCTGACTGGATCCATTCGGAAGCAGCCCTTCTGCTCCTAGTTTTCCTTGCCGTAGTTGCCTTGCAGCTAACTTCTAAACAACGTTTTAACATTTTAATGTGTCTGTTGCTCTTACGCTTTACTGAGAGACCAAAGTACTGAGAGACGTTTCTCCTGCAAAAGATGCCTGATTTGGGATATTTCAGATAGATATGAACAGGTAATGAATTCAGAGAACATGAGGTAAGGTTGTGGGGGTTCCCACCCCAAGGAGCCATCTTCTCTGTATCTCTTTCACCTCTCTGCAAAGGCAGATCCATGCTGCACATCCCCAAAACATCTCTGACCGTTTCCTCTCCAGCCGTCCCCTCCCCATCAGAGCAGCACAACGCCCCTCGGGGCTGCCTGACCCACAGCCACGCTCTCTCAGTTAACGGCTGCCCCAACTAAAGCTCTGCTTTCCTCCTTTTATTAAGGAAAGCAGAAGGAATCAGCTTCACTGGAGCTTTATTGGAGCCTTTTTGAACTTACATTTGTAAGTTTCCTGGAATGCACTTGCTTTAAAAAATGGCTCTGATTTCTACCCCACATTCCTCCTGCAGATATAAAAGTGTTCCATGCTGAATTCTTTCCCAGTATTTCCTCTGGGGAGGCGCTGGCATGTCAGCCTGCTAAGCTTTATGCCATTTGTTTGCAAAGCTGTTGTGATGCTTGTAATTTATTTCTTATGTATTTTTCCTTAGAGATTGTTTGCTGCTTCTGCCTCTGTCTGAGACCAGGGAGTACATACCTAGGTCCTGAGAATTCCCTGGGAGAACCAAGAAAGCAGAGTTAGAGGGACAGAAACCTCATTTGCAAGACTGAAGAGAAGCAGAAGGTCCCTGGGCCCTTCCCTGCTCTGCAGCAGGAGCTCTGGTCCCCTTGGTTTGTGCGCTCTTTCAGCCACTGGGAAGGGTACGAATGAATCACGACCCTGAGTTCAGCAGATTTTGATCCCATACCTCTCCGCTTTGTCCTGTGGCAAGTCACAAGCATCTCCTCGGTTTGCTGTGAAACTTGTGATCCTTCTGCAGAGAGCATGTTGCTTTTATTTCCCTAAGGATCACAACTATGGCCTTTACGTTGCTTTTGGGTGCATGAAATGCTTCAGGCATTCGACCCTGAGTCAGCTCAGATAATGGAGCTCAGATATTGAAAAGGAATGAAAACCCCAAATTATGCAAATCCACTGCACCGAGTAATTCACAATTCCCATTTCCGTAGCCCCATTGGCAGTTGCAGTTTTCCTGTGTAGGGAAGGAGGAATGGATTTAATTAGAGGAGGCTTCCATTCTAAAAGTATCTATGTTTCCAGAAGGGAGGCAGCGTGATCTCAGGCACGAGGAACTGCAGGGCGACCCTTCAGTTTCCCATCTGTAAAACGATGACAATGTTTTACTGAAGAAGTCAGTTGACCTGATTTATCTGCTGCTAAGGGTTACACGACAAGTAGGTACTTATATATTTGATTGTTCCATGGACAGAACCAAAACAAGTGACACTTCAAAACATTAATAACTGGGCTTGGGTGCCCCAGACATTTGTTTTCATAGTGAAAACTTGAAAGGCTCTTCTCCTTCTGTTATAAAACACTTTCCTTTGCCCACTGTAACTTCCTGTGTATCATTCAACATACTGTTCAGGATTCAATGTACATGTAGAGAAGGGAATCTCTGCCTTAACGAATTAAGGAGTTTCAGGGCTTTTTAACAAGCTGTTAAAGCTTGCAGTTTGAGACATGAAAGCCTACAGTTTATAAAACTCTACATTAGTTTTGCAAAAAGTACTATTCACAAAGGGAAAAGATTTTTCAAAGTGTATTACAACAGCCGTTTCTACCCACTATCATCTACGGGTCAAGGTACTAGCTCTTCGCTCATACATTTTTAGAAATTGCTTTGGAAGCCTTTACTTCCATCCTTGTCTCACTGGGTGTTTGAACATGGGAAAATACAGTGCGTTTGGGCCAAACTTGCCACAATTTCCGAAAAGGTCCAAAAATACTCCTCAAAACACTTCAGAGTACAGGGGTAACTAAAATAAGATACAGATACAGCGTAAACTGAAGTGGTTGCCAGGTAGTTTCAAAGAAATACTCACTTCAAAGAGTTTCCCCTGCTTAGTGAGATTTTTTTGCTGTTCCACTGAGGCCTGCAAGACCAAAGGAAGCGAAGCTTCGCTGCTGGCTCCGGCTTTGGCTGTGTAAGGGGCACACACACTGAATTTCAACAGAAGCCTTTAGCTCCACTGTCAGCATTTCTTCTTTAAAAAGCAGGAACAGTCTCCTTCCAACATTCCCTTAGCTAACATCTACCTGAAGCTTTACAGGAAAAAGACAGATATATCAGGCTTTAGAGTGACATCTGTCAGACATTTCTCTCACATGCAACAAGGGAAGTGTTTACAGAGCACTTGAGCTCAGGGAAAAAAGTTCCCATCAGAACATCTAGTGGTAAATCCTCGAGTTAAGCAAATAGCTCTCCAGGAAATTAGACGCAAGCCATGTGGCACAGAAATGTGAGTAAGTGAAAGAAATATCTTTCTTTTTGCCAAAATGTGCTCAAACTTATGAGAAATGGTAAAACCCTTTCTGTTTCTGACTATGAAGAGCAGAGGCAGCAGGAAGGTAAGAGACGCATGCGAAGTGCTGCTGGTGACAGGCCCTGCACCCTCCCAGGCACAGCCCGCTCCGTGCCCCAGACCAGTAAGGGAGAGAGGCTCTCCCGGGTCAGATCTCGGCACGGCCAGGCTGGGTTTGTCAAGCACATCGAGGCTTACAGAGGAAAAGCAACGAGAGAAAATAATACCAACTTGAGGCCAAATTTGGTGATTTGATACAAGGGATAATAGTTTCCCTCTCCAGAAAAAAAAAAGAGACAACAGAAATGCCTTTCTGTAATTTTATTCTTTTGGCTTGATAAGTCTCTCTTTTTCTTCTGAGAAGGCAGTCTACATGGTAGCTGTCTAAACAAAGAAGTTGGAACTAAGAAAATAACGTGATGGAATTTTGCCCTTGTAGCAAAATAACCACAAGCTGCTGGCCATTTCTATCACTTTCTTCATTCTTAAAACAAATTTAATACTGTTTTTAAGGGAAAAAAAAGTTAGGATATAAATTATGAAGTGTTAATAACAGAAATTCCCTGCTCAATGTATTTACTTTGATTTCCAGGTCTCAGGTAAATCACAGGTTTTGCTTTGGTGATACAATAGCTGGTTAGCCCTTCAGTGCAACTCTTCATGGACAGCTAACAGCTGGTTCCCACGTGTACTTATACATGAATCTCAAATTCTCTTTCTGCAAATATTCTTCCAAGTAAAACTTGCCCATATAAAGATAATATGAGCTGTGGGAGTATTGTGATAAATTCATTTCAGCATTTGAATTGAGATCTAGAAGAGATTAAAAGGGCAAACCAGATTTATTACATCCGCTGTGAACAAAGTCATTTGAGGGAATAACAGCTTTATGTTTATTCAGACATAACTAAACCCATTATTCTTCAAATGCTAACAGAATCTTAAGAATAGTTCTCTGCTCCATGGGGTATCACACACAGGATTTTCATTTTACCTCTGACTAACAGCAAGAGTGGTGTATGACAGAAATCAGCTGGTAAGGCCGCAGTTACCATGACAAAGCTGAACTGAGCATGGAGAGATTTTATCCTTTAACAAATTTCACATGTAACAAATATTCTATCAAGACATCTATGGGCCCAAGACTGAACTGTTAGAACAAGATGTGAACAGATACCATTTCTTATATCTTTTTACCTTTCTCCACTTCTCCTCCAGCTGTTTCACACAAGCTCCTGTGACTGTAGTCATCTCTCCAAAGCCAAATCTTACCCTTGCGAGGTTAAACTAAAAAAGCAGGCTAAACAAAACACGCTTCCAGCTCTTTCCCTAGGCATTTAGTGTTCCTTCCGCCTTCCTGCGAAGGCCTCACTTTCAGTGTGTGAACAGTATCCTCTTCTCCAGGCCTCAAACTGGGAGGTTTTCCTGGGCCTGTGAATGCCTGCTTTTCTCCTGTTTTACTCTTTCCCTGGCACTTTCATTAAACAGCTTCCACATAGATGTACCTTTTCCCTGGAAAGCAATATGGAACAATTCCCACCATGATCCTCCCTTTTCATCCTTCTCCTTTACCTGCCTTATGACCTTTCATCCTACAAATCCCACCCATTTCCAGCATCTAACTCTGATTCCTTCCCAATCACCAGGGCCACCTTAAAAAATATCCACCGTCAAAATTGCTTTCCTCTGAAGGCAGGTCAAAGCTAACAAAACTAACTATCCTTTCAGGTGTCTACAATCTTGATGCATTCAGCTCGCTGAGAGCAATTGAGATCTTTACTGTTAAAGCAATATTATTGCTCACAAGATGGCACCTGTAAAATTTAAGTCTACAAGGCCAAAAGAAATAGTGGCAGTGATTAAGATCTTAATCTGCATCCAGCTAAATACTCCTCTAGCTTCTCTCCAAAGAAGTAGTATGCAAGAGACACAAAACAGCATCTTGAATAGCTTTCAAAAATAGTAGGAAAAAAAAGATTTTCCATGAGGAGCAGCAAGGAAGGAAGCTTCTGTAAGTCACTGCATCCGGAAAGGGCAATAAGAGAAGAAGGTTGCAAGAACAACAAAAAGCTAAAAAATATATGAGCGTTTGAAAAGGAAAGACTTCTGATATGTTTGTTGCCCAGGTCTCCACCCATCGCATACTCTCTGATCATTAATATAATGAAAATCCGTGCTGTTTCAAGGAGCTGACTACTCAAGTTGGCCAAAAGGGAGATGTCAATATGAGCAGATGGTAAAAACTGTAGGTGCCCTAGGAAAGACAGATTACCAAGAATTTATGATATGGTAATTCTGTTTCTCTGAGTCACAGCAATGAATCTACATTTTTAGATCGAGCACTCATTGAATGTCTTATGCTCAAAACACGTCAGGTTGGAACACTCAAAATACATAAATTAAAAGCCATAAAGTGACATTGCTGATTTAAGAACCTGGAGGCCAAAGCTGTGCTGTCATAAAAAAAAAAAATCCCACCACTACTTACTGTCTTCAAATGTGAAATTGAGACAGATAGACACACATTGTCATTTAATGTAAACTTTCCTGGAACCGGCTGGAATAAACAACCAGAGTAATATACAAATGGATTTTAAAATGTGTGTGAAACAAGCCTGCAAGAAAGAAAAAGAAAAGATTATAAAGGCTGAGTAAAAGAAAACTTCTGAACAAGATGACTGCGGCCACTGGGTCTAAATAGCACGGGGCATGCGTAGCCTGATGGGGAGAGCACAAGGAGGCGGCTCAGGAGATAGGGGTGTATTTTGTGCTTTGTTTCCTTAACTTCAGTGAGGTCATGTCATGTCTCAATGCCTCAGCTTGCGCATAGAGAAAATAAGGAATAAGGGCACTGAAACTCTTACTGAAGTATTTAGAAATCTGCTGATGGGAGAGCTTGGCATTCTGACTTATGCAATATCTCCAACTCATCCAGGAATAGATCTTCTGAATTGCTCAAAGAGGCAAGGAAAAGGTTAGAAAAAAAAAAAATCAGAGCTTGGACTAGATGGTCTTTAAAGGTTCCTGCCAACCCAAACTGTTCTATGATTCTATGACTTAATCGATCCACAGAGATGCCACGTGTACCACACACAGTGTGAGGCAGTGGGAGATGAAGGAAGGAGTTTCCCCGCAGGAGCTGTATCCCTGGTCATTTCTCCAGGCCCCACGATGCAATGGCTATGCCTTGGGCAAGCACTCCTACACTCACTGTAGTCAGCTGTGCAGAATTCTGTCTTGCGTTTTTTCTGTCATTTATTACCTGAGGCCCCAAAGCATGAGATCTCTTGCCTCCTTTTGCGGTATTTAGTAGCCACAAAGCAGTTGTTTTAAAGGCCTCCTGGGTCACTGAATGCCACAACTGGAAAGCAGAGCACTACAGTGACTCAAAAGAGGTTAATGACAAAGCTTGCTTCTCTCAGCCTCCGTCGGTGGGTTTATTATCGTCGCTGTTGTTCTGATGTGTCATAGGAAACGATATGCACCAGAAACGTGTTTGATGGAATTTATTTTCTTGGCTACCAGTGGAATCATTAGCCAGACCACTGAGATCATGCAGGGACTTGTAGGGGATTGTGGTTCCTATTTATCAGTGGCCAAAGTGCCAACAACTCCAATGGGAGGATTTGTCTCTTGGCAGTAGAAGTTTTATTTCTCGCATTAGCCTTCTAGTGAAAGAAGACTCCGATCAAATGTGAATATACAGATGCATCCCAACCAAATGGTTTCAAGGCTCCCTACTCATCAAAAAACTCACTGCTACTTTTAAAACATTCATCATTGTTTTCAGAGCTGAACAAATAATTCATGAGTAACTTATTCACTAAATTCAGCCTACTTTGGTTCAAAGATTATCAATGTGAAGATCATGATTTCCTCAAATGTATTCATCTTCGAATGCAATGAATACGTTAGCACATACTTTGCTCTGTGGCTCCTGATAACCCAGCCGCAAACTGTGTTCTTTGCTGTGATTTGTCACAGTGATCAGCCGGCGCTTAGCGTTTGATCGGGGAGTGCGACGGTGCTGCCAAACAACCAAGACCGTTGCCATGTTTGTGTCCATAGCACTGTAACACTCGATCTGATCGCTCAGAAGCTGGAACGTGAGAAGTAAGAATGGCATCAAAATGGAAACCAAATTTATTTTAAAAGTGATACACTTGACAGAGATGTAAAGTGTATGGCTCAGAAGGAAAAGTCACATGCACATTTCAGACACCTTTTCTGTTCCCCAAATTTAGTCTAGGTAGCTATTGAGGACAGTATGGCTTCTTTACTCCAACCCTAGCTCTCCAATTCAGACAGCTCAGAGGGGCAAAAGGGATCTCCAGTTGTATCGGTGGCTATGCAAATCTTCTGTTTAATTATGCTGTATTTCTACAACAAACTTAAATACCTTTTCCAGATCTTGTCTTTTATTAGTTTAATCGAATACGTTTTAATTTCGGCATTACAGCTCCTGTGAAAAAGCTATGATCCAGAAACCAGGGAGTGATGGACTATTTTTATAGCTCTTAAAGAAAGGCTGTAGTAATATCAGTGTAAAATCCCTAACAAAAACTATAGTCACAGAACCACCCCTTTTATTATACACTTCCAAGTCTTTAAATAGAAAAAAAGAACAGATGCCAAAGCAGAGCCATATGTTTTAATTGTAGCTGTATACAAGCATGATTTTATTTTTTCTGACAGAAAATCTATAACTTCAGTGGGAAGTTACTGAGCGGAATCCTCAATGCCATATTTCTGGCTAAAGAAATAAGCTTCCTATAGAACATGTCAACGTCTGAGCTGAGAGATTGAGACATTTTGATAACAATTCAATACTTGTCTCAAAACATCCAATTACTCTGAAGTAATTGGTGGGAGGAGACAAGCTATTAATATTGGATTTATTTGGCGGAGTTTGTGTCTTGCACTAAAAACAACCGCTAGCTCCTCTTTAAATTGCTGACAGGTAGCAAGCATCTAAATCAATGGCTGGAATCCAAACTACCCTACGGCTGCTATAGCCCAATATCATAGAATCATAGAATATGCCTCTCGCTTATTATTTTAGAAAACTGTATCTTCTGAACGTAGATGATGAGAAAGAAAACCGTTAATCAGACTTCAGATGTCCCTGCAAGTTCCAATCCTGGCTGCAAAAATACATTTTTCTGTCAACACTTACTTCACTTGGTCAGCTTCACAGATGTGGTGAAGCACTGGCCCACGTTGCCCAGAGAGGTGGTGGATGCCCCATCTCTGGAAACGTTCCAGGCCAGGTTGGACGGGGCTCTGAGCAGCCTGATCTGGTTGGAGATGTCCCTGCTCGTGGCAGGGGGGTTGGACTGGATGGGCTTTGAAGGTCCCTTCCAACCCAAACCGTTCTGTGATTCTATGTTGCAATGGACGCACTCATACCTACAGATGTCACTCTACTGCGAAGGGCTGCAGCAACCTCCCTGCTACACTCTACATCTCTGAACTTGAATCCTGTACCTTTACATTTCAGATCTCCACGTGCAATTTGTGCAGCCCAGTCCAGAGGCTGTTTTCTGGACAATTAGCCAAAGGGAAAGGTCTGATGCAAGTTGATAGATGAAAAGTTTGATATGTGTGTAGGTGGGGAGGAACAGGGAATCTTATTTTTGAACTTATTTGAACTCAATTTACAAATTCCAAACCAAAAGACCTAATGTAAAATGGAAAAAGGTGGAGAACTTCCTGAATGTCTGCCTGGAAATGTTACCCAAACAGAGCCTCCTGCCTTCAGGTGACTAGTTCAAATTCAGGCCACAGCACAGAGAAAGAAGAGTTATTTCCACGTCAGAGCTATTCAGCAGCTTCTGAGTTGCATGGATCAATCTGGTTTCTGCTGGGCAGATGTTGAGAATGAAAAAAAGCCACCCAAACAATCATCCTCCAGATTGGCAGTGCCACCAGAGACATTATCAGCTGAATGGAGAGGAAGCGTTTTTGCTTCCTCTTCCAAAAGTTTGTGCTTTTGCTAAGATCTTCTTTGGGACGGGCTACTGGGGGTTTGTGCTACAGTTCTGATGCTCTGCTTGCCATGGACATGGCCAGCAGCAGGACTATTTCTGATTTGCTTCTGCTCAGTCAGCTGCAAAACTGGACCGAGCTTCTCTGCTCCCAGCTCCCTCCATGCGCTAACAGGCTGGTGGATGTCTGGAGGCAGGAGGATGTGTCTGGGTTTGGTACCACCTTCCGGTTTTTTTTGAGTTGACCCCTGTGCTCATCTCACCACTGGGGTTTGTAGCCCCTCTTTTCCATGGATTCCTAATCTAGACCCAGGAGTCTTCTAGAAGCTGGAACACTGCAGGAAAACACTGATTGCACATGAAAGATAACCACAAAATAAACACAGGAAGATTCATTCAGAGAATACTTTCAGAAGACTAAGAGTATGGACACGCAAACAAGAAGGTAAAGCTTGACGCATAACCCAGGAACAAATAGCGCTGCACCAGCTGTGTGCGTTCGAAGCTGTGAGAAATGAGCAGGCTGTCCATTGAAAAGTCCATCTGACAGATTAACAAATCCAGCGTGGATTTGTCCAGAGTTAAATCTGCCACTGGTACGATGGTGGTAAATTGCTTTTAGGGATTCATAGCTTTTTGAAACTGGGACAGCTTGACATGGAGAAGTGAATGTATTAACCTGAAGTAAGAGTTTGGACCGAATTTTTTTTGTGAAGTGTCATTTATGCAAAGATCCAACTAAAAACAAACAAACAAAGAATAAGAACGGAACAGAAGAAAACATCCCATATGATTCAGTAACACTTCTGATGTAATGCTGGGTTAAAAACAACCCACAAATCAGGACCTTGCTGAACCCTATCAACACCCATATTATTGAAGACCAAGAGAATAATCCATTTGAAAGAAAGGAGAGATTTTCCTACTGATTTATCTAAAGGCATCTACTGTAGTAGTGGTGCTAGACCTGTGTCAGCCACATCAGCTTCTTGACACAATGCATCTGATCTCAGACACTTGGACAACATCGCTAGTGACAAGGTTGCAAGTCGGAATTGTTGCCAAGGATGCAGTATGAATAATTATGAAACATCCAGGACGTCAGAGCTCACAGAGAGCATAAATTTATGGTACAACATGTGAGAGAGATAAGCAGAGCCCATTGCAGTTGCGGGAAGATGGGCTGTTTATTTAAAGAAAGCAAGTGGTGTTTTCTGCTTTTGCTGTTAATCGTTCTTAAACTATTGAAATTAATGTAATGACTAGAGGGTCTCTGACCTGGGAGAACAGGGGAAATTCTCTGTCAACATAAGTGATTACCTAAGCATACAGACAATAGGAAGAGATACACGCACACAGTTGAAGCTAAAATCAGGTTTTATAAGCCTTGTACAACTGACAGCAACAATCAAAGGTTACTAAACAGGGGGAAACCGTATCACGGAAGCATACAGCAGCTGCTACCTACTATTACGCGGTGCTCAGCAGGACACCTTGTCTTCAGGTGACGGCAGAACACCGATGATCATTCTTTCTGGGCTAGTAGACTTCATCACCAAGATTTGGAAAGGACAGACATGGCACTGGGCACAGTAGCCTCAACGTTTCATGCTATGAGCCAGAAATGAAGCTGTGGAATGAAATAATTCATATCTGAGACCTGTACTAACCTGGCTGGAGGAATGAGTGTTCCCTGCCTGGCTAGGACAACGCTGTCTGAGGTCACGGTAGCATACCACCTCCCTGGAACAAGTACCTGAGATCCTTCCATTAGAACAGGAAGTCCCTTTTGGAAAGGAAAATATTGAAATTACTGCTTATTCAGATCGAGAACACAGGGAAAACCAAGCAGATATCCAGCAGGCTATTGTACATTACTGAGAATCTTTCTATTTGAACTTTTTTGCTTTCTCTGCTTCAACACAGGTTTTAAGTGTTAGTGACAAAGGTACAATATCCATGGCAGGGTGCCCTTTTCTTGAATCTGTACATTGGTTATGAAGATGAAAGTCATCCAGACCTTCACACGCTCTGAGTCTGCAGTATCAGAGCGGCCCAGCTCACTGTGGTGCCAGGCCGTGCCCTCTCTGAAGCGCAAGGTGGTAAGGAGCGCTTTGGAAGGCAAAAGCTAGAGGAAGAGAGAGAATCAACCATTTGTCTTCCTGTTTTGCGCCCTTACAGGTCCAGAACTGAGGACTCTGGGGGGCAGGAGGAAGTGCAGGGTGCCACTGCAAACCAGAGGCTGTCCGAAGCAGCCCTCTCGCTCACAAAACGCAAAGGTTTGGCCGAGGCCAGCCCTGCTGTACTCCTTTCTTCCTTCCCCTGCGGCAGCACAGGGGCAGGCACAGGCCCCTGTCCTCAGCGGGGTTCGCTCTGTGACACAACGGCACTGGAGCAAGCGTGACCCCATCGCCTTTCACGTGGTGATAGCGACGGCCAGACCAAAACCACAGAACGAGGAAACCGCTGCCCTCTGGGCTGGGGTGCAAGAGCACTTTGGGAATTAAGAGTTCACGCTGCACCTCGGTGGCACCTACCTCAGCAGGACAGGGGACAGCACAGGGTGACAGGCAGCAGAGGACAGAGACCACCAGAGCAGAGTCCCCCACAGTTTGCTGCGGACATCTCTAGCCACAGCTGGGATACGGCCGTCCCGCTCATGGCAGCCCCTCGCCCGGCCGTCAGTACCCGAGAGCTGGAGCAAGCAGGACGCCAGAACATAAGCTCCACCATCAAGTTCCTGCCATGAACGATACCTGCTGCAATTCCTTTGTCACAGTGTGGCTGTGATGTGAAAAGGAAATTGGGTTTTATTAAAAAATTGAACTTTATGAAAACACTCCCTCCCCCTGCTATCAAGTGCATTTCTATAAACAGAAAATCTAACTGCAGCAGGGTTTTTTTTTTTTCTTTCTGGATCTGAATAGTACAGAGCAGATTGTGATATAAATGGAAACATAACAATCCTATAACAGACAAAGCAGTGCTAGGCTGTATCGCCAGATCACTGTGGTCTCCTCCATGAAAAGGGAGAGACCGGCTGACTATAAAAGAAAATATTAAATAGCAGTAGTTTACCTACAAAGCCTTTAAAGCACGGACGGCCATTGTCTAGGGGATATTGATGCAGAGTGATAATATGGGTTATGCACTGTTAAAGAATAAAAATAAGACAAGAACCACATCTGACACTATCAAGCAAGAAACATTTGCTCTTTCAGGGGGTGACTGGACCAGGACTCCCGTTCTGTTCTCAGAGCCGATCTCATTATTTAAAAGCGCCCGTGCCTTCAGCATAATGCACGCTTTGCTGCTTTGTTCTAGACAAAGTAGCTGGGCATTCTTCTTTTCATCTTAAGAGATGGTCTTCAATTTTTGTTCAGAAATTGTTTTTAAGTATTTTTAGGAATCTGCTTGTTCTGCTTCTGTAAAGTAATCTGTAAAGGCGTCAAAGTGTGGGCAACACGTGCAGTGAGGCATTGTCCCTCCCCGGCACACAAAGCTCAGTGCGATTAGGTGGAGGTTACATGAGCATCCAAGAGCTTATTGTAACTATATTATTTGAAAATAAAAAACCTGAGCTGTAAAGCTCACAAGAGTAGACTTTTTAAATCAATGATAACATTTTTCTTTCCTGTTTTCTATTTTTTCTTCTCCTTCTTTCTTTTTAGCAGTTTTGCCACTAGTTGGGTTTTAGAAAGATGTTCCAATCCGGATCAGTGCCAAGGAGGAATCAAGCCCGTGAAAGCAGATACACGGCAGGAGATTCTTCTTGGTCTGAACTCAACTTTGAGAGATTTTTGGTAAGTCAGTTGAAACAGTCTTTAGGAACCAATTCCATTTTCATCAAAGGTATCCTCTCTCTTCGCCAAAAAATGTTACTTTAAAGCAGGACCAGCTTGAACTGTACAGCTCTCAGTTTTCACAGGAATCACAGAGAAGAATGATTCCTTGAATCCCTGTTTCAAAGATCTCTGCCATGTCTTGTGGAGTTGTAAGCCTGGGTATGGAATGTCCCCGTTCGTCTTGGGGAAGGGAAAACCGAGGGTTTCCCTCCTCCCACCACAGAAAGTTATAAAGCTTTCATGGAAAGCTTTATGTGAAAACAAACTAATGTTTCTTGTTCACCTATACATTCAGGAACTGATAAACCTGATGCACAAATGACCTACCCTACAAAAATAATTTTTCAGTATTTGTTAGAGGGTTAAATTCTGTTCCCCCTTCCCTTTTCACCAATCTCTGTCTTAAAGGGAGCGAGGCGTTGGTAGTACTGCGCCTTCCCCACGTCAGCACGAAATCCTCACGGGCACCCTGAATGCTACAGCACACTGCTTCAATCAAACACAAAGAGTGTATCCAGTTCTCCTGATTTTGTCATAAGACAGACAACATTTGAAATGTTTGATTCACATGAATCTTAGTTTTCTTTCCCGTGTAAATTCTAGCCATTCTGCCTACAGAGAAAAGAATGGAAGCACAATCCTAGGACATTCTACAGATGCAAATACTGGGAAGCAAATGAAAATAATCTGCAACATACAAAAATCACAACATTTGAAAGAATAATAATAACTTAGTTAATATCACTCCAGAAATAGTAATTTTGTAATTGCATGGTCTGTCCTACAAGTGCCCAGCTAGGACTTTCACCACCTGTGTTAGTTCCAAGAAGCGTTTCAGAAAGAGCGATTTCACCTCAGTGCCACGTAACCAGCTCCAATCAATATATTTTCCACAGTGTCACATCTATAAGTGTGTCCCTTGGTGACAGAGCTACGTACAATATAGACACAACAGTAAAAAAAAAAAAAAAATATTAAAAACCCCACAATATCTAGTCAGCATCCGTGTATCATTCAAACTTCTCTCTCATCATTGCCTGCAACCTATCACGAGAGCGATTTGTGCTTGGGGGTGCACTGTACGGGGTCTGGCACGGGAGAATGGCATCCCACGAGTTTGAGATACACCTCCTTGGCCAGGCCATGGGCCGTTACGACTGCGCAGCTAAACCAACTGGGTTCTGCTCCTTACAGGCACCATTTGCACAGTAAAGGCCTGATATTAATCACAAACCACGTAACCGCATAACCCAAATTGACCCTAAAAATAACTTCCACTGTAGAGATGTGAAATACTTAGTTCGTGCGTGTTTTCATTTCACGAGAGCCTTGTCACACCAATTACCCTTGTTGGTTTGGCAAAAGTTAGGTTTGCTGCGTGCCAGATTCTGCACACAGATGTATGCGCCTGGCTACCGCTGAAATAAAAATCAGAGGCTTTGACTTCCACTTTTCTTTTTATTCCTCTGGTCTGGAAGAGAGTCTATCAATCACAGACAAATTGAATATGATGCACACCCCCGTGCACGCCCAAATGGCTTTCTGTACACAAAAGAAAAGGGGGCCATTTGCATTTGGAAGTGCTTTTATGAGGTATGCATTTAGGAATTGTGTTTACAGCTGGGGCCTGGGAGACGATTTTGGGAATGGCATCCAGAGAACTGAATACAGCACTGGCAGTTGAATAAACACTTGCAGCAGCCTGATCCTCATCCTGAAAGTGGGTGGTATCCCTTTTTTTGGCAAGTAGATCACATCACAGGGACCGGATGGTTCTGTTTCCCCTTCTACCCTGTCTCCATGCTCTTTCCCCCTCCCTGTCTGGCCCCCTTTAACATGGTCACTTCTCTGGGCAAAATGGCACAGGAAAGGAATGATAGAGGAAGAGGAGCCCACACAAGTGAGCGTTCTTCTTGTGGTTTTTTCCTTCCCATGTTGGAGTTAGTTGAAGAGAGAAACTGTTAAGCATTCAGCTGCAGGCTTTATCCAAATCTCCACCCTTGGGCATCCCTTCAACCTTGTTTTCCCCTCTGATGCCCCCAGTTTGGCCAGTAGGAAAGTGATTTACAGCGTGTGCAGTAAGAAGCTCTTTTGTCAGTGTGATACCTCTTCGAGGACCAGAGAGAAGACGTACCAGTACCAACCCAGACACCTGCAAGCTCATCCGCCCCAAAGAGCTACTGCCCCTAAAACCGGCGAGCGTGTTATGGTGATTCTCAGCTCACGCGCAGACGTGGTGAGCACCTACAGCAGCAACCGCATTGCTAAAGCAGAATGATGGTCAAAGTGTACGGTCATCTGGCTTGAAACAATAGAGAAACTTCCACTCCATTTCAGAGGCTGAAGAGATTTGCATTACCTAGCACCTCGGAGTCTGGTCCCGCATTTTACGTTTACATCCAGCCCCTGATAACTCCGACCAAAGTTCTGGAAAGGAAGAGCAGCAGAAGACTGCATGTACAGTAACGAGCTCCCGCTTCAAAACATGGCTCCTTCTTCTTCATAAGGACAAGCCTATAATTCTGTCTTTAATAGTCTGTGTGGCTGAGGGGGAACATGTGCTTTGTAGGCTAAGTTACCAGGTTCAGAACAAATTTGAGAGAAAGGCATGTAACAATATAAAATTCTGCTCAGAACTGTAACTGGGATGCTCCCAGTCCACCTTTCCTCATCATTATTAGGCAGTAAGAGGGAACAGAGAAGATACAGAAAATAGGTGTGCTGCTCACCTTGTTTAATTTTACCATCTTACATGAATAAAAAAAAAAAAGATGAATATTTTATAACCTTCGCTTTCATCATAAATAATTTTGTGACAGTTCAGCATTCCTGTAGATTATTTACAGCTTTTTGGTTGATGTGTGCTCCAAAAACATAAAAAAATAATACTGGGTTTTTTTGGATATTGCCGCTGTCGCATAAGCGCACCTTTCAGGTTCCCTGTATTCCTCCCAAGGACACTCCAGGCTGAGGCTCCGCAAACTCGCCCTTTCCACCGAGCTGTTCCTTAATAAAGCACCAACACTCTTGCTCCAAAAATGCCAAATATAGTTGAGAGAACTCCTTGATAACATGTTTTTGCTAAAAACTATTTATATTCATAGATTCCTGACAGTTTGCTTCATTTTGACACAGTCTCTCTGCATTTAGCCTTCTCATTCTGATTTTTTTAAACCTTGTTTTTGGTTTAAGATTCGGAAAACAAACAAAAGCTCTAATCAGGGAAAAAGATATATAACTACGTAAATGACTTATTCTGTGCGCACAATTACATGTAAATAGCTATGAATCTTTGTTTAAAGCAAGACAAAACACAAAATAGACTGCTTAGCTGTAAATTTAAACCTATTTCACTTTCAGGCTTCATTGCTTCCAGTGTGAATCAGCCTATTATCTTTAAGTATGAAATTAGAAAAAAAGATTTGCTTTTTGTGTACACCCGAAGATTAACATTTCTCTGAGATTAACAGTGTGTTTCTGGAAGATGGAAAGCATATAACACCAAGAAACACATTTTAATACTGCTGCTTCTCAAGAGTGTTTTTGTTTTTATAGCAAATGCAGCTTGGGATTAAGCATCTGCTTGAAAACTAGCTGGTGAAAAAGTGATATAAACCAAAGCACCGCAGCTTTGTGGTGAAAGCAAAACAAATTACTGCACGGCGCAAAAGTTAAAGACATCAAATCCGCAGTTTACAGAACATTTGCTTGCATCTTTTTGTGATATGCAAAATAAAGCCTAAAAATTCAGGATTAAGCATATTTAAATGTCACTTGAATGAGAATTAGAATAATTGTGAGAATGTTATAATAAGGCATCTGTTTGGAGCAGTATCTGCTCTCTAATTGCCTGGTCAATATTTTTAAGCTTGCTGATGAATATCTAGCCAGAGGAAAAGCAGAATACATCATTGCTCCTTCCTTCACATTGCCAGAGCCTTCAGTCTTTCCAGGAATAATAAAAATATGAAAATACTAACAACATGTGATTTCTCTGCTAAGTTTGCTTTGGGCTAGTTCTCATCATTGGAAAACACAAGGACAGAGTAGGCTACTGCACTTACTTCCCACAGATTTACATAGAATACAAACGTAAAATATATTCCTTACTTATTTCCTCCAATCTGCCTGATTTTTCTTTCTTACTGAGCTCTCTCCATCCTTCATAGCCCACAGTGGGCCCTGCACTAACACTGGCATAAATACCATCTCCGATTTATCACTGTGGGTAACAATACGGGCTGCTAAGGGTGGCTGATCTCATAAAGAACGGAGGCAGCTTTGGTTAAAAGCTAGAGAATTTCCTCACCCATCAGCAGCGGAGGTACCCTCTGTCTTGGTGCTTGAACCCTTGGGTTCCTCTCCTGCTGAAGTCTGGAAAGGCTTCTAGCATAGTATTCGGCTCTCTTGGTCTCAAGTCTTTTAACTAGTGAAGCTGGAGAGATACCGGAGGAAGCCACCATCATGTATTGTTTCTGCTGAGCTCTCTGACTCTCACACACTTCTTGTCAGAGCAGAGGTATGCTGGCAATACAAAGACCTGACTGACTGTGCCAGGCTGCAATATTGTCCACTAAACTCTGAAGGAATCCTGATACCCCTGCCCGCAGACGTTGTTTTGTCATATCAGGACCACGCAAAGGCAGGCAGCAAGGCAGGCGAGGAAGGAACAGCCAAGTGCCATTATGAGGTGCTTCATGATCATTCTGAGGACATCTCAAACTGTCCAGGCAGCTGGCCAAATCACCACCATGAAGCGCTACGCAAAGAGACTGCAGGAAAGGGGAGAGCATCCTTGGAAGGCTGGTCTGGGATGCAGTCACCGACACTGTGCATTGCATGCTGGGTGAGAGACTGGGGCACAAAGAGAGACTGGGGGAGTGTGGTGGGGGAGTGGTGGAAGGTTTGGAAGTTTCAGAGACGCAGTCCTGAAATTTTTGTAGTCAAGTCCTTTACTTACATTGACCTAAACCTTGATACAGAGCCCTTCAGGCTAGGAGGCAAAATTGGAAAACAGAGGAAACAGAGGTTG
The DNA here is from genome assembly GCF_036417535.1 of Chlamydotis macqueenii. Lineage (NCBI taxonomy): Eukaryota > Metazoa > Chordata > Aves > Otidiformes > Otididae > Chlamydotis > Chlamydotis macqueenii. The sequence continues at coordinate 19,370,056 of NC_141567.1, read as the reverse complement.
TTTGCGGTTCTAAGTACAGTTCATAAAACTTCTACAATTTGACCAGTGTCTGCAATGCTGGATAAACCCCTAGCTCCTACTTAACATGTAATGGTCTACATGTAATTTTTGCATATCAAGCAGCCCATGGTGCTTGAAGTTGTATATATGTGCAGCAAGAATGGGGGCCATCTGCCAAAGATTTTCTAAATGGAATAAACAGGCTCACACAGAGAACATCAACCTGCCTGACACCATCCAAAACACCCCAGGAATGGGGTTTATAGCTCTAGAGTCTAGCTGCATTGCCACAAACATCCATTTCTGTGTTCTTTTCCTCTTTGTTATGAAAATTGCAAACCAGACTTACACTTACGCCCACTCCAGACTGTGGAACTCTGTCTGGAGATTTTTAGCAAGGCGTCTGGAAAAGGTGTACAAGTAAAACAGGATATGTCATACTCAGATTGACAGTCCAAGAAAGGTGTTCTTAGAAAGATACAACTTTGTAATTCTTCAGAGGAAATGCTCTGAGACCATAGACCCAGCCACCTATAGATACCTCGCTAAGCCTGCAGCCACAACTCCACCTTCCATTATCATTGACGAGGTAACTCCCTTAGTTGTGTTATTCAGTGGCAAAAAGCTGAAAATCAATCACAACAAATAATGAGAGAAAGGCTATTTGACCTTTCACATCAAAAAACTCGAAGTCATGAGAGGGAATAAAGATGGAGCTCTACGAAATTTTGTTTCATGTTGGTTTTCAGAATATGACTGTATTGTGACTTATTTTCTAGGTTTTGCAGTATCCTTTTTCTGCTAACACCATTCTTGGCAGATTATTTAGCTTAAATATTTAGCGAATCAGTTGGCACAGAAAACCCCTTGACAGTGTGGTTTGACAAGATGGAAGGTGAGCAGTAGGTGACGTGGGAGTTCACTGGGAGACATTCCACAGACTGCCACAACGGCCAAATGTCCCGTGGGCAATGGAGGAAACAGCTGTCTCGTGGAAAACAGTCAATACAGAAAGGAGAAGATGTGAAAGCAGGAGTGTTAGCTGTTGGAGAGTATTGAATCAGTGGAAGGAATGACTAGAGAATAAGGAAACAAGAGGCAGATAAGAGGAGATTACGACAGATGCATCAAATATGGGCTTTAACTCTGCTGGAGTAGACTACCTCCACCCTGCTCTTCCAGGCAAACAACCAGTTCATTATTTCATTCCCTACCAGTCACACAGAGCAGCTGGAGTACACGTGCCTGAGCAGCACTTGTTGTGGGCAACCACTGCAAAGCGAAGCAGTTTACACATACACACTCCTCCAGACACCGAAAACAGATCCAAGAAATACCCACTTCTCCAGAGTCAGAAAGAAAACAAACACACATGTCACTTCTCGGAGATGGAGTACCTCAAAGCAGCACTTCCAGCTGAGTACTCTGGAAGATGACTGCTAGGCTTTCAGAAAATATTATGGCAAAATTGGGAGAGAATAGGGAAGAGACACACCAGCAAAGAGCTGCCATGTGCATCTTCTCAATATGTAGTAAAGTTCTAAGAAAAAAGCGTTAAAACCCAGTTATTACGTAACAAACTGGCTTGTTCCATCTAGTAGCTACCAAGCCAAATGGCATGTGAGAGGATGAAAGTGGACACTCCCACAGCTAGGTCACATAGTGAGAACAAGGCAGGCTTTGGGTCTGGGCTGCCTCAGTGCAGATCTGTGCGATGCTAAACACGTCACAGCCTTCAGCACTTCACTCAACCTTCTGAGGTCAATGGTGTCAACCCAGAGCGGCCTGACCGAACCACTGAGGATGTAAACACCCTCTTCTCGCAAAGAGCTTTGTGGAATAGTTTTGACTACTTCATACACCCTTGAACTGAGCTGTCTCAGAACAGGTCAATGTTTAGATTTCAGAGTGCTAGTCTTTTAAAACGAGACTTCAAAGGTCAATGCATGCGGTGTAGCAAACAAGTAAAAGTGAACAGGACGACAACAGGTACCAGCAGATGAACAGACTATCTCTGCTCTGGTCTTCTGAGCAAATGACCACGGAACAAAGTCTGCATACAGACTGCAAACAAAGAGAGCCTTAGCCTCCTCACTAGGCAGACAACTTTAAAGGAGAAAACTAACCTCAGTGTACTGTAGCCAATAAAGTACTAAATCTGTTCAAAGACTGTCCAAGTTACAGAAGAATGTTGCAGATTAGCATGACAGACAGAAACATACGTCCAAATACGAGGAAGACCGTGCTTATTTCTGGATAAGGCAGTGTTGCTAAATAGCGTAATGATGAAAATGAGAGGAGAACCTAGAAAAACATACTTTGTGCCAATACTTCTCCAGATGCCAGCTTCTTTTTAGCAACACAAAACTATTCCTATATTGACAACTTTCCACTTCCTAAAAAAAGTAGAATTTGGACATCTTATAACTCAGAAGTTAGTTAGGAATTTTATTTGCAATTGAATGCTGGACCAGATGAAGCAGGTTCCTACCTTGACTGCAGAGGGCAGGACCTAGCAGCAGGCACGGTAAGGTTCTTGTTCCTCATGTACAGGTAATACAGGTAACACACTTCACTGACCCTCTGTGAGACTATCCCACTTCTTACACAATGCTCCTGTGGAAAAGAGGGCCAAACATGAAAAGAATATAATCCTTCCAGGGAAGAAACCCCATTAATCCCTAAATGAGAAACATATTACAAACAGATTGAGAAAGCTCCCCTACAGAACTCGAGGTTGAAAGTAATTAATTGGCAATACTGCAATCCTCACCAACAGTACTTTTTCTTGAAATTTCTGGAATTTATTTGGAAACTGAATTTCAAGCTGAACCCGAGTGGACTTGGCAAGCCACCGTGAGACTCACTGAGGTTGTCACACACTGTTTTTGCAGGGTTATTACTCAGAAACCCTGAAACCTCGATGATTCTGTTGATATCTGTTGTGTCTTTTCAGATGAGTCCTTTTTTCACTGAAATTTCTCTTACCCTCTGCTTCCCTTCATCCTGACAAAGAGTGGCCTCATTTGCAGCGATACCCACATTCCCAGGGAGTGACACTCTTCCTAATGCCGATCATTTAGAGCAGCTAGCAGAAGCCCATACGTGCGAGGCAGATGGGACCTCTGCACAAGAAGCAAATGAGCGTCAAAAGCAGACACGTCACTAGCCAGTTTCTACGACTTGTAAGATAAAAACAAATGTTTAAATGCTGTGAAGTAATCAAACGTCAAAAAGGAATGGCCTAAAGAGGAGGGCTCGTCTGAGCGATCCAGCCCCAGAAAGTTAAGTTGTGCTGTCCTAACAACAAAGAATCCCCGCAAGTTCATCCCATTGATCATATACTTTTTGTACTTGCCAAGAGAAATGTATATTTAGTAACTCCTTGAAAGATTTACATCTGTTATATTGACACAGAATATAAATGAGGGGTTTTAAGTGGCATTTTATGGTTATGTTGTAAAACTAATTGCCACATCTGTTTGAATTCCTGTTTTACCATACCCATCCTTCCATCTTCGTCAACCTGTCTTTACTCTGAGACCCTTCTCTTCCCCAAGCCTCTGTTCTGTACCATCCAGAAGCTTATGTCTTTTTTTTAACTTTATTCTGCGGAATATTGCCACAGTAGCTCTGCAACTTGCCATACATTCCATTAAGTTGAGATATTGTTCCTGTAAGATATCAGAGGAACAGTGCAGTCACAGTTTTCTCAGATAATGTCAGATTAATCAATCATTTTTAATACCAACAGGCACAAAGTATAAAAGTACTCAAAATCCAGTGTATATAAAGTGCTTTCTTACAAGGTATAATTCATCACACACCTTTGCCACGGTCTCAGTAATACTAATTTTGCCCTTGTACTTCAAACAGCACATCACTTCGCACGCATTTGTCTGTGCACGTTCTGAAGGCATGCAAGCTGCTAACATCCTTCATCCTTCCCCAGCCGAAAAAGACAGAGTATAGGCAACTGAGAAACCCTAACAGCACATGCCCATATTTCTTCAGCATTAAACACCAGAAATCCAGAAGCTTTGCATTGTTCATTTAATACTTTCTGTGCAAACATAATGGAAAGCAATTTAATCGAGCATGCCGTAGTAGGCAGTTATTAAAATGCACGGTATTAGGCACTCCCAGTCCTGTTCCTTCAGAACGTAGCTTTTCTCCAGACAGTTGGTGATCTCCCAGCTTGCTGCGGGATGTAGATGTGCTATGTGCAAGTTGACATTTATTTTGTCAATATTGATCATAAAAGAACATTTGGCTTTTGAAAGCTGTGCTTATTGATACCATCTTGTAATGTAACACACTGTATGGGGACATCCAAGTTGCGCAGTAACCCGGTGATGCTGCTAAGATCACCAGGTAGTTAGAAAAGGCACAGCATCCCTAAAAGCCCTGGCAAACCTTTTGAAACTAAACATCTGAGAGAATTAACAGTCCACTGAGCAGGCATTGCCCAAGAATCAATTCCTCAGCAATTTCCATTTTCTTTTCTCTTACTTCTCTTTCCTTCCCATCCCTGCCCTTCTCTTCTCTTTCCAAGTTCACTTCTCCTGTTTGACCTAGAGTGCAACCGTGTGGAAAGCAGATAGCATGAGCACCAGCACAACACGGAACGGCAGCTCAAGAGCGTTGTTTTCTGTCTCCTAGCAGTATCTGTTCTCCGCTGTTCACTGCTAGTTCCAGTTCTTCCCTCCTGAGGCTAATGCTCCGAGCACCGATGCATTGTCACCACATCCATAAACTGTGCACCATCAATGATCTCCTCACTAGCACTATCCAGTGCATTAACAGATGCCACCAGCATACTCATCACCACCCTCTCCATGACCTGTCTAGAGTACCAACAGGAAATATTCTGTTTCACTACATATATGTCACCAATTTCATCAGCCTCCTCTTCACCTACAGCTTTGCATTCAGTAGCTCTTTGCCCAGTCTGTGAACACAGTTAGAGATCTCAAGCTGTCTCAACAATATGCCCATCTTATTATGTCCCAAAGAAGATATTATTAATAACTATTAATAATATGAGCATTAATAATACTAATAACCGTCTGCCTCAGTGACACAGATGCCGTCTTCCTCATCCAAACTGGGAACTTGAACTCCTTCCTTCATTTCCCCACAACCTTGGTGACACTAGCTTTCCATCAAATTGTCTCTAGGAAGCTCCCACCACCCACACCAGTTTCCCGGTGGCCACAGTCAACATACACAATAAGATATTGTAAACTGAAGTACGTACAAAACCCCAGCAGCCACCTCAAACACACAAACAAGATTGTAATACATAACCAGCCCCTCAAAGCTGTTAGTTACTGCTTCTGACATCTCCCTCAGGAACCTAAAGAGTACTTGTAACCAAGAAAAACACTTCTCCAGGGACACAGGTCACATTTTTGAGCAAGCCACTCACTACCGTGCATTAATTCACTTCATGCAGAAAGGAACCCCGCGGTGCTCGCAGATCCAGGCATTGGGCTGTCTTCCCTCACTCCCGCAAGCACCTTCCAGCCGCTCAGCGCGATCTGACGGTGCCATTTGTGTGGACATGAAGGACATCTAGTGGAGTCTTGCTCGCGCCCAGCAGAACGCATCGCTTCAGCCTCTGGTCCCCCATCTCTTGTCCTTGCTCCTGACAACCAGCATGTGCTGCTGCTCTCTGAGGACGGGCAGAGAAGTCCCAAACCGTACAGATTTCTCTCTTCCTGTTGTCAACACGGACGTGCAGTTCCTCTCCAGCATTCTGCGCTCCCTCTGTAGAGCATGCTGCCCTCTGCTTGCTCTTTGCCATCTCCTGCACCTACATGACCCTCCTCTTCACTCAGTCTTCCAGCACAGAACCATTTCTCTGCTGCACCAAGTCTGGAACAGTTGGTACCACAACCTCCTGGCTTCCTAAATGGCGCAGGGCACTCGGTGAGAATATTGTGCATTTAACCTATTCTGATCCACCGGGATTACAGCCACGTAGCCTTTCACTCACTGGACTCATCTACACTGTCATGCTTTAGGAGTGTAATTTGTGGGCAAAATCCTCTTAATTTCATCACAGCTCAACACCTTAGCGCTCAGATTACGGAGGGCCTGAACTTTCCACAAAAACCAACAGAAGGCTTTTGTAGCTAGGGACTCAAACTCTCATATATGGCCAAGCACAATTAAGTCTGCTGTGGAAAAAACCCAAAAGGCTTATTCAGATTGCCTTGAAAAGCTTAAACATAAATATTTAATTCAGAATATTTTCTAAATTCACTTTCAAAACCCATCATTCACAGGATTTCAAAGGCTGAGGCACAGAGGTGTTTTATCTCTAAAAGAACAAGTAAACAAACGCAAGCTTCCCCCTGTTCATTTAGCTGAATGTGTCAAAGCAAGAAGTTGCTAAAAAATTAGGAAAGATGTAAATAACAACCATTCCAATAAGGGGGTACTTCTCATGGTAAAGATATCACCTGAAAAGGAGGAAGGGGATTCTTATACGTGAGGTGTTTCTATTGGAGTAAAAGCACACCGCTGTGGTGTGTGCCCCAGAGCCGCTGGAGCTAACAGCCCTTCCCACAGGGACTCTTGCTGGTTGCCCAAGCGTTATAGCGGGTGCCCCACAGGGACTGGTGGGACGCGCTGGCTCCGCAGGACCCCTGTTTTCCAGAGCCTGCCCCACCCAGCCCCATCTTTTCCAGCCAGATCGACACAAGAGAAGCACAGTGCCAGTGCCAGCATGGTCAAATGGCGAGCACTTTCCCTCTCTGTTACCTTCATTGAGACCAGTCCTACAGACTGAAATTTTTCATCAGCTTCCACAGCACCCTGACTACGTCTCTGGCCCTTCTGTCACTGCCCTCACAGCTTAGCTTTCTGCTGTCATTCCGGAACAAGTTCTGCTGCTCAGAGCGAATGTCCCCAAGCAGCAAATGCAGGATGTCACACGGGCACTTTGCGAGTTAGCCATTCTGCTGGTTTCAGCACACTGAGAGCAAAATGAAAGGGTTTAAGGTTATTTGAAAATGATATTGAAGTAGATTTCCAACAAACACTAGAGTTGCAATGACTGCCATCTGAGGAACTGAATCCAGACATAGAACACTCCTGGGAATTTGCGCCACAGTGTCTAAATTTTCAGAGCAAGCAGCAAAGTCTGAGGTCTTTGATTTCCCATTGTTCAGGTGGAGACACAGAAGCTGCAGCAACGAGCTAAGGTGGCTCCGCATTTCTGAAAGCTGAACAGACGCGTGTCAGCCTCAGAACTGAGAGCTTGAGAATGCCAGATTCACTGGTGATTTTGGGAATGCACACCATGAAGTTATGTGTAGGTACGCAAAGGCGGTACCTTCAGCAAGCAAACACTCTTGCACGTAAGGGCTCTGATCCAGAGTAACCGTTCAAAACCTGAATGAGTAAAGGGAGTAGAAGTACATGGACACCATGAACCACTCCTATACTCACACATGTAGGAACGCCTTTTGCTTGCCAAAGATGCCCTTCTCTCTGCACTGTGATTCCTCTAGACTATACAGTCTTGCTGCTCGCAGCTAGAGAAGTCACTAACAGCAAAAATAAAACTCATGAGGAATACATTCAACAGCGAGGTACCACATCCTGCGGAAATTATTGCTTTGTATTAATATTTATTGTTTACCAACTGTATAATAGGAAGGCTAAATGGTCTACTTGAGTCTTTTTGTGAGGATGCGTTTATACTTAAACCATGTTTAATAAAACATTCGCCAATAGCTATCTGAATAACAGATACGCATTTTTAAATTAGCTTGTGGGCTAGTCTATGGAGGAAAGTATCCTCTGTTACGCTGGTGTGTTTAAGCCACTTCATTTCAGGTTAACTAAGGCAGAACTCTGTGGTTAGAATGCTCCACGGGAGGAGATCCTGATCTGTAATTCTGCTTCATAGAAATTTTATAGACATACATGTACGTACACACGCACATCTCGTTCTTAATTTATAGAGAACAACCTGCATTACTGTCACAGAGCAGCTAGGCTCTGGCCAGGAAAATTTAGGTTACTAGATACAAAAAAGTCCTACTGTTTGTCCAAAACCAAGGATCACATCTGTGCCGACTGGCAGTTCGGCAGAGCCATCTGTCATTTTGGGGTATCCTAATGGGATTTGGCATCAGAGGATGAGGTTCTGTAACCAGGTAAAGATCAAGGGACAAGGATGCCTCCAGGCTTCAATTACCCACAACTTCACATTGTGCTGCCTTCAGAAATCTGTTCTGGGAACCATATTAAGTGCAATTCATTGATGTTTATGGTTTGCAATTGCTGTTCCTGGAAACAGAGTCGCTTGTAAAATTAGCAGCTGTAGCTCTGTAGCTGGGAAGAGGGCAAAGAAGTTGAAATAGTGGAATTCTGACTTTGTTTCTTAATACTTCTGAATGGCACAAATCCAGTTTAACAATGTTGCCTTCAAAATGCCCTTATTTGCAGGTGACCACTCTGTATGTACACCTCGTATAGAGTTTATTTTATTCTCTGCGTACAGTCTGCATCCAGCCCTCCCAGAGATGTCTATTTCTGAAGGCTTTTATCTCTGTAAATGCTGAGTGCCCTCTATTACCAAGAATTTTGGTAGTCATTTCAGGAGCTTGGAATTAGATATTTTGTGAAATGAAACACACAAACAAATCAACACGGAGAATGTACAGTTCTGCTGAAAAAGGTGGATAATTCCCCACTCATTATTCAATAATAATCCAAAATGGATTATTCCCATTAGAGATGTGATTTTGTGGCCAAGGCAGATAGCTATTTGTACAAATCTGTCGTAGTTCAGCCCCGATCAGGACCAGACTACGCAGTCTCTCTCTCACTCCCGCCACCCTGCGAGAGAACAGGGAGAGAAAATATAAGAAAAAAGGCTCGAGGTTTGAGATAAGGACAGGGAGAAATCCTTAAAGTTACCGCCACGGGCAAAACAGACTCGACTTGGGGAAAACTATTCATTTATTACTACAAACAGCAGGAGAATGAGACAGGGAACAAGGTAACCTCCCTCCACCCCTCCCTCTTCCCAGGCTTAACATTATCTCTACTACCTTCCCCCCCTCCCCGAGCGGCATGGGGCGGGGAAGAGGGAATGGGGGTCGCAGTCAGTTCATCATACGTTGTTTTACGCCGCTGCTTTCACGGTCAGGGGAAGAACTCCTCACATTCCTCCCCTGCTCCATCGTGGGGTCCCTCCCACGGGCCACAGTCCTTCGTGGAACTGCTCCGGCGTGGGTCATCTCTTCCACGGGTGCAGTCCCTCCAGAACAGCTGTCCCAGCGGGGCCTCCACGGGCCACAGCTGCCTTCAGGCATCCACCTCCCCCGATGTGGGGTCCTTCACGGGGTCCAGGTAGATCTCTGCTCCTCCATGGACCTCCATGGGCTGCAGGGGGACAACCTGCTCCACCATGGTCGTCACCACAGGCTGCAGGGGAATCTTGGCCAGGAGCCGCATTACTCCTCCCCCTCCTTCTGAACTGACCTTGGCGTCTGCAGCCGTTCCTCACAACAGGCTGGTAGATGTCTCTCAGGATCTTTTTTTACATCTCATTCACTTCTCATCTCCTCTCCACTTCTTGCAGCCGGGCTGGACCGAGTCGGGCCCAGTCGGCTGCCTGGTGAGAGGCCAGAGGGTGAGGCCTGCAAGGCCCATGAGGCCTGCGCCTCCCCCTCTGCGCCTCTGCCCCCGCTCAGCTTCTTCACATCTTCTCTTCTCTTTTTTTTTTTTTTTCTGTTTCCCCTTCTTAAATGCGTTATCGCAGAGGCGTTATCACGGGACATTCTGCTACCAATCGGCTCGGCCTTGGCCAGCAGTAGGTCCGCCCTAGGCCCGGCCGAGTCCACTGAACAAAGGGGAGCGACTTCTAGCAGTTTCCTACAGAAGCTACCACCTTAGGCCCCCTCTCACTAACAAAACCACGACAAAATCAGAGCTACAAAATATCTTCCCTGCCCAGAGAAAAGCAGAAAAGTTCTCAGTAATATTAGTAATGTATAATATGATTTGGAGCCAGGACAACTTGTATAAACTTACCTAGGTATTACAAAAAAAAAAAAAGCTCTTTTACGAAAGAGTCCACATTTTTGAGTCTACAGAAACAAAACTCTATTAAAGCAAAAAAGTTTAAATGAAAAAACAATTCCAAAACCCCCACAATGAGATACCAAACCAAATATTGTTTCTAACAGAAGATAACAAATCTTCAGGCCTGAAATATTTCTAATATCTTCCATATCAGAGTAATCTGTGAATCTGTTTCAACATAGCTTTGCAACTGCCAGTGTAATGAAGACAATGCCTGTAACGATGCCTTGAATTTTTTGCTCACTGTTGAAGTTCCCAGCAGATGTAAAACCACTGATTGTGACGCGCTGCGAGGACCGAATGCTTAGGCGTAACTCTCAGCTGAGAAGCCAAGTCAAGACCCTTGGCTGTGTACTTCACTTCCTCTGAAACTTTTCTGGAAGAGTTGTGGTATGGATAAATGGGGATTCACCCAGAACTTCTCCACTCAGACCTTTGGTTAAAAGCGGCTTAAAGAGGACAGCAGCTAACAAGTTCTCAGCAAACCCCTTCCACATACAATTTTTCTCTTGTCCACATACTTCGTTCCTTCTGAAAACAGCTACATCAGGCCTCCCCGCCTGCTCCCTGGCTGCCACGCTGGCTCTGCCCCTCAGCCAGCCTGGCTCTCTACTGTCTGGCCATCCCTTCCACAAGGACTGCCAAGGGATTGCTTTGAGTCTCTGCTCACAGCCCGAGCTCCCAAAGCTGCTTCCTTGTCATCTTGGAGACCTTGGACGGTTATTGAAAAGCTATGTAGATAACCGGTCAACCATTCCCTCTGCAGAACATCATCCCCTAATAAAATAGCTGGAAAGTCATTGTATGCGGAACGAGGTGTGTTGGGATGTTCTGAGGCACCCATGTTAGAAATCTAACACCAACAGACTGCCACTTTGGTGCTAGCGATGGCTCTTCTCCCAGGCCAAGCATCACAAGACACAAAGGTTGCCTGGAAACTGGACCAGACAGCAGGGTGCTTGCGAGTATTTCTCCAGAGTGGCGCTATCACAAGAAGGACGAAATTTCCACGTTATATTAAAATATTCCAGGTTTTTTGTATGCAACTGAACTTTCTGTGCATGTTTTACTAAGACAGAACTAAAAAAATGTATTATTTTACCAAGTTTTCAAGTATTCAATGGTCACAAGCAGAAAGAAAAGGTAATAAATCGCAAAAAGTCCAGGGTGTAAGCACAGGGAGAGCCTTTGGTTTTAAATTCCCCCTGTCAATTCCACACAGCTATGTTGAAAAAGAAAGAAAAGTAAGCATAATTGAGTGAGGAGCTTCTCTCTTTTACACAGAACAGTTCAGTGAATGCACATCAACAGACGCAAGGGAAGTTTTTACATACTGCCACCTGAACAGCAGATCTCCACAGCAGAAACAGCAGCACTGCCTCATGCTTAGCACCCTTAGAGAGGCGCCGCGCGTGGGACTCGCTGCCCCACGGCACGGCTTCTGCCTTCTCACCCTCCCCGCTACAGCAAGGGAACGTTGAGAGAGCCAGCCCGCACCGCAGCAGCAGAAAGGAAAAAAAAATGTTCAGAGGGGGATGCCACGAGTCCCTCGAGCTTATCTGCAGGACCCAAGCAGCCAGCGGCCACTAGCAAAGAGAAAAGCAGGTTGTCAGCAAATACTATTTTCTGCCTTTGAACCTGGAGGAGAATGTGATGGAGTTGGGAATCTGGCAAAGAAAGAGGAGCATACATGTCCAGTGAAGCTTTTCTTCAGGATTTAAATATTCCTTTTTCCAAACTTAAGAAAGCTGCATTGTTCATGAAATTTAATGCTCTAACTTGGTCCATTTTCAGAAGGTAAATCCTAAAAAGCTCAGTGTGGCATTTTTAAACAACTGCCACCTCAAATCTCCAGAATTTTGTGTTTCTAACCTTGCTTTTAAGTGCTTGCATGACTAATAAAGTGTGACATTGCTGAGATTTGCTAGCATTCTTTTCTGTAACATAAGTTCTAGCTGACAAAAATATGGCTAAATTTAGATACCTGCAGCAAACAAGAACCTTCGAAACAAAAGCAGGCTTAAGGATTAAAATTGGCTATGACATGTTTGTGCTCCAACATGCGCAAGTTCACATAACCCCTTGTCTGCTGCCCCACTCGCAAAGTCACAGGCTGGCCATGAAGAGCAGTTTGCGGCATGCTAGCTGTAAAAGCGCTGCTTAGTCTTCTGTGCTGTGCTCCAGCAAGTTGTGCCAGCATGGCAGGTGGAGCCTGCTGGGTCTTTCAACTACAGAATATATATATATATATATATATTTTTAAGTAAGCCATTAACTAGGGAAAAACAGACGGAAAAAGAGCTCCGCTGTAGATAACGAATTGGTGTTAAGAAACATTGCTTCAACTGCACAGAAGTCTCACGTGAGGATCTCAAAACTCTGAATACATTCAGATACTATTTTCCATTTTCCCAGTTTTCTACTGTCTACGTGCTCTTTAGATGGGACATATCCAGCTGAATCCTTGCTCGTTTCTCCTTGTACATTTTCTCACATATCCCTGAAAAATCCCAACTGCAGTTCAGTATTAGTTCAGTAACAACCAAACTGAAGTCAATTGATAGTTTATCAGACACAAATACAGAAGATCTACAATGGGAGTTACACCTAGAAAAAAGAAATAAGAAAGAGACTTTTTAAATTCTGTAGCTGAATTTCAAGTGTCCAGCTGTCTCCTTTTTTCTTCTGATTTCTTTTTTTTTCATGTTGTGCCAGACAGCTACCCTAGAAGCCACAGGAAGATGATATATAAACAGCACTGCTTTCTAATACTTCTGCTAGTAGAATTAGCCACGTTATTTAAATGTCAATTTACTGCAACGAGAAATTCTTTTAAGAAAAGAAAAATCAAAGTACCATTCAAAATTGAATTTTCAAGCCATTAACTTTACTAGGCTAGCCCTGCCGGCATACTGAATGTCTGCTAGGTATTCTCATAACAAGGTCACTCTTTCTAGTTCTAACTTTGCATTAAAGCACCCTAAGAAAAATAGTCAGCGCATGCAACAGCAGAAACTAAAATAAGAAGCCCAAATAATACAGCTGCTGTGGAAGAGCTGCTTTCCAAAAAGGTGCTAGGACCTCTCTGCAGCAGGAGGAAGCTGCAACATGAAAATTTACATATTATGTTTCCTATTTATTTTCTTTGCAACTGCATATTTAGTCCTGGAGGGAACAGTTCCTGTTCTAAGTACATATTGTGAATTCACTGTCAGATTTTAAACCAAGCAGATGAAATACCCAAACACAACAGTGCATCCAGAAGCATTTGGAGCCTCTTGTCCTGGACAAAGCCAGAGCTGCAGCTCTGTGGGAAATTCCTGGCAGGTCTGATGGCTTTCTCGTCCCCATAGACTGTTTTGATCATGGCAGAAATGAACACAACTTGCCATCTCTAAATTTTGCAGAAAAATCCCATGGAATACCCAGTATTGCTGACAGAACAGTTATCTTACGCCAGACGCAAAAGCTTGGGACTGCTCAGGCCGTTGATCCCATTGCACCATGCCAAGCACCTCTTCATTGGTGTATCTCACAATCTTACACAATGTTGTTGATCTTTAAGATCCATAAATCAAAACCTAGTCTAAATACCCAGAGCAAAGTCACAGGTTTAAAGGTTTTCTGTCAGATCTCACTGCAGCTCTCATATTCAATTTACCAGGAACGCTGTCCTCCACAGGCACCGGAGTCAGTTCCCCCACTCTCAGAGAAGTGACCCAGAGAGCTGATTAACCCAGTAAGCAGCTTCCCTTTCAAAACATTTTTTCACTTGACAAATCATAAGCAAAACCCCCAACTACTTCACTTCTATTGTTAGCAGATTAGTACAAAAAAAACCAAAAAAAACCAAAAAAACAACCCAAAACCCAACATCAGAAAGACCCCAGTATTCTAAATCTATCTACATTCTGAGCACCTAAATAACTACCAAAAAATCATCACTTTTGGGGAAGTATTCTACTAGTGAAAACCACAACTTTCCTCAATCAGCATCCTGTTCTCATTTTTCTTTTGACAGCTGTAGGACCTGTGATATTATTTCTATATTTCAACATCTCTGGACGTTTCAGAAATTAGCGATACTTTAAGAGAAAAAAAAAAAAAAAAAAAAAAAAAAAAGCAAAAGCAGTGAGCTCTGGTTGCCCCCCAGCCCCATCTCCTCGCCTCTCCAGGGAATGAAAATGAATAGCCGGCTGGATTCCGGCAGGCACGGACCCTAAGGAAGAAGGCAGAACACAAGCACTTGCTGCTGGTTTTCATCTGCCGCCCACCAACGAGTTCCCCAGTACTCAGCGCTTAGGTGACCTCCCACGCAGTTTTCCTGCATCAGGATAACTGCAACACGAACGCTACTGTCGCATTAGCGAAAAGCTTCGACAGCGGTGTCAGACAAAGGCAGATGATGCTTCTTTTCCTCTGTATTGGGGCAACACGCAGTCAACCCAAAGGGGATTAGCAGAGGCCGTGTCAGGCTGGAGATCCCAAGTGGGAGGATGGCCCCAGGCGATACATGCTGCCATCCAGGCTCTGGCTGCTCTAATGGCCCAAGAGCTCAGATGAACTCGTCTCCTGCTCAGCTCCCCCTTAGGAACACAGTGTACGGACACAAAGACAGACACCTACTGCATAATCAGGCCTCTCAAAAGCGCCAGCGGAGTTCTCAGCCGTGCCTGTGATACCCGGTGTCATCAGAGACTGATGGTAGTGTCGTGCCTGGAGCTTGAACACCGGTAAAATTCATCCTCCTGCCTCTAGGAAAAAATGCCAGGGGTCAGGAAAGGGCAGTGAAAACAGGTGAACCACATGGGACAACCACGTTGTCCTCTAACACAGAGGAAGAGCTGAGACACACCAAAGAAAAGCAGGGCTAAAAATATCAAGAAGAGGGCAAAGGTGCTTGCACAGTGCAGGCGTGCTGGGGCCACAGAAATGCATTTGCAGCTCGTTCTGACCCGCACTGATTGAAAGACAGGTACTTGTGTGAAAAAGATGTTTTATTTCCCACCTCTCTGTGCCTTTTTTCCCCCAGTTTTGTCCCTAGCAAAAAAAAAAAACCACCTTGAAACAAGGGACAGAGAACAGGGAAAGAGAACAAAAAAAAGCGTGTGTGGGGTGGAAAGGTCTTAGAAAACTCATCGTTTTTCACAGAGATTTTTAAGGCTTAGGGACATAGTTTTGAAAACAGAATGTTGGGTTTAATTTAAAAAAAAAATCTCAGCCAACCCTACTCTTAATTAACTTGTAGATAGAGATTATTAACCTACTGACATGCACAAGGCAGGATAACACAGCGTCATCAAAAAAAGAACAAAAACACAACTGGAGAGAATTAACTGTACAGCACCACCCTTCAGGGCCACAGTGGACCAGCAACACCTAAACCACCCGTTAATAAGCGACGAGAACTGCACAGTTGCAACTTCTCTTGTAGGGACTGGGAACAAAATGCAAAGCTGCAGACCCACCCACAGTCAAGATTTCAAGCTCCAAAAAGTAGTTTTGGAGCAACTGGGAGTGCAAGAGAGACAAGTCAATTCACAAAGTAACAAAAACAACCAAAAAAAAGTATTTATTAAAAAAAACCAAACCAACAAGCAGCCCAGCCCTTCCAGGATGATTAAAGCCAAGCAGTTTAGGGTATACACCTCAACAACAAGGAAAGTAGCTAACTGAATCAGACACTGGGCTCTGTTTAAGAATAGATTCATTCATGTTTTATTTAAATTGATCTAAGCTCAGATTACCTCCTTCATCTGTGTTTTTTTGGTTTTTCCCTTGGAAAGGGCTGCTCAGTAGTGTGACTCAGGACCTAAACTGGGGGAAATTTTTCTGTTGTTGTTTCTGGCTGAAATTGCACTCAGGTCAGCTTCTCATGAATGTTAGGCTAAAAAGGGAGATAAAAGAGGAAGACGAGGGGCTGAACTCTTCCTTTTAGTGGCAAAAGAAATGTAGAAAGTCTTAAGTCAGCGGTGAAAGGGCACCCCACTTTGGATAAGCATTTATTACAGGAAATATTACATGGGGTGCACATCGGCTATATCCACAGCAACTGTGGAAAGCACCCCTCATATGTTATTTTGGATCGTTACTAATCTGTAAAGTAAAAGCATATTTATAAGAACTTACTTAGTTATTGGTACTTGTTACCAGGTCCTTCACGCACCCTCCCTTTTGTTTGATTTTGTTTCTAGAGGCAAGGCCTTCCCAGATGAACGCAGACACTCCTGACACTGAGGGGTTCCTTCTGTTCATCTTCGGACACGTCAGTGACCTGGGCACGTTTCCGTAACGGCTGGTTTCAGGGAGACAGTATTTTCTTGACCAGTTGTCCCTGTGAGTCAGGGAGGGTTACAAACTCATCTCTGTGAAATTTGAATATACTAGCAAAATGCTCATTCTAACTGGAAAAGAAGACGCTTTTCATCTTTTATCTTTCATTTTCATTGACGACATTCATACCATAGTTCAGAAGACCACCTTTCAGCTTGTTCTTGGCTGAGACATCATGCTTTTAATTTATAAATTATGTCTTCTTAGAAAAAGAAAGAAACACTCCAGTTTCTGCCAGTCACATTGCCCTTGTTTTTTAATTACCACCACCAAAGAGAAAAGCCTTTAATGCCTGGAAAAAACGTGCACGTATTTTCTACCACACAGAAATTCATCAATGTTTAGCACAACAGCATGTAATTAATAGTTGTACTTTAAAATTCAGCTAGGCTCATTGTAGTTGTTTGCCAAGAGATCCACGCTAGCACTGCCATACAGAATGTATTTTTCCCATTGTTTCTGTCTTTCAGTAGGCAGTGAGACGGTGAACACAACTCAACGTGGCAACGGCACAGCGTTACCAGAACAACCAGCTGCAGCAGTCCCTTCCACCAGGAAGGTTCACTTTCCCCAACAGTTACAGGTGAAAAATGATCAAAACCATTGGCTCAGGGCCCCCCAGCCACTTCGCTGCACAACTGCCAGCGGCTTTCTTTTTTTTTTTGACCCCCTTCTATTTTTTTGTTTTCAATCAGAACATAAGGATGCTTTACAACTGCACTGAACAAACTCTTTCTCAGGTGCTGCTCCCAGGTCTGACCCCTTGTTTATAAACAGCTGATCACTGTCCTGGTAAAATGCTGTGGGATAAATTTTTCCGACTACGTGCCTAGTGCTCACTGGCAGAGAAATGAGGGTGGTTAACAGAAAGATGTTGCTCATGCATGGTGGATGTGAAGGGCTCCAGGCCAGGAGACAGGTGGTTTTAGCTGACACTAGTGTCCTCTGCTGCATCCCGCTCCCCTTTGCCCACCCTACATCACTGTCCAATGGCAGGAGCAGCTGAAGGCCCATAATCTTACTCTGGTCAGTCTAAACCTTCCAGTTACATACAAACATTTCCTTTAATGGCAGTGATGGCCAGAATTCACCTCAGGCTTGCCTCCTCCTCACTTCTGCCTGCCTGCTTGTTCCCACCCTAGCGCTACAGATCTCTATTCTCTTTTTTTTTTTTTTTCTTCTCTCTCAGTACAGCTGCGTGTGGAAACTGAATATCTGAAACTATCTGGGTTAAGAGTGGGGAAGCTTTGCATTTTCATCTAAACCAAAGGGTGGGATCTTGCTAAGAAGTCAGGCATGAGCAGGGATGACCGGGGCGCAGGCAAACTCCTCACTGTGCCACCCGGCACAACAGAAGCAGCACCTTCGAGCAGAGGCAGCAGTGGGGTTTGGCAGTGGTGGCCTCAGCTGCTGCAGTCACATCTGCCAGGTCTCGTCTGCCACTACGCTGACTTCCAAGCAAATGGCACAGGTTAGGTCCGCTGCAAATCAGGCCTCTTACTTACAAACTAGTTTGCCGACCTTAATGATGCACAGAGAAAAGCTCTGCAGCGAGTTTTGTTGGCAGTGACTCGCAGTGATCCTCTCCCCAGGCTGTGCTTGTTTCTCTCTCCTGACGCCAGTACGATGGCAAGCTGACCTGTGCTGGAAGCTGGGAGGAGAATCCTTGTCTGCAAGCAACAGACATGGAGGAGAGAGCAGCTTTCTGAACGTGATACCGTATCTGAGGAGTTCAGATGCGGCATGTTCATTTTTCATGCTGTCACATTCACAAAACCCAACCCACGTATTTACACAAAAGATGTACCTGTGCATCCTTGTGCCCATTCACTGATCTGGTTGTACTCTGGAGATGAAGTGGAGGTTTGAGTTTAGGAGCTCCCTAAAACCTCTGATGTGACAAACCCCAGACATTGTACATGACTAGATTTTTCAGCACTGCTGCTTGCATGGACTGATTTAGACCAGTAAAACTTGTAATAGACTAACGGCATTTCCCTGAAATATCCTCTGCCAGGAGCTGCTGCGGGTCCTGCAGGGAAGGGTGAAGCAGGTTTGCTGACTCACTGGCAGAGCTCACTTGCCTCTCGACACCACACAGATAAAGCTGGAGCAGCCTTCAAGCAACAAACCCCAAACCTAGGTTTAAGGATAGGTATGGGTGGGAAATGGCACAATCCTTGGTGTAGTTAAGCCTGAAAACACAGCTTATTGTTATTTTGATAATATTGTCAATTCATAAACAACACAAAGATCAAAGCCATAATTCTGAAGTTTGTGTAGCTCAAAATCAAATTGGGATCTCCAGCTGTTTACAAATCTGCTAGCTCAGGAAGCAGAAAAATTGGAATCAATTATTTGTTACCCTGTCTGCTCCCACCTGTAGAGTCTGGCCTTACATTTGCTTGCGGCTTCTGCAGAGCAGGGCTTTATTCTCCTCCTCTGCACCTGTATGGCACAAAGAACCTCAGCTGCACACTGCAACGTGACGGCAGCTGCTGTACAAATAAGAATGTGGCCAGTCCTGATGTACTGCTCAGTATAAACACAACCCTCAAAAACTTTTGTTGTCCTCCTGACACTTAAAGATCCCACCTGCCCACAGAAGGTGGGGTCCCACCCTGGGCTAAGAAGTATTGCTGCTGTTCTCCAGAGTAGGCAGCCCTCAGCCACTGGGTTTCATCAGAAATGCTACCCATCTAAGGGTCAGCCTGCGTGTCTCTTTGCAGTCAGGTGAAAAACCGAGGGTTCCCCAAAGAGATGGGGAGCACAGAATGGAGAAACAGAGATGGAGACAGTACTCTCAATCTGCTCAGCAATTTCTACAGCAGTACAAATATGACCAGGTAGATAAAAATGACACTAAAAACCTTCCTTCAGGACAATTCCTCTCCTCTCTGTAACAGCATCCTCACAGGTGACAGCCACAAAAAAGACCACCAGATGCAACTTTTCCTTGTAAATCCCCAAACCAAGTTAGACAATAAACCACTGAAAACAAGGAGTGCTTCAAATAACCTTTCATTCAGTGATGATTGTTTTGCTTCTTGTATTCAGATCTGATTAGTTTTTAAAATAGGTAAGGCAAGTTCTAAGTATGGAGTTTGTAACCCAGAGCTAATTATCCTGAAGAAGAAAGTTTAAAGTAAAGCATTACTGGTTTTCTTTTTTGTACATTACTTGCACCCTGATTATCTGACATTTTCGTTATGTAAAAAAAGTGGAGAGTTTGGCTGTTAGTCTTGAATATTAGGAAATCTTTCCAAAAGCACCTTGTCAAGCTGGTCAGGACTGCCAGCTGTCAGTCTTGTTGAGGAACAATTCAGAGATTCCGTAGAGATGAACATGCTGTACACAGATCTATAAATAAAAACTTCTATTCTGTTTGTGGTGAGTTAGAATTAGATATGCACCTACATACATCCAAGGCTATAAATAAAAATCAGTGTCTTGTTCATGGAGTTGAGCTGGACTTAGATATGCTAGCTGTCTCTGTTTTTACAAATGCACGCATATTGTTAGTGTATACAAAGCTGGAAACAGGACACCAAGTTTCTAAGAAGATACGCAATGCTATCACCCTCAGAGCTCAGGTTAGGGTCACCTGCAAGGAATTTCACCTCCTACAGCCCCTTTTTTAAGGGGAAATAAGAAAGGAAGGAGGGAGGACAACAGAGTGGAGAAGGTTCTCACCAAACTCAGACATGAAAGACAAAATTCTCCCCAAAACATCTCCCATAACGGACTTTCATCTAGAATGAGAAGGAGGAATAACCGTGACCCACATTAACCCACAAACAGGCAAAAGTCCTACACACAGGCCTTCAGCCATGAGTCATCTCAGCTACGAGAGAGACGCGAGCCATGGTTCTGGAACAGAGATTACCACAGGTTGATGTACACCTAGGCATACCATGTGCAAATCTCCATAACAGATACCGAGAGATAACAGATACATCAGAGAATAGCCAGGCACAAATATAAACAAACACAGCTCAGATAATAATAGGCATAACTAGATAACAGGCACTAACAGATAATAGTTCTAATGGAAAAGATGGGTAGGGGAAGATCAAGCCTATCTTTTCTCTGAGCTGACCTTCTAGTATCTCCTTAATTTCTTCATATTAGTCTTCAGTCATAAAGACAAATTTTAAGTCTTTCAGTTGCATTAGTGGATGCTGCTCCTGGGACACAAATCTTTGCTTTGGTGGTGGTGGTTTTCTGTCTGTGTCTAACACCAAGAGGACAGAGTGGACCTTGCTCTCAAACACCAGGATCACAGAGTTTCAGAAGGGGGTTTATGTAACTTTTGTTTTAAGCATTTTTCATTTATTCCTGTAGGACCTCTTCCGCCAAGATGCCTCATCAGGACTGAATGATGCTTAGGTTTATCTTTAATCTTTCTATTTTATTTCATAGAAGATGAAATAAATAATTGTTAGCTTGTGCTGTGGCCAACAGGAGCCTCCAAACCATTAACAGGGGGGTATGCCAGATGTTGGTCTGTGGAAGTTGCAGGAACTCAACATCTGCAGAAGTCTAATCCTTAGGTTTTAAGGCACTGCTTTAGGTAGTCTAGAACATGTTTCTCATGAAATTGGCCAGAGCTAGTGTGGCTTTTAAGTTCATTCACTCTACCTTACAACTATCTTCAATAAAATGTATTCATTTGGTTGGAATTACGTATTCACTCAGTTGTCGTTTGCTTGCTAATAAACCATGCGCTATGGGGATTTTCACAAGCTCATGATCTGTAATTAAGTAAGTATGCAAAGTGTTTACCTCAAATCTCATTAAACTGATAGCGTTGGCTCTCTTTATTCAGGACACTGCTTTTAAAGAAGTCCTTAAGGAAATCTGTCGTGTAGATGCAGTACCATGAAAGAGCAATGCATTACCACAATCTGAACTATTGCTCAGGCATTGTGCATTCTGGAACACAGCACAGCCAAGCCAGAATCACAGATGGTGTTTTACATGACAGCAGTCATGACTATCAGCCCTCGAGTCATTTGGAAAAAAAAAAAAAAAAAACAACCACCAAACCCTCAACATCTACCAGGATTAGGTCATACTGCAGGAGATGAGAGAGAAAAAGCAGCTTTACTGTTTTATAAACATCTGATTTACACCCTAATAGGTAATTATGCCACAGCTGGTAGGGAAAATTTCAAACAAGCCGTTAAAGTAAACTAAATACCAAAATAAAGAATGACCTTAACTCAACAAACACTGACCTTCTCTGTGCACTGCATCATGCTGTTTTGATACGAGAAGGTCCAGGGCAAAGAAATTATTTTGGCAGCTTTTAGGGCCAAAGTCAGTCCTACAATTCCTTCTTCG
This sequence comes from Chlamydotis macqueenii, assembly GCF_036417535.1. Taxonomy (NCBI): domain Eukaryota; kingdom Metazoa; phylum Chordata; class Aves; order Otidiformes; family Otididae; genus Chlamydotis; species Chlamydotis macqueenii. The sequence continues at coordinate 19,348,267 of NC_141567.1, read as the reverse complement.
AGCATTTGCAGCTACAGAGGCTGTGGTAGCTTTCAAACAGTTTGTCGTGCCATGTATTTGTCAGAACAGGTCTTGTCTTTGGTAAAGGCAAGCCAGAACCAAATTTTGCATGACTCCCCAACATCAAAACTTGGCCTTGAGCAAAATTCATAGACTGGGTAAAGAACATCTCCTTAATAAAACAGGCATCAGAATTGCCCAAGTTCAAAACTCCTGGCTCAGGAGTGGCCAGAGCACGCTTTGCTTTTGACTTGCTAAATATCTCAGGTTTGGAAATTTATCAACCTCAAATTAATAATTGAGTTGGGGAAGCGTTAGATTTCAGGCCACCGTATCCTGTCTGCTGCTCTCAAACCATTTGTAGTAAATACATCCAGAGTGTCAGGCACTCTGGTGCATCCAGACCTAAAGCCACGTCCCCACAGGGATACCCTGACGTGCACAGGTAAGGCAAAGTCCTGTACCCATGTGAAAAAGCCCAAAGTGAGTACCTTCCTACCTGCTTCTACAGATTTACCCAATTTATCTAAAGTAGCTGCTTCGAAAAAAAGGACTCTACGTGACTGTTTAACACAGCATAGCATACAGGTCTGGATCCATCTCACCTCTGCCTGTGAATGTCCCCGGAAGAAATCCCCTAGGTTAGACCTCACAGAATGCAAATGAGAAAGAACAGTGTTTCCAAGGAGTGCTTACGCCTGACACTTAGGAAAAATATCTACAATGCAAAGCATGTCATCCTGCTAGTGGGAATTGCAGGAGAAGAGGGAACGTTTTCTAAGACCTCTGCAGGGAATATTTTATGAATTGAAATGTGTTTTCTCTTAGGGGACTGTTTCATCGCTTCACTTGATTATCCATGATGTTTTAATGACTGTGTTTTTAAAGGTTTTTCATAAGAATGAAATTTTGAATTGAGAGGCTATGAGATCCCAAAGGGGAAGAGTGTTTTACTTAGGTAGCCAACCCTAACATTGGGGGATTTGAAATGGAAGTGGGGAAAAGAAAGCAGTCTATGCAAAAATTAAAATAACTGAAAAAAGAAAATGGAAAAAAGGTGCTGATTTAACTTGGTCATTTGTTGAATTGCAAGGTGTTCTGAGGAACTTAAACTAAGCAAAACTAAGCAAAATAAAAAAAGCAGAAAAGGGCATTAAAATAATTCCTGTAACACTCCCATGCAGCTCACACTGTCCATTGCTGTGGTGCAACCCAGTGTAACTGGCCTAAACCCACAGAAATAGCTCCGTTCCTCTGCAGATACTGCTCTCAAGTCAACAGTTAAGCCAAGACTGAAGGCCTGAAACCACTCACCTCCTGATCAGACTTTAAAACTTGTCATTGTCACACTGGCACTGGTTTCCTAAAATCTACTGATTTTGTTACACTTGCTTGCAAAGGTGCAAGACCAGGGTAACGCCAAGTAAACAGAAGTGCAGTGGGTTCCAAATACAGAGGTTGCTGATCATTTAAAATTTCCTGTCATCACTCCAGCTCTCTCCAGAGCCTCTGAAAGCAGTTCCAACTGACAAAAAACTGACAAAGGCCCAGGCGTTTCAGTTGCTAGGCTCTGCAGGCCTCCGCGAGGCCTGGCCAGCCCCAACCAAATCCTTGTTAACAGCTTCACTCCCACACTCGCCCCAAGAGTAGGAGGAGAAGTTGCATGGCCTGGGTGTATTAGCAGAAACACCACACAGCAGCTAGAAATATATCGTCTAAAAAAAGTCCTACCATTAATTTAGCTTTCTGCAAAGCCCGTTGTGCCCCAGCGAGGGGCTGGAGAGCCTGGCTGCTCCGCTCTGCCCGCTGCTGTCCTCAGTCGAAATGAAAAATCAAACTGTTTCTGCTGACTCCCACTCCTACCCATTTCTAGCAGACAGAATGAGAGCAAAAAAAGGGATTCCACTGAGCGAAGAAACCAGGAGGGCACAGGCGTGGGCAAAGCAGCTGAGGAACAGAAGGCGGCATTTGTTTTGACTGATGCAACCTGACAAAAGCCAAGCAACGTGTCCATGTGCACAGCTGCATGTTGCTGAGGTACGGACCACACCAACGGTATGTAATGTAACAAACTGGTAATACATGATGGAGGGATTTTTTTTTCCACGTTCACGCATAAAAATGTAAAACATTTCTATTTCAAAGATATTCACACCCTCCTTTTAGGCAAACCCTTTTTTTAGATTTAAACATATGATGGGTTTTATTGTGCAAAGTAGTGCGAGTTCACGTGGGACCAAGCCGTGAACAGCGACAACACCAGTTGTTCTACTTCAGTCTAGTTGGTCGAAACCTGGGTTAGCAAACCACAAAACTCAAAGAAACTCCTGTCTGCAGCTGGATTAGGTTCCCAGAAACGTGCACTGCATGGTCAGAGGAGGGATGCTTATGGCAGTGTTAGCCTTCACCGCTTTTCTTCCCCTGGGAAATGCAAATCACCATCTGGTTACTTTTTTGATGAAGGAAGGGTTAAAAAAAACCAGGTGTAACTGGAAAGAAAATTTCAGCTTCACTGAAGAGATACAGGAGGGAAAAAAAAAAAAAAAACCAAACACATAAACCTAGCTACATAAAGCCATCTGGGATTCACTTTACATATGGGCCTGAATTTGAATTGCACCTAACCAAATGGTGCTGGGGCAACCGTTAACTGGGGCGCAGGGGAGCGTGGCTGCCTGTGCATGAAAACTCTGGGTACCAAACACAGCCAAGATTAGATTCTAACCTAGGTCTTGCCACCAGGATTCAAAGTCACTGAGCATTAAAGCAGAGGAATGCTACTGACCCTTACATAAGCAGGCGGTTTCTCCTCCCCCGTACTGTCAGACTTTACCTTTCTGCTTAACAGAAGAGGTGAATAACTTCTTTTCAAATTCATAGCAAAGTGTGGATTGAAAACACAAAATTTTGAAATTTATGATATGACAAACGTACATTATGATATTACATGACTCAATCTGCCGTTATTTTTCAACAGAAAAATGTTTTGATTGAGCAAATTCATTTCCTTAAACTTCAAACCAGGACAACTGAAACAGCGATTTCCAAGGAACAGCAGAGGCATAAAACATCCCCTGGCAGCTGCTGTGCAGGGTTTAATGCAGGGGCTGCTAGAGCACGCCCAGGGCGGGCTGCTTTCCGTGCATGATATGCCATGTTGTACCTCCAACAAAATGAGCGCTGCTTGTGTTGGAGCACGGTTACAATCTCCAGGTCCTATAACGTCCAGGAATAACCGTAGGCTGCCTTGCTATACAATATTAAGTCTTTGGTCTAGTACTATAAAGGAGACAGTCCTGCAAAAGGCACATTGGGGTGTGGCCAGCCATCGGCTGGCCCTGTGCGGGAGGTGTCACCCAGCAGCGCCAATGTCCACGACCCAGCCAGAGTTTCGTCTGCAAAAGCCAACATGCTCTTTCAAATCATCCATTACAAGTAATGTGTTCCATAAAGTCCCAGTGAATCCACTCTGGTACTGAAATTTACTTTTCTTAAATACGCAGGATGTTTTCTAATATAATTTTTCTTTTCTTTGTGTAAACTGAAAATGCAAAGACCTGTAGCTGCAAGAGGTAAGTGCTTTCAGGTTAAAAAATGACCATGTTCTACATTCCTCTCACATGAAGAGGACAGCATCAATAATGCCTTCTGCAACATGCAAAAACATACAGACTGTAGTCTCCTGGGCTGAGGCTTTGTACACACAGTCAGCTAGACATACAAGCTGGTTTTGAGATGTCTGCCTCAAAATGCGTTCCAAGTGACTCCCGGTTCCTCTGCTATGTTGACATTTTCCTGTGACAGGTCTTTTTTTGCACAGCGTAGTTAGCTTTGCTTGGAAAAATTAAATTGCTAGTTTGTGTACAACTTGCTTAGATTATATGATAGCCATCCTGTCAAAAATGTATCTTAATTAGTTAAGACAACAGGCATTTTCCAGAACTGGCCTGTCACATAACATATCCTGGTATAAGAGACTCTTAAGGGTAATTTCACTTACAGAGCTTTAGTAAGACTGTATTTCTTCATCTTCTACATGCAAGGCTTTTCTTTACCTTCTTCAGGGCTGATACAGCTTATCTTCAGGTCACTGAATATCATGAGACATGATTCTAGAGCTTTAGTAATTTTTATTGTTTAAATATTTAAACAACAAAACCTCTGGGGATGTGGAATTGCAGTAGAATATCTGCCAGAAATTTAAGGTGGAATACATGACAGATGTTTTCATTGGCCTTCTTTGGTGTTCCCTGTTTCCTGCCTTCGCACAAAAGCATTATTTACTGTGATAAATCTGAATAAAGATAAATTCAAACATACTATTTTGAGAAAATAGAGGGATCATGGTTAGTACAAAAGTTTGTGCTTTCTAGTACCACAAAAGAGAAAAAAGAATCAAGCCTACCTTACAAAACCAACCAAGACTGTTTGAACTGATCACAGACCATAAACCCTGCAGTACCTTCATCGAGCGGATATGGCCCTCGGCACAGGTCACAGAGAGGACGGTACTGCGCCCTCCTGCTTGAGTTTCTTTCTTTGAAATTAACCTCAACGCCAGGTTTGTTGCTTTACAACAGCTGCTTTAGGGACAGTCAGAAATTATTGATGCAGTGTTTGCTGTATTGCGTTTACCTAGCAATGAGGGACGCGTTTAAGTCTGGTTTAAGGTAGCCAGTCATGCACTCATGCAGCGGAACTCCTGAACCGCTACGCCAACAGCAATACACACCCAGACCTGGTACCAGCTTATACAAACACACAGCAAAGAAACGCAATCCTCTGAAATCCCAAATGGCGCAATTTGTGGTGGGGGGGAGTGATGGCGATGCCTAACCAGGGGAAAGGAACCACACAAGGTGGAGAGTAGACACCCCATTAAGAGCACTTCCTGTGAATAAACTAACCCAAACTAGCTCTACTTCCCAAGTAATGAGCTTTAGTATCAGGCACTCCTAATCTGTATGCTAACCGCACAGGTTTTGTCCACTCAACTCACCCGAACCGCAGGTGTTGCAGTGCTAATCCATTTGCTGCTCCTGTTCCCTCTGTACAGTAAATGGCTGACCATTACTCATTCTGTAGGTCTTTTAAAAGCAGGAGGCAAAACATACACGCAAAATGTCTGAAAAGAATGCTGTTGTGAGAGGCTGCTATTGGTAAACACTTTCCCAGTCTGACCGAACTGGCCTCGGGTTCTAGGCGTGCATGACGCAGGCCCATTGGCAATCAGTGCCAAGCGGATCTGGCTAGCAGCAGCTCTTTCAGCATTTGACTTCTGCCACGAATGAAGCACTACACACAAATCAACGTGTCCTTCCTGCTCAGGACACAAATCTCAACTTTTAACCTTCCCACAGAGTGACATCCAATGTTAGAGCCCTGGCTTTGAATGCTGCCTGAATATCATCCAAAGGCATCTGGAAAGCACTGGGCTAGAGGTTATGAGAAAGAGGGCAGAGAGATAATTCTAAAAGACAGTTTAAAACACTTTCTAGAGCTTGAGAGCCAACTTTTGCACAAAAACAGCCATCGCATGTCAGGTAAGAAGTACTTCTTGGGGCAGAGCTGTACAGAGCTGAGCTGTACCTGAGGGATCTCCCCCTGGACATGGGACAGGCAGGCAGGCTGAGGAGGGCAGTAATGCCAGGAGTGCGAGGGATTTGTTATCCACAGATTTCTAGGAGCCGTGAGGAATGCAGGAACATGCTCTGGCATCCTTTGTCCTAAAGCCCCCTTCCATGGCTGAATGACAGGGCCTTCTATGTGCTTCTGTGTCGCTGTGGGGCACTCCACAGAGACAGCGCTGAGGATAATAATATACCTGGATGGGTAATGATACAACTATTGCTATTTACTGCTGCAGCAATTTTTTTTCTTTGAGCTGTTATTTTTTATTCTCTTTCCCTGAGAAACAGAGGGAGGTTGTTAAAAATTCTTGAGCACAGTCATACAGTAATTGTAATGATAACAGACCACAAAATTCAAGCATTCACATCAGAAAATACCACAGTATACTCTGGAGGGGGAAACAGTCTATTTTTTTTCCTCAAGAAAATATTTTCTATAATAAATATATCTGGACAGTTTACAAAGTCCTCAGAGGCTAACCAGTTAGCTGTAACAAGTCCTATACCTGACACATTTTTCTTCAGGGTAACTTGCTTCATTCAGAGTTTTAATGTTTAAATAAACTGCTGCCCAAATCAATTATCTACGAAATCATTCACTCTGCAAAAGTCCTTCAATCCTTCCCCCCCCCCCGTTTTAAGTCAACCTATATGCTACGCTACAGCTACCTCTGGCTGCATTTCATTACCTTCCCACTCCATCTTGCAGCAGCCACTCTGTAGGTTTGGCTACTATTATCTCAGCAAGGAGGTCCACGATATTTTATTTTGTGCCAGCTTGTCTCAGACAGCTGAGAAGCCCTTCTGTCTTGTCTCAGGGTTTTAGATCACTGCTGTATTCCAGCAGAGATGGTGAAATCTGAGGCCAAACAGCTGGAACATATCCGGCAGGCTTTGCCTAGTGACAGTAACTGAAGAGGTATCATTGCTGTTGGCTTTGATAATCTCAGATAAAGCAGGTGTGGGAGGAAACAAACCTAGGCTGTACTGATCTGATCCCACTTTATTTCCTTTCCAGCATCAACCCGCTCTTCTACTCTGACATTTTTTAAAGATACTTAAAATGTCTATTAACAAAATACTTTTGCAAAGACTTCACCTCGTAACATCACTGATGTATAGTCCTAACCTAGCAAAGCATTTCAGTAAATGCTTTAAATTAAGCTGGTGGGTATTACCATGCTAACAGAGATAGGACCACTCATATGCTTAAATCCTCTTCTGTAAATGCAAAGGATCATTCTGTGTTCAAGGGGGCTCACCTGAGCAGCAGATATATAACATATCAAATTTCCAGTATCTTCCAATTCCTTTCCCAGGCATACAGCACCATAATACCCAAAGATCCAATTCGATACTTGGTCTCATTACATGAGGACATCAGCAATGTGTGCTTGCAGCCCAGAAGGCCAACTGCATCCTGGGCTGTATCAACAGCAGGGTGGCCAGCAGGTCAAGGGAGGGGATTCTGCCCCTCTACTCTGCCCTGGTGAGACCCCACCTGGAGTACTGTGTCCAGCTCTGGAGCCCCCAACATCAGAAGGACGTAGACCTGTTGGAGTGAGTCCAGAGGAAGCCATGAAGATGAAGGTGCTCCAGAAAGCTGGAGCACCTCTGCTATGGGGACAGGCTGAGAGAGTTGGGGCTGTTCAGCCTGGAGAAAAGGAGGCTCCGGGGAGACCTTATAGCGACCTTCCAGACCTAAAGGGGACTTGGAAGAAAGATGTTTTAGCAGGACCTGTAGCGATGGGACAAGGGGTAATGTTTATAAACTAAAAAAGGGTAGATCTAGGTCAGGTATAAGGAAGACTTTTTTTTTTATGCTGAGGGTGGTGGCACACTGGCCCAGGTTGCCCAGAGAGGTGGTGGATACCCCATCCCTGGAAACATTCCAGGCCAGGTTGGACGGGGGTCTGAGCAACCTGATCTGGTTGGAGATGTCCCTGCTCCTTGCAGGGAGGTTTGACTGCATGGCCTTTAAAGGTCCCTTCCAACCCAAAATATTCTATGATTCTATGACATGTAGGTTACAGAACATGCTTCATCTCAAATCACATAAAAAAGGTAGCAGCTGTACAGGTGAACAGCCTGAATGAGACCAATTCCAAGCCTTCCCTTTTGCCTCCTCACATGAAGGCCGTTGAGCTTGTTTTCCACCTGTCTGGAAGTAGGATACAGTTCCCAAATGGAGAGGCACCAGTCAGGAAGCATCTGCCCTTTATGCTCCACACAGCCTCAAGCTCACATTTATTTATCTGAGAATCTGAATCGGTCAATATGAACATTCAGAGATACGTGACAGAAATTTTGTACCTCTTGGAGCACAGAGTGCATACTCTGTGAAGACCTTTCACTCCACAGAACAGGTTTCTGGTGGAGCCACAGGAAGAAATAAGCCCTTACCACCAAACAGACCGTTACCAGAAGTGGTGCAGGAGATGGAAGGAGGAGATCCAACTATTTTAATATACTGCTTACGAGCAAATAAAGACACACTATCCTCCGTATTTTTCAGATACAGGAAGACCTTAGTGATTTCTTTTAAAGCCTTAATCAAATAAGTAGGTAAATAGAAAATTACTTTGGCAAAGTTTTTTGACTTACACCTCCCCTCTGTTTAGAATTGGGGTTGCATTTCTCTGTACATAACCAGGGATCATTAAAAGGAAGGGAAATAGATTTCCCTCAGGCTCACTCCTAAATACACTTCTAGCCTACCTTAAGTAATGGCCCTCATTTACCAAACTGCTGAGGGCCTAGCTGTTCCCACCAATTTCAGCTGACTCTCCATGTGAACTGCTGAATACACGGAAAAGCCCTTACTCATCACTTAGAAGTTCAATTTGAGGTTCTTGCTTCTGAAAACTCGCAAAAATCCTGAAAATTCAATATGCTTGAAAGCTTGTGTAGTTAGTGAGCAATACCTTGCATTAATTTTTCAAATCTCTCTGGAAATGGAGCAATGGTGGGAATACTCAGAGCCACAACATCAAACATCTGCATCTGAGGCATTGATGAGTGGTGGATGGGCATCCCTCCCACTTCTTCCGTCTCTACCAGCTGTGCAAGTGCACAGCTGAGCCTTGGAGCTGAAACAAGAGAAAGCAGCAAACACACATAGCTGAAACTTGTCTTTAGCGTTGAGGAAAGATAAGCACTCTGGGTTTCCTCTCTCCTTTCTACACCAATACAAGATGGAAAGCAGTCTGTTTCCATTTACAGAAAATCATTGTAGTTAACGACTTAAACTCAAGAAGCAAGTGTTTGGAAAAAAAGTGCAAATTTTGTGAAAAATGAAGCAAAAGTAAAGAGAAGGAATTCACAGACCAGGGAAACATCCAGAAACTACTCATTTGGTGTTGCTCACTGTACTCATACTACAAACAGAGAGAGATAAGAAAAAAGAAGAAACAAGGAGAGGGAGAGAGAGAAAAATCTCTATGATAGAACATTTTTTCCCCAATAAAGCCTTCAACCCTTTTGTTTTACTTTTACTTTGGAAGAATGAAATATCCAGACTTAATTCTACCTGTCAATCACTGCCGACAGCAGCCTTGCTTGCCTGCCTGGTCATTAGGACTAGCTAACACATCCCCTCTTCTCACCACGTTACACCAGAAAAGCTAGCAGCTAATGAGCTCCATGACCAGGGCATGGTGGGGCCATCTCAAAGTAATATACCAGAGAAGAAAATTGACCAGAAATATTTCAGAAATTTCTGCATTGCCCATTACTGTAAAAATGTATTTTTACTGCAAAAGAATCAGATTAAAACCATCTTTAAAAGCCAACTGAAAAATATTAAAGCTTTCTGCATTTGGGAAGAAAAAAATCCAATACAACCAAACGAGGACCTTCTTTCAGATTTGCCCAGATTACCTGGAAAGCTATGGGAGAATGCTAAAAGAAAACATCATGGAGACAGACAGAGGAAGATTCTGTATCCTTAACGCTGTCATCCCAGAATAAACCTGTCAGTTTGTTACATATCCAGGTGTTGTTTTTCTGTAGCTTTTGAGATATTTAATGTGCACTTCTACTCTTGAGATGCGACACTGTGAAGATGGCACCGTCTCACTCAACAGATCATTTCTGCATGGATTTTCAGTCTCATCTCCGCTTACGTTCGGATTTCAGCTGCCTTTCATCATTACAGGGCTGCAGATCCAAGATGAGTCTGAGGGAGTTATCTATATCCACGGGTTCACGTGTCAGGATAGCACAATCCTGTACTGGAGCATCTCCAGAACTGATCAGGGACCTGAATTCCTCGTCAGCTGGAGGCTCGCGTTAGCCACACAGCACAAGAGGGAGAAGAGGCACTGCCAGCACTGCTAAGGTCAGGTTCTCAGACCAGCTGCGCACCCTCATGGGCTTCAAATTCTGACACCGCTTACACCTGCGCAACCTCTGGGAAAGTCACAGGGTGGCACAGGTAGAAATGAGGGCAGCATGTGTACTGTGAAAACATTTCACATGTGAAGCAAAAAGAAGCTCATTTCAGAAGGTCAACTATTCTGCAAAGCCTAGGCTCTTACAGAAAGCTTTTCAGATCAAGTTTGAGGACCACAGTAGCAAACAAAATGCATGAAAATAATTATATAGGCAAGAACGCAGGCCTCACTGATGTTTCATTTGCAAAGCACGTCAGGCTTGCCACACCGTGTATTTTCAGAGAGAAAGGAAAACCATCTAACATTTCTGGATGGAGATGTAGGGTTTGCTATACTGGAGCAGACAAATCATCCAGTTTCATTCCCTGTTTCTGGAAGCAGCTTGCATGGCATGGTTTGAACTGAGGCAGAAAAAAAAAGCACGCACTCACATGATGCATCCAGCCATTTGTGCCAGACCTTATCACAGCAGAAGACCTTCGCGAAGATGTTTTTAGCGATACAGATATTGGCATTTTTTTCTTTAAAAAGACAGAGTAAAGAGATCAAAATGTCATTAGAGCAGAGTGTTCTGGTTTGAGTCTTCTTGCTCAGCATACCTTTTAATAGCACTTTCACTGGAATTTAGAGATTCTGCTCACGTATTCTAACACTCAGGAGAAGGGGAGGAAGGCAGAGAGACAAGGACAGGGAGTGTGAGAGTCCATCTGAAAGCAGAGCAGCATAAGCACATACACATGTATCCAGTCCACATTTTCTAGCATACTTCCTGCAGAGCTTAACTCATCACCTCCGTGTGCACCCAATAAGAAAGATTTCTTTGTACTTCCTATAGTATAGAGGGATGGTAAAAATTATGTTCTCGGGAATACAAAACCCCAGAGGAAGATAGGAGATATAAAAAAAGAAGGAACACAAAAATCAACTACACTGTGCATTTGTTTGACATGTTATGTGCCACTTTACGTCATTTGGAGTTTTATGAGTAGCGTAGCTTTGAGCCTAAGGAAGTCTATTTGAGGACCAGTATTTCAAAAAGCTACCAAGTTTCTATATAGTGCTGGATAGGACTTTGGAAGTGAATGCAATATAAAAAGAACATGGGATTGAGAATAGATCTAGCAAATCTCAGTTTCCTCTGTTTTGTCATGTACTAAGACATGTGCAGGAAGAGAATGCTATCCTTTTAAATAATTTGCAAGCCCTTTACATTTCAGCTTTGAGAAGCCACCAGAGACCAGACGAGCCTCAGCACACATGCAGCTCGGGCAGGAGTATCTGTACATAAAGAGCAGTGTTTTCAGGTTCAGCAGGTTTTGAAGATGAAACTCCCTTAAAATGCTTCAAATACAAGCCACAAGCCAGTACCCATAGTGGCACACTCCTACTGCGGTTTGTTTCTTCCTTGATTCAGAGGATTATTAACCCGATTTGTTACTAATATAGTGCCAGGATCAGTGATCAGAGTCTGCGGTGTGTCTATGTGTGTGCTTGCTAATCTGTGCCAGCCACAGAACCGACAAAAGAACTGCGAGAGGCCTCAGTTAAAGAAAACTCCTGAGCAAGCCAAAAGAGTTCCCACAAACCTTACACACCTGATTCATTTTTCATAATATGGAGACCACATTATTCCAGCAGCTGGCAACAGAACAACTGCATATTCACAGCTGCATAATATCTGGGTGGAAACAAAACTTTTTCTTACACAATTTTATAGAAGCACTTATGATTTTTTCAGTATAACACACAAACACCACGCTGGTTTTTTGATAGGGGCACTACCAGACAGAATAAGAAGATAAACAGAGACCCAGAGAGCACAAATGTCTCTGGGGTCTGGATTTTCACATATTAGGTCATTGGTGGAACAATGGAACAGGACCCAGATCCTTGGGAATCTTCTGCAAGGCCCTTTCCTGTGTCCTGCCTTACATCAGAGAAGCAATCAAAACAACTCACCCAGCAGCAATGGGATACGGCCAACCCTCCCATTGGATGACTCAGACAGTATGGGGATATCTCCAGTACTCCAGCATTTTGGGTGCTGCCCAAGGCTAAAACCATGAGCCATCAGCCAGTACAGCTGAGAAAAAAAAATATTTCTAACAAGCATAATGCTGAGCTTCCACAAAAGAGTGTTTCACAGCTGGAAACCACTTCACAGCAGCCTTTCAGTTTCATATTTTAATATGTCATCTGTTGAGAACAAAGAGAACCATCAAAATATTAAAGCAATTTCTCTTTGACCCGTAGTGATCTCTAATTCACTGGACTCCGTAGTTTGCTTTGTACTGGAAGTGAAGAATCGTGGCTGTAGCTGAGGAGTGAGGATCACTCTGCAGTGTATTTCCCTCTCTGCAATACATGTACTTCATTTTTGACTAAGATGTACAGAGAAAGGGAGCTCAGAATGCATATTCATATAAGGATGTGCTAGTGCTCTGGAGATGACTTTAATACAAAGCCAAAAAGTAATACTAGCTTTGCCACACAATTTATTCGTAAGGAACACTTTCATTTGAATAGGAGCGTTCTGCTAGCCAAAGATGTTTTTCAGTTCTGTTGAAACCACATTTCTATTGTGACCAAATGAAATGAATAGCATAAAAGCTTTTTATAACACCCAGATCTTCTTCAAAACGTAGAGTAGGGGCCAACTCTTGCTCTCTGACACTGCACTAATGCAGTAGATATAATGGAGATGTGTGTATCAACATGTAACTATGTCACAAACGTACTCAATCTATTTCCAGAACTAATTGGTTTGCCATCTAATTGTCCTTTACAAAGCAGAGCTGACAGGACAAACAGTGGCCTCATCCTTTCATTCACTTTTTGGAAAGCATTAGGAACTCAGGTCTGAGTGTACCAAGTTAGACAATGCAGATTGATGAGGCAGAAAAGACTGAAAAGACATCCTTCTTCCTGAGATATGACACCAGAGACTTCTGTGTTGGATGTCTTTCATGGTAAAAAGCTTTCTCTGAGAACGCGTAGCCCCTTGCTGCCCTACAGAAATAGCTCTGGAGGCTTTGAACAAAAGTATCTTCAATTCAAGTAGCGTGATAGCAGTTTCTACTGAAGGTGCAATGTTCAAAATTGCAGCCAACAGAAAAGAGTTTCCAGAGTAAGAACTAAGGTTAGACCTGCAGCTCCACAATATTTCGGCTCTTGGTTCAGGACACCTCCTCCACAAGAACTCACTGCAGCGGGCAGCCAGAGACACAGATGTGTGTAACTAAGGAGGGGCCCATATGACAGACCACATCATCCTGTTTCGTTGAATATTCCTGATTGTCTTGCAGAGAAGTGACATGTTCCATGGAACACCACCCTTTCGTGTGCAGAAATGTAGAAACAGTAATGGAATTTGTGAAAAAGCTGAGGATTTCATAGTCCACATTTTGCAGTAGCCCTTCTCTCTCTTCCTCAATGCGCTAATTAAGTAAGCAATGAATTATAGATCAGTTACTATGCAATTTCTCAGAACAGTATTTTAGAAGATGCAAAGGCAGCTCAACCTAAGTTTGTGAGATAACACATATTAGCAAGCAAAATCTAGTGACCAGGGATGACAGAGTATCTTGAACAGAGGGGTTTTGAGCTTTAGCTGTGAAAAACAGGTGGACTGAAGTACATCTGCAGCCCTTGGGTATCTGCACATGCAGCAAATACACACTTGCAGATCTCTGCCATTGCTATGACTAAAGGACAATTGCCTACAAAGATTTTGAAAGGAGTTAAATTATTTGAAATAGCCTTTCTGCTTGCTTGTCAAAAAATTATTTGAGTTAAATGCCATCAACAACTCATTTGTTTACTGTTAGATTCAAATCAGAGTGATATCAATGTACTTAGTTTAGATAATCAGTCTAGGTTTGACTTGCATCCTTTTGCAGTTTGATTCACAGAAATTAAACCTAGAAAACATCTCACAGATCTGCTTTATCCCTCTCAGTGATTTGTTTCTCTTACTCTGTGCCTTCGAGCACATCTCTTTTTTTGGGAGGCAAATGTCACCTCCGACAATCTGAACACCACTCTGTTCCAGTTAGATTACCAGCACTGCAGGAGACTGCTTAACATTTACATCCCCCAAAATTCAACATTAATTTATATTTAGAACAATTAATAAGCGATATTCCTAATGATAGGAAGTTTAACAATGCTTGACAGAGTTCCTTTAACATCAGATTTCACCAGCAGCTCAACATTTTCCTGTAGAAAAAGGGCTGCCTCACCTAAGTTTTTATGGCCTGGATACAGGCCTGAGAAAAATGTCTTTAAAATAAAATGCTGATGCAACATTAACTCCAGCAGCATCTCTAGAATAACACCTTTTGATAACACCTAAAATGACCAGGTTTTAAGGATGTTGTTATAATGAGAAGGGAGGGTGTTTAGAGCTGCAGGTGGCATCGTTTCCAATCTAAGAACACAACTGGGTGCAGAAAATGGTGCGTCTCTTACTTTCAAGTGATAAATAAGTCTATGTTATATGTTTCTCTGATAGGTTATAGACAGAGGAATAGGTGGAAAACAGAGGCCGTGCTGCTGGCAGCAATACAATGGCGAACAACTGACTTTCTAAAGCAAAATCTAGGTTCTATACCACAAAGTTCACACATATGAAGCATTAAATCCTTGAATGGAAAGTACCAACCTAATGCAAAAAAGAAAAGGGAAAAATTATTTATAAACACAGACATTTCCTTGTTTGGAGCAGGGTCAGAGTAGGGCTCCCTCTTTACAAGAACAAGAAATGCTAGGAGAGGAAGGAAGGGAGCAGGAAGCGATCAAGGTGCTTGTGCCAGACAGCCTCTGAGGGACTGCAGCTGTTTGTCAGGTTCTAGCTAAGGGTACAAGAATTGTAACAGCGGAGGTGCCTGCCTGGAGAACTACTGTCTTGTTAAACCTAGGATGAATTTATTATCTAGGAAAACCCTTATTTCCTGGAAAAAAAAACCTCATTGCCACAGTTCAAATCCTTGTGTCTCACACGCAGACCGCAATCTTACAGTGCCAGTTTAGTGGTGCTGCTTGACAGCTTTGTCGAGCTTATCTGTTATCAATATTTCCTCTCAAACAAATCAATCTGACTAAAACCAAACATACAAACAAACCTCACCACATATATTTTCCATGAAGTTTTCAAAGCAATCACCACTGTGGTAATGACTCCTGTGGTTTTCCTTCTGAAAAGCTGGAAGCTAGGAGCTGGGCAGATTTCAGAATTAAGTTAGACATTACACAGTCAGAGGAGGGATCTGAACTCTTTAAACTCACTGGTGGGAATTCAGCTGCAGCAATCACTCAAACACAACGATGTCTGCTCAAGAGCAGTTTAACAAACCATCATATCAGTCTTAAAATATCAAACAATATTGAAATGTAAAAAAAAGTGCTATGCTATGATACTGAAAAAATTATTACAGTTAAAGCTTATGTTGATTTTCTCAAAACTTTCAACTGTTACATGAAAAGAGAACAAAAATCTGAAATTGTAATTTTTATAATGATTTTTGTTCTACAGGTTGCTTGCAAATAGCTCTTTTCTAATATTGGCAATTTAAATCCATCCTGTATTCCTAAATATACTTGCATAAATCATCCAAAGCAAATGACAGAAACAATATCCTGCATCTCATCTTGCAAACAGGAATGTGATCTATTTAATCAAATTTCAAACTTGACTTTAGCTGTCAATGCCAAAAAAAGGAAAAGAAAACATCCACACAAAAGGCATTTAGAAAGACAAGAAATGCCTTTTTTTTTAAAAAAAAAAAAAAGAAAAAAAAAAGATTAGAGAAATACTGTGAAAAGAGATGGCAATGTAATTGTTGTGGTGGGGGGAGTGAGAGAGAGATTGCATAGTCAGGTCCTGATCGGAGCTGAACTACGACAGGAATCAAGTTGCCCCTATAAATTTGCCACTCAGACTAGAATGTTCTGAGTTTGGTGTGTTCCTTATATTGAATTTCTGGGGGCAAGCTGCAACAAAAATATCCCAGTTGCAGTGATTTGTAGGCATAACATTTCTGTTTGGCTTGTGCCGAAAATCAGCAGCTTTAGGTTGTTTAGGAGCAGTGACTGGAAGATAAATAAATGTTCCAAGTCTCCTAATGATGCCTGCACCTGTTAATACAAAACCCAAAGCTGAACCCAGGTTGGATTTTTGTTTTGTTTTGGTTTTTGGTTTTTTTTTTAGCTTGCATCAAATATGTCTAATGCAAAAAAAAAAAAAAAAAAAAGTAGGCATTTCTAATTTATCCACTTATATAGCACAAAAACTGGAAGTGAACAAGCAAAACTGCCAGGCAGAAATTATTTTAAAAAGATTATCCCACATCACCACACATGCCCAACCGACACAGCTGAATCCGATCGCAAAAGGTATTACTGATGCCAAGAGTTCAGCAGGATGGAGAAAACACAGCTATAATCAACTCCTGCACTGGAATTCCAACCTGTTGCTTCATATCTGAAGTTAAAGGGGTTTTTTGTTTCAACTTTTTTGTTGTTGGGTTTTGGTTTTTTTTCCTAATTAACATTGCAAATCAGTGCAGAAAGAATTTGCCAGATCTCATCTGTCAAAACACTTACAGATATTGTGCGAAATCTGTTTCTGCACTTCGTATTAGATGCAAAAAGTGTGCTGAGGGAGACGTGAAGGGCAGTTAGCTTGAGAATTTGGCGTCAAAAGATGAGCTCACCGTTCTGTTCTTTAAGAAATTAGTTAAGAACAGCATTTCCACAAAAGCCAAGATTTCTTCCTTACTCAGAACCCTGAATCCTTGTACTATTTGGAAGCTGGTCTGGATCATGCACTGTATATCCAGTTTCTACCCAGACATAGGGATAAACAGGCAAATATGAAACCAAATATTATTTTTATTGTTTGCCCTCTCTCTTATCTACCAAAGGACAAATTCTGCCTTGTGAGTTTCAGAGGAAGTACACCATTATAAATGAAGGTAAAGAACAGCAGAAAGTCAACATTCATCAAATACAATCAAATACATTCAACGTGTTGAATGAACACTGCACCACAGATCACTTAATGAATACATTTTTAATTACTTTGTTTTACTGCTTTTCTAACCCCATTTTCCTTTAGCATTATACTGTGTGACAGAAGTCTAAAGACATTAGCCTTCACCACCATCCCTTTCCAGCAAGCTTTTAAAATGTGTTTTATATTAATCACAACAGGGAAATCAAGTCTTGTCTCCTGGCTTTCCTTTAGGTTTTGGGGGTTTCAGAAAGCTGCTTGTACTGCTGCTCCTTGAAAGGGCAAGAGCGATGTACCTGTAACAGAGATTTCTCTCCTACCTCAATCAGAGGCAGAGAATGACAACAATATTACAAAGAGTTTGTACAACGTTCCATTTCCCTGCCAGTTAGTCTGTAGCCTCTTCTTTTCTGCATTGCTCCTCAGCAGCAGAAAACCATTGAGACGAAATTTTACAGTGAAAAATTCTACTACAAATCCCACAGAAGGAACCAAACGTGCTCTGGAAACAGCCCATGGGGTGAGGTGGAGCCATCCACTATCTACGCTGCTGCATCAGAGGGAACACTTTTTATTACGGTTTTATGAGGTGAATTCTGGCAAGTCCTTGGGATCACTGATTTCCTGCCAGGTAGCAGAAGCAAAACCCCAAACCATACAAGAATCTGTAACGCTGGTATGTGCAACACGAGAGGGGCCTCTAAGTCACTGCCAGCATTTATTTATTTGGGTGCTACATACTTCATGGAAGAAAGATGTGTTTTGGTTAATGTGCTTGTAAACACGATGCTGTGTGTTGGACCTCTAGGTACAATATATGGCCACATAAATCCCACTCGTATGAAAACATTTGTATAGAATACTTGGCTATATATAAGCTTTAACTACTCCAGCACTTTAAGAAAAAAAAATCTATATTTTATGGATTAAAATATGCATAAGTTTAAATTTATCTGCACATATCTTCTTTGGAAACTGTTCCTTGAGAATAACATTAATATTTATTACATTTTCCATGTCTGAGCAATTACACAGGCATAAATTCTTCAAGAGCTGATTCTGCAGGAGTGGTTACATGCTATCCTGTTTATGTCCCTGGGATCTCAGGTAGGGACCTGTGCCTGGCCTTTAAGACGTCCTTCATTACATCAGCATTGGCCTCCCACTGGGAGGTGAGGTCCAAGACCCTGGCACTTGTTTGCCTTCAGCTTGGCAGTCTCTTTCCCAGCAGCGTGTTCAGGGCTGCGGAGCAGCTTCCCTCAAAAGTCTTTAAGGGACTTTTCTCTCAATTTTCTTAGTGTGGTCCCTTTAGTGGTCACCAGCTCACCCCCTCTCCTGGTGAGGAAGCAGAGGTGGTGGCTAAAACCACTGAAGGGGCATCTGCTTCCCTCTTGAGGGACACAGAGCCGCTGGCAGCGCACAGAGCAGCACGCGCTCTCCTAGGGAACATCCCTGCTGCAGCCTCTGCGTACAGCCAGCTGCCGTTCCCCACTTTCTGTCACCAACAAGCCCCTTCCGCCTAATTCCCCTATGGGCTTACCCAGAAGTCTGCATGGCTCTGAGATGTTCCAATACCTTTGAGCATTTATTCTCATTTATTCTAGAAAATACATATTGTTACATGATCTCACACAAAAATTGACCAAGCACGTTGAATCATCTGATTAGCTGGCATACTTGGTTTCTTCACTGTGGGTCCAAGAAAGGAAGATTTCTGTTAAGAGCACACTGCCAATTCTTAAATACTTAATTTTTTTTCCTGAACTACAATTAAAAGTTCTACTTGCAGCAAATCTGTAAAGGCAACAGACATTGCAATGCAATTACAAATAAGATACAGGCCAAAAAAAATCATGGAGCCATGCTGTCTGCATCCCTGAGAGAAACGACAAAACAAATTACACCAAATGGAAAAGTAAATGATGGATCTACCAAATGAGGATGATTCTTCACAATATGAACAAATTAACCTCACAGTACCATTTCCATACGTACTTGCTACACAACTGAAAAACCTGCTCTCTTTCTGCTTCACAAGAGCGTACCTTCAGCTGGCAAAGACAGAATGCTAGCCACTCAGAAAGGTGACTTTTTTTGGACAAATGAGGAAACTTAATGAATTCCCTGCTCCACAGACGGCTGTAGTATATGTTAGAGCACCTGCTGCAACTCACTTCATATCACATTGCAGTTATGAAAAATAGTTTGCTATTTTGGAGCCCCCTGGCAGCCAGAGTGAATCACTGAGGGCCCAGAGCTCATTTATCTTTTGTCAGAACTGAAGCCAAATGAACGCCATCTTGCCCGGCAGCTGAAGAATGGGGGAAAAAAAACACCCTCCAAGTAAAAATAACCAGAAGATCATGCAAGAGTTGCAAAGACAAGTGACTTCTGGCAGGTAATAAAAAGCCTTTCACAACTGACTCAAGCTTTTTAGACCACAAATTTTCCCTGTAAGGTCCTGAGAAAAGCAACTGGGGTGGGGGGCGTGCATGGGGAGATGATGAGGTAGAAGGAGAGGGAGTAGGGGAAGGGGAATCCAAACCACAGTCATACACGTGCTATCACGGCCTGCCGTTAGCTCTGTGACCTGCTGGGTACACACAGATAGGCAAGTCTAGGATTTTAGTTCTAGCCCGCATGTGACAGATGTAAGGCAAGAACTGCCCTGACAGATGCACTATACCTCCAAAGCAGGAAAGGCAAACCTGAGCACTTCTAGTCAAAAGCTGTAAGACTACATGTGGAAGAAATTTAGTACCATATATTATCATCAGCAGGGGAATAGCCGCTCTCTCACTACTGCTAGCCAACAGAAACATTACCTGTGCCTCTCTCCAAGATCCACGCTGCTTTGACTTCCCACAACTCTGTTGAAACCCATACTTTCACCATGTGAGCATTGACTTCCTCAAGGATTTTATGTAATCTTAATAGTTTGCAAAAAGCACACAGTACCAGGTCATCAACCCACTACGCGTATCACAGCAGTTCATAGGGGATCCTTCTTCATAATATTTCCATTTTGAACATTTCAATGAATCATTGGCTGAATTATTTGATTCATTGCATTCACTAAAACAAAGCAATGTTTCCTGATGCACACAGGCCCCTAGCAAATCTCTGTGACGACTGACAAAGTAAAACCAGCTTCTCTAGAGTTCTCAAATCCAGCAACAGGTTGTTGAGTTGTCCTTAGTGAAGCACTGTAAGGACACAGGCGGAGGTACCTTCTTCTACTACAGCAATCAGAAGAGCTTGAAACCTAAAAGGACTTGGTACAGAAGTCCTTTTCCTCTTCCAGCTATGCTAGCTGGCCTAATAAAAGACAGTCCTCCTGCAAACCTTGTCATGTTTAAAGAATTAGATAATTGTATAATCTGAACGTGAGGAGTAATCTCAACAGATGCAGACAAACTGCCTTTTCCTTTCCTGTTTCCATTATGTTTGGTAACACACATGCTCAGTCTATGTCAAGAAGAACATGTTTTGGTTGCCCATTCAAGCTTTAAATATATTTTGTTCTGCGGCTGTCAAGGATATAGGAATCCTTGCAACCATTTTAAGAGGAATTTTAAGGCAATGTATTTCAGGGAAAAAGGTAAAGACAGGCATTAACCTACCTTTACACAGGGTTCATGTTTCTATGAGTAGCTATACTTTCCTCTTGTGTTTCCTAATTATCTATAAAGTACTATTTCAGCTATTAAAGACACTATTCAGGTATCATTAGACACACACCAATAGATGAAATACACCAAAACGCTCAGTAATTCACAGAAGGATGTTACACTTTCAAGTTCAGTAAAAACTGACTACAATTGTGGCTCTTCTTTCCCCCAGCTGGAGCCACAGATTGTCCTTGGAGTTTATAATACAAGCAGCATTAAAATGAAATCATTGTTCTTTGTTTTCTGTACAATTAAGGGCACTGCTATTGTAACATGATCGCCATATGACCAGATGCTCCGATACTCAATGCTTTTAGGTAGAAAGACTTTGAATAAAGATGTCACCAAAATATTTCATTTATTTTGTTTGCAGATTTTAAAAAAGCCTATTATTTCTCTTGCTTACAAGTAACCACTGACTTCCAGCCCATGCGGTGAGCCCTGATTTAACTCTGGAAAAGGCACTTCTCTTGACTTCCCTGGGAGTCAGATCAGGTCTTATAATTAGCTTTGATTCTTTGCCATTTGGATAATACGAATATGATCTTAATCATTTCTCTTACTGGACTTCTACTGGAAAGAGTTTTAAATAATTCTC
The DNA here is from genome assembly GCF_036417535.1 of Chlamydotis macqueenii. Lineage (NCBI taxonomy): Eukaryota > Metazoa > Chordata > Aves > Otidiformes > Otididae > Chlamydotis > Chlamydotis macqueenii. Next base: position 19,326,962 of record NC_141567.1, on the reverse strand, counting down.
ACAAATCCAATTCCTTCAGTTGCATCAATTTAAATACATCACAGACTGTTCACAAGCTGAAAAAGAGTCTCAAAAGAACAACAGAAAAGCCGAAAATGGGTGATACATCATAACTTACAAATAAAACAATAACATAGCCTCCCTCCTAATGTCCTGAGAAAAACAACACGGAATTCTTACACAATAATGTCAATGTTCATGACACTTTGAATCACTTCTTTAAAATTCTATTCTATAAAATCATAATATATAAAGTACAGAAGAGCTGCCATTATAGCCCTCAACTCTTCCTTGAGCTGCATCTCAGCAGTGACATTTCGACAGTGAAATCTTATATCCGAGGTTTAACTTCAAATTCAAATTACTGAGATGGATCTACTCCTTCATATACAGCTAAGAAGCACTAACCTGATAACTTAGTTCCTAACGCAGCTTCCAATATGTTCAAGCATTCTGCCCCTACCCAGATTCCCTCTGCTACGTCAAAAGTGAATGGAGCTCTGGAGTTACAAAATACACAGATTACATGAAATTATTCCGGTTAATCATGACAGAGAGAGTATCAAGTTCTTAAGAGGGACCCTGGTGAGCAATCAACATTGTCAAACGTGAGATCCAAAAGCAATTACATGCCAAATGCTCTACGCTGAAGGAATATCTGAACAAGGCCAGCATCTTACAGAGTCCACATTACATCGTGACAGACATGCATATTATTGCAGACAACTGAATGAAGGCACAATTCTAAACAGAAACAACAACAACAAAAAAATACAAACCACCTAAGATGCAAAATACATTTTATAGAAAATAAATTGGGAAAATAATTTTGATTCCATGTATGTAATTAATAAATCTAAGTTCTTTTATTGTATTGGCTTTTTTTCACTTCAAAAAGAAGTAGAAAGACGTGATGGAGTGCTTTATGAGTGGTGAACACTGAAAATGATCAGAAACATTGGAAAATCCTCACTATGTATGGACCTAAAGAGTGGGAGGTTTTAACCTAAATGTAAAGAGATGTGACTATTTTGACAACAGTAAACACAAGTCTGGTAAGACTATTTCTTGTTAGAAATATATTTCTTCAACACGGTTAGAGGAGAATAATTGTCTTTTTGGTCTACAAACAGGTTGTACAGCTTATTTCTAGACAGTGGTGGCCAAGAGCTTAGCAAAATTCAAACTGGCTGAGATACAATGTGTGCAGGTACACTTCATGCGGCAGTACAGGCAATATTTGTTCTGTACTGCAGCTTGTTTTCATTTCACTTGTTTACACAGAGAAAAAGACTCTCATTTCCCCTCCTATTTTGAAGCCATTTCATCACTCACCATTTAAATAAAAAGAATGGGATATGTCATTTGAAATTTTCCCTTGAAAAGTATTTATTCATTGAAGGAGCAGTGCTTCTTCCCCCTCTTTAAGAGCCTACAGTTTAAAATAAATCCAGGAAAATCAAGTACATCAAAGCAGATGAAAACACACTTGGAAAAGTTAAATCATACCACCACTGGAAAAGTACCAAGCCAGTTATAGCAGAAATGGACTACACTGGTACTTACCCTGGCAATGCGGCCTTTGGACATGGAACTCAATTTCAGGAAGTACCATAGCTACGGCGCGTGGAATTTTGTGAACTGTGTTCTGCTCTTTCTTCTGTGTTACTAGAATAGTGAAATTCTTTCATATGCAAATACATCAGGCAACAGCACAGCCCAAGGGTACGGGCAAAACCTGGGAGACACCAGACTCCACCAAGCTGTTCATTAAAGGTATGTTCTGATCAAGACAGCAAACTACATGAATTCCAGTTGTACGCATTTTCTTCCTTCCCATTTCTCTTTTTAAGGGTTTGATAAAGTACAGACTTACAAAAATTCCTGATCAGTTCTAGTTTCCCCATCAGGAAATGCAAGCACAATGGATTGGTCAAAAACCAAAGGGCTTTGATAGGAACGTATTGAGTTCAAAGACATGCTAATCAGAAAGGGTTTCTTGGGCCCACAGCAGATTTTCAGGCCAAAATGAAAACCATTTTTCTGTCTCCCCAGTCACTAGTGGGCTGGCATCCAGTGTGAGACGCCAGTAGGATGAGAGTAACTGATCTGACAGAGGGATCGGAGCTTGGCTCTTTCCCCTTCCCCTGAGCAGAGCAGTGGTAGGCATCGTCCCCTCTGCAGAGACACTGAGGGACACTTCCAAATCTGAAATCAGCATTGCTCAACACATCCTACACAGCTCTAAACTACATCCCTTGGCAAGTTTCTCTCTGGCAAGACAAAAGTTATGCTGTGTGATCCGCCTGACATCAGAAAGAAAATACCACTTTGGGCAAGAATGCCCTTCAGACAAAACAGGCTGTGTTTGTCCTCTAACAGTACAACCGGCCCTACTTCTCAGTGGGATGCTCAGAACATTTCAGAGACAACAGACGAATTTTAAAACCAATGTGATGTTAAAAAAAAAACCCAACAACAACAACAAAAAAACCCAAACCAAAAACCAAACAACCTCATAACAACAACAACAACAACAAAAAAAACCAGAAAACCCCCAAACCCCCACCAATTTGCAGGTAGGAGAAAGGAGGCCCAGAGGAGAACACGTTTCCTCAGGACCATACAGGAAGTGAGGGAGCCGGAGAGAAGAGCCCTGCATCTCCACTTCTGACAGAAAGAGGCATCTCCTTTTTCTTTTACACACATGTCATAAAAATTACTTCACTGCTACGTGTGTGGGCAGAGAGCCTGTTATATGTTGTTTAAATGATCTAGCAGCTTACTTCCACAGGAAAGTTTTCTGAAATAGTTTTAACTACTAAACATCTGCTGAAGGTGTTTCTCATGCCAAACAAATGTCACATCAAGAAGGTCACTCACATTGTGCTAACACCTTAATAAGTCATTCTTTCTTTCTTTGGCTTGATACTCTAATATTTAGAGACAGTTTGAAGTTTTCTGCATTATTAGCAAGCAGCTTGTTCAGAACCGTAGAGTGAAGGTTACATTGAAAGCGTCCTTTTTCTTTCAGATGAAGTTCATGTGCAGTACTCCAAAGCAATCTGAGAAGCTCAGTCCTCATTAATCTAAGTTTTGAGTCTGAAAATGCAGTATCAAAAGGCTTTGCTCCCTTGCCTGTGCTGCTTAATTTCTCTCTCTCTCCACTTTCCTCCTCCCCCTTTTCTCTTTGTAGCTGTAATACAGAGCCTTTTAATGTTTCTGCGTTTGGGTAAGAAGCTGAGTTATGCACAAGGAGATACAGAACAGAAAGTTATCTGTATTTCAGATGCCAATGCTTTTGGAAATTCTTCCTGTTACAGTCTGTTCTTCACCACTTTATATTACGCGAAACAGAAGGAAAATAAAGAGTCAAAATAAAGTACAGGTCTGTGAAACTCGCACATCATTTTCTACAGCAAGGCTGAATCCCTGTTTACAGAAATTACTATTAAGACAACGCCAATGATCTGCCACACACAGAGAGCAATTTGGCTCTCCATGTTGTAGAGGTGGAAATTCAGCTCTGAGGACTGCACTGGGTTTTTGGCAGGGTATTTTCAGGAGGCTATGGATCAGTACACCAGAAGAATAAGCATCAGAGAGCAAGACAGATTGTCTCTAGTAAGGTGGTGGACAGCAACATTGCAGATTCATCCAGCTTTGTGGATAAAACTAGCAGAATTCAGCTAACCCTCACACACAGGAGCAGTGCTGTTAGAGTTGCTCAGTCAGCCATTCCGGGATGAATCTGGATCATTTGAGTTTTAAGACTATTATGATAGCTTTACATTTCACTGAGCAGACTATTACACCTTGAATTCAGACAGACAGGGAATTCTTGAATGTGGATTCCAAGCTCACTGTGCAGAAGACGACGGCAGATAGTTCAGACCACTGTGGCTATCATCACTTACCAAGTACCAGGACAGAAGTTAGTTTTTCCAGTAACAGATACCTAGAATACAGCATTTCCACACACTTTAGGAGGACTTCTAGAAACACACGTCTGGGAAAGAATGTCATCATTGCAAAACTGCCTCTGTCCAAGTTACAAGTTATTTTTACAACTGGATAGCTACATTTGTGCCTTCCTCAAAATTCACTTTTAAATAGTTGCTTTACCTTCCTCATGTTTTGCCTTGAAATTGATTTGAATGTGGTGAGGATACAAGAAGAATTCTTGGAGCAGAGATAACTGATCATAAGGGAACTACACCTAGTCCAAAGATCCATGTCACACAGCGTCCTGCTTTTAACAGTGACCCAAAGCAAGTCCCTAGGGGAGACAATAAACTCAGAACAAGCCTGTCTGATGCCTCTCTTGAGTACTCTTCCTGTAACAAGCTCCTACAGCATCCTGTGAGAAACCTATAGCCTCACCAAGGAATGCGAGTGAAAAAAGTGTTTATCCTGCTGAAACATCTGGCTGATGAACACTGAGCAGCTAAGTTGTGAGGGCCCACCCCTAGCTATTCTATCTATTGTGGAAGATGTACTAGGAAAGAAAGAGTTTTAAAGCTACTTCTTAAAAGATTAATCATTATTGGCAGTAAATACCAGGGCATTTTTTCCTGCTTTTTTTTTGGTCCATCAGGCATAAAAAAAGTTGTAAATTATAAAAATGTGTGTAGGGATCACCTTGGCTATACAGGTTCTCCCATGAGATCACAAAGACCGTAGTATCTTATGGTAACAGCACCACAGGGCCACATGCTGTTCTAGAAGACGTGTATCAATGCGATGCCTCAGTTAATCTGCCCTTTATGCCAAACTCCTACTGACACTGAGGAGTTCTGCATACACAGAAAGAGCAGATAGAATATAATATAAAAATAAAGTGGCAGCATCAACTGAAGTTCCTTGTTCTCCTGACTTTGTCAAGGCTTTGTTACTTGGCAGCTTTTCATACAATATTTATTATGGCTGCAATTTTTCCCCATTAACATGTTTTAATCTGGAAAAAATGTCACATTTTTCTATTTTAAATATACAAAGTCTGACATTTTTTGTGAGCTCAGCTTTAGTAGATCCCTTTTTGTTCTAACCTCGGAGGCGCAAGGAAAAGATGCTTCTCCTGTCTTCTGACTTTATTTCCCTTTGAAGTCTATAAATTCTCTGTGTTTTGGGTTTGTGTGGTATACGGATTCTCACAATGGAGTGGAAGTCATAGGTGGTGTTCAGGCCTTAAGCTATTATTGCTCAAACTACAAGGAGATAGAAAACTTCTTTGCTAATATCAAAGAAAGAACAAGCCATATATCAAAGAAATGGGTCAGAGCTGACTCCCTGGCCAGCCTAGATTCTCTCTGGTGCATCAGCATTTCAAATTAGCAGGTGCACATGTGCAGTGTATACAACAAATTGGATAATCTACTGCTTGATAGCTCAAAAACATTAGCATTCCATCAGATGGTACTTTATCACTTACTCCACTATAGATGATGTACGTTGCAAGCAGCAGGAGAAAAAAAAAAAAAATCTAGATATGTGATAAGAATTATTTTAGAACTCACCAAAAGGCAGTTCCTCCAAGTTAGTATTTCTTTTTCTTTTCTTTTTTTAAAGTTGACTCTTACAAACTGAAATTTGTATCTGCTCATCTAGAGTTCATGCCACGCATCAGAAGTGAAAGCATAATTTTCATCCTTCTACATGAACTGAACTGTTGTTGTTATCCAGTTTTCCAGATGTGAAAATCTGTCATCTCTGTCAAGGTCTGTGTAACTAAATTTGTATTTCAGCAGTCTGGCTTACAGGTCTGGGACCATGCTGTGCCTCTAAAAAGAAAAGGTAATTTCTTTCCCTCCTACAAGGAACATCCCATTGTTATGATCCAATTTTCCTTCCAGAATTTGTCACTATTATTTTTTAATTAGGCACATAATGCATCTAATATCCTTCATAGCCTTGAATTCCTTACTTAATCTGTGTTCTTAAAGTTCAGAAACACCATTTCTCCATTTAAATAGCTGGGGAGATCATTCATGAGATAATTTTTTCTCTATGTAGACAGGCTAGTTTCCCAAATAATGAAATGTTTTTTAAAGGTAACATTTACATTCACATCACAAACACTCTATGCGAGAATCTTGTTAGGAATAAATGGATAATATTGCAAAATAAATATGGCAAGTTCTGATTTTAGTGTCTTTGAAGTGTCTTTTTACCTACATTTAATGTCTTGATGTATCTGTACAACAGCAGTCTTTTACCATTAGTAGATCAGACTCAACAGTGTATGTGCTGTTTTCAGCATCTTTTCCCCTCCAAACGCCATTTAATCACAGTGAAAACTCATTCACTGAGCTGCTTATCCATGGTATTTAGAAAGAATATTATATATTATATATATATATTATATCATATTTAGTGAGAGCAGTACGGAGCCACACACAATACTTCCTATCAAATCACTATGTGAAGAGAAAAACCAGCTGAATGACACTGGAAAATAGCATCTTAAGAAGCGCTTGCTGCTTGAATCTGGGAATCAGACAGATGATTCTTGACCAGGGTCTAAAGTTGCCACAAGACAACAGACATTTAGGCCATAGTTCACAACAGGTAGTCTTTGGTGACAGCTCTTCCTAGTGACAGTATTTCCTTACATTTCCTCCACACTGCCCTTATTGCATCCTCTTCTTCCTCCTCACAGGCACTGAGTCAAGGAACTGATCCGGCTTAAATAAAATCTGCTCAACAGGAAAGTGGGACCACAGAGGAGGCAATACATAGAAGAGCAAAAGGAAGAACACTCTCAAATAGTGTTGCGAACAGAGGTACACTGTTCTTGAGACCACGGCCTTTGTGAATCAGCGTAGAATTTGGGACAATTCTTTTACATGTCTGTGTAAGATTTTACATCAAAGTAGAGCTTGATGTAATAGATGACCACCAAAGGAACAGATGTGTTATCTGAAGACAAGGCAGGAGGAAAAAATAATAATAATAAAAAAACAACCAAACTTGCCAAGATTGCCACAAAGCAACGAAAGCTTCAGGAATTTGATTAAAGGGTACCCCAAAATTGTAGAGGGTGGCTCTTTCCCCTCATTTGAGATCTAAACCACACTGGGGTGGCTGGAGAAGCTACTATCACATGTGGCCAAATCAGGTGGTAAGACCAGGGATACAGTGCTTGCAGTTTATCTCTGGGAATGTGATCGAGTTATGGGTCACTTACACCAAAAGCAAAACAGGCTACAACTAATTACCAAGATAGATTATCGTGAAAAGGGAGTGAGAATACCAGGTAGGAGGAAAAAGTCTACAAACCTGAAAGAGTACACAACACCATAAAGCCAAAATGAAGTGACTAGCGAGGCTCCTCACCCCCAACTACCCACCACAGCATTTCTTCTTCAAATGAACAAATTCAGGCAACCTGGCCAAGTGAGGTGACTTGCAACAAGGCTATCATCTTGTACTACCCAAGACTGTCCTAGACCTGTTTAATGTCCACATAGACTCAAATATAATTCAAACAGCATAACACGCTAAGAGCCCAAACCAAAAATTAGAATTATTGAAACAAAAAACCCAGCCAATCACTACGACTGCCTCAATACAGAAGAACAAGAAACTCCTACCTAGTGGCAGGTATTGCGTTCTGCTTCTTTCTTGTGTCATCAATGGAAAGAAAGGAGAGCAGAATGTAACAGTCTCTAAAGACAGACAGTTTACAAATGAAGATGTTCTGGCACTTCATTAGCTCTGTGTGGGATGCTAGTATCAAATTTATTTCCTATCAGCCTCATAGCTTTATTTAGCTGAACCAGGTAGTGATTGTCTGTGGAACCAACTGTGTTCAGGTCTAGTTTCAAAAAAATTTTCTAGTCTTTTATGTCAAAATACTTCCAAGGAAAACAGCCAAAAAAGGGGGAAATGGCAGTCATTTACCTCTAATATCTTTTTATTAGGGTGTTACTTTACAGTATCTGCAACTCATAGTCCAGCTAACGGCACAAAACAGGACTGTCTCCAAAACAGTTCCCATATTGCACTTGTCTCGCACAGGACCTAGCAGTCCAGCAACTCTAGTAAAATATCGTGCGTGCGAGTAGCACAGGGAGAGCAATAGGGGCATACATGGACCTGTGGTGAGGGGAGCAGGTGGTCCACAATGCTTACCGCACAGGGAAAAGACAACTGCAGGTAACGAGCCTTACTGCTCTGCAAATATCAAGTTGTCTTTATTTATACAGACTTGCTCAGTCTCAGTAATTTACTGAATTTCTCTCTGGAAGGAGAGGAGGCAGAAAATAACAAGTCACTTCAGACATTATCTCACTTTGTACTTCACTAACTCCATCACATGGCTGGAAACTAAATCATATTGCATGTATCTTGGGACCGGCTGTGGGCTTGAACAGCACAAAAATAAGGAGTCATGATATTATAGCTGAAAGATAACTAGGATGATCTCTGTGTCGCTTCATCATCCAGGATACCAGATAATCTCCACCAAATTCAAACGCACTCTTAGAGCAGACAGAGTCACACTACCAGCTGCCTCACATGTACATTTTAAAATAAATGCACAAACAGATGAAATCTGACTGTAACAAGCAGTGTATATTCAGATATCACATAAATATCAGCTGTTATTTTCTTATAAATGCAATTGCTAACGTTAATAAATAAAAGAACAAATCAACACTCTACCCTGCCAGGCAAGAAACAGCCAAGACAAGAACTCATCACTACAGTTTTATCCTGCTGTCACTGCTGAGCTTCACTCAAAGTTTGCCAGGCATAAGCTTCAGCTTTGAAATAACAGTGACTGCAAGCTAGAATTTAAAGCAAAGCCAAGAAGCTTTCGTTCTTGCAAAGTAACTGCACCAAGTTTAAAGTACTCACATAGGGTGGAGTTGAGAGGTTCTCTTGAAGAGGTTCTGCAGAACAGAAAGAAGGGCTGGGTCAGAGGGAAGCTGATGAAAAACCGTGGTTGGGTTGTTTTTTTAAAAACATCAGAGTTCTTCAGCTATTAGTAGCTGATCACTTGAAGGAAGTACGTGGTTCTTTTGATTAATTATTGAATTTTAAATATTTATGATGGATGAAATATGTATCTGGAAATGACTGGGGGTACTGCTGTTTGTCACATGCTTCTCACCAGGACTCCACTGAAAATAAGATAATATCACAACAGGTTTTAATTCCAGGATAAAATATTATAAGAAACTGCAGAGACAGAAATACTGTGGAAAAAAAAATAAATTTAAGTAGTTAAAAGCTGATTCAAGACTATTTTCAGAATATTTTGAAATGAGCTTCTTGTTTTTCCTTAAAAACAATTTTCTGATGACTTGGTATTTAAAGTACTCTTGAATCACAACTTTTCAAATGCATTTTAGCATTCAGTAGGAATTTTTATCACCCATGTTCCACCTGAAGTGTCTCAGGCAAGGATGAAAAAAAAAAAAACCTGGATGATATCGGTACCTGCAAACCTACCATGGCCAGATTGCCTCTGATTAAATTGTGAAAGCTGGTCCATGGCCTATCCAGACTGATACCATGGGTATGGACCTTGCTAGAAGGCAGAACTTTGGGATTTGGAATTTTCATTCTTCCATCTTCTGCAAGGAGGATAAGGGAGCGGAAGATCCCAAGCAGACCAACTCCACATTCTTCCTCTCCATTCCTTTTTCCCCCCAAGGCAGGATGGTAGCAGAGGTAAAAATGGTCCCCTCATCTTCTCTCCTTTTCAGCTGCCATAAGAGAAAATATGCACTGAAATTCTTTCATCTTTCAATGCAGCATTTTGAAGAATTTTATATCGCCACAACATTTTTTTTTAGGACAGTTGATGGCTTAAAGAAGACCCCCTGTGAAGATCCTGTCCCCTGGAAGATTTGGGCATGGGAAGAGGTCATGGCTTTCCTAGGGATAGCACTGTACAGTGAGACAGGCCCTCATCATTAATGCCGTTCAGAGCTCAGTTTGTGCCTTCCGCTGGAAGACAGCGGAACAGGTTCTGAACAACACTAGACAAATTATTAAAAAAAAAAACAACAAAACAAAACAACACCAAACAACAACAAAAACAAACAGGAAGCCAATTGCTTACTAAGACCTAGAGCTTTAAACCTTTAAATGTATCGGCAATGGAAAATACTGTTGGGTGCTGTGGCATTGTATCCCTGTGAGTTAAAGTACCTTAAATATGCTACAGCTTTTACATTAAATGATACTGTTATATCCAAGATTCTTAGAAGTCTGATAAGGTTGATGTATAGTTGAAAGGAAAAAAAAAAAAAAAGAAAAACACCACCAAACTGGCTATGTATAAGATACAGTTCATAAAGGATGTAAAATACCTGTACCTGATATTTTTGTTTTACTCCTTTTGGAAAAATCCTGCAAATACTTAAGAATTTCATAGAAAATGCTATATATATACTAGAGATAAATGCATGTAGATGAATGAAAAAATATAGGAGCCCATGATTTTTAATTATTCTTAAATAGTTAAATAGTTGTGAAGTAACCTAAGGAACTAGTTTATAGCTTCCTGTAGCAATATTTTCATGTAAAATAAGCACATTTTGATTCAGTCTCTAAAGACACATCTCTAGTTGTATAGGTGGGTAAGTATATTGCAGATAATAGTAACATACATTATTGATCCGTAGCAAGAACTTTGGGAGTGGAATTTAAGTTCCAAGACAGTTTGACCATATCTTTTTTTTATTTTAGACATCTTCACCAGGGCTTAAATTGTTTATCATATACTTCAGCCTAAGGCAAAATTTTAGACTTGAGCCAGGATCCATTAAAATACACGTTTGTAAGGCAGGGCTAGACATAACAAGGAATTATATGGCACTGTGACCAAATATTTCTCTATGCACAATGATGACTACTAAAATCCTTCAGATATCCATCAGCTCCTGATGCTTACTTTTTGAAAAGTCTCAATAACTACTTGTACTTGGCAATATTCAAAAATTATTTTCTGCTGCCATAAGAAATATTTAGGAGGAAAATATTCTCCCATTGGCACTTTTCTGTGTGGTATTAAGACTGGGAATGTATTTATATTTAGGTTTCACCCAAGAGAAAAAGATTCTTCTATAATTCAGTACTACACTTAGAGAGGAAAAATCCTCTAGGCCACAATATGTAGTTAATATTCAGAATTAAGTCAGTTTATTATGCATCAACTGGTAGGTCAAACTCAGCTTTGTGTGCTGTAATTTATAATACAGCTTTATGCCCAAAGCAATATGGAAGCCCTGAAGCAATGCTGTGAATTATTACAACTGAATCTGAACACTACCTACCAAAATGTACACCATTTCTTACATTTCTATTGCATGCAGGCTATAAACATGATGTCAGCTAGCTCTGTGCTGCAAGGATATCTAAATAAAATATCAGTGTCATGATCAGCATCAGCATTTGGCAGTCTAGTTCCCATAGTCTTCCTAAGTGGTAGCGTGGCAGCTTCAGCCGATTTAACTAATTCAGTAAAAGTAATAGAAGGAGCTTTATAACTTTCTAAGAATTAACAGGTCTTTCTCCCCTAATCGCACAGCAAATAAAACTGCACAGCAATTTGGTAACATTACAGTTTTGCCGAGGCTCAGACTTCAGATTTATATTTATATTTAGTGATCTGTCTGGGCAAGGCATGAAGCAATATGGTCCTGGAAATCCTCAGGAGCTAGAGCTGAACTACCCTACTCCCTTCTGCTTCCACACTCAGGCTCGTTCCTGCTCCAAAGTGAACAGACATCCACATTCCACTAAGGCAAAGCTGGGCTGCCTTAGTGCCATCACCATGGAGGGTTCGCTTCTATCCTACACGATAGAGGAGAACGCTGGGAATGGACATCACTGAAGTAGTCAAACCAGTTACAGTCTCTTCAAATGCAGAGGAAACGAGCTCCTTCCCTCACACGTATCCAGACAGCAGTCTAGAGACAGGATGAGACAACTCTGTAAAACACACAGCGCCTTCGGCATCCCTGAAAACCAAACGTGTTATTATCTTGATCACTTTAAAAGATAAGCGAGCTTAAGATCTGAGATCGTTATGCCGAACGTGTGTCAGAAGTATCCCTCTGAACAGTATTTTCAGCCATGATGAACGGTGCAAGGGGAGATAGAACAAAGTTTCCGTGTTAAAAATGGCAAGTTTTACTCTTCCTCAGCCTCCTTCCATCACTCCGAGAGCTCTACCCACAACAGGTTCATTAGCAGGAAGTTCGCCAGCTCAGGTTTTGTGGCCACTTTCGTATGCCCCTGCTAATACTCTTCAAGCAATATGTGGCCCTGTGAAGAAATAAATTGTAAAAATAACAAGACTCTAAAATCAAACCCCATCAATGCTGGCTAATTAATTCTGAGCATTTTGATGTTGCTTCTCACCATAACGTAGCACATCGCTCTGAACTCACCAAGAGCCTTATTTATACATTCCTTGGAGCAATTACTCGCTGGTGTATCCCTACAACTACACTATAGTGGATTTACACATCCTCCTGACTTACACCTCTTTGAGAGAGCAGAACTAGTCCCACGAGGCTTAAGCCTCACCCAAAATTAGTTCCCAACGTGAAAGAATCTGCAAATAAACTAATTAGAGATTAACTGGCTAATACATATAGATAAGTTAATTAGAGATTAATTAGTGTTTATATAGCATGGTCCTTACAAGATGTAAATTGCTTTTAAAGTACTATGATACGACAATTTCTACGACTGTCTGACAGTTCTCAGTTGCTGTGTATATACACTGCACTTGCTGTTGGATCTACCAGCTCACACATCTCCACACAATCCCTTCTGTGTTGTTTGTCATTATGAATTTGATCTTCTCATCTTGCAAAATAATTAACTGGAGAAAAACAAACAAACAAACAAATCAAATAATGGTGCACTACTGAAATGCCTACGCCTCCAGAGAGGAAAAAGAAATGCTGTCCTCTGTTGTGCAGAAAGGGTAAAGTCAACCTGGAAAGTCATGCTGAGCTCTAAGTTGAGTGGTTTCACAAATCCCCATGTGACTCTGAACCAAACAAGGTCTCTCCAGGATTTTGATCCAGATGCTTTGTCATAAGCTCTTCTCCTTTTATCCATCAACCTTCTTGAATACAGGCAGGATTCACAGGAGCATATATAAGCCAGTACAATCTAGTAACACGAACTGCCTTCCTATTCTACCTACCTATAACTTCCCACCTGGTTTCAACTGGTAAGAATTTTATTTTCCTGGATCAACCTTTCTACAGCCTATGGAAAATTTCTTACGTTGTTCATATATTTCTATTTATGAAATGTGTTGTGAACTTTCTTTTATCAAAGTTTTCAATCCCAAGCATATATATTCCTAGACATTTTCCCCAGTTCAGAACTCGTTACTAATTCCAAGGTGTTCATCAATGACTGGGGGACTGTAACTGAGTCTTGAGTCAGCCCTAGAGAGAGGAAAATTTGAACTCCAAGCTTTTCACTGTGAAGTTTTCAGAAGTCCTGTATACTAATTTGCACTTTAAACCTGATACTTGTTTTACATATATTAAAATCACAAGTTGAGCACAAAGCTAGTGAAAATTAACCAACTAATACAAAACTCATAACACAATTGGCGTTTAGGATAACCGTTCAGTTTTACAGATTACTCTCTTGATGCGCACACAGGTAGAGCCTCAGCAACATAACCAAGCCATAAATTAGAGGTCAGTAAAACTAAGCAGACTCAAGACCAACAAACCTTATAGAAACATTCATCAAAGCTGATACTTGAAGAACACAGAGGATAGAATCAGGACCAGTCTGCTGAGAAAAAGGAAAAAAACTTGTAGTAAATTCATGCCCTGGGAAGAAAAACTTTTGCGTCTTGGCTTTAATTGGTATTGGCAGAGTCAGTAACCCAAAAGTCTTCAAAGAGAATAATTGAGCAGAAGGACAATTATTTCAGGATTAAATATTAGCCAGGAAAGGCTTTCCTTGCGCAAGAATCCACACAGCACCAGCTAAAGGAGATGTATACGAAATCCCCTGTTGTTTCCAGCTACATGCACACATCCCACATGCTAGCAAAGTAATCAGGAAAAACCTTCCATATAACTCACATAAATAGAGCTCCTCAGTCACGCTTCTGAACCTTCTTCTGACTGTAACAGAGAGCTTCTGCCACAGCATGCTGCTTGTAAGCACCTCTGGGAATGACGAATGGGACCAATAATACTTTTCAGGTGGTTTCAGCTTAGCAGATTTAAATGGAATTTTACTCTCTGGGCAAATAATGGGACTTGTTATGATACTACTCACAAGACAGTTTGAGCTACATCAATGGTGCCATTTTCTCTTTCCTTAAGGTTTGACTGCACAATCCAAACACCATGATTAGCAGGCAAATCCACAAACTGTGGAGAGGTTTTCCGATGCAATACACAAAGTTCTGAATTTATCTCTGTCTTTGGTCTTTAGAAGAAGAGTTCTACCTTATATTACCATACTGAAACTGACAACAGATACTTGAAAACAAAACCTCCATAATAAAAACATCTAAAGGCCTAGGTTTGCTAGAAAAAAATTAAATTCGGCTAACAAAAATCTTCAAGATAGCACAATAAAATGAGTTAGCTAAAGGAGTTTATTGAATCTTTAGAGATGTACTAACAAAAACAAGAGAACTGAGAACAGTCCTGCATTATTCTGGATACCAAGGTTTAACAGCCCACACATGATTTAAACCTTACAGGATTTAAAATACAGAAAGTAACATGAATGAATGTGAGGGCAACACCACCTCTACTACCACTTACATACGTTGTGTGTAACAGCATCTACCAGCTGTTTAACACTTAGCCTCGGTTGTTCTCTGATTACATGCAGAAAGCATCATTCCCACAAGTTTTAAATTAGTTTAATTTCACCTATGTTGTGGTTTTGTTAGTGGGGGGGGCCTAAGGTGGTAGCTTCTGTAGGAAACTGCTAGAAGTCGCTCCCCTTTGTTCAGTGGACTCGGCCGGGCCTAGGGCGGACCCGCTGCTGGCCAAGGCCGAGCCAATTGGTAGCAGAATGTCCCGTGATAACGCCTCTGTGATAACGCATTTAAGAAGGGGAAAACAGAAAAAAAAAAAAAGAGAGAAGAGATGTGAAGAAGCTGAGCGGGGGCAGAGGCGCAGAGGGGGAGGCGCAGGCCTCATGGGCCTTGCAGGCCTCGCCCTCTGGCCTCTCGCCAGGCAGCTGACCGGGCCCGACTCAGTCCAGCTCGGCTGCAAGAAGTGGAAAGGAGATGAGAAGTGAATGAGATGTAAAAAAAGATCCTGAGAGACATCTACCAGCCTGTTGTGAGGAACGGCTGCAGACGCCAAGGTCAGTTCAGAGGGAGGGGGAGGAGTAATGCGGCTCCTGGCCCAGATTCCCCTGCAGCCTGTGGTGACGACCATGGTGGAGCAGGTTGTCCCCCTGCAGCCCATGGAGGTCCACGGAGGAGCAGAGATCCACTTGGAGCCCGTGAAGGACCCCACACCGGGGGAGGTGGATGCCTGAAGGCGGCTGTGGCCCATGGAGGCCCCGCTGGGACAGCTGTTCTGGAGGGACTGCACCCCGTGGAAGAGATGACCCACGCCAGAGCAGTTTCATGAAGGACTGTGGCCCGTGGGAGGGACCCCACGATGGAGCAGGGGAGGAATGTGAGGAGTTCTTCCCCCGACCATGAAGCAGCGGCGTGAAACAAAGTATGATGAACTGACCGCAACCCCCTTTCCCTCTTCCCCCCTGTGCCGCTCAGGGAGGGGAAGGTAGTAGAGATAATGTTAAGCCCGGGAAGACGGAGGGGTGGATGGAGGTTATCTTGTTCTCTGTCTCATTATCCTGCTGTTTGTAGTAATAAATGAATACTTTTCCCCAAGTCGAGTCTGTTTTGCCCGTGACGGTGACTTTAAGGATTTCTCCCCGTCCTTATCTCAAACCTCGAGCCGTTTTTCCTTATATTTTCTCTCACTGTTCTCTCGGAAAGTGGGGGGAGTGAGAGAGAGACTGCGTAGTCTGGTCCTGATCAGGGCTGAACTACGGCAACCTCCAACAATACACTTTTTTAAAACTTACAAACATCTGACCTGCTTAATGATGAAACTGATCTGGTAGAAAATTGGATGTAGAGTTGAAACTTCACCCCATTTACAAATTTCGTGCAAGGTAATTTGGAGGCTTTATACTTTCTCTGCTGTAGTGTTTCTGCCACATTTAAAAAGCAGCTGACATGTATTTCAGAGCATCAACTTTTGTTCAGCTATCTACAAAGCCTCAACTTGTCACTCATCACCTGTAAGTCTTTCTTCTTTTTCCACCTATGCTAGTGTCCCTGCGCGTTGCTGACAAAGGATATCGGCAACAAGGAGTGCCTGACTGTGGCACACGTTAGCTGCAAACATAGGTGATGAGAAACCATGCTCAGCGCTATTTCTGTAGCTTCAGGCCCATAACCAAGTTAATTGTGAATTCAGGACAACTTGCATTGGCTATGAGCATGAAAGAGAACCGTGCTTACAAAACAGCTGCTGGAGCAGCAAGGGCGATGGGAGGCACGCAGGCTGGTGTGGTATGTGCCGAACAGTGAGGGTCAGATCTTACCGGTGTAGATGCTGCTGGGGTTTACTGTTACTACTCAGGTACAGTCAGAGCAGGTCTAACTTCAGGCAAAAGGTGACAGATTCTCCAAAACACAGCAGAAGACTCACTGCCTGGGCACTGAGATTTAACCACTTTGCAAAGGGCAGGAGTAACTAGAAGGCTGTAGCTGAACACAAAGTTTTCAAGGTGCACATTATAAAGAGCCTGATTTCGTCCTAGCCTGGCTTTCCACCCTCCCCCTTTTCTCTTTCCACACAGAAGGCACTGTAGACGCACACAATAAAGAGTCTGTGCTGTTTCCAGTCAAGTCAGTAAAATAATTTTTGTATTTTTGTCTTTAAAGGGAAAAAAAAAAAATCATTATTACCCTAACTTGGATGATCTTTTTCAACACGAAGACATGCCTGAATGACCTTCCTGTTCATAGGTGCAACTCTGGCAGCTGAGACGTGAAATCTTCCTTATGGAAGAATGTATTTCCCTGGCAAGGCTGCGGTTGGTGCATGTGCGTTACTGTTACCTTGGCACATGGGAAAATTATTCCTGGATCATACTGATTTTTTTTTTCTTAAATTTAATTTAATTGCAAAATTCCTCAAATCATGTTCCCCATCTGGACTCTTCCAGGCTTTTCCAGAACATTTGTAAATGTTTTCATTTCCCTTCAGTGAGCAAAGCCATCTTTTCCAGTATAGCCTTTTCCCTGCAAGCAGGCACCACTTGCAGAGCTTTCATTCCCAGCGAATGTAACATGCAGTAGAAAATGTGCAAAGCTAGTGCAGGATGAGTAAAAGCTCTTAAGTGTATGTTGCTCATTAATTAGTCAACAGAGTCTCCAGCTGCCTCTCTCATTCAAGACTGTTTTCCTTGGATTTTCTTTTTTTTTCCCTCCCCTCCCACCCCTGGGAAACCAGCTCCATACATGAAGCTTGCTTTAAAGAGATTTCTGCTGTGTCTCTGATATCACCTATATTAAGCACTCCATATAAAACCAAGGAGCACATTTTAGTAATGTTATGCTGACTCCTTTTCCTTGGAATCATTTATAATGTTTTGACTTTTTTTTTTTTTAACTGTTAAGATTTACTGGTATTGTACAGGAGTGTACTTTAGCAGGGACAAAACATTATATATCCCCTAACGTCTACCTGCGTAAGAAACAGTATGATATGCATATGAGCACAAATCAGAATCAAAGCACTATGTAGAAGAAAATCATATTATCCACCTAGAAACATGGGGAATCAGTATTGTTAATTGTTTTACAAGAGAGTTCAAAGGTGTCAACGTTAATGATCAGCTCTAGCAGTTCTAGACACTATGCAAAAAATATTAATAGCTTCTGACCCCCAAAACTCACCACAGGTGCTAGTGTATAGACAAAGTGCAGAAATGTGGAAAGTGAGTTTTTCCAGAGCCAGGAAAATATTTGTGATACAGCCTGGAAATGAATGTGTATCCTCTGGAATACAGTCTATGGCTGTAACCCTGGTTTAGCATCAGTGATCTGTAACAATTGCTAACGTTTCTCAAAAGCAAGCAAGATCTAAAACAATGCTATACCTCTGAGCATCAAGGCTTGTGTGTTGACATGCACACATCTAGATGTACAAATATACATTGCACAGTAAAGGTTTTCCTCCATGTTTTAAATAACAGCTGAGGGTACTTTAACAGTAGCTGAAGGTTTATACGTTTATGGATTATTCCATTTACCTTGCTTCTCAGTTCAGACAACATATCAGACAGAAAATAATTCAGAATTTCATGTAGAACATTTTGCTGGGATGTCAGATGTTGCAACGTGAGGGAAGTTTAATTGCTCTGCGTTTAAACCTAGCTCTGATAAAGGCCTAGCCAGCCTGCAAGTGTCCCATTCAGAAATGCTTTTGGATTGTTTATGTCTTCTTTCACCAAATTTGTATGAAGGACAATCTTGAGCCATCTGGTGCCTATTTAATTTTTAACCACCTCTCACTTGGAATATTTCTTTCTTTATACTTATTTTGTCTTAACAAATTGGCCATAAGCTAAACTGCACCATCTGTGGCTTCCAGTAAATACAACTGTTGCTAATGAAATTACCCAGCTTCATCATTTTGATTTAAATGCATTGCCTGCTTTTTCTATGACCTTTCATTGCTTGCCATCAAATCACAGCTTTCGCACATTTAGATACACACTCATGTAGGTCAGGCTTCAGGAATAAATCTTCTCTGCGAATCTCAAGAAGCCTGGCCAAGCTTGCTCAGCAGGCTGGCACGAGCTACCGCAGCCAGGGCCACGCTAAGAAATCATTATGGCATTTGTGACCGTCCAGCTTTGGGGCTGAACTCAGTGTGTTTCATGCTCCGGGGCAGATCCCCCGCCATGTGACCAATTGGTCACTGGTTCTTCTTCTCTTGCTTCCCATTTGTTTGACTGACTGAATTAATGATTCTGGATGCACTAGCCCAGTCTTTTGGCTACCCTGTCTCTTATTCAATCACAGGACAAATCTGACCAGACTGAACTGGAGGAAGAGACTGGGACCCTTACCTTAAAGAAAACTAGCAGGAAACTAAGGAAATCAATGGAAGATTAGTGGTGGCAGTGGGGTACCCCATCACACCAATTATTTATACAGTATTTCATGTATAAAAGTAACCTGGTGTGATTAATTTGAACCTAAAGGAATCCATTCCCTTGCCCTTATGTTAAACTGGTAGGTGCCAGGCATTCAAGAACTTCACCTCAATTTACACCAGAAGGAAGAGGTACAGGTGAAATTTCTTTAGTCAGAAAGTGATTTACTCAAGTAGGTATTCACCCAGTAGACCTAGGTGATTTCAGTGGCCATTTACATGGCCCCTGCAATATTTTTATTAGGAGCACAGGTTGTCTGATGCCAACAAAGCCTCAGTCCCTCAGAGAGATGTAGCCCTGGTCAGCTGGAAAAATGAGAAGCATCTATTTCACACGTACAAGCATCTATTTTGGAGGTCCCTTAGGTGCTCTGCTAAGATATGGATTCCAAAGCACCATCCTGAAATTGCTGTCCTGGTGAAACATGGCTGAAGACAGACTTTCCAACCTCACATCCAGAGATACCAACAGTACTATGGTATCAGTTACTGAAGACATCAGCAAGTTAAGTGTAAGAACAGATCCGAGTACAGCATACACCTAACTATACCCTTCCCCAACCTTCTCTGTATAAAACCAGTAACATGTGTCATACAAATAATGTTCCATTGCCTTACAGTGTGCTAAGACCATGAAGAGGTAAAACATGAATTCTGGAAGGAGTAAGGAATGAGTCGCCAGCTTCCTAGGTCACAAACAGGCTTGTTGTCAACTCACATATTTGCATTCTAAAATGAACCCTCAATTCCAGTTATCCAGAACTGTGGTGAAGAATAAAGCAAATCAAGTCAACATTTCAAATCAAAACATGAGACTGAATAGCTCAGACTAGCTTCCTTTTAATAAGAGGAAAAGCCATCAGAAACTTGCAAAGCTCAGAGTTCATATTTAATAGCTTCTCAGAAATCTAACTGCTCAGCATTAGAAACATGATGTGATAAAGACACCCATCTCCTCTGCATATTTATGCTCCCCACAGCAGATGCTAGTCATGAACATCACAATGGGCCAACACAGGCATGGAGACAACTCTGGATATGCAAACCCCTTGCCCCAAACCATCCATTGCATCCTTTCTAAATGGACATATTTCTGTTTGACTCCTGCTCAATGCCTACTCAGCACGTCCTTCTAGCTAGAGTCATTAATTTAGTGAGGTCACAGTCCACTCTTGTTCAGGCTAATGAGAGGTTAGATCATCATTTAAGTGCTACAATTTCTGAGGTAGGCTACAGGACTGACGAGTTAGTAGGTGGGTTATGTTTATACAGAGATATGTTGGTATCCAGATGCAAAAGGGAAACAGAGTAACAGCAGATGGCAATTACACTGGCACTTATGATAAAATTTCGCAAAAGTTGGTATGTTTTGTCAGAAAAAGACAAGCCTTTTATAAATATGCCTGATACTTTCTTCCTGTCAAGGAAGGGGAACCACCTTTGCAAATAAGCTTAGTAGTTTAAACTTCCAAGAAGCCTGGCAGCGTCAGCCAGTCTTTGCTGCTCCTTTTTCCAATTTTCAGCACAAAATACATTGTTCTATTGCTCCCAGAACTGCTGTCAGTGCAAACTACAGGTAAACACACTGTTTATTTGCTTACTCCACTAGCACAGTCCCAATAGATGCTCATAAAAAGTTAGAAAGCTTAATAATTCATTAACCAACACTTTCTGGTGCAGATTCAAAACAGCACATGAAGGAGACCAACAAAGGGAAGACATTCATACCTTTGGAACTCGTGCCTTGGATGACTATCAGAAGCACTGGAAAAAAAGGGTGATTTTTAAGTATGCTGTGAAGAAAATGTATGTCTGGAATTAAGTGTTTTGGCAGTGCAATAATCTTCCTGATGTCTGGCAACAGGAAAGTTTCTGTAGTATCAAGCTGATACGCAGAAACAAGACTGTAAAAGGAAGCAGTATGAACAGCATTGTTCATCAGGGAAGACTTCCAGGAGCTGGCAGAAACTTTAGCGTACAGCACACAGAAACCGTTAAAATCTCCAAAATACAAGATGCTGTATGGCTACCCGTAGATAAGCTGACTTCCTATGTATTTAAAGCAAGTAAGAACTGTGTTAAAAAAACATATGTCTAAACTCCAGCCAAAACCCCATACAAATCAAATGTACTCAGCTTTAATGAGAGATAAGATATTTAAAACCCCACATGCACAATAAAAATACAGAGCCCAATGCTTAGTGCAAACACTAAGGAAAACAGTTGCTCAAGCTTCCCTCTGCACCTTCCCTTTCGCATGCAGGTACGGCATTTAAGAGATAATCACAAAAAGTCAAGCCAGGAGTATAAACCAAGACCTTATAAAGGGAAATGGCAAATTCTAGATGGCAAGAAAAACAGCATAACTAATTATCCCTAGAAACATATTTGTTCAAGGCAACACAGACTCCAGGTTTAAGTTAAGAAGTAGATTTGCTACTACGTTTTCCATTTAACTATTGCTCCTGTAAAAGTACTAAATTAGGGAAATGAAAGTCTTCCTAACATAGATTTTCACTACTTAACGAAAGCTTGAAATGGTACAACAGTGCCAGAGCTGGCTTTTAAAAGGGCAAGCGCTCTGACCTTCAATTCAGAAGGAAAATCTTTTGCTCAAAAACTCAGAACATGCTTTACTCCATTAACATCGATTATTTTTAATAATTCACAACTCTGATTTTATAAGTTTGGTGTCCTGGTATTATTAGTCATCTCCTAATTCCCATTTATATTCACTAGCATTTTACATCTTATATTACACCTAATGTTTAAGTTTTCCTTTTTACTTCTTGCCACACAACCTTATGCCAGCATATTTGCACAGTATACATGAAATACAAAAGAGGTTTAAATTCATACTGCGAGGTTAAACCACTAAAACAAATCCATTTTGATTCAAATGTCAGCTCAGCTTTTTGCTATTAACTCAGTCCTCTATTTTCTGGCTTTTAGCTGCACCTTCAAAAGATAAAGTTGGCTCAGTGTTTGTCACAGCAGATCTCAAATATATTGGTATGATTAACTCTAGATAGTTCATGATACTTTTAACATAAATTAGTAAAATCCTAGGAGAAGAGCATTTCCTGAAAGCCAAGACAAGAGGCATCAGGTTAGCGTAGTTTCAATAGACCCAGGTGCAATTCAGCAGCATCTCCAGAGACCGTTCCACATGAGCTTTCCTTTATCCTAACTGCTGAACAGTAACAATGCCATTTATGAAATAAAGCTGTATTAAATGATTATGGCAACAAAACGGGTAGGCATTCTTCCTCTGGGAGGCTCAAATACCTGATTGGCAGTTTAGCTCAGCAGATGAGCAGAAAAGCCCCTCACCTTGTCAGTTCTGCCAATGAGTTTGACCTTTTGAGGAACGTGAATGAATTCTAACTGATTTTATTTAGGATAATCACTTTTTTTTTTTCACACTGTGAATCCATCTCAGTTCTTTTGCTGCATGAAGAATGCATGACAAACTCATCACATGCTCTTGCAAGGTATACAGATCCACCCACCCTCCTTGCAAAGGGTTACAAGTGGGATTTCCCAGTGTACTTTCTCATGAAACAGGTGATCTGGAAAAGGAAAGGTTGCTCCACAGCACATGGTATTCTCTAGGAAATCTACCTCTGACAACATACACACGGACAGGATCTAACACATCTAAACTTTCAGTAATTCTCCCTACACTAGGAATTTCTTGCTAGAAATCCTCTCTACACTTATCACTTCCGTTACAAATAAGATTGCAGACTGCACACCCTTAAACTCCCACCTCAACAGAATGAATTTAAGAGAGCGAAAAGAGTGAGCACGTGCTTGCTAAAGAAAGCAAGAGAAAGGAAAGATGGAACAACTTTCATCTTATACACAAGGTTCTGCCGATCTACAAATGAGGAAGACAGAGCAGTGTGGAGAGTGAAACAGAAGAGGAGTGCTTCTCCTGGGTGGGTTTAAATCACTGTGACTTAAACCACAGTGAAAAGCTTGTATTTCACTGTGCAATAAAGAGAAGCACCAAAAGCATATACCCTCCAGCCCGTCCCAGCAAACAGCCTTTCCAAGCCTTACCTGCATGCTTTTGTTACAACTTCCACCACTTCTAGCAGGTTAGGGAGTGACCTCCAAGTGTCACCAAGACTTTAACCAAGCCTCAGCTTTCACAACTAGATGCAAAAACCATGTTTTGTTTAGTTACGAGACACTCTTCCAAGTCAGGTGACACAGCTCCACTGAAGGCTTGCTCAAAGTCTCAATACATTCCATCTGCAGAAGTGACTTGGTAAATAAAAATAATTTAATTGCTTTCTGAGTCATCAGCTCTTTACTTCAGCTGACTTTTCCTTATCTGGGCACTCAAAGTTATATCAAAGAACTTATGTTATCTGCTTTGTTCCCTCAGACTGGACATTTCTTTGAGCTCTGAGAAGACCCAGCAGCTTTTGCTACCAGTAGTTTTTAAGATGCCTAGCAAATCCACTGCCCGTGTTGTCTACGTTCTGTATTTCTGCCAGCTAAAATGCAGAATGAGCGTTATCACTCCCTCTTTGTTTCAAGCATTACTAAATAAGTCAGTCATTCACAAAAATATATATATCTAAGGGAGACTCAGGAAGAATATTTTCTCCTTTTATCAGTATTTACAGACAGGACTGGAAGAAACAAGACTCAGTATCTGAAGTGTATCATAAAGGACATACACACACATACACTTGCCACCAGCTTTCAGATGAAACACACTGCTGATATACGTTTGAGTGTCCGAAATACCTAAGACGTGATCCCAAATTCTACTTCAGAAATATTGAGGAATATCCTTAATGCTAAGGAATTCTTAAGTTCTGTGTCTGTAGTGGCCTAAGGACAGTTACCTCAAAATCGGAGATATCCATACTGAATTAATGTTAGAAAGGATCTCAGGCCCTCAGAATTTGATATCCTGATATTTTAACTTCCCACAAAAGCAAAAGAAATGTTTGATCTGTGGTCATAAAAAGAAAATTAATTATGGGGTGGATGAAATTTAATGTGGAAATTAATTGATACAGCTTGCTGATTAAGAGAAGTGTTTTAAATGTTGTTCTTATTCTCACTTTCAGTGGTCTCTGTAAACATTTCCTTAGTTAACTCTACAAGTAAAAACCATATTATCTGTCACTGCCTCATGGAATAAAGTTCAGGCAGGGTGCTAAAACATGACATGGCTTTTCCAGCCTTCTTTGTCCTTCCTGGGGAAAAAAAAAAATCCATGCTTATGTTTAAAAAAATATTTCTAGTTGTAAACTATTTCAAAAGAGCATATTAAAAATCTTGGTTGAATTAGTGACAGGCATTTGCATTTCAACAGCTGAGTCTGAAAAAATAACTTTGTACATGCAGTGGAAACATTTAAAATTTACTTCAATTTTAAAAATAACTGAGTAAGGAAAAGTTCAGGATTTTTTAAATTATTACTTTAATACTTGGTCATCATTTATGACCCTTCCATTTATGATTCTGCAATACAATAGGATAGAAAAAATTAACATTGTCTTTCTAGTAGCAGAGCTCAAATAACATGTGAGATGTTCTCTCATGTCCATAGGTCTAAAACAGACACTTTTCCCATTTCAGTAATCTGTAAGAGTTTACAGGTGCTCGCATACGTAAGATGAGCACATTACTATACAGGAAATTAAATCCAGGTCTTTGCAGGAAATGTAACAAACTTATTTCTATCGATATAGCTTCGGAAAGAGGGAAGGAACATACTGTGTTAACTAACAATATTACTAAAACATGTCTACTGCTCTTGTGCAACATCTTTGACTCCGCAATTTAACATGTTTATCAAAAATAAGCAGATTTGTTCTTACTAACTTATGTACATATCTGTACATAAGTTCTTCACTGTAGGTCTTCCAGAGATTCACAGATACTGAATGATTTCCAGATCTTTTGCTTAAAACCTAAAGGCAAATTCATCTTTTCTTACCCAGTTTTCCCTGCAAAAGGTGGGGTTTTTTCCATGAGAGAAATGAAGGAACAAACTGCAGTTATATCACAAATAAATTTGCATAAACCCCCTTACTTTTACACCTGTTTCACATTCCTGGTAAATATTTCAAACAGCAGCAAATCTGCAGGTTGAACATACCTATAGCTCTCTCTCTATTAGCTTGAGGTGGCTGATCTACAGAGACTTCTTCAGGAACATCTTTTCCTTTTTGATCTTCAAATTGCCATACAAAATCACCATTTTGGGAATGCATATTTTTACTTGTGATAGAGAATTAGATCTAGTAAAACACTATTTCTACTTAAAAAAAAAAAATCAGAGAAAAAAATCAGAAATGTGTCTGGTGATGCTTTTTTAAAGCATCATTTACTCATTATTTTGTGTAGAACATGTGCTGGAAGACAGTTTGATGTTTAAGTGGGACTTGACTCAGCTTTCAGAAAAATAAGCTTACAGCACTTCATCAAGTCCTTTTAGGGATTAGTTTGTATCAAATATATCCTTATTTGCATTTCACGTTACCTAAAAGGAACTGCTATCAGCGTTTCAAAATGGATAAAGCCAGACACTTGGTTCTGAATCAAGGCATTTGATTGAGGGGAAAAAAAAAAAATCCATGTAATGAAAGACAGACACAGAGTGACAACAACAACAGAAATTTGCTGTGCTACAAGTTATTCTGTTATACCATGGCAGGATTCTTCTTATCTACCAAAGGAGGTGATAATGGGAAGTCTCCGTATGACTGAAACCTAAAAAATGATATCAAAAGAGCATCAGATCCACAAGACCAAGTGCTCAAAGTCAAGGAATGATAAACATTAGAACGTCTGTGCAACTTCAGCAAGTTCGCTTTGTGAATGTGCATCATTTGACCCCTCTAAATTTTATCACAGGAGCCCTGGCTCATGTAAGGGAGTGAAAGGACAGTGCCCAGGAAATACACAGAATAGCAGGAGGAAGAAAGCTGGTGTCTGTAGTGTCCCCTTGCCTTTCTGTCTTCCTTTCTGAGAGGATCTGAAAGGATTTGAGGAGAAATATATCACAAGCAAAACAACAGACTTCACGTCATGCTTTCTACTCTGGATCCTGCTGCTGGCTCTGCCCCCAGGAATTTGTGATGCTGTGCACAACACACAGGGCAGAAGCTCTGTGGTTTCTGTTTATTCTTCATTTTTTGGGGGTCCAGCTTGAGTAATCTGGTTTGCAGAATCCGAGCACTGTTAATCACTACAAGAGTTGTCCCTATGGTTAAAAAAATGCAGCATCAGGAACTGAGGTTGTAGAAATGTCATAATTCAGTAGAGTATGCATCAGATTTTGGTCTGTCCCAGCTGTCCATTCATAAACTGGAAGGAATGCTTCTACCTTGTCTGCAAGTGCCACTTCAAAAATAAATTCTTAAAAGTGGACGATGAGTGTCCTCACTGAAATCAGTATTTCCATATTCAGCACAGTGCGAGCACTGCACAGTAAATAGGACATGAGCCACAGCCTGTGCAATAAGGTTAAAACGAAACACTGAAAAACTACTCATTTGTTGAGCACTAAGTATCCTGCATAGTGAATGAAATGAGGTCTTGCAGAAAAGGAATGTAATTACAGAATTAGAAATCACCTCACAAGTGCATTGGCACGTAAGGAGGCCAAACCGAGGTTGCATGGGAACATCTTAATGTTGAGATTTTCTAATCTGAGCATTTGCCTTTGCAATACTAGAGATGAAATTCACTCCACTGGTTTATATGAACTGCTTTGCACAGCTGAAAACCTGCAAGTTGCAGAAGGTGGGCCCACTCACCAGTTAAGACCAATAGCCTGACACCACTCAATCACTGAGGCCACCAAAACAGAGCAAGGTGACTAAAGTCACACTCACCGAGCACTCAAAAAGTGAGTATCTAGGAAGTGAACAAACTGTTTCTACCTATTCAGCATTGCTAAAAAAAAAAAAAAAAAAAAAAAAAGAAAAAGTTTAGTTTCAAAAGAATTTCTCTAGAAAAAGGGAAGTGGATCTGGCAAGAGTTTGACATTGCTTCAGGCATGCACAGGTGGATGGAACTGCAGGCCAGGTCAAAGGAAAGAAGAGATTTATGTTATGTGCAAAGAAAAGGGCAGAAGAAAAATAGCCGATCGGGCTGGGCTGCACTGAAGTGAACGAAACAGCTGTTCATACAGGGAAGGAATGGTCAGGTAAGACAGGTTGGAAATAATAATCATAGGGCCATCTGCTGCCCTGGGACTTTGCACCCTCAAGGTATGAAACAAATTTTGTCTTCTAGGAGCTCAAGCAGTGTAGCTGTTACAAGCCTGTCAAGTAAACAATGCCTGAATAGGGCATTAAAGTTACACGAATTTCATGCAAAAGTTGTTCAACTAGTTTAACTCACAACAGTAAGTCAAGAGAAAACAGCGTCCTTTTAAATAAGTTTTCTATTTTAACCAAATGCTATGTGAACACAGAAGAAATATACTATATGCAGGGTACCACTACCATTTCCAGCTTACAAGGAAGAATTAACAGCCATTTATTTTGTTGTTTCCTGAGAAAGATCAGTTCTCATACTCACGCTAGCTTTCAATTTTTACCAGGATTTTTTAAAAAACATTTTCAACAAAGTTTTAAATAGCTGGAATCCACGGGGCAGGTATTTTCTTGACCTCCATCAGCTTGTTTCAGGCTTCAGAAGGCAGTACCAAAGCCATGCTATGAGATAAAAACATTTTCTGGATGAATTATTTTTCCACTCAAATAATGCAGTATTTGCTACTGTCTTGAGAAGAATGAGAAGGCATCCTTCCATCTCCAGAAATTTGTGTAGCTCTGTAAGCTATTTTTGACAGCCCTGTTCATGCCCACTTCACTGACGAGGGTGTAGTCCACAGGAAAGGAAAAATGCAGGAGAGACTCCAGACCCATCTTGTTATCTTGGATGGGTCACAACCTGGCCAACTGCTCTTCTGCAATAAAGCCTCTCCCAGGCTGGATGCCAGAGAAGCCTGTTTTGGTCCCCTCTCTTGCCGATGTGGTATACCAAAGCATCAGAAATCTGAATGACAGCTGACAGCCCAAGTGGCTACAATTCCCTGTTTTACCTCTTTCTTGCACTCTAAGCAACTGGAGAGGTGAAGAGCATATCCTGCACCAGACTGAAACAGCAAACAGAATAGAAAGGTAACTTGGTATTAACTTAACAGGAGACAATAACTGAATGCATTGGCAGGGAAATGCCCATTTTGCATACCACTATTTTAGAATCTGTATATGGTACTATTTTTTAGTTGCTCCTGGAAAATAGCTATTGAAGCCAAACTTGCTTTTTTGCCTATTCTCCTTGGGAAAGCAGCAAACTTTTGGATGCTATTACTATCATGATTAAAAGGAGTCTGCTTCCAAATGCTATTCCTCAAAATAAGCTGGAAGAATATTTTAGGATACTACACAGCTGATCATAGTAGTACAGCCACCTTGCAAGTTAATGTAGTGACCCACCAGGTTGTGGGTCAGAGCCTGTAGAACACAGCACACCCCAGCTCCAAAACCTTCCTGCAAA
The DNA here is from genome assembly GCF_036417535.1 of Chlamydotis macqueenii. NCBI lineage: Eukaryota > Metazoa > Chordata > Aves > Otidiformes > Otididae > Chlamydotis > Chlamydotis macqueenii. The sequence goes on along the minus strand of NC_141567.1, from coordinate 19,298,193 downwards.
AATGCCGTGAGTTCTGCCCAAGTTGGATGGTACTGAAGGACAACAAATCCTTGAGGAACAGCTGCTTTCCTTCTTTGCATCGCTATCAGCTGGATCTCTTGTTCATCTACAGAAGAAACCTAAGGAGACAGCTTCTCGAGCCTAACAGCCTTTGCGAACACGTCCATAAATATCTTTACACTGGCTCAATGGAAACCATATTTGTTAGTGTGCAGAACACCGTGACATGCACACCCATCCTCCAGCTTCACTGGAAAGAAGCCGTTGGCTGGTACACTTCAGGAGAAGAGACTCCGGGATAGCTGCTTTTAAAAGAAATGTATGCAGAGATGATCTTGCATTTGAATTCCTTGCTGTTTGCAGCCATCGCTTAGAAATGGCAGTTTTAAAATTACATAGCATCATGGCACATTAAATGTAGCTGAAAAGGAAAGACCATTTATTTAATTTAGTTTATTTATTTAAGTTGACCTGCTGAGGGATGCAGTGGCATGGGGAGAAATGAAAGAAGGAAATGGCAATAACCTTGCATTAATGAAGATCACACTCTACTGGAAAAATAACCAGCAGTAGCAGGAGCTTTGCTCTAAAGAAAGCTGCAGCTGCTGAGTCTCACCAATACTGACGCCTACCGCTATGCCCGTTTGTGAAAACAGACCAAATTTTAGACAGACAAATGAAAGCAGTTGGGACAGAGAGATTTATGATGTAATCATAATACCGTAAAATTAAGATGAAATGTCACCTCAGTATCGCACTTAGCAACCACTGCTAAAATAGTGTGAAACTATTTCAGAGGGAAAATTCCTCAGTTATTGTGATTAAAAGTTGGATGTCAGATGACTCGACACAGCAGAACCCAATACAACAGCCCAGGCTGGGAAATTGGTGTTAGAAGGTTCTAAGTTTTTGGGGAGGGGTAGTAGGGTTTCGGTTTGTATCTTTTTGGTCAATGCCACTCAACAATACAATACTTGCTAATTGAGCTTTCCAGGTAGGAAACTCACGCAGATTATCTACGCCAGTCAGCTGACAGAGGTAGGTAAAATACCCTAACTCAGAAATAACTAGGCAAATGACACACCGGTCAGGCTGTGCGTCGCTTATAGAAAGTGTGCAGGCTCATTGACTGGGAAATTCATTTCTGCATTACTATCAAAATTCACTGTTTGAAATAGTCACAATTTAAGTTTATAATAAGCCCAAACACAGTGCATATAAATGTTTTGGCATTAACACGGCAAAACCCTTGGAAACAATGCCCCTTCAGTAACATCAAATTTTGGACAGTCTTCAAGCTACAGGCAAAGCCAAAGGCAAATAAATTTGCCATGGGCATTATTTAATACAGCTTTTCTTAAAAACAGACTATAGCAGATGTTTAATTTATTGCATCTGAAAATTCAGAATGTATCTGGTAGAAAACTGTAATGATTACAAAACAGTGACTGAAGTCACCAAGAGTATTTTTACCCAAGATTCTCAATCATGAAGCACAAAACTTGAGTTTTATATAATTTAATATACTGCCACCATAGAGTAGATGAAAAGCTTCTGACATACTTAAAAGGCAACTGGTGAGACAAGAAATTAAAAGTTTTAAAACTCCTTATATAGCCTGTATGCTTCCACTTGTTAACAATATTTCTGGAGACAAATCAATGATAACTCCTGCTCAGAAAGTTAAGCTACTTGCAAGTTAAAAATTCAAAGCCACAGTCAATTAAAATTTTTTACTCCATTTTTACACCACTGGTCCCTCACATTAAACGATGACATTTAAGATATGGATCCACTTTGAATCTGAGTCAAATTAATCCTTTCAAGAGCTGTAATTATTAGTATTACAAAAATAATTGGTCAAGTGGGGACTGATGCGTCTTCAATTTTGATATCTGATCATATCCTCATTCACTTAAAAAATATAAATACAGGTTTATACAGAGAATTGTTGGTTTAAGCAACACCCCAGAACTCCAAGTAATACATGGCTAGATGGTAATGATATTCATGTAGATGGATTTTTAGATCTCACTCTGAGATCTTTTAATAATAAAACATCCTACGGGTAGTTTGGCCATGAAGAGATTCATGTAAGAGTCATAGTAGTTCAGGCGCCTTGCAGATTCAGAGATGTGACCAATAATGCCATTCCGTGCACCTTTTAACTACAGTGCAAAGATGTTTTTTAAGTTATTGTTGAACTTTTAAAGCAGAAATTCTTTGTGCCACTGCCACTCTGAAGGATTTTGATTGAAATTAACCATAAAAGAAAGAAGTAACAATATTGAGGGATGATTCCTCTCAGCTCTGAATTACTGTTCTGGACTAGTGACCTCCCCTGAAAGCGGTGATGTTTGAGGACTTCTTAAAAATTACTTTCTTGGTTAATTCTCATTCACACCTTTTGCAATGACAATAGTGACAATATATACCTTACAAATACTTCTGAGCTCACAAGCTCCAGCCATCTCCTGTTTCTGGTTTCCTCAGTGTACCAGACCAAGACGCCGCCCCCGCGTGCTTGCACGGTACAAGTACACAGTGACAGTGTTTCTGTCAGCAGAAGAGAACCCTCCCCACGGCTCCTACCAACACCTCCTGGATCAGCCGTCTTACTGCAGTAAACGCATACTTACAGCTGTCTGCCATATGACAGGAAATAGTGAGCAGCAACTCTGGCAGCTTAGAAAAAAAGTATGTCTCCAATTTCAAAACAGCAAAGGGTAAGAATTTCATATGACTCTCCCTACTTCTGCCATGTGATTTTTCAGTGTGGGTTACTTCTACTGTGCATGGGGATATAAGCAAGCAGTATCACCTCATACTTTGGGTTTTAGTGTAACAATCACTTTTTCATCTGTGTACGAACTGCAACATCCCTCATGGACAACCAAGTACAATTCAATATCCTTATTAGGGGAGTGCAGTTCCTCCGCCATATTTTTTTGGCTCTTTTCTCTGGCTTCTTGCTTTAATTAATTTTGGAGCTTTTGCAGTCTGCTCCCACTAGGAGAGAACACGAGCAAATCGGGTATTTCTCTGATATATGACATCACTTACAAAGAACTTATACAGTTCCTGGATTCCTAATCAGCTCATCACATACCAGAGAGTTCACAAACCAAACCATTTTAACTGGTATTGCTTAGGATATGCCTCCAGATACCACCTTCATAATCATACTGACGCAAGGGGTTCCAGCTGGCTGCTTGCTTCTGCCCTCAGGCTGCCCATTTGGTGGTGCTCATACAACTGCCTGCAAGGCCAGGCTGTGCGTTGGCTAAGAAAACTGACCCAGGTTAAGAAGTACTTTTTTCTTTTTAACACTTCTTTGCTTTGTTCACAAGCATAGTTGCATAGACACCGGTGCTGCTGGTTTTTATGAACCGAACAAATAAGGTGGGAAAGCATTCAGCTAGCATCAGCAGCAGGATAATTGCTTACCAAAGCAATCCTAGCGTTCACTCACAAGGCCATTTGCCTAGCAGTGACCAGCGTATGTGGTAATTGCCAGGTATCTGCTATCAATTCTAACTTTACTGCAACGTTGCTGGGCTTTTTTAGTGTATCACTGCCATTGACAACTAGCAGAATAGCTAGTGGATACCAGTGAGGACAGCAGGAACTAGAGAAGTGGCAAGAACTATGAATAAAAAGTGGAAGAATTGTGTAGTAAAAGCAGTCCACGAGGACCAAGGAAAGATGATTCTTTATAATTACATAAAGTACAAAGCACACGCTGACTCGCTTCTACTGACCCGCTCCTGACACTAAAGGTGCTGCGAATTTTGCAATTCAGGCTCTGGAAGGCCTCAACAATACAAACAGATTCCAGTTTAAACACTGTTCCTGATTCACATCCTTCCTCTCTGCTGTGGAAACAACACTGCTAGTGCATCTCAGACTGATTGGCTTATGGTAGCTCAAACACCAAGGAAAAGTATGGTGAAAAAAAAGGAGGCTGCATCCAGTTTAACAACCTTCAAGGGCTTCAGTGGCGCTGGGAGATGTTCAAGCTTAGTCAGCTACTGAGCATACAGCTACACATCCCTTCATAATTAATGAGATAATTCTGAAAACTGCATCGAAGTTACAGCGTCTCTTAACTTTTATCCAAATTTCAGATTATTTTTCATATCAAGCTTCAAACATATTTAGTGGAAGCCCAACATATCACAAATGTGGAACCTGGCATTTTAATGTCTCCGATACAAGCCGTTTGGAGGTACTCTAGGCCAGTGAAAATTCTGACCATGGTTTTTTCAGCCGCAATATCGCAGAAAATGCAAAAGTTCTTTCTGAAACAGATTAAGTATCAGCTAATACCAAAACCTTTTATGAAATAAGTAGTGCATTTGCTTTACTATTTAGCGTAACACTTCAGTCATGTTTCTAAGGTGACTCGTAATGATTCGTACAGTGATGAATGTATACTCATACCTAACCTGGTGCAGTGTCGCTGCTCTCATGTGCTTGGTGTACATACAGGACTTGCTGTCTTCCTAGAAAGATTTCTTTTTCTTTTCTTCTTTATTTATTTAAAACTATCAGTATTATCTCGATCACCAGAAACAGAACAATTATTCACAAAGAAACGTGTTTTTAAAGTTCCCCTCCATTTTAAGTAATGTAATCTCCAAACCATTGCAGTGCTCCTACCATATAAAATTTGTCTGCCACCACTGTAATAAAGAGTGATTTATAAGCAATTCTCTTGGAATAGGGAAATTCTTTAAGGGTTTTAAAAAGCTCATATTCACAGATTTACTATAAAATTAACTATTAATTTCGCTGAGATCAAATTTGTACAGTCTACTAACTGGGCTTCATGAAATAAACATGAACATCCAAAAAAACCCAAAAAAAAAAACCAAAAGACCCACCCATAACTTAATTCCTTAACCCCTGTAAATGGTACCTTATTGCTTGCTTCTCTTCTGAGGGTATCGCAGGATCCAGCCTGGAAGATATTTTCTCCAAACAGATAATTCCGTGTAGAACACTGTCTCCCTACAACAGCTTGCACTCTTGCTGCTTATACTCAGTCCAAATGTGAATCTTTACAAATAGCACTGTATTTCACATGACACCACTTCATATAAAATGACAAGTATTTCTTGAACCAGCTATGTAGTGCTTTGCTTAAATTTGAAGCACCAGCCAACTGCACCACACTCGTAGAACAGAGGATAACGGATTTTACTGTAGCAAACTCAATACAAGCCATTCTCCTCAAACGGCCTGCGTGAAACACACAGCATCTCAAAGTTTTCAGCAAATAAGCTTGCAAAAAAAGCTATTCTTTCTGCTGCAGCATAATGAAGGATGAATTAAGTATGCTGTGATTGGAATAAGAGCCTCTATTAGCCATCTTCTCCAGTTAAACTCCAGAACAGCCATTTTTCCTAGAGAATTTTGCTATAAATCCACAAATAGAAAAAGAGAAGGAAAAAAGCAGCACTCAGAAAAACCCCAGTCTCTTCAATGAAGTTAAATTTATATAAGAAGTTCTGTCATGTTCCTCAGCTTGAAAGCTACTGGGCATCCCTCTTGACGTTACTACTGGAGAACAAACTGCAGAAATTATTTACTAGGCTAATAAGCAGTAATAAAACAGGCCTCAGAGTCAAAAACAGGGATATTTAAATATGCTCTATTTGATATTTGCCAAGAAAAGAAATGCAGAATGGCACTTAAGTATAAATAGAGTACACCAATGATACAGCAGTCCTAAAGAGTTTCCAGGAATTAATTTTCTACAATTAAGATGGGAGCATTTAGTGTATCTTAATTTAAAAACACGGCAGGTGGCAGTGCCGCCGGCAGGTAGCACTGAGAAATTCAGTATTAGCAAGAAAGTAGGAAAACTCTCCTTCAATCCAACATTTACCTAACCAAAATGAGGGCAATAGAGTTATATATCTATTATTTATTTAAATGGCCTTACTTCAGTTCTCAGTAACAGAAACATCTCTGACATATGCACAAAACCACCTTTTGTTGGGCCTTTTTTCAGGTGCTCCATGACCATTCACCGATTTAACCAAAGTGTGCTCACCCACACACTCGAAACGTCACAAGTGTCACAAAAAGCTCTACTCCACCCCGAAGGGCCTCTCATCGCGTCGGTACAAAGCCAGGCGAGCCAGTACAAACCCAGTCAGGACGAAGCTAGTACAAAGGCCGCAGCCTTTCCCCAAGTCACCGCAGCATTGCTGATGACAAACGCTTCCAGCAGCACTCACTAATGCAACGGACACACCAGGCCTCAACACAAGAATGCAAGATTTCCTCTCCAGTTATCAGTGCTTATATCTGGTTTTTGCACAGTTTCTGGCCCCCAGGCTCCAGGGCAGTTGCTAACCCACATCTTTGATCACAATGCCATTGCATTTACCTGGTTAACTCTTTGAAAGGACGCAGACTCAACCATTTTTGTACGCACTGTATTACCAAGAGGTCTGTACGTTATACAAGCAGGCCATCTCTTCCCTCCCGAGGCTCTGACTCCCTACGCACTAAACCTGGCCTCTGGATTTAGTCAGTGTGTGACTTGAGCCACCATGTTAAAACAACTGATAAATCACTTGTGGAGGAGGAGGATCTTAAGTTTTCAAAATAGTAATTTTGACTGGCAGGCCAAAACTATACAATCACCGAGACCTTTTGGATTTCAAATAGAATTTTAGAGAACAGTGCAGGAAATGACAGGTTATAACAGCAATACAGGCCTTTTACCAAAGTCTGTAGGCATTGTCATAACAATGCCAAAAGAAGTTCTATTTCATTTTTTTTTTGCCAGAACATCCACTAGCAGAGAAATAGTTCATGTAACGGCAGGTAAGCAAGAGAGGAATGAAAGAAAAGCAGATAACATGGGGCCACTGCAAACAACCTTAAGAAACAGTCTCAATTTTTCATTAGCCTGTAAACAATGTTTTCCACAACAAGAAACAGCTGTATGTCAAATGTAACCCTTATCTATCTCTTACTGCTTCAGGCTAGGCAGTTGATGCCCCACCCCTGGAAACATTCCAGGCCAGGTTGGACGGGGCTCTGAGCAGCCTGATCTGGTTGGAGATGTCCCTGCTCCTTGCAGGGGGTTGGACTCGATGGGCTTTAAAGGCCCCTTCCAACCCCAAGTGTTCTATGATTCTATATAAAACTTTTTATGTGTTCTTTCCTCTTCTTTGTTGCTTTCTTCAAATATATAGAATTCACATTCTAAGGAACATATTTTCTCATCAGAATCACTATGGCAAAAATAACTACTCAGCAGTTGCTTCTCTATGGTACTTCAATTTTAAATAAAGACAGACCAGAAGGAAAGACAACTGTGTGCCTTCTCAGTGTTTCTGGATTTCCTTGTAAGAGCCCCTGCTAGGCCATTGTAGTCTCAAGTAGAATACAAATAGAACACAAGGATCTTGTGTGCAGGAATTTAACACCCAACCAAGGAAAATCTGTTTTTAAAGAAATTTTATCCTCAAATATCACTAACAGTATCAGCCTCTTCATAGGCTCATTTTTGGCGAGAAAATGTTAATTTCTAGAAAGGTAGTTGCAACTTTATATCACAAGCTCTTTCTTAGAAATGTCAGTCCTGATACTTCCTAGAGCCTAAACTACTGAAAAACACCTTTCTATGTGGTCAACAAGAGAAATAAACACTGTGTAGAAAATGAGCTTCAGCCCAAAGAGAAACTGAACCCAGGACTAATTGTTCAGACCCTGGTGCCTATACAACCTGTTTGGACAAACAAACAATAGCAAATGTCAGCTACCATTGATCATTTACCTTATGTTGTGAGCGAGTCTTAAATCATCGCCTCTTTGGAAAGAAAGAGAAAATTGAGATAGATACTGAACTGTCAAAAGCAGAAAGCTCTGTAATGGAGGGTCTTCAACAAAAACTTCTGAACAGAAGTCAACCAGCAGCTCTGCAAGCTATTGAGCTTTTAAACATCTTGACAATTCACTAATGAGTATGTATCTGTAGAAACCTTGCATGAGACAAATAACTATAAGCTTCATCGCAAACTAGAAATAAGAGTCTTGGAAAATCTATGCCTAATCAAAGCAAAAGCCAATTTTCTTGTAACACATATGAAATATATGCTTTGGAAAGTTAATTTCAGCAGGCAGAATCAGATTAGAGGTATTCTAAACCATGCTCACTGGTTCAGCACTGACAATAGTGAGGACAGAAACAAGTAAAATACAGACCAGTTAATTTTTGTTTTTCAAAGTTTAAGACTTTTTTAAACTTTGTGTAAACTCTGAGCAATTTATTTATTTATTACCGTACAGCTATGATTTTAACTAACTCAATGTAGACTTCAGAATGCATAAAGTAAATACTTCTGAATTTAAATATAAACTGAAAATATTCACTGCTGTTATTTACAGTCCTTCTGAAGTTCTTAGGAAAAATCTCCAGATAAGCATTTTAACTTTTGTAAAAAGGAATGGCTAGCCATCTGAATTTCCTCTGTAGATTAGAACTCTGGTTTAAATCTCAGACTGTTATAGAAATATCTCCCAAAGAAGAAAACAAAGTTTAAGCAGTTTGCTGTCCCTACAGATGGCTAATTCAAATGCTCAAACACCCACATGGGAGAAATAGAGCTCCAACCGCTTTGGAATACTGATATCTCGAGGAGAAGTCAGCATTGTCTTGTGTTCTCCATTGCACAGTATCATGAGAAGACTGATGTACTCAGCAGACAATTTTTTTTCTACGGTTTAACAGGACAAAGTTGAACTTAAAATCTAGCTTAGATTCACAGCTATGAGAAAATCTGACTTCCTGTTCCACTAATATCTTTGTAACTTTTTCTTTCCTCACTCATTAGGACAAAACCACTAAATTTTGAAGGTTTCATAGTACAATCAAAGAAAGAAAAAAGTTTCATCAGCATATGGTTACCTGGAATGTGGGAGACTGGTGCTGCAGTTACCATGTTACTGTTTTTAGCTGAGTGAAGAAGAGGGAAAGAGAAGTCTCTTGTTTTGATTTCACATTTTAACTAAGCAACTGTCCTTCAAGTCAGTATGTGTCAACATATTTACACTCTTAATTAATCTGCTTTCCCTCTCTTAAACAAAATACTCAATTTATGAAAATTCAGCAGTAACTCCCCTTCCTAAACTTTTTTTTTGCAAAACATTATTCAGAAGGCTAACAAGCCAGCGTGTTTAATTTGTGTGTTCTCTCAGAGAGTTCTGGTTCAATGCATTCATCCAATTTTGCAATAAATTCTTAGGTCTTAAACATTTGTTTTCACTAGGACTGAAAACACTCATGTTGTAAAACTCAATATTTTCAAATTTGTGTGCTGCCCTAATAGGGAACTAGATCTCATAATGCAATGAGTAGGAGGTCTGGACAGTAAAGGATCAGTCTGTCTTTAAATCAATTTCTTGTGAAAAAGAAAAAAAAAAGTCAAGTTTGACATAGTACAGAGATTTTAAAGATTTCGGTGAATCCACACATTTTTATTAAAATACTGTTCAGCAATTCTAGATGTATTTTCCAGCGCCCCACAAGAACTCTTCAGTAATGTCACAGAAGTGAAAGGTAAGGTGTACAAGGAGATAGAACTTAGTTGGCATGCTTTAGTTTACAAGCATCAGCCAAAAATAATTTGTGTAAAGGGATTAATATTTTCTGATGTTTATAAAACATCAAAGGACCACCAAATATCTATCATACTTTGTTAATGACATACTTGCACTGTCAATGCACAGGATCACTCAAACAGAGATTTAACTTCAGTTAACAGTATTTACATAATTACACTTGATTACTTGACAATTTTAAACATCCAATACCAGTCAATTACAAAAGCACTGCAACCCTATTTGCCAGATGGGAAACTGGAGTGTTTAAAGCTGAGGCCATAAAAAGCACCTAAGAACTCCGCTGCAGGGCACACTACAAGTCTGAGAGAGTGTTAGTAACTGCACAAAAACCCCAAACTAGCATTGCAAACCCCAGTGAAAAGCAAATGCCTCTGTGAACCACCTGTGAAGGAAACCTTTAAATTACTTTGACCAGTGGCGACAGTACTGCTTATAAAGTGGTTACAATACCTTTAACTGACCATCACTGCCATACGCTTTGTTGCAGAACTCCGCTACTCTCACAGCATTCCCATGTTCCAAGCAGAAAGCGTTTTTTATGCTCCATAACAGACTACTCTTGTCAGTACTTCTTTGGAGATCCCAGCTAAATCATCTGGTATGCCACTTAGCTTGTACAAGCTGATAGGATTGTAAAAAGACATAAAACTCCCTTCATTTCATATTCTAACACTATCACTATATTCTAATACAAACTATACAAAGCAGTACTCGCTAGCATACAGTACCTGCATCACTCACACAAGCGATCACTTCACATTTAAAAGTTTCAATATATTTTCCCCTGTGATCCAGCTTTAAACACTTACTCTAACTTTAGTGAAGAAATGCAAGACAAAACTAGGCTTTTTTTTTTGTCCCCTCCTCCCACTTTTAGTCCAGAGTCAATGCTAAAAGCAGTGTACGTAATAGTCTTAATTACAAAGGCTTTTCCCAAATGGAAATGCACTCCCCCTAAAGACTTTATTTCCAAGCCCTTATCACCTGTAATAGCACAGGCCTGCTGCAACAGCCGAATAATCCATCACACATGCATTCACCTGTGCTATGATGTCCACTTGGATGCTTACAAAAGAGCATGCTTTCTTAACAAAGACCGATAGCAGAAACACTCATCTGTGTAGAGGGGGCAATGATATTCTTCTGCCCCGTATTGCTTTGTATCTCGTGAACAGAATCTATTTCAAGTTCCACTGAAAATGCACAATAAGTCTCTTGACTGAACTGCTAGAAACTCAGGTGGCCCCAGTTCAGACACACGCTGTGCTCTCACACCATTTTCCTTGTATATTTATAAACTTGAAACGTTAAGAGGTCTTTCTTCCCAAAACTCCTTGGAAAGCACTATTATCTCATGGCAAGTGGATAGCTGCCCTGATCCCACCTTTGATGGACTTCAGCCAGCGAAGCTTTTATTCCACTTTATCCTCACTAGGTTTGCTGGTGACTGGACCCTAAATCACGCCCTGTTTATTGCACACTGGCATCTGTTTGACTCCTGTCACTGGAAGGATTTGGAGGTTTAACTGCTTACTTGTTGTTCATCTGGCATAGGCCTTAGAAAACATCTCACACTTGTGTATCTGCTGGTGGATTAATCAACTGCCTGCCTGCCAACAGCCTCTCTGCTGGAGTTTCATACTCCCTTTCTTTGCTTCTTGACTCTAATTTTGGGGCATTTTCTTGACTCCACTCTGCCCATGTGAGCGTTATGCATCTGCCCCACAAACAGGTCACAGACCTCAGCACGTAGAAAAGAACACACTGAACAGTAACACTTCATATCAGACAACACTATAACACTTGAAAACCAGAGTATTTCAACTTCCAGATGATTTTTTTTTTAATTTCTTTTCTATTACTTAATCCTTCAATGACAACAAAACCAGACACACTGTGGAAGGCTGTTATTTTTCAATGAAAAGCTTAGTTCAAATGTAAATTCACGTCTTTAGCGTGCAGCTTCAGTTGAAAAAATTCCACTAATTCTTCAGCATCCTAGCTTTTGGGATGAAGCTGAGCCAACCTAACAACTTGCCATCATCTGAAGGGAACCTTTACTCCCACTCCTTCCCCTCTCAGGGTACTCAGCTGGCTGTTAACCTGGCAGAAGATGAATCAGCACAGGAAAAGGGAAACATGTCTTTACTAAACTAACCCACTCCAGGTAATTGTGTTGATTGTGTCTAGGTGTTGGTATCACAGTACTTAATATTTAACATGTGTATTTCCCACCCTTCCATTGTTTGTTTGATCTCAAAGTTAAGACAATTCATACCACTTCAGTTTCTTCCCAACATTAAATCACGCCACTCATTTGATTTTACAAGCAGTCTGAACAAACGTCATCTATGTTCCTTACACGTTACAAGGAGCTGAAGCACAAGAGTATTTTATAGCTGTCCTCTGATTAATCAAACACAGACTGTGCCAAGCACACTAAACGTCTACTGGACTGTAACCATGCGGTGGTATACACTACACACATGTACCACGTAGTGACACATGAATTTTGGTGCAACTTTTGCCAAGGTAAGAAACATAAGGCTGCCTTCTATTTTGGTGAAACAAAACACAGAAAAGCAATCATCTGGTGCATAGATGCTTTGATTGCTGTGAATGATCAAAACAGAGGAGAAAGGCTGGCGATGTGCTGTTGACTTCACTACTGTATTGCAGTAACCAAAATCCTAAAGTATAGGGATAATTCAGTAGTTCCCCCAAAAGATGTAGCAGGATACATAAACTGCGGATAGCTTCTGCTTAAAAACAGAAACAGCCTTTAAAAACTGCAAGTTCTCATTCTGATCTACATAAGCATGACATGTCATAAGAGTAAGCACAAAACAAGAATTACTTAGGCTGTGATTTGAAGCTATAAATCATTTGGCAGCAATCTCAATACTTCTTCCACCTGCTCAGTCCCACAACTGACAGGTTTCACTGATATTAAGCCACATGAGTTTCCCGATCTGATTCAGAGTTTGGTTCAACAGTCGAATTTACCGAGCTGAGAGCACGGCGCGGAAACATGAATGAGTGGCTTGGACTGCCTTTGAACTCCACAAATCAATATTCTTGCTAAATGCCTCATATTGTCACACAACAGCCTGTTCCATGTGCCATGGTCCACAGAAGAACCAAAAGAAAGAGGAAGGCAGACCCCCAATGAACAGAATTGCCATCTTACCAGAACTGCAGCACTGGTAAGACTAAGTGGCTGCCTAAGTGGCTTTAATATCACTTTAGCCACATTGTTTAATGCTTATTATTGGCAATCATGGCCCTAAATGTGCTTTCAGCGAAGTTATGTATTTCCCAGGTCTACAAATTTGCTAAGTCCTTAGATTAGGGAGGGGTCCTAAATATGCCTCCACATAGGAAGGCATATAAGAGACAAGACAGTTAGCTCTGGAAATGAAGTTCTGTTCTCACAAAAAAAAAAAAAGTTTGTAAAGCTTCTGCCAGCCTCTGATTTATAGCTCTATGCTCTGCATTGACCATATCACTAGATGATTGTAACAGTATGGTATCCAGGCAGGAGGAGGGTAAGCAGAAAAGCTGTAAGACAACAGCAGTACAATATAAAGATTCATTCCCCCACCTTGTGGGTAACTACTGAAACAACAATTTACAGTAGCAGCTCATCATTTGCCACCCAGACACATTAATCTATCAAATTTCATACATAGATTTCTGCTGTACCACAGTGAGTCAAACTTTAAAAAAAAATCTTTGCAATTAACTCGAAGTTGATTTAAGTAGTATGCTCTGTTTTATTTTTAAAATTCCACAAATACTTAGATAATGTCTACTCTTCTGATGCTTATCAGCATCAGTAATCAATTACTCAAGGTTGGAGTGCTCTGTTAGTGTGAAGAACGTCTTAAGAGTGTACAGAAAAAAAGCTAGCTAACTGGTGTTTAACTTTAAAAGAAAAGTTTCTCCAGGACTTTCCCTGTGACAAGTCTACTGATACTATTCTAATTTAAAAACAATTGTAAAATTGCTCCTGAATATGTTTGTCAGAATGTCATTATACTCAATTTTCATTTTCTGTTCTTATTTGACTATATACAACAACTCAAGTGACAAACTATGAATAAAGAGGTTTTAAAAGTTCTCAAAGTACTGAAGTGCTTCCTACTTTTTTTTTCCCCCCAGTTCTTCATTATTTTATTCCATATTTTTCAGATTTCCTATTCTGTACATGCTGTTTAACTGAAGCAGAATATTTTCTACAGCACGTCACCAGGATTACAATGTTCCATCAGCAACAAAGAGCAGCACAGAGGACGGTCTCACAGTCATCCCTAAATCAAGCTCACAATAACCCTGTCTGGTGGTGGTGCCCCACTGAGCAGCTAAAATATCACAGTCACTCACTCACTTCCCTCCTCGCCACCATTCCCAACGGGATGAGGAGGAGAATCAAGAAACAAAAGCAAAACTCATGGGATGGGATAAAACCAGTTTAACAGATCAACAGAGGAAGAGAAACCAGATGGAAAACAAAACCAGTAACAGAACACACTTACGCACAAAACTTACAGTGGATCCTGACACCCAGCTCCCTCCCAAGGAGCAAAACTGTCCCTCAGCACCATCCCTGCTTTATAGACTGAGTGTGACATCACCTGGTGTGGAATAGCCCTTGGGCCAATTTGGGTAACCTATCCCAGCTGCTGGCTAACTGGTAACTATCCCAGCTGTGTCCCCAGCCACAGGTGCCACCAGCTCCTCTCCCAGCTCCAGCTGGGAAAATTAACTCTGTCCTAGCCAGAACCAGAACACATAGCTAGAGGCGAAGATAACAATAAACACAAGAGGAAGCTTTATAGACACAATACAGTTCTCATACATCAAGTAAACCAAGGGCAGATTCAGGGCCACATTTATCAGAACAGAGACTAGGACCTGCACAGCTCAGCGATTTACCTATAAAACTTTGATTACATATGAGAGGAATTTATGTCACACCTGATGGGGAAACATTTCAAACGCCTAGAAGTGTGCTACATTATACAGAGTTTTAGCAGCTTCCCTATTTTTCAAGTCTTTGTTTTGGACAAGCATTTTTCAGAATTCTACATCCTTCCTGTGCTTACCTTTGATAAACAGCAGAGCCTCGAAACAACGCGGACACATACACAAGATGAACACTGGATTTTGAGTGCTGTCATATTGCCAACAAAGAGAATTTTCAGTGTTCCATCTGCCGATTCCAGTAAAGTGTCTGGGAATGGTTCTGCCTCTCTGACTGAAATCCAAATAGAAATTTCTTTCCCTTGTTAAAATTCAACAGATATTGTTTTCAAATAGCACAGTTTGTCTCCATAACTAGATGAGGTATTTTCCCAGTTCCTGATGTAAAAGGAATTTGTAGCAGGATTTCAATATATTGAATTAGCTTTTTACCAATATTTTACCTCTAAAGAGTTAGCCATTTTACAGATTTATTACCATCCTGCTTTCCTTTTCCTTCACTCCCAACCTACGGCATCAATATTACAGGGTTCCTCCCACCTCCCTCACCCCCCTGCCCCAATGCAATCTGAAGGCTAGATCAGGATAGACAATGAACATTCTCACTCTAAAGTAAACAACAAAGAACATAAAATTTCCAAGTAGAAGTTTACAAGTTGACCTGTAGGAAGGGCGAGGATAGAATGAACTGAATCGAGTTTTGAATTCACACATTCCTTTTGATAGGTCAACTCCTTTTCAGAATCATTTCTCCTTGCATACTTAAGCTTTTCTCCTTCACAGCTGAGGTGACTAGATTAAGCTACCATCTTAGCTGCTGACAAACATCTTGACAACTCCAAAACAGGAGGCAAATTGCAGCAGAGAGATAATAAACGCTAAGTGTGGAGATCTGTGTATCTGCATCGTTACTTAGTGATTATGCAAATGAGATCTATAATCCTAGGAAGGGAATAGGGAATTGCGTTAGGATCATTAGTAAACTGAATGATATTCATATACTTGGAACAAATTTTATTTTATATCTAGATATCTTTTTTTTTTTTCCTTCAGTCTGTCCTTCATGTGCTGTGCGGCATCATAAGTTTAACTGATAACTGCCCTCTCCCTCAAAAGCATACCTTTGTCCAGGAAATTTCAATAAAGAGACTAAGGCTTTGATTTTTCCACTGGAACCTGAAGCTGTATATGTTGATTCTCAAATCCCTCCACTTGTTTCTCGCATTAACATTTTCTTGAAGTGGTCAGTCCACTGGCATCTACTCCAAATTAAGTCTTCACACTCAGGTTTGACTAAACGTGACTTTTATAAGCTGTTGAAAGAATTATTTTGTCAAACAGATGCTAGCTAATTTCAAAAAGTTTCACAAGACAGTTTTCACTTTTAAAATTAAATCCTTTTTATTTGTTTTTTAAACACACTGAGTGACCCAGGATCCCCTCATATAAATCCTTGCTGCCAACCAGAGACCAAGATTAGGATATAATTAGCATAATCACTATGTTACTCTACTACAACAAATGCATATTTACTGCCAGCCACGAAATAAAGCTATTTGTACCTTGATTCTTAAGCTGAATTACTTAATTTTTTCCTGCTTGAACTTCACAATTAATCCCCTCTAAACTATTTAATCTCTTACTACTAAAACACTTCCTATTCAGTGTCTATAATAAACCAAACGTTCTTCCAGACTCTCCAAATGTTGAGAAAAGGGGTGAACATGATGGTGAAACGTGTGAAGTTGTTTTGACAGATATAATTTAAACTAACCCAGGAAACACAAAACCTGACATCTTTGGGGTATTTCTTTTTTGGAGAAGAGAGTATTTCAGATTTCTTATTGTGGAAGAACCACAGACCAGTTGGGGCTGGAAGCCGTCTCTGGAGATTGCACAGTCCCACCAGTCAGCTACAGCAGGTTGTCCAGGACCATGTTGGCTCAGGTTGTTGATATCTACAAGGATGGAGATTCCACAATCTGAGTGCTTTTAAAAGTGCTGGGGTGGGTAGGTGAGGAGGGAGGGCTGGTGGTATTGGCTTCTTTTAAAGGTTAACTTAATTAGTTTGAAGTGGTTGGCTTACTGTAATTCTGTAGAGAATGACTGGTAGTAGTAAACTTAATGAATATAGGGTCCTTTTAAGAGGAAAAAGTCTGAATAAAATTCAGAAGTTTAAGATGCCCATTGAAAAAGATCCTAAAAATCCCTCTGAACAGTTAACAGCAAAACGGACCAAGCTCATGTAATAAATTAGTAAAGAAGCTGACTGTATTTTTAAAATACAACATTTTCAGCATGTGAAGACTTACTACTCTCCAGACTGGACAGAAATTCAATCTAAATTATCACAGAAACACTCCCTATAAAAAGCCCACAGTTAAGTGGAATGGACAGCACCACCCTGTGAAGAACCACATATATCCATTAGCTCTTCCAAAAGTTTTTTTTTTTTTTCTTTTTAAAGCACTGTATGGTTCTAAAATCATAAGCAAAAGCATATTAACATGTTTTTACAGGAAATAGTTTGATTTTATATCATTTTCCACTGCTGTCCTTTTAAACAGTGACTAGACCGAGGCAGGACATACTGCTCTCTACCTAGGAAGCAACTGAGTGTGCTAGGGGAGGGAGGGCATGACAGAAAGGACTGAGAAAGTTTCAGAAAGGAGGCCACAGCTCTAGCAAGGGACTGAGAAAACAGCTGCAAGGACCAAATACCCATCCAGGCCTTGTAAAAAGAAAAAAAAAAAAACAAACATTTAAAATGCTTCTGAAGAGACAGAGAAACCTACGATAAGCCAGAAAGCAATGGAGTAACTGAAGCAAAGCAAGGACCCAGGACCAACCTAAATCCTTGGAGTTCTAATTAATAAGCTAGTATTCCATGAAAATTCATGTATTTGGTAAAACTTGGCTTTTGAAACAGCAAAAAACATCTGGGAGCTCATTGTAAGGAAAGGTTTAGGAAGTTTTCAACAGTTTGGCCAACTTGTGTGCTCAGTAATAGTGAAACTCTACAGCTTCATAGAAACAAAAAATCTTAAGCATATGGGAAATCACTTCACTTCCTGACAGTAAAATAAAAAAATAAAAAAAAAAAGAAGCCAAAACCTTTGAAAAAGCTCTTTCACTTTACATTGCAGCACTGAAAATGCACTCTACCCCAACAACGCCTCATTCCTACAGATCACCAAAACAGGATTTAATTTTGTAGCTGTTCTTATGTTGGACATGTACTTTGGGACTAGACAAGAGACCCTTCTTGTCCGCCAATTCCCTCAGCCAGCACTTCAAGAAGATGCACCAGGTTCCGGAAAAGAGCAGAGAAGGAACAGGAAAAGAAAGCAGCCGAAGTCAGAGAGCAAAGCCTAGGCACAGCCAACAGCATTTGCAGCTGGAGAGAACGCAGCAATGCAAAAGGCTGGATAAAAAAAACAGAGCAAAGACAGAAGGACATACGGTAAAACGGAGGAAAGCACAGGAAGCACTGGAAGCCTATTGGTCCAGAACATGTATCTTCATTTAAGCAAGAAACAGATTTCCTTAGCAAATTATCTCTCTCGCGTCCTCTTGAGTGCTTGATCCAAGTGGTAAAGAAGGTCGCTCATTAATTCTTCAGCTGGAACTTTTAGCACCATCTCCCAGTTCAAATACAGCTTGCAACCCAAACTGCAGAGACATGCATTTCAAAATAAAAAATTGCTCTACAGAACCCTGCTGCTTCTTCAGACTTTTAAAAATAGGAAGCTACTTCATTGTACCTAATCACATATAAAGTGAGAAAATAAAACATCTACTTTTTACACTAAGCCAGAAAGTTTACAAATAAAAATGAGGAAGTACAGAACTGAACCAAGCAGAAGACTGCAGTCAGAAACGTGTCATCACAACCCTTTCAAGCTCCCATTCTCCACCTCAAAATAGGTACAGGGTACCATCTAAAAATGCACGGAGAGTAGGTTAAAGTGAAATCTATTTTCAACTATGAATTAAAAGGCAGTACACTTACAAAACTCTCTTACATGCCAGAACCCAAGCTGAAAGAAGCACTGGCCTGTAGAAAGCTCTTCTGCAGTGCACTAGTACTCCAATAATTTTTTCATATAGTGCCTAGTGACACAGGAAAACAACTGCATATATTTGAGAAGGAACAGCATTTAAAGTCATAGCACAAATAATTGCACATAAAATTTATTGTTCTTTTTTTAAAAAAAAACATGGCCTTGAAATACATACAATGTAGACAGCTAATTTAGTTTATGTCAAGCAGAGCTTTCTAGAAAATAGGTGATATCACAGAATTAAAGGTTGTACCACATTTTTTCCATCATAGCAAACCAGATAAATAGCCATGTGCATACAGTAGCAACAAAATCACATCTGCAGATGTGCTCTAAGAGTTCTGTGTTTGGCAGCTTACTTGCAAATAGCTTAAGCTTTCTACCTTTGGTGAGATCACAGGTACAGATTAAGAGTACATAGAATCCACCAGCCCTTAAGTATAAGGAGAGTTTAAAAAAGGCCTAGTTCTCACAATTACTCCACTTACTGAATAGATCTACGCAAGAACATGGCCATTTTTTTCATTGAGTTCTTATCTATAACTATTATCTAGTACAAAATCAAATAAAAAACCAGAAATTCTTCTTCGCAAGTGAACTAAGTTGGAAAGAGCAAATTTTCAGGAGTAATTATTTGCAAGGACACTGTATATCTTATTCAGAGCCAAAGATTGACAGCAAGATCTCTTAGTTCACTGATCACTGAACTCAAATCTGTTTGCTTATATAGTCCCTGACCAAGACATTTACTTATGTGTGTCTAGTGTTAAGAATGGAACTTGTCTCAGTGAAGTTCATGGGATTATGCATACCATTAAGAACTAGGCGTATACCTTAAATGCACTTAAATATCT
Organism: Chlamydotis macqueenii; assembly: GCF_036417535.1. Classification (NCBI taxonomy): domain Eukaryota; kingdom Metazoa; phylum Chordata; class Aves; order Otidiformes; family Otididae; genus Chlamydotis; species Chlamydotis macqueenii. The sequence continues at coordinate 19,278,641 of NC_141567.1, read as the reverse complement.
TGCTAAACTGAATGCTAACAGCCTTCAGGAAGAGAAATTGCAACAAAAATATTATATCAGAAGTGACTTTTGGCTTAATGAGATGGCACTCTTCCAGCAGAGTAACTATACACTGAAATACGGAAATCTAATTACTTTGATTTAAGCTTTTGACATACAACGCTGTCTAAAACCAGCATGTTGTTCCTCCTGGAGAAGTCTTTAAGCTACAGCGATACAACCAATACCATATACATGCACATAACAGGTGAGTAATATTTTTCATTTTTAAAGCGTAGATTTTCATTTACAGTATAAGCGACAACATTCCAGAGTAAACACTTCAAGACAACAATAGCCTATTTCTTTCATATATATTCATTCTTACGTTGCTCCAGTGCAGTATTTTCTAATACTGAACAGACAGTGCTGAAATTATAGTAGCTAAATTGTGTACACTTCTTTCTGAATTTAAAGAGAATGCTGCCTAAAATAGAAGAAGTTTTTCATCAGCTTCAATCAGTAATGTAAGTTTTGGCAAAATGCTAGAATCACAATTACTACAATCTGTCTGTAAACCATAAACTTAAGAGTGCAAATCAGACCACCACTTCATTTTAGAACCTATTTACAAGAACTACTAACATGAAAAGGGCAGAAAAGAAAACCTCAGATTGGGAAAATATTTCAGCAAAAGTTGTAATTTTTAAATTTAAAGGCATATTTTAGATTAATGAAATCCATAGTTTCAGAAAGAAGCACAGCTTCTTAAAATAAAGTGTTTATTGCTGTCAACTTTGAAGGAAGACCTTACATATTTTATCTTTTCTTTCTGCACAATGTTTCCATGTTGCTTCTAACCAATTTTAGGGATAAAGTTGCATACCAAAGGCCAAACTTGACAAATCCTGTCATTATCAAGATAGCATTTGCGGTTTCTTCAACTGCAACGATGCTTGCTTCACCAGCTTTTGTTGTTTTCTTGTTGCCTGAGCTTCCTGAATGGCACAACAAATTCTCTGTAAAGCAACATGTAAGAAAATTGAAGCATGCGATCTGCAGTAGTTAACCCCACTATGTCTCAATTGTCTAACATTCAACATACTGTACATTATGGATAAAATGCATATGCATAATATTAACATAGCGATATATCTCTAGTCTGAGAAAACCAATAAACCAATGTCAATGTGATAAACATAAATGCCTAGGGGAAAAAACAAACAAACAAACCAAACCAAAATTTACAAAGGTAGCTTGGATGGTGACTGACTTTACCTGAGTAATTCTAGTTTTTGGTGAAAGCTGAAGTGTTTGAAATGCTTGTAAAGGCTTTTTTATCCATGACTTCCATAAAAGTAATACTCACTTACACAACAATTAATACTAAAAAAAGAATAAGTTAGGCTGTATGGAGAAATAACATCCATCAGGTATACCTGAAGTACTTCAAACATTTATGGATTTCGGTAACTCATGGAGGCTGGGGAAAGATTCAGGGGACTAAAGAAGAACAAACCTAAACCCCTTTGTTTTTTAGGGGAGACAGAAAGAAGAAGGAAGCTACAGATAACCTTGACCTGATCTTAAAGACATTTGTTTCATGCGCATACAAAGGCATCACAGAAGCCTTCACAGAAGTGACAATTATTTGTGAAGTGTACTTTTTTTTGTGTTTTCCTATCAAACTGGTATAGTTCTACAAGCGGGATCTATTCAAAGAAGGGAAACGTAAAACAAGGAGTAACGCTGATAAACTCAAGAAACAGAAATCTACAGAAGGTAAATGGGTATCGTCGCACTTCAGGAAAAAAAAATTTATTTTCAATGCATACATACCAGCATAAAGACTAGTAAAGGAACATGCAGTTAGGCAAAAACAAAAAAAAAAAAAAGAAAATTAAACACAAAGTATCCTTCTAGTGTGGCCTGCATGTTTTGCACAAAGTTTCAGCTTTGGCCCTGACACTAACATATAGACAATTAAAAGGATTTAAATTAGTTAACTAAAAGGATTTAAATTAGTTCACCAAAAGTGTGATTTGGAAGACATGTTGTAAGAAAAAGCTGAAGGAACTTTTTCTTTAGACAGGAAACAATAAAGAACTAACATTAGGCTCTTCCAGTACCTAAAAAAGTGCCTTCAAATGATAGCAATTTCTTCCCTTCCCAGACTAACCCATTCTTTTTGAAGGCTTGATCAATTTAATAGAAGCAATTTGGCCCCTATCCTGATTCTAGCTCCTGACTTGCCATTTACTGGAGCTACAATTTCAAGTGTGCTTCCAAGATGCTGTGGATCTAACTGGTTTCACTTTTGGTATCAGGGAGAACTCCTCCTCTCCCATCATCTGATACAAAACTACAGTAAGATGCATGGTTTCCTAGCTAAAGTTTTGTATTGTTGAAGTAGCAGCCTGGAATTTATACAAATTGTTAGTTCAGCTTACGTGAGTTCGCTATGAGACCCAACCATTCACAGAACAAAAGCTCCCAAAATAAATCAACCCCTCCAGCATCGATATGAGAAAATACTTTGAGATAAATGGTAGAACGTCCACACGTGGGGAGGGTGAGGTGTGGAAGCAGAGAGGAATCTAAGGAAGCCTTTTCACACAAGATACACTTAATTGGGTTAGTCCAGTGATCTAGAAATAATGAGGAGGTAGCAGAACTCAGAGGTATGTTGCATCCTAGAGACTCTAATGAACTTAACCTACTACCTTAGGTGTCTGAATTATTTTCCTTCAATGTGTTTTAATATACAAAACATAAAACTATGCAACTTCAACCTTGAATTATTATCCCATGTCCTCTCTTGAATGCTTTAGACTATTTGGTCTCATCGTTCTCCTGGTTAAACTCGTTTTTCAACATGAAAGTATGGTAAATGGTTCTCAGGCACAGCAGCCTATGCTACAACAGGTCTCTGAACACTACCATCTTTTTCCTACTGAGTTTCAACAACTGTTAACATTATCATAAGGAAAGACGAAAGCAAAAAAAAAGAATATACCCTTGCTGCAGTTTCATCCTGAAGCTGAACTGTCCTTACACATTCGTGACCTGTACTGTCCTTCCTTTGGAACATCCTTTGATCCTGTTGAAGAGTGGAACAAAAATGTACTTCAGGTGACTCACAAGAATGCAGAATCTGGTACTTAAACGGCTTGAATGTCAACTTCAGGTTAGATTTCAATGTGGCCTCTATCCAACTCAACTCATACTTCCAGGAAATCTTAAGTAAATCCTGTCTCTTAGTCCCATAGTTAGCAGTTAGAACCATAAATGTGAGCATGTTTGGACCTCAAAATAGTGTTAAATATAAGAAGTTTACATGCTTTTCTTACCAAAACAGTTATTTTTAAAACATTTGCTTCGTACGAGGGACAGCGTGTAAAGTCTTCAAATAAGTAATCCCACTCTGTTGTTAAATGGCCTAAGATTTCCACTTCTTTTACATATATTACTCTCCTGTTCACAAGAAAAAAGTTAATAATTAATTTCTCCCTGGGACTAGAACTTTGCCAGAAAAACAAAAGAAAATTAAACAAATAAATTCATATGAAAAGGTATTTTCCATATGGATTAGAAGTATGCACTCAGTCACAGTGGAACTGTATTTCCTTAATATATACTCTGAGATAATCACTTTGTCCTTAAGACTCAGAGATGATCTATGGTATCGGATAGTAAGGGCAGGCCAACTTAACTGAAACCCACCCAGCCCTCCAAATCCAAACATTTCACAAAAACAAGATACTAGAGGGCCATCAGTTAATTCAAAACAGTTCCTCAAAGCCAGCCTCTACCAGATGTAGTCAAACAGCTACATACTAGCTACACAGTGACACAATTACTATGAGACTGACAGATGATCTGTTGCTACTGTTTACAGTTGCTAGCTAGCTGCCAAAGCTCCAGTGTCAGCTAGCACACTGAGAGAGAAAAAAACCAAACCAATACCAACAGGTGGCAGTTCTGAATGGAGTTAAACTATAACTGTTACACATGTGGGGAAGAACTGGGATAAGGAGAGAAATGCACATTTATCTGAAGCTGCACACAACTAAATCATCTAACTATCATTAAGGGACTTTGTCAGCATCTTGAAAAAGCTTGTTCAGCTGCAGCCTGAGTTTTGAGGTGTGCTAGTTGTTATAAAACAAACATGGTGGGATGCATCCCATAGTCTCGTTATGGATAAGCGTATCTCATACATTCAGGCAACGTGGAAGGTCAGGACATTTGGGATGTGGAGATCATAATCCATGGGGTCCTTTTCCTTATCTAAATGTAGTTTAGATAGTTTTGCGTCCTCAAACTTCATATCCAAGACTAGTAACATCTTTAATTCTAAAACTTGTCTAATGAGTTTAATACTGATTTTCATACTCGTACAAAAACTTAGGACTCCATTTAGAGTATCCTTTAATTAACAAGACTGTAAACAACTGCATTATCAAAACGCTGGTTTGACTGCAAGCATTTATCACAAGCTACTTTGAAAAATTAGAAACAGAGAGAAAAAAGAATATTACCCTCCAGTATTTTGAAATAGTCACTGACCTCAGAATAAACTGTCTTCCTAAATTAGTACCTAGTACTGACATCATTACCATACCACATTTTTCATAAAGGAAACAGTATATTTTTTTAAATCAATAATAAAATGGTTGTGGAAAGCATATATGCACAGTACAGCAATTACTTTAGACTTAGACATCTAATCCCCAAGTTGAAACCAAGACAAGCCCTTAGAAAGCCTTCAAACCTTCATACCTATTGGTAACAATAAGGTTTGCTCTTCTGTCTCTTGGAAGCGCACAGTGGTATCGATAGCTCTCTTTTTCCAGCTTTCTGATATGCAATTTCTGAAACAGAAATAAGAAGTAATTATTGATCTGTAAAAACAAAATTCAAAGCGGTGTTTTCAATTCAAAAGCCTTTTAAAAAGTTACCTTCTTGAGCTGGTTCTTTAAAGACAAGTTCTCACAGTGTTCTCATTCCTGAAGCTCAGTCACCAAAAGGTCTGATTCATTCCACTCAACAGGTGGAACACTGACACGGCAGTATCAGACTATTTCTTCAGCTTTAATTTCCTTTCTGTGCTAATACTTGTTTAGTAACATTCATTCTGTCACAACCCATGCTGCAGACTTGATTAAAGTGTGAAAATCCTGCAACAATACCTTTAAAAGGTGGCAGCAAACGACCCAGATCCTCAGAAATAAACTACCAAGTACAAATACTCCATGCATCTCAAGATCAGGCATCTGAAGCACTGACCGGACATGTCTATTCAACATCCAAAACAAGAATGGGTATGAAAGTGTAGGCCAAATTATTCACCAGGTTTCTATTAGACAACTACAACTCAAGTGACAAACTATGAATAAAGAGGTTTTAAAATTTCTCAAACAAAATACTGAAGTACTTCCTATCTTTTTTTTCCCAGTTCTTCATTATTTTTTTTATTCCATATTTTTCACATTTCCTATTCTGTACATGCTGTTTAACTGAAGCAGAATATTTTCTACAGCACGTCACCAGGATTACAATATTCCATCAGCAACAAAGAGCAGCGCAGAAGACAGTCTCACAGTCATTCCTAAATCAAGCTCACAATAACCCTGTCTGGTGGTTTAGCCCCTCTGAGCAGCTAAAATATCACAGTCACTCACTCACTTCCCTCCTCACCACCATTCCCAAAGGGATGAGGAGGAGAATCAAGAAACAAAAGCAAAACTCATGGGACGGGATAAAACCAGTTTAACATATCAACAGAGGAAGAGAAACCAGATGGAAAACAAAACCAGTAACAGAACACACTTAAGCACAAAACTTACAGCCCAACAGCTCACAGCGGATCCTGACACCCAGCTCCCTCCCCAGGGAGCAAAACTCTGTCCCTCAGCACCATCCCCGCTTTATAGACTGAGTGTGACATCACCTGGTGTGGAATAGCCCTTGGGCCAATTTGGGTAACCTATCCCAGCTGTGTCCCCAAGCCACCAGCTCCAGCCCCTCTCCCAGCTCAGGTGAGAATTAACTCTGTTCTAGCCAGAACCAGGACACACTGGCTTAAAGGCAACAAGATTCACAGAGCGACACAACATAATTGTGGGAAATGGATACACACCAAAACATCACGTAGAAAAAGGCAGAATTGTGAGATGAATAATGTACTACCAATGGGAACCCAACCTCAAACTGGGTATGAGAATAAACCTGTGCCCACCACTGGTTCTCCTGCTATAAGTTTGTCAGAGAGCACGCAATCTGTTTCTGTCCACCCTACTTGTCATCTGCCTCATTAACTAACATAACACTTTAACTATGTGTTACAGGTAAATGCACTTGGGTCGCTAGTTTGAGTCAATGTTAGTTTTCAGGACAAAAGTGGTCTACTAGAATTAAATACATGTTTTCAGTTACAATCCTGAACATATTTAGTAGCTGTAAGGTTGCTAGAATTCATGTTCTGACTGTAATTGTCACATGCATGGTAAATACATAATTGTTACTAAAGAACCTTATCTGTACACAAGTTGTGTTAAGAGCAGAGATCATTAATTCTGGGTAGCACACCTTCCGTTGTAATAGTGTCACATTACACGTCGTATCTAAAACCAACCACAAGCAGAACACCTCACTGGGAAACTCCTAAAATACCCATGCTTACCCTTCTCTTTGGGGAAGCCATACATTGTCACATTTAAAAGATGAAAACTCTTAGCACGAAAAAACTGGAACAAGGAATATACACAACGTGGTTTAAAGCTAATCCTGCATTTATTTTGGACTGCCAAGCCAAGTGTATTGTAATATGCAATACATACACTCCTGTACTTGAATTGTCTCATGTCTCTGAACCTGCAGATCAAAGTGCCACTGACACTGTAGTTCTGTGAAGTCACTCATAAGCAACCCGACAACGTTCAGAGGCCAACAATACCGGCAACAGCAGAGCACTTGCATTATGTAGTCTCATCTCAACCTTGGAAATAAGTGTTAGAAAGGGGACGTGCATACGCAGGACTTTGCCCCATAACTCTAGCCAGCAAAAGCATCTGGATTCCATTTATACTCAATAAGTGTCTAATAAACACAGGGCTCCAGCACAGGAGTCGCAAAAGCCTGGTCAGGGTCACTAACCTAGTTATGTTCTCTGACAACCATGAGCTCTTCACATTTAAAAATAACGATGGTCATCAATAGAGGATTTTACAGCAACTCAAATTACTACAGTCTTCCCAGGTCACAAAACAAAACAATTTATTGCTAGCATCAAGAGCTTTTAACTATCACCACAGAGAAATCAATAGAGATGCTGAAGTTTAACCTATGGTACGTGCACCTCCATCATCTACTCTACCCTCTACCACTAAGAATGTTAAATCAATGCAAAAATTCTTTACAAAATACACATTCCATTTGTAAATAATGTCTAATCAGTAAAAATTAACAGAGATAGTTATATAGGCATAATGTCAGTGCATGTTAGCTTTGTACTATATAGCCAACCAAGCACCCCGTTTATCACACAATCTGTTTTAATGGAAAACATGCAGCTCCTGTGTAGGAACATGAGGAAACATAAGGAAGAATGAAGGCCATACAGGTGCTGCCTCAGACCAATGTTCAGTGCCTGCAACTGGATGCCCCCGAATTGGTTTCATGTTCTTCACAGCAAAATAAGATGACTTGCAGTTCATAGAATCATAGAATGGTTCGGGTTGGAAGGGACCTTCAAAAGTCATCTAGCCCAACCCCCCTGCAAGGAGCAGGGACATCCCGACTAGATCAGGTTGCTCAGAGCCTCATCCAATCTGGCCTTGAATGTTTCATTTTACAGCTGTCACTGTGGAATTCAGCCTCTGTATAACAGTAAATTTCTCAAGTTGTTTCTGACAAACTAGTAAGAACAAATTAAGGAAGGAGAACTAAATATTCAGTATGTTTTTAGTTATTCCTTGTAAAGATACCTTTCCCTCTCTATTCCCATAGCTGGATCTATAAAACTGGTAAGATTACAACAGAAGCTAAACTTGACTCCGCATTTATCGATGATCAACCACACGGGCTAAGAACTCTACATAGTTTAAGTAACCAAAACCGAAAGATCTTTTGTCAAGTAAGCTTACATCAGAATCAATTAAAAGAGCCTTCAACGTTTATCAGTATTTACATTTTATCTTCATATATTTTGAAGTTCAACAAACATCTTAAAGCATCATCATACATTGCAATCAACCCCAAAAATACTTTAAGCTCAAAAGTGGATTAATATTCAAGAGTTGAAATCAACAGCATAGTGTTTTCCTGGATTTGCTCCCTAGAGATATGATGTTTTGAAAAACATTTTAATTCAGCATTTTCCAGCAACCAGAAATATAGGGTCCACATCTTCTGTAAAAAAATATCACTTTCTCACCATCCTAAAAAATTTCTGAAACTGTAAAGCATACACAAGAGGAAAAAATGCCAGAAAGACTGTGTATCTCAAAGTCTCTTCAAAACACCAGAGAAAAGATGGCAGCATCTGACTAAAATCAAAATACAAACTCACATTTTATACTTGAGACATAGGTATTTTAAAAACAAGTAAAGTGAAGAAACACAACATTCACCGCCATATAAGACTGCAACTCAAAGGCTGCAATCCATACTCTGAACCCTTTTGTTGGATATGCAGAAATGAGACGTGCCACATATTTAAGCAGATTTATTCATCACCACGTTCTTCTATTTAAACTCAAAGCTTTGGAGAGAAAGCGTGTTTCTCACAACTTCAGAAACAAACCTGGTATTATTTTTATACTTTACATGCAATTACTAAAGTAAGAGTTCCCACTGAGCTCTGCGTAAGAGATGCAGTATTTCTCAGAGCTGTTCTCAGTACACCCGACAGACATCAGCGCAGTGGTCGTGGCATTATATAAAAAGGGGGTTGCACTTGATGCAAATTGCTGCATGATCTGCACACTCGGAAAATTCTGGCATCTTTATCAAAAGCTTTTATTTTTCTGAGAATGCTAGAGCACTTTAGAGAACTTCAATTCATTCTTATCTTACATGGAAATGAAAGAAGCAGTGCAAATTTACACAGCAGAACAGTGACTCAACCAGAAACAAAACCTGCAGCTTTTGAAACCTAGCGTAGTATTTTCTCCGCCACACAACACTGTCTCACCACCACGTCTCAATTATTCATGAAGTGTTCTGCATTCTTTATAAAGCTCCTTGCTTTAACTGGGAAATGAAACAAGTACCACCACAGACAGTGAATAATGTATGAATTCGTCATGTCAGACCCTAAGTGCTGGGGTTAGAATGCAGTCTCCTCACCAGAGCAGGCAGCAATACCTGGACATTAAAAGGCAGACTCACAAAGCCAGAAGGCACTTGTTATCTGTTCTGCTAAACCTCATCCACTGCAAACACTCCTCATACAGAGATTAAAACTCATGAGAACTTGTTCCTTGGAAAACAATTCTCCTAAAGCTGGCCTGTTTGTTCTGTGATTTCTCCAGCAACGTATACTCTGCATTTACATTTAACAGAACGTGTTCTGGACTACTTATTCTCACTACATGAGCTATAGACATGGCCTGAAAGACATTAAATTTGACTTTCCAGGTTTTGGATTGCCTGAGCATACCCCTATATACCCCCTATACATTAGATCCAGCACTTCTGGGGAAATGCACTGCATAACAAGCTTACTCAAGTGAACTCATCGACTCCATCTGGCTACTGCTCTCATTCTGCACAAAAAAAAGAAAAAAAAAAAAAAAAAAAAAAGACTTCTGAGTGGAAAAAAGTAACTTGTCTTTTAAGATCTACATGTGTGCTCTTCCTAAGCCAAGCTCTAATGTCTATCAATGTCTCTATTTCACATACAAGTGAGTATTTAAGTGAAGCACCTTTTTGTGCACCCCCTAGATAGTACTGAGGCACCCATTCCTTAAAGTAACCTTACAAGCCTTCAACTCCGTAAGCGTATAGTTGTTTTCAAGGGACATACGTACGCATCGAAGGCAGTTAAAATAGATGAGAGGGTGAGGATCCTGGTTAAACTACTTGTAACGTTGGGACAAAATTAGATCAAACAGTAAACAGCACTAGTACCTTCAAGTTGAGTTATCTGCGATTCCATTTGTAAATGCATGTAAAATTGACTGACTCATTTTCCCTGTAAAATATCCTATTTCCTGTAAAGACACTGTCTCCCTCTTGCTTGTGATTTAACACCACAAATCAAAACCTTCCCAACACTAACCTCTAGGATAATAATCAAAATCAGTTAAAAAAAACCCCAACCCTTGTATTCAATTAACTGCCTTCTGAAAGCAAGAAACTGAATTTAGTGAACTATACAGAGGATCCATTCTTGGTTAATATGCAATTCCAATCTACACCACTTAGATCTAAAAAAATACAAGTATTAGATGTGCAGGAACTGCATAAAATCCATTTTTCAGTGTCAATTGTGGTACCTTTTCCTTTTTGATAGATGGAAAAAATACAGCGGAAAAAAACCAACCTCACTACACGAAGAAATTTAGTCTGCTCAGTATATATCATGACGACTTAATCTCATTTAATCAGCTAAAAAAAACCCAACATTTAATGTATTTTATAACAACTTAAAGTAAGCCGACTATTGACCACTAAATTCTAAAAAGGCATTAGCAGCAGAGATGTCTCTGATTAACGGTTCTGGTTTTTGTCATTTACGATAGGCAATTTGTTCTGAGAACAGCTTGTTAGGCTTAGCTCGTTAACTTATGAGACACTGTACTAGAAATTAAATGTATGGCATCACTGAATTTAGGGGAAAAAAAAAGAAAAAAGGTAAATTCATGTTAACAGCTGAATGTTTGCATTGTTGAACAGTAAAGCCCCAGAAGATTCTGTGACTGAAACTGGAGTCTACTGAGCTGGCTACACTTTGTAACTGGTAACCTTTCATAAAGAAGCAGTAGTAGTAACTTGAAGTGACAGATGTACAAATGACAGGCCTATGGCATATCAAAGAAACCACAAATACAACTTTTCTTAGCATTTATATAGAAACAGTATTTCTATATAATGAAATTATAAGCATTTTCACAGAAGAAAATTCCATTCAATATCACTGTTCCAAATTTTGCACAAGTATCAAAATATTGCTTTCTCCCTTCATCCACAGCCCTAGCTGTAAGAGCACTAATACATCAATGAACTCAGAGTGACTGATTTTCCAAGTACTTTCTGTTGTTGTCATTCACAAGGAGCTACACATCCTTAGAAAAACAAATATACAGAAAACAAACCCTCCTCATCTCTCACATCTTACTCAGTCCTCTAATCTTACCGAAGATGGTCATTCAAGTAAGTTTCTTTGTTTGCTTAGCCTGGACAGTGTGAAACAGTGTTTTACTCAACTGGTACAAAGAAAAGACACGAATGAAGTCGAGAGGACATTTTAAATACAATCATGTCCTTAAACTAAATATGTAAAGCAGATAAAAAACCGTGACAGAAACAGAGAATAAATATGGAAAACGTTTACTCTGTTATTCCAGTTCTTGCTGCGTATGCCAGGAGAGAAAGAGAAAAAAGAGAAACATTAGAAGTAGAATAGGAAATAAGGATTAAAGGAATATCTAGAAGGAAGCAGCAAATACGCAAGTTTTGGTCTTAAAAAGTTAGTGTAGACAGCTATTTTACTCTAACTTTTTATAAACAAAATAAGCATTTTCATGTAAGTTTTAAGAACATGAAGTCTGAAATTAACTGGATTCTGATTATTTAGGACTTGAAAATAGCTGTTATTCATCCTCCATATGTTAGCCACATCCAGATGCAGAAGCAGGCTAAATGTCCACACAATGCCTGTAGCTATGATGTACTGCTATTAAAAACAATGTAAGGAAATACCAAAAGGTGGTATTTTGCAAATTCATGTAGTTTTTTCAACTGCTGATACCACCAGGAGGGGGGAAAAAAAAAAAAAAAAAAAAAACCCAACATGTCAGTAGTTGTATTAGCTGCCAAACAATTTAAGCGCTATTCATCCTATTTCAAAATTGCTTAGTGTGTAAACCAGCCTCAGCTTGGTTATTAAGCAAAACATTAGAACTGAGTATCAAAATGTTTTTGCTTCCACATATCCAAATCTTAATCTTAATCCTACTACCTCCTCTCAGAGCAACTACAGATCATAACATCAGTAAACAGCAATGCTGCAGTCTTCTTGTCATATTCAGCTCACTACAAGCTTGTCTTATGGCTGGGGCAAATTTTTACTTCGGATAACTGACACAGACCCCTGGCAGCTTTTTTTTATAACATAATGCTTTATGGAACCCTGTAGCTTAGAGAATTTTAACTGTATTTACAAGGCAAGTCATACCTCAAATAAATCATAACCCTCAGCTTCCACCCTATCATATGGCCGGATGATGCCGTCTTCATGAATGAAACGTGGAGGACGGAGATTCGATACCTCTTCAGTTGATTCTGCCACCCTGACAAAGACAGTGGAACAGTATTCTGGTAAGCTTACTACAAATCTGAGTTTCACCAACATATCTTTAAAAAGTCACCCTGTCACTGCTACATATCCCAGTTATACTTCCTGGGGACCCTACAGCTGTGAAGACACACAGCTAGCAGTAAATCCAGAGTAACATTAGCCATTTAGAAAGAATAACCTGGATAAATTTACTCCCAACCGTGGATGATTTAGTAAGGGTTCTCATGTTTATTAACACACTTTCCAAAGGTCCCCTCAAAACACAAGAAGCACATGATGTGTACTGCTGACCAAATTACAAGCTAGCAAGTTTTTCTCTGAAAAATTCAATGGTCTGTTTTTTACATTAAGTTTAGATGACATTTAGCATTCACCAGTACAAACCTATCCCAAAAGTAAAATTTACATAAAAGCTTGTAATTACTTTCCAGTCAAGGGAGGAAGTAAAAGGAGAAAATAGATTAGTAATGTCTACCTGAACTACAACACCACAAGATGTATTCTGAAGCACCAATTGCCAGAGATCATCATAAAATACATTCATTACAGGCTACTTGACATCTCAACCCCACATCCTACAGCATATTGCATTTAACAAAAATTATTGGACTACTTTACCACCTGGTATCCAACATACAGAGATACTTCAAACCTCCCACTTGCCACTTTACCTTTGAATCCCCTGGAAGGTACTGCTCGCCATATCTACGATGCCACCCGTCGGGCGGGCTAACGCTCCTACAAGCCCCTTTCCAATTCCTTTAAAGAACCCAGCTGCTCCTTCTTTTTTAGCCCCTTTAAAAGAAAGGAAACAGAAAGAGAGATAGTTTTAATGACCTACTTGAAGATACTAACCAGAAAATTAAACCGTTATTGCTCCAGGTTGTACTAGAACTGTTTTGCACTGGAAACAGCCCACAGCAACGATTACGTACAATCCACTTATTAAAAAGGTCTCTCTGCAAAGTCACGTGTTGCTTCCTCGTCTGTTGAGACATGTTGCTCTTCTCTGAACCTTTTCAGCCTCCAAACCAACGTAACTGAGATGCTAACTAGATTCTCCTCCCCACACTTTCAGTCTGGACTGTAGGCCAATATATCAGTTTTTGTACGTTGAGAGTACCAACAAAATAATCTTAAGACTCCAAGATGCACACATACAATGGAAGTTAAATATTTCTATCTTTCTAGTGATACATAACTATGGAAGATTTTTCCAACCTTTAGAGTCTCAAAAAACTTTTTCAACTGGTGCTCTTTAATTTATTATTTTTAGTATCTCTATTCTGGCTTTAAACAACAAATTGGGTACTACAGCAGGCCTAAAAAAAATACATCAAAGACAACTATTCCTTAATTCATACAAGGTCTGAAAAGGTGGCAAGCTATAAATATACGTGAGTAAATCCTCACATAACGTCACATTTGAATTAGAAATACAAAGCATTAGCATCACCAAACTTACACTGATATTTCTTAATATTATAAAACAAATTGAAAAGTTTTGGGAAACCACTTAAGCACTGCAGTGCAACCTTAGTGCTTACCTTCTACAGGTTTAGTGAACACGCCTGTCACACCGCCAACAACACCCTAAAACCAAGAAGATGAGTGAGTTCCTACTTAGAAACATGAATGCTATACTCCAGCTGGGCATGAGTTGTGTCTCATCCTTCATTTTACGACTGTATAAACATTGGAAGTTCAACATCAGAAACACTGTTTGGCTGGGGTTTCTTTTTTTAACTTTAAATTTTTAAGAAAATTATGATTGAGGAGAAAAAAAAGAGGGGGACAAAACCTAAAATGGCCAAAGAAACATTTATGCTGACAAGACAGACCAACAAATCTTTTGTACAGTAATCAATCTTGTAATAATTAAGAAAGTCACTGTTTCACTTTCACTACTAACAGGAAGCTGCCAGAATTCCCAGTTGTGAGTGACTGGTACCAAATATTCCAAATGAATTAACATCAAATAACTCTCTGGAAAACTTTAAAGGTCAAGTAGTTTAATGACACTAAGGCAGAAGAATAAAAATCCACTGAGTTAACTTCCAAATTTTCAGCAAACAGTATCAGAAACAACTCCACAATGTTTATTAGTTATCATTACTTAGAAATACGTTAACTGTTTTTATTTTGAATGGCAAGTGATAGAATTTATTAGAAGATTTAATTTGCATTCAGGTAATACAGATCTCTCAGTAATTGTTTACACGAGTTTGTCTCATACTTAACACTAACGAGAAATAAATGTGATCTTTCAGCAACCAGAAAAGGTTCCTGATTTTAGGTTATGAAAAAAATACAGAGGTTGTAGACTTTCTATTTCAGAAAAATCTCTCTGACTTAATGTAGTACTTTCTTTTATACACAATCCACTTGTTTTATGTTCACATTCTTTTAAGTCAAGAAAACCTAGGAGTTTTTATGAGACCTCAACATACAGGAAGACATTTCTACTATGCAGCACATGCCCAGAGCTCATAATTCACATCCAACTGACTTCAATGACAGAATTTACTGCATGGTGAAATGAGGGCCCAGTTACTTTAATTAGGTAACACATTTGTTGAAGATGAGTAACTATTTGCTTATTTACATAATTCACATGAGAAACTGGCATTTCTTCCTACGCTTTTCCTTTCCTATCTTCAGTTCCTCAGGTTGGCCAAAAACACAACCTCAAACACTAAAGCTATGCTGAGCCTCCTATAGACCGACTGCCTGTTTCATTTCCTCTGTTTAGTTCATAAACTGATAAAGACGACACTAAACTTGTCTGCATACAATTTTCAAGTGTGGATCAAGAGTTGGCACCTAACATCCTCAACTTCAAATTCATACCCGTAACAAGCCTTTTCCTCCTTTGGCCAGGCTGTCACCAAAGTCTTTTGGCTGCCGACCCATTTCCTCTCTCCGTTTCTGCTGAAATTCTTTATCCATAGTAATAGCAGCCAAGCCTTTTCCAACAGAACCAGTGATCCTAGATACCACCCCTGCTGCACCACCTGATGGAACAGAGCAGAAAGCAAAAATTACTGTTCTTCCACAATGTAACAGCAGACAAGCTCCAGTACATGTTTTATATAGCATATTGGATGGAATCTATTTTCTCTAATTACTGGAACACATAGCTAAATAAAGATACAAGGTAATTGTAACAGTAGCAGGTCCTAAGAACATTCCTCAGGCTTCTCCAGACAGTTCAGGTCAATTGGAATAATCTTCCTTATTCATTCACAGCATGTTACAAATTCAGTTACACATGCAATACTTCTCAGTTTGCTCACTCAATCTACAAAACAGCCATTTAGATGGTATCGTGAATACTGGAAACAGTACCTGAGAAACTAAAACACTCAGCAAAAAATTACCATTATAGTTTCAGAATAAAACTTTCCCTTCAAAATTAAAAGAAAAAAAAAGCCTAAATGTAACCCATGCGTTAACCTAACTTACTAAAGGGTAACAATGTGATACATACCCACTGTGTGTCCAAGAAGACTTTTAACACCAATTACAAAGCCTTCAGCAAATTCTTCAGGTCCTTGAACAGCACCCTAAAAATGAAGCTTATTATGAATGGTAAAATACTATACACTTATGCATCTGTTGCAAGAAAAACTATCAATTCCTTTACACTGATGAAAGTAAGGCCATTTGATTATGTGATTTCTTTAATGTTAACAAAAACTTCTTTCTTAACTGTTCAGGGTGTAGAGTACAGTGACAACAAAACTACAACCACACCAGTATATTCAAATCAGCCACTCTTTATAGACAGCTGAAGAATCAGGAAGTCATACCTGGAATGGCTCGTAGAAGAAAGCTTCAACTCCCTCAGACAAGCCTCTGATTAAACCAAACGGATTTCCAAGAACATCTAACCCGAGTACTAGAACATACATCTGTTTCAGGAGCTAAATAGTTGGGGGGGGGGGGGGGGGGAACCACAAAAACAAACACAGTGTTACTAGCTATTGTTACACATAGCTCCATGTTAGAACCCAAAGCTGGTTATTTTTTAAATTTACTACTAAGTAAGGTGTTAGAGTACTCAAGTAAGTAGTCCTACTAGAACGAAGATAGGCTTAGGTAAAAGATGCGGTATATGTATGGATAACTATTAAAATACTTTGGTGAAGAAATATATAAGTAAGAAGAACAGAAGCAATCATTTAAAATTCTTAAAACACATTTTCAGGACACTTTTGTACTTATATTTTTGTAATGTGCCACCAGATTCCTACTTCAGTACCCAAACCAAAAAACTAAGTAGCTGTTAGAGGTATTAACCTTTTCTTATTTTCTGCATTCGATAAGATACTTACTAAAAATTTTACACAAAAGCTTGACTAAATAAGCTTACTTGTTCACTGTAATGTCTAACAACTCTCTTCATCAGCTGGTCTCTCTTGTAGAACTGATATTTAATTTCAAAGAAAGCAAGTCTGAAAGACAAATAATCACACATTAGTTATAGATATCCTTTCTCCTTCTAAATAGTTCTTTTTCCTTCATATAATCTTGAAGCCCTGTTTTCTTAAAAAGGAGCCCAAACTCCATCTTCCCTCCATTCCTCCCTTTCCCCAAAGGCTGTATACATTTACACCGGAGTCAGCCAGCAAAGTTTACCATGGATCCAATTATTAAATGTACAGTAGCTTTATTCAAAATAATTTTAAAAATATTTATTAGCTTACTTGAAAATAAGATCATCCACATCTGTTAGAGTAGCTCCAATACTTTTCAACAGCAAATTCAGAGAATGGATGGCTATCATTTCTCCCCCGTTATCTGATGCTTCTCCACCAGAAGCCAGAGACAGACTCAAATGTAACTGACAAGACAGAATTAGTGAAATAAGATAAATTAAGACAAAAAAAAGACAGACACCAGGACATGCTGGGTGGTGCACATGTAAACAAACCAGTGGTGAAACAGTGGTAAGTGTATTTTTACTCACTTTGAGGAAATGTACAATTTCAACATGCTTGAACTCACAATGGCATTACTTTGACAACATATGTATGTATTTATATGTCCATACAGAGAAGTGTCTAACTCCCCTAGAAGTTTAACTTTTGTTATGTTTACAACTGTAAACTTCTGTGTAAACAATGAGAGAAAAAACATGTTAAATAGGTGGAGCTTAATTCCCAGTACAAGTTAAAGTTTAAGTTCTGATTTACTAAGTAGCATGTGTCTATTTTTGAAACCAGTCACTCTTTTGGGGAATGCATGAACTTTAGAGAATTGTCTTTAACACTGTAAAATGGGAGTGTTTAGTGTTGTAGACACTTATTTTAAAAGAAATACACTCACTTTTCTTAAGGGTGGAGAGCGCAATAGAAAATTATTCCCCTTTTCCCTTGTTCATGACTATAACCAATACTGCTCCCTTCTACTCTCTTAACAGAGGGCATAGCAGTTAACCTGTCGCATTTGACTCTTTCAGGATTCCAAATTTCCGTTTTTCTCAAAAGGCCACACAGCCGTTTTCACAGTCTTCCCATTATCCAGTGGTTTGGAATATTGAGAGAGTCACTGAAGGTGAAAAAAACAGGAGAAAGAGAAGCCCCTTCCTGTACTTAAGAGACAGCACGTCTAGATATTTCAAATAAAGATGCAGAAGAGACTTAAAATTATAACTGTTTCTTCAACAACTTTAACCAGACTAGCTAGAAGATAACATTAGACTATCACAATAGTGTCTTGTTTCTCTAGCGTTTTCCCTGGCTTCACATTCTATTCTCACAAGTTTATAAGCACAATCATTCTAGAAAAAAAATCTGAAAATCTAAGTATACCCTAAAAGGTATCTAGTGAAATAAGTAAAAAGTTGAAAGAAGTTTCAGAATTTAACAAACTGTATCGGGTCTGTCTTTTAGACATTTGGTGAAAAGAAAAGGAAAATAAATACTTTATTTGCCTCTAAATTCTTATTCAATCCGATAGCCTTAGGGGAGCATCCTGTTGATTCAAAATAACATATGAACATATGATATAACTGATGATCTTTCTTCCCTTGCTCAAAAAAAAAAAAATAACTGGTTCAAAAGAGAAACAAAGACAATTACAATTTATCGTACTTTACTTGGATACCTTCACGTCAGCATTTCATCTAGCTTTCTTCATTATTATACCCATTGACTCTTCCCACTCGGCAATGATTAAGGGTCTGCACTCATGGGCAACTAAAACTTTTTCAACAAAGTATTAAGTTTCAGGGGACATAAAAAAAAAAAAATCCCCATTAGGAAGACCGCATGAAGCTCTCAATTAACCAGAAAGTTGATCTGAGGACATATTTACTTAAGGAATTAAAAGATCATTGATATCAAGTGTTTTATTAACTGAAAGTATCTCTTTTTCATACCTTAATTGGAGAAATATGGAAATGTTCGAAGAAGCTGAGCATTGACAGGTCCGTTAGGGAAGACTCCATTAGCTCAGTGTTAAGCGCATCCACATCTTGCTGAATTAATTTAAACTGGTTTTATTAAAAAAAAAAAAAAAAGAAAAAGAGAGAACTTAAGTTTCTCTCTTCAACATATATGTAATGTAATTAATAATATTACATATAAATATATGTCAAATATATACATACAAAAACCAGCAGAAATAATAACCATAGTCAAATGTAATAAAACAGTTTACTAACTAGTTAAATAGCCAAAACTTCCAAAACTGGAAATAGACTAATACCAGATTGCAAGTGTACTAAGAGACTTCTTTATCCCAGATTAAATCAAACAAACAAAAAAACCCGGACAAAAACGAACAAAAAACCAAACAAAAACCCAACCAAACAACACACAATCATTTCTGGGTGACTCTTCCATTTTATGCCATACCACTTGCTATTGCCTTACATTCCTCAGTCACTTAAGGTATCACTTCTAAATTAATTTAGAAATATTAGCAAATAACTAACTTCCTGAGGTTCTTGGCATTTTTGTATTTCCTCACAAAATTAGAGTTTTTATAGAGTACATCTGAAAATATAATTTCTAAGAAAAAGAAACTTGTAAGAACCACTCTCATACACACACTAGAACCAAATGTGACCTTTCTGAATACAATCCACCTATACAAGGCTTAACTTAGAGCCATGAAAATCTGTTCCTTCTGGTCTCTAAAGACAAAAGATGCTGTAGACTAACAATCAGAAGGCCACTCCTAAGCATATTTCATCTACCACCCCTAAGAGTTTGTAGCCACAGTTGAAATAATTGTGTCATCAATTAATGAAACATTAAAGGAGCACGAGACAGTTACACATATCCAAGTATCAGTTACTTAAACTTGTCAATTAGTAATGCTGACAGCCCATGTTTAACAGAAATATCAATGCTTCACTGAAAATTATCTTACCGTGTCCCTTTATTCACTGTTGTCAAATGCAATACTCACTCATTTAAACTGAAACGTTCAGAAAATCACAACATTGTTTACCATAAAGGGCCTGTTCTGGCAAAAGTCAGTTTCTGTCATACGTTACCCTTTGTCTTTCAGCTTCTGGGTCTGTAGACGGAGTAAAAAGCTCACTGAGTGCTCCTAAAAATCCTTGATCAATTTTCAATGCCATTTCCTGGATAAGAACCATGAAGTATCTAAAAACGGGGGAAAAAAAACCCCGAAACAAACAGTGTATACTTATAGAAGTTTAACTTAAATATCACATGCTTACCCTATGTAACTGAGGTTTTGTTGCACAATGTTGCAGATCAAGACTTTAAATCTACAATGTCAATTGTCTATTTACAGTTAGAAGGACTGACCAGCCTCAAAGATACTGCAGATCATTCATGTCTTAACACTTTCAGAATTTACCTAAAAATATTGACAATCACCAAATACTACTTCTATTAATATACTAGGTTAACAGATGCTCCACGGATAACAGCACCTAAACAACATATTCCTTCCTCTTATTCAACTCTCTCTCTCCAAAACTCATATTACTGAATATTTAATTTATTAAAATTCACCATCCTCAAATACTATAGCCACCCTAGGTGGGTGCAGATTCTTGCATTAGAAACCACCACTATAAGGTTTTTGTCTCATTTTTAGTACAAAAATTCAAGACACAGATATATCAACTAAAGAACAGACATTTCACAATGGGCTACATCAAAAACTGTATGAGCTGTCTGTTGTTACAGCACCAAATAAACCCAGCGCTGTACAGCAAACAGGCAGACATGCAACTCTGATATTGTAGTACAAGAAGGAAATAATTCTGATTACTAAAGAACTTGCATAACAGTCCCTTCATGGGGCCACTCTTTACTTTCTACAAGTGAGTTTCTTTTAGAAAGATGTTTTTTCACTGGAGATGTTTAAAAACTGAATCCGAAGTCAGGAGTTGTTTGGATAGGACAACATGTACTTTAAAACAAGGTTGATTTCTGAAAAGCATTAAATCTCTAAAATTGTATTACAACACACTGTTAAACTCACTTGAATTGCAGTACTTTGCTGTACTCATTGAATCTAGTGATGATGCTGATGTCAATGAAGGGTTTTGGTTCTAAATAGAAAAAAAAATATCAAAGTATATGTAAAAAAATAAATTGACAAGGTACTACTTTCAAAGCTGTATAAATCTAGTAAGGCTTTCCCTTACCTGAATCCAAAGCAATTGACTTGGGAGGGGCTACAGGGTGAAATACAACAGGAAACATCGATCCTGGTAATTGATTATCAACCTAAAAAATTATTGCATAATTACAGGAATATTTTAATGACAGTATAATCAAAGACCATTTCCATTTTAGAAGGTTTGAGAAGCCTGTTTATCGATTGTGTTCAAGATGTACGTCATTCCTACTTTGGGGGAAGGAGAAAAGAGGAAGAGCATTATTCTGATATTATTTTGGAATGTTCCCCATTTAGTTATAAAAGGTCAGATGGTTGGAAGTATTGCACAAGGGATGCTTACACAGGTTCACACTCACAAAGATTCATTCAGAGGGGCTGTGGCTGATGGCATACATTGACTATAATAACAAAAACTACTTTCAGGCAAAAATAAAAACAAAACGTAAAAGATAAAGGAAAGAGGAAACTCTTCCCCACCAGCTGGTCAGGAAAAGTATCAGGGTCCTCAAAGGCTAACCCCTCTGGGGGCCTCTAAAGTGCAGCAAATGGAGATGAAGAGACAATGATGATGATTTCTCACCATTATTTTCCTCTAGTACTAAGCACTTCTCAGTAGTACCTGCTCAAGTGTTCTATCGGTTAACTTAGTAACATTACTAGTGCTGACCGAAGCATGCTGATCAGGTGCAAGGGTCGTACATTAACTCACTCTTAGGCTTACATGCAGATATATTATTGCATACTATTTCTGTATATTTACATGTCTATTGTTTATTATTTACTTTCCATTAGACAGATAATTTTTATACTAAAGATCTCTGAAGCTCTAGATACACTCTCTAGAATAATATGTTATGTTACTATATACAAACTATGGTAAACAGATTTTGAAAAAGGTTGAAGTTTTTGTTTTAAAACACCAAAATACCTCTCTTTAGAAATAAACTTCCCATCATAGCACCCTGCTTTATATTAACCCACAATGCTGTGGAGTTTTTTCCATACTACTTGCAAAATCTGGGGATTATAGTTCTGCAGTACTTTTCCATCAAGGGAGCACTCGTAGCGCATCTGCTACTCTGACAAAGTGAACAGAGCACCACATATCTAAGATCTTGAAACATTTCCTCATACAAATGAATAAAATAAAAGCCTTCAAGTGTATGTTTAGTTCATAGAATACGATGAAAGATGGTACCTGCAGCCAATACAATTGAGCCCGCAAGCTTCTTTGGTGAGGTGACTGTTTGAATTCAACCTGAATTCCTGATAGGAAGTTGCGTCGGATGCTGCATCTGACTGGCAGACGCATTTCCATTGGCACCTTACTAAAATTCACCTGGAAATATAAGAAAGCAGAGCTAATGTACAGCTTAACTAAAGCCATCATAAAACGTTATGTTACTAGTAAACAGATTAGCAAATATAACCTGCATTTTTCCTTATTCATTATCACAGAGCTATTGAATTAATCAATCCAACTATCCACATGGAAAGTTAACAAAAACCACAAGTCAGTCTGACAAGCACATTACATTGCAACTTCAGTTGTCCCAAGCAGGAACCTCTGTGTCTTCTTAGTAACTATTTCTTCATAAGTTACACATTACACGGGCATAAAGATATTTACATGCAGCTGAATACTCTCTGCTGACACATTTATCTCAATTCTGAAACATTCAAGTTACGAGAAGCAAAAGGAAAAAGCTTTCCTTTACTCCAAGTCAAGTGTAATGACTTCCAGATAAAGTTTTCGACACCACATACTTTAAATGTACTACTGCAAAGTACAAACCCTAAGTATTCATACAGCTGAGGGTACATATGTTTTTCAAATGACAGGATGATATAGAAAACAAGCCTGATGATGCTACTATAAGACATCTGTATTTTACTTAGCCATTTCAACACATTAGATTTATGCACAGAATACAGGTATGGACACTTTATGTCTGAAAAAGTTCAGGTAAGTGAATCAATTTCAAGAGTCTTTGAATACTACAGGCTCCTTTACCACAACAAGTCATGGGAACTGCAGCTTACCAAGAAGCTGAAACCAAGACTACTGCAAAAGCTTTTAAGTTACATCAGTGAGAATACAGGTTCATAACTAACATGCAGTGACCAAGCAATTTTTTCTACGTCACAAAAGCAAACTTCTTTAAGATTGCTACTTTATAATATAAGTCTGGAAAATACCTCAATACTGCCTCCGTATTAGAATCACAGAACAGTTTGGGTGGGAAGGGACCTTTAAAGCCCACGCAGTCCACCCCCCCTGCAAGAAGCAGGGACATCTCCAACCAGATCAGGTTGCTCAGAGCCCCGTCCAACCTGGCCTGGAATGTTTCCAGGAATGGGGCATCCACCAGCTCTATTCTACTGTATAAATGTGAAACTATTCCAGAAAAGGTGGCTTTTTGTTTGCGTTTCTCTTAACACAGCATCTATCCTTACTTAGCAAAATAAACAGTGGAACATCAAAACATACCTCAGTGTTGCTGTCTAGTTTATGCCAACCTGTAGTTTGGAAAGCACTCTTAGAAAGATACTTTTGATAGGCTTGTTCCAACAGGTTTATTTGCTTTTGACTAAATGGTTTCCACTTTTGCTTCCGTTTCAGTTCCCAAACAACACCAGAACTGCAAGACAAATAATAAGATTAACAATTTAAAAGTACTGAAAACTTTCTTTTGCATGCAAACGATGTAAAAAGACATTATCCTAATTTTTCAGGCTCAAAACCCCCTATTGTTTACTTTTTTGGTTTTTAATAGAAGTTTAGAAAGGAGGCAGTTAAAACCTATTTATTCAAATTGCACAACAGCAATAAAGGCAGAAATAAATTTCATTTTAAAAGGTTTCACTTATAGTCATGTCATTTGAAAGATGTCCCCTTCAACTCAACTGCATTGGAAAAACTACAATATGCTGTCAAATTTTGATGATTCAAAGGAATACTTAGGCTTTCACTTGCAGTACCTAGTAATTCCTATATAAGAGATTTCTTTCTTATTTTCATTGTTAACAAGAGAAAGTCCAAGACTATGGATTGACAAGTTTATTTCTTGATCAGGTTGCTCCAGCTCCTCTGCTTGTCGTGCTTTAGAAACTATCGCAACATCATCTGTGAAAAGCAGCACTCGCTGGCGTCCATCCAGGAAGGACACCCAGTGGATCTGAGTGTTTGCATTGTAAGGGAACTGCCCACATTCATCCTGTATGGGGGAGGAAAAAAAAAAAAAAAAAAAGATATACAATAAGTACATTGTAAATCCAGGTTGTTGCTGCTCATCTACAAGTAAGCAAGTTTACTGGCACAGATACAAGCCTGAATTCCCTATATTTCTTGTTTGTGTAGCTTACAGCATCCTACTGCTTTGGTGACATCCTGTATCCCAACACTAGAAAGAAGCTGAGAGTTGGGATTTATTTTTTTTTTCCTTTTTAAAAAGTAGGCATTCCAGTAATACTTGTCCATGAGAATAATATTGGAAATCATTAGGAAACAAAGGCCTTCACAGACAAAAAAAAGACTTGGAATGGTAGGTGATGGGGGAAGAAGGCACTAAATGATATACCACAAAACAGTAAAACCAGACAATGATTAAGACCTCTGCTCTTCAAATGCAGATATTCTTTATTTGTTAATTTGTGAGGCCAAACTGAGACAGTTAAAGTCCTTTTCTCAAAAATCCCTACATAATGAGGAATGTAACCACAATTATATCCTAAGGAAAGCAGTTTCATACCAAAAACATTTTTATATGTAAAAGAATTGCCCAGAGAAAGTGCTCATGCATTAAAGCACACTGTAATTGGTTAACTGTCAGTTCAGCTGTGAGAAACTGAATCTATTCCCAGTATAACTGAAACACAAACTTGCTTTCCTGTCCCTACTTTCAGCTCCTAGTATTTTCAGTTTTCTTATCTTACCTGTGCCTAGTTAACAGAAAAACCAAGCCACCTCTGAAGAATTCAGAGTTTAGTAAAAGGTGCAAGAGGGCCACTATTTCGCGACGAGACACATAGGCCTTTATTTAGCCTGCCTTCCAGCCAAGTGAGAAAACTCTTCCTCCATCAATGCTTGCTTCCCCATTCTTTAAGGAAATACTTACCTAGTCTTATCCTAGATTTACCTTTGCTTCTAGCTACAGTTTCCCTCTTTCCCTCACTCATTTTACCATCTTGATCATTGTTATTTTGCCCCTACTTCACACATTTTCCTATTTTAATATTGCATGAGTTACAAGCACCGAAATAGCTCTTAGTGAGCAACTCAATATTCTGCTCCATGCAAGCATTTCCCATCGGAAGTAAGAGTCACAACAGTCAGGGGTTTTCTCCACCTTTAGGGAGACACTTAAGCTGAATGTAGCACTGCTAGAAAATTGCTGAATTATTTATCCTTTGTACTATTTAGATACATTCACAGCTCATACACTTCATGCTTCTTTCATATGCAAGAAAACCCTGGAGAAAATGCAGGTTGGAGTTTGTGTCCTATCCTCCAGTTACATTAATCTAAACACCTACAATCTTGCTACTTGAGAGTACACTCAGAAGTCCCCTAGAGGACAAGACAGATGCAAAGTTACTGAAGAAGCTTTCTCCCAGATTTTAATCTTGTTACTATCCTAGACTGGTTCAGCATTTACTTCTCCCCTTCAGAAATTTACCTTAAGTAGGTCATGTTCACCAAAATTTTGGGAGTAGCCCCAAGTTAATTTTCTTGTTTTAGTTGGATCTGTCCATGCAAACAGGCACACTTGCTTTGGTTTCAGCTCCATTTCCTCTTGTAATCCACTGCAAGTTAAAAGAAAAGGAGCAAAATGATAGCATTCATTGGTTAAGACCACTGACTGAAGTGGTGCAAGCAGATCGCGGTGCTATATACTCCTCCCCTCCAGCCTCCTGGGGTGAGGCAAGAAGGGCCTAGGCTATTCGCTCCAAAAAAAAGGATAGTTAGGCTCTGAGTGAACCAAAATTTATACTCCCATTTTATTCTCTCTACTTTCTCAAACAGTAAAGACTGCTTAGAAGTAGATAAAATAATTAAAATAACAAAAAAGAAAAGAGTTTTTTCTATTTTTCAAGGCACCATAATGGTAAGAGAGAACTACTTTCTTCAGAAAGGATCCCCCCTGGTTTAAAAAAGCAATGTGAATTGTTTCTTTCACATACCTCTGCTTGTATCTGAGAGAGTCCCATGAAGTATGGTTAACAATAAGAGCTGGAGCAGCTCCCTCATGGTAATCAGAGAAGCTTATGACGGTAGAGTGCTCAGAAACATTCACATCTACGAGTAAGCCTCCATTCTGGAGAGAAAGTTAGACAGAAAGTTCAATATTTGTTCTATGCATACACTCAAGTTAGAAGAGATTACATTTTTATTTTCAGATGAATCTTTCACTGGCCTCTTACAAATAAAAAAAAAAGGAAGTGTACTCTACATTATCTAGTAACAGTAAGCTCAAGCGCATTGGTCACTGGCTTAAGACAGACATCAGTAGCACCCACAAACTACCTGTTGATTTAAATTAATTGAAAAATTATATTCAAGTTACAACATTTTTAATATTTACTTTATTTGGCTAAGTTCAGTAAAAAGTATAGACAAGTATTCCCTTCACTTTCTGTTACAAAACTTGTACTTAGAAACTGCAATTTCCTGCGTACTCCTAAAATTCTGAAAGGCTACTCTCATGTGTACTAAAGGTTTTAAAAGGTATGACAAATACAGCAATAGCATATTAGCGAACTGATCACCGAGCAGAGAAGTTCTGTTGATTAAACCTCTAAAATCATCATAAAATTCTTTCTTCTAATGTCTTTCAAAATCCTCCATTCTTCCAATATATTCAACAAGATATTTCTGAGATACGTAGAGCACAATTTTTCTCATTTGCTTATACAAAGGAAGTACCTCATGCTTTCCCTTTTGGATAGCCTGTTTTGATAGCTTTCTCAAATACTTGTCTAGCAAGATAAAGTGATGGTTTTGCTATGCTGTAAGGTCTCTCCAGAGGTGAGAGGGGACACATCTACCTTTGAAAAAGATGATGTTACACGTTCTCCAGCTCACACCAAAGGGATGTGAGAAATTACATTTAACACTCTACACAGTAATAGTAAGACCTCACTACGTATGAGACTAGAAAAGGATTCTTTTGCAAAGCTGAGCCATCTACTACCTTAGAAGAAAAAAACTCCACTGTTCTAATTAATTGCATCAACAGAATATCAGGTCATTGATGACATCTTGTTCCAAAAACATTTTTTCAAACTGCTTCTTGGAGCAAACTTGGAGAGCCAGATTATCCTCAGTCACTTGTCTTTCAGCTAATTATAATAAGCATTTGTCATAGTTCAGCCCCAACGGGGACCAGACTACGCAGTCTCTCTCTCACTCCCCCCACTCTCCGAGAGAATAGGAGGAGATTTGACAAACAAAAGAAAACCAGGAAAAAAAACCAAACACGCGGGTTGAGATTGAACAAAAAGTAAATTTAACAGTAATGACAGAAGAAAACAAGACAGTGATGGAACACAAATACAGTACAATAGCTCACAACAGATCTCCACATCCAGTCTCTTCCAACTAGCAGGGGGCCTCCCTTCAGCACCCTCCTCACTTATATACTGAGCATGATGTCAGATGGGATGGAATAGCCCTTTGGCTAATTTGGGTAAATTAACCCCAGCTGTTAGCTAATTAGTTAACTATCCCAGCCATAGGGGCTACCAGCTTCAGTTCTCCACCCAGCTCAGGTAAATATTAACTCTATCCTGGCCAGAACCAGGACAGCATTATCTCCAAAGACTTGTCTGGACATGCTACACTTAGATACATGTTCCCTAATGCTAGGCTAGGGTGAGTTCTGGAATAATTAAGATTCTACTAATTGAATCATGAATTATTTTAGCCATGAACTATGCATCTCCAGTATGTATTAGCTTATCAAGAAAACAAAAAAAAAATACATTCTCTTTTAGGATAATTATTTAAATAAACTGAAGACACCTAAGAAATGCCCTCTGCAAAAAAACAGATGTTAGAGATGTAGTATACCATTTTTAATTTAATAGCAATAGACCTGTTAAGCTTCCTATAAGCTTCTCAAAACTACATCAACCTGACCACTTCAGACAGCTATGAAAACATTAACAACATTGCAAACTTGATTCAAACAGAACCGAACTGCAGTGCACCAACACCTTAAGGCACAAGGTTTCAATCTTGATCATCTTGGGGAGTCAAGCTTCCCTAAGTTCAATACCATAAGGCTAAACTGGAATATTAAGATCAGACCACAAAAATCAATCTCACCAATTCTTCCAGCCTCAACAGAGTACCATTATCCTGGGCTTTAAATAGGAATGGTTTGGATGAACTTTCACAGCCAACTACTCTTACACAAAGTTCACCAGATGAGTCTTCAGGCCAAAATGGAAGACACTGTAAAACACGAAACATGCAGGAATTTAACAGTTCATATACGTTCAATATAGTAAGCCAGTCTTATGTGACTAGAACTATTTCAAATTTTCAAGCTGTTCTAACTGCATATATACCAATGAACATCCTATCTACATTTAGTAAACACCTAAACTGAAGGACTTGATTAATTGACCAACAGCAGCCCTGTTCAAGCCCTGAGATGTGAAGCATCCACATCATGCTGTCAGAACTGACAGAGCTTCTGTAGAGACCTGCTTTTTCCTTAAGTGACAGCTAACGACCAGCTGTGTGTCTACAACAATATCCAAAGGAAAAAACCTGAAATGTTACCTCTGAAGCAGAGATATAATTCCATTTATTAGTTGGAAAAGAGCCATTAGGACCAATTTCCCCAACTTCTAGTTCCAGAGAAGATTTGTTTGCTATTGTGTAGAACGGAGTGAAGGTAACTATCCTGGTAAGGTTAAAACTGCTCATTTTGATGCTAACTCCAACCTGTTGAACAAGAACAATTTGAGCAAACAATCAACAACAAGTTTAAGAGAAAAGTCAGGATGGAAAAAAAGAAAAGCCAACATGACTGTAATTGCAAAGGCTAGCACACAACACTCTTGAACACTTGTAATAAAAGAACCGAGAGCAGGCAGTAAAATCAGCGAACTACACAACACTGTGGTAAAGAGACAGCTCTAGCTGTAGCATTTCATAGCTGTAGCATTTGTGGGGAAATCCAACAGGAATCCCTCTACCAAAAATGATTGGATCATCAGAGATCTGTTAAAGAGTATATGGAAACACAACACTCCACATACCTGCATATTATTATAGGGTATTCTTTATTCTGCTTAGCTGTGGAAATGTAGTCTTATTCAAGGCAGCTGAGTGAAGATCTAAACACTTGCAAACAATTACAGATTTTGAATGTGAACTCTTATCTCCACTACGTGAGTTCACCATTGTACTTTCAACAGCCTAGGACTACATATAAACCACGTTTGTGAATTACACTGAAACTTCTGTTGGTGAAACAACTTGTCACCAGGTGCAGACTTGAATAGCTGGGGCATAAAAATTACTACCCTAGATATTAAATGTTTCCATGATTTAAAAGTAGTATAAGTCGTGAAACAAAGGCCTTAAGGAGAAAAAGAAGTCAAGCCAAAAGAACCCCAAGAGAGCTCCACGAAACACAGAAACCAATCTTACCAGATAGTCCATGTTACTAGCTGAACACCTGACACATCCATAGCTTCCTACAGTATCAAGGGAAAAGCTACTGGACCAAGTGCTCGTTGAAATACATAGCTGGATCTACACACAGAAAAGAACAACATAGCAAGTACTTCAACAAATTCACATTAATTTTACAGTTCACGCATTATGGAGTGCAATTATATCACACATAGCAGTACAAAGACAACACCTCACTGCTTTTAAAACCTTCTGTAAGTTAAGATAATTGTAAGCATGTAGTATTACTATTCATAGTCTGATTTACTAGTCTGTGCCTAAGCTCTGGGAAAGATGTTACAGTAAAGGACAGCAAAATCTAGAAGTTCTCATTGACTCTTATGTTCATGACAGCACACACAGAAATGGAAAAAAAAAAGCTACAATTCTATGGTGCTTCACAAACTTGAAGAGAGAGGAAGAAATAATCAAAAGAACACCTTGTCAAAACTGTTTCTTTAACCATTTCCTCAACTACTGTTGGGTGGAAAAAAAATTTATTTAAAAAGGAAAGAAGGGCCACTTCAGAAAAAAATCCTTGACTGTAGTACTCTTCATTTGACCATACAAATATCGCATCAAAACAAAATCAAACCAGAAGAAATATGTTTAACATAGGATAGAATATTTACATTGTGCATTTTAAATGTTTAAGTACCTAGCTGAGTTAAACACAAGCCTGTGATTCCTCTTTAGTCAGCGGAAAATGCCTCCACAGGAAGATTCAGAGCAGTCTTCCTTTTGACTATAAAGGGAATCCACAATCTTAATTTATGGATCTACATTAAATTCCTCTTCCCAAGGAAACAGTTTTTTTGCAGGGTACACATTGAGTTTTCTCAGTGCCAGGATGAAAGTCAGCCAATGGTGTGCAGTGCAAGACCCAGAAAGTTGCAACAGACTTTTTCTCTACCTGCCTTCCCTTTTACTTAGTCCAAGTATAATTCACAAGAAGAAAGCAGCAGCCAAGTGAAAGTCTATAGATTCAAATACTACCAAAAAAATTCCTTTGACAAAATATATATGTATGTGTGTGTGTGTTTTACCCCCATCAGGGCAGGATTTTAACACATCACCACCAAAATCACTGCCTAAAATAAGCATACCTTATTGTTACTAAAAATATTTTTCTTCTTAAAGGAGAACAAAACAATATCTCTGTAGTCTGCTGGATGCTTCACATGAGTGTCTTCAGCTCGATACTGGAGAATACGGGAAGTCTTGTTGATTATCCAATAAGGACTGAACACAGACAAGATCATACGGCTTCCAATTCGCCTAGTGTGTATGTAAATATCCACTGTCACCACTGTCGCAGAATGGGATGCGAAACACACGGAAAAAAACTCAGGCATCCCATCATGAATTTTAAGATGCCCATTCCAGTCTTTGCCTTGATATTTTAATAACACAAGCTCCATTATCTCTCCATTGATTCTTGAATGAAAAACATCTGCAGCACTCCCTTCCATCAATTCACGGGCTTCTGCTGTTCCCTGTAGCAAAATTTGAAGGGTCAAATTAAGTTTTTTATATATAAAATTTAGGTATTAAAACACAGCATTTTATTCTTCTCTAGCAGGATCAACATCTCAGGTATCTCTGTATCACAGGTCCCAGTCTCTGATCACTTTCATTTGAGCCTAATCCCATGAATAATTTGAGATCAATTGCACTTTTCTTGCAGTACAGACTGCTTGATGCTAGATTTCAGGAAGGCAAACTAGGTGCAATGTACCCCCTGTCTCTGTTCCCTCCCTCCCTCCTCCTTGATTTCCAGTGAATTGTGGCAATGAGTTCTTATTCATCATCTTAGAATACTGGGCGCAACACTGCACTGGACTGTGCTGCAGACGTACAGCAAGGACTTTTCACATTAAAGAACATCCAAGGCAGAAAGCCAGCAGCTCTGCTGTATGGTTTGCTAGTACAGCTTTCCTCAAGCAGTACTGTCCCACAACAAGAGCTTTTCTAATTTTTCCTGAGAAACACTATATTTTGCTGTATTGAACAGTGGCCAGACTTGATAAGTCAAGGGATGTGAAGACAGTAAGCACATATCCATCTACAGGTACAGTGACTTCAGAAAGAGATTTCAGTTACTAATTTCTAGCTCCTCAATCATGGCAGCGGCTCTCTGTTCTACATTCTGTGACTCTGAGTACTGAAGCACAGTAAAAGTAAGAAAAAGCAGAAACAGTGCCATTAGGATGTTGGACATAAGTGAAAGAAAGATCCAAATGAATTCCACAGCCAGTTACGCGAGTAGGATAAAACAGGACAAACTAGGATGACAGTTCTAAATCCTCACACCTTTTCAATTTACAAAAGTCACTCAGCTTTCACAAAGAAATACTAAATACTGAAAATAGTCAAAGAAGAGGAAAAAAGTCTGTATAGCACTCGCAAAGAAATCTTCTCATTTGTGCAAGGGAGACCTCACAGCAGTCCTCAGCAGAGAATCATTGTCAGAATGGGGAGAAGTTGTGTTTTCTATACAGAAGAAAAGCTCCAGAAATGGAGCCTCTCCCTTCTAATGCCTCTCCCTGTGAAACAAAAGATATCTTGCGAAACACAAACAGGATCTCAGAAGAATGTAAAAGAGAAAGACCAATCCAGTACAGGCTTCGTATTTAAGGAGCAAGTTAGAATTAGTTAGGTACACCCAAATTAAAAACAATTAATCACCAGAGCTCCCAGAAGCAATCCGCCAGCTGACTCAGTAATTTACAATAGAAAATAGAAAAAACAACATTCGGTATCTTCCACGCTACCTTCACCTCCACTTCTAAGCAAATATAGTCTTACTTAAAAATCAAGGAAAGGATTTACAAATAAAACCATAAAATAACTGACCTCCAGTAAATATCTCAAGGAGTATGGTAAAAGATTCCTCACAGTCAGTACAGGGTGCAGGTGGATAATGTAGGCAGGATCCCACTCCTCTCCATACGTTGAAATAAAATTTAGTTCATCAGGTACAGCTGTTGAGCTGACTATTAGAGGCAAGAAATTTGTTTCAGTGGCTGGGCACTGTAATAAGCACTTTACTTCATTGCTCCTGTGTAGCTCTTCTCTCCAGGCAACATAAGTCGTGGACTCTTTAAACTGACCCTCTAATACTCCCGTGGGTCGAACATACAGATGACACCTATGGGAAGAGGACAGGTAATGGCAAACAGCAGCTTTGCATTGACAGGTAACTTCACCCATTTCAAAGTAATTGCTAATGCCCTGAAGGGCTTTTGCAGCACACTAATTACCTAAAAAAAGGTAGCACTTAGGGTTTTTTGCCCAGTCAGGAAGAGTTCCAAATGCAAATTCAAGCTCCCACACTAAGGCTGTATTTGTGCGTCAGTCTCACAAAGACTGGCCCTACAGAACAGAAAAAGCGTACCTGTATGAATGTAAAGGAACATGAAATTCCTCTTCTGGCTTGGATATGCCAATTGGCTCCAGCAACATGGAGTCTCTTGCCAGTTTATAGATTACAAACGGGATTGAGAAATGGTTCTTGATCTAGGATCAAAATGCATAATTTTCATTACATTTCTACGGTACAAATTTCTAGAGGAAAAAGTATGAATAGCAACAAGGAAAAACACCACTAGTAGATCTACTTAAACTCCTCTGGGAAACAGACTTGTATGCGTCTTACTAAGAGATACAATTCTGACTGAGAACAATATGCAAGAAGATGACAAAACTATGCAACTTTAAGTTCCATGAATTGAAAAAACGTGCTTAAAATGCTAAGTCACATAAAAACTACACATTCCAACCTCAACATTAAGGATATTAGAAAGCCAAAAATTAAAATTAAAACCAAATTTTTCATTTATCAGGAAAACACACACATACAGAATACAGATAAAAACTCATGTAACAAACAGAGTAAAATACTTCATACTTTAAAATAATTTGCCTTTAAGTAGCTTTTTGGAAAAGTATGATCTCAAATAAATGCATCAAGGAAGAAAAGCAAAGTCACTCAGAGAAAAGCATTGCTTTCAGGCTTTTGGTTTGTTCAGTTGGGTTTTTTTACCTGCAGAGGAGATCGTACGGTAATAACCTTATTTCCTTCTGTAGCATCTATCTGTACAACGATCGAGTCTGAATGACCAGCTAGAAGGTTTCTTATGTTGTACAGTCGTCGACCTGGTTTGGCTATAGGAATGTTTACCACTTCTTTATATCCTTGAATTTCTAATCCACAAAAATACACAGGAATCTTAATTAGGCAAAACAAATCATATTACCATTTCCTGTTTGAACAGTACTTTAGCATCGCTAAGCTCAGGAACAACCAGGATCAAAGCACTCTTTGGCAAAAGCACCTTGACATGGTATTTGAGCACCAGTGAAGGAAAGCCTTAAGGTCATAATACTCTTGAATATCTAACTTTAGATTATGATTTACACATAGCACGATAAATACACCAAAGAGTAAACAAAGGTATTTGTTGGGTGAGTTAACAAAATGCAATACAGACCATTATCTTTGTATCATGGCCAAATACCTATGGGATAGGATGGAAAGGAAAAACCCCAGAAGATTATTTATTAGTAGTTACTATACCCTGTTCTCACAGGAGTATTTTCTGGCAAAGCTAAAAACACAGAAAAATTGTTACTGCTCTCAAGTAACTCGGTTACTACAGAAAGCCAAATGGTAATAGAGATACAAGAAATGAAGATCCTGTTTCACAGGAGGTGGAACCCATAGGCCTATATCCCAGGGGTCTGTAAGATGGTCTATCAACAACTCCACTATAATGTCTTTCATTTCTTCCAAAGGGGAAGAAAAAAATATTGTACTCTTCACTCTCCAAAAATCTAGTGAGAAGGAATTTTTCATCTTCTTAAGAAGTCCAGTAGCCAGTTTAATTTTTTTAACTGTCATCAGTATTCTAAGGTAGTTTCAACACAATGTACTTCACCTAAATTTTCATCATGCTGAATTTAACCATGTTGACTTCCCCATCTTCCCATTTTCAACATGTCATAATGCACAGTGTTCCCTAGCATAATACCTAAATTTAAAGAGAAGACGGAGCTTTCTTGTCGGTACAGTGCAGACAACCTTCCTCGTTGGGGCACTTCAAAAGCAGAGTATTCCAGTTCCATGTTCTGACCAATTTCTACGTTGTTCGTGCTTTCTTTTTTAACTGAACCAACTATCCGAAAATTGGAGCTAGGATGCACTCTGAAAGGAACACCTAGGGCATTTTTCACTATGAAGGGTGCTGTCTCTTTAAAGGAATAGTCAAATGTGGATGCAGTCCCTTCTGAAAATGCCTGTAATTAACAACACATATAATACGTCATACATAAATAGCCACAATAACATATATATATAAAGGCTTTAAAAGACAAAAAAGACAAAAGAAACAATAGATATAGCTATACCTATGCTTTGTATAGCAGTATTTCAGGGAAGTAAACATTACTTCCAGAAAATTTCATTATTGTTCTGCGATTTGCAGCATGTTGATGCTACAGTAAGCATTCACGCTCCTCATACAGAATTTTTTACAGTTGTTGAGTTGAAAAGGAAAAACAAGTTATCGGACAAAGAAGTCCCAAGCACATTCACGATGTACATACTTCATATTCAACCACAACTTATGCTTACAAGCATTTGTTTGATTACACAGAAGCCATTGTAACTGTCAATATAGACTTGTGGCATAAGCAAGGACTAACTTAGAGAACTGTTGCTTATTTAGAATTAAGAACTAAATAAGGCTAAGGCACATTGTGTAAAAATAGTTAGATTTAGTAACCAAAATTTCTTCCCCCTCCATAAAGAAGGGAAAAAAAATGCCTGGGGCATTCATAAACATCTACTATGACAATAAAAACAGAGAAAAAAACCACAATACTTTAACACACTGGACATCCCACTTATACAGTTTGAAACGAGTGCTAAAATGCACACTTTCCTTATTCTATTAAGGACATAAGAGGAAGGGAAGTAAATTTCTCTTTTAATATTTCAGGAAAAGGATTGTAGGTGACAGTTGCGTTTACTGGAGGGTTTTATTTTCATTCAGCCTGCTTGTAGGACTATTCCTTAAGTACTGCATAAGTAAGGACATGTGTTCTTCTAATTCTTCTAGAAATTCCTTCTATCAAAAGTTAGCACCCCCTTTATGCTAACCCTAAAGGACTAATCAGAGTAAAACTCTTCAGCCCTGAGAGATAACATTTGTCAGGGCTGAAGAACAGTCATTGGCTTGTCACTGGCAGCAGAGAAAGTTTTTTTAAAAAAACAAACAAACAAACAAACAAAAAACCACCCCAAAGAACAAAAAAAAAAAAAAAAAAACCAACACACAATCACCAAAAAAAAACCCACCACAAAAAAAAAAAACCACCAAACCAGAATTTCCTATAAAACCACATAACTGGCATGTTCTGCCTGTTAGCATTACCTTCGCTAAATTACTGAAAACAGCAAGAGAGCATTTGGATATTGTTATATTCATTGTATCCTTCGAAGAGATGTTAACCGCAGTTTGTGGCTCAGGAAGAACAATGAAATCATCCCCAGGCATCAAACTTCTCTCTTGGACAGGGTTAGTCTTCATCTAAAACAAACATTTCATTAGGCAATTATGAACACATAAATTACTTTCTCCTGTGTTAAAACAGGAAACAAACTTGACTACACCTAAGAATTTTGCCAAGCAAAGGAAAACCTATCTTACCTTGTAAATCCCAGACACCTCACAAAAAGCCAGAAAATTAATACCAATACTGCAGGCAAGCAAGATATTTTCTTTCCTTTCTGTATGTGTGGTTACACACTACATTTTGCCCATGCACTGGACAATTAACACTATTCAGGAAAACCATACATGTCTAAAGATTTTTTTTTTCATGTGAAATTGCATAGCTCCCTCAAATCAACAGCATTCAAAAGGTCAATGTTCTGTCATATCAAACTTTTTAAGAAATAGTTATCTATTCAAACTATTTCACCATTTCAAATATGCTTACATACTTCCAGCTTTAAACTCCACTGCTTCTTTCCTCCTTCAACTCGTTCAATAAGCGGCTCCCACACTGCATAGGTTTCATTGTAATAATGAACCTAAAGAAAGAATTAAAATCAAATAAGGCACCTAAAAATAAAAAAAAACTGAGTTCCCTCCAACAGCATTTAGTGCTAAAAACATTAACAAGAAATTAATCTTCATTTCACATTTTGGAAGTCTAGCATTAACTTTTAATGGCTTCAAAAATTAACACACCTCTGGTTGTATGGAATTTTAATATGTTGCCTCTGTAAGAGACTTACAGCAACTCAAAATTTACCTTATCTTGGGGAAAAGTGTTGCAACAGCTGGCAAAACAAAATATGGTGTTACTACAGCCTGAGATGAAGAGAAAATTTTGAGAAAAGAGTGTAACATCTATCTTAACAATAAACACAATGCTAGAGAAACAAAAATAGGTGGGCAATAAGATTAAATATGAATATTCAGCTGAGCCAAACTCATTGTTCAAACAGCAAAAACTGAATATGCAAAAATAAGAGAGAAACAGGTAGGATTGGATTATTCCACAGTAGCAACTGTCAGTCAAATCTAATAGTGACTGCACAGTTTTTCTAAAACCCACATTATGCTTAGTCATACTTCACTGACTACTAAAGAACTCCTAAAAGCATTACAAATTTAAACCTATTATTAAACACATAGAAAATGTACTAAAGAGCTACTTCAACTTTATGAAACGTGCAGAAGTGTTTTAAATTGATAACTATTTAATTCTACGTACCTCCAGTGACATGTCAGCAGTGACCTCCATCAGTGAGGACCAATTTTTAAGGACACCAGAAAACACAGATTCTACTAACAATAAAGGGACAGTACGATGTCCCAGACCACATTCCAAGGTGACTTGAACTGATTTCACTTCAATGTCAAATTTCTCTTGTTTTAGAACATGTTCACGGTCCTTAAAAGTTTCTGTTGCTTCTGTGGCTATATCAACACCAAGAAACCAAGCACTGCACTGATCTACGGGCTTCACTTGCCACAAGTTCTCAGGAACTTCAGTTGCTCCTTTAGAATCTTCCTCAGTTGTTTTGGGTTTTATGGCAGCCATAATGGTCACCACAGTATTCAGAATTATTGGGGAGATCTTGAACAAAAAAAAAAAAAAAACAAAAACCAAACCATTTAGAGCTCAAAATACTTTAAAATTGATTAAAATACAAAATAGATGATAAAAATATGTGATAAATAGAAATAACTCTTGGGTTCTTCATGCAGATACACAGCATTAAAGGCCATTATCAGAGATGCAACTTAAATTCCAAGATAAAGAAACAGAAACAATTCACGGATCTCTAATTTTACTTTCCCACAAAATTTCCCAATTCCTTCCTCACAATGCCACAGGCTCAAGAATAACATTCTCAGATGGGAATTTTGCTTTTACTAACACACGATACTCCCGTAACAGCAATCAATATCAACCTTTTCCCTACTACACCATAAAACATTAATTTATTTTTAAGATCTTCAAGGTGTTAAAAAAGGCACGTTTGCAGAGCTATGTACACCACCACTTCAATCAGCAGTACAGTGGATCCGTCAAAAGCTTTACACTTTAGGAATAATGTAGTGTTACTTACAGTTTAAGGGTTCACCACTGACCAACTTTTCAGATCATAAACACAAATTTGTGAACTTTTAATAGGAGAATTAGCAAATTATATTCAGAGAGACCTTTACTATAGACACAATTATTAATTTACCCATAAAGAACAAGGTATTTCACATTGTATATCATTCTGAAAAACATGTTAACAGCATCAAATTTACATGCACTTGTGTGCAAGCTCCCGCGTATAAGTCTCTCTGAAGAGACAAATAGTGGCGGTGGTAGCAGTGGGAAGGGTTTTTTCTTAAATTTGGAAGAAATTGGTAGGAGGAATCCTAGTATGTGACATATTTAAATTAGTCCTTTTTTGCCAAGAGATTGTCAAAACAAGGAACATCTAATGAGTTTTGCCAATATAGAGCAGCTCTGAAAAAAGATAAATGCCTATTTCTGGACTTAAACTACTAGGGAGAATGGAAGTTTTAAATAGCAATATGTAAATTAAAAAAACCCAAGCTACAGCTTGAAAAACACACTTGGTCTTCCAAATGCAGTTTTAATAATCTCACCTTTATAGTAAGTTCTTCTATTGTTACTACCACAGTTTGTAACCCTGAGACGTGAATCATATTTTCCATGACCAAAGAACATGGCTGCAACACCTAAGTGAAAAATATGATTTTATTATTAAAATAACTCCTGAAACTTAATATTTTCAAATAGTCTTGTATTTTTTAATCCCATACGCCAAAGGGATGCTGATCCCATAAAATAACAACACGTTTCCAAGTAACAGCATTCTTTTCCTAGTGTTACTGTGCTTCATTCTGGCATCCAAATTTGCACAAGAGCAGTTTTGTACTGGAAGGTTAAAAGTCAGTCAAATAAAAGCTTTTGATATAAGGCTTAAAAAATAGACAAAACAAAAATCCAACATACAGACAGACTGATGGTATAGTAAAAAAAAAAAAAGAAACAACAAACCCTAAATCCTTAAGTAAACTAAATGCATAAGGACAATACCACTTTTGTGCCTCAGTGCTCCCTGTCAGGAATGAGTAGATGAAATTCCAGAAACACGCTGATCGCATACTCTACTGCAGCAAGTAAACTGACAGGAAGTAAAAAAAGTTGCAGAAAGGTATTCTTAGTCTTCAAAACCCCTCATGCAATTTATTTATTAAGAAACTTCTAATTTGTTTTACAAACGCACTACAAAAGTTTCAAATAGAGCTCTACGTAATGATGTCTTGCACCTACTGATAGAAGATTCAGCTTCAAGTGGCATACCACAGATACACAGTTCCTTCCTATCTTCATAATAATCAACAATACGAAAACTGAATTTTCTGAATGCTATGGATATGCCAACTAAAGGACACATCTGCCAACAGTTCTTATTACTTCTTTCATTATGGAAAAACAAGTTTTCTTACTGTAGTAACACTCTTGTCTTGTTTCTCTTTGAGAAAGGCACAGGCCAACACTTTGAAGCTCTTCACTTGAGCGGTCATCCTTTGTGCAAGCTTTCCAGATGTCAGAGCAAAGTCACATTGGAAGGAAACTTTTAAGGCAGGGGCATCAGCATTGGTCAAATTAGCAACAAATACAATCTCTGGATCCATGATCACAGCTTTTACTGTCATATTTGGCCATACAGACATTTCTGTGAAAATACGTAAAAAAAAAACCCTTTGAATAGAAAAGTTAATTTAACAAATAATGTCTCAATTCTTACAGGAATACTTTGCTAAAACTGAATATCACAGAGTGTCCAGAAACCAGAGTAAACTGGCCAGAAGTTTTCTTTTGAAGATGCTGTTTGTTCAGATATTGTAGTAAGACAGTATTAGCTCTATACACTGCTGCAGTCAACCTAAGCACTGGCTCTACAAAGCCAAGCTGGAAACGGGTTGAAACCAAATTAGCAGTACACAATTTCTTGTCAGAATACCCACTCAGTCTCTAAACAGAAAGAGAGAATCATATTTAATTCACATAAAGCCAGACCTTCTAACCTAGTGATGGATCAAGTCACTTTGGTTCTCAGTGACAGGCAGTATAGTGGTGTGTGACACTCCTGCACACCAGGAATCATTATATGGGTGCCTAATATTTGCTGGAAATATCAGAGTATCACACCTCTGTAATGGAACAGGTGCCAAGTTGAGACTCAATGCACTACAGGAAAAGCAAAGAAAGCTAGACGTCACGGGTTGCAGCTAGCAACACATTTGGGTAGTCCGGAGCAGCCCCTGCAAGTGCCATTTTTCTGGAGTGTGTACCATCCCTCCCTCATCACAGTGCTTGTCCATATTTCCGACAAGGGAAGAGGAGAGTAAGTGAACTGCTGACATCACTAGGATAATTCACAAAACTTAAGGCTCGCTCCCAGCACTCTGCCACGCTCCCCAGAAGAAAGGGAGGGCTGTTGGGAACCAGCTGGGCAACATAACCCACAGACTATGTTTGATTACAACTCAGGCAAGCCTAGTAAGCACTTAAAACCAAAAAAACAACCCCAAAACCTCAGAAGTGGTTTCTCCCCCTTGTTTCATCATGCCTTACCTTCAGTCTTCAATCAAAAAGAGGAAAACTGTTCATCAAAAACTTAGTTTTCCATAACTGAACTGTAACCTACCATTTCAAAATACACAGCTTGCACAAGTAAGGGTAAGACATTCACCACTTACCTTTAAAGAGCAAGTTCTTTTTACTTCCTTAACTACTATCTACATTGTGCTTTTTACCCTAAGGATGCTTCCTTTGTGATACAACATGGGTAAAAATTCTGTTTAGCATGAGTGATTTTCAATATTTAGCTCTGCTGGAGAGCATAACTCCACTACTTAACACAGCAGTTTTAGAACTCCTGCTTACAACAATCTATGGTATCTGTGGCCAGTTTACATATCGTGAAGAATAAACTCATTTCTTAAGTCTGATAGCAAGATAGCATCTTGAAA
Organism: Chlamydotis macqueenii; assembly: GCF_036417535.1. NCBI lineage: Eukaryota > Metazoa > Chordata > Aves > Otidiformes > Otididae > Chlamydotis > Chlamydotis macqueenii. Next base: position 19,237,243 of record NC_141567.1, on the reverse strand, counting down.
ACTTTTGGATGATTTATTTTCGGTATGAAGTCTGTAAAAGAGGTGAGTGGGAGGTGGAAATCAGTTTTACAGACCTGTTTCTGGCTTGGATTTCCCAGAACCGGCATGCTTTAATTGGAACTGTGCAGATCTTGCAGTTGATGATGTCGGCATTGAGTTAATGAAAAAATCTGCTACTGTCAACAAGAACTCCATACTGGCACATATGTACAGCTTGTCAAGGACAGCAACAACTTTGGTTCCATTTTTATCCTGCTTGTAACTTATATCTATCATAGAACTGTCATTTGTGTTGTCTTTCTTGTCTATCATTCTGGAAAATAAGTTTAATAAGAAAAATTTAAAACATCACAGCATACCGATCTAGAAAATTGAGGATGTGAGAGTGTCATTTCTGCTCCTCGTACCATTTATAAATAAGAATTACAACATAAGCAATCAATGTTTCCTCCAGAAATAAGAGGGTATAGACTTCTCTAAGAGAAGAGTAATTTCAATTTGAGATTTGTGTGCCAGAGTTTCAGAACAACATATGCAGCATGTAACAATCATACTAAAGTTTCAGTGCACAGAACTCTAGCTGAGGCTGGTTGCTCTCTACTCAGCTGTTCCTCACAGTTTACTGTAATACTGAAGTCTTCCAGGTATTTCTTTGTTTTGGATAACCTGGGAAATCAACATAAAATAAGAAACTTGCTTAACAATATTAAAATGACATCATTCATTGCCTTAGTGAACAGTAGGACAGGCAACAGCTGACAGCCCTACTAAAATTTATTAAACCCATGTGAAGCAGAACATAGAACAAGGAAACAGTCTTCCTCACAAGTTGCATGGAGATTTTTCATTTATGAAGCACTCAAACTTACCTTGCAGTCACATTCTGAATTCCTTCTCTGAGATCATCCAGGGTACATGCCTTGAGTTTAACGTTAATATCCATTGAGCCATCTGAAAACATCTTCCCCGATGACGCCATGAGATGCAGCCGAAGTTCACCAAGGCGTAATTTGTCACTATGCAGCGAAAGCAGAGACTTCTACATGAAGAGAAATAGTAGGACTAGTTATCACAGAACAAAGTAATAAGTACATTTCCCTTGCTGCTAGCCACCTTTTTGATCTATCAATTGAAGGATCTGATTAGCATTCACTCCCACCACACTAACTCATTTACAAGCAGGACTCAGCAATAAGTAGAAAGGGTATGAAGAAGAAATTAAAATAAAATCCCACTGCAGTGTGTTTTATTTTGGATAACCAGAATCAAGGCTTCAATGACCACATCATGTGGTGGGTGTTTTGGTTGGTCATTTCTTCTATTTAGTGATTTTTAGAAGTGCACTTAGGTCCTTCATATTAAGGACATTCTCTGCCTCAAAGTTCCAGGATAAACTCCGTAAGCTCCATAAGGCAAGCATTACAAAGCAAACACAACTGACAAAATTCTGCTTTACTATCCTGAGTTCTGTCCACATGAGAAGCCTAAGTTTCTAAGTTTCCCACCCAATCTGTACGGTAAAAGCTTTGTCACAAACCTGATTCACATCACTATTGTAGAGAGTTACTGAAAGTGACTCAAAATTAAAGTCAAATGTAAGCGTTGTGTAACATTCCGCAGAAGACTGAACTGTAGAAACACTTTTTTGTCCAAAAGCAAGAGGATCTGTCAGTGAAAAGAAAACAATTTCACACTTCTTTAGAATACTGGACTTGGGACTGGTTTTCTAGGTTTACTATTTTGTTGGGGGTTTTTTTGCTTTTTTGCCTTCTTTTTTTTTTTTTTTAAAATCAAGGTCAGAAAGTCACAAAGAGGAAAAGTTCCAAATCAGGAATACTACTCAGAACAATTTGCAGTGTTATTTATTCAATATTACTTTGTTCTATTCAATGCATGCTAAAATTACCTAGCACAGAGTGGTTTAAGAACCCTAAAAACTGCTGTCATTAATTTCTGCAGTTCTTTGTTCATTTTAATTAAGAACTACAGAAAATACCAAGACTGGTCAAGCAGTTTGCACTGCTCTTCCTTCCGGTTTCTTCTCATAGTACAGCAATTCAACTATTGGTTGAATAGTAATTTCTTGACGCTTAGAATGTTAAGTCTTGGACAAAAAATAGATTTTGGCAAAGTGTTAACAATATCTCATCCAGAGACACACACTGTTTTCATTAACACACTATTTGAATACAAATATCATCCTAGATTGTTATAATTCTGCATTAACATTCTGGGGTAGTTAGTTTTGCTTTTTTCTTTTTTAAACCACCTGCAACTTAACAGTCCTTGATATAGACTGAAGAATACCATCCTATAAAAGATGAATCACCAAAAAAAAATGCTACAAAAACTTTTGACCATCAAAAACTCACACTGGAACGTTTCTGGTATCTGCATACACTCGTATTTATACAAATTCTTATTTATACAATAAGAATTGTAGGAATATGTAGCAATTAAGAAAAACAATTCGTTTATGCACGTTGAAGTATTTCAGTTAAATACGATGTTTGAGTTTTCAAAGAGCCCCCAGCCTAAACATACTCAGCTTTTGAACTGAACATACCCTCACGTAAATCAGATTCATCTGGAACTTCCCCTTTTCTAAGTATCCGCATATCTTCAATGTTCTGTTGCACAGTATTCGGCTGGGAAGAAGCCCCTCCAAGGTTTTCAAGTAAAATTTTCATGACAACAGCTAGATCATCTTCACTGAGTGCAATCTGTGAAGTGATAAACGCACAACTTCATTTTTGGTGACAGTATTTCTTTCTAACACAGAACCCTATCTTTCTCAATAGCATGCAAATGTTGAGCAGAAACAACATGCTGTTTCCACTATAAACAAGCTAGCTAGTCAAAATGATCCTGGACAAAACACTCTAATTTGCCCATGTTTCTTAAAATATCATTTGTTACTTGAACAGGAGTTACAACCAGAACTAACACTCCGCATGATAAACACTTTCTAGTCTTGTAAAGGCTCTTCCCCTGCTAAAAATGTGTTTATGGTCATCAGTTACTCATTTCTTAGCAATACAGTAATCCAGAAATATAACCAGGTAACATTAACGCCAAGATTTACGTTCTATACACTAACGCAGCTGTCATTCAGTAGGACTTCAGAGTCAGTTTGGATCAAATTATAACACAACATGATCATTAAAAAAAAAAAGCAGTAATATGTGACAAAATGCAGTCACTTAGCCCATAATACATGGTGTTAGAATATTTTTTCTACATTTAATTTTTTTTTACTGGTATTCCTTCAGTATCTTATTCCTCTGTGCTTCATCAGTGCTACATTTGGCCACAGCACAGATACAGGAACGAAATAGGGCTCATGAAAAGTCCCCTAGTTCCTTTTTACCAACTTCAATACAAATGGTTAATGTAGGAAAAGACAAAGAAAAGCCCTTCCTCTGCAAAGATAGTAACCATAGTTTTGAACCGTTGTATATTAGAGATCCACATCTACCCTTTTAATTTCTAATAAGTCTACTAAACACTAAAATAAGCTGAATATTACAGATTAAACAATTTTAAATCTTAAATCTAGATTTTAAATGCTAACTCAACAGGTAACCTCAATGACTCTACTGACTAGTGAGTCAAAGGACAGCTCCAACAGAACCCAGAAAAACAAAAACAGGCTTTATTCAGTTTGTATGCAGCTACACCAAAACTATTCATTTTACGATATCAAAACCCTAACAGATCTATAAACTGAACAGTCAAGCTTTAAGTCCTTTAACATTCTGTAAAGTACAGAAATTGCAACGAGTTTACAAGCTGCTTAACTAGGCTAAGTACTACTCTGAGAATATATGCAACTTTTGACACAGCTCTGATTTGCCATGGTATTACCTGCATTGGTTTTAGGTCTCCTTTGATACCAATTGTTGGGGTTTTATGATACCAAGTTGCTGCTAAATTTCTCTGGACCAGTAAAGTCAAACTCACAGGACACAGAATTTCAGAATCTGGTTGAGAATCTCTGTCTATAATGCACCTAAAGAAGACAGTGTAAGCAGTATAGGAAAAGTACTTAGTAGTTGCAGAATCTTAAATAACATCACACTAATCTAGCAGAGTTATGGATATACTTATTTTAAAATTAATAATAACTTATGCTTTCATGCACTTACACCCAGGTTTGCACTTAAGATGAACTCACTTACTGTCCTATCATTCCTTTCTTTCCAGAACATTTTATGGATTGTGGACATGTGTCCCTACCTAAAAGCACTCCTAAACTTAGTCTGGGGTTGTTTGGGTTTTTTTTTTTTTGTTTTAGTATGTTTTCATCACCTATCACCTTTAAATAATAGAACAATGCTGCATATGGAGTATGAACCCATTTTCTTTACAAACACTTTTCAGCTCAGAAGAAAACTCCATGTATACCTTGATAATTTCAAATGAGTTAGCTGCACGTCCATGTTGTCAATGACTGGAGGAAGAGAAGATTCACCTGAAGACACCAGCTTGAATTCATTCTGAACTCTGATTAAGCCAAGATCAGCTACCAAAGCATTATGTGACATTGAAGATTCAGGGACAACTATAACTGGAGCTTTCAAGTTGACATCCATTAAGAGACGGAAGCTCTTCTTAGCAAAGTCCTTCATGCTGGAAGCAGCCATTTCTGCTGCCTGGACAGTGACTGCAGCCAGGGTTTCTTGTGCCGTTTGGAAGTTGTTTAGGAAGTTCTATTGATAGGTAGTAAAAACAAAGTAGGATTTCTATGAGAGCAAATAAACCTTGCAAAAAAAGGGAAGCCCTAGGTAAAAAGTAAATTAAAAAAAAAATAGTACAGCTGTAGCAGAAATATGAAACTTCTCTATGAACCACAGAAGTTCCATAAGAGAAAGGTTAAAATCATGCACAAGCTAAGACATTGCTTACCTATTTTATTGTTAAGATACTATTAAAGCTATCAACTCAATTCACTACTTCTTCCTTATTTGTCATTCTGCTATAAAGCAGTGACGCTTCTTCAGCTCACCGCAAGGTACAGGTCACAAAGAGAAAATAACTGAAACTAACATCTTACCAAGAGAGACATAAAGAATTTATGTAGGTAAATTATCTGGATGCAGCCCACTCTCAGAGACATTTTACCATCCACCCTTGACATATCCGTGTAGGCTTCCCCTGCAGTAGCATCTGGATAAAGTGACATGTGAAATCTGAACACTTCATCTCCCACTATGGAGACAGCCTAGAAGATTAAGTCCATATAGTTAATACTCCTAGACAGTAATCTGTGATAGAATTATTGTTTAAGTTATCAAACAAGAAATATTTCCACAGAAAGATCAACTGCAACTTATCAGCAACACCTGGACACATATATATGCTAGGCACAAAAGGAAACTGAATCACGTATTTATTTATTGTATGTCTCGTCTCACTTCGTTACCTACAGTTCACCTTATATTTAGCCCATGCTACTCAGAATGAAACACTTCAATACAAACATGATTAAAAAGAAATAAGTACTGAATGGAAGCATGTTTTGCTTCCCTAAGATAAAGGAAATCAACCAATGAAGTTTTGCTTACTATTTGGTACATTACACTGAATTTAGTATTGTCAACACAGCAAGCCAACTACAGTGCTGCCATTAAATAACTTAGGTTTTGTTTGCTTACAATCTGCACAACACATCACCTTTTTATGGATTGTTTTTGGATCAACATTTGTAATTACAATGTCCTCAAGTCTGGAGAACACTTTAATCTTTTTCGTTTTCATAGCTACAGATGCATCCATTCCTGATTTGAGACAAAAGGAAGAAGATAGCAATTGAATAGTTGAAGTGCATTTATTAAGTAAACACTTTTTCAAAAAGAAGTATTATTTATTACTGAATATAAAGAATAAGAATAGCTTACAATCCAGAATTCTACTATGTAACAACCAATGCTAAGCCCGAGAAAGAAGTCATGACCTTACTACACATGACAAATTTGCCAACAAAAATTGACTCTAAGACTAGAGTAAAAGTTCTCAACACTATCTAGGATACAGCTATTAAAAATGGAAGCTTGTGTGATTTAAAACATAGTGCTTTCATTTCTTTTAGTTTTATTCCACTTCAAAATTAATTGCCTTCTTTTTCCAAGTCAAACTTTTTCTTCTCTCACAGACATTCTGGCTGTTAGAATACTTAACCGCAATCATACCAATACAATCAAAACGCATTCAAACATACGTTACAGAGACATCTACAGGGCACATACTGGCCTTTCAGAAGAGTATGAGTGGAAGGGAATAACACGTTTCTTGCCACAAATAACTAATCTAATATTTAAATAAAACCCCCTTACCTTGTATTCTAATGTCTGCAATTCCACAGGTCTGATCACACACTGTGACATTGAACGCATTTAGCTTTGCAGTAAGTTTTAATTCACAGACATCATCCTGGGCTGCATCACTAGACACTGGATAGGAAACACAAGAGACATACAAGAACTTCATTATATGTCTATTTTTAAAAACAAATGTTAGATTATTTAATTTGTATATATATATGAATTATTCAAAAAGCAACTTATAGGTATTCTCTGAAAGTTACTGGTGATTATTAGACAAGACATGGAATAAGTCTTTTATTAACACAATTTTCTGGCAGAAGAGTAGTCACTGACTAACACAGGCAAACAGCAATCAAGACTACTTTTTTTTCTCCTCATTAATATTAGTTTTCATGCAATAGTATGCTGAATAAAGTGTACATTTAATTATTGGAAACACTAAATCGCACCAGAAATGTTCCTTTCTGTCTAAAGTAGCAAGGTCAATTTAGGCATATTAGGTGAAAAAAGTATCTGCAGCAAAATTGAAGGTGCCTGCAGAACACAAAACGTAACAGCCAACAACTGTAAACTCAATCGCAACAGACTTCAGAATAGGAAACTCTGAACTTCCCAAACACTACAAACACAAGAATCAACCACACAGGAACTGACAAAATATTCTTAAAAAGCTTCCATACAAAACCATATCATTTCAAGGTTACAGCTGCCAGTTTTTTAAGTATGCACAATACTCCTCAGTTCAGAACTTCTCTTTGCTTCCTCAGGGCTCAAGAATGTTTATTTTCATCAGTGTAAGAACTCTTTAGGTCCTTCAGATTGGAAAGCAACTAGCTGTGACAATGATGCTTTGGAAAGCTTTTGGCACTGTTCAGTGTAACATAATTTATTCCACTTTTATTATAAAAGTTAGACCATTACCTAGGAAAAACTGAAATCAAGCAAAAAGAATTTGTAAATTAAGCAACAGCAAAAATACATAGCTTTTTTTTTTTAATTAGATTAAATGGCATCCTTTGAAACCAGAGGCCAGATGCTGTTAAGCAGCAGAAGTGGCCTTTCTAATACCCCGTTACCTGTTCTAGGAGTACTTCCTTTTTCTTGCTCTTTTATTTGAGGCTTGTGGTCTGATGCTTTATCAGTACTGGGAAGACCACCTGATGGAACACTGAATGTGAGAAAACTCATGATGGAAAGCAAAGCCTCTGTGTGAAGTACTATATCCAAACATGAGAAGATGACCTAAAATGAGAGCAAGGAGACAAAGTAACAGTGTTATTTAGTAGCAGCCTATTGCATAACATCTCGGAGTGACTGTCATAAAATTGAGAAAAAAGTGCCTTGCTCCATTTCACAAGTATCTCACCCTTCTACCTCTTCACACCACACAAACTCTAGAGCAGATGAGGGAGCTATGGAAGAGAAGCTTAAAACAGCTACGGAGGAACTGTGCCAATCTAAAAATGGGTGCTTCATGTGGTTCTGCTTTTTCAGTAAGCTCTCTCAGTTCTGCTGCATTTCATTGTGGACTACTGAGCACTTTGGCTGACATCTTCAGAACCATGTACAGAGATATTTTACTAGATATGATAAAACAAAACAACAATATTAAAAGTTTGCCATCAGAACAGAAAGTATGTGAAGAGCAACTACTCTAGCCAATATTACTTAGTGAAACCTAGCATCTGCTAGCCAACTTTTCCTAGCTCAAAGCAACTCCCAGTAAGTGCTGGTTTCTCTGATACATTAAGGGATGTCAGCCCTCTTGACTCTGAAGTAGTCCAGCCACTTTAAATTCTACATGTGCCTGTCAAGAAGCAAGCTCTACTCACCAGTACTATTTTAAAGGAAACATTTTAAAAGCAAAATGGCCTGCTTACTTCAGAAGTCACTGAAGCCATGGAAAACTACACACGAAAAACTGCTTTCAGGAGAAGTAAAAAAGGACTGATCGAACACAAGACCTCTGAGAACGTTTGTTTGACACTTACTTAACTTTTCAATTTCACTGTTATGAACTTTCAAGCTCTAAAACACAAGGCCTTTATTTCACATGCTGCTAAGTGTTTTAAGTCCAGAAACAAAATACATTCTACAGGCCTCAGTTAGAAATATGTCCTTATAACTTTTAACTAGCTAAAAATGTACAGCTTCTACTTTAAAAAATTAATACACTAAATATTTCTATTTTTTAAAAAGTCATCTTTTTTTCTCCCTGGATTTCTCTTTGACGTAGTTAAAGATAAAGCAGTAAGCTTTAATGATAAGAAGCCAGGGGTTTGGTTTTGGGTTTGGTTTTTTTTTCCTCCTCAATGAGAAGAGAAAAAGTGGACAACTAACAAGTTCACACAGCTGTTATTATTCGAGAAGCTTAAAAAAAAAGTTAAATACATCCAGTACTTACATTGATGTTTTGCTTGGTGCTTCTGTAAGTAGTAACAAAATCTGGTCCATCAGCATCAGCCTAAAGGAAGAAAAAAAGCCCAAGCACAGAGTCAGTCTCTACTAAAGTAACCAAATTCCTTAACTGAATTAACTAAATTAACCACACACACACACACACAAGGATTATTGCCATTGCAAAAGACAACAAAGGAAAGCGATGAAGCCTGAAGAAACAAGCTCTCTAAATAAAACACACAATCAAGGCAACCGAAATGGGTACTCGTGATGCTCTGCTCAGTGAAGTTTTATAGCATATATTTTGTGAAAGTTCAACTAGCTAGTCACAAAATTCTCTTTTACCTAGGATCTACTTAAACTGGATGAAATTATGCTTAATACTTTGTCAGAACAAATTAACTTGTTTTTCTCTATAAAAATTACGTCATTATAGATAAGACTGAGTAGCGCACTGGTTTTACAACTTAACAGATTCCTAACTATTGCTGCAGTTTTTGAAGGGTGGGGTTTTTGTGTATTTTTAAAATAAAGGCTCAAGACCTCTAGCTACCAACATATCACTCCTCAAATGCTAGTTTTACCACCTGTAGAGAGCCAACTATTACTTACATAGGCAAAGACTATCTCACCTATTAAGTTTCACAAAATTACTAATCTGTACTGTTTACAAAGAAAGCATACAAACATTTGGTTTCACCAGCGATTTCAGTCACTGCTTATGAAGTAAGCACTACATGGAAGCAGCAAAGTGCGAAAATATGCACTAAGTTGAAAAACAGATATTTGGGAGAAAACCTTGTAAGTTTCAGATACAAATCCTACAGGTTTTAAAACAAGAGAGAAAAAAAAAAAAATCTAACACAGGCTAAGTATAGAAGCCTTATTTTACTCCCCATATAATCTTAGTTAAAGGCACTGAAACCTTAATGTATTCCATTTTCAGAAGATGTTCATCTGTCTCACTTGAAGAATTAACAATGCAAAGAGGATCTCCTTTTGAGTCTGCAAATGAAGAAATAAAATGGTGAAGTATTTCTGCTCACAAGCTTTACTCCGCCTATGGAATGCCCCCAGGTTAATTCTCAATTATACATTTATTATATACTATTCTTGATGAATTAGTGAAGGTAAACATCTCTCTTCACTGAGAAGCTGCAGATTAAGTATTATCTTGTGAAATGTTATATTCACTTTTTTTTTAATTAAACTAGTAAAAATTAACTTACACTGGTCCTGAAAGAAGATTCAAAAATGGAAAGTTATTTGCATTCCTGTAATTAATTTTGCATTCCTATCTTTAGATTTTTATATTCAAACCCATACTCTTCTACTCGGAACACATGGCTATTTCAGTTATTACTTCAATATCACTTTGAACTGTTCCCTGACCAACTAAGGAAGCACGCTCGATTTCCAGTGCTGGTGATAAAGCACAGATCCAGCAGCTCACTAAAACACTCTGAACAGACAGAATACTTCTCAGGACGGCTATTCCTACTAAAAGTAGGCAACTAACTCAAATGAACTAACTAAAGCTAACTCCAGCAACAGGAGTAACACTTGGTATCAGGTAAAGCAGATTAATTGAATCTAAATTGCACAAGACAGGATCATTATGTGAATTTGCACGTAACCTTTTTTCTTCCTGCTAATTTTTTTGTTTGGACCGCACTGTCCTATTGCTACAAAAGCTGACTGCACACACTGTACTGACTACATACCACTTTTCTAGAAGACTTACCATTTATTTCAGTGCATCTCACAATAATTTTTTTCAGATATGCTGCCGCAGTCAATTCATGATTTCTAATTTTAGTTTCGGTTCCAAGCTGTAGCACAGTTAGAATATGTAATGGGTATCTCTCCTTCTGAACCTGCTTCATCAAGGTTACTACAACCTTGAATGGGGAAAGGGAAATAAGTTCACTATTTCAGTAAAGCTGTTCAGGTATTACGGCAAGCAGTTACAATTGGCCATCATCTCCCCTGCTACGCTTCAAAAGTAGTATTAATCTAGACATTTTGCCTTTTTACAAAGAGAATCTACAACACCAGTTTGTTAAAGATTTCCTCCCCCTCCTCTCTGTTCCTCTTGGCCAATCAATCACTTCTTAAGTCCCTCAAGAACAAAACAGAAATCCCAAGTCTATTAATTTTATTAGAACTTAATTTTGTTGGCCTAGCACTTGTCAAGCTATGCTTCAGTTTTGTAATCAGACACTACACAGTGCTACATACAGAGTCTGGATACGGAAAAAACAGTTACTACAAGTCATACTGGTCTGGAACGAAGGGCAGTAAAGAACAGACAGCAATGTGAATCAATCTTTGAACACCTGATGCTACGCAAATAGTAATTAATGACACAGAAATGTCTCAACATTACAATTCTTTAATTAGAGAAGATTCTAAGCATTATACTGATTAGAATGCTGACAGTAGGAAAAACTTGTGTTTCTAAACGTAGATGAAAATTAAAGAACTAGATATAGTTATTAGTGAACAATGTTAATTTCAATGCAATTATTTCATGAGGGAGTTATTTTCCAGTCTTGGGAACTAAAAATAGTGCCACAGTCTAACACTTCACCACACAAGGAAGTTCAAAAACTCAAGTTTGTCAATACTTCATCTGCATCATTATGTGGCATACTCTTTGTACACTAACAAATTAGCATTTTGTCATTAATTACTCTACATATACAGTCCACAGACAACGTGAACACTGGCTTAGTAAAAATTTCCATGTGAAGTGTGTGTAAAATTGTATTAAACAAGATAGAATTGCATTCATAAGATATATTAAATATGACAACATGGAGCACTACAGGCCAGCCTCTAATATGTTTCAGTTCTATCATTAAAAAAATTCCTCCCAGCCAAAAGAGCAAATCTGAAAGTCAGAAGTTGCTGAAGGTACCAGTGATATGCACTGGATAACCGTGCTGTTATAACCGTGCTTATCAACCAAATGCAACTGTAATCCCGCAAAAAACAAAACCCAAAACCTTGGATGGTATCAACTTGCTACCTGTCTACACTTCAACTGTGGGACAAATATTTATAATGCCCTTAAAATTAAGTTTTCTTACACAATTTCACATCAGTCACACAGAACGTGTTTCTCTGAGGGATACATATTCTGGGGTGTTCCCTGTGGGATACATATTCTGCTGCTGGGGATGGGGGGAGTTTCTAGTCTTTGAATGCAACTCTCACTCGGCAACAGAATAGTTTGGGGTTTGAAGACATTTCTTTCCTGTCTAAAAACCAGGAACCCAGATTTCGTCTTGTACGAAAACATGCACAGAGATTTAGTGAAACAAAAATTACACACCAAAAAAAAACTACCAAACCCCACAGCTACTTAAAGTAAACCAGCATACCTAAGCCATTTGGTCTGACTCTTGGGAAAAAAAAAAAAAAAAAAAAAAGGCCATGCTGAGCTCTTCACATTTAAGTATCACAGACATCTTCAGAGAGAAAACATGCTCAGATGATTTCTTATGAATAGTTATCTGGTAATTTATTGTTTGTACATTTTCCCACCTACAACCTAATCTTCAGACTTACCATCTCTAAGGGAAAAATACTAGTTCTAGCTTAACAGTTGGCTTGTTACTAAGAAAATCATAAGGCAGCACTACAAAGGATTAAAGCTAGGTGAGTATGGAACATCTGAAAGAAGTCTGGTTTTCCCTGTTAGATGTATTGTATATGTTAAATACCCTATAAATACTCTATAAATACAATCTCACATAATAAAGACAAAAGAAAACAGCTAAAAAACAGCTGAAGAATCTGGGTTCTGGGGCTCTTTTTGTTTGTTTTCTTTTTGTTGGTAAGTACCCTCTTCTTTAAACAGTTAAAACGGACTTTATAGCCCACTACTTCCAAGAAATATGCTTGAGTACTGGATTCAGTGACAAAAAATTTTACAGATGGATACATACCTCTTTGATTTCAAAATTAAGTAACATATTGATTGCGTCTTCATTTAATGTTGCTTTTCTCTTTTCAGTCAGCATTCCTGCTGCCGGTACATTCTTATCCTGTGTCAAAATTGATTTCTCCATTTCTTTCGTTTTACCTGAAGCATTCAGTAAACTGGTTAACTTTTGAAATTACCACCATTTGTTTAGCTCAAGAAACAGATTAAATTCTTTTATTCATTCGGATGGCTTACATTCACCTATTATAGCTAGCAACACTTCACAAGCATAGTCTTTAACTTTAGAGCAAGCAAAGGAAATGGAAACATGTTCTGGCAACAAGATGACTCTGACATCTCAACACCTTGCTAGCTCCATGACAATTTAGCTTACATGATTACCAAATTTTGTTTTGTAATGTTTCCACTTTTTTTTTGAAGTATTGAAGTACGAACACTGTCTTCGCTAAATTAACAAGAAAAGCATTTACCACTTACACATCATACTCTCGGATCTAAGCTTGCTTTCCAGAAAATAAATGTTTTTCATTACTGCTGAAAGCTAACACACTTAGTATTCATGACAAACAAATTCCATCTCTGACCTTCCTTTTGCAGCACTGATTTTGCCTGAGTCTGTTTTTCTTCTGCTTCACCAAGGTTTTCTGTCAACACTTTGAGAAAAACATTCAAATCCTCGTGACTTAACACAACCTACAAAAGTACAGATCACAGTTCTCATGAAAAACACATTGTTCTTTAAATTTATTACTAGCTAGCAAAGCAGATGAAGGTTTCCTGGCAAGAAGAGTGCTCATTTACAGGTATTTCGTCAGCAGCATTGTCCCTTAAATAACACAAACATAATGAAATTCCTTTAACTGCTTATTGTTAACTAATTAGGAGATTAAAGGAGGTTATAACTTCTAAAGCTGTATCAACATACATTGCTCCCTTTACTTAGCGTATCTATGCTTTTAATACTTTTGTGTAAATTACATGCTACTTCATATTTTAATTTCAGTTTCACCCAAGATGTACCTGCTATTTACTTTCACAGTATATAAACTGCCACAAAACCAAACTATCCTGAGATTATTCAAGGGAGATAGGAAGTTATGAAGCTGGAGTTACTAAGGCAAACATTTGCACACATTTAAATTCCTCTCAAGAATCCTGTTCCAAAAAAACAAAACAAACAAACCCACCCAAAAAAAAAAAAACCAAACCCCACCATACCACTGAAAAAAGACTCTGAATTGTTCATAAAAACATTTACATTTGTCCTGCTTTATAGCAGGGAATAAACAAGACTCCCTGACATTCTTTTCTCTTTTATTTCTCTCAGTTTAACGCATGTACACAGTACTTCAGGTGTTCTATATGACACTTCCAAACTTCTGCACTCACACAGGTAACTTTAACTCAGTTGATATACCTGAAACTCACTCCACAGCTACTAAAAACTTGCAGCTCATTGCACTTTTGTGTCCAGAAGTAACATAAAGTTAGTCTTACATTAACTGTTATGAGCTTCTCACCATCTTCTTTTTCACCACACTTACATTCATTGTATCCAGATACCCTGTGATCTCCAACATTGGTAATTTGTGAAACCAAGCTGCAGACAGATTCCGTTTCACAGACAGGCTTAAATTAATAGGGTGAAGTATCTGAATGTCTGGATGCGACAAACCTGTCTCCACAGTGGTCCTTAAAACAAAGAGGGGGAAAAACCCAAAAGACATGAGAAGGAAGTTAGAAGTTAAGCCACATGTTACATTTTTGAAGTAACGTCTTAAAATCTCAAACGTAGTATCTCTTTAGGCTTAAGTGGCACTTTACCTAGACAGCTTCAGCTTTGTCAGCTGCACATCCATTTCATCAATGACTGGAGGGAGCGAACTGCCTGCTGGAGACACCATGCTAAACTGGTTCTGAACCTTAATCAAGCCAAGATCTATTACTATAGCATTGGAGGAAACTGAGGACTGAGGAATGACTATAACTGGTGCTTTCAAGTGAATGTCCATTGCAAGTCGAAAACTCCTTTGAGCCAGATCTTTTACACTGGTAGCAGCCTTTTCTGCAGCTTGGACTGTAGCAGCACTCAGTGCCTCCTTAGCTGTCTGAAAGTTGTTCAAGAAGGTCTAGAATAAGCAATTAAAAAGAAAGGAGAAATGTTTATAAACAGTTTTTTAATCTAAATCACTCTCATTTTAGAATATCAGTCACAACCAACGTCAGCCACCAATTATGCTGCCTACTGTGTTAAATTTTCCCTGGGGAAGATAACATCTGTCATGACCTCTATCAGAGGATCAAGAACATACTAACTAGCACACCCACTAATTTTAAACCCATCTCTACCTTTTTCTTGCTTCATTAGCTACAAGATTCCTTCATCTCTTTATCTTTTGGGGACACATATTGTTAGAGCCCCTCTTTGCCCTCAGTGAATAGTAATTCCTGTTGAAGCCACTACTGAATGATAGAAAGGCCACTAGTGCTTTATTGAAAAAGTCAACGTTAGGACACTCGAGAAAGGTACAAATACTGATTAATTTGCAGTAATCCTCATAGCATCTAACCTTGCAGAAAGTTTTGCCTCTAATGTTAGCTCAGATATGTTTGCAATGAACTCAGGTTTTGCCAGCGTAGAGAGGGCAGGGAACATAAAACTCCCTTAATACCTTAATAGCACCAAGCTTTTCTCTGTTTCCAAAGCAGAGGGTGAGAAGTGGTCCACTTGCAATGTGTCAGTTTTTTGAAGTTCAAACCAGTTAAAGCTTACTTAAAGTTTTTTAATACTACACACAAAAAAAATAAGCCTATCCTTTGTCTTTCAGAAACTTAAGTTACGACTTGTACTGAGGACACAAAAAAGGAAGACTAATTTGAGAACACAGTAGAAACATACAAAGGAAAAGACGACTTACCAGAAGAGACATGAGAAATTTGTGAAGATATACTATCTGAATACAGCCTACTTTCAAAGATATAGTACCATCCACTTGCGACATGTCAGTATATGCTTCTCCCTCAGTAGCATATGGATCTAAGGTCAGATTGAAACTGAAAACTTCATCTCCTACTATAGACACAGCCTAGAAAGAGAGAAACAATATCTACCAGCCATCAGCAGCTTCTGAAAAAAAGTACCTTCTAAAAAAAGGTACTTAACACAAAGAACTAATTATATCATCAGTCTATCAGATGTACAAGTTACACAAGTTTGGGTTTTTTTAAATAAATTTTTGGCCATCAGTCCTTCTGATATGAAAACTATGCTTTACCATATATCTTATCTGAAACGCGGTATTCAGGACAAATCAAATATTTTAAAGAGAGTGGAATAAGAATATGTATTACATTTCACTTTTATACACACAAAACTAACCAAGAATCAAGTAAAAATTAAAATCTTGTAGTTGAGTACTTTTTTATGAAGGGTCCTTGAATCAACGTCTGTGACAACTATGTCTTTTAGTCGGGCAAAGAATACAATGTGACTTGGCTGAAGGAGAAGGGATGAGTCAAGACCTGTAAAGTAAAAAGAGAGAAACAGCAGGCGTAACAGAAGGAACACTCATTTGCAGCGTGGGGACATACAACACCAGTAAGAGAGGTGATACAAGTTGCACAAATTATACATTGCAACAAACAATTACTTTGTTAATAGTATCCAAATAAGAATAATTAGAAGCAATTCTCCAACTACTATAACTTCTCTAAAATCAAAAACGTATTATAAGTTCTGGAAATAGAGACTTCTTGCATTTTATCAGACACAGAATGTAAGTATATTGTCTAGAGTTCAAACCCGTGTCCATACACTATGCTGTCTGCTATACTACAGCTTTGAACAAAAGAAATAAAAAAATTTCTAATATAGATACTGTCTCAATATCGATCATCTCTGAAAAAAAAAAAAAAGAGCTAATATTCATAGAAAAAAAAATTCAAACAATACTCCATCTCTTAAGCAAACTACTGAGATTTTCTATTAAAAAAGATGTTACTATATCGTATTTAAATACAACATTTTTGCATACAAAATCTTGTGTGAATAAATCATATGATTTAAAGATGAGCACAAGCAAGAGACTTTATGAACTGTACTAAATACTCTAGTATAACCCACATCATTAATATTCATCCTAAGAGACAGTGTTGGTAGCTATTCGGGTAGCAGCTACAGCCAAACTTGGAAGTGACACATACCCCCCCTGCCCTCCCCTAGAATTACTGATAGCCCCTTTGAGGGGTAAAAAAGAGAACAAAACCAAAACAAGAAACCCAAACAAACCCTTAGAGTTCAAACAAAAAACAAAACAAAACATTTTTAAGAGTTTTTTTAATCCTACATAGTTCAGGTACACCAGAAAAATATCCAAAGCTTAATCCAACATAAAAGGCCACTTCTTCAAAACATGAACCTAATTATCTGAAGAATAATATATCAAGTTTTTCTAGCTGGAGATCAAACATGATTGACTAAAAAAAAAAAATAAATAAAAATTACTCTGAAAACAATACCACAAGTCATGTTTGTACAGAGAACAGTAAAAAAAACCCAAGTCACTCAGATGCTGAAAATTCACACCTTAAATACCTATTAGTCCAATTACAACCAGTTGCTTTGAAACCAAGCTACTAGATCAGTTACTACTAACAAAGAATTTAATACCTTGTATCTTGATGTCTGCAATGTTCTTTTTTTCATCACAAATATTTAAACAGAAGGCATCCAGCTTGGCAAAAAGCTTGAATTCAAAGACATCCTTATCCTTGGAAGGTCTAGCCACTAGAAATGAGAAAAGGGAGATCTTCAACATACATATTATTCATATTTTCACTTAAACTCCTGAGAGTATTTGAGGATTGTTTTAGTCTGGGGAAGGGGGCCGCTGGCATTCAGATGACTTAGTTCTGTTTCCTATTGTTTGTCTCATCCCCACTATCATGATGAAATCTGTAACATCCCATCTCAGGGCAACAAGCCTTCCTCTGAAGGCAACTCTATTGATAAAACATGTCAGCACTTGCTTGTAATTCTGTGTCCGATATTACTCCCATCTAGTGATCTAGTTCTCTACTGGAACAATTTTACTCTTAAAATGAAGAGTAATTGCTGGGTTAAGGTGAAATAAATTGCACAGTATACTTCCTTTTAACATTAAGCCAATAACTCAACAGGTTCACAGTAGTGGGTTTTTTTCCAGTTATCTAATACTTCCTATTTCAAGATCCTAATGTAGGGAACTTCAAGCTTATAAGAAATGGCAAGCCTTGGAAGCCGATTTCAAGCAGCCAACAGCTAGGTTTTAGGAGAGCAAGTGTTAAGGCTGGGGACAATAAGGTGAAGTCACATACAAGTGTCAGAAACTATCTATAGGGAAAGACCAGAAGCTGTCAGACCTCACCAATGGTCTGCACCTTCGCTATCCAAGAGTAGTATTAATCCAAGAGCTCAGTTGTTTATGGGCTTTGTTAAACTGTACACAACAGCAGCTTCTTTTTCAGTCTGCAGATTCAAACCCAAGCCATTTAAAATTATAAGTGATTCTGAACATTCCTCACAAGATAACTTATTTCCAGCTCACCTGATGCTTGAGTTTTTGCACTTGGTATTAAAGACAGTGCAGCTGCTCCCCTCTGAGCCTATTTTGCCAAAAATTCACAGAAGCACAGAACAGTTTGGGTTGGAAGGGGCCTTCAAAGCCCATCTAGTCCTACCCCCTGCAAGGAGCAGGGACATCTCCAACCAGATCAGGTTGCTCAGAGCCTCATCCAGCCTGGCCTTGAACGTTTCCAGGGATGGGGCATCCACCACCTCTGTGGGCAACCTGGGACAGTGTTCTACCACCCTCACTGTAAAAAAAAATTTCTTCATTATGTCTGGTCTAAATCTACCACCTCCTATTTTAAAACCATTACCCTTTGTCCTATTGCTACAGGCCCTGATAAAGTGTTTCCTTGTCTGTCCTGTAAGCCCACTTTAGGTACTGGAAGGCCGCTCTAAGGTCTCCCTGGAGCCTCCTCTTCTCCAGGCTGAACAGCCCCAACTCTCTCAGCCTGTGCTCATAGGAGAGGTGCTCCAGCCCTTTGATCATTACAAAAAAATTCGGTTTTTGTTTCAGTGCTACAGGAACAGTAAGATTTTCATTAAGCTAGCAAAGGACTCCACTACTTCTTTGAAAGTATATTTAAATTGCCAAGATCAATAACAGCATAATCATTAAAGTACTACTTACCTCCTTTATTTTACCATGAACACTAAGATCTTGCTGCTGTTTGAGTCCTCTAAGCTTGCAGAAATCTCATTTACTCAGATTCACGTGTATTTGTGAAATGGCAATGAAACACAAGAATAGAAAGCTCACCTGAAGACACCATTTGTGATCATAATCATTCTTTAAATTAATTTATTGCATTTTGAAATCAGTCCTCCAGCCTGGTGTGCCACTCACATGAGCTTTGATCTTCAACCCACAATACAAAGCTAAGCAGGTTTCTCTGGATTTAATCCTTTTGCCAGCATGCAACATATCCTTGCAGAATCATAATTTTGACAAACCCAGCTGTACCTTTCTTCAATTTAGTGTCATCTTCTTGCTTGTCATCTTTAGTTGGTATGTCTCCATGACTTCCTCTGCCTGATGGACTAACAGCTGTTAGAAAACTGACAGCAGACATAAGGGCCTCTGTATGCAGCTGAAGGTTCAATGATGAAAAAGCTACCTGTTGAAAACATGAGACGCCACGTAACAAGAAAATAACTTACAAAAATAGGAGCTGGACTGAGACGCAAAAGCACCCTGCCTGCCACAGAGTTTAGAAGTTACCCACTTGAATGGGCTTGAAATCAGGAAAAAAGCTCAAATGCAGTTCTTCCAGACACAGAAGTCCTATTCAAGAGTTTCAAGGCAACACCTGATGATGTACAGAAAGTTGAGTTCTCTTAACATCAGCACCATCCCATAGCGTGAAGTATGTATATCCACCTCAGCAGCACTACAGTAAAACTGTTCCGGTATTAACTAGACTTCCCTGATGAAATCTAGATACTCTAAAACTATTACGTGGCAAGGGAAATATTTCAGTCTTCACACCAAAAAACTGCAGGTAAAATATTTACCCTAAGGTTATAAAGGCAGGGAACTACTTATCACAAAAAAGTGACAGCCCTTTGAAGTTTATTTCCAGAATTCCTCAAAAGGCTGTTTTTCCTTAGACTGAAGTCTCTGACCCAAGACTACACCATTAGCACAACAGTCAGAACTTAAGAAGTTAGGTACTTGCTGTCTAAAATCACTTCCGTATATCAGAGTAATTTTTAAGAGATCAAATTCTCATTCTAGAGTCTTATGACAAAGAACGGAGAGGGAAATGCAGTATCACAAGAAGCTCCTGAGTCATATTTGAGAGTGAAGAATGCTCCGCTCTCCCCTCCCCTTGCCACAACAAATCAGTCATAAATGGATTTAGACTTCTTAGTAAATTTACCCAGAGTGCCAATTATACGGTGCTCACGATACACACAGATTATTTGACAGGAAAGAGAAAGACTTCTAGACACCACTACATTTTCCCACACTGGGCATTTGAACTTCATGATCTCATATGCATTGGAAGATGCATTCCTACATTATTTTTAATTTTATCCACATGAGGTAGCTAGACAGGTTTTCATCATAGTTATGAAACAGATTAACACACTGCTTTTATATTAAGTTGAATAAAAACTTTCAAGTACCTTTTAACTCTTTAAATCTCCCTGCTGCAAGGGAGCGGGCAGAACAGGAAACCCAAAAACCCCTTATTGATTTCCTCCCTTCTAAAAAGTAAACCAAAAGAAAATAAGCAATAAAATCTGCAAGCACTCACTTGAATCATCTGCTCAGTGTTGTCAAAAATGGTCTGAAAGTGCGGCCCATTTCTGTCAGCCTGAAAATAATGTTTTGCATGAAGGTTAATATTAATCCAAACTAGTTACCATGTCTTCAGAAGATACAAAACAATCCACTAGCTCTGAATAGTAGGTTTAAGACTTTAT
This sequence comes from Chlamydotis macqueenii, assembly GCF_036417535.1. Taxonomy (NCBI): domain Eukaryota; kingdom Metazoa; phylum Chordata; class Aves; order Otidiformes; family Otididae; genus Chlamydotis; species Chlamydotis macqueenii. Next base: position 19,216,524 of record NC_141567.1, on the reverse strand, counting down.
AATATATAGAAGTGCTTAAAAAATAAGTTTTAAAAGATTTATGTATACCTTGACATATTCCACCTTCAGAAGGTCTAAGCCAGGTTTATCTGAGGAACTAATTAGATGAATGGGTGCGTTTTTACCTGTAACATACCACATGAAATACACAAGAATTAGGGTAACTTCTGTTCTTTCAGAGAACCAAACAATCTGTGCCTTGAAGATAGGGATTAGCTTGCAGTATCGTTTGTTAAAACACATTGCACCAGAAAATCTGAATCCCTCATTTCTCTTCGTTAAGTCCAAAACGGCAGGTCTGTACCCCTTTCTCCACCCAAAGACTGTGCACTGAACTATTTATTTATCTAATAACCATTATGGTGGGAGCCAAGAGCATGTCAACTGAACCAACGGGACAAGCACTGTCAAAGGACAGGTGCATACTAAGTACTGTAACTGGAAAACCAGAACAACATTTGGATTTCAGTGAACACAGGAGAGCCACAGTTTCAGACTAACAGATATATAAAAATATATATATACACACACATACATACACACACAAGTATACTTCTCTTCCATTGCTTATTACCTTCAATTCCATAGTAATCCAAGCTTATTTTCTTTAAATAAGATACAGCTGCCAAATTATAGGTTCTAACAGTTGCTTCTGTCCCAAGATGCATTATATCAAACACAAGTACCGTTTCCTCAGTTTTCTTTTGCCTGGTGAGTTCTACTAAAACCTGGATGAGCAAGAAATACACAGTTATACCATTTTTTCATATGTAGTATTCTCACCATTCAAACCAATAATGAAAAAAGGGCAAAATTAATGCCTTACCTGCTTCACTGCAAGTATTATTGTTATTACAGAATTAAAGTATAAAAATAGAAAAGTGAGTGATGAAATATCATCAAAATATCTGGGGATTTGCTCTTTGCCAGTGACTTGCCTGTGTATTTACTTGGTCCTTCCAGTGCAAATTTCCCACCTCCCACTCCCAAATTATGACTTGGTACTATTATTTTCAACCAAAAATAATCCAATAAGGGGCTTTTTTTCTGACTTTTTAAACACATACAGACAGATGAAGTATGTATATGTGTTTTATTTAAATACATACCATACATAAAAAAAACCTTGTATGCATACCATACATAAATAACTCATACACTGAAATATGTGTGTATATACATGTGTATTTCTTTCCTTGGTGGCTATGTTTTTGCACTCACCAAATCTGGTGAACAGTGGTAATAGAATATTGACTTTTTTAAAGTATTATTATGTAGAAAGTAAAAATAGAATTAAAAAGACATACCTCTTTAATTTCAAACTTCAGCTGAAGATCTGTCAGTTCCTCTTCAGCAGCCTCCTTATTTCTTATTTCTTCCCCTTTAATTAGCGACCTGTCAGTTGGTTGAGAACTTTCCTCAAAATCAAAATATTCTTCTTCAGAGTCTACAGAAGAGAAGTGACTTACTCGTTAGTAAACTTTTTTCCAGGAACAGGAGTAAATATCCCACACTCTCTTTCCCATTCCAATGGGATTTTAAACTGCATGAGCAGCTTAAACTTTATCTGACAAAGTATACTTTTGAGATCTATACTGTTTTCTCACGCCTTGGATGAAAGTGAAGAAAACTAAAACCCTATTAAGGAAAGCACTGAAGTTCAGCTGTATCATTACACGTTCAACAACACAGATAAGGAAAACCAGTTATAAAGGAAGCTCCACGAAACAAGTTTCCCAGGTTGCACTACAGGAAAGCTCTCCAGAACAGCCATGGAACTAAATGCTCAAATCCACGGTGTCAATACAGTAATTTGCCATTTGTTATTTTAGTTCCGCATTTTCAGAAAAAGGAGAGCTTTGCTAATGCAAAACTCTCACGACAGTACACATGATATTTTTAAGTCTGTTTGTCTATTTTTGCCACATGTTGCTGCTTAATGTCAAAGTATACAACCTTTAGACATGTTATGCACCTTTCTTTTTATGTGCCCACCCAAAAGTACGTGTCCTGAAGGGGCAGCAGCAGCCAATTAGTACTTGACTAAATCAATTTTTTAGATTTAAGTCAATTCTGAAATAATGGGTTCCTCAATACTGTCTGCTAAAAAGATGTCTCATGACATCTGAATAGTTAAACTGGCTTGCTAATAACATCCTAATACAGTTGTTATTAATAGTTTACTTATATTTGAAGAAGTGCTTAATCCCCAAAAGCACATTTATTATTCTGAGGTAACAGCAGAATCTTAATCAAATCTTCTTATGCACTTGAATTTAGAGATGTTCAATCATACTTATCTCTACTGTCCTTATAACACGTTTTAAGATCAATAGTAGCCTGAAAATATTGGCTATTCCATATGTTAGGGCCCTCTACTTTCACAAAGGCATGTGTGTAGCTTCTTACCTGACGCTATTTCTGCAAACAACTGGGGTGTATTAAGCAACCCTTTACTAACAACAGGAATTGTGGGAATAGCTGGAACCTAGAGGGAGAGAAAAAAGAAAAAAAAAAATCACTATTTTAAAGTTTGTAGAACTTGGTATGTTCAGTCATATTTTCTACTCACAATGCATGTTTCTTTCACCTTGCCTCCCTTCCCACATTACTCAGAAAGGTCACTTTTGCCAGTACTTGTATTAAAACCAGTAGGACAACCACAAAGGCCAAGCTAGCCTTGTTTGAATAAGTCCAGCTTGGTAAGTCATAACTGTGTTGGTTGTGTTTAGTGAGGGAGGGCTACGGTGGCAGTTTCTGCAAGAAGCTGCTAAAAGTTCCCCCTTCGTCTGATGGGCTCAGTCAGGCCTAGGGCAGACCCGCTGCTGGCCAGGGCCAAGCCAATTGGTAGCAGAATGTTCCATGATAACACCTCTGCGATAATGTATTTAAGAAGGGGAAAAAAATTTTTAAAAGGAAGAAGTGAAGAAGTCAAAGCAAGGGCAGAGAGGGGGAGGCGCAAGCCTCATGGGCCTTGCAGGCCTCACCCTCTGGCCTCCTGCCAGGCGGCTGACTGGGCCCGACTCGGCCCGGCCCGGCTGTAAGAAGTGGAGAGGAGATGAGCTGGATGATGTAAGAGATTCTGAGAGGCGTCTGCCAGCCTGTTGTGAAGAACGGCTGCAGACGCCCAGGTCAGTTCAGAAGGAGGGGGAGGAGTAATGCGGCTCCTGGCCAAGATTCCTCTGCAGCCTGTGGTGACGACCATGGTGGAGCAGGTTGTCCCCCTGCAGCCCACGGAGGTCCACGGAGGAGCAGAGATCCACCTGCAGCCCGTGGAGGACCCCACACTGGGGCAGTTTCACGAAGGACTGTAGCCCGTGGGTGGGACCCCCTGATGGAGCAGGGGAGGAATGTGGGGAGTTCTTCCCCTGGAGAGGAAGCAGCGGCATAAAGTAACATGTGATGAACTGACTGCGACCCCCATTCCCTCTTCCCCCCTGTGCCTCTCAGAGGGGAAAAGAAGGAGGTAGAGATAATTTGAATTAGGTTAAACCCGAGAAGAGGGAGGAGTGGAAGGAAGTTGTTTTTGTTCTCTTTCTCATTACCCTGCTTCAGTTTTAACAATAAATAGTTCTCCCAAAGTCTGTTTTGCCCGTGACGATAACTTTAAGGATCTCTCCCTGTCCTGATCTCAAACCTCGAGCCTTTTTCTTATATTATCTCTCTCCCATTCCCTTGGAGGGTGGGGGGAGTGAGTGGGAGACTGCATAGCATGGTCCCGAGCGGGGCTGAACTATGACAACAACGAAGACACTTTAACTAACTCAGCTTGGCAACAGATTTTTCATTTCAAATGAAAAAGACAACAGACACTAGCAGGAATTCACACTGAAAATGATCACTTGAGTGATGTAATTTTTTAAATTTCAGTTTTCTTCGTTATAGTCAGCTTACCTTTGTGCTTGGCATTGACACAGATGACTTCTGAGGCAATGGAATGCTATCAATCAGATCAAAAATGGCCTTGATTTTCTGGTCTGAGAGTCTGACATGTACCAAAGGAAGTCCTCCTGACACTTTAAACCTTTTTAAAAAAAAAATTTATTAACTCCAAGACAAAAAAGTACATATCAATTTTTGATTTAAATCTTACCAACATCTGTACTCCTATATAAAGATCACATCACAGTAAAGCTAGTGATTCTGCACTAAAAACAGGTGCTGGATTCAGTTTAAATAGTATCGTTAATCACCAGTGAATGTGACCAGGGAAATACTAGCCAAAAAAGGTTTTGTAATAAGTAGTAAGCTACTTCTATTTCTCAAGTTAATACCTTCAAATTACAAAATGTAACTGAACCTCTGGGGAAAATACAGTTCTCTTTTCTGTAAGTACATAGCAACTAAAAAGAAGTCCTCTCAACATTAATATATTACTTTGGCATCCTGGTATCTCTTTCCACCATTGATTTTGCCAACTGTACATGAATATCCATAGGCTGTAGTATGTGCAAAGTTGATGGATGTTGAAAACGAGCCTTCTTCCAGTCTTCACCTGCAAACATTCAGCAAACTTAAGACAAAAAAATATTGCTTGCCAACTGCTTAATTAAGTTATCACTGAAGTAATCAAATGGCATTACTAGGAAAGGATAAAGAACCCACTCACAAACTAGAGAAACCTAGAACATTTTGGGTAAAGTATTTTAAGAGCTTTTGAATTCACTTTCAATAGTTCTTAACATTATATTGCCTTAGCAGCCTTAAGGTCAATTCTACAGTAAAAGACGTATCTGAGCACAGAATCCTAAAAAAAAAAAAACAACCCACATATATATAGACAGATATACAACAGTAACCTAGCATTCTGCTGACTGCATAAACTTAAGCCCAAATGAAGTATTAAGGTAAATTTTAGCTGTATTTTCCTGCGTATGATGGAAAACATAATAGCTCTATGCATTTATGTTGCATGCTGGCATCAAAGTAAAGAGGTGATAAGTCCAAAAAGCAGCTGTTTGAAGAGGAACTAACAAAGACTTTTTTCACAGTTTAATACCAGACACGCATATTGTAATCTATCGTTTACTTAACTACAGGTTTTGGTTTGCCTTTTTTTTTCCTTTAAAACCCATATTTATTTATTACAGGAGGTAGCCTTCATCAGTCTTTTGAACAAACAGCAAAAAATGTTGTTTTGTTACCTGTTCTTCCAAAAAGAAGTTGCACATTTTTTATTTCCACATCAAACTTGTCATAAGCTTTGTCCATAATCTCCTCTAAAGATGAAAAACTAGGAGCTTGACTACTGCCTTGATTTATGCTGTTAAGCTAAACACAAAAAAGATAAGATAAAATTAAATCTCAAACTTATACATATGCTATCAATTCTAGCGAAGATGAAAAAGATGGTTTACAGGAGTTTATGATTGACACTTGGACTCTAAGAGATCTTAATTTGTTTCAGTTATCAAAAATAAATAGTATTTTTTTGTTACTTCTATCAATCCACTTAATTCAAGTTATACAAAATTTTTCTTCTTAGACTACAAGTTTACTGCTGGAATACAGCTAAAATAAATATTTCATCAGTCAGCTAAAAGCAAGTTAAATTATTGTAATATTTAAACTTTACATGAACAAGGGAATTAACTTTCAAACTCCAAGAGAAAAATTATATTCTTTTATTAATAATAGGCTATCATTTCACAAAAAAGGAAACAAAAGTTCACGTGTTTTGTTGAAGAAATGAAAGACATTAAATTATAAGCTATTACAATCATGATTACAAACTGAAAATGTTTTCTGGGAAAATTAACTAGTACAAGTATGTCAAAGACAACAGCTCTGAAATGAATCAAATTGCTGACTCAAATTTATTTGGTAAGAAATATAGAAAGATAAATACATTCACACAGATTACAATCTTTGCCTTCTGAAAACAAGATTGTTTCAGATGACAGCTATGTTGAGAGAAAAGAGTATCCTCTTCCTCTGAGCTTATAAGAGAGGTCATTTATTTACCTGAAATGTACCAAAGTCCAAAATCAGCAAATCTGATTTTTCATGGTAGAAACCTGTCTGTGGAACCACAAGGTAGGAAGGTTTCAGATTGATCTTCAAGTCGAGGACTTTCCGCATTTCAATAATATGAACTAACCCTTAAATAAAAAAGGAAGAGACATCAAAGTTGAAATGCTATTCACAAGTGAATCATTTATGCCAGTCCACATATGAAGAGATGCTATCTATGTCAACAATAATGCATCTTGAGTAAAGACTTATTGTTGTAGCATTCTACTGATCTCTCACTAAACTCAATGCTTCTCATCACAAAACATCCACTAATCCTTCAAGTCAAAAACTCAAGGAAAAAACCCAATCATACTACTTGGCCAGCAATCAAAACATAAGCCAAGTGGCTAGAAAACCATATTGAAACATTTTAAGGCATTCAAGGGTTCACCTCAGGTGAGATTTGTTATTATCTTACCTGTAGCAGTTCTTTCCTTTATTTCTTCCAGCTTCATTAACGTGGCTGATGTTAATCGTTCAAGATCTATCCCCTTACTTGTTTCAAAGAATTCTACCATTGCATTTATTGTTCTCTAAAAAAAAAAAAAAAAAAAAAAGACAAGAATAATCAAGACACACAGAAGTCACTTGGTAAAAACTCAAAAACAGATCTTGACAAAGCAAAGAGAATAATGGCAGAGAATGGAGAATGAGAAAAAGAGGTAAGAGTTTTGGTTACTACTCACTGCATCATATTTTATTTCCACAGGCTGTGATTCAATAGTAAGACTCTGGTCAGCAGTACTATCCTCTGGGTTAATATTGAACTCTATCTTAAGTAGAGAAGACTTGCTATCCCCTATGGAAGCCACAAGAGATGGTACAACGTTTTCTTGTCTCAGGCCCGTAACATACCAGTTTTCAAGCTTTGCTTCAACCCTAAAGATGAATAGTTAGATATACTTAATTAGAATACAGAACACAGTTCCGTCTAGGAAAGACAAGCAAGATGAGAAAGCCTTTGATAAAGCCAAACATGACTAGCTTCACAGGACTAACACACCATATGGTTAAAAAATTGTTACATTATTAAATTGGAAAAATAAATAGGAGGCAAGTTGTTCACAGCAATACACGAGTATATATAACTTGCAGCCTAGGTTTATTAAGAGAATGAGTTGTAAGAGAAGAGAAAGGCAGAATTTGTACTACAGGAGAAAAAGAGTAAGAATGTGAACTATTACATATCGATTCAAAATCGGTGAGACTTGTTTTGGTGCAAATCGGTACTCTTCATGGACAGCTTCCCCGACAATAGTGTTAAGTGCAGTCAGCAGAAAAATGCCTCTGACAGAAAGCCATACGAACGCCATCAAACCACATAAAATCTGTTCTTCCTTAAAAGTATCTATTGGACATGAAACTGATTTTTGGGTCCTAAGTCTCCACCATTGAAATCTCCAACTTTTGCGGTCAACACAGTTTGGTCATAATCAGTGTCACAAGCCTGGCTCCATCGAGATAACCTAATTACATTTTTCCAGAAACTTAAAATCAAGAAAAAAAAAATCTGTTCTGCTGTTTCAGTTTTGCCAAATAAATTATATGGCACACGTTTATATAAAATATTTTCAAGTTCTTTTTATTTTGTGCAACATTCAGGATGCACCTTTAGTATTCACCAAAACTGGTTTTAGCAAAAATATTTCAAGAGTTTGCATGTGAGCTGATGATCTTATGCATAAAGTCAGAAGATGAAGAAACTGCAAAAGAAAGCTGAAAAGTGCACAGACTAATTTTCCAGACACTGAAAACCTTAATTCATTGACTGTATAACGCAATAATTTGTGTTCAATAGTTCTAGTGTGCCCTCTCTTAAAACACAGGACCGACTCAGTTTCCTACATGCTGGTTAATCTTGTACCCACAACACAGAGATGTCGTTTTTGCTTTCTACAGGAAGTAAGCAATACATCAGTAGCTTGGCTGGAGTGTGTTAGCTAGACCATTTCACACTGCTTAGCTATCACTTCTCAAAAGTAATATTCAGAACTTCAACATTTGGATTCAAGAAAGAGCTTAATACTGCTTATGAAGATTAACAAACAGTATTCCTTCCTTCATCCCATTCTATGTTATTCACCAAATTATGTGACCGTAACTTTTCAACAGAGCACAACTGTAGAATGTCCATAGATTTAAGAGTCAATATACAACATAATGCACTACCCAACCAAGCAAGAAAAGATGTAAAAAGTTGGGGCAGAGGGAAGATGATGTTTCTACAAAAAGAAAATACCAATCCAATTACTTAATGGCTTGTGCTCCTGGGCGCTGTGATATTTTGGTACTCAGATCAATTATCTGTACTTTAAGAGTTTCTGCCACATTCTTGTCTTCTTTAATTGTAAGAGAAGTGCTTAACAGCTTCAGTGTCACAACATGGGCAACATACTAGTGAGAAGGACAGAGAAAATGGAAATTAGTCATCTTGATATGAATAATTTTTTCAGAACTCCTAATTCAAACTAATCTAACGAAACATGGTATTTAAAGCTCATCCAGTCGACTAAGGTAAGAAACATATCCCTATACAGGAAGCAAAGTAGAGAGTCTTTATTTTCTGATCTGAGAGTATATTTCAACAAATGCAGAGCAAATATAGTCTGTATCTCTTTTCAGGATTCAGGGAAGGTTTTTTAAACCACGAAAGCAAGCGTAGCTAGACTATACTCAGTAGAGAGCTAGCAAGATTAACAAACAAAATTATCATAATCCCAAATAACCACATTTTAGAAGACATTGCGCATATATGCTTTTGTTGTTCTTGCTGCTAAATGTCATGCCTCAACCTTGTCAAGAAAGAGTTTTGGCTTCCTGACACAGGTACAGTTTTATGACTCTGTCAATCAGCAACTTAGGAAGAATCAAGTAGTAATTCCTACCGGAATGTGAAGCCTGCACCTTTCTTCAGGGTACTGAGAGAGATGAAAACACCTTTACACTTCATTTGTCCAAATTAAAAATGGAAGCAAGGAACACGTGAAACAGAAAGGATAAAAAAAGCACCAGTACTGGGTACTGTCCCGGTTGTGTCTCTTCTTTCTTGGTAAGAGATGCTTGCTGCTACTCTGCTCTTTTCAAGTTGACAGGAACACAAGTTCATACAAGTGAACTTGTTGCAGATAGGTATCTATCATTCACGTTCTGTTACTTCTAAATCACTCCATATTAGGGTTGTGCACAAGGCAGAAGAACATCAAAGAAAACACTAGCTATTCTTCGTGGGGTTTTAATAATTTTTTTTAATTTTCTTTATACATTCAATATAGGCTTGACTTACACTGACACACATTCTACTGCTTATCTTAAGGCTAACATGCCTCTGAAAGGTTTTTTTTGTTTGGTTCATTTTGTTAATTGTTTTGACTTTGTTTTTAAACCATCCCCATAAGAAGTTGCTTACCTGCTTTGGTAAGGAAAGGTGATGGCAGCTGTCGCTATACCCAATAGCAGTAAAAAGCTTAGCTTTCTCTTCTGGTGTCATTAGTTCATCAATAGCTAAAAATCAAAAACCCACAGAAACTTGCACTTTAATTAGTAACAATAAGCATTTTTCCTCCCATTTGTTTTTTACCATACTTAAGTTCTGCTGACATATTAACCTTATTTTCTTTGTTCCTTCGTATTGCACTAAGTTCCTGATCGTAAAATAATTTGCACAGAAGCTGTCTTTATATATGGCGTTACAGACAGCACAGAAATCTATATATTTTATACTACAAGAGCACCCAAAATTTCTAACAAGTAAAATAGCTTTGAGGAGTACTGTTAGAACACATCTATGATCCAGACAGCAAAATCACCAGAATACAGCATTCCATTTGTTGTCTATTAAATGCCAGCTGTAAGCTTGACACTTCTCCTTACCGAAGTTTGAAATGCTTACGGCCATTTCAGAAGTACACCTTATTTGCCAACTCAAAATTCAGTAAACAGTAAATAAAACTATAAAAATGGATCAATACTGCATTGCGCTGTTTATGCCATACTCTCATGCATAGTAGGACGCAAAACATACTACAACTTCTTGATGTATATAAAAACTTAATGCACTAACTTTTCTACAGACTTTAGAGTCAACACCTACTTTCAGGAACAGGTGATTCTTCATCTTCCTTTTTCCTAGATTCTCTTTTACCCCAGAAGCCACTAAACCATCCTCCACTTTTTTTTTCTGCTTCAGTGGTTTTCTTCTTGAGTAGTTTTTGTCCTGATCTTATTGTCTATGAACCAGACGTAATAAATAGGATTACTATAAATTATATTTTTCTGTAAATAATGTACGTATGTATGCATGTTGAACAGACATTTAACTGACAGACAGCAACACCATCCCACAAGGTATTAAGAGCACTTTGACTCGCCAGACAGAAGCAAAAAGAGGATGGGAGTAGGGAGCATGCAGGAGGGAACAAGTATGTGTTACTTTGGACAGCCTTTCTCTACACATTTTACTAGCGTTTAGACTACAAAGAGGCAGGAGTCACATGAGAAAGAATATTTAACAGGATACAAAGAAGCAATTATATTAATAATTATATAATTATATAATATAATTATATAATTTGTACTCAGGCTTTCACTTTGCATTTTAAAAATCAAGGTCTGACCATAAACATCTCAAAAATAAAATAACATAATTATTGTTTTTTCATCTTCACTTCACACACATTTTGGATGTGTAGATAAACACTGAGGCTACATTGGCATGAACAATAATTACATGATGCAGCTACAGATGTTCATTTTCATTTTAGGAAAATAGCTACCAGTAGCATGCTTCTCACAAGATGACTATTCTGAGCTTGCACTCAGTGTGCTAGGTGGTTTTTATCTTAACCACAGATACAACACTTTTTGTAATGTTATAACATGCAACTCCTTGTTAAGTGTCACAAATAATTTCCAAAATAAAACGCAGCTTGAGACTCCATCTACCTTTTAACAATTCTCTTAGATTTGTTTATTAATTAGATTGGCTGTCCCTAAAACGAGAGAATCTAAAGGTGGAGATAGGAGGCAAACATCTGTACGTGTTTGATCTTGAACAGCTGCAGAACCCATCTTGAAATAACAAGTGTCACAGGAAGAAAAGAATCATTAAATCATCACCCTTAGATAATTGCCTGAATGGTACAAAGTGGGTAGCAATAAAACTGTGCGCACACGCTGGTAGCTTTTTCGAACTGGTTTCTAGTTAGGAAATGGATTTACTCTTGTTCTGAATGGATAGGAAACTTGCCTTCCCACCTCCCCATCTATCATACTCACCTGCACAAATTTTTTTTCAAGATACTATCATGATAAAACTATCCTATTTGAAGTGTTACAATATTACTGAACATTCTTACCTCAACTTGTGCTTGTTGTCTTGCTAAGATTATATTGAAGACATCAAGCTTGCTTTCTAGGTCCTGTAAAAGTGTATGAAGAAATAATTTGATTTTAAAACACGGAAAGGCTCACCACTACAAATTCTCTACCAGCTCCTTCATATTTACACTACATTTTCTTTCTAGATTTGCTCCTTTCTTTCAAAGGTATACCTCCTGCAGAAGTTCACTAGAAGCTAAAACCTGATGCCAGGTAGTCTATTTTTTTCAATAGATTAATCTTGCACATCCTTAAGTGCATCAAAATTCATCAATTCACAACGAAGAAGGGTTTATTTAAATGTCACTTCACTAGCGTTTTGTTTATCTCCACAACAGGTTACACTGAACTTCAGATTAAAACAGTATTTCCACAGAACTCTTCTGCTCTCGTGAAACCATCAATCTTGACTTCCATGTATATTTAAATAACTATTTAATAAAGGGACCAAAACATACTTTCTCCAAAGAGTAAAAACACATACCTGAATTTGCCTCTGTGTTTCTTCTGACAGTTTACTCTGTGTCAACTTGTTCTTGTACATACTTTTGTAACTCTTCAGAAGCTGCCTATGTTGTTTTATGTTACTCCATGACCACATACGAGTATGTCTTTTGATGTGAACTTCAAGAACACTGTTACCTGCATATTTCCACCTACAATAATTCCACACTTGTGAGCAACTTGCCTTTTCATTTGCGCATTAGAACTTAAAAGTTGCAGAGGCAGTTTATTAATATGCAAACACTTTGTTTACCACTTGTTATTTGAGCAACTTCGTTTGTAAAAATTTTAATGGTTTCAATATCACTTCTGAGAAATGGACTGAGGGTTTATATTTAATGCCTGAAAAATTATAAATCTACATTCTCTATCGCCTTCTGCGTGTTTGCAAATTTGGGCTGTAAGAGTACTAAGCACGCTTAAGCATTTTGATAATCAGTATCAGTTAGCACTTAGAAAAAAATCCACAAAAGCATCTATCAGGTCAAAACATTAAGAACTAAAAATTACGGTTGATGTATATGTTTCCCTTCTAACACATTTGCTAACTTTTTTCTCAGTCCTCCTAAAATTATATTCTAACCTCTAGAGAGAGCATCGGCATTTTTTTCAGAGATCTTGGGGACCAGGGTTAGCATTGCAAGTTAGATTTTCATCACACGTTCTCTTCTGCAAGCCTTTTTTACTTGGCTAAGCAAAGCTCTGTGAAAGTCCTAATGATATACGTGATCTAGTTTTAAAACTACATTTCACCACAAAGGAGAATGAAGAGACTGGAGAAAACTCCAGCATCTCTCAAAGAATGCATGAATGTACACAGCTTACCATTGTCTGGCATTTTTATGGAGAGATACATTTGGCCTAAATCTTCTGTATGGTGCGTTGCGAACCATGTAATCTACGGACTCCAGAAGGTCTATCATGCTGAGGTACTAAACACAGAAAAACAAGTTTCTTAGCAGAGGTTCAGATTTTGTTGCATGCAGTGTTTAAAGTATAAGCACGCTATGGTCTTCAGCATTCCCCAAACTACATAGGATTTTAAGCCCATGAACTTTCATTAGTATGTTAAACTGGACCATCTAGACCCATTGCTCTCAAAGGACACCACCATGTCATGGTTTCCTTGAAAATCAAAAACAAATTGTATTTCTGTTAGCCTGCTCAGCATGAAGTCTCAGGCTTTCTCAAAACTATTGTATTCTCTTTATTTGTCAACACAGTTTCCCCAATTTTAGAACAGCCTTTGCATTAGTTAATCTTATGGGTACCGCTCTGAACTCAGATTACACTCTGACATCAATAAGGGCTAAAAAGCTATCAAGCAAACTAACCACAAATTATCACTGAATAAATGAAAACACTAACATTGCTGTGGAGCTATCAAAATGAGTTCTTTGACACTTCAGCAGGCTTTGTTGCCGAAGCCAGCGTACTCCATTCATTCCCACCCTCGCTTGTATCTTGGCATCTCTGCAGTTATAACGTTGGCTTACCGTTGTATAAGGTAAGGGCTACTCCCAAGAATGACTCCATTCTCTACATGAAAGGAATGCTATTGGAAGGGCTGAATACAGATCAGATGGTCCCCACAGGGTGCACAGACAACAAGGTCAGAATGTCAGGATCTAGCACCAGGAAGTGACACACAAAGGGAAAATGATCCTACACTTTTCCCACAGTTACAGCTGAACAGTTTAGACATTCTACTTGCATACAAACAGAAAAATCCCAAAGAACAATGTTCTCCAATTAAAAAAAAAAAAAAAAAAAAAAAGCAACTTCTACAATTCATCACAAACTCTGAAATCAGTGACAATGGATACCAAGCCAACCTACCTGTGGCTTAGTGAATTCAATGACAATTCTCTGTACTTCTACATTACAATCAAGTTTGGGAGTTTTTAGTTCTACTTCTGCATATGGGTTGATATACAATCTTGCAGAGGCTGATACTGGTCTAAAAACTTAAAGAGAAAAAAATTCAGACTAATTTTATGCTTACTATTAAAGTATGAGAAATGATCTTCAAGTACTTCTTTCCACCGCCTGATACACCAACCACCTTGTATTAACAATATGTATGCTCAAGACCCACAGAATCAGGATGCAATTCTTACCAAAAATTAAGACAGCCCAGCAGTAGTCAAAAAAGCATACAAGCTCTAACACCTCTCTTATGTTTAGTTTTTTGTAAAATTAAGTTGGTATGGGCATGCCTGTGTGACCAGCTCAGGCTACACACACAGAACACTAACACACACAGAACAGTTTACACTCACTCATTCCTTGCTTACTTACTATACTGGTAGTCTTGAGGCTGGTTACCACTAGATGGAATTCCTCTTTTCAGCTGATCCTGTAAAGGAATATGATACTGTAGCAATTGCTGAAAAGCATTACTTGTTTACCATTCTCTATGCTTTGAGTAGACCAACTTAAGTTCTCATGTATTTCACAAGAGCCTCTTCCCCCTAAAATAGGAAAGCTAATATAGCGCAAGTACTTAAGAGTAAAGGTTTTAAATACACCAGATTAAAAAGAATTTTAAGTTTCTCATATCAAGTGGAAGGTTAGTACAGTTTTTATTTAACTTCTCTCTAAATCTTGCAATAACAACTAACGCATGTTAATTTAGAAACATAGAGCTCACAGGTACACTCAAATATGTAGCATAACAGATGAAGCATTTGTTTTAAACTCCTTTAAGGTACCAGGAGTATCTATTCACATTCTATTCTTCCTTATTTTTAGCACATAAGGAGGCCACTTGAGCCTTCTGGTATTCTGCAGGTACAAGACAGAAAGAAGTTAGGAAAATAACAGAACAGCCAGAGAAATACCACGCTAGAACAGAGTCTTAATTTAAAATGAGGTCTGTCTAATGCTATAATTCCTCAGCAATTTTGTGAGAATGCCCAAAGGTTTTATCTAGTTTAGAGTTGCAATAGCACAACCAGTTAAAGCAGGAGGCCTGCTCTTAGCAAGATGTACCTATTCGCTATTACACGAGGGCAGATGAAGTGCCTGTACCCATTATATTTTATAAAGACTAGCAATAGTAAGAGTTTTCACAAGGAAAATATTTTGTAACTACGAATTTCTTCAACCTTATACTTTCCCAGTTCTTTATTTAAAAACTGGTTTGTATTTTATAAAAGGTACTCTTTCTCATTAGAACAGTTGTATTTCAACTTATTCCCTGACTGCTGATCTATATTAATAAAAGCTAAATATCAATGAGATTAAGGAGAAAACAGCTAATTTCACCACCAGTTGTATACTCATGTTATTTAATTATGAATACTGTTGTATGAAAGTAACAGATTGCAAAAGACTACTTATTTTTACTGCAACACAGACCAATTAGCTGCTATGATAAATCTGATTTCCTGATAATGACACTTAAAATTAAGACAAAACCAGCCTGTCTGGATGGAAGACCTAGTTTTCCAGGAAACAAACTACACTAAAAATTACATATAAAATGTATTCGGGTATTTAATACAGATAATGTAACTAAACAAGACATGTTATTTGCTATTTGTTCAGTTCCTGTATTGGTTTTAAAATTCTGAAGCAAAGAGGACTTAACAAGTGAGAGATAAGATTTAGGCAAGTAATTTTATGCCCATGTTGAACTCCATTCTTTCCCTGTGCTGCTTCAATTCTTCTCAGATGTGGTCTGAGCTTATTCCTGCTCTTCCTTTCTTCCCCTTTAGGAACAAGGGCACAAAGATGACTAATCACAATCGACAAATTTAAACTAACAGAAGTCACCAAACAGTCAAAAGACACAAAAAAAAACCCCAAATAACAGAGTTGTTAAGTATGCAAAATGATACTAGTGTACAGCATCAAAATTGCTAAGGATTTCAAGAATCGGAAAAACTGCAAGTGGTGAGATGCTTTAAGTTAACATGTAGTCAGAATATCAGGTATTATTTGCCACACTGGAATTACCCTGCCTCAGCACTCAAACAAAAGTTTACAAGCAGGATATGCCACAGGCTTTGCAAACAGGCAACTTCATTTTACAGTCAGGGATGGCAAAATTCCCAGTTCTTTCATAAAGAACCTAGTAAAAACTTGCTTGATGACAGAATAGAAAGTGGTACTTCCTGATACATAAAACTAAAATTCAACAAAACCATATCAGCATCTTCACTTGCAGCTTAGTCAATAGTAAGTTGAAGTCTCCTTGAAAAGGACTGAGATCTAAGCTCCGAGACAGTGTCAGGCAAACCCATAAAGCCATCTGTCCACAAGCATGTCAAGGATTGATTCACAAAGGAACTTTCCAACAGTGCTGGAATGACACTTTTGAAGCACTAAGACTGCTGTCAGTTCCAACTGTATACTGGTCTGAGTTTACATTTCACTTCAGACCAAGAAACCACAAAGAAAACATCCACAGAAGACTCCCATAGCTAAAGTAACTTGGCTATTATTAAAAATACATATGCATTTCTGCTATGATAGATAAAAAGGCAAAGTGAAGTGCTCTGAGGAAATTTGAAGAACAAAGAACTTAAAAGAACTTTGTTCTCTTTAAAGAGCAAAGTAAGAGACTGTAGATAGGAACAGAAATCAATATCTTCATACTATCTTCTACATACAGTGAATTTACACCTCAATTTTGAGACAATAAGCAGTGCTGTACAAGGGGAACCAGAAGAAAAATAAAGTGACTTGGGTTTCAAGTTTCACGTAACAGACAAGATTCAAAGAATATTAAATGACTGGCTGGTTTCAAACACTTCACGGTTTTGATTCAACCTTCCATACTGGTACCAAGCTCACCGGGTTAAGTGTATATTTTGTTAAGAAGAGAATAAAACAAGAACAAAGATACTTGCAAAAGAGGAGAACACAAGAAAAAACCAAAACAAGTAGTATTGTACAAGGACACACAGAACACCTGTATAACCTTTCTAAACATAATGGGTCAAAAATGTACCATTTTGCACCGGGAACACCTATTCAGAGCACCAGAAATAGAATGCAGATATACAGACAGCATACACTGCACATCGTACCTTCTCCACAGTAAAATGAAATAAGATTCAGACAAACTAACAGCAGTGATCAGATGTCCACTATTTCAAGCAAAGTGACTTGTTTTCATAATCCATTCTAAAGTTTACTTTCAGAACCTACGATACTCAGTAATGTACTACCCAACAGCTCATTAGAATAACTAACTGTTTCTCATTACCTAAAAAGTAGCTCTTTTAACCACATGAATGAAGTGGCCATCTGAAATAAACTTTGTAACAGTGCTTTGTCAACTTGGTAGTCCTCCACTGTTGTACAGAAAGACGATGTGGGCCCTCAGCTGCAATTTATATCTATATAATTGCCCTACTCATGCTGCCAAAGTCCCCAGTTCCTCTTCTGAGAAAGTAAAACTTAGGGGATAAAATAGCAATGAAATGAAAGCAAAACAAGCACTTCACACACTTACAATACTACAAGTTGCAGTATTCAACTCTCATCTAGCTAAGAGCAAGTCAAAACATGAATTAATCAAACTAGATATAGCCTCCAGGAAGCCTGCACACACATACTTGATTTTATTCTTTCCCTATAATTACCATTTTAAGATATCTGCCTCTTGTTCTGTCTTGATTTACCCTCGCTGCACTCATGCTGCCTCTCGTCTTCTGCACTGCAGCACCATCACCTGTTTCTCGAATCTCTACGTGACCAGAGGTAGCTTCATCAAATTGGAAAAAAGTATTCCCAGTATCATCTTTTACGGACAGTCCACCCTCACTATGATCCACCCAACTTCATTTTCACAAGTCTTCATTATTCAGTCCTATTGTGCATTCCACATTTAAAGCTTGACCCTCTTGCATCTGCCAAGCATAGCATACTCATTCACCCATCCATATAACTTATTCTACTAAAGCTCTCCAAAATTTTCCCACAGCTACTTCGCACAATACGGGTTGTTATCTTAAAGAACTACCACATTAGCCTCTCTGCAATTTTTTGTTCTTTTGTTTAGATCTCACAATGGATACCTAACTACCTAAGCTTTGGTTTATTGAAAAGCAAAACCTACTCCCTCTCCCTTTTTTTTTTTTTTTTTTTTTTTTAATAACATCTTGTTCTTCTACCTGGCTTCACCCTATTGCTTAATTTCAGCCTTGCATCTTAGGTCATCTGGACAACAAGTGACACAGATTCCTATTCCCACAAAAATCTAATATTCTGAATTTTTATTAATTCTATGTTCATTTACTATCTCAACATTGCCTTTTTTCATTACAGGAGCTATGTAATAGCTCATGTAGCTCAGATATTTAGTAAACAGTACTGCATAAGCAGCATGAAGTCGAGGCAAATATGCCAATAGAACATGATTTTACAGATGCAGTTTCTGATCATTTCTAAAACATATAGAAGTTGATAACATACAAAGTTCACAAAAAATATTAACTATCAATGGTGCAATGGACCAACATACAACCCTCGCATTAGAATACAGTTGGCCATACGTATGAAGAATGAGGTGGAAATTAGTATGGTCTAGTTTTGAATACTACAACAGCTATAGAATATAGTACTGTTTAAGCCATTTTCTTCTACATTACCAGTATTTGTTCACGGGAGCCATGATAATACATTTTGCTGTGTACGTTCCAATAAGCACTGAGGCTGTCCAGGCACAAAAGCTGCGCAGGAAAGAAAATATTGAGATTCCATACTCAGCATTCAACCCATTCTATGAACTCAGGTTTCCGCTTGTGTAAACAGAAAACAAAAGAAAGCAGACTAGACAGCAAATCCACCATTGGCATTGTGATGTATTTAACCTTATAATACTATCTTTTAAGTAAAAATTGTATTGCTAAAAAGCAAGTTATTGTAGCACACAAGTTCATGCACATCCATTAAACACAACTCTGGACTGCAGGGGTGAAGGTGCACAAAACCTACATTTGGCCTAATAAAGAAGCCAGGACTATTAAAACCTTCTTACATCGTACCTATAATCTCTTAGATCTTTGCATACTACTTTCAGCACGGGGTTGGGGGGCAGAGAGAAGAGACTGCTTACCTACCAGAATCCTAAATATGTTAGGCTTACAAACTAGAGCAGGAAATTAAAATTTGACAACCTATTTGAAATAATAATTACCATGCAGACTTGCTGTATAATACATTTAATGAGAGGATCAGCATTTGCATTTAAGGGAAATTATTTAGATCATAGAGCTGAAAGTTATGTCCTACATAAAGCCAGTTATTTTGGCTCTACTTCTGTTTAAACACATGGAAAAATCTAAAAAAAAAAAAAAAACCACCAGGAGAATTTGCAAAACCAACTATGTTTCCAATTTTAATTTAGAACCTCAGATTATTTCTCTCCAAGATCAGTTGCTCTCTTCACTTGTGTAGGAAAAAACCAAACACATTACCTTGTATATTATCTTTGCGGCTTCATTCAGAATAGAAGGTGTCCAGTTCTCATTTGTTGTCTAAAAGTTCAAAGTGACAAAAGTCATTCTGTGCATCTTATTTAACACATTTTCTGTTTTATCCTATACATTCAAGCAGAGAACACAACATTTTGGTGCTACTCAATTACAGGAGTCAGGTCCTCTAGACTGCATACACACAAGTCAAAATCCAACATAAAATTTGTCAGTTTATTTTTATTTTCAACTCCTTATCCTACCCATAAAATCCCTAACATCTACAGAAAACTACAGTTAGCTGAAATTTTCTCCCCCCATTTCTCAAAAGGCCTGGCAAAACACCACATCCTTTATCATCATGATGTAATGTTTGCCCTAATTTATTTATTAGGCCTACATGGTTCCAGCTGCATCCATACTTTCATTATTTTGTCTTAATACGCTACTTTTCCTTTTTGCTACTCCAAAGACAAGTAAATTGAAAACATAAGAACATCCATGCACACACACACATTACCAGTAAACTAAGCTCGCTCAATGTCATTCCCAAGGAAATCGGGCACTGTGGATCCGTGACCTACAAAAATAGAAAATTAACAGCTCTTTATTTCTCTCACTGCAAACAGAGATGTATAGTTTAATTAAAG
Organism: Chlamydotis macqueenii; assembly: GCF_036417535.1. Classification (NCBI taxonomy): domain Eukaryota; kingdom Metazoa; phylum Chordata; class Aves; order Otidiformes; family Otididae; genus Chlamydotis; species Chlamydotis macqueenii. The sequence goes on along the minus strand of NC_141567.1, from coordinate 19,196,549 downwards.
TTGACAGAAAACCTGAGCTGTTTTAGGATCTTTCTTTGCTTATTTATTCTAGCTGAAGCATTCTTGGAATCCCTTAAATTAGGCCAAAATTAATATGGCTGTAATTTGAAGACTTAGGGCTTCAATTCAAGCCGAAAATTTCCTTTCAGTTTCTAAAATCATAGAATCATAGAATGGTTAGGGTTGGAAGGGACCTTCAAAGGTCCTCATACAGAAAAGAAATAAGAACTACAGAGTACCACATCTCAGTCAGCTATATCATTTTATGACTTCCATTCCTCCCACCTTTTTAAATTTAGTGTCCCTAAAAATAGTCCTGAAATAGATTTGAGAAATATTCTATATCCAACACTTTTGGTTTACATTCTATTACCTCATCACAAAATGCTTTAATGTTTTCCTAGGAAGCTGGAAGCAGGCTACAATAATATCAGTTTAGTTCATACAAACATTCTAATTTATTAATCAGGTGTTTTCAACTATTTGCCTTCTGACTCATCTGTAACCCCACCAGTTTCTGCCATTCGGGACTTCACCCAGGACACTGAAAAATTCTGTACATCAACTGCACACACTAGCCTACGACAAACAGCCACCATCCACATTTAGTGAGCAAGGCATCATCAGACAAGGCAAAAGAGAGAATATCTATTTCACATATCCCAAATATTTCTGCCTTTTAGTCATATCTTGGGTACTTTATCTGAATAAGTGGAGAAGCAACCACACCAACTTTTTCAAGGTAGCAGACAACAGTTTCTCTCTATGGACTAGACAGTCATGACTGCGCTGGAGGCCAATTTGAAATGATGAGAATATGTTCCAGATACTTACATCATCTTCGTATCTAACATGAATGCCGGTGATTTTGACTTGCACGTTTTTTATAACTTGAGTTGCAAGCTTTTCTAAGAAAGTATCTTTCTTCTCCTCCTTTGGTTTGTCTAAAACAATAATTTTTTAAAATAGTCAGCATTCAATGTAGTCATTGCATTTTGAGTTTAACCACACCAACAGCTATACTAATTTACATTTAATGTTTACTCCAATGTGAATACTTAACACTTAAGTTTTCACTTATTGGGATTACATGTTTACATTTTTTCCCTTTTCTGTACATCCATATTCTGAAGGTATGATGTTAGCTGTGCACGCACAACACAAACATAAGAAAATTTATGTCTAAGTTTCAGTCAAAATAGCTTAGCTTGCAGCAAGTTCTTGTTTAATATACTTCTCCCCACTCCTTCAAAAGTAAAAGGCTCTGTTGAAGAGAGTCCCTTAGCAATTAAATAGCAGTTTCAACAAGCAAATAGGTATAATTTAGCACAAAGTACTCTTGAATAACCAGGTGAAGATGATACTTGCATGACAAGAGACCAGTCCACTACAGCCTTTCATACAACACCGCCCGAGAACGTTAAAAAGCTGGGTACCGTAAGTGAAAACAAACGGTTAATCTGAAATATTCTATTTCTTCCACGCTGGACTTACATTGTGACCATTTCAGCTGGGTCCATACCAGACTTTGCTATGCCATGTCGTGATACTCGAACTTATGCTGAACAAGATCAGGCAGCACAAGTTGCATACCAATTCAGCATTGCACCTAAGACAAGTGTACACGTGGGGGAATATTTACAATCCCTCATTATTTAATGACATAACTCTAAAAATATTATCTCAAGTATCTTAACATTTTATCTAAAATATGGCTAGATGAGCTGCTTGCTCTCTAGCTACCTTTACAGGCTACCTTGCTTTGTTCAGTGTCCACCTTACAAAGTGGCTATCCCCGTGAATGCCACTAACCCGCCTACCAAGCTTGCACACTTTTGTTGGAAATGCTACAGATGGCTCAAGTTGAAGAAACAGTCGTGGCTGTCCAAGTAGAGAGAAACAAGGGCTACAGCTGTTGAGTAAGTTCAGGGTTGCACTCCCAATTTGACCTCTCTGCTTACTTTAACTGTTTGTAACTTTTAATGTGCATGCTGCTGAGCAACACAGATATATAACTTTGTGCATCTTGCTATAAAAATTAGGATTTTTTTTTTTATTTAAGCTCTAAGAGAGGTTCAGGAGATTCCATTAAAAATTAAACTACTTTGCCATTGAATGCAATATAACACTATTTTAGCGAAGAAAGCATTTGATTTCAAGTAAAAAAAATCAGTCAGGAACTCAGAAGAAACTAAAACATTATACCACTTCTACACACAAGTCACATTTCCTCCTATTAATAACTTATTCACAGCTCTCACTCCCTATTAACAGAAACCAACGCAACATTGATTAAGGGGGAAAAAAAAAAAAAAAAAAAAAAAAAAAAAGGCAGAAGTGCTTATTGAAGCTTCATGACCTTCAAGTGCAAGCAGGCAACCCACTAACATTTTTCCAGCCAGATGCAGCTACCAGCAGCAATAAAAGTTTGATATCTTACAAACCTTATCTAGGGTCCCCACAAATTTTTCACTCCAATTACAACTCTATGCTGCAGCCTCCTCCAAGATCAAACACGTAACAACACAACCACACAGGACATGGCAATCCATTCCTAGTCACATGCTAGGAGACCTGAAGACCTGCACAGTTTAGCTCTTAGGGACAACGATTATCCTCTTGTGGTAAAACATCAGTTTCACTGCTAGTAAAATACCAGTCGTAACACTATGCTAGCTATTTAGAAGAGAAGCTGAAACGTGCTGAAAAGGACTCTCTACTGCCATATAGTCAGTATAGTATCAGATTTACTTTACTCAGCTCTTACTAGAACACTACAGGAATTAGACAAATGCATATCTCTTCTACACGCAGTCTTTCCACCAGTCACAGCGAAGTGCCACTAATCAGCCTACCAAGTGTGCATATTTTTGTTGTAAATGCTACAGATAGCTCAAGTTGGAGAAACAGGCACAGCTATCCAAGTAGAGAGAGTCCTTGTTTCTCTTCAGTCTTATTGGATCCAGAGAACTGATAACAGCAAAAAAGAAAAAAAAAATAAAGAGCTCTTTCCAATTTATACCCTCTCTTTCAAACAAAAGAAAAAAAGATATTAGTAGATGTATATGCAAGACAAGAAAAAACTAATCCAAACAGACAGTAAGAAAAAAAAAAAAAAAAAAAAAAAAAAAAAGAGTCTTCAAAAAAGTTAAAAGCCATAACTTTTACCCACCTTTTGAGTGATCATGACCTTTAAAGGGTCTCTTAAAATGCTTTTTATACTTTTTACGCTTACGTCCTTTTTCAGTGCAAGCAATTTTTTGGGAAAAGGATAAAATTCAAGTTAGTAAAACAGAAATGTAAGAAAGCAGTAGAAAAGACCGAAGAAAGTTTAGCTTGTCTTAAAGCAGAATGCCTTAGTAAGGTCTCATTAAAAGCTTTTAAACAATTTCAGATCTGTTAAGGAAACAAATCAGCTACTTCTCATAGCACAGAACCTTATGTATACCTAAATTCACAAGGAAGCAACTGAAGCCTTGCTTTTTTTTTTTTTTAAAAAAAAAAAAGCAAACAACTAATTTACTTTCAAAGCTCAAGTCAACTAAGCAGCCAGTAAAAGCTTTAGATTAAGAATCCAAATTTCTACTGAATTAATCATCCTGTCAACTGTAAGGTCAAGGTATTTAATTCAACCTCCATAGATTCCTTACATAATGTCTCAAGAGTTTGAGGAGTTACAAATAATCACCAGGCTTCTCAGCAAATACATACTTAATCTTCTTCACAAGCGCATTGCATGCACTTTAATGACCCCAGGCAAACGCGTAATTGTCATAAATGAATGGTTAATAATATACACATGCGAGAAAAAGAACAACCATGGAAGTTTAAATCCAGAAAAGACTTCTACCATGCAAGGGCATAATTTCCAAGGTAAGATATTTGAGATGTATGTGGAAATCCAAAGAGCACTTTTCAATACTATTCTCATGCTAATCAACAGTATGGTATGAAAGTGACCCGAAATAATGGTATCAGTAACTGCAAAAAAGCCACGCAAAAATGACAACTCTTTAAAAGCTTTATATGATATTAAATTATATTATTTACACACAAATTATGACCCACACAATCACAACCATTTCATGAATTAATTTAATGCTCATATTTTTCCACATTTCTCAAGAAAACCAGTTTGGTGAGTTACATTGTTTCTTTCCCCTCTGTGGGCATACAGGGGAAAATAACTAGGCAATAGGGCTGCCTGTGCTTAACTTTAAGAGGCTGCAGAAGAGAGGGGTGTATCCCACTAAAGCAAGAAGGAAGTGCAACAGTATATTTAACTCTGGTGAACAACTTTATTTTTGTGTAATTTGCATGCCTGTTCAAACAAAGGAGAAAGTGCCTGACAAGATTTCAACCTGTCTTGCAGGTAGTGATCACCCTACAAACAACAAAAAGGAAAAACTATGCCAAATGGAAAAACACATTTTCTTTCAGGTAGTTCCTTTTAACAGTAATCCTCTATAAATGATATTTTAACAAGACAGCTTCCTTCACTTCCTATGGAATTTGTAGAAGAAGTAGAAGCCCATTAAGTAATTTTGGCTAAGAATAAATTTCTGAAAATCTGATTCAAGAAGACAAAAATACAGCAGGTACAACATAACAACAGTTCCTCTGAATTTCAGTGGAAACTGTTTTCTTGCCTAACTTGAGAGCAACGCACACAAAGCAAACCAGGGAAAAGCATGCTAAATGCCTTCAATCTGCTATAGTCCATTTTGCCTATCCATGGTTTCAAGACAGCCTGAACTTCCAGTATCGTAATCCTAGACATGTTAAATAAGGGGAATTACCCTCTACTCTCAAAACAACTCAAAGATAGCGTCTTAAAACTACAGCAGCATGTTGTCAGCATTTTATAACATTCTTGAGCTCAATATAGCTGATGGAAGTCTTTCCAAATGGTCTCTTCGTCTTCTTGAACAGCCACTCAATTAAGGCAGGACTAGGCATTGCAAGTTTCCACTTGAAACCACAGTCATTAAAATCTTATTTCTAGAACCACCAATATGCGGATGCTTACCAAAAAAAGTATTGTTTGCTCATTTCTACATTTGGGTGCTTTGGCAGGGTGAGGCGTTGTTTTTAAAAAGGTAAGCTGCATACTCATCATGCATATGCAAACTGTAACCACGCATACCCACCAGGCTTGGCATCCTTGTAAACCAGGCTCTCCAACCCATACAAGGAATCTTGTGAGTGCGTGCCTTGGTCCACATGGCAGCAAATAACCAAAAAAAATGCATTTTATTTAAAAGAAAGACATCAGCTCCTGATTTAATGTTAAGTTTATAAAACTCATACGACATATTAGTATTTCCATTACAGTATCTGACAGGCAGAGTCACTCCAGAATATCTACTTTCAAAGATTATCTACGTAGGCAAATCGCGCAATTTTCATTTTACTTACAACCAGCAAAAGACAAAAGCTGCAAGCTTTGGTCTCTATATACGAGTTTTGATACTGACCGGTATTAATAGCTTAGAAAATGGAAAATAATGTTTTATCAGCTTGTATCAGCAGAGTTTGTCACCACTTCCCCATCACACTACACTAACCACACAGCGACACGACCATTTTGCTCAATATTTGAATAGCATGTCTAAAGAAAACAGCCCCGGGACTTTTTATGCCAAGAGACTCTTAAATAAATGCAAGTACTGAATCAGGATTCTAAAATATTAAGGCGAGTACTAATCAGAAAAGCAGATACAGCTGAGAATCTATGGACCCTGATGTTGTAGTTTAGCCCCGCTCGGGACCAGACTACGCAGTCTCTCTCTCTCTCCTCTTTTTCTATTTTCCCCTTCTTAAATGCGTTATCGCAGAGGCATTATCATGGGACATTCTGCTACCAATCAGCTCGGCCTTGGCCAGCAGCAGGTCCGCCCTAGGCCCGGCCGAGTCCACTGAAAAAAGGGGAGCAACTTCCAGCAGTTTCCTACAGAAGCTACCACCTTAGGCCCCCCCTCACTAACAAAACCAGAACACCTGAATAACTGCCTGTTCAATGTATTTCCTAGATTTTCACCAGCTACTGTGCGCTTTTAAAAGCCTACAGAAAGAGCTTAATTTCTTAGAAGTTTATGCTTCAGTAAGGCAACTTGGGCCCTAAGACTTCTGTATCTAGCAAAAGCAAGAGATCTGCTTATGCAAGAACTACACAAGTCCTCCTGAGTACAATACTCTAGAACAACACCAGAAATACAAATAGCTACCACTGAGATAGGATCTCAGAGTATCTCAAGCCGGAAGGGATCCACAAGGATCATGCTGCAGTATGACCGCCAGGATAACTGCAATTTAAAATAATCCAATTTGAATGTTCCTCTAGGTTTTCCTTCACGAAGTGGAAAGTTTAAAAGTGCAAAACATGACTAAATCTAACCCTAGTTCTTTATGTAAGGAGTTGAGCTGCTGAGGTATCATTTTTACTTTTTTTTTTTAAAAAAAAAAAAGCCTTACAAATGCTGGATGCAGTAAGTTTCTTTCAAAAAAAGCCAACTGTCACAGGTACACAGACTCACTCTTCATTATATGAAGTTCCAGAAATTGAATTCCTCAAGCAGTGCCCATAAGGTTAAATTCTTCTTGCTATATTATCCCTTCATCACATTGCTACTGGTGCAAAGAATAATGGCTGAAATACTGCTGCTTTACAGTATCCAAGTCCTACATAACCAAGGTTAAACCCTTATGAACGTTCCTTTGCTCCAGTATGAAGTAAGGGCTGCAAAATACTTTCAGCGAAGTTGCCTTAGCTCTCATACAGTTTCTGGCATATTAAAGACAAGAAATACAGCAAGGTTTCTTTCTTCACTGTAAACGGATTGCCAGATTGCTGTTTGAAGGAAACTGCAAATGAACATCTCAAACTAGCAAAACAGGAACATGGCAGCACAGTGTCCAGGAACTGGAAAATTAAATAAGCAAAGAGATTACAATCAAATCATCTTTTTCAAAGTGTTCTAAGCATCATTTAATTTTCAATAACTTTTCCAAGGCAAATGACTTGCAGCATTACAGGTATCCTAGAGATGCATCTTAAGAACCATTGTACTGCCCAACAAACATTCTCACTTCAGACAAACACTGCAGCAATAACTTCTTCCTCTATCACATGTCGTTGGTTCTGAGCTTGGTTTCCTTCCAAAGAAGCCTAATTTATATCATAATTTTGTTAGAGACATTGTTACGACAAAACAAACAAACCAATAAAAAAAAAAAAAAAACCAACCTCACAAATCAGGTTAACTGGACTGAAATAATCAATTATTTTAACCTATAATTAAAAGTTTAAAAAATTTTAATAGCCTGGATCAAAAGTGTAAGTAAAGCTTCCTAAGCTCATGTTCAAGTGATTTCTTGTGTCATGAAGAGTTTCCTGCTCAAGAGTGTCATTTCTCAAACCAGTCAAAACACAGTACATCATAAAAAGACAACAGAAACTGAAATGAAAGCATTATTGTTGAAGTTAAAATTCACAAACCTTACCACTCTTCTTAGAGTTTCCTCTAAGCAAAGAACAATCTGTCACATGCACCTCTAAAACACATTATTAAACATCCACTACTGAAGCTCTAAAGCAAGATAACATTAGCCTCATGCAATTCAGTTTCTATCACAAAACAGGACTTTTCTTTCATAGCACAGAATAAGTCCTCAAATTACAATGGAGATTTGTATTGTTAACTCAGTACCTTTATCTGCCGCTTTCTGCAAGGCTTCTTCAATTCTTGCCAGTTCCTTTTGTTTGTTATCCTGCAAGTATTTTTCTTCCTTTTCTGCATCATATTTAATGCCTGTAAGCCAAGTTGGGACAGGTTTAAATCTAAATTTCAAGTTACATAAATGCATAATCAAGGAATGCACACCATATTCAACACTAGGTTGCAAAACACTTTGAGATAAAGGCTATTCTTGGTTTAATTTCTGAAAGCTGCATCCAGCCTCTCAAATTGTTATTTTTACACAGTAAGACACAACAGGATCATACCAATGTTCAAGCATTGCTTCATGGGAGAACCCTTCCGTGGAAATTCAGACCCTTGTGCAATACAATGCAGATTTGGAAGTTCTACTACGCATATATTCAACACTCTAGGAACTTGCAAGTTTTCTTAATATACCAGAGGTTCTGGTTTCAGAAAAAAACTAATCAGGTTCTCCAATCCTCTTCCCTCTCCCTCTAAACAGTTCTAATGGAATGACTATTTTCAATTGTTGTCAGTTAGAAGCAGATGAACTATATTATGTAACAGGGAGAAGATCTAAACCACACCAGAAAAGTGGATTCAGGATAAGCACACTTCAGAGGAAAACCTGGAATGGATACAACCAAGGATTTCCACAAAAGCAACAGGTGCTGTTTTCTCCCATCCTTCTTCAACTAACTTGCCAGCATTAGCCTACAAATTTGTCTGAGGGAACAGAATGTGAAAATGGCAGCTTACATGAACTATTTGCTATTATATATTCAGTTACATGGTACCCTTAGATATTTTTCTCTTCCATTATTTAACTGTGTTGTTGAAGAGTTTACGTACTTGCTCCAGGAACTATGAGAAGATACAAGCCTTCTAGAGTTGCAACAACTGCCTCGCCATAGAGATTCTTCCAAGGAATCTTCAGAGTAAGTTTATCTAAACAAAGCAGATACAGTTACATCAAAACAAAAAATCTGTGCTGCGCTTAGTCCAAACACCACCTCGGGCATCAAAAAGCATTAGCCCTACATCATTATGTCCTAAACACCTTAAAAGATAAGGAGAAACCATATGGGCCTAAACATTTTATAAAGCCCTTAAAGCGATAAAATACGTGCAGACAAAATATAAGCCACATATTTAAGCCAGAAGATGCCATTTGAGTCAGAAGACTTCATATCAAAACCTGAGATAACGACTGGAGTTCATTTCACTAAGATGAAAGTGATCTTCCCAGGGAAGCAGAACAAAACACACATTCATTTCTAGCAAATGTTTCACCTGAAAAAGCAATGCTGACCACCAGGGAAAGGAACGTTTAAAAATAAAAAACAACCAAAAAAACCCCCGAAACCTTATATCTAAGAGTTCCTAAACCCTCAGCACGTTTGCTAGTTTCAGGAATCTTACTTAAACTCTTCATATTCTTAATCTGTTCTTTAAAGAGCCACACACATTCTGCCTACACTAAACAGCTTCCTTGATCCTCCATGTATCGGGGACAACTTCTCAGACATGTTTTTCATACCAGCCTGTAAAGTTACACAAACAGGGTTTGCCAGATAACATTTTATGATTTATCCAGGGCAGTCACATTAGACTTCTACGCTAGTTTCAGCAGTGAGTACAATTACAGAGATCACTTAAGAAAGCTCGATAAAAGAAATGCAAAGGCCAGCCTGACTTTAAGGCCTGTACTAAAATCTCTATTTCAATACTTACATTGAAACAAAAACTTACCTATCTGACCAACTTTTATTCTAAAAGGTACATCCAGTTCACTCTGTAAAGAAAAAAAAAAAAATATTAAACAGATCCATATATTTTAAAGATAAACTGGTTTACACATCAAAATTGTTACCTTTACTTCTGTTAAAACTATTTTCCCAGAACTGAAGTTCTACAACAGAAACAGTCCTCCATATGACAGAGATTTAATTATTTAGCAATACTCACGTGAACTCAGGAATTCATAAATACGGTGAGACTTGTAGAAAGTCTTTAAAAAAAGCATTTACACATCTCCTGCAATTCTCTTCTACAACTATGATAATACCTCGCTCCAAAGGTTACTAAAAAGTAAAATTTTATCTATATACAAGAATTCAATTTTACGTTTTTATTCATTTGTCACATAGGTCTCTTCTTTTTGATAATAGCACTTAGTATTTACAAACATATAAGTAGTCTCACTAACAATACTGAAAAGTTCTTTGCAAAATGCCTGCCAAACATCAAGAACAAGACAGGCTCACAAAGATGAGGAATATGTCACAAGTGAACAATTATTACCATAAATTAAAACTTCACAAAGTATCTCTCCTATATAGTGTAACAGGAAAAGAACCACAGGAATACCAACAATACAAAAAGAGGGACAAAGTACAAAGGAAGTAGGAGAAAGTAAATAAAAGGAAAGATTAAAAATTAAGTTAAAACATCAAGATTTAAGATCAGTCTTCCACTTTAGTATTCTTTTAAAAAAGGTTAACCACAATTCAAAGACCTGAAGAGAAGTCTTAATCTCAAGGATTATAAAAAACAAACCCATTCTCCCAAATGAGACATATGTTAATTAACCTCTTCTCTTTTCCCACATACTAGAAAGCAACCTTGACCACTACTTTTCCAACAACTTAAGAACATTTTACAGGGCTGCTCCAAAAAAAAGAAGATCAATATCCAAATTAATATCTCTGCTGGATTTCCACAGTTCTTAAAAAACATTCTGAGCTGCAATTAGGTGTCTAACATCAACCAACTTTACACAAGTAAACTTGTGACAATATTTACATGGCTTGTTCTTTTTCTGCACCTCAAAGAAACAACTGAAAAACAAGAGCTATGGAATATTTCAACCCTTTTCCAGTTATAACTGCATCAACTAATTTAGAAGTATGAACTTTTTCTCCCTTCATCCCCACACCAACAATTGAGAAAGCAACCACTGTCTTTCAGAAGACTTAAATTAGATAAATCAATTTGGAGGGGTCAGGCCTTGAAAATCCATTTATTCAACCAAAGTTGGAGGGGAGGGCAGGAGAAAAGAATACATAGACCTATGCAAACCCATTAGATCTAGTAAAGCATTCGGAAATACATGAACATCTACTGTGTGGACATACCAACAAGGAAAAAACCCTATGACATAACAGATGTATGATTATATTATAACAGTCACAGCAGAAATTAAATCCTTTAGGTTGTACTGGATGACCAAAATGGCAACAAAAATACATCAAGACCTTATTTAAAGTTTTATCATTTCAAGCCTCAGATACTAGGTTGGATATGCCTGTATGCATAAACACTGGAAAACTTACTTCAAAACCCTATTGCTAACTTCTCAGAAGTTATTCTTCTCTCCCGAAGAAGCACACTTATCTTTTCAACCATAGCTTCTTTTCTTTCTCTATTCCAGTAACAAGAGCAAAATCAGACACAGTTAACGAAGGACTTAGCTTCAATAACGAGTAAAAAGTCATACTGTGTAACGTGAGACTACAGTAAGCAGTATTTTATCCTATGAATGAAGTCTTTAGACCCATAAAAACAATTTTAAAATTGTTAGAATACTTACTAATGCATTCTCCTTTATCTGTAAATTGTCAAGTGCCACATTACCTGAAGAAAAAAGAGAAGTACAGAACAAGTGACTTCAACTATTATGTAAGCTGCAACAAGGAACACAACTGCAACCCTCCCAAATACACACAGACAAAGTCTGAAAACCTTACTCCAGTTACAGAATTGCACAATAAAGTTTTAATTGTAAGACTCGTTAAACACTGATTATTCAGACAAAATTTCACAGTGGAAAAGACTTCAGAAATATGACCAACTTAAAGATCTACATGTTTCTACTCTATTAAATAATAGGAGATCTTTCTTACTATTAACTTTGTTGGGAATGGTAATTACAGTTCTATCAACATAGGGTAGACTAGGAAAATTTTATCTTGTTTTTTATTTTACATAACAGAAAAATAATGAATCACAGAGCCACTAAAATGCATGCCTATTTTCACAAACCATTAGCTTTTCCTGGCATAGGCAACATAACAGGATTTCCGGCACACAAAATTATACCTGAGAAAAGCACATATAATATACCTCTTACTGCTTCAATGTCAAATTCCTTAGAGCTATATTCCATTTTCAATACAGGTATTAATAATTTATAAATGTTAAAATACTTACTACCATGGCAAGAGCAAAATTAAAGTGATAAGAAACGTCTCATCCCTTATGTACGGGAGGCATCTAAAACAGCCAGCCTTTTCTAGGCAGTACTTCAACTTTTTTGCATGCCTACAGGGCAGCAAGCTGAAGTGTTCGATTTATTCACTGAGAATCGCCACTCCACGTTATCGCACGACCACCTCAGTATAAATTAGCAGGCGAACGACACGGCTGCTCAAGCACCCTGTCAGCTGCCCCACAACCGCGGCCTCCCCGCCTCCCGGGGCCACCGTGCACCTGCCACCCCACGCTCCACCGCAGACACTCGCGCTTCCACTCAGTACACTCTCGAGAACAACAACAACAAAAAATAAATGTGGGCTGTTTGGGTTTCTTTTTTTTCCTTGCCGAACAGCAGACCGAGGCCAGCGAGGTGCCCCCCACGCCTCAGCCCCTCGGAGCACCTGGCACCCCCGCCCCGCGTGGAGGGAGGCCCCCCGACTCGGCTCCTGCTCCCCCGGAACGGCGCGGGGGTCCCCCCGCACCGCCCCTCACGGGCAGGCCCGGGCCTCACGGCCCCGCAGCCTCCGCCCGCCGCCACCGCGGGGAGCCGCAGCCCCACAGACCGGCCCGATCGACCGTCCGCCCGCCCGCCCCTCGGAGAGGGGGGCCACAGGCAACCAGCGACGGCCTGTCACGGGGGGGAAGGCGGGTCCGCGGCCCACAGACCGACCGCCCCTCACAGCGGGAAAGGGTAGCGGGGGGAGTAGGGCTGCGGCCACAGACTGATCGGCCGCCCCTCAGGGAGGGCCGCGGCTCCGCAGCTCGCCCTCTCCTCACACGGGGCCGCAAACCCACAGCCCGCCCACCCCTCCGAAGGGACGGGGGGCCCGCAGCCCATGACACCCGCTCCCCGCTGCGGCGCAAGGAAGCACCCGCCGAGACCGGCAGCCCCCCCCCAGCGCCGCGGAGACGGGGCGGGAGAGGGAAGGGGCTCCTTACCCCCCCATATGCCCAGCTTGAGCTGAGACTTGTTCAGGTTCTCCACATAGTCGCCCAGGAAGCGGTTCAGCAGATCCGCCACCACCGACTCCAGCACCATGGCGGAGACGGGCCCCCACCGCCAAGGGGAGCGCAGCACCGGGGGCTACCAGGCGGCGCACAGCTTACAGCGGCGCCGGGCGCGCCCCCGACAGTCAGGTGACGGAGCGCGCCGAGGCGGGGCGGGGCTGCGCGCCTCCTGTCGCCGGGCCCGCGCAAGGGGCAAGGGGCGGGCCCGGCGCCACCCGCGGGCGCGTTTCCCGGGGCCGAGGGCCGGGGCGAGGAACCGGGCGGGGAGAAGCCGGTGGCGCCTCAGGGCTGCGTTAGCAAACGGGCGCGTGGCAGGGGCGGCGGGCCCGGCGCTTGGGCGGGAAGCGCCCCCGCGCGGCGCAGCGCGGTGCCTGGGCTCCCCCGGCTCCTCAGGGGCCAAGCGCTGAGCGCAGCCGGGGCAGCCCCTCCGCCTTTCACCGGCACCCCCGCTCCTCGCTCACGCCGGGAAAGGCGTGCGGGTGCGGCTGGAGCCGAGGGGGCGGTGCGCGGTGCTGCTCAGGCGGTTCCCGCCGAAAGGTGCGGCCGGGCAATGTGCGTACGCCGCCGCCAGGCTGCAGTGCGGTAGCGCCATCTTTCCTCTTCGGCTGTTCACGGGGGGTGTGTGCGGCCTCCGGGCGGACACCGGCCCGGGCCCCGTTCGGCTGGGATTAGGCGGAACCCGGCTTGTGCCTACAGTTCGTAAGAAAACTGTCGTTTCTGTTAGCCCGGCCGTTCGAGTGACATGAAAACTCACAGACGAAGACAACACAAGTTAGAATGTCAAGCGCGAAAGCCAGATTTTTTAGAGTTAATGCTGTGCAGTGAACCTGCAGGAAGCGATGTCAACACTGGAAAAAGCTTTTAAATATCAGGGGAGCTAATCTCGAACTGGTCATGTAAAATTATTCTGAACTCAGAGAAGCTCTGTTATTCATGGAAGAACAGCACTTGGAAGCTCAAAATTACACATTCAGTCTAAAAATGTATTCCAGAGAAAGGCAATGAGAATTAGCAATAGGTTTCAACCTCAAAAATACACGAAAATACATCAAGACTACATGAACATGATCAGACAAGGTGAGTCAAATATTGCTTTAAGCAGCACACAAATATTGTGGAGCTTAGTGCAAGAAGATGTTACAAAACCACAAATAGTTTGAGGAAAATATTTAAGTAAACTGATAAAGGAAAGGTCCATCAGTGACTGTTAGCCCTCTGGTCCTGTTACAGCCTCTGTTTCAGGCTTGCAAGCTCCCTTTTCCTGTATTTGAGGATCTGCTTGGATCTCTTTTGATTTTATTTGAATAGTGGACACACACATTATATCACCCACATCCAAGTAATGATGCATCAAATGCATTTTCAGTTTGTTGAATATGTGATAAAGTCCAGTCCACAGCATGGAAGCAGCACAAGATTTATTATTTAGCACCTTTTTTCACGTTGTAAGAGACAAATGCCACACCTGTTCCCCATTACTGTACATGGATATGCCTACGTTTCCTGCACTCATCTTTAACATCAGCGATTCAATGGATAAGTCGGACCCTCATCCCACAAAGACCAAAGTTTCTGCAGTGGCTGCTAAATGTGATGGTCCAGATGCAGGTTTGACTGGGGAAGTCATACTACTGAATGCTGGAGAAGCAGGGAAATGCTAGGGAGGTTCGCCAGTGGGAAGTGTCTCCTTGCGCTCTCCGATAAGCAGCCGCTAGTGATGGCTGTGATGAATCAATGCACACGGGAAGCCTTTTTCCTCCCATGTACTGTGGCAGTTTTTGCACAAGCACTGTCAGATGCTTTATCAATAGTCACAGTATTGCTCAAAATCATCTTAGCAGAGTGCACTCTAGCCCTTTTGCAAAACCAGTCTATGCCTGGATGTGGATAAATTAAATAAAGCTGTATAAAAAACCAGCATTGACTAGAGCCTCTCTAGTAAGTCATTAAGTTAATGAAGGAAGGGGGTAGAAGGGAATTCTGAATGCCAGGTACCAACCCACGCAATTTCTGTGTGACTGCAGAATTTAGCATACCAAGGAGTAATGCCAGGTTGTTTCCTGGAAGACAGGAGTTGTTGTTTCTTGTCAACTGAGCACGCTTTTGCCCCAGTAAATGGGACTAATGTAATAAGAAGAGACTGGCTATTATGAAAAGTTTTACAGTTTTAAGTCAGCTGAAAACCAAAATCATCAACCCAAAACCCTTTATTTCTCATCTCACGATAAGAAGTCAGCCACCAAAGACCACTACAATTATGCATATCTCTACAGCTGAGGTCTCTCCATATCTAACCGTATCCTATGTATATTCTAGCTAGTGACTTAGCAGTAGCGTTTGTCACAGATACAGGCTTACATTGGAAGGTTTGTTCCTTTCCATTATAGGAAGATGTTGCACTGACTCCTAGAATAAAGCAGCTGTCTTACAGAAGTGTTTCCTGCAATACCTGAGCAACATAGCATTAATTTTATTGTTCAAGTGCCTTCATGGCATTTTTTCTTGTTTTACAATGTTTAATTCATTCCTGACCATTTTTTTTTACCCTTAAGTAACATGTTAATACAACTTCTCTTCCATAATTCCCTAGAAGTTCTTCACCACTTGATTGATTTCTGCATATCCTAGGGTTTGAAGTGGAGGAGAGAGTTTTAGTCAAAAATTACTGAATTCTCATTTTATGCTCTATTTAGCTTCAGATAGGAAGACAAATTGCTAATTAGGTAAACTACAGAAACTGTAGAAAATGGCAATTTATATTTTATTTATTTATTTACTTCTTTTGTGCAGTGTTGGCTGTTCAAAACCATTCCTATCATCGGGAAGTGTCAATGCAAGAGAACGTGTCGGGAAATTGTGAATAGAGCTCCCACTGCTGGTCTGTTAGGTAACAAACTTTCATTTGTAATTTTTTTTTAATGAATTTTTAAAAGACTTTAGCTTATTATGCTTTTGTATATACAAACCACAGCTGAATAGCTAATGTTTTAGCAAAAGTACTGGCTAATCAGTGGCAGCTAATGCTTTTAGTGTAGGTAAATTTAAGAACAATTGTGCAAATCAATGGCATTAAATGTTCTCTGTAACAACTGTACAATATAGCCAGGATGATATATCCATTTTCTTCTTCAGTTTTCATAATGGTCATAACGATTTCTGTACAGAAAAAAAAAAACAAAAAACGAAAAAAAAAGGTAATCACAACTGTAAAAGAAGAAAATAGCTTGTATGTGGTTGAATAATTTCCTAATTGACTAAAGTGTTTACCTAAAGAACTTGAAGAACTCCATGAGTTTTTAAAATCATCTTGTTACAGCATATATTTGAGTAACCGAAATTTCTACTGCTCTTTACAAATGTGCTTTCCTAACAAACATAAATGTTTGACCTAGCGGATCAACAAATTAATCCTGAAGTAGTGTGGTTTCACCTGGGAAAGAACTCCAGCAAGCCACGTCTGTGTCATATATCCTATTTCAGTAAAACCTACATAGATTTTCAAAAATAAAAGGTAAATGTAACAGAATTAAGAACAGAAAAGCTGTGAAGGCAGCAGTTTTAATAGATATTTTATCAAGCATATGTGTGACTACTTAAAGTACTGTGATATTACTTGAAGATAAAGATACTTATTTTTGCAGCTCTATTACCAAACAATCCTTTGTTAGTTTTCCTGAGCCTCCCTTGCAGATAGGATGTCACTTAAAAATGACATTTTTAAGCAGCTCTGTCTGTTGGTAGGTACCATTCCTTGTGTATTCTCAGTGAAAAAGGTAAACAGTCCGAAATGGCAGCAGGAGCAGGGAAACACTCCCCAAAAAACCTCACACACAGTTACATGACGCATGAGTTCTGTTTCTAGAAGAACAGATACAGGACAAACAGACATTTTGGTATTTGCTCACCATTCATTAAATACACAATGTTCATTCGCCTCAGGGAAAAACCCATGCATTCTGCCCATTTTTTTCTAAATACCAAGATTGAATAGACATGGCTGGTTTGATAAATATGAATGGAATCAGTAGTTTCACTCAGCTGAAAGTCATCAAAAACAACATGTTCTGGTTGATATATAGAGGCTCCTTGTGTATTATTGTAGCACTTCATTAAATAAGAGGATTTGATGTTTCCATCACTGCATAATAATTTACTAAAAAGAGAACATAAATAGAACACTGTAACACTTAACTTTGTGGTTTTGCTATTTATGTGGCAAGATTTGCTCCAACCTCTTAGGGAAGCCTTTACAAAAAATGAAGCCTAAAAAAAACCCAAGCAATCTGCATCGAGAGTACCAGTTAAAGCTTCAGTTTTCTGAATAGAAATACACACTGCAACAACAAGTACTTGTTTAGTGCCGCCTGCTACACAGTCTTGCCTGCATAAATAAATAATAGTCGCGGCAATTCTAACGCTAATCTGAGGTGGGTACAGGGATTGATAGCTCAATAACCAAGCTTTTTTCTCCTATTTTCCTGCATTAATATTACAAAATCTCCAGCTCGTACCATCTGACTGTTGGCAAGAGAACAGATGGCAAATTTTATCCACTGTACCGCACTAAACAGAGTGTATGCCTATTAGCAGTTGGGAAATCTGCCAGATAATGTGGCATCAACTCTCATGACAAAGCCTACAGAGATGAGAGAACTTTGTGGTGCGTTAGATCAGGTTGCCAAGAGCGGTGTTTGGACAATTTTTGAAAATCTCCAAAACTGGTTATGCCACAGCCTCTCTAAGCAACCTGTTCTTTATCCACTCTGATTACAAGGGGTGTTTTATTCCTTTTAGCTATTCAGAATTTCCCTTGTTGCAATTTTTGATGGTTGCAGTCTCCGAAGTAACTATATATTTAAGGCACATATTTTTGGACGTAACAGATGGAAGAGATTAGTATTGATTATTTTGCTATATTGCCTTGTCTAAAGAAAAGTTCAGTATTCTGTGAAAATAGTCGTATTTGTTATTGTTTCTAATTTTATTTCTTTTTTATTTAAAATTTTTTTAGTAACTTCATTTTCCACTGGTTTTAAGCTTGCTTCTAAGTATTGCACAGGAGATTTCATTAACGTCAAATGCATTTGCAGAAAATAAGGGAAAACAAAACGTGTCTAAACAATTATATCAAAACCTAAAATAAACACCCGAATTACATTACAAGAACTAGAATAGCAGAATAGTTAGAATAACTGCTATTACTTAGCAGTTAGAAAACTGTTAAGTAATAATTATTAAGATAATTCTGAGATACTTTTGCAACACTTATCTCAATTACAGTAGCCATAAGTTAAACCAACACATTAGGGTATATTAAGATGTCTGAAGCACTAAGAAGATGCCAGCACATAGCAATCTGCTTTCCTTTTTCCCCTGTGACAACTGGAGACTCTCAGTTCTCAGTGGAGAGCCTTGAAGAACTCACATCTGCAAAAAGCTATTATACTGTTTCAGTGTGTGTCCTCTCTCTCTGTAATGGAACAATAAAATATAAAAGACCTGCCAAGCATGAATATTTAAGAACTAAGTGATACACAAATGGAAGTTTGTCAGTATATAGTACCCAGTTAGCTACTAACACCAAGGCACGGCCACTTTAAAATGGGACAAACCTGATCTTTATTTACAAAAATAACTTCAATCATCAGAAGAAACTTCAGTTTTGTTTCTCAGGATAATTTGAAGCCAGATATGTTGTCTAAATTCTATCACAATTATTATATTTTTCCCCTATAAATAATGCCACATCTGTTTCTAAATAAATAAATGTGCACCCTTTCCCATTATGCTCCAAGACGAACTTTGCATAAAATTATCCTCATTGGCTAGTATGAACAAGTTTTCAGAGAAATCTAGATTAAAAATGGTATTCCCACTGACTGTTCCTTGTTAAAAGTCTAGACCCAAAGCTTTTCATTCATACGATCATAAAAAAAAAACAAGGACAGCGTAGTGTAGATACCTCATGGTAAGAAATAATGCTCTGTACACAAATGAGGATAGCTCCATAGACAATCTGACTGGTTTTCAAGGGAGTCTGAAGAACTGTTTCCTTTATCTGCTGCACTTTATCTGCATCTAAGAGATTTATTAATTAGAATCTGCATTTCTGCATGAAATTTCTAAGCCAAGAGGCTTAGTCTATCTGATCAGTATTGATCACATGCATGTCATACCAACTGAGATTTGAAATATAAATTTCATTACTATCTTTTATCGTGAGCCAGGGAATCTTCATAAAACAGCTAAGTTCTATCATAAGAAGAATCTAACTTAATTTTTCATTAGGGTTTTATTTGATGGTATTTCTGAGAATCATAGCTTTTTTCTTCAGTGATGTACTGTGAAGATGAAAAAGCTATGTAAGAAAATTGGTTGAAATAAAAATGCACTTGTTTTAATGAATATGTTGCCTTTGAGTGGGGAAGGAAGCAATAATAGTCTATTCTGGACCAAACGCATTTGCTTTTACACTACAAGTGTAATTTTGTTCACTTGATAAGAACTTGAACTTATTAATTGTGAAACCAGATGTAAATATCTATTAGTCCAAAACCAAGCCATTTCACTTGCTAAAAATTTCAGTCATTTGCACATTCATTGGGACATTGGAACAGTCCTCCAGCAAAACCCACTGAGTCATAAACAACAGAATTGTTTGAGATAAATTCTCTGAGTTGCTTTTCTGGAAAAGTACCCACAGAAAATATATTGAAGAAAATATTGACGAAATAGGATACTGAAAGATAGCACAATCACTTATTTATTGTCAGCCAAAGTTTGATTTGGAAACAGTTAAGAACAGTAGGATGTTGCACGGTTACTGTTTACTAACAGAGATAGTGAATTCCCAGATGTGTGTCTTTAAATAATACTGTACAGAAAAATTCCAAATGTCCCACTCAATATGAACTCAAAAAAATCAAAAGTAAGAGTTTCTTACTTCTCACAAAAGTCACCGTTACTCCAGACATTGCTGAACTACAGTGTTGCTTTTAGTTAAAAAAAAAAAAAAAAATCTAAGGAGCAGGAAATACAAAATGTTTACTATCACCTACTTTTTACAGTATCTATTTATAAGTTGCCCTACAATTTTCAAAACCTTAGTGGAGGCTGAAAACCTTATTTGCTAATGCATTACACCAACTGCACAGTCAGCCAGGAGGTCACCTAGCAAAGCCACCACTTAGGTCAGAGAAAAAATTCTGAAGAAAAAGATCTCTGAATAAAGAAGGGCTAGTTGCTTCCAAAATAAATCTTAAGCAGCAGGTATTATTCTAAAAAGCCATTGTCTTCAGATGTTTCTTCTTGGCAATATTTATCTGTCATGACAATGAATGTACATTACAGAACAAAACAAACACCACGTGTGATTCTTTTCTCTCTTCTGTAAGTTTAAAACTGTATTAACCCTGCTAGAATCAATATAGGTACAATATACAAAGTCAACATGTGTTAAGAATTATTCCCAGCATTTTGTATGTCACAGTATTTTTGTCAGCAATTTGTGGCCCACAGCTCTTGATGTTTACCGAAAAGTGTGAGATAAAAAATACATCCATTTGGATTGATGAGTGAGGAAAAAAACAAATGCAATGCGTAACTTTTATTAAATTCACATTATCAAAAGAAAACCCAAACAAAGCAAAGAAAAAACCTTTCTTGTATGTTCCTGAATTCTCAGTGACAGCTGAGCTTTGCAGCATTTGCAAGACTTCCGAAAAGTCTGTCGGGGCACATTAAAGAAGAGCTAATGTGAAATACTTTTTGCGTAAAGTAGAGATTCCTCATATCCAGATGGCATGTACTGAATAGCTGTGGTAGCAGTATTATCAGAGGTAGCACAATTACACTTGGGAAATAACTAAGAAAAAACAGTTCAGAGGATCTGTTTTTCATAAACTGTATCACAGTCTGAAATGATTGCGTTGTGAAGCTCTGTTTCTTCCACTGAAAACCTCATGTTCATCTCACAGCATTTCTTTCTGTGCGTATTTCATCATCTGTAATGTATGAAAACGTCAAATTCTGGAAATTCTGAGTCTTTTATACTTTGTTGCACAGTATGAATTACATTTATGACACACACACGAAAAAATAATTACGTGCAGTGTACAGTTAACATGAATAACAGGCATCTAGGTCAAAGTGCTTGCTATTAACTTAACCTGAAAATGGGTAGTCCCACCACAAGGCCCTGATTGTTTCACTCTACTCTGACCGTTTGCATAGATATATTAATGCTGTTTTATAAAGTCCAAGGAAAAAATAAAACAACCTTTAATAAAACTCACAGCAAGTGGCAAGCCCTGGCTTAGAACTGCCAGACATGATAAATTATTGGAAACAAGGCTAAAGTGGGACTTGCAGCATGTTCCTGTGGCAGGCAATGCATTCTGCAAAGAAGCAACTGAGGCTGTGCACTATCAGGGAAATATGTTCTTGCTTTCTTATTTTCTGGAGGCCTGCAACAGCATTTGAGAGTTGTCCATCATTGCAACACAAAATGAGACTCTCACAGTAAGACTACCTGGATGCTTACCTCAGCATTCCTTCCAAAGGATAGAAGTTGGAAAAGGCTCTCCTTCCAGAAGCAGACTCCAAAAGAACTAGATCTATGCACGGTGTAAAAAAAAAATGTTCTTTGGCAATAGAAAAGAATTGAATTATTTATTTTTTTCATTTCATTCTAAAAGACTTTTTAAAAATCAGTATTGTAATCAACATAAATGAAATGATTGCTACAATTTTTTGATAGCAACAATCAAATTAGTGCCACAATGAAAACTTACAGATGTTCCTCTGCATTCCAAAAGAAACCTGTCAAGTGCCCCTCACCATTTCACTTTACTCATTCAAAGGAAACTTACAGTTACAGCATGATTATAGGTTGGAGAGGATCTCTGGAAGCATCTAGTCTTACTTCCTGCTCAGTGCAAAACTAACTTCAAAGTGAATCAAGGTCTCTTCAGGCCTTGTAGAGTTTAGTTTCAAAAATCTCCAGTCAGAGATTGCACAGTGCCTCTGAGCTACCTGTTCCAGTGTTTGTCCACTCTCACTGTGGAAGTTTCCCTTAAATCCACTTGAAATTTCCCTTCATTCCATCCATAACTAATTTCACTAGTTAGATATTGTTTGGGTTTTGATTTGATTTATTAACTATCTTATTCAAATTCACCAACTCTAAAAATCAGATGTGGAGGTATGTCTCAGTTAGGCAGTGCTGAACTCCACTTCCTTCGGCACTGTTAGTCACCACTCATAATTAGGTATGGTAACAGATAATTTGTCTCTGTCCCAGGCTGCAAGGACCCACCTTTCCCTGGGGAGAGTTTTCTCCCTGCACCATAGGAGTGTGCTGACGTGATGCCTGTACAGTCTTAGCAAGGCGTCAGGTCGAGTGAATTTTCTAAGGGAAGGTTTTTCCTGCAGGAAAACAGCAATGATATGTAAGTATTTAACGTTATAGTTACCATAAGGAAAGAACACGTATTAAGAATTTAGAGCAACAGCAGAAAGTCAGATGTGATAATACTGGTTGATAGTCACACTGCTAGATTGTTAAATTAAAGAGATTACTGGAGGATTTTGCCTCTTCCAGAATTTAATTCAGGAAAGCTATTTTTAATACAAAACATTTATTGTATCCCTATTTATAACAATGCAGGTGACTTCTTTAATCCTATTACTTCATTATGTTAACTAATCAAGTAGAAACTTGGACTCGGATACCTCTTTGTGGAAAGTTCCCCCAAAATTTTGAAAATGCAGTCCATGATATCTTGTTCATGAAAATATACTGAGCCTAGCCATTACGACAGTCCTAAAAAGGGACTGTTTACTGGAAATCTTGTCTGTTCTTGGAGACAGAGGGGATTTATGGACATATCAAGAAGACCTTGCATTTGATATTTCTTGTTGTATAAAGGGGCACAATTTCACCAAAATGTGTTCCGAAGTGCACAAGCAGAAGCCAACCAAGAAAAAAAAAAAAAGGTGCTACAGAAAGTTACACAACATAACAAATTCTCAGTTAGGTCATTCTACAGGAAAAGGGGAAGGATATGACCTGATCTCCCATGTTTCTATGTGATGATCTAGTTCTAACAACAGGACAGGAAGGACAGGCAAGCAAAAGGGAAAGGGCAGGATGGGGAAAAAAAAAAAAAGATTTTTCCATTGAAGGAAAAGAAGGTTTCCATATCAGTTGCTGGTGGCTGAACCTTTTTTGACAGTAAAAGCAAGAAAGACACAGTTGGAAGCCTGCATAAAATGCCAACTTCAACATAGATTGTAGCAACTTGTTACATCAGCCATTTCAACAAGTTGAGACACAGGTGCAATACAGGAGGAATCATATAATAAATTATAATACTATTAGTACCAATAGCATATTTTACAGGAGTTTTTTGTGTTTCTTCCATTATTGCAGATCCACGCTTCTTAATTCAAGTATGTCCTTTTTCATTTTTACACTTAATAATGAAGCTGACCCAGGGTTCCTCTTAGACACAAACTGTGTGCTTCAAGGGATGCAAAATCCATTATTCAGAGCTGAATTTATGCAGACTTCTTCCCAGTGGCTCATGAGTTCTCCAGACCCTGCAAGGCAATCCATCACTGCACTGCAAGGGCATACTCATGAGCTGTAATTAGCTAGTTTTGGAGATATGTCTTTCCACACATTTCAACAAGAGTGCAAAGACAGCCTGAGGGTTATTGTAATCTCTCATTACAGAAAAACATGGTCTTTATTTATATTTCCACTTCACTGTTCAGACTAACTATTCATATGAGAACAAACCTTTGAGTAGTGTTTTTAAAGCTTATCTAATTTCACAGTTTATCATATTTAAATTTCCATTGTAGATAAGTACACTTACTATCCCAACTTTATTATTTTGTATTCATAATCTGGGTGTTCATTATAGCAGGATTCTCACATAAGAAGTATGTATGTACATGAATGTAAGTAAGTGGCACGTTATCAGTTATTTCACAAATAAGGCACTTGAAGGTTAGGTCTCAACATATAACTTATTCAAATACTGTACTTGAACTTAAACAGATAGCCTGATTTTAAGAACAAAAGTCTGCCTCAACTTTCACTCTTGTGTTTGGCCTTCCTCTCTACTCTACAACTTGGTATTGTTTGGCTTCTTCTGACATTCAGATACTTAAAGTTGTAGCCAAGAATTGCAACTTTTTTTTTTCCTCACAAGCAATGCAACAGTCCTGCACTGCCATCATCCAAATAGCAGATCCATTTAAATATTGATACTGCTTTAGTGAAAGCTAAACTTCATTTCCATTGGAAACTTTAATAGTGATAGTTCATAAAATTGTTGTCAAGTTTAACACTCTGTGCTAAATCCGAAGTTTTTCAATGCTGTAATATAACTGTATCAAATCAAAAAGCAGGACTAGAATGTTATTAAGGTTATTAAGCTATCATCACCTTTCATTTTTCCATAGAATGTAAGAACATCCTTCCGTGAAAGATCACAGAAGAAAATTTATGTGAAATGGTACAACAGTTTTCATTTGTGACAGGGATACAATATATTCTTCTCTTGCAGGAATACATGTTAATAAAATCACTCAATTTTACATGAAAATTTGCAAAGTGCTTTCGAATGCCTGCGATCTTCAGAAGGTACTGAGCTCACCTGTGGAAACTCTTGCCTCTTTTTGACATCTAAAGACGTGCAACCTAGAACCACTGATTTTTTTTCTGACTACTGAGGCCATATAATCAGCAAATTTCTTAGTGTAAAGACAGAATATGAAAACAACTCCAAGAATTTGAAGACAGACAGACTTCCACTATCCTTTTTAAGATAGTTCTGCTGTAAAAGTCAGAAACAGTCAAGAAGAGGAAAAATTTTAATTTCCAGGTCATGGAATTGGCATGTGCCAGATAAAACAAACCAGCTTTGCTTTGTCTTTTGCTCCCCCAAATCTTGTGGAGTTTCTCATATTGCTGCACTTGTTAACACTGCCTTCACCTCTCATCGGACTGTTTGATGACCTCAGGCAGGGATCTGTAGCTGCAGCGTGACCAAGCCACGTGCCAGCGCAATGTGACTGAAGCAAGAACACTGTTTCCTTGCCCTGGGGTCAACAAGGAAAACATTTCACTGTATAAGAACCATCAGACATTATTACGTGAACTACAACAGCTAAATCTTCCAAGAGCTGACTTCATTTAAAAAGAATGGAGAAGTGGACTGGAGAAGTGGGTGACTCGATACAGAGGAGACTGTGGGCAATGTAAATACAGGCCAAACTCCAAAGGGAAGCTTCACTTCAGTTTTTAGTAAAGATAGGAAGTGCAGGACAATAATGTTCGGGTACCTAAGGCAGCAAGTACAGAGAAGTAGAGATCATAGCTTTTCAGGAGGAGCCCAGATATGAGCTGCTCCTGGTCATCTCCGTGACAGAGTATTGAAAGAGCCAGAATAAGTCCTGTAGCAATGATTTTTAATTATACTGTCACTTCAAATGTGAATCTCAGAACTAGTACCAAAATGCCAAGGTAAAAGTGATATAAGCAGATACAGTGTCTTTAGAATTGACAACAGGCCTAAGGAATATCTCACAGAGATCATGTCAAATTGCACTCTGTGGTGCCCAGATTATGTGGGTGGCAAGTTCAGGCAGGAGTAATAGCACCTGCTCTTACCTCTGTCAGGGGAGGTGATACCCTGCAACAGACTGGTGCCTAGCTGGCTGAGCACCTCTGTCTCTAGTTTAGCTCCAAATTACTCCTCCAGTTTAACTCATTTGTTTCGTTTAGTCAGAAATACAGTTGAGGAGGAACCCCCAAACTGCACTGCCTCTCATAATCCCTCCACATCAAACTAAAATCCAAACTCAGTCCTGCTTGTGTGTGTTGTTCCCCTCCAGCACTACAAGCCATGCAGGCCCCAGGTTAGAACATAGCCCTGGCTTAGCGTATGAGTGAATGGGAGCTAGAGGGGAAACTCTAGGCTGAGGAAGCAGTGTAGATATCCAAAGAAATTAAGCCTGAGTCTCCAGAATGGAATAGTTTGCAACATAGATTTATCAAAAGTAGATCCTGTCATACCAGCTGCTATCTTTCTTTGACTGGATAACTAGCTCCACAGACCAGAAGAATTTAGTAGACCTAATCTAGGTAAATATAAGCAACGCATTGGCCTCAGTAGCCAGTGGTAAATTGCTATTCTTTAAGTATTATTTAAAGTTTGATTATACTTTCAAAATATTTAAATTATTTTAAAATTATTGCATTAAAATAGAGAGGAGAATACATATGAGTATAAAGTGGATAAAGGGGAGATTTTAACAGACTGTTTTCAAAGAGAAATTGTGAAGATGGAAAAATAATCCATCACATAAATGATAGTTTTTCATAATAACAGTGTTCTTCATGGATTGCTATTAATGTCTACTATGCTTAACATTTAATAGTAAGGAGAGCTGAAGTTCCAAAACAACCTGGATACTTATGAAATTTGCAGATAAGCCAAGCCAAAACTAGACGGTGTGACCAATACCACTAATGGCTACTTTATCATTCAGGAAGGATTAGATGACAATGTAGTCCAGACAGACTGATGTCCTATCTGTACAGAACCTAATTATCAAACACAGTAGCGCTAACCTGGCTGCTGATCACTGATCGCAGTGGTTGTTAGGAGAAAGAAGAGCATGCCAAATGACAGCGTCTCCCTGAGCTCTGCCTCAGTGGTCCTAAAAAGGCCATGCACACAGCAGCCTCCCCTCCCCTCCATTAACTGCTGGAGTCAGTCCCCTGGTATGGGGCAAAGCCAGCCGTCATGTTCCCTCTTTATTATGTGCCTTCAGCATCGAACTACATCACTCTGACCAGAGAAGACCCAAGGAAACTATCTCTACTGCTCTTTTCCCTACCTTCGTCCTTCTCAGCAGAGGAAGCAGTAAAAGCAACTTAGTCTAGACTACATAATTTGTTAACTATTTGTAGAAAATATTGGGAAACACAAACCCTTCTCTTTCACCATATTCCACAACCCTGAACACCAGCATTCAGTAATAAAGCTGTTTATAGATTTAGCCTCATTTCAATAGCTTGCCTTTCTCATGAAACATTAACCCTCTGAACAGTCAGCATACGTGACTTGGAAAGGCTGAAGCTTATGGATGCAAATTGTATTTTAAGTTGTTGTAAGTATTGTAAGCTGTCCCTTATCAGAAGGAAGTAAAAGCTATTTAATAATACCTAATAAAAATAATAGCATAGCAACTACCTTTTACAGGTGATTGGTTTTTTTAGGTTAAACGCTGTACTTGGGAGATGAGAAAGAAATTAAGAGCCTGTGCTTACCATGCTTCTACATCTTTATTTTTTGACAGCAGTGAACCATATGTACTTTTTTTCCTGTTGTTACAATAACAAAGAAGCACTCTGTTAAATATTAAACATGTACATTAATTAAGCACTCGCATGCTGTGCTGCAGGAGTCTGTGCAAATCAGACTGAATGACAAATCTCTTGGTTTATGCATTTTAAGAATTCAAAGTAGCAATCCTGAACTACAGACACACATCAAGAGCTCTGTTACCTTAAACATTACAGCAAGTCCTACTCACACAAATGGGTTAACTGCATGGGCACAGGGATCCATCTGAATACCACTGCTAGACTGAAAATTTCTCGTGTTCAAACAGTTCTCTATCTTAATCTCAGTTTTAAAATAATGTAAAATACCAAACTAAATGTTTTTGTTTTAGCTGAAACCTCTAAATTATAATCTCCAGCACATCTTGTAGCCTGCCTGCCCATGCTGCCCTTATTCAACACCTTCACCTTTATATAATACCAAATTCTATCCTGGTTAGATATCGAAGTGTTTTGTCCCAGCATTAAATATTTCTCCTGCAACTCTGAGAAGAAGATAGTCCTTGTAATTTCAATTTCATTTTTAAAATTTTCTCTCCTCTAAAATGCACAGGACAAGATCTGTACTGGGTTTTAATTAAACATTCGTTTGTTTCAAAAGCATATTCCCCATTAAATTGGAAGCAATTTGTAAGAACAGAACAGCCAGTCCTCAGTTTAAAAAACAAGGACTGACAAACATGGAAGATATGTCCTGATCCTCTGAACTGAAGAAAATGTCTTCTGCTCTCTCATAGAGAAGCTGGAGTCAGCACGGAGACGCACAGCCTCCAAGAAAAATTCAGCTTGTGAGCTGGCAGACTCCCTGGTGAGACAGTGCTCTCCAACGAGGATCAAAGCAGCTGAGCGCACGTAAGTAGGGTACATGTCCACATAACATACTTTCTCTGTAGTTTGTCTGGTTTTGGTTTACGAGGAGAGATACCATATGAGCACAACAAATACCTGCCATTACAGCAACTAGCAAACAAGGTTCTGTTTTCAGCATTTCAGTGTAACAGCACAAGAGTAGCATGTAAACCATGACTGTGGTGTTGAAATTGTCTGATCTGCAATGAAGTTTCTTCCCTGTAGAGGCTGTGGGGCCTGTGACACAGATAGTTGCTATCAGAAAATTCCCAGGGGTAAAACTGGAAGCTTGAGATTTTTATGTACAAAGTACAGAGACAGTAAGTATACGTAGCTTTGATGAGCTGAAGTTTGCTAGCATCCTGCTTCTGAAGTTTGTCACCAGCATGAAAGGGAACCCATCTCCAGTCTCTCACAGACTTTAGAAAGATCCTTCCACTATCCTAAACTCATGTGAACACTTCATGTATACCTCTGCCATTAAAATAGTCACATCTGAAGATAACACAGGAGAAGAAAAATATTTGAAGTCAGTGGAGTCATAATCATTTCCATGACACAACAATTTGGCCCATAACTACATCAAATTTTATCTACTTTGAGAATATACAATTTTGAGAAAAGCAATTTTAAATTGAACCACTCTCCAAGGCACAGCTGTCCAGAAGCAAACAGAAATGTTCCTTGGCACTTGGGTACTTAAGGTAGTAGGCACTAAAGCTTCCTGTCACCCAAATCCTTGAACTTTATCTGGCATTTGTCAACATAGGTATCGTTGATAGAACTAATATCACCTGATTTCCGATTTCATTACAACAAGACAGTCTCTAGGAACAGATGTATTTCTTGCCTAATGCCCTCAGTCAGCTGCTTTTACCAGTGAGGTAAAAGTTATGCAGGAAGGAAAACAATGAGCAGATGGGTATGTTTACTAGGAAGTTAAACTGTGTGCAGAAGCACCACTTACAATATTTCTGGGAATTGGTGTAGTCAGGAAAGGATAAAAACATATGATAATTAATAATGACATCAGTCAGCTCAATCATAAATGAGTTTTTCAGCCTGTGACTGGAAAAATGAAATTTTTCCAATTTTTATCTCTCATAGTTAATGCTATTAAGCTGTATAAAAATACATTTTTTCACTTACAAAATATTTTGAAAAACACTTATTTTTACCGAATAATTAAGAAGCAGTAAGAATATGTAACAATACAATGCTAGACTAGGATCTAAAATAGGTCAAACTCCAAAAGACAATCCATTTACATACTGTAAAGACAAGAGATGGCAACTTAGATACATTTCCAACATTTTAGAATTTATTTTTAATAAAAGAAAATGTGTGTTCAGATTACCCAGAAACTGGAAAACTTCACGATGCAGAAGAATTATCTTGAAAAATGCATTTGGCACATAAATTACTATATGTTCTTAGATGAAATTTAAAAAAAAAGAATGTTTGCAGTTGTATGACTCTCAATACCTAACCTAAAAAAAGATAGATGGATCCTTTCTGAGATTTTCTTCTTTAGCACAGAGTGATGAAGATCAGCTCTGAACAGGACTTAAGTTTAAAGATTTCCCTCTTGAAGAGGACTGAGTCACACAAATTGTGTAAAAAGTGCACAGCTAACTTTACTGTCAGACAGTGCAGAAGATCAGGCAGTACTGGTTTGCAGAGAAACTCCATAATTAGCTGAAAAGCAAACCCCAGCTCATAATCCTGTTGTTTAAACTGAGATCAAAAAAGAGCCGTATGAAAGTAGGCCATATTGACCTACTGCTGTTAGTCCTAAGGCTGGTCCAGAAACTAAGCTTGTTGTAAAGCTCTCGGCAAGCTTTGTGCTTGTATGGGTAAAGGCAAGGAATAACTAAGGAGGGTAAACAATAGCTCTGCAACTGCGATGAAATTTTCAGGAGAAAGTGTTGAAGCAGAAAACAGCAAAGGGCCTGCTTAAATCTCTGTAATTCCTTAGGACAACCTAAATAGGCTTCATCCTCCCTTCCAGGAAACGTCGCTTGGTGAGTGAACCCTGGCACTGGCAATCCCCAGGTTTGTAAAGTCCTTTATTACAGATAGGCCTTTACCAGAAGGAAACAACTCCTCTTTCAGACACCTGATGCAAAATTAACAAGTAGCAATTCTTCTCTTTGTTGGGCACACACTTTGATTACACACTGTACTAACTTTATGGCTTCATAAACTGGTGAACTAAGCCAGTATAATTGGTAGCACATGATCTAATCTCAACTGTCCCTTTAGTTTGATTATAATATTGTTCATTTTAAGTTTACAGTAATTGAACCTATGTGCTTCTGTGACGTTTTTATTTACCTTTCTCATTTAAAATAATAAAATAAGAAAAAACACACAGAATTAGACTATGCCTTCATATTTAATAGCCCTTTGTGGGTCTCTCATGTGACACAAGTTAGGACTTTTAAAAACAAAAACCTTTATTAGAGTAGGTCACCCCTTGTCAAGAAAGATGAATTAAAATGTATCCACAAGCATGATCAGAGGACAAGTGAGCGTATTTTACAGTAGAAGAACAGAAGAGCTTGGCTTGATTAGCGTAGCAAATTGAAGGATGATAGCAAGGTAGCTTTTCTTCATAGCTGTCACAAATGTTATAGAGGAAGAAGAGCTAAGGAGGCCAGTGCTGACAAAGATTGACCCTGGTTAAAGATAAGGAGCATGCTAATCCAGAGAGTGAGGCTCTGGACAAACATTTTAACAGGACAAGGCCTGCAAAAATGGGAGTGCTCAACAACCCAGTTCCAAATCTTTATATTTTTGGTGTTTCTGAAGAACAGTTTGTCTTTAGCAATGTATTTTAACTCTATTGATTGTGTCAGTGTTCTGCACCTGGTAATCTGATTTGCAATTTTTACAGCCATAAATTTCCCTGGAGATACTAGATAAATTTTAATTAACTTGAATTAAAATTTTTTTTAAAGTCTTGCTCTGCAACCAAAAAAGATTAAAAACTGTTTCTTTTCCCAGGAGGCACATCAAAGACTTTTATGAAAGAAAGGGAATATTTCCTGAATGGTTCAAGTGCATAGCAACATGACGTAATTCATAACATAAGTGCAGTTTATGAACGTTCCTCTTGTCCTGAAGCTTGGCAGGAACTGTACTTCACTGGTAATTGTAAGAACTGTGCAACTACTATGAATGGAACAAGTTCCTTTAAAAAGAGTCAGTGTTTAGAATAACCAATGAGTAAGATTTTAAAGTGGCATGGCTGACCTGAGAAGTCTTAAAAATAAGATGTTCTTCCATGTTTTCCATATAGAAGGATGACCACAAGTGCCAGCTGTGCTGTCTAATTGGTTTTGCCCAAAGAACACAGGCACAGAACAGCCATAAGGCATGACAGAAAATGGAACATGGTCATTCCAAGCATCTGCTGTCCAGTCTTCCAGTCATCAGCTAAGCACTGAGAATTGTGTGATCCTCACAGTTTCATATAGTTCAGTTTATACATACGTTTCAAAAGTTAGTGCCTCTGGACAGTATCATTTGAGACCATTCCTCTGACCATGTCACTATAAAGACAGACCCTCATGTAAGATTCTCCTTTACCTTCTCTTCCTCCACTATACAGCCTGACCCATTTGTAAAGGGTTTTGGTATAACCTTTTATTTCATGAACCATCTTATATATGCCATTTCTTCAATTAAACCTGTAGACCCTCTGGCAGTTTTTTTACTTCAGATGCATTTGGGTTTTTTATTATTAGTTCTTATGGCTTCCTTTTTAGGGGAAGTTAATTCTAAAACCAGCTTCTGCTCTCCTCTGGTTTTGTGATTTGGATGTGATTATTTTGGAGGATGTTTGTTCACTTCAGCCAGGCCCCTTTCTTGTTTAGCCATACTGCTTTCTTTGTGCTTTGATCCTTCTGAAGGCATGCTAGATAGGGGTGCATACATCCAGATCTCTGATAAGAGTTCTTTAAATGCTCTCTGCACAGCTTAAATTAAATTTTCTTTTAGCAAGCCTCCTCATTTGTCTGCCATTATGTATTACTGTAGCAAATCTGTTTTTTCCTCCTACATGTTTGATAGTTGAGCACACAATGGTCTCTACTGCAAATCACAACTATTCATTCATTGTTACGTGTCTTGCACACTGGTCAGGAGTATGTCAGGACTGATTTCTTATGCTATGAGTCTCTGGATACTTGATATGTCCAGGCAGTTTTGAGTTTCTCAGTCTCACATCTGTAATCATTTAATGGTCACTATTCAGATTTTATGACGGATGATGTAACCTCAACTCCACTCACTTCAAGGATAGCATTTCATAGGATTTCTGTGCTGAGATACTTAGCATTAAAAAACAAAACAAGCACAAAAACAAAAAAAAAGCACAAGAGTGGAGGGATGTGCCAGTTTTCGCAGACCAACTTGCTCAGGACACAACCATGGAAATGCAGACTTCATGGCAACACCTCCACTGTTACCCTCCTCCTTTTGGTGCAGCTCTCCATAATCTCAGGCTCTGTTTTGCACAGCACAGCAGCATAATCCTCACTCAGGCTTCTGAGAAAAACCTCTAAGTTGTGAGAAAGAACTGTGAGACAGTATGTCAGCTAGAGCCAGGCAAAATAAAAAAGATAAAAGTCACAGGCAGAGGCAAGATTGTTGAGGTTGGGAAGGTTGAGATGGAAAGGCGTAAAGCCCTAAGGAAAAACAGGAATCAAGGGTGGCAACTCAGCAACTCTGAGTGTGAGCCTGTCCCAGGGAACAAGGGAGGCCCACAGTCATCCCTCCCTCACTGCCAGGTCCCTGCCAGCTCTCCTTAGCCTGGGAACTTGTTAGTCCCACCTATCAACTGTGTGCATAAGGCAACAAATAATTGCTTTGTACCTTGAGGGTGTGTGTATCCTGCTTGAGACATCTGTTTGTATGCACTCAGAGTTGCCATAGCCAAATGACATAGAGAAGAAAGAGGGCACCTCCAGTATGCCAAAGACACCAGCATGGGGAGGCTGCCTGATGAGATGTCTTTCTCTAAATGATGGTTCATACTCTGCATACTAGCAAGGAAAAACACTGTTGGTGCTTTGTTACATGCAGACAGATTGCTGCTAGATGGAAAAAGAAAAATCTCTTCACTTGTAGCAAATGTTGAGGTGAAAGGAAACAAAAAAAAACCCCAAACAAATATCTGATGACCAGTCACATCTATTTCTATCTGAGTATCAAGCTTTATGGCCTACCGGTTGATTAGGGCTACTGCTGGGAAGGCACCCCGTCCTCACAACTGGCAGCACAGGACATGGAAGCACAGCCCAGGAATCCTACCGATGCTCAGCAGTTACAAGGTTAGACTTATAGCTGCTGTTTTGAAGCGTGATACTTTTTAAAAAGTAGCACTCTTTTTTCCTTGCTTTATCTGTAAGGCTCCTTCATTTACCTGTGTGGCTGTGGTAAGTTTGTTGCATTTATCCACAAGCCAAAAGGAAGTAGAGATTGCTCTTTAATGTCAGAGAGAATCTGAATCATTGCCTAAACCAACATAAACTAACTACTCTATAATCTCTCAGTAAATTACATCCATTAAGTTCTAGCAGGAGGATCGATGCAAGCATAAAAAAGACAAGCTCTGAGCAGCTTTGATGGGGAAAGTCTGACTCTACTTGCATGCATGGGCTGAATCAGGCTTAATCACTCTTTCGAGTTCATGCATACACAGCTTGATCAGAAACAAGAAAAATTAATTTTATCAAGCATGCACAAAACAGACAAGACAGACCGAGATTTTAGCAACTAAGATCTAAGTCTGCACAGAGCATGTGCAAATTAAAATTCACCAAAAGCTTCTAGTTTGCATGAGAACATTAAGAGGTCTATCCCTGTGGCAAGAGCCGTGCCAATGCTATATGTGAATCATTTTTCCAAGCCTTTGGAAACAAGAATTAAAACCCAAGATCTCATTCCTAAACTCAATCCTTAGCGAAAGCTGAGTCTTTTGATCAATGTTTCTCACTAAAATGCAGCCTGAGGTTAACATTCAGGCTAGAAAACATGAGGCCAAACACTTATAATTTGACAAAGTTACAAATTACTGCAATCCAGCTCTGATGACAAGAAGTGTCAGGCAACCTGAATAACCAGTGTTATGAGCTACTATTGTAATCAACTTCCTAATGTTTCTGGTATCTGTGCATTACCTGTACTGCTCTGGAGCCATTTTTCAAGAGAAGTTATAAAAAGAATCTGTTTTCATAGGTTATTTTTACACAGCTGTTTAGAGCATTATACTTTCACTTGGTGAAAGGACATTAAATCAGCTTCACAAATATTTAATCAAGCTGCATCATGACTTAACTTTACTTCTCTCTTTCTGTAGAGAGCTAATAGCCATGCCTGGTGGTTGCTGTAGTTACCCCTTACTGGAAAACCATCCAGGCTGTTAATCCCTTTGGGTCTAAGACTTCTTTCCTGGAGTTCTGTGTCAAGTAAAACGCTAACTCTAGCTGTTTAGAGAGTAAATCTACTATAACCAGGCTATTTCGCTCCCTTTCTGAAAGGGTGGGTTTGGTTTTGGGGGGGCGTTGAGGTGAGTTAGGGTGTTGTGTTTGCATTAGGATTTCAAGGGTTTGCGTGGAGGTTTTTTTGGTTAGTTGTTTGTTTTTACAGAATACTATTCTAGAGTGCTGGAATAACAACTCTGTAAAGTTCATATTTATTATCGTATATTCACTGAAATGAAAGCTCACAGACTTTATGTAATGGGAGATACAGTTGTCCCTTTTATTCTTGTTGTGTAAATTCTGTTAAAGCTAGTCAAAAACAAATCGGAAGAAATTTAAGCACTGCATGTTGTTCCTGAAAGACATTTCCTAAGGCTTTCCCAGAAATGCTGTGGGGGTTTTAATTCCAGCAATGGCCACTTGAAGAGTGATGATTAGTTGTTTTTTAGGTTGTAGGTATGAAGTTTCTCGTCTTGCTCAGGCTTAATTAGGTTGTTGAATACGGCTGTCTGGGTAATTGCATTAGAGTGACTGAAAATGAGCTCTCTTCTCCAACAGACGGTGGTATTTCACCATGGAGGCAATGTTTCCCTACCGTGCAGTGCCAGCCCTGTAACGATGAAGATGTGCCAGGCTTGGAAATAAAAGAGACCTTGTTCTGCTTCAACCTCAGCCTTGTCCAGCATCACGCACTGACACTTGGAGGTCTTCCAAGAATGTGTGTCACAGGCCCTCCTACAGCAGATACCAAAGCAGCGTAACTACTACACAGCTTTGTGCTGTAACAAAGCTACTCCCATGCATGCATGTTTAGAAAGTTGCTATTGAATAATCAAAGGACATTTGAAAACATCTCTATCCAAAAACATATGTGAAATGCATGTTATGGTGGTTTTTTCCACTACTAAATACAAGTGAAGAATATAACAGAAAAAGTAGCAGAAGATTAAATTTGCTTTAGGAAAGTACCAAGGAAGGAGGAAAAGGTAAGCAGTATCTA
Organism: Chlamydotis macqueenii; assembly: GCF_036417535.1. Taxonomy (NCBI): domain Eukaryota; kingdom Metazoa; phylum Chordata; class Aves; order Otidiformes; family Otididae; genus Chlamydotis; species Chlamydotis macqueenii. Next base: position 19,160,816 of record NC_141567.1, on the reverse strand, counting down.
ATAGACATGACATGCTTTTTAAGCTGCTTTAAACAGCTACTCTACTTCACTAAGCCTAACCATACCTGTTCTTCTATGTTACTCCAGAAGCGATAATCAACATCTAAACAGGCCACAGAGGGCCAGAGATCCTCTTTGCTGAAATACAGCCACGAGACTCCAGCTTCAGAGCCAACACATTACCTGCTACAGAAGTTTATCTGGAAATGATAGGTAAGTAAAATACTGATGAGGTAATAGAGTAAAAAGTGATAAAGACGTACAAAAACTCCTTCCGTATCAGAAATAGCATGGAGCTCCTCAGGCTGCAAAACACATCAGGTGATAGATAAGACTTACAAAATCATGAGTCACACAAAGATAATGAATAGGGAACAATTGTTCAGTGTTTCTTCCAACGCAAGACCTGCAGATCATCAAATGAAGCTAGTAGCAAGTTCAAAAGAAGGGAAGACACTTTTTCACATAACACACAGCTAAGGTATGAAACACCTTGCTACAAGAATAAATGTTTACATCAATGCCAAAAGCTCTGCAACAAATTCTTAGTGGAGAAACCTGTCAGGCACTATTAAACACAACAAAATGGGCTGCAGGTCAGGAAGCCCCAAAGCAGCCTCAGCTCTGTAGTCTGGGCTGTGTCACCTGAGCTACTCGCATACTCCTTCTTTGCCAGTCGTTATTGCGATATCCTGCATCAACACAACACTGCACTAGAGGAGCTTTGGGTTTCACCAGGCATATGGCCATGCCTGTTTTCTGGCACAGCTGCCTTGCCTGCAGGGCCATAACCTGAGAGAGGCACTTGTGGGCCATGCAGCTGCTTTAGTGGGCACTATGGTGAGCAGAGCACAGCATCATTGAGCATTTGGTTTCCCTGTATGGTGGAAGTTAGCTTGCCTGTGCTTTGAGCCCACCATGTCTATAGAGACAGAGAGCCAAGTTTCACCTACTGCTATGTTTATTTACAGTAATTTGCTCAAACGTGGACTTTCGCTGTTAAAACATAACAGCATGAATATGCAAATAGTAAATCCCAGACAAAAAGTAAATTAGCAAGATGCAAGGTACCTTACCTCTCCTCTTCAGGTACATCGTGACTTATCACAGTTGACATTTCGGCAAGGCTGTCGTAGCAGATCTGAATTTGAACATTCATAAGGAGAAGATGCAATACACCTGCTTTGATGTCAATAGAATGTCAGTCTCTGTCTACTTCGTTCAGACTGAACTTAATTGCAGGAACTGCATTAATAGTCAACATAAGCCATCTGTTTAAACATGTGTGTTGTGAAAAGAACTGCCATGTACAATAAACATACTCAACAGTAATGACTCACCTATCTGTTTATGTGAAATGAGGATTCGGCAATTTCCCCCACAAAACCATTCAATTACACGTTAAAAGCAGTTTTATATCAAGTTTATTTGTTTATGTGGCAGGTCCAGTGGTCTGACAGTTTTTGATGCAGTCTGGGAAGTACGTTAACTGCAGAGCTGCTGAACCGAACTGTTTTGCCAGCCTTCCCTCAAGAACCTGTTTGGTAAGTCAAAGCTGCACCAAGAAACATCAGCAGTTCATGGAATTAAGTGGCTGACAGGCACATAGTTACAGTTGCAAAGTGTTCTTCAATACATTTGACCAGGGTGCACATGGAGGGAGGATGCTGCATCCCAGGTGTGATGCAATGGTTAATTCCAAAACATCCCAAGTAAGGCTGGTGGTGCTGGCAGCCTGGTTAGGTGATGTCTGTAACCACTGTGGGCTCATGAATGAGATAAATATTCATCCTGATTATACTGATCTTCAATCCCTGATCTTGCATGGGGAGAAGCTGTTATCCTCTCTTGTTAACCTGAACAATTATGTACCAATGTGGGAAAAGTCAGAAATATGCAACCTCCCATTTTATCTGTCAGACTGACTCAGAAAAACAGGCTTTCATTCCTTTGTTCTTCCTTAAAAGTAACATCTAATATGCACTTACAAGAGTGAAACAACATGCCATTAGCTATCACTTGTGGTGTCATTTCTAAGTAGGCTTTGTTAAATTAATCATGACAATGTGCTGGCGCCTGGACGGATTCAGCAGCAGCATAAATTATGAATCTGCTTCCATATGCACTGAGCAGGGATGCGAGCCTGGCTGTGTGCTTCCCACTCACGTGTACAGAGAATTCTGCTACATTTATCAGTCATTAACATGCAAAACATTTATGGGTGTCAGTATAGAGAGGCTCAGAAACTGAATTGGGGTGGGGGGTAGGGGAGGAAAAAAAACATGTGGAGAAGGCACATTGTGAATCAGCAACTCCACCACCTTTCTTCACCTGGGAAGTAAGCTTGACATCAGTACAGCCATGCTTTTTTTTTTTTCCCTTCCCCCTAGAACCATTTTAAATTCATGGGAGATATAAAGAGGCCTTATTTTATTTCCTGAACTTTGCTATTGGACAGATTGCTTGTTCCAATGAAGTGCAATGCTTCATTAAATTAGGAGGTCAATAATCATGTTTTAAGATATGCTTTAAAATCATTGGTTTCCTCATTAAATGTTTTCTGCTTCATATACCTGAGCAACTCCTACTCAGTCAGTAGATTTTGTTAATAGCTATATTTCTGTGACTTTGAAGTAGATGTGGTATAGAAGAAACCTGTAGGACTAGAGTTTCGTGTGATGTGCTGGATCTCTCTCCTTTCCATTTACATCTTACAGTCTCTCCTTTTGTAGTTTACAGAAGTTCTGGTAGCACAGCCCTGTAGCTACATAGATGTAGCTAACAAGTCTCCTATTCAATGTATAAGAGCATCACTAACAAGCCAAGCTGTAGCATGTTGCCAGCTCTTTCCAAAGCAGACAGGTGTTACCCATCTTTTCAACATCAGTCACCAGGGCAATGTGAGGCACTCGTGACAATTCAGTAGCTTTGCAGAGCCTAAAATGCTCATGTCATTAAACCTGAATTAAGCTGGGGTTGATCCCTTGCTTTCCTTATGATGTCTCCACTAGAAAACAATCTTTTTCTCATTAGCCATTTTATAAAATCCTTCCCAAGTATTTTACTTGGAGATATTTTATGTTTTGTTTCAAGGCCTAAGCCTGCCTTCAATAGACCCATTGTTGCTGCTATTGTACCTACATTTTATTGGGAAACCTATGGCACATACACACTACTTTCCCTTCGTCTTATGTCTCACAATCTGTACTATAGAATAGGTGAAAAAAGCATAATTTTCAGGTTACTCAGTTGCATTTATCCACTTCAGTCTACACAGACTTTCAACTTCAGATTACTCTGTTTTTCTGCATATAGCCCATATCTGAAGTGGCCAGTCCCCTCAAATAACCCTCACATAACGAAATGGGGATGAAGAGGAGAGCATACTGAGGCCAATGGAGAAGGCTGTACAGTGTAAGAGGAAGAGGGACTGGTGGAAAACAGAGGGAAGGGGGTAAACTTCCTCTCCTGTCACACATAGCAATATAGGATACAGGGAGCTGTATCCTCATTCTCAAGCTTTCTGCTGGGGCCACCTCCAGCACTGATCTAACAACCAATGACTGCTTTTCTCTACCTCATACAAAGATGGCCTGAATCAGATTAGATCTTGCTTCTCTCTCTCTCTCTGTAGGCAGTAATTGAGTGACAAATGTCTGCAGGCTGCAGAACCAGAACCAAAAAACCCCACACATAAGTGTCTTCAAGAGACACTTTATTGGGTTATTATAAGCAATGCAGATGCTATTTTCTCAAATGACTCCCTTTGATTTAAATTGCCTGTACTCCCGCTAGACCTCTTTGCTATGTACCTCTTACAGGTACAAGAAGAAGCAGTTTGTGCGGTTTGGGCTAGCTTTCCCCAGCATCAGGGTGAGTTGCTGCTTACTGACAGCTGCGTGGCTCCTCTGCCATCTGCAGAAACACCTCTCTGCGGCAGTTCCCTTCTGAAGCTGCACACAGTTTGGGCTTCCCTAGCTGGGTTTTAAGATTAGGCACAGACAGCACAACCAACCCCCACGTTAAGATTCTTGTGGGAACCCTTATGAATGTGAGCAAAGTGGAGCTTCTTGGATTACTTCTGCCTGTAGCTTCCTGCAGTGTTTCCCATCTCAGCCTCATTTGCAATTCAAGAAAAGGGAAGGCCATAGATACAATGCCTTATTTAGCAGAGCAAGCAATATGTAGGCAGGATTTCCATTAAGCATCAGTCCATTTATTTTCACTGTTAGGAGTGCAATACCTGACCCAGTCATGTCTTCTGCCCCAAAGGGAAATACAGCATGCAGTTAAACTGTGCAAAGCGATTAAAAAAGCTTGCCAAGAATTTGCACGTTTGCTGTGGTGGCATTTGCAGTTAGAGTTGCCCAAAGCTCTCCACACCAGCAGGTTGCTTCTTGGTTACAAGTAAAACACGGCAGTTACAGAAAGGGGAACTCCCACCAGCCACACACTACTAGAGCCCAGCACAAATAAATTACCTATTCAGCTTCAGCAGTTTGAATAATAAAACTTATTCAGTTCAAATGCCAGATGAATTGCTACTTACTTCCATCAGGTCAGTTTAAGGGGTTATCAAAACTATGCAAATCATCCCAAGAAGGCAACTGCTGACTGGCTGCAGATGCTGTGCACACCAATTATCACTGACGGTTAGTCCAGACATTTACTATTTTAAGCTTAGACACAAAAAGTTCAAATCCTTCTAGGCATATATCTTGATGATCGGGGCCTTAGTTATCTCATAAATGACAGAGTATATGAGTACCTAGTAATAAATATACTACACTGCCCTTTTTTTTTTTTTTGAGGGGGGGGGTGGGCGGGGAGGGTAGTACTGGTTTAAGACCTTTCTCATTAAGGTATTTTGTCCCTACTCGCTGCAAGCAAATTAGTTCCTAAACAAGTTTGATTCAAATTCTGCACCACGCTCTTATTGTATAGGTACATATATCTTCTCTTTCCATAGGAAACTAAATCTTCCAGTATTTGGCATCACACATAGTAAATATTTAGGCCTATCAGAAGTTCACACCTTGGTGCAACTTACATCCCACTCTGCCCCATACCAGCACTGCAGATGCACTGAGTCTTGGAGCTTCTCAGTGACATTTATTTTTGTTATCCATTTTAGCTAATCACTGCAAAGACCTCCCCTCACAGCACTGAATATTTTAATTCTCTGCAATCCACAGTCCACATTGCTCAAGATCTTTGCTGACTTATCCACACAGAATGCAAACAAACATCAGCAATGATTTTTATTAGTGTTTAGTACACCAGTCTGATTAGTTTCTCTACTGTACTCTGTGTAATTTTTTTCTGTAGACTTTCTAGTTCCCCATTGTCAGAAGATGCCTGTTTTCAATAAGAAGAGAGACAGTTAGTTGCTTTGCGCTTGTCTGATGGGTGACACTTTACTAATTTTGTATTTCAGTTGTAAACATCAAGTTCTGCATTACAGGCAAATAATGGAAGGGGAGGCTTTAATATTGTAATATTTCTTACAAGTAAATGTGCAAGGCTTTCAGCTTTTCACATTTTAAGTCTCACTTAGTTTTCCAACACTTGCATTTATACTGATGACATTACATCTTTCATGGGTATTAGAAGTTTTTAACTTGGCACTTACGACATTCTTCTGATATTCCCTTTGCATGTAATGTAAGCAGGATCAGACCGCAGACATGTAGTACTTTAAGCAAGCCAAGATGGATGCAATACCTTGTATTACATTTCTGGTATTAGCAAAACATAAGCAAAACATATCCAGGAAAGTAGTTTCCTGTATTTGGAAGGTGAAACTGAATAAAAAGAACAAAGGAAGTGTGATTTGAGGAAACAAAGAAGGTGGAGCCAGACTCTTCTCAGTGCAATCAGAACAGACAAGAGGAAATGGCCACATACTGAAACACGGGAAATTCAATCTGAAGATAAGATGACAGAAGAGGAGGAAGAGGAGAAAAACCCCACAGCTTTTTTACTCTGAGGGTAGTCAAGCACTAGGACAGGTTGCCCAGAGAAGTGGTTGAGTCTCCATCCTTTGGAGATACTCAAAATGGGACTGAACATCATCCTGAGCAACCTGAGTGTATCGCCATGCACATTGCTGTTTTCTGCTTTGTCTGTTCAGATCTCTCCCTGCCCCACTCTCCACAAAGGATGAACTCCAAGCTGTTTCAAGATCTGAGGCAGTAAATATCAAGTACAGAGCTGGCCTAACTAAGCTTTGATTGCATCTCTGAAAAGCCTCAGCTATGATTTGAGACTTTTCTTATCCATTAAAAATCATGTGTGGAGGCTTGACTCTCAACCTTCTGCCACAGACCAACTGATCCAAGACTGCACAGCTGAATTACTGGCTTGAATGAGCTTTGACAGCAAGCTAATTAGGGGTGTGAAAGTCAGCATTTACCACAGTCGCTTTTTCATCATTGGTGGCATTGCTTTTGCCAACACTCAGCATGAGCTATTTGCCTTCAACAAGCTTTACTAGGTGATTCCTGCCCCAACTGCAGCTCCAGGGTTTAGTCTCAGCACAGCAGTCCCTGCAGTCTGGGCAGCAGCTCGTGCTGAGCCTGTCTTTAACACCAAAGCTTTGTCACGCTGTTTAAGTACATGCAGGAGCAGTGCTGGGGCCTCCAGCTCAGCTGCAGCTCTCACATTCAGCACTGCAAAAGCCAGGTGTGCCCAGTGCCCAGCTCCTCCTGCAAAATTTAATGGCTGGGATCTCAGCAGAAAGCAATTCTGGCAGCTAAGCTCTGCTATGGGCACTGGGCTGCCAGAAGGGGTCAAATAACACATGCTTACAACTAAAGTCTCTTCGAGAATAACAATTACATGAATTAAATAATGTGGTGAAATCAGAAAACCTCAGACAAACTTAGGATGTCTCTAGCATTTCAAGACAGCGTCTGTTACTGCTATTATATTTACTGGTATGGTAAGTTCAGGTTTACTTCTCAGTGGAAACAACAGCTAATGGTCATCACAGGAAGGTTTGACAAGAAAAAAATCCCACCAAAAAGCAAAGATTGAAGTTAAATGGTTTCAGCTTCTGGAACTGTCCACTTTCATAAAGGAAAGATAGAAGGAATCATGATAAGTCATGCAGTGCCATTCTAAGCTATCTCATCTCATCCTTTCCTCTGCATGTGAGAAAATGAGCACCTTTAATGTACGCCTCTTACCTGAGTGCTTTTCTCCATGTCTTTCTCACCTGTTATGTTAAGATAGGGAAGAGCTCTTACAGGCAACTGAGGAACATGGTGCGACATAGCCATATGAAATCCACAGCACATAGGGATGCAAGCACTGGAAAACTAAACTTGCGTGACCTCCTGTACGTCACAGCAACAGTTTAAACAGATGGGCTCTGAGTTGCTTCCCTGTACATGCCTCTTCAACACAGCAACGTAATGAAGACCCAGAATTTTGGCTGGCCCGCTCACTAAAAAGAAGCAATTCTAAGGTTTTTCAGCCAACTTTCTCTCTCACCTTATGCTCCTTCAACTGCTTGTTGATTTTGCACTGAAGAGGCTGAGAAATGCAAGTAGAAAAATCATCAAGAATTAACAGGAAGGAAGCGAGCTGGAAAGTCTTGTCCAGTGCTTTCCTGTCTAGTACATGCAATGCTTGACAAGGTCAGGTTCTCACTGTACCACTCAGGATAGCTAATTTTGCAGCATTAGAACATTTATAGCCAGAAATAGAAAAGTAATAGCAGTAGGAATAACAAAATCAAAAGACAGAGCTGTCTGGTCACCTGTGGTGGTATCTAGGCAAAAGAGGCTGTTAATTCTTTTCACTTCTGCTTGTTGCCCCTTCCTCTCATCTCTGGGACTGTGCTCAATTCCTGATACCTCACCGCAGTTGCCATATACCACCAGAAACCTGGGCTGTAGTCATTTCTGTTCCTGACAGGAGCAAAAAACTACTGGAAGCTCTTTTCCTCTCATAAGGATCCCCTAAACGCAAAGAACCAGCAGCATAAAACATATGACTTGCTTAGCAATCCCGATGGAGGCACAATGGGCTGATACACAAAGAAGAACGTAGCCTCTTTTCTGCCCTCTGCAGCAGCAGGACGCTGTGCACAGACCAGGCTGACGTCTGGTTTGGGGCATCTGCAGCTCTGTCCCCTCCTGCCACCTCCTGTGTCACCTTGACACGAAGTAGGTTAGTTCACAGACACTCCACAACATTAAACTTCATTTTACATCTGCTATGGGGACAGATTGCCCAGCAGAATTTTAGTCCTTTCTTGTAAGACACTATTAATAATGATATTAGGGTACATTTCAGTGACAGTCATCAGCATTAAGTTTGTATTGAAATGCCATCTGATTTAAATATGCAGATTAATCTTACAGGCATTTTTTTGTTCAGAGCACATAGTAATGGAAAACAGATAGCATCTAATTACGCCATTCATTTTGTGAGTGTAAGGCTAGTGTTTGTTTTACTCAAACATCCTGCTGCAAAAAGCTATCAATAGATGTGACTCATTACCTTTCCTACCTTGGCCAAATATCATGCCCAACAATTCAGCCACCTGTGCAAGGTAGAAGATCCCAAACCTAGATGCAGGACAGCTGCCCATCTCTGCAGCAGGCAGCAGTTGCTGGTGAGCTGGGGACGGCCCAGCGAGCACATGGCCTGTGCATGCCCTCTCCAGTGGTTCTGCAGAGAGGTCCTTATGCTGAGCAGGCTGATTTACATGGATTTCCCCAGGACAACTTCCCCAGCCTTCGGGGAAGTAGGTTGGCAACACAAAGGTAGGCTTTTTGTAGATTTAGACATTCATCTAGCTGTTCTTTCCTCAGTTCTCTGAGGAAACTAAAAGCTAACCACAGCAATTAATAGACTAAGAAATAGAAGAATTTCTGCCCATCAGGCCCCATCACATGTTCGGTCTTTCATCACAGTCACTATGGCTGAGTGAAAAGCCAAGTCACAGGAGACCAGCCTCCCCAAAGAGCCCCATCAGAGGAGGCACTTGGAGGCAGCATAGGTGCTGTTTTCAGCAGTGCCTCTCCAGAGCCAGCCTGAGAAATGGGAGCAGCTTAGAACAAGTGGTGCAATAAATGGAATTTGATACTGCAAACACTGTGCTGCCTAATCCCCAGTCTACACGTCTGTCCTGTTGGGCTTTTTAGGTTACAGACATTTGCTTCCTTTGGTATTATTCCTGAACTTTACCTGAAAAGGAGCACAGTTATAGGAATTGCATTTTACCCTACCGTACTTCAGTACCTTGCACCACAAGCTGTATTTGAGTATAACCTGTCTGGATTTCTAGAAAGAAAAACATAAGACTTGCTTTACAGTAGCATTTGTCCAGAATTGAAAAGGCATGCTTAAAATAACTGGGTTTGAAAAGGCCAGCACAAGTAGTACTTCCAGTGCAGCTGAAACAAATAATATTTGCTTAGCAAAACAGGAGTCCAGGATCTTGGCAGAAAGACTTTATTTTCCTCAATCAATTGTCAGGGTTTTTTAAAAATGAAATTAAGAGGTGATCCTCCAACCAGCGAGCACCACTGAACATACCTGATCAGACTACCCCAAAACAGGAGTTTTGCTTGAGAGAGTAATTTACGCTACCATATTTTCATGGTATTTTAAAAGTTCTGAAAAGTTCTGAAGAGAGTATTTCTTAAGTCTAAGTAGCTGTGTGCTGATTCTAGGAGGTGGGTTTTCTTCTTGCTGCTGACTTTTATGTAAGCATCAAGGCATCATGAGTTTTTCCAGGCTGAAGTGTCCAGTTGCCTTTTTATTTGCTTATGGAGGTGTTTTACGTAATAGCCTCAATAAGGCTGACGCTTTCAAAAAGCAGCTGCAGCCTAGTCAGCATTGTAGCAGTTCACCACTTACAGCTTAGTTGACCTCCAAGAGCACCAGAAAACAAGTCCTATGCCCTCTAACATTCAAGCAAATTGAAGTGTTCAAATTGTATTATGGCTTTGCATTGCTAATAAGAACAACACCCTGATAAGCAACACCCCAAAGCTCTAAAGGGATCAAATACCCTGAAATGTAAAAAGACACACGAAAAGGGAGGGCATCAAAACTGTTTTCCATCTAGTGTTACGACTACTTAGCCCCTGAGTATGACTAATGTAGCTGAATAGGTACTTAATTCAAAGTTCTTATATTAAAGAAGAAAATTATCAAGAAAAAACTAAAGTTAGATTATTTACCAGAGAAACACAGGCAAAGTCCATGCTTAAACTCTGCCTTTGAATCAGGTCTGCAAGTCTGCTGCTGCTTTCACCTGAGGCAGCAAGTCACCTTCTCGCATGCAGGCCTATCATCAAACTTCTGTATGGAGCCTTTCTCAGAAATAAGTCACTGTTCAAAGAGCCTTAAAAACAGCTCAGTTTTCTTTCAACTAAGCAAAGATGCAACCTTCACCTCTTTAAATACCTGACTGGATGAGCCCAGCTGAAAACTTATTTTCCTATGACAGGAAGGGACTTTCTCCAAGGACTTAACTCCTCTGCCCGATGAAGGATGAGACTTTACAAGCACTTCTATGCCAGTAACTACACTGTGCCCATTAGCCTGCAGAAGAGAAAGCTCAGGGAAGATCTCACTGATGTGTATGAATATCTGATGGGAGGGAGCAAAGAGGATGGAGCTAGGCTCTTCTCATGGGTAGCTAGTGACAAAATAAGAGGCAACGAGTGTAAACTGAAATATAGGAAATTCCACTTACACAGAAACAAAAACTTTTTTGCTGTTAGGGTGGTAAAACACTGGGGTAGTGTTCCCAAGCAAATTGTGGAGTCTCTGTCCTTGGAGACTCTCTAAACCCAACTGGACGTGGTCCTGGGCAACCTGCTGAAGTCAGGTGATACAGTCTCCAGGGGCCCCTTCCCACCTCAACCTTCCTTTGGTGTCCCTGCAGTACAGCACTGGCACAGCGCGTATCACAGGGCAGACAGATACCCAATGTAGCGTGACGTGGCCCTCTGACACATGTAACTGTTCTCTTCTGTATTATCTCAGCCTCTTTCTCCATGTGAGTATACTTGTGAAGAGATGTTAAGTCCCAAGAACTAAAAATGTGATGGGGGATGAGTGATGAGCCTGAAGAGGGAATCTCTGCCTTCCTTCAGGAGACCTCATGCAATAACCAATTAAATAGGCTTAATTTTTTGCAGCGTTATTGACTCTTCCTTGAATTCACAGTTCTTAATTTCACTTCTCACTTCCTGTTTTCCCTTTCAGTCAGTTTGCCCAGATTCAACGATGTAAGTACCAGCACATCACCTCCAGCTGCACAGTGTGTCAGTACATTTAATTCTTTCTTTTGGCACAAAGGGATTATTATTCCATTTTATTTTAATCAGCTTCTGGGAATATACCCAGCCATTCTCCTGTGGAAGTTGTCCTTTGTATGAGGATTCTGTTTTTAGCATCTCACGTGAGCTGGATCAGGGATTGGCAGCGGGCATTGCTGAGTACTAGTGGTCACAGTTAACATCCTTTGGGCTTTATGTGCTATCAAAAGGAAAAAAATCCTTCCTGGGTACTTAAGTCTGAAACAGAATCAAATGATTCAGTAGCCAAGCCATACCAGTACCTCCCATGAATGGTCTCATGATTTGCAGTCAGTTACACTCTTGCAGAATTGTGCAAGGGGAGGATCTGCCAGAAATCTTTTTAAAAGAGCTTTTAAGCTGTAGATTTGGCACAAGCAAGGCCCTGTTTCTACAGCTTTGCAGGGAACACAGAAGGAAACCTTCCTTTTCTGTGCCTCAGGCCTCTGTGGATTTCTCTTCCATTAAGGCTTATCTACCTTCACATAATGAAGCCTGCAACTTAATCAAGGGAGGCAGCAACAGGCCTGGACATTCAAGACAGAGTTTCTGCCTCCTCCTACTTGCACAGCTGCAGTTTCTATGAGTTTATCTGTTTTACCTAGCCCCTAGTCTGCCTCAGGATAAGGAAACACAAAAAAAAAAAAGGGACCTCAAACATACAGGAGCTTTGCACCTTTGTGTTTCTCATGGTGTTAAAGCAAGTGCCTCAGCCACGCACTGTTTGCTGGTACAGATTACCCTAATTGTATCACAATGACTTGAACAAGGTATCCAGCAAGTCATTAGCTGAAGTAAGAATTCAACCCAGAGCTCCCAAACTATCCCTTGACCTTGCCATATTGCTATCTTATGATATCTGCTTCAGTTTCAGAAAGGATACGGTAGCGGAATTACTGAGGGTTATAGTTCCAGGGTACATTCCTGACCAAAACACCTGGCACCTTCATCTTGACAGGTGTGAAATCAGCCATGGAAAGGAAAGGTAAAGGAAGATGCTAACTATGCTGCAGCAGTCACCCACTCCATAGTGACTCCAGGCAGGAGCCATCTCATTGTTCAGTGTTGATAGCACAGGTCTGTGGAGAGAGCGAACCCTGCCTGCAGTGGCTTTTAGCTGCTGCTCAGAAGCTGATCTTATCCTGAATCTCTCTCTTCCCCTCCCCGAACACATTAAAACATTCATTTCTGTAAATACAAGTGCTGTCAAAATGGTCCATTTAACTAATGTAGCACCTGGGAACTGCAACAGAGCCCAGTGCCTACTGTGTGCACATGCTGTGTACCTGAGTAAGGACCAGAGTGAGTGAAAAACCACCCTTCCACACCCTGAAACCATAAAGAAGAACAGCTTGGACTTGGTAACTGCCTAATCCTTTATCCTAAGGGCAAACTAGCCCTTCTGCCCTCCTCTCCTACTCTACAGGCAGAATGCCTGCTCCACAGCCACCTTTTAATTTAACAGCAAATACCTCACAGAGTTTGAAGTGTTAAGCAGCAAAATAAGGCACAACAGCACGAAAGTAATACCAAGCAACAGAGTGCTGAATTCCTTTTTTTTTAAAAAAAAAAAAAGTCAACCTCCAACTTTATTTAGTAGAAAACTTTCAGAAGACAAAATTAGTCTGTTTGAATGTTGAAGTGTTACACTGACAACATATTAATTAAAGACAATTCCCGTTCTCCTAAGGTGCAGTCCCGTTTCATACTGCACCCTTTATTCATTGCTTTCATCCTTACAGAGAGGCTGTAAAGGTCGTCTTCTGCAATGCCATCAAAAAAGAAGTCCTCATTGAAGATGGGATTTCTGCTTCTCTTTATAACAGTGCTTCTCTGCTTTTGTGTTTTCCCTGGCACCAGGGAGAAGGTGATACAGCAGTTTATGTTTTTGGGCTCTACAGAGGCATCATACAAACCCTCCGCACTGATCAGACGGATCCGCAGCCTTTCATTTTCTGAGCAGTATTCAGCCGAGAGCCTCAGCATGCCTCCCCTGTCCATTACCACCGTGCTCTCTCCCACTAGTCTCTCCCGGCTGTGGGTCAGGTCCAGGGGAAAGATGGGAGAACAGGACATGCTGAAGCTCCGTGTGGCGAGCAGCCCCTCTGAGGCCCGCCTGATGGCACTGGGGCTGTTATCAGTGGAGCTACTCTCCTCCGTAGAGAGAGAATTGTTCCTAGCCATGCTGGATTTGTTCTTGGCTTTCAGTGCTCGGCAGAGCAATCCCTCCTGACTTTGTGTTTTGATTGGGGAGCAGGATCTGGGAGGTGACCTGCTGAGACGCGGAGAACTGAAAGGAGAGGAATCGCTGGAGGAAGCAGTATCGCTGTCACAGGCACCTTGTCTGCGCAGAGAGAGATGCTTAGGAGGCAGCCTGACAGAAGCGAAGCTGATAGTAATGGGATTAGACACACTCCCTTTGCCACTGAATGTGTTAGCTCTGGACCGAGAGAGCATCAAGCTGGGCAGAGCACCATGTAGGTCACCATGGAAGATGGACTCCTTTCTCCTGGTGTGGGGACTCTCCAGCAAAGTGCAGAAGCCGTAGGAAGTGGGGGCTCTGGGAAAGTGAGGCAGGGAGAGTGCCGCTTGGGACTGTGGGTCCGAGTTGGTGCTTTCTTCCTCCAAGGCTGGGATCTCTTCAGCACTTTCCACCTGAATGAGATGTGGCAGAGAAGAGCTGGAGCTGTAGTCAGAAGAATTAAGATCTGCATCCTCTGAACTATGGTCCTGCTGGGAGCCAGTGCCCTTAACAGGGCCAGAGCTGGTCAGCCTGGGGGGAATGCAGAATTCAGGGATTCTGTCAGGGGTGAGCACATTGGGAAAAGCAGCAGCCCCCAGTCGGGCTTTTTCAGGCAGATTTTGCCCAGGTGGAAGTCCCAGGAAGGAGGAGCTAGGGAGGTTTCCATTTTCATGTGATCCTCTGATTTTTTCCAAGAACCACATCACTGCAACTGGGCAGGAGGTCCTCAGTTGAAACGCTCAAAGTACAAATCCGCCTACAGACAGACAGAGATGCAGAAGTACATGAACATCCTTCTTGGACACACTACAGCCAAGTAAGGCACAGAAGATGCTATTGAATAGCATCAGGCAGGATGAACACAAGCCCAGTCAACCCACAGGTTCAAAACAGCCCCTGCCCAGCACACTATCTTTAACGAAGTTGAACGGTTTTGCTGCAAGAACAGAACTAAACCAACTAAAGAGATAAAACAGTATCGTGTCACTACCAGGGGAAAACGTCCCTCTCTAATAAACCCCACCGTACCTCTCCCTTAGCAGAGGACGTACCTCGACAAGTACAAGCCGCTTCTCGTTTCCAGCAGCCCTTGCCCGCTGCTAACCGGCCCGGACACCTCGGCGGCGGCTCCTGCTGCTGCCTGGCTCTCGCCGCCCCTTTTCTAGCGGCGCCCGGCGCCTCCCACCCGCTCAACGGCGCAGGGACGCGGGGAGCAGGAGGAGGAGGGGGGAGCTGGCAGAGCGAGCCCTTCACGGGAAGGCCATGCGGGACCAACGCCCCCGGCAGCTGCCCTCGCAGGGTGGCCGAAGCCAGCGCGCAGCCCCTCCTCCTTCTCTCGCCTCCGGTTTCTTTTTGATGAATACCCGTTTCCCAGAGGCGTCCCGAGGTGTTTCGGGATTAACTAACAAAGCCAGGACAAAAGCCGAATTGTCCTGCTGCTTCTTTCCTTCTCGAGATCCTGGCGGGTTTCCAGCATCAGAGCAGTAGGAAGCAGGGAGTGCTGTTTTTCAAGCTCATTTTAAAAAGAACTTTGCTCTTTTCTGCCTCTCGATGTGTGCCTCCCCCCACCATCATCCACCGAGAACAGGAAAGAACTGACCCAGCGTCCTCTCACTGAGCAGGAACACAGATGCAGTGACGAGAAAGGCCAAAAATATTTTGGCAAGTCACCTTGAACTGGGGCATGTCAAACGCAGAGGCATGCGTGACACTTAACAGACTCTGCACAGAGCCAGGTGGGATCCATGAACTTTCTTACCACAATTCTGCAATGCAGCAGAACTCGAACAGTCCTCTGCAAACTGTCTATAATCATATTCTGCAAGCTGCAAATAGGAATCTTAGCTGTAAAGCCAGGAAGGCCTGCCAAACAGGTTGGCTCAATGCTCAGTTGAAACTGTATGCCTGTAACACTGCAAGAGTAGACAAACGATTTTCTCTCTTTCCTTTTTGTTCATGTTTACTGGGTGCTTGAAATAGGCAGGATGTGCTCAGAGAAAACCGATCAAGTGGGTTACAGGGGGAGGGAACATTTTGAACCTGCTGAAAGATTTACCTGGGAACACACATGTTCTGGGTCTGAGCTTTACCTCCCCTGCATGTTTTACACCAGTTAAGCTTCACTTTCATAATAATCCTTTGGTGATTCAAATCAGAGAAAACTATTTCTGCCATGCTTTGTAAAAAGGTTCAGGACACCCCAAATGTCCTAGTAACATTCCAGTTGTCAGTGCTTTTGCCATTTACTTAAATGGATGTACTTGCTGTGGGTTGGTTCAAATAACCTCCAGTCTAATTTAGAGGCTTCCGAGAGGGTTTGTGCTTTTCCCAGCTAATGAGACTTTTCAGCAGCATAGTCAGAGGAGCTACTGCGGACACTGGGATGCTCTCCTTTGGGAAGCAGAACGTGCACCACAAAGCTGTTATCCCTTCAGAGCAGGCAACACAGTACTGTACATCATGCATTACATACCATGTAGCTTCCAAAGAGTAAGTGAGCTTTCTTCCAATATATACACCTCTGCTTTTAAAACTGAAGAAAGATTTGACTCTAAAAATAGATAAAAATGAAGGAAATCGAGCTTTTTAGTGGGAACCTTATTATCTCCATTAACAGTTTGCAGAAGTAGTTCAGACATGGAAATCATGGCGATTAGCCCACAGCTAGCATCAGGCAGTGGTGAAACAAAGCAGCTGCCCCGGTTTAGGCACTTAATTTCCATTTAGTCTCTTTAGGCTTCCTCTGCAGTTAGTGAAAAGAGGCAGGGTTTTTCTAGAGGGTGACTCAGAGCCTCCTGATCTCAGCTGCCTCTCTCCCTCTGCTGACTGCGAAGAGAGCGCAGGTGCCTAGCACCGGGAGGAAGGTGCCCTCCTCTTCCTCACACAGGGGAGTAAACGCAAACCCCGGAATGCAAAACCGCACTTCACAGCCGCCGAACCGATTGCTGATGTGCCGGGCGCCCAGCAACATCCCCCGTGGAAACAGGCACTCGGGTGTCCCATTAGCTGCTTCGGTTCCCGTGATCAGAGCGTGACCGAAAACACGCCGCCAGCAAGGCTTCCGGTTGCTGCCAGCCCCGCGTGGGCAATAAACCACTTTAAACCGGAAGGGATAGAACGGCGAGGCTCCGCTGCCGCCCCCGGCCGCGGCCAGGGGCTGGAAAAGCCGTGACCACGGGCAGCCTCCTACCCCCGCAGCACGGGACGAGCGCGGGCTTTTCCCCTCGATTTCAGCGACCGCGCCGAGCCGCCAGCCCCGCGCCGCTCCCGCCGCCCCCCGCGGGCCCCGCGCGCCCCCTGCCGACCGCGCCGAGGGGTTCGCTCCGGCCAGCAAACCGGTACCGGCCGAAACGCGCCTGAAAT
This sequence comes from Chlamydotis macqueenii, assembly GCF_036417535.1. Classification (NCBI taxonomy): domain Eukaryota; kingdom Metazoa; phylum Chordata; class Aves; order Otidiformes; family Otididae; genus Chlamydotis; species Chlamydotis macqueenii. The sequence continues at coordinate 19,143,884 of NC_141567.1, read as the reverse complement.
CCCCGGGAAGCTTTCCCTTCTCGCTGAACCGAGCCCGTTTAAGTTTTGAATTCAGTCTTTCGTTTACCGAGTTATGTCATTCTCCCGCAAACAGCAGCAGTGCCCTGGCTGGTGATAAAAACCAGCGGTAGCTCCACAAGCTCCTGAGCGCAGGGATGTTGCACATACACATACCACAGCGTGTTTCTGTAAAGGGAGGAGAACATCATCATCTTGTACAACTCAACACCCATCCAGTGCAGCTGTTATGGTAAAAGACATCTCTACCCGGAATCCTTACACAAATCCAGAGCCATTTTCCAGGTCTTCATCGATGGCACCGACTAGCTCAAAGGCCTGGAAGTGCAAGGGGAGCCAAAGGCCTCTGGGTGATGTACACCAGGGGAGGTAGAGCTCTCCTTCTCCAGCCAAGATGAGTGGGAAGATAAAAAAGAAAAACTTCTTGCCCTGCTGTGAAAGGGGGAGGTGTGGAAGACAGGCATGGATGAGACAGCACACAACAGCTTGCCATTCTTAAAGCAACAGAATTGGCTGAGTGCATTATACGGCCTCAAATACGCAAAACTTCCACAGCTTTCTGCGAGAATAAATAACCCTGTTCAGTTCTACTTTCCTAAAGAAAGCAGCAGCAATTCAGCTGTAGTGTATTGAAAAAAAACCCTCAACCAACTGAGAGGCACTTAGATTTTTTTTTTTTTAAATTTGAGATTGATAGAATGACCAAATTTATAGCACATTGATTTATTCCTATCATTTTGACAAAGGTCAAAGATATCTATTAGCAGTCTGCTCACCACTTCTAGCCTAATTCAAGTCATTCTGCATCGCTTGTGTAGTAGTAAAGTAGACACAGAGATTCAGCAAATCTAATCTGAAAACTTTATCTTTCTTCTCTTACTTTGTATCGTATAGTAGCTTATATTTTATCTCATCAGCAAAGGCAAATTTCTGCATAGCTCTACGAAAAGTGTCCATGCTCTTTTAAATGAGCAAATGAAAGAACAGATGCCAGAGTGCTGCTTGGCAGCAAGAGCACAGGAGTGGCAGGGCCCTTCAGGCACTTTGGGACTTCATGCAAAGTATCTCAAGTGCCTCGTGTCACAGCAGTATGAACTGTAAAAATCTAAAAGTTCCAACTCGGTAATTTGTTCTTTCTAGCATATTACATGGTGCTGTGATGAGAAGCTCACATTTGCCATGCAAAATCCCAGAATGTAATGCTGTCCCTAATTTCACTGACACTGAAGTCAGCAAAAAAAACTCTTGGCGTGAAGTGTAGGACTACACAGAGGTCTAACTGCATTTGGCTTTAAATGACTCTACTTGTTTACAATGGAAATACACCCAATTCCAGGCAGTATTTCCTTCATGTCTATTTCAAACCCGAAAACATATTTCCATTATTTTGTCTGCATTATGTTAAATTTCTTTTCTGCATGCTTTCCAGGTTTTAAGACCCCATAATGTAGAACCCAGCTTCCAGCACGAAATGTACTTCAGATAAAGCATGATATCTAAGGCCAGTAAGATTTGGATGCTATTTATGGAAAAGCCAGTCTAGCATTTTAATCAGTTAAATAAATATTTTCCCCTCATCAGTTTGGTGCCCAGGAGTAGCTGAGCTGCTCCAGTCCGTTTTCTTTATCACACATTTTAACATGAAGGTAGAGTAACTTTCACTAACAGCAGTTTCTATGCTCAGCTGTGTAAAGGAACCCTCTAAGCAGGCATGAATATGTATAAAGCTGGGAGAAGAGAGATGATAGCTCTAATGAAAAGGGGAATGAATTATTTCTTGCATTTTCTGCATTCTGTAGTCATACCTACCAGTAATGACTAACATCCTTTCTGAAACTGCTGATCTCCTTTAAAGCTTAAGTGGTATCACATGGGAAACATGTCATTCCATTCTCTCAAACACAAATAAGAGTTTGTCTATAAACATTCACCAGCAAACAATATACATTTCTGATTAGCCTCGTTCCTTATTTCCTACCCAATCAGCTTGTTTGATTACACTGCTGCTGGCGTATGAGAGATTTAGTACTGATTTTACCTTGAATGATAAAAAATAATTGCCTCCCCCAAAATATACCTACTTCACTTATCAACAGTTAATAATTCTAAACATCCACCAGAAATATTTTCCCTAGTTTTTATTCTCCTTGTGAAGCATAAAAACCAATATACTATTTTATTGTGGAAGTTCAGTTTCCATAACCATCACTAACAAGAGAGCACATTCCTGGCATAGAGCAAGTTCTGCTGTAAAAAAGAAGCTGGTCACAAAGAAAAGCAGTTTCTTTGATTGGACTGACTGAATACCTGAAGGTGACTTTGCTGGATGATAAAGTTAATTCTTGCTTGTCATTGCCCTTCCCCTTGGAAATGATTTGAAAGTTTTGACTTAAATGAACATCACTGATTTAAGTGCCTACAGTCCACAAAGCCTGGGGAACAGGGTGACTTCGGAGGGTGAATAGGTTTTCCAGTATTCCCTGTGGATCTACAAAGTCAGTACGAATTCAGACCAACAGGACAAGCAGATTCCTGATATGGATATTTTCTGTTGCATACCTCTTACAACAGATGAGTTATGACACCTGAATCCAGGTCAAACACAAAGAAATAGAAGGTTTGGGGGTTATAGAGAAGCATTAAACATATATAGCAGCTTCATGGATTTTACTCAGGAACAAATGAAAATGTAATGTCAAATATTCAATGAACTGCAGCAATGTGCTTATGCAATATAGCAGGTAATCAGGCTTGTCTTTGTCCAGTGAAAGTAAAATATGATGTATCATGGGAAAATCTTTATGAAATATTCCTAGTGAGAGCTGGAAACATTGAATAGTCTTGTAAAATAGCGATAAGAAACTGAACTCAGCCTGAGGTGTACCAGTACTGCTGAGAAAAAGCCTCAACTTTTTTTTTCTATAAAATAATGCTACAACTATCTTAGGATCTCCAGAATTATCTAGATTCAAATGCACATTTGTTGTTCAAGTCTATTATTTGTAATAGTACAATTTATTGTTGTTTTCAAGACAGCATTTCTAATTGGATTGATAGGTTGTTTTTTTTTCTGCTCACTGTTCAGCTGTAGTTATCATGCTGTGGCCAACATGGGACTGATAAGCAGTACAATGGACTGCTGTTACAAATGATGCTCTTATATACAAAGATCACTTCAGACAGTAATGGAAAAACAGATGCATCTTTCACAACAGCGGCACATAAAGAACTCAAGACTGCCCACAACTTCATCAAGCAGACTTGTAACATTGTAGGAAAGAATGAAACTGGAAAAGTGTTTAAAGGCTATCGGGATCATGAAACGCATCACACAACAGGTAATTCATTATCTACATTTCCCATGCTTGGAGTGAAATGAGCTTCCACTACTCAGTTCAGCCAATTACCTCAGCAAGCTTCTGCACGCAGATAACCAGGATAAAAATCCAGCAGCAGAGGAGAGTGGATTTCCTGGCACCATCAGAGGGTTTAATAGACACCCAAATAGCCTGGGCAGTTTAGGTAAGCTCCTAAAGAGGCTGGAACTGGCTTGAAAAAAAGGAAGAAAACAAGAGATTACTTGATTGAAAGAAATATGATGGGTGGAATGACTCTGCTTGTTCTGCTTCCTTCTGAAAAAAAGGGGGACACTGAGTTCTCTTGCACCGCTTGGAAGAAGAATGTGTGACTCGGTCAAGGCTTGGTAAATTGCTGCCCTGTCAGTGACTTTCTGTGATTAAATCTTAAACTTCAAAGGGGAAGAGGACTGAGGGACTCAAAAGGAGACTGCTGGTGCCCTTGTATCTGTGAGGCCACCATCCTGAAGGGTGACAGGAAAGTGTCTGATATTCCTCCAGTGAATTAATATTATCAGTATGGTTAAAGGATGTCTGATCAGGAAGATGATTTCACAGTTTTGTTGCTATGAACGTGCACTCACTCTGACAAGCCAGTCATAAGATCGCAGCCAGGTTATGCAGTCACAGACACAAAGAATGGAAATTGAATTTCCTCTAAACAAAGATTTACATTCCATAGATTACTCTGCAAGTGCCCTTAATCTTCATTCTTGAAGCCATGGCAGTAGCAGAGGTGTGTAGGCTGGCCATGCATTCAGGCTGTCAGGTCCAGGAACACCAAAGCCACAGATAAATAGTGAAAAGACAGCGATGTATTGTCAGTAGAGACAGAGCATTCTGGGGTATGCTGTGGTGGTTCTTGGAGCAGTGATAGTTTAACATCAGCAGCTAGAACTGGCAAGCACAATAAGTCACACTGTTGCAGTGGTATAGGATGTAGTGGCTTACCTTAAAAAGCAGTGCTCCAGCAACACTGCCAAGAACTGGCAGCCCTGAAAAGCCAGCGTGAAATGCTTTTTTTTTCTGTTCTGTCTAAGTAGGGTTTAGGGTACAACTGATTTTACAAGCAAAGCCTTCACAGCTTCTCCAACTTTTTAAATGACCCTCTGGTGTATTCTGTCAATGCAGAACTCGAGAAGAAAAAGGAAAACATAGCGATTTGACATCAAGCAAATATAATTGTGAAAAGAACTTAAAAACTCCCTCCCTAAAGGGTAGATATGTCTCATCTTGAAAATGGAAGGAAGCTTAGTGATTTCTCCCCAAATCTGACTCTTCTGAATAGCATCAGAGGACATGTACATGTGAGCGGGAGAAAACCTTGCAGCAAGACAGGAGGAACACATACCCAAAGGACTAGTGTATAAACTGCCTGACTTGTTAGCAGATGTTTCACTTAAGTTTTATAGGGCTGAAAATGATGAAAACTTACAAATTCCCATGATGTCTCCAAGGAGCGACAGCTCTGTATTGCAGACTCGGGGTTTCTTGCAAGAATTCTGAGATATGGTGAAATCAGACCAAGAACTGCTCCCAGACTGATGTGTTCAGGTCACTTTTCTGTTGGGCAAAACTGACTTTTTATTTGGGCAAACAGCCTGGGCTTTCACCAACCAGGCTAGGTCTGTAAGATGTGAACATTTCATCATTTCTGGAAACAGAAATCTGACATGGGTGGGAGAGCTCATGCTGTAGGCAACCCAATCAGCATGTTGTAGATTCAAGTGACTGCAAGGTGATTAACATCTCTAAGTGTGATAAAATAGCTTTCCTTCTTAAAACCTGAATTCCTTGTTTTGCATGAAGTTCAACTTTGGGTTGTTTGTTCCCTCAGTACAGATATCTAGCCTGGTTTCAGGGCAGGCTTCACTCCACTAGGCCAGGTAAATTATTCTAAGGATTTCCTGAAAAAAAAGTCCACCCCTCTTTTCACAGGGATGTGCTGTGTTACAGCAGTAATGACCACCATTCATCTCATGGCTTTGTAGAGTTAACTGTGCTGTGGCTTGTAGCAGGATATATGCCAGTTAATGAAATTTGAGAGTTATAGCTTATATTTTCCTCAGGGTAAAAATAAAAATAAAATCAGGCAGTGCAACTTTATAACTTGTAGAATAGAAGGGACCTACAATAATCATCTGGTCCAACTGCCTGACCACTTGAGGGCTGACCAAACTAAAGCATGTTAAGGGCATTCTCCAAATGCCTCTTAAACACTTGACAGGCTTGGGGCATCAACTGCCTCTCTAAGAAGCCTGTTCCTGTGTTTGACCACCTTCTTGGTAAATAAATGCTCCCTAGCAGCCAGTCTAAACCTCCTCTGGCACAGCTTTCAACCATTCCCACACGTCCTATCACTGGATACCAGGGTGAAGAGCTCACCACCCCCCTCTCCACTTCCCCTCCTCAGAAAGCTGTAGAGAGCAATGAGGTTGCCCCTCAGCCTCCTTCTCTCCAAACCAGACAAACCCAAAGTCCTCAGCTGCTCCTCATCTACAAAGATTGGTTTATTTCATATTCCCTGCTTAGAAAAAGATGCACAAACATCAAAGCACTTCATGCAACTATCTCTGTTCTGGTAGCCTTGATAGAAGAACATGTTTTGCACTTTGGTCCCACGCTTAATTTAGTCTAATTTTATGGTAGTTCTCATGTATCGTAAATTAATTTGTTGCATATCAATTTTATATTGACACCTGTTAGGTGAGTAACACACATACTGAGAAAAGCTCTTCTCTGTATCCTCTTTGTGCTCTAAGTAAATTTAAATATGAACAATTAAAAATAAACATAATGTTTATTTTCAAATAAACATGAGGCTTTGTAAAGCAAACAAGTTTCCACAAAACTTAAATTCAGTAAGGATCACTTCTATCAAGGTTAAAGAGAATGAGACAGAGAAAGAAAGAGAGAAGAAAATGGGTTTAGTTCTCTAGTACACAGTCCTGGCACTATGCTTGCCCACAGAAGGAACGTGTTTCAACAGTTGCTAAAGTACACTTACTTCCATCTCAAAAAGTCAGATTTGAGAAAAGCCATGGATATATGTGCCCATTTTTTGTCATTTTATACATTGTTTTATTCCTCAAAAAGCATCTATGAGTCAACAAATTGGTAATTAACTACTACTACCACCTTAACCAAGCATTGCAATATCACTAGTTATTTTTTGGAAGGAGAACTCCTAGAATTTATCTGCTTCTCATCTTCATTCAAGACACAGGGCTAAAACTGTTAAGTTCGACACCATACACCACAGCCCATGGCTTGCACTAATAACAATATTGAGAGTTTCCCCTACAACTGTGCCATACCACGCTCCGATAGTCATGCAGAAACCTGCAACAAGGTGATTTTGATTTCCAGAGGTATAACAGGGTTCATCTATGCACTGCACTTACTGGTAGGCTTTATTAAACAAGTAGTTCTTAATAATCTTTTCCCCTTGCCCAAACACACATGCAAGAGTCCTTCCCCAAAGAGCGCAGATCAGAAACAACCTTAAACTGAGAAGAGAGGAAGGATTAGCACTCTAAGGCACCTGAAATACATGTTCTTGGGGCTTCCTAGCTGGTTGCAGCATGTCCCTCAGGTACAGTACGTATGAAGCTTAAATGCACCAGATGACGTTGCTGTGTTGAAGCCACAACCTGCTAGTACAAACAAGGCTCATGAGAATGAACGAGGCAGCAAGCCAAGGACATTTCAAAAAGGATAATTCACCTTGTCAAAACATGTTAGATCTTGAGTCAGTATTTAACACTTTTAAAACAGGTGTGTTGGCAGACATGACTTCCCTGTATTTCCCATGCCATGAGCTACAAAGACTGAGGTGTCACTGGAGGAGGAGACTTTCTAGGTTCAGCCCTGGTAACAACTGCAGTTGCCTGCAGGCCACACTCTGTTGTACTGCAATGAACTGTGAGAACCTGTGAGTGGAATGCTGCTCCAAGGAGTCCTATGTGGAGGCTCTCCCGGTGTTCCTCCCTTCATCGCAGCCCAGCCCCATTCCAGGGCAGATGCTGCAATAGAAGCGAGCCACTCTCCAGTTCTAGGTGGGGAATTCTGCTGCCAGAGCTGCCAGGTAGAGGAATCCTATGCTGCACATGCAAGACTGTGAAGCACCTAAGAACAGCGGCCTCCAGCTGACTTCCTCCTCTCCAGATCATATATAGTGAATCTCAAGTTTATCATTAGCTTTCATCTAGACTTTATTTGACCTAAGATTTGACTTTGAAATATTCCTGCTTTGTCGCAAGTTAAGACAGCTAGCCAGTCCAGGCAGCTTCACCTAGTCCTTGTAGATTAAATACTGAAAAGAAAACTCATGGATAACAAGAGAGTATCCTGAGTAGTGGCATTTAATTGAACATCTCTTCTGCATGAAGGTGGCACGTGGATGGGATTGCCCTCAAAATCTTGACAGGTAGGACATAAAATCATAGGAGTTACATCTTTAAGTGGAATACATTTCAGAGCAGTATCACTAATCTGCAGCACCTAATTAAGAAACAGATGTTGCTTTTGGTACACTGAAGTACAACATTTGAAGCAAAGCTCAAAGCTAGACTCTTCATCCTTAGACTCTGACCTCAGCATTTCTGCATACAGAAGAAGGACAGTTCTTCCTAAAATTTCATCTCAGAAGGACCCAGCATTTCAGCAGCTAGGCTGTAGTTTTCTATCCACTAAGTTGTTGTGTTTCTGCAGAATTATTTTCTGAAATGAGAAAGTGTTCCATGTTTTTACTTTCAATTTAAAAAACAAGGCCTGCTATTGCCCTAACCATGCAAAGTTTCATACAGATGATCCATTATTATCTCCAAGCTCCTTATGCCCAAAGACCATTTGGAGAACAAAAGTCATGAAACCAATACCAGTAAGAAGAATCTGCTACCAGTAAGAAGAATCTGCTTCCAGGAGCCAACTTAAAGAGCCCTGTAGACTTCAGGCAACTTTCGGAAAAGGCTTGGGATTTTGTGGAGGTGCTGGTTTTGATCTTGGGAAGCAGCGAGAATGGTTGAAAACAGACAGCGACAGTTTTGTTATCAGGAGGAAACTGGTTGTCTGAAATTTTGTTTAAAAGAAAATTAGAATAAAAGTCACAGGATACTGTAATTATGCCCTGGCATAAAAAAAAGCAGCTTTGGGGAATTTTGTGGATTGCCCCTCCCCACCCCCCCCGCCACATTAAATATCTGCCATTAATGGTTTACAACCAGAGAAGTGTGGCAAACTAGGTTAAAAGCGCTTGGAGAACAACACTGGCTCACAGCAGCAAGCTGACAAAATTCCTTCCAAGTCAGGGAATTCATAGGCATGAGAAAACACACTCTTTTACTACTGCTCCCAAACACAAGGAGTTTAAACATATGGCCAGATATTAGTGTATAAAGAAAACCAATTTGAAGTTATCGCTGTCACACACATATTCCCACTGGGAAAAGTAGAAATAGACCATAACAGATTATCTGGCACTTTGTAAAAATTGTTACATGGTGAGGAGCTTTGCTTAAATGGGAAGGACAAAATTCAACCCTTAATTGTTTAGCTATCTCCTCCTCTTTCATTCCCTTAGGCAAGCTTTAAGTTTGAATCCAGCCTCAGCCTCCTTCATCCCCCCCGCCCCGGGACCAGCAGCCTCCCACTGGAGCAGGCAATGTGGTACACATGGCACTTGTGTGCTGGACACCTCCTCCACCCCAAACCCCTAAGAGAAAATAAGCTGCAATTTACTTGCAGCACATGTTTCACTTGAGGCTTCGCACTACCCAAAAGCATGGCAGAACCCCATACTTCAGCTGTTGGGACACTCGCGGGATTTATGCTACCCATGCGTGTAAAAGGTGCTTTCCTCTGTTTTCTAGCACTTATAAATATCTTCTGCCACTTAATTAAAACAACAAAGACAATGACAGTTCTGGAAAATGCTTCTTCTAGCACCAGTCTTACAAGGAGCTGCACAAACAGGTCATTGAGAAGAAAGAAAGGATATCAGGGAATACCTTTTCCAGGCCATAGCTGTGGGAAGCACAGCTCTTCACGATCAGCAACACCATCCTCAGAAGTGCGTGTGAAACCAGCCAGGTGATCCAGCAGGTTCTGTATTTTCCTCCCACCTGAATAAATGAAAAACAAAACCAAAAAACAACTTCCTTGGCAGCAGCCTTCTGTCCCTCACCCATTTAAATGCAGATGATGAGTTGTGTAAATACGGGGAGGGCAGTGGCCAGCCCCTCCCAAGTGTCTCCGGGGCTAAAAACACCTGAAAGCTGCCGTTTCACTTCCACAGAGAAAATCCCATCTCTGGCCTCCAGGACAGAGATTGCTTTTTGTTTCTGTGCCAGAGCAGCATCTGCCTCGTCAGCACTCCTCAGACAGTAGGGCCAGGATCAGAAAGCAGTCAACTTGTTCCTGCTGCTTTTAATTAAGCAGAGCTCATCAGCAAGCTGAAGACCAGCAAAATGGCACAGGCACTAATAAACGTAATTCTCTGACTTCCGATATTCCTAGTACTGAGCTACACAGCAGCACCCCCGTCGCTGTGTGCTGTTTGCTCTTACGTGCTACTTACTGTGATCAGCTGAAGCTGGGAAGAACAACCGACAGTGAGTAATTAAAATACTATACTCAGCGATTTACTGCTCAGCAACTTTCCTAAAGCAATGGAGCATTCAACAGCAGCTAAAGTGGGAGTCAGGCCAGAGGAGCTTCAGCCCCCAGATACTTAGCACACATTGTCCATTCAGAGATCAGCTGTTTCAGGCAGGCTGAGGGTCACTAACAACTGCCCCACATCACCTGTCAACAATTTGCCCTCCTCTAAGATTATAATTCAAATCTGTTCTGCCTTCTGTTAGATCTGAGTCAAAGCCTCTTAGAAGTTGTATAGAAAACCCTAGCAACCCTGGGCTGAAGTCTGTTTTCTAAAGGAAACTGGCAAAATCAGTTGCAGGTTTGTAGATTTTTTTTTTTCCTTTTCTTTTTAAAGCATTGCACTAGTATCAGGGGGCTGTTACAACAGTTACACTGATACAAGCCCTTCAAGGATGGCTTCAGTGGTACATATCTTACTGGGACTATGCAGGAGCACATTTCACCACTGAAGAAAGTGGCAAACAAGGGAGAAGAGCGCTCTTGGACTTGTGCTATTATACTGAATGCTTTGATTTTAAATATTTTTTTAAAGCATCTTCAGTGCCCAGTAAAAAAAAAAAAAAAGCTCCCCAGTAAAACTTTGGAAAAGCATTTCATAGATCAGTTTAAGTTAGCAGCACTTCATGTCCTCCAGGCAATGAAATCATTTATGATTGATCTATATGGTAAGCTAGGATTAAATGAAAGAATTCACTGAGGATTGCTATGAGTGCATGGCTGACAATAAGATGGAAGATTGATTTTTATTACAAGAAATGCAAACAAATGATACCTTTAGAGGTGGTCAGTGAAAAGCTCAGCATTAAAATAAATCACCATCAGACCCTGGAGACAGAGCAGCTGGGAACGGGCTGGTGCTCCCTCCTCTCAGTCATGCTGGCTTTACCTCTGCGTAATCCTGCTGACTTCAGACTTTCATTGCACAAGTGAGAAGAGAATCACATGCCAAATATATGCCATGCTAGCTTTGACCAAACTTAGCAATTGTGACTCCAGAGCTTCCAACATTTATGTTCCTATCTATCCTGAACATCTTTTTCACTGGGGCACTTGAGCTCCACACAAAAAATACAGTGCTTTAAGAAAGTTATTTTAGGAGGGAATTGCTGGCATATTCTTGCTCATTTTTTGTTTCTTTTGAATCAACATCTCACTTAAAATCTGTAATGCCAAGAACAGTAGCAATTTATTTCTTCAGAGCTCCCAAAGCAGATTTCATGTATTTTTCATTTTTACTAGGTTTTGTTGTTTGTTTTTTTTTCAATACTGATCTTTTTATGGAGCACACTTCCCATGCCACCCTTTTATTTCTGCTGCTAGTCAAAATATAAATCCATTTATCATACTTCTTTTCACTTCCTTTTCTATGCAACTGAAACACCATAAAATATTTGCCACAGAAAGCTAATCTAGCAGACTTGGAACATCACATCTCATAACATCTTATTAAAACATTTAATAGATAGCATTGCCTCATTCCAATTTATTTTATGTTTTATCCTGCTGTAGATTACACTTTACTCCACAATTCCATTTTGTTCCTCTCCTAGAAGTCACACAGCCATCAGGTTTCTGCCATCTCCAAATCCAGCTTGTCTTAACGTATCAAATCCATTTTCTAAACCCGTTCTTGCAGATGTTTGAAGCAGAAGCAGCAACCAAGTCAAGATAAGGCTTTGGCTGTGTATGACTGACCTAGAGATCCCTCTCCTGTTACCTGCAACTACTGTTGGTATGGGAGTTCTCTCTGAAGCCCAGACTATTTATACAAGGCAGATCTGCAGATTATGCCATTTTTGGACAAGGAATGCAGTGCTGGAAGAGGCTGCCTCAATCTCTGAGCACAATTCCTCTCTATTGCAAAGATCACACTATCCAGTTCCCCATCATCATCTTATCCTGCTGTGTTATGAAGAAAAGTCAGGTTTCAGCTCTACTTCTCCCAGAGGAAAGCTGTTCTAGATCCCAATCACCTCCAGGCTAAATTTATTCACAGCCAGTCCAGGCTTATCTGTCCTTACGCCAACGTTTTCCTGAACCACACACAATTCTTTCCCTTCTTCCTTCCCAGCAGTGTTCCCTCTCTACAGAGAACAGTTATTTCAGCCTTTCTGCAGAAAAACATCAGTCTTTTAGTCTCTTCTTGTAAAAGACAATAGTCCTATCCTTCCCTGTGATAGGAGATCTCACCAGTGCTTTGTATAAAAGCAGGAATTTTCCTTTTATTCAAGGTAAACAGATCTCCCAGTACATATCTTTTTCAGGACTGCTCATGGTAGTCTCATGATTGACTGTTACACCTAAGCCACTCCCCACAAACAGCTCACATTTTGGTGTGGAGGGATTTATTCTTGCTCCTCATTACAAGACCATGCATTTTGCAGCTCTGAATTCTTTCTGATTTCTTTTACTTCAGACCTCAAGGAGGACAGTTATTTTTTTGTTGTTTTAAAAGAGCAAAGTTTCTCCACCCTCATCCAAATGCTCCCACGCAGTGTGTTTGAAACAAAGGTTTTCTTTATGTTAGAGGGGAGAGGCAGAATACTTTCATTTTGGTCATCAACAGAAACCCAGATAAATTATAGTTTCTGGACAGAGACTGGAGAAAACTCTGTGGAAACAGTCCATTCACACGGTTGAAATGAATTGCCATCAGGACTTTGCAAATGAAAATGTTTGTTCCCATCACTGATCCTTCAAAGGGTAGGTGCTAGCAGAGGAGTAGAGATGCCCTGTGTGTTCGGGGTTCAATAAGACCAAGTGCAAGGTCCTGCACCTGGGTCGAGGCAACCCCTGGTATCAATACAGGCTGGAGGATGAAAGGATTGAGAGCAGACCTGAGGAGGACTTGAGAGTGCTGGTGGACAAGAACCTCAACATGAGCTGTCAATGTGCACATGCAGCCCAGAAAGCCAAACACATCCTGGGCTGCATCAAAAGCACTGTGGCCAGCAGGCTGAGGGAGGGGATTCTGCCCCTCTACTCTGCTCTGGTGAGACCCCACCTGCAGCACTGCATCCACCTCTGGAGCCTCCAGCATAAGGACATGGACCTGTTGGAGCGAGTCCAGAGGAGGCCACAAAGATGATGAAAGGGCTGGAGTACCTCTCCTTTGAGGACAGGCTGAGAGAGCTGGGGCTGTTCAGCCTGGAGAAGAGGAGGCTCCGGGGAGACCTTAGAGCGGCCTTCCAGTACCTAAAGTGGGCTTACAGGACAGACAAGGAAACTCTTTATCAGGGCCTGTAGCAATAGGACAAAGGGTAATGGTTTTAAAATAGGAGGTGGTAGATTTAGACCAGACATAATGAAAATTTTTTTTTTTTTACAGTGAGGGTGGTAGAACACTGTCCCAGGTTGCCCAGAGAGGTGGTGGAAGCCCCATCCCTGGAAACATTCAAGGCCAGGCTGGATGAGGCTCTGAGCAACCTGATCTGGTTGGAGATGTCCCTGCTCCTTGCAGGGGGGTTGGACTGGATGGGCTTTAGAGGTCCCTTCCAACCCAAACCGTTCTATGATTCTACATGGAAGGAGCCCCAGAAGCACACATACCACTGCTTTGCCCGAGTCTCTGAACCATGAGCTGCATGTCACCCGACAGGAAGTCCATCAGGTTTACTTATACTGAGCCCTATACTGGACATGCCATAATTTCACCAGTATTCTTGGCACCTATAGCCAGTTTTAGATAGTGACTAGTCCTGAGGAGAATTTTTCAAAAAAGAAATAATATAATGACTCACTGCTCCTAGCTACACTTATTACTCTGCTCTACAAAGATGCTAATTTCCTGGACCAAAATTGTTTCTCTCACTTTCCCATTCTCTTTGCTCCCCTTCTTTGCCTGAATCATGATCAAATTCCTCACTTTTTGGTAACTGGCTAGCAGACTGTTAGATTGCAATTAGACATACATACATGGTACCACCTGCTACATGCTTTTTATTTATTTTTGCCTCTGGAACAGCTGTTGGTTTCAATTTTTGCAAATTCAGAGTGAAGCAGTGGGAATTCTTTTTTTTTTGCAGATGCTTTAATCCTTCTGCAGGATATCAGGGCATGTAACAAACTCAGAAAATTTAAGGTCATAGGTAATTATAATGTTACACATAAGTTTTGTCAGTGAAACAGTAGACATTTAATGAGTTTACTTAAGGAGTCCCCAAAATTATACAGGCCCACAACCACATCTCTTTGTCCCTAGGGTTTGGTTTTTTTTTTAAACCTCTTCCTGATTTTAACAATATGCACAATGTAATCCAAACAACTGGAGGTTGTATTAACCAATAGATAGAATATGAAATTATAAAGCAACCAATGCATCAAAAAACTGCCAAAAGGTGAGATGGAGAAATCTCATTACTTTATCTTGAATACCTCATTTAAAAGTGAGGGAAACAAAGACATACACTGTATCATTTCCATGGTTTTCAATTCATTGACCAACAAGACAATCCTTGAATTTATCAATAATGGGGCACAATTTTCTCAAATGCATTGATACCTGTCAACTTAATTTTAGTATCTTTTGTCACATCAGCTGTAAAAATGCAGGTAACAATCATAACTTCCTACTGTGACAAACAGTTCCGAGTTACCTAGGAGGAAATTAATCATGCTCTTGCAAAAGCCCAGTGGCCATGCTCACTGAAGTAATGGCTCTTTCCTCTTAGGGAGGCACACTGAAATAAATACACAGGCTTGCTTGAGGGGTACAAACTGGGCTGTGGTAGCAGGATCTAGTCTGCACCATGGTATTAAAATCTCCACAAAAACTCGAGAGCTGTTCACTGTTGACATGGTTCCAACTCATAAACAAAAAGCATGTTACTTCACATGATTTGTTTGGTTTTATTATGGGATTGTTTTCCTCTCAAATATTCTACATTTAAAAAGCAGAATTGGCGATAAGCACAGCTCCCCTGTTAGAAGTGCTGTACTTTAGCATTGGGTAGGAGAATATTTAGTATTCCCTCGTTGAGCTGGAGGGCAGAAGCAGTGTCTAAGCACACAAGAAACATCTGCAAAATCTGTCCCAGAGCCAGAAAGGGATTTCAAGTTGTGAGACTGGTAGGCACTGTTGCCCTGTGGCCAAGTTTTCTGAAGCAGTATGAATTTATTTGCTAAACTATAAAGTTGTAACAGACTCCCTCCACAGTCACTAATGCATAGAAAATCTAATGCCACGCTCTCCCTCTCCTTTTTTCCCCTTGTCTCATATCTTTGCTATTTCAAACTCTAACCAGTTTATAGCTGTTTTCCCAGCACTCACTACTGTTGCACATCTCCCATCACATAGGGCTGGAAAGCACCTTGTGATGGGCTGGGCTGTTCCTGTGCTACAGTGAGACAACTTAGCTGGCACCAGGGACAAGTTTTTGGCACCTAAGTGGACTCTAAACTGACTGGGATTTCTGCTCTGCTTCAGTAAGATTTAAGCCATATAGCTCAATGAGAAGTGCTGCTGGCCGTTTTCAAGGAGGCAAAGTACAAAGGAACTAAGAGTGCAGTGACAGAGTAGCAGATGTATTTAGGCACTCAGTGATGTGAATAGACACTTGACAGAAGTTCTTTAAATGAGATTTTAAACAGCGTCTGAATTACACAGCTTGCACTTCCAGCTCAGGTGCTTTTACAGTCTGCACTGAGTCTATCTACATGGGCAGTTACATGCCTTCCTGAATGCAGCCCTGTAACAGTTCAGCTCTCACCCAAATCTATAGCAAAACATATACTGATTTCAGTCACATGCTGCATCTAGTTAAAGTCAGCTATGTCCAATCCCTTCCCGTGACTTCTAGACAAAGACGCACCTCACCCAACCTTCTCCATCTCTTATTGTAATGTTAACATCAACACTTACTGAAAAGTCACCAAAATATCTGTAAGCTAGTGCCAATTCCAGCCATTGACCAGGAAGGACCATTGACCTTTTTTCACTGGAACAAAACCCCATTTTTTTTCCATCTGGGTTGAGCTGGAAATCTGACTTACAGCCATTGTATTTTTGCTTTCTTAGATAACTGAAAAGTGAGTCACACTGGAGGCCTGATGCACACCCTGGGGCTGCAGGATGGGGAATGAAGCAGTATACCATTTAAGATGGCTGTACGGAGGGCACACTACCTACCTTACAAACAGGAAAGCAATAATGATCCCTGCTTGTTTCATGAGGCAGGCTGCATCCTGGGTTGATTCCTTACTGCATGTCATTCTTAATTTTCTGACACTCATTAAAACATTCAGTTGAGACCTGTGCATACGCCTCTCCTATGTGACAGCAGCATTGTTTTGATACTTTGGAATCATTGTCCCTACATCCAGCGGTGCTTCAACATGACGGCACCACGATCAT
This sequence comes from Chlamydotis macqueenii, assembly GCF_036417535.1. Taxonomy (NCBI): domain Eukaryota; kingdom Metazoa; phylum Chordata; class Aves; order Otidiformes; family Otididae; genus Chlamydotis; species Chlamydotis macqueenii. The sequence goes on along the minus strand of NC_141567.1, from coordinate 19,127,498 downwards.
GCAAAACCCTGGTCACTCTTATTAGCTCACAACAGATTGCAGCCTCAGCTTTGGAGAGCTTTCAGCTGAGTAAATGCAAATCTGCCTACCAGAGTGCAATGCATAAAAAGACAGGAAAGCAAGGGTGAATATCAAGCGTAAGATGATTTCATATTGTAAATCTTAACACAGAAAGGCTGCTCCTGCTTACAGCTACTGTGCTCAATTACTTGGACAGACCGGGTTCTATCAGCTTACTCCTACAGCTACTCAGATAAACTGGTACAGCAAATATCAGCTTCTATTTTCTGTTTTTGGCAAATCCTCCGAGGCCAGTATCTGCCTCACAAAAAGAAGCTATTACCATTGCAAACACAGGTAAGAGATGCTGTGCAACCATGTCCAGTTCACAGGGTGTCAGTGATGTCCCTTTCACTGTCTCCTAGGCAAAGGGGCAAATGTCCCTTTTGCTGTGTGGCCAGGGCACAAAGATCTGTGGTTACCACTACGGCAGAGATGACTTCACACTGTAGCTGCAAAGCTGGACTGCACAGCCTTCCCCTTCTCCTCCCTCCCCATTCAACTTCCTGCGTCAAATCAGTCTGTGCAACCAAAGTACACAAAACTACATTATGTTAACCAGACTGTGGAAGGTAACTACAGTATCAAAATATTTACAAAGTGATTCCAGGTTCCTAAACCTGTAAGAGAACTGCGGTTACACTTGCTTTCGCCACACTGCTATTCTTGGGCTGCAGTAGAGCATGATGAAAAAGTTCAGTTCGGGCAGGTAACAAGTGGAGAAATATCTCACATTTTTAGTGAATCATTACCTTCAAAAAGAGAGTTAAGGAAAATGGTGGGTTTTTTCCTTTCTACTTGCTCCCTATCCCCAAACATGCATGATACACAATAAACTAATGCTCCCTAGGGAAAGACTGAGATATCTGCAAAGCTTGCATGCCAGCCTTTGAGGGCAAAGGCTGGCACTGACACTGGAAAGCACCCTACAGAGCCTGTTCTGCTGCTGCAGGAGAGAAACTTCTGCCTCCCTAGCTGGTTAAGAAATATTTAACTATTTCGGTTTTATGAGTATAAAGTAACACTAAGTAAAATTCAAGTAGAACTGCTAGGGTAAATTCATAATAGGATACAACTGAATTAAATACTTCACAGATAAAAAACATTTCTGGGCAAGCTGTGTTTCTAATTTGTACGATATCTCTAGTTTGGCTCTGTTACATATTATTGAAGGAATGCTGAAATCATCCCTAAGGCAGAGTGGTTACATTTAGTACCGTCTAGCACCGCTTGCTGCAATACTCCAGCTGCCTGACTATAAAGTTATCCTGGCAACCTCGGCAGCAGTGAATGGAATAGCCCAGCACATTGTGTCACACAGGTTGCAGTCCTCACCTCTCTAAAAAATAGCTGATAAAACAGAACAATTAATCCTGTGATTTAGCTGTTGCTTCAACATCGTGCCAGCCATTTAATAAGATTCCCTAAACACCTGCACAGATAGAGAGTTGATATCTGGCAGGCCAGGGGTCAGATGCTGAGTTTAGGCTGTAAGGTATGACAGTAACACCTTTAAGTGCCTGCTGAGCCACAAAATAAGGCTCTGCCTCATCACTTCACTGTGTATTTTCTGCTTGTCAGGAAAGCAATGATGCTAGTGATAATGAGCAAGCTGCGCTAAGGCCTAATCCTGCCACACAGACTTCAGCAGGACTTGTGCCATCAACCTCAATATGTGCAAGATCGATCTGTAAAGGACAGGTTTCACAGATAAGGGCACAGATTAGCAGGACTTATGCTGATTTTCAGGATTGCAACAAGGGTCTATTGGCCGTTTTAGGTGACAGACACCTTTAGAAGACTGGTCCTTGCCCATTGAACTGTTTTTTCCTCAAAAAAAAAAAAAAAGGATGCCACTATAGACCTAACTGATTTTATCTTTTCATTTTCATTGCCACATTCACAACTCTCAACTATGATGCCATTGTGGAGACATTCAATCCTAGCTGCTGGATCTGGGCATAGAAAAAGAATCAGTGACACACAGTGCTTTGTCAGAGTGGTAGAAAAAGGCAATGCAAAGAAATAGTGACAAGCAGGAAAGGGATCTAAAGGTGCCGATAGTTACTGAAACTCTGAGAAATACGTTTAAAGTGGATTTCTTTTTTGAGCACTGTAACATGTAGATCAACTGACTACACATTTAATTGCATAGGTGAGTTATCACTGGATACTGAGGGCTGCACATTGTGGCACATTCCTCAAAGTGCAGTAGTGAAGGACAACTCATTTTTGCCCCTGGCATGGCAACATTCCTGCCAAATCCATCAATATTTGTCTCACATACAGCTGCACCTAAAATTGTGCAAATAAACCTCTATTGTATTTACTTAGATATTTGGAAGAATCTGCAGTCTGGACTCCTAGACAGAAATTCAGATCTCTGGCCAGTTTAGTGGCCATAGAAGAGATCATGCTTCTGGGCGAGGGAAGAGTATTCCATCTCATAAAGCCCGGCAGACAGAAACGGTTGGATGTCTGCCACTGGAGAAACTTATTCATTGGACTCAGCAACAATTGGAGGCATTACTACAGTTCTTTCTGGATAGAATTGTGGAAAGTAAAAGCAACACTTACTCAATGAGATGATTATTCATAGACTAACTTCTGCCACCAATTCAAAATCCGCTGCTTCTACATCCCTTCACAAAGCCTCACAATAACAAGAGCGTTCCCTGCAATTTTGACATCTGGAACAACTCTCCTGTATTTCTCCATCTTGTCACTTCTTCTGTCTTCAGACCTCGTAAGAGTCCACAGCTTGCTGCTCTGCTGGAACAGCTGAGTTCTTGCTCAATTGTTCTGCTAGTCTTTCATATTTCATTTCATGTAGGTCTAAGTATTTCATCTGTCTAAATATCCATGAATGTCTGCCAGCATTCAAAACAGTTTTATCTGAAGCTTTTTTAAAAAAAATGTTAGCTGTTTGGTTTATGTAAAGTGGCTAATGAGTAATTGTACACATTTTATTTGTAAGGCACAGTGAACGCAAGCCAACCACCAGAGCTGGCTCAAGGCTTCCTATCAGCATAAGCAAACAAAGTTGTGCTGCCCTGAGGATGAAGTGCCTATGTTACACCCAGAGCCGGCTTTTTCTGCCACTGAAAAGTGAATAGGATCCAGAAAAGGCTTACATGCCCCATTTTCCCAAAGAAGCTGCTGTTTCATACAATCTCATCACCTCTCCTGGCAGCAGCCACCACCAGTTTTGGGGGCTCTACCGGGACCTGTTCTGCCATCCCTATTGCTGCTTCCATTGCCTGTGCCTAGATCTAGCCCTGCCAAGCACCAAGAGATTAGCCTCATTCCAAAGTAAAGAAAGATCCCAACCTTGACTCTGCCTATGCTTTCTACCTGTGTATACATCTTCATCTCACTAGAAACTTAGATGTCAATAATTTTGTCTGCAAGGTTGAAACAGAACATTATGTGCATCTTTTTATACATTATGTACCACTTTCCACCTTGTCTGGATTTTAACTCTTAATGAAGTCTACAGCATTATGTTAAAAACCCATCTCTGCCCAAATTGCCAAGGTCACTAGTACGAATTGCTTCTCTCTGGTCAATTAACAAGGTAGGCATGTACACATACACATGTTTGCACAGACACCTGCTCCATTCAAAAGGGAATGTACTTGTTTTGTGCTTTATTTGAATAAGCAAATTGTTGCAAGGGCACTTAAAAATACAAACTATAAAGCCAGATATGCACAATACAGAGTGTAGGATGGTATGTAAGGGCCTAAATACGGGCCAAGTTCTCATTAGGATACATGCCCCAGTGAAATCTTAGCTCATATTTCATGATCAAGAGAGGTTTACTATCCTTTAAAAATCCCACAACATACTTTCTCCCTGAGCACAAGGCTGGAGTGACACAAGAGACCTTGTACTGTTCCCCTGCTGTGGGATACCTTTTTTCCTTAGCAACTGACCACAAAATGTGCAATAGTTCACATTCACATGCAATATATACCAACAAGGAAAGCATCAAGGATTTATCCATACAAAAGTTGGGGAGCAGATGCTTCTGCTGTGCTCTCATTTCCCCTTCCTGCACAACGAGGAGGGATTGCATGTAATACAATACAGACTAACCCATTCTGGAAGGAAAGCAAGTCTGCACTGAAACTGAGTTTTGCCCTTCAGGTGATGAATATAATCAGAGAAGAACAATCCTTTCTGCAGAATTCATTACATCTGTGGAAAGAAATCCAGTGTTTTCCAGAGTTGGGACAAGTTGTCTCAGGTCTAGCCTTGCAAAGTGCTGGGTCAGCTCTGAAAGGAAGGGGTGGCTTGGCAGAAATAGTAAAGCTAGTTAGGGAGTAAGGGAAAACTGCCAAATCCACAAGTCCTGATTACAATTAGTAGATTTAATAGACTCTTCTGCTATGAGATCTTTAAAATGGAAACAAAAAGATTAGAGAATATTTAGCCCTGTTGCAATGCACAGTTACATGCCTGTACATTAGCTCCTCAGGTCACCCCACTTTGTTTGCATTACATATGCAGCAGAAAATGGATGGAAACAGCCCATTCAAGGACTAATGTCCAGAGATGGGGTGTGATGTGCAGCACAGGGTTGGCAGTGCGGCTTCCTATAGAAATACAAGGGAAATGTGCTTGAAAGAGAGGATAGGAGAAGGAGCAATGCCAGCTGTCCTCGGTTTCCCACCACCCAGCAGGAGGCAGGGCAACTGAACCTAAGTGACACCAACTCTGGGCACTAAAATGTCCCCCAAAAAACCAGAAAGTATCAAATTGTCCCACAGCTGAACTTAAAATTAACAGAGAATCAGGGCTGTTACGTTTACATTCCCTCCAGACCTCAGGCATGCCAGAAGTAATACAGTTCTTGTTAATAATGCTGTGATTTTAAACAGGCTGTTAAATCAGCATTGACTTAATACATCAATAAGAGACCACAACAGTAAAGAGATTTATCAATGAAGTCACAGAAAAAGTAGCTTATTTGACGCAGCCTAAGATAAGAATACATAGGAAAGAAAATAAAGGATGCACTGATCTGTTTTTTTAATAAAATTATTTTATGTAATTCATATTTTTATACTAATTATGTGCTGTCAGTAATTTCATATGAAGAGTGTGAATTTTTTATTTTACTGAGGGAAGATCTAATTTGCTATTCCCATGAGTGAAAAGCTGATTATGTATGAATTTGATAATCAGAAATGATTAATTACTTGGTTGAACATGTTAGTCTTATAAACCTGGTCAGGTATGCACAAACAACAAGACGTGCTCTGACTAGAGGAGGAAGCAGATATAACTGTACTGGCATAAATATCTATAAATTCCTCTTCAAAAAGAAGAGTATCAAAAGATCTAGACATCATTTTAAGAGTTAAATACAGGCCATCCTGATACGCACAAAGAACACGCACACATGCTCAGCACTGATAGACAAGGACTCCACTTGCACATTTACCCTGAAGATACATTATGCAAAAGTTCGGAGTTGTGTCCATTTATACTCTCCCACTCAATGTCAGGAGTGGCTCTTTTCTTCCCACACAGTCCTTGTAACAAACTCATCTACTCCATCAGGTTTTTATAATATTGCATTCTTCACCCATTTGGATAGAGTTGGGTAAACTAACTTAAGACATTATTGTAGAAGACAGACTACAAAGAACCCACTGCCCTCTTTATAGCAACTCCTTTTGTCCGCTGAAGCTACATAGTTTTATGCAGCCATTTTGTTTATTGAGCAAAATTCCATCCATGTGTTGGGATCTCTTTCAGAGCTCCTCAATCTATTCAAAGCATTGGCACCAGCAATGAGGACTAACTTCCCTTATCTTCCACTCCTTTTTTTCCTCAGACATTAGGTGATTAGGTCAGCAATACAGTAAGATACTGTTGAGCAAATACTCTAGCATATTTCTACCACACAATAACCTATGTTTTTATGTAGGTATACTGCTTAACAAAAAGAAAAACAGAACTTTCCCACTTCTCCATCTGATGAGGCCCCAGGAGCTGGTTCACATACTAAAGAAACAACAAGAGACAACAAGAAACCAAATACCTGGGAAGAAATACAACCAGATTCTCACAGGGTATGGGAAGAGCTATTTTAAAAGATGTCGCAGTTCATCCCCAATCAAGACCAGACTACACAGTCTCTCTCTCACTCCCCTCACCCTCCAAGAGAAAAGGGGGAGATGATATAACAAAAACAGCTCGAGGTTTGAGATAAGGACAGGGAGAAAATCCTTAAAGTTACCGTTATGGGCAAAACAGACTTGACTTGGGGAAAACTATTCATTTATTTCTAAAATTAGCAGGAGAATGAGACAGGGAACAAGATAACCTCCCCCCACCCCTCCCTCTTCCCAGGCTTAACATTATCTCTACTACCTTCCCACCCCGAGCAGCACAGGGGGGAAGAGGGAATGGGGGTTGCAGTCAGTTCATCACACATTGTTTTACACTGCTGCTTCATTGTTGGGGGAAGAACTCCTTACATTCCTCCTCTGCTCCATCGTGGGGTCCCTCCCATGGGCCACAGTCCTTCGTGAAACTGCTCCGGCATGGGTCATCTCTTCCACGGAGTGTAGTCTCTCCAGAACAGCTGTCCCAGCGGGCCCTCCACAGGCCACAGCCTCCTTCAGGCCTCCACCTGCTCTGGCGTGGGGTCCTCCACAGGCTGCAGGTGGATCTCTGCCCCTCCGTGGACCTCCATGGGCTGCAGGGGGACAACCTGCTCCACCATGGTTATCACCACAGGCTGCAGGGGAATCTTGGCCAGGAGCCACATTACTGCTCCCCCTCTTTCTTCACTGACCTTGGCATCTGAGTCGTTCCTCACAACAGGCTGGCAGACGCCTCTCAGGATCCTTTTTACATCTTATTCACTTCTCATCTCCTCTCCACTTCCTGCAGCCAGGCTGGGCCGAGTCAGGCCCAGTCGGCTGCCCGGCGGGAGGCCAGAGGGTGAGGCCTGCAAGGCCCACAAGGCCTGCACCTCCCCCTGTCTGTCCCCACTCAGCTGCTTCACATCTTTTTTTTTTTTGCTGTTTCCCCCTTCTTAAATACATTATCACAGAACATTCTGTTACCAATCGGCTCGGCCTTGGCCAGCAGCGGGTCCGCGCTAGGCCCGGCCGAGTCCACTGAACAAAGGGGAGCGACTTCTAGCAGTTTCCTACAGAAGCTGCCACCTTAGGCCCCCTCTCACCAAACAAAACCAGAACAGAAGGTCAGCAACCTGGTACAGCAGAAGTAAGCACTCAGCAGGGCTTCCCTCTTGCTGTCCAACAAGCCAGAATCGCAAATCTTTGCAGAACATAAAAGCTCACTTACCCATGCTCAAGTTACACCTGCTCACAGCACCCACTCAGATTGCTAAGCATAAAGTAGGGTTCAAGGATGCAGGAAAGAAACAGAGAAGGGAGAAATAGACCGAGGAGGGAATGTAGGTGGCTTCCCATCAGCCAAGATGACAGATGTCTTCCTGTGCTCTGCCCGACCATGTGCCTTACATTAGAGGTAACCATCCCAAGACACCACTCCATTTTCCTGTGATTTCATTCCTTGGCTCTCCAGTGGAGATCAATAATTGCAGCAGTGCTAGCTGCCTGCAGAAGCCTGAGGCCATGCCATGGAAATCCCTGCATGGCCATAAAGAGAACACAGCAATTGAACAGGAGGCTCAGGAAGGAACAAAGCTTATCTAATGCTTCAGCTCCACAAACCCAAAGTAGTGCTGAAGTAGCATGTGACCCCAAAGCTGATACTCTGGGATGTTTTTTCTTGAGTGAAAAGTTTGCAAATAAATATTGATTTTGAAAAGGTATACTATTTGTACACATGAAGCTTACCCTGTGGGCCCAGATGTTAGTGCCTTATTAAAAACACACATGAGAAGAGACTCGCAATAAAGAATAGTGTGACTGCCGCCAATTTTTCTTTGGCAAGCTTCCAGCAGGAAATAATCCTGTGTCAACTATAGCTCTCTCCTTTGGTACTGCACAGACTCAGACAATGCATCTGTTGGATTCGTTTAAATATGTCCAAGTCTATGTTTCATTGTTTGAAAGCATCAAAGACTTTTGTTGTTATAAATCATAACAAATAATGAGTAATTCCAAACAATAAAACCACAGGATAAAAGTGAGGCGCAGCTGTTGCCAGTCATTGAAGGAGGTTGTAAGGAAACAGTTATGTACATTATAGTGCATGTTATCTGAATGATTTGTTTGAAGACAAGGTGCTAACAACATCTCGCATTTTAAAGGTGAAGATTTTTCTCTTACACTGAATACCACAGTTAAAAAAATACAGTAAAAACTACTCTTTATTCCAGCAAAAAACGTGGTGTATTGTAACATCTGGGGAGCCAGGGAAAGAGCAATGTATTTCCTAAAATACCTGGCATTGCTCCAGTGCTTTATCAGCATTCTTAAAATACAGGCAATTGAAAAAAACACCATTATTGCTGCATGGTATGAATTTCAGACAAAGTAAAGAGTTCAACATAATTCCATACTAGTCTCATGTGATTTGGATCACCATATATAATACCCAAGTAGTTTAGAAGACTAAATCCTATTTTCAAAATTGTAATACAGTATTTCCATGTGTACTTTGTGCAGCAAAGTTTGTTCTGTCTTTGGATACATACAAGAAAAAAATAAAGGTCTAAATTTTTAAAAACAAATGCTAATTTAATAGATGCTTTTAAAAACAACCATTAAAAAGTGTGTATATTTATACTCAGGAGTATCTGGAACCCAAGACTGCATCACTTACTGTTCATATTAAGAATTATCACTTAGCTAGATGCACATGGGTTTATGGACAGCAGTCCTCATGTTTACTTTCTGATCCTTCCCACAGCAATTTTGAAAACCTGGAAGTGTTCATCAGACCAGAATGTAGCTCAGCTGCAAACATTAATGTTAAAATGTGTTTGTCAGAAGCTACAGGGGGCTTGTAATCAAAAGGCAACTTGGGTTGCTGTCCAAGAGACAGCATTACAGAAGACACTGCTGTTTGGGAATTAGAATTTTTCTGATGATACAAATACCATGCTTGAGGGCAGCCAGACTGATTGACTGTGGGATCAATTTACAACCCTACCACTCTGGGTAGTATGTGGGATACACTGAGAGGGATGCTACTCTTGCTCTCAGTCTCCTGACCTCCCACATTGCCAAATCTGTGTCCCATTAACTTTGCTGGGACTGGCATTTTCTGTGGGAACCAGATCTGAATTACAATCTTATTCTTCATTCTCTTTGAGCTCTTGAAACTGCTGTTTCCTTTGAGATTAGGTACCAAAACATCTCCTTTGTTTTCTTCAGTCTTGGTCTTGAGTACTCCTTACCAAAAAAGGTTAACTCCAGCTCATTCTCTCATTTAGAAATGGCTAATTAATTTTCTGTAGGTATGACAACTACCACACAAGAGAAATACAATCTCAAAGAGAAGTTTTTCCATCATGACTGAAATTAGCAGAGCTGTGAAAAATTGATGAGGTCATGCACAGAGCTGTAGCAATCCTGAATACTGTAAGTCTGCTGGTACGAGAGGGAGGTGATCCCTTCTCTTACCTTATTTCTTTGTTAAGGGTAGTAGTCCAGAGATTTTTTTTTTTCTAGTAAATTAGTTTCTGAAAGTTACTGTGCAAACCTGAAGAGTAAGATTCAGCAATGCTATAAAGCCTCCTTAGAATAACTTATTTCCTGATGGAATTTGATCTCTATATGTTAAGTGGGGCCAGTAAGAAGTTTACTGGGAGGTCCGATAATTATGAGAACAAAAAAGCCAAAGCAAAACAAGAACACAGTTGTCATAACACAGCAATGTTGTGCTTTTTGTGTAGTGCAGTGGCATGGAATAGATAAGGAAAGTGGATGTAGTCTAAATGAAAAACACAGGAGTAGTGCTTATACAAGGCAAGCAGCAAATTTGTTACTCAAAATTCCACTTTCCCCCACATACCTAGGATCTTCACTGGATGTATTTAACATGAGATGTGGCATATGCTATCTTACACTCACTGATGGATAACATGCATCAAGAAGTAGGGGTTAAAAATGGCAAATAAAATCAGAACCATCTCCCTTCCTCTATGCCTTTTCCACCTGTAGCACAAGGGCCTTTTGCTGCCACTGCCTCTCTGCTCAGGAAGGTCTTGGGAGGTCACCCAAGGAAGGTGGGGTGAAGGAGGTGACTCTGACAAAGTCAAATGGCAGCAATGTGAGCCAAGGTAGCAGAGATACTGAAGCAGTATTTGTAAAGCCCACAAACTGCCCACAATACCAGGCACTATGGTATAAAGAAAACTATCTTTTGTGCATTCTTTGAACTAGCAGAGGTAACCTCTACAGTTTAAAACATCTATGAGTACTCCTGGATGAGAGTCTTAAGAGCAGTACAATAAGAAATCATCTAAATCAGCATCACAAATCTGGACTTGGTCCTTAAAGAAAGTTCCTAGTAAGGGCAGTGAAACACCAGAACCAGCTACATAAAGAGGCTGCAGCATCTCCTGGCCTGATGATTTTAACAAAGAGGTTAAGCAAACAGCATTTCTAGAGGACCTACACACCTTGCCATTGCACAGAAAGTTGGCCTCTAGAATTTCTCTCAGCCCTACATTTTTATAACTGCACAACTCATTATCACTTTGCATGTTATGAGGAACACCTCAGATACCTCTGAAGGCATGGTTTCCTTCTTATCTCTTTCAAACTTTCCTTTACTACAGCACTTTAAAGTAACAGACAATAGCTTACACTGCTAATACATGAAAACAGAAATATGCAATAGTGGCCACTAAGATCTTACTCACAGTCCCCACTTGTCTCATTCGATCTGCTGCTCCTTACAGCGTAGTTAGATAGTAAGCTCTTCACAGCAAGGGGCTGAGCTTTTATTCCACATTCACTTGACGGCTAACAAAATCTGATCTCCTTTTACAGTGAAAAAAAACTCCACCAATAGTATTAAAACAGTAAGGAATACATTAGTACTATAATAGTTTAAGAAAGTAGTTTGTACCTTGGCCTGTATCTGCCAGTGAGCAGAAAGTGCTAGCTGTCTCCTACACGGTGGGAAACATGGAGCTGCATACAATAACACAGCCAGCAGAGCAGAAGCCATCCCACAGTACCCAAGAAAGGGTAACAAGACCAACATTAGGAGAGCAGACAGGTTCATCCAAGAACACAGATCATTAGATAAGTTCACATCAATAAAGCAGGTCCAAGATACAGCTAGGAAATCATTCCACAGGTCAGGATGATGCCTAGCGAAGATAACCAAGGTCAAACACAGCCCAGTTGTCTCTACAGTAGGTCCATGTACCAGGCAGATCCACCCTCAGACCAGAAACTCAGTCTACAGACTAGAATCTAAACCAACAAAACCCATAACTAAAAGCAATCAATCCTTCAGCCTAGCTTGCACAGGGGCTACAAGCCCAGGGCTGAGCTTATATGGAGTTCCTGGGCCCATGGGCAGAGGGTGTGGGCAGGGGTCCCAGGTGAGCTTGGTCAGGGCAATGAAGGGCTATTAGTGTACTCAGCACCGTTACAGTATTACTGCCTGCTAATGCTAAAGTAATCACGACAGCACTGACTTTTGCCCAATGTTACTTATCAAGGATAAGTTTCAGTCATTATAAATGCCATTTGTATAACTAGAGGTCTTAAATTTATCTTTCCAAGCCTTCTAATGTAGTTATTAAAGTAGTCTGGTCACACACACATATTCTAGTTTACATGCTTGGCTATGAGTTATGCTGCATTTTAATGGACCTGTTCTGAGGCAGTGATTTAAAATATATTTGAGATGACAGATGAGAAAACTGTTTATAGTGTACTTCATTGAAGGCTTCTGCACACACGCTTGAGTAAGTTCTAGTTCCCCCGAAACATCAGTAAATATGCCAGTATTGCTGTCATCCACAGGCTATTTTAAGTACCAGAGTCCTACAATAACTCCAATACAAGGATTAACAGAGAGCTGTGAACAAGTAAGACAGCATTTATGAATAGTTTGTGTAGATTTTATGCCTCTGTTCTGGGGGATTGGTTAACATCTACCTCCTGAGATTAAAAAAAAAAAAAAATATCCCCAACCTTGCTGTCCCAGCTGGCAAACCACTAGAGAACATCCCTGATGTTCACACGCCAGTCCCATTTCACTTTGTAGAAGCACATAAGGTTGTAGTGCTTGCTCTGACAGAGCACACTTACCCTGACAGCTCTGGGGTTTAGTAATTAGGAGATGGAAAGATAGTGTCAGACCAGCTGGGATAGAAGGAAAACATAACCTCAGAAGTGAAGTCAGATGCCTGACAGAATGTCTTAATTTTAAAATGTTATCTGAATACAAATACAGACTAAAGATGTTATATTATTTTTTTTTAAATTGCTATTTTCCCACTCAATCACAACAAATCATAAACATTACCTGTTGCAGCTGGTAACTGCAACTGGAGTCTGATTTGATCTCAGGAGATTATTATGCTCTGTAGATACTAATGCAGCTATGACTGGTAAAATCAATTTAACAATATGTCCTGGTTCTGGCTAGGACAGAGTTAATTTTCACCCAAGCAGGGAGAGGGGCTGGAGCTGGTGGCACCTGTGGCTGGGCACACAGCCGGGACAGGTTACCAATTAGCCAACAGCTGGGGTAGGTTACCCAAATTGGCCCAAGGGCTACTCCATCCCCTGTGACACCTTGCTCAGTGTATCAGTGAGGAGGTTCTTACTGCTTTGGAGGTAGCTGTTCTACCGTAAGTTACGTGCTCCAGTGTTTTCAGTTATTGGGTTTTTTCTTTGTTTGTTTTCCATCTCTGTTTTCTTTTTTTTTTTTTTTTCCTGTTGTTCTTTTAAACTCTTTTAAAATTTCAATTCTTGAGTTTTGCTTTCTTTTCTTTACCACTTCTCTTCCCTGTCCCACTGGAGGGTGGGGGGAGTGAGTAAGAGACTGCATAGCTTGGTCCTGAGCAGGGCTAAACTACACGACGATACTCCAAGAAACCAGTGGCAGACTGAATAGGAAAGAAATGAAAGGCCAGACCTTCTGTAGAAATGATAAGTTGTGGATTATGTGAACACACTGATGTAAGGACTTTCAGATTCATCTATACTATAGTGATTTTCTTTTTTTTTTTTTTTTTTTTTTTTTTTTTTTTCCCTGATGGAAATGCATCTGATTAGCTGAACTAATGTAAAGGAACCAGGAAGTTATACTTCTGTTCTCTATATCCACTGTACTGTAGCAAAAATATGGATATTTCTCATTACTGAAATAAAAGCTGGATCCTCGGATTGACAGAATACCTCATTTATTATTGTAATAGTATAATAATGGATTGTTACTGTAGAACCCAGGTGTGTGCTCAGACTCCCTTGGATGTGGTATCATGCAGACAGAGAAAAATATAAAGCTGGTTTGTGCCCAAAAGCAAGTCACTAGTTGGGTACAAAGGGAGACTGTAAATGTGCCCAGACACACAGAGGTATAGGGAGCAGCGAGACATAGAAATTATACAGGGGAGCCTGGTCTTGCCATCACACTCCTTATCGTCGTAAAATTTTGTTCTTTGGGATGGGGGCTACTTTTGCTGACATCCTGATAAAGAGATTTCAAAGGAGCTGTTTGGAGGGCAGTGCAGTGCAGAGGTTTAAATGGCGTTCCTGTGAATTGAGAGGAAATAGGAGAACACAGAAATGACAGGGACAATGGAGACTGGAATTGTGGCCTTGCATGTCACTAGGCTAGGAAAAGGGATAAAAAATGAGGCTTATAAGGCAGAAAAAGCTAATGCAATGAAGTATAGCAATGGAGTACGGGAGGCTTCTTTTGAAGCAGTATTGCAGCCAGGAAACAGGATAATACTGCATGAAGAGCAGAATGACGTGATCGTTATGTACGCTGTGAGTGGGGAGGTTAAGTTGCATCCTGAATAGGGAAAGCCGCGCTGTGGGAAGGTTGTCATTGTGGCAAGTAAAAGGCCAGGAGAAAATGCTCTTCATGCAAAACGTTATGGCTGTTCACAGGTAATTTACATCTGCAAAACTACCTCCAAACCACAAGAAATACTTTAGTTATCGCTTCTTTTAATAACAGATGTGATAGTATCTCTTTAGTAACAAATATTATAATAATTACTAATTTGTAAACGAGGTATATTGTCAAGTATCTGCAAGTTATAAAGCAAGCACTGTGTAGTCTCTATTTTAGTGAAGAGGCCAAACGCTTCTTGTTCCTTTGCTGAAGCTGACGTAGTTTGGAGTGGTTATTATGGATGTTAACACTGTGGTGCTTTTAATTCTGTCGTGTGGCTGTATAAGATAACCTGGTTAGCTTCTGTAACTGCAGACTGTCTTAAATGTGCCCACCAAGAGCTGTATTGACAGAAATATAGCTACGTTGGACTGTGTCACAGTGCAATTGGATGTGAGCTCAGTGCCTTAAGGTTAATCTGTTGGGGCAAAACCAGCTGTAGAGTGGTGCAGCTCTTTTATCTGGTTACAAGGAAAAATGTTTACTAATGGCTGTTCTTAGAGAATCACAGGATGGTTTGGGTGGGATGGGACCTTTAAAGCCCATCCAGTCCAACCCCCTGCAAGGAGCAGGGACATCCTCAGCTAAATCAGATTCAATTATTTTAATTGTATGATTTTTAACTGTCACTGGGGCCTCTACCAGTAAGAAACTAATTCACATAAGGGGCTGGAGTTGGCATAACTATTGATTTTCTCATATTGATATCGACACATTGGTACAGAAACCACTCGCACCACTCTAGCAGTGGCGCAACAGTTAAACGATACCAGCAGTGTAAGGGAGGTCCTGAGCCTCCTTGGCCGCTACACCAGGCAATGTCTTGTCACTTGTAAACGCTTAATACACCCAATCCGAGGGCAGCCGGATCGCTTGTCCGGCGTACCGGCTGCTCCGCTGCTGCTCCGAGGCCGCCGGTGCCCGCAGGGCTCTGTCTGAAGCCTCGGGGCAAGGAGCAGGAGGGGCGAGCGTCCGGACAGCGCTGGGCGAGGTCAGCGCGCCCAGGTGTCGGTGCGGAGGCGGGGGGTGTGTGTGTGTGTGTGCAGGGCACGGCTGCGGGCCGTCAGCCCACATTTGCATTGTGCTGCGAGCCCGCCAAGCGCTGCAGCCCCGCGCGCCTCCGCGCCGCGCAGCGCCGGCACCGAGGCAGTAGCGGCGGGAAGCGCGCGCGCGCGTGCTGCCGCAGGGGTCGGGCGGGCGCCTCGCGCCTCCAGAGCAGCCCTTCCCGCGGGCGGCCCCCGCCCGGGGCTCGCTGCGCCCCTCAGCTCCATTTTCCTTCTCGGGGTGAAAAATCATGCGCTCCCCCGGTCTTCCTCCTCCTCCTCCCTGAGGAGCCGCCGTCCCCCCGGTGACTGGACCGGCAGAGCGGCAGCGACGGTACCGCTTCGCCGCGGCCGGCGGAGGTGCCGCTGTCTCACGGCCAGGTAAGGGGAGCCCTCAGCCCGGCGAGACAGCTGAGGCGGCGTTCCTCTCCCGCCGGTTTCCGGGCGCGGCAGAGGGCTGGACGGGCGGGAGCCGCGGGTCGCTCGGGCTGGCTGTGCGGGTGCGTGCGCGTCCCGGGCTTCCCGCGCCGTGGGCCAGGCGGTGGCGGAGCGGGCCGGGCCGTGCCGGGCGAAGGGCGGTGGAGCGGTCCCGGAGTGATGACGCGCTTCCTGCCCTCCCCGCCGGGGGTCTGCGCCTGGAGTCCGCAGCGGCGGCAGCTGCGGGCGGCGGTGGAGCAGGCGGGAGCGGGGGGGAAGGAAGGAAGGAAGGAGGCGAGCGAGCGGCGGGGCTTAGGCGCTTTGCAATGCTACAGTAACGTCTTTCCCGGTAGGAGCCCGCGAGGACCCCCTTGCCCTGCCCTGCCGTTGCACGTTGCATAGAGCGTCTGGTCCGTGCGGAGCCATGGAGAGGGGGAAGGCTCCGCGCGGGGGTGAGCGGCGGGAGCGCCGAGCCGCTCCGTGCCTGCGGCCGCCCCGGCTGCCGCTGGGTTTCGCAGGCGGGCGCTGCCTTGCCCGCAGGCGGCAGCTGCCGGTCGCCGGTTCCGCGGCGGGAGGCGGGAGCTGCGCTCGGTCCGGCACAGGCTCGCCCGCACGGAGCGCTGCCCGCCCAACAAGTTGCCGATTGCAGGGAGGATAGCAACAGTCCAGCCCAAAGCCCTGCGGGGAGCCCGGTTGCCACGGCCCGGTAGGGGCTCCGCCGCCGGGCGGTCCGAGCCCCGGGAAAGGGCGAGCGCCCCCGGCTCACCTTCCCTTCGTCAGGAGCCGGGCTGGGAGGGAAACCGCGGTCCTTTGGGATTCCCCCCTGTGCAGGATGGGGTTGGTGATGATGGGAGGCCGGCTCCTCCCGGCCCCTCGCAGCCTGTCTGGGGGAGCTTCGTGTGGCCGGGGCGGGGGCGGGGGGGTTTGCCCGAGGGACGGAGCTCTTCGCCGTTGGGCGCTACTGGTGACCGCGACGGAGGGGAAAAAAGCCCAACCCACCACCTTTTCGCAACACGTTGCGAAGCGACGACCTCCCAAGGACGATCGTGCCGCGTGTATCTGTATCTCTCCGTGTACACGTCCGCCTCTTCCCCCCAGAGCGGTGGGATGGCTCGGGTTGGAAGCGGGTCGCAGGCCGGTCCCCCGGGGCCACCCTGGAGGGGAGGGGAGGACGCGTCCGCCCCTGCGCAGCGCAGGGAGGGTGGGCGGGCGGGTGAGCCGCGCTGCTCCGCGGCCTCCCGCTTCCCCGTGCCGGCGGCTCTGAGATACCTGCCCCGGAGCAGCGGAGCGGCGTGCCAAAGCGCTAAACCTCTCCCGGTGCGAGGCGGCCGTGTGTGCTTGCAGAGGGCCTGTCCGTGTTGTGGGCTGATGTCCCCCTGTGTGTCCTGGCAGCTCTCTTTCCTCCATGCCCCTCTAGCAGATGGCTGTGGGGTGCAGGGCACAGTCTTGCCTTCGGGTGACTAGAGGGCCCCGACACAGGGCCGCTGCGTGGGAGCACCTGTCTGGGAACTGGGGCCTCTGCTGTCTTTGCGCTCACCTTCTGTGGTGCTTTTGTTCTGCTGACCAGCCACCTCAATTTATTTGGGCTCTACTTTTTGCATATTAAAACGCTACTGCAGTGTCTGGTTAGAAAGATCGTTGGGATGTGCATTGACTGAAAAAACTCTGACAGATTAAACACCGTCCGCTTCCCTCCAAATCTTTTAAGAGTTTATTTTGCAGACCTGTATTTTAGAGCCAAGTTTGAGCCATATTACGTTTCAAACCAGAAAGTCAGTTCTGCATTTGAAACTGTTATTTACAGGCATCAGTTCCACATCGTCAAGAGAGCCCAATAGCTGTGGAAAAATGTGCATATGTTTTAAAAGTGAACAAGCAATGCATTTCTGAGATTACTCTTGCTTATGTAAAACATCACTTGCTCATATGTGTATGGCAGAGTGTTGCAAGTATGAGTGCAAGCTGCCAGGGTTAATTATAAACACCATACGAATTGTACTATATGAAAGGCTTTCATATCTGTTTGAGATAATGGTCAAATGTTCTTCCAACAATACAGCTGTTAGCTAACTTAACTGGATTAAATTGGCTGAACTACCTTTTCTCCTTTAATATTCAAAACATGGTATTTTCAAGGCACTGCCTTGAGATTGAAGGTTACCACAAGGAGGGCAAGGGGGGGAATCTCTTCTTTCTGGAAGGTGCATTTCATGTGATTTTTATAATGCCTCATTTAACTCACAGGTCACTGCAAAACTAAAGGGTTGAGTGGAATTTTCGTCTAGATTGTTGGTGGCAAAATTATTGAGCTTAAGACAGACAAGAATACTTATTGTTTCTGGTTGCCAATCTAAATCTTTGGGTTAACTGTGAGAAACTTGGGCAATACTTAAGTTCTAAGTCTCAGTATAAAACTTGATAAAGACTACTGCAGTTTCATATAGGATACTCATTGATTTTACCATTCAAATTATAGCAGTTTACCCTGAATAATTGTCCTGTATGTTCTTAGAGTAACATCTGTTGCATGATATCATGTAATGGAATGTAGTACAGCCTAATTTAAGTTGATTTGAAATGTTGCCATTACACTGTAGTAGTGCCTGAGAGGGTGAGAGGTTTTTTGGTGTATGTGTGGTGGATGGATTTGGTAGGAGTAGATGGTGGTGAGAAACATGAACTTGCATTTGAACTGCAAAGGATTAAGTAATTTTACTCTGAGCTTGGTTTGTTGTACAGTTTTACTTAGAATTCTTTCATCGTTTCCCAGCTAATCTAGTCAGCGAATTCTACTTATGTTAGGAAATGTGTCTATAGTTATATTTGTAACTGACTAGTACAAAGCACGATTACAGTTGATTGAAGTCTTTTATTTTGGAGAGGGAAGAGTGGGCTTGAAAACTATCTGGCTGTGGCATAGCTTGAACTGCATAATCTTCGTGATGACTTAAATTTTTTGCTGTGAAAACCTTCTCTTATTTGGTATTGTTTCTACAAAGATTTGACTCTGCACAGCAAGGATGTTCTGAAGCACTAATATTTGGATTGTGTCACTTTATATGCTTACCTATTATATCTGTGCAAATTCAAGTTCTGGGCAGCTTCCAAAAATGCCAGTACTTAATTAGTCACTGCAGCTAGACAGTGGTACAGACATCCACCTCCATTCCTTCTTGTGGCATTGTAGTGTCAGATAGCTATTGGGATGTCAGTGTTGTATGTTCATGAAATGTGAGCAATTCTGTTTGCTGAAGCATCATTCCAATCCATAATTACGGCATTAACGTACCGGAAACACTATTTGAAGTAGTTCTCAGATCATAGTCCTATCTGAAGCTCAGAGATTTCAGTAAGCTGCCAAATGTGTAGGCATCCTGATTTTTTTTGAAATATGGAAAGTTTCTTCCTAATAAGTTCTTATCCAGATACTGCCTTTGCACCATGCCATAATTAGGAGAGAAGTGTGAATGTGTTTATAGACCACTGTATCCAGCTTTCAACATTCTTTTTTTTTTCCCTGCTCTTGAATCTTTAAAAGGTTTGGCAAGTCTGCTTATGCATGTTTTTGCAGACAGTAGAATGCTGATGCAAATTGAGAACAGCAAACAAAATGGTTGGGTGTTGTTGCAAATGGGGGGAGGCTGTCTTAATAGGCAGTATTTTGCTTATTACGTTTCATTTGTGTACCTTTGGATTTTAGTGTCTCAGTGGGGACAAATGTTACTGGGATATAGCTGGAAATTGTGGTTTCAGGTAGTCTTGTCTGTTAGTACCTGAAGGAGAGTGCAGATTTTTGCTTCTGGGGTTCTGCTTTTGACCACACATGGTTATAAGAGTATTAATTAAATTGAACTGAAGAACTTCTAGGGACAGGGAAGATGCAAATGATAGAGCAGAGTTGTTGGTTTTTTTGGGGTTTTATTTTTTTTTTTCAGAGTAGTCTGGCTCCCAAGTTCCAGAGGCTATGTTAAGCAGAATAATCAAGACTTTTGAAACTCTTTAGATTGTTATTATTATGGACATGGTGCTGTGTCTTAAGCTCTTTTATGCCGTATTTTTATTGTTGTGATTAAACAATCTGTTCCTTTTCAAAAAGAATGTCTGGTTGCCTTGAAGGTAGCCCGAGCTAGTTAGATGCATAAAGTGCTAGGCTGCTCCACAGGTTGCTGAAATCCTGGATCTGATTGCCATTTAAAGAATTGTGGCCATCTGTCTCTGGGTGCGGTAAAGACATGCCTTTTGAGTGAGACTGATACGCTTTAGGATGAGAAGGTGGCGAGGAGTCTGTGGTTAGTTTTGGTGCCAAACTTGTAACTGTGAACACTGAATTTTCTATGTTTCTGTCCCTGCTAATGCTGCTGAAAACCCATTTCACAGTAGTGTCAGAGAACCATTTCTCTGTGTTCTGCGCACACATGCTTATCTTGGAATTGAGTTTGAATTAGCCTGCATACTTGAAGCAATCGTGATAACATTTTGATGTTTTCCACTTCCAAGATGAGATTCCATCCCCAGAGATCCACCCCCTCAATTCTCAAAGCTCCAGTGCTTTTTTTACCCAAGCCTCTTCATAAAGCTAGAAAATGCACTGACTGACTTCATAAGGTGAAGTTGACCATACAACAACAAGTCTTGTCTTAAAACCCCTTTTACAGTATTACAGTGCTGACTTCTTACTTGTAGTCCCTTTACTTGGCAGCAGCCAGTTGAACTGCTGCCAAAATGGGTCAGACTGGCACTTGAAACTGCTTTCCTTGCATTCTCAGTAGGTAGCTCATCTTTCTGTCTTTGGGCAGCAGCAAGAAAATGTGAACTGTACAATTCACTGAAGCAAATTGTAAGTGAACCTGGTGTCTTGCTATCTGGCAGCTTTTGTGAGGTTGAGATTTCCTGTTTCTGTGAAAAAGTGACAGGCTCTCACTCTGCTAAATCACACCAAGTAACAACTGAGATAATAAAGGGTCCATGGTACTATGTGGGCTGTTTAGTTTTTCAGGTTGAATAACAATTTCAATTTCTCAGCTGTGGTAGAGAGGTTTGTTACTATAGTGTATCAATGTGTTCAGTGTTTTGCTGAAGTGTTTGGCATAGAGGTACGAGAACATCTTAAGTAATAGGATTGCCTTCAGAGTTGTGTGATGCTTTTCTCATTCCATGTTCTTGTTTAATTTCATATAATGATCTCTCTTACCTTTCTTAGGACTTGATATCTGTGATATGGCAAATAACCCTTTGTTTCAGTTACTTCAAGTCTAGCAAATACTGTGGTTTGTTGACAGTGGTGGTATGTACTGATGGGAAAGCTGTGATTTTTTTCCTGGGATGTGAGATTTAAAGTTCAGATAGAAATATATAAGCATAAAACAGTTTCAAAAACTTACTGATAGTAAAAATCAGGCACAAATTTGTACAGGTGGAAACATTAATTAACCTGAAAGGCACTTATGGCAAGTATCTTTTAGCTTTGAAATTAAATGTGCCAAATGCTGTGTAACAGCAAACAGCGAGGTGGCACTTGGCAGAGAGAATGGAAGCAGCAAAGGCAGGTTGTGAATGTCTGACAGAAATTATGATCCCTGTTGAATTAAAGACCTATGGTAATCTAATGGGAGGGATTGTGGCAGGAATGTGGTGGTGGTGTAGGACTGAAGCACATAATGCTTAGACGCAGTAAAAATGTTGGAATACCAGAACAGAGTCAAAATTTAGCAGTGGGGCTGCAAATAAATATGTGAGTAAATGAGATGAGGAAGCTGAACTTAAATATTATGATTCCCTGCAGCCTACAAGTTTTGTAATTCTTCCTTGTGATTTTCCCATTTTTTACTAAAATATTTTCTTAGATTATTTTTTTTCTTACAGTATAAGGAGACATCTGTTGGCAAGGAGGTATCTGAACTACCTGGAGAAAGGATCAAGTGGGAGCCACCACTGCACAGCAGAAATGCAGGGTCGAGCAGAAGCAACCAGTGGCATGTCTCCTGGGTCAGGGTATTACAAAAGGCAGTGTTACAGGGAGGAAGAGGTAAATGTCCAACTTCGATTTAAAAAAGCAAAGGTTCTGGGAAATGAGATCACTCTGTTGTGAAGTTTTAAGTACTCTTTGTAAATGTTATATGCAAAAGCTGACGATGAACCCCAAGAACCCAAGATCTTGTAGTACGTACCATCACTGAAAAATGTTTGTTTGTTTTTTAGTTTTTAAAAAATTCAGTGGCTGCATTTGCAGTTGTGAGTAAGGTCCAGATCAGCCTGATTGTAGCTGAATTGCCTGTTCAGCTGCACTGTGATACTAACCAGACTTAAAAGCAGCTGAGGAGAGAAGCATAACTGAACTGTGAAGACAAGGTAGTTAACTAAACTTTCCCTGGTGAGATTGGACAGACCAGACTATGGATTAAGTGCAGAACAAACCCAGACACGGAGAGAAGGAGAGTTGCAGTGGATCTAGTGGGCCTTGTCTGAGGCCTTTGTATGTAGAGGATGTGCATATCTAAGGAGTCATTTCAAATGGATTCACAGGTGCTGTACGGGTGAGTCATGTTTTGTCCTCTCTCTGTCCTTAGAAAGCCAAGAAAGCAAAGGCCAGGCTAAACAAAAATAACTTTTCCCAGGAGTAGGAAAGCAGTCTGTTAGTGGTGCTACCTGCATCCATTGCGCTAGCTGTGGGTAGTTGGAGGACCTAAGACCCTTCAGTCTTTTTCCTCTCCTTTTGCACGCTGCCAGTTTTGTTCAAAATGACCACCTAATTCCAGAACATGCAGATACTTACGTAGAATCAGAATAGTTTGGGTGGGAAGGCCAGGAATGGGACATCCATCACCAATCTCTTGCAGGGAGATGCTTAGCTGCTGCTGTGTGGCTGCTTCTGAAAGAAAATGGTCCAGTCTTGAAAAATCCCGTTGTAACAGTCGCAGCAAACCATCCAACATCAACATAAAGGCTTCTAGTACCATGGAAAATAATAATTTGAAGCTTGATGATCTTGAAGAGAAGAGCAGTTATGTTCAGTCAGTGACCACCTAGTGGCACAGTGCAGGTAGAAAGCCCAAGCGTGCAAATTTCTTGGTAGTATTTTTGAGGGGGGAAGGAGGAAGTGTCACTTTTGCTATCCTAACAACCTTTTTGCTGCTGCCTGTTTTGCAGCACTGACCCATCCATCCCAACAGTTGATGGTTGCCTGAGCTCTAGTGCAAATATTTCGTGAGTAAAATTGCTCCATGAGAAGATTTAGGGGTGCTGTTTGTTATCAGGTGACTTCTCCTTGATCAGTACTCTTAAAATTCTGGTTCTTTACTTCTTGTTTACTTCTTGAAAGCAAAGGCTTTCAGCAGCCTGTATTAATTGCCGTGATGATCAAGGTACAAGCCAAATTTTAATCCATTTTCTAACAAAAAGCAAGATATGTGAAATAAGAAACCATAGGATTTAAGCTTCACAATTCTTTTGCTTTCCTGTAAGGAATCCCATTTTGCCACAAGATAACTAGCAAGCCGCAGTGTGGGGATATGGCTTTCATGGTTACTCCTCATCCCGTTGCAAGGTATTATAAAGGTTCTACTATTTAAATATTTTGTTTTTATAAAGTCAACCATATCAATGACATTCTGTAGCACTTTGTATACTTCTGGCTCCAACTTTGCTGCAGTAGCTCACCTGTGAATGATGCAATGAAAGAATTTCACACATGGTTCTATCTGTAACCTTTATAACCTTTACACAGGATTTTTTTTTTTTAATTCCAGTCAAAGTGGAATCCATCAGTGATTACACTTGCAGAGTTTGTTCATAAAATGTTGTTTCTACTAAAAAAGAATTTACTGTTGAAGACATTGAGTCTTCTCCAGTACATCTTTCCTGTTGTGACTCACAAAAAAACCTAGTTCCCAGTGTATTTTATCGTTGGAACAATCTAGGATATACCCTAAGTTGAGACACGTCAGAAACATCTGTACTTTCAGCCAGCAGTATAGCAAACCTCCCACACTGCATAATTTGTTTCAGTACTTGTTACTTCAAATCTTTCGCTGTTTCGTATGAATCTTCCAGCAGTATTTGTGACAAAGGAATGTCATATTGTTTTCTGTATATTATTTCAGCCATTTTTTTTACTGCAGCAGGAAGACCAAGTGCTTCCCCAATGGTATGTGGCTTTGTTTCTGTTGCCATTGAGAAAGAAACCTTAAAAGAGGCTTCTGAAGATTTATAATTTTTTTTTTTTTTTTAGTAAAGTACTATATTGAGTATCACATGACTTGAAACCAATGCTGAAGAAATTGTAGAGATTTGTACTCATATTCTGGGTGCTTGTTTTTTCAATGTCTTGCTAGTCATGATGGCTTCATGCTATCATTAGCCAATATCTGAAGGAACAATGTTCATCATCAATGATAGCAGATGTAAATCCATGTTTCAGATAGTCATCTTCATAATTTCAGATTTTTTTGGCCAACTTTTTGTGAGATCTGATTAGATTGTTGATTTTACCTCATAATGTATCTGACAAGGAGCTTGTGCTGGGAGTAGGAGATCAGTTGATGCACATGGATTTTGAAGCAAAAGCAGTATCTGTCATGGCATCTGTATCTCTGATGTAACATAACACTTCAGAGTCCCCAAGGTCAGAGGTGACTTGAGCAAGATTGTGACTGTAGAGGGCCCTAAGCCATTTGTGCGTTTTGCTGGTTAGAATTCCTTGTCTTCATTTGCCTCACATTCTTGTACTTTAAGATATGGTATTTAGTAATGTGACCCACGTGTGTTGTGACAGCATGCAAATTTTTATGAGCATGCCTTTCTGAGTTGCGGCCTTAGGTCATACCAGTTATACTTTTAGAAATAAGCATTCCTAAATTATTAAAGTGTTGGTTGGTTGTTTTTTTTTTTTTTTTCTGTCTGGGACTTCTAAGAAGGGACAGCAGTTCTTATTCAGTTTGTTTAGCAGCCATCACAATGTAGTTCTCATCCTGCCTAAGGCTACAGCTTCTTCCCTTGAAGATAAATTTCGAGCACCTGCTAAACATCTGCTATCAGGCACCAGTACTGTCTTGGTACCCACCCAATAAGTGTATCTCTTCATGTACAGCTCAGCTTTCTGTAGCTGTCATACGAGTTGTAAGGAATGAAGTACAATTTTAGCTCCTGAAGAAGGTGCAAAAGCAAGGTGGGATTGCAGATAACAGTCCTTTGGGTAAAAAGGGAAGATTAAAGCAGGGAGTTGCTTTTTGAAAGTTGTTTACAAGGTACTTCTTGAAACCAAAGGAAGGAATGTAGAATGAAGACAGAAAATAAGAGTAAAAAGAAAAATGAGAAAAGCATCTCTTTTTTTTTTTTTTTTTTTTTAAAGCTGTAGTTTACAGCTTTGTAAAGACTGAAGATTTGCAGTAGTGTGGTATTGACTATGGGTTGTTTTTTTTTTCTGAACTGTATACTCACTTCAGATTTCTTGATTAAGGTGTGCTTTTCACTATTTAAACCAAAACTGTGGTGTTACTACCTGTGAAATAGTCTTTGTACTACCATTAGCAGATACAGAAAGCAATCATCTCTTCATAGAAACAGACTTTCGAGAACAGTTGTGATTATTTAGTAACAACACTTATTTCTGATGTCTTGAATCTATTTTTTTTTCCCCTCAAGTTCACTTAGTGTTTTTTAAGGTGTTGTTAATAATCATATAAGCTGGTAATGCACAATAGAGATAGTTATTGTTTAGGTTTTTGTGGTGACCAAGGGATGCTGAAAATTAAGGAAAATATGTTTGACTTCCTAGGGCCCTAGATTACATCTAAGTCTTATGGGTTTAGGCTTACAACTTAGACAAGTGCTTCTTCAGGCAATGTAGAAAACTGTACATATAATATAAAACACAGGTTTCTAATTAAGAGGGGGATTGTGGTAATGTTCAAGTAAAGAAAAGGTTTTTGTTGTTTTTTTGTGGAGATTTATAAACCTCACTCTGGAGATTTCCAGAGGGACCATGACAGGCTGGAGAGGTGGGCCTGTACAAACCTCATGAAGTTCAACCAGGCCAAGTGCAAGGTCCTGCACCTGGGTCATGGCAATCCCAGGCACAAATACCGGCTGGGTGGAGAATGGATTGAGAGCAGCCCTGAGGAGAAGGACTTGAGGGTGTTAGTAGACAAGAAGATCAACATGCACTCTTGGATCCCAGAAAGCCAACTACATCCTAGGCTGCATCACAAGAGGTGTGGCCAGCAGGTCGAGGGAGGGGATTCTGCCCCTCTACTCTGCTTTGGTGAGACCCCACCTGCAGCACTGTGTCCAGCTCTGGAGCCACCAACATCAGAAGGACATGGACCAGTTGGAGAAGGTCCAGAGAAGGCCAGGAAGATGATCAGAGGGCTGGAGCACCTCTCTTGTGAGGACAGGCTGAGAGAGTTAGGGCTGTTCAGCGTGGAGGAGAGAAGGCTCCAGGGAGACCTTATAGCAACCTTCCAGTACCTAAAAGGGACTACAGGAAAGATGGGGAGAAACTCTTCAGCAGGGCCTGTAGTGATGGGACAAGGGGTAATGGTTTTAAACTAAAAAAGGGTAGATTTAGACTAGATATAAAAAAGAAACTTTTTCCACTGAGGGTGGTGGAACACTGGCCCAGGTTGCCCAGAGAGGTGGTGGACGTCCCATCTCTGGAAACGCTCAAGGCCAGGTTGGATGAGGCTCTGAGCAACCTGATCTGGTTGGAGATGTCCCTGCTCCTTGC
Source organism: Chlamydotis macqueenii (assembly GCF_036417535.1). Taxonomy (NCBI): domain Eukaryota; kingdom Metazoa; phylum Chordata; class Aves; order Otidiformes; family Otididae; genus Chlamydotis; species Chlamydotis macqueenii. Next base: position 19,101,197 of record NC_141567.1, on the reverse strand, counting down.
AGGGGGGTTGGACTGGATGGCCTTTGAAGGTCCCTTCCAACCCAAACTGTTCTGTGCTTCTATCGAGATGAGCTGCCATTTATAAATGGCTCTAAAAGCGTTTTATAAATAGTAGTTTGGGCTGCCTCCATGTCAAAAGAAGAACTTTGCTGTATGACAGTTACTACACTTCAAGACAATGTAAGTTACGAGATGGGGAAGCTGTGCTGTGTTGCATATACTTGATATCTTTTAATCTTCTGAACACAACTTTTCCCTTATACACAGAGGCATGAGTCAAAGCCTTTGAAGCACTATGGAAATCTGTGTATGGAAGAGTAATGACTCTGAGGGAATATGTGTTAAATAAATGGATAAAATAAGTGGGTATGATGTGTTGAATCTGTCTGAATGGGCACCAATACACCTGTGGCCTTGGCATTTGACTACTTATGGTATTTCAAACTACACAGTAAAATAAATCCACCTAATTAGTGTTGATGATCAGAAAGAACTATATATTCATTTATTTTGAAGAATGGAAATAATCTAATATTATTTGTTTAACTTCTTACAGATAAAGACTCACAAGTACATGGTATTTTGAATGCTTCAGCATGGTTATTCAAAGTCAGAGACAAGGACCAGTCTTTGTGCTGAAGTGTCTAGACGTGAATTGAAATCTGGAACTATTTTTGCAGCATTCTCTTACATAGAATGGTGATGTATCATACCCTGTATCAATGAATTCCTGCATTCCATTTTTGGTTTCTGCATTCTCTCATATAAGTGGTTTTGATAGTTCAAGGCTGAGTCTGATAGTTCATTTGCTTCACACAGCATGTGTTCAATCTATGGACTCTGGCACTCTTGAGGATCAGAGCTGGGTATCCATATGGGCAGGATTGATGTGGTTATGCACGCTATAGTAGAAGTCCTCAACTTCTGCTGCAGCACAATTTAAGTGGGAACAATTTTTTCCTTGCATTGCATATATAGAGTTGGCTGAGTAATGATTTTACTCTTCTCAGAATTGTTACAGGCATGTAATTGCGCTGTCAAAGGTGAAGGCAGAGACCTTGATAGGCAAGGGGGAAGTAACTATTTGTCTCATAGTAAATTGAGTTCCTGAGCCCAAATGTCAGGTTTGGATTTGAAATTTAATTTGAAATAGTGACTTTGCAGGTGTGTTCAGACCTAAGGCTTCAGTTTGAAGCTTTATTGAACTTGTATCCCTCTATCCCTTCTTTCACTTCTCATTCTTCAGTAATCTTTCACGTACTCATTCAGCATGACAGAGATAGCAAATCTGAATCTCTGTATTCTGATGATACTTGAGAAATTCTGAGAGTAGATTTTGCACATAAATGTTAAGAGTGTTAAAAGTATTTTCTTAATTTGCAAAAGTCTGTGCTTTTTCAGGAAACTTAATATGTTCAAATTGCTACATTATTTAAAAAAAAACAAACAACAAAACAAAAAAAACAACCCTGAAATTGGCAGCTTCCGGTGGTGGTCCACTGGAGGTCTGTCTGATAGATGCTAATTTAAATGTAGTCAACAAATTACATGCCTAACTTTATTGTTGTATGGCTTTTGTTTCTTGTGTAGCTGATACTCAGAATCCAGTGGTGTTTATAGTATCATTGAACGGGAATTACCCAAAATTCTAGGTAAAATGTAGCAACATTTTTTTCCTAAAATTATTAGTTAGCAGAATAAAAATAAACGAACAGTATAGGTGAACAAGGCTATTGTATTTAACGCTGTCTCTGTTTTAGGATAAGAACATGTGAAGCACGTCCTTCTGTTACAGGCTTGTATATCCAGTGTACTGGCATAATAATGTGAAAACCACTTCTGAAAACACTTGTTTCAGTATTTTTTTTTTTTACAATGCTGTACAGTGAGAAATTCAGTTATTTTTAGTGATGCAAGTTCATCTTCTGCCCTGGATGAGTGAATTGCCATCTCTTACAGTGAATTCTAAAAATCAAACCTAATGTTTTTGAGCTAGGTCACATACCTAATGATATTTTGTCTTGAGATAGTCAGCAGTTCAGGAAAGGTTACAAGTATTTGGTCCATTTTGCCTGGGGATATATTTCTCTTTTTGTACTCCAAGTGATGTAACTGACCCCATCTTGCAGTGACATGTAACTTATAGTTTATTCCAGCTTCCTGAGCATTAATGCCACTTTGGCCGAAGGACTTGTAAGGAGGCTTTTTTTGCTTCTGGCTTGATCTCTGCTTGTGCCTCGTTTAGGATTTTATATGTTACAAGATTGGTTAAAATTTAAATGAAGATTAACTATTAAGTGTGTGTTTTTAAGTTTCTTGCTTGGTTCTAATTGCAAAATAGAGGAAGTCATAGAAATAGTCAAAATAGTCAAAATTGTGTCTTACTGACTTACGAAGCTTTCCAGTTGCTGCCTTAGAATGTTGTGTTTGAAATATTTCTACCTTTTATTTTTCTTTCCCTCCCCTGCAGAAAAAGGTGCTTTGAGAACTGAGTGTTAAATTGGAAATGACCTTACTTGCCTTCAGTTATAAATAGCAGCAAGAGGGAAAGGGATTCCCCTGCTGCCAAACTCCATTCATGGCATTCTATTTTGGTTCAAACCATGTCTTACAATGCGCTTTGACTTCCAGCCCTCAACATGCAGCAACATATTTGGTTGTATTCCAAAAACTATATACTTGAGGTCATGATCAGGTAAAGTTACTGTGACTCAAGCGCCCTTTTTTTTTTTGTCTGGGAGTTAGTCGAGCTAGTGATGCCACAACATTTATTGAAAAAAGGCCCTTTTGATATTTGCTGCCATGTGCTATTTTGTGTGCTTCATGCATTGATCTGGGCTATGTAGAATCATGAGTTTAAAAGCTGTTAGTAGTGAAACACTACTGTGCCTGAAACTTGAAGGAAATAAGTCTTACGTGTGTGTCAGCTTGAAAGGACAATACATTTTCTTTGTTCATATGGCTTTCTCATATGTGACTACGGTTCTTGTGCTGTATCTATTATGGAAGCTAAGCACTTGAAATAAATGGTAAAATAACTCAGTAGTATTTTTGTATGTGTTCTTCCTTCAAGACAACATATTTAAACGTCATTTTAAAAAATCTGTTATGTGAAGCATTAGTAAGAATATACCCTTATTAAATAAGGTAATTAAATATTTATAGTGCAAACTGTTCTCAACCATTTCATTACATATATTGTGTGGCTGACGAGCTGATAAATTGTCTTACTAAAATACATCTTTGGTCAAATGCAGGTTAGTACTGGCATTCAGTTTACACCTTACCTTCAAGTCATACTGTTTATGTCTCAAACTTTGCAATGCAGTAAGTGTTGGTGTGTTGGGAGTGAGCATTGGTTACTTGAAATGTGATTGATGCTTGATCTTGAAAGTAATGCCACTGGGACAATGTGTTTCCTGATTCAATGGTTTCTAGTGGATTGAATTAAAAACACCCGACTTGTATAACAGTATCTGTATTGTGTAACAGCGTGCTCTGTATCTGTTAGGTGCATCACAGAGAAGAAGTAGTGGTGTACCATTATTTTTTACATCACTGTGATTTAGTTTTGAAGGGAAAATGAAGTTAAGTTTGGCTTCTGGCTTAGTTGAAGGGCTAGTTAAATCGATTTGATGTTAGTATTAGTTTTGTGTCATTTCCCAAATCAAGACAGCAAAACTGTGGGAGAAGGTAGAATTAGGATGAAAAACATGAGCTGCGGATAGGCTCATGTCAATCCTCTTCCATCCTTTTGCTCCTGTCGGACAAACTAAAACCAGATTTGTCTGGTTCATCCTCTCCATGATTGACACAAGTAGGTTTTGAGTGGTGATTGTTTCTTCACAGCATGCCTCACTTGTGTTCCCCCCTCCCACCCATTTGTTCATTGTGTTGAAATTCTCATTTAGAGATTGGACATTTTATAATTTAACAGCTTTAAACCTTTATGACATTTGTCATTTAGTTCAAAATGCTGGAGCGAAGACTGCTGAAGCAGTTAATGATGAACCAGTCTTTCAGATGTGTTCCTTGTTTCATGTCTTCCTTTCCACTATCTTCAGTACTCATTCAACAACAGCCACTCCTCTCCCAATTTATACTTAAGCCCGGCAACAAGTTTACAACTAGTTGAATTTAAGAAATGCGTCCTTAAATGCATCCTGGAGAATGTATGCTGCTTAATTTAAAAACTTCCAAACAGTTGCTGAGCATAAATCTAAGACAAATTGTAGAATTTTTCTGGTTGGAACCTGAACAGACCTACACAGCAAACCATACAACACTTAATAGATTTAGCATTGAATATCTCTGTGGGCATTTTGTAACTTACTAGGCAACATGCTATTAAAATCCGGCTAATGCTGTACTTAACTTGGTATCAGCTCAATTTCATGTGACTGAAACCCAAAAGAATGATAGTGGTGTTGGCTGTTCTCTTCCGGAATAGCTTGTGTTGCTTCTGGTGCCTATCTCCACGGTCCTGTGCAATGCATCTGCAATATGGTCATTGCAGTTTGGAGGACTTAAGCTTCTTTATGCACCAGCCATTGGTTTGAAGACTGAATAATTTTCTCTGTATGGGAAACCCTTGCTGCATAATTGAAAGTATAATGGGAAAATGTTAAGTTGTTCAAGTGGCTTGAAAAGGCCATGTCCCTGTTTTCCTGATCCTTAAGGTCAGAGGCTATATGTTTACAATTTTCCCTTACACGTGTGTGCGTGCACACGGCTCGTCTCTAATAACCAATTGCTGGATCCTCTTGACTACTGTTATACTGAAGTTGTAGGCTGGAATTGTAGCAATCTGAGTTTGAGAAACTGGGTCTACTTGCTCCTCCTGGTTCTTCTGTGGGCATTACCAGGCTCCCCAGATGATGTGAGGAGAGACAGTATAATACTCTTAACGCAAGTTTGTCACTTAGTTGGTAGCTATGGAATTGTCTTTGTTCACAGAAGTGTTTCTCAAATGTGTGAACGAAGGTGGAAACATTTTATACTTCAGAGCGATGTAACAGGAGTAATGCGTGTTTGGAGTTTTTTTTGTGTCCTGAAGACAGAAATATAAGGAAACAGAAGTCCGTGGTGGTGTGTAATGAGGAGGAAGCTGCTACTCTTGGCAAAAAATACCTCAAAAGTGGAGGTTTATATTTTCCTCCTCGTATGCACTTGAATTCTTACCTACCATGGATGAGGTATGAACCACAGTGTGGAAGGCATCTGTGGTAGGAGTGCAATGAGAAAAGAGGTTGCTCAGACTTTGCTGTTGAAGATAGGAGAGGGGAACAATGTGAGAAAGTTACCCGCAGTGATATGCACGCGGCTGCTAAATAAAAAGTCTAAAATACTGGAAAAGAGGGAACTTCTAGGGGGAGGTGATGTTGTCTAAATGTTGAGCAGGGGTTATGATGACAGATGTCAGACAAACTTTTATACCCACTAGTAAAGCTACAGAATCAGCAGAGTGATCTCTTTGGAAATGTTTGATATTTTGTCTGAGCTATTGATGGGCCAAATCCCAGAATAAAACACTGCCAGATAGCAGTCTCAGTAATTAGTCCAGGGTTTTGATACACAGGTCACTGGTAGAAGATGAGGTCCAGTGTCTTGTTTCACCTGAGTTGTCACCTCAAGTTTAAACACTTGGAATGTGAGCAGAATGCAGACAGGTGGCACAACTTTGATGTAAATTTGTCTTGTAATTGTGAACTTTTTTTGGTTTACAAATGTGACTTTTGGTCTTAAACTTAGATGACTGAAATATTAAACACGGTGATGTTTTGTTGAATAGCAGTCTTTGTTTTCAAAAAAGTATTACAGAAATTTGAATCACCCACATAGCCCTCCACAAAAAGTTTGTCAGACACTCAAAATTTTCTTTTAAGGTCAAATTCTCCTCACTTTTTTTTTTTGTTACTATGTGCAGCTGTGTCATAGTTTAGCCGTGTCATAGTTTAGCCCTGCTCAGGACCAAGTGAAAAATACCACCCAGTCAGTCACTGTCCCTCCCAGTGGGATGGGGAGGAGAATTGGTAAAGAAAAGAAGGCAAAACTGGTGGGTTGAGATAAGAACAGTTTAAGAGAACAAGAGAGGAAAAGAAAGCAGAGATGGAAAACAAACAAACAAAACCCAGTAACTGAAAACACTGGAGCACATAACTTACGGTAGAACAGCTCACAGTGGATCCTGATGCCCAGCTCCCTCCCAAGTAGCAGGATGCTCCCCTCAGCACCATCCCCACTGATACACTGAGCACGGTGTCACAGGGGAAGGTGTAGCCCTTGGGCCAATTTGGGTAACCTACCCCAGCTGTCGGCTAATTGGTAACCTGTCCCGGCTGTGTGCCCAGCCACAGGTGCCACCAGCTCCAGCCCCTCTCTCAGCACAAATGAAAATTAACTCTGTCCTAGCTGGAACCACTACAAGCCCATAGATGTTTCCTGTTAAGACAGGACTGTTATTTTAACTTGCCACTTCCCAACTCTGTTACTTACTGAATGAAACGAATATGTTATTTTTTTCTTTTAATTCTTCTTCTAAGCCAATTCTTTGCTCTTCTCCCTGAGATCTTAGCTCTTCATCTTTCCGAGAAAGGGTTGTGAATTCTAAAGGTATTATATAGATGAAGAGGAAGGTGTTTATCATGTGGTGGCTGTACACAAGAATCTAGGTATGCTTCTTCAGTGAAGAAGAGCAAGATAGTCAGTGAGGTGCCTGGGGATTTTACAGCTGTTTGTGTTTTGAGCCATAAAATTGCAGCATAGGTTAACCTCCTTCAAGTTGGACAGCAAAGCAGCTGCTCCTGCTTCATACAGCTACAATTCCATTGACTACATTTTACTACCTTTTAAGGGGTTTTTGAAACTGTAGAGCTAAGCCTAAGATAAGCTGTAATTCAAAACAGCAGAGTTGGAGTCGTGGTGCTACAGGTGTTATTAGCTCGGCATGATAGGATGGCTTTTTGTAGTGCTGAGAGCAAATATTAAGGAAATGAACTGCTGTGTTAGTCACCTTATTGCTTTTCTCCTATCTCCGTTGGTGATCTTTCAGCTTATTTCTATGGACATTTTCCTTTAAAGAAAGGAGAATAACAAATGTGAGTGTAAAATGGCTTGATAAAGAAACGCTGAACCCATATATCTTGTATGAGGAAAATACAGAAAGGTCAAAAGTCATTATCTCCTCTTTGGTGAAATTTTTTCAAATGTGACACTTGTAAATATACGGCCCAGATTTTTACAGGAATTTCACTTGCAACTGTCTAGTGCATTGAGCTGGTGTTAACGGAACAGATCACTTCTTGTCACTTGAAGTACTGCAATGAAGTGTCTTTCATACTTCAGGAAAGTGTGCTTGGTTCAGCTTTGAAGTATAATCTTTTTCAGTTATACTTTTTTGCAGAACAATAAATTCCTTAAGGAAGTATTAGTGAACCTAATACTGATACCTAAGTATTACCTAATAGTAATACCCAAGGAGTACTTAAGCAATACCTAATACTAATACCTAAGGAAGTATTAGTGACCTGCTGGCCACGTGTCTTTTTATGCTGCTCAGGACATGATTAGCTTTCTCTACTGCACGACAGTCTGATCTGCCAGTTGAGTAGACTAAAAGTATCTGTTATATGCTGCTAGTACACACACTTGTGGTGTATCCCGTACTTTCTTAAGGTGGAGAACTGCTAATCTATTAACTCTTCAGCTTTGACAGCTCCTTGATAAACTCATATCTTGTAAACATGAAGTAGTTGAAGACCTTTATGCTGTTGCATTCCAGATTGCTTGCTTGCCAAGTGTGTGGGGTAGGCCTTTCTGTATTTCTGACTTGTAAACAAAGCTTCTATTTATTCCAAATGAATGGCGGCTAAATAAAGTAGGCTGCAATATCTATGGCCTTTATTAAAAGCAAAGGCTTAAATGAGAATTGGGAGGAGGAAAAAGCCAGCTATCATTCCAGAGCAATGTAGCTTGCAAAAATTACTGTTTTTATTGTATGCCAGACTGTTTGTTCCCTTATGTTTCTGAAGGCCTGTGCTGTTCAGCTGTACTGTGCACTACAAACCTATGTTCACAAGGAGCTTTGACATCTGTAGCACCTGTGAAACCAGAAGATATGTTCATGTGTTTGCGGGGAACTCGTATTCAGTGCTGCTTTAGCTGTGAGAAAGCATCTTAATAAGACATGATAAATCCCATTTTTAGTCAAACTTGAGCTAGTTGGGGAATTTGAGTTGTTTCAGTGCTAGGAACACATTTCATGTTAAAAGTTTTAGGGACAGAATGGAGAAACTTTTGCTTTTTTAGAGAGCTGCTTTAGCTACTAAGGTAGAAGAGTTATCTCTTCTCTGGTTACAGCCCTACAGCTGAAAAATAAAATGCAGTCTCCCTAGCTGTGGAATGTTATTCTTAGGCACAAATGTAGAAAACAGAGGTGACTGCCATATCCAACCTGATGTTGATAAAATACTCTATTCCATTCTGTGTGTCTTGTAGTCTTCTACAAACATTGCAATGAAATATATGAAATCTTTATCTAAGTTAATTATTAAATGTTATCCATCTCATCCTATTAGCTATATATCATGTAAATTATGAATGCTAAGATGGATGAAGTGAGTGAATTTGGGGAGTGAAAAAGCATGATAATTTGTTTTTAAAAGGTGATAACCTTGTGTTGTCTGCCTTTGACAGAAGTTGCCATAAATGCTGTTCTTAACTTGGAATATAAACTGAATATTGATTATGCAGTTGTAAAAGCTGTGAAAGTGAAACCTGTTTGTTAGGCAGGTTTGCATAAATCTTTGTCCGGAAAAAGCTCATTGTTGTGCAAAATTACATGCACGTGAGAGCTTACCTTTTTCTGTACAGTGGAAACGGCAGAAGAGCGAGCCTAACTTTGAACTTCTCTGTTGTTCATCTACTCTAACAATAACTGCATCTGATGGAAAACCTCTTTGAGCTATTTCTTTGCTTCTGGAGCATCTGTGTTTGGGTATTTTCTCTTCATGAAGGATTTTAAAGGCTAGATCAGTAGTGCAGGCCTTCCTGATAACTTTACTATTAGACTGCAAAATCTATTCTGGTATGCTCTTCCTCCAAGGTTTCAGAACAGGTACTGTGACTGCTGTGAAGAGAAGACTTTTGCCTTTTCTGTTACCCGCAGAAGTCCTTCATGTCTAATTTGTATCCTGATAAGCACTATGTGTGAAAGGAAGGCTGTGGTGCATATAATATATGTTTACTGGGGTAGCAACACTTCTCTAAGGGTGCAATTCCAAGGTGGGTTGGTTTAGATTGAGTCAAGGTTGGTGCTGTCTTGCTCTTCCTTCCTTCTTCCCTTATGTCAACCTTAGCATTGGCCCGACTGTGCAGAGAGCTAGACTGGAAATTTCAGCCTGGTTGAAAACTAATATTGTGGAGAAGAGGGGTGCGGAGGGGGACGAAGTTGGATGGTTCAGCTTCCTGCATCTACTTGCTATGAGCAGGGCTGAGTGCCAGTGTAAGGTATGAATGGGAAAAACTGGGTAGTGGGGTAAAGGCAAGGATGGGGTTGTGGCAATGCTGACTGAGACGGGACCACACTCCCGGGGAACCTGCTTCTCTTAGTAGAAGTGATCTACTTGCTAGGGGTGAGATTCCCCATTATGAGCTTCTGTTTTGCGTTGGTTAAAAAGATTTCTTCTGGAGTGCAATTACAGATGCTAGGTTTGCTTTAATGCCTCCAAGCAGGCTCAGGTTATGCAGCAGTGCTTGACTACAGCTGACACCATTAGTCTCTTGTTTTCCTCGCGGCTTGGTAGTCTGATTGTCTGGTTGCAGTGGACCTCTGGGAAGGAAATGGTTATTTGAGCAGAGTTCAGTTTACATTGTTTCTTGTGTGATTGTTTTAAACTAAGCTGTAGTATGCAATTAAACACTGTAATGGACAATTTAATTTCTGTGTCTTTCCTGATACTCGTTTGCATGTCTCTTAAAACTCGAGCAGGAGTTGAAGAGGAGAGTGGATAGATATGAAGCGGGGGGGGAACCCCAATGTAGAAGCAAACTTATTGGGGGAAGATTTATTTCTTTATTAACCATCCTTGTATCTTGTATACATTTGTGGGCTTTCTGGATCAGTGTTGTTTCACTTGATTTCTTTAGTATTACTTTTTTTTTTTTTTTTTCTCTTTTCCTGACTCTTTCCAGTAAGCATGGGAAAGGACAGGGTCCTTTACCTGCAAAAAGGTAAATCTACTTTCAGCTGAAGAAAAGCTAGCTCTTTCAAAGATTTGAAGGTTGTATCATATCACTTTTGTTCTTTTGGCCAACTGGAGTAAGAGAATAACAAACAACTCTCAAATGTCATCTTTTACTGTGAGTAAAGATGACACTTCTTTCACTAGCATGCTCACCTGTGCTGGATTGTATAGGCATTGTAAACAGTGATGAATGTTCTTGTCACAAGGCACTAAGCATGTGTCATCTGAGAAGTAAACTAAATTATTTTTCTGTAACCCTACCTAAAACCATCCAGATGGCAGACTGCTGCTGTTCTGAGCACAGCTCTGAGAATCTCTGTGCTTTTCACTTGATCACATTTTAGAAATAGAGGCAGCAGGTGGGAGAAGAAGGTGGGAAGAGTGGACTTTAGGCACCTGTTCTGAGTGCTAATGCAAATGGAAAGGACTCAGCAGTCATTGTTGCACCAGTTTCCACTTTAATGATTTTGATAGAAGTAATTTTTAAATACCATTGGGTGACTTGTTAATTGAGACATTGACTGAGCTGTTATCTTGGCTGAGTTCATTTGATGCCCATAAGGGAAAATGGGTTTGAAGCAAGCAAACAACCCTGTGTTTGTTTTAACGGCTTTTTTTCGAGTCACAGCCAAATCAATGTGAAAAGCATGGTACTGTTTTGGAAAAGTTGTGTTATTGTGTGCCGTATAGAGAAATTTCTGTTAAGAGAAATGAATGGGGTAATGCCACTTGAATGTCCAGAACTGGAGAAGAGTATGAAGGGAAGATGCAAGAACAACTGAGTTAGAACTGATAGTGTTTGTTTGAAACCTCCTGGTCTTTGTTGTTAATAACACACAGTCTTGCATTTTATTCTGAAGGCTTTGCCCATGGAAGTGTAAGTGATTTGTGTCACAGTAGCTTTATTGCTGTTTGGAGTTTCTGAGTCCTCAGTGTTATGCTGTACAGCAAGATTACTGTTGAAGTATCTGCCTCAGGGCACTCTATATTTGAAGAGGTTTTTTATCTGAATCTTCTTGTGAGGTTCACTCAATATCAACTCCTAAAGAGCTGATCCTTCTGAAGAGTATTTCATTGCCTGCACTACTGTCAGGGAAGTTGGCTGAGCGTTTTAAAATCTGTCTCGATGGACTATTGTATATGCTGATGGTATTGTTACAGTACCAATTACAACTTAGCCTTCTGATTTGGGCAAGATTAGAAATGATAGTTTAAATAGCAGTTAAATGACCTGATAGTCTGATGGTTAGTTAATTGTGAATGACATACTTAGTAGGATCAAATGGTACTGCTGCAGGCTTTTGCAACTGGCATTGTGCATCAGAATTTGAGTGGCTGCAAATTTTTTGATGCAATTAAACTCCAAGCAGCTCTTGGATTTTGTGGATTTGGTTTTTTTTTTTTTGTTTTTGATTTTGGTTTTTAAGTTTACTTTTGTTACCTCAGTTGACATACATTAATAGGCAGAATTTCCTACCTAATTTAACTTTCATGTAGCTTTTTTTTTTTTTGAAGTGTCTAATAGGTGTTTTATAACTTGGATAAGTACAAATACTGTGCAACACACTTCAATGCGTCAGGCCATGCAAATATAGATTGACTGTTGTTCTGTTGAAATTATTTGGGAACATCCAGTGTGCTAATTAAATTTTGTCAATTAAAAGTTAATTAAGCATTATTTTCTGTACTTGAAGGCCAGTTTTGTGTAAAAGGTAATAAAATTACTTTTGTATCTGTTTCACACACACTGTTAGTACAAGCCTTGGATCAGTAGAAGAAACAAGTCATCCAGTATTGATCAGTGCTGTGCCACGTTATTTTAACACATCTAGTCCACTAGAGGCTAAGAAGATAATAAGAAAGTGCTTTGCAGGCAGCGTCATTAATGCCAGTACCCATTGTGCTTTGGAGTATGTATTAATAAACCTGAATTCAGGGGATAACAGCTTGCCCAGTGCATCTTCAATGTGTATGTGCATGTACCTAGGGATGTAAAGTCTTGTCTGGTTTTCCTGGTATGCACTTACCAGCCCTGTTGTTATTCTTGGATGCTGTGGTAAAAGGGTTGAAATGATAGCAGGAAATCTACGTAAAGCATCTCTTAGAGCTTGCGGGTTTCTTTAAAGTTCCCGTACAGCCCAGAACCTTTTCCAGTCCGTTTTTATTGTGTTGTGTTCTGGCAATGCTGACCATGCTGGTTGGCCATGAGATTGCATATGATTGTCCTAGAAAATCTTGGATCCACATGAAAGTCAAATCCATTACACTGGTAGAAAGTTGTCGTCTGACACGAAAGGGAGAGAGGAATATTTCTGCTTTTGGTTGTTGAGATTAAGAAACAACTACAATTGTGTGTTTTTCAGTGCTCAGCAGTAGTCTCTAAAATACATGAAGAAAGCTACTCAACTTCATCTCTTTCTTATTTGCACAGCTATTTTGTTGCAGCCGAGACCATTGCTTACATGTACCATGCATAATTATTTCAAGGATTAATGCATCCTGTGTGGAACTGCAGGAGATTGTAGAGTGCAGCATCAACTGTCTCTGGAGACAAGGCTGACTTTGGGGTAATTTAGCGTCATTTGATTTAGAAGTAGTAACAACAATCAGCTATTTTTTTCTTGTTGAGGAAAACAGCAACGGATCAGAATATTTATATAAATACCAGTCAGGGAAGATCTGTGACATATAATTAACTGGCTGAACTGCGTGTAAATAGGATCAGGTTTGTGTTATCTGTGTTTCACTGAGATGACTCTAATTATTTTTGAGTGACTAGCTTATCGATATTCAGTGCCTTGGCAATGTTTTCTTGATCTGACTCTGTTAACGATTTGAAAGCTGGATCTGAGCAGTAGTTTTTACTCAGCACTGCAAGGACTTTGACTTGCACAAACTGGAGCATCTTTAAATTCAACTCAGCTGTCATAGAGAAGAATCTGAATATTCTTTCAGTATCATTTACGGCCTGCTGCTAATATCTAAGTGCAGAAAGACTTGAAGCCCTTACTGTTCCCTGATCTGTGGTGGGCACTGCATATGCAGGAGAAGGCATCGCTGTTCATTGTGGAATTTTGTAGCATAGTACTACATCCTGTATCTTAAAAATCCAGAGATCATAGTTTCCCATTTTGGGAACAACCAGTCTTGTAAGAATTCTGCGAGACCTCAGTGAGTTCACCCAATGCTATAACAGTGTTGGCAGTGTTGCTTTCTCCAGAGTTGTCATCCAGTGGATTGCTGGAGTCTTACAGTTGCAGTGCTGAAACCTCAGAATTCAACGTGGCGTTTGACGCTCTGAGGTACAATTTCACCAGTATCCCTGACAGGTCAGCACTATTTACCTGGGCTATAGATAAAGATAGTGACAAACACAAATAGTATGGCTTCAGAATGCTATTCTTAACTCTTTGGATTACAAGTGGCCAAATTTGCAAGCTGAATGTTATAGAAAAATTTCTCAGAGGCGTTACTGTGAGTCTCTTCTGTTGATTATTATGGACATGACAGCTGCTACTTCTGTAAGCAATTTTAGAGGGAGAAAAATAGACTAACTCCAGGGTTGGAGTGGAGAGTCTTTGGAGCATTGAACACTTAGAGCAGGTTTATCAAGTGGATGTGCCTACTGCTCTCAGTCTAAGCAAATAACCTGCAAAACAAATGTTCAGGGTTGGCTATTGGGAGTCTAGAAGATTCTGCTGCAGTAGAAAAGCTGGTAGTTTTGTGCTGTTAGCTGTCAAGTACCTTAGGGGGAAAAAACCTAGTTTACCACTTAGCATTTTCTTTTGAAATAAATATGAAGCCACTAATTCCAGTCCTGAAGATGACAGAAATGTATTTTGTGTGCCTGGAATAATTTTGTTCTTCGTGACATGGAGATGTAAAGTTTACTTTGCGTTGGAGAAAGGGATATCTCAGTGTGACATACCCTGTTAAAGTCCCTTGAGAAGTTGCCCTGGAAATGTCACCTGCCTTGTTATTAGCAGACCAGTCTGAAAGGCAACTTCACGATTAAGCAGGTGCAGATATGTGTTTTAGTGTGAACCAGTTATATATGTGAATGGATGTGTGGGCTACTGGGGGTAAGGAGGGGGGCAGCTACGGTGCAACTCAGAGTAATTAGCTTTTATTCCATTTGGCTGAGCAAAGGAGAAGCAACACGAACTGATGCCATGGCACTTCTTGGCAACCTTTGTCTGCACCAGTAAAATGCTGTGAGTGAAGGCGTGGTGAGAGTGGAAGATATTCCTTACAATACTTTTGGCTGTTCAGGGGGAGTTTACTAGTAGTTGAGCTACTCAAAGAAAACAATTTTGTTTTACTAAAATATGGAGCTAATTGCAGATATAGGGCAAGTTATCATTGGATTGGCTTAACTTTTAACATCCTTTAAGTGGCAGACTTCCTGTTGAGCCACTTCTTTGTGTGTGGATCTGGGCACTCCAGTCTCCGACTGTGCCCCATGCCACAGCTCCTCTCATTGCCAGTCATATTAACAGAATGCCTGCACTGACAGTTTCCCTTTGGGGAGCTAGGATGGTACAGATTTGTAGTGCCAAAGATATCTTTAGAACGTATCATTAGTTATTCTTCCAAAACAGAAACTAAGTAAGTGACAGTGCTTCTAGGAGAGCACTGCTTCTCTGATCTACACAATCAATGCAGTTGCAGAGAAGGATTTAGAGCACTGACTCAGTATTTGCATGAGTTGAGTATGGAGATGAGGGATGATCTGGTCTGTCTTAAACATTTAAATCATCGAAAGATGCAAAATGTCTTAATTGATGCGTGAGGAAATAATAGTAAATATCAAATCAATGAGCTGTAAGTTGATCTCTAGTTTGCGTCACTTTTCTCGACAAGTCGCATGTGGTTTTCAGTTACAGTTGCAGATACTTATTTGGTATATGAGAGTCAATTTTCTACAATGAATTTAGGCTTTTTCTGTGCCACCTTGTATTTGTGTTTCTAAACCATGCAACAGAGACACTTGAAGAAACAAAATAAGACTGCCGTCTGGTGTCAGCAGGTAAGATCATTACCTACATAGATTACAGTGTATGTTTGTTTTCAATCGCAAATTATTTCTGCCATGCCTTCAGTTTTCTTAAGTAAAATTATTATTGCCATTATCTGTAAACTCTTGAGATGAAATGGCTTTAAATTAATCTGTCCATGTCTATGAATCTGTCTTTTTGCTGAGCCTTCGAATTGAAGAAAATCTATTAATATGCTTCAAGTTTTTTAATCAAAGGGAAAAAGCTAATATTTCACATTACTTTCATCCATTGTGTAGATGACTCTGCGCAGTTGTAGAGTAGTCGATTTTGATGCCCTTCTGTATTGGAGGGCAAGCAGGCAGACGCTCGTGCTGTGAATAACTGTCCAGCTTTACTGCATCAATGAGAAACTGTGCTGAAGTGAATGGTAATGATGGCTGCTATAGTTTCAAGACCAACAAATTACTTTATTTCCTAGGTTGGTTTTTTTTTCCTTCCTTTTTCTGTTTGGTTGGTTGGTTTTTGTTTTTTGTTTGTTGTTTTTTTTTGTTTTGTTTTGTTTTTGGGTTTTTTTTTTTGTGAAAAGCTAACCACTTGTGAAATAATCCTTGGAACCTCGAACAGCATATTACAGTGGCATGTTCGTTATTGAGACTGGCAATAATGAAACCAGTCAGAGTAAAAGGTACACTGTGTGTCTTGTATATCTGCATGCATATATATGGTTGCATGTGTATTTGCATCACTGGGTAACACATCAGCAGCTTCTAAGTTCTATTTAAACACTGTGAGTAAATCTTAAAAACTTTGTGATCATGTTACAAGTTTCAAAGGCAAATATTAAAATAACGAAAGTTATTTATTAGACCCACGTAATCTAAATTTCAGCTATTTGAAGGGAAGATGAGGTCGAGGAAGAAGCACTTCAATTGTAGACTGTACATTTCTCCTCAAATTAACACCTTACAACCAGTATTCTAACATTCATGAAAATCTGTCTTTTGATTGCAATATTTACTCCTTTACTAGCTGTAGTGTAAATTTTTTTGCTTAGTTTGCTGTGTGAAGTTTTAACCCAAATATGTAAATGTTGAATGAGAATACAACATGGGCTTTTTAAAAGCTGTGTAAAATATGACACTTCTTAAAGGTACTCTGTTATGATTTGGCCAAAATATTGTTGTTTTTTACAGTCTCAGACTGTTACTGACCCTCAGATTCATAAATGTCAGTGAGGAAAAATGGCTTTGGCATTTAAAGAGAAACTGGATTTGCAAACAACTTCTAGGTGCCTTAAGAGTCACCGATTTGCCATGGTATTTTACCACAGTTATCTTGAAAATAATAATAGTTTGTCTACAAACAAGTGTTGGGTGCTAGAAATAGTGACAGGGCATGTTACAATTATTTATCAAGAGTTTCCTTTTTCTCTACACATCTCTGATATGCACATTCTTGGGAGTGTTGATTAAACGCTGTAGATTTGCTGCAGCTCGTGTATGTTTGGATAGCAGTTACTGCTGTCAGGTCACTCTGGCTAAATTCTGCAATATGAGCTGCCCTGGTTTGTTATTAACTTCACTGTGAAGGACTGGAGCATGGGTCACTTTGCTGCCTCATTTTAAGTTGTTGGGAGTTTTTTTGTGATTTGGCTTGGTGTGCCTTATTCTGAAGAGCGGTGTCATAACATACTGTTGCTTTCACTGACCCCTTTGCTTCAGTAGACTATTAAAACTTTCATGCCCTTGCTTTTGAAATATGAACGCTTAAACTTGTCTGGAATTTTCGCCCCTAAAGAGTGTTTCAGCTGCTTACGGCCCTGTTGATACTTATCCCTCCTTTTCACGTACCTGGGCTTGTGCAAAGCATTTGACACCGTCCTGCACGACATCCTTGTCTCTAAACTGGAGAGGCATGGATTTGATGGGTGGACCATTCAGTGGACAAGGAGTTGGCTGGATGATAGCACTCAGAGTTGTGGTCCCGTTTGCATATTAACTCCTACAAGCTCCTAGTTTTAGTTTATTTAAATAGGCTGTAATAAATCTTAGTTGTATGCTAATTTTCTGTTGCATTGTGGTGTGGAGGGTTTTTTTTGAGGAAACAAACTGCTTTTAGGGAGGAGAGAGGAGTTGTAAAATTGCTTCTCCTACAAGAGGAGAGAATGTTCAGACTGACATACCCAAAGTTAGCCAACTTGCACCATTCCAACAATAAAGTTGCTATTTTGGCACAGCTTCCCAAGTTACTTGGCTTTTTGGCTTGTAAAGGCTGATCATGAGCAGAGTTTAACTTGCAACTGAAACGTTCTTTGTTGTAGGTAGGGCCTGTGCTGTATTGCTAATCCCACAGTGGTGCCAAAGTGACCTTGACTTCTGTTCAAATATGTTGTCACTCAACTTCTTTAAAAACTTACTACAACCTGACCTTACGTATTTGTATACTGCTGACAAGCATAGTTTGTGGCAGGTACAGTAGCTGACTGGATGTTATGACTACAAAATGTGCAACTCTTGATTTAATGTTTTTGTGCTGTCCTAATCAAGTGTGTTAAAAGGGGCCCGTAGCTCAAAGATGATTCTCAAAGTTCTTTTTGTGAGGCATATTGAAACTTTGTGAGGAGTGCTCAGTGCTGCTGTAATAAATTGCACTTGGAGACACAGAGCCAGTTTATGCAGCATAATCAAGAAAAGGTCAATGTTATGATTGAATTTTAGAAAGTCATGTCAATTTGTATTTGAGGAAACATAAAGCTTTAAAGAGGTTGTGTGGACTGTTGTAAAGCTAGATGGGTATTCCTTTGCCTTTTCTGGCAATGGGGAAAGGCTTCTTGGAACAGGGCTTTAAATATTTGTCCTGAAGCTAAAGTGAAGGTATTATTTTTGTTTTATTAAAAAAAAATAATAGTTAAATCAGGTATTAAATGGTATGATATAAGGCTTTTGTGACACTTGGCAATCAAGATATCTGGCTTATGAGTAGTGTTCATTATTATTATGGGAATATCTTGAGAATTTTCTGATGCTTTGTTGGTTCTGTTAGCTATTTTCAGCTGCTTTATCTTTCATTTTGTTTGAATGTCACTTTTACCTTTTGTCTTGACATGTACCATTTGTTGAGTGTTGTACAAATTTTGTTTTCACTCTTGGGTATTATCTGAAATTATTTGTAGCTAGCTACTCATGCTTTGTGGAGCTTCAGCTTATGGGAAGCATTTGCAAAGTCTTGGTGGAGAAGCAGGAAGATGTCGTAGGTATGTAGGCTCTGAAGGAATCAGAATTATTGGGGGGAGAGTGGTATGTGAAGGAATTGGAATTATTGAGGGAGAGAAGTGTTAGGCATTATATCTGCAGGAAATCACATTTGCTAGTCTTACTGCTCAAAATCAACAGTTTCTTCTTGATAATGTTAAGACCTTTTACTTGAGTGTCACAAAGATGAGGGCAGTTTGCAGATTGCTCATGTAATTTTTTGGGTGTGTCTGTTCCTATTCTAGAACTGTTGGAAGTCTTACCTATATCCTCATACATCCCAATATTGCATTAGCATTCTGCTTGTATGTCAGTCTCTCCCTGCTTTCTCCTCTCCAAAATCCCGCTAATGCCTGCTCCAGAGCAGCTTTTGAATTCAGTCCCAGAAGGCCATTGCTTCCCAAGGCAGCCACAGCAAAGAGTTGTTGCTTGGTTTGGTGTGGTGTTTGTTTGGTTTTTTTTTGGGTGGTGAGGGTTTTTTGAGCTGATGCTTTCCCCTTGCTTCTTTTTTTCCCCCTTATAGAGTGGACTTCCAACACTTTTTGTGGCAGGTCAGGGCTGCTTATTCTGATAGCTTCCTGGACATATAACTTGGGTTTAAACTATTGATGGGCTTGCTAATGGTTCATGAAATGCCTCACTGATTTCTGCTTTAAGTGGAGAGCAGTTAAGTGTTTTAGATTTGTATTTTCTTCGAGAAATGTTTATGTATCTGAGACCTGGCTTACGGAGAAAAGCTATTTTCTGAGAGAAAGAAGAGAGTGTGTTTATTTCACTGAAGTTGTGGGAGAAATTAGGTTTAAATATTCTGTCCTACTAAGTATTTTTTCCTTATATATGCTTTACATATTTCAAATAAATAGGTAAATGGTTCTGGCAGGTTGATTTTGGGATGCACCAGAAGCAGTTATCTTCATAAATAAATAGATGGGTAGTTAGTTATCTTTTGAAAATGTATGAAGAAATATTGAGTTCAAAACAGCTGTTCTGACAAAGTTAAATAGATGAACAAGATGCATTTTATGGCTAAGGAGAGACAGAAGGAAAGCTTAAACATTTTAGTGGCAGTGAAATAATACAATCAAAAGGTATGATATCCTGATGCTTCCGAGATGGATGACTTCGATATTAAACTTTATTTTTGCGATGAAGAAAAATAATCTTTATTTTAAAGTGCAACTTTTATTGCATTTTAAATTCATCTACCCCTTCAGGAATATTGAAACTGTTTGGTAAGTTAGTCTCTATTTATTAAGTGCATGAGCCACTGAGACATCAAGTATGCTGGAACTGTAGTACTAAAGTATTATACTTGGTGCATAATTGAAAATTTGTTTTTATGTCATCGCTGCATATATTCCCATAACAACATAGTTCTTTTCCTGGAATCTGAAGTGTACAGGAACTAGAAGCACAGCTAGCAGGAGGAAACTTAAACAGCTTCCAGTATCCAGAAGGTCATTGGCTGTGGTATTTGAAATGATTGAAAGGAATTACGTGTATCTATGATTTGCAGGGCCCTTTTATCAAGGGTCCTTTAAAGAAAGATCTTATATAGATGAGGGAAGGGAACTTTCTTAACTTGGAGTATTCAACATCATATAAATAATCTTTTATCTGAAATTATGTAAGATAAAGAAGCTATTAGTGGAGTTTCATACTCAGGACTTGAAGATTTTCAAGAAATGGGAGTGCTTTAGGGGTATACTGCCTTTTAGTCTTATAGAACAAACTTTACCTGGGTAAAAGCTCTGTAGCAGAAGTAATTTTTTACCCTCTTTGTTAACTGCAGATTCAATTACTGTCCAAGAGTTAAGCTACTTATTATTCTTCTTTTGCAAGATCAGTGACTTGCTGCTTTGCGTGTGAGGCAGCCAGCTGAAGAGAGCAAAAGCTCTCGAAATTGGCTCTGCAGCTTAGAATTTTTTCCATATTTCTGCAACTGTTCCTTTGATGGGTGGGAACTTCATAAGCAGCTGCTGTGATAAGATCCTTGCAAGATCTCGGGAAACTCTTTTAGAAAACTGAAAATGTAGAACAGAGTCTGTGTTGCAGCTGCGGACATTTGCTGGTCATCAAAAATGCATTCCCTGCCTGAGTAAACAAACTTTTGTAAGGTTCTTGCAAGGCAGCTCAGTGTAAATTGAGGAATAGATGGCTTTTGTATAATTGTGAATCTTAATTTTATTTTGCAGTCGAGCATTTAAAGATCCCACCACCTGAAAAATCCAGTATACTGTTTAACAAGCAATTATGTGAAACAAATAAAGCTTGCTATTGAGTAATTACATGTGCAGCTGTTGTGTGATGAGTTTTTTATTCTAATTATTTTGCTTTGACTAAATGAAAAGATATCTCTCATTTTGAACAGAAATAGGAAATACCAGACCGAATTTGAATTGCATGTGTGAACTTAAGAGGGGCTAGTTCCAGAAGCTACTTTCATGACTGGGATGTACAATGGCATCCTGTTTATCTTTCTTCTGTGATACTGTTACCATCCGCTGTTGCCAGAATATCTGCAACAAAATTCCTCCCTCCTACTTTGGGAACTGAGAAGAGCTACTCTAAGTGACAAGAAGAATATACAAAGTATTGGTTTTCTAGAGAAAGGTAAAAAGATAATACAAAGATATTATGACTTTTTTTTTGGATGTGGGATCAAAAAATCTGGGGAGGAATAAGCAACAAAGCTTGTTGAATTACAGCTTGGGGAAAAGCATAGGATCACTGTTGTAAACTAAATTTCTCTGGAAAGTGTCTACAGTACAGAATACAGTAAAGAATTTGCTAGGTAAAAATGCTGTTTTGTAGACCGCCTATTGTCTTTGGTAACTAAGCATTTAGATGTGCAGTATCTTGTAACTGTTGTGAGTGCCAAAATGTGGACAACTTGGTGTACTGCTCTAGACTGGTACTGAGGCTAGTATAAACTGTACCGTAGTCCATAAGGGAACATTACTGGTATTCCAGAGGTATGACAGTTCTGTTGGCTTTCTCTAAATTCCCTGAGATGCAGCAGCAAGATCAATCCTTAGAATTTTCAGGAAACAGATTACAAAGCGTACCACAGTAGTATGTTAAAGATGTAGCTTGAGGTAGCCTGTGTACAGTCGAAATCCAGGAGGCATGAGTCTTTGAGTTGAAGAAAAACGTTGATAAGCAGCAGGTGAACACTTACGCTCATCTGTTGTTGCTTGTATGTCTTGAGCTTGTTACAGCTGAGTTTTTAAGTGCTTACTTTGCTTAAACTCACATTATTACTGCTGCTTTCAGGTTGATTTTTCTTCAGAGGTGAATGAGGTGTTGCTTTTAGCTTCTGAAAATTTTTGGCTGTGTGGTCACTGCAAAAAAAGGGGATTTATGAGAAGCAGATGAAAGGTCTGTTGCATCTCTTGCTCAGTCCTGCTGATCCCTTGATCTGCGCATTGCAGTTCAAGCTCTCTGGGTTGTCTAGCACTGTGACTTCCTGGTGGCCACACATCTTTCCTCACTCCATGTGCCATACACTCTCTCATTTTTTTTTAATTGCCTGGCTGTTATCACACACCACCAGCCACTGGATAGGATGAAGACTCCTTAGGGTTCCAGCAAGAGATAAGAGTGAGCAAGTTAACTCAAATGAAAATTGTGGATTCCATAGGCAATGGGAGTAGGGGCTAGGGTACTCTCTTGGGCACTCTTAGGTGATTTTTCTGTGAACTGCTTGAAATTACCCTGCTGTTGTCTTCAACTTATACTCAAATTGGTCAAATGATTAGAAGTCCATATGAATGGTGGCAGCAGGGTGACATACTCATCTAGAGGTGGTCAGGGAAGTAAATGGAAAAAAAGCGGAGATATATTAGAGCTGTGGAAAACCAATATATATCACTTCGGACAACTGAGCTTTGCAAAAATTCTGTAATCAAATTCCACTGACTGTAGCACTTTTCCCATTGTCTCTAAAACTTCAACTTTGATGTTACTCTTGTGCTGCTGTCAAGATAACTAATGTGGTGATGTATACTGTATGAAGCTGAGACTGTAGAGGTCTGTTGGACTGAAGGTCCAACACTGGCGCATGGCTGTCAGTGGTTGAGCTGAATGTGGAAAAGTAGGAAGAAATAAGTGTCTGCAGCCTTTTTTCCTTATTAGAAGTATTGAGGGATTTATCTAATCCAGTCTTCACCAGATAGAAAATTTAGGAGGTTTTACATTCATTCAGTTTACGTGACAGGCTGTCCCCTTAATTTTCACTTGTTCACTTGGACTCTCTCCAAACTGTTTGGGGATCTTATTCAGGCTATCTCTTCTTCCATAGAAGATGATGAAAAGGAAACTAGTCCATATGGATTTGTCACTGTCAGGCTGCATCTGAGGCTTGATTTCGTTATTGTGTGCTTCTGTTTATTTTAATAGGAAGTTCAGCCAGGTCTCCATTTATGCACAGAAAAAAAAAAACCCTACGTTTTCATTCCCGTTGTTGCTCTAATGTAAAATTCTTTAGCTGTTGAAGTTCATAGTTGGATCATATTTGAATAAGAGTTTTGTTTGAGGTGAATGGAGTTATAGCAGCATGTCTTGTTCTAGTTATCTCAGATTTTTTTAATGTTTTCCTTCTGTTAATGCTACGGACACATATGCAACCCTTTGCTTTACAAACTACTACACTGTTGCGATTCTGACTGTCTTCAGCCTCCAGTATTGCTTCCATGTGTAGCACACTTAGCTTGTTCATCACCTGTGTGCTGTCAGCTTTTTCTTTTTCGGCACCTCACTTGGCTTTTTTACCTGCTTGCTACAGGAAGGCTTCTGAGGGAGCAACTGCATAAATGTCAAGTTTCCTTACTATCACAACTCTAATTTTTGGTTACTTAAAGTATTTTTTTTCGTGTTTTCCATTTTCAAATATTTTAAACTGTTTTCTATGGTCACAGTAATTTTTCTGTTGTTATTTAGAGTTAAGTAAGAGTGTTATGTGTGGTTTTGTTTGATTTTTTTTTTTTTTTTTTTTTTTTTTTTTTAGCTTAATATTGCTAACATTCAAGTGCCCCTACAAGTGCGGGGCTGTATTTCTTCCCATTGCATTGAGATGGAGTTGGTTTAGCCAAGAATCTGAGCTCTAAGCATGGGTCAGCAAATCGGTGATTTTTCTGTAATATTAAAGAACTCGACAGAGGCTCTGGTGATAAGGAAGCCAAAGCTGTAGCTCTGTGGTGGATGAGGCAGTGGTTTTGACAGCCACAAATTGTAGTTTGCCAGTTGTTCAGCCTTCTGTGGTTGAGCTGCTGTTACCAAGCTTCTTATGACCCAATGTGCATGCCACAGACAATCTTTTCAAAAACATTTTACAGGAGGAATTGCTGCCGAAGTCTTTCCAATATCTTTCCCCTTCAGCCTGCTATTTTCTACCCTTTGGCCTTCAGGTTATGCATTCATTACTGCTCCTTTTAAAGGCTGTATGCCTTGGAAAGGGCACTGTTACCCTCTCCACATCCAGAGAATGGAGGCAGCTGAACCAATCTCAAACTCTTGAGTTGCTGTGTTAGGCTGTGAAAGATTTCTTAGCTTGGCCACACAAAAGGAATACTCAGTTCTGATCATCTTCCTTTTGTGGTTTGTGTGGGTTGTTTCCCTTTCAGGGGTAAAGGGCTTGGAAACAGCAGGGCTAAGCTGTGATCTGGGAGTTGCTGGGAGTATGACGCCCCTGTTTGTATCTCAGCTTGGTTTGGAAAGGCTCTTCTCCACTAATAGGGAGAGCAATTAATCTCTTCCCATCTAAAATTGAGGAATTAATACAGGTACCTTTGAGAGCTAAAAAGTGGGACAAAGAAGATGTCCAAGTCCTCCCATATAATGCCCGAATTTTATATCTCTAGATAACTTGATGTAGGCCACATGAACTTTCCATTAGGACTTGTATGTTTACTCTTAACTGTTCTCATGAACACATGCGTTGCTTTTTAGAGTTAAACAGTAGTGTAATCTGAGATGAGAGCTGTAGTGCAGCAGCTAAATATATCCTTAACACATAGCCCAGAAGTCCAGCATTCAGAAATTAGTTTTTGCATATAAGGAGGACTCCAATATTTTTATAGCTATACCAGTAAACAGTTATTTTTTTTCATGTGGTAGTGTAATTTGATTTTAATTTATTTGTATGCTCTCCTGAAATACTGTTAGGTGCATAGGTGTTGGTGTAATAAAATTAACGTGAAGCAAATAAATTTCGGTTAAATGGTAATATTTAGTTTGCAGGGGCTGTGGAAATGCCTCTGTAATAAGGTGTCAGAGTTGAAGTAGTTGTAGGTGGCTGATGTATTTGTATGCTGCTAAACACACAAGGTGAAAAGCAAATTATTCTATTTGATGGCAGAAATGGGTGAAATTGTATTGAAGCTTCCAAGGTGGAGTGTGTTAATGGAATGTTAATGGGGAAATGCGTGGCCAGTGTGAATTTTTGTGTAATTACGGCAGAAAGTGTTGCATGCTAATTAAGCAGTTCAATTTTGTTTAGTCATGAGAAATGTGGAATGGAGGAAAAGTAATCTCTGAAGAAAACTTGAGTGGTCACAATTGAATTTCATGCATTTTATAATGCGTACATATGGAAATTAAAGAAACACTGGTGTTTGGCCTCTGCTCTTTGTTGAAGTCTTAACTATTATCTTTCTACAGTTGAATTGGTGTTGTATTCCAGAGGTAAGAAAATTGCCTGAGTTGCCTGACTTAGCTGGATTGTGCTTGGATTATAAACCGTATCAGTTTTCATGTAGGATTCTCCTCACTCGGAGCGTGTTACACGTTGTACTGAGCAGAGATACACAGCCAGAAAGCAAGAGGTGGTTTTGCAAACTGTGTTTTACAGATGAAGCCCATGTGAGCACGTCACTAGCATAAATGACTTTAGGTGCTTGGACAGCAAACTTTAGATTTTATTGGATTTTTGTACTTTGTAGATTCACTCATATATGTCGGTTGCAAACCAACATCCCAAAAATGGGCCTGAATGTCAACCTTTTTTCTAAACAGTTCTAGCAAAGTTACAGATGTTTATAAAAATAGTGGGCCAGTATGGGAAATGACATAATCTCTGTGAGGCGGCAACTAGGAAGGGAAGAGGATGCCAACTTCCTCCTATGACATGTGTAAGTTGTTTTGGATTTTCCACTCAATAAAGAAATAATTTTGAATAAATCTATTTGTAGTCAAGGTTATTTATCAGGTAGACTAGAAATGATGAAGATAGAGTTGAATGTTGCTAAGAACATCTTAAAAACTAGGTTTCACTAACTGAGGACAACTATAAGTAGTAAACAGGTGTCAGATTTGGCAATCTCGCCATATGGAGAGCATGACATAAAGCCATGTTGGTTGGGTCTTTTGCTTACTAGTTGTTTGTGTGGTGAAAGTACTGGCTTTTCTCTTTGAGAATGTTAGGAAAGAATTTGTGAGTTTCTGTTTGTTAACTGTAACTCCTTTGTTTTCCAAGAGCTTATGCCTTTCCAGAAACCCTGTGCGTGTAAATGAGGTGGTATTTCACAATGTAGGTTTTGGTGTTTGTCTGCCTTTTCATCATACTAATGACTGTCAGTGCTGTCCTGGGCTTGATTCTGCTCTACCTTTCCCTCCACTTGGCTAGGCCATCACTTAGACAGTAAGAAAGTATGCTGCAAAGGTGGTCTCTTGGATAATAGAGCTAAAAATGTAGATATCCACCTTTTTCCTATGCACTTTCGGCATTCCATTTCTGTAGGTTCTTCCTAAGCTGGATCAAGCAAGCTGACGGGAAGCCTTGTGAGAAACTTACCCTAGGCACGTGGGGCTGAAAGATGTGGCAAGGTGAAACACTGGTTGCCAGAGTATACATGGAGGAGTCTGTGGCAACTGTTGGAAAGGCTTCAAAATGGGTTGTAATGCTGAGAATAATTATTAGTCCAAAGCAGGTGTACGTTTTCAGAGGTGGCTTGTCTTGATAGTGGGTGTTGACAGTCAACAAAAGCAGGCTCATAGTTGCCTGTGCGGTTTTGTGTGCAAAGGAAATAATTGCAAGGTATGGCCCAAAGGATTTTGTTCAGAAAGGCAATAGATGACTGTAGCGTGCTGCCTGTCCAGAATTACCCTCTTCCATTTCTACTTTTTTTTGTAGAAAGGCAACAGGAGTCTGTTGTGCAAGAAGACTTCTTGTGTAACGCAGCAGTTTCTGCAATGCACAAGTGAATCTTAAAAGGTGTAAAAATGGTGCCTTTTGATCCTGGACTTTATGATTAAGTACAAAAGCCTCCTAGAGTGTGGAGGAGTTGTCTTCCTTTTTAAGACTGCAGGGAGGGTTTATGCAGAAACTGGTTTTCAGGCACTTTTAAAAAAGGTAGTTGAAGTAGCAGCTCAGCGGCAGAGGCTCACAAATGTGAGCCTTATTAAATGCACTGCGGCTTCCTTAGGAATGACTGACTTTCCCTGACCTCAGACACATGATGCTCAGTCTGCAACCGGGCAAATCAAACCATGCAGGAGTCAGAAGTTATTAAACTGTACCTTTAAACAATATAGTTGTCAAATTACCTGCTAACAAAGCATGCATAGCATATTAAAAGGTACAAAAGGTATTAACCTTTGATAGAGTATGCCAGTTTTGTTTTGTTTTGTTTTCCTTGCATGAGAACATTGTTCAACCAGAAACATTTACACTTAAGTAGAAAATACAAATACAGTGCAGAACTGTTGTACATTCAGGGAGTGGAGTGCTGATGCCCATTTCTTCCACACCATGGGCCAAGCCAAATCGAATTTAGTAGTTAAGTCTCTGAGCGTGCACACAAACTACCACACCCTGCATGGTGCCTCCAGACTTGCTGTTAAGTGAAGAACACTGTATTTTCTGATTCAGAATACTCTTTTTTTCAGAAGTATTTTTGTAAGAAAGAAATAACTTTCGCCACAGTTTTATTTAAGAAAAAGAAACAAAACAACCCCCTCAAAAGCTAGCAGGAAAAAATCCTCAAGAACAGTTTTTCCATGCAGGACTTCTTAGGTCAGCCTTTATTCTAATCTAACATCATAGATCCCGGAGAAACACATTTGAGAGAGATATCAGGATGCCTGATTGTGTGGTGAAAGAAGTTAAGCTTCCTGTTATGTTTTATCCAATAGCATGGCAAGTAATTGTGTTGCAGTTGCTACTTTTGTTTTAAAAACTTAGTTTTGCTTGTAAATTTGACTACTTGTTGAAGAACATTCTGACTTAATTACTGTGTACAAATCTTAGTTTTAGTTGCAGAAATTCTAGAATAACAATTGTTTTGAATATCATTGAAACTTGCAGCTTGTGTGGGTGGAGGAATTCCTTGGGTGGCTGGATCATGTAGTCCACCGAACTATTCTGCAAACTGTCTCACGACTGGGGGTTACTTGTTGCTGCAATATTTAATTTGGAGCAAGGGACCTTTGAAAATTTTGGAGTTAATAGCCACAGAAACATGGATTTTGTTCCCTGGGCTAAGTTCAAGTTTTGTGTTAGCTTGTATCACCCCACAGCAGTGTACTGGCTGAAGGTCACAGCTGGAATTTGACCATGTGGCTGAAATGTGCTTTGTTTTTTGACAATGTCTTCTCATTCTCAAACTCGTATTGCTGTGCACGTCACCTTCTGTGAAATAAAGCTCCAGAATTACAGTTTAAATTTGCTCTGGAGAACTGGATTAAAGCAGGGCTTTTATAACGCAAAGGAAGGTATGGAGGTAGAATGTAACTTCAGTGTTTTGCTGGTGTCTCTTATTGTCAGTGCTCAGCTTTATTCTACAATAGGTGTATTGCTTGGTTGCAATATGCTGTCGTCTTCAAAGTTTAATTTAGGGCCGGGGCATCTCTGCCGTAATTGTCGGCTCTTTGAAAGGCTGACAGCTTGCTAATTGTAGTCCTCAGAGGGGTGACTGCATTCGGGAAGCAGTAAAAATGGACCACAAGGCAGAAGCAACTGCTTGTTTCTTAGACCAGTGGCAAAGCTGGGAGAGCTTGTAAATCCCTGTGGAGAGTGAGAGAGGCCTTGGAAGATGTCCCGAGACTTGGTTGTTCAGAAGGAGTGCCTGGTGGGTGGAGCTGGAAAGCTGTTGTGGAACAGTTGCTGCTGGAAAGAGAAAAAAACCACCTTTGAGGAGGAAAACTCCTCCTTTGAAGAGGAGAACTTCAGGGAAACTGGGCTTCAAGGAGAGAGACAGCATAGAAGTCTCAGGGAGAATCACGAACCACTTTATGACCTTGAAGAAAGTTACTGTGTTTTTAGGACAATACATTTGGCTCCCTTGTATGAAAAACCCTAAGATAGCCAAAGAGCTGGGGTTTTTTACACTGGCCACTTTGCAGCTCAGTGTATTGCAGGTGTTGTTTCCCTCAATCTCTGAGGGAATCTTTTATTGTCCCAGAATTGTAAGGGCTGGGCAGGTGAGCATGGCTAGGTGTGCTTTTGTTCCCTGAAACCTGATCTGTGTGAAAGATTCTAGCAGCAAGTGGCCTGTCAGTTCAACTGAACTACAGTTGTCAGGCAGAAAGTTCTTCAGACACATTTCCCTGCAGATATTGCTATTAATGTTATGTATTTTGTGTTATCTTGATTTTGTTGTAAATGGCATTCTAATTGTTTTAAAAATCTACTTGCTAATAGTTGTATGACAGCCTTGTACACACTTCCTTTGTACAGAGGCATTTCCTTTAACTCTAATTTTTAGTGTGTCAGTATTACTTGTTAGTTGACTTTTTTTTTTTATTTGTTGAATGTCATCTCTGCTCCCTGTGTCACAAACAGGCTAGCATTGTGGAGATTATACACATTACACTTATGTCTAGGGAAAATAATTGAAGAAAAAAGTAAAACTTTAACTTTTGTTGGTTTTCTTTCATCTTTTTTTTACTGCTTTCCGTGTGATTAGAATTTCTGTGTCATAGTTTAAATAAAGTAGTTCTTTCACTTCAGGCATGTGTGCCCTTTAGATAGAAATGTAAAAGCTCAGAGACACTGTCAGTCATAGGGCTTTTTACTTGCTTCCCCAACCATCCAGTTGCTATGAAAAATCTTTGCTGCTGCTCAGATTTCTTAACTCTTCATTTCTGGATCCATGTCCAGAGGGACTTCTGCAATCCGAGCAAACTACGTCCTCCCAGCTTTTTGTGCAGCTGCAAAGATAAGAAGAGGTAGAACACAGTGCCTGAACAGGTCAGGCTTTTCTCAATTGCACGGGGGAAGTTCTAGGCAATTTTCAAGTCTTCTTCAGACTTAAGACCAAATCCTTGGTCTTTTCCCCGAGACAGTCAGACAGACACACACCACCACCACCCCCCCTCACCCAGCAATTCAGAAATGTTTCAGAAGAATTGATATCCTGGAAGTGATTATTTTCCATTGATAAAACTTTGTTCCTCTGCCTGTTATCTGTGTTTCTTTAAGCTGCACTGAGGCTGTACTGCATTTAGTCTTCTGTTTAATCCTAGAGTGGTACTTCCAAGCATAGGACTTGATCTGTCGTCTTCCATGCCCTCAGACTGATGTGTCCCCTGTTGCTTTCTCACCAAGAAAAAAAGTTGCCCCTCCTAAATGCTTGCCAGTTTCAAGTTCAGGGTGACATGCCAAGTGATAAATATGTCAACCAGAAGTGTGGTTCTTACCCCATACCAGTCCAGAAATGACTTGGATGTTCTTGGCTAGAATTGCTTCAAAAGCTTGTTGTCCATCTGTTCGTACAGCTACGTGCTGTCCAAGGAGCCAGTAAGCCATAGTTGTACGAGACTTGACTGTTAATCGTTCATGAGAGCAGCTGGAGTGTAAGTCAGTCCAGAAAACAGTTCTGAATTATCATAGACAAAAATTTGATGTTAAAGGATATTTTGCAGTTGCCTTCCTTTTGGATTAAGTTGATAAAAAGGTAGTTAATGTCTAGAAACATCTATGTCCCTTTAAGTGCCTGCTTTCAAGGTAGTAGCTCAAAAAAGTTTATGTACTATTAAAATGTGGGCTTGTTAATTGTGGTTTACCTGGAGGATAATTATTGTCTATACTGGGCTCAGTAATAGCTCAGAATTGTCACTAGCTTCTGTTATGGTTTAGCCCTAGTCACCACACAGTTGCTCACTCTCCCTCCCCCTCCCCAGCAGGATGGGGGAGAGAATTGGGAAGAAAGGAAAACTCATGGGTTGAGATGAAGACAGTTTACTAGAATGGCAAAGGGAAAAGACAACAATAATAAAATATAAAGATTCTAATGACACAAAATGAACAATGTACGATTTCTCACCACCCGATGTTCCAATGACCAATACAACCTGTCCCAAGCAGCGATCACAGACGCAAAACTGAGCAGCAAGCAAAGGAGCAAGAGAGGGAGATATGACCCCTCCACCTCTCCCCTTCCCCCCCAGCCAGCGAGCCCCCACTTCTATACTGAGCATGACCGTTATGGCATGGAACACTCTCTTTGGCCAGTTTGGGTCAACGGTTCTCACTGTATCCCTCCCAGCTTCCTGCACGTGCACATTAGTGAGACCTGGAAAGCTGGACAGTGTCCTTGGTCTCATTAGCAACAACTCATAATCAGTGTGTTTATCAACATTCTTCACATCCAAAATTGAAATCCAAAACACATCAGCTACTCAGAGGAAAATTAACTCCATCCCAGCCCAAACCAGGACAACTAGTTTCTCAAGTTGTATACACTCTGTACCTGAGTCGAGCTGCTCTGAATTTTCGGACAAGTCAGGAGTTTTGCTTCTAAAGTATACTGTGACAGAAGTGGATTCTATCCCTTAAAAGCATAATGAGGAGCAATTTAAGACTTTCATTATAAAATCCATGTAGTAACTGAAACACAGATTTAGAAACATAGCAATAAAGATGGAAGTTGAATTCTGACAGTCTCACTTGGCCTATTGACATGCTAAATGCATCCTACCAAAATGCAGGTGCATTATATCGCCAGTTTTCATGGACATGCTCGCTTCCCCTGTTCATTCAAATAGCTTGTGCATAGGTTTGTGGTAATAATTTACTTAATGTTGGTTCTTACAATCCTGTGGTCTATGAACAAAATTAATGTTCCCAAGCAGGTATTTTAGTTATTGCCTTCAACAACCGATTGTATTCTTTGTAGACTCTTGTATTTTAATTTTAAGGTCTTTGACTTCAGAGAGCAAAAGCTGTTTGAGCAAAAGTTTCTGACTTTTTACGCCTGTGACTAGTGTCTCTTCTCTGGTCATAGAGTCAAGCTGTAGTTGGGCTGTAACATTGCTAAGCTTTCAGATCGGAGTGTTACACATCAACTTCATTTATCGTTAACTTGAGTAGACCTGTGTTAGCTCTTGCTCTTGTTATATGACATAACTCACGTATCTGGGACAGTGAGGTCAATTGTTACCTATGTGCTAGCTTGTCCCAATAAATCCATTAAGTGCAGAATTTGATGTAGATTGTGATTATCAAATTTTGCTTTTAGTGCAAATTCAGATTTTTGGCAGAGAATGTCAAAAAGGTTAAGGAGTATTATATGCAGCAATTCAAGTTCCCAAATACTTTGCACATGTTTCAAGCAGCTTGCAATTTAAGTTTTGGTTAGTGTTCATCTTTCTTGTTAAATTGATTGTTCTGCCTAAAACTTGAATATGGGCTTTGTATACTTGGAGAATTAAGACACAGGAAACGTGTTTATTCTGAAGCGAGTCTCTGGGCTGAAAACCAGAGAGGCTTTAGCAGAGCTGTTAAGACAACCCAGCTGAGTTATAACAGTAATTTCTCCTGTCAAAATCTGGAAGCAATAAACACTTCAGATATGCTTTCTGAATTCAGGGGAATCAGTCCCTTGGGCAGCCAGTGTATGAAAAAACCTTTGGAATTAACTTTGGATATCAACGCGGTGATATTCTGAAAATATTGAAATGCTATATGTGTACTGAGGCTAAGAATGCAATGTTTTACCTTGTCCTGTCTAAAGCCTTGGTTCTGTGCAGGCTGGTGTCACAGTGACCTGTTTCAAAAAGACCAGATAGGAAAATTGCTTGATTTACTTGGGTTTTTTGGCTTCAACTCCGGGAGAATGAATGGAAAACCAGTGACAATATGTCTTTCTGGAGTCTCTGTTACTGAAAGTGTTAGGAGTCAGTCTACTCTTCCAAGTTCCAGCTTGACTTATTGCTAAAATGTAAGGGAATTTCGCATTTTGCATTGATTTTTTGGGGGGTTTTGTGTGTGTTTGTTTTTTTTTTTAAGCAATGCAACACTGTAGCTGTTCAGTGACCACTATGATAACTGCAGCTCTCAGTGGCAGGTCAAGGGCATTGTCTGTATCTGCAGCAGCAGTGTTGCCGATCTACAATCACGTTAAACAGCTGAAAACAGCGCTGAGTGGCTAAGCCAGTTAAATACTTAAGGTTTTGTAGTATTCGACTAGCTTATTTGAGAGCAAAGGCAAACAATGCTTTCTGCCTAGCAAAATGCTTGGAGTGACCTGATTTAAGTTTCTTGACAGAAAGATTGTGGAAGTGTGGGCTGGTATATGGAGGAAATTTTAAAGGTGAACCCTAGTGAGGTAGGGAGACATAGGGAGACATGAAACTGAAGCAGCTCCAGTATGGGGAGTGACTGACAAGGATAGTATTTGGGGTTAGACAACCTGTGCACACAAATGGAGGGCTAATTTGGTTGAAGACCATTTCATTGCAGAAGTGTGGTGTTTTACTTGCTCCTTACCCTACTGTATAAATACAAATTATATATATAAAAAACCCCTTGGTCTAAGACCACGTAGTTGGAAGTCGTGGAAGCATTTTGAAAAGGGTTGTTTTATGTTCTCCTACCTAGCTCGGACACTGCCTCAGTCCAGCAACACATGCTTAGAAAGCTTAGTCCTGTCAAGGGAAGACATCTCTCTTCCTTTTACTGGGAGCAGGGAGTGAGGAGAAGGAGGTTGTCCACCTCGCATGTTTGATTTTGATAAAGAGTATAAACAGCGTGTATTTCTTATGTATGTGTTTTTCAGCATTGTCTCTCCTTCTTCCCCCATTTAAATAGCCATTCCAGACAGCGTTCTCCCCTGGGACACAATGAGTGCTGTTCAACCTGACTGTGAATACTGCAAAGCATCATTTTTGTTCTTTGGGGCACTTGAAGTGAAGCAATTAAAATGACAGGAAGTGCTTGGGACTGAAAAATTTATGTCTGTGGGAAGACCTTACGAAATCCAAAGTATATTTTAATCAGAAGGAATTGATTTGGCAGCTGCATAGTTGAAGATGTGCTGTTTTTTTCTGAAATGTTAACGTCCTCCAAGACAAATCAGGCGGAAAGAGAGCTGCTTTATGCGTATCTCGTATAGTGTACGGCAGTTGTGTGTACACTCTGTAGAACTACTGAATTCTCAACCGCTGAGGAGCTCTAATAAGTAGTAGTGATTGAAGCTGCCTTTTAAATTCCTCTCCTGTCCGGTCATATCAAAAGACTTCTACGTCCTACAAGAAAACAAATCCTTAATGCAGGAGATAGCCACTCACCTTCTTAATCTATTTGATGTGGCTTCACTCACTTGCATAAATGACTGTTATTTGGAGAGGGAAGTGCATTGAAAGTAATTTACAAATCATAGATGACTAAGGTTGAAATACTGCATAGGAAGCTTGATACGAAGCCATTGTGCTGGGAAGATGAGCCTTAAGCATACAAGAAAATGAAAAAGTACTGCCTTGGAAATTCTCGTAAAACTTTATTACTGGTAATCTGCTCTGAGGAGCACATTTCTTCCTCTGGAGAGATCTAGAAAAGTTGCTGATGACATTGGGCTCGCTTCTTGCTAGGAGAATAGTGTCTGTGAAGCAGGAAGTGCTTCACTTCAGTTCTAGTCAACCACGTTCATTCTGGGTCATTTTTAATGCCAGTTGGTTTTGATCTCAACTTCTACAGCCTTTAGAGCTTGACTGGAGTGACAACCTCCATTGATGGAAGATGTCTGTGGAGCTCAGGTGGCTGCTTATTATTGGATTTTGGACTCCTGACAGCTATTTAAGGCATGCACACTAGTTACGTTAGCAGTTGCTGTTGCTAGAAAACAGATTTGGGTTTACTTATTTCATGACTGATTACTGAGGTGGTAGCAGACTAATTTTCAAGTACATTATGTTTCTTTTTTCATCTTAACTAGAATAAACTTAAGGAATTTATTTCCTGGAGACGGAAGTTTGAGCTTCGTTTCCTTATACAGTTAGACAAGTGTATAGAGGGAAAAGATATAGAATACTGAGATAGGGAACACCTGCATAATTTGCATAGCAGAAGTGTGGAGACTTCCTGAAATTTTAGCTCTTGCAATTATAAGGTGTTGTGAAACTCAGACATTAAATGATATCATAGTTATTTGGGGTAGTCTGATCCCCAGAAGTAGATAACTTTATCTACAAAGACTGTTTTTATAGGGAGAAATTGTGAGAGAACTGTATTTACCACTAAATTTTGAAAATCAAACTTTTTTTTTTTTAATGAGGTAAGTAATTTCACTTCCAAGACTTTTAAGCCAGTCACGGCAATTACAACCAACTTGTGTTAAGATATCTTACAATAAGTTATAGAGCTATAATGGTAAACATACACAGAAACCCGTAACTTGCTTTCTGGAACTGCATTTTGATACCTGATTGCCCTGGACAATCTGCTTGTGTGGTCTGTCAGAAGACAGTTTTCATTTGTGTAGTTTGGAAGCAAATTGTAACAATACTTTTTAAGATGTCTTGATAAATTACTGGCATTTCACTGGGATAATTTTTTTTTTTTTTTGAGAAGATTGCATCTCAAGCTGTGAAGTCTAAAGATTAGGCATGGTATGTGAATTTTTATTTTCTCTGCAGGAAATTGAGACTTAAAGAATAGCTTTCTGGAGCACAAGAGTGGAACAGAGGAATGAATCAATTTCATAGTTGTTACTTGAATTTGAGCACCTCTGTGGAGTTTGTTAGCAGATTGGTCTATTTTGGCATAAATTTTCTCCAGTGTTATGAAATCCTGTACTGTATTTGACTCCACATTCTTCCCTCCTTCAGCACTCTGAATTTGGTAGCATAGGTCTGTGTACTGCTGTCTCTTCAGAAATACATGCAATTTTAGTGGCTGAATGATAACTAGAATTATGTTTATGGGATTTTAACTGCTGAATTTCCTAGGCACAAAATATCGTGACTGATTTTTGTTCTAAAAATATCTAAATAATAAGAATAGAGATTGGAGGATTCTTCCAGTGGATGATTGGGTTTTCAAGCTGGAGTCTATCTCAAATGCAATAAACTTGCCTCTGTTGGAAACTTCTAGCCTTGACTGTGTCGAAAGTGCTGGGTGTGCAGTCTATATGTGATGGAGTGGAGACCTCCTGGCTAAAGCCATTATAAGCTCTGTGTGTGTTTGCATGTCTAAGGTAACAGTAACATA
This sequence comes from Chlamydotis macqueenii, assembly GCF_036417535.1. NCBI lineage: Eukaryota > Metazoa > Chordata > Aves > Otidiformes > Otididae > Chlamydotis > Chlamydotis macqueenii. The sequence continues at coordinate 19,065,277 of NC_141567.1, read as the reverse complement.
TATGCACGTACGTGTGTGTATAGAGAGTTGGCCCGGAATCATTTATCTCCACGTCTCAGTGTAATTCTGTTTTCTTTGATAACTGCCTTTCACTCTGAGGAGATCTAGGGCTTGTTCATTTATTTGGAGATTCTCTGTAATGCACACAGACCTGGACAAGGTGATACATCAAATATTTGTTGGCATACTAACAAAAAGATTGGTTGGTAGTTAAGTTTGGTTTGTTTCGGTGAGTTTGGATCATTCTGATTTGAGTTCAATATAATTTCTCTTTCCAAATGTTATCAATTTATATGCTAACATGAACATCAAATTTTTAGTATATTTGTGATTCAGTACATTTCTACTGTCAGGGTATTTCATGTGTTGCCTAAGTTAGGTATTTAGTTATTTTGCCTGAATTTAAGGAAATGTTACAAGCCACTGTTCTTTAAAAAGAATCTCTTTGGTCTAGTAAAACCGTGACGATAATATAAAAACGAAAAATCCCCATTTTATTTCTATGGAAGTTGGATTTCCAGCAGTTTATATCTGGAGTCTCTGAACCATTACTATAGTAATGCTTTGAATGCAAATATAGAGCAGCCCAGCTTTCGAGGAATACGTTTGGAAAGTTGGCAAACTTCCCGTTAGCCATGCCAAAGAGGTAAATTGTATGCTTTGTCTGCTACAGTGTGAGTGGACGGTAGTTCTGTTGTGAACAGATTTAGCTGGCAAATTTTTTGCTAAATATAGACGGCTTGAGAATTACACCATTAGAATGGCAGGTGTCCTGTCTTGGTAATGTGCTGCGAAGAAATTGTACCAACAACAAAAACCTTGTGGTGTTGTGTTTTGTTTGGGTTTTTTTTTTTTTTTTTGGTCCTTTTTTTACCTGTCCATTGAAAGATTACTTTTGTTATTTTATTGCTTGTTCAGCTCATGCACAGACCCCAGAGATGAAATATCAACTCCTAAAACTATTGCTCATAGTGCTAATGACGTTATTTGCCGGTATTTAGCCAAAATCATACGTGAATTTCATTGCATCATTCAGGATGGACGTAGTCACATTACTACAAGGTTATAAAATTGAGGTTGCCTGTATCTCTAGAAAGTGACATAATAAGACTAATGTTGGCAATGCAATAGATTTTTGGTTTCAGTTAGCTTAACTGTCATTACTTGGAACCAGCCACCTTCATTACCCTTCCTGCAGGGGTTTTAATGTAAGACCTGGATCTGGTAATAGTTTTATTTTATGTGGGATTAAATGCTACCATGCACGTAGTCAAGCTGTTTAAAATTTTCTTATTAATGTGTTTTCTTGGTAGCTGTTGTAAAAGGCAGTCATTTTAATTGCCTAAGACTTTGGATTTTTTCTAAATTGCCTTATGCTGTAAATTCCTCTTTGATCCAACTGTAAGCCTAAGCTCGTGGTTGTTTTTGGGGTTTTTTTTTTGTGAAAATTAAGGTTAAATATGTTTCCCTGATGAGCAAAGCTTGACTGGGGATTGGGAGTAGGACCAGTGTTATGCCGTGGATTGATACGCCTTTCTTGGATGAGTAGTTGAAAGGGGAAATGTGAACCTACTATAAAAGATACTTATGTAGGAGAAGTGTTTGAGGCTCGAGTGATTCATGCCTTAACAGTAAGGAAAAAAACAGAAGTTCCCATGTTTTTTTTTTTAAATAGCAATTACAGCTGAACTCACGCTTTTTCATAAAGATGATGCAAGTATACTGTTGTCTATTTCTATTGCTGTAGAACTGCTGAGGTTCAATAGCTTCCGCTGAGGCAGTGAATCTTTGCAGTGGATTGCTGAATCATTGATGATGTAATGTATATCAGCATAAATGGATGAGAAATCTGATTAATTTTCACCGGAGTGCAGGTACATACTTGGATATTCTGAGTCTATAGCATCACAACATGGGAAGAAAATAGACCTTATGCTGAGGAATTTATTTCTGGTACTGTGGAGTTGTGTTTGCTGTTCAGGTGTTAGTAACCAGCAGAGAGCTGTAACTGTTCTAAGGCAAGCTGCATTTTGTTTTCCTGAAAAATAGGCTTAACATCTTGTTTACAGTTGTTAAACTGCTTACAGATTGTCTTGTTGGAAATGAAGGATAACGTTAGTGTAGATTCTGAATTGTAAGAGGTCAGAAATTACAGTTAATGTGAATGGTACCCTGATGAGCAAAGTGCCATGTACTCATGTTTGAAGACCTGTTATTTCGCATAATTACCTGTCACTTTCAATTACTATGTACCGTATCACGTGATTGAAAATGATGTATTTAGCTCTGTTTTTAAAAGACTATTCTATGCTCAAATGTAGAGCCAGGGATTTTATAATGAATGAAGAACCGTTGATGATGGCTGTAGTTAACTCCTTGCAGACATGGCGAGCCTGGCACACTTAATAGTGGTTGATATTTGTCATTCTGTAGGCACGTCCTGCCGTAGTTCTCGGAGGGTGCCACTTGCATTGTGACACAGTAATAGGTGGGACACATGGCACCTAGAGCGTGGTTTCTTAGGAGGGCAGTAAAGCACGACTGCCTTGTACTTCAGATCACGCCTGTGAATCAGTTAAATTTACTCTCTGTCATCAAAGGAAAGGCATTGCAGTTTGATGCCAGGGTGACATACTGTTCCGGGCAAACGTTTCGAAGAACTTGCCGAGCGTGACTGAATGTGAATATTTGCTGTAGCTTTTCCTGCTGTAGTAGTAATAACAACAGTAATAATAATAATTTAAAATTTTAAATAAGTTACCATCTACCTTTTGGTAAACCTTCTTTGCCTACCTTAAAAAGACTAAATTAACATCAAACAAGATTTTGTCTTTTTACTAGAAAATAAAGCTTGAACCTTTTTTCCTAACTTGCCTAGAGAGCGAGCTGGAGTTCAGAACAAGGTTTGAGTAATAACAACTCCTTTATGGAAAACTATCTACTGCTCCTGAAGAGCACTGAACAGGAAGACAGTAGTATTTGCCTGACAAAAACTTCAAATTCATAAAAATGCATGAAAATATTTATCTTTTATATTAATCTTAGAAAGTTTGCTCAGCCTCATAATGTAAGAGATCCAAGTTTTACATAATTTTGAAAATATAGCAGAGTATATTTGACTTTAAATGATCACAACAGGCACTTTTTCTGCTGTATACAAACATGAAGGGAAGAAATTAATGCCATGCTTTCCTCTTCTGTTGAAGAATTTACCTTTACGCCTTTTCATACTTCCTCAAACCCATCAATCCCATATGTGCGGGATGCTGTAAAGACTGACAAATAGAAGAACAGTAGTTGAGTCTTACAGAGTGAAGAAGTAATAGATCCTTAGATGTTGAAAGCTGACTTTTGGCAGACCAGTGCAGGGCTGAGCTACCACCGTCAGTGAGGTACAAAGTAAGAAAGCCTAGCTTGAGTGCTTCGGCTTGCACTGAAAGACCATTTTCATAAACTTCACAATTTTTAAGGAATAACGTTTAGTTTAATGTTGGTGTAATAATGGTTGTGGTATGATTGTTCAATTTTTCATTATTAGTGTAGTTAGAGTATCTTAGAGGAATGTTTATATTAAATATTTAAAGCTTTATCATAGTGACTTTTGGTAATGAACTGTTACCTAGATTAAAACCTAATACGAGCCACTTTGAAAATGTTTGCAATGAGAGTTTCTTCAAGTAGTGTCAGGCTAAGATTTCTGTTAGCTTTTAGTTAGACTCTCGGAATAATGGCTCATGGAATATAGAAGGGCATGACTGCCTTTCTCTGGTTTTGTTTCTGTGGCGGGCTCTTCATGCATTTGTCCTGGCATGGAGTGCGTATACCCACATCCTTGATCTCAGAACGCCCCGCTGGATGCCCCGATTGCTGGCAATTGCTGAGTTGCTTACCCTAGTTGAGCCGGTCTGTCCTGAAGAAAGGAAAGCCTGGGCATAACTGCAGTTAGCCTGTGGTTTTACTTGAGATGCATAAACTCAGTGTGTTGCTAATCCATCTGGTTTTGTGTGTGCTATAGCGTGCTTTAAGAGGAGGTAGCATATCTGTTCTCAGAAATCATCTGCAAAAATATACTTGTTGGTTACCAGAATGTTTAATGTGGTAAATGCCAGAGTGCTTCCATTGTGAAAAATCCTATCTTGGTCTACTACACAAAAACATTACTGGTGGTTTTTAATGTCAGTTTGGTAAGTAAAGTTGTATGTCAGCTCAGTTTTACTCAGGCTTATGGCCATTTCCAGTAAATGATCAGACAATTCTAAAGTTACTGGAGCTTTCAAGTATATTTTTGGTGGTGTTTTATCCCACCATTTCTTCACCCATAGGCCACGCAGTGCTATTGAGCTGAATACCACCTTAGTCTTGAAAGAGAACCCGAAATGCATGTTACTGGCACTTCCAAGTAGTCAGTTAAAATGTTAACTGACTTGAGTTTGTAGTATTTTTTTTTTTCCTTAACATTTTATCATCTGTTATCAGTAGGCCTGATGTTGTTGGCATGAATGCTATGTTTGCAAGCAGAGGGTAACTCAACATTTTTACGTGAATAAGAATGGGAAATCAGGGTCTAGATGCCTGAAAGCAGCATTCATTGCAAGGCAAACTTCTGAGTGATTCTTCTTTAGTGGTCGTGTGTATGTTTTTTATAGGAAGTGGTGAAGACCCTTGTCCGTGAAGACAGCCATCATATCAAGCATTACATTCAACAGCAACTTTGTATTATAACAGAATTAGGTTTTACCAATTATTCCTCTGATAAATTCACATGTCCTACTTAAATTGTGTTTGTACTAGCACACTCTGAAGCCGTCTTTTCTGTACTATAACTGTATGAGTTCTTATATTAGAATTTAGGAACTGATCTGTACTGGTCAGTAGGTCATCTTTACCCAATGAAGATGCTTTCTGCTTCACCTTCCAGGCTACCTGTTTGTTGTAGAGTTGGCTAAAAGCAGTTTTGAAGAGGATGGTTAAAATATCTGTGCCTCATAATATTACGTATTTCATATCCTTGTAGTAATTTACTCCCTTGTAGTCTTTAAGAGAATAATAAGAGTAGACATAAGTGGAGGAATTAAGAATTGAAAGAAGTCACACACTGCAAAGCAGCTAAATTAGTAGCAGATTAAAATAGCCATTCAATACCTTTATTGTGTGCAAGGAACATAAAGTTTTAAAGCACAGAACATACATCATAGAACTAAACTTCCCAATGTCTGGGGGGAGGGCTAGGGGACCTGTTCCCCTCTTTATAGTTCAAAATATTAAGCTGTTAGCAGATTCATTTAGCAAGGGTGATACAGTAATGTGGTGAGGAGTGCCAGCAGGATTAAAACGTAGGAAGTCCTGCTTTGTGTAAGGGACCATGTATTTTTACTTGCTTTTGGTTTTTACAGCAATGCTTGTCTAACAACAACATGAATAATTAAAAAAAAACAACAAAAACAAACCCAAACAACAAAAAAAACCACTAAAAACCCAAACAAAAAACTGCACACAAGACACAGTATAGGAAAACACACATAAACCCAAACGAAATAAATAGGCAGAAATATTTTTCACATTCAAAAAATGTAGTATAAGAGGATGCTGGAATTTATCCTTGTAGTCTTAATGAGCCTGTAATCCAAATGCTACTGAATTAAACTACATTATCCCCAAGAATTTTAAGAAAGCAGAATACTTAGGAAACAACTTTAAAGGACAAAACGATAGTTTGCCTGTAATTCACAGTGTAAGATCTGCAGTGGAATTGAGAAAGCACATTCTACTTCAGTATTTTTTTTAATTCAATCTTCTTGTTCTATAAGTAACACTACTAGCACTTGAACCAAAAACACTTAATAGAAGTGTAGCAGCAGCAAAGAAAAAAAAAAAAAAAAGGGAGTTGGGGACAGGGCATGAGGGGCTTATGCTAAAAGATACTTCAAATATTCAGAAAGCCCTGTTGAATTTTCTGTCAACTTCCAGAACTGGGTGCTTTATGCACTGCTTGCTCCCACCCTGCAATAGGTTAAGAATGTCAGTAAGTAGACTGATGCTGTGAACAAATCCAGGGTTCAGGGCAGCTGATTTGCTGACTGGGCTTTTGGGCAGTTGAGTTCCATATCTGACTGCATTCCAGGAAGTGAGGACAATAGAATAAGCAAACAGTGATTAGTAGCTGTTAGAATCTCTTTAGCTCCCGTTGGTAAGTAAAAAAATATATGTCTACTTCAGCAGTAACTAACCCAATTGAAAAATGAACCTTCTTTCCAGTTGCATTTGTTCAAGCTTGTCGTAAAATATAACACAATGTAAGCAGTTTTTGGTTTTGTCAGATTCCACAAGGTACATTTCATTTTTCTACTGTTAAGTGTTCAGATAACTGAAAATCTACTATTTTAAATGAAGTTGTAATTTTGAAACATGGTATTCTACTCATTAGCTTGCTCTGGTAGTATGTGCAAATGCTTTGGTTTGTTCTTTCTTTTGGTGTGAAATGTTAAGAGGGCAGTTTCTTCATCGCCTTCTTTCCCAGTCACATTTCTGATGAACGCTTACACGAGTAGGTAGACCCTCGTGATAAACTACAGAAAAATAAATTTCTAGGTCACCATGTTTGCTTTATAGCTTGAAAACAAGAGCAGATTTTTTTTTTTTAAGCAACAGTTCTATTATAGGACTACATCTGAAAAGAGCAGATTTCAAAGCAATTTCCCAACTATTTAAATCGCAATGAAGGTAAATGAATGTCTGTCGATTTTGAAAATTTATTTGGGGGCTTCTTTGTAACGAGAAGGAAGCAGTAGTACTAGGATGGTCACTTCACTGTCTGCTACATCAGGTTTTGTTGTCATCTAGATATGGTACGTTCTTCAGGTACTCCTTTTTTTATACCAGTCCAGTAAGCATCAGCCTTAACTGATGAAGGCTTTGGGTAGAGGTGAAGATGCTTCCAGCTAGTACTTGGTGCTCTCAGAACTTCAGCATTTGAAAGGACTTCTTATGTCTTTGTCAACAAAGGACTGAAAATGAAGATAGGTATCAGTGTTGCAAAAAACTGAAATACTTCACAATCGTGTTTGAAACACATTTTAGACATGTAAAATATGTGCAAGTATGAGAAATAAGTAGTGGCTTCCAGGAAGAAGGGTGGCTGGCAAATTCCCAGGCTGTGCTGAACAGGGTTTTGGCATGTTACTGTGGTACAAATACTTGGCACATCTTTTAATTAAACTTAATTGTACGTTCTTTGTGTGTTACTGGAGACTTGGTAGGTGTTGAAAAGTTGAATGCGTGTGGATTAGGGCTCTAGATTTCAAAGGAGCAAACTACTATAATTACAATTTTAATGCAGGTGCAGTTGATCCATTGGATGCTGAAATAATAGTCCTAATGTATTCTGCATTTAAAATGACCTGCAAGTAAATTTGTTAACCTGCAGTTAACAGTTGTCTTGGCATAGTGCTGATGTTGCTTGAAAGTCCACTGAAGGGAAAAAAAACCCAAACACTTGTCTAACCAACCTAGACAAGAAAAACATCCTATGATGAATGTATACTACTGGAAAAGTTTTTGCCAGCTTTGGTTGGTTAGAATTTGCAAGAATCCTTTAACTTCCTGGTCTTTCTGAATTGATAAATAAACTAGTTTCAAATTTGGATAGCTATTGTGGATCAGAAATTAATCTGAATTTTTTGGTTGCGGTAAGAGTGCTCCAAGAGATATGAAAGTGGGATAAAAGCCTTCCATAACTACAGGCCACGCACTGCGGAACATGCGCAGGCCTTTGCTAGCAGCTGGATCAAGGCCGTCTTCTGTTTCTCCAGAAATACTACTGTACCTGGAAAAGGGATCAATCTTGTAAATCTTCCGATACTTGAAGAGAAGGCAGTGTTTGTCTGATAGCACTGTGGGCGGCGGGACGGGGTAGGGGGCAGAATTGGTAAATTGGTAACTGTGTTCAGACTGACTCGGTCACCCTGATGAGATGAGCGTTAAACCCATATGTTCTATTAGCTTTTGTTTAGAGTAAAAAACTAACAAATGATCCTAAGAATCCTAGGAAAAAACAGATTACAAACTCTGAAAAACGAAGCCTAAAAATGTCGAAACAGCAAAGCCCACCTCCTCAAAACAGCCTTGAAATAGTTTGTCATCTTTTAAAAATGAAACAGAACTATTTATTCTATTTTTATTTTTCTGCACTAATACTCTCAAAAGGGGGTTTGCTGTGAAGGGAGGTTGCCTGGAGAGGCTTGTGCTGCACTGTTTTCTGCTAGGTTACTGCACACAGAGACTGTAAACCACAGAAAAGCACAGTTAAAGCAAAACAGATATCTTTCAGAGGTCAATGAGATGGTTTAATTTATATTAACACCCAGACTTGTGCTGCGAGTTTTTTAAGTGACTAGACAATTTCAGGGTATTTACCTGTATGAACTCAGAGTTCATTTACTGGGAGCTTTTAAATATGAGTAATTTGGAAGCCTGTATTGATTTTCACTTTCTTGGACTTAAAACTATTCTTTTTGGCAAGGCAAATTCTGACTCCCAAAGAGAACAGGAAACTTACAACTTCCTGAGTCGCTTCCTTTCCAGTGCATTGGCAGAAAGTACTTTAAAACTAGAAATGAGTGAACTGGGAATAAGAAAGTAACTTGTTTGTGTCTTGTGTTACAGACCTGGTTACTGGAAGCATTCCATATGGTCAAGCAGTACGTTCAGACAAGCTTATTTACTTTTAAATGAAGTTTGATTTTGAGGTAAGGCTCTGTTTAATTTTCTGTTATGCATACAATGACGTAAAAACTCCTCCAGTAATTAAAAAGTTTTATTTACTACCTGTATCTATTAGCATAACATTTTCTTTAGAGAATGTATGAAATGTATACAGCTGTGTCTGAAGAGAGAAAAATAAACGAGATGAATGAATATTGAAGCTCCAAGTAAACATTGTAATTAACAGCCACGAGACTAACTTGACCATTACAGCTGCTGACTATTTTTAAACAGTTTCCAGGGAGGCTGGAGAATATTATCATATAATAAATGAGTTCTCTCAGGCTTAAAAAAAAGGGCCATGCCCTTCATTGGTATGAGAACAAATAGCTGAGAAGATGACAACTTTTGTTTAATCTTATTACATGTAAGAGGAGTAGCAAAAAGAACAAGGAAAAATCATTGCTAGGATAGCTTCACGGATACATTACCATTTCTATACTGTAATAAAGGGAGAAAAGAATGTTAAAACCTGGTAAGACTGGCTTTGGGCAAAACGTTGATAAATCTTCCTCCAGATTCTTCATCTGTTGGAGTTATTTTGACCTTGTACACATTACTGTTCTAAATGTGTCTCTGGCTTTGACTGCTCATCTGGAAATGGTGCTTGTATTACTAAAAGGTCGCTAATGGAATTTTGTTCTGCTATTCTCCGTGTTTGAAAAATGTCTTTAGTGAACTTTCAAAGCAGCCTATAATTAAAGCAGCATATCAGTTTATATCAGATATGTCTAAGGGCAAGGTTAAATGAAGTAAAATCGCTAAGGAGTAAATAGTTATTTAGAATATCCATTTCATCATAGGTGCAAAACTTAAGAGAAGATGATACTACATGATGATTAGCAACACTGTTTTGTTCTTTTTGTGATACGATTGGAGATAAATGTGTATAGAGCATACTTATAATCAAGCCTATCAGCAAGAATCTTTTAAGTATTGTATTTTAAAGAATTAACACTGCATTAAGTCCTCTTTTGCAATGTCTATTTTCCTCATTTCACTGATGTTGCTGCCAGATCACTGTTATCAATTGTGGTATCAAATAAGACAGCTAATTAGCTTTTGATTTTAGACGTTTTTAGAAAGTGTTATCTCTTCTTGTAGCTAGACTAATGATGTCTGGCTGTACAACTGATTGAACTGCATTGGTAACTACTTACTAATCAGTGCTTTTGGGATTGTTCTTGGTTTACTACCTGTGAAAGGAGATTTCCCCCAGGAAATGTTTTTGATTCATTCATTCATGCTGGCCTGATTCAGCAATGAATCTCTCAAAGTCCACAACAATTTCCCTCCTTTCTGTCAGCAGTGTGTCAGTGCTGCAGGCTATCGTATATGTGAGTGGTAGGAGAGTAACCTTGTACTCAAGAAATTCAGTGACATCTTCACCAGGCATCTTGTTTAACTGATGAAACAGTATCTCAGTAGTAGCAGAAAGTAACCATAGTCACTAGTGGAATCACTGCCAGTGAAGAATATGGATAAAGCACGCTTCAAGCCCTCTTCATGCATATACTGGAAGGAAAACAGAAGCTAAAATTTCTGAAAATTCTTCCAGTTGGCTTTAAGTGGTATGTGATTGTCTTTTTGGAAATTCCATTCATTAGAAGACTTTTTGAGAGTTAATGGCATGTGTTTACTTGGAATTTACCAGCACAGAAATAGCCAAGGGAGCTGATTTTTGCCTGTCTGCCATGATTCAGTGTTTTTTGTGCATCAGGTAGTTCATATATTAGAACACGAGAAACCTGATGTTAAAGAAAACTTGCCATTATACAGCCTTGACAGGATGGCTCACTTGTCAATATTGAATGGATTTGAAAAGCTACTCGCATTGTTCCTCTTGAGTAGATTGGCTAGCAGTTCTTTGAGAAGAAAATCTTGACCTTGCTTAATTTGGTTGAAAGCACTATCGGTTTGTAAAACAGCAGAGCCAAACAAATGCTTGCATCGGATGGTAAGAAAAGTAAAACCTGTTTATAAAAACAAACAAACAAGCAAACAGGGTGTGTCTGCTAAATTGTTCTGTTTACTTATTCTTTCATAAGTGGAGAACATTCAACAGTATTGTTGTAGGAAAATGCACCTCCATGTCCTAATCCATATTATACAACATTAATTCTTAAAGAAAAAAAACCCTCATGTTTTACTTGGAGATTAGCTCACCGCAGTAGGCTGTTCCCTCTATGAAATCGAAGGCAATGAAGGCACATTCATTGCAGTAAGTTCTACCATCTATATTATTTTAACAGTGATGACAGCTGAATAACTTTTTTTTTTTTAAGCAGTCCTGATACCATGGTGGACAAAATGCTTATGGACTTACTCCAAAGATAAGTATTGTATGTCAGCATATAACTTCTGCAACGATTACAGTCATATAGGGCAGGCAGATCAGAAATAGGCCTTGTGCTGCAAGAATTCTTGAGTGTTTCTCCCTTCAATCTGATTTTTTGTTCGGTTTGAAATTTTTTTGTGGTGATTGTGTGTGTTGGATAGTTTAAATTATTCACTTTTTTCTGTAGTGTAATAGTCTTTGTAAACCACATTATCACCAATGGTGATCTGGTTTTAAGTCCTCGTCCTCGATCGCTGGATCAAGAGGATTTCCATGTACTGTATGTGTTGAATATTCAAAATCATCACCCCAAAATGGAAAGCTTTTAAATCTGTTTTGCTTCTGTTCTGTGGACTAAAACTCTCAGAAAAAAAAAAAGGCTTTGTGGAGTTCATTAATACAAGAACATGCTGATGTGTACAATTTTAGTTCTGGAAACACATAGACAAAAGATGAAAATAGTCGAAAGGCTATTGAATGACTGCTTTCTGAATTACTGTATCAGCACTGGAAGAACTTGCTCAAGTGAGAAAACATTTAATTGATTTATTGTTAAATCACTTATTCTGAAATATCTTTATCTTTTTCGTATGTGATCTGAACAAGAAATTTTAACTTCTTATTGATGCCATTATTTAGGGGGCATAAATAATCTGGTGAAAAGTTTTCCATCTATCTTCAGGGTGAATGAAAAATCATATTTAATTTTGTTACTTTCATTCAAATAGCAGTGTGTAGCTAACTTCTCTTTGAAATTTCCTATTCAATTCCCCTAAGTTTCCAGTGTTAAGATTATTAGACTCAACAAAACATAACCGTTGTCTTGAATGTGAGAAACTTGTAAGTTATTTAAACTTGTTTTCACGTACTTCAGGAAAAGCCAAATCCCATACTAAATCCAAAGCACAACTACTGGAAAGAAAACTAGGTCCATCCCAGCCGAAACCAGGACAGTTGGGTAAATGCCTAGTAGAAGAAGGCATTGTTGAAGGCCTGTGCTGGTTCTGACAAAGAATGGATGAGGAAGCAGAGACTCTCAGGGTGGAAGATGATCTAGGCAAATCGATGACCACATCTAAGTCTCTTTCCCTGAACAGTGTCTTAAACCCTAAACAGGGTCTTACTTTCAGGTTTTGTTAAGAGTGTCACTTAAACACTGAAGTTGCACTTAAAGCAACTGCTGTAGCACGCCTTTCTCAAGAGGTGAGCTCTCCAGTGAAGAGCAGTTGTGACACAGCACACAACAAGCAGGTAGGAAACTGAAATGAAATGGACATTCCTGCCAAAGCTGGGTAGATTCCTGTTTTTAAAACATGACTTGCTTGGTGATTTTTCAGTATTTAATTGTAGTGTTTTGGTGCTTTCCCCCCCATTTTGAATGAAGTGTATGTTTTATACCAAGAGAATAGGATGTAAATGGAACTGTGGAGAAATCTACTTGATGTTTTAATGCAAAATATGGAGTGAATTGGGAAATAGCGGTGTGGGGTTAAGTTGTAGTAAACAAGAAAGGTGTTACACAAGAAAACATTTCACTTTTGTCTAGTTGTTACAGTAAGGTACATTTTAGAGGGAAGGGATTGGATTTGCACAAGCCAATAAAACACTGCAGCATAAAAGGACTTTTCCCTGTAATGGAACATTGCTGTGAGAGTAAGAGGGATGTGGAAGACTTGCAAAAGTAGGGCAATTAATCACATGTTTGTGCAAAAGAATTCTAGTGTAGGTTTAAATTGTGTAATGCTCGGTGAATGCTGTACGTCATTCAGGTACGTAATATAAGATTTAGCACAGTGCTCTAAAGATGTTTTGATAAATATCTTGGAAAAATCAGTCATCTGTGGCATTTATTTTATTAACTGTGGTAGTAGCCCCCCGCCTGCCGAAAAAATGTTGGAGTAATGCCACTAGTATCAGCAATTATACTGAAGTTTTATTTCAAATTATTCCATTGAATGTTTTATCTATATCCTTCTGCTACCAGTTCATGGATAGGATTACTTCACATTTTTCAAGTATTGCATTATTAATCAGACCGTAAATATATAATTCAATATGAGCAATCCAATGAGCATTCCGTTGAAACTGGAGTTGATTAACGACGCTGAGCCTGCAGCGGCTGTAAGGAGATTGTATTTGAAATGCTTGCTGTGTGTTCTTAAATTCTTAAATGTACAGCTAAAGCAGTCAGCCATTCAGTCAGTGATGACAGGGGAGGGAGGAAGGGTAGGAGGGCTTTACACTAGAGTGCACTCCTGGCACTGGGCAGTGTACTGGGGAATTGTGTGCTCTCGAGTCCCTTTTCAATTGGGAACTCTCTCAATTACATGCAACATTTACAAGCCATGATGATTTTTAGGGATGTAGGTATTTATGTGCTTGTATCATACATACGCATATAGATATGCTGTATTTATGTAAAAGTGTGTGTATATGCACCAACCTAAAAATATAAATAGTATGTCAGAGCCAAGTAGTACTTCTAAAATTGAGCTTTGATATATCATTAAACATGTTATTTACCGTGTCAGTCACTGTAATAGCTTTTTACTGACACATGCATTTTTGAAAATAAAGCCTCTGAGTTCTTTAATAGTTTGATTGTGAACATGCTATTTGTTTCTACAGTTGTAGTTTATTTGTTCCTTTTTGGATGGTAATAGGTACCAAGATAGTTAACAGATCTTTATTAAGTACTGACGTAACCTCTTGCCCATATACATTGTGCTTTGTTATTGCTACAGAATAAGTGTGCTATGCACTGTCTGCAGAAGAAGATAACCTTGCTAAGACCAGATAAGGATGGATATGAATTTCTAACCCTTCCTTGTGTTTTTCTAGTATGAAGTTAGGGGGATGATGTTATAACATAATCTAGGTTTAATACAGGTCTATAGCTCTGTTGAATTTTCACAACATTAATAGCAGCTTAGGTTTAGGGATTCTGTTAGGCTTATTATTCCTATAAGCCAGGAATTGTTTTCAAAACTCATTTAAACACTTTAAAAGAAAATAAACAGAAAATTTAATGTATGACATCAGGACCTTGTGAACAATCTTCTGTTTCTTAGAAGGGAAGTGCTGATACCAGAAAAGATCTGTTTGCTGGGTGGCAAGTTGAGCCTACATCTCATGACAAACAGAAGTCTATGATTCTGTAGCTACTTGAAGCTAGAGAAATTTTACACAGTGATGGAAAGAATGAATCTCCCTGCACAACTGTCCCTCATGTTGTTATTTATCCAACTGTCATCTTACTGTCTTATCTTTCATGGATTTATTTTTGGAAGTGCCTGAAACTCACTGTGGAAGTTAGCAGTAAAAATTAAAGTTTTGGCACAGGAGTAAGAGCTGGGAACACCCTAGAAACTATGTAAAAATGAAAAATAAATCAATTTGACTGTGTGATGTGGTCTGCAGGAGTTACCTCTGAACTCTCCTCTGAGGCTAGAAAATGAGAAACATGAATTATAATATATTGTAGTGAAAAAGAGAGATATTCAACTGTTGTATTGCTTCTAGGTCTTTTAAATAAGTTGCCATAAAGTCATTTAGTTGTGATTTTTCCCTTTGAGGATATAGTCTGAGAAGAAGGTATTTTCAGACTATATATTTAGAATCGTTGGTGAATCTGTGAAATTTCCAGCTGGGAAATCTTGTTGCCCTACTTAGTCTAGCCTTCCTTAGCATAAGACCTTTTTTAATGGAAAATCTATTTGCAGGTAGAAAAACCCTACAGGGAGAATAAGGCAGCGTCTGTCCCCAGTTTGCAGCTCAGTTACTTGAATTGCAGTACTACTTCAAACATTTCTATCTCTGTTTAGGACATTCCTCTGATTCCCACCTAAATAACCATTAAGTAAAAAATCTTTAGTCTTCAAGAGTGATACTTGGTGAGTATCTCCTAGGCAGCCAAAATGTTAACTGTCAAAAGTTGAGCCCAGGTGAAACAAGTGGAAGCTGTAGTTGAAGTCTCGTGTATTTAGGTGATGGTGGTTCTAAATTGGATCTTGGGTTGATTATTTTCCCCACCTGCAGTTGGAAAAATAAGCTCCTCTCCTTTTTATACAGTAATTTTTTTGTTATCCCAAGTTTTTGGTTTTTTTTTTTTTGGTTTTTTTTTGGCACATTGCAAAGGGTTGTGGCTTAAACCTTTTAGGAGGCTGTAGGTAGTGCAGAATATTGCAATGAAATAAGAGTGAGTGTAATGGTCCAAAATGATGTTTCCTTTGTGGTCGCGTTTGATGTATGAATTTCCCCACTAAACTACATTCTCCATCGATGCTATTGACCATCAGCTCAGGTGGAGGAGGTCCTGGTAGGTCTTGTTATTCTGACTTAAGAAACTGGGTTTTCTGGAGAGATGGTTTCTGTGGAAAATGCACTCAGTAATCCTCTTCTGGATAGTGCTGTGACAGTGGTGGCTGGAGTTCAGTGCCTTTTGTTGTTGTTGTGAATTTATACCTATGTCACAAATACTAGCTTAAAGTCCTATCTTTTTGGTTGTGTACGTGCAAGTGTCTGTGTTTCTATACATATGTTCATGTATACATGTATATATTTATGTACGTAGGTGTAGAATGAATGTGTTCTTTGATGTGCAGCACAACCTAGTGTTTTCTTGCTCTGCATGAGTAATGAGTTGTCAGACACTTAGAGCTAATAGTTACAAAACACAAGAATCATCTAGTGGTTTGGGTACATCTTGAAATAGACTTTGCTAAGAAAAATAACGGAGTATCTGAATTCAGGCTCAGCCATTTGAAATCTGTGAAGGTGACTTCGAGCTTTTCAGTAGGATCACTGCCAGTCTCTTTCTGAGCGCATTTGATGTAGCGGGAGGTTTGACCTTAGATTAGCACACAGTTGGCAGTGTGCTAGGCTAAGTATAATCTAATTGACGTGTAATGTTTGCACACGCTGTTACACCCTGATAGAAGTTCAGCAGTGTTTTATGGTCTCTTCCTTTCTGTCTCTGTTGTAGGGGTAGCAGCTGCTTTGGGGTTTGATCCTGATCTCTTCAGAGATGTAGGTTTTTGTCAAGCTTAAACATCTTCAGAAATTTTCATAAGGATTACACCAGCTTGTAATGTCCTCTCTTATCCAGCAATTGTGAGCTTTTTGCCTTGGGAGCATGGAGTACTCTTAAAGCTGGAGTGGAATGAATACTGCGGTGCTTGCTTGAAGCGTTCACTCTGATGTGTGTTAGCTTTCTCGTGTGTCTCAGTCCGTGTTCTGTTTTGCGGCTGTCGCGGACGTTGATTTGACGGGTGCAAGTGCACTGTCCTTACTCAAACCTTCTGTTTTCGTTAGTGTCATTGATTCTGGTAGTAACTGAGCCTTCTGCAGTCTATTGCGATAGGTCTTCTTCCTTTCCTTAACAACTCTTCTTTTCTGTTTACCCCTCTACATGTTTTCCTCAATTCTTTTGACCAGCAATTCCACGTTTGCTTCTTCTGTTGATAAAGTGTTCATATTTAAAAAAAAAAAATAGTAATCAGAAAGCACAGAGAATTCTGATATCTCTACCAGGAATCTGATGTTTAGAAACATCATTACAATTAGCATTCAGCCTTTGAGCTGGCACGAAATGGTTAAGTTTGAGACACCCTGTTCTTCCTTGCCTCCTTCCTCCTCTGTTCAGTTGCTAGCATCAGTAAGGGAAAGGAGCATGCACTAAGCTCGTTCAAGCATGCTGCAATACCAAATCCATTGGTATTCCAGATATTGTAAACTATGACTGGTAACTGCATTTGTAGTAAATATCAAGATGATGGAGGTTGGAAGAGCAGGAAAATGTTTTTGGTTTTTTTTTTTTTGGTAGGCATTTTAACGTGTTGGAAGGAGATTGCATGATCTGCTGTTTTCCAGTTTGACATGTTTTATGAATTCATCATTTTGAGTTGTAGACTGTGTAAACTGTTGCGTATACTTCCGCAGCATTTGCCAGGATAGAATGAAATTGTCACTTTTTTGAAACTGCATTTAGTCTGATTGCTGTTGGGGAATAAAAGAGTAATAGTTTAAGTCTGGAAAAATATTTCACATTCACATGTATCTGATCTTAAGCAAAGTGTCCAGTGTCTTGGCTTCCAACATCCCACACTTGGTTTCAAGACTTAACTCAGCAACCTGTGGGGTAATTCCAGTGGATATAGCTATGTAAAGAAAATATTGAAGAAATACCATTAGTGAATCGTTCATGGAACTTCCAGCAAGCATTATTAAAAAATGCAGGGAGGAATTGCGTATAATAATTTACATTGTTCACTTCATGTCTTTTCAAGATGGATTTTGCAGGTGTCTACTTGGCCAGTCCTTTCCAGTGAATTGTCGCGTAACGTTTTTGCTAAAAGCTCCGTGCTATGACTCTTGTCTGAGGCCTTTTAATGAACATTTAGTGCAGAAAAAAATTGCATGGGTTGAGTCAGTAGGATCACTGTTCTTGTCCAATTGTTTTTGCAGGGAGAAATTAATGTTAGATTTCAACACTGGTAACACTCTGTGTAAGTGACTCCAGAAATGTATCTCCAATTCTGAAAAGTATCCGTGGGAAGCACTTAGTGTTTTTTTTCCATTTTGACTCCAGGCCCATAATCATATGTTCTGTGGTTCATGTTAGGAATCCAACGGGGAATTAGTTTGCTTGCAACAAATTCTATTAAAATACTACTGCCAGCTTGGTTGTTAGGTTGATGTTGACTCTTTGCAGTTTTAACCTTTAGGCTTTTTTTGTCTTACCCTAATTTAAGCTCAGTGTCAGATGGGTGATTTTACTCATGTTTTCTTTGTTCTGGGCTTCATTCTGTTTCAAGGAGAGATGTCCACAGTCACAGCAGAGTTCTGTTTGCATAACAAGTTTAAACCTAAAATTTCTGATGGTTGTTGGAAAAACAGCAATAATACTTGATGTTAGTCACAGTAAGAGGTGCCTAAATATTAAAGCAAAACATGACTATAAAATGTTATATGTACAGGTCAGAGAATCAAGGACTTAAAGTATTAGAAACATTAGTAATTCAGTCCTTTTATAGTTGCCTGTGCCGTATGGCTCCTGTACGCTTTCTAGTGCTGATTCTTAATTATGATTTTATTTAATTCTGTGTTAGCATGTAGTAGCTTCTTGAATGACCTTATCATATTTACCTCATACTTACCTATTCTTTAGTTTCTACTAATTGACTTTTCACAGTGGACTATCGGCAGAATATGTTTTTCTTTATTTTTGGACCGATGTTATATTATTGTAACTGTAAATAAGTATCTGACCTGTACAAAAGGCACATAGTGGTGGGGTTTAACAAGAAGACAGGAAGAATTAGTATGTGATGCTGCTTTGTATTTATGCAGACGTAGCATGTTATGGAAGTCAGTGTTATGTTGCATGCTGAGCATTTGGGATCGGAGGGCTTTGTACTGATATGACAGGTTCTGGACTTACATCCTGGCAGGAAAAACAAACAGATAGCATTCAGTGTACCCTTAGCTGCCTTTTTATTTGATTTTTTTTTTTTCTTTAAATCATGATCTTAGGACAAAAGACACTATAGGAATGGATGTTTCCTATGACAGTGATTTTTGCTATCGTTTGTATTCCTGACAAGCTCAGTAGCTACTGAAGGTTTAAGTAAAAATGGTAGCTCAAGCACTTGGGTTTGTATTGAACCATACAGTTTTGAAGTGCACTGCATCTGTCTGTGTATGGCTGCTTTAATATGGAATGAATTTTAGCGCATTCTGTGTACTTGAACAGAGAAAATATGAGTTAGCTTCCCTGGAGAGCAGCTATAACTTCCTGACTGGGACCTGCTCTGCTTGATTTAGATGATAGTCAGTCTCTAAGCTGTCAACCTAAATTTTCACTAAATGATTGAGCTCTTTACCAAGCATCTTGCTTTCCAAATGGGCCTGCAAGAAATAATGATTTTCCAAGTCAGGAATCTCTTCACCTTCATCCTCAATTTTGTGAAGATTCTGGATGAGCATTCATTGTGGAGATGATGGCTTGGTTGTCCACATGACTACCAGTTTGATGTAGTCCTCCTTCAAGTTTTTCTGAGTTTACTTAAATAGGTGGAATGCTAACCTGCTGGGCTACAGTTGCATTCATTCAAGTAACATTTTATAAGTTTGGAAAAAAAAAAAAAGGAAATGCAGAGTAGTATTTAGACCACAGTAGGTGAACCCAAGAGGTCATATCTTAGCCGTGTCATTTAATGACTAAATTAACAACTCTGAGTGGTTTGTTACATCCTACTTTGGAGCAGTTGCCAAGAATGGGAGGCACAGTTCAGAACTTTGCGTGGCAGCTTTGAATTAATTCAGGGCAAAAAAAACATTGAAGTGAGTGTCCTCAAAGGTTGTAAACCTAGACATAAAAGCTTTAAAATTGTCCTTCAAATCATTATAGCATTTCAGCAGTTGAAAATAGTGTGAATATACAGAACTATACAAGCCTGGATTTAACAGCCCACTGGGTAATTCAACCTATTATTATTGTTAGTGTGATTTAGAACCTGTGGGTGAAATACCTCAAATACTCAAATCTGCTGCTTTGGAAAATCGCTTTCGTATCAGCTGTAACTCTTCCACAGGGGGAAAAAAAAATATTTGTGGTCTTTCTCTATTCTTTGTATCCTGTAATTTACCTATATGCTTTTAAATTACCAGAAATCAGAAAACATATTTGAAGCTGTGCAAGTATATATCGCACGGTAAGCAACTTGCAGCCCTTGTGATGGACCTAGGTTAACCTTACAAGTCATTCTCTTGTACACACCCTCCCCAACAACAAACCCTTCAAAAACACCCGCAAAAAACAACCCAACAAAAAAAAAAAACCAACAAACAAAACCACACCAAGCAAAAATGTCTTCTGTATCTCAGATACTGTTTTAAGCATACTCCTAGCAACTGGGAACGTCTTTATTACCATCCTCCCAATGGCTTTCTTAAAAGGGTTCATTTCTACAGCAGAAACGCTTTATTTGGAGAGGAACCTAGCAAAAGGATGTTGATTCACTTCTGATTTCTACAGAAACTCATGTTCCCTGTTTTCAGCTTTCTCCTGCAGTGTTCTTGCAAAGTAAGAGCAAAAGCCTAGAAGATCTCTTCACAGAGTTTTGTCATTGACTGCCATATTGGAGGGTCCTACTCCTGAGGCTAATGGCTTCTGTGTAACAACTAGTTCCAGTCAAGCTCTGTGCTACTGTTCTCTAAAAGCTGTTTCAGCTCTGGAACAATGGCTTTTCTCCTGTAGTCCCTTGTAATTCATACTTCCTTTTGAAGATACATTCAAGCAAGTTAGTTTGCAAATATGCCTTTTGACTTAAAAAGCAATCTGTAGTTGAATTTTTAATAAGCTGTCCTATAAACAACTGTTAACCAGACTCAAATATTTTGGTATTTTACATAATTCTGCTTGAGGGTACATCCTTGCTGGGTTCTTAGCAAAATAGATGCTGTTCCTGTACAACTATAATGTGTGAACTGGGAACGGCATGCCAATGCTTACTAGTGATTAAAGCTTACTTTCAAAGCTTCCCTAGTTCACCTTTCTTTTACTGTTTTTCAAGTGGTTTGTTTTTAAGATTCAGTATTGCATGCTACATATAAATGCTGTGGTTTTTTTTTCTGAGATTCTTGAAAGTTTTAACTGTAAACTTGTTTATCAGAATGTATGGTGTGCATATAGAGGCTTTGTGACGGAGTAAAGCTTTCTTGGGGCAGGAGGCCTTGCATTTTAATTGTCCATGCACATTTTCAAACAGAGAATAAATGATGTTTTCTGTTGTACAGTGTTAAGTTTCTTGTATTGTAACTGAATGAAGGAAGGATTATGCTTTTTTTGCTTGCTTGTTCAAGCTTCAAGAGTTCTGACTAGCCACCCCAGACAACATGTGATGCGAGGGGCTGTCAGGCGTCTTTTGGGCTTGTCTGAGCTGATATCTTTGAACTCATTGCCTGTTTAGAATACCAACATTTAATCTATTGGTTTACTGCTCTTGTCTTCATCGTTGAGCTAATTAGAGGGAAATTGAGGGTTGGTTGTTTTTGGTTTGTTTTTTTTTTTGTTTGTTTGGTTGTTTTTTTTCTGGGTCACCAGAAGAGTGCATACCCACTTGCCTGCCTTGTAGTTCCGTCATCCTTGATTTTTAAAGGATGACACTTTCATTTGCATTCATAACTTCGGAAATATCAAAGGTAGCTATCAGTGCAACTGGGTTTATATTTTTGAGTGCCTGTTGCTTAAGGTCTTACCAGGCACCAGTCCACTAAACAAGTATTTGGTATGTTGCAATAGCATTAGATGTTCAACTGTCATGAATAACAGAAAATGTAATGTGTCTTGTTTTGCTGGTGCCCTGTGCCAGCAGGTGGGTAGTGGGAGTACTGAGAAGATTGGAGAACTTTTGTCCGGCTGGATTTTCTTATAAAGTTAATCTAGTATAAAAATGTATAGCTTTGCCTATACTAGCATGTACACACGCAGGCTTTTAGACTGTGACAGTCTCATGACCTAGATTTGTGTTTGCTCAAGTCTGAATGAACCAGTTAAGAAATATCTCCAGGGAGACAGACCTCTATTAAATCATAGCAGAGCTTTCTTCTAACCATAGCACTGGCGGTGGCAACTTCCCTTTATCTGAGTGGGTGTAGTCCATATTTGACAGTGTCAGTGTTAGCTGTTCCACATTTGCCTAGATTAGAAATGCAGATATTTTTGGATTGTGCTTGACTTCAAATGGGCTATTGGGATGGTGTGAAATGGAAGGTAAGTGTGTGTTCATAGCCTCGTAGCATGAAGCAGAGATAATATTAAGCTGCGATTTTTGCATTCTCTGTTTGCTTAGCAGTGTAGTTTGAAATATACAGGTAATATCATGGTCCCATCAGCTGTTCAGACACCACAGACGTTAGGGTAGGAATGATACAAATTAAGCCAGGCAGGTATGTGAATAATCAAGGAGGTCGGTGTACACTAATTGGTCTCCCCTCTAAATCTCATTTCTCCAATGCATCTGGTAAGCCATTCTTCTGCTGGTTTATTGTATGCTTTTAGCTTGATGATAGTTGATTGCTGTTGGAATTATGTGATGCAAACTTCCATCCACGTCAATATTCAGGGACACAGCCTTTTACCCTGGGTTACATGTCTCTTGAGAATCCTTGTAAAGTGCTTCTCAGGATAACTGCTCCCCCTTGCCTTAGTCTGTCTCTTTGTACAGCAGCTGATGAGGTAGTTGTAACATTGGTGCCACCACCTCAGTCTAGAAGAGCTGGGTGCTCAGGTACGATTTAGTTTCTTGGGGAATCTTTTGTGGAATTTCTATAACTGTCATTTTACTGTGCTGGATAATCTGAGCACGATACTGTGAGACAGAAACACGTTCTGTATGTTACCTCACACTCACGTGCGTAGTATTGATTTGACCTGTAAAATTTTAAAGTAGCACAGAGTTGGATCCCTCAGTGATTCAGCACTCACTTAATGGGCCTGATAAAAATCATATAAGCTTTCTAACTAGGGGAACTTAGAACTCAATCAGTATGGGTGTAATCTGTCTTAATGCTTTTAACATAGACAGATTCACAAACAGCAGACTAGTCATTACTACGTACTGTTATAGAAGGCTTTTTAAGGAGCTGGTTGGGAAAGCCATTTGTTGGAGCTGCAGAGAAGCTTACCAACAACCAAAGGATCCTCACGTTCCTTGGTGATGCTGTTTGCTTTGCTGTAGATTCTTCCCATGGTCAGAAGTCCGAAAGACAAAGAAGTTTCCCACTAGAGCAGAAGCTTACAGCTTGGGTCACTAGTACCCCTCCTTGCAATGGCTGGTGAGGTATGTCCTGGACAAAACCTCCTGACCAAACCCCATTCAGGTACCTCTCTGAAGCATGGAACCAATAGAGGAGATTGACATTGACTTCTGGACTCACTGGAATAAAAATTTGTCCAAGCAAATTTTAATACATTAAAACTTCCTTTGCTCTAGAAGTGTTTTTGCTGGGGAGAAATCATGTAGAGTTTTTCCTTAAATTTGCCTGAGAATGACTGGACAAGCTGCTGCTTAGGGCTGTAAATGTTTCCATGAGGTCTTTTTGTGACAAGCTAAGAAGAAGGTGTGCATACTGTACAAAGAAGGAAGAAATTATGGAGAAAAGGGACTATAGATTCCTGTTTCACTTCTTGTTATTGTTAACAGAAAATACTTTGGCCATGGAGTAGCACAAAGAAATTAGTAAAGATACATCAGCAGTGCACATCGGTTACTGTGATTAAGGTGATTTGGGAAACCTTTGGGTCTTTGTGAGTTTAAAAAAAAAAATCCACCAACTTCATCACTGTTAAAAAGCCAACTATTTACAATATTTTAGTGCTACCTTATATGGCAAATAACTGTAGTTCCTGTTTCTAGGAGATCTGTATTTTTTTCATTGTATTTTGATGCTGTGTTGCTCAATCAATTGGTAGGCAGACTGAGCCAGCAGCTACAGTAAGTCTTGTAAAGTGTCAGATCTGGTTGTCCGAATTTGTTAGCAATGTGTGGACGTAATATCGTGGCTAGGATTAGATGGCGCATTTTCTGAAAACTACTTTTCAATAGTTTTCATACAAACCATTCCAGTCAGTACAAAGGACCTACGCATTTGTCAGGATGTGCCAATCCTTGATGTGCTGCTTTTTAACACGTTCAGGAAGAATTTTAGGAGGAGGGGAGGTACTGTTGGTGCTAGTCGTCTGTTGGGAGGGGAAATATAGAGGACCAGGGGGAACCTGGAAGAAACGTTTTTCTTGTACCACTGGTTTGTTTTCCTATAGTTTATAGTTGTGGTAGGGAGTTTGTACCAGGGCCCTGAGTAAGGAGCACCTGTAACCGCGCAGCATTTATACGTACTTACAGTTGGGCATCCCTTAATCCTGTTACACTGCTGGTTTGGCATTGCTCACCTGTTGGGTTAATTTTCACAAGTTTAGTTCAAGTTCCAGATGCTGTTTCCTGGTTTTATTTTTTACTGATTTTGAACTGTAGTATAGTTACTCCAACAGCTGTGGCGTATTGATATTGCCTCAATTCCAGTGCTAGCTAGGTTGGCTGTGCTGTGTGGTTCTACTGAACAGAGCACGGGGCCATGAATCGCTGCTGAAAGTTGATCTGAAAACTAGATTTCTTGCTGACTGTGTACTCATATTGATGGCCCTCAACAAGAGACAGCCAAGCTGTATGGAAGAAGAAAGTTGGAGAGTAAGTCCACGTAAACGCTGATTTATTAGTTTGTGGCTTCCTGTCCATAGTTACCTTTGGTTTCTAGCTTATTTTATCTCAAACACATTAATAGAAAAGCATTTTATGGATGTATTTAACTTCAGGGAAGATAGAATGTTCTGATCTATAAATATTTGTAACTATTTCAGCAAATATCTTTTTTTTGTATTTAGTGTTCGAACTGTTTATAGAATCATAGAATGGTTTGGGTTGGAAGGGACCTTAAAGATCATCTAGTTCCAACTCCCCTGCCCTGGCTGAGGACACCTTCCACCAGACCAGGTCGCTCAAAGCCGCATCCAGCTTGGCTGTGGACACTTCCAGGGATGGGGCATCCACAGCTTCTCTGAGCAACCTGTTCCACTGCCTCACCACTGTCATTGGAAAAAAGTCTTCCTTAGGTCTAGTCTAAATCTACTCTCTGTCAGTTTAAAGCTATTTATTAACCCTTGTCCTGTCACTACATGCCCTTGTCAAAAGTCCCCCTACAGCTTTCCTGCAGCCCCCTTCAGGTACTGGAAGGCTGCTCTAAGGTCTCCCCAGAGCCTCCTCTTCTCCAGGCTGAACAGCCCCAACTCTCTCAGCCTGGCATCACAGGAGAGGTGCTCCAGCCTTCTAATCATCTTCATGGCCTCCTCTGGATTTGCTCCAACAGGTCCACGTCCTTCTGATGTTGGGGGCTCCAGAGCTGGGCACAGTACTCCAGGTGGGGTCTCACCAGAGCAGAGCAGAGGGGCAGAATCTCTTCCTTTGACCTCCTGGCTGCACTGCTTTTGATGCAGCCCGGGATGCAGTTGGCCTTCTGGGCTGCAAGCGCACATTTCTGGCTCGTGTTGAGCTTCTCATCCACCAGTACCCTGAAGTTCTCTACTCAGCCTGGATTTGTGCCTGCGATTGCCATGACCCATGTGCAGGACCTTGCACTTGGCCTTGTTGAGCTTCATGAGGTTTGCATGGGCCCACCTCTCCAGCCTGTCAAGGTCCCTGGGGATGGCAACAGCACCATGTAACTTGGTGTTGTCTGTGAACTTGCTGAGGGTGCACTCGATCCCACTGTCCAGGTCACCAACAAAGATGTTAAACAGCGTTTAACAGCATTTCCCTGAAAATACCTGCTTTACGAGAGATTGAGATGTTTGGTTTTGTAAATACTGGTCTCTAGAATTTCAGAATATGTCTTTTAATGAGGATAAATTGTTAAAGAAAAATAATTTAACTGTTCATTGAGTGTGTATCTGCTTCTAAGCCTACACCTATTGTAATTTAACAGTGATAGCTCTAGCTGTTGTGAGAATGTGTGTATGCAGGGAGCTTTTGGAAAGGATAGAATAATTTCAGCTGAGAACTGAAATAAGGCTGTGGAAATGGAAGTGCAGGTGCCTGCTGCAAGCTTGACCCCATCAAGGTGCAGTGACCAGAGGCTATGGTGACCCAGCTGGGACAGCAACCGTTCTTTACCACACATTGCTCCTTCTCTGCTGGAGAGTACTCCTGCCTTGGATTTTCTGGCAAATCATGTGTGTAATCATGCCATAAACCAGTTCTGGCAAACAGTAAGGGAAGGATTCTTCAAAAATGCAAGGGCCAATAGCAAAAAAGAAAAATCAGAATTGTTTGAGAAAGGGATTATGCGAACAGAAACGTTGGCAGCTGTGAGAGGGGCTGTCAGCTTGTGCAGCTGAAGGGGGGCTGCTTGCTGCTGCGGTTACGCTGTTGCTGAACTGCAGGCAGAAGGGCAGGCGTTCCTCCAGACTGAAGTTCCTTTACTGTAAATAACCTTGATATTGCCTCTTTCTTACGTTTTACTTTTCAGCACTTGATAATATCTTGGGTTTTATATGTTAGAAATATTTCTGCTTGTTTGCTTTGTTTGTAAGGTATCTCTGTGGGCACGCAGAGGCCTACTCGTTTTGATGCAGCCGCTGGTTATAATCTTGTTTTGTTGGGACTTCCCCGAACCTGGGCACTGTGATGGTTCGACTTGAGGTCTTGTCGTGCACGCTCTAGATACATACCTGCAGGCACTGGATTCTCTCACTGATGGTCTGTGGGTTTTTTTTTAAGAGCTCAGAGCTGCTGCTACTTCTCCCAAGCCTGTCAGATCCATAATTCATCACTTCAGTCTCCAGCCTTGCAAACACAGATCAGCTGCAGTATGATTTAGAAATTACCCACTCACAGAGCTTTAGACTTAGTACTGGGCAAGCCATTCCTTCCAAAATCCTCTGGATTTCTGGGAACGCTTTGACTTTTGGTCAGCCATTCCAGAGGCTGAGTGATACTGGGGAGCAGAATGAGTCCATTACCTGCGCAGAAAAATATTTAAATATGGTGTGAGTCAATGTATAGAAGATAAAGGGAACATGCAAGATATTTTTGTCTTCTGTTTCTCTGTGATCTCAGTGCTTTTTTTTTGACTAAGTTCTCAG
Source organism: Chlamydotis macqueenii (assembly GCF_036417535.1). Lineage (NCBI taxonomy): Eukaryota > Metazoa > Chordata > Aves > Otidiformes > Otididae > Chlamydotis > Chlamydotis macqueenii. Next base: position 19,038,482 of record NC_141567.1, on the reverse strand, counting down.
TTGTTTTGAGAAAAAACAGCTGTCCTATTTTGGCTGTTACCCAGGAGATGGAAACAGCCTGTTCTGGTTATTACTGAAAGCCAAGTGGGGAGGTTTAGAGCCTGAGGGTAATTTGGAGAAGGCAGATGAAAACCTTTCTCTGAAGTTTGAGAACACAGTGCTGGGGGAAGCTGATAACTCATGGGCTCTTTTCACAAGCTATTTTTCAAATAAAGCGTCCTTTGGTATCTCTGAAACCAAGCGCACTGAGTTGAAGGAGACCAAAGTATATTTAGGTGTTTCCTTCTTTGAGGAGTTGAGTTTGACGTTGGAAAAAAGGACGGGCATTGGGAGGACACAGTAAGAGGTTCCTAACTTCTAGATTTATGCTGAAGATGATGGGGATCAATTTGCTATCTGTTTATGTAGGGCAGGGAAAAAAGGTTCTTTTGCAGAGTCAAAGACCTAGGTTGAAAGTTTGAGTGGATGGGGGGTAACCACCCAAAATGTAGAAGTAGTAAAAAGAAAAGATGGAGCAGCTTCTCTTAGTGGATGTTGTGGACTCCATTTCAGCGGAGCTTTGTTGGAACAGATTCAATGAGCATCTGGCAGGGGCAGCATAGGGATGCAGTGCAAGGGACTAGGCTAGGCTGCCTCTTGACGTTCCTTCTGACACGTTTTTATGGTTTCTGTGTGAAAATATTAACAAGCTGAGAAACTACTTAATGTATTTTAAAATAACCTTTTTTTTGTCTAAATTTTTAAGACTGGAGTCTCTACTTGTTTTTAAATTTATCAAGCGTGTGACAGAATGCTGTACTGGGTAAACTGCTTTCAAGTTCTGCCTTACTCTGTTCTGATCTCCCAGGTGAGATCAAGTTTGTCTGAATGCTCTGGTTTTCTAAATTTATGCTAGCCTAGTAAAAGCAGCAGTACGAACTGCAAAATCACAATAATTTTACCAGAGTATTTTGGTTTATTTTTTTCTTTTTCCAGTTCAATTTTCATGGTCAGTCTTCACCATTTGTTTTTTCTTTGCCGCTTTTTCTCCATTCATAAAGGGAGATGATGCCCTGGGATGAATTTGGATATTGCTTGATATAAGTTACTGCTTTTTTTAAAATCCCTTTTTTTGAGTGTTACATATAAAAGGGTTTGCTAAAAGAATAAGTGGATTTTTCTGTTTGCAAGTAACTGTATCTATTTTCATGCAATAACCTTGTGAACTTTCACCTTAAAATAAAATGTTATTTTCTGAAATATTAAAAGATTCAGCTATACATAGGAGCATAGTATTAAATCTCTATAACTTGCGCAAGACCCAATACTGTCAGTGCTGGTAATACAGAGTTTGTATGGCATGAAACGTTCAAGTCAGGTGCTAATTTATGACTGTTCAGTCACTTGTTTAGTATTCAGTACCAGAAAGCAATCAATTTCAGTACACACAAAGATTTTTTCACGTCAATCCTATTTCCTACCTTAAAAGAAGTAGTCTAGTTTCAGAAGCTGCTGCAATGCACCTGTGCAGCTATCCGCTGTTCACTTTGCTTTAATGTCAGAGAACACAAATTCAGTCGCCTGTATTACTCTGTTAGCAGAAGAGAGGAGGCCTGCTTTAATGCCTCTACTCAAGTTCTTTTTTAAAATGGTGATTGCTGACTGTGCTTACATTTTTTTCTGAATGACTGTTTGCCTTTAACCAAAGTAATGCATACAGAAAGTTAGGACTGCAGCCTCTTCATGGGAAAACTGATAGGAGAAGATCAGTATCCATTTTGCCTTTTAATCAGTATCCACTTTGCCTTAGACAAGATAATCAGATGAAGTCTGAAGACGTGTGTGTAATCTCAACTCTTAAGTATTCCCAAGAGTCTTAAGTCGTCTTCTCTTACTGCACTTTCAGGTGCAACAGAAAGCAAAGAGGAGAGGAAAGCTTTATCTAGAACTTACCTGTTCACTGGTGTCGCTTTATATCACTTTCTCTTTTAAGAGGAGTGGAAAACAGAGGGGAGAGAGGTCAGAGGGTTGCATTATAACGGACCTACTCTAACCCATTGACCAGAGAGAGGAGGGAGCAGGAGTTGTGTCTCAGCTTGCCACACTGGAAGCTAGCAGCCGGGTTTCAGAGGTCACCTGTGAGTTAGAACTTCCTTCTGAGCAGCTTGCTCAGGCTGTTTCCCAAGGTGATCTGTCTCTTTTCCAACTGTTTAGTGTGCCATCTTTTATGTTAACAGTGGACATGAGTGCACATGAACATAATTATTCTTCCTGGGACCATTCTGGATGGTGAAAAACTGTTCCAATCTGTGATTTCTTGGGATATTTTGTTTTGTAATGCTCTAAGCTTTGCTTATGTATAAATGATAAAGTGTTAAACTGAACCCAGTTATGGTGAATCTCTATGGAAATACTGCAGAGATTTATTTTTTGTCTTGCATTTATTTTTTGCTGCTGCTATACTGAACAACTACTTCTGAGACATAAAGACCTGTTGGATGGATTTTAGGACAAGTATTTGGTAGTAGGGAGAGATCTTTGTTAATTTATCAGATCTCTGCCTACAGTGATTGATTCAAAATACAGATTGTTTTGTTATCAGACACTGATAGGTGAGGAAAACATTGAGGTAAGTAAATTAGTGTTTCTTGTGTGTGTTTTCACTCCTTCACCCTTTTTCCTTTGTCAGATATATCTGGCATTTCATACTGCTAGTGAGTGGTCTTGGAAGTACTAAAAAAAAATCAGAAGTAGGATGATGTCGTAGTTCAGCCCTGATCAGGACCAGACTGCGCAGTCTCTCTCTCACTCCCCCCACTCTCCGAGAGAATAGGGGGAGATTATATAAGAAAAACAGCTCAAGTTTTGAGATAAGGATGGGGAGAAATCCTTAAAGTTACCGTCACGGGCAAAACGGACTTGACTTGGGGAAAACTATTCATTTATTACTACAAACAGCAGGATAATGAGACAGGGAACAAGATAACGTCCCCCCACCCCTCCCTCTTCCCGGGGCTTAACATTATCTCTACTACCTTCCCCCCGCGAGCAGCACAGTGGGGAAGAGGGAATGGGGGTTGCGGTCAGTTCATCACGCGTTGTTTTACACTGCTGCTTCATGGTCGGGGGAAGAACTCCTCACATTCCTCCCCTGCTCTGTTGTGGGTTCCCACCCCTACGCCACAGTCCTTCATGAAACTGCTCCAGCGTGGGTCATCTCTTCCATGGGGTGCAGTCCCTCTAGAACAGCTGCCCCAGTGGGCCCTCCACGGGCCACAGCTGCCTTCAGGCATTCACCTCCCCTGTTATGGGGTCCTCCACGGGCTGCAGGTAGATCTCTGCTCCTCCGTGGGCCTCCATGGGCTGCAGGGGGACAACCTGCTCCACCATGTTCATCACCACGGGCTGCAGGGGAATCTTGGCCAGGAGCCGCATTACTCCTCCCCCTCCCTCTGAACTGACCTTGGCGTCTGCAGCCGTTCCTCTCACAAGAAAAGTTCTTCACAACAGACTGGCAGACGCCTCTCAGAATCTCTTCACATCATCCAGCTCATCTCCTCTCCACCTCTTGCAGCCAGGCTGGACCGAGTCAGGCCCAGTCAGCTGCCTGGCGAGAGGCCAGAGGGTGAGGCCTGCAAGGCCCACGAGGCCTGTGCCTCCCCCTCTGCACCTCTGCTCCTGCTCAGCTTCTTCACATTTTCTCTTCTCTCTTTTTTTTTTTTTTTCTGTTTTCCCCTTCTTAAATACGTTATCGCAGAGGCATTATCACGGAACATTCTGTTACCAATCGGCTTGGCCTGGGCCAGCAGCAGATTCGCCCTAGGCCCGGCCGAGTCCCCTGAACAAAGGGGAGCGACTTCTAGCAGTTTCCTACAGAAGCTGCCACCTTAGGCCCCCCTCACCAAACAAAACCACAACAGATGATTTGCTTTTGAGAGGCAGATGGATGGGCACCACAATACGGGGGAAGGATGACATCTTAGAGCCAAAGCTGCTCCTAAATGTTATCAGTACATAAATGATTTGCCTGTTGTCTGTGCCTTGGAGAAGGGATGCAATCACTGAGCTCAGTGTGTTGGTGCATTGATCAGATATAAAATGGTGGTTCCATCCTATTCTTTAAAGTTTTGCTAAACAGTAGCCAGTATCTGGGTTGTAAAAAGATGCACAACTCGGGTTTAAATTTTTATTTAACTACTAGAATTTGTCCTACTCAAATTATCATTGGTGGCAGTAATCCTCCTATTTAAAACAGACATACGTGAATTTATGCGGAAAGGATTTGGGAATTCCAGTAGATTCTGTAATTATGCAGAAAGGACTTCAGTTCTGCAGAGTTCTTGGAGATGACTGTGGAAAGTCTAATGATGGAAGAGTGGCTTAGAGTGTTATGACAGCAAAGGGAGACACTTGAGACAAAACCCAGACTATCTAAAAAATGAAACAAAACAAAAAGCATCTGTAGCTTCCTGTTTCTGTAGACAAATGCTGTCAAATTCAGTGAAGTTTCTGAAATATAACGGAAATGAAAAATATGTCATTCTTGAAGCTCAGGGTAGCTGCACAACAGGATAAAAACATCTAGCAGGTCTATGTGGAAACTTGAAAAAAAATAACACAGTATTGTACATTTCAGAATTTTCAGAAAGGAGAAGGTATGTATTAAGAAAATCCTGCTTTCATTTACGTGGTTATTCCTAGCTGTTAGTTACCAGCTAATCTAAATGGTCTAATCAAAAGGTGTGGTGAAAGAAAATTAATTTTCAATCAGTAGTAAATATGTTGACAATATACCCAGTAAGTGTTTGCGTATCAAACTTTATGTATGTGTACACAAGTTTTTTTAAAAGTGAATTTCCAATATCCCGCAAAAAAATACATGTTTTGGATGGTTTCTAGCTTGATAATGCTAATGAGACTTTGTATAGAACTGCACTTGAATACATATAATTCTACTGAACTAATTTCATTTTTTTTAATGCAAAGTTGAGTATATTAAAGCATTGAAATGAAAATTCTAAGCAATAATACCCTTGCTGTTTTTTCAGATACTTTAATAGGAACTGGCAAGTGATTTGACACCATGGTAGCTCTTTCCTTGAAAATCTGTGTCCGCCAATGCAATGTAGTGAAGACGATGCAGTTTGAGCCATCAACTGCAGTGTATGATGCCTGTAGAGTCATTCGTGAACGAGTGCCAGAGGCTCAAACAGGGCAAGGTGAGTTCCTTTATTTGTCCTTAGTCAATTCATTGGCTGAATTGAAAATGAACATAGACCAATTGGGTTTTTACACTGTTCTGTTCCTCTATTTATCTTTCATGTTGGAGAGTTTGGGTTTTTTTTATTTTTTTATTTAAATCATAATGCTCTGTAATGAAAGGTACAAAGTGCAAACAGATTAAGTGACAAAAGGTACTTGTGTTTCTTTGTCTTCCTTCTGTCCTGACAGAGGTTTTTCTACAAAGGATACTTTTCTGTGGAACTTTGACTTATTAAATAAATTGCTTGTTTACTTGAAAGATACTTTTTCCTGCTTGGAGAGCAGTTTTTGTGGTACCATCTTTTTTAAAGCAATGTTTGTGGCAACGCTTTCAGGGAAAATCTGACCAGACTTATTTTGTGCCTCAGTAAAGGAAGGGAAGACACAAATTACAAAAGAATAGCTGGACATCTCCAAAATGTGCAAAGGGAAATGTTTGAAACTTGTCAATAAGTAAAAGTATCACCGTGCTGTGCATACAATATTCACAACACTGCTGTGTATTGGTCAAATTTAACTCTCTCTCTGCCTATTCAGCAAATTAGGTGAATGTAGACTGTGAAATATGACTTCGCTTGGACAAAAGCGAAGTCATACATTGGTTTAAATGTAGTAAAAGTTAAAAAAATTTCAGATTCTTCAGAATCCTGTTGTGCTGTACTGTATGTAATACCACTGGAATGTAATTCTTAATGGAGATTGTTTATTGAGTTTTATGCACAGCTCTCAACCTTTAGAGCTGTTTTGAAAGTCTTGTGCTGGACATTATTGCTACTACTTAGGAATGCTTCTCCTTTGCAGGAGACCTTAGGAAGTCTAGTTATACAGCTTCTGTTTTTCAGATACAAGCTGTGCATTTTAACATACTAATCTCTCAAGGGAGTTATTTTGAACAGCTATTGGTTCAGGGAAGCTGAGTAATTAATATCCCAGAACATTGTGAGCCTCATAGAAAAGCATAGGAACTCTCTTCACATTATACAGTAGTGCTTTTCCTGTGTATGTGATTGTGATGCAATTAAAAACTTCAAAGAACTTTATTAATTTGAGTGTTCAACGAAAATAGGGTTAGTAATATCTCCTTTCCCCTTCTTTGTGGCTATTAAAATGTGTGGGTTTGCTGTTAGTTCAGAAGAGGTACAGATGTGCAGTACAGACTGATCAAACTAGTTCCTGCACAGCAGAGAATGTAATTGTCCTGCACTGGCTGTCACCTGTGCACGTTTCACTTCCCCGCAAGCTTGCATGGTGGCACAAAGGTGGCTGTGATGTTAACTTACAAGTTGAACAGCTACTACTGTGTCGTTACTAGGTGCATCCCTGAAAAATGCCTGTCAGAGCAGTCTGTGCTTCCTCGGCAGTTCTGTGCTCTGTGCAAGGCGCATTGTGTGCTTCTAAAGGTCACAACCTATTTATAGGCACAAATTATAAAATTTTACACAACTGATTCTGTACTGAATTTGTCATAAACATCTCTACCTATGGATCACTTGGCTTTTCTGTGGAATTTTTGATTAAGGTTGACAGGAAAAGTCTTTCCTCTTACTCAGTTGGTTTGGAAAGGATTCTTCCCTCAAAATTGTTTATCTGTAACTCAGTTACACTTCTATTAATTAAGCGTAAGCTCGGTCATTTACGATGTCTGTGGTAGTGGATTGTACTCTCTACCAATTCTTCCTGCAAATGTTTATCAAGAAGAGATGCTTTGGATAGGCCCTAAATTTACAGTCATGGTTCCTCGTTTTGTGTACCTGGAGTTGAGTCTTTGAAGCCAAAGCCTGGGTTTGTTCTTCTGTCACAGTGAGAGTTTTATTACTTACTCATGATTGTGAAAGAATCAATTTGCATGTATTTAGCCTGCAACAGATGCAAGTTTTTCCTGAGATTTTTATTATGGATATAATTTTGGAAGCCTTGTATTTTTTAAATGCCTAAACCTGAAGCATTTACCAAAAAGATTACAAGCTTTTCCACATATTCCTTCAATATGTGACGGACTGAAAACAAATTGCATTTTTCAAAAAAAGAACTACTGCTTGAATTAGTATGCTATGTTTAAGCCTAAACTGCTTGTATTTTTGGTTAGTCAATTGCCAAGCAGGACCTATGAGCATTTTAAAAAGGTTGTCTTGAAGAGAAATAATTACCAATATAACACAAATCACACAGTAGATCTGACGTGTTCTTGTGTAGTGAAGCTTTTGTTCAAGTCTTATATAAAGCCTGATCTACCCTGCTATCTGCTGCTAAGCTAAATATTTTCTGAAGCACAGAAAAAAAATTCTATCCAAGTTTATTAAGAATGGAAGGTAAGTGTAATGGAAGCTTAACCCTGAAGCTGAATAACCTTGAGTTAAAACCATGCTGACTTTATTAGGTTTGATATATTTCAGTGAGTCTCTGTCTCTTCTGTTCCACAGCCTCTGACTATGGATTGTTCTTGTCAGATGAAGATCCTCGAAAAGGTATATGGCTGGAGGCTGGAAGAACGCTGGATTATTATATGCTGAGAAATGGGGTATGGTGCAAGTCTGTTGCTTCTTTCATCAACACATTTTTAGAAAATTTGTTTCCCAGATAACAAGAAGAATGTTTAGCATTTGGAGGGGTAGGAGGGTCTTGAGTTTGTTCCTGAAATTGGCCCACTTCTCTTCCTTGCTGTAGGTAGTTGTTTTCCTGCGTCTAGTTGTGACTGTAAGCTACTGTGGCCAGTAGTGTCTTTGCAGAACAGTTAGCAGGAAGATAAAAGATAAGTTTTGTAATAAGCTTTATATTTGATATGACCTTGCATTGTAGGGTAGTTTTCTTGTATCCTAAAGCTGATAAGGTCATACTTGCTCATATTATGGCCAAATTGCTTGCAACCAAAAGGCACCGCTATCCTTTTTAAATACTAAGTTAGTTTTTGCAGTACAAAGGTACTTTGGTCTCTAGTACCGTGCTTTGGTCTTGCCAGCTAGGAGAAGTTCTTGAAAAATGACATTCACAGAACTAGAGGTAGTCACTTCAGGCTTGCTATATGAATAAGTTTGCCTATACTATAGTAAAGGAAAAATCCAGCTTGGGAGGTGGGCAGAAAATCCTGGTTTAGGTATCTTAAGTTAGTGAAATGGCTTGTGTTGCCGTCCAAAAGCACTTAGAAACAGTATTATTTACTTCCTAGGATATACTGGAGTACAAAAAGAAACAGAGACCTCAGAAAATACGTATGTTGGATGGCTCAGTGAAAACGGTCATGGTGGATGACTCTAAAACAGTTGGTGAATTGCTGGTTACCATTTGCAGCAGGATAGGTAAGATTTTGTGACCCGCATAGTTTTTGTTTGGTTTTCTGCCATATTTGCGTCTTGATTCTTATGATGTTATGTGTATTACTGGCTAGGAATTAGCACATATGTAAAAAAAAAATTAAATTTGTTATCAGTTCGCACTTACCAAACACTTTCCTGAAATTTGTTTTATGGAAGTCAGTACAGTTAGCTGTACCCTTAAACTTCAGTATTTAGCGGTTGAAGGCACAAAGTTATCTGACAGTACAGTTCCACATTTTTTTGTTATATGTTACCTTTTACATACACTTTCCTGCTGTGTGGTAGAGAATTAGAAATAAACTTATACTTAATTTTAATGAGATAAAAGATAAATACTGTTGGCCTTGAAATATACCTAAGCTTAGGGCTCTATGTTAGCCCTAAGCTTAGGGCTATATGCAGCCCTGAGGAGAAAGACCTGGGAGTGTTGGTAGACGAGAGGTTCAACATGAGTGGGCAATGCGCCCTTGCGGCCCAGAAGGCCAACCGCATCCTGGGCTGCATCAAGAGGAGCGTGGCCAGCATGTCGAGGGAGGTGATTCTGCCCCTCTACTCTGCCCTGGTGAGACCCCACCTGGAGTACTGCGTCCAGTTCTGGAGCCCCCAACACAAGAAGGACATGGACCAGTTGGAAAGGGTCCAGAGGAGGCCACAAAGATAATCAGAGGGCTGGAGCACCTCTCCTATGAGGACAGGCTGAGAGAGTTGGGGCTGTTCAGCCTGGAGAAGAGAAGGCTCCGGGGAGACCTGATAGCGGTCTTCCAGTACCTCAAGGGGGCCTACAAGAAAGATGGGGAGAAGCTGTTCAGTAGGGCCTGTTGTGATAGAACAAGGGGTAATGGGTTTAAATTAGAAGGAGGTAGGTTTAGATTAGATATTAGAAAAAAATTTTTTACAGTGAAAGTTGTAGAGCACTGGCACAGGTTGCCCAGAGAGGTGGTTGATGCCCCATCCCTGGAATCGTTCAAGGCCAGGCTGAAGGAGGCTCTGAGCAACCTGATCTAGTCAGGGATGTCCCTGCTTCTTGCAGGGGGGTTGGACTAGATGACCGTTGAAGGTACCTTCCAACTCTAACTATTCTATGATTCTATGTTATGATTAAGAGTTGATCACAGTACTACATCATTTTTGAAACAACATATGGAAGCCATCCAGAGCAGCTGGTCAAAAATGTGTCATATTGGTTATAGTCTGTCTTTGTATTTATCTAAATAGAAATATTTTTGAAAACTAATTCATATTTAACTATAAACACGCATCCAACATGGATTTGTGTAAATAATCTTAAACTCTTGCTTAATTCTTAGTTAGAATTAAAATGGCCTTACTTTGAGTTAAATTAATTTACTTTGAAAGTGAATTAAGCTAAATTTAATTAATCAGTTTCAATTTTGTTTCAATGTTGCTATGCTGGATTCTTATGTACTGTAACTAATTTACTTGAAAAATCAATTTTGACTTATTTTTGTGAATGTGGTCATGTAGGTGAGCGTTTAATTTGCTTTCCTGCCTTACATAAACATGCTTTACCAAACAGTGGAAAAAACCAGGCAGAACAAAGAAATGAGAGCAACTTAGCACATATGCTAAATGTTGTGAACTGATTTTTGTTTAATGTAAAAGTGATAGGAAGAATAGAGTTTTAAAATTCTAAATAAAACATATATTTCACATGGTTTCTATTCCTCAGTCTGCTCTGCTACATTTCTTCTACACATGATGGGCAAGCTGAAATTACTCAGTTCCCAGGAGGCAATTGTAGGCATTCATGAAAAGAAGCTTACTATGATGTGTCTCCATTACAGAATTTACTGCTGTATTAAATTCCATCATGTTTTTAAACTGGCTACTTCTCTTGATAGATGACCAAAAAAACTTAATATCTTTCTGAAGGTGGCAAATGCAGCGCGTGACGAAGGAATGATGTATTTGAAGGATAATGATGGGTACTGGAGAAATGTTTTGAATGCAGCAATTGTACATTTTTCTTGGGATCTACTTCCCAATACGCTGTTTTAGCATTTCATCTAGAATATCTTTACTATACTTGAAATTAACCGTTAGTATTTTAATAATAAATAGAAAAGAATATTTCACATGTCCTAAAATGTATTAAATTTTTCTTGTTACAAACACTGGATTTATTAATAATTCCAGGAATAACAAATTATGAGGAATATTCCTTAATCCAGGAAAGCATCGAAGAGAAGAAAGAGGAGAGCACAGGAACGCTAAAGAAAGATAGGACATTGTTGCGTGATGAAAGAAAAATGGAAAAACTGAAGGCAAAGCTTCATACAGATGATGATTGTGAGTAGTGTATTCCAGGACAATTCTTTGATTAGTGTCTTTCCACAGTATAGAGCAGGAAAACTGTGCAGGAATGCATTTTTAGATTCTTCAGTGTGTTTCAGCTGGTCCCTACCTGTGTTTTTCATTATATATAATGCCGTCTACTACTAAGTATTTTTAAAATTAGATAAATGGACAAGTTGTTGCCTCTAGCTGTGAAAGTTAGCAGATCTTATGAGGTGTTTTTGGTTTCTTTTTTGGTCAGAGAGTTGTAACTTAACTGTGAAGAATCTTTTCCATAATGACCGTTTTCTTCCCTTCATTGAAGTTGAATATTTAATATTGATGCCTACTGAAAGCCATCAAAAAGTAGTTTTGCCTTTGAAGGTATGAATTTTTAGTGTAAATGGTGTTTACCACAGAGCTAAAACAGTATTTGATTGATCTGTTTTACATGTAAAGTAATGAGAACCATTTTTTTTCTGTTTTACGTTAAGGCACTAAGATAAACTGTGACTGGCAGGAAGATTTTGTAAAATTGTAGTGAGGGATAAGAAAAGTTAACAGAACAATTGCTTTTGGGGGAAAATGTCATAAACTTTTAAGTAATTTGGCAATGAAGCTTTGAAGATTAAATTTAGTAATAAGATGTTACTATAGTTGTTTCTTCAACGATATTAATGGTGTTCTATGCTGTAGTAAATTCATTTTTCTCTGTAGTGTTTTTCTTCAGTTCTCATTTTGTAGCAGCCTTCAACACTGATGACTAGAACCAGAAATGAAAGCAGCATTTTTTTGTGGAGTTTGCCCTTCCAGTGGAAATCCAGTTATCACATGATTTTTCACAACAGCTATTAACACTGGCAACACTGCCTATTTAACAATGTACATGTCTGTGGTTCTGTTACAGTAAATTGGCTAGATCACAGCCGAACATTTAGAGAACAAGGAGTCGATGAAAATGAAACACTGCTCTTGAGACGAAAGTTCTTTTATTCGGACCAGAATGTAGATTCAAGAGATCCTGTTCAGCTTAATTTGCTTTATGTTCAGGTACAGTATGTGGACTAGAAGTGCACTTTGTAGATTAATCAGAAAAAATTTGTTGCTGAAGTACTCCATCTTCTAGAATTCCAGTTCTGGATGTGTTTTGATTTGTACATATTTGTCCATCCCTCCAAGAGTGCATGGTAGTACAGGGGTAGTACAAATACTTTCAACCCAATAATGGACACTCAACCAAAAATCCACCAACTTTCACGTCCTTGTCCTGGTTTCCTTAAAATTAACGAATCTTATTAGTCTTTCAAGTTGTTATTTTTAGTTCTTCTTCCCATTCTCTTCTATAGGTGATGCTTTCTCTGTAATATAGAATCTCAGGTCAGTCTTGCAACCATCTTTCTGCTTCTCATCTCTTTTCTTTTCTGCCTGATAAGTCAGAGAGCTGCTTCCTCACTCCCTTTCCAGTCTTCAACCCAGACAGCACTCAAGGCAGGCAGGCTTCCTGTTCAAAGTGGACCATATCATGTAACATGGTGGGAGTCCACCTAGGCAGGTTCCCCAAACCGTTAGAGGTGCTATACATACCTTAGCAAAACTAAGAGTTCTATGCAAAATATACAATTTCATTCAAGGCTCCAGTGCAGTTGCCTGTAATGCAGTCTGGAAAAAGTAGGCTATTAAACTCATTGTTAAAGTTTGGTTGGTTTTTTTGTAAGTTAAAAAAACCCAACCCAACATTGAAAGTTTAATGGAATGTTCAGTTGTTACACTTGGAGCTGATTTAAGTGGAATTGCTCTAAATTACATTTTAAAACTCTGAGGCAAAAGATAAAGATGGCATTGCTTGTAAGACTGCATTATATTTTTCACGTATTTTAGAATTCTATGTCACACTGAGCTGTTCTCCTGCCACTTAAATATTTCTTTGAGGCTACTGCTAGGACAGTGTGTATTGATACTGCCTTGTCATTGTTTTGTCTAGGGATAGATGAGCCTTCTATTGCCAGCGCTGTAACATCCATCGTCTTCCGTGACCACTAAATTTAAACAAAAGGAAAATGCTGTTTTCTTTCTCCTTTGCCATTTCTATAATAGTAGTCTGGTTTTTACTTACTAGTTATGCAGATCATTTTTTCTGCTATTACAAGGTGGTAAGATGAAAGCTTGTACATATGTGTATGTACATACATACACATCCATATATCTGTGTTGTATTTTACATAAACATGGCAGGAAATGGGTGTCCAGTCCTCTTTATAAAAGTTGTTACAGTCTGGTTTCAGTAAGTCTCTGTAGATATTCACCAGAAAATAATCTAGCCCTTTTTTTTTATTTTATTAGTCATAAACACATCCAGAATGGAATAATAAAGACATTCAGACAGAAAAACATGTTGCTGGATTCTTGGGCTGTATTCAAGCTTTCAGGGAATTTCAGAGAGATAGTAGTTATTTTGGATGTCTCTTACATGTCTTTGCTTACCTCCTGTAGGCTCGTGATGACATTCTGAATGGTTCCCATCCTGTCTCCTTTGAGAAGGCTTGTGAGTTTGGAGGCTTTCAAGCACAGATCCAGTTTGGACCTCATGTAGAACACAAACACAAACCTGGATTTTTAGAGTAAATACTTCTAACTTCTAAATTTGGGTGACGTGAAGTGTAATGAATGTTGAGTTGTCACAGACTAAATGCATTTTAGAACTCCAGGCAGAGGTAATCAGATTCAGTGTGTTTTCTGTAGCAGTCTTCCTGTGAAAGGAGCCTTATTGCACAAATCAGCAACCCCAGCTGATGAGGGGACCTTTGGCAGTGGTTTATTAGGCAGTACAGAGCACCAGCTCTCCCCAGGGTGCCAGTTCAGTACACAGCCGGATTCCCCGACCACCTGGTAATGTGGGAGAACTGGGCTTTTGTTATTCCTTAGAAGTCTACTTCTGCCTGCATCTTGTAATGCCATGTGCCAGTTAAGTGTACATCAGTATATATCGCAGATGTCTGATGTTCTAGGAAAATACATAAATGGAAAGATGCTTTGTCATTTGGATATAGTTAATACTGCTGTGTGTCGAAGCTATGTTTTCTGAACTTTTTAGTGACATTAATCAGTTGTTCAGGTTCACCCTCTCATGTCACTGTATGAATGGAGATCTAGAACTGCACTCTGGTTCAGACATGAACAAGACTCCTGCTTACAAGTGACCCGTCCTTTAACCTTTATTGTGGTATTTACTTTACTGCTAGGAGCAGGGCAAGTTTAGTTTGATTGAAATTTAGTTGTCCCATTTTTCTACCAAGTTTGTTTTCTGATTGGTTTGCCTGCAGTAAAACTAACTGAGGGCCAGAGTCTGAGGAAAGGAATGTAGGAAGGTAAAAGAAAGCTATTTACTGCGCACTCCATTAAGCCTTGCCTGCTTATGAGGCTCATCGATACCTTAACGGGATACACAAAACAATGGGTGCATATTTGTTTACCGTCCTGTTTCACTGGCAGAGTGCTCAGTACTGACTCTGAAACTTCGTTTGTGAGCCTGAGTCTGGGGTTTACTGTATCTCAGGGAATCACTTCAAAATGGTGTCTTGCTTTGGAATGTGCAATGCTGCAACATTGCTTGTTGGAAACACTTCACTTTTGAAAGATTTTTCTAAAGTAGCAGTTCAGTTATGCAAATAAACCACGTGAAGAAACATCCTTCAGTTCCAATTAATAATCACAGAAGTGATTCTCTTTGCCATCTGTAGAGGAGCCTGCTCCAGAACCGTAGTCCCTAGTCATCGCCCTATAATTTCAAGTGTACGTGTTTTGTGATCTATTGTTGTGTGCATTTGGCTGTACATAGCCTTCATGATCGCCTTTTTGTGAAACCTCCTGCTTTTGGTTTGTTTTGAGTCTAAAGAAGCCAAGCGCTCCTGACTGATTGTGAACAATATATATAGTGTAGGTAAATACTGACTTTGATTTTTTTTTTTTTTTTTTTTTTTTCCTCTGAAAATGCATCTTTCATCCTTTCAGAAAAACCTATTAGGGTTTGGTTTTTTTTGTTGTTTTTTTTTTTTTTTTTAAAGATTGAGCTACTGGATTCATCCAACTATTTCCTATTGTTTGGTAAATGAACATTGATTCTATTCAAGAATGAAAGTAAAGTTTTCTCTAAACTGTATGCTGTACCTCGGTACGTGAAATACATTTGAGGTGTCTTATCACTCACCACTGAAACCTGAACATGCTACAGATTCCCTTAAGGAGAATCTGTGAACTCGTACAGCAAACAGCATCTTACACAATAGTAGTAGTATTTCATAGCATTGTTTTGGAACAGCTTAGTTTAGTTTGCTATGTGTTTATATAGAGAGATCTTTTGTATCCTTTTTTGTCATTGATAAATGATTCTTGGCACAGATAAAGATTATTGCCTGCATCTTGTTAACACTTTGGTATTGGTTGTTGGACTTTCCTTGAAGCTCATGCCAAAGTAAATTGTGAAAGCTCTTGAACTATCAGATTGCAAATAGTCCTCCTTCATGCACTTCCTCATACAGCTGCAGTTTTACATTGCACCTACAGAAGTACCCTGTGTTTGAATTTGCTGAGAGAATGTCTGATGAAGAACTCATGTTATTCACATGCAGATAGGACAGGAGCAGCTCAAACTGCCCACCTCTGCTTTTAATTTTTTCCACTTGTTTTGGAAGTGAATTTAACCAAACTGTTTTGAACCTATGAAAGCACTAGTTGTTTCAGAATAAAGACTCTAGCTTTTTAGGGTAATAAGCTGTATTCATTCCTTATCTACAGAATTAATTTGGCTCTCCAGCCTTCCTCACCCCATGATGTGTCTGTGTAAGTAAGTCCTGAGAAGAGATTTCATTATCATGTATTAGTGAGGTGTAACTACTGGAGCACTGGAAGAAAGATTAGCAAGGACAGTTGTTCTTACTTTGATTTATATTGCTAGAGCTTTACGGGAAGAACAAAACGAATTATCTCACTGAGTAGTATTTTGGAAGAAAGGACAAAATCCTGATTTAGTCTTTTGAGTTATTTTGCTTGTTGTCTGCAATGGCGGACTTCTGTGGTTAAAAACAAAAAAAAAAAACCCACAGTAAACCAAACAAAAACGCATCACAAACACACATCTCTGAAAAAACAAACCAACAACAAACCCCCTCCCTGCCCTGCAGAACAATAGAGCAAATTTTCTGGCAGTCTTGTTTAAAAAAATCGATCCTTCTCAATACTTGTGACTTTGCATTGTAGTAGGTAGTTCTACCTTTCTGTCCTAATAGTGTGCTCACTTACTGAATAAATCAAAATGAGGAGGAGATTCTCCAGATCCTTAGAAACCAGTTTTTTGAACAGTGGAAGTTTCTTCAGGGTGAACATGAACTGCTGACTATGTGATGTAGTTTCATTGGAGAAGAGTGTTCCAGATAGGAAGGTGCAATCCAGAAAGGACATCATGTTTGTAAAAGCATGATGTTGGTATGTCTTCAAGTTGGGATGATGTTTGGCTGAGATGGAAGGTTTATTTTATTATACAGCAAGGAGGTACAGGTGAGATGTTTAAAGATCCTCTCTGACTAAACTCTGTCATGGATACTGAACTTGTTCAGTTTACTTTGTATTCTGAGACCCTTAGTGTCTGAGTGCAACAGAAATTAAAAGTGGTTATTTATGACTTTGTTTTTGAGACAGTGACTGGTATTAAGTGTCCACTTAAAAGACTTTGCTGTTTTTCAGTAAAATATTAGTGTTCTAACATTTCTTGGAAGACACAAAGGAAGAACTTGGTCCTGCATGTCGGTAAATCAAAGTCCTACTGGAAAGCAATAGCAGCGTCTGAACTCAGACACAGAGTTGGTTCAAGCGTTGATGTCCCCTTCCTCCCCCAGATTACAGTGACTGTATTTGGGTTTAGATGTGAACCCCTCTGAAGACATCATATAGGTTAAGAATGGGAAGAGTCCCAGCTGTTATTTACTTTTGATGACTTTTCAAAACATGAAGAGGTATTACATGTGGATGTAACAAATGTGTTTTTCTTAATTCTGCAAGGTATCCTCTTGCTGTCAGCCTACTTAGCCAGAGTTTTGTTTCATTGTATAGGTGTTTTATGCCCATTTTAGGAAGCTTGGGGGACTTGATGCCAGTAAAGAGCATGGAAAGCACCCCTCCTCAAGAAGGCACCATTAACGAAGGAATTTTTGTTTGTTGTTTTTTTTTTCCTAGCCTAAAAGAATTCCTGCCTAAAGAATACACCAAACAAAGAGGGGCTGAAAAGAGAATATTTCAGGTAATTGTGAGGCTGAAAAAACCTACTGTAGTTTTACTTCCTTTATAAGAAAATCAGCAGCTTTCACAGGTGTATATTCTGTATATACTTGAATTATTAAACTATCAGAAAATCAAGTGTAAAGAATCTGACAGCTTTTTTTTTTCTTTCTTCAGCAGATTTATTGTCCTGATCCTTTTTTCTTCACTGATGATTATTCAGTGTACTTTGTTGAAGGGGAGAGAGTGAATATTCAGTATTCTTAAGACCTTTTTCTCAGTTGCATTGAAATGTAAGGATGTGTATTTGTACTAAAATAGAAGTACATCTAGGAAAACCATTTTTAATCACATGCCTTCATTATTCAAGCATGAGCTTCAAATAATATGGAAGCTAGGTAATTCTTGAGTTCAGTGGTGTGTCTGGGAATCACAGTTTTAAAAGACTGAAGCAATTGAATATAAAAGGTACTGATGCTGTTGGAAGTGGTCTCAGTGTAGATGCACTAAATATCTATGCCTACTGAAATACAAGTTTAGCAATACAGTGTAAGTTGAAAAATTCTGAGGTGAACAGCTGAAATCAAGTCATATGGTTTCTGGAAGGCCATACCAGTGATTTGTGAGCTCAACTTGGGAGACAAGTTGAAGAGCAGGAACAGGTCACATACTTTTCTGTGTCTATTACACTCCCAGTGTAGGAATTCTGTAACTTAGTAAGTCAGTTCTACCTTGAGCTTATAGTACTTCCTCATAGATGAGGATGTGTAATGCTTCTGTGTGTGTCTTTAGCTAGTGGTAGTGACATTGCAGTTCAGGCAAAAAAAAAAAAAAAAAAGATTCATTCACTTCTGAGGGTCATTATTGTGCTATTCATAGCATGTGGTTTTTGCCCATGTCTAACACGATCCATGAGTTGTTTCAATCATTACATACTTCAGTGCATGGACAAGAAGCTCATCAGTGAGGGCACTGATGCTGGGCAAAGATACAGCAGCAGTATAGAAAGAGCAAGCTGTCTTTTTGAAAAAAATCAGCTGTTTCCTTGAATTATGAAATTCTTGTGTTGGCAAGATTTTTCCAAAGTAGTCCATGTGCAATTGACTGCATTTCGGCTCTTAGCTCTTTTGGGATCCTGGTTGTGTGCTCTGTGCTGAACTTGACCGATATGATTGGTCTGTGTCCTTGGGATGCCAAAGGGTTTTTGGAGTTGCAGATGCTCCTCACAATGCTCCTCTGTGGAATATTGTCAAGATGGTAACAAACTGGAGCAGGAAAGTGTTTCCCATGTTCTTGGTGCTCCCCCTGCTGCTATCAGTCAGCATGAAAGAGGTGGCAACCAGAAGTTCAGAAGAATGGGAGGGGAAGGCAAACTATGACAGGGAATTCCACAAACAGTATTCAAATAGCGAGACATCGGGATAAGATTTTCAGCAGAATGGTCTAGGGTAGGAGAGCAGATGCTGAGATGAAGTTTGACTAGGTAATATTGGTAGTTGTCCTTACTTACAGGTCATAAAGTTTACAAATGAGTAAATAATTTTTAATCTTTTTTTTTTTTTCACATATTCAAACCGTAATGATTATTAACAAAGGATCTTTAAACAGATAAAAGCTGTGCCCTTTTTTGGCTTGTTCCCAGAAAGCATTGTTTCTGCCTAAGCAATGCTGAACTCTCATTACAGGAGCACAAAAACTGTGGTGAAATGACTGAAATAGAAGCCAAAGTGAAGTATGTGAAGCTAGCCCGATCCTTGCGAACCTATGGAGTGTCATTTTTTCTTGTTAAGGTATTGTAGATCTTGCTGACCGTATTGTATGGTTATGTGTTACCTCAGGTTCTTCACTAAGCAAAGGTCAAATATGTTCTTTCAGCCTTCTTCAGAAAGCAGCATTTGTAAAAAACTGTAGATTACTGTGTGGAACAGAATTATAGTTTCAGTTTAGATCCTTATCTTACTGCTTCCAGAAAGATTGTATTTCATGATTGTATTTCTTGAAATTGACATTTCTTCTTTTTTTTTCTTTTGATTACCTAAGTGCTGTCTTCAGAAAACCTTCACAGAGAACTCAAAAGTTGTTCCTGTTTAGAAATGCAATGATAATATGAATTTTATGCTGAAAAACTGCATCTGAAGAACAACTTAATCACCTGCATTATTAACTTTTTTTTTATTGCTTACAGTAAAACAGGTCATGGTCTTAAGGCTGTTGAAACAATTTAGTACCAAGATACCAACTGTGTGCTCTGAAAACAGGACTGGCAGCCCCCTTGTGATATTTACATGGGTTAGGATATTCTCATGGATGGAAAATAACTAAGATTTCAAATCCAAAATATGGGACAAATTACAGCTGATCTTGCCTAATTGTCAGCCTCAGTGAGCCTTCCTTTCCTTTATCTCTACAGAAATTTTGTAGAAAAATGGTGAGGACAACCTAACTTCTCAGTCCTCCTGATGCCAGTTTCCCATTCCACTTCTCCAATGTTGTTTTACAAAGGAAGGAGACAAGAGAGTGTCTTTTGAACTGCATAGTCAAGATCCAGTAAAGACCAGAGCTTCTTGATGTTAATTCATTGCTTGAAAATCACTGTCTGTGACCAGACAAACTGAGCCTGGAGTTTTAAATTGTCCTAGTCTGCATGCCAGTTGCTTCCCTTTGTCAGTATATTTCATCATGCTCTCTTTTCTCCTATGGCAAACTCCATTTGAATGAAAAACTATCTTTCACATCTTGCTATAGGAAAAAATGAAAGGCAAGAACAAGCTGGTTCCTCGTTTGCTGGGTGTCACCAAAGACTCGGTGATGCGTGTGGATGAGAAGACCAAGGAAGTGTTGCAGGAATGGCCACTAACAACTGTGAAACGCTGGGCTGCCTCACCTAAAAGCTTCACTCTGGTAATCTTTTTGTATATATTCAGAAGAAGAGGAATCTGTGTGGCAGGGATAAAGGAAGATGGACTTGTACACAGAACAGTTTCTTTGATGTAACTTGTTCTATCTGTAATTTTCTAGCATTATACAGTCACTGAGTCCTAAACTAATAAACTGGCCCATATTGGTGTCTAGGGTCTATCTGATTTTGATGTTTCTACACAGACCTGTTGCCCAAAAGTACTGTTTAAATTTTTTCAAAAACCACTGTTTTGATCAGTTCTGTGCCTAACCACTAAAACAGTTAAGAAAACATTATTATTCACACTTGCTTAAATCCTTAGTGTTTGCCATTCATAATGCATTTTGTGACTTGCAAGATATGAACACAAAGCTAGATTGTTCGCTAATACATTTGATAAGTATGGATTTCAAGAACTTTCATGAATGTGATGATTTGTTAATTATTTGGTCTATAAAAGACCACTGCAACAAGTATTTTGGATATGAGGAGGTTGTTTAAAGTGGTAGAGCAAGAGGCAGTGGCTAGAAAATTATATTCACTTTAATCATGTGCACATGATTTCCAATTGCATGGGTGATAATGTTTTATAATAAAATTTGAAAGACTTTTCTCCATTCTTCAGTGACTGAGTTTGATAAAATCAGACTAAGTATCTCTTGGTCCTCTGGCATTTCAATTTATGAAACATCTCTGATAAAGCTGCATTTAAAAGCATCCTTCCCCTCTCTTCCCTCACCCCCCATAAAGACTAGTTTAGAATGTTGGACCAGTGTGATTTACTATTGAATATAATAAAATGTTTATACAATTTTAAAATTGAAATTCTCTTACTTGTATTTGATACTGTTTATTCATTTATTACTTTCCATTTTCAAAGAGGTTGTTTTTTTTTTTTCCCCCCCTCTTCAGGATTTTGGTGAATATCAGGAAAGCTATTACTCAGTACAGACCACTGAAGGAGAACAGATCTCTCAATTAATTGCAGGTTACATTGATATCATCCTAAAGAAGGTATAATTTTAAGATAATGTGGTAAAAATGCAGTAAAAATCACTGTACAGCAGTGCAAAATTCAAATGTGTGCAAGCTGCAGTTTTCTTTCTCTTATGAAGCCAGTGTTGTGTCATAGGTTTTGATGTTACTTTTTTTACCTTTAAGTAATACAAGCTTTTTCTCTTTAACTTAGGTGAGTGTTTCTGGAAAATATACAGGCTGTTAAATAGAGGGGTAGTATGGGTCAGGCTCAGTGCAGCATGCCTGGGCTTTTTTTTTTTTTTTTTTTTTATTTTTCCTGTCTGGAAGGTGAGCTGCTGCCTATGAGTGCGTATCCAGAGAAGAGCTTAAAGCTTCAACTATGGATTTTAAGCTATGGATGAAAGTGGTGAATCAGGTGGGAAGAAGTGATCTTCTGGAAGCAGCATTTAAAACTACATTAAGGGCTACACAGTAGTTGTCCAGCAGCTCTTGTATATAATGCATCAAAGCTGAGAAAGTTTTTTGGCAAAACTTATGTTGCTTTAAAAATATTATGATCAGTAAAGCAAAGAATTATATCTCAGTTATGCAGAAGGAGGGATAAAATCTGTGTTTGTGAAGAGGCTAGACTGTCTTGGAACTTGATTTTATGGAGCGTGCCTGGCAGGAGAGAGGAGAGGCTGATATGCATCTCCAGCATTCAAAATATTCCCAAGTAAATAAGCTCAACAGCAAAAAATACCAAAGTTGTTGTTTGACAACAAATGTGGAGCTGAATGGTCATACTCTAAATATGTTGTATAGAAAAGTGAGATGTTTCAAATAGTACTGGTTGCTCCTTGACAATTTTTTTTCTTTATTAAGGCTCAACCGAACTACATTATTTGCTGTAATAGATTTGAATAGTAAAAAAAAAAAAAATAGAAAGCTAAGCAGCTCAGAAGAATTTATTACCTTTGTTCATGCAAACAGTGTAGGATGTAACATCACATGTTATGAAATCAGAGGTTGAGGAGGATTGCCAGAATTCATCACAGCACGTGCCTTTTCTCTGAGGCTGTCAGTCTCAGATTTAGTAAATAAACTGCAGGTTTCTATAGATGGTTTAAAACTTGATTCTAGCTGTTAAGCTTCAAAAGGAGCTTTGCTCTCTAGTGCCAAAGGACAGCAGCCTTTCTGTCTTGATAGATTACAGATAAGTGTATTTCCACTTCCTTCCAGGCCTTTGTTTTCTGCTTTACAATCTGCTGACACAGCCAGTTTTAAAATGAATAAATTATGAACAGGTTAAGTGATAAACACGCATGATGCTTCATAATGCGTATGAGAAGCATGCAGTTTTCAGTTGTCAAGCCCATGTTATCTCTGTGACGCATGCCTCAAAGTATCACAAAGGTTTATTGTTCTTAGTTGCCTAATGTTAATTATTGAGTGTTTTGGACTGATACAACTTATTTGCTCTGATGTGGATTTTTTTTTTGCTAAAGTATTATTGATGCAGTGCTCCCCAGCCTTCAACTCCTCTTGTCCCGCAATTTTAGGTCATTAATCATTTGAAAGCGAATGATGAACTTGAGTAATTTGTACCATTTTTAAATCTAGATATATTTTTTTACTTTGTATTAATATGGAAGAAAGGCACTATCTTGACTAGAAATAGGCGGTTTCAGTCCATGTAGAAACTCAAAGTATAATAGTAAGAACTTATTTGAAGTAAGTTGTCGGGGGTGTGTGTATGGATGTGGATGTGCATGAGGAGTTCCCATTAAATGTACCCACCGTCGTAGTGGATGTTTCTCTATTTATACATAGATACAGATATTCAGACTACAGATCACCTAACAAGGTGGAAAGCAGACAATATCTTTGATCACGAGTCCAAATTGACTGCTTTTACAAGGCACTACTTTTATAACTGATGATTGTTATTGTTATTTCTAGTGATTTAGACTTACTTCCTTTGTGTATATTCTCCTCCCTTGTACCACTATAAAAAACTACCTCAAAAAATCAGATGTGCAAACTGTCAGAAGCTTGAAGTAACTATGGTAAAATAACTTGGATACAGTATTAACTGTGTCGCCTCTCCTATGGGTATGTATTTCCTAGTGGTAGGTAGTACCACATAGTAAGGTTTCAGGATGCTAAGTGTGACTGACAACTGAGTTCTAGTTAACTGAGCCACTCTGATGTTCCTGAGTTAGAAGAGCATGGGAAAGGGGATGGTACGCGTCCTATTTATGCTGGGATTTGCTGTTGTTGCATATCACTCTGCCCTCAGAACGTTTTTTGTTCCATGAGAAAAGACAGTATCTCAGCACTTTCTCTGTACCGCTTTGTTCAAAAAGGCACCAATAGGCTTTTTCCTTTATGCACTTAATCTGCTGGGGCTTAAACCTGGTCTGTTGGATGCTGAAGGGCAGCTCTTCTGAGGTGGAGGTTTTATTGTTACACACTGCCAAAAAGTGTGGTGTTCAGCACGGGACAAGACTCTGCAAATTATTTGACTAGGGTTCTGATAAACAGCAAAGAAATGGTGGAGAGAAGCAAAAGCAACACATGTTGTTTAACTTTTTTTTTTTTTTTTTTTCCCCCTTTCCCCCTCCTTCCAGAAACAAAGTAAAGATAGATTTGGACTTGAAGGTGATGAGGAATCAACCATGTTGGAAGAATCTGTTTCACCTAAGAAGTGAGTGTATACAGCAGGAGGAAATGCTCTTTATTTAAAGAGTGACACCTGCTAGCTGTGGCAGCTTTTTTTCAAATGAAATAGTATAGTTATTATTATTAAAGAGTAATTTTCCACAGGATATTTTAATAGAAGGAAGTACTGTCCCCAGGCATTCAGCAGGCTCCTAGCTTCATATGAGGATTGAAAAGCAGATATTTGTCTCTAAAATTGTTGGTTAAGTCAACCAGTAGTGGTACCAGTTTGTGGTAACTTCACTGTTGAACAAAGGAACTCAGGCTGTGATTCAGTAAAATGCTGGGGGGTGAGTAATCATGTAGAGCTGAAAATGTTGTATTAGATTTTTGGTCTTCATGCAAACACCTAGGATTTGCAAGATTTTAGTTGCTTGTGTCTGCTAGGTCCATGTTTCCCTAAACTTCACTTCTGTCACTTTAATTCTATACTGTGTCGTGAACAGAGCTGGCTTATTTCACCGAACCACTTAAGACAAACCGATCAGAGGTGTGGTGTGGGTAGAGGTAAGGTTTAGGTACTTGTAGGTCAGGCTATGGTTCTGGTGGGAGGGTAATTGAATATAGCAAAAAGCAGAACTGTAAAGCTGGCCATACTCTTGAGAAGAAATATTGAATGTTTCCTTGCAGTGAAGGGGTAGAGATAGATTTGTGACGTTATAAGCTGTGATGAACCGCTCAGATCTCCTCTTAGAACTCTAAGGATGGCAGTGTCATCAGTGTGTATGTGAGAAGTCTGTTTGATTTATTGTTAAACGTACAGTTTATAGGCTATAGACTTGTTAGATGTTTAATGTGGCCTTATGTGAAATTTCAACTCTTGACAGGTCACACAGGTTCAGCTGTATTTTCTTTTGGCAATGCCCTTTCCAAATCGCTTCCAGAATATACTGTTAGCTAAGCACTGTGCAGAGAAGCCCAGAACTTGTAATAGATGAATACAAGCTTTTTCACAGTTGAAATTACTTTTTTTTCCAAAGCAAATGGTTGTTTTTAAAGCCGGAATTTCTGTCAATGCTTCTAGGTGTTGAAGCTTGAACCGTATTTAAATATGAGCAGTATATCTAGTCAAATGGTTCATGACCATGGATGACAGTAACTTTAATATTCTTGAAAGCGTCCTACCTGCCAGCCCTTTATCTGATAGGCTGCCAGATTATTAGCAAGTACTGTGTGTGCATGTGTGTATCAAGAGGGAAGAAAACATGTTAGTTTTTATTGCAAATCAAGGGATTGCCTGCAAAAGGCATCTCCTCAGGGTTCATGCTTCTATTTTCTATTGATCAGCCTATAATACAACTGAAACAAAGCAGTTGTTATGCCATAAACCTTGTTCTGGTTCCGTCTGTCGTGAATCTTAGAAGGGTAAAACCATTGTACCACATATACCAAAACTGCACATTGCCTTCTTTCCTTACTGCCTGCTTGTTAGTGCTGTTAATACTTGATCTGCCAATATCCCCAGATTAATTTAGGTTGGGTTTTTTTTTTTTCCTAATATGCTAGGAAAAAAAGACTGTAAAAGACTGTTTTCCAGTTTCTCAAAATGTTGTGAAATGCAATTTAAAATCCTAAAGGAAGAACATCTGGTAGGACTTGATTTGCAGGAGCTAACTAATTCTCCCTGTGTTGGATTTTTCTGTTTTCTTTTTTTTTTTTTTTTATTTTATGTTTTTGTTTATTTGGTTTGTTTTTTGTTTTGTTTTTGTTTTTGTTTTTTTTCCCTAGATCTACCATCTTGCAGCAGCAGTTTAACCGAACAGGGAAGGTGGAGCATGGCTCTGTGGCACTACCAGCTGTTATGCGTTCAGGGTCCAGTGGCCCAGAGACTTTCAACATTGGCATCATGCCTTCTCCCCAGCAACAAGTCACAATTGGTCAGATGCACAGAGGACATATGCCCCCGCTTGTGAGGAACCTTCTTGTTTTGTATTTGAAACTTTTTTTTTGCATTTGAAACTTGTCTGTGATGCAAGTAGTCAGAAATAGCCTGTTATACATATAACTCAGAGCAGGAGGAGGATATCGCGTATGGCTTCCTGGCTATCCTACAAAACCTAAGTTTTGAGCATTGCTGAAATATTTAGAGTATCACATTTTTACTTATTTTCTCATTTTCCTTAAAGCCAGCACTTCCAGCCTTGTGTTTACTTCTAAGTAGTTAAACTAGTGTTCGGAGATCAGAAAAAAAAAGAAGTTTAAAGACTGGCAAAAGTAAGCAATTTTAAGGAAAAAAGCTTACATTTAGCTTATCACTAGCCCACTAGTTTATAGTTTTTTAGCAGGCATAAAGCTGATGCTGAGTTTTTTCATTTAAATTAAATTAAAGGCCTTAACAGGCTGTAGAGAAGATATATGATCAATGCTTAAAACCACGACATAGCACTAGAAGTGTAGTATGTGTAGTGGGCCTTGGCTGCTTGCCAGACGCCCACCCAGCTACTCCTTTACTCCTGCTCTTCAACAAAGGGATTAGGAGAAAATAAAATTAAAAAAGCTTTCTCTCGACATAGGTCATCCTTTTCTGACATTGGTGTGTGCAGGGTTGTTTTTTGACCTTTTAATTCTCTTTACCTCTCGCTGACATGTGGTGTTTTGCCTTTTCTTAATGACGTTTTCCCAGAGATGCCACCAGCTTGGCTGCTGGGCTCAGCGGTGTCCTGTGGTGGGTCTGGTAGAGCAGTCCGGAGCCAGCTGTGCCCAGCATGAGGCCCCTGGCCTCTTCTCACAGAAGCCACCCGTGCAGCCAAAACCTTGTCACAGACATCCAGTACAGATAGCTGTCCTACTCTACCTAAAACTCTTCACTTTTATGTTAGCTTATGCATATTGATGGCAAATTAGTTTTAGAATTGTCCTTGGTAGGCTGTTCCAGGAAATCAATAATGATATCCTAGAAGGAAATTCAGTTTTCATTTTCCTAGATTGGAAGTCAATAAGACAACTTGGTGTTTTTGTGCCTGTCTGTTGGGCATTGTTTGATCTGAGGAAGTCCAACATTTCATAATGTGTGCAAGTACAGAGTATAAAATGGCACAGGCAGCAATAAGACTGAGAGAAGAGTGTTAGAGAGCTTTGCTTTCTCCGTTGCACCAGGGAAAAGCTAGCTATCTGAAATGGCCTGATGAGGTTGCTGGGTTGCTGTCTCTCACTGTCTCTTCGTGCATGTGTACCATCTGCTTTTGGAATAACACACAGCTATTTCATTGTTTTGCCTTTCAGACCTCAGCTCAGCAGGCCTTGATGGGGACTATTAACACCAGTATGCATGCTGTTCAGCAGGCACAGGCTGACCTCAGTGAAGTTGATAACCTACCACCTCTGGGGCAGGACATGGTGAGTTCTTCTAATCCCTTATAGAAGTGGATCTTAACGCTTTGGGGTGTTTACAGATCAGTTTAGTCATTTTCCCTGGGTCTAAAGTGATATCTCTAAAGTTTTTTAAATGAGATAAAAATTTTGTGCTCTCTTTAAGGAATTTGTGTAGTGTTCCACCTCACTCTCATCAGTCTTCTGAGATTAGATGTGGCAAGCTCCCTTTGCAAAGCTGTGTCTGGAATCCTATTTGTTTCATGCACATAAGTACAATTAAACGCAGACTGTGGACAGTATGGTGGGAATGCCTGCCTCCTGGACACTTGAAAAATGAGAACAACATACAATTCTGTTGGTTTTGATCCAGGTTAGGGCAGGAGGATACATCCGGAGACTATTGCTTTTGGGGGACTGTCAGTCAAGGGTTTAGCCTTCATGGATGCACTGTTAGTGGCATTTACCTGTGACAGCAATTCTGTAGTGAATGGTTCAGCAAAAGAAAATGCTTACTTTCATATTTCTCTTTAAGGCCTTAGTTGTTGTCCTGTGCTTCACTGTTAAAGGTTCGTGGAGGAACAAGAGATTGCATAGTATCTCTTCTCACAGAACCTCACAGCAATCCTTAATTCTTGTTTTTGTTATTGCTTTTCAGGCATCAAGAGTATGGGTTCAGAACAAGGTTGATGAATCAAAACATGAAATACACTCTCAAGTTGATGCTATCACTGCAGGAACTGCATCTGTTGTCAACCTTACAGCAGGTGAATTACAAAGAGCAGGGTTTCCTTGCAGTCTCCTGGTTAGTTATCAGTCTAATTCCAGTAACATAGGGACTGAGTATGGGGCAGCTGGAGAAAAATTTTCTTCAAAATACCCCAGTAGCGAAGTGCATTGACGTGTGGAACAGGCTTTCTGTCCTTCCCAAGACAATTTTTGTATCTTCAATTTATCTTGAACTCTAAAGGTACGACTGTTGATGAAAATAAAATGTAACTTGCTTATTCAGCAAAGTAAAGTAGAGAGTATGAGGTTCCTACAAAAAAGCATTATTGATCCAACAGTTGTTAGACAGAGATTATGTGTTTATTGACAGTGATTTTTTTTTTTTCTTCAGCAAATTACAAGTTGAAGGAGCTCTGAATGGGTGAAAGGGGTCAATACTGTGTTACCTTGGGTTTTTCCAGTGTTGAAAGAGCTGAAACTGTGGACTTCTCAGCAATTAGCATTGAATGAAGAGAAATTACATTAGAGGATAAGTTCTTGTAGAAGAAGAAATGTAGAAATTGGAAAAATTATAGCAGTCTCTAATTTTATTTTTTTTAAGTGATAAAGAAATTACCTAGTAGGCATTGCTTGGCTATCTTGAAGTGTCTCTTGTCTCGCACCAGAGTTTGGCTTGTGGTAGCTACCTTTTTTCCCTTTTAACCACTAAAGCATTCTAATCATGAAAAACATTTTCTCTGCAGGGGACCCAGTTGATACTGATTACACTGCTGTGGGATGTGCAATTACAACCATCTCTTCCAACCTCACTGAGATGTCTAAAGGTGTGAAACTGCTTGCTGCTCTCATGGATGATGAAGTTGGAAGTGGAGAAGACCTCCTGAAAGCTGCTCGAACGTTGGCTGGTGCTGTCTCAGACTTGCTGAAGGCTGTGCAGCCTACTTCAGGAGAAGTGAGTAGATGGAAACTTCTTAGGTTTCCTCTTTCAAGTGCATGACTTTGGCTTTTTGAGACATGTTAGCTTCTAAGCCTCATCTGCTCAGTGCCACATAGTGTCCCTTGTGCAAGCAGTTCTTTTGACTATTTCTTATTCCTTCACCTATCTCTGTCTTTATGCCTTTAAGTCTTGCACCTTGATATTAGGATGTTCTGTGTTATATACAGAGGTTAATTAATTTGTGTAATAAGTAGCTGATTTATCTGGCTACTATATTCTCTCTTAGAAACGAATTGACTCAATTCAATAGGAAGTGGAAAGATACTCATGCATTATTTTTTTTGTTACTAGCTTTGTCTACTTTGACAAATAAAATGAAAAGTTAATTCCTCTATTGCAGTGTTCCAGAAATGAGAGTAGTACTGACCAGGATAGACTGTCTTGATCAGTCTGTTATGAGTTGAAGTCTGCAGGTAATTTGCCTTAGATCTCTTCTCTTCAGGTATTTATGTTTTGAAGAACATGAAATCTCCTGATGTTTCATACCATATTGACTGGAGTTATTACAACAGTTCAAGTTCTTCAAAATTCTTTACATGTTCTCTGGGAGCAGTTGTACGTGTGGAAAACTAAAGATTTTTTCGAAGTCTTTCTGTTGCATAATTTTTTTAACCATACTGATGGCACACTAATGCAGAAGTTCCTTGAGGAAATTTAAAATTCAAGTAAAGCTCCTTTTCTTTGAATTAATGTATTTCACTGTTACATTTTTCTAGCCTCGACAGACAGTTTTGACTGCAGCTGGAAGCATTGGACAAGCAAGCGGGGAGCTACTGAGACAAATTGGAGAGAATGAAACAGATGAAAGGTTCCAGGTAATAAGGGGGTTGCTTGACACTGTCAGAACTGTGCAGCTTTCTAATGAGGAGGCCACTGTATAAAACTAGGCTTCCCAAAGTGCAGTTAGGAACTGCTAGATTTGAAGTTTCTCAGTGCTAATTGAGGTTAATCCATTATGAAATTGTTCCTAATTACACAATCTCAGAGTGCTTGTTTCATAGGAACCCCTGCTCCATTCTGTGCATCATGCAGATGCTTTCTTGCTTCATGGAGAGATGTTTGCACTGTGCTCCCCTGAGTGTTTAAAATACATGGCTCATGCTATTTGCATACTGGTCAGACTCTTGCTTTTCAAATTCTACTCTGCTTTTTACTTTCAATCCTGTGTTCACCACTGGTTTCTTTTATGGCAACTTTCAGTACCTCAGAGTTGCATGCATTAATATCTTTTATAGCTTTCCTGTAGGATTTGTAACTGTTATTCAATTTTACCAGTAGAAAATCTGGCATGGAAGGCAAGAGATCTGCTAATTTGAGATACCCTGTGACCTGTTGATCTTTAAAATACTTGACATGGTGTCACGCTTAGTATGTTTGAATTGTAGTTCCCATTTGCTTCAGTTGCAGCAGGGTGCGAGTTGTATTGCACAGTGCCAGGTCAGATACAGAAAATAAGGAACAGCAATCAACTTATTTTTAAAAACTGTGCCTGTCTTCACTAAGTATGCCCTATCAGATGCAAGATTATAACCTGAATGCCATTGGGATTTTGTGGGGAAGCACTGTGTTTTAAAACCTGCACAGGCTGTCATAGTTCAGCCCCGATCGGGACCAGACTGCGCAGTCTCTCTCTCACTCCCCCCATCCTTCGAGAGAACAGGGGGAGATGATATAAGAAAAATGGCTCGAGGTTTGAGATAAGGACGGGGAGAAATCCTTAAAGTTACCGTTACAGGCAAAACAGAACTGAGAACGAGAAAGGGAACAAGATAACCTCCCCCCACCCCTCCCTCTTTCCAGGCTTAAGATTATCTCTACTACCTTCCCCCCAGCCCGAGCGGCACAGGGGGGAAGAGGGAATGGAGGACACGGTCATCAGTTCATCACGCGTTGTTTTTTGCTGCTACTTCATTGTTGGGGGAAGAACTCCTCGCATTCTTCCCCTGCTCCTTCGTGGGGTCTCTCCCACGGGCCACAGTCCTTCATGAAACTGTTCTGGCGTGGGTCATCTCTTCCACGGGGTGCAGTCCCTCTAGAACAGCTGTCCCAGCGGGGCCTCCATGGGCCACAGCCTTCTTCAGGCACCTGCCTGCCCTGGCGTGGGGTCCTCCACGGGCTGCAGGTGGATCTCTGCTCCTCCATGGACCTCCATGGGCTGCAGGGGGACAACCTGCTCCACCATGGGCTGCACCACAGGCTGCAGGGGAATCTTGGCCAGGAGCTACATTACTGCTCCCCCTCTTTCTGAACTGACCTTGGCATCTGCAGCCGTTCCTCTCACAAGAAAAGTTTTTCACAACAGGCTGGCAGACGCCTCTCAGGATCCTTTTTGCATCTCATTCACATCTCATCTCCTCTTCACTTCTTGCAGCCAGGCTGGGCCAAGTCGGGCCCAGTTGGCCCCCCCCAGCGGGAGGCCAGAGGGTGAGGCCTGCAAGGCCCCCAAGGCTTGTGCTCTGGGCCTCTGCCCCCACTCAGCTGCTTCACATATTCTCCTCTTTTTTTTTTTCCTGTTTTCCCCTTCTTAAATACGTTATCGCAGAGGCGTTATCACGGAACATTCTGTTACCAATCAGCTCGGCCTTGGCCAGCAGCAGATTCGCCCTAGGCCCGGCCGAGTCCCCTGAACAAAGTGGAGCAACTTCTAGCAGTTTCCTACAGAAGCTGCCATCTTAGGCCCCGCCTCACCAAACAAAACCAGAACACAGGCACACAGACAGCTTCAGTCCTTGCCCTTCCTTATGTTTCACTGTCTTTGCAAGCTAATGACCTATTATGCCATGTATTTATGAAGAATAAATGAATGTTTACTAATAAATAAGCTATTTTTTTTCTCATTAAATATAGTGTTTTACACATAAGTGTTTGCTGTGTATGTGTGCATGTAAACAAAAACTTCACACAACCTTTTGGTAAACTAAGTAGAACAAAATTATTGTATTACAAACATAATTTCTTTAAGATTATTAGTATTATCATATCATAATGCCTGTACGACATAATGGCAGCGTTAACTATTAGCAGTTTAAGACCATTGTTCTTAAATGCTCTGCTAAAAACATTTCTGGGTTTTTCCACTCAATTCAAAGAACAGGTTTGCATCAGCAGCAAGGGGAGGTAATTTACAGCAACAGAGATATCCCTTGTTTGCACTGTATGCAAGAGATCTACTGATGTAACTTACAGGCCATTTTAAATACTTGATTTACTAGTAAATCTGTCTGCAAATTTCATCAAGGTTCTTATTTGTATTCCTGGTTGAGTATTGCAGCCCTCTCTTTCTGGGGTAAGGGAAATAACCTAAACGTTCTGGTAAGTGCTACGGAGTGCTGGAAAGGGTGGGTAAGGAGAGGGATGGTTTATCATGCCTTCATAGCCTAACAACAAAATGAAAACTAGTCCTCTTAATTTGTGAAGTCCAAGGTTTTCCTTCTGCTGTGAATTTCAAATTATGCGTAAGTGTACCTGTAGTGTCCTTCTAAAGGAAAGCCAGACCATTTTAGCAGTAAAAGCATTAGGAAGGCTCCATCCCACTAAAAAACTGAAGTGTGTGGAATGTAGCATTTTAAGTGGGGAAGTGGGAAGAAATTTTCTGAACTTTTTCATTGCAGGAATTAACACATGAGGGTGTTTTAATTTTGCAGTTTAAGAGTAAACTAAATTATTTTTGTACAAGGGGAAAAATGTTCTGGAATTAAGAGCTGGTTTTGAGTTATATTTTGGAGCAGTAATTTATAGGGCTGTATTTACGTCACGAACAAGGAAATACTCTGGTTGGAAATGGCATTTTCAAAAACGGTGTCGCAGTTGTTACTGTTTAGCACAATTAAGTACTTGAATTTAGTTTTAACTGTCTGTCCTCAGCAGTTTGCTCC
Organism: Chlamydotis macqueenii; assembly: GCF_036417535.1. Classification (NCBI taxonomy): domain Eukaryota; kingdom Metazoa; phylum Chordata; class Aves; order Otidiformes; family Otididae; genus Chlamydotis; species Chlamydotis macqueenii. The sequence continues at coordinate 19,005,878 of NC_141567.1, read as the reverse complement.
TTGAGGTTGTCATCCTTATTGCAGGTATTTATCGCGTGTTTCGTGGTGAACTTCAGATGGTTTTGTACTAATCGGGTATTCTCAGGAGGTAAAGATAAACCCATGGCAATGTGAGACACAGATTGCTTCTCATGGACCCTGAGCCAATTCAAAATTTTGACAGTTCATACTCATTCAGTCCAGTAACTTCTTAAAATAAATAGAGAAATGGTTGTACTGATAACAGAAATCTGTAGATTATTTCTGAGTAATAGCCATGTTTGCTGCTTTGCACAAAACAAAATGTTTACGTTTTGACACGAGATCTTACTGTCAGGAGACATGATCTTAATATAAACAAAGTATGCACTTTTTTGTTCATAATACTTAGTTTTCCCTTTATTTTGCTAGGATGTTCTGATGAGTCTGGCCAAAGCTGTTGCAAACGCTGCTGCCATGTTAGTGCTGAAGGCCAAGAATGTAGCGCAAGTAGCTGAGGATGCAGTGCTGCAGAACAGGGTCATCGCTGCCGCTACACAGTGCGCACTCTCCACTTCCCAGCTTGTGGCTTGTGCGAAGGTGAGGCTAGAAGTGTTCCTGAGGTGGCAAGGCATTGTCTCGTGTGTACGCTGCTGTGTATTTCCAACCGTCTCGGACAATATACTGCATTAATGTCATAGTTCTAGACTTACATAATGTCAAAGTTGTTGTTTAATAAATTGTCACCCATAAAAGCGGCAATCAGGAGCCCAGAGGATGTGAGGTGTTGCTGTAATCCCCAGAGAAGATTCTACAGATAACAAAGACTATCTGATGAATTACTAATATTCATAAAATAAAGAAGTAAAACATATTAGTTCAAGAAGCACAGTGTACCTGGGGACCTGTGCAAGTTTTCTAATAAAGCCTAGAATTAGGATGGGTTCATCTAATATAAACCTAAATAATTAAAAGTTGATGTTCTTGCTGAATATAAGATCAAATTGGTGTTCATTGATTTTAAATGTATTTCCTCTAATTTACAGTAGCCCAGTTGTATTAATAGATCCATTGTTTTTGGCCAAGTACTGGTTTTCAGTCTAAGCAAATGACAAAGGAATTGAGATCAGACCTCAAATTCTGAAGTTTGCAATTGAACCATTACATCTTCTGCAGCCTTTTTTGTCTTAAAAATGAATAAATAAAGCACTCGTTTAATTTTTAAAATTAAAGAGTTTGCATTTCCTACTTGGATGCTGCTTTTGAAGTCTGCAGTGTCATCTTTTGCAGAGAAATGGATATTCAACTGTTGTGAAATATCCAGAAGGTTTATATTAAAATTAATTGCTGATATTGTGTATGAAATTTTCAGTATTTTCTACTTTGTTTTGCTGGCTGCAACGGCTTTTTGTAATGCATATGTATGCCTTCTCATTATTTAGACTTGATGTTCTTACTGCCTGTGAATTTGTTCACTATGGCATAAGACACCCAGTGGCATACTGTTTTCCTCATAAGATATGCACAGCTCTCCAGATATGCCTGAACAAAATGGGGGATGAACGAAATGGTGGTGGTTTCTGATCTGTAGATTTTATTACTGTAGTTTATTACTTGTCCTGTGGCTTTGGAAGTAGAATGTTGTTCGGCTTCTGCCAAGCACTACTTTTGTTTAAACAAACAAACGAGGCTGATAATAAGAAGGCTTTACAAGACCAATTCCAATTAAGATTTAGTTTCATATGGAATTCCAGGGTACAGAGGTGTGCCAATGGAGGTAGTTACCCTGGAGGAGTTTGGCCCATGCTTGCCCTCCAAAACTACTGTCTAGTGTTTGCTCAGTTCAGCAGCTGCTGAAGGAGCGTGAAACAAGATGGAAGCCTCCATTCTCAAAATCTAAATTTGGGTTAAATCAACAATATGCAGAGCCCAGATTCCTAATCTAGATGTTCTGAAGCTATCTATTTAAATACTCACTTTCAGGGTTTTCTGTTTAGGGACAACAGATAAGTTAAAGGTTAGAAACGAATGTGGTAGATATTTACCTTATTAGTAGTTAGGAAACTTGCAAATAAGCCTTTTCTGAATGCTTTGTGTCCTTTCCCCATGCAGGTGGTGAGTCCCACCATCAGCTCTCCAGTGTGTCAGGAACAGCTGATTGAGGCAGGGAAGCTGGTAGACCGTTCAGTGGAGAACTGTGTGAGGGCCTGCCAGGCTGCCACAGATGACACTGAGTTACTGAAGCAGGTCAGCGCAGCTGCCAGCATTGTCAGCCAAGCCCTGAATGACCTCCTGCAGCACGTCCGCCAGTTTGCCAGCCGGGGAGAGCCCATTGGACGCTATGACCAGGCTACGGATACCATCATGTGTGTCACAGAGAGTATTTTCAGTTCCATGGGAGATGCTGGTAAGCTTCTCTAATGGACAGTAGCTTTCTGTGATTCAGAGATGTGCGCATTTCGAATAACGCAAGTAAAAAAACCTTTTCCGAAATGTTCTGTGCTTCTAGGCTAGCGGTGTTGTAACAGGTAGTCATTCCACCCATAGTATTAAATTAGCAAAATACGCATAACTGTGCGCTAGACAGAATGAATATTCTGTGAAAACTATCAATGTCATGCAAAAGGATCGTTGTAGTATTTTGTCTGGTTTCTGGCACTGCTTCGTTTCACAGAATTATGTAGTAATTTCTTATTTCCAGCTATGGAGACAGCTACCTGAGCGAATGCTTCCCTGGGATTGATTTATTATGTTAAGATTTTGTTGTAGGTTTTGAAACTTATTTCTGCTTTTTCCTATGACATTTCTAAAATGTGCAGCTTCTAGAATTAGTCAAATCTTGAGATGCTTAACATTTAACTGATCCAATATGAAAATTTAGTAAAGAACAAGTAAATTACTTAGAATGGTGAAATTTCAATAGGTATAAATGTTGTGAAGTAGGACACTGTGAAGGGGCAGTATCAACTTGAAATCAAGACAATTCATAGAAAGTTTAAAATGGGGTCCATTTTTAAAAGCAGTTATGGTGAATAGTATAGTGTTGGTGTTTTCTTCTGTGTTACATAAACGTAAGGCAAGGAAAGTAAATATTTCAGTCACAGTTGTACAGTTGATATGAACAAACTAATATTTTTTGTAGAGTCATCTTCATTGTTACATTTAAGAGGTAAAGCTTTCAGATGTTTCTTTTTTTAAGGAACTGTCATTTCAGCCGTGCAGCAGTTCTCTAGAGGAATATGTGGAGGGGAGTAATAAGTGAAATTCTCAGTGTATTCTGACCCTAGAATTCTCTTTGTGAGAAATCTGAGTGATTAGGTTTTTTTAAAAGATGCATAGGAATGTTTGCTAAACCACTCTCAATCTTGCAATTGAAAGTGGTGGAAAAAGTTTTGTAATGCTCTGTAGCTATCCTAAGGAATTGACTTACTGTAGCTGTGCACAAGAAAGCATCTCCAGTTTTATGTTTAGCTGTCACTTATCGTTCAGCTTCTGTGCAGAAGGATGCAGTAAAAGAAATTATCTTGGATAGCATTTGTTTTCTGTTCACGGTCAAATATCTTGTTGTGCATTCAGATTCCTGTCGCTGTTTTCAACATATCATTGCACTTTTGCGCTCGCAATTTTAACAGCAACAAGGCTCTGGCTTGTGGCAGCTGTATTATAGCCCAAGCAGGTTATTCTTTCTGTTTGAAATACTATAAGAAAATTTTAATTTTTTTGCCTATGCCTGATCAAAGGAGCCTAGTAAGAAAGTATTTAATTCTGAAGCCCACAAGTCACTTCTACGTATGAGAAAAATGCTGCTTTGGTTTTTGTTCCCATGATTCTTTTAAGAGCATTTGGAAAGAATAAGATCTTAGACCCAAGCATGTCTTGCTTGTTTGGATAACCTAAAGAAAGCCAAAGGCTTTATGGGTTCAAGTGTATGTTTTAGTGACCAAAGGAATTTGCTCTAGAAAGGGCACTTCAGAAGCATTGCTGTTTCATCTCTGTGCTTCACCGTGACCAGAACATGACTCCAGTATGTTAAATATACACCTTATTTTTGGCCAAAATCGCCTAATTGGTGCTGAGTCTCTTCTGGCAGAGTTCTTAGTTTATATTAGACAGAAGATCTTTCCCAAAGGTAGAATAGGTGAAAGAGGTGTAGTTTTTATTAGAGGAGTGAAATCTCAGCTGTAACTTGACATCTTCACTGAGCCAGGAGGTTCCCTGAACTGTATATACAAAATTACTTTAAAGTAATGATTTTTTTTTATTTTTGTCTTGCTGTGGAGAATGCAAATACCGCTTTTTTGCTTCATCTCCTCTGTAGCACTTTCCTTTATGTTGCAATCAAAGATTTTGTTTATGAAGCTTCTAAGTTTTGAACTATTTGTGTATCATTTTCAAGTTAAAAGAATACTTCAGCATTTGTAACTTTATTCTCATTCTGTTGAGATGACTTTTGAAGCTGAAACTAAAATGCAGAGAGAAGGAAAGTAAAAATATACTTATATACCACAGGTGAGATGGTACGGCAGGCCAGGGTACTGGCTCAAGCCACTTCTGATCTTGTCAATGCCATGAGGTCGGATGCTGAAGCAGAAATCGACATGGACAACTCCAAGAAGCTTCTGGCTGCCGCAAAGCTCCTGGCAGATTCTACAGCCCGCATGGTTGAAGCTGCAAAGGTACCAGGAAAATAAACTAACTATCAGCTTAAAGTTGTATGGTTATACAAAAAGAAGAGGTGGTGTGTGGGCTATTACAGATAGGGTCTCACTGATAGCAGAGATGATTTTTCTTACCTTGTAAATGTTCTGTATTCAATGACTTATCCTAGGTACGTTCAGAAAAAAAAGCGTTTATTAGTTACCTGGTTTTTTTTTTTTTGTTTTAAAAACTGTTTGCACTGCTTTGACTCAAGCCATTTCGGGCAGTTAACACCAGCCATAACCACTGTGATGCAAAGTCTTGTACCAGTCTAACCAGTGCAAATGGAACAACAGACCCATAGCAATCTCTTGCAGATATCTCTAACAAAAGCCATTAATAAAGCAACTTTGCCTCTGTGTTAGAAACAGCTTCCTCCACCTGGGGAGTCCTGCCTATATTGTTCCCCCCCACCTTGTTCTCACAAGAGAGACAAATATCTAACCCCGTGCTAGAAATCTATTAAATCTACTAGGGAGGAGTATGTTATTTGAATTGTTTCCCAGATCCTGCACTGAAATGACTTTTTACAGATCAGGGCTAGCCATTCTGCTAGGGCTCTGGAAGCATATCACAGAATCATAGACTCACAGAATGGTTGGGGTGGGAAGGGACCTTCAAAGCCCATCCAGTCCAACCCCCCTGCAAGGAGCAGGGACATCTCCAACCAGATCAGGCTGCTCAGAGCCCCGTCCAACCTGGCCTTGACTTTCCGGTGCTTTCTCAGACTTCAAATGGAGAAAACCTACTGTGTTACATCTCAGAGTTTGGACTGCAGTTACTGAAAAGCAGATTGAATTGGGAATTTTAAAACTGGTTGGTTTGGGGTTGTGTTTTTTTTTTTTTATCAAAACCTACATTCATATAATCAATGTACATTATTACGGACCATAGTGTAAGCAGTTTACAAAGGCTTTTTTCCCAAGCACCTAAAGTGGTGTATGGTGCAGTTAACTCCCTTCCTTATAGTACCTAGCATATACAGCAACAGCCTTGCACTAGCAATAGATTTTCTGCTTCCAAGTCTTGTAACGTTTAAATGTTCTTCTAACTTCAGTTAAGATAATATAGGGAAAGTAAAGGCTGATGTAGCAGACACTGTCTGGAACTAAAGCCTCGATATTCATCTACGTTTTCTCCAGGAACTTCTACCGAGGCTCATGGTTTTTGCTCTGAAATTTTCTGCAGGGAGCTGCAGCCAATCCTGAAAATGAGGATCAACAGCAGCGCCTGAGAGAAGCAGCAGAGGGACTGCGGGTTGCTACAAATGCTGCTGCACAAAATGCCATTAAGAAGAAAATTGTCAACAGATTAGAGGTTGGAAACTACATACTGTTGAATTTTCATTTTACTCCATTTTGATAACTGTTATCTGTAGATAATTTCGAGGAAGTAGAAATGCATATTTCAGGAAGAGTGCTAAGCATAGGATGATAGCACTGTAAACTCGGTTCCAGACTACAAGGCTTGGAATTAGAGGTGCCAGCATATGATACCATAATCCTCAGGGAACTGAGCAACTTGTGTCACTGATGCAGTAAGCTAGTGTAAGAATTTGACTCAGGAGGCGTTTGGTGGTGGCTTAGTCATAAAATTAGAACAGCTGAAGTTTCAAACAACTGAGCTGAAACTACCTCATTACCATTTTGATTTATCTTTATGATCTGTCATTTACACACAATATTTTTTGGTGGTTTTACTAGTGTATTTGCTAGAGTTTCATGTAAATTTCCATACAAAGATATGTTGAATTGCACCATATCCAATTAAACTGGTAAGTTATTCAGAGAATCAAAGAAGAAGAAATGATAATGAAAAGATACCTCATAGCTGGTAGCACAGCCAAGGGGGAGAAAGGCAATTTACTGTGCACGAAGGATAAAGTATCTCTGGAGTTTTTCTTGTAGGCGAGGTTTGATCTTCCTATTCTCAGCTAAAATGTAGAAAAATAGATTAAAAAAAGAAGCCTTTCATAATTCTTAGTTTCCAGCTGTGGTTTTACAGTAGTCTGATTCAAATGCAACAAGATTAGACAAACAAGGAGATCTACACAGGTAACCGTGTTTCAGAAGTGCATTTAAATTACTATACCTGGCTAGAAGCAAAAACTGGAAGTATTTCAGGAAATAAAGGCTAATGTCTCCATTTTCTAACTGCATGCAAGAAAACTTTATAGAAAGGACTTTTTTGTTTTGCTGTGATAATATACACTGCCTTACAAAGGAGTGAAATGTGTGATGATGAGAATGAACTTCATGCTTGGTTGTATTTAGCGAGCCAATTAAAGGAAATTATTATGCAACATGTTGGAATACCTTGGATAAATTGTTGGATTTAAAGTTTTTTAATAGGGAGAGGTTGATGATAAGGCTCTTATATACTTGAAGAAGGTCTTCTCATTGCTTTTAGACTCAGTAGGAGCAGTATTTTGTACCTCTGCATCATTTTAGTTATCTTTGCTTTTGCCCTAGAGCAATCTCAGTGGTAGTTGGCTCCCTCGAGTCTTTGGTCAGAGGAGTTAATATAGCAGTGTGAAGCACTGTATGTACTTTGCCTGTTTTCTCTGGCCTTCTTTGTAAGGAGCTAACTGATTAGACCATTTCTGCCCTCTGCAGTGGACTTATGGTTTTATTGCAACCTAAGCTGTGAAGGAGTAAGAGCTTAGAATCCTTCTACATCCACCTTTATTGGCAAGTTAGAGATGGAAAACAGTGTTCATCTCATTTTCATCTTGAGAGAAGAGCAATCATGAGTTACCTGAAGGCAAATCACATTAATCAAGGGATATAATGTATTAATCCGTCCCAGCTGTTACTATCAAAGTTACCTATAATGTATATTACATCCTCTGAATTACTCAGACTTTTACCACTGATTTAACTCTCTTTCTTTTTCTTCAAAGATTGCAGCCAAACAAGCTGCAGCTGCTGCTACCCAGACTATTGCAGCTTCTCAGAATGCAGCTGTTTCCAATAAGAACACAGCAGCCCACCAGCAACTTGTGCAGAGCTGTAAGGTAAACATATCACAACCCACTGACAGACAACTCGAATTCTGCTTTATGGAGAACCGAGGATTACCTTCTATAATAATACTATTGCAACCTTAAAAGAAGATTTAAAAAAAAAAAAACAAACCAACAACACACGAATTCATCTATGAATTCTGGAGAGCCCTCATTATTGTGTTATCCATAGTTTCTATGCTTTACTTTATGGAGAGCTTTGAAAAGCTAAGCTACTGTAAACGCTATGTAGTACTTGCCTGTTACAAATACTCCTGCACACACCTTACTGAAAGTATGGACAGGCTCATATACCTCAGCATGTATCTCTTTAGTAACAACCAATTCACCTGAAACAAGTGCTTTAAGTAGAAGTGTTGCTGCAGATCAGTCAGTGGTACTGTGTATGCAGAGCTATGCTAGAAGCACTGTGCAGAGGGGCTTGGTTGCTCAGATTTGGACACTGGCAAGGAGTCTTGGCCATGCATTCAGCGCATGAGTGTGCTCTTCAGAAGGCTGTTGAGTGATACATGCGGTGAAATGGGACTGAGAGCTGCTATGGAATAAAGGTAGCTTTTGAATTTTCCAGAACAAAGGATGAAGTAGCAATAGTGATTTATACTGTAATGGGGTTAAACTCTTATTTAATGTGTGGGTTATATAATTGAGTATGTAACTAACAGCACTGATCCTGCTGTTCTGATGTTCAGCCTACAAGCAACTGCGGCCTTAAATGTCACTGTGTAAAATAGGTTATAGACATTACTATGGGGTTAACATGCTTCCTAACTTGAAGTTAAAGCTGCCAAGACCACAGATTTCAAGGTATGCCTGAAGTCATTGTTATAGTTCCAAGCTAGAATTTAGAGTCTGGTGAGAAGCTGTTCTCTTTTGTGTTTAAGCTACATTTGGCAGCTTAATTTCTAGCTCTGACTAATGTTGCTTCAGGGTTTTTAAAGAAATTGCATTTAAACAAAAAATGTGAAAAGACAATAGAATACAAAAGGGTTTTCTTCTAGATGTAAGAGCAGTTATGTGGGGAACGAGAACGAAACTATTAAAGAAGGCATCATTAAAAGCCACATTAACATTCAGCAATTATTTCTTGTCACGGTGGTATTCCGAAAAAATGTTGGCATTAAATAAGGTATCTCAAGTACATCTCAAGATTGTGTTTTAGGCAGCTGCTATTTCAGTATAAATTAAAAACAAAAAAAAAAGCTGAATCACTGTGGTGTTCACAGTTCATTCTAATTTTATCTTTATGATGATTTAATTAGATAGCAGAGATCATCTGATACCTACTTTGGGGGGAAGGGGGAAACTAGTATTGCACTGCTGAAGTGAGAGTTACTTTGAAATGGATGGACAAGGAGCATGAATCTGGGCAGTCCAGGAATAAAGTTTTATCAATACACACTTCAGAATGCTCCAGCCTTACTATAAACAAATTCTTTGAAGGCACAAGAGTCTTGTACCTGTGAATACTACAGGTTGTCTTTAAATCATAGAATCTTAGAATGGTTAGGGTTGGAAGGACCTTCAAAGGTCATCTAGTCCAATCTCTCTGCAAGGAGCAGGGACATCCCTGACTAGATCAGGTTGCTCAGAGCCCCGGCCAACCGGTCATTGAATGTTTCCAGGGATGGGGCACCCACCTCCTCTCTGGGCAACCTGTTCCAGTGTTGTACAACCCTCATTGTAAAAAATTTTGCCCCAACCCACGTGCAGGACCTTGCACTTGGCCTGGTTGAACTTCATGAGGTTGGCATGGGCCCACCTCTCCAGCCTGTCAAGGTCCCTCTGGATGGCATCCCTCCCCTCCAGCGTGTAGACAGCACCACACAGCTTGGTGTCATTGGTGAACTTGCTGAGGGTGCACTCGATCCCACTGTCCATGTTGCTGACAAAGATGTTGAACAGGGCCAGGCCCAAAAGTGAGTGGAGAGAGGGCTTGCTTTAGTGTCAGAGGGTTTGGAGTTCTTATTTATCTACGAAAAGCATCTCCCTTTGTTTATTGTAGAACGTTGCAGACCACATTCCTCAGTTGGTGCAGGGTGTAAGAGGAAGTCAAGCTCAGGCAGAAGACCTCAGTGCCCAGCTTGCCCTAATAAATTCCAGCCAAAACTTCCTTCAGGTAAAGTGAATCAATCGCTACAGTAAATTCCATCAGAGCAAAAAGCATTTTTTAGTGCTGTGTGTTTTTATTTGTGATAAATAATCTGTAAACTGTTAAGAACCATGTAAATAAGTTCATCACTGACTGCAGGCCATTGTTAAGGAGAATTTAATTCCTCAGTTCAGATGGCTGATGTATGTTGAATCTGTGGAGATAGAAAACTGCCAAAATTGGGGATAAAAGTAACCAGAAAACTGAAGTGTATGGAGAAGAAACATTCGTTGCTGTGGCACTTGCCTTCTGGGAAAGAATTTAAAGAACAAGGCGGAGAGAAATCAGCCTGTTTCTAGGCAGAGGTCTGAATATGTGAGATGTGGTTGTAATGTTTCTTAGTAAAGTTAGTTTTGCAACAACAAGCTCCAGAATTCTTCATAAGTAAAAGAGAGTATTACCATGGGTTTTTTTAGATATTAGTGAAGTGTTGAACAAACCACAAAATTTGACTCTGTGCTTCTTCCAAAACATCTTAAAAAATAGATAAAATATTGAGCATTGGTAACAAGAGTATTGGCTTTATTGTTGTTATTACAAGAAACAAAGAGAAGAAACCAATTATCCATGTAATGACGTGATCATTACTTGGTACCAGTTAGTCCTGCCTTAAACGTGGAATGGAAATGGACCCTTTCATTACTTGCTGTTAGCAGGTTCTTTGTGGTCCTGTGTAGGCAGAGGTATTGCAAACAATGCTCTCGCTCTGCTTCGGTTTTTTGCTGTATTATTCCCTCTGGAGTAACTAAAATGATCCACCTCCTCTCTGGCCGTATGTGTGTACTACGGTGCTGGTAAGAATCAGCAAAGTATTGTAATTGTATTAGCAGCAAACCCTGTGAAGAGTCATTGCTTGAATTGCAGTTTTCAGCTTATAGAATTTTGCCAGAATTAAATATTTAGAAACACTGAAACAAAATTGCCATCTGTGCCACCTGGACTTGAATGTGCTACATGGATGCTGAATGGCAAAACTGCACATTTAAATATTTTTAAGTAGTCTGCGTGAGTACTCAAAGGCCTCAGGCAGGCATTGGTACCAGTGAAGTAGTCGTTGTACCAGTAGAGCACAAATGTGTCCTGCTGCAGAGGACGTTGCAGTGTGGAATTGTGAGGAGGTGCAGCATATGAATAAAAGGCTGGGATCTAGAAGGTGCATGGTTAAGGAGCAGGGAAGCACATGAAATGGTCGTTACAGAATATCTAGAAACCTCATGAGTGTGTGAATGGAGGAGGCGGTTTGTTTATTGAACCCTAAGCTTGCTTTAAAGAAAATGAGCTAGTAAAACTTATGCACTGCTCTTCTTTGAACAGCCTGGAAGTAAAATGGTGGCATCTGCTAAAGCTGCAGTCCCCACCGTGACTGATCAAGCTGCAGCAATGCAACTAAGTCAGTGTGCGAAGAATCTTGCTACCAGCTTAGCTGAGCTGCGGACTGCCTCTCAGAAGGTAGGTAAATGCTAGTTTTAATCAGCTAAAGCAAGACGGCTTGGATGGTGGTCACAGGCTTGCTCCTGCCTGGCCCACTGTTGTCTCCCCCAAGGGAATGGCTCACGCTCAGGCAGTGTTCACTTCCCAGTGTTGCTTCTTCTGCCGTTTGCTCAGACTCCCAGCTGGCTTCTGTGTCATAATAGAAAGCTGGGGGAGAAGTGGCAAGAAAACTGAAAAGTTTGTGCTGCCCTTTACATACCAGAAAACCAGGAGGAGGGTACACACAGGGCAGCACATCAAAGCTCTGAGCTGCTGTTACAGCTGAAGGAGAGCAGGGAGAGGGGAGCAGATCTCATGTACCTGCCAAGCTGGGGAGAATCCAGATACAGCACTGCTGTGGTCAGTGTTGTGATTGTGAACTGGAGCTATCATCTCTAAAATTCAGGGAATGAACACACAGGCTATGTGTGTTTTGTGCACACATTTCTAAACTATTTATGAGTTCAAAAAAAATAAGTTATCAGTGGAAAATCTGCTTTTTTTTGTGTGGACACTGAGGCCCAAAAACAGGATTGTAGCACACAGGTGGCTACACCTGACCTAACATGAAAATTTCCAGTTCAGGTACTGATGATTGTGGGCTGCCCCATCAGAGCATTCAGTGTGACATCAGTTGCAATGCGTAGTTAGGTTGTTTGTCAAAGGTGAAGTCCAGGCTGCAGCAGTTATTTTCTCAGTACCTGGACTGCCCAGTGTGATGGTGTGTGTACGCAAGCATCTCGTTCCCCTGGTGGCTTTTAGCAGTGTGTTATTCTATTCACAAGCTAAGAATATTGTGCAGGAGTTTGGAATTTAGGATGTGTAACACTTAGAGTGCCCACAACAGCCTCTAAAGTCATGAGACCAATAATTTGGGAGGGGGAGATCATATCTGGAGCATTTACTATTTCTGTACAGCTGCGAACAGTGACATTGTTCTGATTTCTGAATAGGCTCATGAAGCATGTGGCCCAATGGAAATTGATTCTGCTTTGAATACAGTCCAGACACTCAAAAACGAACTGCAAGATGCGAAGATGGCAGCTGTGGATGGACAGTTAAAACCTCTCCCAGGAGAAACTGTAATTGTAGAAGGATGTTCTTCGTTTAAAAACAAACAAATGAAGTTAGCTGTTAAAAATTTTAAGTATTAGAGGCAAAACAAGTCTTGAGGCTTTGGATAATGATGATACTGATAGGATTTTGCACTAATTCTCTTAAAAAGTATGTATTCTTACTACACCTGAAGCATGTTCTGCAGTCGAATTACTCTGTAGGACTGTAGGGCCTCCTTCTTTATTGTACAAATTACAGCAGCAATGTTTTGGTCTGTTCTTGTCAAGAATAATTTCTTTTCAGTAGTGACAAAGATGAGAATTCAATAGTTCTGAAACTGTCAGTCCTGGTAGGCTTAGAAAGTGCTTTATTTGGAAAAAAAAAAAACAACCCTTCTTGGAAGAAAGTATTGATTTCCACTGCTAATTACAAAATAGTTTTATACTTCATATTATCTAATATGTTAATTTACTTCACCCTGGACAGGGAAAGCATGCTAATCACGTTTAAGAGAAACTATATGTGTGTTTGGTAGCTGAGGTAAAAGCTTGGGTTTTGTGGAGTGAGGAATTTTTTAATATTGTTTAAAAAACAACTCTGTTTTAGTTGAACTTAAGCAAAGAATTTTTTCCTTTGCAATTTTTCACAGCTTGAGAAATGTGCTCAGGACCTGGGAAGTACATCCAAAGCGGTCGGTTCGTCAATGGCCCAGTTGTTAACTTGTGCTGCGCAAGGCAATGAGCACTACACAGGTAGAGTTTTACTCATAACGGCTCTGCGAAAGCTCTGCTTTCTCTAAAATACTTGATAGAAGATTTTCTTATCATAGACTACTTAAAACAAGGCATTGCCTTTTTTCTTTTTTTTTTCCTTTTGGTTTTTTTTTTTTTAATCCCAATAGTGAATTGTGGCACGTTACTAGGAATTGCTAGTAAACAGTGTGCTTCATGAGAGATTAGTGTTGCAATCTGCTATGTGTCTGTATACAATCAGAACAGATTGAGATATCAGTTATTTCTGTAAATATATGCCACTCAAACTCTGTGAAAGACACAACTGAAACGTAATGCAATTTAAAGGTCAGTGCCACTAGAAATGTTGCTGTGTTCTTTTTCAATGCGTCACTGAGATTTAGTCACAGATGTAGAACTGTGCGCAGAACGTGGTCCTTGGGGTATAATTGTTACTTTATGGCTTCACTGCAGGCATTTCTCTAGGCTGTGTGTTTCACATGTGTTCATGTCTGAAGATTTTCTTTTAAACTGCATTTGTAAGGTTACTTTGCAATGGGATCATTACCTGCAAATTCATCTGTCATAAAATACAAAGATTGTCTTTAAGGGTACTAACAGAACGCTTCATAAAATCTGCAACAGGAGTTGCTGCCAGAGAAACTGCCCAGGCTTTGAAGACTTTGGCTCAGGCAGCACGAGGGGTTGCAGCGTCTACTACCGACCCTGTGGCAGCACATGCAATGTTGGATTCAGCAAGGGATGTCATGGAAGGCTCTGCCATGCTTATTCAGGAGGCGAAGCAGGCCCTGGCCGCGCCTGGGGATGCAGACAGTCAGCAGAGACTAGCCCAGGTAAGTGGTGACTTGAGCAGCCACATGAATTATCAAACCCCCAAAATAATAATGACAACTGCTAGACTACAGGTGAGCAAACCAAGAAAGTCGCAAGCCTCAAAAATTGTCTTGTTAGAGCCAGAATGTAGGAATTGCTGGCTATAGAATGTGCCTTCTTTTAGATAAATGACCACGTAAGCCTTTCTCAGTGTGGATGTGTTTACTTACGTGTTGTAGGTGGCGAAAGCAGTGTCTCACTCCTTGAATAACTGTGTGAATTGTCTGCCTGGACAAAAGGATGTCGATGTGGCCTTGAAGAGTATTGGGGAATCTAGCAAGAAACTTCTTGTTGATTCGGTGAGATGTCTTCTAACATTGAAATAAATTTCAGGAAACTGAAAAGCAGATTTAGGTACCCCATGTGTCAAATTATTATGTAGTAAATGTGCCCTAAGTATACTTCATGTAAGTTTTGTTTAAGTTTATGCAACTTTAAGTAGCTGCTACTTTTCCTGAAATGCTATTCTCCTAGTTTATGGGAAAGGTAAAGTGTGTCTGTGTCAGGAGTTTAGAGTCATTGTGAGGAGCTAGTGATACTTGTATGGTGTTCTGGAAAGCTTTTTTGTGGAAGTAAGTAATGACTTGGAGACCAGAATTCTCCAGCTTCTGCCACTGAGTTAATCACTTGGAATTCTGTAGTTGAACCATAAAATAGCTATCATCATCTCTGTCCCTTGAAGGGCTTACGTATTTGTCTGTCCCTTGAAAGAAAAGCGGGGCTAAGGTTGTTTTATAGATTTCTGGTTGATAGCTGTCCTGTAGTTGGACTATTCTGCGTTCAGAACTGAATCACTGGCAGTCCAGTTGCAGTACTCCCTTCTAGCTTGTATGTAAAGCTCACGACTGGATTGCGTTTACTGTTCTTGATTTGTCTTGAACTTTGCAGTTGTGAAGGGCTGGTGTGACATGACAGAATATAAAATATGGTACTTGGTCTCTTACAGCTACCTCCAAGTTCTAAGTCGTTTCAAGAAGCTCAGAGTGAACTGAACCAGGCAGCAGCAGACCTAAATCAATCAGCAGGAGAAGTTGTCCATGCTACACGGGGCCAAAGTGGGGAACTGGCTGCAGCCTCTGGAAAATTCAGCGATGATTTTGATGAATTTCTTGATGCTGGTATTGAAATGGCTGGCCAAGCACAAGTAAGTTTTTTTTCGTCTTGCTAATCGGGACCAAGGATTGTCCTGGGCATGGTATCTTGGTTATCTTGTAGCACAGTACAGTATGCTAGTGTGAGCCTATCGAAATAGGTGATGTTTGTTATGAAGCAGTCAGCTGCAACTGGTTATCCGGTTGTGAAGTCAACTCAGCATTTGCATTTTACACAGGATACTGGTTCCTGTAGCAAGTCAGAATTATGACTTTGTGCTCCTTTGGTTTGGGCTGTTAACTAATCTGAGCTGTACATCTGAAAGTACAAAGGTGTTCTGAACCTCTCAAAGCTTATGGAAAGGGTTGCTTCTATTTTGGCAAAACAACCATGAAGCATAATTTATGTGAACACTGTTCAAAATTTAGCGCCTTTATTTGCTAACTTTCAAATGCTTCAAGTAGAGGCAGGCAAAGATGCTTTTAAAATCCAGACTTGTTATTGCACTATGGTGGGTGCTGGTGTGGACCTGCTACAGGGTGGAGCAAGCGTTTGAGTAGGGCTGGCTAAAATGCCATCGATCTGACAGCAAGCACTTGGGCTTCTGTTTAGTGATTTAAAATCTGGCAGAGTTCTATTCTGATGAACTTGGTAACAGTAAGGAATGTGTCACATGTTGCCTAGCTTATTCCTAGTTGTCTAGGTCCTCATTTGAAGAGATACTTCCCTCATTTTATCTTCCTGGATTTAGGTGTACTGAATTACACTAACTGGTCATTTGGAGCATATCTGACATAACAAATGTCAGCATATAAAAAAGCATCATGTGCCAGGAGACCTAGAAGGACTTGCAGAAATAAGAATCTGCATACTGTTTTGCCCTAGTTAGTAGGAGGAACTTGCAAACCCAAGAAATGATTGCCGGAAGAAAACTAGTCAGAAAGTCCTGAGTGTGCCAGTCCTTTGAAGTAATTTATGAAGTGTCTCTGTAGAGCAGACGCTTTGAAGATAGAGCTGAGTAGAGAGATTGGACAATGGCTGCTGATTATTCTCCATCAAAACTTAATCACTGAGGTTCTAGATTTATGAAGTGAGTTAGGTACCAAATATCAGCTGATTCTCTGAAATGGAGTAGGAGTTAGGTACCTGACTATCGTTTTAGCCATGGGCCTCACTGACTTTTAGAATGTTTTGTTTGAGGCAATTTAGTGAAGGCAAAGGTAGAAATGATACTGCAGATAGCTACTTGAGAAGAGAATTGCAGTTGCTGATGACCCTGTGGCCCTTGCTGATTCGCTTATCCTGCTGACGCAGGGGGTGATCGCCATCTTGGGTATTAAGGGCTGATCTTACCAAAGAGAGTGCTTTCTGTCTGTGTCTAGTTATTTGGCCTGAACAAAAGCAATACCAGGTAGTTTGAATGCCCAGCAAAGTGGGGGGAAGAAGCAGAATGTAAATGTAGAGTAAAAGCTATTCATATCGACTGAGTAATATGCAACTTCATTACATAAAACCCGGAACAGGCTGTTAGAGCTGATTCACTTCTGATCATTGAGAGAAGAATCTAGTCACAGCTGTTTGCTGTGGTAATGCAGTACTTCCCTGTAATTGCGTGTATATGCAGGTTTGCCTTCTCAAGCAATGGCTTAAATAAGAAATAGAACATCCAAGTCCGAATGTTTACCAAGTACGCTTACAGAAACATATTTTCTTGGGATAGAGGACTTTATAGAGGGATCTTTCTGTGTGTGTAGTCCTGGTTAGATGCTAGAGGGACTGTCAGTTACACAGAGGATGCTAGAATACAGACAGTGTACACTGAATAATGTTGCTCAGTTGTGCCAGGCAGAGACACATGAGAGCCTTGACAACAAAAGCATTGTTCAACAAGTAGTAAAGTTTCTCCGTTGCTCGTTTGTGAATACTGCCATTGTTAGAAACCAAGCTAGTTGTTATATGGGTTTCTTCTTCTGTTGTGTAAGTGAAGCTAGAGGCACCTGTCTGGTGTCCTGTCCTTCCCTGGACTGTGGTCCCCTGCATGTCAGTGACTTCAGCTGGATAAACAAACTGGGTTTCCAGAGGTGATTTTAGCACACTCTATTTGTTGCAAACTCTGCACTTAATGATGTGCTGCTGTGGCTTTGCAGACTAAAGAGGACCAGATTCAAGTAATAGGTAACCTCAAGAGCATATCTATGGCTTCCAGCAAGCTGTTACTAGCTGCCAAGTCTCTGTCTGTTGATCCCGGAGCTCCTAATGCCAAGAATCTCTTAGCAGCAGCAGCAAGGTAAGGATGTGTTGCTTGTTTTAGGTTTTCCTAAGATATTTGTTTTTCTCTGTTATATATTCTTCTGCTGTTGACAGTTAACTGCTGTCAGGAAAACTGCTTATTTTGAAGTAGTTCCTTAATTGGCATAACTTGTTACCCTAGTTGGAAATAAGAACCAGGAGCTGAAGAATTGGCCTGGTATTTGAAAGGGACTAGTGTGTTTTACCTATTCTTTTTTTACCATCTGTGTTCTGGCAAGGCAGTAGCTAACAGTAAGCCTCTCAATCCCCAACAAAGAAAAGAAATTGAATCGTGTTCTATAGAATGTGCTTAAAAATCTTACTGTGGCTACCTGTCACTGACAGTGTGTACGTGTGTATGATCAAGAATACTTGAAAGGGTTAGGTGCTGTGTTTATTTGATGGAAGACAATAGAATCATAGAATGGTTTGGGTTGGAAGGGACCTTCAAAGCCCATCCAGTCCAACCCCCCTGCAAGGCGCAGGGACATCCCCAACCAGATCAGGTTGCTCAGAGCCCTCTCTAACCTGGCATGGAATGTTTCCAGGGATGGGGCATCCACCACCTCTCTGGGCAACCTGTGAGATACACTTACTTTAAGGATTCTGTCAACCAGGCCCTGAATTTCATCTTGTGGACCCTGTTTCTCTGTCAAGGTGCTCAGTGTTTATGTGAAAAATAACACTGCATTTCAGTGTTTGACTGGATAATCGCCTCTTCTTCACTTTGTCAAATCCTTTTTACATTTTTTTTCCCCAATTAACTGTTTATTCAGTTGTCTAAATTTGTAAATGGAATATTCAGATATCAAACTGGAAGGAGACTGATGAAGGACACATAGACATCACACCTTGAAATGTCAACATTAAATAAAATTAATGTCTGAGGTCGTCTGGATGTGACTTATAATATTGTCTTCCAAAATGTTTTCACCCACAAAGGTTAGCCGAAAGAGGAAGTAAGTTAAGACTGATACTTGCTTGGGAATAATGTGTTTAATGTTTGTCCTGGACCTTGCAATCAGCCCTTTCTAATAGCAATAATTGTGTTTTTTAAAAAATAAATCCACTCCTTTAACAAAGGATTTCTTAAAGAAGTTATGCTACTTTACTTTGTCAGATTTGTTAAGAAAAAACAGAACAATTCTGACATCCGTCTTGTCTCCCTGGAAATAAATAATTTCTAGGAAAATTGTAGGTAATCAAAGTCACACCGCTTAAAAGTGAAGGAGTTGCATGAGCTTTTATTTCCACAGTGTCAGACTGCTACAGATTTCTGCTTTGGCCTTGGAACATTCCTGTTTGGAGCACAGGGGAAGTTAGTGTCCCCAGTGAAGCCCAGTTAGCTGTTAGTTTCTCCCAAGCTGGTATTCCCTCTGTACAAGCATGTAATTAAAAAAAGGGAAACAGAATCCATGCAGAGCCTTTAGATTTTCTATTTTGCCATGCTGTTAGCGTGTGTAGGTGTGTCTGCATGTATAAGGCTTTACATAGGCATCAGGTAACAGTGAGAAGTAATTACTGTATCAGTTCTCAGTTTGTGTTTAAGGCGCTAAGGAGATAGCGCATTTCCCTCTCAAATCCTCTGTGGCTGCTTGTTGACAAGCTTGGCATGGCTCTGTTCTCTTTCCCTGCTGTGATATGGTCGGAGTCATGTATTTTTGCTTTCTCTTTCCTCATGAAAATGAAAAAAGAGGCACAGTTTCCTTTGCTTCCTGTTTATAAGCTGGCTTATCTTCTCATTTTTCTCTCGTCTTCTATGGTACTGTGATTAATCTTGTATTTCCTTTCTTCCCTCTTTGTTCCAGCTATGATAGACACTCCAGCTTTTCAGGAGCTTTGCCCTATTTGTGGAGGCATTTTTCTTGACTTTCTCTGACGGTCTCATAGGACTGCAACAGTGGCTGAGTTCCCTGCAGGATCCAAGTATTTATGTGCTCTATTTGCTGAAAACAAATGTGGCTTTTAGAGTCCTAGCAGTCCTCTTCCACTCTGGGGTTGGTGTCTGAGGGACAACCTTCCTGGTGCTACTGCTTCCAAGTAGTTTTACAAGTAATGCGTGTACACGGGATGTATTCCTGGGTGCAGGTACCTGGGTGCAGTAGTGGTATTCATGAGACCACATTGTGTCCTCTACAAAGCTGACAATTCTGGTCTATTATCAAGTTTTTGTGTTTTTTTTTTTCTTTAATCACTGATATTCCCTGACTCAACGTGCATTGTCTCTCTTCAATTAAAATCAACAGTGGACAAGAAATTTTTACATGAAGTTTGAGTGGACAGAACCTTCCATTTGTGCCATCTATTCATATGTCTGTATTCAATGGCGGTTTTTTGATCCAAAGAAATCAGTGATGTTTAGGAGGCTGAGTCTGTCATTTGTATTGATGTTAGGTTGATGAAGCCATGCATGTTGTTTTTCAGAGATAGATAATTGTAAACATGTGTATTTACACGCACACATAGACTTGGAGAATATCAGTGATTAGTTAAAAAAAAAAAACCGACTTTGGTAACAGACTACATAAATATATAGCAGGACTAAGTGGGTTTAATACAGTATGTCAGACAGGACACAAGACATATGTAGAACAGTCCTAAAAGGTGGAAGAAGTCAGGAAAAGTGGCTCCACAAGGACACCAAGCATGAATCCCTGTCAAATGCTTTAGTGAGAACATTTTTACTCCTCTGAAGCTTGTTAAAGAGGAGGTCTCTGGGAGAACTGTTTAACATACAGTTAATCCCCAAACACTGAAAAGAAAATATGTAGTACAACATCAAAGTTGAAAATCTTTATGCAGTGTACAGGTAATGAAATGGAGGTTCTAGTAAGATAAGTAGTTTAATTTTAAAATACACCGTTTTTCCTTCTACTCTCCCTAGAGCTGTGACTGAGAGTATAAACCAGCTCATCACACTGTGCACCCAGCAAGCTCCCGGACAGAAGGAATGTGATAATGCACTCAGAGAACTGGAGGTATTCATATATTTCAGAAGTTATTATGAATAGAAATGGGCCCTAAATGTTTGTTTCCTTTGTTTTCTTTGTCCAATTAGCTGCTGTCAGTGTTTTCTCACTTGATATCTGTGGCAGGGGTTTTAGTTGCCTACAAGATAAGCATAGAACCTCTGTGAACATCTTGTAGTTTTGGCCAGAATGAAATTTACTGCCCTGTCCCCATCTTCTCTTCCCTGCCCCTCAGAGGGTACAGTTTAGTCCTTATTATTCATAATCACTGTGAATTAAGGAAGAATCGTAGTGAGATGGACGTTCCTGCTACCAGTGGGAATATAGAATGTTGTTACATCCACTTTACGATGATGTTTACCGTCTTGTACCCTGTTGCTCCCTGACATTTTTTAGTGTAGGTTTTTGATGCATTGTGTATGCGTTGTCACAGCCAAGCTGATGTGACGTGTGTCAATACAAGGTTTTTGCAAGGTATGTTCTGGTTCATGAGTGAAATGTTTGGCTGGCTAAATAGTGGGGAGCAGGTCAGTTGAAAGACCTCATTCTGAAGCTGTGCATTGATCACAGAGACAGCTCCTTACAATAGTAGGAAGTAGCATCTTTTAATTAAAACTTAGATGTTTGTTTGCTGTCAAGGTCAGAACAAGGGAGGACTGGCCTGTGTGGAGAACATAAAACAACTTTAAGCTTTTAATTTCTACCCCTTCATATCAAAAGGATACAAAGGTCATTGCAGTGCATTCCAGGATATTGTGAGCTTCTGTAATATGCAAGTCCACAGTCATCATCCCAAAATGTTGGTAGGAGTTTGCCTAGGAGCTGCATTGTACTTCAGAATGCTTAGCTTCTTGAGCTTACAAGTGTTCTCCCCTTGGTTAAAAGGGGTGGCAGCAAGTCCAAATAATAGAAAGAAAAACCTGGAAATTTGGTAACCCTTTGTATCTAGACAGTACTCAACAAATGGTAGCTGGTTTTCCTATCACTCTTGTAATTCTGTTTATGAAATTTAAAATAGTACTGAAAACATGTGTTAGACTGTTGACAACTGACAGGAACCACGATTACCTCCAGTCAGCTGAGCATCACTAACTGACCGTAAATCACTCATCACAAACATAAGGTCAGCCACATTGGCCTATACTTCCAACAGCTTCGTAGGGCGCAAATGTGTGGTTACCGCAGCTCAGTTACTGTAGGGTGGCATTTAGAGCATAGCACGCTCATCTGTATCTGAGCGTCAGTGAGTGTGTAGTTTTGTTTGCTTGCTGGAGTTGTAAGATTACACTGGTAAAAGCAGGACAGTTGTGGTGGTCTATGTTAATCTCAGCTCAGTATTTCAGGCTTTGTCGATAATCAGTGTGTCTTTCATTATTTCAGACAGTTAAGGGAATGCTGGATAACCCCAGTGAACCTGTGAGCGATCTCTCCTATTTTGATTGTATTGAGGGCGTAATGGAGAACTCAAAGGTAATTTCCTTTTCCTACCTCTGTGCCAATTGTCAAGTGTGTTTTGATTATCAGAAGTTTCCACATGCACATCAAACACGTTAGAAACGCAGCACAGTGTTTATAGCTAAAATGTGTGCTGCGTACCTTGATAAAACTCAGCCTGAGGTAGGTCTCTTATTTTCCATCGCTTAGAAGGCATATTTCCTCAGTAAGAAATTTGTAATTAAGTGGCTGGTTTGTAATGCTGTTAAGGTTTCTCCCATCTCTCCCTTCCTTTCCTGTGTATTGGACAGCATGTCATACTTTCATGATATAATTTGACTGCAGCTATGTTAGATTGGCCCAAAGTGTAAATGGGAGGCTTGGCAGTGTGTCTTTTGTGCACAACAGCTCAGAGAAATGTCTGAGCAGTCCAGACGTTCCAGCACATCAGAAAATCTGTGTGAAATCTCTTGAGTTATTTTTAAACACACCGTGCCATACATCTTTCTTTGAAGCTTTGCTTTTGATGTCCTTATTATTTGATGTGTTGGAATTGTCTCAGATCCTTCCTTCTGTAAAAGAAAAATGTGCTTGATGGATGTGCATGTCAGCTTGCAACTAATGCTCTACTGCAGTCAGATCTTATTTTGAATTTTAAAAGAAAATAAACTTAATTCAGTGGGAGATACTGTGGGGATTAATGTCTCTTCTGACATTCAGGTGGTTCCAGCAGACGAGATGCAATTTCATTTCCACTGCGTTTCAATGAGTTTGGGGGGGCAAAGGCAATCCCGGATGTGTTGGCAGCAGCTGCAGGGTTGTCATGTTCTGCAATCTGAAATGTTCCTAGTGCCAGGCTAGGTGTGATTGCCGGGGGATTATAGCAAAAATAATGAGGGTTAATTCTGTATCCTCGTAGTCATTTGCACTATAGTAGTGTTTGTTTGGCACTGTCAATCCAGTGTTGATCTGCATGCCTTATCCCTTACACTGCACACAGGAGTGTGCCCAGTGCAGTGAAGTTGTTAACTCGCTAAAATTTTTGGAACCCAAGTCAAAGAGGTTTGTGGGCCAGAACTGTCTCAAGGTCAGGAATCACTTGCTACCAGTGCTAGGGAAGCATATTGGGAAGGTAACTTTTTGTTTTTTAATTCTTGAGGTTCTTGGAGAATCAATGGCGGGCATTTCCCAGAATGCGAAAACTGGGGATCTTTTAGTCTTTGGAGAATGTGTTGGAGTTGCATCCAAGGCTCTTTGTGGCCTCACAGAGGCAGCAGCTCAGGTAAGCTACTGAAGTCTATAAAGCAAGTGTATGTTTTTATTTTTTTAGAAAGTTTGTTGTGAGTGTGTAAATGTGAGATTCACTTCCTTGTGGCCAGACAAATTATGACCTTGTACTATGTGGCGTGCTCTGTGTAGATCCGCAGAAATTATGCGTGCACTGCTGTACATTCAGAGGCAGCAGAGTGCAATAACATGCGCATTTTATAAGGAACGGAAATGACGTCAAGAAGGAAAATTTTCTGGGGATAAAACAAATGTCAAAGCTATAGCATATGGAATTTGTGTTTGCAGCTCAAGCTCTGAATTATTATGTTATAGAGAAGCACACAAAACCCAGCCACAGTTAAAATGAATTAATCAAGTTTGATTTTATTTTATAAAAGTTCATAAGGAGCACGACTAATTTCAGATCTTTTAAATAGTAAGACCTATTTCAGCTGTTCAGGTACTTTCAGAATAACCAAAATTCTTAAGCTACAGCAATGAATTAGAGTCTGGAAGTGGTTACTGTGGTTTCACTGATCTGATAACCGGGTGGCTTGAACTCTTGAGAGCTGATACAGCCTCTTCAGTGAAGGGTTTGGCTGTGGGGGATCATGCTCTGCATCTGGAAACCGCTTCTTCATATCCCCAAATATGGAATGTCTCAGTATCGACTTAGTCTCCTCCACATCTAGCTCTGCATTGCCTTGCTGGCTTACCAAGATGACAGTTAATTGTATCTGTAATGGAAATTCATCAAGAAATCTTTGGTTTTGACAGTTCAGACAATTCCTCCTTGTTGAGGGGCATGAAACTTTTATTTGATTAAGGACAAAAGTTAGTTTGGCCATCAGACATCTTGAGCTGCAATGAGACCAGCAACTGCAGACTTGGGTCCTACACTCAGCAGTAGCACATTTGCTGTGAATTGGTTTTCTACGCGGGCTTGACCAAAATCCTCACCACCCCCACTGGGGCTAATCCAGTAAATAATTTGCTGATGTTTGTGACCATTAAGGCTCTTTCTGTTGGCTGTGCAAGTGAAAAATAAAGTTTCCAGGGATATCAGCTGCTTAAGCAGTGGAGAGTTTTGGTTTTGGCTAAATACATTTCAGAAGTGTAAGGGTACGTTTTCTTGGTTTCAGAGGATTCTGGATATTTATTAATAAAAAAAACATTGTAATAGTACTTCACAGTATGATTCTTGGATAATCTCTGACCACCATGTGCTATGACATATGGCAAGCTTATCAAAGAACCAAGATGAATCTAGCATTGTTTCTTAGGATTGTTTTCTTCCTTTCTCCATTTCTAGGCTGCTTACCTGGTTGGCATCTCAGATCCAAACAGTCAGGCTGGTCAGCAGGGTCTTGTTGACCCAATTCAATTTGCCAGAGCCAATCAAGCAATCCAGATGGCTTGCCAGAATTTGGTAGATCCAGCAAGCAGCCCATCACAGGTGATTCCAGAGGATTGCGGTGAGACCGTCATTGTTAGGACATGTGACTTCGCTTTATTTGTGACCAAGCAAAGGAGTTTTGGTTTGAAACTGTTGCATGGCTTTGAACTGCAACTTTGCGGAGCTGGAGTATAGTAACTGTCACGCTCCTTTGACAATTTGCTTCTTTTGTGCCATCTATTTTTACAGGTATTATCAGCTGCCACAATTGTGGCTAAACACACTTCTGCTTTGTGCAATGCTTGTCGCATTGCTTCGTCAAAGACAGCAAATCCTGTTGCCAAGAGGCACTTTGTGCAGTCTGCCAAGGAAGTTGCAAACAGCACTGCTAACCTGGTTAAAACTATCAAGGTACGAATGCTGCTTGCTTGTGCTTCCATCTTCCTTTGTGTTTTTATTGCTTTTGTGTGTGTGTTGAGACAGAATCAGAACACTTAGAAATATCTTTTTACCCTCTGTGATATGTATGGTTTAAGAAATCTTTGATTACATTTTTCAAGACTTGAATTGGAAAACATGTTGAGTAGTGTAACTGTGCTGTAGTCAAGATGGAAAGAACTGAGCAATATTAGTGTTGGGAGAGGGAGCTGGCCCATCCAGTATGAGACACCTTGGTGTTGATGTACTTAATGAGCTTGCACCATGAGAATAATGTGCAAACAACTGACTGTGAAGGTTTTTAATGCTGGTACATTGCTACATATATCCAGAAGTTTGTGGAGGTATTTGACAACTTTACCATATTTATAGGAGAAAAAATAAAGAAACAAATAATACTGGGAACCAAGCAGAAGCTGTTTATGTTGCTGCTGTTTCATAGTCTCACGTTAATAGTAATCTTTTTTCCAGATACCTGCCTGCAGTTTGGCAGGAGGTAGCTTTTCCTCATGCAAGCAGAAATAATTCTTGTTAAGCTGTAGAGGACTCACAATTCCAAACCCTTCCGGAAGCCATTGGCTGGTCTGCTACTGAAAGTCTTTTAAAATGATTATGCTCTTAGAAATGGAAGATGACCTTTTATGTTACACAGAAGGTCCTTCGTATTGAAATCTCTCCTGTGAGATTATGAAAGAGATCAGTTGACTGGTGTGAAAATGAGACCAATAAATTATTGATTTGCTTAAAAAAAAAAAAATGTCTTTTTTAAAATCAGTCTATAGGAAAGAACCACCTTGTTAGCCACTTCCACCCTTTGGAGCATGAGGTGCTGAGACATGATTTATGAGAGTCGTCAGAGTGCAATGACAGAAAAGCTTTATTCAGTTCTTGTGGAGCAAAGCAGCAATTTTACATTTAGGGTCAATAACCAGCTAAGTAAAGAAACACTCGCTTAAACGATCACATTCTTTGCGTCAACCTTGTTTGTGGAGTAACTTTCAAATGCCATAAGCACACAATAGTTTAAAACATTGAAGAATTACAACAAAACCCATTCAGACAGAACTCAGTCATGGTTTAATTTCCAGGCCTTGGATGGTGATTTCTCTGAAGAGAACCGCAACAAATGCAGAATTGCTACTGCACCTTTGATAGAGGCTGTGGAAAATCTGACAGCATTTGCTTCAAATCCAGAATTTGTCAGCATACCAGCACAGATCAGCACTGAGGTAAGGCAGGATGTTGCACTTCCACCCTCAAAAAGTTGAAAATGTTGAATTAATCATGTGTCAAGAGAGAGGAATTGAGTGGAAAGACCTGACCCCGGAACGTCTGTGTTCCTGGGTGTTCACAGGGCATGCTGCTGTCTTTGGCTTAACCTTGGACCTTGCATTTTGCACCAGTAGGATAAAACTAGTTAGGCTACAGTCAGCACAGCCGGTCTCCCATTAAAGTGACACAGTACAGGGGACTTGCATGTCTTGTTAGCTGGATTCTTCCATGTGATAAAGTGATAAATATCCCTTTTTCACCTTACGAGCAGCTTTAACAAATGGAGCCTAATCAGTTCTGAAAAGGATTGAAGGGACATCACTGGGGTTTTTCCCTTCCCAAAATAATGCAGTCACGATGACAAGAAACACATTTTCTGGGAACAATAACTTTCTGAGGGCCTTCTGTATTTTTTCCTGAGTTCTCTGTCCTCAACCACTGTAACTACAACATAACAGTATTTGAAATAACTCATAAAGGTTTTTCCATAAAAGCTTCAAAGTAGAGGTCATGTATCGTTACTGATTCTCCAACTGCTCCTTCCTGCTTTTGGCAGCCTCAGTTCCAGCTGGCAATATTGGATGGTGCAGTAGCTGCTGCAGTCTTAAAGCTGGGGGCTGTAACGGAAATCTAAGCTAGTCCTCCAGGCCTGAGGTACCTGGGTTTACCAGATTACTGAGGATAAAATAGATACAGAGATGATGACCCAGTTAGAGTGCTGTAGTGCAACCAGTTCCTGCGAAAAGAGTGAGCTTGGTTGGTTCTTGCAAGTTTTGTGACAAATAAAATTTGTTTTCAATGATATCTCCATAGCCTACAATTAGACAAGTGTAACTGTTGTCTCCTGTTTCTCAGCTGGGTGATGCCTTTCTAAACTTGAGAAGTGTTTTCTTATGTGTATTAGAGATAAAACGGTTGGACTGGGATGATTTTAGTAATATTTTCATGTTGACCATCTGTGAATATAATAGTGTGATATGAGAAATGACAATGCTATTTTAATGCTGTTAATGAAATAGATTTTTAGGAGCAGAAATTGTGGGCGAACTCAAATAATTATTTACATGTTCTTTGCGTTCTTGTACTTTTCTGACCACAGGGATCGCGAGCACAGGAACCAATTCTAGTTTCTGCTAAAACAATGTTGGAGAGCTCATCTTTATTGATCAAAACTGCTCGTTCTCTGGCTATCAATCCAAAAGACCCTCCTACATGGTCTGTACTAGCTGGCCACTCCCATACTGTCTCAGATTCTATTAAGAGTCTTATCACCTCTATCAGGTACGTCTTTTGTAGTAACATCTCTGCGTCCACATTTAAGCTGTAATAATTGAGCAGCCATTCGTAAAGAATAATATTGTATGGCCATTAGCACTGTGTTATTTTTCACTAATGGAAATTATTTGGTCTGTGATGCACAGTATCTCCCCACTTAATCATAATTGATGACTGCAGCACTCTGCAGCATAGGGTGGTTCTGTGTTTGTGTTCTGTTCTCCTTCCCTGGTTCCACCTCCAATTCAATTTAAGGTAAATGTAACAGAGAATATTGTAGAATTGAAAAAACGTAGCTAAAATTACGTACCAACATATAGTAAGTGGTAAACAGCATTGCTTTTTTAAGGTGAGTCAGTGTATAAATTTCCTTTGCTATCTATTCCTTACTATAGTGTTTTTTATTTAGTTGCAAGAATGCTGTAGCAAGATGTGAATATTCTTTATTTTTGGACTAAATCTGTTTGTCCCTTTCTTAATGAAAATTTTAAAGTGTAGTTCTATACTTAACCTCTTAATTTTCGTTAAATCAAACAGTGAACGAGAAGGTGTGTTGACAGTTCTGCTGATTTTTTTATAAAGATTGTACTGAAATAGAAAACTGCACATCAGCAAAAAGTACTCCCAAACTAACCTTTGTGAAGAGACACCTTGGACTGAGTGTAACACCCAGTACCTAAGGAATTGTTTTCTGAGGCAGTCAATCGCACTGTACAGAAACGTGAATATTTTTTCCTAGTGTTTGTTGTGTTTTCATGATGACCTTCATCATTGGGCCAGTCTGGCGGTCACAAGGAGGTGGAATTTGCACTTTTCTTCTGAGGCAACAAACTTTTTTCTGTTTAGTCATTAAGAAAGGAGCCATCTGTGTGTGTGTGTATGAAAGTGTGCAGAGTTCTCTGTACACACATCAAAATCCCATAGGTAGAACAAAGCTAACTTTTGTTCTTGTTGCTCTTGTCCCACGTGCTTTATGTATTGTCGGGTAAGGAAGTACGCTTGTGTGCGTTCACAAAAGAGCCTGCCTCCTTCCACCATGCTCAGCTTCGTATCTCTGTCTTTCAGGGACAAGGCCCCGGGGCAGCGAGAATGTGATTTCTCCATTGATGGGATCAACAGATGCATCAGAGACATTGAGCAGGCCTCCCTTGCAGCCATCAGTCAGAGTCTGGCCACCAGGGATGACATCTCGGTTGAGGTAAGGGAGATAGCGCAGGAGCAGGATAATGCTGAGCACCCTTACCCGGCTGCTTTTCTTTCCACGTGAAGATTTGGAGCTGAGCGCTCAGCGCAATCTACTACCAGTGAGGGGAGGAGTATTTTTACTGGAATCTTTCTAGGCAAAGTCATGCACTGGCCAAAGTGTATCACTTCTGGAAAGATACCAGAATCACCAGGCAAAAGTAGGGGTGAAAGCAGTTATTTTTAACCGCCACACATTTTACTCTGACTTCGTGTGCTGACGTGACCTGCTGAGTTAGTGTTTCTCTGGTGCCTTGCCCTCTGGAAATCGGAGTGTTTCAAACTAATCTATTCCTAGAAGTCCAGTGGTGCAAATGTCAATGTCATTTTTCTTAATGCCTGTTGTGTCATTAAATAAGTGAAATCTGGAGTTTATGTTGATATGTTCTCATTAAAAAAGCTTCCTTCCTGCCACCCCTCGCTCTCCCCCTGTCCCCTCCTGCCCCCCGTAGTAGTGTAGACCAACCCTGTCCTATTTCAGCCCTTATCTCATGGAGGAAGGGCTGTCATGTGAGGCTGCATACGGAAAGCCAGCAACTCGTGATCATGACTTTAGTGTTTAGTGTCTTTTTGTGCTATTGCTCTCTGAAATTACATGTTTATTTGTGTATTCCAGTGGTTTCTTTGGGCTGTAATGCTGCATACTAGAAACATCTCAGGCTAAGTGAAACTATACAAAAGAAGTTATTGCAGGAAATATGTCACAGATATAGTTCTTCTCTATTTAAATAATGAAGTCATCTTGGACACTACATCAAACTGAAATAAGTTGTACTGAAAATGGCAGTTATTTAGAAAGCAGTACAGGAATGTAACAAAGTGCATAAATACTATTTATTTTCTCTTGCCTTTCATGAGAGTGAGCTAAATCCCAGTGGCTGCCAAGACTTTAAGTGTCTCTGAATTAAAAGCCAGTACTTGTGTCTTGACAAGCCTAGTAATATACTTTTCTTATGCTCCTGTCCCGCAGACGGTATTCAGGAGGCTAGTCCACATCTCTGTCCCTCAGAGATGTCATTCCTTTGTCTTTCCTTGTAGGTGAATTTTTCCTGCTAGCTTCCAAGTCTACAGCAGAGCTTTTTGCTCTTGTGCTGTATTTGAAGAATGTTTCTTCATATTTAAATTGGAGCTTCTGCTGGTGTCTCTGATCAGTGCAGAGATAATAAATCCTTGGTAGGACAAGAAGAGGGGGTGGGTTGTCACATTGCAATGAGAAAGGAACCTACTCCTCAGTTTGCTACTATTTGCTACTATCAGGAGTAGGAGGGAGCCATCTTCCCCGCTCTTTCCCTGGGCTTGCCGTATAAATCTAAAGAGGAGCAGGCCTCTCTCAGGGTTCTTGTTGAAATAGGGTAATGGAGAAGAAATGAACAAGTATGTAGAGAAAGCTGGCAGCGTGGATTTCTGCATCCTGTTGTAGTAGGTCATTTGAACAGCATTCTGAGGGTGATTGTTGTGGTATGGTACCACTTGATAAAAGAACAGCTGTGATAGTAACTGAGTTTCTCTTTATATTAGGCTCTACAGGAGCAGCTGACGTCAGTCGTCCAGGAAATTGGCCACCTCATTGACCCCATAGCTACTGCAGCTCGAGGAGAGGCAGCTCAGCTTGGGCACAAGGTACTGTCCTACCATTGTGATGGTATTTGAAATCTCAGACAGCTGGACGTTAGGGGAGACCATGATTTAGTAGCTTTTTCCACTTCCTATGAAAGAGCAGAAGAAAGCATGTGGAAGGAGGAAAGGGGATTTCCAAATACTTGGAGCTGAGACCAAATAAAGCTGTTTATGTTTTGGGCCATCAGAAAGATATTTTCATTGAGGTTTTTGGTGAGGCACATATCGCAGAGAAAGGACAAATGAAGAAAGGAGAGGAAAAAGCAAAGATGAAAGGGCAGAGCACAGTATCATAGATCTCCCTACCTGTGACTGTTGCAGCCAGCAGCTGTACGTGTGTGTAGGTGGTTCTGTCTCTTGTGCTGTGTTAAAGGGGGCCCATCACACTCTGGGATCGTTCAGCAGGTCACAGAGTGATCGCTCAAATACATGTATATACAGCAGAATTTGGCCAGTTGCTGAAGTCTGGCAAAGGTTTGTGAGGTCCTGTCCTGCTCTGAGGTCCTTGCATAAGGCACACTACGTTTCTTGGCCAACTCATGACAGCAAGCAGGGAAGTGTGGGATACACATTTTGCTTTAATCCTCTGGGAAACAAAATAGAAAGAGAAGTCTGACTAAAGTCCTAACATTTTACTGGCTCTTAGCTATTCACGTAGTCATTTAGGTGGAGTAAACCTTGCAATATATTTTCCTGCATGTGAAGTACTGCTATTTTTCTTCCCCATGCCAACCTTCAAGAGCTGCTTATAGCCCATTCAAAACATATGCACCCTTGAACTTCTGAGGTTTCAGGTGTACCAGACGGTGCTGCAGTGGGCTGTCTGTGCATGTTCTGTGACGTCATCGACCCAAAGCTGTACAGGTGTTCACATCCAGTAAAAAATGTAAAAGCAAGGTCTCATGGATTTCTGACAGGAGCCAAGCACTATTGTGGTTTTGTAGAAGATGGAACAGATGACAAGTAGACTCTAAAAATATCCGTTCATATAAAAATATTTGCTTATTTTCTTGGAATATGTGTATAGATCAGAAACTGAGGAAAACAGAGAGACTGACTCCATGTATTTCTGAAGACTAAAACATAGCAACAGAAGCAGCTAGCAGAACCCCTTCTTTAGGTATTCCAAAAACTCTATTGAGCCCAAGTAATTGACTGAGGGGAAAATGCAGCGTATTTGGTATGTAATCTTTGCAGCGTGCCAATTCCTGCTGGCCTGTACCAGCCCCTGGGTTGCAGTCTAGCACTAACAACCAGCCCCCTTTTCGGCAGCCAGAAACACTGCAAGGTTGGGCCGTGCGCTGTCTTAGGCAAGTGTTTGTGCATTAGGAGTGATGAACTGTGTCCAGAGGTCATGTTAGCACTTCTGCCCGCTCTGGTGTCTTACACAGCAGAGAACCGTCAGCACTGGAATCTGATGAAGGCAGTTTGAGAGGTTTAGGGAGCGAAGGGTGCGAATACAAGCAGTCCCTGAGGTGAACAGAGGGTCCAAATCCAGTGTGGTCCTATTTGTTATCTGTTGTCAGCAGTGAAGGCTGAGAAACTCCTCCCCTGCATGGAGGAGACACTTGTCATGGATGTTCCGAAGTAGTGTGCAGCTCCTGTGACACTGCTGAAAACAGTTTTCTCTGACCTCAACAGATCGTGTGTGTCTGAGGGAGGAGACACGTGGCGTTATCAAGGAATTTGAAAGTGAGGGGAGGCAGAATCACACAGGCTCATAATACAAACTAAACACTGTACAGCACAGAAGCACTAGGTCACTGTGCTACTTGAGCTAACCCATGGTCTGATGGTATTTGGGGAATAGGGTTTTCTTGGTAACACCTGAGAAACGGGGTTAATGGCTTTTGTGGTTGTTCTGGCTTTCTTAGGTAACACAGCTGGCAAGTTACTTCGAACCCCTGGTTTTAGCCGCAGTTGGCGTGGCATCCAAAACACTAGATCATCAGCAACAGATGATAGTGCTGGACCAGAGCAAGACGCTAGCAGAATCTGCATTACAGATGCTGTACGCTGCCAAGGAAGGGGGAGGAAACCCCAAGGTACGGTTGTGTGTGTACCTGAGGGACTATTGGAGATGGGCAGGGGGAGAGGGCAGGTGGGGCAGAGAAAACAGTACCTACTGCATGGCACAGGGGTACCTTTGCAGTGAGAATGCTGTCGATGACTCTCTTGACATCTCTCATGGGAGAGTGAAAACATCTGTCAAGGACAGGATCACAGCATCCTCACAAGGGACACGACGTCAGGGTCTGACAGCAAATACATACGCACTGCTACAGAAACCAGCCAGGTAAAAGACAGGACCTGTCTAATCCGTGGCCCAGTGGGTGGGGGCCTGAAGGCCATGGTGCTCCTGGGGGACACCCCACACCACCTGGAAGAAAGGACAGGGCTTGCTTTCTGCTGCTGAGCTCCACTTGGAAGCATACACCTTCCCACAAGCCACCCAACAGCACAAGGACTGTGCGTGACCCGGACTTCGTGCCTGCTTCCAGTGGGCAGCCAGCCACACCCCGTCCTGTCCCCACAGGCATGACAGACTGTGCCCCATGCCATTCAAAAACTGTACACCAGGCCACGCACACTCCCATGTATACACACGTGTCATGGCCATCTCCAGTGGTACCTTGCTCCTGTCATTTTACAGCTCGCTTCCTGCACCTTTTGCTGATGGATGCTGATGTCCGCTGATTCTTTTGGGGCTTGCTGCACCCCTCCTTCTTTGAGGGACGCTGTCATGTGATGCTTTGTATGCAGCTGCCATCGTGTGATGCTTTTTTCTCTGCTGCCCTCAGCACCTTTATACAGAGCCACCAATGCGTGACAGTTTTTCTCTGGCACGCGCCACGTGCTGTTACATACGACTGCCAGCACGCGACACTTTCACTCTGGCGCGCTCTGCGTGCCGGTGTTACAGAGCCCTTGTTGCACAATGCTGTTGCTCTTGCGTGTCTTTCTCTAGAGGCGCCCTGCACACCGGTTCTCTGGCATGCTTCCCGCGCCTTTCTCTGAGTTTGTGCACCCTGTTGGTTTTGTTTCTTTTTCATGTTGTTTTTTTTTTAAATTGTTTTTGTTCTAGATTTTTGTATTTTGTTTTCTTTTAAGAGCTTTTCATGAATATCCAAGCAGTTGTTTTGAATCTGCAATCTTTGACTGAAGATAGAGGATTTTTTTGATTCGGTGTTTGTTTTTATTTACTCTTTTAGAAAAACCGTTGTTCTGAAATAATTCCTTAGAAGTGTTTTTGTTTCAGTCTTTTTTAGTAATATTACATGACTGTCATATTTTTTCTTCCTTTCATTTTTCCTATGTCTACGTATGGCTTTTTTGAACATCTTTTTTTGGTACAGAAGTAGACTGTTTCACTGTTTGGTGTTATTTTTGCCTTCCCTTATCTTTGTTGCTTCTGTTATGTACAAGTAATTTTCATCATTTTTTCTAGAAAAGATCTTGTCACTTTTCTAAGCGATCACTACTAGACATTGTGGGTTTTTCCCGAAGCAAGATTTGTTCTGTCAACATTGCTATTAGACTTAGCTTCTCATCTTTAACCTGAAAGAGGACTTTCAAAGCCACTATTATGTTGTCTTCATTAATGACGCTTTTGATTCACACATTGATCTGTGTATGGAATGCTCTCTGATGATCTGTTTTCTCATTTTCTCGTTTCCAGGCATCCCATACTCACGATGCAATCACTGAGGCCGCTCAACTGATGAAAGAGGCTGTGGATGATATCATGGTTACCTTAAATGAAGCTGCTAGCGAAGTAGGCATGGTTGGAGGTATGGTAGACTCGATAGCAGAGGCAATGAGCAAGGTGAGCATAGAAATCCAGACCCCTTTTTCATTTTGCACTTGAAAGCCAATCCAAATTGCAGGGAGCTGAAAGAGCTGCTGCTGATTCACCTCAGCGATGGTTGGTAACTGACACACTGTGACAGGAAACCCAAAGATTCTTTGCCTTTGCAGATTATGAAATCAAACTGATGTGGGCGACAGCGCTCACGTTAACAACCTACATGGTACTCTTTTCTGTTTCTGTTCAGTAATATGCTGGTACTTAACTGTGCTCTTAGGTCAGCCAGCCTTCTGTTCTGCCTTCCTTTTCCTAGTTATTTTTCACATTAGTTTCCTAAACGATCAACAGACCAACCTTGAGGCAAACTAATTTCAGAGAAGAAGATGCAGAGCCTGGTGTGCTCTGCTATGCTTTGTGAAGTATTTTACTGAAAATTTGTAGTTGCAAAGTGTAAATTAGTTCAGTCAAAACTATTGGCTTTTCCTGTCTCAGGGTAAAGGTGTGCAGGATTGAAGCCTTTACCGTGTTAAGGAATATTACATTATCTTCTTGCAGGAACTTTTTTTTTGTAACCGTTGCACATTCCTCTCTACACTAGCCAAGAACTATATGTGGTTTGACCTTGTATGAGAGGTTGATCTTGCGTTCAAAAACTCTGTAGTGTAAATTCTTTGCATCTTCCATGCTCGTAACATGGGCTAAAGTATTTTCTGAGCTTCTCCATACATCCTGGTGGAACTGTCTTCACTTGTATATTTGAGCAAGGAGTTTATAAAAATTAAAATAAACTACAAATTCAGTATTACATGTAAACTATGCTATTTGTTATGACCTTATTATTTTTGCCTTGTTTTTCCATCTTTCTTGCAGCTGGATGAAGGTACGCCTCCAGATCCCAAAGGAACATTTGTTGATTATCAGACCACTGTGGTGAAATATTCTAAAGCTATTGCTGTAACTGCACAGGAAATGGTAAGATATTTGGCTAGAACTAAGTACAAACTCTCCTGCATACGTAAGGAACATGGAATGATTTGCACAGTGTTGTGAAACTTTTTATAATGCTAATTTTCAAAAACCTTATTTCTGTAAGGGTAATGGAGCAAAGGAAGTGATTATTTTGTCAATTTAACTCTTGGATCTTAGTGGCATGTTCTACAGCATGGCCCTCTACATGAGGAGTGCTGGGTTGTCCTGTGGTTCTTCTGCACAAGAACTTTTTATTTGGCTCCTTTTCTCTGAGAAAGAAAATATTTTACACGCATTTTCATCAGCCTATTTAATTATCACTGAAATACCACCTCACGTTTATTGATGACTTCAGATTACCCTTTCACACCTATTGTTCTATTTAGCCTGTGAAATGTCAATATTTTCAGACCCCTGTAATACTTATGAATGAATGCAGATCAACATCTAAAACTGTTCTTTTCTTGCATTTCTGTGAGTCACCTGGGTTTCACAAAAGATAAGTCACTTGTTGAATCGAGATTTTATTAACTCATGTTTCACAATAATGCTTACTGTAACTTGTTTGCCTTTTGAAGATTGCTTCCATTGCTTGTTTGTTTTTAAGAGAGGCAAGGGGACTATTTATGTATGCTACAGACAGGATTTTTTATAAAACTGATAGATGTTGCAGTTAAGACGGGTTGATTTTACTATCTACGATATTGCAGCTTATTGGCAAAAGTATAAATTTGTCTAAAACTAGTTTTGCCCCAAGCATGGAATTCTGTGGCCTTTACTAACATAAATTTGAGACAGAAGAAATATCTCTGTTAAAAGGTAGGCTTTTTCTAAAGAGGATTCAGTTATTTATACTGACGTTCTACCGAGGCCTCCTGTGTAGTCCTACCTATTTCTTCTTGGTCCTCTTACCGTATCTGAGGCACGTTTTGCATAGGTCCTCAGTTTTTTTCCATTTTTATGCTCCAGTGCTATGCCAGCTGAGACTGCTGTAGGCTAGCTCACCTTTGACAAAACATATTGCCTGCGACACACAAAACCCGCTTCCCTGCCCGGTCCGAGTAACTGTGTACCTGGCCCGTAGCCTCGCTGTGTCAAAGAGTGAATTACCAGCTCTAAGTGCTGCCCTTTGAATACTCCGTATGTTCTGCGGGTGCCTGGTTACTGTGACTCTAATAAGCATGTTTGCTTGAGTTTCCTCAAGGAATTCTTCCTGGAGGACAGGTCCCGTACATGGCAAGCAGTTTACCCCGTTTCATCAGTGTGGCTAAATAAATGAGTGTGCTTCTAAACTGGAGTGTATTAACAAATTATTCTCATGCCTGTCATTTTTTTTTTTTTCTCTTGCCTGTGTTCTTTTTTCAGATGACTAAGTCGGTTACTAACCCGGAAGAGCTGGGAGGACTTGCATCACAAATGACCAATGACTATGGGCATTTGGCTCTCCAGGGCCGAATGGCTGCAGCTACAGCAGAACCAGAGGAGGTCTGCAGTTTTTAGACCTCTTTAATCTCTGTACACGGTGGCATCCACATGAGTATTCTTTTACTGTAGGGAATACAGTAAATACAGAGCAAAGTGACGAGGGGTATTCACCTCGCTCGGTTGCAGCGAGACGCTTGCAGCCATTGTGAAATGCGATACAGCCTGTGTATAATCAGACAGATAACAGGTTTTGAACTGTTGGGTAATGTGTTTTATTTCAAATGTCTTTGTGATTATTCTAAAATGAATGCGGTGAACACATTTCCACTGCATTAGATTTGGTAGCAGCTCTTATATGCAAGCACTGTCTGTACTATGTATGCTCTGATACCCAAACGGATGTGCTGCCTCTGGCCCACTAACATTTAAAATGTGGGACGGGACACCACATCTGCTCCCAGAAGAATTTCATTTGGCCTACTATCGCTTGATTGAAACCATGACGTGAACCAAGTCAGTATTATAGACGTACTTTGGCTGTACGCATTTGTGTCTTTTACGATCTACTATTTTGGATAAAAACAGACTTTAAGACACAAACTATCTGCAGCCAGACAAAAACTGTACCGAGTTTATTTTCATTGGATGGAAAGGAACCAACAAGCATAGAGAAATTGTGTGTCTTTTCAAAATGCTGTGAAATCTTAGTTTGTGGAGAGATATCTATTTTGATCTTTGATATTGACCTTTCCGTTCTCCAAATACGCTGTCTATTCTGCGTGCCTTCACAGATTGGGGCGGAGCTGCATACAGTACTACAGAGCACGTATCTTCTGGTAGCACACCTCTGTTTTACTCACGGCTTGTGCACAGGTGTATAACAACAGGAATTAGCGTTTACTACAAAATGTTTTAAGGGAACATTCAGAGCTTCAAACAGGTTTACCTTCTGTTTCTCTTCAGCCCTCCTATTGCTCTCTGTGTAAATTGTTGATGGAACAAGTTTTCTAGGAGTGCTATGAATCACCAGATTTTGAACAACAGTTAGGAACTATGCAAAAGACAACATCTTACTTCATAAGTGTGGCTTTTTATGCTACAAGCCTTGTAATAAGCGTTACTCAATCAAAGAACTGAAAACTTTTGCCAAAACCTCAGTGAAGCTTCAGAAAGAGGTTGTGATTATAGCAGACAATTCCGTAAACCAGGACAGAACCTCCTAAATTACTTGGGGCTTTCGCTTACAGACAACTTGCAAATACAAAAAAACTCTTAATTATTTACTCTACAGCATTCCTTTGATCTCATATGTTTTGATGAATTACAAATATATATATATATATATGCCTTTTTTATCTTGCCTGTAAGCGATTGCAAGACCCCACCTGGAGTACTGTGTCCGGTTCTGGAGCCCCCAACACGGGAAGGACATGGACCAGTTGGAGAAGGTCCAGAGGAGGGCCACGAAGATGATCAGAGGGCTGGAGCACCTTTCCTATGAGGACAGGCTGAAAGAGTTGGGGCTGTTCAGCCTGCAGAAGAGGAGGCTCCGGGGAGACCTGATAGCGGTCTTCCAGTACCTCAAGGGGGCCTACAGGAAAGATGGGGAGAGGCTGTTTAGTAGGGCCTGTTGCGATAGGACAAGGAGTAATGGTTTTAAAATAGTGGGGGGTAGATTTAGATTGGAAATTAGGAAAAAATTTTTTACAATGTGAGTTATAGAACACTGGAACAGGTTGCCCAGAAAGCTGGTGGATGCCCCATCCCTGGAAACGTTCCAGGCCAGGTTGGACGGGGCTCTGAGCAACCTGATCTGGTTGGAGATGTCCCTGCTCCTTGCAGGGGGTTGGACTGGATGACCTTTGAAGGTCCCTTCCAACCCAAACCATTCTATGATTCTATAAGTTCCTGTCCTGAAAGTGAGATGCATGCAACCAGTAGGAACACAAGTATCTTTTTTCTTATTATTATTGCTTGCCTCTGGTTATGGAGCATAGACAAACTTTGTTGAGATGTGGTAAGACAGTATCTCCCCATCACAGATGTATCAGATGATCTAGATAAAAGACCTTGAAAGAGTTTTGACTTTGTAATTACAATCCACCACTGATAGACTACTTGAGTGTTTCATGCTCCATAGCTACATGAAAAGCAACGGCTTGCATTCGGCTTGATATTGTTAAATTGAATTACCATTTCTGCACGTTACTTTCTGCCTGAAGTTGAAGTAATTCCATTTATAATACTAATGGCTGTGATTCCTGCTTCCTACTGTTAATCCCAGTGCACACCTATATGCCTAAGTACATGCAGGTACTAAAACTATCACGTGTTTCTAAACAGGGACCGTGCAGCTTATGCTGTAGGATTATTAATAAATCAGAAGTGGTGAGGACAGGATTTTCCACATTTCAGTGCTCTGCGTCTATGTGATCAGTTCTGTAGAGCAGAGACACTGTGTGAGATTCAAAACCAAACAGTCACAGACTTTTTGAGCCAGTTTCAGCCGTGTAGAGTAAATGTGTACTTTTTACCCATCGCATATACCTTGAATACAGCTCACGCTGATGGGACAGCTTTGGGAGATGGAGTAGTGTGGTGAAGATGTGTATGTTTGAATTACGTATGCCTGACTTGGGTACACGCCTTAAGCCTTCTCTTCCCTGGGGCCCAGTTCACTCGTGCTTCTGTTTTATCAGTAAGCCTTTTATAGGGTTGTGCTACATGAGTAGATGGTATTACATCTGTTCTTTTTTTTCTGATCTCTGCAGAGAGCATAGCGATGGGTGGAGTATTAGTAATAAAGATTCACCAGAGTGATCGCGTTTCCATTTGTGTTGACGCAATGTACCAGCATGACATTCATTTATTCACTTTGCTCTTGCTTCCTTTTTCCTTGTGCCTCCTTTGCCATCTAGATAGGATTCCAGATCAAGACTCGAGTGCAAGAACTTGGCCACGGCTGTATCTTTCTTGTGCAAAAAGCTGGAGCTCTCCAGATTTGCCCTACAGACAGCTACACCAAAAGGGAGTTGATAGAATGTGCTCGTGCAGTCACGGAGAAGGTAGGACATCCATCTGTGTTGCGCCACAGTGTTTTTCTACCGAGCATCCCCAGGGAGTAAAACCAGTCTAATTGTTTGGCTTTAAGATTTTTTTTTAACTGCCCATTCCAGTACAATATTGGCTGAATTACACTAAGTTCTCACTTTTCTTTCAAGTGTTCAGTGCAGTTCATGTGCTAGATTAGCTTATGATCAGCCTTTGCTCATGTCTCGTAATAAAACTGCAGCCTCATACCAGAGGGAGACTGCTCCAGAACTAATCCCTAAGATGTGAGATGGCACTTGTCCCTTATGAGGCACTCCCTTGGAAATACGTGGCTGGCCACAGTTACTGAGATGGGGTTGGACGATAACACGTGATTTGATGTAGTGACATCTGCCCTTTTTAAGACTGGATCAAGCTAACGCACTTAGAACTGCATCTTCAAACTGTCTTGGACTTTCTTGCTCTTTGGAAACATCCAAAACAGGTCCTGGGTAGCTCAGCTTTGAACCTTTTTGACGATTTCTCTCTCCTTTTCTTGGGCACGAACCTTGAGAGTCAGTTACTTTTAGATTTCACTACACGTCATTTATGTAGCCTGTGTTAGTGTGCTCTCATCTGTACAAATTTTCCATGGTGTCATGCCCCAGGAGTATCAGCAATTCCAAATTTAGGCAGAGGTAGACAGTATCTTGTAAGAAGAGTTAAAGCTGAAAAGGAGGGTAATAATGAGTCACAGGGACAACCTGTTCAGGGACAGCTTTGAATCTGAACAGAGCCTCGGGAAGAACTGCACAATTAGAAGTCAGTTCACATATCCCCAGATGCGTCCTTTCTTGCAAAAGCTGAATTTAGGACCATAGTATGGCATGAGAACAGCATCTCAGCTGTGGAGCTTTAGAAGTACGATGTTAATTAGATGAAATTGAGATCTCTACCTCTTTTAGTCATCAACAATGTTGCTAGCTATAAAGCCATACACTGTCTTTTTATAATTTTCTGTAACTATAGTAATATTTAGTATCTAGATTCAGAGAGTCTATACTTCGTATTTCTCTGATGTTAAAGTTTGTATCAGTGTAGTGTACTGTATGTGACTCTGGGGTGCTCGGGGCTGGTGTTTATTTGCACGTGTCAGGGAAAAAGCAGTAGCCCTTGGCTCTGACATTTGTCGTGGCAGGAGTTCACTACATTACCTCTGCTGTGTCTCAAGGGAGTTTTAACGGATGTGCTTCATCCTATGAGGAACAGATCGCTTCTTCCTGTCTGAGAAGTGGCCTTCCTAGCTGAAGTCCCCTTTAATTTGAGACAATCTTTAGTCATCACAATTACTAGGACACAAAGAGAGCAAATAAGGGAAAGGGGAAGAAGAGGTTTATAGAAGACACTGCGGAATGAATTTCCATTGTTGATTCCAGTCACATTTAAGAGCTCACTTAACTCACCATCCCATAATGAGGCTTTCTTTTGATGACCACCTTATTGCTTTATGTTCTTTCCAGGTCTCCTTAGTTTTATCTGCCCTTCAAGCAGGAAACAAAGGCACGCAAGCCTGTATTACTGCAGCTAGCGCTGTGTCCGGGATAATCGCAGATCTAGACACCACTATCATGTTTGCTACTGCTGGAACCCTCAATGCCGAGAACAACGAGTCCTTTGCAGACCACAGGTCAGTGTAACTGAAAAAGATGGAAGAGTGCGTGCACAGGGTAACAGTGGAGCTGGTAGAAGCAACTGGCATGTGGATATAAATTTTTACCTTTCTAGATTCCCATGAATGAAATTGAATGAGGCAGTGGAGTGAGAAGGGAAATAGGAAAATTGGGATATTGATAGAAGACAACAAACCTCACTTGGGTTATTTCTGTGAGGAAAGAATTTTTAAAAGCTGGGAACATCTGCTGAGAGAACTTCCAACAGAAGACTGCAACTGTAGTGCTATTTTGGCTTTTTTTTTGTTTAGATTTAAGCAGTCTCATTGCATAGATTACCATGTGCTGTTATTCCAGTAGAGAAATTTAGCTGTCCATGACACTGAAGAGGAATCTTCTGTATGGTTTTTTCCAACAGCTATTCTTGACTGTCTGGCTGTTTGTCTTGCTAAATCATGCTTATGGTTTGTGCTGTTGTGGACAGCAGTGATAGAAACAGCACAGCTACACCACGCATTTTCCTCTCTGGCGGACATAAGCCCATTTTCCCTTCGAGTAGCATCTGCAACAAAATACTCCCACAGCATTTGCAGGATCTGACTGTTACTGCCTTTGTAGTAAAACCCAGGGCTTCACAGCCAAGACACTGACTTACTGCTTCACAGCCTACTTGGCCGATGCGACCACTGTGTGGCCAGCGTTTATTCCCCGCCTTGCCAGTTGCTCAAGAGGAAAGATGCAGTGGTGTGTAAGGTGCTGCCATTCTGCAGACTGAAAGTCAGGGATTTTCATACAGGTGTCATTCATTTCCAGGCTGACATTTTACATGAGTATTGTTCTAGTTCTCAGTTCAACTTCATTTGCTTGTGAAGTGCATGCTCAAACGGTTTCTTCTTTCACCCAAATGTTGCTTTGGATTTGTTGTCCTGATGTGTCAGAACATGTATATGGTGGGGCAGAACCCTGACTAGCTCACATTCTTTGTTCCTTTTGCCGTTCTTGATACTGCCTTCCTCACAAATAATTATTTTAGTTTTATTACAAGATGCTGATTAAGACAGAGGTTTGACAGCTGTTACTTTTCTCACAGCATGACCAGGTTTTCTACCAGTGTTAAAATGCAGTTCTCTTCTGCTACTGCCCTACCTCATTTCTTGTCAAGACAGGTCATTTTAATAAACTGCCTTGTATCTGGCCCAAAATATAATGCTACTGTTTTAATAGTTGTCTCTTTTAACTGGCAGTGTGGCCTGTGGTATATTATCATGAGTGATGAGTGGGCACTGGCGTGATGACTTACATCAGCTCTTCTATGTAGCTGTTAGTCACTGCAACATTGAAAAACATGTGTTTTTCCTCTTCTCCTTTTCCACTTCCTTCCCTGCATCCTCTTTTTTTTTTTTTTTTTTTTTTTTTTTCCTACAGGGAAAACATCCTGAAAACAGCAAAAGCTTTAGTTGAAGATACAAAATTATTGGTTTCTGGTGCTGCCTCAAGTCAGGAGAAACTGGCCCAAGCAGCTCAGTCATCAGCTAACACCATCACTCAGCTTGCTGAGGTAGTAAAATTGGGAGCGGCTAGCTTGGGATCTGATGACCCTGAAACCCAGGTGAGATGTTTTAAGATTCTTCTGATACATTTAAAGAGACTGGAGACAGTTTTCAATTGATAAGACATTGTGGGACTTCTGCTTTTAAGCAACACAGTAGGGTTCATCTCTTCTGGGACTTTTCTGGGTTTACTCGGACATCACTGTTGTCGGTCCAGCTTAAAGCACTGAGTGGAACTAGACAGGCCTTTGTATTACACTTTTGCTTTTACTTCATGGGTGTGTTCCAGCTGGGATGTTTTTGGCAAAGTATTTGTCTCATTTTTACTAAGTTGTGATTGGACCCCTGACTCATCCCATTTGTGTTCCAAAGAGCTTGCATGATTTCAAAGCTGCTTATCCAGCTTACAACTGGGCTGTGCACTGTGTGTTACTGGTGTAGGCTGACAAGCTCCTGCCAGTCTCCAGCTGTACCTCAGTTGTTTTTCATTTAACTCAGTAACTTCAGCCTTCATGGTAGATTATCTCAAATATTTCTTCCATTGTTTGTTTGGATCTTGGTGAAAGGGAGGTTGGCAAGCATATTGCAGATGTGCCTGTTGTGGTACCAGATGAGTTTGAAAAAGCCTGCTCGTTTGCTCTGAAAGGGATGTGTATTCTGTGTTTCTTGACCTGTGTGATGGAGTAGACTTCTGAGATGTTCCTCTCTAGGAAAATACTGCTGGAAGCACTTTTTTCCTCTTTTTTTTTTTTTTTCCTTTTCTTTTTTTTTAACAGAGGACTTCCATAAACTAGTAACATTTGCAAAATGTTTATCACTTGTTTTTCTCTGTAGAAGTTGAGAATACAGTAGTTAAAATAAAAGCTATTGTGCACAAGTAATTATTTATTTGGAGCAATTTTGTATTGCCAATTTGAAATTGTAGGTTTGTCATATCTCCAACATAGATTCTGACTGGTTGTATGAAATCCTGGAGCTGCCAACACAGTTTTTCCTGCTCCATATTGTTAGATCTTTTACTGGGGAGGAGGGAGGGTGATACTATTTGTGAATGAGTAGTAGATTGTTTTTAGCTGTATTCAAAAATTCACGCCATCACCCGGGCTACCATTCCTTGCCTGAGGCTCACGGCTATTTCACATTCCTATAGGTTGTCCTGATCAATGCGATCAAGGATGTTGCAAAGGCCCTTTCTGATCTCATTGGTGCTACCAAAGGAGCTGCCAGCAAACCAGCGGATGATCCATCCATGTACCAGCTGAAAGGTGCTGCCAAGGTAAAACCTTACTCTTCGTTTTATTTCAAAGTATCTGTGCAGTCACACTGGATAGACAGGCAAAGCTTGGATTTCTGCAATTTCTCATTGCCTGAAATCTCTTTTCTTTCTTTTTTTCATTATCATCCTGGGACGATACAGAAAAATAAGAAGATAATATTGAGTTTCTATGAAGCTATCAGTTTTTGTAGGTTGTCAGATGACTTTTGTGTTTTTGATGAAAGAACTGTAATCTTTCTGAAGAGAAACATTTCTTTTGCAAGCCTGAATCAGAGGGCAGATTCTCCTTTAATAATGTTATAGACTGAAATTTAACCTGAATGCTACGTTCTGAATAATGACACATGCTCAGGGTAAACATGTGGTCTCCTTATTTAGACCTTGCAGCTTGAGGGGGGAGGGAGGGAGGGAGGGGAATACCAACCCTCCAATACAGTAGGACATTTCTGACCCCTCTCTCCTACATCTTTCCAGGAAGTACATAGGTATGTATCAAAGCTCAAAACTCGCAGATTACGCTATACCTGTGGCATCTTTGCGCTTTACTTTCCATGCACCTGAGATGTATTATGACATTTGCCTCACAAAGAGTGGCTTCATGTCTACAGACTATTTCCAGATCTGAAGATTTAGGTGATACTACTTCTGCTTTCACGTTATGAGAGCACCGTGGTAGCTTCTTGCTTGGCTGGAAGCTGTTCTCACGCTCACGTCTGTTGCTTCCCTGTAAGACTTGTGCCTTTCTTCCTTTCAGAGCACATGATGCTGTTGAGGCACTACTTGAAAATGAC
This sequence comes from Chlamydotis macqueenii, assembly GCF_036417535.1. Classification (NCBI taxonomy): domain Eukaryota; kingdom Metazoa; phylum Chordata; class Aves; order Otidiformes; family Otididae; genus Chlamydotis; species Chlamydotis macqueenii. The sequence goes on along the minus strand of NC_141567.1, from coordinate 18,961,085 downwards.
CCATCTAGTCCAGAAAAGTGGCTTCTTAGCTCTTCCTGCTGTTAAGAGCTCTCTGTGTTTTAAATTGGAATTGTCAAGAAGCTGGCCTTTCTGTCTCTTCTTTTTTTTCATTACAGCTATAATTTGTATCTCAACACACTTGAGTGTAGGAAAGGTGATGTTATTACAGTGACGATTAGGTTATTCTGCATCAGGACTATTGGGTTTGTAACAGGAACAGTAACACTGATTCTGTCTCTGCATTTGGGCTTGAGGCTGGTGTTTGGCTGCCTGCTTACCTGGGATTTTATCCGATTGCGGAGAATGTACTGGGTAAATTTTAAAAAGAAATGTCTCTATTCGTATCTCTTTCAGCTTGCACTGTAAGATGTGTGGGAAGAAAAGACACTACCAAAATCAATCTGAATAAGAGACCTACCCTGGAAATGTTCTGAATTTTCAATTTTTTTTTTTGTAAAATTTTTGCCAGAACACTCACACTTAAGATGGTACCACTCTGCAGTGAGTTGTGCTACATTCCTGGCACTTACAGGGAGCTTCAGAAACTGGCCAGCAGGAAAGCTGGTATTTATTCCCCTAACAAGTACAGTTCGTGAGGCCTCAGGCCGTATTAGAAGTAACAGTGCTACTTAGCTTGATTTGCTTTGCTTCATACCTTGCTGTCTCTGAAGAATGTAAGGAAGGAATCATGTGTTTTTGTCTTCACCTCTCTCTCTTTCAGGTGATGGTAACAAATGTCACATCGCTTTTGAAGACTGTTAAAGCGGTAGAAGATGAAGCTACCCGAGGGACAAGAGCTCTTGAGGCCACCATTGAGTACATCAAACAGGAACTCACGGTACAGAACAAAATAGGTTGTCCTGATCTGCCATATTTGTGGCAGTTTCTGAAAGTATGCTCTTGCACTCAAACCAGTCTGCCCAGGCACTCCTCCTCAAGCTGTGCTTTGCTGCCTTGCAGTGCGTTGGATGCAGTTTGATTCTCTACCTGTTGCAGATCATCTCTGAAAACACAATTACAATGCCACTCCAGCCTATCTACTTTCAAGTGTTACCAGTCTCCACTTCGAGATTGGAGATGCTGCTGTCACATACAAATCTAGAAGCAACTGCTGCTTTGTTCTTAGACATTAAGCTTTCACTACAAATATTCTTCTCTGAGCCTAATGCTGTTCACTTTTTTGATCCTGGCTTCGGTTATGTCTTCTCAGCATCATAGCTGTCTTGCACCTGCAGTTTAATCTTGTTTTTATTTTTCCTTTATTATGAAATGATACTGCCCGTGACACAGCCTGCTCTCTGATATTCTGTCAGAGCAGGAATTAACAATAGCATGTGCACTGGCACAGTTTTGCTTTGTCAAGTGCTCTCCATAAGCCATTTATTTCTCATTGTGTGAGCAATGCTTTTGTAATGAAGAAATAACTCTTGTTTATTTTAATTTTTTTTTAAATATCTGTATATAGTTGTTGGGAATTCATACAGTGTCTGTAGTGGTAAATCTGTAGGATTCAGTACCTGATCAGGAACTGTACAGTATCTAGTGCATGTTACTGTCAGTGATCCTCGTTGAAGGCCTGGCTAAGTTACATTCCTTCCCGTAACTCTGATCTAAAACCTGTCCACATCTGTCATTGAAGGATTGTGCATTATCACATCTGCTTTCTCAGTCTGGTTGGTATCTCTTTGAAATGTTCCTCGTCGTCATTTTCCTTTTGTCGACATTGCTATGGAATGGGTCTGTGGTGGTGGTGTTGCCATCTCTTCCATGGGGAGACAAGTGGAGTACCAGAAGAGGGTTGAAAGGAACCGAGGATGGCATGTGTATGTTCAAGAAAATGCGCCAAGGTTGACTTGGAACTCCAGCGACTGCATCTGAGCAATGTTGAGGGCTGTCCTTCACATGCTTAACTAGACTTTATTTTTTAACATGGCTTCCGTTTCTGAAGAGAGAAAGTGAAAACCTGATTAACTGGGAGCATGAGATAGACAAGGCTTGTTTTTGTCCAGATATTTGCATTCTGTAACCACTAGCCTGCTTAGGTTGCACTGTGTGTAGTCAAGAAACCTCTCCTGATGAATTGTGCACTCCAAATTGCCCCTGCACAGCCAAAGAATGGCAAGCAAATACAGACTAAAGCTTGGGAAAAGGAAATATAGGATAACAAGAAAGGTTACCCAGCTCTTACTACCTACATCTTACCACAGAGTAGTCACATATTCATGAGAGTAGTGTGTACTGTCAGTTAATTTGAACTATTTTCACACGATTCACACTGCAAAATTATATCTTTAGGTTTCTAAGGGAGACTAAGTATAGCGTAAGAGACAATGCTCTGCCTCCACTATTTAAAGAGATATTTGAATATTTTAGTGATGTTCTCAGTCTGTCCTGCACTGTGCTATCAACCAGGGCTTGGCAGGGCCCAGCCTTTGCAGGGGAAGGATCTCCTCATGTGAGTTGACCAGCCTAAGCAGCAGTCAGGATGGAAAAAAGAATATAATTAAAGGAATAGTAATTATTTTGATCCTGTAACAGTCTGAACAGCTGTCAGTAACAATCTATCGTCCAGGTAGTTAAATGGCAGATGAGATGAATGAGTTAACCTTTTTTTGTATGCTTCCCTCAGCTTATTCTTTCTGTCTGCTGCCTTTAGGTGAGCAGGCTTATCAGGACCAGGCTCATGACAAGCAAGACTGATAGTCAAGTACTCTGAATATGTTTCTAATTTCCTGCTGTTCGAGGGCTGATTCCAGTTGCTGTCTTTTTCTCATGGTTGTTCTGCTTTGACTTGAATGGTATCAGGCTTTCCTTCTGCTTTCACTTTTAGGTGTTTCAGTCAAGTGAGGTTCCAGAAAAGACATCATCACCTGAAGAATCAATCCGGATGACGAAAGGAATCACCATGGCAACTGCCAAAGCTGTTGCAGCTGGGAACTCATGCAGACAGGAGGATGTGATCGCTACAGCAAATCTGAGCCGCAAAGCAGTAGCTGACATGCTAACAGCTTGTAAGGTAAAGATTCAATTCCTTGCCTAAGACTGACTTTTTCTGTGTGTGCGCGCCTCTAAATCCCTTAAATGTTGCAGTTTCTGTTCAGTTTCTTTGTATTAATGCTCTACTTTTCAGATGAGAAAGTTAATGATTATGATAATTTTAAGGGAACATGTCTCTCGGAAGGGATTTTCTGTGCTGTGCATAAAAAAAAAAAAAAAACCCAGCACTAATATTGGCTGTTTGCTTCTTGTGAAAATGAGAAGTTTTATTTGACCTGAAATTTCCTAGTTTTCAGTCTCCTGTTAAACTGGAAGACAAACAATCTGTGCAAGTAGTAGAATATACACATAATCCTATGGTTACAAATATGATTTCAGTATTTCTAGGAACAGTGAAAGGAATCACTTGAGTTTATTTTTAGTAGTCCTCTGCCCCATAACTAGCCTGTCAGCTTGCTCAATGTCTTCTGTGGTTTTCAAAAATAGGTTTTGCCTTTATTGTTACCCTGTTTTCCACGCTTGCTTGAGCTAGACAACTTTCAAAACTGAGGGGAAGGTTATGTGTCATAAAAAGGGCTATTAAGTCATTTTGCTTTGTTCTAATGATAAAAAAGATCTAGTCACAGATTTAGAAAACAGGATTATAAGGACTTTATTTCTTTTGGTCTTCAGTAGTAACACAAAAGTGCCTGTAAATTATATTTATTTACTTTTACATGTATGGAAGATGGCAGTAAAAATAATGGTGCTTTCTGTGAGGTGTCTGATTTTCAGTATTTGGTCAAATCCTAACTGCCTACATCAGTCCCAGATTAATTTTTAGCATAATACTGCTAACCCAGGCAGAAGGTTTAATTTTATTTTTAATATGATCCTCATAAGAAAGTGCAAGTTCTACTACAACTAGAACAGGATTTATACAAAACCATGGAATGAAACTTTTAATTTTGACTTCGTTTTCTGACAGGGTTTTTAGTGTCTGACAGTTCTTCACCACTTTGCATGCTTCAAGTTTTGATTCTGTTCTCTCCACTTTATAAACTCAGAAGGCCAACAAAACAAAGCAGCTCTAATTTGCATGGGAAAATTAAACAACTGTGCTGCTTACAGGAGAACTGCTGTAGCCTAATAAGTCCGAGGTACAATGGAGTTCACGCACTGCTAGCGACCAGCAGGATGAAACTTGCTGCAAACTGAACAATGGAGGTCTGGGATGCTGGAAAAGCATTCTTGATGTCCCAGGAAATTACCTTCGCAAAGAAAGCAATCTACAGAAGGAAGGTGGCTGGGAATCAGTTTACTTACCTGTGATGATACACTGACAAGGACTCTTTCTCAGAAAATTGATTCTTCTATGAATTAGACTGCAGTCATCTAAATTAGTAAGGGACGTTCAAACATAATAGCAAACTTGGTATGGTGCAGTTCAGACTAGTAAAGGCAAAGGCTGAAGACCTAGTTTCATCTTGTCTAGCTTTCCTAAAATCAAGAGCGGTTATCGGGCAAACAGGAATAAAAGCCTCCAGGTATTTTATGCACTGAAATGTATGACAAAATCGTCATGTCATTTAACCAAGCTTTTATATAAACAGTTTATACCAGACTTTATTTAGAACATCCTGTTTCTACAAATTTTGCTCAGAGACTTAAAAATCATATGTCATTAATTTCTACAAATCGATTACTGTACATTACATTTCCATGATAAGCCGTATTCCTTGAATTTTAGGATAGGAACCAGCAGTTTTAGCCACACTATACCATAAAAGCTGTGCAATGCAGTGCAACTTGGGTTTTGTGATACTGGACAGGAGGAGTTTCCTGTGTGATTAAGCTAGTCTGTGCAATAAGCACTGACAGATAATCAGATTTTTATGCTCTTTGTGCAAAGATAAACGTGCGTGTACGTGATCTATGGTAGAATTGTATAGAGCATAGCTCTGACTTCCCTGGTGTCATGAATTTAAATTTAAGTTCTATTTCATTGCCAGCTGCCTAAGGCAAGCAGTATAAGGGGTTTGACTTCTTAGCAGATATATGCTTGTGCTGCTTCTGCTAGATGTGAATTTACAATGCTCGTTACTAATTTTATGCTTATGAGTAGATGCCATTTCAAAAGACAGTGAGGTTGATTACTGCGGGATCTAATGAACCAAGACAACTCTCATTAAAGTCAGTGGAAACACTGTAATTACATTTACTGATGGTGAGAGCAGGCCCTAAGATAAAACAATTTTTGTCTTTATTACCTATTTGTATATAAATAATGTAATGCAGTAAGTAACTTGTGCACAATATCACTATTTTTAATGATTGCTGTGGGAAAAGAGACAGGTGCGAAAGGTCTGTCGAAAGCATAGAAAATAATTGAAATGACTAACAACTTAGATCGTTACATAGCCAGTAGATTGAGGGAAGCAGTTATTCACCTTTCCTCAACACTCATTAGACCACATCTAGAATACTGTGTCCAGTTTTGGGCTCCTCAGAAGAAGAAAGGCACCGATTAAAGTGGAGCCAGCTGAGCAGAGCTCACCCAGACTGGTGGGGCTGGAGCAGAGGTGCTGTGAGATGCTGAGGAGCCTGTTCAGCCTGGAATGAGACGGCCTGGGGGGACCTCAGAGCAGCCCTCTAAAACCTACCAGGAGGTTGCTGAGAGGAGGCTGTGTCAGGCTGTTTACTTGAGATGTATGGGAGGGGAATGAAACAGAATGGTCAAAAATTGAAACGTAGCATCTTCCACTGTGATTCCACCATGGGCATAATAAAGCTGTGGGAAGGGGCCTGAAGAGGATATGAAATCTCCCTCTTTGGAGGTTTTAAAAGACCTGAGTGATCTGGTCTGAATTTAATTTGACCTGGCTTTAGGCAGGAGGTTGGACTATGTGAATTCTCAAGGTTCCTTCAAACAGCACTGATTTTTTGACTCTGGCTATCAGTACCTTTTACCACCCCAAGTTATTCATCAGTGCTGAGAGGCTGGAAGTCGTAGGACTGGAGTCAAGTACTGCTTCTGCCTTACTGTTTTGAAAGCCTGTGAAGAGATGATGAGGGCTGATAGTGAAGAGAGGCCTTGGCACAAGGAAATAAATGTGTATTCTGGTTCTTTGGACGCGTGTTTAAGTTTGAGATGCTTCGACAGGCTTTCTGTGCAAGCCTGGAAAAGTAAATGTTTCTGTTGCGAGTCCTAACTGGTGTAGTGAGATTTCTTTTGCGATGTTTCTGAGTTACAAAAATGTCTTCTTAAAATGACTTTATCACCTCTTTAATGTCTGCTGTGAAGTATATGGTTTGTTTTAAGACGCAGTGATCCTTAAAAATGCTCCCAAAATGTTCTGATATCAGTCTTATTTATGTATGCAAAGCATAAAAGGAAGTTTATTTTTCTTTCCTAGAGACGTTTGCTCTAATTGCATGTGCAACAATAATATTTTAGTGCAGGAGAGGCGTATTAGGGTGCCTACTATGTGTTCATATGAAACACTGGGGGATCCTTCTGCCCTATTTGAAAACAAAAAATAAGCTGTTCTGGATGTTTTGGGTCTCTGGAACTTGTTTGAAGTATGCTGAAGATGGGGAAAATCCCATCATGTTTGCTCCCATCTCCTTTCCCTTCAGGTTGGTTGTTGCCCAGATGAAGAGATGCAGGTGGTTAATGGGAGCCGGGTTTGTGCTCTGCTGGTCTGGAAGGTCCCGGCAGAGGGAGCCCGTAGACCAGCGCCAGGCCCGCCTGGCCACAGTGCTTACTGGGTATAGTGGGGGTACAGGCAGGGCTCAAAATTTCAGTGAGCAGTGAGATGATCCCCCGTCCCAATGGAAGAGGTGAGGCTGCAGGCCTGGAAGGAGATGTTCTGTGAGGGGAAATGCTAATTTTGAAGATTTTTAGGAAGTCTCACTTGTCAACAACTAGCACCTCTGTTAAGTACAGAAGTTCCCTGGAAGTTTATTTGAGAAAACACAAGAGTTGAAGAGGCTGCAGTTTTCACATTTTATTAAAAACAACTTAGTTAATTAGTCAGGCCTCTGTCAGGCATTATACTTAGTGGAAGTCCTTAAGAAGTCAAAGAACTGACTGCTTCTGCTTCTCTATGTTTAAACAGATGGCTCCAGCACTGCCTATTGCTGTGCGAAAGCCCTGTGTCAGGCTAAAGCCATTAATTAGCCTTTACTTACAATGTGTTACAATAGCAAAAAGCAGCTAACGCTTGTTTTGGGTAGGTGATTGGGCTGGTTGGTTGGCTTTTTGTCTCTCTCATGTAGAATAACGATATCCTGGCACTTCCAGAGCACTTTTCATCTGCCATTTGCAAGGCTTTCTATAAGGAACAAATTATTCCCTTTGTTTTGCAGAATGGAGCAGGAAAAATGAGACACCCATGTTGACCTCTGGCCCAAAGTCTTCCAGGGCCAGCGCAGTGCTTTGATCTCTAAAGCAGGTGGCCATTTCTGCTTCCATTTGTTGATGGCAGGCCACACAGACTTACAATAAAAAACTGGGTTTAGCCTGTAAGATGTAAACAGTCATATGTGAGTAGCAAAACCAAACTTACAATTTTTATTTTTGTTGGTATTAGTAAAAACCAAGAGCCACGATAGCATAACCCTTGCACTGTAGAACAGTCTATGTGCAACTCAAGAGCCTGTTCCAGCTCCAAAATATTTTCCAAGTGATCTGTTTTCATTAGAGGAAGCGATAAATCCAATCCTCCTGTATTTTCAAATGGTTCTTCAGGGCTTTCTCTAATGTTCTCAGCTGGCAGAAAGAACTAGTACTACTGCTGACAATAGCTAAGGAAGGACACTAAGAAAGACTGCAGATGCATACCCAGACATGAGGATGTGCTGATAAAAGGAAAAGTGTTCCCAGTGCCGTTCTCAGAACTGGAGCTCTGCTGCTCTTTAAGCACAGTTTGCTTACACCTTTACAACAGAATCAGCTGGCCTTCATCTCCGATGTCATTTGCTCGTTATGAAAAATCTTTCCTTCTCTTTCCCCTAACTTCTCAATGTTGACCTCCTCTTGCGGGAGCAGTTTTGGGGTACTAACGTTGTTTTGCCTCCTCAGCAAGCATCATACCACCCAGATGTGAGCGAAGAAGTTCGAGAGAGAGCCCTGCGCTTTGGAACAGAATGTACTCTGGGATACCTGGAACTCCTGGAACATGTTCTCCTGGTAAGCAGTCTGCATGCACATACTGGGTCCCTTCCAAGGAGAATAATTTCTCTGACCTTTTTCTGTAGTGGCTTCTGGTCTGGTGGAAGGTGTCCCTGCCCATAGCAGGGGAGTTGGAACGAGATGGTCTTTAAGGTCCCTTCCAACCCACACCATTCTATGACTCTATGATATTAAAGTCTCTGAAGCTGAAGTTTGCAGCCACACACAGCAGATTAGCAAATCCAAGTCAACTTTACTGCTGAGAATACAGCGTGTCTAATAATTTACATCAACTTGTTGAAATATACGTAACCTAGAAGTACAGTCACAGTTATGCTTGACACTAGCAGGGAAAATAGTTCAAGAAAGATGGAACTTGTAATTCCTAGAGCTGCATAGCAGTAAGTAATTTAGCATTAGATGTGTGATTCATTTTTAGTTTAGAAGTACTTTGGGGAATTTTTCATATTTGGTCTCCCAAACTCAGTCATAGTACTTGTTTCAAACCACATGCCAGAACAGATCAAAGACCTGAGTCAATTTTTGCTCATTTTATTTTTCTCTCTCTGCTGAATTAAAGAGACTTAAGGTAAGAAAGGTTTGTTCTTCCAGTGAGGCGGAACAGGCCTTTCTTAGCTTAAGCTGGTTTGCTATCAGGGCCCCAAAGCCACGATAAAAGTCCACCCCCTCCTCAATGTTTGCTGCCTTAGAAAACTGACTGTGACTCAGATTACAACCACAATTGAAGAGCATAATGCCCGCATGGAAAAAAAGATATGTGGAATGGCAACTTCATCTTGAAGTCTGCCATCTCTTTGCTGAAGTCTCTCTAGAACTATCACATACACACATAATACACCAATGCTGTGCTCCATAAACATAAACAGAATCTGGAAAGTAGATGGGAAAAAAAAAAATCACTTTCAGAGAAGCATTGAACCAAGTAAGTGACAGACTTTTTGCTCTAGGAACTTTTGCCCTCTTTCCCCTGAGTTCTAACTGTCGGGAGCTGTGGCAGAGATGCAGTCTAGGTGTAATCCAAGTGACTTGTTTGCTTCTTCTATAGTTACCTGAGCTGTTCTCCTGCCCTACACAATCTTGCTAACTTAACATCCTAGCTCAGATTTGTTTCGCTCAGATAGCAAGATGATTGCAGCATCAGAAAATCCTGTTCCTTCCTGATGCCTGTTACTCTGGTAGTTTAGAACCCCAGGTCTGCAGTCTCATTTGATTTACAACCTCCAGAAATGCAGATCATCTCAGATTAGAACTCTCTAATTAGTCCATGTGGCAATTGTTAGTAAGTTCAGTCATGCCCTTGGTAGTCAGGCTAGGGATGATTGCAGGGGTGTCTCAAGGCAAGGATGCCTTCAGCAGCCATATTTTTTTGAAGATGGTACTTTTTAGGTGCAAGAGTTGTCAGATGCAATATCTAAGATTTCTTAAGGCAGTGCAGTTACTTGTGCAGAAGTTGCATTGAGCAAGTGGCACAAAACTGCTCGAAGGAATATTCCTCTAATCAGCTAGGTGAGGGTAGGGCGCGGGAGCACACTAGCTAAAGCTGTTAGGCATGCACAAATTCATATAAAACCGCTTGTAAGTTGTATTCTTAGCAAGGTTAAAGACTGACCTGCCCTCCTACGTATCTCAGTCAGTATTGATGCATGCTGAGTTGAGGGGAAGGCTGAAGCTTTTCTTATTGTTCTCATGCCATGCCTGTACATAACGCTGCAGGGATGAGAATCTGCTGTGAGTTCTAAATTGACTTTAAAACAATGCAGTTTGTAAACCACCTAGTTTTAAAATTTGCATCAATTTGTTTAATTCTTATATTGCCACCGCTGTCATACATAGGTAGCACTAGTGTCGCAGTTGCTGGAGCAGAAAATGTCATTCTTTGCTGTAGTCCTGACTACATTTGTGTATTTTTGGAAATTTTTTGCTGTGTGGGAAGATAACCCTTGAGGTATTCAATGCTTAATTTCTACCATGCTGAGGGATTATGCAGTGTATAAACCTTGGTTATCACCGTGTTGGTACATTTTGTTAGCATTGCAGATTGTTTAGCTATCAAAGACTCATGTACTTTTCTTTACTATGGAAACTACTTGACTAAAGAGTATCCTTTGGAAGCAGGAGACCAGTCCACCCATTCCCTGACATGACAGTTCCAGAGAGGTAAATTCCTCATGTGGCAGAGTTCTCACCAGGCAAAGTTAAGGAAACAATTCAGTGTGGTTTATTCTGTCAAAGTAAGGGGGTAGGCAATTGACTGCAAAGTTGGAAAGACACTTACAAAAAGGTAAAATGTATTTTCAATGTGCACCTAGCTTTCAGAGCTGCTTTGTGGGGGAGTTTTTAAAAACATTAAGAAAATGCACACCTGAACATGACTTGGGAGACTCAACCTCTTGTTTTGCTCTTAAATCTCTCTATCTGTCACTCTCAGACGTAGTTTTTGAGTATAGATGAATTTCCAGAACTTAATCTTTTTTGTCTCCTTACAATATGGTAGTTAAAAATGCAAATCTTGTTCCTGTTCAGGGGAAGAATTCAACTTCACTGTCTGATTGTCTGCTGATTTCCATTTGAAGAAGCACAGTTTAATACTTGATGCAAATTGAGTTCAAATGTGTCTGTCTTTCCCTTCCCTTTAAGAGTCTTGCCCAGGGTTGGCATTTCCATTGTGTTCCCCACTGCTGAATTTTTCCAGAACAGACAACTAGCGCTAGCTTGCAGAACTCTATAATTCTATTTCTTAGAAATAGTGACCAACCTGTTTGATACTAGAAAACCAGCTGCTCTCCAGCAGTTTAGAAAGACTAAGCCTGCTGCATAAGTATGACTATAATATCTGAGAATGGAGCTGCATATCCCTCCCACATGCTCACACATGCACCTCTGCTTTGGAGAGTTCTGTCCTAGTTTTAGAACTGAGCACTTCCAGACAGTATTGTCAGTTCCTGAAGAAATGCCAGGCAGTGCCACTTTCCTAGAATGCATCAGACATTGCAGTGTAGGTCTTTGCTCCTAGCGATTCATTGACGACTGTACTTCGCTCACTGGACTCAAGTTCTCTCTGAGCCGATTGCTGTATAAAATAAAACTTTCACCTAGTGTCCCTTGGGAATGTTCCAGCTTTCTTTGGAATCCTTACTGATATGCATTATTACATTTTATCTTTTTCTCTAGATCCTTCAAAAACCAACTCCAGAACTGAAGCATCAGTTGGCCTCTTTCTCCAAGCGGGTTGCTGGTGCTGTTACGGAGCTCATCCAGTCAGCAGAAGCAATGAAAGGTGAGTTGGGCAGCCTGGCTACCAGCACAGGGTGCTTTTTACTCCAGAGATTATGATTTGTAATTTTTATAGTTTTAAAAAAAAAAAATACAAACCAAAAACTAACAAAGACCTTTTTAGTATGTTCTAGGTGTCTTGGTACTACCAAGTAGCAGAAAACAGTACAATATCCCTCCTCTTGAACTGGTGGCTGAATTGTAATTGGATGGCTGATTCCTTTCCTTACACTCATGTTTGTTCAGTCAAAATAAGTTCTGCACTGATAGTTGCTTTCCAACTTCAGATAAAAGGGGATACCATCATCTTACTGAATTAACGCTCAGCCTCTAGCAATGCTGTCCGTTTTACGTCTGTAGTGCTTACAGTCCTCTGTCTGCGTCCTGCCCTCACAAAATATGTTAATGCAACAAGGAGACTTCATAAAATTGTGGTCTGGATGATTTCTTGAATTCTTAGAATGGAACAACTTTTGGACAAACATAAATTCAGCATTCAAATAAACAATCAATTCCATTGCTTAGTGGAAGTTCACTGTTCTTATGACAGATGAGTGGTATTTTTCTCAGACGCTGAAGTCCTTTAGTAAAATTTTTATCCAGTGATGCATGTGAAGTCGTAGGACAACAGTTCTAAGATTCTACATTTTAAGTGAGATTAATCCATATTAAGGGGTGGTATTATTAAATGTTAGATCTCTACTGCTGAAGCACATCTACTACCAGATTTACTGGGAACTGTAGTCTAAAGAAATCTTCAGCCATCAGAAAGGCCTATGAGCATTCTAGATGATTCACAGGTAATAGAATGTTACAGTATAATATTTTTAGTAAAGTATTGTAATGACTTTTTATAATTCTGCCCCCCTAACAAAGGCTTGTAGTAAATTCATATTGATTCAATCATTCTTTCCTAAGCCAGGCCAGAGAACACTGCACTAATTTTTCTGATTTTCTGTGTAGTATACACTGCAGGTTTTCCTCAGTTATTTCCTACTTTTGTCATTACACATTCCTTGGAAAAGAATCCTGAATAAACACTTTTCATATATGGGAATTCCTTATTATTTTCTTATGTTAGGGGGTTTTTTTCCTCTATGTCTAAATACAGTTACTCTGTTTCATATAACAGTGATCTCCATTATGCTTTTTCCCTGCTCAGGTAAATGTATTGAATTTTTCATCTTTTGCTGCACAATTTTATGTTTTGAAATTTCCATTTTCATTTGTTAACAAGCCAAGCCAATATCAGAGTTTTTCTGTTCCCTGAATGCTTTTTCAGAATATTTTTATTGTCCTCATCTTTGGAGACATTTATTCATTTCCAGTAGTTTTTGCATTTTAATTGATATTCATTAAAATAAAAATTGACTTTTTATTTCTTTTTTTCACTTATTGCCCAGAGGGGATTCACTTCAGAAGCATTTTTTTTTTGTGGAAAGTAAAATGTTTTTGAACCAACCCCGCTTTTCATTCCTAATTTTCATTTAACATGACATGATAACATTCTGTCTCCTAACCGATTTAGCATGTAAATGTTTTAACCTTTGTGAAACGCCTTTTTTTGAAGAGGAACTTCTACATTTTACAAGTTTGGTTTTGACTGTGTTTATACATGCTGCATGTATAAAAAATATTTTTTCCCTGCTTATCTGCCAATATTAGGGTTTAATATGGAATTCCTTCATCTTGCACACCATTTGAGCTGAGAAGTTGTCTTTGGTAATGTTTTGCTATTTGATATAAAATACATACATACGTACTGTATAGGAATTAGCAGCATGAGATACAGCTCCCTAGGATTGCAGTACCCTGTACTTGTGCTTTCTCCCAGCACATCATAAATAGGAGCCAGTTATTTTGTATTCTCCTGGGATTTGGTCACCCATAGCAGAAACTGCCTCGTTCTTTAGCTGGTGCAATGTTGATCCATAAGCATTCAAGGTTATTTCCTTTGATGTTTGATGAATCAGACATGAGTTATGCCATTCCTCATGCGAAGTGCCAGTATCCTTCTCCCCAGTCACTCTTCCTTAATAACAATTAATGTGTCAGTTGATGTTTTAATATTAGGTTCACCCAAACTTTCTGATTGAGTTTATGTAAGTTTAACAAGGCTTTAAGATATTTTTATTTTTCCTTTGTTTTTTTTCCATTCAAGTTTAGTCTTCCTCTTCCCAGTGTACACTGCTTTTCCATCCTCTTCTGTTTCCATCTGTGACGCCACTTCCTCCCCTTGCAAGTTTTCTTTCTATTTTCCTTGTCTCTCTCCATCGGATTTTCCTTTTGGCTGTTTCATTGCTTCCCTCAATCCAGAACATAGACGCTTTCTGAATCTTGTCACCCAGAGAGGATCTGAGTATTCATTTAGCGGACCTACAAAATTTCTTTGAGCCAAGAGAAATGCCAAAAACTAAACCGAAAGAAAAAAAGAAAGTTGACCTTTGCGTATGTTGCAGAAACTGCTTTGGCCTTCTGTACATTGCTGTTAGAAACACATTCCCAAAAGCATGCTTTTTTTCAGTCAGTACTAGCTTTATCTCTAACCACTGCCAAAAAAAAAGAGACTCTGAAAAGTGGGCTGTGGGTGATTATCTGTTGTCTGTAACATGTGCTCTTCACTGTTGTCAGACTTCTCAATGTACCTTACAGCTCGGTCAGGTTAAAAACCATCTTAGTAAGAGCTCTGTAAACAGCTGAGTGACAGTCAGTTTTGTTCCCAGTATGGACAGTATCCCTTTTTGAAGCTGCTTTGCTTACACAGTTCTTAATTAAGTTACTGTCATAACAGAATAATCCTGCTAAATACTTCTTTTCATTCTGACTTGCATTTTGCTCTCAGTGGCATAAAGGATAGTTATTTTTATGCCATTATGGTACTAAAATCAGCTTTTTACCATGTGCCTTCCATATGTGACACTTGAAGTGTGATTGTAAGTCACTCTGTTTGAATGGCAGCTCACAGTGACACTGAAGTTATTGTCTTCCTCTCCATTAATTTCAGGGACAGAGTGGGTGGATCCAGAAGACCCAACAGTCATTGCGGAGACAGAGCTACTAGGGGCTGCAGCATCAATTGAGGCTGCAGCAAAGAAGTTAGAGCAGCTGAAACCAAGAGCCAAGCCAAAGGTGAGTGTCTGTCCCCATTGTTTCTTTGAAGCTAATAAAGCAGATGATGCATGTAGCCCATATATTGGTGTATACTTTGTTACTGTCCACGGTAATGGTGTAAACAATCAAACCTTGCATCAGTCTCAGTGCCACTAGAGACTGTGCTGAAGGGAACTTACTCCTGAAGGAAGAGGGTAAAAAGATGCTTTTGAGGGAATGGGTCAAACACCAGCTGTGAGCAAGCAAAGGAAGAAAAGCCAAATGTTAGAAATGCTTTTAAGAGTTACAGTATCATGACTGTTGATTATTTAGTTTTCTGTTTCCAAACACATTTTACTGATGTGAAAAGTCATTCTCACTTGCTTTCCTTTGAAGACCCTTTGTTCTTCTCTGAATGTGTGTAGTATAGCAGGAGAAAGCAGCAGCAACACAGAAGGGATTCAACAGAATGCAGAAGATCTTCAGGGTTTTCTAAGATTAAAACCATAACGTTTTATGCCATGCTAAAGAGTAGCTACTTCAGTATCAAATCAGATATGACCATTTCTAATTTTCCTGAAGGAAAATAAATTACAGTTCATTATGAAAGCAAGTAATGTTGCATGTTGCCGGGTCATTTCAAATGTGTTTCTGATATCTATTACATTAAATTAAGCCAACTCTTTTCATACATGGTACAGAGGCATTGTAAGAAAACTGCTGTTACTTATGGCTGTATGTATAGCTCACAAGACTGGATCACAGAGAATTGCTGCCTTTTTGCCTCGTGTGGAATAACAGGCAGGTTTTAGAAGAAATTACCAGGTTGTCTAGAATTGTATCTCTTTAAAGTGTAAATCATGCTTTGGCTGTGTGATTGACTTGAGGAAAGGGCTATATGTATCTATTTCCCTGTTTATGCTGCTTTGTAGATTCAAAACTGTTTTCTAAGTAAAGCTAATGAGAAGTCTTTCAAAAAAGCAGGGCCTCAAGAACATTCAGTGTTAGGTGATTGTTTTTGGTGCAGGGTGGTATTTTGTCATTCAGGAACATCAGATGAAATAGTTCTTGGTAGCTTCACTCTTTGAGGACTTCTCACCCACCCCCCCTGCTCAGCAATAGGAATAAATTAGCTCATGAAAAAGAAATGCTCTTTGTCCTGCATTTTTTAACAAGTACATCCATTTTGTTTATAAAGAAAAATGGTCCTTTATAATGAGATTCTACAGAGCAGAGGACACAGGCTGAGTCTGAGGAGAGGAAGAGTCCTCCATCACCTTTTCTATACAATCACTGCACAATAGCATATGTGTGTTGCCTAGTAACCATGGAGCAGTTTCCTTCCAACATCTAAGCCACTCCGGGGTCATTGTAATTTTCCAGTGAATACAGATCTCACACCTGCTCCTCATTTAACATGTTAATTTGAGTATCCAGTCTCCCTGTGATTTATTAGTCTGGTTATTTGTCATTTTCTGAAACTAAAATTCATATCCAACTGTTTGTTTTATTTGGGATTTAAACAGCCTTTACATCATTTTTTAGATGTTTAATCCCTTTCACAATGTGGATTGTAAATACACATCAAAGGTACTAGGAAGATCAGAGTGGCTGAAATGCCACTTTTTCTGCCGAAGACTTGTAGCTTGCATCCTCCCAGAGTAGGATTTCCTGCTTTGAACAGGCTCTGTCTTTCTGGTGCTCTTCTTTGACAACATATGTAGTGTTGCCGTGTGAGTGCCTAGACTAGGTAAGGGGGTTGATAGAATTGATGTTTCTTATGCTCAGCCTAAGAAATGCAGGAATAGTAGCTATCTTCTACAATGGAACGGAGTGCTGGTCCAGCTGGGCCAACATCCTGCTTTGGTTAGCAGTAATTATCATCAAGTGGACTTGCAGAGAAGTCCTCAGTTGGTAATTTTAGAATAATTTTCCTGCAAGAAATCCATCATCTTATCTATTTTGGGGTAAGCTTCTGTTATTGGGGCAGGGAGTGGGAGTTACTTGATTCAGGCTTGAAACTTTCATCTTTGTGTGTTCCGCTTTGTCTATTACCTCTACAGAAAATAAATCAATAGCTGAAGGTGGAGGTTTTGCTCATTTGTTCCACTACCTTAATTTTTTTTATATATTTTTGGATTTTGTAAATTCTTCTTTTCCTTATTTTCTCTTCAGATTTTTGTACCTGTCATGCTCCCTTGATGTCTTAGAATGAGACCAATAGCACGAGATGTCTTCATTTTCTGCTGCTGGCAATCATCTCATCCCAGAGAACAGTCTCTCATATGAGACTGTTTTACTGTGAGATGCATATTCTGTTTGCTTTAAATCCTGGCCATTTGGCTGCTGGTGAATCTGCTCCTGGAATGCTTAGTCCGCTAGTCCACTGCCCCCTGTTAGTATCTGTCTGTCTTCTGAGCTTCTATCTTGCAAGCACTTTGAGGACTCTCCTAAGTAGGTGATGTTGGCTCCTCCCCGTAACACAAAACTTGTTCTGTATTCTCATTGCAGTGTTCAAGGTGGGGAATGATCTGGGAAGCAATGAGATCTTTATTGTTTATGAAGCAAGTTTTGGCTCCTATTTCCTTTAAATATACTGACATTTTTCTTGAGTGTGGACTCTTTTTTTTTTTTTTTTTTTTTTTTTTTTTTTTCCCTTGTTTTCAGTTTTTGCAGGGACAAGTGTCTTTCAATGCAGCCACACATTCCTCCTGTTATGCAAATACTTCACTGGCTGTAAAATAACAAGCCCTCAAAATTAGTGATTTTTTTGAAGAAGAAAATCATTTTGTCTAATAAAAACTACATACCTCACTAATACTGGAGAAAGAACACTTAAAGGAAAAGTTGTGGTAGACGAGGTACAACAGCAGAGAGCATTGCTGTACCTACCCTGTTCTGTTGGTATGCTCTTCTTGCTTCTATGCAGGCTTATGCCTTCAGGCACAAGTGTCTTTAGTAGTCAAAAAGAGTTCCCTGCTGTTAGCTTTCAGCAGTTTGTCCTTTTGTTTTTTTTTTTTTTCCAAGATGAATCAAACCTGGATGCCTTTTTCTGCAGGACTCTGTGTGATATGTTTGATATATTAGGTTGTTATTTAATCCAACTATATATCAAACATATTCCTACAGTGTCCTGCCCTGTCTCCGGGGGTTTTAACATAGTAGAAGGCAATATGAAGGAGTACATTCACTCACAAGCAGGTTTAGAAGACTTCCTGCAAACTCCTAATCTAATCTGATTTAAAATACATACTTTAAGGGCTCCTTTATCAGTAGAGTTGCTCTTGGAGGGACTTAAGTTGTGTAGGGCCTTTTATGGTAGCGAGCAGCAGCTGTGCCAAGAACTGACTTTCACTGAAATGGTTATTGTGTTTGCCATGGCTCAGTGCAGTAAGTTACCCATATTGTTGTTCCCTTTATGAAACACAAGATGAGAGCTGCTTCAAAATGAAATTACTTGTCTTTTGGAATCTTTTTCTAGTGTTTAGCAATGAGATTGGGGGCTCATCTGTTCTCCTATTAACCCTGACTTTATTTATGCTACTCCTAATAATGGAGATTCTACAGAAAACTGGTTAAAATGCAGTACAAAACCACCTCAAATTGTATCTTTTTATGGCGTAATCAACAGTTTCAGGATATTTCATGCTACAGACTTCATAGCTAGCCTAATAATTTTGGTTTTTGTGTTCTGATGACTTCATTTTCCAATCCATTTATACCTGTACATAGCTTATTAGTTTAAGCTTGTGGAAAAAGAGATGCTGATTTTCATGGGGGCTACTTGAGGAAGGAGAAATGTCCTACTTCTCTGTAGGACATTTTTGCTGTGTTCAGTCTGGGGCTGCTACGTGTCCTAAGGAATGCTCCTTGGCAAGTAAAGGCGGGTAAACATACCCACAGTGCTGACTGAGCGTTGTGCCTGCTTCCCCGTTTCCAACGTGAGCATCCAGGCTTAGATGCCATACCTGGTAATGCTGCAGGGAAAACTGCAGGGAAGAACTAGAAAACAGGGATTTGTTAGAAAAGAGGAAAACTCAACAGAAGTTCCACAATTTGAGTGCAGTATAACGCTGCTTCAAAAATAATTTCTCCACAGAAAGTATCAACTGTCAATAGAAAACTTTTTTTTTTTTTTTTTCCCCCAGAAATAAAAGAAGTTGTGAGATGGCAGGAAATGTAGGATTTGGAAGTTTGAGAAACTCATGATGTGGTTTCTTCTTTCCATCCCTGAAATGTCAATATAATTGGAAATAAATTATTTTGGTACACAGGGAGGGGGGTGGAAAATCTGTTACCTGATGAGATACTAAGGTTTAGCTCCCTGTTTTCCTGCTAAGCTCTACCTGCTGCTCCAGGGTGGAAGATAGTCCAGCCATTGTACAATAGCATTCTCAGCAACACAAGATTTGATTTCTCTGCATTCCCTTTGAAAGCAGTCATTTTTGCTTAGCAGTTATGTGCAGTATTTAGTCCGCTCACTATGCTGAACGGAGTTCAAACAGCTACTTTTCCTCAGCCTCATTTTGGTGGCTGGTTTTTTGCAAATTGAATATCATCTGGGCACATACACAGCTGCCTGGATCAGAGTATGGCTATGGGCATTTTATTAAACTTTACCAAAGAATGACACCTCCTTTGTAATAAATAAGCAGATATCCTTTATTCTAAAGGATAAGAAAAATTTCCAAGTGTCAAACAACTTCATCTACACATCAGTTTCTTTTTTCATATCATTCAGTTTTTCTGGTGTCTATGAATGCTACAGTTTCATCTCCTGGACTTGGTTTTAGTTAAGTGGCAGTTATGTGAAGCGCTGTAGGACTGAGCACTGCTTGATGTGGCATTTTGTACTGATTTGTAATTACTCATAATTATCTTACATTATTTTATACTTAACTGCTATTTCATCAGATCGCAGTAACAGGAGAACTAAACCTGACTGAAATTTAGATAGGTACACTTAACCTCACAAAGAAAGTGCCCAGTTTTCTAACTCAAAGCCCACTGAGCTGGTATTCCCAAAGTTAGTTATTTGACACAAGAAATGCTGTGGTTGAGTAAATTGGAAGAAACGTCTTTCAAAGGCCTCATCTCTCGCAAGGTGGCCTGTTCTGGTATAGCATCCACTAGCCCTGCTGGTCATGTGGCATTGGATTCTGGTAGGCTTGTGATTTGATCACAAACAAAATATATTCTGATGGTTTATTTTGTGTAGAAACCAACCAGAATACATGGCCCAGGCATGGTTCTGTTCAAAATGACAATAACCATTTATCTCGATGTATTTTGTTAACTGTTCAGAAGCTAGTAAGTGTGCTTAAATGGATAAATGCTTTCAATATTTGTTTAAACAATTAGAAAGTGAGGGAAGTTACTGTTTTATGAAAGAAGATATTTGCATTTTAAGTAACAAGAAACCTCATTAGGAAGAGCTGATCTCCCTATTTGCACATGCTTGTTGAAAGACACGTTTGGATGACTGAAGTGTTCCAGACAGACCTTTGGGACGTCATAGCTCCAAGATGACTAAACTGGACTGCTTGACAATGCTGCGCTCTGTGAAATGACAGCTTTTACCAAAAGCCGTTAAATCTATGCACTTGCTTGGTATCTGTGTTACATTTATTAGTACAAGTGAATGAGACAGTATACACTTAGCACTGTTCTTTTTTAATGCTTTCAGTCTGTAAGTATTTAGAAAATGCTTTACCTAGTTTAGCAATTCTGGAAGCCAGTATTACAGCACTGCAAAGATAATCTTGGTAAGGAAAAAACGAATTTATTTTCAGACCTGCAGTTTTCTGAATGTAGTTTTGAGTAGCCCTGGTGTAAGTAATGTATTAGAAACTTTGAAGGCAGTTCTTTAGGTATCTTGTGTGACATTTGATTTCACACGTGAGCAGCCACAGGGCAACTTCATATTTTAATTCACTTATGTTGACTCCCAGCTTTAGTCCCCATGAAACTCCTTTGCAGAAAAGTATGTTGTAGGTCTTACTGAATTTACTGATGTGTTCCAAAATCTTCTTGTCTCACTTTGTATATGTCCTCAATCTTGAAAATAGAGCTGCTTTCATGTGAATAATGTGTGACATTGTTCTTTCTTGGTTATAGCAAGCAGATGAGACTCTGGATTTCGAAGAACAGATCCTGGAAGCAGCTAAATCCATTGCAGCTGCTACCAGTGCCCTTGTGAAGTCAGCTTCAGCAGCCCAGAGAGAACTGGTGGCACAGGGCAAGGTGGGTAAATGGGACAAGTAGCAAGGGTAGGGGGGAGAGCATCAAAATTGAATCTATTCTCTTAACTATTCTATGTTGAAACAGTAGCAAAGGAGTTTGGGAATGACTAATGAAAATGTAAATCTTTTCATTGCTTATCACAAAACATGACCCAGATCTGGTTCTGTTTAAAAAAAAAAAAAACAAAAAAACAACAAACAAACAAAAAACCTATGTTTAGTTAAACCTCACAAGTGTAATCAAGTGTTTGACTCTCAGATGTTTCAGCTGTGGGGAGTTTTTGTGTTGTTAAACACAGTTTCAGCTCTGTTTGTGAGTTTTTCATTTCATGAAGAGCTGCGATTCAAGCTAATAACGTATAGTCCCACAACACAGCTTGGGGCTCCAAACCCAAATGTACCAGTATACGGTACCACTCTGGACCAGAATAGCAAAGGGCCTCACTAATTGTGCCCTCAATTTTTTATTGTCTGCTTCAATGGGGACACAGACCTGCATGCAAATTTAGTACATTTAAGTGGATGTGTTCGTAATTATTGTTGGGACCAATGGAAAGAGTACTTGTAACATATGTCGTCCTTTGGGTCTGGTCAGGACTGAGGTCCTTGTAATTCATTTCATATCCATCACTGTTGTTGGGTTTTTTTTCCCAGTTAATATACTTTGAAACTTAAAATCTGAACGTCCAACAGATATGTTGCCTGTGAGAACAATTTGTTATAGGATCATTTTGTATAGTTATGGTTTCTGATTTCGTCTAATTCTTTATTCTGAGCAGACTGTGCCATGGATTCTGTCACAAAAGCGCTATGCGGTCTGCTTCAGCTAGGATTCCTGGGGAATTTGTGCTTTTAGTTCCAGCAGGGGCACAGAGCACTTGTTTCAGAACAATTGTGATGTAACTGTTTGAAAGGACCCACCGTAAGCTGTAGCTATGGAACTTACCAATAATGCATAAACCAAGATACTATTACTACCCATTGAAATCTGGCTGTGGAGACAGTGCAAAAAATGAGGGTTTTTTACTTACCTGCTTCCCTTAGCTTATTCTGCAGTCTGCTTTTATGTGGTAAGACCTGTTCTTATTTAGTTTCATGATGACAGACAGCTCGCTTTACTTTCCCCACCACCACCACTGTAGAGTTATACAGAATAATACAGAAGGAATTTCTATCCTGGTACCAGCCCTGAGTGTCCCTCAGGTAGTTTAGGCTTCTTTGCTCCCACAGATACATTTCTATTTACATCTTTCACATTGAAGCTAACAGCACTTGCATCCTTCTCCATCCAAGTTCAGACAATTGCTAAAACCACTTTAATCAGTCTGTTTGAGGAAAGCTGTAGCTTGCTGCTCTATTAGAAGCACACCTGTGAAATTCAGGGCTGTATTAGCAGACCTTTCAGCTTGCTTTACTGATTTTAGCCATTTTGCTTTATCTGTCACTCTTCTATAGCATCTTGCTGAAAGATCAGGAATTTTTGCAGCGAATGGCTTGTACTGATGGCTTCTTGCCTGCTTGGAGGATCTGCAAATAATACTGTGATGTTTAAGGGGAAAAGTTAATCCCAACCAAAATAAAAATTTAATGAAACATCAAACTTCAGAATTGTTTGTGGCACATCCTCTCATTATGATATTTCTCTCAAATAAATAAAACCATTAAGATATTTCTGAAATAAATAAGCCCTAACCCATTTTCCTTCTCTTCTTTCTTTACTAAGTACTAGTACGTAGGTCATTGGTCACTATGGAGTGTCCTCTGATGCCTGTATCTCCAGGTCAGCCAGAAGTTCAGGCAGCTTCAGGAAGCTGACTTCCAAAATGACTGACCAAATTCCTGCCCATAGTGCATGGCTCCAGCCTGCCTAATGCAAAGATTTTGTTATTGATATTGGGGGAAATGTTTTACTTTTCAAAGAAACCTGCTGAGACATGTGGTATGGACGCCTCCCAGAAAAGCATGGCTGGCTTGTAGGCAGGAAGGACAAGTTTGATCTGCTCCACATCCATCGTTTCAGTACTGAACAGCACATGGTACTGACTGGTGGCTTACATTCCTCACTGAACTTTTTATTTGGTATGGAGGCAGTGGGAAATTCTTACCCAACTGCATGGATGTGTGTGAACCAGGCACGTTCTTGTCCCAAATAAATTCCCAACATTGCTTTGTAAAAGGCTGTGAAAGTATCTTACAGGGCAAATTGGTGCAATACTGTAGTTAAAGAGTTTGCTGAAGAAATTGTAAGTGAAACTACTTTCCTGTGTGAAATTGTCATAAAAGAATTAATTTTATTTTAGGCAGCCGTTTCCATTTCTGCAGTATAGGTGAAGTCAGGGAAGTTGGATCTGATGTATCTTCTTTCACACCCCTATTCAGTCACTCACACATAGAACCATAGATGAGTATGGGTTGGAAGGGACCTTCAAAGGTCAGCTAGTTCCAGCCTCCTTGCAAGGAGCAGGGACATCTCCAACCAGATCAGGTTGCTCAGAGCCCCGTCCAACCTGGCCTTGAATGTTTCCAGGGATGGGGCTTCCACCACCTCTCTGGGCAACCTGGGCCAGAGTTCCACCACCCTCACTGTAAAAAATTTCTTCCTTGTATCAAGTCTAAATATGCCCTCTTCCAGTTTAAAGCCATTACCCCTTGTCCTGTCACTACATGCCCTTGTCAAAAGTCCCTCTCCAGCTTTCTTGTAGGCTCCCTTCAGGTACTGGAATGCTGCTATAAGGTCTCCCTGGAGCCTTCTCTTCTCCAGGCTGGACAGCCCCAACTCTCTCAGCCTGTCCTCACAGGAGAGGTGCTCCAGCCCTCTGATCACCTTCATGGCCTCCTCTGGACTCGCTCCGACAGGTCCATGTCCTTCTGATGTTGGTGGCTCCAGAGCTGGACGCAGTGCTGCAGTTGGGGTCTCACCAGAGCAGAGTAGAGGGGCAGAATCTCCTCCCTTGACCTGCTGGCCACGCTCCTCTTGATGCAGCCCAGGATGTGTTTGGCTTTCTGGGCTGCAAGCGCATATTGCTGGCTCCTGTTGAGCTTCTCGGCCACTAACACCCACAAGTCCTTCTCCTCAGGGCTGCTCTCAATCCATTCCCTGCCCAGCCTGTATTTGTGCCTGGGATTGCCACGACCAAGGTGCAGGACCTTGCACTTGGCCTGTTGAGCTTCATGAGGTTTGCATGGGCCCACCTCTCGAGCCTGTCAAGGTCCCTCTAGATGCTGACCGTACCACACAGCTTGGTATCATTGGTGAACTTCTGAGGGTGCACTCTATCCCACTGTCCCTGTCACTGGCAAAGATGTTGAACAGGGCCGGGCCCAATACCGACCCCTGAGGAACACCACTCATCACCAGTCTCCACCTGGACTTTGAGCCACTGACCACATCAAAATTCAGACATCACTAACTAGACTCCTGCATTTGTGGTCTACTTAAAATACAGGTTTTTTGGGATTACTAGGCAAGAAAAACTTGAAACCTAAAGAATTCAGGGACCCTAGCGTATTCTTTTGTGTAAGTGATTTCTCAGGTTTACAAGTGTCACCATAGCTATGAGAGAACAGATCTTCTCTTTATGTTGATGCTACACATAAGGATTCGATTCCGAACCCTGGGATCCTCATTATGCAGAAATTCCTGTTTACATTTCTTTTAAAATACAGAAAACTTCTGACCATGTTTACATTTCACATCTTCCAGCTTCTCTCCCTAAAACTCCCAGACCCAGGTAGCTGAGGATGGGAGGCTGGCAACCAACTGTAGAATTTTGTTTCATTACTTTCATCTGACATGGGAAGAAAACTGTCTCTTGGTTCTTGCTGGTACTGCTGATGCTGTGAATGCTTTGGTGGATGAGCCATGCAGAAAAATGGCTCAAATGCCATTATTAAGCACAGAAGCAATTAGGGGGCTTCCCTGTGGAACTTTCCGGTTTGTACCTTCCCATGGTGCCAGAATCAGAAGAGATTCAGGAATGATGTAAATCCAAATGTATTGTGAAGACAGAAGTAAGTTATTTTAAAGGAAGGAGATTAGGAACCTACTGCTTCAACTGTTACTTAGGCCAAGGTCTTGGCTGCAATAGTCACTACTTGGAATCATAGAAGCATAGAATCTTAATGTTGGAAGAGACCTCCAAGATCATCAAGTCGAACCGTCAACCTGACACCACCATGCCTACTAAACCATGTCCTGGAGTGCCACCTCTACATGTTCTTTGAACACCTCCAGGGATGGTGACTCCACCGCTTCCTTCGGCAGCCTATTCCAGTATCTGATCACTCTTTCAGTAAAGAAGCGTTCCTTAATATCCACTCTAAACCTCTCCTGCTGCAACTTGAGGCCATTTCCTCCTGTCCTGTCACAAGTTATTTGGGAGAAGAGACCAACACCCGCCTCCCTACAACCTCCTTTCAGGTAGTTGTAGAGAGCAATGAGGTCTCCCCTCAGCCTTGGACTTCTACACATGTTCCGAGGATGGGGCAATTCAGTCAACATAGCAAGATGGACACTACCTGAGCAGGCAGATGTGTGCTGGAAGCACTTTTACTCTCACAACCAACTCTCAGTTGGATTTTCTGCTCTTGTATGTGCTGGGCACAGTCCCAGGTGCAGGTGTTTACTTTTTTTCATGGATTACTGTTTCTCTAAATCTGAGACAAATAAATTGTGTTTTCTGTTTCATTGTAAGCCATCTCTGAACTGTTTTTTTTTCAGGTTGGAGCAATCCCTGCAAATGCAGCTGATGATGGACAGTGGTCTCAGGGACTTATTTCCGCTGTGAGTACCTACTTCTCTTAAGGAAAGCTAACACCTTCTCTGGAGAAATAATATCCTGTGAGAATACACAGTGACTTTTTTTTACTGTCTCCTAGGCCCGAATGGTGGCAGCTGCAACCAGCAATCTCTGTGAAGCAGCTAATGCCTCAGTGCAAGGCCACGCTAGCGAGGAGAAGCTCATCTCATCGGCCAAACAAGTGGCAGCTTCTACAGCACAGTTGCTTGTGGCTTGCAAAGTGAAGGCTGATCATGACTCTGAAGCCATGAGGAGGCTACAGGTACTTGTGTTCTTAATTACTGAAAACTCATAGTAGTGCTATGTAAATGCTCTTCTAGCACTGTGTGAAGAAACCCCAGATTTTAGAAATAGTTTTTTGAATTTTCAGAATTCTATTCAGTTTTTCTTCCTTGTGGGATTCTGGGGCACTTTTATTCAGCAAGGATGAAGTGATTACGCATTTGTCATTCAGCAGTAGCTACAGCTCACTTCACTGCTTGTTTTATTTTTCATTTTTAAAAGATGTTGGGACATGCAAATGTTGAGTGCCCAGTGCCAAGGCCTGGTTTAGGTGCAATACTGATAAATTCATATTCATGATAAGCCACAGGAATACAGGAGTTGAGAATGTTTACTACGTGCATTTTCATAGCGACTGAGTATAGTTGGTTTCTCTGCAATTATTGTGCATTCGGTTAGACTCCCAGTGAGCCTGCAAGCAGGTAAGCACAGCCAACTTGGTTGCAGGAGTATCCTCCTGAACTCTGCAGGAGTATGCATATGTTAGCAAAGGACTTCCCAAAGTACCAGCCTGGGTTGTGGTCAGTTTTCCTTTGTTCCTGGGAGTAGAACGTGCATAGAACGCTGCTAAAATTGAGAATCGTTGTCAGACAAAAACAAGAACAGAAGCTGATGCAACATCTCAGCTAAAGCCTGATTTAACTTCTCTACATGAAACTGATTCCCTTTCATATTACACGTACATTTCATGTTGAGCTTCTCTGAACTATTACTAACACGTAAAATTCAGTGTCTCCAGAAGTTTTGCTGTTCATTTTAAAAATTCTCTGACATCCTGTCCTGCAGGCTCAGACTGGCATGTAAGAACTATTTCAGCTCCTTTTTTCATAGCATCAACGTGGAGTATCTTTGGTGGTAGTGAAATGTCCTCTTTTCCTCTTATTTGCACAGATACTACTACTGGACACTCATTATAACAGTTCATGTGTGAATAGGTAAAATCAATTCCAGCAGAAACACGTATGACTCAGTGTCTGAGCAAGAGGAACTGATGTCATTTTTTTCGAGGCAGGAAGATGGGTTAAATATTTAGGAGGAAGAAATAAATGTATGTGTTTGTGAAAAGTCTCTTTCTGTAGAAAACCATAGGATGTTAATGTTATCTCTAAAGAGGAGACAGTTCTAGTGCTTTATAGTGGATTCGCATAGATTGACTTTGTCAAGGGTCTGTGGGGAGGTATCAGTAACTGGAAGATGGTTCTGACTTGTAATGCAATCTGCACTTTAATATCCATGTGCCAAGATGGATCTGAAGGAACTTTAAATGCAGAACAAACGACAGAAACAGGAACAAAAACAAGTACTAGAGGCTGTTTTCTCAGCTCTGCCAGGAAATTCAGGGTACTCAGTCCCTGTAGGCAAATATTATTAAATAGACATCACATGTGAAAAGTTGGAAGGGAATGTGAAAAGGAAACGAGCCCTACCATGGATTGAAATGAACTTTGCCGCTTTACCAAGCTTCATGTTAGTCTCAAAATGAATAATGAAGGGAATAGCAGTTTGCACTTGGAAATTATGTCCTTTATCATAGCAAAAACAGTGAGTTGATATCTACCAAATATTTTACTGGTGGATTTGCCATAACTACTGAGGTTTTTCAGCTGGCTTTGCCCCCAGCACAAATGTTTTCACATATTGTCTTTGGATGAGGGCTAGACTGAGCAAAGCAAATTTCAAATAATTTGTCCTTGGGTCATTTCAGGTGGGAGGAGAGTTAAGTTGAAAGGGAGATGAAGCTGGAAATATGCAATAGGATTGGGGGGAAGGGGGGCAGGTTCAGAGCTGGTCCTTCTGGCTTCCCCACCTAGTGCTGGTGTGGCTGCAGCCTGTGAGAGCAGGCTGTCTTGGCCAGTGGCCTGTGTCTGGAGCAAGCGTTCCCAGCACAGGTGACACCTGGGAACATCAGGAACCACAGGACAGAGGACGCTATTCCTGTGGTCTCTCACTGTAAGCTACTACAGTTTAGGGTTTAATACAAGAATAGTCTTCCTGGATCAGATCAGAAGTTCATTAAGCTCAATCAATATCCTGAGTCCAGCAGTGGCCACTAGGAAATGCTTAGAGAAGCAAGTAAGAATAGGGTAAGCATGCGTGATACTATTCCCTGTGTTCTTAGATCCAAGCATTTTTCAGCTCAGGAACTTCCCAAGCCAGAACCACATTCTGTATGTTTACTAAGACTCTGTGGTTTTCTCCTCTTAATTTATCCAGTCCTCCTTGACCCTGTGTAACCTTTTAGAGTTTAATTAACACTTCTTGGGCAGTAGATTAAGCTAGGACAGCTGTACCTGTCCGTCTCAACCTGCTTCTGCTGGTTTAAATCCAGCCAGTACAAACAGCTGAATGACGTGCAAATCCACTCCTGTCACACACAGGTCTCAAGTTTCATTTACGTGACAGGCATCTTCCCCGTGCAGGGGCTCCAGCAGGATTTAACCATTCACATCCTTCTCCTCATGAAGTATTTGGTCGCTCTTCAGAGTACCTGGTACAAAGTAATGCTGCGCAGCATTACTGAAGTCAGTCTGAGCAGTGATAAATTCATGTCACTTTGACCAGTCTGTGTTACTGCAGGAGTGTTGATCACATGTAGCTTCTGGTATCTCAGCTAAATACTTCACAATTAAGTGAGGTGTCTCTCCATAGCATTCCACTGTGCACTGAAGACTTACCCATCGTAACAGGTGGTCTAGGTGTTCCCCTTGCTCAGGAGGTGGAAATAGTCTTTGAATGGTGCTCTGTCCCGTTCTCTGAAGTTGTTTCTTTGCTAAAGCACTTGAAATACATTTTGGGGCCCACCTTTCAGTGTTGGTATGTATAATTGTGTAGAAAACATAGAGCTAGGTCCCCCAGTCAGTCTCTCAGAATGAGTGACCCATGATCTCTCTCTCAGTGCTAAGTCTACATCAACACAGAATTTTCTTTTCCTGCCTCTGTCCTGACATCAATAAAGAGGTGGAAAGGAGGAAGATTCCAGTAAGAGCCAAGAAGGAGGCGTAGGTCAAATTCTAGTGTATCCACCAATTTAAAATACAAAGTATCAGACAAGACTTACCTGGGATTCACAAATTTAAAGGACTGCCAGTGGTATATGACAGATCTCATTTGCACCTCCATGTGCAGTACCCATTAAACCATGGACCATTCTTCTCCCAGAGCCAGCTTTCCACCCCTTTCACCAGCTTTTAGTACACTGAAGCAAATTCAGTGCCAGATCTTACAATGCTGAGCCCTATACTACCATCACATGTCTGCACAAGGTATTTCCTAGCCAATGGTCTTCAAGACCTCAGTGCTTCACAAAAGGTGCCAGCTCCATCTTTTAACTGTAGTAGAAGAGAGGTTTGAGTTTTGTTTGTGATAAGGATTCTTCTTCCACTCATCTCCATGAGGACCACAGTAGGAGATTCCAAGGCCACTCCTCTGGTATCCTCCCCTGTATCCGTTAAACCAGTGCCTGTGGACATGGTCATTACTGAGCATGTAGTGTGGAACCTCTACTGCCATGGTGCATTACTGAATAGCAAAGAGACCTTTGTCCATGTTAGAATGCAGGTAGCTTGGTTACTTATTGATTCACAATTGCTGACACTACTCAGTTTAGACAACAAAAGACATATTGCAAATGTTTGACTGTTTATCTTTAAAAGTCTGAGAATGTTTAAGGAAATTTAATTTTAAATGATATAATAATGGCTGTGTAAGTGGCTAATTTGCCCTGATGAAAGTGCACTAATTTAAAAACTTCATTGCCTTAAAATGTTTCTTTATAGGCTAGCTTTCATTTTCTGTTTTTCCTCAAAAAAAAAAAAAATCTGATCAGTGTTCTGCATAACATAACTTGCTATTTCATCCACTGTTTTATTTCAAACTGTAGGGAAAAAAACCTCATTTGTGACTTTCTCAATTTCTAGCTTCTTCATTAAAGGAATTGTGTTCCTCTCTATACCATTTATTTTGAAATATTATTTTGCTTTTCCTGTGTAGTCAAGCAAAGATGTTTTAGTTTTGATGCTCAGGTGAATCAACGTTACAGTTAGGCTTTTCTGTTATTACTAAATTTCTTTTGTCTTTTTCAAAGGCTGCAGGAAATGCTGTTAAGCGAGCATCAGACAATCTTGTCAGGGCAGCCCAAAAAGCAGCATTTGGGAAAGCGGAGGATGACGACGTTGTGGTTAAAACAAAGTTTGTGGGTGGCATTGCTCAGGTGAGTACAATCACCCAAGAACTAAAGGAGAGAAAAACTGTCACAGAAATGTATCATAGTGTTACAGTGTCCATCTGCCGCGTTGCAGGCTGGACAGATCCCTGTAGAAATCTAGGATAAATTCCTTGATGCCTCACCGTTAGGTAACCACTGACAGAGCAGCAAAGCGATATGCTGTAAGATGTCTACACTTCTTCATTGATCATCTACTGTAATAGCAGTTACCATTGTCCAATATATTTTATTTTTGTTCTGATTAAGTTAATGGTTCTTTTCAAACTTCTCTTGTGTACTTTAAATATTCCCAAATCTTAATGAAACACTAGTTTTGTATGAATATAATCAAAGAATTAGAGAGTGAGAGATAAGAACTGATGACATTTTGTTACTGTGAACATAATAAATATGGGGAAATAAAAATAGTATTTAAAAATCGATTTTAAGATGCAGGAAAATCCTGTGGATACTGCAGCAATGAGTGTTCAGTTTCACTGTAACTCAAACATTATGTTAAGACTTGGTGCTTATCCTACATGTGCAAACCTCTCACCCTGATGACTGCTGGGGGAGCACAGCACTATAAAATCCATCATGTATGTATGGTAGAGCTATGCTCGTAGACTCTTTTATTTCTTTTTTCAGTCTTCTCTAAGAAACAAGCGATAATACAACACTGTTCTTGATGGCATAGTCCTGGAACCTGGAAAAATTTTAGCAATCCTGCCAGGTCATTGAAACTGGTGCTTCTCTGGAGAACGCTCAAGGCCTAGCTGTGACTGGTGTCATAGAGAAAGGAATCTTGTTTGACAGGCAGTATTCCTTGCTATCATAATTCATGCTTCTGTTTTCTAGATCATTGCAGCCCAAGAAGAAATGCTGAAGAAGGAAAGAGAGCTGGAAGAGGCAAGGAAAAAACTGGCTCAGATCCGCCAACAGCAATACAAATTTCTACCCACAGAGCTGAGAGAAGATGAGGGTTAACCTGCTGAGATTTTCTTCTTTTTATTTCTTTTTAATTTTTTTTTTTTCCTTTTGAAGAAATAAGCTAAAGGGGGACAGTATAGTGAGAACTGCTCTGACAACATTCTGGTATGCCAAGCACTTACCTAAATAAACTGCCTGTCATAGCTTTGGATGAGCAGAGGGCAATAAACACTTGTTCTTTCTCATCTGGTCAGCTGAGGTGCATGATGGTCAAATAATGGTACAGTGTTAGGTTCATCATTCCTGTTCCTTCCTTGACTTGTATCTCAGGAGAGAATGTTTCACTTTTTACTAAAGATACTAAGTCAGTATTATTGTCACTTTCCTGATGCTTGAGATATTTATCATTCCTTGACTTGTTTTAAAACATTCATAATATTAATAGGAAAGGAGTCAAGAAATCTTTCATATGATAAATATCACATGAGCTGGTGGTTCTCCCCCAGCTACCCTTGGAAAAAGAAGACCAAGGCAGAGAAAGATATATGTCTGAGTGAAGAAACATGCTTGAGTGCGGGTTTGAAGAAGATGCCTGTCCTCTGTCAGTGTTATATAGCTGGTTCACCCCAAAACTGGAGGAATTGTCTCTGCACCTGTTTGCACTAGTAGTATTACTCCTTACCTGATACCAACAAGCTTCTGCTTGTACAGTATTTAGGTTTACAAAATGTGGCAATAGCCATTCTTCAAAGAGCTCAGAAAACAAAGAAATTGAAACCTTGTCACTGCCTCAATAATAGCAGGTTCATGAAGGAAAATGCTGTTTCAATTATATACCTCTAATGTGTGACTACTTTTACAGTATTATACACACATACACATGCTCTAACATTGGACTGACTAGTTTGCATTTTGTTTTTAATTGAAGTTATCTGGTTCGTACTGGGAGATTTCTGTTAGAATGTATGTTAGTTAAAAAAGGGAAATGCCCAGTACAACAAAAGACTATCACAACCCTTATTTTAATAATTTCATTTATAACTGTTTTGTTTTGAAACCTGTGGGTATTGTAGGAGAAAAGAATAAGTGATTTACAAGTAGACTTTTCCTGTAATATAGTTTTTAAAACTCTGGACTCTAGGGAGTTTGTTTTTGTAGTTGGTAATGATGAAAATTTACTCACCAAGGAAATGCAGAGAAGGAATAGCAGCAATCCATCAGCAGTCTCTGTCTTCTGCTGCAGACAGGTACGGTATGCTCTCAGTATCTCTGTGGTGACCTAAACAATAGCAATAAGGGTAGAGTGAGTAACACATTTTACCCTGGCACAGACAGAACACAAATCACAGCAACTTCAACTACCAAAAGCTAAACTGTTTGACTAACTACAGAAGAACCATCTCTCCTGTCGACAATTTCCAACATGCCTCCAACTCCACTCAAGCCCTCTTAAACAATAATGTCAAGTCTGTTTAGGTCACTGGATGTTGCCACCCTGGTCCTTCTGAAGGCTGTGCTGTCACCTACTTACCTGCCAAGTACATTCACCTGAGCCTGTTATGTTACATGCATACCCACCTAGTTGTCATTGTTGCAGAAATACTTGTCTTGTAGACTCAAAAGTAACCCCTCTAGTGGTAGATTTACCAGTTTAGATAGTGCTAACTCCTCATTTAAGTTACGTGCATGAGATACAATTATCAGGAATTTTGTCACACTAGTGTTAAATATATAGCAAACAATGACTAGAGAATTAATAAATATTAAAGTGTACAAAGATTTTTATTGTTAGAGTCTCTTCTCTGGTACTGAAGTATTTCAGACTCAGTAGAGTTGCTGGAGAATCCACAGTCATAAGAGGAAAAAAATTGACAAATCCCAAATGGAATCACTGGCCTCGACAGATGTGCTGTGATGTGTAGGCTTGTGTGCATATGCAAACCCTGACTATCAGAGACATGCAATTCTGAGTTCTGTATTTTTCCACTTTAGCACAACTGGTTTGATTTTTTTTCCATTCAACTTTGCACAGTTAATTCAGTGAGCAGTGCCACAGAATCTCGACGTTAAGAATTCCTACACAAAAAAAAAAGGCTTCCTGTAAATTTTTAGGCAGAAGGCTAAATTGGTGTTTATTGCTGTAAGACCTAAGTAAAGACAGCTCTAGCGATGGGGATTTTCTGCTGCTGTTGGTAGGTTCAGCTTCTTTGCAGCTTATGGCTGTTTCTCTGTTTTGACCTGGGTAGCCTCACAATACCCTCTCTTTTTCGGAAAGATCTGCAAGACAGATTTGTTACTGCTTCCCTTTCAACCTGTGTTTAACCTATTATTTGGTCTCACTAAAGCACGAAGAAAGATGATGCTGTCCTTAGGACCATGCCAGTATTTTATTGTAGGTATAATACTGTTGTAATATATTTTGATCAGGATGGTGTTTGCCAGTTTGAAAGAAGCCAAATGCCTGGTCAAATGCAACTATGTATGGAAATTGTATAGCTAGAAAACTTTATCAGTATGTAGAAGGAAAGAGCATGTTCAAATTGTGTTCAGATAAATTTGTTTGGGAAGTGCATTTTAGCACAGTTACCTTGAGACCTCTCTATTTCTGATTTCATGTTCCCTCTTATTTGACAGTAAGTATTGTTCTTTTTCTCCTTACTTATGTGCTCCATAGAGGAACCACAGTCAGATGAGTAGCTGAGCTGAACAACTGAAGTATTTTTTTACTCTGAATTTCGATTCTTCATTTGAGAAACATTAAGAGAATATATGCTCATCTATAGTCTTTCTATTTCAATTTTTTTCTTGTTGTTATAACTTGCAGTACCACTGAAGTCCACACATGCACGTCTGTGGTTTGGAACTAGTCCATGCATTTATTTGGCATGGAGACTTGCAGCAGGAAGTGACAAGCTGGAGTAAGTGGTGGAAGCTAATTAGTTAATAAGAAGGACAGATGTTTACTTTGTTCTGTTAATTTGTGAAATGGTGAATGAGCTCTGTTGTATCTCACCCTTCTTCATGTGGAATTCACTTTAAGGAATTGTATGCAAATTAAAAGTAAAATGCCTCAAAGTTGTTTGTGTACAAATAGTCTAGTGTCATTTTCCTAGCTGTTCAGAAAAGAATTTGAGCATTTTATCATTTGTTTAAACTTTTCTACATCAGAAACTTCAAACTAAGAAATGTCTTGAAACAAAAATTGAAGGCTAGACTCTTTTCATCTGTCCCTTTCCCTTTTTCTGCATCTTCATGACTTGATTCCTAATGAAGGGATGAATACACAATCTAGAAACTTCCACAACATAAATATGTTTAGCTCAGGAGCACATTTTTGCTTTTAATCAGTCCAAAGTGATAAGGTATTCACCCCAGGAGTAACACACGTGCCATAACTACATTTATCTTCCCTACATTTTTCTTAATCTCTAGGTTTGGAATTTTTTTTTTTGTGCCTTATACTGTAAAAGTTTTGTCCTTCTGTAACTGTATCATGATTAACAAAGAGAGAGTTATCTGCCCATAACTGTCATGATTCCTAAAAGCTGCTTTTCCATATTCACAGTAATACACATTAAACATATTGCGGTTGTTCCCGTTAATGGAGCACCACATTTCTGTGGCACAAAGTTTATGATGTTAAATGCAGAAACTGTTTGGTCATGTGAGTTACCAGTCTGTTACAAATTGCTGGTTTTGCCTGACCCTAGTACCTGCAATGAAGTCTGATAAAATAGTTTGGAGGTAGAGGGATGTGCAGACTGGATCTGGCTCATAAGCTGCTCTTTAATGTGTGAACTCTGCCCTTGTGGACAGTGCATCGTTGCATCGTTCCGTGGAGATCCTTGAGCGAATGTCGCTAAGGGCACACAGCACGGGGTAGAGCCACGTGGCTGTACTTCAGCCCAACAGGCAACATCCTTGCTTTCACCACGGTGGTCAGGGGGACACACTGCCAAACTCTCAATGCTCTGGTCAGCACTGGGCAGGAGGAGGAGCTGGTACTGAGGCACAGCACAAGCAGCATTCATTTCTTCAGCAGCTGGTAGTTTCAGTAATTCTGGCAGAGTAGTCCTTGTGTGAACTGCCTGGTACCAGATCTGGCCCTGAAGCACATCATTCCTAGTTGGAGTCAACAAACTCAGCAGTGCTGGACTGTGTGCGTTGCTGTTTCCAGCCTGCTGTGTGTGAGCTATAAGAGAGGTCTCCAGAAGGCACAGTAAAGATTGTGCCAAACTGTGTCACCTGCCCAGCCACTGCATAAAGCAGGTACTGCAGAAGAGTTCTGGGCTGCAATGTGTCAGCCCCAGAGAAATTTAACAAGAGGATCAATCTAAACTAGGCGTGGCCCAGCTCAAGGGGCAGGCTGAGCAACCCTGCATCCTAGAGTGTCGAAATGCTACACCCATGACAACATGGTTCATTTTGTCTAAAGATTCTGTTTTTCATTGAGCTACAAGTAAGTGCCCTTTTGTCACTTTTTTAACTTTTTAAAAATAATAAAGCAGTAGAGATTTATGTTTCCTCTCAAATTAGTACACTTTGTTGCAGTGGAAGAACCTTCTGTTAAAGACAATTTTGTAATTATATGCTGAAGTTTCTAGGCAGTTGAGCGGTCACTTTAATGTCTTCCCTTCTTGTTAAAGTTTTAACCCCAAGAAAGGCACAAAGGAGTTTGTAGTCATGCTGCCACACCATTATGTATAGTCTTTCTCTGACCACAAAAATAATTAAATATTTTATTTTTGCCTTAACTGACAATAAGCCCTGGAAGGAATTCCTTTTTCTTCTGCATGTAAGTATTTTTGACTTGCGTTGCACTGGTTGTTATGCAAAGGGTCATTGAGCTCCTTAAGCAAAATACAGCAGAAGTTGTCTGAAAGGCTTGGAAAAGGTAGAATTCCCAGCTGACAGAGAATGTTCTATTTAAAGCTCTGCTGCACAGACAAACAATGAATGCTTACTTTGTGATATATGTCGGTGACCATTCAATATCCTTAAAATAAAGCACGTTAACCACACACAAATATATACAAAAGGCAAGCACCAGTTTTTCAGGGGTGTTGGCTGCTTGGTGGTGTTGACTTATTTGGTGGGAAGGCTAGTTTTGCTGTTACATATGTTACAATTTCCATTTCGTTCAACTTTTTTCCATGTCAAACATGCACTTCAGTTCTCCATATGAAATGAATGCCAGAACTCTTAGCACTGACCAGTTGCATTATAAGGAGTTTGCGGTTGCTCCCAGTAGGGGCTGTTTCTGGCAGGACTGCATTCATGTCGAAGTGAGATCTTTTTGGCATTCTGTGTGCTTATTAAGTGGATCCATCACCAGATGTGTGTATCAAGTCTCTGATTACATGGTAGCTTTCTTCCATGTATTCTCCATGATGGAAACAAGACTGAAGATGCTCCTCTTTTAGGGTTGGTTAGCTGAATATTTAAATAGAGGCTATAGAGGTCCTAGGCATGCTTTAGGCTAAAATTAAAATATATATATATATTTATTAAAATCTTTTAAAGTAGATATTTTAAATTACTATAAAAAGCATTTGGTGAGTTTGCTGCCTGTTCTTATTTTCTGTGCAGCATGATTTTAATTTGTGTTGAAAACATTCTAGGCCCAACTTTAGAGACTGTAGGGAAGTTAATTCTTTGGTTTTGCACAGTAACACCTAAAGGCCTGAAAACTAACCCATGGTGTTTGACATGCTTGGGTCCCTTTTGACCTTATCTTTCTTTCCAAGTTCCTTTGCTTCTCCATTTCTCTTTTGTTCTGAGCTTTTATGAGGGCTGGACTTGTTCCTCGAGCATCTTTTAACAGTACATACACTAAGTTTTCCACCTGTTCAAGTCAATCAGTTATGTGTAACGTGGCAGGAGAAATACTAATATATGGGGTTTATCCATGTCTAATTTGCATAAGGTAAAGCTTATACAACAAACATGGTTTATTTCCCAACTGGTTATTTTCTTTAAATATATTTATTTCTTTTTAAAATGGATACTAGGGGTTGGTGACTTCTTAACATCCTAAAATGTCCCCTGCGAGGGTTCATCCCAGGTGAAAAGGGTTTCTTTGGGCATGTTTACCCATAACTGGTATTGTTATAAATTCAAAATACCTTTGTTAAAAATATACATGGAACATTAAGTTCAGAACTCTTGAGGATGAAAATTAACTCATGGTACAGAATCAAATGTTGATTTAGCAGTCTCATGCATTCTGAAGTCTGTGGAAAAGATACTGCATTAGGACAGTGAGAAAATGTTGATGGCTGTTTTCTGAATACAATTCTTGCTCTCAAAGTGCCAAATTTCATAAAACTGGTTGGAATCTTCAGTCCCACACAGATCACTATTGACTACTTCCTAGGCTGTTAGTGTAATCCTTTTGTTTTAGAATAATTGCCTGTACTATCCTCCATCTTCTCTGAATATGGTTCAAAATCAGTCATCTTTGTCGCTGCTTGTATTTTGTGAGGTGTAACTGACTGAGTTAAAACATTAATACAGAGATTTCTTCCAGCTCTACAGCTGATGATCTCTGTATTCAAATTGCGTTGTATATTCTAAGTCATAGATTAAAATATTTACTTGAACATAAGTCACTGAACTATTGACCTGATTAAGTCTTGGAAAGAGCGGTCAGATTCTGCAGCAGTGGGTATACTATAAATACGTGTTTGTACTCTCTTCTACGTTTTCCAGTTTGACAACAAATACATGACATTTTATTAAAGACATACTGCCACATAACAGTTTTACCAGCCTTGCTTCTGAAACAAAAAAAAAAAGGTATTTATGTACCAGTGCTACACCAAATGCTCTAGCACATACTAGAATATTTTTTTTTGGGGGGGGGGGGGGGGGGGGGAAGTCCTTCATAATCTGTCTACAGTGTAGTTATCTCAACTTGACCTGAGTGGCCCATGCTTAAGGGATTTCCCAAATGGCAGTGCTTCAGATGCGCGAGAGAGACAACACATGGCCCATATGCTTTACTGCAGGCTACTAGTTAGAACCATCTTCTCCATCAGACCCATCCCAAGATCACCATAGTGGGTTTCAAGTATTAATAAGAATACTCTGCTCTTAGCAGCCATTTATTATATGTGGTTCATAAAGCACTACAAATGAGTCACTCCTATTTTACAGATGGCAAAATTATGTTGCAGGAAAGGAGATAGTTTGTTCAAATCCACAGAGCAGGTTGCGCTGAACGCAATAGGGAGTCCAGTTCCTGTGACTGAAGAACTAGATAGACCAGTAGCAGCTATATCCAGGAAAGGGTTAATATTTATATTCCCATCTAGTTACTAACTGCTCTACATTATTTTTTGCATTAATGTTTCTGCACTCCGTCAGTTCCAGAGAAATCAAATGCATTCTTTTTTGGTAACTGTATAGCAGAGGGACTTAAACAGTGATTGTGATTAGTGCCAAGAACAACCATCTTTCACTGCCAATGCTTTAGACAAACATCCTGTCCTCCAGAGTCGGATTTAATCTGCAAGAATCTCTGCTCGGTGCCTTGGCTTTGCCTTATGTTGTAACCACTTCTGTTAAGGCACCAGCCTCAGTTCTCTTCCACTGTAAGTTAAGACTTAACACAGTGTTTTTCTCTGACTTTTCGTACAAGTGAACTGACTGCTTTAATATTTTGGACAAAGCTCTTGGAGATTATTTAAATCAACCTCTTGCTTTACCAAAGCTTCCTACGAAATATGATTACAATCCTGATCCTTTAGTGTGACACTTTTAGCCACAGAACCAGTTTTGAAGTTTACTCAGAGATGCCTTTAGTCATCTGTGGTTACGTGAGACTTGGACATAAGGAATGCCACACTAATGATTCCTGGCTGTCTGCAATTACTTACTCTTTGCCCTCAGCTATATAAGCATGAGTGTTTTGTCTCTTCCAAATATTCATCTTTTGTTTGCTTTTTTTAATGATAATTGAGTTGAAATGACACTATATTTCTAAAATGCTAGCACAGTTTCTCAAGATCCAGTCTGAGGATTATGTTTAGTTCTACTTTTTCTGTGTAAATTGTTAGCTATTTTAAAAACAAAAAAAAAAAGTGGCATGCATTACAAAGTTGGTGTGAAACCTCTAGTAGTAGCTCAAGCCCATATTAAATGCTTGTACCTGAGACAATTTTTTTTTAATCTTTTACTAAGGGGGAAAGCACATTGCTTTACTAACAATTTAAAGATTGTTAGTTATTGTTATTCAAAATTTAGTGAGTTGAAGCGATACAGTCTCTGTGGGAATATTTGAGTTATGACCTAAGATGGAGGCGGTTAGGAAACAAAATGGATGTATTCTTCAAGCCTAGAGTGAACTTTTGTCTCATGAAATCATTGGAGACTTCAGCTGAATGTTTATTTCTCTTCTCTTTTTGGTTATTAGTTTTGCCTGCATCTGGTTTTGCCTGCTTTCATCTGCTCATGGTTGGCTTTTTTCCTTGAAAGTCAGTATGGGCAGGTTTAGTCACAGTCGTGTCTATCTGTGGAGAAAACATGGGTCTTAAAGATTTATTACCAAATTCAGGAACAGTATCTCCTGCAAATCTGGATCAAATCTTCCAGTGGTATTTATCAACTGTCATTAGTGCACGACACTGTCCCTAAATTCATGAAACTACAGTGCAGGAATTTAACTTGTCCCCTTATATGTGTGGTCAATAAATATGAGTAATCACATTGTCAAATAGATTTTAAAATGAGTGAGTTCAAGCAACCTGGAAAATGTAGGAATATCTGTGTTATGACTTCAGATAGAGGAGTGTTAAGAAACCAATTAGATACATTCTTCAAGCTTAGACTGAACTTTCACTTCATGAAATCAGTAGTGATTCTAGCTAAATGTTTGTGTGCCAGCCTAACTTTGAGTATGTTTCTTTTTGCCTCTGAAAAATGAAAGTGAGTGAGAACTTTAGTATGAACATGTTGCTGTTCTTGCTGATCCTTTATACGTGTTGCTGATCTCTTCTGATCTGGGACTTTGTGTTACTGAGATTTCACATACAAAAACTAGAGGGGAGGAAATATGACTTCAAAAATAAGACCTCAGAGAAACAGCTTCATTGGTCATTCCGTTGTGCTTAGCTTACAGTCCAGTTGCCATCCTTTATCATTTGGTGGTGACAGTAAGGCTATTTAGGGTAATTGCCAAGCCAAACCACTGCTATGACATGCCTGTGATGCTTCCAGATCCCACAGCCCAGCAATTCAAACTACTGAGAGAATTTTATTTTCTGGTTAGTTTCTTGACTGTCCAGAAGTCATCTCAGATCTCTTCCAAATCATGAGAGTAGCTCTTGATTATGTGACCAAACCACTCATATTTTGATTTGTCCAAGATCTTGTTATCTGAAAAGAGGCTAGATGTAACAATTTCTCTTTAAGGGTGTCCTATTCCTCTTCTAGAACTGGGAAAAAAACTAAATATGCTGAATATCTCCTAGACTAACTGCTTTGTAAAACAAAACAGGCTGCCAGTGCAGCCATCTCAGAAGAGGTCACAGCCTATTCAGATCTTTTTCCCTATCTTAAGGATAACACTCACTAAAAAGAGAACCTTCAACCTGTAGTCCCTTTTCAGAAGTGTTTTGCTAGCAGCAGAGTTCACACTGTTTGGTCCCCAAGTAGATTAATAATGTCCATCAATGAAGATTAACAAGTATTCCCGTTTATTTCATTGTTCCAAAACCTTCTTCCTCCTTGCTTAACGTACTGAATGGTTCCTAATATACTAACTGCCTTTGAGTGGAGGGAGAGCTGCTGGATACGGAATAGAAAGTTGCCTGTTCTTTTCTTCTGGGACCGTAAAGCAGGCACAGGTTAGGAAGTGGCTCTGTCACTCTGTCAAGTGGTTTGTCATATTATTGCAGTGGAATTGAGATGCCGGTACAGCTTTGGATATGTGTGAATGTGTACTGGAAATGTGGCTGGCCAAAAACCACAGCACAGGCAAGTCTAAATCCTGTGCTGGAGAGAAAAAAAAAAAAAAAAAAAAAATCACTGTGAGCAAAAGCAGGAGGGGCAAAACATGAGATAACAGCTTTCCACCCTTCTGTAAACACAATGAATGACACTGCTGCATCTCTACTGCGTTGCAAAAGAGAAACAGAATAAGGATTGGAAGGGCTATACTTGAATTTTCCTGTAACAGGTAAATGCTGGGTTACCTTCAAATTCCTAGTGAAACACTAAAAATACATAAATTGAGACAGCAAGCAGATCATTTGAGGCTTGTTTCAGGTATCTGCTTCGAAGCAGGGATTACGCTATCCGTAGTTGTTCCCGGCTGGTAAAAATGGCAGCGCTGAAAGAACAAGTCAGACCTGCAGTGGCACTATTGGTGGTGAAAGTACAACTCATTTGCTCGTTACAGAATCATGTTTAAAATCAGGTAAATTCAGATGTTGCTTTGGTCCCTTTGATCTTGCAGACAAGTAGATGGTGGCTTTTCAGACATCCGTGCATTTCTGAGAGTCCAGGCCACCTTCAGAGTTTAAACAGAAATACGTGCTATAACCAGGGCATGCTGAAAGCCATGACTTCATTTCTTAGACCTTTAATAGCCGTATAGCTCAAAGACAAATAACTCATCCCTGGCTGGTCCCTGTAATAACACAGACATCCAGAAAATGCCTGGCATTTTTTGGTTCACTACTTGGGATCAAATTCCTCTGGTTTTTGTTTTCCTCCAGACTAAGAACAGACTATTCTTAATGCTGCAGCCCTAAGGAGAAATCTTGCATCCCGCTGTAGCTTTGTTTCCACACGTGTTATATGGTCCCTGGAAAATTCTACTGCATTAGCAGTATTTGTCCAGTCTCACGTCCAGCCCCTTCCATCAGCAGCGAGTTCTTGTTGCTTCATTCGGATTTTCAAAGGCATCTGTTTGCTCAAAACCCACTTGGCAGCCCTTCAGCCTAACTGCTTCCTCAGAGCCGCAGGGAGCTCTGTAAAGAAGCGAGTTCCCGCAGAACTAATTCTAGGTGCCAGCACTGAATGCCCTGATTACTTTTTTTTTCCCCTACAGAAAATCTTCTGTGATCAGAAACCTCGAGCTGTCAAAGCACAGAATTTCAAAAGGCAGAAATTCTGAAATAGAAAGGGAAGGAGTGTGTGTCCTGGCATTCAAAGGGAGAAGTGTTTTGTTCAACCTTAAGAGTCTGAGAGCTGATACAGCTCCTCTGCATAAAAACAGCGAGAAGGTAAGTGCAACATTGGGAGATAGAGCTATTTAAACTCACAAACCTGTTGGCGTAAGAGGAATTGATATGTATTGGTTCTGAATTAGTTTATGCAGGAAGGGAGTTCTGGACTAGTCTTTAAGTATGGCTAGAGGGGAGTAGAAATCAATGCACTTCTGACATCAAGAATGAGAAACAGGCTCATACAGTCACAGTGAGGGTTTGGCCTCAGGGCCCTTCTGTCCCTTACAAAGTGTTACTGAAATTTGTGATGGGAACCCAGTGCTAGGGTTACAGGTTAATCAGCCTGAACCATTTAATCCAAACAATTGCTCAGATTACTGCAGTCTGGAAACTGATCTGAGCTTTCTGGGAACTGTATTTCACAGTGATATGCTTCTCAAGCATGCATCATGTGAGACGTGCTCTGAGGTCAGATACAACCATGGCTCTACATGGCTGGAGTTAGCGTCTAAGCCCCTTCTGCCGGCTGTTTTGTCTTAAAAGCACTCTTTCTAGTACAGGCTTCAGGTCCCTGCTTGAGTCTGCAGCCAAGCCAACCCATGTACAAGCATGTTAGTGCATCCAGTTAATTTCTCTGTGTGGCAGGTTTTGGTGGTGGGGGGGCTACAGGGGTCACTTCTGCCAGAAGCTGCCAGAAGTCTTCCTCTGGCTGGTGGAGCTGGCTGGCTCCAGGGAGGACCCACCGCTGGTGGGGGCTGAGCCAACTGGGTGATAACACCCCCATTCCCTATCCCCCTGTACCACTGGCGAGTAGGAGGTAGAGAAATTGGGAGCGAAGATGAGCCTGAGAAGAGGGGAGGGGTGGGGAGAAGGTGTTCTTAAGATCTGGTTTTATCTCTCACTATTCTACTCTGGTGGGGAGAAGGTGTTCTTATGATCTGGTTTTGTTTCTCGTTATCCTGCTCTGGTTTGATTGTTGATACACTAAGTTAATTTTCCCCAAGTCAAGTCTGCTTTGCATGTGAAGGTAACTGCTGAATGATCTCTCCCTGTCTTTACCTTGACCTTCGAGCCTTTTTTAATATTTTCTCTCCCCCTTGAGGAGGGTGAGCGAGCAGCTGTGTAGTGTTTAGTTTGCTGAGTGGGGCTAAACCATGACACTCTGCTATTGCAAGTACTACCACTACAGAACATTTTCCAGTGCTTTCATCCAATCTACCAATTTTAATATACTTTCTAATGCTTTCCTGGAGATCCCCATTGACTATGCTGGGAGTTGGTTTTTCTTGTCAAGGCACCTGCAGTTGATTAAATCAAGAAGATGGAAATGAGAGTATACACTGTCTTGCAGGGTTCCTCTCATGCAGTCCTGGGTGTTTATAACCTGCCCTTCACTGCCTCACAGCCAGGTTTATTTTAAATCTCTACCCTTCTCTCACAGCCTGGCCAACTCTTCACAGCTTTTTTTTTTTCTCTTATTCCTTCATTCATGTTATTCACTGCTCAAAATCAAATAGAGAGTCTTGAAGTTGAGGACTGGGTAGAAAGGAAGAGCATTTGAGTGCTGAGAAACGGGCTGCAGACAGAGTGTGGTTGCAGCAGAGTCTCTCTGCTGCTGTTAAATGCTTCGCTGTTTC
This sequence comes from Chlamydotis macqueenii, assembly GCF_036417535.1. NCBI lineage: Eukaryota > Metazoa > Chordata > Aves > Otidiformes > Otididae > Chlamydotis > Chlamydotis macqueenii. The sequence continues at coordinate 18,917,281 of NC_141567.1, read as the reverse complement.
TGCAGCCCGTTTCTTGCTGGGGCCACTTTCCAGCGAAGCCTGATCTGCTGTTGAAAGCTGCATTTCCTGCTACACAGAGCTCTCAACCAGAGCAGAAATCAAAACAAGAGCAAACCCAGTGTGGACTCTGGCAAAGATCACCCTCTCTTCATATATAAAAGGGAAGCATTTAGCCTGACCTCATAAAAGAGAGAACTTAAAGGACCGTTCTACACTTTGAAACCTTACCCTCGATGGCATGGAAACAAAATGCTGACTTGGGAATTTCAGCAGCTCATTTCATGTTCTGCTCAGCCCGCTGTACTTCCTGAGCATGAACCGGCCATTGCATCATCCCAGGAAAATGAAGGTTATTGGGTCACTGGCTGCCCTTATAATCTGCTCAGTAAGGAATTTCTCAAGGCTATAGACCAGTGCCCAGAATAACATTTAACATGGTCTGCAAAATTATGCCTGCTACAAGCAGAGACTTCTTAAAAGTTTGCAGGAGGCCTACTGTTTGGATGAGTTAGCAGCACACCCCTCCTCTATAAACATCTCTTAAAACTACTGCTCCCAGGAACCAGGGAGAGCAATAGCTGAGGAGAGTCCAGATGGCTTTGCTCGTAGCTTAGTCTGTTTCTTAACATATGGGCCTGTGCTAAATGGAGAAAAATCAGTGTCAGGATTGTCTTGATCCTGTTTGCCTCCAGAATGTGTCAGGCAAATATCTCTTACAGCCACTCACTGTACACGCAAGCTATACCCTGGAGTGCAGGAATGGCTGAAACTTCATGCGAAACAGTACTGCCTCTTCCCTTACAAGGGCTGTTTATTCCCTGTATGTGCGGTATACAAGTCTGTCCTTTCGAGTGACAGAACAGTATCTGCTTTCTCTGGATTATGTACCAGATCATAAAGGGCAATTCAGTGGCTTTGTTCTCGATTGGATTGCACCGTTTCACCAGGAAATAGATCCTAGAATTTAAAAAAAACCTCACACCTACTGCACAAATGCCGTGACAGACAAAATTCAACTTTGGGCTACAGCAGAGCACAAAGTTGAGGCCTTCATCCCTCACAGGGAGTGCAGAGAGGTACGATGCTCCTGCATAGCAAACTCGCACCCACAGACGCTGTTTGCACTGTCCAGCTGTAGGGAAATGCAGTGGAAAGCATTATGAGTATTCTTCTCTGGGCAGCGTTTCTGATTTCAGCTATTTATGTCTTGCGATGTCAGCTGCTCCTAGGCCTAGAAAGGCTGCTGCTTGTGCTCTATCACCTGATCCCACACCACAACTACTGTTCACCTCTTCTTCAGCAAGCAATGCTGAACTGTATCACAGTTTTTCTTCAGGCAGAGTGTGAAACTGCAAATAGACTGGTGACCACAATTCCACATAGCATCCTCATTACCATAGAGATAGATGAAATGTCTATAGACAGGCAGAATGATCAAAGCTTAAAAACATTTGTGGAATAATTTCTGGTTAACAATCCCATTTTTATAATGGGTAACATATGAGAGCAAAAGGCATAGGGGAATATAGGCTCTGGAAAAATCAAGCTTAATACAAAATTATATATTGCATATTGTTTTTTTAAAAAAAAAACAATGTAAGTAATGCTTAACTGTGATTAGAAGAAATCTAAAACATCTGCAAGAGCTCTTAAATAAACCATGGAAAGTGGGAAGAATTCAACAAATGTTGGGAAACAAAAGAACAAAGAGCTGGGTGGAATTTATGTGTCTGCATTAATATGCCAAGCTTTCCCCCATACTTGTTGTCACTACCACCAAGCAGAAATTGTACTTTCACTATTTCATTGTGCAAAATTCCCATTAATAATCTATAGCCCTCAAGCCTGAGACCTGAATTTCTTTTTACCATTAAGCTACATGGCTCTTGGCAATTATCTCTCCATTTTCTTACTGAGTGTAGATAATGGAATTCATTTTTCTCAGTAGAGAGAGATATTTAGGATTAACTTGGGCAAAGAGTTAATTTGGCATCACTTCTAAACTGTTCTTAAATAAAAATGATTACCTAATAATTTGAAAAATGGGGTAAACGTCAATGCTAATTTTACCTCTTGTTAGATTATCTTTCAACTTATTTTGCTTCCTCTTTATTTATATCCCCTAAAGACATTTGGGTGAAGTAGATCAACCAATGAACATTGCCTTCTTTAAAAACACCTTGAAATAGCCCACAGTTCAGATGCAGCACAACACTTACCCAAAGTAGCAGCGGCACAGCTAGGCACCATTCCTGCCCCCTTCTTGTGGAAAGAGTTCTGCTCACACCTCTAAAATCCAGAGGCACAAGACAGTACCCATCAGGTATGAGGACATAGGAAAATAAATTATTTCACATACCTGTGGAGAACTTTTCCTATAACCTGGGAAAAGATTGGTTTGTCTGTTTTAAATTAGAAAAGCATCCTTTTTCAGGAGCTTAAGGCAAGTAGGATTTGGGGAAAACCACCTGCATTGGCACAAAACACTGAACTGCGTTGTAGGAATGGTCAACAAAAGAATTTCTCTTAATTTAGTTTTCAAAGTGATGCAGACAGCTCTGTTTAAACAGGTTTTTTAAATAAAATCTATTCAGAACACTATTGGACAGAGGCATGAGACCCAGGAAGTGGAATGATAGCTTCTTTCCTTTTCCCTTCCCCCAAATTCAAACTAAACCATTAATAGTTTTTCTCATTCTTGTTATGTTTGGCTCAGAATCAACTGCTCTCATCATGAAAAGCAAATAAAATACCGGAAATTTCTCAGTTGTGGTACTCTGCAGTATTAGCTGTAATGAAGAGACAGGAAGGTCTTCCTTGGAAGTTTTTTATTTTTCATATGACTGCTTCTGGTGTCCAGTCTCTCATTTAGGACTAATCTGAGTACCTGTGTGCTACATTGCTGTGAGAAATCCAGCTCCACAAATAGAAGTGGCTAACACCAAGTGTATTCCTTCTTGTCAGGATAATTCTTCTTCGAGGAACGAATCATTGTTGTGATAAGGGAGGCAGAGATCCATTTTGTACAGAAAAAATGAAATTAGCCCTTTTCTCCATTGTCAGAATCATCAGGACTGCACTCCCACACAATACACCTGCTCTGTCCTGATTTAACTTATCCGCTGTGCCCACAGCGAAGCACTGACCACTCCACATGGCCTTTAACTGCTAACTTGGATGCCCGCAGCTGTCATCTTGCAGCACCAGGGAGCTCTGCACAAGCTGTGAAACCCTTCCAAAAGCAGACTTGCTCCTTCGCATGTGCCAACAGACGGAGCTGCTGGCAGGGGCTGTTGCGCTACTGCTGAAGAAGCCTCCTCTGGCTTTCACACTGCGACTTTCCAAGCCACTATCTTAATTAAAACAAAAAAAAGGGGGAGCGGGGGTGCAACTACTTGTAGTTTTTGCAGTAAAAATACAGCATCAAAAGGTTCTCTTTTATAATCCGATTGTTCTGTGTTGTGATAAAAACTTGCTGCTACTCAGGCACATGTATCAGCAAAGGCATTTTGGGACACTGAAGCAGCACCATATTTGGCCACTTCTGTTCATAGTCGCTGTCTGGTTGTAAAGGCTTTTGCATCCTGCTAGCATTCCCAAACTGCTGCTAAACGTGCATTAGAGAGCTCTGCTTTCAATCTTCAGAGTTGTCAAACAGCTTTCAAGAGATGCTGACTTTTTTAAAAAGGAAAGAGGAAAAAAGACTTTCCAAAGTACTTAAACCGATCTCTTACGTACTTCTCTCCACCCAGGTAATAAGTATGTTCTCTCAGTTTTCAGCTTTGAACTTGTTTGTATCGTACTTGCTTGTACACATAACATTTTTAGGGACTGCTCCAAATTAGTGTAGTGCATAGTAATCTCTGAATTATCTGAGCCCCGAGATAGTTTGTGCAGCTAAACTGTTCTTAAGTGTCCTCATTTTTTCCATCATTGATTTGAGTGTTTAGACTTCCTTCCCAGGTAAACTCGGTGTGTAAAGAAAAGAGGGAGTCATTCAACAAGAGCAGCTTGTCATAGGGAAGGCCTGGAGCAACAGTATGTCATGTGGAATGGTTTTGAGGAAACATTTTAAGAAACTCATTGCGATCACCAAATCCCTGAGGAAATTAGGGTGTATGGTAGGAAACGGAGCATTGTAATGTGGACCTGAAGTGCTCACTAAAGAAGGGAGAAAATTCAGAATTTAACTCTAGTAGTCGCAAAGCTTTCCAGGCTAATAAGGGTAAGTGATGGAGGCAGGGCAGAGAAAAGTAAGTAGCAAGTGTATATAAATCTGTTCATCTGCCTCTAAAATCTAACAGAAAACAAAGCTGGAGACTAAGAAAATCTCTTAAATTTTTTTGTCCTTAATAGAACAAGTAATTTCCCTCAGTAATTTCATGATACATCTCTTTTAAAATCACATTAGAAATAAATGTCTGCTTGCCAGTATTAATACCAGCCACATTTCTAGTAGCTGTTTGGTATTTACTGGCTGCTGTAGTTCCCGGGCCCCTGAAGAGTTTTGTCCCTCGTAAGAACCATGCAATTGAAAATGCTAATGACTTTCTTCTGCCTTTCTACCCCAGAGCAGTTTTGAAAGACTCCTGCTTCCAGGAGTAGATGATGTAGTCTGATGCTAGAAATTAGCTTTCCAAGAACATTCTGTACCCTTAAAGACCAGGTAAAAAGATGCGCTGGGCACATAAAAGCACTGTTTGAAGGGCTGTGGTTTCTCCTTTGGTTTTTCTTTAAATTAAATAAAAACTACACAGAGTAGTCTCTTCAGGCATAGGGAAAGAGTAACTGTAGAAAAAGGAATTCTTATTTCACCATAGAAAAGGTGACACGTTATCCTGTCATCTCATGGTAATTTTCAGTTTTGTGGCCATGTACGCGTTTTAACCTGTGACCTCAATGAAACAGAGAGTTGTAAGATTGCCTTGTTGTTTAGATACATGGACAGATCGGAAAACAGGTTATGCTTCTTTACACTGAAATGTTAGCAGTGTTGGGAAATTTCCAGTAACATGATGCGCCAGCGCAGAAGTCTTTGATTTCAAACACTCAGTTCACAGACTGAAGGCAGAGTTGGTGACAGAGCTGTGAGAGGTCTGGTCTGGCCCTGCACTACCCAGTCTGATACAGCTGCTCCAGGAGGTGCTCCACAGCTCTTGCACCTCTGTCGGGAGACTCTGACACACCTACAGACTGAAGGGGAAGAGGGCAGAAGCAGAGTGCCTGTCGTGTAAGACTTGGATACTTTTCTGTCTTTGCAAGCAACAAAGGGGTGGTGGCTCTGACTGAGGGATACACTGTATCTTGGCCCAGAGGTGTTGCAGGGCAGCACTTCTGAAAGTACAATACATTTGAATAAGTCTTGTTATTGCATTCTGAGAAAATTCACAGTCCTTGCCTTGAAACATGAAAAGCTCATTGTGTTAGGCTTTTTATAATCTTTCCATAATTTATAACTAAAGATCTAATGAGTTTCTTTTTTTTGTAAGAAGCTGGGTGCTGTTCTTTGTATTCTGGCAAAATTCCAAGCTGAATAATTGCATTCTTAATTCTCACCACACTTCCTCCCCTCAGCAACAGTGGTGTGGCATGCAGGCTCTTCAAGTGTCAGCATGTCAGAAGTATCACTTCTAGTACAGCAGTTCCAGCATGCAAAGTGTATGGAATCAAAGGCATTTAAAAAGCTATTATTTTTAATCAATAAACATCCCACAGCTTGAACCAAGCCTTTTCATCCCAAGGGGTTTCAGAGCCCCCCATGGCAGGGAGAGGAGCTACATTCTTCTTAGGTTTCCCAGAGCAAAGCGACTTGCTTTTCACTGCTAACATCTTAATCACAGTACTATAAACAAACTGATCAAAGCCACAAACCCTCCCATACAATTCCCTTCATCCCTTTCCTTTATGAGTTCACGTAGATGCATTCAACATTAGCCAGTTCGATACCTCATCTTCCCACAGACTTCCCTGAATGACCTTAATTATGTCTTTTAGGCTCTACATTTTCTGCCCCATCTGTAAAATGCAGTAATTGCATATAAACCTCACAGAGATAGATGGAAAGATTAAATGCACTGAAGGCTGAGAGATCATTTCATCTTACACTGATCCAGTTCTTAGAGAGCTTTGCAGGGATGTGAATATGAATCTAACTTGGAATGACACCAAGCGATTCTCCTGTAGAAGAGGAATCCCAGTGAAACATGCTGGATAGTCAACTTGCCTTTTTGTTTAATGTTTGTCCATATTTTCTGAAGGAGCATGTAATTTGTACCCATGTTTTTATCTCTACAGATAATTGCAGGTAAACAGGACTGAAAAGAACATCCCAGCCCAGTGCCATTCTATCTAGGCAACTATACTGGAAGCATTTCATTCTCCAGCCCTGAGGAGAAGGACTTGGAGGTGTTCGTTGATGAGAAGTTTGACATGAGCTGGCAATCTGCGCTTGCAGCCCAGAAACCAACCGCATCCTGGGCCGCATCAAGAGGAGTGTGACCAGCAGCAGGTCGAGGGAGGTGATTCTGCCCCTCTACTCTGCCCTGGTGAGACCCCACCTGGAGTACTGTGTCCAGCTCTGGAGCCCCCAACACAAGAAGGACGTGGACCAGTTGGAGAAGGTCCAGAGGAGGCCACAAAGATGATCAAAGGGCTGGAGCACCTCTCTTATGAGGACAGGCTGACAGAGTTGGGGCTGTTCAGCCTGGAGAAGAGAAGGCTCCGGGGAGACCTGATAGCGGTCTTCCAGTACCTCAAGGGGGCCTACAGGAAAGCTGGGGAGAGGCTGCTCAGTAGAGCCTGTTGTGATAGCACAAGGGGTAATGGTTTTAAAATAGAGGGGGGTAGATTTAGATTAGATATTAGGAAAAAATTTTTTACAATGAGGGTTGTAGAACACTGGAACAGGTTGCCCAGAGAGGTGGTGGATGCCCCATCCCTGGAAACGTTCAAGGCCAGGTTGGATGAGGCTCTGGGCAACCTGATCTAGTCAGGGATGTCCCTGCTCCTTGCAGGGGGGTTGGACTAGATGACCTTTGAAGGTCCTTCCAACCCTAACCATTCTATGATTCTATGATTTCTCCAGCACGCTAGAAGTCTACCAGCTCAGTCCGAGGGAACAGACTGCTTTCTGTATTAGTATTACTCAGGAATGTCCCTATTTCTACTTGCCAGGATTAAAACACTTAACCTGGAGGCAACAGTAACAAACTGAAGCTTGCTCCCTACCAGACAACCCTGTTAAGCATATCTTTATAGAGGGAAGATACGATAACGCCAAGTTATCTAAACTAATCCCTTGTCAAATTCCCTAGATCCTTTAGGCAAAGTGTGTGCAGTTAAGATGTTAATTGGTATGGGAATGTGTTGGGTGAGTTACGACAGTTATTGCTGCTGGAGATACGCTTATCATCCACAGCTCAGTAACGCACTTTGTCTGGCACTCGCTAGTGTCAAGTGCTTCAAATGTGTTACTGGGGACAGCAGCCACCTGATCTGCCAGCTGTAAATGTTACAGCCTACTGATTGTCTGCATGTTTCCTCTGTTGAGATTTATGTGCCTTCTGCCAGAACTTGGGGATCTATGTAGCCCAATACCAACAAGCAAGAAGCCATGACATTCTTGGTCCCTTGCTTTTTTAATTTTCAGACAATATATTCTAGACCACAAGGCTAAGAATCCAAAGCAAGGAAAATTCCCTGCCCCCAAAGCATGGATAATTGTGGAACATAAAGAAGTTAGGAATGTCTAGTTTTGAATGCAAGTAGCCAGATGGTATTTCTTCCTTTCCCCAACTCCTCACACCAACATTAGTCATCTGGAGGAGCAGAGGAGTGCAAATGTGCCAAAATGGAATAATGGCCATTTTGGGGTAAGATTTTTGTGGAGATGTTCAACCAGTGTAAACCGAAATGGCTTTGTTAGAATTACTTTAACACAAGTCATGCTAGTTTATGCCGTCCTGGAGATCTGACCCGCTGAATCAATCCTTTAGTACCTGCTCTTGAACGGGAAAAGGAAAACGTAAACGAGCTTTTGGAAAATACAAAGATGAAATCTGCTCAAGCCCCCATGTCGTTAGTGAGGTTCAGAGGAAAAATGCAGGACCAGTGGCCAAATTTGGTAACCTCTGCTTCTTTGACAGGCAGCAGTGGTTTCAACAACAAAGAAAACATAGCCATGCAAACTTGTGGTACAGCACAACACTCAAACCTCAGACCCTCCTGATGTACTGAAAACCCCTCTCAGCACAGCTGATGCCTTCGGAAATGCACTGGAAGGTACTGGAGCTGATGGTGCTACTAATAAACACTACTAATGCTGTTGGAAGAGAGAGTTTCCTCTGAAGCAGCTGATTTGCTCTGACACTGTTTAAACAACAGTTGTGCTTATCACCATCTTATTCCAGTTCTACTCCTTCTCATACGTTGGCACTTGCCAGGTTGGGACTCTTTCTTTGTGATTAGCAACTACTTTGACATTGCAAAGATAGAGTCAACAGCACTGCGCTTAGGGCAATCAGTTCAGATGTGGGAGACATTACTTCAAATGGGAGACATTACTTCAAATTCCAACAGTACAGGGACTCCAAACCGAATTTCCAATGTCAGAAGTCAGAGGTGAGTAAGTATGGATGTCTGATCTCAGGAACAGGCATGTACATATAAACCATGAGCTCAGCAACACAGTGTTATCTTGCAATAAATGTCAAATAATCTGCAAAAACATCTTTTTCCTTGTTCATGTCCATAGGCCAGACAGAGCTAGGGGCTACTTAATAATCCAATCTGCACCATGATCTGTTGCTATACAAGTTCCTGTGATGTTTGGCTTCTATCCTGCATGGGAATCCAATATCCTTAAACTCCACTGGAACTGATGTGAACAAAGGCAGGAGACAACTTCTCAGTGGATAAAATTCCTTTAACCAGTAAACACAGGGTTGGGTGAAATCATGTGACTGATGTGGAAAGTTAAATATGTGTTACAAGTTCACTGTTCAGCTTTACTAGCAATGCAGCCAAGATTTTAATTTTAAGTAATGGGGCCTGTATATCTTAATTTGGAGAACTAAATTCTTCCTGATTCAGGGATATCTTGGAGTTCTACAAATCATATAATCTTTTTCTGGTAGCTTCAACAGCATACACCCAAAGATTGTCTTTCATTAACACCTCCACAGCTAGCATTTCAGTTCTGCTCTTGCCTCAGCAGTAAAAATCCAACAGTGATAGTTATCACCATAATTTTGTGGGCACTATCAGTGCACAGTAGGATAATATGTTTTGCAATAATACGGCTGTTGCCAGGTGAGCTGCCAAGGCAGCTTTAAAATAGCTCCAGACTAGTGGCTTTTGATTAAAGCTCTGTTCTCTAGCTCATTCCAGTGGCCAGAAAGAAGCACTCCAAAACTTACATCACCTTATGGTTTGACAGATCCTGCTTACTGTTGCCACTTGCTTCTTGAATAGCCAAACCTCAGTCCTCTTCAGTAGCTGCTGGTAGCCACCAAATGACTATATGGGGAGCCAGGAAAGAGGCATTTTAAAAAAAGGACTACTCAGATGGCCTAAAAATTCTCTGCCTATCCTGGAAAACTCAGCTGAAGGTTTTGGCAATGTCTGTGTTGTGCTTGGGAAGCTTGGATAGTTGAATTTAAACCACAGCCTTAGTTCTACCCAGATCTGAAGCAAAGTGGTGATAAGAGGGAGAAGTGTTTGCCAAATGGAGGAAAAAAAAACCAAAACAACACTTAATTCTGAGTGACTATGTATAGCAGTAAGAATCTGTTATTTGATGCTGTTCTGGTATCTTTAGCCAAAAGGTGATTGAAATCAGTTATTTTTTAACTTTTTTTTTTTTAATATTCCCAGGATCTATTGCAGTAATAAATAGGAGTTTATGGCATTCTGATGTACACCAGGCATCCTGGTGTGAGTTTATCTAAGTATATGACATTAGGATGCTTGGTAGTAATGCTGACAAGACAAAACTCCTGCAATTGTGGTGTCCTAAGGTTACAGGGCAAGTAACTTCAAGTGATCCCTCCCTTTTCACTCCTGACTGCTGTGGATCCTGACTGTTGCAGCATTCAGGCTGTTTTGAGATCTGGGATTTTACGGTTCTTTTTTAAATAATCAGGCCAGATCTGGGCATCAGAACTTATCCTACTGTCCTTGGCTCTGATGGATCAGAAATGTCTACATATACAGACTGTCTCTTGGGAGGAGGCAGAGTACCTGTATTCATAGGTAATACATTAAGTTGCAGAGATTCCTTTGTTACAGCATGTCTATGATGGAAAATTTCTTCTGGTGAGGTACTTAAGCACAGATTTATTTTCTTTGATGGAAGTTAACTGAGGTTGTGATTCCAAAGGCCCAGAAACGCTGTGTGTAATGAAACTTTGGCAAAGGCAGATTATATGACTCTGGCACAGCGAAGCTTGCATCTATAAAAGGAAAGATCTGTCCTTTGTTTATTCCCTAGTAAATCAGTGAAGTATGTAATGGTATTTTAGCATCAACTTAGCATGTTTTACTTCTAATTTACAGGCCAGTGGAAAATAGAGATTGACCAAGTTGACTAATGACTTGGAGACTGTTCATTAAAAAAGACTGGAAAGCAAAGAGTTTCTCAGCTCTACAGACAATGGGCAGCACAGTGCATTTATGGTGTGGTATTACACACTTCAGGTGCCACAAGAAAGCTAAGCATGATTTAAAGCCATGCTAGCAAACAATAAACTTGAAATGGCATCTAACTACATGGAAAAAGTCAGGCTGCGTGTACGTAAGGGAAATTACTGATACAGACAAGATATTAGTGACATCTAATGGTACTGAAAGTTTCTCTGCAAATGGTTATTAGAAGAATGGTACGGCGCTGACTGCATCGCCCATTTGCACTATGCACTGCCAGCGGGATATAACATGTATCTTCATTAGCATTTTAATTTAGATCAGGATTGTAGTTTTGATGTGAATCTCTCTGACCTCGCTTCCTGTGCTTTTGTTTGTACTGTTGGGCAGCCTTGAGGCACACAAACTGGGTACCTTTTACCCAACACAAACAGGCATTCAGTCCACAAAAGACTAGAGAAAGTTTGAAATAAAACTCCCTGAAGTGTATATAGGACAAACAGTGGTCATTAGTACCAAGTTATTTGCTCTACAAATCTGTTACTTTTACACCACTCTAGTTGCTAATGTAGATACAATTGTACTTGTATCCCTTTGAGGATACCTGTTTAACTACAGATGTAATCTCATTTGTTTGGATATTTACAGCTTTTCCACTCAGAGTACTATGGAGAAATACCTTCAAAAAAGTAGTTGCAGACAGGAAGAGAAAGAAAGCAATCAAAATTAAAATTTCCATCACAGGATTTTGCTACAGTTTTGACTTGTCCTGTCATTGTCTAGGATACGATTTCAAATACTCCCAGTATGAGAAGGGCACCGTGAGACAGTGTTCACTCACGCTTCCTTATTCAGCTTCAGAGAGCAGCCAGAACTTCGACCCAGTGAGAAATCCCAAGTATGGCTATGAAATCATATCAGCCCGGACTGACTGCAGCTGTGAGCTGTCCGACACTTTTGCCTCTCTTCAGAAGCTGCCTGCCAAGACCTATCACTCACACTGGTATCCTAAAGGCAAGACAGAGGACTGTGCAACTCTTGGCTGTCTCGTTAAGACTGAATTCCATCAAAGGATGTTGTTCCTTAAGTGCGCATGTTTGCCATTCACTCACTCTGATGATCGTGTGAGTTGCCATTTGTGGTAGCCGTTTCACTTGTGTTAAAATAAACACTAAATTATGTATGCAGCCAGTTGCAGCTTTAATATAGGAAGGCACTCTTTTAGCATTCAGAGAGGGGAGAACGCACACATGGAATGAACCACGGCTGTTCATAAACTCTTTTTCCAGCACAGCAACTGTTTTGAAGTGGGAGTGATCTTCAGGGGTGCTCCAACTTCTACACACGCCTGTGTCAATTATCAAAAAAATCTGCATCTTTCAGGATCCCAGAGAAGAGTGAAGTCATAGACACCCTGGGCCTAATTCTAAAGTCATTTACCCAAGCGTAATTGGATGTAATTCAGCTGTAGTCTCTGAAGTCATCATAGCATGAAATGGCTTGCGAGATCAGAATCAAAACTTTCCCCTTGTCATTAAGGCATTTTAACTCGAGCTACTTCTGATCATAAGGGAAGTAAAATAAAAACAAGGGCAAAACTCTACCTCAAGCAAACAGCCTGAAAGACTTGGATTTCTTTTTCTACCTTAGGAAAGAATGAGCTTATTTCAAATTTAGACCAGGGAGAGACAGCTTCTGAATGAAGTGTTGGACCCCTCCACTACAAGTTCCAGTCAAGCTACCATTTGCCCTCAATGACATTTTGGCTAAATGCTGAAAGATCAGTCCTTAGTCTACGTGTGATTATTGACTATGCAAGGGAATTGCATTTGGGAAAATGTGCATGCAGTTATCTTGCAGGTCTCCTTTCCTGCCAGCATCAAACTTCATCCCATTTCTATGTATTGTTCCTCTTCTACAGAATCCAGTATGACTTACAAAACCTTTTGCTCTTTTTGAGCAAGCTTTTGCTGGACTTCTATGCTTTTTCTCAGAACGGTGCTTTCATTCCTTTAATGGCAACAATCACAGTTATTGCACGTTCTGAGAGATGGTCACCCTTTCAGGAGCACCATCCAGTCCTCTCTGCCAGCTTTCTGTTGCCACAGCTTTATTTTCCACAGCTCTTAATTCACCAGTTGGTATCTCCAGTTGTGCTGGTTGTATCTCATGCCATCTTCTCTTTTGTCTGGTCTTTTCTCAGACTCCATGACAACCCTGAAGTGTTTACCTTCAACCCTAACCTTATATGCTTCTGATTTTTAGTATAGATGTATTCTCCACTTGAGTCCCATAGGCTCTCACTGCTGTCCTAAACTCCATTCTTATGGCTAGAGTATTATCTATGTTTCAATGTCTATCCAATATTTCCTCAGTCTTCATTTGCCAATGGAGACTGCACTCTTTTCTAACTTTTTCTTTACTTCTCCACTCCATTTCCTATTTCACCTCCTGCCTTTGCTTCAACCAAGCCCCTGATTGTAAGAGAAAAATTAGGTCAAGACTGCAGCAGTAGCGAAGACAAAACTAACTGAACCCCAAGCTTCCTTTTGAATGTCTCTGTGCAAGACTGAATCCAAACTGGTGTTAGCATTCCAGTCATCCTAGAGGTTCCACAGGGATCAGCTGTCTCCAATAGAGGTCAGAAGCCTTCAGAACAGAGGACATTTTAACTCTCAGTCTGACTGCAAGGGCCTTGGAGCCACACAGCACGGGCCATAATGCATAATAGAAGCATATGTACTGCACAAACCTATGTTAAGAGCTTTAAAGCTTTTTCAATACTGCTAGTAAATCTGTTTGGTTTAACAAGAACTACCAGCCAAAACTGAGATGAGGAAAAGAACACCAGGATTTGATAAAATTCAGAAGGTAAGCAGAAATCTGAATTTGCAGTTGAATGTCACTGCATGTTTCCAGGCCACTATCTTACCTCTTAGCCTAAGCGTAATCATAGATGTGTCATTCTCAACTATGTATTTTTATTTTCTATTAATTAGTTCAGTCCTTTTTTTTTTTTTTTTTTTTTTTTTAACAACTGTTCCCTCAATCAGGACAGCTGCACAGTTTGGATGAAAAGCCACCCAGAAGTGTATCCCAACTGGAGTTGTGGTAATTAAACCCAAATAATTAAGACATTCATGAGTGGCACATGAAATCTCTGGAAACTAGCAATAAATTTTTCTGTGCAGGCTCACGTCACAGTGGGCTGAAAGCCAGAGCTGCTGCGTGTTTGCGTGCATCCATGTGTGGAGAGCTCACTTCTTTGGCTTTCTCAGGGAGGAAGAGATAACTAGGCAAATGTCATCTTCCTAATTAAGCCCTGCTTTAATGGGTTATTAAACAAACAAAAAACCCCCAAAATAAACCACAAAAATATTTTGAAATGGTATTACCAATTTAAACAATTTTTTGAGACCAAAATAAAAACACTGTCACGTTAACTTGTATACCAAGCTTTCAGCAGACACAATTTAAACGTTAAGTTATTAACCACTGTACAACTGTATTTATACTGGAAATTGCATTTGACCCTTTCAAAGAGCTTCAGATCCATGCCACACTCAGTCCCATGGTGCTATGGATACACTTGAAACTGCAGAAATGTTGTTTAATTCTTCCATTTAGCTTATGAAACCTCTGTGGATTCACAGCGCTGGACTTTAGCCCAGACTTTAATATTCAGTCTGAAGCCTTACAGGGAGAGTTCTGGAAAATGCTTTTGGCATTGACAGACTTCTTTCTTACCTGCCCATATTAGACCAAAGAAACGCTGGCAAAAAGCATGACTCAGGCACTCTGAAAAACCCAGAGTGTAAGAATGTTGGACATATTCAACCCACTCATGGTGTAAAAAGGAAGGGAAAAAAAAACCTTCTTAATTCCCTAAAGTCCAGGTGTAAATCACAGAAGAAAGTTCTTGTCAGCAAACAGAGAGGATGACTTTATAAATGACGGAGTAACAAGACTCCCTTCCTTACTTAAAATCTCTCTTCTAAGACATAACTTTATCCTCCACATCAACGGAAGTCTTTAGCTCCTGCAAGGAGAAAGTTAGCTGGTAGACCTGAGGAGCGTTAATCTCAGCAACATCAACAGGTAGGGCTTGATTTTTTCCTTCCAAGCATTTCCTAGACTCCAATACTAAAATTCTAATGGACACAGCCTATCTAATGTTGTTAATTAAAGTCCAGCTATAGAAGACAATTGACTCATTTCCTAAGACCAGCAGGAGTAACCTACTGCACTGATCTTAGTAAAGAATAGTGGGCTAGAGACCAAAGCTTTCCTTTACAAAAGACCTTTTAATCCATAACCATTCAAGTTCCATTTCCTTAACCCAACTGCCACGACTCAAAGGAAGAGGCAAGAAAGTGGAAAAAGAAAAAAAAAAAAGAAAAAAAGACAAGAAGTGGTTCTGCTTATCAGTAATGTAACAAAAACCCTCAGCGCTAATCTAAACCCAGGAAGAGGCTATTTCATAGAGTGCTTTGGTCACATGCAGCACACATGCAAAGATTTCCTAAACTGGAGACAGGAATTAGATCCCTGATGGAAGATGTGAAACACTGAACGCACGTACTTTTTACTTTGCATGAGCTCAGTCTAGAAACATACTGGGCTTGTTACAGCCTGCATGCAAAGTGCATCACACAACGGGGCCGCACCTCCGCCGAGCCCAGGAGTGCTGCTCACATTCTTGAGTGCCATCTGCTGGCACCCTGTCTGCTATCTCTGCAGTATGCAGAACATGCGGACCTCTCTGAGGTTCTTCAGCATCTCGCTGAATCCGCCCCTATGCTTCTGTAAGACAGAAGGCTACCCAAGGGTTTTTAAAAACGGAGCTGAGCTGTCTCCCCTTGCAAACTTGGGACCAGAGGCTCTAAGCAGCAATGCTATGCTGATGGAAAAGTTGTACACGTAGCACTGGACTATGTGGGTCATCATATTGCTCTGATATAAGCAGGTGATTTAAGTACAACTTTTTGAGCTGCCACACATTATCAAAACTCTCTGAAAGTTCAGGACCCTTTAAGTGAGCTTTATCCTATCTCACAGGAAACAGACACAGTCGAGTAAGTTACTCCAGAGCAGAGCAAAGGAAGAAAACTAGGCTGATAACCACTGTCTCAAGTTTATACAGAACAAATCATGAGACTTCTATGTCTGGTATTTAAAATCTTACCTCAGCTGTTATTTCCCTGTGGGTAAACGTCTCAGAGGTGACTCCAGGTGAGCTGGGTTGTGGGCTCTGCTCCTTGTAAGGTCTGGCATATTTTACCTGGCTGGGAGCTTGGACAGGCAAGCATCAACTCATCTCACTGAATTAAGGTAAGGACGCACCTCACTAAAGCCTCATAAACTATGATTGTTCCTGCTGTCCACTCTGCCCATCTGCCAAAGCTTACTGTCCTCACGGCAGAGCTGTCAGAAAGGAACGGACTGTGCTTGAGCCCTTCCGTTGCCCAAGCTGATGCCTTTGCTCTTTTATTTTTGTGGTAAACTAAGCTGGATGTCCCTGCCGCTGAAGTGCAGGGACACCTCTCCTCTTCTGCTCTCTGTGCTGTGGGGGATGGCATGGAGGCAGGGCACTTAGATGGGGCTGATAAAGTTTCAAACTGCTGTGGTGAGAGTCTCTGGAGTGTAGTCAAAGCCTGTGGGGCCATTTCATAATCTCCCTGTGCCACTGAGCTCTGATCTTTACAACAGCACAACAGTCCGCTTTATCTATGCACATTAGAAAGATTTTGTGGCCAGTACTGTATAATACAACCCATATGTTACTCAGCAAAATGGCGCTTTCACTGCCCTTTCCTTTGGGGGTTTTGGCACGCAGGTCTCTTCATGTGACTGTCGTTGCATCCCTGACTAGGCAGGCAGGCATGTGAAGGCCTTGGTCTTTACTCGCCGCCCGTGCAGCCCAAGGCGTGCAGACACCCCTCTGTTCGGCTCCGGCTGGGGCAGGGGGAGGCCATGAGGCCTGGCTGCTGGCAGCCATGGTGCACCCAGCCTGCTGGGCCCCCCAGTCAAACGCACCGTTATGTCTGCTAGTGCGAGGAAAGGGATTTGGCAGCAGAGTTACCTTCCTCCAACATCTTTTTGAGCTTTAATCAAAAGAGGTCTGGTGACACTTCTCACTGACTTTTCTTCCTTCTGTGGGGTGATAAACAACAGTCTTTGCTGGGCCACCATTTCCCGCCTTTTGTATCCCTGCTCGGCTGGAGTCGGGGCCTTTCCCGCCCTTTTGGAGGCGAGGGCAGGGCAGAACCCACAGGAGGAAAAGAAGCTGGTACTGCTGTGGGATCCGGTAGCGGCAGGGGATCCGGTACTGCCAGGGGATCCGGTGCTGCCTCCCACCCGGGGCTGCCAGCAGGGGCAGGAGGGGACACGGAGGCCGGGCCCCACAGGCCACCCGGGCTGGCAGGCGCCATGCGGTGAGGACAGGTGTGGGGCAAGGCCCGGAGGTTGGCTGCTCGCCAGCGGCCCAGCCTTCTCCACGCTTTCCAGCTCTTGAGGGTACCCTTCAGGCTGGCAAACCTGTCTCCTCCCCCTCCATGCCTCGCATTTGGGGTGCCTCTGTGAAGAAATGGGAGAAAGTCCTTCCAGCTTGGCTGATGGAGGCCGTACACCTAAAATGGCTGCCACTCAGCAGGGCTGGGTTTGGCCCAACAGCCCAGATGTGTCAGCCTGACAGGATCAGGGTAAGTTTCTGATTTGTAAAATGCTATACTGGGATTTTTGTACGTGGCAGCAGCTTCTAGTAACACTTTTGGCCACACTTAGGGTCTGCTGGGGCAGAGCTGACTTACTAAGTTGGTGCATGCAGGAGTTTTTCCAAAGCCCAGGCCCACCTCTAGGCATATCCCTGTTCTACAAATGACACAAGATTAACTGAGGCCGTTATGAAAGTATTCCATCCGTCACTGACTAATTTTTTAAATGTAATTTAACAGGATAAAGAGCAAGAAGAAACAGCAGCACACTGCTCAGTAAAGTTACTACAGGACACTGCTGCAAGAGGGAAAAGCTGCTGCTCTCCTGTCTGGCTGAATATCTGTTACTCACAATAAAGCAAACACAGGCCTCTGAGGAAGAAAGGCAGCAGACACTGAACTGGTGAAATGCAGAAGGTAAGAATAAAAAGAAAACATGTGATCATCTCTCAGATGCAGAGCTGTTTACTGCTGCCTACTTTACCATGTGAAAATGGGATACTTCTTGCCCTTTTCTGTCACAAATCCCTATCCAATGCACCAGCAGAGCAATTCTGGTCTCTGCTTGGAATTGCTATAGAGGGGACTTTTTTACCTGCTTTATGACTTGTTCTGTTACTTCTAGGCCAGAGCACTTTCTTGCACACTGACTGTGAATGCTGGAGGGGCACTGACCTGCACTGTCTCTAGACTTCCAGAGTATAAGCATAGTTCAGGAGTGAGCAGTGCAGGGTTTGTACCATAGCAGAAATTCTCACAGAAACAAACTTAAAAGTGCTCTTTGATTACAGTCCCTGTACCAGCATATAACACACTGTAGAGGCTGGCTATGGCTACTATGAGTTCTCCACCCTCTTAACAGGTGTTGATCTAATTGGAGGAGGAATAATTCAATTAATTTTGCAGACTTTTACTGAGGCAAGTGTCTCTTTAATTACTACACATTAGTTACATAAGGAAAAAAGGAGTGGCTTTCTGAAGGCAAAAGATACATGGTTTCCTGTAAGAGAAAGCCTAGAAGAGAAAAACTAAAGACACCTTTTGTTCTCTTATTATATTCCTTTGTTACCATATCAAACCTGAAAGAAGACAGGAGTTTTAATGGAGGAAAATACATACTGTTTAACTTACAGCATTTTTGTAAAGGGCATTAACTGTGTTTGAGACACATGCCCTTTCCATTCAGTAAGGACTGGTTTTGGAGACCAGTTCCAGTACTGATCCAGTGCCTTCTCCCCATTAAGGAATTTGTACCATTAAAATCATATGATTCACCAAATGTCATACTTCAAATAAAATTAAGTTATATGAAAGAATTAAAACAACCTCAGCAGTGGCTTCGTGCCAAATAAATAGTGTCTCTGATTTGGACTCAGAGCAGCAGCTTGCACTGGCAGCCTTTGTGAGTAGAAATGGCATTGTCAGTATGTATTGTTCAGTGGAAGCACCTCCAGTATTATATTTAAACTGATTTTTGTCAGAAGTGCTGCTCCATGTTTGATACATTAATTTACTTTTTTGAGGAGAGAAAAGTGCTGAAACCAGGACTGCACCTAAACCAACCCCAAATCTCAGTCAAGCACAAGCCATCTTTTTTCCCCCCTCTTTTCTCCTTTGCCAAACGTGTTCTGACCCAAATAAACTCCAAGCAAATATCCCAGTTCCTAATGTTTCCCAACACTGATTTTTTTTTTTTCTAAAAATTGGATTTGAGTTTTGGAGCTTACTCGTGGCTTCCATTTCTGTTGATAAATTTCTAATAGCGGTTTCCTGGGAAGCTTCAAAACATTGAAGAAACCTTCAAAGCCACAGCAAAGACTGTGGCAGATATCAGCAGGCATTGGACCAGACCTTTGTTAAGGAGATGACAGGTAATTTAGCTGGGTGGAGCAAATTTCACGTTGGATATCTGTGTCATTATTTTGCTTTGCTTAACAGTGGTGATGCTAACAGCATTCTAATACTGTGATTCTGAATGTGTGTACTAGCAAATTCAAAATGACAATTTTAGAATTGCAAAAAGAAAACATTGATACTATTGTGATGGTGTTCTGCCTGAGATGTTACAGCTGAGTGCAGCCAGCCTCCCGTTAGAGCTGTGGTGTCCAAGAGGCTGGAGGCTTGCTGTGCTCCCTTCTCCCCAGACAGCCCAGGTTATCTGTGCTTAGGCACTTTGCCATGCTGTGGGTGTTCTTGGGCCTGGAGATCCCATCCTGCAGAGAGCCAGGGGAGTCAGTGTTGGAAGACTTTTTTCCCCCCCCCCCTTGGCCTATCCCTACCCTAGGTATAGTGTACTTTTTTTCTGGTTTATTTGCCTGTTTTCTCCTGTCGTACAGTGTTCTGGATCTTGGTCTGCTGTTGCTGTGCTAGTTTAAGCTGTTTCACTGCTTTGGGGATTCTGTGGATGGTGGGCTTTGACAGGATAAAAATTTAATGTTACACAGAGCTCACAGGAGAGCATTTCTGCACGGCCCCTGTTACTGGATTCTCTCCAAATGATTTGGAATGATTAGGATCTTCCAGTTTGCATTGCCCCCTCTTGCTCAGGGTTCCTTCACTTATCTTGGAATGTGACATGGGGAGAGAAAAACCATTCCTGAGTCAATACTAAGTACCTTTCTACACTGAGTCTTGTTCACTTTACAAAATATTTGTTTTGGGAGAGCCTTGAAATCAAATTCTGTCAAGCTTCTACTTTCCTTTCCTGTACAAGTGGCCCCCTAAGTATAAGCCAGAGCACTAAAAGCCTATGTCTGTTTAAAAAGAGGCAGGCAGAACCAAAGAGCTGGCCTGCAGTGCCAGAAAACCTGGACTTTATTCCTTCCATCCACTATTTGCACAGCCTTTCCCTATCAGATATCTACCTGTAGGGCAAACAGTTGCACGAAGAGGTGAGGTTTTTTTCTCCCATCTCCAAAACAACTTGGAGCTTTAGAGAATGCCGTATCTGAAGTAAGTGTGTTCAGCCTCCTCAGTAAAGTGACCTCCCTCTCCCTCAGACCTGCAAAGCACATTGCATTTTGCTATATACCAGCTGCTGCAAGGTGGTGAAAAGCATGGCAGTGTCTCATAGGCAGGCTGTGAAAGTGCAAAGGAGATTTTTCAATATGAAGGACTAATTGTGAGAAAATGCTGAAAAGGGAAGGCTTTAGGCAGATGTTTTTTCTCACAAGTTCAAAAAGACTCCTCCTGAGCTTCCTTTAATTTTTAGAAATTTTGTATCTACAGATTAAGCACACTTATCCTTTAACAGAGTAGTGCAAGGCAGTGCATCTCTTGCTCTGGAACATAAATGCATAGGGATTTTTACCTCCATCTTCATCCTATTTTGGTATGGAAGTTTTAATCTGGCAGCTAAGGTTTGAGTGTTTGTACCTCTAGATTGCTTATGAATGTGCAGTCCAAACAAGGCCTGCTGTGAGATGCCCCTCTGAAAAGACTCAGTATGTAGTTTAAATCGGGCTTGCTTACCCCACACCTTGCTTCTGTCAGTGAAGGTGAGGCAGAAGTTGTTCTGGGTGCATATAGGATTCCTTAGACTCTCTGTATGAATGCATTGATTAATCCAGCTCCGAAAGGTCACTTAATTGCAAAAGCTATCTCTGATATAGGGGAGAGAAAAAAAAAAAAAAAAAAGGAAAAAGCAAGTTGTTTGGTTGAGCCTTTTGTGGTCAAAACTCTTCTTTTAATGTCTGGGTAGAAGTTGGCTGGCCTAACTTTTTTTTCAGAGTATTTTTCCAGCTGGGCTCTCACAGGTCTTGTTACAAAGACCTGTGAAACGAGATCCTCTTTCCTGGCAACAGACAGTACTTGCCCCTGCCATGTCCTTCTGCTGGGCCCAACCAGCCTGCAGCCAGCTCCTGCACTTGGATTGCCTGTTTTCTTGATAGCCCCCACCGTTGCAGAGGTGAACCCTAAAAGTCTAGTCTGCTGATCACTCCGTTTGTGAGTAGAAATTAATCCCATGGTCAGGGATTTCCTGGGGAAGTCCCTGGAATGAGCAGCCCTATGGTCTTGCTGCTGTGAGATTCAGCATGCAAGATCCATGTGCTGCATCAGGCTATGTAGGAAGCCTACCATTTCCCGGAAACAGATTAACCCAGTGATGTTCAAGATCATCTTCTTTGTACTGCTAAAACTTAGGCCATGAGACTTCATTGTACTGGACCTCTGATTAAAATTGTCATGCCTTTTTAGTATTTCAAAGCGTGTTTTATTTTCCACTGTAAAAATTACACTTTTGGAAAAATTCCTAAACAGTAGAACTGAATTTTCCCCTTCTTAGTTAGGAACTGGGCTGTAGCTTGAGCTTGAAATTCCTGCATTTCTTAAAGGATCTCTAGCATCATTCTTCTAAGCACTTAAAGAACAGTTGCCTCAGACAGAGAAGGGGCAAGAGGTTTATTGCATTCTTTGTGAGCTGTTTAAATTCCATATAAGGTTGAGGTCAGTTTGCTAAAAGCAAGTGAAAGACTTTATTACTGATTGAAGGTGTGTGGAGTCAGAGTAGAAAATAGCATTTTTTAACAAATGTTTAATTAAAAAGCAAATGTCCGATGACCTGAACAGAAAGCTGTCCCATCCCACTCATCACGTTCCACTATACCATGGTGTCATGGTTTAACTACAGTCAGGAATCAAGTACCACACAGCTGCTCAATCACCCTCCCCCTCCCCAGGGGATGAGGGAGAGAATTGGGGAAAAAAAAAAAAAAAAAATCATAGGTTGAGATAAGTTTGCTAGATGAGTTTGCTAGGATAGCAAAGGAAAAGATAATTTTTGGTATATATAAAAATTACTGATAATAATAATAAAAGGGGAAAAAATGAAAAATAACAATTAAAAAAATGAATTAAGTACAATTTCCCACCACTTGATGACCAATACAACCCATTCTGAGCAGCAATCATGTTACAAAAAAAACCTGTAAATGATCCCAGGACGATTCTGAACAGTGAGAGAAACAATTCTGAACAGTGGGAGAAAAAAAAAGAGAGCTAGCTCACCAGTGCACCCCCACTTAATACTGAGCATGACCTTTGTGGCATGGAATACTCTCTTTGGCCAGTTTGGGTCAACTGTTCTGGCTATATCCCTCCCAACTTTCTGTACCTGCACACTAGCAAAACCTGGGACGCCAGGCAGTCACCTTGGTCTCTTTAGCAACAACTCATAACATCAGTGTGTTTATCAATGTTCTTCACATATGAAATCCAAAACACTTCAGCTACTGAGAGGAAAATTAACTCCATCCCAGCTGAAACCAGGACACATGGTGACAGATACATGCTCTGTATTCAGAGAAGCTGTCCCTGGTTGCAGCTCTTCCCTTGCTCCTTATTTAAAATAAATAAATAAATAACTAGAATGCCAAAGCTGTGACATCAGGAACTGAATCCTCGTTGCTGTTGAACACTTCATACTACTTTTCTTAGTAAGTGGCCATTTGAACAGGCACTTTTCCCTTGCGCTGCGAGGTGAGGATCTGGGTGATAGCTTTAAGTGCACACTCTTGATAACAGCAGACTGTTGGCTCAGCCCCATAATATCCTTCCTGATGTATTGTCCCAAGCAAGATAAGAATGAGTTAGCAGAGTGGGCGGCATGCAACCCTCTCTCCTGTGTGCTTGTGAGCTTGGGAGGATTTTTGTAGAGGAAGGGCAGCTTAGAGTCAGGAACTGCTGTCAGACACATCACTTAATTAATTCTTCTAGGAATGAAATCCTTTCCTTTGAGTTCTGACATACGTCGAATTCAAAGAAAATTATAAGATTGAGATGTCCTTTTTTTCTCCAGTGCAAATTGTTGAGATTTGGTGCTCTGCGCAGCTCACCATTGTACCTTGTTCTATTCTAAGCAACATCTTCAAAAATTGCCAGCAGGGAGCAGTGGCTTAGGATCTGTTTTCCTCAGCCTGTGAGGAGCATGGATTACTTCTCCAAGCAATGGCAGAGGATAAACAGCACAAGGAAGAGGAGTGGATAATGCTGGCATAAGGTTACCAGCTAGAGGCAGGCCTTACTGATAGCAGAAGAATCACCACGATAGGCAGCATTGTTTTCTGACTATGGAGTTGAACCACCTTACTAAAAGCAAGTGGGCTGGTTTAGAGGATGTGGCTCTGCAGTAAGGTATGAGTGGTGGTGATGTCTCTTCTCAGTGTGGTGACCTGACTGCTGTACATGTACAGCACCAGCTTCAGATGTCTCTCACTGAGGAAAGAGGGAAATCTAGAATGTCATACCTAACATCTATGACACATCTGAAAAGTGAGATCCGGGCAGAGATGGATCAAAAATGGATCCAAATTTCACAAATATTTATTTTCAGAGCTTTGATTTATCTTATAGGTAGAAGACCAGTTGTTAACAATTTATTAAAATATCAAACAAGTGAAGAAAGGCAATGCACATTTGCTGAGCACGGAGATGCCTTTAAATCCTGACAGGCCTATGCTTTTGTTTACTCTGTTCACTATTTCAATAACTCCATGCATAGGTCAAAACTCCAGTAAACAAATGGATGAATCAAAAAGGCAATTATGCTACTTAGAGAAATTACTAGATGTCTTTCAAATATAATCAGCAAGACATGTTCTGCATCAAAGAGAACTTGAAATTCTATCAGGAAGGTCTAATTCAAACCACATCAATACTGTATTGTGGAAGTTGAGAAGGATAAATAGAGAGGCTTTCAGAAATCACACAAGCAACTTGAATCACTGACAGTTATAGAGGAGGTAAGATAAGTGTATTCCAATTTCCTGGGAAAAAGAATCTTAAGTGAAAACTGTTGGGCAAAACTATACAGCTAAAAATTATTAACACCCTTGCTGCCAATTCTTCTTGGACTGATATTCTTCCTGTCCCTCAAATTCTAGGATAAGATAATTGAGTTATTTTAATGTCTCTGTAGGGTACTGCTCTTTTCGAATATCTATTCCAGTTTATTTCCTCAGAGAGACAAGACAAAATTGTTGTAAATCCTAGAAAGCCTGTCGTGGACAGAGCATCATCTGTGAGAGCCTTTTCTTGGGCCCTGAGGCTGTTCCAAGACTACCGTTATGAACCACGGTGAGTTGAAAAAGTAGTGGTGGAAGGAGATACTAGACTTTCTTTTTGTGCAGTCTACCTGAGACTGGCATTATGAATTGGAAGCAGAGGAGCTGGGGTTGAATCATAGTTCATCTGTGAATCACAGAACAGATTTTTCTTAAGGTGTGTCAGCATTAGATTAGCTGCTTCTGTTTGTGCACAGTTCATGACAAGTCTCTATTTGAGTGATTACTAGTCTGCTATACGTCTAAATCCTGTCACTAGGGGTGTAACAGGTCTGTCCTCTTTTCAGGAGGCGTATGCAATAATTCATAGTATGGTAATAGACTTGTAAATTAAACCTCAGATTCCAGAGACATTTTTATACTTCGGCTGTAAGAACCTGAGTTATTGTCCGGGTCTTTTCTTGGCATAATTCTTGTTTGGGTATTCATGGTTTGTTTTGGATCATATATTGAGATATAACTGTAAATTAAGATGGTAATGATACTGGAAATTCTTCAGGGCTATGTAACAAGATAAATTAACTCTTTCATCCTATCTGGTAATTAAGCAGTTCTCTCACTTCTTCCCTTTTTTTTTCTTCAGGGAGAGCTTCAATTTCTTCTCAAATGCATTATTTTACATGAAATGTAAACAAAGCAGAGGGCATGCTAGCCATCTCAAACTGAGGCCAGCAGAGCAGATCTCCTGAGTTCCCTTCCTGAGATTGCTTCTTTAGTTTGAGGAAGTTGATTTAATAAATTAATAAAAAGCACAGAAAAAAAAAACCAACCCCACAGTTTGTTACATGCCTGTATTGTCTTTAAGTCTTTTATTGATTAGTCAAAATTTGCAAAATGCTATTTTATTCTTGTGTTAGAATTGCAAAGTGTTGTTATGGTATGTACATAATGAATCAAACTGAGCTGCTTCATGGATCAGCGTTGATTTCTCACAGGCTCTTTCTGTCCTGGACAATCTCTCTTTTGATCTAGCCTTCACTTTGGAAAAAGTTATAGAATCATAGAATGGTTTGGGCTGGAAGGGACCTTTAAAGGCCGTGCAGTCCACACCCCCCCCGCAAGAAGCAGGGACATCTCCAACCAGAGATGTCAGAGCCCCGTCCAACCTGGCCTTGAGTGTTTCCAGGGCTGGGGGATCCACCACCTCTCTGGGCAACCTGTGCCAGTGCTCCACCACTCTCATTGTGAAAATTTTTTTCCTAATATCTAATCTGAATCTACCTCCCTCTATTTTAAAACCATTACCTCTTGTCCTATTGCAAGAGACCCTGCTGAAGAGTTTCTCCCCGTCTTTCCTGTAGGCCCCCTTTAGGTACTTTTAGATTATGTTTCACATTTTTCATAACTTTATATGGATTAGGTTTCCTTTCAAAGCTGTAGCTTGACCACACAAATTCATGTAAAAAATAAAAATTATTCTATCAAGTTCTGGTTTGAGGCAAGAATGCTCATTTTGCTAAAGGAAATATCTCTAGTTGTGTTTTTAGGAAACAAGAATATTAAGTCTTCTCTTTCTCCTCTATCCAGAATGGTTTGCTTGTAAGGAAATGTGTCTACATAGCTGAATGATTAAGCAAAAAATCCTAGGTATTACTCACGCATTCATTTTCCTGCTCAGGACTTGGGCCAGTGGCTTTACAGCTGGTGTGCTCTGTGTTGTATTACAGCCAAGTTAAAGGTGCTCTGGCAAGTAAGCAGTTACCATTCCTGCTGATGGCCTGGCCGATCTGGGCTCAGCGGTAGGCCCAGAGGGGAAGCTGGGGCTGAGTTTATCAGAAGGGTGTTCCCCTTTCCTTCCAGCTCCCTAGGCAGGAAGGGCAGAGGAGGGAATTTGTTGCTCTGTGCTCTGAATTGGTTTAGTTTAGATTTGAATATGGGATTTGGAAGTAGACCCTGAGGAAGGATTTGGGAAATGGTTTGTAGTTAGGATGCTTCTCCTTCCTGCCATGGCTAGTGAACCTTTTGAATTGCCTCCTTCGTATATCTTTCCAAGTTATGGCTGAATGTGGAAATGAGAGAGGATTCCCTGAGCGCAGCTGTGCAGCCATGAGGGAACAGAGCTGACAGCTTTGCTTGACCACTTCCATAGAATATGGTAGAGAATAGAGTATTCTGTGCAGAGTTTTAGAACAGAATATAGAACATATTCCATACCACTGGTATAGAATAGAATGAAGCTTCTGAATTTCATGACTAAACTCTAAGTCCAGACAGATGATGCTAGGTACTATTCTACTTTTCCTTTCCTTCTATGAAGGGAACCCTTGGTATAGCTAAATAGATTAGCATAGAATGTAACCAGAGGGATAACCTGGAGTGACTTCGAGCCTCACAATCCTTTTTGAGTCTCATGATTTTTTTTGTTCTCTCTGTATATCTCTGAGTGCAGCATAACATCATTACCCAGTATAGTGTGGGTCATCAGAGAGGAACCAGGTGTAATTTATTTATCGGCACAAATAGCAGCAAGAGATTGACCTCTATGATCTGTAGACAGTAAACAATAAGGGGAAAAGAAACATAGGGAAGCAGTATGTGTCACTTGAGTAAAGACAATATCCTGTAAGATTGTCTGTAAATGGTACCAGAGTAATAATTTTTGGTGTCTTGTATGATTTTTTTTTTTTCTGGATCTCCATTGTTGGTACATCTTAGAAATCTGGGGTTTTTTTTCTGAACCATTTTCTCTGGACCATCACAGATATCCAGACATTCCCAGTTCACGCCTGTTTCCTGGCCATTTTTTGAGTGCACAAGTCACTATTGTTTTTTGGGCATCTGAGTTTAGTGGTTCAAGCAATTAGCTTACTTTATCCCAGGAAGAGCATAAATCTTCAAGAACTCACTGGGAATTCCACTCTACTGCAGTGACAAACATAAAAGCGGACAAGAAAAGTGGCAATGAATGATGTTTGTAACAGTTTTCTGTCAGATAGTTCTGTTATTCTGTGATAGACCTTCTGTTAGACTACGTGCAGGAAAACTTCATAAATATTATATGCATTTCCTGCCTAGAGGCTGCATGGCCTTAGAGAAAACGTATTGCAGCATTTGTTGCTTCTGTTGATTAAGGAGTATGCATCTGGAATACAGTGTTCTAAAGTGTTCCACCTTGGAGTAAAGCAGGATGTGAAAGGTGGATATAAAAATAGAGGCATCCATAGAAACATTAGGAATTTTTTTAACATAGATGTGTAAACAAGTTTGAATTCCTTAGGTTGAATATCTGTCAACACAAAAGATATGTAGACTACTTTGAATGATGTAGAAGCCACATCTCTGCTCCAGCTGTGTGTTTAGAAAACATCAAAAAGCACAAAATTACCACATATCAGAGATACTTTGTGGACACAGAGTCAGCCCAGTTGGCCCTATGGCTTGACATTTGCTCTCTGGGGGGAAATGAAAGAGAGAGGTAGACAGTACCTCTATTCTACCTACCCTGTCATTACAGCCCTCGGGGAGTTAGTGCCATCAGGCTGCTCTCAGGCTGATGTAAGACTGATCTTAGGACTGGGAATTTGTTCTTGGTTCCCTGCCACCTCTATCCTATTGCCCTTTCCAATAAAGCAAATGGAGGTAGAACACAGCAATGAACTGCTGGGTTCACATCAGTTTTGCCAAACTACTTTTCTATTTCTCAGGCTTCAGAAGCAGCAGTATGCCAGGCATACTTTTCCCTTTTGATTTACCTTCCTAATTACCTCCTTCAGTCTTCTTTCTGCTGTAGCACTTACTGATAGCAAAGCAGAAGTTGAAAGTAGCATCAGAGTGCTAGTGTTTGCATGCCACTGTCTCTAAACCTCTGCTTGATTCTTTCATTTGTAACTAAAACAATATTTGGAGCAGAAACTTACATATGCTGAGGCAGCACCAGCCATAATGTGGGATGTTGGTTTCTAAACTGCCATGTGTAGGCATCACTGTGCAACAAGCAATGGGGTATAATTATGAAATAAAAACTCTTCAGAAACCATGTCTAAAACCTCAACTTAACCACATTCAGTTAGCTTTAACCTTTTAGGACCTCTTACTTCTGTGTGCTCTCAAGTTCTGACTAGGAGTTACAGAGCCATAATCGGGCATTGCTAGTCTAAAAGAAAACAGGAAGTAGGGGAAATGTGAAGAAGGAGCTCGAGGCCTTCTCTAGAACTTTCAGCCTTTATACTAACTACTGCTGAACCTCAGCTTGGGAGTTTGTTTCACTAACGCATCAAGCAGAAGTAGTTAAGGGAGAAAGCAGAACTGTGGAACTTGGATAGGAAGGTAGCATTCTTCCTTTTAAAAGGGAATGAGTCTTGTCCTCTATATTCTCTAGGGAAGGCAAGTCACAGGAGGAGGCCGTATTCAGGGATGTCATGAAAGCATAGCCAGCATTTTCCTTTCTCTCAGCTCACTGTGATTTAAAGGGCTGGTGATGTCAGAAAGCTGGGATTCCAGACAGAATTGTTGATCTTATCTCCCTGTGAGAAGTTGCATGCGTTAGCTTTTCCTTAGAAGACATTGTCCAGCCTTTCTTACATGAAGGATTTCTCATATTTCATTTTGTCTAATTATGCTGCCTCCCACTCCTGCTCTCATTAATACCACTATGTCTGACTCTATCCATTCTCAAAATAGCTATCGATACAGCTCACAGCTATTTATATCTGTTAGTGTCAACATGAAGTAGGCACATATTCCCGGAAGAAATTATGACTTTTTACAGCTTCTGCATCAGCTAAGTTAAAAAGGCTCAAAATGCAGAGGTAGCTTGGACAAAGTTTGAAATGTTCTCCATTCTTGCCTTTCCCCTGAAGAAAATGCAGCAAGTTGCATGTTGTGATTGATTTTGAAGTCTCATAGAATCTGCCAGAATTTTTTCCCCCTTTTTTTTTCAGCTTTGAAAACAAGATTCTTTCAAGTATATTATGTTTAATGTATCTCCAGTGTTCAGCAACAGATTAGCTTCATGTCCAGGAATGCAATAAGAAATGTTTGTCATTCTGGTGCAGTAACTTCCTTCCCTAGAAGTAAATGGTCCATATGCTTTGACATTTTGGTTCCTGAACTGCTGTTGTAATAATGCTAAGAAAAACTGAACAGGATTGAGAAACTCAGAGAGCAATATGTGCTCCAGAGTAGCTCAGAATTTAGATGTCAGAGCATTACGAAGTAAAGAAACATGCTCAGGGAGCGGTTAGAAAACAAGCGTGGTGTTCAAGGAGGATCTCTGAAACACTGCTGAGTGGAAAATTGACACTGTATACCTGCATCTGCTGACAGGTAGCTGAAATGGCAATACATTTTTTTTCCATATGTTTGTGACCCTCTATTTATCATTTGAAGTATGAAGACACATTTATATCTATGTCCAGTAGTGTCTCCACAATGCTTTGTTGAGAAGCTGGAGAGATAAGAAGATGAAGGATACTTCTGAATATAGTGAAACACTTTGTTCAGTCTCAATTTTTTTAGATTGTGTGTTCCATTAATCTCTACTGCAGAATGCAAATGTTTGGAAACGGGAAGTATCAAAGCATTTCATATCAGTAGTTCAATATTATAAACATTTTATCCAAAATAACATAATGCAATGTTCTTTATTTTGCTGTGTGCATTGGATTTTGGCAGAATTTTTTACTCTGAGTTGTGACTCACAGTGACTCTGCATTGGAATGTCACGCAAAAGCAACATATTAGTTTTTTTAAATATCTGCAAAAGAGTCAGTTCCAGGGCTGATGGAACAAGGGAAAGAGTGAGGGAATAAATTCTTTTAACTGGCTGGTGCAGAAAAGCATGAAAGTCAGTGGGAGCAGAAGCCTCTACAGGGTCCTAGCAGCCTTAGCCAAATGTAAGAGATCATGTGGAGTAGGTGCTTCATGTCTTTCAGAGCAGTGCCATATAAACAAGTTCTCTGGGTTGGAGAACAGGAGAAGGGATCAATGAAACTCTCATCTTCCTGGGCTTAAGTGACTTTTTTGGAGCTTCCCTGTCTTCAAAAGTTTCAGGAGCAAATTTCAATGCCTTGGGGCAAGTTAGAAGCAAGAGGAACTTGACATGGAACTTCAGACATTTATGAATTGCAGACAGTGACAATCCTTAAACAAACAATGACAAAGGAAATAAGTATTTCTAAGTCTCACAGTGTGGGGAACTAAACCAGTTAGCACAGCTGCAGATAAGGAGCAGTGAACAGGACTGTGTTAAAGACTAAAGAGCTGTAGCACCACTTGTACTTTTTTTTTTTCTTCTTGTTTTGTAATCATGCGTGCAGCGCTCTTACTAATAAAAGATAAGAGGGAGTTGCATTCTGTGTTGTACGTAACAGGGAATGAAGTTGTACACATGCATGAAAACCAGACAGAAAGTGTCCAGACAGGAATTTCTGAGTAGCTTATCAGGTCAAAGGTGGGAGCCAACTACGGCAGATTTGATAATCCTAAAATATCAGAGATAGTTTTGAGACTCCCTTCCCAAACAGAAGATGAGCTTGGGCTGTGAAATTTCTGTCACTTTAGTTCTGTTGTGGTAGAAACAGTGCTTAAGGATCTTTATAGACAGGCAAAATAAAGCTATATAAAATGTTCTTTTCAGGCAGGAAACTAGATCTGGAAAGAGTTTAAGGAGCTGCATGTGAGTTTCCTTGATGTCACCCTTCAAAAAATTCTGAAGGAATTGGGATCCTTATTCTGTATGACAGGAAGAAATATCTGACTTTTTTGTAGTATGTTTAGTATTTGTTCTGCTCTTCAAAAAACAAGAAAATCTCACAGAATCACCAGTTATACACAAGAAAATGATGATGTTTAAGTATGGATTTAGGTAAGTGTCCTGGTTCTGGCCAGGATAGAGTTAATATTTACCTGAGCTGGGTGGAGAACTGAAGCTGGTAGCCCCTATGGCTGGGATAGTTAACTAATTAGCTAACAGCTGGGGTTAATTTACCCAAATTAGCCAAAGGGCTATTCCATCCCATCTGACATCATGCTCAGTATATAAGTGAGGAGGGTGCTGAAGGGAGGCCCTGCTAGTTGGAAGAGACTGGATGTAGAGATCTGTTGTGAGCTATTGTACTGTATTTGTGTTCCATCACTCTCTTGTTTTCTTCTGTCATTACTGTTAAATTTACTTTTTGTTCAATCTCAACCCGCGTGTTTGGTTTTTTTTTTTTTTTTCCTGGTTTTCTTTTGTTTGTCAAATCTCCTCCTGTTCTCTCGGAGAGTGGGGGGAGTGAGAGAGAGACTGCGTAGTCTGGTCCCCATTGGGGCTGAACTATGACAGTAAGTATACATCTGTACAATATGTATGAGATTAAAATCTGCCTACTCTCACTTTTCAAGTAATTTATGGAAGCTTTCAGCTCTTGCTATGCAATAGAACTCCGCTGCTGGAAATAATGAAACACCAGTAAACCTGTAGCTCTAACTGTTCTTGTGATTGCTTAATTACCAATTCTGCATTTAAAGCTGGTCAGATATAAGGGATGGCTGAGCAATTGTAGAAGGATTGGAACACACGTTGTAAAAGCTCCTGAGATCCCTCTGTGGAAAACCTTAATTGTATCTGTTTAGAAACTAGTTTGAAATCTCCATCGTGACAGCCTATGGAGAGAGGAGTGTGTTTCTGCCCTTCACAGCCCCTTCCATAGGGGTTTGGAATGTAAATCGCATGCGGTTTGTACCCACTCCTGCTATCACTTATAGATGTCTGATAATCCTATCAGTTATAGGACTTTTCTGAACACAGAAGTACAATTAGTGCTGATTACATGCAGTAAAACAAATTTTGATTCAACATGACAGTTGTTAAAATAAGTATGACTTTTACCGATATTCTGACAAGGCTTTTTTGAGGTTTTTGTATTTGGGGGTTTGTGGGTTTGGTTTTTTTTTTGCTTTTGGTTGTGTGTTTGTTTTACCTGAGGGAAGACACTAGAAACAATACGTTTATAGTTTAAATACTGTTCACAAAAGTTCTTCAGGAGGCCAGAATGGTGGAGCAGGTAGCAGTAAGTTAGTTTTTGCCTGAGTCTTGGTTATGAGTTCTAGAGCAGTAGGGGTATCTGGCAGAGAGTCAGACAATGAACCGAAGGTGGTAGATGCTGATAGTGTAAATTGGAGGATGAAAAGCTACAGTCATAAGGAGCAGTGTCAGCACAATTCCATTGACAGCGCTGGTTTAGTCAATTCTGTTCTGTTCTGTACTGTGATCAGTTTATGACAGCAAACTCTTCCTTGATCTGGAGTATTGCTTCATTGATTAAGCATTGTCTAAGCTACTCTAGACATAAGTACTAGTTGCTGCTGTTCACATTCTTCATTTTAATTAGTGTTACTTTGTTACTGTTATTAGAGCTGATTTAAGGCCCGCTTCTACAGGGTTCAGAGAAGTTACTGGGAGATTGGTGACTCTCCCATCCCCAGTTGCTACGTAAGGCTTAGCTCTGCAGTCAAGCTGCAGCAAGTCACCAAGTTGCCCTGCAGCTGTTGACTTGGTCAACATCAAGCATGTCCAGTGTATGATATGTAAGTTGAACTGTATAGTCATGTGTACTATGGGCTAAGACCAGACACTACAGGCATTCACTATGGTTCAGCTGATGAGTAGAAAGTTACGGAGTTGATGTAGTTTGATTGTGTCTCTGAGTAAGGGCAACAAAAAACAGACTTGGTCAGGGAGGCCTTGACTTCCCCAGTTCTCAACAGTTTTTGATTTTTCCATCTAAGTCTAGAAGACTGCTTTTGCTGATTTTTTTTTTTTTTTTTTTTTTAAATCTGTTGGGCAAATATTTTAGGTACTGATGTTGATTTATTTTGTGGAATGACATTCATGGTGCTCTTTAAATGCTGCGTAGAGCTAGTCACTGCAGTCAGGAAGAAAGACCATAAGAATTGTGGAAAATGTTGTAATTCTGCAGGTGAATGAAGATAACCAAGAAAGCATACATGTTTTTATTAATCTCAACCAAGTGGGGCACTATAATCTGCAGTATGCTACGAAGCCACAATTGTTTCACACAGTAGAAAGTCAGACTCATTCAGACACTGCAGTTCCGGTTAAAAATTTAAACACTGAAGGCTGTAATTACAAAAATCACAGTCAGTAACACTCATAATTAGATAATACTAGCAGACTGCAGAGTAATGGTGCAAGGAGTGCAGAAAACAATGATGTGATGACAATAAGTTTTTGCGAGGAAAGGCAGCTATGCCTACACTCTGCAGAACAAGATGTTAAATGAGGTATGCTTGAGATGAAAATCTGCAGAATTCCCATGACTGAAAACTCCCAAACAATTACAGTGCAGGAAATAAATTGAGATGTTGGATAGTGCCTTTGCATGCTGTGAATATGTCAGAGATCCCCTCTCTGACATGGAAATGTATAATCTGCTTGTTTCTGGGATGCCAATTTTGTGTCTAGGTTCCTTTCATAGTCAGTGGAAATAGCAGTGCAACACTCCGGTTTCTTCAGTGTGTAATAAAACCGTGTTGAGAGATTCATAGTGTGTTGTGACTGGTAAGCAATAAAGAGCACAGTTGAAACAGACCGTTTCCCACTATTGTACCGGTCTGCCAGCTTGCTCAGTTTGAGCACGGGTCATGCATTACAGGATGATTTTCAGTGAGACCCAACTGCTACAGTAATAGAAGACTGGGCTGCTAAAGTAATGCGAGTGCATGAGAATCTCAGATTTAGCAGGGCTTAAAGTACTATGTATGGCAAAAAGCTTGGAAGTGTCATGTGAATTCAAAATCTGGAAAGAAACCTAACATCAATTACTTTTTCTATGAAATTGTAGAAACTAAGGTATTAGAATATTCAGCTCTTAGAAGCCTTAGAATGTATGTCCATCACTGAATTTGTCCTTCAGGTATGTGAAGTCATTAAAAAAAAGATGAGAAGAAGAAATACACTCTACAATGCAGTCTTGCCTTGTTTTTACAAGGTCACTAGTCATGTTACTTTCTTTACAGTTATCTGCAGAGGAATCATTTTCAAGGAAGAGAACTCTACTTCAGGGCTGTAGAAGCACTGAGTAGAGAGGGTCTGCCTCCAGGAGCTTATGCAAACACCAGTAGTTTTAACTTACTTAATAGTCAAGAGAACTGACGTGATGCAGTCTGTAAGTATGCGCTCAAGTAGGGAAGGGAGTCCAGATCTTCAGCAGTCTAGTTCAGTACCAGATACAACAGCTACTGTATCATATACTGTGTTTTTCTCTGTATACAGAGAGACTCGGGCATTAAGTATGCTTTCTGACTTCATCACAAATAACTATTTGTTAAAAAACATGTCACAGACTATTATGTTAGCCTTCACTTAAGATTTTTGAGTGACAAAAATATATATTTTTAAATATATTGAGGACCAAGTAAACTATAGGCTGCTTGTTGATGGGAAGACACTAATTACAAAACATTGCATTCATAACTCACAAGTTATTTGTCTAGAACCTGTATTTTCATTAATTACTTGCATTGAAATAAATACTTTGCTTTGAAATATTCAGGTATTCTCAGTATTTTGTAAGCTCACTATGGGAAACAGATGATGTTTGGATGGAGATGACATAACCCTTACAGAGGATTTTGGCAGATGAGTTTTGTGGAAGCAAGTTAAGAAGCTGAGTTGGCAAGTAAAAGGAATGTCAGCCTTCCAGTTTACAGGTCTGTGAGAATGGTGTTTTCTAATGCCTAATTGTAGTGGTTTCATGTTGCACATCCCTTTTTTCCTATCCCAGTTTAGACTGGATCTAAATTTAGAGGTTTGAAAAAGTACAGGTGCTTTGCAGAGGAAAATTTACTGCTCTCAACAGAGGAGCGCTGTGGGATCCTCCTTGATTTCCAACAGCTGCATTCTTTGAAGCTTGGTAATGTATTTAGTGATAATGAAAGCAAGTAGCTCATTGTGTTGGTATGAGCGAGTTGTAATGTAAATAAGTATTGTGCAAACATATTCAGACTGCCAAAGCAAATTATTTCAGGTTGATTCTGGCCTTCTGTAAGTGCAGATTGATAACCAAGAGGAAGATCCTTGTCTAAAAGCTTACTGCTGTTATCTATAGCCCTGGCATCTGGAGATGTTCCCAGACAGCAAAATGCATGACTGCTTACAGGGCAGGATCCCTGCCACACTGCTTTGACAGAGCCTGTGGCGAATACTAATGAATTGATTAAACCCGTGAAAACAATTGTGTTTAGCACTAACCTCATCAAGCTGAAGATCTGGCAGACTATTAGAGGAGAGCATCTACCAAATGATGCACATACAGTCTCCCCTTCCTAGACGCAGAGTTCTCCAGTAGTATGGAAAAAGCATCAGAGGAGATCAAAACACTGCCTGTCAATTAATGCACTTGTGACCAGCAGGCAGACTGCAGAATAGCTTTCTGGCGGGGATTTACTAGCATGTTGGTACCTACGTGTTTGTTAGCTGAAAGTCATACTGTTTAGAAACTTGCTTGAGTTAATACCAAGTCTTTAGAATTAATGTTATCCCTAAGCAGAGAAGGATGTTGGAATGCTGACTTCCACTTCCCTTTGGTCTCATCACTAACCCATCCTCTTGTTATCAGGGCCTGGATGTGTGGAATCCCTGGAGCTCTAATAATAAAGACCTGGTGAGCATGTAGAACTGGGTGAAGGGGAATTACTGGAAATCTGAGATCCCTCCCTGCATTTGCAGAGCAAACACCTCTTATAATTGATATGTATGTTTATTTAGTGTTACTGTTTACAAATATTTAGTAAATAATGCCTCAACAGGTCAGACATTTAAGGCACAATGAGTCATTTCCCAGCATTAGATGAGAAGTCTTGATCCTCAGTTTTTTGATTGAGATAAATAAGTGTTTTAAATGTGTATCTCAAGTTGCTTGTTAAAATAAATGCCTGTGGTATGACTGAGCTGGAAAGGTGAAAGAGAAAATTCACTGGGCTTTCAGACTGGAACATACATTGCCTGCTCCAGCTTCAGGTTTTATTGCAAGGGCTCTGGTTTTACCTAAATTGACAACAACCTGACAGAAATTTTCCCCAGCACGTTCTTTTTGTGTATATTTACCAGCCTTAAACACAAAAATTGTACAAATGAAACTCGTCAATGAGCTTGTGCTGTAAGTCTCCTTCTGTACCCTATCCACAAAATGTTTATTAGTCAGCTGTTGCCCCAGTGAGAAAGTGTTAGCTCCTTAGTTCAGTTTGTGGTAGCTTATGTGTTTGGCTTGGCACGCTCCAAGTTCAGTATGCAGGGTGCCAGCCAACATGACTGCACTGTCAGAAACAAAAGGCCTATCAAACAGAATGGCCTCTTACCTCTGAAGAAAAGGTGTATGTGTTCAGGGAAAGAAGGACACAGTAGACTTATACTCATCTTTTCCTCATTGTGTGTTCCTTCCAGCTTTTATCAAGATAACTTGTATACCACCTCAGTGGAGAACCTGTCAGGTGCTTCCTTTAATTCATTATATGTCTGCTACCACAACATTTTAAGTTTCATATTGTAGCATAGAATTATAGAATGGTTTGCGTTGGAAGCAATTGTAAAGCCCATCCAGTCCAACCCCCCTGCAAGGAGCAGGGACATCTCCAACCAGATCAGGTTCCTCAGAGCCCTGTCCAACCTGGCCTTGAGTGTTTCCAGGGCTGGGGTATCCACCACCTTTCTGGGCAACCTGTTCCAGTGTGCCACCACCTTCATTGTAAAAAAAAGTCTTCCTTATATCAAGTCTGAATCTATCTTCTTTTAGTTTAAAACTGTTACCCCTTGTCCTATCACAACAGGCCCTGGTAAAAATTTTGTCCCTATCTTTCTTACAAGTCCCCTTTAGGCACTGGAAGGCCGCTCTAAGGTCTCCCCAGAGCCTTCTCTTCTTCAGGCTGAACAGCCCCAACTCTCTCAGCCTGTCCTCACAGGAGAGGTGCTCCAGCCCTCTGATCATCTTTGTGGCCTCCTCTGGACCCTCTCCAACAGGTCCATGTCCTTCTGATGTTGGGGGCTCCAGAACTGGGTGCAGTGCTGCAGGGGGGATCTCGCCAGAGCAGAGTAGAGGGGCAGAATCACCTCCCTTGACCTGCTGACCATGCTTCTTTTGATGCAGCCCAGGATGCAGTTGGCTTTCTGAGCTGCAGGCACACATTGCCAGCTCATGTTGAGCTTCTCGTCCACCAGTACCCCCAAGTCCTTCTCCTCAGGGCTGTTTTCAATCCCTTCATCCCCCAGCCTGTATTGATGCCAAGGGTTGCCCTGATCCCCTGTGCAGAACCTTGCACTTGGCCTTGTTAACCTCATGAGGTTCACATGGGGCCGCTTCTGGAGCTTGTCCAGGTCCCTCTGGATGGCTAGCATGTCCCTAAGAAATTAAGTCCACTTTCTGGAATGTTCAATTTTACTAGAGCAAAAGCAGTTTGATAAATTTATCAGATTATTTTACACAAAAGACTTATTTACAGATGTTTGCTTACAGCAGAGACTGACTGTTGATTGAGAGGTAGCATAATCAGAAATTTAGTTGTTTAATAGCTCTGAAATGGAAAGCCTTTTGTGCAACTGTGCATACTTGAAATTTTTGAGTGAAAAATCAGTCCTCTCAACTGCTTCAGATATGGCATGCATAATATTTTTACAAACATCTAAATGTCCTTGAAAGAAAGGAACTTGAGGTGCGAGTTCTTAAAAAGCCTTACTTTGCTGTAGTGGAAAGACACATTGGCTGCAACTTAGTAGATTTCTGTTGACTAATACTGTCTTTTCTCCTTTTTTGTCCCCTAGAAGTTTTTCCTTTTTTTTTCTTCCTACTATGTCACTCTTTGACAGTGTCTTGGTCACCTAAGGAGTATTTGGTTCCTTGCCACATACATGGTGTCCACAGAGGGGATTAAAACTTTAAGCTCTTGCTGGGCAGTTTGATGGAAAACTGCACACACAGTTCTAATGGCCTCCTCTGTAGGTACGTGGATGGTTACACTCTTGTAGGGGTTTTGGTCTCCAGGACTAAAATCCTCCCTGCATGTCATATCCAGAGATGATAGACTTCCAGATTGTTGTTCACTGTGCACAAAAGGAAGTGCTTTTCACACTACACAATATTTGTATAACCTAGACTATGTCTCTGTGCTAGTGACTGCTCTCAGTGCTGTTCACAAAAGTAATTTTGCACTCCAGGTGGAGTCCTGTGATGTGTATTTGTGCTGTATAAGTTGGAGTTTCTTAGACTATCCGCCCTTCAGGTTAGCAAATGGAGACTCCATTAAATTTTGTGAAGACTCAAAGATGATAGTATTATATAATATGATACCAACCACAGCAGCGGAAGAGGCAGAATATCATCACATCTAAGGAATCTTTTCTCTATGCAGGCATTGTAGTTTAGATCCACAATAACCAGAAGTGCTTGGAATGATTATGAAGTGATAGGAAAAAGCTTTCATCAGCATGACATAAATCGCTGGTGTGTCCACAAATTCTAAAATTATTGATGCATGCTACTGAATCCTGTAATCCCCCTTGCTATTTCCTCTTATCTGTGTCTTTATTGCTCCCTAACAGTGACTAAATGGATGTTTAGCCAAAAAAACTATCAAATTATTTCACCTGTAAGTAAGAAGATAACTATACACATGTAACTAAACTGTCTGTGTCCTTTCTTTTCGAATCAGTTAGTGTGGAATTTACAGCTTTATTTCCAGGCACTTAGCTTTTATTCTTGTGACTGCCTGTATTAGAGAGCCTAAAGCAGCATGAATGTAGATGCTGCCAACAAATATAAACTTCTGTTTTCTCTCTTTGACTTTGACACCTCCACGTACCATGTTCTTTGTGTGAAGACTGAGTTTGATGCATTGCTGAGAAAGCAGCAGATTTCATCGAGAAAGATAACGGTGATAATGTTGGAAGAAGTAGTTAAGAAGAACCACCACCAAACATTGTGGCCCAGATCCCAAAGCACACAGATAACTTTACAGAGTTTAATACAACACCTGTCAAAGGATAGTCAAAGTCACAGTGTGTTTCTGCAGTTGTTTCTTTGAGATCCAAAATACCTGCTGAGCTATGTTGCACTGGAGACCAGAGAACTTCTTTCTTGAAGTATAGATTTAGAAATGGCCTGGATCTGACAGAATCTTCAGCCACCTTTTTTTTTTTTTTTTTTTAATTACTAACCAAGAGTCAATGCAACGATTTGTATTGATCAACTTAAGAGTTTGGGGGATGAGCATCACTTTTATTGATCATTAACTCAGTGTGATTCTTTCTGTTTCCTGGGTTTAAGAAGGGGACTACAAGCAAATGGACTAGGAAGTAGCCCTGTGTAAAAGACGTTGAGTAGGAGATAAAGGGATAGTGGATTATAAACAATGGTGTTGGTTTTTTTTAAATTAACAGGTATTTTTTAAAGCACAATGAAAATGTTTGATTAAAAAAAAAAATCACGATTTTGCAAGAAACATTGCCCTTACACACTAGCGCATAGCAATTGAGATAGAATTGCTCTGGGCTACAGAAATCTGCTTTCTTTTCAGCTGCAGGAAACATAAAAAGAAAGCACAGTTGCCAGTTGAAGAACTAACTCCAGATTTGAAAATCTTCCTGTTGAGAAATACTACTTTCATAAGCAAGGAGATACGGTTTTTCATAATTACAATCAATTGTTCCACTTAACTCTTTCTTACTAAAGTTTAGGAAATCTAAACAACCTTCCACATAAACAGTAATATCAAATGTTGGGATTTTTTTTGTCTTTTTTTTTTTTTTTGTATACTGTGGAAATGTGATGTGAGCTGTTTTTCCATTTTTTTCGAAATCAATCTTTACAATTTTTTTACAAGTCCCATACATTGTCTTTCAAGCTAGAGAGTATACGGATGCACGCTTCTCCAGCACTTCTGCTCTGCAACTTGTATGGTTCTAATGCATCTATTGCTGTAGAATCCAGAAATAATATTTTGCTAAGCCAGCTCCTGTTCTTATTTTATTTTTTTTTCTCTCTCTCCTTCCCCGCTCCTTCCCCCCCGCCCAAAGCAGTGTGCCATTCAGCACTGGTGGAATTTCCTGAGGGCAGAGAAACATTATATTCCATTACAAATCTGCCACTTGTTTTGTAGTACATGAAAAAGTTGTGCTGTTGAAAAACAAATTTCCACCTGTTGCCTTTGAAAATGCTGTGTTGTTTTGCCTGGGAAAGGAGGCAGGGCCCCTACTTGATGTTTCTTACAAAAACAGCAATTTGCCTGTATACACAGCCCATGCCTCTGAATGGCCATGTTTGTTGACTACTTCTGAGTTTCACATTGTAACTGTTAGCATTCAGTTTGGAAGCGATGAAAGACTGGGAAAGCATACAGATGTGTGATAGAAATGTGAACAGAGAGCCTGCAATATTTTGTACAGTTTAAAAGTAGATTGCGTCCTTTGGGTTTTTACTATGGTACTTAACTTCAGCTGTCCAATGGGTGTAAGAATGAGCTTGTTTCATTGAAAACATGTTTGAATTGATCTAAGAGTCTTCTCTGCTTTTATTTTTGTAACAATCCTTACAAGATGTTTTGCAGGGATCGTAGCATATCCTCAGCATGAACATCAGGAGAAATTTCAGTGTAGGACACGTGTACAGTAAGATGGCTATACTCGTGCTACTTTTAGAATGGGATTTCTGAAGAGTCAGGCTAAAATTTCCTATGGTCCCTTAGTTAAATAATATGTATATTAAAATGGTCCAGACTTCTTTTTCTCTCCTGTTTGTTTGAATGGAAGCAACATGCTTGCTTTGATGTGAAGATGAGCGGGTAACACATTTCCTGACATGTGTCCCAGTGCACTGTCTAAACACATGAATGTCCTTCATCTGTGACTTGCCTGCTATGGATTTGTAGTCACAGTATGGTTTTGACCATGCTAGTCAGATCCTGAGATTTGGAATTCAGAGACTGAAGTGGTTGGAGTGATGTGAGCTTTCCCTGAGTTGTTCAGTGCCGCTGTCACTAGGTGGAATAGAAGCATCCTTCCATGGTAGGTGTGACTGTGTTCTGAAAATCAATGTCAGGAAAGGAGTAGAAAAAGTTAAATGTGAGGACTGACTCAGTGTTTTAGTGGCCAAGATCACTTAGTATTCCTGATACCATATATATAATTTCTGTTCTTGTTGATCCTAAGCACTTCCCAGAATATTGCAAAGCAGATTTTTGCATGTCCTTGATATATGTACAATATCGTTGTGTTGGTATCTTCAGACCAGCAGTAAGGTTACATCTGTACTTTGTACTTGATTACAGGGTTAAGAATATTGCTACAGCCCCACCAAAGACCAGAACAAGCACATTTTTCCTGAGGGAGTAGACGTCTGAAAGCAGCAGTCGGATTCTTCAGGACGTAACTTCTACCCTAGAAGAGGTATAGACTGCTTTCCTGTCTCTAATACAAGATATAATTATGCATTATTGTACTTAATTATGCATTACTGTATTGGGCAGGGAAGGTATTACATACGCTACCATGAAGCTTGACAAGGTTTACGTTGACTATCATTATTATTATTTTGAGCCAAGTAAAGGAGTAATCTCACTCATTTCCAGAATGATTCTGTGGTATTTGAAATCAGATTCTGAATCTCTGTTCTTAATCGCTTAATGTTCTAATCTCCTTTTGTTTGTTGATACAGCTTTGGTTTTACTTAAGTAAGCACTGCAATTTTGAGTCCCAGCTCAGGTAGTGCCTTGAAGCAATACAGGTCTTATTTCCCATCCCATCTTCTTGTCTTGAAACAGACAAAGCTTAATCCATGACTGAAGCGTTAGTTAGAGGAGAAGGCAAGAATAAGAATGATTGTGGTACGACATAAGAATGATTGTGGTATGGAGTGCACATGTTTTGCCTACTATGTGTTATGTAGGGCAGAACAATCATTTAATGATGGAATTCAGACCTCAGTTACAGCCTGTGTGAGGCAGTGATTGATGGTTCGACGTTCTTAGCTGTGTGCAGGTGCAATAGGGCATCTGCCTGTCAGCAGGGATGTAGGAGCTCCTGCAAGGGAAAGGGAAAGGTTAGAGAGAGTCCTGAAAGCTGCCAGCTGGAGCACCCATATCTACGGGAAAGTCTTCAGTGCTCTTCTCACTTACTGTGGCTATAATCAGGATTAAAACACCAAAGAAAAATGTTTGTACTGATTGTCCAAAATTTCTACCAATAAAAATACAGTAATTGGAAAAAAATGCAGAAGAAAATACTGCTTCTCTGGGAGCTCTCACCATGAGTCTCTGAGTTGTATCTAAGGTTTAGGTATCTTCTACTGAGAACTGAAGGAACAATTTTAGAATCGTCACTGTGTCCAAGAGGCTCCAGCAGTATGTGAAAGTGCAGCAGTGAATGATGGAACTAACAAACATTTAACTTCTTAATGCTGCTTCTTAGATGTTATCACAGAATGGTTTGGATTCGAAGGGACCTAAAAGATCATCTAGCTCCAGCCACCCTGCCATGGCCAGGGACACTTGCCACCAGACCAGGTCACTCAAAGCCCCGTCCAACCTGGCCTTGAACACTTCCAGGGATGGAGCATCCACAGCTTCTCTGGGCAGCCTGTGCCACTGCCTCACCATCCTCATAGGGAAGAATTTTTTCTTATATCTGATCTAAACCTACCCTCTTCCAGTTTAAAGCTCTTACCCCTTGTCCTGTCACTACATGCCCTTGTCAAAAGTCCCTCTCCAGCTTTCTTACAAGCCCCATTTAGGTACTGGAAGGCCACTATAAGGTCTCCCTCGAGCCTTCTCTTCTCCAGGCTGAACCGTCCCAACTCTCTCAGCCTGTCCTCATAGGAGAGGTGCTGCAGCCCTCTGATCATCTTCATGGCCTCATTTGGACCTTCTCCAACTGGTCCATGTCCTTCTGATGCTGGGGGCTCCAGAACTGGACGCAGTACTCCAGGTGGGGTCTCACCAGAGCAGAGTAGTGGGGCAGAATCCCCTCCCTAGACCTGCTGGTCACACTTCTTCTGATGCAGCCCAGGATGCAGTTGGCTTTCTGAGCTGCAGGCGCACATTGCCAGCTCATGTTGAGCTTCTCATCCACCAGTACCCCAAGTCCTTCTCCTCAGGGCTGCTCTCCATCCATTCTCCACCCAGCCTGGATTTGTGCCTGGGATTGCCCTGATCGATGTGCAGGGCCTTGCACTTGGCCTGGTTGAACTTCATGAGGTTGGCACGGGCCCACCTCTCCAGCCTGTCAAGGTCCCTCTGGATGGCATCCGTCCCCTCCAGCATGTCGACAGCACCACGTAACTTGGTGTTGTCTGTGAACTTGCTGAGGGTGCACTCTCTCCCACTGTCCATGTCACCAACAAAGATGTTAAACAGGGCCAGTCCCAATATCAACCCCTGAGGAACACCACTCATCACTGGTCTCCACTTGGACATCAAGCCGTTGACCACAACTCTTTGAGTGTGATCATCCAGCTAACTCCTTAGCCACCAAGTGATCCGTCCATCAAAGCCATGTCTCTCCAGTTTAGACAAGGATGTTGTGTGGGACAGTGTCAAATCCCTTGCACAAATCCAGGTAGATGATGTCAGTTGCTCTTCCCTTACCCACCAACGCTGTAACTCCATCATAGAAGGCCATCAGTTTTGTCAAGCATGATGTGCCCTTAGTGAAGCCATGCTGGCTGTCACCAGCCACCTCCTTATTTCCCATGTGCCTTAGCATGGTTTCCAGGAGGGTCTGCTCCATGATCTTGCCGGCCACAGGAGTGAGACAGACTGGCCTGTAGCTCCCTAGGTCTTCCTTGTTTCCCCTTTTAAAAATGGGGGTTATGTTACCCCTTTTCCAATCAGTGGGAACATCACTGACTGCCACAGCTTTTCAAATATGATGCGTAGTGGCTTGGCAACTATTATGCCCTGCAAATCTCCACAACACAGCAACGGAGAGCTTTTCTTCTGCCATCTTTTAGCAGTCTGCAGTCCTCAGCCACACAGGTTTTATTTTTTTGCAAAACCAGACTTAAAAATAGCACAATGGTCCTCATGGTTCTTAATCAAGTGGGCTAGCACTGCATGAAAGGGGTCGTGTCTCTATAGACCAGATTATTTGCCTGTGCTATTATCGTAATTGGTGACTTACTAATGTTGCCTACATTCAGCTCAGAAGGTGTCTTGTCAATATACCTCAGTTCTGCTACCTTATTCATAGGCACAGCTTCCTGTGGGTCCCAAGTTACAGATTTTTTTTTTAAATCTATATATT
Organism: Chlamydotis macqueenii; assembly: GCF_036417535.1. Classification (NCBI taxonomy): domain Eukaryota; kingdom Metazoa; phylum Chordata; class Aves; order Otidiformes; family Otididae; genus Chlamydotis; species Chlamydotis macqueenii. The sequence goes on along the minus strand of NC_141567.1, from coordinate 18,872,639 downwards.
GGAATCTGTGACTTCTGCAACAGCTATGACAAAATGAAGGCTAAAGAATAATTTACACTTGCTCAGTCTCCCGCTCTCTCACTTTTGATCTTTCACTGCTACTCAAACCAGAAATCCCCTAGCACCTAATTCTGAATGTTCAAGGAGAGGTTCATGTTATTTTACTGACGGTGGGGCAAAGTGGTGTCTGCGTTATCCTCTTACACTAACTGTGAGTCTAACGCACAGTCAAGCAATTTTTCTGCTCGGGGTAAAAAGAAGAGACTTTAGTGTCATGTTCCCAGTGCTCACTTGAAGTTGTCAAATTTATCCTGCCCTGTCATCTTGAATTCTTTCCAATGAAGTGTGACAGCATAGCTTAAAAATGCCAAAGGTTGTAGCCTTTTTTAAGAGCGTGTTACCTTCTCTTAGGATGTTATTAAAAAAAAATCAGTAGCAGCCTTGAAAATAGATAGAAAGGGAGCACCCATACAATGAAAAGCAGTATCTTCTTTAAAAAAAACAAACACCGACATTTGTGTGATCCAAGATAGGGTGGGAGGGGAAGTTAAAGATGCACATTCTCCTTCTCTCTCAGTTTTCCTACTTTTTTTGTAACAGAGTGATTTATGTATCTGCTGCCATGGCCACAAAGGGAACAAATGGATTAGAGCAAGATATCACATTGCAGAAAATTAGTGTTCTGGCTGCAGGTTACCCCTGTACACAGAGAGAACCTGGGGCCAGCCATGCCGAGTCTGGCTTCTCACCCCATGGATTGTGTATCCCTGCAGCAGCACATGTCCATGCCAGTCTTTAACACACTCGGCAGTTAAATGTAGGGATTTGATTCCCACACATTACGAAGAAGCTTAAACCCATGCCATTCGTGATTACAAATATATTTAGGAACTTTCTGCTGTCAGGAACAGTTGGAGAGGAATATCTGTCTGGTTGTCTGTTGAGTTTTATGATAATCAATCCTGCTAATAATGGGTACTGTCTATTATTAGGCTTCAAGCAGTGAACTGAAAGCATGCCCTATAATGAATAAAAACTTAGCTGGAAAGAATTCTTTTGTTCTTACATGGGTTTTCTGTCATCTCCTGAAATGTTATTAATTTCCTTTTGGAAATGGCTACAACAATCAAAGCTTGATATCCTTGCCAGCCATTTGGTTTAAATAAACAGCTGTATTGATTTACAAAGATGCTAGGCCTTGTGCCAGTATTTTTTTTTGTGCTAGAGTATGAAAGGATCCCTGACACCGTGTGCCCTTGACTAAGCTCTATCTTGTCTGCTACATCTTACCCAATTCAGTTTCTTTCAGTTTCTTTCTACATGTGAAAGCTGGCTGGCCAGTAAGGAATGTAACAATTTATGGTGTGAAAGCTGGGAGTAGCCAGCTAGCTCTTGGCTTGGTTCTTTTCATCCCAAACCCACATGTTTCCCAGCCCCTCTGGGGATCCCAGCATTTCCTTCTAAGCTGCTTTAAGTATGATTCTGCTTCTCCATCTCTGCTTTTTATGCTTTAAAAAGAGAATGCCTAAAAAATGGCTTTCTGGGAGACATTTCCTTCCAGAGACTAGAAAATATAATTAGAATGAAAGGCACTGACTGAAGGTTTAATACCTCTGTCCTTAAACAGGCTATTTCAGCACTGGGAGTATTAGAGCTAATGCAAAATAGGCTGTAAAACCCATTTAAGAAGCTGACTAAATACATAAGCTGTGGTCTTGAGCTCGCTTTGTACCGCCATGGCAACAGTGCTACCAAGCTAGCTCAGATGTGTTTGTGGGAACCGATGCCATAGGAATGATGACAGCATATCCCAGAGGCTTCCTCCCTGCCAGAGAGGCGGTGTCTTTTCAGTACATCAAATAAGACATACCAAGAAATGGCCTGAGAATTTCTGAGGCCCCTAAGCACTTTAAAACACAGTTGGTGAGTGAATAAGCCAGCTGGTTTTGGACTTAGATGGATATCAGAAAGGTCTGGCATGTGGGAGCTGCTGAGGAAGATCTAGATTTTAATTTCTTCTGTTTGTTCTGAGTTGGGATGACTAAGGGCAGAAAGTAGCATCTGTTGAGTCTCGTGGCAACTGCCTCTTTAGGAAACAAGTAACCTGATTTGAGATAAATGCTGTGATGCAGATGTGATCTTAAATTAAAACTTCCACTAAATTCAGACTGGCATATAATCAGGTAGGAAAGAGCAGCATAGGAATCTTTATTCTAGTGGCTTATGATCAGCAGTCAGGATTGATCTCAGATTTGCTGAGTTTTGTAATTAGTTGATGTTGCACTTGGAACTTTCTTTGCCTTACTCTTCTGGACTTTGATCATATCAAACACTTCAGGTATGCAGGTCCAACCTGTCTGCAGAACCTTGCAGTGTCTCCAGAAGCAACAGTATCTAAAGCAGCAATTCCCTTTGGGGTTCTGCCAGGTGATCCAGAAGTTGATTTTTGGAGGTAGACTCTGCTATTTGATACTCTGCCAATGGGATCTCTAAGGCCAGTGGACATGGTGATCTGTTTTTAACTTCATTCTGACACCAAACTATGGTAGAAAAGGGAATTTCTCTGGAAGCCTTGAAAGTTTTCCAGGGTCTAGCTTAGCATTCCTTGACTTCTGGTTCTTGCATCACTGCAAATATATCCATACTTGGAAGAGAGCAGGATGTGCCAGAGCAATGACACGAATCTCATGCTACCCTTGTTTTTATATAGTTCGTCGCTACTGGTTTTATTCTAGTAAACAGGATGGGGATAGTAAGAGCATGGAACAGGCCGAAGGGTGTAGGTTTTGCTGGCGGCTTTGTGATTGGCTTGTTTTGCTGGAAACCCCAGTGGAAGAGCAATGAAATTCTACAGGCAGAAACTTCCCCTTCATCCCTTTGTCTTTTAGTGGTCATTTAGGCAAGAAAAGCTTGCAGTTTTTTTGATTCATGTAGCATAATGACTTATCATAGATTATTGTTCCTTATGGACCAGAATCAGAATAGTCCATCTCATCCCATTTCCTGAGACAGCTGAAAAACCATTCTCCTTCAACTTAACAGGCAGAACTGCAGTCTTAATCATTCTCTCCTAGTATTAGCAGGAAGACTGGAGTATCCTTTTTTTTTTTGTGCAGTAATGTAATATTTGATCATGTTCATAGAGCTGTTGCAGCATTTAGCTCTTTATCTGATGCTGAAGTTTGCATCTAGCAATGCTCATGCTGTGTTACATCATCATCAGTTATTTGTGCCAACAATTTTTAAAGCACCATCACATCAAAATGAAGTGTTCAGTTCCTCTTCTAATCTGGGTAAGAGCGGTGCCCAGGAACTGGCCAAGGATAAGACTCTCCTGTACCAGGCAATGTAATAGCTCTGCCTCAGAGGTTTATTGGAACAGTGGCCAAAGATGCAGGCACGGTAAATAGTAGAATGGTGACTCACCAGGGTGAATTTTAGGATGATTTAGTATTGTAGTTTAGACTTAAGCCTTTTTTCTCCACTCTGATCTTTTGTGAATATTGGCTTTATGGCAGACAATTAGATGCCAAGCTGCTTCAGGCGGCAATTTTTTATTGCCAGGTCATATTCTGGATTTAATCTGAAATAATCTTCTCTAGGTGATGTAAATATTTTATTTCCAAGGTGGGTTCTATGGCCATTTGCTCATTGTGCTTATAAAGCCCCCTCCCATTTTTAAAGAGGCTCTGTACTTGCTTTAATAAAGGCATAAAAACGTCCCAGCAGGACTGCAAATCCACTAACAGCTTGCTTTTATCCTTATTCTTTGTGGAAGCGAGAAAGGAAATTCCTTTCAAAAGATCCTGCCATTCACTGCTTTCCTTAAACTGCAGCAGGGTTGTCCTTTGCCTATAAATGCTTTTCTGGTCGGCAGCTGCAGTTTGCTGTACTAATGGTGGAAGAGTGGCCACGCTCTTCCAACCTGAAGCCTAAGATTCTCTCTAGTAGTGGATGTCTAGGAGAAAATGGAAGAACAAGGTACAATTGTAGAGATCCTTCCCCAAGTATTTCCCCAGTCTCCAGTAGTCTGTGGTGAAAGGATCACCTTAATCAAAGACAGTGCCTTTGTGTTCTGTAACAATGTATTTTTTTTTCTTTTGAGTTTGTCCAGTTGCTTTTAAACCCTGAAAGGTTTGCTCTCCGGACTGTGTGGAACTGAGTGCCACGCTCTCTGTCCATCTTTCCTGCTAACTGGTTCAAAAGATCCAGGTTTTCTAGTGTATGTCTTCAGTTAAAAAAAAAAAAAAAAAAAAAATCTCTTGTTGAGGAAAGTGGATAGCTAGAGAATCCTGACAGCATAAAAGAAAACTACGCCAAAAGAGAAGTGATGATCCTCAAAGCCATAAATAGCTTGTAAGTTAACTTAAATACCTCAAAGGGAGTAAGTAAAGTGGTTTTTGCCACCACATTTGTGTGCCTCTATTGCTGTCACTGAATTTAGAGAGAGGCATAACTAATGGGGTAATTAATCAGGCAGCTACTTCATAGTTTTCATAAAAGTGAATCAACTTTGTTTAGTTTCAAGACAACCAAGCTGAACACAAGGTTCTGTCAGAGCCATTTTAATTTTATTTAGAAAACTGCTTAAATTCTCTACCTCTCTTCTGACCCTGTGCATAAAGGAACAGGAGGAAATCTGCACCATTCCCTGTGGGCTTGAGTCCTCTGCGCTTGTGTTCTAGGCCTTAAGGCTTAAAAATGGAGAACCATACGCTTAAGCAGTCTGCTGCTTCAAACTTTAGATGTTTTATTTTTTCAACTCTGGATTTTTGCAGTTATTGTTTCAGTGTTTTCTGCTACATTTTGAGAAATTATAGAAATTATTTGGAGAATGAAATCTGTTCGGTAAGGATTGAAAAAATGTGGCCTTGGTAAGTTGATTGTATACATATAATTCTTGCCTTCAGCTTTGTGTGTAGATCTCATAAGGAAGATGACCAGTAGTCCTCATGTGTGTGTGTTACGTATGTCTAAAGGAGCTTTCTTGTTTATCTGATTAAGAGCACATTCCTTAGAGAACAGGAAGGGCCCTCAGGGAGCTGTTTGACATCTCTGACCCGTGGTGAGGTGTTACAGAGCAAGCTAAGGTCATTCCAGAGGTTGTGTTTTGATCCTCTGTTCCTTTAGGGCGGCACTGAGTGGAGGGGATTAAGGGATTGTTTTTAGCAGTCTGTACAAGGGGTCCACTGCTGGGAATAGCCCTGAAAAGAATGTTTGTCATTCCCACTGCCTGCTGTGGGAAATTCATAGGATCACTGCATCAAGTGCTGGGATTGCTAGAGATTCTTAAGCCAGAAAGAGCCTCAGGCGAGATAGATCTCTGTTATCTAGCTGTTTCATTTCTACAGGAGATGCTGTTGTACAGCATTTTGTTTTAAGATACCTGATTCATAGAGAATTGGCACACATTCTGTGCTTTTTTTTCAAGTGATTTATCCTATAATCTTAATTGTAGATTTGGGAGGGGAAAAAAAAAGAAAGTTAAGAATTTTGTCCCAAGTCTTCCTCTCACTGTTCTTCTGGCTCACACAGAACTTAATTTGTGGCTATCTGGATCACAATATTTAGAGGAATAGTAGTTTGCTTTATAATTTGCTATCTGTCTCAAAGCCTGCATTAATTAACCAAGTGCCACAGTCATGTGCTTAAAAGTCACTTACTGGTGTTAACAAGCAGTATAAAAGCGTGGGTTTGGCTTGAGGGACATCAATGTAGTGGAAACAGGAGATTCTCCTGGGGCACAGCTCGAGTCCCGGCTCTGGCATTGTTTGCTTTGTACTGTCAGCTGGGTGCGAAACCTCCTGTTCTGTGTTTCGTAAGTTCAGCCTGCCCAATGCAAAGGTGCACCCACGCAGCGTGATGCAACACAGCCACAAGAAGGCTACGCTCCTCCAGGTGTATGAGCTGTGATGAAAAACACAGTTTATTAGCCAGTGCGGTTGAGGACAATGCAAGTTTTTCCACTTCCAAGATCTGAACTGGCTTATCTTTTGATAAAACACTGTATCACACAGTCCATATCCAAAAGGCACTAGGAGTAAAACCTTTTAACAATTCTAGCAGGACTTTAAATATACACATTTTTGTAGCTTCTACTTTGGATATAATACCCGGTTATTTTATTCAGACTCTATGCCTGAACGTCTCCAAGTGCTTTCAGATTGTCTCCCTTATCTGTCGTCTTTTGGCTTGACTTGCCAGTTAGATCTCCAAGTGGCCAATGATACTGCTGTCAATGACAAAGCAGAGAACTTTAGAGTGTATTTGCTCTGCACTATACTTACATACCCTAAGAGTGATGATAAATCTTCTGAATTAATTCTGCCTACTGAATTTTGTGGTTAAGGACAACAACAGTATGGCAGAAAGATCTCGGAATCCCAAAAGAGAATTTCAGACTTGAATATTTGATGAAGATAAATGTTCTGATTAGGTCTTTAGTATATTGTGACTTCATAATTTCACACCTTGTATTACTCAAGCCATCAGTTACTAAAAGCTATTTAGCACAGAATCCCATTGATATTTCAAGAAATTAATTGTATTGCTTTAAAATACAGTATCACCATCAGAACAGCCAAAAGGAAACAGTTTTGTGTTTGGAAGACAAATTCAGTGCAACCCATCTAGTTCACAGGCGGGAGGATCATTCTTGTCTTTTCATTGCTAATTGTGTTACAGAATTGGTTTCTTTCAGCAGGGACTTATCATGAGATAATCTATTTATGAATAATTTTGTTTACCAGCCTTTTTTTCTTTGGGAACAATCTAATTGAAGTATCTCAAAAATTTATCGCCTCAAATGTATACTGTCGTTGGCTTCCTAGCCCTTCTTCGTTAATGCTTCTTTCATGGGTTTCTCTCTCTTACCCTTGATGATTGTTCCAGAAGAATAATCTCTCATTATTTTTATGTCTTCCCATTGTGGAGGCCTATCAGTTTAAAGATATAATTCTGCTATTCTTTCCTTATGTTTTGCAGAAGCACAAGTATTTGAAAGAACACTTGTATTCTAATATTTGTCAGAACGAAGGCTGGAAGATGTTAAACAAGGTTAAGTTATTAGAGGCCTATGCACAGCAGAATGTGAACGTATTCTATGTAAAAATAGCATGGCCGTTGTGGAGTATCTGTGATCTTCATGATGTGTTCTGTCTCGTCCTTTCACGAAATTATAAATGGGAAATAAAATTTGTGTAATAAGTTGGTAGCTTATGCAGTTGAAGAATTACTGTATCAGGCTCCTGCCTTTTAAAACAAACCAGCATTGCATCTTCTGGAATACCGTAGTCCAAGAATACTGTTCTGTAACTGCTGTCTCTTTCCACATCTCCCAACTAAACTGCTACTCTGCAGTTTGTTACTGCAGAAAACACAGCCCTGACTGCTATCAGTTGTCAAATTACCTCTAGCATCATAGGAGTGAAAGTGTGAAGTACAGGATAGAGTTACTATGCATTCTGCTTACATCTCAAATGGATGGATGGCACCACCTCCACAGGCTAGCCTTCTTTTTTTTTCTTTTCTTTTTTTTTTTTTTTAAATTTCCCTCTCTGTCATTATTTCAAAATTAAGCCACATGAAACCTACCCTCAAGTATCTGTCTGCTGACCAGAGCTGTTAAATGCTGGTGCCAGAGAAATGAGCCTGGCCTGACCGGACTAATTAAGTTGGACAAGGCACTTAAGAATAGCTCAAAGACGAGTCACAGTGGGAACGGGAAGGAGTAACACCAATTTCTTATATATGCATGTATTAAAGGAAACCAACTGCTCAAAAATACCCTTGGTTAGTGAATGGCTCCACAGGCAGTCTGCTAGGGGAGCAATGCCTGGAGTTTAGTAAAACCGGCTTTTGAAAAAGCAGTACTTGAAAAACAGAATTCCTCTCCGCCCCCCCCCCCCCCATTATAATCAAAATTGATTTCATCCTAGCTTCTAACAAATGATATTTTTGGCTTCTACAACCTTTTTGCAAGGCTATTAAAGGAAATATGGGACCATCCTAGCAGGAGGACCCTACACAAATTACCCTCAGGGTAAGATCTGTGTGCTAAAGCCCTCTTCTGTTTTTGAGCAATTGAACTAAACTGCTTGGGCTCCAGAGTTTTTACTATTGCTGCTGGTTTTGTGTGCTTTGTTGATTATGCTCTAGCACTTTTAATGGTTTTTTCTGTCTTTATAGAAACAAATACAGTAATAGCAATGGTTGGAAAAAGAAGCTGACATGAAGTTGAAGTTCCCCTATCTTCCTTCCTTCGCATGTCATTACTGAAGGCTCTAAGAGACTTCTGTTTCATGTTGCCTTCAATCTCTGTTGTAGTGTGAGCTACCTACTACTTTTTCCAAGTGCTGATAACTCCTGTTTTCTAGCTGAAGTCCAGTGTAACTATATTTTTCCTACCTAAAATTTCTCTACAATTTCAGTTGAGCATGTTCTTCACTTCCTGAGTTAAACTGTGCAGCTCATGAATTGCCAAATGGCAAATGCCAACTCTTTAGCTCTGTTTTGGATGAGCAGATCTCTCTGAGAAAGAGGACAAAGGGAATGGTTGTCCCTATAAATTTAGTTTGTAGCACTGTTCTGTACAGCTCTTTATAGAATCTAATACACATCTTCATTGCAATGAGACAGAAATACAGTGGGCAGCATCTAGTTGAGATTTGTTATGTCGTCAACAGTCATGAGGCAACTGGACTCATGGTCTTGTCAGAATTTGTGCTACGGTAGTTCTGTGCTGAGCTTTGTATTGTCAAGTCCTTACAAAGAAAAATGGCTTCTCTTCTTTCCCACTACATCATACAAAGTGCAAAGGAAAGAGGAATGGTTATTTTTTCAATATTACATGATGTTTTTTGATATCTGGCTGGAGTCTTCAGCTAAATAAGGAAGTCATGAAAGCAAGGTAGGGAGTGAATAGAACAGGAAGAGATGTTCCAGCAACTGGATCACTGTTTTCATATTTAGCAGACCCAAGTATAAGTCCTTTCTCTCAGGAGAATTCCTACAGTAGGTAAGTGGTTTCACTTTTCTGCGTCTCAGCTCCTCAATTCTACAGTAAGGCTAACAGCATTGCCTTGGTAGAGCTTGCTGTAGTGGATACCAGCTCACTCTGGTTTCAAGGAGATATCCTCTGGGTGGGAATCATTGCAGCACTGGTGCTCCTCTTTTTTTTCTGCTGAGGATGTTGGACTGTGGTTCTGGGAAATGCTATTCCAGGCTTCACTGAATTCTCACTTCTCTGGTCAGAGAGCGTAAGAAAGGGAGACACCCAAGCCAGTGTGGTGGTTCCTTTTCAAAGAACTAGTGAAAGAGTTAGTGAGTATTTTGGGCAGAGTGGGAGGGTGTTTGGGCTTTTGCTTGCTATTTCTCCATCTCCACAGAAAATGCTGAAGATTATTTGTATATGAGTGCACAGTGGGAGAAGATGCCCAGCTGAGATCTAAACACAATGAAACAGAACTTGCAGAGTTCAAAGCTGACACACCCAAGTTCTTGCTACTAGAGGCAAAAAAGTTCCTCTATTTTTCCTTTATTAAAAAAAAATACCACTCTTCCTTTTAAAAAATGCACACATTTAAATCAGCACACTGATTTTTGGGGAAGGAAGATACAGAGATTTCTGTTCCCAAAGTCTGTTTTAAATCATCAGATGAATTTTGAGAGAACTTCTGAACATTCAGCACTTGTGGTCAGCTTTCCCCACCAAAAAAACTAGTGGTTTTTGCAGACATTCCATAAACACAGGAAGCTTTGACTGTGTCTCTAACAGATAGGGAGACAGAAAAGCAAAATACACACAATATAAAGGCAAAGCTAAACTTGCTATGCTAGCTCAGAGGAATGTAGACCAAGTCTACCTCTATAGCCAGATGTTTCAAAGAGAATACCCAAAAATCTGTAAAGTACAATTCTGACATAATGTGCCAATGTTTTGGATTTCTTTTTAATAATTGATTTTCCTCCATGAAGCATGGGACTTTATATTCTGTCTGAGTCTTTGGTTTGACTTTGTTTCTATGGAGGAGGGAAAGGGGCAGCATGGAGGGCTAAAAAACTGTGCTATGCAGAATTCCCATGGTGTTTGGATTCCTGATGATCTCATAACCGGTCCTAATTTGTATCTGCTGAAATATTAGCCTCAATTTTATCTGCAGCAGTAAGTTTCATGGATTAACCATGTTTTATCCAAATTTTCTTTTAATCCATTTTAAAATGGATTCCAGCTCCTTACTGAATGTCTCATTTTTCTTTCAACATGAGAGTAGCCAAAAGAAAGTCCTGTCTTTTTTCCTGCAGCATTTATTATTTTTATATAGCCTGATTTTTTTTAGTCTCCTTTCTAAGATAAGCACTAATGTTCCTTTCATCCATACTTTTTTTTTTCAAAGAGAAGTCTTTCCTTTCCTTCATGTAGTTCCCTCACCAGTCTCTCTCCTCAGCTTTGCTTTTGCCCACTTGGTCACCAGAACCAAAGCCACTAATACAGGTGACGAGGTACCTCTTTCACTTCCAATATTATAATTATTCCACTTAAGTGTTAACCTTTCTAACCTCATCAGCCCAATGAATAGAGATTTTAAGAGAAGTGTCAACAATTAGCCCCCATGAGCAATTATACTCTGTTATTAAATAGATGAAATTCAGAACAATTTTTCCTAAGTTGATTACTTCTCTCTGAAAGGTAAAGAATTTACATGATGTTAGTCTGTCCACTTCTCTCTTTTCCACCCAGTTAAAATTACAGGAGAGATCTTTTAACTGGGAAATCTTTAATAATTTCTGAAGATTTCTGTGAAAAAGTTGTCATTGTTGAAGTAGCTGAATCTAAGGGCTTTTAATCATTCTGAATTTAGATTATGAATCGGAATAATTTCATGTTTTTCAGAATCAATATTTTTTATTAGGACCGTCCTTCTTTTTTAATCTGTTTTCTAAAATTCTATTTTAATATAATTTCTCCTTTCACAGACAAACTGTTGTTGTTAGCCTGTTTGTCGACAGAAGCCTCATTCCAGAATTTTTTGTTGTGTAGAAAAATTTAAAAGTAAAAAAATTAATGAAATTTTACAAAAAAAACCCACAGATTTTGAAATTTCCAGCAGAGTGGAAAGAAAAATAGTAAGGATGTTTCATGATATTGTAGAATACTGGTGGTATTAAAATAGCAATGGAAAACAGGAAGAAAACAGCTTTACTTTGTAGCAATGTACCTGTTCCTGCAGACCTTTCTGATTTCAATTGCACTATCATGTTGTAAACTCCTCTGTAAAAACTTTAGTTACAATTCTACCAAGAGAGGGCTGTTTAATTTTTTGTTTGGTTTTATTTTACCGTAACTGCTCTGTGTTAACAAAGACAAGTTAAAATAGTGTTTATTCTAGTGTACTCTGCAATTAGGAATTACAACGTCAAAAGTATTGAATCTTTAACCCTCACTGCATCATCTATAGCTTGTGCTCAGAAAAAAAATAACTTTTCATTATTGGATTTCTGATAGAAGCTGTTTAATTTGGTTTGATCAACTATCCATTAACATCCCAGATGGTTTCCAGTTAAAATCTGCCTTTGGTGTATCCCTACCCCATCCTGCTCCTGCTTTCTCATATCAGCTCAGCCTGAAATCTGGAAATTCCTGTCCCCATGACTAATGGACGCTGATGCAGTTCCTCCCTGCAAACTCTGCATCCCCTGCTCCTTTGGGTGTGCTTTGAAACTAGTTAATAATAAAGAACGAAAGACTCCTGGCCTTCCACATTGCTTTATTAAACTTGCTTGCATGATAGCTTTAACACTGTACGCTCATTTTCCTGTTTCCAACCTTAAACCACATATAATAAGTAAAGAAATACCTTGTTTTACCAGTCAGTGTAGTTAAATGGCAAGATAGGAGATAAGTTGTGTATGTTGAAGCGGTTCTAGTGATGTACACCAAAACCTCACCCAGAAAGAACTCTGAATCAGCTATTTTCAAGGGAATTGTCAGCAGCCTTGGAGAACACCCTGCTGATAATCAAATGTCATCTGGCCCCACCAGGTACAGGCTAAAATTGACTTACATTGGGTTTTTTTCAAATAAAAAACTTGCAGTGTCTTTGAGTCCTTTATTTTGCTGAACCATTTTTTTTTTCAGTAGTATTTTTGGCCAATTCTTATGGCACAGGCTTCTAGGGGAGATGTAGTCAACACCTGTAGATGCAGGATGCTGAATTAGATCATGTGCAGATTTTCAAAGGCAGAGCAGTGAGTGTCTCTGTGCCACCAGTGTCCCTGAACCCAAAAAGGTTTCACCCCGTCCTGCGTTTTTGCATTGTCCTGATGAAGAGCTTGGGGGTCTGCGGCCAGAGATCCCCCATGTTGGTGTTACAGACCAACATGGATCTTTTTCTTGAAAATTAATGGAGTGGGGATTTTTTTTTTAATTTTGGCATGATAATTAGGCGTAGATAATTAAACACAAGATTTTAGCAAGTCTGTGGAACTAAAGGAGCAGTATGAATAACTATTACAGCTGTCAACATTTCTATGCTGGTTTTAGAGGATTAATATGCAACCACAAAAATTTGTTCCAGGCAGAAACTTGGCATTAGAAGATTCAGTCTAGGATTTATTTTTTTCCTTAAATTTGAATTTAATCCATTTGGCCATTTTTAAGTAGGAGAAAGACTTTGTGTTTTTGAAGGTGGAAATTCCTAACATAGTTCTGGTTTCAGAGGGAATATTTAGGGAACTATCAGGGACCGCATGTCTCTGCCTCCTACCTTGCATTCTTCCTCTCTTCAGCAAGCCTATTTCGTGTTATGTTTTTTACACTTTATCACAGCCTGTGATAGGGACAGATAAAAATGGAGTTTATGCTTCCTCATTTTTCTCTTTCATTCAGTTAGGTATTTGCAAAAGCCTGTAACTGGTTATGCCTATTGACTTTTGATAGCAGTTGAGGGTTTCTTTGGCAACTTCTGGAAAATTACATCTTGGTTATATATTTTGTCCTCAGTGAGTGCTTTCTATGCCCACAAATAATGCAAATTAAGCACCCTGTGATGTCCTGAATGTCTTTATCTTTCCTCGGTCATCGTAACTCTCTTCCAACAGATACATTTTCAGGTATTTGTAGAGTAAACGACCTATTGTGGACACAGTAGCAACAGAAATTGATCTTGTCCCAATGCTCTTGTAGCCATGTTTGTACTGCCAAATTTCTTCTACTCTGGGGAAGAAAAATTTAGCTTTTACATAGCAAAAATGTAATGATAATTTAAAATAATAAGGGAACTCAGAAGAGAAAGAGGGAGAATATTTAGAATGTTAATAAAATATGTTTTTAATTTAGAGATTAAGAAAAAGAAAATTACGAAATTTTCTTACTTTTAAATTAAGAACACTTGAATGGAGGGTTCACTCAAGATTTTGTGAACTGCAAACTGCTTGGTTGGCAGGGAAAATCGCTCAGTGACTTGTTCTTTTTTCTTTTTGTCTTGAGTGTCTAGTTTTGCTTTAAAAATAAGCAGTGTAAGTTCTATGCTGAATTCCATATGCTGAGTAACATAAACCCTGAGATTTTTTTTTTTTTGTAAGTTCAAACAAAAAATGTGCCATGAAGTAACAAAGAATCCACTATTCTGGGTCTGAATTTTTCTTCATACATTGCCTGTGAACGTAGAGTATTACTTATCACTGTTGCGCTGTCTGTGGTGCAAAATGGGGTTCTGTTCCCCTAAGATCTGAGAAAACAAGTGCACTGAGGGATGAGTGCTCATATTTGGATCATAAAGAGGAAGAGCAGTAGTGTAATCTCTGTTTTACTGAGACCCAGAGTGAAGTACGTTTGCCTTGTCAGAGGTCACTCAGTCTGTGGCAAAGCTGACCAGAGTCTGGCCCGGTCATCTAATGCCTTGTTAGTCTTAAGTCTCTCACCAGCTGTACTATCTCAAAGACAAGACTCTGTTAAAGGAACTGGTGTGATTCCATATGGTTTCTAGTTCCAGTACTTGTACTTCATGTTGATGGTTTTAGTTTTTTTAGTAAAATTTTCTCCCTCTTCCCCTGGTACTGATGCTAGGATGTGCTGTATGGATTGCTGGAAATAATTAGGATATATCCTTGCTAACAGGCCATGTTGTGGAAGATGGCAATATACTTAGTGTACAGTTCTCACAGTGCTTCACAAATAGCAATTTTTTAACCAGTTTCAAACTTTTTCGCAGTATACAGAACCAGAGACACAAAGCAGGTGAGTGACATGGCAAAGGCACCAACTGGGAATCAGTGGCAAGCTCTGCCTTAGAATAGGGTTCCTTCCTTCTGACCTCTGTAATGTTACGCTTCTATAAAACTTCTCTTTTAATTAAGAAAATTATTAATATTTTTAGAATCCAATCCATCAAAACTGTTACATTTGTCCTTAGTTTACCGTATTTAATTTTAAAGAACAAGATTCAAAGCTCTTACAAAACTTGGCATTGTAATTTGTTGAACAAATTATTTATTGTGGGTCGGGGGGGAATATTCTTCCACAGCTGTTTTGTCAGAATTCTTGAAAGCTTAAAGTCTTCATGCTTTGAAAACTAGTTGTTAAACAAAATAAACTATGTGCAGGAAGGAGTGAAATTGGAAGTCATACGGAGTTCAAAAAAGACAAAAAGAAATATGGAGAGCTTATTCTCAACACCAAGCTCGTACACTAATACTGAGAATTAATTCACCTCAGAGTGGAGGCAGATGGATCCCATTGTTTTTGTTTTAAAATAGATTTTTCACTAACATGAAGTATCCTACAGATAAGATTTCAGACCAAGTTATCTTTTATTATTTCTATTTTTAATGTTTTTAACAGGAGTATATTATTTTCCCTCTTTGTAGAGCACTCAACAGCCAGAGCTAGTTATTTTTGCTATATATTCATCCTGAGGTTGTCTTTTGCAAAACAGAGGAGGTCCTGTGGATACCTTGTTTTAATTAAAGAAAACAATGGTCAGCTCTACTCTGCAGAGAGGATCCTGCCCCATATTAGCAATCCCAGCTCTAGCTCCAAGCAAGATGCTGATTCTACATTAGGCAACATAATATCATGCAGAGATACCATGCAGAGTTTTGTCCTGGCAGTGCTGTAAGTGCTAATTAGCAGATATACCTTTGTGTACTAATGCAGCTAAACATCTTTCAGTTCTGGCACTAACTTGTTTAATGCTTGCTTGGGGATTTTTACAAGGTGTTCATTATATGATACATAAATGCCCAAAGGATCTGCAAAGTGAACCTGGTAATAAGTGATGCTGTGGGAAGGGAAAAATAAATAATAACAGCACCAGTAAGTTTTAAATATATCATTGCCTTGAGTACAAGAAATGTATTTATACCCTGGAGTGTTGTAGAAATGAGCACCTACCTATATCTGCTTTAGGGCAAAGTAATTTGGGAAGTACTCGGTGTGAACAAGAAGGGTTAATGTGTGTTGTGTACAATGTACTTTTCTAATTTGAGCAGTGGTGGAGAACAACAGAATGAAATTAATGCTGTACTTCTGCAAGGAAACTAACATGTGAAACAATTCTTTTTGTGCAATAGCCCTGACAAGCATGGTGAATTGCTTTTCTAATGCAAGTTAAGGTTTAGCTGCTCAGCATGAAACCTAGCTTCTGACAGGATTTATTTCAGCAAACCAACAGATCTTAAAATACAACTTACCTGTTATACACTCAAATTCAAATATAGTAGTAAAATGTTTAAAAACTTATCCTTTTTTTCCTTAGTATTTACTTGGCATCAATGTGCACATTACAAATCTACTGAATGTTATCAGTTTATTAATAAAAGTGGGAGCAGATGAGCCAACACTGACCAGATCTTGCCTTGAAAACCATTCAGGCTGTCAGGGGCAATAGCAAAAACTAAAAGCTACCCATACAAAAGTAGAACTGGTAGCTTCTTAGGCAGTCAAAAACTGCCTCTGTTCTACACAGCTGAGACTTGCAGCAGTTGTCAGTTTTCAACACGGTCTTTAGAAGGAGTAGCTGTTGGCATGCAGACCCTCATTCCGTCAGTGCTGAAATGAGTCACAATGTGCAGTCCCACTCCTCTCTATAGTCTGGATGAACAAGTCCAGAATATCTACACCTCACTAACTCTCTGCTGTTTTATTTTTGAAGCCTTTACTTTATAGAGCTGCATGCTAAAGAAGAAAAGCTATGAGCAGCCTTGAGTTTCATTAGAATTTGTGTTTGATATGCTGGTGTCAGAAGTAGAACATGAAGTCATGCAGCCTCAGTTAGAAATTATCATTGTTTCTTATAAATAGCTGAAGTTAAATTGTAATCAACAAAGTAAAACTTTTGCAAAAAGGCCACTGGGGAATTCTGCCTCTGGTTAAGTTCACTGTTGGGAAAAGTGTGCAGTTGATTCTTGTAAAATGTTAACTTCAGCCATGAATTTTGAAGAGTCACTCTGGCAGAGGGCTCTAGTAGAAGTCCAATTGTTTGCTAAGCTTGTTGTCCCTGTAGACAAATGAACACTAAAATAGCTTCTAATGAAACTTTAGCTTCTGGCTGGCTTCTAGCCTGTTATCCAGCTGTAGCAGCTATGCCATCTGAGTGCCAGTTTTCAATTCTACTTGATTAACAATGCACACAGACCATGGGATGGTTGAGATGGATGTTAAACACATTGACATGCAGAGGATTACCACTTCAAACAGTTTTATTGTTGGCACCTGCAAGCTGCTGGTTTGCTAACCGTTTTACAGTGCCAGTGATTAGCTGGGAGAGGTGTAACACCAGCTTCTAGACAGATTTCAAAACAATGTGTTGCTCAGTAAAATTGATCTGGAAATTTGAAATACAGAGGCCATTTTACCTTCAGAATGAAAAGGAGCTATGAGGTCTAATCATCTGCAGTGATCTTAATGCTTGAAACTGCCATCTGCGTGCTGAAATGTGCATGTTGTGATACACTGTATTAACTATGACAGTACCTTTGCGATGGACATAGCAGAGAGAACAGCCTCTGCTATTATCAAACGGCTGCTGTATGGTAATCCCATGGCAGTCTTCTATCCAACATTCTTGTGTAGTTTTCCCAAGCAAATGGAAAGTCATTCATTTTGGCATATTGGTATGTGAGATAATTTTAACTAACTCAAAGATCATTTTTCTCTGAAGAAAAATGTATTCTTCATGGAATTTGACAACTTGTTATTTCAGGTACTCCCTTTGCATCTGGTAATTTGATTCTTACGTTGGGACATAGAAGTATGTCTTCTGAGGTCTGAGGAAGTACATTCAAATTGGGATTAATTCCAAGAAAATTATCTGGGAAATTATTTTTTTCTATTTCATTGGGGCAGGGAGGAGCGTGTAAATGTAAATTATACAGACCTGTGAATACTGTCCAAACAGCTTTCCAAAGCAAAAATAGCATGAAGACTAATGGGAACATCAAGTAAGTCCTTTAACTAGAAATGTATTAACTGCCAAGTAATTAGTGAAAGATCTCAGAGTTACAAAGAAGAAGAATAAGGAACTAATGAGAGGACAGATTAGGAATGTATTTGTTATTCCAGTGGATTGGATTTATTGTGTTTGCTATTGCGGAATCTCATCTGTCATGTTAATAACATGTCAAGTTGCCAGCTTAAAGATCTCAGTGATACAAACCGCATGTTTGCTATCAGGGAGGACAGGAAAGAACAAGCTAAGGTTGTGGGATACATGGAGATAGATGTCAGAAGGATAGAGTTAGCGCCTGGGCTGCACTCTTATTTCCTGAATTGAGACTAAACACTTTCACAGTTCTCTTGCTGTGGCAGCAAGTTTCAGGCTGTACAAATATAAAGCCTGAAGTGAAGGGGATAAAGTATTACTTGTTCTGCTACGTGATGAATGATTGTTTATAAAATAAGGCTGAATGCATCTTTCTTCTCTTTCTGTCATCCCAGGGGAAAAAAAAAAAAAAAAAAAAAAGACTTAGATCAGAGGAAAAAAACTTCTCTAGGTTTCAGTAGATGATTTTTCTTTTTAAATTTTTTTCTTTGTTCCCTGGTGGGTGTAGTCTTGATGGCAGTAATAAAACTTTGGCTAGACCTGGTAGGGTTTGCTGTTGACAAAATTTTACACTATTTAAAGGCACAGCCAGTTAGGTTCTCGGGATCTTCCCACCAGAAAGGTGAGTATTCAGATAAGAAAGTTTACTCTCATCCAGAAGTGACCTCTTTACCTTGTAGGCTTATATAATGCATTTCAACAGTTTAATTACTCGCTTGTTTTCTTGAGCTATATACATAGTTTAATTGAAATTGAATAATTGTTGAAGGTCAAGTGTAATGATAGCTCCATTTGCTATCAGAAAAATTGCTTTTTGCAGAGCCAGATTCACGCAGCAGAAATTCCCCGTGCTGGTATTTCGTCTTGGCTAGGAATCTTTAAAGACTTCTATCTGGTTTCCTAGGTCATCAGTCATAGGCAGGTTGGTTGAATTTAGGCATGAATGTGGGCATATTTTCCTATATCCTGTCCAAATTCAGACTGATGCCTTGTTGTGTGACAACTGAGAACCTCCACAAAACAAAAACAAATTCCTGGCAGGACAGGAGGGCTCACATGGACAGCCCAGAAGCTTCAGCTGATTCACTTACTGGAGCAGCTTTTTCTTTTCTAGCCTTCTGTGCTGCAGGAGTTGCCACTCCTGTACATTCCCTGCTATGAACTCTGCTATATGATTTCAGGACATTCCTGAAACACTTTCAGTTTTCTCAGCTGCAGCCAAGAGAAGGGAAATAGCTGTCTGCCCTGATGTGTCTCTGCAGCATCTCCCTCTGTACTGTTGTGCTGAAGGGTTGCACAATGGAAATACCGTTAGGTTTCTTGTCTCCTTTTTTCCATTCCTTCTCTGTTCCGCTATTTACTGTCATTGTATGTTGCTGTACCAATAAGATCAGTAACATAAATGTGTTAAGATATGTAATGGTAACTGTTCTTTGTTCTACCAGGAAAAAAAAGAATCCCTGACAAAACTGCAAAGCTGTACTTCAGTACAGCTTGTAATGGTGTAGATGTGGCAGTAGATGTTGCGACGATAGTGTATTTATCTATATATAGCTCAAAGCACTGGCAAGTGAACTGCTTCACAAGGATGGAGCTATGTCTTTTGGAGGTATAGGCCTTCTTGTTCTCCAGGACAGTGAGTCTTTCTACAACTTTTTTCTCACCTTGCATCCGTTAGAATCGGGTCTTATCTCACTTGGCATACTGTAAATCAGAGGAGATCCACGGAATTTAATGCAATTTCTGCACCCGTGAAAATTTACGACTGGGCTGTTTCACCAGGAGGAAGTCACTTCCTTTTGGATTTGTTGATTCACAGCTCTTTTCAGTTTGGTGTTTGGGTACACTTCATTTTAGTCTGTCTTTCCCCCATATTACATATTATTTGCCCTTTACTGTTACTTGTCCTCTTCAGCCTTCTTCATTTCTCTTTCACAATAGCATGCTTTAAATCAAAGTGGATTGGATGGTTTTTTGCAAGACTATTTTTTAAAATGCCGGATTACTGTAGTCAAATTCAAGTAAGTGACTTCAATAGAGACTTCATAGAGTGGAACATAAATCCAACAATGTGTAAATACAAGCAGTTTTAAATGATCTGTTTATCCTTTTTGGCCTAAAATTCCCTGAAGCTATAAAAAGAAGGGTGTGGGAAAACATCTTAGCAAAAGTGATCTTTTTTTTCTGTCTTTCCATTACTTGTTTTTTGTTTATTTTTTCAGAGAATTATATTAGTAATTCATAACTACCAGCTAAAGCAAATCTGATTTAAAATGGAAACACAATACAAAACCTTGGGAGACATGTTTGCTCAGCTGAAAAGTAGTGAATAACAGTAGTGTAATTAGGGTGAAAGGAGTCTTGGAAAAAAAAAAAAAGAAAAAAAAAAAAGACCTTTTCAGAGCTATTTTAAGATCTTAGGTCATGAGTTAGGTCATGAGCTTCTTAGCATTTGGTGTGGTATCTGAGTAGACCCTTGGATTATAGATCAGGGCAGGTGCAGAAGACTGTACTATAAATACTTTTACCCTTAAGGAGTTCACAGATTTCTTGAATGACAAACTGGACAGAAACATACTAGTTCTGAAAAGGCAAAGTATTAAAATAATTTTAGAATCATGTAAAGCTTTATTTTCCAACAAGTCATCCCACCGTTCTTAATTATAAAAGCTAAAATGCTCTTCACCATTACCTTAGAAATGTTACGGAGGACCTTTTACAGAGTTCCAGCATGTATTTATTAAGCATGACTGGCATGTTCAGGGGTATTTCTGTACTCATTTGCTGCCTACTGAGCTGTGCAGAGAACTGACCATCAGGATTCCTACTTTCTATTTTAGGGCCTTCTCTTGCCTTATGGCTGGAGCATGTATGACGAGTTCCCTCAGGGGAGGTTTTGCCATTTATACGCTTCTCTTGGAAATACTGTCCGTCAGCTCCCTTAGTGCAAAGCTCTCAGAGATCCTTACAGGATGAAATACACTAACTATAGTGGTAAAACCGGCCTAATTTAATTAGTATCTATTGTTTTCCAGGTGAATACAGCTCTTTTCAATTTCCTGGTTTTTGATGATGTGCCACACTCACGTTGCTGCTCCCTTTGTCCAAAATGAACCTTCCAGTTTTACTAGAGCTGCAGAGGTCTTGGAGACCTTTGAGAAATTAGTTTGTATTTAATTTATATTTGCCTCCCTATGAGGGAACACTCTGCTTTTCAAATGACACATACAGGCCTATGAGTTCATTCTGACTGACCTAATTTGAATCCTTAATCATCTTTTAAGAGGCGTGTTTTCGTAGAACTGGCAGAACCAGTTGTAGTATAAAATTTAGGTGTCATTTCCTGCATATTCCTTACAAAAAAAAAAAAAAAAAAAAAGAAAAAGAAAAGGAAAAGCAACTCCAAGGGAATGTTTGAAGTTTTACCAGGTGAATATGTCCACGTACTCTTTTTGTCTATTACCAGAATCAACAGTGTGAACTCCCTTTGACCAGCCCAATCCATGTGCAAAAAAGCAGGTCCCTTTCAAGGCAAATTTTTGCCTATGCCAAGGGATATACGACATGACAGAAACATCATGATACAAACAGGTTCCAGCTTTGCTCTGGGAAACTATACCATGTTGTCAGTAAGCCTGAAGTGAAACATCACGTACTCATAGGAGGAGTAGTTAATTTCAAAAGCAGTATATCCTTCTCTGGTGCTTTATGTTGGCTGTCTTGATTTTCTAATGAGCCTGATGAAATTAAGACAATTCAAAATGAGTGCAGTAGGTACCCCCTAGAAGCAAATAAAACTGCTGCTGGGGAGTTCCTGCACCATTTGTTGATGAGATAGATGAGAGCCACTGTGGCAAAAAAAAAAACCAAACCAACAATAAAAGAGGTAGTAAGTAACATTATGGAATTGGTATGATGCCAGAAAAGCAAAGTTTGTGCTATCTTCTTTTTTTTTTCAGTATGCAAAAATAATTTGTATACTGTCTTTCTTCACGTATCAATTAAAGAACTGTTTGATTTCCAAGCCTATCTTTCTTAGCCAGCTGGAACACAAATTTCCAAGTAATTGAAATTATTAATGCAACGTATAGCAAGCATGTTTACACATGTCCGTACTTTTCATATTCTCTCTACAAGAAAAGAAAATAACCATCAGCCAGTTCAGCCCTGGATACAGAGTCATCTTGATACAAACAAAGCTTATTAATGGGACATTTTCATGTAAGTGGAACCTCAAGATTTTGGTTTTCTGTGGAGGAGATGGCATCTTCCAGGTATTTAAAAAAAATAACTTAAGTTCCTTTCCTTCTCCCCATATCTCATACTTTCTCATGTATCCCAGAGGCTCCCATGTCATGGCTAACATTCTTTTAGAAAAATGGAGCTGCACAGGAATTCTTTAAGAGCCTATCAGCACCACTCCCAAATTAGCCAGACAGGATACTGTTTGTTTAATTTCATAAGACATTTGCTTTCCCCAAAGCCAGAAGAGCTACCTCAGTGAATTCCCAGCCATGATACTCTACACTTTTTAAGGATTTTTTTTTTTGTGGCAGAGGAGTAAGTTCTCCTAAACTAGGAGCAAAACATACTGTTACATTTCATAATGCAGTCAGGTTGTTGAACAGTATTTAACTAGGTGGCTTTTAAATATTCACTATCCTTACCACAGAAGGGCCCTTATCTGTTCTAATTGGCTGTATTGTAAAAGCAAGATAAGAGCAAAGAGAAAAAACTACACTTGAGAGTTGGCTGCGACTAAATCTGCAGACTTGTTCAATCCTCTGTTGTCTGGTGTCTTTAAACATTCTGTGATGGTGCAATGCTGTTTATGTTTTGATGGTTTAAATATTTTTTTGGAACTCATAGGTATGAATGAACAATATTGTCTGTATAGAAAGAGAGTTTCACCCTCTAGAAACATTTTACTTCATAATTTTTACTATTATTGGTATTATTTTACTATTATTGTCATAGGAGTTTGGTGAGTAAACCAATGCAGTGAAAAAGGAATGCAGTGAGAAATCATCTGAAATAGGCACAAGGAAAGCTTCTGCTTTGCCAGTGGTCTTCCACGCTCTCTAGTAGCAATGGACAGGAATCCCTGTGCCTCATTGCGAGCCTCTCTGCACTTCGTGCAGTTCATAGCTGAGTTCGGAGTGTGGCCTTTCTCAGGAGCAAGGGAAGATAACTGTTCATCTGAACCCTGATCAGGGGGCTTTGCTGTCTTGTAGAGCTGAAGCTTTATGGTGCAGCTTGTTTAAGCTCTCCAGGAGCCAGCCTCCAAGGCCTGCTTTGCAAATCCAGCCCTCATTGCCCTGGCAAGTACAGCGGGCCGGAAGCCGTAGGACATTCCCTTCTGCTGCGAAGTAACATCAGTTCAACTGATCGAGTGACAGCACCAGGGAGGAATTTTCTGCTGCAAGTACCGAGTGCAGACGAAGAGGCTGGTTGATTTTCTCTTTGTGCAGCCCAGATCCTGTGGGGCTCATGCACGTCCGTGTACTTTCTGCGCCGCACAAGGGAGCGTGCATCATGGGGACAGAGCGTGTCGTGTCTTGCTCGCTGCGCTGATGAGACTGTGAGAGACATGCCAGAAGCAAAAATAGGTCTTCACTTAATTATATGTTATTTTGTTAATTGTCTCTCTCCGCTGCCTCACTCCCTGGAATTGCAGGTGGAGGGTGCAAGGCACCTCTTCAGCCAGTTTCTCTATCTCAACTTCTCCTGGGCTCTGTCCCTCGCAGCTCCGGCTACCCCCAGGAGGGCAGCCGACCTGCCGCTGTCCCAGCTGAGGGCCGTTGTCGCTCTCCTCTGCCTCTTCTTTCCAGTCCCACGTTTCGGCTCCTGGCATGTGCAGCGGCGAGGCGGGCGGCAGATGTGGGAAGCATGGGCCGCCGCCGGCAGCTCTGCCCTGCCCAGGGAGGAGCGGAGAGCCCTCCTGTGCCCCCGGGGCTCTGAGTCGCACCTCAGCCCCTTTTCCCCCGGTGGAAACCCTGCCCTGTCCTGCCCACTCTGCCCTGCCCGCCCGGCCAAGGCCTCGCCGCGAAGTTTTGGTCTTCGTGCCCGGCGCTGTACGGGCCGGCCCAGCGCGCCGCCGCCCGCACTTGGTGCAGCCTGACTGTTCAGAGGAGATCCCCCCTCCTTCTCTGGCTCTCGGGGGAAAGGTCTTAAAAGGCATTCATTCCCTACGTGCATGCAGTTAACCCCTTAGTGCCCCTCCGGCTGCCGTCCCCCCCCCCCCCCCCCCCCCCAGCCCTGCGTAGCTCCGCCACCCTCATGCTTTAAACCAGCGTTTGTTCCACGGGCCGGGACGGCTTGAGCACGGGGCTGGAGTCACCCAGACACCCTCTGTGTCCGGCTGTCTCCTCCGCTCCCTGGGCTCCGGCTTGCTGCCTTCTTTCTTTCTTTTTTTTTTTTTTTTTTTTTTTTTTCCCCTCCCAGGAGTAGCAGCGAAAAGTCCCGTCCTGCCTATTTGGAAATGGGAACAAATTGCTCCCCCGCCTTACCTCGCCCATCGCATCCCATATATAGTCATATCTACGGTCAAATGGCAGGCAGCAGCGAATGGGAGCGCTGAGCCTCCGCAAAAAGCCAGGGGGGAGTGAGGGAAAGGGGTAGGGACGAAAGGAGGAGGGAGGGAAAGAAAAAAAAAAAAAAAAAGCCCTTTCCAAAAAAGTATTGGATGTCTTGAGGAATGCAGTCAGCCCCCTGGGAAAGTACATATCCGTGAGGCGCTGCCTGCCCGCCGCTCGCACTCCGCCCGCGCCCCGTCCCGCACGGACCAGCCCCACAGCCCCGCAGCTCCCTCGGGGGCCGCGGCTGGGTCTCGGACTCGGAATTGTCCGGCAGCTTTTCGAGTTTTGCTTTCGGCTGCAGTTCGCGCGGGGACGCGCCCTAGCCCACCGCCGCCATGGATGCCATCAAGAAGAAGATGCAGATGCTGAAACTGGACAAGGAGAATGCCTTGGACAGAGCCGAGCAAGCCGAAGCGGACAAGAAGGCAGCGGAGGATAGAAGCAAGCAGGTCTGCACTGGGGGCCCGGGCGCGGCCAGCGCGGGCGCGCAAGCCTTTCCAGACGTCTTCTCTCTCTCCCCCCCCCCCCCGCAGAACTGGTTGAACTGGCAGAGCTTCGCCCTGGCAGCCCCTGGCTGGGGGTTCCGAGGGCCCGGCGAGGAGAAAGTCGTTCCCCCCGCCCCCGGCACCCCGGCTGGGTAGCGGGGCCCTGGGAGAGCCGCATGGCCTCTGTGCCTTTGTCACAGGGGTACGGCTGGGAAAGTCTGCCTTGAGTTCCTGGTTAGACGTGCTGCGATTTGGTAAAGGACACTTAAAGCTGTGTTTGCCCCTTCCAGCACCACCCAGCAGACTTGTCCCATTCCAGCTGCTCCCTCCCCCTTCCAGATGTCTGTCCCATTTTCCTGGCCTTCTCCAACCCCCCTCCTTTATACCTGGGGCTTTATTCGTTTGGAGGAGGGGGTCATATTGGTTGCACGTTTCTGGGAGATCCCGAGGGAGGAGGGAGGAAGGGGAAGGGATTTAAAAATTAATTTCCCACTTTTCTAAGCCCAGGGAGAAACATATGTGTACATTATATTTCCTCTTGTGCACCTAGTTAGAGGATGACATTGTGCAATTGGAAAAGCAATTGCATGTGACGGAGGATGCAAGGGACCAAGTGCTGGAGGAGCTACACAAGTCTGAGGATAGCCTCCTCTCCGCAGAGGAGAATGCTGCCAAGGTATCGTGCCGTTGCCACAAGCAAAGAGAATCTAACTGTCTCTCCTTCTCTTTCTCTCTGTCCGTCTGTCCTTTTCTGTCTCTTCTGCACTCGCACTTCTCCCTTTGCACGGTCACGTTGCCTGCTGCACCTTTTCCTGCCTGCCCTCCCCTCTCCACCACTTTCCACCCGTATCACAGCTGGAGGACGAGCTGGTGGCTCTACAAAAGAAGCTGAAGGGCACTGAGGATGAGCTGGACAAATACTCCGAGTCCCTTAAAGATGCACAGGAAAAGTTGGAACTGGCTGACAAAAAGGCCACAGATGTAAGTTACCCTCATCCCTTTCGCCACCACCCAAGTACAGAAACCACACACTCCCTCTGCACAGGACAGCCAGGACTCCTGCCAAGCAACGCTCTGAGGCTTTGCTGAGGGTAGGGTCCAGGCACCTCCTGGGCAGGGAGGTGGGAACCACAGCACTGCCTCCTTGCATGAGGTTTGCACACTATCAGAGGCATTTGATTGGGTTTCTGCTCACTAGGCACGTGCTTTTCATGTGTACTTGCTGCTCTAGAAGTGAAGGTAAAGAGAGGGTGGATTGTCTGTTGAGGTGAAAACGGCTCAGCCTGGAACAATGCTATCTTGATAGCGAAGCAGAATCAGAGAGTTAATAGCAAGTAGATCCAGGAGAGGGAGATCCAGAAGAGCAAGGGCTGCTAGTTCTGTCTTCAAGAGAGCTGTCCCTAGGTATGTGTATATTAGAACTGGTGCTAGATACTCGCAGCTCACTCGCTGGTCCCCGAGATAAAAGATCCTCTCCTAGTTGTTTTGGTTTTTTTTGTTTGTTTGGTTTTTTTTTCCTGGAAATGACTGGAACTGTTCCACTTGTCAAATAAAAGTTCAGTCTCGTGTGAGAGAAAATTGGCCGGAAGATGATACTTGCTAGGTTTGCAGTTCAGAGGACAGGGATCCTGGGAGCAAGCTGGGGGATATATATAGCTCAGCACTTTATATGGTAATAATGCAAGAGCTTGTGCCTCTCCCAGGCCCTCATCCCACCCACCTGTCTGCCCCTGACATGCATTTAATGTATTGCGTGCATGGAACCATGCGAGTTTATTGTCTCTGCAGTTAAGGTTCAGGTCTTTACGGCTGTTGCTGTACAGTTCTCTCTAAGTCAGTCTCAGGTCTGAATTACAGGATTGGGTGAAACCACAGTATTTCCAAAGCAATGATCATTCTTTTCCTACAACTCAGCTTTAAAAATTAACCTCAAAGACATAATAAAAAGAGGAGTTGCCACAGATGAAGCAAGCAAAGTATTTCAGGGGGAGGAAGGATACTTCTAAAGGGGGAATGTTACAAAAACCAACTTTGCATGAAGGACGACATACTCTCATCTTATTTTACTTCTAAAGTGAACAAAGGATAAGAATGCTTTAACTTTAGTATGGCAATTAAGTTGCATAGCTTTGAAAGAGAACTCAAGAACTTAAACCTTAGCATGCATAGGAAGGGAGAGAGGTGTTCTGTGGATAATGTGGATCAGATGTCTGTCGTCTTCTGTGTAGGGCTGCATAGATGAGAGGCAGTTTCCTAGCAGGACGTTTATTTAACTTGTTCAAAGGAACCGCATATAGATCCAGGGGAGATATTCCTTATAAGGAAAAGTATGCAGACTATTTGGAAATAGCTCGCCTAGGATGAAGGCAGGAGAAATGCTACTAGAGTCCCTTTTCAAAATGAAAGGTCTTCCTAACCAATCCCAATGCCATTTTCCTTTGCTGGAAAACAGCGTTTGGAAGCTAGTTGAGGGCAATTTTATTTGCAGTCATCCCTCAGGCAGAGGGTAGGCGAGTGTCTGGCTTGTTTTCATCAAGGAAAATGCTGGATGTAATGGTATGCATGGAATATGTCTGACATCTTAAGGATGTCTTTCTTTTTTGGCAGAATTTCTTGGGGGCACTGCAGTTGACCTAGTATTTGCCCTACTAGTTTGGATAGTTCCAAGCCTTAGGAAAAAAGACACGGGCAGGGGAGGGAGTGCCGGCTCCCCGGAGTGGACTCGCCTTGCAGAGGGGGATGAGGAAACCCTCCCCCGCTGCTGTGACTCACCGCGCAAAAGCCGGGCACGTCCCTTGCGCCACCTCACCTGGGAGGGGGCAGCCGCAGCTCTCTTTCCCCTCCCCGTGTCTCAGGAGCTAGGTCAGGTGCTGCAGCAGCAGCCGGCGGGGGCAGGTCGCTCGGTGTCATTTTATTACGCTCTTCCTGGGGCGGTTTTGGGGGGGGGAAGGGGGGATCCTGGCCTCAGCCTCGGCCCCGATTCCGGGACGGCCCGCGGCAGCCCGCGCGCGCTGCGCCGCCAGGGGGCGCTGCCGCGCTACAGCTCCCACCTGGCGACGGCCGCCGCCCCCCTGCTTCTCCACGGCCCGGCCCGGCCCCGCCTGGTACGGCCCTGCCGCAGAGCCCTGTCCCGGCTGGGGCCGGCCTCGCCCCGGGACCTGCCTCTGTGCCCGCCCCGGCGGTGTGCCGCGCCGCTCCCCTCTCGGTGCCGGCAGCCCCGCCCCGGTGCGGTGCGGCGCGGGGGGACTTCCGGGGCTGGGGCGGAGGGAGGCGGTGCAGGCCGGGCCAGACGCGGGTATGGCGGCGATGAGCTCGCTGGAGGCCGTGCGGAGGAAGATCCGGAGCCTGCAGGAGCAGGCGGACACCGCCGAGGAGCGGGCGGGCCGGCTGCAGCGGGAGGTGGACCAGGAGCGGGCCCTGCGGGAAGAGGTAGGGCACCCCGCTCGGCCCGGCCCGGCCGTGGGCAGTGGCACCGGGCCTGGGTCCCGGGGCGCGGCTGACCCTCGCAGCTCCCCGGCGAACGGCTCGGGCGGCTGCCTCCTTCGCCGCCATCTCCGACAAAATGGTTACCTGCCGCCGCCGCGGCCCCTCCCCTCCCCGCGCTGCAGGCGGAGGCCGCCGTTCCTGGCGGGCAGGCCCGGGGCCGCAGGTGCAGAGCGGGTCGCTGTGGTCTTTGGCCTGCGGTGCTGCGCTCTCCGGCTCGGTAACCTGAGCGGTGCGTGGGGCAGGGGAAGCTGCGGTGCCTGAGTAGGCTGCAGTAGGTGTGCTGGCCAGCAGCAAAACGCTGAGCTGGAATGAGGTTGAACTGAGGCGAGATGTTCGAGATTGGGTGCTTTCTATTAGGTTCTGAGCAAGCTTCTAGGATTTTAATTTTTTTTTTTTTGAATGCCACTTGTTTGTTTATCCCATCTAGATGAGTTCAGCTGTGGAAAGTCAGTGTGCTAGCTGTTAAGGCGTTATGTACTTGTGACTGAACCTGAGATGGCTGCGTCTGAGTACTTACCCACAGTACCGGAAAACACCACAGCAATGTGATCGTATGGCCTGTCGCTATATATCTGTAGGATATTTAGCTCATCAAAACCCCTGGCTAAGATGGAAGAGGAACAGTAGGCATGGTTTTGGGCAGAGACGATCTCAGGTGTGAGCAGCACAGACTCACATAGCAGAGAGATGTAGTTACGGGTGGCAGTTACAGAAAAAAACTGATAGGGCTGTTGTTTGCCTTGCTACTGACCTTGGGGAATTCCAGCTGCTGTAACTTAGTGTTACTTGCTATAAAACATATAGTGTCCCTTGCGACGGTTTTAGTGTCTTCACTATTGCATAAAAGTGATGCAGAAGAAGAAATTTCTTATTAATGTACTTTATTACAATAGAATAAATGGAGATTATTTGGTTTCTTTACAATATGGGGCTTTCTGCACATTCTGGGCAGGAAGTTCAAAGGGAAGAGCCTTCTGATTACTTGCAGGTGATCTTCCGAAGAAGCAAAATATGGCTCCTTATGCTTGTGTAACTGCTGCATTCTTGCAAATCACTTCATGTATCTTTTTTTTTTTTTTCCCAGTGAGGGATCATGTCACAGTCATTAATTTGTTTCATAAGCGTGTCTGTCTTTAAAAAAAGCTGTACTCATTTTCCAAGCTTTGTGGAGTAAAGGACAACACTTTTCCTACTTTCAGTAACATGTATTGTTCTAAACAACTTAGTAAGGAATTCCCATTAAAATGAGAGGCTTTGCTGTTACCTTCTGTGGCAGAAGGAATAGCACTGGTGGAGTGATTAAAGCATACTGGGGAAATCTTCCTGTTAGAGCTCAGCCACATTGCTATAAGGTTTAGGATCCTTAAGGTTAACGTTTGTCTCTTCCCCAGAGTTGATTTAAGCAGATTACATGGAATTCTGCAGAGTACGTTTACAGGTTTTTGGAGTTTTTGTTTGGACGGCTCAGTGCTGGGGTGAATAAAGGCAGAAAGCTGAGCTCACAGGCATGAGACCTATGCCTCTTCTATAATGCTAGCTATGTATGGATTTATGGATTTATTTTTTTTTAATTGTCGCAGCTGTATTTTTGTATGCTCAAGGGAGGCTTTGAGAACACTGCGGCAAGCAAGCTGAGGTGCGATCTAACCCTTTCCTTAGTGTAATGCCTTAACATGTATAGCATGTGACCAGCTAGGGTGGTTTTGGGTTTGTTTTTTTCTTCCTGTGCAAGGTACAGATAGGCAAACAATGAAAAAGCTGAAGCCTGTGGCCAAAACATATCACAGCTTACTGCTTTTGATTGTTAAACCAGATTGTTGAAAGTTTAAAGAGTGTGACTAGCAGCCATTGCCTTAAAAAAAGAATATCTTCTGTTTTGAGTGCATGCATCTCAAGGGGCTGTTTGTAATTGCATTTTCAGAATGCATTTTTCTTCCTTCTTCTGGAAGACAGGATCTTACAACAGTAATAATTAACACCCGATGGTAACTTATCCACGTCATTGCTCATTGTAAAAATATGTGGTGTATAAGTGCTATGGCAAAAACGCAGAAGGTTATGTTTGTCTGTTAGCTGTGGGAGTGCCCCTTAATGTCACTGGGGTTTGTTCCTTCCTTGCCATATAAGGAGAGAAGTCCTGCTCCGCAGAAGAGTAACTTGGGCCATATAAGGCTGGGTGGTAAACCCTTACTGAGTTACTGGAGCAGGAAGTGAAAACTTGAACTTTGGTCACTCGGTGTTTTCTAAGCATATTGTATGCTCTTATCATGATGAGGAGTCTTGACATGATAATAATTAACTTGTAACATTACGAATTTCCCAAAGGTAACATTTACGAAATGTTCAGATTCTTACTGTTTAAAGCCAGAAGTCTGAAAATGCAATGATTACGTAGCTCCAGATTTTCTGTTTGGGTTATTGTGGATCTCTAAGGATGAAGTTTCTCCTACTCCTGGCTCTACATGTTTGCTGCCAATACTCATTAATATTCAAATATATATTTGCTTCCCTGTTTATGTGTTACTTCCAGTCATTCTAGTGGGACAATGTTACTGTTATGTCAAAGGTTGCTTTACTTATCTGGCATTTAAGTTATTCTTACTTGCGCTACAAACAACAAAATTTTAGCTGTGGCCAGCTGTATCGAGTTGCCTCTGGTTACTGAAAGCAACAAATAACAGTTCCTTAAATTTATAATTACAAGCGAAAGTACAAAACTGATACTTTTGCTATCTGCTTTATAGAGGATTGGTTCCACCCTCTGGCCCCCAACTAAACATCATAGGAAATTCAGAGGTGTACTTATGTATAGCAAGATTGTTTTCAGTATTAATTAAAAGTAACTGTTATTTTTGGAAGTAATTAACTTTTTAGAGTAATGACCTTTTTATATATATTTTGCATTTAATATCCTTTTGAAAGAAATAAAGTAATAATGAGGTTACTGCAAGAAGGCTGTTATAGAACTTACTCTGCAGCTTAAGCAAGTATAGGTTTGAGAAAGTCAGAAGTAAAAGCTTGTAATGGTAAGAGGCAGGATGAGTTGCAGCTGTTATACAGAACATTAAGTGAAGAGGTAATGGAAGAAAGGCAAATCTGGGGGAAGTTTGAGGATGGCAGTATGGGGGGAAAAAAAACCCACAGGTACTTTGATCAATTGTTGCCTGTACCAGGGCCTTCCTGAGATGTAGCCTCTGCTGGTGCCTTCTTTGTCAGCTCTTGCATAGCTTGCCTGTAAACAAAACTTGTGGGTATTCGGGCATTTCCTAAATTCTCTCATACTCTTTCTGTGTCAGCTGTCTCATTGCAAATGCTGATCTAGGTGTATTTTTGCGTGTTTGTGCTGAACCCTTCTTATGGAACTCAAGGAAATATTGGGACGACTCTTATCAAAATATGGCAGAAGGTCATAAATACAGGATTTGGGGTAACATAGAAGAATCGGGTAATTGGTTTGTGTTGATTTTATTTTTAAAAGAAAGAAGGGGGGAGACTCTTATTGGTTAATGTTTCCAAGTACAATAACAGAAAATATTTGGGGATCAATACACAGTTCTTCCAGTGGAGTTCTTCCTAGTACAAATTATACAGTCCTTAATGCGCTTCACTTAAAGGAAGCATTAATCACTCTTTCCTTCATTAAGCAATAACTTCACAATTCAATGAAGGCATGTGCATCTCTGCATATGGGCTTTTTAGTAGATGGAATAAGAAATTACTGAAGTGCTGTTAAATGGCACTAGCAGGTGTATGGGTTAACATTTTACAAGAGGTGATGTGTGCCTTACTATGCGTTAATTTCTATTCTTCCTGTGCTTAGGCTGAGAGTGAAGTAGCTTCTCTGAACAGACGCATCCAGCTGGTTGAGGAAGAGTTGGATCGGGCTCAGGAGCGCTTGGCTACTGCCCTGCAGAAGCTGGAGGAGGCCGAGAAGGCTGCAGATGAGAGTGAAAGGTAGGTGGGGCCCCTCTTGAATGGAGTTAGCCTTATGACAAAGATGATAATTACAAGGGTGTGGGTTAGGGAAATAAATTAAATCACTCCTATGTCTCTGAACATGTGTAATCCACTCTTCCTTTGTCTACATAGACTTTAGTTACAGCTTGTCTGTAGGGATGTCCAAAATGTGTAGGCTTGAATTCTTTTTCGTGTCTCAGTTGTAAAGATAAGATTTAAGTGGGGTAGGGCTTTTGATGTATCATGCCACATCCTGGGAAAACTGCTTGGCCCAGTCCAGATTTCTTTTACTTGGATGACAACTTTCTGAGGGTGATGTGTACTCTTGTGCTGTCGGGTGATTCTTGATTTCATTGTGGGTAGAAAATCTCACCTGGAGAATAGCAAAGCGCTCAAAGAGGCTTTGGGTCTTCTGTTGGCCAGATTGGTACATGAAGGTGAGCAAAGGAGAGAGAGCGTGATAATTCTTTCAGTGTAGCCTAGGATTTCCAGAAGTGCTTAATATAAGTTAGGAACTCAAGATTTGTGGCTTTGGAAGACCTTCTCTTTTACTTCTACAAATGGTATTTTATATCTGTGATAGTACCTTTTATTGAGAAAGAATCCTGTGTGTTCTGCATATCTTGTTTCTGCCTCACTAATGATGCAGCCTGTTGAAAGGGGAAGCGCCTGAGACTGCAGTACATTGTGAAATAGTTAAGAGAATTTGGGTCAAACATGCATGGAAGGGGCAATATGCAATTTTTCCTGTTATGAAGGAGTTAAATTTTGCTCATGCGGAGCACAGCGAGCTTCAGTGCTCTAGGGCTCTGACATGGCAAAACTCACGGGAATCTGTTTCGCCCATAGACATAAAGTCTGTCAGTGCAGCAGGGATTGTAACATGCTGTTTGATGATGAGTCTAAAAGCACAGATGTCTTTAGTTATTTTACTAGGTCTTTAGAAGCAAGACCCTTTATTTACCTTTCTACAAGATCAGTTTGCCTTAATTTAAAATGAAAAAGAATACTACAGCTGAACTGTGGTAAGAGCTAAACAAATTACATTTTCTTTTTTCCTGAGATATGCTTCTTTCCTCTGAACTTCTGAATGCGCAGGATTAGATCTATGGTGCAAAGAATCAAGTATCTGATGTGCTTCATACACGTTTCACCTTAATACTGTCTGAAAGTTGCACTCCAGTAGTAGTAGAGCTGGAGATAAATTGGCAAGCCCCAAACCTTGCATTTCCTGTTTTTCGCGTCTTTCAGAGGAATGAAGGTCATTGAAAATAGAGCCCAGAAGGATGAAGAGAAGATGGAAATCCAAGAGATCCAGCTTAAAGAAGCTAAGCACATTGCTGAAGAGGCTGACCGCAAGTATGAAGAGGTTAGTTCTGGAGTGCAGGTCATCTGTTTCTAAAGCCCTTTAGGCTGTGCCTGTAATTATCTTTGTTTTTTGTTTTCTTTTCCCCTTTGCCTTTTAAGTTCAAAAGATCACAAACATAATTCTTTGCAGCTGTGGGAGGAAAAATGGGCAAAATGGGCACCCGGATACCTCAGGGGTGGAGGAGATACATACTCTTTGCACTAAAATGGTTGAGAGTATTCCCTGGTTTCTTAGGGAGAAAAATATTTTTAAGTTGCCTTTTGGTGTTTGAAAGAGAAGCCTTGAAAAATGTCAGATTACAAAAACTCAAATGAATAATGAAGATGTCACATAATCAAAACTCACATGTTGACCAAAAAAAATGGAAGGAGGCCCAACTCCCTGCTTTGTAGGTTCTTGTGACATGTGCTGCAGCAATGTAATATTTCTGATTGCCGTTTGCCTTTTCTTGTAGGTGGCTCGTAAGCTTGTGATCATTGAGAGTGACCTGGAGCGGGCTGAGGAGCGTGCTGAGCTATCAGAAAGGTAGGTGTTGAACTGCCCCGAGATGTGTTTGAGGTGCTACAAGACAACTATAACAGCATGGAACGTTGGCAGTACACTGTGTGTTCAGCTCGAAGCTATGTTTTGCTCATCTACTCTAATAGTGGAAATAAATGGTCAATGCCAAAGTAAATGTGTTCATATGTGTGTGCGCGTGTGTTTTGTCACTGCATGCTGTACCTGCACACTGATTTTGTGAATGGCTTTTGTGCATTTCATGTGTTCACTAACAGCCAAGTCCGACAGCTGGAAGAACAGTTAAGAATAATGGATCAAACCTTGAAAGCATTAATGGCTGCAGAGGATAAGGTACTGATACTAATAAACAGTTTTTAGGTTTAACTGCAACCCAAGTCTTTCAGCTTCCATAGCCGGTTAGCTCACTCAGTAGTAACAAATAAGTCCTCACTGCGCTCTTTATTCTCTTTGCATCTTGCTTCGGTGGTTTTCTTTGGTCTCTTTTTGTTTATTTATTCATTTTTACCTTTAAAACTGATCTCTTGTGCAGCCAAAAAGAAGCTGAACTGTCTCACGTGTAAAGGCTATGTAAATATTTCTGTGTAAGCCAAGGGCTGTAGATAATTTGTCTGTTCGTCATCTTAATGTATATTTGAAATGGAATTTGGCATCATAAAGAGTTGCTTTCAGTCTGTGATGGATTCAGCTGCTTTTGAGGCTGTTCTTTTGCTCTGTAATTGTTTTCATTTTTCTCTATCTTTTCCCCCTATTTTCTCCTGTTTCTTTTGCTTGACTGAAACTTCCATCCGCCCCTTTCCTGCCTTCCTTCCGAAATAACAGCAAATGTGCTGAGCTTGAAGAGGAGTTGAAAACTGTGACCAACAACCTGAAGTCACTGGAGGCTCAGGCTGAGAAGGTAGGCTAGAAGCTTACGTGAGAATGTCCCTTACGTTGTCATCTGGATTGGCCTGTGGGATTTTCTTTATATGCTGATGACTTCACAGCACTTCAGCAAGGCCATTGTCAGCAGAAGCATTTGGACTTGCTACTCAATTCAAATTTGGCTCTTGTCAGAACCTAGTGTTCCTTCTAGTTCCAAATAGGTCAATATTATTTGACCACATGTTCTGTTAAGTAGTCTGACAGGATTAAATACTATTTATAGAATGTCCCTTAAAATGGCACATGTATGCTAACTTTAAATTTTTCCAAATGCCACTCCTCTTTAAAACTGTAGTACTAATTTCTGCTTGAAGTTCCCACTGTGGAGCACTGGAATATAACTCAAGGGAAGTTCGGCTCTTGTAATAAACTGTATATTACCACAGTCTGGTAAGCAGAATTCATTTAGTTATACCTGTATTAATTTCTTGTATACAGTTGATCTATTAGAAGAGAGTCTCGAATGTGGTGTACTTTTTTGTGTTTTTAGAATACCTGGTCTAATATCAGTAATCCTCTTTCTAATTACAGTACTCACAGAAAGAAGACAAATATGAAGAGGAGATTAAAGTCCTGACTGACAAACTGAAGGAGGTAAAATTACAGCTGTTCTTTACAACAGTTCTTTCAATGCAACTTTGATTCTTTTAATACAAACACTACTTTGATGCTTTAAGGATGAGCATGTCATTTTGGAGACAGCTTAGTGTTAAATGTATCTCCTAAAAACTAGCGTCGCATTGTTATTTGCGTCCTCTCATTGTACTTTTTTCCTCATTTGAATTGTTGCTCCTCTGTTCATAAGTACTAGGTATGTGTCTCCTAAAGTAGTCTGTATTTGTCTCAACTTCAGGCTGAGACCCGTGCTGAATTTGCTGAGAGGTCAGTAACCAAGCTGGAGAAGAGCATTGATGACCTAGAAGGTATGAGGTTTTGTTTTTCTCACTTACTATAGAAACACAGATCTCTTGTTCTCCTGTTGTTTGTGGTTTTGTTTGGTTTTTTTTTTTTCAGTACCCAATTCTACTCATCTAACTTCTCCTGCCTTATACAAATAGGTCTCCTTAAACCGTAAAATAGGCAAAATATTTTCTAGTTGAAATGTATTAATGACATAAATGCTTTAGGTGAACAGTGTTTTGCTCTTGCCTGTTCTTTTTTCTCATGTTCTCAAGACTCCTTTCATTTTTTTGCTGTATACTCTTCTTCTTGGAGGTGTATAAATGTATAGGGTAAGTGATTAGATAATAAATATTATTGTCTTACTAAAAAGCTGATGAAGAGCTGTGTTATGTTTGTAATAATTAGGAATGTAGCAAGCTAACATAATTTATTACTGCAGTAAGTATGGGTTATGGCAGGCATTTTGTGACACAGACCAGTTGCTATTTTTCAGTAAAGCTAATGGATTGTATACATAACCAGAAGGACAGCTTATTTAACTTCAGAGAGTTTGTTTTATGGTTTTGATAAATATTTCAGAACTATAGTAGAATGTGCTTTCTCCCTCTGGAGAAAATAATTCAGTAGTGCTTTGTAATTAGAAGTCATATGGAGTTTACTATTTAAATGTGTTAAACTAAGTCTAGGATTTTAAGAAGCTTGATTGCTTGGCATGGTAGGCTAGCTTCTGCATAAAAGGTA
Source organism: Chlamydotis macqueenii (assembly GCF_036417535.1). Classification (NCBI taxonomy): domain Eukaryota; kingdom Metazoa; phylum Chordata; class Aves; order Otidiformes; family Otididae; genus Chlamydotis; species Chlamydotis macqueenii. Next base: position 18,836,137 of record NC_141567.1, on the reverse strand, counting down.
TGAATTATCTAGGTAGCTGCTGAAAATTTATGATCTCTGACTTAGGAAGGAAGCAGAGAAGAAAGGTAGGTGTTTAGAAGGAACAGAAATCGCTGTAAGAGACATAGTTTATGACATCACATAAACCAGAGTGGTTTCAAAAAAATAACAAAAGGTAGAAAATAAATGGTAGCTTCCTCCTCGAGTGCAATTTTTGCATCTTTCATCCGTAGCTCCTGTGTGCCCTCCTTAATATGCGTTAAAACAAAAATCCAGAGCAGCAAAACATGAATTTTGCTTTCCTTGTGCACTTTGTTTCCTTCATTTTCTCTGTATCACAGGCTGCCCCACTGGCAGTGCAGTTAATGAACTTGTCACATAAAACTATTCACTCTAGAATTTTTTTTTTAATCTTCTCTAATTTTGTAATTTTTGTTTTGTTTTGTCTGTTGCAACACCTCTTTCTGTGCGCTTTTCCCCTTTCCTATGGCTTCTGGATGGTATCCCATGCCACCACCTTGACCTTCCATCCTGTGATCATGCTCCGTTTCCTTGCACACCTCTGCCTACCCTTGGGGGAATGTTAGATGAGCTATATGCTCAGAAACTGAAGTACAAAGCCATCAGTGAGGAGCTGGACCACGCTCTCAACGATATGACTTCCATGTAAATGTCTTCCCAGCTTGTGCCTGCACCTGCTTCCCTGCCCTCATTGATTGCACGGTTCCGGCCTTGTGAAATTATACTCCCTCTGTAGCGGGAGGCGCATTCCTTTAGCGAGACTAGGTGTACAAAATACCATGAACAATTTCTTTACCGTGGCAGAGTGTGGGTGAGTGTTGTGCCTAGCCTGGTAAATACTCATGGTGATTTTGTAAGCTGCCTAATAAGCTTGTGTTTACTCTTTCATTCTTGATCTGCAATCCTTGCATCTTGTGGTTGCCTTTTGTAGCTCTGCATTTATCCTCTCCGTTCACCTCTGTTCAAGGCCCATCATGTTCAGTTTACCAAAGAAGATTCCCTTGATACATGTTGCATTCAGAGTGTATTCTTCTGCTGTCACAATTTTTCTCTGGCAAAGTTCGTAGAAAAGCTTCAAAGAAATTCAGATTTATCTGTGTTCTCTATTAATGACAGTGGAAAGTGTTTATCTAAGTTTCCTTAACTGCTCTGAAAATTTCAGTTATCACTAAATTACAAGCATGGAAATTGATTAAAAATACTTTGTAATTTAAACCCATAGAAGTGAAAACTGAATTGTAGGTTGCTTCTGCATATTTTGTGGAGGGTAGTAGTCATTTAATTTGCATATACCAAAAATGTGACAGTACCAACTTTAGTCAGAAGGAGAAAAATAGAGTGTATTAGGTGGCAGGAAAGCAGGAGTGATCACCTGTAAGATTTGACTAGTCCATGCAGTGTTTGATACAAACTGGCTCTTCTTCCATCAGCCTAAAATTGTGAACAGAGGTCAACTATGCTAAATCCACCTTCCCATGCTCATACCTTCCACTTGCATGAACCCTGTACAGTTGACATGGGAAAGAGGAAGAGCTGAGGCTCTCAAGTGCTTGTGAGGGGCTATGGTTAGTCCCAGCATTTCTTTTTGGAAGCTGGTATGTTTTCAGCAAGGCATAAGCTTTGCTCAGAGCTTGAAATGTATTTTACATGCATGCATATTTTACATGTCTTTTCTTTGCTTTTTTTTTCATCCCTATATCTGTTCATTACTTCCTATCTCTCCCAACTTCTTAGTAGGGATCTGCTTTGTATGCTTTGATTTTTATTTCTAATTTTTTTTTTTAAATTCCTCCCACCCCTCAATGTATGCTTTTGTTCAGTGGCTTATCAAGCACATGGATTTCTTTTTTCCATCTCTGTCTACAGAGATTACAGTATTTCTTCAATTTGGGTTATTTCTAAATGGAAAACAGACTGTAAAATGTACTCTACATTTTACATGAGGACATTACTGTCCTACTGTACCTCATGAGGTACATGAGGACATTACTGTAGCATTCCAGTCCCAGCATGGTGTGGTGTTTCTTAAGTAGTTGTCTTGGCACGCTGAGTTCTCCTGTGCTGTTGCTGCTTTTTTGAAAGTCTTTACTGCACCTTTTTATTTCCTACCTTATCTCACTTTTTCTTTTCATGCAGATAATTTTCTTTGCTTCACTTCTCCAAAGACATCTTCATCGGGTTGGATAAAACATCTTTCCAAGCTTTGGATGTTTCATTGGTTCATTGTCCTGTCTTACAGCTTAGTTGACTCTATTCCTCTAGCACCTGTCTCAGAACATGCTGTTTGTGCTCTGCTGTACAGAAACTCTACATCTCTCAGTGTAAAATAAACATGCCAGCTGTATCCCTTTTGCTATGCCCTTGCCTTTTATTTATTTAAATAACTATTTCAGTTATTAATAAAAAAAGCTTTTTTTGCCATTAGAGATTTAATTTTTTTTTGTGTTTCTATTTTTTTTCTGCAAACACTTCTGCTTGAATGTTGACAATGCAAAGCCAGTGATAGCAGTCTATGGGATGAGAATGCTACCCTTGGTATTTTGAGGTCAAAACTGACCAGTTACAATCTTAGTCTTTCTCAAAATCTGATGCAGATAAAATGACAAATAGATGTAATGAGGTTGGTTTTTTGGGTTTTTTTTTTCATTTGTTGTTAGGCCAAAATCTGCAAGGACACTACTTTATTGGGGTCACTTGACCATGGGAGCATGGCTGAGAGAGTGCTTACGTCCTTGACACCAGATTTTTCGCTTAAATTCTGAAATTTTCTCCTAGCTCGATGCTGAAGACATTCCTGTCTTTCTCTAAATGTGTGTGTTTGTTAGCTTCAGACAGATTTAAAGGGGCAATACTAAAAACTTTAAATTCTTTTTTTCACCCAAGCATAGTCCTTTAAATGTCTTGTAAAAAAGTTTTCCCCTCTTTCACACCTCAATGACTCAGCAAAGATGTTGCTTGCACACTTTTTTTTTTTTTTTTTCTTTCTTTCTTTCTTTAACAGTATACTTCTCTTGAAGTGGCATGATAGGATTGGGAGTTCAGCAGGGAGATTTCAGTAGCTTTCCGCTCTTGTGCTTAGCTCAGACTTGCGAGTTTGAGTTGCAGACTCATGAGAAATGTTTCAGAATTGGAGTAGGAAAAATGTCATCATTACACTAATAATGACATTATTCTCCTGCAAAGTGAAACATACAGATTTCAGGTTTGAAAGCCTAAACATAGACTTCCAGCTGATTTGGCAGTCTCTAATTAAGGATGAAGCATTAAATGCTGACATCTTGCTTTTTTTGTACTGTTTTTCTCAACTAGAGAGTTTATTGTATTATTTTAACTTCATTGTCTTCACAATGAAAGAAATTATTTTCCAGTTCACATTAAAGTGAATCAGTTTAAACTGGATTGATTTCCGATTATGTCTGTCACTGTATGTATTGCAAAAGTTCCTAAGTCACCACAGCTAAATAAACTCATCATACTGTAGCTGAGTTTTAGTTTTTAGCTTGTAGAACAATGTAAATGTGGCTTCTTGTTGACTTACGCTACAGCAACTCCAGCCCCTTAATCTATTGTGTGTTTTGGTTTATTGTGTCAGCGGTGGTGTTTTTCCCCTAAATTCCTTGCAATACTGTTGTTTCTGAAGTAAAAAAAAAAAAAAAAAAAGCACAATCCAGTGTAGGAACCTGGTAATTTTTAACACAGTAGTTTTGAACATCAGTATTTAAATCTTCCCTTTTCCTTCAAACATGCGTAATCACCTCTTTGTACTGTAGGGTGATGAATTACTGGACAGAGTACTGGAAATGGGCAGTGCAGTGCAGATAATTCAGGTAGCTGCATACATAATTCCTAGCTGGCCTTGCTTCACTGATCTTGACTCCACAAAGCTGTTGTGGTTTCTGACTGCAGCCTGTTTCAGCTCTCTGGTCACTGTTGGACCTGACCTGTGCGTTACGTTGTACACCCCACAAGGTCTGGCCATGTGTAGTTAGTCATGTACTTGAGGCTTGTTGACAGGAGCGCAAGGCTGGCTGTGATGTCTCAATTGCCTGGGCTCTCTGCTGTGCTGAGACTGAGCCTCACCAGGTCTACACCAGAGCTTGAACTCCCTGCTTGGCCAAAGGTGCCTGCCTACAGAGCCAGCCCTTGGCTCTACCTCTGTGCTAAATCGCAACCTAGACAGACTGCCTGTGAGTAATCAAGGGCTGACTGGATACTCCGTAAATGCTTTCTGTGCTTTACCTGGGGGTTTTAGTCTCGTTTTGGATGTTGAGAAGTAGTGTAAATCTCTGCCTCAATTAAAGAGAGGAGTTTTCTGTGATGAAGGTAAGCATCAAGTTCTTAGTTCAAATAGTGTTGTCATGTTTGAATAACAAATACACTTTGCCAAACAAAGTGAAATTTTAGTTACTCTGCGGTTTTGGTATTTTTTTTTATTTATATTTGACATTATCCTGATAAGAGAGATAAGACTCAGTTGTTAGCGGTCCAGGGTCAGAGCTCTGAAATGTGCCCTGGTTTTACTGAGCTGGCTGTTGGAGTTTGGGCGGGGGAGGAAGCTGTGAGGAGTTGCCACTCACCGCACAAGTATGTCCTGCAGACCAGCTAACTGCACAGCTTTGCCGGTGCTGTGTCCAGAGCCTGCAAGGGAAGAGGATTTCTGTGGAAGCTGTTAGGAAGCTTGTGGAAAAGAACCAGAAACAGTCATTTCCTGTAGGGGAATAATCTGGGATCAAGAGGTCAGGAGTGCAGTTTGGATCTAGCCTATTAACAAGAATATGGACAACTGAGAAAACAAGACGGTCAAAAACCATCATGGAACATTCTGTCACTCTGCAGAACAACTCTCGCTAAATGCACTGTCACAACATAGCTGTGGCTGTTCTCTTTGACCGTGAATGTGAACCGTCCTCTCCGTTTGCTGTATTGGAGTAACACAGCTTTTCATGCTTCCATTTCATTTTCACCAAATGTTTGGGTTTGTTTTCTTACAAAGTACAACTGGACAATTTACAAGTATCAAAGTGTGTTGATACTAATAACAGAGATATGTTTTCCTACCAAAAATACCATTTCAGCTGTCAGCTTCCCCAGGAAAGGAGTACGGGCTGCGTCAGACCTAGTGGTAGTGGGCTACTCCTGCCTGCTTACCCTGGTTTTGATGCAGTTGCTTTCTCTCCACTGACAGATGAGGTTCCAGCACATCTTAAATAGCTTACAAAGAAGAATGGCACTCAGATCTTCCACACACTGTACATAAAGATTAAAGCAGGACTTGGTTTTTCTAGGAATATAGCTGGAGTTCTTCCATTTCTGCTTCCACTTACCTGTCTCACAGCTGTTTCCCACCACAGGAGTCTTAGCGAGTGCTTCATAGGTTATAATAGCTGTTCCTTGGAGTAGCTATTTAATTATTAGAGTTCTAGAAACAAAGGTAAAACGTTTCTCTGTATGTTACTGAACTGTCTGTGGTGTGACGGTTTTTTAACTCTTACTTAACTGTTTTCTCTGTCTAATCTGTCTTCATTCTGCCTCTTTTTTCCCTTCTAACCTGCTTGCTGCCTGTACAGACCAACTCTACCAGCAACTTGAGCAAAACAGTCGCCTAACTAATGAACTAAAGCTGGCATTGAATGAGGATTAAACTGTAGTGTGACTATACCTTTAAGTTGTTTAAAGACTGCTATTTCCAAATTTCCTTAAGAATGAATCAGTAAATGTAGAAATAAGCAAGAAATCTAGAAACTGATTTTTTTCAGGCTATTGATTCTGTGGTAAATTAATGGATGAAATTTTCAGTTTCTGTTGGAAAAAATGAAAATGCTTCTTCTGGATGAGGCTTTTCATTATCTGTATGCACACGTACTTTGAGGAGCACTAAGCTCTTTCGCGTGCATAGCTCCTTTCTGCTTCAGTCATTTAGCTAACTGTATCCAAAAAGTGTCAGCCTGCCTTGCTGAGGGACATGTGGCAGTTTGCCTGACATCATGAATTGGCCCTGAGATTTTAACTAGAAGGTGGATGAGAGGAAAAATGTTCACCATGATTCGTATTTCCATATTTCAAAACCAATATAAAGGATACTTATAGCTGTTGAATTTTATTTTTTTTTTTTAATCTGGAGACTTTAATGCAATAATTGTGCATTACTATGAATTGGGCTTGTATTTGACTTTAAAATTAAATAAATAAATAAACAAACTAGGAATGGGAGCTCCATCTGAAAATACTCGGTCAGTTTAAAGGTATGCTTGCGTTAGTATGAAGTTACTATTACTGGATTCTGGTAGGATGCAGCTCTAAAACATTGTGCTCATTTATTGTATCAAATAAGCGTATTAAGTGACTGTCCTATAAAAGTGTGCATGCAACATAAAGCTACTAACTTCAATGGTATTTATTTTCTAGAAGAAATAAATTTCTTAAAGGTCACTTCACTGAAGAAGATATTAGTTTTAATTTTTTTGTTCTTTGCAAATTCTGAATTACATGAAACTTGAAGTATGGGCCTGCAAAGAACTTGTTTTCTTTATTGACCTACGTTAAAAAAAAAAAAAAAAAAAAAAAGGCATTCCCCATCCCACATTCCTATAGGGAAAGAACTTCCAGAACATGCAAGAATTATGTTTCTGTTGGCAGTGCATTTTCTTAACAAATGCAGCTGTAAACAGTTCTAAACTTGCATTACTTGCCGTTTGTTTTATTAATTTGGAGTTCTCTCTGGTTCTGTTGTCTGGGGACATCAGTATTTATGAGCATGCACATTTCTTAACTTTCTAAACCCTTCAATAGAAATAATGATTGCATGCCTTCATGTTCTAAGAATCAGTGCCTCCAAAGAACTGCTATTCATGTCTTAATTTTCTAATCCCACAACAGAGAAAGTGGCGCATGCCAAAGAAGAAAACCTTAGTATGCATCAGATGCTGGATCAAACTTTACTGGAGTTAAACAACATGTGAAAACCTTCTTAGCAGCAACCACATTATTTGTTTTATTATTTTTTACACCTGCTTGCCGTGAAGCCCCATAAACATGTCTTTATTTTAGTTTCACCACAGTCACAAGAACATCTGCTAAATTATCAGGCAGGGGTCAGGGAAACACCAGAATGGGCAAGCCGTATGCGGGTTAAGCTATATTACATTATGGTTTAAATGTGCCATTTCCCAACAAAAAATGTTACCTACACTTTGTAGAGAGTTCAGCAATTCAGCATGCTTAGTCTTTTGAAGAATCTTGGCTGTGGCAGAAAGTGTCCCACCTCAAGTGCCAACTACAATTTTTAACAAGAGGAATGATTCATGTTCAAGAGAGATCAGGTGGAAATGGTGCTATTTTGAGCAAAAGATTCTACTGAAGTCTTTTGTTTGATATCAGACAAGTCAGGAATTTTCCAGCACAGTAACTTATTCTTATGAGAATTTTATTGATCTGTGAGGATTTGGACTTTCTGTGCCTTCTACTTCAATAAAATGAAGGTGTTTAAGCAACAGAGAAAAGTGAAGGCTTCTGGAGGTTTTAAATTGTGTTCTTGCAACTCAATACAGAAGTGTAGGTCAGCATTTCACCTTGAGTATTCATTCGATTGTATTTTTCATCTTGAAGTGAAAGATTCAATAAATTCAGGAGAAAACCTAAATTTGGAAGAGATTGGTTTAAAATGTATTTTATTTGTGTGTATTTGGGGGAGGGGGAGGAATTTATAAACCGATATTTGCCTCACTTTTTTTTCACACTTTCTTTGAGCAGTTTTAAAAGTATACCTGTATGTAAACATTGTATAATGATATGGAATAAAATGCACATTTTAGGACATTTTGTAAACGTTGCTCTGCTGTGATTTGTTTTTCATCACATGAGCTTTCTGTGTATCGCTATATAAAATACACGTGTGCACTGCCTCTCATTGGGATATGCTGTTAACACATTGGCTTTCAGTCTCTTCTGTGCGGTTAGGCTGATATATAAAAGTGCAGTAAAATGCAGTGGGTTGGACTGAGGTGAATCTGCAGCTGCTGAGAGGGACCCATATTGCAAGAACCTGCCCCCATCACTTGCTTGTGTTCCCAGATGGGTGTAGAATGCAACAGTCCCCTAACGGATGATAGAGCTTTCCAGAAGTATTTTTTGTTGAACGCGTTGTGTTGTTTACGCTAAGATCACTGCAAAACTCCCATAGACATCTGCAGGAAATGAGCCCTAAACACCATGCTCTTGGGAACAGTGCCATGTAGTTGTGTATCTTACCTGTTAACATGTATTAATTTACTTTGATACAGTGAGAAGATGTGTCAAGTTCATGAGAGATCCTTTCACCCAACTTTTCACTACTGATTGCTAATTTCTCCATGTGTAGGTATTTTTATTTGAATTATGAGATCTGTCAGTGAGCAAGTTCAGAACTTCAAAAATAATTCTTATTCCTTCTTTTTCTATAGTATATTGCTGAAAGCTGATGCTATCCATCTTTCAGGCAGTAAGGACCTCAGTAGGAAACAGATATAGATAACCTTCCGGATCATCAAAGAATCTCCATTAGTGGACCCTTAGCAAGCAACTGAAAACCAGTGACTTTCTCAGCAGCTGTTGTAGTGGTGAAAGGGTAAAGTAATACAAAATAATTGCAGGTTAAATGGGAGTGGGAGGGGAAGGATGGAAGGATGTACTGGTGTGAGTCTCTGGCTTTTTGTGATTGTATTGTAAAGAAGAGTTCTTAGTAACACTACAAGCTTTCGCATGATTCGTTGGCTGCTGCCAGTTCACCCTGAATGGAAGGGATGAGATCCCTGGCTTTATGCTTCCTTTTAAGTGTTTTTGGGAAGTAAAATACATATTACAAGGCTCTGACAGTGCCTTAAGCTCGTACTGAGGCTGACAGTCTAACGTTCCAAATAACAGTTGTGCAGAGGTAAGTTATTCTAATCTCTTTCTTCTTCCTTAGCACAAGGATGAAACGTCAGGTAACTGGGCTCTGAGAGTTCAAGCCTGCATGCGCTCATGGCTTTGAGTGGCGCTGCTGCAGTCAGTAGGGCTGCTTCCAGTAGGAAGTGCTGTGCGGGGTGGTAGTTTGCAGGGTAGGGCCCAAGGCCACCCAGAGAGTCGGAGACTGTGCTGGGAGCCGAACCGAGGAGTTCCTGGCAGCTGGCCGTGAGTCTTGCACAACTGAGCGTGCTGCCTGCTTCACTGCATCACTTTTATGGTCCCATAGTCTTGGTCCTAAACAATGTGTCTGAGTGAGGTTAGACTCTTTGTTTGCTGTTTAAAATTGCTTGCTTTCCAGGAGACCACAAAATGCTTTGTGGTTTAGGGAATCTGAATTCACCTCTTATTGTGTGTAAAGGTAAGGAGAAGGCTGTGGTTTTAGTGTCTCTTAATGAGATCATGTCACCATTAATAGGGCAAGCATGTGCAAGCAAGGAGATGAGAATTCATCTGAAAAAAATCTGTTTGTAGAATAGACTTCCCCAAAGTGCGTTGTTGCAGATTCATCCATAAAGCTTTGTAATAGGTAAGTCAAAGTTTTCCAGTTCCAAGGAGAGCTGAAGGGAGCAGTGAACATAATGGTGAATCACACCGACTGGCTTTTTTTTTTTCTGACTAGCAACAGACACCTGAATAGGCATATGGATGTATTTGTTGGAGCAGGAAAATCTGTTTCTACCGTGTGTCATAAGCCGCTACTCGCTATGGATTCTTTGCATGCAGTGGCTAATCAGACAACACTGAGTGAAGCTAGAAAGCACTGGTTTGTAAAAGTGAACAAATGGGGCTCTGATGTAACCCCGTTCCAAACAAATGGGAATTTCTCCCTCTTGCAACTTCCTTGCCCAAAATGCTAACTCTAAAAATTTGTTAAATTACAGAACTCTGCATCATTCAGCATTCCTCAAGATGTGTGTCTTGGTTTGGAGAGCTACTCACCCTTTTCTTCAATGCAAAAGCACATTTGACAGTTTGAAATACACCATTATTGTGCAGCCATGCTATGTAATTGTCTTGATTGTTTTGTGAGTTGTCCTCTCTCAATGAAATGAGTAGCTCTGAGAGCACCGCCTGCCTTCTTGCAGGTTCATGTCTTGTGGCTGGTCGTAAACTTGCAATGAATTTTTTTCCAGATACTGAGACATTTGTGTGGTCTTTCGCTCTCTCATGGGTTTTCTCTGTCTAATAGTATGCAAGGCATGCTCCAGGGTGTGCCTTTCCTTGCATCAGGACGCTCACAGGCATGTTCTTTATATCTTAATGGTTTGTTACATTCACAAAAGTTGCAGAAATGTCAATTTCCTGTTAGTTCTGTGTGGTCAGAACTAGTCAATCAGTTTGAGTTGTTGAATGGGATGAGAGACACAGATAAGAATGACATATAAGTCCCTTTTCTTGAAGAAACAAGGCTAAAGCAGTAGCCTGCACCTATAGAGCACTGCCTGTCAGAGCTCTAGCACCTGAGGGAGAACTCTGAATCTGTGTGTGTGTGTGTGTGTGTGTATATATAATTGCTATACTGTTAACATTGTAGGAATATCTGTTACACTGGGCTATCTATGACTGCGGTAATGTCTGTTAGTCACAGTAAAAGAAGAAAGTGATGAGCCAACTAAAACATTTGAAAACAAGGAGAGGGGGAAATACTTTTTACATGGCTCAACATTTGGGAAAATAGTGGGTTTTTTCCTCAGGTGTTCATTTTGGTGTTTTTTTTTTTAATTTCTGAGTTTTTTAATAATAAAACAGGAGCATCAGTGGAAGATGAAGTGAGAATTGCAGCAAAAAGGTCAAAGCAGTAGAGAAAACAAGGATAATGCTTTTTATCTTCATGCAGTTTTTTGGAAAATATACACAAGAATAGTTCCGTTTCATAGAGGGAAGCTTTGTAACTTACTTTCTTGAGTGTGTGTTGTATTCTTTCCAAGGTATGGAAAATCTGTACAAGTTTACATAATCTTCTTGGCTTCAGTTGTGAACCTATCTAATTTTGTATAAGTCATAGCCTTGCCAATTTGTAATCTGTTGCTGAGAATTGCGTAAATGCAGGATGCTCCTCACAACGACAGCAGCTTAGTGAGCAATCTAGATGTCCCAGTTAGCTCATTTATATGAGAGCAGAAACAAATGGGAAACAGAAGCAGATAGAAGTCTTACAGACATAAAAAAACCCCTATTCCTTCCCATTTTTTATTTCTTGACTCATAATGCACTGAAGTGATGTTACGTAGTATTTTGGATTTGAATATTATGGCCTTTAAGGACACCTCAGCACTGATTTCTTCCTGTCTCTTTGCTGGTTTGGGGAATGGCTGGATAAAGATCAAACAGCATCTTTTTCATTGAAAAAAAAAAAAAAAAAGTGTCTTCCTGCAGACCTAGGTGCAGCTGCCAGTGCCACATGTCATAACATACTGATATGCATGATTGAGGGAACATTTCTCTCTTTTGTGTACAGGACGTATATAGGGATCATGGGTATAAAGGGATGAAATATGTTTGGGGCCATGATCCTGCAAAGTATTTTGAATGCCTTCTATTCCAGAGCTTGGCCATTATCTGCTTCTCGAGATTATTCCTTTCATTGATGTTGATTTCATTTTTTGCCCGAAATGTCAAGGAAGTGCCCGTGTGATCTGTCACAGACAAAGCTCATGGCAAATAGTGTTTCTCTTTATAAAAGGTGCAAAGACCTAACACCTAGTGATAGTTGTCTGTGCCATGAAGGAAAATCATGCAGGTCTGGTGTCTCTGCAGTAGAATTTGTGAAAGAATAATCAGGAAAGTAAAACTCTAAAGCTCTGGTAAGTTGTTTTAATTTGCTTAGGATACATTTGTATTGATACTAACATGGAGATCCATGTGAGTTTCCAGTTTAAAAACAGAGCATTTCTTTGCAGGTCCACCAATAGTTGGCATGTTTCTCTTGACAAGAATCCTAGTTGGAGAAATAGGCTGGGAAAAATGCTTCAAAATCTTTCCTGGATTATGGTTTTCTGTAGCCAGCAAGGAGAAGCCTGCCAGACTTTCCTCTCAGTCTAGATTGCTGTACTACTTCCTTATTTGTTTATTGTACACATGTGAACTATAAAATACACTAAAGAGATGATGTAATTTGTGCAGGCTGTCCAGAAAAAAAAAATGTATCTAGAAGATTAACTAGGCAAGAAAGCAGCTAAAAGGGAAACGGTAAGATAGAATTGTGCACATGGGCTAAGGGCCAGGAAGGAGGGTACAGACAGCATGAAGGTGATCTACAGAAGAATTAATCCTCCTCCTCTAAATGCTACCGTGTAGTTGTGCTTTGTCCTCTTCCTGTGGCCTCCACTTGGGTTCCTGCAGCCACCATGTTCCTCTGCCACAGAGGAAGGTGACTGGCAAAGTCCAGGTAGCAGCAAATTCTTCGTCACCTCTCATCTGGGTTTAAAGTACAACATGCAGGAGCTTTTCCCATAAAAATCAACTTAAAAAATCTCAGTTGTTTTCACTATGCTGTCAGAATCTGGGTTAAATTTCTCTATGCTAGGACTTTATTATCAATTACCTTAACCAGAAAATCATGAGACTTAAAAAAAAAAAACAACCAAAGACAAACCCACCATTTTTTTGCTACTTTTCAGCAGTTAGCAAACACGTAGCAAACGTGTGTGTGCTTTTATTACATTCGCATGCAGCCACGTCTGAGAGCAAGGTATTCCTGGAGATTAACAGCTGAGTGGGAAGGATTGTGCATACAAGAGGCAGCCCAAGGGACCCAAACTGGTTGTTAATCTATGGGAGGTGCTCTGCACTGAGTCTTACTGTTGTAAATCGAAATAAAAAGCACATGGGCCTATATGTCTCTGCCTGTGGATGAGAAGCACAGATTATTGCCAATTTGAGCAATTAAGTTATTGACTCCTCCCTCTGCTTCCCCATCAATGTGTGCTGCTAGCATTGGGAACACTCCAGCTAGCAGAAAAACTGATAGGAAGGGTTTGCTTTGGATCTGTTATTTTTGTGAATCACTTGCTGTTAACAGTTTGGATTTAATTAAGGAAAATCAATAAAATCCAAGTTTAAATTGTAGGCTGTATAGGGGTTTGTGTCATTTTCACTAAGTTGTTTTGAAGAAGGTCATTTTACCAAACCACACAAGTGCATATATAGCTTTGGCCGTACACAGATACACAGCTAAGGCCTGCCTGTTTGACTGAGCCTTAGGCAAACAAACAGACCCATTAGAGCAAAGTCTCAGTGCTGTAGAATCAAGCTTTATAGAGTCATTGCACAACGAGAGGTTCTCTTGCGTCAAAGCTGCTGGGTCTTTAGCTGCTGTCCCAGTGAGGATTGCAATGCTGTGTTTCAGTTTCTGGAGAGACTTATGTTTAAAGGCACTGAGCAGTTCTTCTTCATCTGAGTAGGACAACTGCATACTGTATTAAAGATGGGGGGGATTTCAGAATCCCTGTTTAAACTACAGTAAAACCAGAAAGCTCTGAAATCTGTTTTCCCAGTTCTTGTTTTGCCTTTGAAGCAGTAATGAAGAAATCACTCTCTCTACTGCAGCATGAACAGCAAAACTATGTGTGTCACTTTGTTTCAGTTATAGACATGGGGATTTCTCTTGGTTTCTACCTTATTTTCCTGTTTGCGAACTTAGGAGAACACCAGCTGTCTTTATAAGAAATGCTTTTACTCACACCTGTTGTTTAAATTTGACAGGCACCAAGTTGAGTAGGAACTTGTTAGCTTTCATTACACCACCTGGAAAAAATGCCGTCATCCATTAAGTAGAGCACAGCTTCCCCTACAGCATCAGTACACCTTGACCTTGATTCTCTTCTGATGCATGCATCAATATCTTGCTTACCTTTGCACTACAAGATTGTTATAGGAGATGAAGGGATGAGAAGAATCCAGGCTGAGTGGCAGACATTGAGTATGCAGGTAGTAAAGCTATTCTACTGAGTAATGTTAATTGCACTGAAGTATGACTGTAAGTTAAGTGTGTGTATGCATACCTGACATACACTGCTATACAGAAAGTATATGTAGTACCTAAAACATGGAAATTATTTTGGTTTAGTTCAAGGTGAAAGAAATAAATTATAGTATTTCCAACTCAAGCAGTTGATGGGTCATTGCAAGTGGCAGGAGGGACAAACTGTCCCACAGTTAGTGCTTACTGCAGAAGACGGTCATCCCAGGCAGTCATCTTCCCTCAGTAGTGAAGTTTTTCAAATTTTCTTAGTTGTTTCCCATAGCTCTGCATGCAAAGTTACAAAATAAATACCTAGTTTAGTTTTTGACATGATCCTATTGCAGCACAGGTCTGTGTAAATGCAATTAACTTGATTTACTCTTATTTTACATGTATGAAAAGGGGATAGAGTAAAATATCTTCTTACTGATCTGTGTAGTGTATAGTAATTGTGCACGCACTTACACATTTTTAGAGAGGCTCTTTTGAAACATGCCTCAACTTGGGAACAATAATGCGAAGCAAAGGAATGGAGTTTGTAGTATGCCTGGACTCGCTCCCATAAGAATGCACAAGCCCAGTGCCAAATGCCTCCACCCAAATATCCGAGATGTTACTAACTTGATAAGAGGCCTTTTCCTGTTTTTTACTAGCCTGTGCAGTTTCTCAAGCTATCTGTGCTCAGTTCTCACGAAGAGCATTTTTAGTGGCACAGAACACGTCTGCAGAGTGAAATGAAGGTGTAATTGCAGCGCAGGTAGGTGAAACCACGCTAGAGTGGATAGCAGTGAATGTGTGGGAAATGGGCTGGCAACCAGCATGGATGTATAGCTGGATGTGTAGTCAGAGTGAACTGCAGAGAAGCATTTGCTTATGACAATAGTTATCAGTAAAAACACATGCTGGAGCTTCAAACAGTGTTGAATCGCTAGACGAACAGATACTGAGAGGGATCTAGAGTCTTCTATCTAGAAGAACAGATAAAGACAGTAAATGCAAATCAGGACTGTATTCTTCACACAGGGGTATGCCTAAAGATTCACATACAAAATCTGGAAACACAGTTTTCCTCCTGCTCCTGTATCTGTCAAAGCAAATGTGCCTGTTGTTTTTCGTCCTGACTTGAAGACACCTGCTGTGGAGGTGGCACTCAGCCCTGGCACCTCAGGATGACTGAATGCAGTTGCCTGGTCTGCTTCTCTCCTGAGTCAGTCAGCGTCAGGCAGTCAGAGTTCTCACTGCCACATTTCTTGAGGCATAGTTGTCTGGGACTTGTTCGTTTCGTTGAGCTTTATATTTTGGGGAGAAAGGGTGGAAAGAGAGGTAGTTGTCACCCAGTTGTGAGGAGCTCTTCCTAGAGCAAGCCAGAAAGCTTACATAAGTGCCTGCACTTTATAGTTCTATCTTTTGGCATATGAGCTTCAGAATGATACCTTATGGTTAATATGTTTAATCTTTTACGTGTTTTACACCTTCTGTGATTTGTTACTTTGTTTTGAAGCAACATACTTCAGTCTGAAAAGATGTATATGGAAAAGTCAGACACTGATGCTGTCTGGTACCTACATTGTGTGACTAGTGGTTACGCAAGCCATCATTTTCCATGGTATATTGTACCTCTACCCACTGACTGGGGAGAAAAGCTGGATGAAGTAAAAAGACTATACACAGCAACTGAATTCTAATGATAAATGTGAAGTCGTTCTCAGGGATAAAATTGTTCAGTCCTCTCTGTGCTCAGTTTTCTACCAGAAGAGATTGTTGCCTGGAGAATAACTTCAGGAAAAACAGGAAATAATTCTCATTTCTTTTTTTTCCTTTCTTTTTTTTTTTCCAGGGGGCGTGGTGGTTTTCTTTTTTACACTGATGTATTTCACAAATGTTCCTTCATTACTTACTTTCAGCTGGTGGCAACTATTTTTCCTCTGAGTCCCAAGAGGTTTAAAGCAGGCCCTGAATTAAAAGTATGAGGAAATCACCACTGAGAAACTGGAGTTTCAAAACAAATGTTTTTGCAAAGAAGAAAAAGAAATGTGTGCGTCCTTTGGCTGGTCTGTAACCACAGCATGGTCTTTTCAGCATTCCTTTCCCTGATACGCGAAATATTTTCCCAAACTCCCATTCTGTTGTTTCTAGGAACTGTGTTGGACTGCAGGCAACTTGTAAAACCAAGGCAGTGCTATAAAACGCTTTCATATTCTATTTTATTGAAAGTAAACAATCCCCAGGTGGCACATCCTGACTGCACAGGAAAATGGAGTAAATTAAGGAAAGTTATGTTCCTATTACGGTGTGTAATGGGGAAAAAAAAAAATAAAGTCACCAACCTGTGGTGCCGCACAAGTCTCTAGGTATGAGCTGCTGCCTGGAGGGCAGGACCAGCCCTATTGGGCTCCTAGCTGAGCTTGAGGACCACCACTGCTGCCCTGTCTGTTAACTTGTGATGGGGACAGGGACATGGCATGACTGTGCTCCTGGTGTACCAACAGAATCAGTGTTCCTGTGTAGTGTAGAGAAAGTACATCATGTTTAACTAAACTCCTCAAGAAGTTAAAATTAACAAATATCTGAATCATGGTTCAAGCAGAGCTGGTGATAAACATGTTTATCTCAATGTCTAAAGACTCTCTGTTTTTAATGCTACTTTTTCTCCTGGTCCAGACATCTTACATGTTTAAAGATTTGTTCCTGATCAATGTTTCTCAGCTAAGTTGTTGGAGAATTCACTCGCGTGTGACCTTAGTCTAGAGAAAATAGAACAACTCAGGGAAGATTTTAATCTTAAAAAAAGCTGTGAGTATGCACCTAGTTATGTACCTTTTGGGGAAGGGATGCCTGGTTTTTGGCTGGGTCTAACAGTCCTAGCATACAACATTACTGGTGCACATTGGTAGAATTAGCACTGTTATGGAAATTATACATACACTGTAATCACGCAGCTGTTACCTTATTTGATAAGCAAATAACAGTACTCTGAGAACTGCTATACTGACCAAGACCAAACAAAAACTGTATGTGGGTGAAGAATCTCTAATAACAACTCAGTTCAGTAAAACCATGACAAGGAAGAGAGATCCCACTGCAGCGGAACCTCCCCTTTTGTTAACAACTGGTTAAACCAATAAGGTTTCTTACTGCCATCTACTGTACCAGTGCTTAGAGCCAGAGGGGAACAAAAATTCCGTCTCTTGGCTCTCAGATAAAATAAATCCTCTCTGAAAAGACAGAAGGCAGAGCTTGATTTCTCTCCACATCTAACATTCCCTTTATTTGTCTTATTTCCAAATTCATAAAGAATTTGGGTTATTTAAAATCTTTCCTATACTGATATTAGAAACATCAGGTGTGATCAAGGGAGTTATTATACCTCTACTCTGCATTTTCTATCAACATCAGATTTGCCTGTATCTATGTATACAAACATAGGTAATATTTTTTATATTTTTGATCGCTGCTTTCCTATTTTTCTTCATTTTATCTACCATAAATATAAATTATGATCCTTTTTTACAATTTTAGCTTTTGTCTGTTAATTATTTTATATTAGATTCAACATTTTTAGATTCAGAAGTCTTTACAAAAGTTACAATCTTTAATTATTGCAATCCAGGTAGAATAATTGGAATCAATTGGATTAACGGAACATTTCATTGTTTCACAACGAATCCAAACAAAGAAAACAAGGGAGATTCCTTACACTGTCACTTCCTAAATTTTTAAAAGCCCCTTCCTACAAACTCAGCCTGCAAGCTTCAGTTTGGGTCTGTGGCAGTTATAAATGGTATTTAACAGGATGAAAGAGCAGAGCTGGGTTCCTGATTTCAGAACTGAGCAGCCCTTTATCAGGGCAATATGAATAGGCATCACTTGTTTCCTATCATTCAAGCTTAAGATGTTGCTTGTTAAAAATATTACCCATCTTTTCAATTTCAGTGGAAATGGTAAATTTAGGGGCATGTCACTGTAGGATTTTCCCGCACTGGTGAGCTAGAAAAGCAAATGAGATCATCGTAGCAAAAATACTGAGGTCGAAGTCCAGACCTACAAGCAGGAGCAGCCATAATAACATCTGTTAAACATTGCTGAGACATCAGGATCCACAAAAGCACCTGCAGGAATGGAGGAAGACTGAGAGAAGTGATGAAGTTGTTTTTGAAATGCCTGTAGACTTATTTTTTTTAGAGAGTCATGTTTTCGGAAACGCTGATGAAGCCTCACGCTTTGTAAATGCCTGATGTTTCCACATACTGCTGAGCATCATCAGCAGGGAGAGCCTATTGCACCTTTTGATGGTGGGCTCCACCACTTCAGAACAGTATGAAAGCTACTGCCCACCTTGTCGTTGTTCCTCAGCTCACACACGAACGCAGCTACAAGAGCAAGATGACTAGAAAGATACATACGCACTTTGTTTTAAGGTCTCGTGCTGTCGAGCTTTTGGTGTTTGTGTTACTCAAAGGCTATAAAGCCTTAAAGGATTCTTGATGGTGAGACTCTAAAGCTGGCCCATGTTGAGGTGAGTGAGCACAGCCCTGCTTTGCTGAGAGACTGTGTCACGCCATCCTTTATCATCTGAATAAGGCATATCTCTTCACACAGGCTTTTCAAATCTGGTAAGTACAACTCGGTAAGGAGGCAGAGCAGAGGAAAAGTCAGCTGGTTTACTGCTAAACCTTGTGGAGTTTTTCTACCATGCTAGAAGATTCTCCAGATGGACTTTGCTGGCTGTGTTACATATGGAAGATGGATTACAGCTGAGAGTCTGTGCCTATACTCTAAGTGACTGATAGATGAGGATAGAAGAAAAACATTGAGGGTTTTTTTTTGTTAAATTAGAATTGGATTAGCCTGGTGCTTGCTGTTCTCATTTTCTATTACTATCAGTGGGAGTAGAAAATTCTCAAAACCTTGTGAGCCTGACAGGTCAACTCAAAGGTAACAAAACCAGCAGCTTAGAGGATGACACAACAGATAACAGCAGGCTGTACTGTGCTACTGGATTTAACACAAAGCTCTTCATTAAGGCAATCAGAGAAAAATGGCAAGATCCGTTTCTGGCTTAGGCCCATTCAAGTGCGATGCCAAGGAGCATTCCTACTGAGCAGGTTAATGTAAGAATGCAGAAAATCCTGCTGCAAAATCCTTCCAGAGACAGTTTAAAATGGTGAAAACGAGTTATGAGAAAGTACATACAGCATCTTGTACCAGTTGGGTACAAGTTGTACTGTGGTAAGTAATGCAGTTTCATTGAGAAAATACAAATGAGAAATAAATGCCTGCAGTGAAAACTGTGCATGTGGTCTGCATTTGACTTCACGCATGAAAGCTATTTGGCCTGACTTCCTGCCAAATCCTGCAGTTTTTGAAATCATCGGACATGAAGGAGATTGAACTCCCAAGGTTAGCATCTCAGAATTTTCTCCTAGCAGAGCATATGCAGAGTTGTAAAAGGGCAGACTCCTTGCTTTTGCTTACAAGTATGGCTCTTTTTTTTTTTTCATTTTTAAGCTGTTGTATTCTCTGTCAACATCTATAACATTTATGGAGTGGCCTTTATTAAAAGTTGTTAGGTGTTGTTGAAGAACCCTTCAACATGTATACATTGGATTTTAAGTAATTGTCTAAATACCCCAGAAAATCTCCAAGAAAGAAATGGCAAACCCCTGCACAATCCATCAAACTGGACACTGCGGGTTTTCTGCACAAGGAGCTTTCTTCATTGCTAAGTAATGATACATCCTGGTCAATCTATTTGCGATTTGCAGGGGTCAAGGTCCTTAGAACAGTCCAGTCTAAGGCATTCCTGTGACAGGACTGACTTTGAAGGGTTGAAAAAAAAAAGGCTACTATGAAGATTTCTCAACTGTTTGGATGCCATTGCATTCTCCATAGCAGAGCCAAGGGCTCTGCTGCTTTTGGTGTTGCCTCTAGAATTTTCTACTCATTTTGAACCATGACGTGCTGAGTTCATATAAACTAGTCTCTCTCTGCCCTCCCCTCTTGCCCTCGAACTATTGGACTAGGTAGTCTGAAATCCGAAAGAGCAACAAGAGTGCTGAGAAAAGACTGAACTGAGCTGTTAATGAGGGCTTTTTTAAACCTTCTTTGGACCTAACATGGTCTGCTCTAATATCATTGCAATTAGTAATTTAACAGCAATAGGAAATTCATAGGAAGGGGATGACTGAGTATCTTCATACTAACGAAGCTATTTTGATGCTCCAGTTAGACATGTGGACTAGCAATTCCGCTGACAGCACTGAGTGGCTCTGGATTTGCCTTTGCAATAGGCACACACAATATCTTTGTCATAAAAGTCTGATCTGAGGATCCCAAATCTGCAGACTCATCCGCTTGGCAAAGCTCCCAAGAATCCTGGTTATTGGACATATCCTTGGATGGGACTCGGCTCTAGCTGACATGCTGCCTGCCTGTCAATCTGAATTTGCTGATGCACTGAAAATCCTTTCCTTCTGCCTTCTTGGGTAAAATTGTCACTATTTGATCACTCTTCAGTCTCTTTAGCTTGCTGCTCAGTCAACATCCAAGGCATTAAAGAGAGCTATTAAAAGTTTACTGGAAATTTATTACGCGGGAGGTTTTGAGATAGTTTAAAAGCATCAGCTGGAGAGCATTGTCATGTCTCTGTGGTCTCTAAGAAAAATTGCAGGGCTGTAGGCTAAACTTGACTCTGAAACCTGTGTTGGAAAATTCAACGTTTCTAAGTAATTCCTCACTAATCTGGATCAAATATCTCACCTTGCAGTTAAAAGGTTTCATCTTGGTGTGAGCCCAGCTTGCCCTACTTTACTTTAAGCACTTTACTATGCTTTAAACTCTTTCTTTTGAAGGGTCAAGGATTGGGGAGGGATTCGCCCGGTGTCGCCAAACGCTGCCTGTAGCTGTGTCTGGGCACAGGGGTGGCTTTGGGCGCTCCCGGAACCAAACCGGCTCTGAACGGCCCCCGCCATCCAGCGCGCAGCAGCCCCGGGGAGGCGGCCCCGGTGCCGGAGCGGAGGCTGCCGCCGCCCCGGAGGCCCGCTCCGTTAGTTCCGCGGGTCCCGGCCGCGGTTCTGCTCGCTCCGAGCGGCCGCGCCTCCCTCGCACCGTACCGTGAGGCGAGCGGCCCTCGCTCGATGCGCTCGGAGCTCGGCCGCGCGAGCGCTCGGCAGCGGCTGGCGCTGCCTGGCGGGCGGCCGGGAAGGCGGAGGCGCGGCGCTGCGCGGCCATGTACGGGCTGGCGCGGGCCCTGCGGCGGGCGGCGGCCCCCGGGCGGCTGTCGGCGCCCCGGCGAGGGGGCGGCGGTGCCGGGGCGCGGCCCTGGGGCTGGGGGCTGGCGCTGGGGCTGGCGCTGGGGGTGAAGGTGCCGACGCCGGCGGGCTGCGAGGCCGACGGCGGGCGGGAGGCGGAGGAGGCGAATTCGCTGCCGCTGCCCCCCCGGGGCTTCGGCGCGGCCGTGGAGAGGAGCCGGGAGCTGCTGCGGCGGATCAAGGTGCCGAGCGAGCGGGGCCGAGGGGGAGCCGGGCTCTCGCCCCCTGCCTGGGGCGATATTTATTATTTATTATTAAATAAATTATTTTAACTAAGCTACTGCTGTTGTTAGATGTATTTTTCCCAGTTACTGAATTGAAATGTCTGCTTTTCCAGCGCGGTTTGTACCTGTTCAGCCCAACTAGTACTTAACAAAATTGCAACTGTAATGTGACAACCATATGTGGACGTATGCAGGGTTGCCTTTGCATTTTTAGGGTTTGGGAGGACGTGTTTTTTAACTGTAAAGATCCTTCTTAGTGTCTTCTGTCCGTTTTTTTTTGGCAGGATGAAGCAGGAATCCCAGGTATACTAGTTGGAGTGTCTGTAGACGGAAAGGAAGTCTGGTCAGAAGGTTGGTATATGCGAGTAGTAGCCGTGCATGCTGTTGGGAAGCAAGGAACGTTTGAAAAATTAACAATTGGGACACACCGATCAGGCTGGGATTTCGTGCACTTGATGTCCCGTCTCCGGACAGTGGCCAGAAACAGGGAGTATGGAGTGATACTTCCATTGGTAAACTTCAGTGATTTCCAGGAATTGATAATTTATTAACGTCCTGAATGTGCTAGTATATCGCAACAGTTACACTTAAGAACCTTTCTTCCATTAATTTTTCAGATCAGTCTTTGAATCCTTATACTGTAGGCATACAGTTGTACAGTGGTCTGGTAGAATTGCGTATGGGAGGTAAAGAACTGTTCTCCCTGCAGGAATTTACCTTGTAGTCAAAGTAATAACTGCTCACATTTGGCGATCTGTCTCCCATTTGTGGGCTAAGCTGTAGATTTTTA
Source organism: Chlamydotis macqueenii (assembly GCF_036417535.1). Classification (NCBI taxonomy): domain Eukaryota; kingdom Metazoa; phylum Chordata; class Aves; order Otidiformes; family Otididae; genus Chlamydotis; species Chlamydotis macqueenii. The sequence continues at coordinate 18,813,868 of NC_141567.1, read as the reverse complement.
CTGGGCAGGTACTGAGATTTAACAGGTGTCATCCTTCCAGAAGTTGCAAGTGATTTTTCTGGTTACACAGTTTAGTTTTAAATAGAATCTGTCAGGATTGCTCATATCATGTAGACATTTGATGTTTATTTAAAAAAAAAACCCACCAAATTGTGGGTCTGTTTTCAGAAACATTTTCATAATGTGTTTTGGGTTTTTTGGACAACTGAAATAATATCTGTAAATGGCAACATAGTTCAGTAATGTGTTACAGAATTTGTCAAAAAAGGTCTTTGTAAGTAAGATTGTTACTAACTTTCTTTTGACAGTGTATTGTTGCATTAGCTTGTATATATGTATGAAGCTGATTATAGGTTTTAATTTCTGTTTCATCATGACAGAAGTGAATTGGAGAGCCTCTGGTACCTTTTGTAATGGTGGTGTAATAAGAAAAATGTGCTAGAAACTTAATCACAAAGTTTCTCAAATCAGATAGCTTTTTCTGGTCTCAAATTACCTAGCAATGAAAGCAGCTTTTGTAAGCCTTCTGCAGAATCCCTTACTTGACCTACAGGAAAGTGCCTGAGGGCACTAGTGCCAGGGTGGTGGTTTATCACCAGGACTGCCAGATCCAGTAGCGAGACAGCTACGTGTGGGAGCATAAGCCGTGGCGGAGCTTTCTGTACCCTGCTGCGTATGGATGTAGAGAACAACACTGCCTTGAGCGAGGGAGCTGGGAGGTGGGTAACATTGTTCTAGCAGACTTCTGGCTCATTTTATGGTCCTCTTCCCTTCTTCATGGGGGGAAAAATAGGAACAGGTGTAAGTTGCATGTATTCTGTGATCACAGTACTAAACCTGCTTTCTTGCTAAACTAGTGGGAGTGATTTGAGGTTTGGAAGGTATTTTCACTGAGGGGTACGGCATCTGCCTTCACAAGTACCACTCAAGCACTTGAGTAGCAACTTCACGTAAAAGAAAGGGTCCTGGGCAACTGAGATGTCATCTGTTTTATTTTTTGTATTTTGGCAAGGGTTTTTTTTCTAACTAGTTTGTTATTAGACTACAGTTTTGTATAGACAGGCATGCATTGCTTGCAGGACTTCTAAAAAGTGCAAATATGTCATTACTGCATTTCATTGCTTTTTTTGCTGCATCATCACTTGCAGTTTCTTCAATCCTAGCTCAAACTGAAGACTAGTATGGGAGCTTGGTGATGCCTTATTAATTCCAGTTCTCGCTACCAGGCTTGTGGGTTGGTTACATAGGAAAGCACTGGTATGGAGACTATTCAGCTGCTTTTAATTGAAGTCATGCTGAGTGATGTTGAAACCTAGCACATAACACCGCTGTTTTGTGAAGCTTTACAACTTAGTAATTGCTATGAGTTTGTGAGTCATTTCCTTTCTCAGTTTCTGTATTGGTAAAATAAGAACCTTTACTGTTTCAGCCATTAATTGAGAACAATAAAAGGAATATTTATGACTGTTGGTCAGTTATTGTCTCTTTAGTTTTTCTATGTTGACTATTTGACCTCAGCAGTGTAAATTTTGGCTTAATCTTGTACACCAGTGTGATGAAAGTGTTGGTTAAAACCAACTTTATCTAATTTATCATCAGGTTTGTTTGTAGTCTTAATCAGTAACTTGGGATGCCATTGGCCAATACAATGGGCTTTGATTAACTGTTCCTACTCCATTAAAATGTTACGAACAGAAATGAGCCAGGAGCAGGCAGAGTCTAATGCTTAATGTCCCAGTTTAGCTAGAGGAAAAACATTTTAAGGAGCCAGTAAATCTAATTCATTGCAAATAATTAATTCAACGTGTCTCTGTGCAAAGTATTTACCACAGTGTTTTTATTTTCTTAAAGGTTTGGGTTATGCTGATGTAGAGAATCGTGTAGCGTGTAAGCCGGAGACGATCATGCGAATTGCTAGTATTAGCAAGTGTCTTACGATGATGGCTGTTGCTAAATTGTGGGAAGAGGGGAAACTGGATTTAGATGCTCCAGTGCAGAAGTATGTCCCTGAATTTCCAGAAAAAGCCTTTGAGGGTGAAAAGGTATGTAATTGTTTATTGGTAACACTTTTTTTTTTTATTGTTGTTGCTGTCATTGCACAGCTGTATGTGTACAGGTGCCTGTATCTGGACCTGTTCTGTAAAACACCAGAAATCATTTAGACAAGTACTGATGTTTGCTGCTCGAAAAAGCGACAGTGGAAATGTGGATCTTCAATTTTATATCAAGTGTGTAGTGTGTGCATAGATGTGTATATATTCTAACTGTGTTTGATACATGATATTTTAAAGGTCTTATCTTTGTCTGTTCCTCCTCATGTTGAATTTTACTTTTCTGGTGATTTAGTGTGCATCATGTCTTTAAGAAGAGCTCACATTTAATTATTGTCCTTCGTACCTAGGTCACTATTACTACAAGACTGTTAGTTTCACACTTGAGTGGGATTCGTCACTATGAAAAAGATATTACAAAAGTAAAGGAAGAAAAGGAAAAGGCAAACAGAGCACTTAAACTAACAAAGCCCTATCAGGATAAAGAGCTAAAAGAAAAAGAAGGCAAAGGGACTGAAAAGGCCGATTCTGTCAAACAGAAAGAACATGAAGGTGAAGTAAAAAGCCGAAATTCAAAACCTGGAAGGAGAGACAAGGAATTTGAGCAAGAGGAGTATTATTTGAAGGAAAAATTTGAAAGTGTGATTGAATCACTGAAGATATTTAAAAATGATCCTTTATTCTTTAAACCCGGTGAGTTTCTATTCATTTAGACCAAAATGTGCTCTTCTGGTGAAATTTTTGTTTCAATTTGTTTTACGTGCAGTAAGGATAGTACACTCCAGTAAAGAGTGGTTGTGAGGACTTTCTAGTTTGAGCTGCGCTTTTTTCCCCATTTTTTGTTTGGTTTTTTTTTTTGTGTGTATGTGTTTTGTTTGGTTTTTTTCCTTCTTGGGCCCCATTAAAAACTCAATGGAGAAGTATTTTGGATGTTCTGCACACACCATCTGGTCATGTAATTGTCTTAAAACTGATGTAACTTTTGAAGACTGAACTGATCAGAATTTTATCAGTTCCATTTTAGATAAGTCTTGTATAGATGCCTTTACCAATCTAACTGACATTAAAAAATTATGCTTATATCAATATTTCCTAATGGTGTGTCTGCACCATAATCCAGGTTCAAAATGTGATGTAGCCAAGACTTAAAAGGTAATACAAAGAGTCTCAGATAATGCAGGGGAGAAGGTGGGACCTCAGGCAGAAATAAGACTTTCCTTACAGGAGCTTTAAGTAATGCAGTAAATGCTATGAAGCATACCAATTTACCAATTATAGACTAAAGCAGTTTATAATTTTGGTAACAAATTTGTATCTACAAAGTATTTTGTAAGCGGATGCCAACTTGCTATGTTTGTACTCTGGGCCTTCTAAATGAAGCAAAAGCAAAAATAATTGCTAAACTGGAGCTAAAAGACTCTGCTGAAAGACCATAGAATCCCAGAATTGTTGAGGATATTTATTGTTGGAATTATTGAAGTTAATTCTAGAGAGGACTTTGAGGAACTTCAGGTGTAAGTTCTACATGAGTTAGGTTAACAGGCAAACGATGCACATTGCTGATGAGCAGTAAATAATGGGCATTTAAGGGGAGAGGGGAGGAAGGGGGAGAAGTTAACCACTTACCATCTTGGAGAGTTCTAGGAACGGTTTCAAGTAAGAGATCTGTCTCGACTGTAGGCAGTTCAGCACTTGCTTGATATGTAGATGTTTAATAAAAGGTGTTAGTGCAAAAATTAAATTTTTAAAAATGAAACATTGCTTTGTAAATAAATTATATTGTCTTAAATAATATATGTGTTAGTGTTCATATAATCTTTCAGGATATTCTGGATCTAGAAAAGTAGAACTAGAAACACTATGATAAAAGTCATTAAGACCTTTGAAAACCTTGAACTGCCCTTGTCTTTCCATCTCTAGGGTATAGACACACAAACAAGTCACAGTAGGTGAGCATCTTTTAAGAAGTAAGGTTCTGGTTTGCTTCAGCTTTCCAAATCCAGACATCCTTCTTAGAACTGATATGGTAAATCTTGTGGAAGGGATGTTAAATGTCAGTCTTCACATCTTAGCGTGAAACCTGGCTGTACATGCAGACGCCTCGAAATTGTTTAGTGCTGTTCTCAGAGCTGCCTGCACTTAACAAACATCTATGTTTGCTGCAGTAGAGAAATTCCTAGGGCCCAGTATCGTAAACTTGTTATTCACATCATATTAAAATGGGAGTGAAGAGTGAGCCTTTTAATTGATTATTCATTACTATATATAGTTGTATTTGCACATGTGATGACTTAAATTTTATTCTTCAGATCCTATTTAAGCATCATGCAGCTAACTTTTTTTTCTCCTTTCTCATTGTGTTTCTTCAAGGTAGTCAGTTCTTGTATTCAACGTATGGCTTTACTCTCCTAAGCGCTGTTGTGGAGAGAGTTTCAGGACAAAAATTTGCAGATTATATGCTAAAAATGTTTCATGATTTGGATATGCTATCAACTGTACTAGATGACAATGAAGCAATGATATATAACAGAGCAAGGTAAACAAGGATTAAACTTTTTTTTTTTCCCACAACAATTGTTTCTCTATTAAGCCAACTGAATTAAGAATGTGTAATTTTTTTTTTTCAGGCTTTTAAATGAAGTGGCTTATGTTATTTCATAATTAGTCATGTAACTGTCAGCATGATGGTATTGGTTCTATAATTAGCGTGTAAAATTACAGAACAGGAAATAAGTATTTTCCGTTATAAGAGTATATATGAGTGGGGAAGTGGCAGGGGTGACTTTGAAGTTTGCATTTACCTTGGGTACAAATAAGCAGTAAGTGTAAACAGAGTAAAATAAAGGAGTGACTGAGAGATTATATTAGAATGTACAGTTACCTTGGTTTGCTTAATATACGGACTTTAAGAGTTCCATGGAATTGTAATAATCTCACAGTAACATGAAGTTTTCATAAATTAAATTGTAGTATCAATTTTAACCAGAATTCAAATTCTGTTTAACAAGAACACGCTTTACCAATTGATTTTTATTAACTTAAAGTAAAAAAAAAAAAACCGCACAAAAAACCAACAAAACCAAAAAACCCCAGAGAAATTGATGTAACTGGATAATCCATTCCAGTACAGTGGGTAAGGGTAGAGTTCTTAGTGTTTCTCTCCAGTCTTATGTTATTGAACTACCTCTCTGGACTCTGAAATTGATTTATTGACTCATCTGTTAAATTTTGGTGCAGGACAAAAATTCTAAGTGAATCACAAGAGCAGGTTATGGAAAAAATCTAACGAGAATGAGAGTCAAACTTTTTTAAAGTTTGGCTTCTAAAATGCTCTCAAAGAATGAAAATGGTAATGAGCATGTTGAATCCAAGGTTTATAGCATTTACATGTAAGTGTGTATTTAAAGTGTGTGTGTATGTATGCACACACACACACACAAAGCAGTTTGTAATGTGTTAGGGATAGCTTTACTGCTATATTCTAAGATGCTTTATGCTGGTATTTATTTTGCTTGCAAATTTTCAGAGGCTCTTCTGGCTGTAGATCTGGAGGCTAGTGATGTTCTCATAAATTATCAAGCTTGTACAGTCAAGTTCTTTTAAATGTCTGTGTGTATATTAATCCTTTTATAAACTGAAATATGGTAAGAATGAAGGAATTGAGACAGATGTTTCAGGGCTTTTTATATGGGCTACTTATCGTTCAGCAAAACTGAGATGCTAATGTGATGGTTTTGCTTCCATAAATAGCTAGCTTCTAACCTAAGAAGTCCCCCTAATCTTTGTTTTCCTATCTGAATTTTGTTTTGATTTTTCTGCAAGAAAAATATTTAAGAAAAATGTATTTTAAAAAAATTCTAAATTTTCATGAGAACAAGCTATTACATGCTCAGTTTGCTCTTTTTAAGGTAGGGCAGCTTAAAACAGTTGTGCATAGTATCTGAGAATGACAAGTTGAATTTTCTTGAATTCTAGGTGTTATGTTTACAACAAAAAGGGCCGGCTGGTAAACGCACCGTACGTGGACAACTCTTACAAGTGGGCTGGTGGTGGCTTTCTGTCGTCAGTAGGAGACCTTCTGAAATTTGGAAATGCCTTGTTATACAGTTATCAAGCCGGACAATTTAAAAACACTAATGGCAAACTTCTTCCCGGATACCTCAAACCAGACACAGTCGCAATGATGTGGACCCCCGTGCCAAAAACCGAAGTATCGTGGGACAGGGATGGTAAATACGCAATGGCTTGGGCTGTAGTAGAGAAAAAACAACAGTATGGCTGTTGCAGACAGCAGAGGCCCTATGCATCTCATACAGGTGGTGCAGTGGGGGCAAGCAGTGTCCTCCTCATTCTTCCTGAAGAGCTGGACTCTGAAGCTGTAGGTACTGGGCTCGTAGCACCACCTAGAGGAGTAATTGTGAGTATTCTCTGCAATATGCAATCGGTGTCACTCAACAGCACTGCCTTAAAGATTGCAAGGGAATTTGATAAAGAAAAATGGGCGCAATATATAGATTAAAAAAAGATTAGTGTGACTGAACTCACTGTACTGAAACATGAAAAACAAATGCAGAAGGGTGTAATTGGACTCTGAGGTTACTAAAAATATGTAAAGAAAATGTAAAAAATTCACTTAATTAACGGTGCTAACCTTATGTGTAACTGGATTTCATCTCTCAGGGAAGTTCCTAACTTACAGCAAAGGAGAATGTAACAGTCAAATTTGAATTCCTGTAGTATGTGTGTAAATTACCGTTACATTACCAGGGTTTTTTTCTCAGTCAAGCCCTTACCCAGGATTAAAAATACTAGCATTGGTTTCTTGCACTGAGAAGTACAACAACGAATTATCTACTTTAAATGTTAAACTTTTGAAAAATGTCACATCTTGATTTGTGCACACCAAGACGTAATTAATTATTCTCACAGTTGCAGTCTGCCAAAACTGTTCAGTATTACTTTTAAAGAAAAACAGTTTTACTGTTGACTTGTAGATTTTCACATAGTGCTTTTCTTACTTGCTTAAAAAGCAAAAAAAAAAAAACAAAAAAAAACCCAACCCAACAAAACCCAAATCTTGAAACTACCTCCAGAATGCAGGTTTATACCATAAGTATGTTTTTGTCAGAGCTGTGGATTAAGAATTAGAAAACAATGAAGCTAGAGTAATATAAGTAAAAACCTTTTTGTTATTTGGATGTCGCCTCTTCCATTTTTATTGGATGCAGAGTGTATTATTTCCACAGTTAAATATGCCCTAATAGCACATGGTGAGCTGTCAAACTGTCTCTTTTTTTTTAAATTATACGTAGATCAACTTTGATAGCTAGAAATGGCACTGTATTCTGCAATGTAGATATGCCTTTAAATATAGGAATTAGGAGCTCAAATAACTAAAAAAAAATTAAAAGCTCATTCTTGGAGCTAGTAGCAGAAGTCTCACAGATTTTGTGAGTTCTTTTTGAAAACCATCCTTTTTTTCTATTTGGATGCCTGCCTCAAGGACTTACTTTTGCACAAGGTTGAGCAGTAAATTGGGATAGAGTTCCAAAGAAGCATTATCTAATCTTCAGTTTTACTATAGGAATACAGTAATGTCTGAATGTGTTTATTCTATCTATTCCATAACGGTATGGAAGATCTCAATGATCTCCAAGATTTATCGCCCCCCCACTTCCCCTGCAGTCACATCAGACAGTATTTCCAGGCTGAGACAAAACAAAATATCCTTCAGAAGAAGTTTGAATACTTACATCCCTACACTGTTTAGCAGCTCTGCTTCTGTGAATGTGAGGAAGATGTCTTGGGTAACGGCTAGCAGAAGACAGCCTTACCTGTCTCTTTCCCAAGTTAGTGCGTTTAGTATTAACTTCATACTTGTTCCCTGGCCTGTGAGGAAATAACGTGCTGTCAGCGCTGTTCCCAGTTTGCCTATGATAACATTTATTACCTATGACTGACAAACCAGGAAATGTAATATTTTGAGGTGTCAGTGTTTTACCTACATTTTAAATTGAGGCTAGTAGGACTGGTTTAGTACTCTTCATAATTATAGTCATTCTTGTGCCTTAAAACAGTAAAAGCTTACACCTAAACTATTTGCTTGGGTTTTCTGGACCACTCACCAAAACTTCTCTTTTTTTTATTCATTAATATGAATTATCTTTATCTCAAGATTATCAAATCAGTAGAGACAATAGAGAGAACCTTTCTGAACAAACTTTTATTTGGTCAGGCAGTAAATTAAAAGTGTACTCTTCTACTGAAGTCTTTGATACTGTTTGACAGTTCCAGTACAGAAGTACTGGAGGTGAGTGTCTTCTACAATAGAAACTCTTAATTTTTTTTTTTCCCAGTCTTGAGCACCTACTAGCTGGGAAAACATCCAGCAGCAGAACTCATTGCCCGTTTTACACAGGAACAAGAGTAAGTAGTTCTGTGTTGTTTTCGTGTTGAAGAATACACGAATAGACATAGATCAAATACAGTGTCGTAAATACAGAAAAATCTGAAAAGCAATGCTGTTATTTTTAGGGTTTATAACATTTCTCTTGTATGATGCATCTGTTTTGCAAATGGTATTTATTGTTCTTGAAAACCATTTTGCATACTTGAGAGACAACAGATTTCCCTCGCTGACCATTGTGTTTGGGTTTAGACAAAGATTCAGAACGTAGAAGGCGTAGGTTTACCATTCTGCTTGGCTGCGTATGACCAGACACTAATCAATGTAAATATTTGAAGTATGTATGAAAGCAAATAATGGTAAGACATGTCTAAGACACTTCTAACACCAAGATACTACTGACAGTGTCTCACTCCCCTCATAGAGTATATTTAGCCACCAACTTCTTATATGCATACTATGTTCTTTATACTGTTATCTCCCATTAACTTCAGGCTTAAAAAAAAACCTCTGTTGCCACGTGTACAGGATTGGAGATGCTATGATGTCTAAATTTAATCTTTCAGTATGCGGAACAAAGTGAGTCACTGACTTTCCCTAATATTTACTTAATCATGAGTCTTAAGTGCTTATCTTTTGGGGTGGAGGAAGAGAAGGCAGAGATAAGGGAGATAAGGATCTGGCTTCAGCACATATATTCGGGTCACAAGTGAATGAATATTGCTACTTTAATCTTTGTTCTGAAACCAGTTGTTTAATGGACTGGCATTGTGTGGGGAACTGATCAATTAAGAGCAGCTTTCATGATAAAACTGCTCTTAAATTAACCTTTATTGTGAAAACACAGTATGGCACTGAGATAAAACTGTACTTTTCTTAAAAGGCATGTATATTAAATTGGTGCATCTATTTACGTATCAAACACTTTTTGCATCTGGTAATTATAACTGTTCACTCTTTGAATTAACTGAAATAAAACTTATTTTGCAAAGACAATGAATTGGAATAGCAGGTTTGGGATTTTTTTATTGACTAGAAATTTACAAGTTTTAAAAGTAATAAAAAGAATACAGGTTAAATAGAAATTCCCAACAATAATTAGCTCACTAAGACACCTGATACTTGAAAAGAGAAGTTGTTGACAGATAACTTGAGATATTTAGTAAAATAAGATACATGTAAGACTTTGAATGTTTTCTCATGGTTTAAAAAAAAAACCCTACTTTTTATCAGCCATTTAGAAAGGGATGGCTTTTTAAAACTTAAAAACCTGTTTCCTCATTGCAAAAGGGTAATTATTTCAGTCAGTAATACTGAAAATATGCATGGTTTTGCTGTACTAGTTTTTTTAAGACTTGATGCCATTAGTGTTGTTGTAGGTTGCTGTTAGTGTAGGTTGCTGACTTAGTGTTGCTTATATACCATATGCCTTCTCTCTACTGAATACTTTTGGTTTTTTTGCAAAACACTCCTCTTTTCTTTTTTGTAATATAGAAATCTCAGTATAGAACACCAAATGCAGTTTCGCGATCAGAGTAAAGGGAGGGAAACACCATGCATTCCAGAAAAACAGCTGATGTAAGTGAGTAACTTTATATTTTTATTTATCACCACGTTACTCAACGCAGTAAAGGGACTAAGGCAATGCGGAAAGCAAATGAGCCATTTTAAATCTCTCTAGCCTTTGTAACCTTTGGAGTGAGGGTAGCTCCAGTAATAAAGTATACAAAATGCATTCTTACAGCAGTTTCTGTTACCATATGCATTACACTGCTGTAGTTGATGATTAACGAGGGGAAGGATGGGGCAAGTCCAAGGTTTTTATATTAAATGACACCACCCAATGAACAATACAGTGTTTAAAAGCAAAATTATAAAAATAGAGCTCAGTTCTCTGCAAACTTCCAGGAAAAAAAAAAGCTGTACTTCAAATCATTTATTGAAAAAGATATTTCAGCTCATTAGTCAGTGGTAGCACATAATTTTTACAAAATCAACCATAATTACATTGTTGTATTAACAGGCATTTTTAAATTGGTAAGGCTTTCAGGAACACAGATCCAAACCACATGCTGAAGTGTTCAGTGTTGCTTTCTTCTAAATGAACAGCCTGGAAAGAAATCACAAAGAGTATAGATAGGAGAAGTCCTTAAATTGTTAGACTACCTTGAAAAATTGCTCACACAACTTAAGTAGGAAAACTCATGCAGTAAATTTAAATTTGATATACCACAAGAGGTGAAGATTTAGCACTGCGAGTCTTCTCTAACTCAACCAGAACAACATAGCTGTCATATAATTCATCTTAAAATAAGGCTAAGGTGTACTGTTTCTTTTCTTCCAGATGCCTTTTAAAATTTCAGTCTACTGTTCCATCCCTTAGTGATACAAATCCCAAACTGAAACAGCTGCTAGGAGTGTTGATACCTTTTCAACTGCTTAACAGCCTGACTTCAGGTATTCTGTCTTCATATAAACCGCATCCTTATAGTGCACATAAGCACTACTATAAGTAACTTGCACATATAATTTACCTTTTGTCCTTTAAACAAAACATGAATGAAATCTGGATTTGTTCTTTAATTTTTTTAAACCCTCAAGTGTTTTTCATATACCCTAGATATTGGGTTACATTTCAAGATACTGATGCTATACTAGTTATCTGTATGTAATTATCAGTGGTTATTTATTCCCTTAGAATTTATACAAAACAAATTTTTATTAAGTAACATGAGCCAGGGAACTGCCTTGCAGAACTACTATTTAAAAACAAACAGGCAAGCCACCACTGATTAACAGTGGCACAGAATCACTTCAGCCTGGCAGAAGTACCCTACTACCATAATTAGTGCTCAGAATTAAATAGGCAGTATTTATTACAGATAGGCTAAAGGAAACGACAAGTCAAAGCACCTACAGTAAAGTGTGTTTGATCAAAATGTAGCTGCTTAGCTGTCTGGCATATCTGTATAGCCATTTAAAAACAAGAATGTGAAGAAAAATTGCAATTCAGGGCCCAGTCACAAATGTTTTTACTAGCCAACTATAAGCAATTTGCAAAATAAGCATTCCAAAATCAAAGCTAAAATATTTTCAGGCTATGAGTACATAAATGCATTTATGTCAGTGGGATACTTAGGCTGCTGAACACGGCCTCTTACCCTCTGTGAGCCTGGCTTTCCCGCCAGTAGGTTGACACAGGACGGTTGAGCACCCTACACACAGAACTACTGTCTGAGCATGGCTGAACACAGTGGTGATCTTGTAGCATCCTGGAAAACAGCATGATTAAACTTGCCACTGAGTATTTCTAGCATGATTTTCTTAATTGTACGTGTAATTGAATCAGGTAGTCTGAATACACTTGTCCAAAAATGGATCTGTGTTTCGTTACACAGCATACCAACTAAAACAAAACATTATTGTGGTCTGAAGTACTTGCTTTTACAAACGTGCATATGAAAGCAGGTTAGTTAACTGAAACTGTTCTAACTCCCCATATGAAAGTCAACACAGCCTGATGGCCAACAAGCTCCGCTTGGCCTGCAGTATGCCTCCTGCTAAAACGACGAGGAGTTGGATACCTTGTGTTTATTCTAGACCAGCCTTCTCTGCTGAATAGGAGAACCCATATAGGTAGAGAAATATTTAACTTGTAATAGTAGAACATTGCTGTTGACAAAGTCAGGCAGCTATGAATATAAACACTGCTGTTCAAATCTGTGTTTACCTTCTGTTTAATAATTGCATTCTACAAAGCTGTTATCATATTTAAAAGTGAAGACATGCCTAGAATGACTTCAGTGATCCCAGATGCAAGAAGAGGCATCAGCAGCATTTCATCTACAACTTCTAAGTTTTATGACTTAAGAAAGAATGAAATCACTCTCATACACAGCTTAGACAAAGAGATTTTCACTCCTTTCATTAAAAGAGTATTTTTAATTAACCAAGAGGAATTTCTGGAGAGAGAAAACTTGTAAAGGATTTCATCTAGATACAGAAAACAGACAAACAGATAAAATTAAGCATAGGTGCTGTTTTTAGCATATGTGGGCCAGAAAGATAAGATAGAATATATGTTGTGAGGAAGGTCCTCAGAAAGCTCTCTGACAACAGAATCGTTTGGTAGAGAGGACTATTAGAATAACAGATTTCTGTTTCATTTAAATTGCAAATAGTAACTGCACAAATCTTTGTTTGCAGAAAACTATCAGATAAAATTTAACTATAGCAATTGTTATTTTTTCCTGCAACGTGGATTTCCACGTTGATGAGTTTTTAACTTTATGGATTTTGCAGGGAAACAAGCCCAATCCATTTCAGTAACTAGGTAGCAACTTCCAATGACTGATGCATAAGGCCATCTGATAGAATCGTGGAATGGTTGGGGTTGGAAGGGACCTTCAAAGGTCATCCAGTCCAACCCCCCTGCAAGGAGCAGGGACATCTCCAACCAGATCAGGTTGCTCAGAGCCCCGTCCAACCTGGCCTGGAATGTTTCCAGGGATGGGGCTTCCACCACCTCTCTGGGCAGTCTGTTCTGATATTTTCAGTGCCTGTGCTTAGTGCTATGTCATTACTGAAGCCCTCCTGCTTTGTTCTATATATCCCTCAAACTCAATGGCTAGTTAATCCAACAATAATGAAGATAACCAGGGATCTATGGGCTTATGTTGACATTAACTTTATCTTAGTATATGCATACACTTACACTGGTTTGAAGAAAGTTAAAAAAAAAAATCAGTGGCTTAGCCTTCAACTGTGTATTTTTTAGAAGTAGCTACACTTGACTTTCAAACGTTTTAATGGATTTACCTCACTTTTAGATGGAAAACAATGCCTCAGAGCTTCTTAGAAGTCTAAGCTACTAAGAAAGAATAAGATAATACGAAAACCTGAACACAGCAACAATTGCCTGCTTCTAGTCAGGATATTTACTAGTGTAAGTCAGTCTATGCATCTTCTTACTGCTAGAATCTTCTTATATTGCAGCAGTTTCTAGGAGATAAGTTACAACATTTAACAATTAGTGTGCCTTAATAAGGATGTGGCTGTGCTGATCTAATAAGCTACTCGCTGCTAGAGCATAATCCTGTAATTGTGCTAGAAAATCTCATGTTTTAGTTTATAAAAGAGAAGTTGGTTATACAGATGTTTCTGAGCTGAAGTAATGAAAATCTGTAAGAAGTGGACACAGGCAAGACCTTAAACATAACCCCTGTATGTGCGAGGAGATGTCAGCTTACTTCTTTAACAGCAACATGTGAAAAAGGCAGCTGTGTTATGTTTTACTTTCTGCGTAAAGTCGCAGTACGCCTACATTTATCCTTGTGAAAAGTTTTTCCGGCTGTTGCTCCAGAATCAACCCAGGTAGAACAGCAGGAAAACAGTGTTGTCTTCTACTTGAAGCTTGTGCTATGGATGCTTTAAAGCATCCATTTTGTCTCACTTTTTATACATGGAAATCTGGAGGTTTGCTTTTTTTTCCCTTACTGGCCCGGATTTCATAAAGGAAACAAACAAACAAACAAACAAAAAAAATCTCATGGCAGACCTCCAGAATATAAAAAGCTGATTGTTTACTTTTCAAAAAGGTTGAAAACACTTTTATTGTTAAAAAGAAACCAAAGCAATATACAGACTTTTTTATGCTACAGAAAATAAACCACATTTAGATTTAAAAAGAAAAAAGAAAATTACATCTGATCTTTTATGAAGATGAACCATATACACAATTAGTTTTGTTCCTTCTGTAAAATATAAAGATGTAAAATATTTACCTGGACATTTTACATCCATAAAGTAGGAGTTTGGGCTCTGCACGAGACGTTTCTTTTTGTGCTTCCTCTTCTCGTCCTCCAAGGAGGGATGCACTAGGTCTTTCGCCAGCTGGGCGGGAGAAGAGGAAAAAGGCACTGCGCGTTAAACGGCGCTCCGGCTGCCGGGACGGACTGGGTGCCGCCGAGCCGCCTTCGGCCTGTTCCCCAGCGCTAGAGCCGCCCTCCCGGGCAGGGCCGAGGCAGCGCGGCCCCTCTCGGGCCCCCGCACCGGCGTTTGCCAGTGCAGCGGGAACGCCGAGGCCCGCAGCCGCTCCCCGCTCTGCTGGCAGCTCGCCCGCCTGTCCCCGCCGAGGACGGGGGCGTCCGCTCCGCTTCCCCCCCCCCCCCCGCCCCGAAGGCCGTGGCGCAGTCCCACGGAGAGCCGAGGGCAGGTGTCAGCCGGGAGCGAGCCCTCGGCCGCCGGCCCAGCCTCTGCCCCGCGGCGGTGGTAAACAACTCACAGGCATGGCTGCCGCCGAGCCGCCCGCCGCGCCAGCCCCGCTATGCCGCTGCCGCCGCACCGCCGGCCTGGCCCGGCCCGGCCCCTCCCCGCCCCTTCCGGCCGGGGCTCCGCGGTGCGGGCCGGGGGCCGGGCTGGGGAGCCTGCCGCGCCGGTCGGTAACGGGCCTTCCGAAACGGGGCGGGAGCCTCCTTCTCACAGGGCCGCCGTTTGCAGAGCTCGGGAAGGCGCCGTGGCGTCATTTCCCCGCACGAAACGTTGTTTTACCTTTAACTGGTTCGGAATTGAGCGCAGGGAGCGTGTGCGCGTCCCGTGGGGGGGTTCGCGCGGGCCGACAGTAACGCGCTGTACCGCGTCCGCGTAGGCAGAGCGGCGCTGAGCGGAACAAGCAGCGCGGGACCTTTCGCGATGGCCGTGGCAGCGTTCGTGGCGGGGCCGTGCCACAGGGCCCCTCACCCGCGTTCGGAAACTGATGCAGCACAAAGAGACTTAACCGCGAGAGCAGTTCTCTTTTCAAGCACTCGTTTTTCCCTCTAACAGATGAAGACATGACACAGGTATTTTCAGGTGATAAGGGGAATCTAGGAGTCCCATCTACTTCTGTATTAGATGCTGACTAAATTGTCACACGTCTCATTTCATACCAAACGACACATGGTGTGAGGTTGTACCTGCGTGCATATTCTTTTGTAGTTTCCCACCCCAGTCAAAAAGAAAAATGCAGAAGAATTTCTGTTTGTTATCATTTAGGTGTTTAAACCGATTTACAGAACCTGTGAGAAATAAAAATATTGCAGATGGTGAGAATGAAAAAACCCCACATTTTTCATTATTTTTTTTAGTAAGTTGAGTCTTTTTCCCATAAGTCAATAAAAATAATCACAAATATAATGTGTAGAGACTCTTGGATTTAATTGAATCAACCCCAGAACATTTAAAAGTGTAATTCACTAGAAGGCCACTAAGTGGCACAAATAGACCTTACAAAAATCGCTTAGTAAGAAAAGTCTTCCAAAAACGTAAACAGGCAGTGTGTCGAGCCCCATCCTTTTTCAAGAGAGAGCTGATGCACTCAGCAAAAATTATTTTCGAAGTTTGCCATGAGCACAAGTGAAGATGTAAGTTTTATAGCGGCATATCTTTCTGAAAACAATACTCTCCAAGCTGGGATGGCCTCTCCAGTGCTGACACTGGACACAGCTTTCACAACACTTTCTTCCCACCCCCAAACCCTACATTATTCTGTCAGAACAGACCCATGTGTTGTAGTGCTGCAAGCCATTACATTGGTTTTCCTCTTCTCACCATCGCAACCCTTGTCTTGTAACATTCTAATGTTATGTTAGCGTTTTTTTCCTTTTACACTGGACCAGTGATGACACACAGATAGAGGTATTTTGGAAGTGTTTTTTGTTATATCATGGGGAATTTAATATGAAAGGCTGTGACTCATACTTTCCTCTGCATGCTGTCCTGTGAAGCTAGGAACATAAACCAGTTATCAATGTCTTAGCTGTTCCTATGTATTTTTCAAATGTATGTTATTTATCTGCAAGCAGAAGGGACAGGGGAGAATCTCTTATGCCTGTTGATTCATAATCTGAAGGAGAATAATGTTTTTCTTTGTTTAAGAAAATACCTTCACAACATATCTAGCACCACCAACAAAAAAACAGAACTTCTGGAGTGCCGCCCTCCTTTGCCTCTTCCTCCTAGCTTTCTCTTCGTAAATGTCTTTCCTGCAAGGATCTGGTGCTTGAGGACTACTTTAGAGTCACAGTTTACATTAAAAATTGCTTTCTGTGGAAGGAGGGGCACACAGGATGATCTGAAAACAGGATGTGTTTTGGACACATCCCTCCGTTTGGTTCTCTATTTTGGTTTTACTTGGAGATTCATTTCCTTTTTGTAATTGCTTGTAGTTCAGTGACCGGCTGAATGAGTCAATTCTAATGCATTACCTTCAACTGAAGCTTTTTTGGAAGTATACTCTTTAGAAAACAGGAATGCAGCAGTTTAAGCTGTGAGTTAACAAGGAGAGAAATGCAATCTGTACCACAGTGGCATGGCCTGCAGAGACAGAGAGAGATTCAGGTCTAAGAGAATTACTTCCCCTTTCCAGTCTTCTCCCAGCAAACAAAGACTTTGATGTCATTTTAGAGAAAAGAACAAGAAACATTATCTGTCTGCTAGAATGACAACAGAAAATTCCCAAAGGCTGATCTGGAAATGTTTAAAAATAACGCAATGACAGTTGTTTTTTTTTTCCTGCATTGTGAGTGGCAGTCTCTTGCTGTTTAAAAGCTGAATCTGTGTCTCTGAGGACGCGCATTGTAGTGGTCTCCTGCTAGGCTGGTACAGCCAGCAAGCCCTCCCTGCGAGGAGGGAGGTAGCAGCAGAGCACCCACTGGCACCCAGTGCTACTCTGTTCTGTTTCACTTGTAGCCTTCTGAAGCTGAGGGGTCCTTGGGATTTGCTATCTGATGTTGTGAGAATACAGGATTTTGGGGGATGTTTACTACAGAATCTCATTTAAACTGACTGTGGTCACTGAGGAAGTGAGTATTGACTGATTTAAAAAAAAAAAAAAAAAAAAGAAATTCACTCCAATAATGCTTATAGTGGTGTGTCTAGAATATTCAAGTGTGGATGAGTGTCTCTGAAGTTCTATCATTAAGACCGTTTAGATTTCCATACGCTAACCAGCTCTAAGCTGCACTCAGAATAAGTAACCTCAGTCTGCCTGTGGTTTTGCCTGTGTCACAAAATTAAGTATTATAATTTTAATTGATTATAAGTTAATGGTGTAAACCCTGGCGTGTAGTCACTTGGTTTCAATATGCTTATGCTGAGATAGTTTAGATTAGCACTGGAACTTGATGAAGGTCCACTTTTAGCACTACCTTAACAGCAAACCTTGAAGCTGATGGAACTTACAGATAAGAGTCTTACAGTGCTTTTCCTTTCCAGAATTGAACTGTACATACTTTATTTTTTTTCCAATAATGCCTTGATTTAACATCTTCTATATAAAGTTCTGCAGCATATACATGTGGAAAATTCATACATTCAGATCACCAGAGTACAGGAGAGCACTGCTCTTTGTAAAAAAAAAAAAAAACAAACCCAAAAACTTCTGCATTGATCTTCTTAAAACTAGGACTTAGAAGCAGGACATATCGACATATCAAATGCAGTAAGACAAAGTGTAGAAGGAGCATAGAAGTATCTACCTGCAGTGAAAGACATATTTACTGGAACTGGGGAATAAGTAATGTTTTTTTTAAAGGAGTGTCACATGATGGTGATCAAACTGTAATAAATTGCAGAGGCGTCTGCCAAAAGCAGAGTTGTTAAATATATAAATCAAAAAATATTATCATATTAGCTAGCAGAGTCCAAAAGCTAAGGAGCAAAGCTCATGTTAATGATTTGTGGTTACGTGGCATTCGGGGCAAGACTGCCTCATAAGGTTATCTTTTGTAGGACTTGGACCTGTGGATCCCAGTTATTGCCAAAATAACAGGATCTTGGTTTTACCAACATGTTTTAAACACTATTGGTTTTTTGAAACCTTGTACTTAAACAATTAAGATGTAGAATTTCCTACAATTTTGTATGCATTGAACAGAAGACCTTGATTAAAGACAGATTTTTGAACAGTTCTCTTTTTACTTAACCAGTCTCACCTTTGAACTGAGGGGGAAAAAAGGATTTTTGAAAGCTACAAGTAATGATGTCTATCATTTGAGAAAGTGAAAATGAGAGTGGGAATGAAGTAGCAATGTAATCTGGTTTTATCTTTAAAAGGTAGGTCTTGATAAACTAGTCACAAGTGTTTGCTGGGTTTTTTAATGTGTGTGTAAAGATTGTTGAATTTATTTCGTATGAATAGAGGGAGTAATTGCACTTTGCTATTCATGTTAGCTTTCTTAAACTGGGTGCTTTGACAGATGCACTTGACATACACCTCGGTGACTGATGGAATTCTGCTGTATCTTGGCTGGGACAACGCCTCTTTATTGTATGAGCATCCACTGTGGTGTTCATGCAAAACTGTTACGGCAGTCATTTAGGGGCTGTAAAGGGTTTTAAAGTTCTGCTTTTCTGAAGTGTACAAATCAGCATCACACTGTTACGGTGCTATGGGATTTTATGTGGTGACGAAAGGTAGACCATGGCATCAAACATTTTCCATTTCCTACATGTTCAGCGTTCCCCTCAGTGGTTCTCCCATGTCAGAAAAAAAAATGATATGCTTAATTGTAGTTGATCTATTTGACTGTAATGCAATGTAACACAAATGTTGCCTTTTCCAACTTAGTGCAATAACAAAGACAGGGCTTCAAAGTATTTTCATGGAACAGGTGTCGTAGCGGCTGTTACTGAACCTTAGCAGCCTTTGATAGTACTCCTCAAAGTTTTACTAACATATTGCAAGGCATTGTACAATTGTACAATTACAGTTTTTCCATATTCTAGAAAATAAAAAATGTAGCCTTTAATTTTTATATCTGTTTTTTAAAGTTCATGGTTATGTAAACATCTGTCCCTTGAATCTGGCAAACTGGCACTTCTCCAAATTAGAACAGGACGCAATATTGCAAAGCACCAGTGTAATTAAAGAAAGAAGTAATTTGCATTATTTTTCTATAAAACAACTTTTGAGTAACAGATGGCGATCACAAACATATTGCTCCAGAGACATATGGAAGCCTATTTGTTCCATACAATTCAAGAGTGAATATTAACCCCAAAATTACTCTCTACAGTGCTGAAATAAGACTGTGTAGTAATCTTCAGTATGGCCATAATTGCAGTACATAGCAACTGACGTCTCTGAAAATACAGATACAGGGAAATGTTTCAGAGATTAGTTTTTCATTTGCTGTTTCCTATAATCTGATTATTCATGCTAGTCTGAAATAATTAACCAATTTGGTTTGACTGCTTCAGTGCCAGGTTGCCATTATCATTTATAAACTTAAATCTTGTAATAAGTATTGTAACAACCCATCTTAACATCTAAACAGCCCAACTGCTAATCATACAGTACAAAAATGAACCGAGCAGCCATGTTTCCAAATACCACCCTGAACTGGGCAAACGTCTCCAAATGTGTAAAAAAAATAATAAAATGAACTGGCACTTCCCTCCAGCTTTGTTTTGCTGCCTTGACTCTACTATATCAGATGATCCTGGTCTCTCAGAGGTCTCAGTCAAACTATGAAATTTTTATTTGAGTCACAACACAGCATTTATAATATAAACTTAGCTATTGATACAGTTAACTGGGAGTTAGATTAGCATTCACGACAAGCTCTTACTGAATTCGCCTTGTACAGAGATTTCCATCAGGTCTGTCACTGGATTTTTGGTGGTTTGTTGTCAGAAACATATATTGGCCAGGAACACCACCGAACTGAGACCCTTACCGAGGAATATTTGGAATAATTAATAACTAGGAGCAGAATAGCTTTTGCTTTTTCAAGGTTTATAATGTCTGAAGGTATTTGTTTGGAGTGATTCCTCAGAATACTTTGCACAAGTGCAGCAGTAGCCAGGTTTCAGATTGGTTATCCCTATTTCAACCCATCAAATTGTAGGTTGCTGTCATGGAATGATTTTTTTGTGTGCTTGGAATATGGAGGCTAACCATGTATGACTAATTTTGTTTGATTCTGTACAGAACTCAGCATATACGTGTGCCAAATTAACACACACACACAAAAAAAAAAAAGTGAGAAGGGACCTTTTACAGTGGTAGGCTGGGTTATAACCAACAAATCTGGCTGCAGATGTGAGACACTTACGAGCAGCTATCTCTGGACTGCTGTGAGGGAGTTGAACCACATTTGCACCCCACCCCCAGTTCCATCTGGAGGGCAACACTTGCAGCTAAGGCCCTCCAGATGCTGCACCTTCCTCCCACCTTGCTGCAGGCAGCTGTTGAGCATGATGCCGCGCTGGGTGAGTAGCGGGAGTGGTGCCCTGGTCAGCAGGTTCCTGCATGGAGGTGAGGGGAAGCCTGGAGGGAACTGAAAAGGAAGCTGGTAACTCAGGCCTTGCAGGATGACAATCCCTTAATGAATGATTTGGGGAAAACGGCTGGGGTTTTTTTTCCCTTTGTTTTCCCTAGAGGGAAGTGAGAACTGTTGTAGTGATTTACAGTGTTAGATATTTCTGTTTATAACTTGTCTAAAGGCTATAATTTTCAAATTAAATTAAAGCACTAGCTCTTTGCTGTCACTTTAAAGTGTTTCAGTAATGCTATTTATTTTTGTAGTGCCTTGTGACATCCTGCGAGGAACTCAGCGTAATGGATACATAATGAGGCTGCCTCGCCAAGAGATAATTATCAGTGGAGAAAGACTGGGGGAAAAGTATTTACTGACGTGCTCTAGAACTAGTTGTTCTAGTGCTCCACGTGTTGTTATAGAATACCCACGCTTTTAGCGCTACTTGAGACTGTGTGAAAATATTTTTTTTTTTCTGTTTTCTTCCTTACTTGACGTTCCCAAAGCCACAGGTAAACATTTGAGGCCACATACGCGCTCACACTTCACCTGTGCTTACTGGGGATGCGGTGTTACGCCACTATTTATTGCGCCGCTTGAGCAGATAACCGCCGTGTCTCTGTTTACCAATCTAGCGAGTTTCCAAGGAGAATTTAGCCCAGTCCCTTGCAGAGCGAGGCCGTCCGATTGCTCAGTGGCAGCCGTTCTGCAACTGGCATTAAGTTCAGGGTGCGTGGCATCTGCTGCCATGTGAGCACCAGGAACGCGAGGTCTCAGACCTAACGGTTTGCGTGGTGCCTTGTGTCAGTGCCCGTGGGTTTTAAAGCACCTGGCTTCCGCGCCCGCCGGAGCCCTGGCCTCAACGGCTGCTCGCTGGCGGGGTGGCGGTGGCGGTGCGGGCGGTGGCGGGGTGCCGCGCCCCGAGGCGGGTCCGCCGCCGCCCGCAGACTGCATCTCACGTCGGGCGCGGGGCGCTTCCGGCGCGGCGTGACGTCACGTGACGTGACGTGCGGCGGCGGCGCAGCCTCCCGCGAGTGGGCGCCGGGCGGGGCGGCGCTGCGCTCCCTGCCTGCCCCCCCCACCTCTCGCCTCCCTCCCTCCCTCCCTCCCGCTGCGGCCGCGAGCCCGAGGCCGAGGGAAGATGGCGAAGACGTACGACTATCTGTTCAAGCTGCTGCTGATCGGGGACTCGGGCGTGGGCAAGACCTGCCTGCTCTTCCGCTTCAGCGAGGACGCCTTCAACACCACCTTCATCTCCACCATCGGTGAGGGGCTGCGGCCGGGCTCGGCCGGCGCCATCCCGGGGGCAAGAGGGGTCCCGGCCAGGGCCCTCCCGCCGGGAGAGGAGCCGCCGGGAGAGCGGGAGGGACGAGGGTCCCACCCGTCTCGCTGCCCGGGGCTGGGGCCGCGCTCGGCGGCCTGTGCGTGGTGGGCGGGAGCCCCGCGGCTGTGCCGGGCCCGGTGCGGGAGCAAGCGCCGAGGCAGAGCGGGAGCCCGGCCCGCCCGCGCTGGGAGCGCCGCTCCCGCCGTGGCGGCGGTGGGGGGCCTCGGTGCGGGAGGACCGGAGGGCGCGCGGGGAAGGGCTCGTCCCCGGTGCCGGGGGGGCCGGAGGGGCGGCTCGGTGGCGCGGCCCCTGCCAGGGACCCGCGGGATGCGAGCGGGTCCGGGCGCGGCCCCCACGCCCCGGCCGCAGCAACAGTTGGCGGCTGGGGCTCGGCGGTGCGCGGCGCTGGGCCGCCCGCCTGTTGTTCCCGCTGTTGGTGTGGGGCTGCATCAGAAACGAGTCCTGCGCAAAATCCAGAGCCTTGCTCTGGCCGGGCGACAGGACGAGCTTTCTGTCTGATTGTCTTGCGCGGTTGTTGGCGGTTTCGTGCGTAGATGTACATTTTCAGACAGTGGAAGGGGGCTTGGGCTGGTTAAGCGAACTGCGAGTCATGCTGAGCTGCGCAGGGACGGGGACCAAACCGCTCTCGGCAGATAGTTACCTCTCCAGTTACCTCGCCTTTCTCAGCTCTCCTAAATGCCCGCGTGTGTTCCTGAACGTGTAGCTCACGTTTCTGAGATTTGGAGCAGTTCTGCTCAAACTCCTTAGCCGACTATAGTTGGAAGCTCCTCGGTGACTAGACAGAGGAACCTCCTTGGCGAAAGTTGAGTTTCGTTATAAATTGGTTGGTGAAAAGGGGTTTCTAGAGCTCAGCTACCAATTGTTAATGACAATGAGATGTGATCTATCAAAACAAATTGCTGTGGCTTATATTTCTGTAAGACTTGTAAGTCCTAAAATACTTTCTGCTGAGCTAAGCATAAGCAGAATTTTCAAGTTCTTCCCTGATGTGTTGCTGAATGGAAATCTCAGTCTGACAAGACTAGGGATTTATGGTTAGCTACTTGTAGTTGAGATCACTTTTTAAAAATAAGATGAAGTACAGTGTTTTCAAGGTGAAGGGGCAAACTGAGCTGGAGTTTGCTAGTGTTTAGGAGGGCAAAACTAATGCTGGCTTTGAAACCTGTAACCCTGAGAGAATGAGTAGCCTCTTTACTGGAAGGAAATTGGGTAAGAGATGAGGTGAAATAATGTGTGACCTGTTTTATGTTACCCAAATGGCATATCCTCTTCAGATGTTTTATTGTGCTGAACTCGGTGCATAGGGAAGAAATACATTTTTATTTAGGCAGATGGGATTGACTAAATGAGATACGGCTGGTGTTTCTAAGGCTTTAAGAACAGATTTTCTGCATTTCAAACAAATACTTCTGAAGAATTAAAATGACTCATTCCTTTTCTACCTGCAACCATTTTCAAAATGCTATATCAGTAACACCAGCTAACCAACGCCTGAGTAGCATTTTACCGGAAAAGATATTTTGCTGTATCTGTGGTAGAAGGCTTAATAAACATTAATAAGTGCTGTTTAGTTTATTTTTTTAATCTACATTGGTACTGTGCTAAATGTAAAATACCTCTTCATCCTTTAAAGAGTTAGCTGACATCAATGTGTGCATCTGTCTTCCAACAATTTTCTTGATGCTTCTTGAACTGCTTAGCCCCTTGCTCTTTCTTTTTCTTACTAATTCACTTTTGATTGGCTCTCATTTCCTTCCTTTATATTTGCTTTCACAGGGGTCTTATTTTCAACACTATTCAACTTGAAGAAACTTTGTAATAATTGAGACATACTTCTGATTCCATAGGTAGTATTTGTGATTTCACAGTTACGTTTTCCTTCTTAGAATTTGTTTATTCCAGATCTCTTTAATTTTTAGCAAAGGACCTACAAACAGGAAAGTTGACAATGCAGGAAATAGTGAAACTGTTCATAAAGTGCTGACGTATGCTTAAATAAAATACTTGGATTTTTTTCAGTCTCCCTCGTGTAATGCTTGTATTGCTTTTTGGTCAGTCATGTAGATCTAATCTGTTCGTTCCTGAAGTGTGGAGGGAGGCACAGTGATGCAATGCTTTTCCCAAACAGGCCCCCCTGCTAGGTAAAGTTAAAAGTCTCCAGATCATCATTCCTAATTGAGTACACAGAGTCTTCCTCAAGTGTAAGCTGCCAGGCTGTTCTCCAAAAAGTGGATTCTGCAGTATGATGGTACTTACCGTTATGATGTGTGTTCAAATCACAATTATTTTAATTAGCGCACACGATACTGTGTGCCTGTAGTGGTGCCCTAGTTCTCCTCTGGTCTGTCTCTGCTAACGAGATCAGGGTTGGTTTAACCGTAGAGGTCTGAGAAAGCTTGAGATGTGTTCATGTAAAATTTTATTGTATGTATGTGAATGCTATTTGTGAGTGAGGTGAGTCTTTTAAAGGGTTTTTTCTTAACTACATGGGGTTAAATTTTTAACTGTTTCAACTTTTTTTTTTTTAATTAGATTCTACATCCAGATGTTAAAGCAAACTTTGTTGCCATGATGAAAGGGCCCACATTGTGTCTAAGCACCAAATATCTTTCTTGTAATTTCCCCCTCCTCTTGTTGTTTAGTAGTTTAACCAGAGTTAAACCGCAGCACTTCAGTTACCAAAGCAATGGAAACACTTTCCAAAAGGAAAAGAAGAAATTTATTATAGAATATTTGTTTTACTTAGCCTCGATGTTCATATTATAGCAATGAGTCAATAATGAGTTGTAGTTACTTTGTCATCTTGCGTGATATGCTTGTGTCGTACTTTACAGATTCCCTTTCTTTCATGCAAAACATGCCTGTAAGGCTACGTCGTGGTAGATTGCTTGGAGGTTTGAAATGGTCCCTTGACTTTTCTCTTCAAGACTTTGGTAATGCTGTAACGATGGTGGTACTGATTCAGGCAGCAGGGTCTTCCAGGCCAGTGTCCTGTTGCCAACAGTTACATAAGAAGTAAGATAGAAGTGCAGTGCATATATATTTACAATGTACCAGACTCTTCAAATTCTTTTTTGGGTGACTCTTGGTGTAATAGTCTTTTTATCTTTGTCTTGGCTACCTGATGTAACTAATACCTTTAGCAAACTTTGCTACCCATCGTGAGAAGTGAGACAGCAATCTTTCTCTGAGATGATCCTTTTAGTTACTTGAAGCTGTGTGTTTTCAATCTGTGAAAACATGGATTGGCCTTCAGCGACTTAGGCAATGCAGGTCCTTGGCCTTCAGCAATTTAAAATTTTTTTATATAGGGCTCTGTAGCTCCGTTTGGAAAATCTCTGAAAGGGTTGACGAGTCTTAGTACTGCTGTGGTCCCCAGTGAGGATCAACTTTTCACTGTTAACATGGGATAATTTTATTTTTTTTTTTTTTCAACGGGAATGTGTTATGTAAGGTTATATTGTTTAGTTTGCTTCCTGAGTGGAAACTTCTGCTTTTGCACAGTTCTACATGGAAAGAAAAATGCAGATCAGTCAGCTCATTTTCACACTTCAACAGCTCCTAAAGCAAAACTTATCTTGGAGTATCTTATGTGCATTTTGCTAGAAGTTTCAGTGCGGTGTACAAGAATAAGAAGCATTAATTTAGCAATTTCTAAGTATCTTAACTTGCTGTTCAAGTAGTGCTGTCTGGTAAAACTGGATTGGGCTTATCATTCCAAATAATAAGGTTTATTCTCTGCATTCCTTTCAACTTTTTGTTTAAACTGATTTCTGTGAGAGTAAAGTCGTATCTTTTAGCTGATAGCCTTTATGACTTAGTACAAAGGCTTGCTGACTCTGGAACAAAATTTGTTGTATTTGTTTTTTTTAATCCAAGATGATATCAGCTTTTGGCAGGAAGTTGCCCATGCGAGATAGTGCTGTATCTGAGAGTTGAAAAAATGTGTTGGTTTTACGGAAGTAACTTTTCCTTAGTCTATGTCTTGCAAAATAGGGCACTACTCTGGCAATCCAGCACATGTGTGCTGACCTTTGAACACTCTGATGAAAATCCTTTGACAAGCAAAATTATCAACTTCCCTTTTGCAGTGAAATTTCCATGTCTGTGATGTGTAATGGAAATTGTTTTAGTGTACTCAAGTCAAATTATGCCTCACTGAATATTTCTACTCCTTGTGCCCGTGGTTGCTTAAATTTGATACTGACACCTAGCCGGTAACAAAAGACATCTTAGACTTTGATTTTCGTCTGCTAATGAGATTGCATTACTGTACTCTGTTCTGCAATGTAAGTGAAGGCCAACAATGTAGGTGAAATTGTTTGGCTTTTATTAAAAATGCTGTTGCAGCTTTCTTGCTGCATGCTACTCTGAAACAGATGTCTAACTGTTTTATGCCTGTTCCTAATTGGCAGATGGAGGTCTCTCTTGGCTATGGGTTACCTGGTTATTTGAGTGGCAGGGAGGCAGCTCAGAGCTGCTTTTGTGACTTGGTTTGAATGTCAGGTTAAGAACACAGGCTAACGTTGAATGAGTGCAGGAACAAATGTATTGACTGATTAACACGGGCTTTGAGAGAGGTATTGAAGACATAGCTTTTGTTTGGGAATTTTTTCTTTACGTTTTTGGAAGGATTTCCAAGTCCTTCTGCAACAGGACAGCCTTTTAGTAGAAGTACATCTTGAAGTGACTTATTTCAGAATTTAACTGAAATTCATAACAGGTAATGAAGAATACATGCAGTATTTATAGCAATGCTTTATTTCCTGTTTTGTGATAGAAATTAGCTGGATGTGTTTGTATTTCAAAGGATGTTATATTGCTTTTTATCTTTAATTAGATGTTATGGTAGCTTCTGATCCTTTTCTAATGTGAATGAATTATGAATAATAGTAACTTCAACAGAATTGCACTGCCTAAGACTTGTACAAGCAGAGTTGATCCAGAGGCTTTTAGTTGTCAGACTTGCAACTCAAAACTTGAGTCAGCTTCCTGTCCCAACAGGGGTTGCAGTGGGATGTCATTTCATGCCTCCTAAAGGGTTTTTGACCACTCATTGTATCTAATATCAGTTTAATCTTGCAGCTTATAGTAAGCTTTCCTCTTAAATGTAAGCTATGGCACTTTTGATTAGATAGTACATAGCTTTAAAGGCAACTAAAGTACTCCATGTTTCAGAAGACTTCTCTTCTGCTAGGGAGAACAAACAGTTGCTCCGATTTAAGGTGATCTATATTAGTTTCGCTGTTACTGTGGAGTCTCTACTGCTTTGGGCACCAGAGAAAACACCTGATGCTGAATGTAAGTCACATTCTCTTATATGTAGGGCAACATCTAAGAACGTGTAAAGCAGGCTGGTTACTAACAGGAATCTGGCACCAAATCTGGAATTTGGGAAGAGCAGGTTGAGTTTAAGAAATTGGGCAAAGCTAAAGTGGCTGCCAGCCAGGGAACACATACACTGCTCCTACCCCCAACAAAATCATCCTTTCTTTTGTCTGCCAGAGAGAAGTAGCTTACCTTTATTGAAACAAAATATCTTGCCTGCATGGTGTGACTTCTGATGGGATTAAAGACGAAGCAAGGTGTCTGTGTCAACCCAAACACAGAAGGAAGGGGGGAGATACAGTAAGTGGCTGGGAGACCTTCCCTGGCTTAGCAGAAGTGACTAGAGAGGAGTACTTAGAATGTGCAATGCAGGAAAAGGAGATGAAGTGACCATTAAAAGAACCTTGCATAATATAGGGAAAGAAAACTGTTTTGTGCCGGAAAGACAAGTGTGTCCTTCGTTAATAAGTTACATGGCTTTGCCTGTTAATTTAGATAGTAAAAGTCTTTCAAGAAAGGCCTATATCGTCATGCACACAGAAGTTAAATAAAGCAGCCCTTCTTCCTTTGTGTCTTTTGCTTCTCAAACAAACAAAAAACTCCCACATACTAACCTCCGTGTAAGAACATGGATTTAAACAAGCCTCCAATAAAAATCATGTTCTCAAAGTCTATGGAGATTGCCATCTTTAAAAATAACTTCAGTAACTTTAAACCTTCTGCTTTGACTTTTGGTCTGATTTTGCTGCCTCATTAGGTACTTTACACACTTGCTTCTAAAACACAACCATATTTCGGACTCTAATTTAAATTCCTAGACTAGATTATCTTAACAACGATGATTCTTCCTGGACAAGACATTTTGATCTTCAGAGGTAACAAAGATCCTTTTGGCCAGAGTGGCAGTTACAAAGCTAAGAACTGTCTTACTACCGTTGTTGATGTGTGCGCTTTCTTCTTCTTTTTTTTTTTTTCCTTTTCATTTTTATCTCTGTTTACATTGCTGGCAATACTCATATTCTGTGTACTTTTCCTTCCAGTTTTAGCAGGTCTGTGCTCTCTGAACTCTCATCTGCGTGGGGTGTTCCAGCATTCCTATAAAACTTTCAAAAATTTGATCACTGCTCATATTTTGTAATCACTTTTATCTTTATAGTGGTCGTGCGTAATTTATACCTGCTCTGTCTAACATGACCTGATTAAACTTTTTTTTTCCCCTCTGCCTTGATACCCCTGAATCTCTCAAGGAGGTGCTTGGCAGTCCAAGTTGTTGGGCTATAGCAGTGTTTAACTGCGCATACTAGCTGTTCCCATCAGGTCTTCCATACCTTTCTTAAATCTGCAGCTGATGGGATACGTATGCAGTACCTAATACAAAGTGCACTGTTTGTACCGTGCAAGGGCTTTTTATCTCTAGGTAACCAATGACTTACCAGTTCGTCCTTCGCTTTGTGAATTCTGGGACACTCTGTATGCTTGGTTTTCATGTAGCAGCTCTTCTGTTGTAAACAAATGATGGTACGGCCCCCAAAAGTCTTTATTTCTTCACTCTGAATAAGCAGTTCTGTACAGGCATCCAGATCAAGTGGGAGCCCCAAAACTTTAAGAGGCTTTTTAAAAAAGAAGTGGCATCTCCATTTCTCGCTAGACAGTCGGATAGATTCATCTGGACCAAAAGTAACTGAACAAAACCACACCTAGCCTTTTTGGCCTTTTCTCATCGTCACAACTGAAGTGTGGTATATGAATAGTGAACAATGAACTTTGAATCATCGTGGCAAGGTAGTACTGGCTACATACTTTTTTTTTTTTTTTTTTTTTTAATAAGGCATTTTAAAAAAACTTTTTGTTATGCTTAAAATGCTAACTTCTGGACGAAGCGAGCTTGCTTCCCCCCCGCCCCCCGACAGCAGTATTCAGTTAGAGTTATCTTGGTTGAAGACAGAATTTTGTTTTCTACATCTACAAACATATCTGATTTATAGGCAGGAGGTTTAGGATAATCTTTTCTGAGGAGTTCCACTTTCAATTTTTTTTTTTTAGTTTTACCTATTAAATGATGCTTTTGATAAGACTAATCACATGTCATCTCATATTAGGCACTGGGCTTCTGAAATAATAATCAAATACTTGTATTCCTAAGCTACCTTCTAAATGGGAATATCTGGTGTTCTTAGCCATTAAAACATGTGTCAAAGCTTTTTTTTTTTTTTTTTTTTTGTGTGTGTGTGTGCAGTAGAAAGCCATATGCTGCACATCAGAGACCTGAGGGAAAGAAGAGCTTCAAAGTAGATGACAGATGCACAGATCTGTCACTGCTGCATTACAGGTTAAGTGAAAATGGGGCTGTGTCCTTGGGAGATCGCTGAAGCCTTTTCTGTTCCGTATCTAGCCATAGCTGGAGTGTGAGAAACAGAACAATTCCTGTACTAGCACGGAGCTGCGGCTGGTCAGGTGATATCCTGCTGTAGGATCCACGCTGGAGCTGCTTGCCAGCTACTTGTGGGCCACCTTTTTGTCTGTATTAACCAGGGCTTTAATTTAATGACTGGTTCAACTGAGTCTGTGGTCTACTGCACAGAGGAGGAGAGCTGTGACTGTGTGTACCTGTTCTCTTAAGTTGCGCCATCAGTTGTCGTTACAGGTGATGGTAAGCTGAATTATGGAATTCTCCCAAATGAAAGCTAATCTGCTCAAAAGAGAAGAGGGTTTGGTTGTGACTCTTCAGTGGCAGCACCTATCTAGTTTCAGGTAGCTGTGAAACCTCCAATCTGTTGGCCCATTTTAAGATTTGCTGCTCTCCAGTTGCACACTGGCTTGAAAGGAGTATGTTCTCAAAGCAGCTAAGTTAGTGCATTCCTCTTAGAGACAGTCAGTCTATAAATAATCCTTAAAATAAACAAATTTTGCTGCCTGTATCAGTCATGCAATTTTAATCTATTTCAAAATTATTTTAGATGAAACTGAGTTACCAGCAAGTGTTGCTTAATTTGCATTTGAAATAGAATGAGAGCACTTTCATAGAGATGTAGTACCTAGCTTGTAAACTCTGAGAAGCATTCTGCAGGGACCCAGCCCTTTTAAAGCTGGGCTGTTTTGACAGTTGGTAATTTCACTCGTGTCAGGCAGTAACAGGTTTCTACTATTGTGTTGTTTTATACTCTTTACATTAGGATCGAGTATTTTTGGTGTTTCAAATAATGCGATTCAGACTGCTCAAAGCAATCTGTAAATTCTGAATTCAAAATACTGGAACGAGAATTTTGCTTTGCAGGATCTTCGAGTTTTTATGCTGAAGCACTGCAGTGCACGGCTGTGGTGGCAGAACTCGGAGCAGTGCTGTTACACACAAGTGGCTGAAGGGCTCTGGATTCAAATCTTAGTGTGATAGTCAGATTACATTGTAGGTTATTGACCTGTCAGAAATCTGAATGTTTCAAAGCGTGGGCTGGTCTAATTCTGGTGATTATAAGTTGTATTCTAAATCACTTGCTCTATTTTAAATATAAAGTAGTTTGTCTTAAGAGAGGAAGCTTAGAGTGGTAGCTGTACCGTAGCTGAGGAGACAGATGCTGAAGGAAGCAGCATTATGAGTGTTGGTCTGATCTTGGTGTAGTAAATTTCAAGGTCTTATGAGCAGGAAACTGCCTTATGTTACGTATACATATGGCACCCGCATTCTTTATTGCTTTACCTACTTTAGCTGTATATTTATATATTTTGCTAATGTAGTGTGTTTAAACTTTAAGAATCTTACTCTACTGATATCCTTCAAGATGCAAGAAACTGTGCTGTGTATCATTGTGTAGGACACCAGTATTAGATTCTTTGTATGGGTGAACAGTAAGATGAAAAAAGGCCAGTTAACCTGCAGGAGTCTATTCAGCCCACCCTGAGTTTAGTAGTGTTTTGTAGATTCGTATGAGCTATGGGAAGGAATAGAATACAGCTTTGTCCCTTTAAGTTATGAAAGGATGAATAAAAATGGTTGCACTTGTGTATATTCTAAGATAAATTTGTATCTTACAATGTAAAAAATGTTGACCTTCACCCTGGTGTGTTGCTTCATGTTAATCTGTTGTATTTTTGAATGGTTGCAATAAAAGAGTAGTGCGTCTTTAATTTACATAGCGATACAAGACATTGCTGAGATCATCTGAAAATGCCTTGCAGATGTTACTAGGGACTGAAGCCAAACGTTCAAGTTCAAAATGATTAGACTTTGTTCTTTCGCATGAGGCTGCATGACACACTGGTGTGTTGCAAGTGTTCCCCACCCTGCCTTTTACACTGGTCTTGTTTCCTACTTGGTCATTTCTTATGTTTACTGAAATCCTTCAAGAAAGATCTAATATAAAAGCAGATTTCTGAGGTTTCATTTATCTGCCCTTATACATTGAGACAGTATACTGATGTAGTGCAAGAAAATACTCCCTTAAAAGAAAAAGAAGTGTATTTAATCCAAACCCTGCAATATTGACTGAGAACAAATGAAAATAGTAATCCCTGGGTAAACTTGGGCGAAAAAACTACAGGAACAAATTGATGGCCCTCAGCTGTTGGATGCATATGGAAAAGAACAAGTTTCAGGGAGAGCGTTGCCCTGTAAGTCTGTTTATGCTTGGAATATCCGTGGAAGATGTTGAAACTCTTCAGCTCTGTTTGTTGTGTCCACACAAAGCTCGTGTGTGCGACCAGTGCTGATATCTGCATCCCTGTGATCTTGTGGTGAGCAAGGTGTGTAAGCGAGCCCAGAGTGTCCTTCAGTACCAATTGCTTACAACTCTTCAAAGCACAATGAAAGGCAAATGCACTGGCAGCAGTTGATTCTGAAACATACTGCTGCAGCATCTTGGAGATGACAGGCTTGTGATGGCCCTCTCAAATTCAAACCCATCCTTTGGAGGATGAGCAGAACAATACCAGCTGCTACAGCTATGCCATACAAGTACTACTGCTTACTAGTTCTGATGTTCATCTGGGCAACTTGGGCACTTCCTGTTCACAAGAAGCCAAGCCTACAGGGAGAAGTATTTTCCAAGTAATTCTCTCTCAGAATTCAACAAACTGAAGGTGAAGCATATTGATTTTCAGTCGTGTGCTTCTTCTCACTTCCTTTTTTTTTTTTTTTTTTGAAGGTAGGTTACAAATCTGCTTGCTCATTTCTCAGTTGCTTTTAATTCAGCCTTAATTCCTAATGACTGCAGGAAAATGCTTTTCTTGCCTTTTGTGATTCTTGAAGACTCTTGCGCATTGTGTCCTGCAGTAAAGAAGTCACAAAACTTTCTCCCTCTGCAGCTCTGCCCATTGAAAAAACTCAAAACCCTCACAGCCCCACATGTAAACAGAGTAGGATAGGAAGGACCAATGCTGCAAAGTTGGAGCGAGCCCAGCTTGAAAGTTGACACATAAATTCCAGTTATTCTGAGGCTGCGTTGCTGAAAAGGGTAACGAGACTTTGTACTTTGCCTCCTTCCCCCATCTTGTAATGAATTCCTTTTTGTTGTGATCTATGTCCAATGGTGATAAGTGCCACAAACTTTGTGGTTGTCAGGGAATCCCATTGAAAAAATATTTTATTTCCATTTAATTTTGTTTCTTCTATTCTTGCTTCAAAGGAGTAAGGTAGGATTTAGATAAGTAGGAAGGCAACCTCTTTAAGAGGCAGGGGTTTTTATTATATGCAGGTCATGCAAAATAGATCTCTTAATTTTTAGTTTGATAAACAAGATCTCATGCTGCGGTGCTTCATTTATGTTCTTTGATAGATGGGTCTAAAATTAGACTCTATCTAGCAGGCAAATCAAGTAGTATTTTTTTTACAGCTTCCTTGACAATTTTTGGTGTTTAGTACTTTAAAATTCCCTTGGCTTGTATTTAAAAAACAAAAACAAAAAACAATGAAACAAAAAAGAACTACACCCTTTAAAATGCTAGTTCATGGAGTACTTTGGGTTTTTTTGTTTTTGTTTGTTTGTTTGTTTATTAATCATTGCTTTGCTGGAGATGGAGAAATACTCTACAGTGGTAGATATGCAGGCTAGCATATGCTATCAGAGATTGAAATTTATTTGCATCCTGAAAGGGGTTGATTTCCTGGCTGATTTCTTGCTACAGCTGCACCAGAAAATATTTCTAAATATATGGACTATGAACTTAATGAAACAGGAAACTTCGTAAGTGAACTTGAGTTAAAATCTACAGGAGTTGTCATCTGATCATAGGACTTTCTTACACGTAAGGTTCAGCTGCTGCAAACTGATGTTGAGCCACGTGAAAAATTAACTTAAAGTACTGGTTAATTGAGTAGTGCAGGTAAATATTAATAATTCTAATATTTGCTTGCCAGTAGCTACTAAGTGATTATATTTTTTTTAACATTAGTTTTGTGTGTGTTTCTTCTGTCTTTCCCTACATGTATTGTTCAAGAACGTGGCCCTTCCAGTACCTTCTTGCTAAGCAGACTGAAGACCCGAGAAACCTTTGCCTTCAGAAGTATTTGATCGTACTGTTGTAACAGTTTACTTGCTCCAGGCAGAATACTTTGGTTTGGGTTTTTTGCGCTGCAGCATTTTTTGCAACAGAAATTTTGTTTAAAAGAAGAAGCAAGACAGTCTGTAAGTCCAAACAGTGGTACTGTGTAGGGAAAAATTGTAGTGGAGACCCAGCTGAAACTGGTTCTGTAGCACTGAAAATCTGAGATAGCTCTGATGACTACGGTGTTAAAATCACGGATGAGGGGAGAACAAAAGAGGAACAGTGATGTCTTGAGAGTGAGCTACTGTTCTGAAAACTAAAGTAGCAAAATGAACTGTTTCAGCGTCTCTGCATTCCTGTAAGAATTGCGTCAGACTAGTTTTGTTAAGGTGCAGAGTAGAAAACCATTGGGACTAAAGGCAGCAAAGGAACCTCTCTATATGTACTACTGGACAGTCCTGTGTATTTAGTATTGTAGTGCAGCTCTTTGGAACGTTGCCCAATGTCTCATTAAAGTGATTGCATTACAGGTTAATTGTGGGTACAATCTGCATAGGTTGGCTGGGATAAGAAGGAACTAGGGAGCAGAATGGTGGAAGAACAGTTTGGGTCTCAACCTAGACTTCAGCCTCGCAGACTGTGAGTTTGTGATTCTTCCAACAGATACTCTTGTATCCGTGTCTGATAGCTGCTGACTTGCTAGGTGAACACAAGTGCATCAGGCTTTTGTGTGGCAACTCTGCTTTAGCAGTTAAAAATTATTATCGTGTTAGCCTTTGCATTCTAAGAATTAATCTGGGTCTGTGTTTTCTGAAAGCTTCTAAAACTTAAATTCAGCTGGACATCCAAATGTTTCTGGGCTTTTTCTCCCTACTGGAGAGAACAGCATGGCACACTGCATTTTAAAACCATGAAAGCTGTGTGATCCTTTCCAATCAAACTTTCTGGTTCACGAGTGACTCTTTTATTACACCCGAGTATCTCTTCAAACTCTTGTATCCCACTGTGTGGTTGTACAAAATAAGGATTCATTGATAAAGGAAACTTTCTGTCAATATTTACTTTTGAAATGCTGTAGTCATTGGAGTGTTTTGCATGGCATAATTTAACTTGAACTGTAACCAAAGTACTGCTCATACTTAGCCATGCAAGTGGACTGGGCAGGAAGTGGTAGCCCATGTCACCAGGCTTGCTCTACCGATGTTTGCAGCTCACCACTTCCTGTTGCTGAAGTGAAAGAACAAAAGAAACACCAATTTCTAGTTCATTTTAGCCTCTAAAAAGTTTCAGTTGCATTTGTTAGACTTCTTGGTATTGTAGCAGAAGTGTTTATGGCCTTCCCCTTTATATTCTTCTTTTAGCCTTGAAAGTCATCTTGATTTGAGAATTTTTGTGAAGTTCCTACTAGAAATGTTAAGTTCTGAGAAGGTTTGTTTTTTTTTTTCTGTGCAGATCCTGAGTTCTAGAAGTGATGAAAGGAATGGTTGTATAAATCGTTTGGTGCTGCGAGGGAAGTGACTAACCACAAGAAACCAGAATGTCCGAGGCATGGATTGGTGTACAGATATCTGACTGCAGTGTATGCTTGCTGTCTCAGAAAACCATCCCTGCCGGAGTCTTTCACTGTTTATGCTGATGTGCCTCAGCTTCAGTAGCTGACAGTACATACGGAATTATCTTTAAACCACAATAGTCTCTGAAGCTAGTTTTCCCTGTAGTTGTTATTCTTAATTTTAAGGCTTCAGGCCTAGACACGAAGGAGCTTTTAAAACTGATTTAATTTGCTGTTGTCCAGGATAAAATACCCTTTACAGAAAAATCTGTATTTGTGCTTTATAACCTTTGTTATTTTCAGATCTGAATACAGTTACCTGTGATTTCAGGAAGTGTTGCACGTAGTTAGGAGAAAAGTCTTTACTGCAAGAGAGAGACAAAATCCTGTCAAATGTAAGATGGAAACACTTGCCAAACTTCTGTTACATATAATGAGGGTTTTTTTTTTTAAAGTACACATCATTCTTATGTCATTTTTAGAATAATGTGAATTAATTAAAGTATCTTCTTTTTTTTTTTTCCTGTAAATCTGCTAGTGAGTCTTGGGAAATTGCAATTGTAGCAGTAGTCACAGCATTTTAAATTAATGCAATTAATTTCATATGCTGTTAAAAGTGCTGATGCAATATTTCTGCTCATAATTTGTATTCTAACTAATGAGCTAAACTACTTATGCATAGCACATCAAGATTAAGTGGCTGAAACTTGCTATTTTCAGTATATTAAAATATTAATATCGCATGTGAGAAGAATGAAAGTCAAATAGTTAATGAAAGTCCATATTTCATATTCAAATTCTACTGCAGTATATTAAAAAATCCCGTAGCTTCCTGTTTGAGTGATGGATGAATTCGTAAAGCTAGAAAGAGCGTTTTCTCAAGTAAGATACTCTTGATAATAGTCACTTAAATTACGTTGGAGGAGAGAATAAATTAAATAAATGGAATAACTTACCCCACCCTCCCCAAATATTTTCCAAACTTACTAAATATCAAGTAACTGTTTAAAATTCAGTGAAGAAAAAATGGGCTGTTAGTTTCAAAACAGATTAATTGGAGGGGTACGTGGGGGTGGCTGTCCTGGGAGTCACGTAGTGGGACTTGAGCAGTCTCAGTTTGAGCTATGTTATAGTGATAGGTTTAGCGACGTGAAAGTTGAAATCGTCCAGGGTAAAGGCTAGTCAGTTTGGAAATCTTGGCTTTGATTCATAGATCCATTTGATCTCTCTAAACTTTAAAAGGCATTATTAAGCCCTTCTGAATTAATTTTTTTTTTTTCCACCCTTGGCTTAAAATCTGTCTTAAAGTCAATCTTGGAGCTCATGGGTACTGTGTGGAAGGGTAAGGCAGGGAAAGGAGAGAAGTGTTTTCTTGATACCTTTTGGATCTTCCTAGAAAATCTGAGTTACTCGTAAACTGGTGCTCCTGAAAAAGTCCCATGCATGATCTACTTCAGCCACTTTCAGTAACTATCTGTGTAGCTTTTATCTCCTGTGATGCTTTACTATTTACTGTGATGTCTGATCAGATTGCATTAAACATCAGTTTGCAAAGGCAGAGGGCAGTTTTGAAAAGGAACTAAGGGGCCATAGTATGCATTTTTTCCTCAGAGCAGAGGTTCTAAGGAATTGGCTTGAACTGCAGGGGCTAGTCAAAAGTTGAGGAAAGTACACATTAAAACTAGTGACCTTATTGTTGTAAAATGAAAGAATTTTGAGATTAAATCTTCCTCTCGTAATCTTGACTAATTCTAGCAGTGAGTCTGAGTTTGGTCTATTTTCATTATGCAGAATAATTTATCTTTGGTGTGTTGGATGCAGATGAAAACCTTTGCATCCTTAGCACTTCCTGGTGTTTGGAAGAAATGACAAGTTCAGAATAATTCTTTTGCCTAAGTTTTCTCTTACCAAATTGTTAAAAGGAAACTGGACGCTTCCTTTTCATTTATTGCAAAACTTAGAGTATCTCTTTCTCTGGCAGGAATCGACTTTAAGATCAGAACAATAGAATTGGATGGAAAGAAGATCAAGCTACAAATATGGTAAGTATTCCAATATAATTTGAGTTTTCAGTATTTAATTTGTCTTTGAGCAGGAATACTTGATAGCTTTTGAGCCTGGCTGTACCAGAAGTTTAATACCTTTTATTCCTTCACTATCCATACGGTTTATACTTTCTTCTAGCTTGCTCTTGGAGTGTTTCTGCTTCAGTAGCACAGGAAATAGCCTACTCACATGCGAACATTACAGCAACTTCCCGTTTTAGCAGAAGCTGTCCTCTTAAATGCACTTTTAAGTATTCCGTGTGGAAGAGAAGTATTAGCTACTAAGAAAATATAATCTCCTCTGATGCTTTGATTCCTAGTTGTATTCACAGAGGCACAGGTGAGTGATAATGCTCCCATTCCTTGATGGTGGGTTAGTAGAGACTGAGCCTCCTGATAACAGCAGATGAGTATTTTTGGAGAAGCATTATTATGCTTGCCAAACTCTTTAAATGCTACTGGCAACTGTAGGGCTCTTGCTAATTTCTGAAGTTCTAGAAGAGATAGTTGTGATACTTGCATGTGAACCAGAATTCTTTGACTAAGGAGATGAAGTACCAGAAGAGGTTGGTACAAATTTTCTGTCTGTAGTGTAAGTCAAAAAGCCGTGTTTTGTCAGCTCTTCGGGGTTCAGTTCCCGCTAGGTGTGACTAGTAGCCAAACCCTTCGGTTCTCTTGTTCAGTCACAGACAGATACTGCTTTGAAGTAATCTAGGAGGAAATATCAGCACACTAAGGTATAGTGGCTGATTTTAATAGCTAACTAATGTGAAAATGCACTGTCCTAAAATACTTTACTGCTGCATGTTTTAGGTTTTGTTTAATGCAGGACGTGGATGCATCAGAGTTGTATTTTTTCATTATTCTGAGGAAGGCTGTGTAGTGCTGAGTTTTACTGCTTACATGAAAATTTAAATGCTTTTGTGCCATATTTATGGTGCTACTGTAACCACTGGTGTAAGTAGGATAGCTTGGGAGTGAGAAGGATGTTGAGGGCTGAGGAAACTTGTGCAAACAGCTTCTCAATGGTATTTTTTCTTAATGAGTGAGGATCAATATATTGTTACTCTGTTTAATAAGACATCTCTGAGTATGGAACAGCATAAAGATCATCTCCAACAAATACTTGTTTTCACTGAATTTTAGGGATACAGCAGGCCAGGAGAGATTCCGCACAATCACAACGGCTTACTACAGAGGAGCCATGGTGAGTGCTCTCACTTGAAAAAAATTAGGCACAACTAGTGTAACTGGTTTGCTGTTCTTAAGGTTAGGTCATGTAAGTCTTCAGCTGGAGGACTGGGTAATTGTGGCTTGAGGTGCGGGGGGATAAAGTTTGTGGTTTGGTTGGGGTTTTTTTGTTTTGAGTTGTTTTTGTTTTTCATTTTTAAAACTTGCTGGTACTTTGTCTAGTCCTGTTCTTGCAATGAAACTTCAAGCCATGTTGTCTTTTTTAATATAATTAAAATTTCTGCAGATTATAATAAGAAGCTAAGTTGCCAAACTTTAATAAGACAAGGTTTTTTTTAATACAGTCAACCCCTTTAAATACTTGAAGTGTTTGAAAAATAGATAATGAATTATTTTAATGTTAAAAGTATATATTCCACTAAATTGCTTTTTCTTCAGCCAGTACAGAATGCAAAGTCTGGGCTAGAAATACAGTCACCTACAAAAGCTACTGTTTCTTTTTCTTCGATTAAGAATGACTTGAAATCAAATAACTGAATTGTAGTCTGCACTCTTTGTGGTATAACTGCTTGTAATGGTCATTAATGCTATGATTTGAGATACTTTACATTGAGACAGTTAATTTCAACTTGCTGATTACTAGCTGTGCTGCTACTATGTTCTTACTGCTTTGTGTGAACAGATCCATTCCATTCATAGGCTGGCTGCTGGTCCAAATAACTCCACAGTTATGCAGTACTGATGGGGAGAAATAGTGATGGTTGTAGCTCTTTCAGAGCTTTCTAGTACTTGAAAAGGTTTTGGCAGTGACGTGGTCTTCTCCCCACCTCCCAGTCCATGGCCAAGGACTTATCTTTGTCCTACAAGGAGTGATAGGAAAGGCAATAAGGAATGGAGACGAACCTGGCAATCTGTCCTTAATGCAGCTGTTGTGTGGTTTCCCGTGCTTTGCTAATTGTTGAGAGCCCACGCTAGTATACATACATAACTATCTGAAAGAGCTAAAGCTTCTGGGAGAGCACCTTGTGTCAGCTTTGCTGTAAGTATCTACTGGCCCCAGCAGATTGGATCTCACAGGTTTGTCATCTTTGACTGCTTAAAGCTGCTGCTTCTAAATTTGACTTTAACAATAGAGTCCTGGTTGCTGTTGTAGTAGAATTTTTAAACTTTTCCTGACTATAGGCTAATAATTTAAAACTTCATATAAGTGGTGTGTTTGACCTCTAACAGTGGCAAAAGATGTTAAATAGTAATATTTTGGGTAAATTCTTAGCAATGGCATAATGCTTTGAGAAGGGATTATAGGCGCATAAAGCGTACATTGCATTTCTTGCAAGTATAACCAAACCAACAGCATATAT
The DNA here is from genome assembly GCF_036417535.1 of Chlamydotis macqueenii. NCBI lineage: Eukaryota > Metazoa > Chordata > Aves > Otidiformes > Otididae > Chlamydotis > Chlamydotis macqueenii. The sequence continues at coordinate 18,773,813 of NC_141567.1, read as the reverse complement.
CAAAAATCAACTAATGGTGCTAGCTCGTCTAACTAGATTTTTCTCGATTTTATTTAGGGAATTATGCTGGTGTATGACATCACAAATGAAAAGTCTTTTGACAACATAAAAAACTGGATAAGAAACATAGAGGAGGTAGGTACTTTGGAAAGTACTTCTTACTTGTTCCATCTTATGATTTACCTGGGACAAATAATAACAAAGTAATTACTCACTTTCATTATAGAAGCTGACATACATGGCCAAGTTAGACTGTGCAGTGAATGCAACAGTGGTTATTAATGGGGAGAATATTATCTCATTCATCTAGGGACAGAAGCTAGAAAATTTAAGTTTAAAAAGTAAGCATGAAGTGTTTCAAAACAGCTCTTACTGTATGACTTCTATTGTTCTCTTTTGCTTTTGGGTGTGTCTAAGCAATAGGAAGGAGCAAGATCTTAGAGTGTCTGCCTTTCCCTGAGATGATGACAGATCTGTCTAATTTCAGTTGTTACTGTGTTGTGTGTTTGCCTGATTAGAGATTTTTGGTCTTGGATAGCTGTGAAGCAGGGATAGGTCATTATTAAGTTAGAAGAGAAACCCTAATTTTAGTGAAGCTGGTAGTTAGATAGCAGAGTCTTACTTTTTTCCTTAAACATGAGATCCGTGGGCTTTTCTTTAGTATTGTTCTCTGACTCTTAAGCAAAATTCCTGTATTAGTGACCAATTTGATCCAGTAGTGACTGGGCTATAAAAGTTCTCTTGTTGAAGTTCTCTTACTGAAGTGATTATTAATTAAAAAAGTCTTTTATTAATAATCTATTTTTAAAATGCAAATATATTGCGTAATGATACTCCAGCCAAGTACACCAGATGTCCATGCACCACTTTGAACTTAAGCGTGTACCATTACATTTCCAGAATAGCCAAATGCCTGTGCATGTGCACAACCTGGTACAGAGCTCATGGTGCTGTATTTGATCTGTAATAAAACTAGGCAAATTTAATCTAGGAGTATTTATTCCACCCTATTTCAGTATTTAAATATTAAATGGCCTGTTTTGAAAGTCAGTCTTTTTCTCAGTAAAGCCTTCATATTAGATAACTTTTTGAAAAAAGAATATTCCTTTGTGGATGAGTTTGACACATAAGTTTCTTTTAAATAATGATACACTTTGTTTCTGAGAGATTACTTTGTCTTCTTTCAGCATGCCTCTTCAGATGTAGAAAGAATGATCCTGGGTAACAAATGTGATATGAATGAAAAAAGACAAGTCTCAAAAGAAAAAGGGGAAAAGGTAAGATTTCATGGTTTACCTTATTTAGAAGCCTACTTTTCTTAGGATTTTGGCTGCTGGATGTTTGGTGTGTTTTAGGCATACAAGAAATAATGGGCTTCAAACCTCTTGTTTCAGAATCTTTTATATATTACAGGATGCCAGGTTTGGGCTTTTTGTTTTTAAATAGCATTTGACTGTCTTCAAGTCTGAATAAACTTAATGGTACTGTTGTCTTGAGGGGAAGATCTTGTAAACAGTGTTGACCTTTGCTATAGCATGAAGTGTTCTAAATCTCAATATAAAGCTTTGTGTGTAGTTTGATCATGTTGTACTCAATTCACCATGGCGGTTACTTGTTTTTGTCGTAAGTACTGTCATTAAAGCTTAAGTAATTACTTGTTCTACAGAACAAACAAGCAAATAAGAATACTATATAATCTCTCACGTACACAGCTGAAGTAATGTAGTTGTTAGTAATACAGCTTATGGGATGCTAGTATATAGTTATCTGATCAATGAATCCATATCAATGAAGAGTCTATCTTAATGTTCTTTTAGGTCCTAAATAAGGACCTTTGTTGGTTTTGAATTTACATGAGGGTATGACCTGTTCTAGTATTTTTTCTAATTGTCCAGTAACTTTTCTTTTACAAAAACATTAGAAATGAAGCTTTAGTTTCTTTCTAAAAGTTGATATAGCATAGAGCATCTATTCTGTTATGAACCAATGAGAAACATTTGTTTTACAAAGGAATTTTAAAAACATTGAAAAACTTTAACCTCTTTTCCAGTTAGCAATTGATTATGGAATCAAATTTTTGGAGACGAGTGCAAAATCCAGCATAAATGTGGAAGAGGTAAGAGATGGGTGTTATGCTTAGGTGTGTTTCTTGAACTGCTTCTATGGAAGCATGTTTTGTGATATACTGGGCTTTCTGACCTGATCTGGGACCTGAAGTCCCAACTGTGCTCCTGGGTCAACACTCTTGCTATATTTAGAAAGCTACTGTAAAATCCAGCATTTTTTGTTTTCTGGTAGTCTCTGGAATTTTTTTTAAATGGGTGTTAACAGGGTGGTTTTCTATTATTGTAGCGAACAGTTGCTTTAGACTTCTTTACCTTGCTACTTAAATTGCAGGTGCTTTTGGACAGGGAATAGATACCACTTTAGAACAATGCTTTGTGCAGGAAATTGGATTCAAGATTCTTTACTTTCAGAATTACATGCTACTGTGTCGAGAAGCCTTCAGGTCCCTAGTAAATATATGCTGTGCAGATGGGACTGAAGATTTGTGTATTAACCTGGAACGTCAGCATAGACTGTCATAAGCTGATGTTAGAGAAGGAAGACGACTTATGAATACTCTATCTATAGACTTGCAGTCTGGTTTCCTGCAAATAGATTTCATGCTAAAAACACAAGATCCCTATTTGAGAGCATAAGGACATAGAATCGGATGGAAGAGTGGCTCAACTCCAGTCTATCTTACCATGAATCACTCTTGTCATCTTGAGGAGAGTGGGGGGAGGATCTTAACTCTATGAAAAGCATGGACGAGAAAATAATGTAATATCAGAAGGCAGTTACATTAAGATTCATTCATTCAGATAAGGCAGACTTGTTCTTAAATGCTGTTCCTGTACCTAATTGTCTAAAAGCCTTTTCATGTATATTGATGAGATACTTTTTATAAGTTCTCCAAACACGTACTTAATTCAGATCATGCAGATAACAAATTAACGAGAAACTAAAGAGATTGTTACTGTAAAAATAAGATGACTGATGTTGTGCCATCCAAGCGTTTTTTTCTGGCTGCAAGATGATTGTTATACAATGTAGTTGAATGGACTTATTTGCATTGTGCTGCTTCTGGAACAGTGCTTGGTCTGATTTTCAGTGTCATTATGATTCTTATAGCAGAGAATTAAAGTGTGAACATCAGCAGCTAATACCAATAGTGAACAGCAATAGTCTCCTAAGAAAAAGTACCTCTCTTCTTCATTGGTTCCTGCAGATGGTTGACTTGCTCTTTCATGACAAACCCTGCAGTTTTTCATTTTTTACTCCTGCGGGTCATTAAGTGTACAACATCAGTTTGTGCTTACTGCAAAAGACTTGGCTATTTGAATATTTTTTAAAATTGTTACATGAAAAGTGAAGAAAGCATTAAAAAAAGCAGCTTGTATATTGCAGCTCAAACCTCTCTGTGGGTTTTTAGTTGTCTTGCACAGTATAGTTTGGAAAAAAAAAAAGTATTAAAGCACCTTCTCTTCAGCAGATTTTTTTTTTCTTTCCCAAGAGTTATGCGATGACCAAGTCTGTTCGCTTGCTTTGAAGACTGGTAGGATGGAGACTGAAAAATAAATGTTTTTTTCTTCTAAAGCGTGCTTAATGCAATTTTAAGTAAATAGTTATTGTACATAGAGTGCCTTGCAACTTGAAGTGTTAGCAGTGGCCTACAGAATACTGTATTGTTAAAGTGTCTGCCTACTCCAAGTCTATCTTGTCTTTAATGTGTCTTGTGACTATTGTGACTAACTGTCTCTTTTTCTTTTTTTTTTTTTTTTTTTTTAATTTCTGCTCCTCACCAGGCATTTTTCACACTTGCACGGGACATTATGACAAAGCTCAACAGAAAAATGGTTTGTATTTCCAATTAGCATACAAACTTAGATACATTGAAATGACTGCTGTAAATAATTGGCTGAGCAGGAGCTGTATCAAAAAAAACTCCCGGGGGTTACAGTGGATGCTGGATCAAACTTGAGCAGTGTTTTATCACACTGTATTACACATCAGTGTGTAATTATTCTTTATTTTGCATGAAAATTAACATTGGGCAGCCTGAAACTGATGTGTTTTTTGAAATATAACAGTGTGATGCTTGCTTTATTAAATGTCAAATTATGTAGTCACTCCTTCAAGCCAGTACTTGAGATTGGGATGTTGGATAAATGTTTCATTGTAAAACAGGCAGTTTTATTGAGTGATTAACAATCACTGGTTAATTGAGGAGCTCAAGTTGCAACAAACCTCTGCTCTGGTTATTGCTTTGCAAAGGGTTGAAGTGGGGAGGGAAACTAGGAAAGCTAGCGGCAGGGGAGGTGTAGATTGGATATTAGGAAAAATTTCTTTACTGAAAGAGTGATCAGGCACTGGAACAGGCTGCCCAAGGAAGTGGTGGAGTCACCGTCCTTGGAGGTCTTCAAAGAACGTGTAGATGTGGCACTGCAGGACATGGTTTAGTAGGCATGGTGGTGTTAGGTTGATGGTTGGACTTGATGATCTTGGAGATCTCTTCCAACCCTAAGATTCTATGATTCTATTTTTTTTTTTCCCTGCATTTTGTGATGTTGATACTCTTTTTCTCTTTCAGAATGACAACAGTTCATCAGGGGCAGGTGGGCCAGTAAAAATAACAGAAAATCGATCTAAGAAGAGCAGCTTCTTTCGATGCACGCTACTTTGATGAACTTCTAGTGATAGACTGCAGCACACTTAGAACCTTTTCTGCTTCTTTGAAAGCACAGGGTCACAAAGCCTCAGAAATAATACCACCAAGCTGCTGCTGAGAGCTCCATTGAACGTAGACTGCGATACACAAAATACCAAGTGGATTTTGCTCACTAAGCCTATTGACCTGTCAGGCTCTTCTTTCTCAGATATGGAAGCTATGAAGTGGAGACACAAATGCAAGAGTTAACTTGTTTTCCTTTTTTACTTTCTGTTTTATTGCCTGTTGCAAAAGCTGCTATGTTTCTTTTAACTTTGCACATCCATATTGGCCTCTTACTGCCTGTTACAGCGCAATCTTACATTTGTATTTGCACAGTTTGACGTGTAACTAAGATTCTTAACAGATTTGTGCAAGTTTTTCTTTCTCTTTTTAAACAAATTTATCTTTAAGCAGAAGAGCCAGGGGAAAAATTGTCTCACTTCCATTATTTTCTATGCTGTATACTTGTGGCCATGACTGCAGTATGGATGTTGACACTCTAGTGATGAGAGTTACTGTAACAATTGGCATTTAACAATTTGTATGGGTTTTGTTTCTTAGATGCACAAATCTGTTCATGCAGAAGCTACGGCTTCTAGTCTGAATGTAGTATGTTGCTTTTCTTTCTTTACCAGACTTAGCAAAGTTGCGTTCTGAATTGCCAGTCACTGTCTGATTCACAGTTGCACCTTTCAGTTATTTGAATAAACACAGTGTCTTTCCTCACTTACCTTCCCTTTGTTAGCTCAAACTGCCTGCACCTTTTTTTGTTTCTTATGAGGAAGTACGCTCTGGAGTTGAAATCATCGTCACGCATTGGCCTCATCACTATCACTTAAGTGGCTTGTGGAAGCTGAATGCATGAGTTTTGAGTAACCTCTTTGTGGATTCATTTGTTCAGAAATGACTGCTTCTAAAGGTGACTTCCATTCCTACTGTAATTCTAAGGATAGTTTGTTAATGTCTGTAAGCATCGACCCTCGACAGCAGAGGTGTCCAAAAACTAGCTTCCTGTGCAGTTGCTAAAGTTTATCGCATTCTGGCACTAAGGAAATGGTCAGATTAGGGCTATAATGTACTGCTAGTTATGCAGGTAATGCTGAATGTGTGAAGCCCTCTTTCGTCTGCAGTTAAGCTATTTTTTTTTTTTCATCAAAAACTGGTACAGTGACCTAGACTGTTAGAAGCAGAGTTGAAATGTAGTTGCCTTTTTTTACTCAACTGAGCATCGTATAACCTAGTCTTTGTTCTACTACTTTTTTATTGTCTTCTGAAAAATTTCCTCAATGAGCAATTAAAACAGGTGCTTTAGTTCTGTCGATGTGCCAAACTTGGACCATTGTAAGCTTTAACTACAAGTTTGTGTCCAGCATGTTTGTTATGAGGGGATAGGTGCATTCTGTCATTGTCAAAGTTAACGTCTGATGTGCTTGCTTTTGCTTCACTACGTTGTCTAGAGTTGTAAAAACAATGAGTTTTTTGTTACCACAGATAACCGCTTTGTTTTGTGGTGTCGGGTACTGAATTTGTCATCTCTGGGTCTGTTAGAAATATTTTGAAATGAACAGGCCAATCGCCTTAGATTTAAAGACTTTTGATTTTAAAAGGTTTAACATTAGTAGCTGGTTCCATGAAGTCTTAAGTGGTTATCAACCTGTCCCCACCAGTAGCTGAATAGAAATAGTTATTGTAACTAGGTGATGTATCTCATAAACTGCTGTTGCTGCACTAAAACAGAAAGATCTTTATGGCAACAAGGTTTAGTGAAAAAAACAAAGCAACCCTAACTGCTCTGTTGTCTACCCTTGAGGTTTTTCTTGGACAGGCTAAAGCAGTTATGTTTTCTGTATGGTTAAAAAAAAAAGTGCTTCTATACAGAAAGTGTTGTGACACCAATTATGAATGTTGTTTATTATCAGTAATTTACCTCTGACTTATTTGGTGTCGTAATACTTTGATTTTTTTATCTCAGGGGTTGTCTGCAAACCAAAACTGACATGTTCTGTGTTTGGCACCGTTTACAGAATGCTTTGTATTGTTTTTCCTGTCTTTGCTGTGTGGCTAAATGTTCATTCAATATTAGTCTCCATGAACTTCCCTTTGAAAGAGCCTGTAAGTAGCAGAGTCTATGAAGTGCTTCTTGAAGCAGCAGCAAATTGGGGTATCTGCTCTGTATGGGGTGGGGGGGGGGGGAGAAAAAAAACTTGCTATTTTCTTACATTTAGCTCTGCTAAACTGTACATAAATGTGAGGTAAGACCATAGGAAATTCACTTTATGCATGAGAAAATAATGCAGTAAATATTTCACTTTGCTTAATGTTCATGTAAAGTTCATCTTTTTCTATTTGTAGAAGAATTTAATGCAATTTTGTTGTCCCCTGCTGAAACTGAAGAATTCTAATTTCATGTGGTCTTATGGATAAGGTAAAATGCAGATTTCTCTCTCTTTCTTTGTTGTTTTGCCCCCACCCCTCTTCTCCAGCAGTATTAAATGGCTGAGTGGCTGCACTTTATCAATGTGCTAACTTTTGGTCAGTATAGACCACTTTCTGTGTACAGTCTGCCTTGTCAGGCATTGAAAAATGTGCTGTATCTTAGCGTGCAAATCAGCTGTATGTTTTACTGGGAATTTTTTTAGCTGTCTTTTCCTTTAGGCAGGCGGGTGATGATAAATGGTATGTTCTGCCTACGCATCAGATGCTGGGTACTACAGGCTTTTCTAATATCACTATGATTGTTTTGTGCAGTCTCTGTTGCTACTTTGCTCAAGACTATATAATGTAAATTTTGAAGGACTCTTAACTATACCTCAGTCAACTAGTTAGTATTCTAATGTCCATTAGAACAAAAGTCATATAATTATTATTTGTTAAGCAGCAAATGTATTTGTTGTTTTTTTTTTTCCAGAAATTGCCATTAACCTTTCAGGAAAGGCAGACATTTTTTGGTGGATTTTGATAAAACAAAAAATGCTACTTATGCTGTTGAGTTTTATGAAATCTTTCCCTCGGCTCCACGTCTGTGCACTATATCTTGACCAATATTTTTCAAAATGGTTTAAAAAAAAAACCAGCCAAACAAAAAACAAACTAGTCTTACTGCTTTGCAATTTTAGCTTTCAGACTGTGCTCAGCAAAACACGCACAAGAAGTTTTTGTTGAGTGTATACAGAATATTTGATTTACTTACTCTCTGAAAGTTCTATTATTGCTAAAGCTTAAACCACTCATGGAACTTAACACAGATCACTTTTCTATTTGGGGGACAGCCTCAAAAATGCTAATTGACTTTTCAGACCTGTAGTTCTTTTTACAGAAGGTATTTCCCCTTGTAAGTACCTTTCCCATGCTAGTCTGCTGAAGTCAAGTGAATTAAGTGGATCATTTTCACAACTGAATAGTGTCGTATATACATATCACATTAAAATATTGTGAATGGATAATGATTTGAAAGTACACTAATAATATGTAAAATGCATAGATCTGTTATTTGTGAAACTGCATCTGTTATTTGGTTATTAATGTAACTGAAATTTGCAGTGTTAAACTTCCTAAGGATTGGTCTGTAGGTGGTAATAGGTCTTTCTTCTGCTCCATTCACTGAACTGCTTATGCCATTCTCATTCTTATAAATAAAACTTGTATTTCTTTCTTCCACAATAGCAGGATTTCCATTGATTTTTCTTGTTTCTGGTGAATTTAAGTATTTTAGTGCATTCCTATGGCCTTACAAACATTTTTGCAAATAAAACTTCAATTACAGTTATTTTAATGCTATATAGCTACTAAATTCAGAATAAAAAGTATAGTCCTTGACAAAATGCTTAATTTTGAAATAGAAGTGTTCTACTGTGTGTGTTTAAGCACATTTTATCTCTGGTATAAAGGTGTAATGTGAAAAGCTCCTGCAGATAAAAGTGGATTTGTCATGTGGTTAACTTGTAAACCTAATCATTAATTGTGTATTGATGTGTATAGACAAAAAAACCAGACCCAACCCCTAAAAAGAACTTCACACTCCAGTGGTTTTATTATTCCATGTGAACTTTTTTACAACAATGTGTGTCTCAAATAAAAGTTACATAATGAAAAGTATTTGGAGTATTTTGTGTGAAATATTCCACGTAGTTTTTATACGGTTGGCATTTCCACTCTGTTTTCCATACATCTGTTGTGGAAAGGTCTCCAGCTGAGTTGCATGTGTAAAGCTTTGCTTAGCTTCAGTGGCAAACCACAAGGGTCTTTGTACGGCTTTGCTTGTTCCTAAACTTGACTGTTGTTTAGATTTCTCCTGGAATATCCTCTATTCCTGTAGTGATTCCTTAAAGGTAAGTATATTATTTCAATGACCTTCAGCTTCAGAAGGAACGATTTTTCCAGACACTTGGTGCCATGAAATACCCTTCCAAAAGTAACTTCTGAGCAGTGCCAGTAAAGATAACATGAGCTGCGATCTCCAATTTGATTCAGAGTTATCTACTCACTTAAACTGTTAACATCCAATATTGACATTTTCTTTGTTGTTGTTTTGAAAGAGCATTATGTGAAAGGTATGACTCTTGAGTAACCTGAGGCACAAATATCATGGACTAAGATAGCAAATACTGTCTGTCCAGCTTCCTTCAACACTGAATATTGAGAGATTTGAGGGAGATATTTGTTGGCTATCAATAGTTCTTGACTTTCAAATTATTGTGGTTTGGCAGTAACTCACAATTGATGAACCTAAGGAAATAATAGTTTTGTCTACCCAAGACAAAAGCAGATTAGTGGTTGAGACACCCTAAGGAATAAATGGGAAATGCATGGATGACAAGTAGTTTCTAAAGTTTGTTCATCTAATCTTTTTATATGTTAATCTAGTAAACTGTATTTAGCTGAAAGGATATATTGTCTCTCTACCTTAAGCAACAGAAGGTTAGAGTTACATTTTTGTTACACCTTATTTGTTGGGTTTTGTTTGCTGTCTTGTGCTTTTTTTCCAGATTGCTTCTGGCAGACAAGTTTGCTGCTTTAGGACAAACTATTTAAACATTTTCATGCAGATCCCCTTGATCTGAACCGGTTCTAGATGCTTAGCAGTCCTAAAATCACTTTTGCAAGTCCTTCAGTTCACACAGAAGTTAGTGGCATGCATCTGCATCCCAATAACATTTTAAATACATTTGTATTCTCCATTGTTAAAAGGAAATAGCAGGCATACTTACACTGGTTAAAATGGTGATTTATTACAGTTCCTGGATCTAGTTTTGGTTGCGCAGTAGCAATTACTATACAAATAGTGCACACTTGTAGAATGGAGGCAAGCTGTTGGTACTTGTGTAGAATGTACCCAGCATTTAAAATCTCGTAAATTGTCTTTTTCCTAAATGATTTGTTTTCCAACTTAGTTGACTAGCAGCTCTTCAGAATTCTTGAACTATACTGAAGTCATCAATATAATGTAAGATTTCAAAATCATTTTTCTTTAGAAGGATTCTAATTGTCAAGAGATATATAAATGAAGCTTTAATGTTGTATAATGTTATTTTTGTCATCTGGAGGTTTAAAGAAAGGGTATGGAATGGAATGCAAAACGTAAGAGAATTTTAGAGCTTTGGGATCTTTTGTAGTTGCTTCAAAAATATTTTACTGTCTTCACCAGAGCATATCAGCACTAAGCTTCTGGTGTGAACAAATGTTACATAAATTCCTCGGCACATATTCAGTACGTATTGTTCCTTCAATTTGTGTACTGAAGTTGTAAGTTTGGAGCAGGATTACAAGCATTTTCTTCATCTGAGAAATTAACACATTTAATGAATGGTGGAAAGCATGTGTAACTTGAAGTCTGCTACTGAATACATTGTACTGACTTCACAGCAAGGTTCTATAAATGTTCACTAAGTGTTGAGAATTTAATCCTATTTAGTCTTAAATACCTTCCTTGATTAGATGATTGAGAACTTACTGCAGTTGTGACCTTTTCTGTTTATGTGCCCATGATAGCACAGCTAGAACTGCTCTCCCCAGGCCTTGAGTTAGGCTGTGGTCTTTCAGAGTGATGGGCTTGTTTCGGAGTGGTTTTTGATTTCTGAGTAGAAGGTTACCATTGTGCTCACTAACCTTTCTGGCTTGGTTTAACACCTTTGTGGAACACTAAGGCGATGATGCTACTAGGAACATACTTATCTTGGGACAGAAAAGGGCCAGCTCCAGCACTGCCGAGCTGGCACCTTTCTCAGCTGCTCACATTCACAATTGGTGGCACTTTCAGCACTGCTTCATCCACATATGTTCTTTTGTTGGACCGCTGGCAATGTGCTCATCTGCAAAGAAAAGTGCAGTCTTTACTTACCCAGTGAACTACAAGTGAAGTGGAAATGTGTCAATAACGAAATTTTTTTTTAAGAAAACTTGAATGTTTAGTATATTTTCAAGGCTGTTTGCAAATCCTCAGTGTTGTTTTACTTTTTCTGTCTGTCTTTTCTTCTTTTTCCCCAGGTGACATAGGAACTAATTAGTTCTGGTATGTATTCTAGATGAAGGATGGATTTTTTTCCAAGAAGCCATGAGATTAATGCTGCCAAATACAGCTTCTGAGCTTCCTCACCTGCACTGCAATGACTCTGTAAAGCTCACATTTATGCTCTGAACCAATAAAATACAGGGAAAAGGCAACCACATGTGTCTTAAATACTGTTTGTAAGTAATTTTCCAGATTAGGACTGGTAAGTGTACGTGAAATAAGGAAATGGCTGAGTCGCTCCGTGTGCCAGCTCTGGGGATGGGCAGTCCTTTAAAAACAGTATTAAATCAATTAACTGTGCTGTGGGGGCCATGTGCTGTTTAGCACACGCTGCTGCGTTACTCCACAGATATTTTATCTGTTTCAAGGGAGGGGAGGAAAAACCCCACTGAAGCAGGTGGAAGTGAAGCCCTTTCTCCCCCCCGAGACCCCCCTTCCCGCGCCGCCGCCCTCCTCGCAGCCGGCCGGGGCCGGGGCGGCGCTGGCGGCAGGTTGGTCCCGGCGGTCCCGGGTGGCGGGAAACCTCCCGCGCTGTGGGGATACCGGCGGAGGCGGCGGGAAGCGGTGGGCCCGCCTTCAGGGACAGAGGGGAGAGCGCGGAGAGCCGCCTCAGCGGCTGCCGGGGTCGCGGCCGAGGCTCCGTTGTGGCAGGGGCCGCCTTCCCCGCGCTCCCCGCCCTCGGGTGGGCGCGGCGCGGCGGCAGGCGGAGCTTTCCGGGGCAGCCAGCCCGCCGGGCGCTGCCGGCCGGGTGAGGGGTGGGGAGCGGGGTGGGCCTGCGCTGCGCTCCCCTCGACCCGGGCCGCCGCACCCCCCTGAGCGGCTGGCGCCGTGCCACGGGCTCGGCCTCGCCCAGCCGGGGACTCGCTGCGGGTAGGGCGCTTTTCTGAGATGGCTACGGCAGCCCACCCCACCATTCCGCGGGGCCACCCCCCGGCCAGAGGTGCCAGCGAGGGCTGCGGGTGGCTCCGTGGCGCATCTGCCCCAGAAAAACCAGCCCCGAGGGCTGGCGTGCCCTCCAGAGGTGCCCAGGGTGCCCCAGCCGGGGAAGGCCTAGCCCCCAGCCCCCGCTGCTCGCCGGTCGGGCCCGCTCCAGCAGGCCCTGTATTTTCATACGCACTTTAAAATCCATTTCAGGTCACGGTTGTTACATTTTCGGTGCCTAGCAGGTATTCCTAAGAACCGTAGCTACAGCAGGAAACAGACTTTACCCAAAGCATTTTTAGAAGTGGATCCTGCTTTTCTGTATTTTCTCACACAGTGTCCTTCCTCGTGCAGTGGTAATGTAGTTTGCATAATTGGGGAGAGTTATTTAACTGTTTTTTAACCACCGCATCCACATCAGAGATTAAATTGCTAGTATAATGTTTCTTAAAATTAAAAAATAGTTTCTTGTCATGGGAAATACACTCTTCTTTATAACGTATTTCTTTTGTGGTATTTACTCTGCAACTCTCTAACCAATTTATTTGCCTCATGGAGGTCTTTACTAGAAAATTCCGATGCCAGTGGAAAATGCAACGCGAATAACAGTTCTTTGGGGTTTTTACCCGCCATCTTTGATTCAAGGGTTTTCATCTGGCAGGTCTCCCTGCTGCTTTCTTCCCTTGTGTGGTTTGCTGCTGTGCAAGTTTGGTGGTAGCCGTTAAGCATCAGTACGGAAAATGTGCTCATCTTTGGAGTGGTCTTTTCTGTTCTGCTCCAGGAACTATTCCTATTTACCTAGGACAGACTTTTGAAGTAAATCATATGGTGTTTAGTGTTCACTGGAGATTCCTTAAGCATGGAATCGTATCGGACAAATGGCTAACTATTCAGTATCAGCAGTTCTCTTGTGGCAACATACTTTCTCAAGAGTTAGGTTTGATAATAGAAAATAAAATGATTGCAACCTTAAAGCAAATAATAAAACTTAGGAACTATGATTTTTAAATGTGAGTTTATGATGCAAATTGGCGATCAAACACATCTGATAGAGTTAATAGTATTAATTAACCCTTGACCTTTTTTCCACAGTAAAGGCCACCTCTTGGAAAGAAAGATAATTTAAAGCAAAGTAGTTTATATTTAATTTATCACAGCTTTTCATTAAAAGTTAGTATTAGTTGGTCAACTCCGTTTCAGCCATATATTTGGAAGTTTTAATGAGTTATTGTTATTACTGTCTGCCAGTTTTCTTCAACTTATGACACTGTAGCTCTTTCTGTAAAGATCAAACTGATTAAATGATAATAAACTTTCCAAACTGCATTTTACTTAAGGATATAGAGTGAAATATTTGACCTTTAAAAGTGTTTTTTTTCCTTTATTTAAATTGTCTAAATGAGAACACAGAATTAATAGAGTCAGCTAAGTTTTCTGAGACATGGGTTGCAGTGTCGTGTGCCTTTGATATCATGATATGTTGTCTTGTGACTGCTATTTAAAATGTCAGATGAGTGACTATGGTCGAGCATGAAAGCAACAGGTTGCTTCACTGACCTGGAATTGCATGCGTGGCATTCTGTGATACTTACCTTACCCTATAATTACAATTTAATAACAGAAATGTAATCTTTAATAACTCAAATAGTGAATGTCCTTTATGGGTAGTTTCTTGTAATTCAGGTAATATGTGCAAAATGATGGTATGGTTGTTTTTGCCAGTTATCTTTCAAGAGGTAGATTTCTGATGTTAAACCAAGAGAAAAAAGACATTGTTTTTATTTTCAGTTTCCAAATAACAAGTGAAAACTTTGGTGTGTGTGTTCCAAAAATCTTTCCAAAATCTTCTTGCTTTGGGGAAAACGTGACCAACACTGGTTTTGATTAGTGTCTGTTTTTCCATACCAATGAATTAGATACCTGATTCCACTGGCCTTTTGACAGCTTTTTGACAGACACATGTGCATGTCTTGCGTGGAGATGTGATTGGGTCTATAGCATGCAAAGAAGTATGAAGTCAGAGTGCCCTAAGCATTTCCTGTGCGACCAAGATGAGGGCTGTGTTATGATAACTATGCCAATTTTTAGATTACATTAATAGTCGAAGATTCAGCTATAGAGGTGGCTGAGATGGCCAACACCTCTCTACATTGACCGTCTTTGTGCGTTTACCATAGTTGGAATATTTTAAGTGATACCATCTATTAATAAAATTGCTCTGTGCTGCTGATTTTGAGTTGGCCACAAGAGACTCCCCATATTCTGATAATACACTACCACACTCACTCATTTCAGTAAAGATCTAAAGGTTCATGCTCCTTCTGTTTTTAAAGATGTCAGATGCTTAAGTGCCTCTTGAAAGACTCCATGGCAAGTCTGTCATTGTTCCTGAGAGCAGTGGTTTCCAACAAGTGAGCTCAGCCTCCCCTGCAGAGGTTCACCTACATCAAAAGGGAGGTCTAGGACACCAGCAAGTTTTCCTGCAAATTTTTCTGCTACTTTCATTTAGAGACATAGAGGGTCTTAAAATCTAAGTGTTAGTGAAGTCTTAGGCTTTAAGTAGTAGAAATTATCTTTTTTTCCTTATAATTTTTTAAAAGCAGTTTAATATATGTCTTTTTAATTATGTAACTAATGAAGTGGGTGAACATTAGCTTATTAAAAGTTTAGTGCAACATCCTTAAAGACAAAATACAGGAACAGCTAGTCCTAAAAAGGCATATTTGTTCATATATTCTCTTTGAATTATTTGCAGGTCTTTTCCTTCTTGGTATTCGTACAAAATTTTAGAATCAGAAGATGCTTTGACATGTCTTCATAGCTGAGATTGGAAAAGTCATCATTTCAAATGGAACTCTGTTGCTTCCACTGTGTTTCTCTCCATGATGGTTAAAACAAGTGACAATTAATTTCTATAAATAACACCCCCACATAGCTGCAAATAAAGTTTTCAAAAAAATCACACTTTGCAAATCATACAGGTTTTCGTAAAAGTTAAAGTCAGCTCTGCAGGTGTTCTCGAAAGACTGATTACGAGAGTCCCATTTTTACTCTGCGTCAGCTGAAAACCAGGCAGAAATTTCAGCTTGAACTGAAATCAGTTTTGAAAGAGGAAGGGCAGTCTGT
The DNA here is from genome assembly GCF_036417535.1 of Chlamydotis macqueenii. NCBI lineage: Eukaryota > Metazoa > Chordata > Aves > Otidiformes > Otididae > Chlamydotis > Chlamydotis macqueenii. The sequence continues at coordinate 18,758,502 of NC_141567.1, read as the reverse complement.
TCAAATATGTGTTTCTGTGCTCTGCTAGAGCTAAAATATGTATCTGTGTGGTGAAGTGGTTCGTTGAAATAGAGAAATTGATCTGGGCCAGCTGCATACATTGAAGCCAGTGGATAAAATTGTTTGACCCAGTACTTGTTCCAACCAGAAAGGATTTTATCCATATGTTCTTGGAATTGGTCCGTACCTGTAGTAGCTTGCTTTTCTGCGATTTCCCTCATGAGTTTTTTTTTATTTATTCTTACTGAAGACTGCAGCAGTATGCGGCAGTGCCAGCTCTCCTCACTGTTGCTTTTTTCAACGGCTTTCAACTGTGTTACAACAAACAGTTAACCTTCTTTATCTTGTTTTTATTAGGAATAGATAGCATTCTTTGCCCTGCTGTAGAGCTGTGGATAAGCGAGAAGCCAGCAGAGCTACAGATCAGTGTAATGTTCTTCACAAAGTATTTTCAGTCTCTCAGTGTGTAAAAAACCATAATTCTCTGTGGCTATAATTTCAACTTGTCCCGCTTTTTAGGGTGGGACACCCTAAAAGTTTAGAGCGGTAGGTTTTGAGGGTTTTTTTTTTTTGGGTTGCTAGAGACTTACCTTTTCTAGCAAAGCAAGAAACTGTTCTTTGTATTTATGAAATATACACAGAAAGCGAGAACAAAAGAGGAAACATTGATTAAAAATGTCTGAAGAGTATAGAATCTCCACTGCACAACCCCCTTCACTGTTTCAACTTTTTGTGTTGCAATTCCTAAAGAAAAAGCCCTGTTTGATAGTCCTCCAGAGGGCATATGACTTCTTGTTGAGAAAAATGTAACTAGGTTTTTTTTCAATATATTCCTTTAAGAAAAGCAGAAGGGAAAAAACATAAGTAGCAGCAGTGGTTTTGTCTATATTTTTCTAGTAGATGAGTTCCCAGAAGATTTTATAAAATGTATGCAATCTGTACAGAAGCACTTGAAGTTTAGTTCTGTAAAAATAGCTTAGAAATGTTCTATGCTGGCAGCTTTTAGGCAATTTGCTGGAAATGTGAATCAGTGGACATATACACGTAGCGTCATGGTCCCTGTGCGAGCATGATGTGTTGTTATTGGTTGAAGAGGAGAGGCCATTGCCTTACTTGATTTTATCAGTGAAGAGTTAGATGCATCCAAAGTTACTAGATTTTTATTCATAAATTTTGACAGCTATATGTTTTACTATTAATTGATAGAAAACTCCTTAATAAGCCGTTGCTGCCATTGCTTGAAAAGCATTTGGCTTTCCTGGGAAGATCTTTGAGTCAGTAGTATGTGACTATTAGATTTATGTTGTACGTGCCTCCAAAAACATTTTAATATACTAAAGAACACAGGTACCTAGTTTGGTAGAAAAATAATCCTTGAGTAGTAACAATTGACTTTCAATTCCTTGTTCCATCGTAAGTGTTCCAGCATTCATGTTTATTTTTACATTTCCTTTTGCTATTGTTTCCAAACTTGGATCTATGGTTCGTGAGGAAGTAAAAGAAGTGACAACTTCCCTGACTTGATTATCTCATCTGTAAGTCACTAGATGGTGCCATTTCACTTCTCTGGAATCAGAAGCTGTCTTGCGTACTATTTTTTAGTAAGAGTTGTTAATTATATTTTTAAAAGAAAACACAATAATTGGACTTTTAAGTTCTTTTTTTGGAACTATTGCTTTTTTTTTCCTGAGACTATGCAATATATATTTTGCTCAAATGAAACTAAAGTATTAATGAAAACGTGCAAAATTTCAAAGTTCTGTTCTTTTATATTGTCATAACCTTTTAGTTTTGCATTAGTTTACATATATTTTTGATATTGACTTTGATAATGAGAACTGATTTGATAAAAATGCATGTGTTAAATGTGGAGTTGTTTGAAGGTCTTTCTTCCTTTTCTTCCTGAGGCCTGTGTAAGTATCGGCAGCTACTGCGAATTATGGTATGGATTACTTCAGTGGAGGTACAGCAGTTTTCATCCACAGAAAATGGATCTATATTTTTCTGTGACTGTACTAAGAATTGAAAAGAAGAGAGCTAACAGTGGCTCATTTATGTATCTTACTGTAGTTCTAGGATACCACAGAAAAAAAAACTTTGTGCAGTTCCATGTAACAGGTTAAAAATTGTCTGCAGAACTTTTGTTTCATAATTTCACATTAAAAAGCTAGGTGGTAGTTTAGTGTATTGTCACAACTCCTGTGCTCATTAAGAGTTAGGTACAAGGGATGGGTTTTATTTCTAGTTAACCACTTACTTTTCTGTTTAGCTGGTCAGAAGTAGGAAGGCTTGCAAAACTGTTTTTGCAAAATGGCTTTGACACTTTTTTGTAATAGCTCAAATTGAGAGAATGGCAAAGTAGAATTTAACATTCACAAGAATGCTTTTTTTAATAATAAAATTACTTATTTTGAACAATCTTGATATCAGGTGTTGATTTGCTGGCCAGCAGTCTTGTCTGGTGAGAAATGATGTCCTAAAACTGTAGCTGCCATATTGTGGTAGAACGTCTTTTTATGAGTGGACGAGGTGCAATGAGTTAGGTTAGTTACAGAACAACTTCGTAAGTGTCAGAAAAAGTAGTGGACACATCAGTTGTCTAAAGCTATGTAGTAAGTGAGTTACGGTCCTAGGTTAGAACATGGACAGAGCCTCCAGGATGGTCAAGAAAGGCTTTAATGTAATCAAATTCTCAAAAACTGGTACCACCAAAACATTTAACTGGCTATGTGAGCCGCTTGGTTCCCTGTGGCGGCTTCTTCTTACTTCTTTTGTGAAGAGCCAAACAGGTACTAAACATTCATGTTAAAGAAATGGAGCCTTCAGCGTATCCTGGTGCTGGACGCTTCGTTGTGTCAGCCTGCGCTGTTCTTTGCAGTTGGATACACCCACTCCAAGTGCTGTCCGGCAGTGGAAGGCCATCCAGCGGTCACTGGTGTTTTTTCATCGACTCTGAAGGATTAACATGGTGAGAAATTGTGTGTGTGTGTGTGTTTTACAGTCTTCTGTTTTTTTTTTTTCATTGGATTTAATGTAAGTAGAGGGAATTTGAAATCTGTCTGTAAATATTTACTTGTTGAATAGACAGACAAAACTGAAACAAGGTGTTAGATTTTACTTTTCTGTAATGTTCCTGATGATCTGTTGGTTTTTTTTTTTTTTTTAAATGTAGAACATATAAATATTGCCTTTTTTAAAGAGGTCTGTGGGTCTGTAGGTTAAGCTCCAATTTACATTTCCTAGTAATGAAGAAAAATGTTTTTCTTTTTTTAAGTCTAAGGAAAGCCAAGGAAAAAAAAATAAAGTGAAACTGTTAATATGATTTAAATATTCCTTGCAAGGTGATAATAGAAACCTCAGAGTATCTTTTTAAATTTTTGCATCTCAAGCCGTATTTGTGGTTAAAAAAAACCCCACACCACAATTAAGTCATAAACTGGTTTTTTCCAAATATACTCAATGCATAAGAATAACTATTTACAGTTTTCTTTTAGAATTTCAGAAATTTGATTACTTGGAAATAATGAAAAAGCAGCGGTTGGCAGCGGTGCTGGTTGTTCTGAGCGACTTGGTGGCGTTGGGTCTCGTGAGTTCACCAGTCAGTTTCATTTCATTAAGGTCTTGACAGCAGGAGAAGTGGGAAGTGGGGCAGGTTATCAGGCCACTAAAAAATGAGCAGAGGTACAAAGTGGTGCTTTCTTTGTCTTGTGGAAGTTGAGGGGAATTTTCCACCCAGCAGTTGTCGTGTTCTGGTTACCCCGCTGCCCAGCCACAGAACATAATTTTCCCACGTATCTGTGTAGTTTGCTGTGTTCCTTCAGTTTGGGGTTACTGGGTGTGCTGATCCTGAGCACTGAAATGGATGGAACTCTGGGCAGGACAGCGCAGCTAACACGCTGCGTATTACAGGGCACTGGGTTTCAAAAAGCTCTGATTTCTTTGAAATGACACCTTTTCATTTCACCTCCCCAGCTGTTTGACACCAGCCATCTCTTCTCATGTGAAGAACTCTGGATGTTACTGCTACTTAGTTGAATTGTCTTTATTTTTATTTTTGCAGACTTTGCTGTATCCTCACTATGAAGGTAGCATAGCGCCATCCTTTATTACCCTGATCCTCATGGGAACTTGGACTTTCTTCACTGCAGGTGGCTCCCTTCAAAATCTGAAACGCTGCTTGTTATGTGGGGACAGTGACTTCCTTTTATCTCATCAGCATCTCAGTGTCTAATATCCTCTATAATCTTTCCACTGTTTTAGAGCAACTGACGCCTTCTTGAACTTAGGGGGAGGAAAAAAAATCAATATTTGTTTACTTCATAACTTTGCTTTTGTCAGGCAGCTGTTTGAAAGGCACAAATCAAACCTCTTCATGGATACCACATATCTGATAACTTAATAGTTCAGTTGTAGCTTTCTGGAATAATAAGACAAATGATTCAATATTAAATTTATATGTTTAAGTATGGGTAACATTTAAAGTTGAGGACTAGGTCTTAAACTTAGGTGAAAATTAGTGTATTGACCTTGCTACAGAATTAATGAAGATAACATTTTACTTGAACACAGTAAGCTTTGCAGCAGCAAATCAACTCAATTTTCTTCCACCATTTTACCTGAAGTCAAGAAGGCTTTTTTTTTTTTTAAAAGCTTGTATGTTTAATATGCTTTTTCAGAAATTAAAGTGTGCTTTTGTTGAACATGAACTTTAGGTGTATATATTAAAAGTAATCCTCTGGGATTTTTTTGTACATCAGATATGATACATGCAGAACTTCTTGTACTTCAACGTTTCCTGAGCAAATTTTGAAATACACTTAATTATGCAAGATGCGTTGTATCCCTACACTGTTCACAATGGAGAAAATGTAAAAGTAAGATATTTATCGTGATCCCAGTGTACACATCTTTCAGCAGAATAGTCTTGTGACTGGTCAACCAGTTTGAACAAAATTGTACCGAGTTTACTTTAAACTTTCTTATATAAATGATGACAGGATGTCCTGAAGTAAGTTCTCCTTTCTGAATTAAAAAAGAAAACCTGTAGCTGCTATTTTGATAACCTCTTCCTGAGAGGAGAAATTCTTGACTAAACCAGGAAGTAAGGCAGTCAGTGAAGCACCTCGGTGAGGATATTCGTATTTGCTTACAGGAAGTGAATACTCTTGAGTTTGGACTTGAGATTATGTAGTCACGCTATAGATGCGTTGTAACACAGAGGAGTGGTTTTCATTGTATTGGAAGGAAAGGGAAGGAGAGCTCTACACCCCTTGTGGCATCCAACTCTCTCACTTCTTTTCTGGCTTAAGTTGTTTAGGCTTCATTTGTGCTACTGGAGCCTCAAAAAATGGTCATTCAATTTAAAAGTTATGAATTGTGATTTTTTTGTAACCTGATTTAATTTATTATGGTAGTGTGTTAACTACATCTGTCCTTCTGATCGTGCTTGATTTTTCCAGACATTTGAAATGTTGTGCATTTAAGAATGACAAAAAAAAAAGTCCTGGAAAATATCTTAAAAAAGTGATACTTCAATAGGTTTATTAAATGATAGTGGCTAAAGAGCCCAGAAAACATATGGGTTTAGATTCTTTCAGCTCAGGGACCACTGGCAGTGCAAACTGGCAATACAGTATTAAGGAAAACGAAAAATTCCCATGTGCCTGTGTTTTCAAGGGCATCATGGATTTCATAGGAGGCCTCCACGCAACTAGAGAGTGTTACAAGTGGCAGTAGCAGGAATATGATTTGTGTGAATCCCTCTTCAGTTTGTTCTTTTGCTTAAGAAATAGTTCTGAAGGAGATGGGGTTTTTTGCTAATGTGTAGTATGTTTTCTTTGCTGTTAATGTGAGACTTTTCCTCACAGTAAGCATATATACTTGGCTGAGGTTTTTATGCTGCTTTTTACAGATGCCAAGAATGTTGAATGCAAGAGAGGGTGATTGAACAATGTTTCTTATCTGCTGAGATAAAGATAAAAATACTAATTAAAATGTTACTCTTCTAGAAGAAATAAGAGAAACTGAAGAAACATCATAAAAATTATTATCTGTTCTTGTTTTTAAACACCTGTATTCAAAGAGTAAGTAATGTTCCCCATAGCACACAAATGCTGCTTTCTAAGTAATTTCAAATGTTTCAACAAGATGATATTTATATGCTTGTTTATGAGAGATAAAAATGGCAAATGCAATGTACTTAGCTGTAAGATTATGCTCCTAAATTTAATGTACAGTAAGTATTAATAAGTTATTTATCCTTTCACTAAAAAGCTTGCTTTTTACATCAAACAGTTTTCTTGGGGGTGGAAGGGGAAGAATCTAAAACATAGATTCTGCATCTGCCATCTTTAAAGGGGATAACACGTACAATAACAATTTATTTATTTAAAATATCAAAGGCGGCGGTGGTGCTACTGAATGCAAAATGTATCTAAGTGTAAAGTTCAGATTGGAATTTCCCCAGCAGTTTTTAGCAGCATTCATACCTGAAGTTATTTTAGGCATAAGCCTGTGCTCAGTTACTTCCTGCCTGTATACTGACGTACAAGCATTTCAAACCTTCACTTTAGATGTCAAATTCAAGAGGAATTCTGTATACATCTGAGGCTAGGCTGGCTAAACCCTGTTCTTCCTGAAGTCAATGACATTTCACATTGTCTTCAGTGGAAACCGAGTTAGGTTTATGCTTCTCACTTTCAAAAATGCATAACAAGACTCAAGAGTATCTAGCTTTTGAGTTTTGAAAAGATAATTTTTATTACTTTCTAATAATTAAATTACTAAATTCAGAGAACTAAATCAGCAAAACCATCTACAGTATAATTGCAGTTGTAATATATACTGTAAAATCAATCAAGATTTCATGATAGAATGGCAAGTCTGCTTAGAAGCAGCAGCAGCAACTGCATTATCTCCTCATCATTCATACACACACTATAAATAAGAGCAGGATAATAAGACAAGATGCTTCTTTAATTCCAAAGACAGACCGAGACTGACCTCCATAAGTTTGTGAGGCTGTGTAATACTGGAAAGTGAGCTGTTCCTCTAGCAGTAGTGTTTTTCCAGCACTGAGTTCCTGGGTTTGAACCCCATTAACAATTCGTGTGGCTCTCATTACATTTACACTTGTCTTTTCCTCTGATGTTTCTGTTACAAAGCGACTGGTGAATGCACTAGCATCATTTGCTGTGATTTTTAAAAACTGTATGCACTGAACAACTTAGTTCAGATTCTGATCTCAAATACACATTGCCCTTTATCTTGTTTATATTCATCATGCTAAAACCAGTACCTGGATTTAGTAGGGAAGAGTGCTTGTAGCTTGATAAGTGTCTTCAGATTTGAATACCTGGGGGAAAATCTGTGCTAAATAAACTATAAAATTGGAGTTTAGGATTAACTGTAAAATCAATTAAAAGACCCAGACTCAGTAAGCAGCAAATATGAAAAGAATGTGGTGAGGAATTTAACTCAGGAGAATGCACTGATCGTATCTCCCTGGAAAACAGGAGCACAAGGGCTACAGAAAACTTTTGGCTGGTACATTTTTAGAACACTTGTGAGTCTTCGCATTAGCCAAGAACAAGAGACGTGTTCCACCAATGCAAAATAAATCAGTGCTATGGATGAAAAAGGGCTTTTGTGACAGAGCGGGGAATCAAAGTTTGGAGATGTCTTCTTCCTCCTTGTACATGCCTGGTTTGTAGATTACTCCTCTGTTGTCTTCGCTACACTTTTTGCAGCTAAAATAAAACAAATGTAGTAAATAATTGTGTTTCCAATGAAGGAAAAGCACCATTGGTTACTTAAAATGGTCCATTATGCATACGTGAGATTATTTTTCTCTGTACCCGTGCAAATGTCACAGTAGCCTATTGTTACAAATAGGTCAGGAGAATGCATTCTGCATGGCAGAGTAAATGCTGATCACGAAGGGATCAGGCTGTAGGAAAGTTTGTAAGCTTAGTCTTTTTTTCAAGAATTTGACTTTGGTGGCAAACAGTCTGGCTGAATGATCTCTTGTCAGTACAGATTTCTTCCCCTTAAATGATGTGACCTTTGGGAGAGGCTTTTTTTTCTAAAACTCTGTTCCCCTCTTGTTTCACTTACTGTTCTAGGAAAAAAATGAAAAGCAACGAGGAGCAGCAATGCTAGCAAAAAAGGACAATAAAAAAGAACAAATGGCAATTGAGAAACAGAAAAACTGGGTAAGTTTGTTATCGCCCCAGCCTGCTTGTCCCACTTTGTCTGGAGAGGGAGTCTCATTTCCTAACTGCTTGTGGGAGCAGTCAGTACCTAGCGTGGCAAGTGGTTTTGTGTTCTCCCTGGTACTCATGTACAGTTCCCTATTTCGTGCCCTTGTATCTTTTAATAATAAAAGATACAGTTCCAGTAATTTTTTTTTTTTGTGGAAAAACATTATATAGTTGCTTTACACAAAAAAAACTACTGTTCCTACAATGGCAGAATGGTAGCCACTGTGGCACAAGGGTCGCAGCAAGTAGAGACTTTTTAGCTGTATAAACATATTTTGCTGACAATAAAATAGAATTACTTTGGGGTATATGATACCCCAAAGGGCTGGAGCACCTCTCCTATGAAGACAGGCTGAGAGAGTTGGGGCTGTTCAGCCTGGAGAAGAGGAGGCTCTGGGGAGACCTGATGGCGGTCTTCCAGTACCTCAAGGGGGCTACAGGAGAGATGGGGAGAGGCTGTTCAGTAGGGCCTGTAGTGACAGGACGAGGGGTAATGGTTTTAAAATAGAGGGAGGTAGATTTAGATTGGATATTAGGAAACATTTTTTTACAATGAGGGTTGTAGAACACTGGAACAGGTTCCCCAGAGAGGTGGTGGAAGCCCCATCCCTGGAAACATTCAAGGCCAGGTTGGACGAGGCTCTGAGCAACCTGATCTGGTTGGAGATGTCCCTGCTCCTTGCAGGGGGGTTGGACTGGATGACCTTTGAAGGTCCCTTCCAACTCTAACCATTCTATGATACAGGAGAAATAATGGCTACAATGATGAAAAACAAATCAAAGCTTGTAGGAAGAGATCGTACCTTATAAAAGAACAAACATTATCACTATAAAAAATGTGCAAGGTTTCGGACACACAAGCACTTCTTTGTGTCATAAGAAAAATTTGGTTTGACTTCCTTTCCTGTGATGTGACAGCTGGACGTCTTACCTTGTCCTCTTCAGTAGGCACAAGGCTACCGCAAGAATGATGAGGACTCCCAGAACACAGGCTATCACAAGAGAAACAACAAAGCCTAGAAAAAGAGGGAAAGCATACAAAACAGTTAATTTTGTTTACTTGAGAGAAGAAGGTTAGTCTCTAATCTGTCATAACATTTGCATTCTGCATCTGCAACTTTCCTACAGCCTGCTCATACCACTTTGCAACTGTGGAATGGATAACTTTGCATAGATGTATACTGGAAAGCCCTAATCCCACAACTGGATCCAGTTCACAATGCTGTGAATTTAGACACCCACTGAAGTCACAAAACCAACGTGAAGGCACAGGCATGGCAGATCAGAAATTCTGGATTTCAATGCTATAATGTGTAAGAGAGCGTAAGCAAAACTGAAAAACTAAACCTACGGAACTAAGGATGTTAAATCTGATGCTCTTTTTTTTTTTTTTCCCAGGCAGATGAACACCATTGAATGTGGACAGCTGAAGAACAATATGCTTTGCTGTTGAGAACATTGCTTAAAGGCATCCAGGAAGGTAAGAATGAATTCAGGATATCAGTATGAAGAACTGAGTGATCTCATGTTTGCATTGAGATGTTAAGCATTATCATTATAATGCTGTCTTTGATAATGACCTTCATATATATTTTCAGCAATGAAAGTATTTTTGTTTATTTTGGCCTTCCCAAAGATCCTGAAGGTAAGCACTCTTTTCCTAACTGCATTTTCATGATTCATTTACACGTTGCATTTTGTATTTTATCAAATTACTGTTTCTCTCTAAGCAAAATCAGAACCCTTTCAGAGTCAAGCTGACAGGTCTCATGTATTACATCTAAGTATTTTCTTCTTATTAAATCAACTGCTGAGAAAACAGAAATGTAAAACTTTGAGTTTAACCTTATCCCATTTAACCCATTAGACGCTTTATTAAGTCCAACTGAATAGAAGCAACTTGCAATCCATCCAGTTGAAGAAAAGCTGTATTTTAAAAAAGGGGAGTTTTGTTATAGTAAAAATGCATCAAATGGACAACAAAATATAACACCAAATACATAATTGTAGAAAAATAGCTAATAGTTTGAAGAGGAAGGGTAGGGGGCATTTCTGTTTGATCAGAAGCCCTTGTTGCAAAATGTAGTTAGACAGTATTTCAGCATGGTGCTATAATCAAAACTAGACACCAGTTCCCATTTAACTTGTGGGCAGTGGAAGGTTTGAACATCATCATAAATTTCAGCTGCATGTATGCGAAGCTGATTTTATTGGAACAGATTGCTGACAGGCAAAATACATTATAAACATGTTTGAGTTTTGCTGAGTAATCCTTTAAGATTAGAGACATTTTGAAATGTAGTACTTGTTAATAGTGAGCATGAATTTAGATTTTAATCATTGGCATCAAAATGTGGATAACCGAACACTTCAGGCAGTTGCATTTTTGAGACCAAACACAGCTCAATGGCCCCATCTTGTGGCACGCATGCTCAGGTGAAGATGGCAGCTCAAGACTTGACACTGAAAAGGTAGAAAAGTTGCTCTGAAAACTTGCTTTGTAGGTGCTTAGGGTGTGCACGACAGAATTTCTTTCATAAATTTCTGTGGTTGCCTGGCGCAAGCCATGATTCTGTCTATGGCCTTCCCTTCTTAATAATTGTGCTCTGTTCCTACCTGTGATACAGCTGGCTGCATCAGGCTGGGCGCTCGCAGCCAGCAACCAGGTGCACCTTAATTGTGCTTTCACAGGAACCTTTTTTCTTCTTTCTTCCCTCTCCCCCCCGCCCCCCACCCCCGAGGTGAGGGGCTGCACCTGTGAGGCAGCCTTTGTGACCATAGTAGGTGGAATAGGAGGGGACAGGGATGATGAATCGTTTTTTAAATGGGTAGAACATTTTTCTATGCTTCACTGATAGGGTCAATGAGCTTTTGTAATTAAATGTAGTTACACTGAATGGAGTTTCTATTAAAGTAGCACTAAGCACGGCCTTTTGTAGCCATAGAGACCACCTCTTGGATGAGAACAGCAGGATGGGCAATAACCCATACAATTCCACTCTGGTAAGTCATGCCAACTTTAAAGATACATTGAAAATGCTTTTATAGCTGGTGTCACCTCTGCCTGGGAGCCAAATAATGTGGCTTAGCAGGGGGAGAGCCAAATGTTATTCTTGGGTTTAGTACTGGTTCACAGCAACAATTTTGAGAAAGTCACATCTGGGTCACGTTTTCCCCCATAGGTGGAAATAATACTTGCACTATTTCTGTGAAGTGTTTAGAGATTCCTGGATGAAAAGCATAGTATCTGATTTTCAGTTACTGGGATCATGGATTGTAACTCTCTACCTTTTACTTTTAAGTATTGAGTGTGATTTACAGAGACAAGGTAGTCAGATGCTGAAAGGTCAGCTTAAGAAGCAGATGGAAAACTACATTGCTCATTTCTGGCTGACCAGTCGGGCTCAGAAAATCACTGGCTAGGAGATGCAGTTAGCAATCAGCAACATACCCTTGTCAAGTCCACCAGGTATTGAATCTTGGTGAATTGACAGGGTAGAAAAAGTAATCACATGGAATCTCTAGGATTCTATGGTGAACTGGTCTTAAACATAAGGTAGCTGCTCACTCCAGAGCTTCTCTTACTTCAGTAAGTGTTTCTGCAGGGGCATTGCTATAGTGGATTGATTGTGCATTGACTTAAGAAAGACCCTGCAGAGGAAGCCTTACAGTCTCAGAAACTTGGCGGCCATGTTGTCAATCTTGATTCTGCTGTTTAAAATCATTGTACGTAATCTGATTTGAGCAGGGATTTGAAGGAATTTACTAGAATAGCCATTCTGGACCCAGCTAGTTCTATAGTTGGCAGCCGGTGTTTGAGATTGGAAATTTGGGAAGAATGTTTTAACCCTTTTCCTGCTCATATAAGAATGCTGTGGAGGAAAGGGATATTTCTAGTTGGCCAATCAGCAAAGCAGAAAAAGGACTGTCATACTCTAGTTCTTTCCCTTTTTCACTATTTAGCCATCTTTTAGTTTACTCAAAATATTGCTTGTGCAACTAATACCAGTTTGTATATTAATCATGGGGCTATTAAGGATTGTTGATGATGTGGTAAACTTGTAATTTTCTTATATATTTTGGTTAGAATCTAGCAACAAGAGAACTACTACTGTAATTCTCATTTTAAAATGAGATTAAACTGGGGCATAGTGCTTGCTATAACCATTATACACTGCAAGCGGTGGCACATGGATTTGATAAGAGGCATGAAGATAGGACAGAATATTATGACTATTGCTTTATATAGTGTGCCACAAGAAGTCAAGGAACAGAACCCGCAAAACCCTAAGTCTGACTTGTGTATGCCCTGTATGAGTCACAGAAATAACTTCTGTCTAATGCAGAGTCATATTACAGTCAAGAAACCAGGTTTCCACTTGTTAGCAACATAATATAAACAAATTGGTTTTCTTAACTGTTAAATTGATTGGGGGGTTGTTCTGTTACTTATTCTTGACTCTGAAGTGGTATGATTAAGGATATTGCTTACTGCAGAGAGTCTTCATCATGCATAGCAGAAAGGTATTCATGATCTTTCAGAAAGGGAAAAATCTTATTTTTTGTTAACATGTGAGCTGATGCAGACTGATGCAAAATTTTGGTAGCCGACGGTACTCAGTATTTTGTTTTAGTCTGACCTTGAAACTGGGCTCCAAAATAGAAACGAATTAAAATGAGAAAAGAGACAATTGATCAGAGTAACTTCTCTCAGCAGTAATTCAAGAGCAGAAATGGTGACTTTAAATAGAAGAAAGGTATAGCTAAACTAAACTAGTTTAGACTTAAATATTTAGCTATCTGCTGCTGGTAATGGGAAAGACAATAAGATACCTTTGGCAGCAAATAAGCAAGGAGGCAAATGGAGAAATGGCAATGAAAGCAGAAAAATGCTTCAGCTCATTGACTGGAAAGAACTAGTGTGGATGCTTACAGTGCTTTGCACTGTAGTATCCACAGGCTTGGGGACCTTTTTTGAGGTATCTGGAGCGAATGCATTCTTAGCTTCCAGAATGAGGATGGGAGATGAAAACTGCTCAGCTGTTTTTGGAGAAAGTCAGTTTTCTAGGCCTTTATCTACAAACTGGAAGCTGTGTATAGACAGGAGGATCCTTGAGAACCTGAGCACTTTTCAAGATGCTCAGTGAAAAGAACAAAGTCATATAGTGATGGCTTTACTCATAGAGTGTAACATCTTCAGATCCTTAATCCTACATGAAACAAAAGGATGTTATGCTGTTTCTCTGCAACTCAAAATAGGGAAGTATCCCATCTCTTCTTAAATTACTGCCCTGCTTCTGTGCTACAAGTTAACACAGTTGTTTTTCTAGTCAGTAGCTTTCTGCTGAGCGTACAGAAATGAGAACCTGAGGTAATTTGGATCCCTGAACTGCTCTGAAAACTGTGTATGGCCGTTAGGACTGTAGCTTGGTCTTTGTACACCTGGTCCATAAGGCTTCTGCTGAGGGTCTGCTGTGTTAACTGCAGATACAATGGTTAATAAAACAAAAGTCAGGAGATGCAGCAGTTAAGGAGATGCAGCCTTTGTCTCTGGAGCTCTGGAGATTATGAAATGTAGAGATTTAATGCAGAGCTGGAGAATGGGAGGTGATGGCTTGTGGTTTAAGCCATATAGTCAGAAAAGATATGTTATGAAAGGGGCTATCTGCAGAGCGGAATGGCAAGAACAGCTACTGCAGTATGCCTGCAGGGAGAACTGGTCCCTGCAGTGGCTATTGTGTGAAATTTCCCAATATAGACAGTTCCTGTGTTTTCCTTTATTTCATCAGAACAGTGGAGAAACTTGCAGGCAAAGTTGAAATGATGTGCTAACACATTTTATTAATTTGAAAGTTTACTGCTTGGCCAATCTTTTTTTGTGAAGTCTGCTTTTTCTTTTAAAAATCTTTTACTTTCAAATAGTATAGAGGCTTGCCTAGATTCATCTACCTTCAGTGTATGGGCCAGCTTCATAACTGCGTAAGAGTATGAGTTTGCAAGATGACACAAACAATACATTTTGCACAAACAGTATACTCAAATGCCTTACTGTGGGGCACAGCTAAGCTTCTCGCCACAGATGCAGGTTTTTATGCAACTCCCCCAAAAACCTATGCGTTGTCATTGTGTAACACTGCATAATTAAGCTTTTCAATCAGTTCTTCCTCGTAAGATGGCAATTTTTTTTTCATTTGTAACACTGAATGTTACAAATGTGTAACACAATCCAGTGTTACACATTATTTTTACTTGTCAAGTTAGAATTCCTCAAGGACTTCTTCTGACTCTATGTAATTTCCCAAAAACAGTCTCCTTGAAGGCAAAGTTCTGATTCCCTTTAAATGTGTGGTCTGCATAAAAGGAATCCTGATATTGCTGAGAACCAGAAAATGTCACTGGTGAGACAAAGCCAGCTCAAGCACTTACACTGACTGAAACAGCTCAGCTGTAGAGAGCTGTTTAGTGTTTGGAGTGACAGCAAATATTTCTGCTAAGCATGACAAGGCCAAACATGTCTTCCTTCTTTTATCTCCTTGCCTTTGATCAGAAGGTTGTAGGGCTTGCCTGATACCCATTCCGGAAAAAGAAAACTTCTTGTATACTCTTTGAATACCTTATTCTTGTACAATTGCTCATGCAACAATGCAGTAAGAGAAGAAAAGGGAACAAAGTGAACTTGTGGCAAAATGTGATTGCTGTATTTTTGTAGTGGTACAGTGCAACAGGACTGCCACTTCAGTAGCTCAAGTTCACACAAATCACTGTGCACTGTTTCTTGGCATAGAAGTGTTGATACAACTTACCTTCACGGAAGGAGATAAAAACCAGTCTTTCATGAAATTCCTGAACATTTCTGAAGTTATCGACCATTTCCAGGGGTTCTGGGTCATCACTCTCTGTGCAGTACATGGCTGTTTCCAGTGCCAGTAACTATGAAAGGAAACACCCTGCTCAGCTCCCAGAATACAGAAAAAGCAATGCCGGTGTATGATCACAGCGAGTGTGTGTTTGAAACAAAGGGGTAGTCAAAGGGAAGAGAACACATTAAATAATAGTGAAATCTTGCATGGCCTGTGAGTCCGAATGCAGAATAATGTGTAAACAGTGTGACACCTCTAAACCTGTACCTGTATGTTGTTTACATCCTGATAAAATTAATGCTGCTTAGTAATTATCCACCGGGAAAACTGGACGAGAGGAAGCATGGTGGCCCTTTGCAGCATGTTCTCCCTACCACAGTCTTAACTCCTAAGCAGTACTAAAAGCTACTTTATGAAAGAACTCTCTCTTTGGTAAAGACATGATCTGGCAGAGTGGATAAAGTAAAGAATGGACTTTGATAACAAGGAGCATGCAGTAATTTGATTAGAGATTTTGATAATAACATTTTTCCCCTGTGTTTATAAGTAGGTGAATCAGAATATGGTGTTTGGGAGTGTATAGTCTATGTAAGTGGCCACCTAAGAACAAAAAAAAGTTAATTAGGTGAGCACAAAAACCATAAATTTGAGAATAGCCAGAGGATTCAAGACTGACAAATAACACATCACATGCTTTTTAGAAACTTAACATCTACCCAACCTATCATACCCAAGTCAGTCAGGATCAAAGTAGCACTAGAATACTTAGCGAATAGGGTTCCGACATGAAGCTTGAGCAAAAATTATCTGGAAGTGACTCATGGAAAGACTCAAAGCAGGGAGTAAGTACATAGGGAGAACAGAAATTAATTTCACTTGGCTGATGCTATACCAATTGCTATGCAGTTGTCTGTCCTTTATTTATTCTGGTTCAACTAAAAACGTGTTAACTACAAACAGAATAGCATATTGATTTATGTCTGTTCTGTGCTGTTCTTCCCACTTAAAGGATTTTAGCAATGATCATCTTTCACTTTTACGGGAACATGAGAGAAATCCAGGAAATGAGAATATGTGTTTACTATTCTTTAGCAGATATCAATCAAGGAAACACATGCTGTATTTAAACTTAGAATCATAGAATCAATTATCTGCATTGAAACTTGCCTGCTCTTGTGAAATTTTAACAGGATGTCTGAAAACTGTCCAGAGAACACTAGGGTAGCAAGGAGGAGTTGTCAGGGATCCTTCATAGCGATAATACTCATCCAGTCTGTCAGGAAGCAGTTCTTGAATATCGAAACCAGGGACTTGGACCATCTGATCTAAAATAGGAGATTCCTGTTAAATGCTGTGTCATTACTACGCAGGTAGTACACCAGTGAAGTGAATTTGCTTTTCAGTAAGTAGGATGCTTTCAGTCATATCACTAGGAAAAGAAAAATACATTTTAACAGAGATGATCCCAGTTTAATAAGGAATACAGCTTTTTCGGTTTCCTATGTACAAATCTGGTCTTAGATACCAAATCATAATTCTGTAAGATAAACTGTGGCCATATTAACCAAAAACCACCATGTGGAAGAAATAAGGCCCACTCAGAAACACATGGTGCATGCTAGCCATACGCTTTTCACAGAAATGTGCTGCATTTGTAAGTCTTCCACAGTTTGTGACAGGTTTGCCTGGGATTTTGGGACTGTTTTTTCAGCCAGGTCAATCCCTCTCAGGGTGCCATCTGATACTCTTAGCCCTTCTCAATGCAATGCAGGCTTATAGCCACTCACCCTTGTATTTCACATTCCGGAAGTGCCTGAAGATCTTTTCGTAGGATGGGTTGAAGGGTCCAATCTGAAATGAGCAGACTGTTAACAGCTGTGCAGATCCCTGCAGTCTGACTATGAGTCCTTGCTTCTGCACACAGCAGACAGCTGCATTTGCTGGCCTGCGTCATAAGGCAAGTGTCTCCCCCGTCCAGATTTTTATATACTGGAATGCCGCAAGTGCTCTTTTTCCTCAAAACATGAACCCTATACTCAGAACCCCAATGATGCTTTTACTTGCTCCAGAGCTATTAGAGCTGCTTTATCATAATTCTATCTTAACAACTGCAGCGTAGGCCTCTTGTGTGCACTTGAAAGACCCTATTGCCCTTGCCTGTTCAGGATGCTGTGCAAAGGAAGAGAAACCATTTCCTCTGAGAACATCGCAGGCATAAGTTCTCAACTGACAGGCTTCTCAGCTCATCTACTGGTTTCTAGTCAAAGCCGCATTTTTCCACCCTGAAACATTTTTTCATCTGCTGCTCCTCACAATCCAGGAAGATAAAGAATGACACTATTGGGTACTGCAGGGCCACTGGCAAGGGCTACACCTCAGCTATCAAACAAGACCATGTTTTTCAACTGCTAGCAGCAGCTTTTCAGTTTAATAATCAATGCCCTTTCTATGAATTCTTTGCAGTTGGTGCTTAGCAACTCCTCTGACAACCAGACATAGTAAACTAGTGTCCTTAGATCAACTGTAATGGCCACCAGCTGTCTGAAAGTTTTTCAAAGGCCTAATCTCCATTGTTCATTTATTTGATTTTTAAACAGCAGAAATAAACAGAATCCCAGTATTATTTGCTAGCATAATATACAATACTCTGAAACTTTTCACAGCTGCAACTTCCAAATGAACTGACATTTAACAGAAAATTGTTGTCAAAGTCTTAGAGCTGCAAGGAAGTGAGCTTGGATAATATTAATGAGAATTAGAGCTTTGTCTGCTAACTAGAACATTTTCACATGTGTATTCTCAGGTTTTTCTATGCTGCAGAAAATCCTCACATTTTAAAATCATCTTTATAGTAATTGAAGAGTTTTAATACTCAGGAAAAAAAAACAGAATTATATATATACAAGCTTCTAAAAATGTTTATTTCAGATAATTATTAATTGCTTGTATGTGGGATTCCAGAAGGGAAAATTGGAAAGCTGTCCTTCTGTCATCTCAAAAAAGAGCACTGAATTTACTTGTTCACTGTAATCTGTGGTTCAAAGAATCTGGGAAGTTTGCAACATGAAGACTGTGGTCAAATCCTAATTACATATAGCGGCTGAAGCCACGGTTGTGTCTGCCTGTGCCTGTCTGCTGTGTTAAAACTGCTTCATGCTACAAAAGGCAGCTTTGAGTAAGTGAGCCTGAAATTCACTGTTGTCTGTTGTTTGGTAAACTTTACCAATCCTTAGTTTGTAAATGAATGCAAAAATTGATTTAACATGGCTGAAGTTAATTTACTGAAAAGCATGAGGAAATATTCAGAATTCCTCTTTTCTTAAAATTTGTTCCATGTGCTGCTGGAATCTGGCCCTTTTTTGGTGAAAGAGAAAGGGAAGAACCTTTATTCAGGCACAGCATTGTTAAATAATCTAGGTAATTTTGTATATTAAACGTCTCTGGTGACTTAATGATTGAAAGCATATTCTAATCAACAACAATGAAAAAAAGGTCTTGCATCCTACCTCAAGAAGAATAGCCAAAACCGCCAGTCCATCCGCTTTGTCCATTGCTGTTGTTATATCTGGATATTTCTCAGAGTTATAATGTACAATATGCAGCTACAGAGAAGGAGATACTGTTATTGTAACATCTGGAGCATGCTCACATTTCTGTTTCAAGAAAGCTGGTTGATGTTCAAGGATCACTTCCTCCAAGCTTAGGAGCAATGCATCCCAACAAAGAGGAAGTCAGGCAGGGATCAGGTTAGGAAAGCCAAAGCACTGGTAGAATTAAACGTGGCCAGGGACGTCAAGGGCAGCAAAAAAAAAGCTTCTATAGGTACATTGGGGATAAAAGGAAGACTAGGAAAAATGTGGGCCCTCTCTGGAAGGAAATGGGAGACCTGGTTACCTGGGACATGGAGAAGGCTGAGGTACTCAATGACTTCTTTGCCTCAGTCTTCACTGGCAAGTGCTCTAGCCACGTTGCCCAAGTCACAGGAGGCAAAAGCAGAGACTAGGGGAATGAAGAACTGCCCACTGTTTTGAGACAGCCTAAGGAACCTGAAGGTGCACAAGTCCATGGGAATTCTGATGGTCCTCAAGGAACTGGCGGATGAAGTTGCCAAGCCACTGTGCCTCGTATTTGAGAAGTTGTGGCAGTCTGGTGAGGTTCCCAGTGACTGGAAAATGGGAAACATAACCCCCATTTTTAAAAAGGAGGAAAAAGGAAGACCCAGGGAACTGAAGGCCAGTCAGTCTTTGCCAGTCTGTACCCGAAGGACATGCAGCAGATTTTCCTGGAAGCCATGCTATGGCACATGGAAAATAAGGAGGTGACTGGCGAAGCCAACACGGTTTCACTAAGGGCACATTGTGCCTGAACAATTTAGTGGCCGTCTGTGATGGAGTTACAGCATCGGTGGATAAGAGAAGAGCAACTGACATCATCTACCTGGACTTGTACAAAGCATTGTACTATCACACACAACATCCTTTTCTGTAAACTGGTGAGACATGGATTTGACAGATGGACCACTTGGCTCTTGTGAGACCCCATCCACAGTACTGTGTCCAGCTCTGGAGCCCCCAATATCGGAAGGATGTGGACCTGTTGGAGAGGGTCCAGAGGAGGTCATGAAGATGATCAGAGGGCTGGAGCACCTCTCCTGTGAGGACAGGCTGAGAGAGTTGGGGCTGTTCAGCCTGGAGAAGAGGAGGCTCCGGGGAGACCTTATAGTGGTCTTCCAGTACCTCAAGGGGGCTTGTAAGAAAGCTGGAGAGGGACTTTTGACAAGGGCCGGTAGTGACAGGACAAGGGCTAAAAGCTTTAAACTGGAAGAGGGTAGGTTTAGATCAGGAATAAGGAGGAAATTCTTTATTGTGAGGGTAGTGAAGCACTGGCCCAGGTTGCCCAGAGAGGTGGTGGATGCCCCATCCCTGGAAACATTCCAGGCCAGGTTGGACGGGGCTCTGAGCAACCTGATCTTGCTGGAGATGTCCCTGCTTCTTCCAGGGGGGTTGGACTGGATGGACTTTAAAGGTCCCTTCCAACCCAAACCATTCTATGATAATATATATGATTGATCATTTAAGCTTCAAGGCATCTTGACTGTAGTACTAGTAAATTTTCCTGAAAATGTAACATCGCTTTTGGAGCTCTCAGCATTTAGAATGCAAAAGCCAGTGTTAAATGTAACTAAAGAAGAAATGGATTCGTATAGTGCTGTTATGCAAACAAATTTTTCTCATTTCTCTTTTAATCATTTTGGGGTAAATATCCAATTGGTACTGCTTTTCAAAATCTATTCCCAAATCCATAATTTAGGATTAGAAAAGATAAAAAATAGTTCTTCACGGGATAGAAGAAGGTGAGTGAAGTAGACAGAGAAGCAGTGTTATGCAGCCAAAAGTTACACCTGGTGTATAGGGAAGAACCCAGGTGTCAAATATCTAGCAATTTGCTTGAAATTACTCAAGTGAACCAGCACCAGCTCTGAGTTTAAAACCTAAATTTTAACTCCCTGACTTGTGGCATGTTCATGAAAGCACATTGGTGTCCATCCTTTTTGCGGTGCACAATGCATTTTTTTTTAGTATATACCGAGATCATAAATACTTGGATTAGAATCTTGCAGCCTTTTACAGTCATATACCCAAGATTTGAAACCATGGGACCTGCCCAGCCTTCTTTGTTTCTTTCCCTGATCTGAGCTTGTCTTACCTCCGCTGCAAAATGCTTCCCACCGACTGTGTGCTCTGAGCCTTCTGACTTGTTTCTGTTTCCCCAGTGCAGGTGAAGTTGGGATGCAGCGTATTCAAACGGGAGGTTTCTGATGTACATAGTTGGTGACAGGTACATTTTCACTGTAAGCAGACCAAACCAGATGGGAGCAAATGATACCACAGCTTCCAAGCACAGGACAAATAAAAACACTGTGTCTAAGTGTATTACATATAGAGCAGGAGCAATGCCGATTCTTAACTCAAATCCATCTCAGTCTGTGGTAGGAGATAAACACTTTAGTTGTCTTTAAACCTTTCTAGGCAATGCAGGAGATTTTAGAATATACTCTTTTTCTGTTTTCTTAAACTACAGGAGTTGCATGTGAGAATTGTTGCTAATGGAAATCTTTCTTCTTCCTGAAGAATGCAAAAGTATCTCAGCCTTATTGAAGAGGCAGTTATTGATGTGTTGAAGCAAAATTTAGGCTCATGTGCTTTCTTTCAGTCCCCTTGTAATGGCTGAAAATGGCTTAATCAATTAATATTTCTCATGGTATTTTTAAACTCTTGTTATATTGAACTCCTCTGCCTCTTAATCTTCTTTTAGGAGCATATGGTAAAATGAAAAAAACTTCCCCCTCTCCCTGCTCCCCCCGAAATCCAGAGCGTTGATGTCAAGCAGTTAGATAACCACAGGCCTTAAGAAATAGCATTTCCTCTCTTGCCGTGCTGGAGGGGGACCTTTGTATGCATTACCCTCCCTTCTGCTCACTAATGCTCTCCAGCATGCAAGACAGACTGGGTTATTTTTCATGTGTAGAAATTACAGTGTTAATTCTCAGTTTAGCAGAAACTGAGTTGTTCACTTGAGAAGTTTGGTATTCATAAAACAACAGCTTATGTAAAGAACAGGTTGATTTATTTGCAGTCTATACTTATTATTTTCCAGTGTTAACACAATTTGTTTCTGGAGTGTCCCAGACATGTTTTGCAGGGGAAACAAGGCTGAAAACCTTAATGAAGGAACGGCTGCAAACCTATGTATTTTTATGCTAGTGCTGAAAAGCTTTTTTTGAGCTCTACTGTTTTCAGTCTAGCTGAAGTAGGTAATTGTATCTGGATTAGCCGGCCGGTAAAGCACATTAATTATATGTAGGAATGACTGATACCACAATACTAAGCATCCTACTGATTTCCTCTCTAGCCTTAAGAGAACATAGCAGCAAATGGTGTAATGATCACTCTAACAGAGGCTAATTTTTCATTACTCAGAGCAATTAAGGTTTGTATTCGAGTAAGGTTTCTAGAGTGGGTTGCATGTCCCCTGCTTTCTAGGAGGGTACTGACCTTAGAAGTGAATTCCTATTTTTACTGAGGGAGGGATATATTTTTTTCTTGGCTTGCATTAGGAAGTACTTGAACTTCTTGTTTTTGGGGCAAGAACTGAATGTTAGTGATGTCGGCTCTACGAGGAATTTGCTTTTACCTTTGTGACTATTATGTGAGGGACAGGCTCTCAGTGTTGTTCTTTTGTCTTCACCTGCTCTCTGGCACCATTGAAGTCCACATTGACCATGCTTCCTTCTCTGCCTATTGCCTGTTGCTTGCATCAGCCTAATACATTCGACTGTGACGGTACAATCTTTCACTCAGGACCAAGAAAGGCTCTTAGGAAAAGAAGGTTGACAAGGAAAGGGTGTTCCAGCTATCCCTAGTCTAAAGCAACCTGGTTTTGGTGGAGGAATTGACCAAGAGGAAAACCAGAAACAATGCCCTAAGAGGTTGCCCCTTACTGAAGATGGGCTTGTGGTGGTCTACAGAGCGGGTTTACCCCACTGAAAGAGTTGGGGGGGGGCAAAAAAAAAAAAAAAAGAGATGTTTGCATGTTGGGTGTATTGTAACCAAGCATGCCAGATAAAAGCAGAGGCCATTTTATAACATGGGTTCTTTTAATGCTTATGCAATAGAGCAGGGTACAAATAAGGAGTGCATTGTAACTGTTCTTGTTTCTATGTCTTCAAATGTTTCAGGAAGGAACACAACATGAAAAATGGTGGGACTAGCTTACTGGTGTAAGACTATCTTCTCTTATTCTCTGCTTTTACCTACTGTACTGATGCTTTGATTTAGTACTACAGTGGAGTGCATGTCTGCACGCTATTTGTAATTATTTTTCTGTCTTTGTATCTTTCTGTCTTATATTACACTAAAAAGATTTCTCTCTCAAGTCAAAGGAACAGAATGATGGTCTCAGCTCTTTTCTTTTTTTTTTTTTTTCTTCCTCTCCTCCCTCATGTAATTCAGCTGAGCTGCTTTGATTAGACTGGAATGTCAGAGACCCATTGCACCCATATTTTATCAGTTTATCTCTTTTTAACAAAATCACAAAATCTATTTCTGTTTTGGAGCACTCCAACCAAAGTAATAAGAAAAGCTCAGGCATTAATTCTGACATGCCTAGAGTTTATTTTAAAACCACAATCAATTCGGCTCACTGCAAATCCATTTGTACTTCGTACATTCCCGAGTTTCCACAGCCTGTTCTCTAGATGTAGGTATACTGATGTGGAGGCTTCATCATCCCAGCTTAATTTCATCTGATAATCAAAATAGTTCACCCACGAATTAAAAAATCACGAGCTCCAGCAGCTCTTTCCTTCACAATCCCTTGCTGCCATTGAGCTCCCTTACCTGAATGACCGTTATTCGTCAGTGTAAACTGGTCAGTGGAGGACACATTATAGCCTATGAATTCTAAAGGCAAGAGATTAGAATCATACTGGAGAATTTCTTTGTGGAAATCTATTGGCGACTGGAATACTCCTCCACAAAATGGGTATTTCTTTGGCCACGCCTTCTCTCCGTCAGGACCTGTGTAAATTAAGAGAGACACGTTTGTCAAGCCTTAGCTGTGCAATTAATATAAAAACTCCCCTTTTTCAGCCTTCACACAAAATTTGGAAAAGGAGCCTTTTCTGAATTTTTAAGACTTTTTTTTTTTTAATTTAATTTCATCTTTCCAGTGTGCCATTAGATAGAAAAGGGCCAAATGCCAACAAAAATCTCACATAGAGACACTTTACCACCCCTCAATTTTTTTACAACCGCAACTGCTGTTGATGTTACACTCTTGGGGAGCTGCAGGTCTGGTAGCTGACCAGACTAGGTCTGCAAGCGGCAGCACCAGAGCCAGCCACAGGGTCTCTGACCCCCTCGTGATGGTATTGTCTTTCTTCAGAGCCCACAAATGTGACAAGTAGTTTGATCTGTGTCAATATTTGGATTATTACTGACATGAATTACTTTTCCCTGTGGAAGTAACAGGCATATGCACAGTAATACAGCTATTCTAGCCTTCTGCAGAGAACTGCTGAAAGAAGTGGCTTCATGTTGGCAGAGGAAAGTTTCCATACATTTCAGTACGTAGAAAGCCAGACCCTTTTAAACTTTTCCTTTTCATGCAAACTGTCTGGCTCTATCTAGCAATATTGCATAACCCACAGTGGAAAGCTAATCTGCAAAACTGGAAGGTGTTATGATAATTTGATCTGCAATAACTTGCTCAAACTCTGGTGAAACTTTTATTCATCACAGTCTTTTGCCCTAGGTAGAATCTACAAAGAAGAGATAATATCAAGGGTTTTTTAATTGTGCCTTTGATTTAATTACACATTAATAGCTAGCAGCTGTTCGCAAGCTGTAAGCTGAGACCATTTGGATTTAAATACCAAAACAGGTACTTGCAACTTGTGTTCCTCCTCAACTCTGAAGATTTATCATGATTCTTTCTAAGGCAGAAAGGTCTTTGGGGATCACCCAGCCTGATCTGTGTAACGCATTGAATTAATTTCAATGAGGCCATATCTTTCAGAAGAGAAAAAACATCTACTCCTCCTTTAAGCATTGCGGGTAAAAGACACTTCATTAGTGCCCAATGGATAATTACTCTCCTTGGCAGCTTGTTTTTCACTTCGAGTTTGTCTAGCTTTGATTTTGTTTAGATAGTGATTGCTTTTAATCCTTTGCTTGGAAATTGAAGAGCCTCTGCTAGCATACTTTTATTCCTCATTGAAGTACTTTTAGCATAGAGGACATAGTTTCTCACTTCTCTTAAATGAAATAGATTGAGTTCCTTGAGTCTTTGGTTAGAAAGCTTCTTTTCCAAACCTATAATATTCCTTTCAGCTTCTTTGAAGTCTCTCCGGTGTGTTAACATTTTCCATGAATTGTGAATGTTGGAATCTAATGTGAGATCGTGTCCTCAGTGGCAAAGCAAGTTCAGATCTTTTCTGAAGGAAAATTAACAGTCAGGAGAATATTATTAGAGGCTCACTTTTTAATGTGAAGGACAGTTTCCAAGGATATGGACAGTGGAGGTGAATCTGACTTAAACGTAGTACATGTGACAGAACTGGCAAGTTCAGTTCTGGTGCTCAAAGACAGTCTTACTTCCTTGTTACAGCTCTTTAAAATTATTCAAGACATAGATTAGCATGTGACATTGTTTGCAGTGTGGAAACTCAGACTCAGTCAGTGCTTTTCAGTACAAACAGGCCTTGGTGTTGCTGTAACTTACATCTTTGACTCCATTTCGCTGCCAATCACATGAATTTCTCTCCTCTTGGATCTTCATGGTACTGTCTTAAAGTTATGAAATTCTTTTTAAAAGCTAATAAATGTTATGCTGACATTATAGAAGACTGTATACTATTCTCTACATATTTTTTGGCAAATAACAGATCCATCCAGAAGAGCATAAATTCCATACTATGGGATATACACACTCAAGAATATTTCCCAGGAAAACATATATCAGGATATACCAGGAAATGATTGTTTCTTCAGGTTGAAACTTGATGTGCAAGACAATGACACTGAAATCTTAACACTTTCCTACGGAGCTAAGACTACAGCAGTGCCAGAAAAAATGGTGAGAAGCCATTATTGTAAAAAGACTTCAGTAATTTTAAAAGGTTTGGGTTTTCTATGCACTGATAAGACAGAGGGTTTGCAAGAAGACATTAATATATTACATATCATAGGTTTGGAGACCTGATAATTAAATAGGTAATTTTTAATTGATGCATAAAATAGAAGTCTAATCCCAACCAGTGGAAACCATGCCATGGAGTACCACTGACTTTTTCAGTACTGTGTTTGGATGAACTGAATGCCCTTAGGAGCTGGCAACAGAGTATGGGAACTTCCACACCAACATCAGAAGTTCAGAAAGGAAACTGTTCTCTTTTCAGTAAAATGCTGTAGTTATTGCAGTCTTTATGTACCTTGATATTTACTAGCAGTTATCCTTTCCTTGACCTAAATCTGTTTTAGTTTGCACTCACTGGAATCTAAACTGCTCAGACCTCCACTCACAGGCCTCTAAGCTACAGCTGTTTTTGCTTGTTTCTCATTCCTGCTCAATTGAAAAAAAAAAAACAAAAACAACAAAAAAACCAAACCAAACAGAAAACCTTTTTTTTTTTTTGGTACAAAACCAGTTTTTCTAGAAATTTTCCCATGTAATCTTCCTAATTTCAGTGCCTCAAGACTCCTGTCTCAAAGAGCTGAGCTCAGTGCAGCTTGGGTTTGCATATGTGAAATTGAGATTTCCATGGTAGATAAACCACGCAGCTGGAAAGCATTGCTCAGCCAGCTCTGTTGAAAATGAATGATTGATTGTGAACCAGATTTTCTTTTTAATCTGTTCCAGCACATTGAGATAAATTCAATGGAAATCACATTGTGTTTACAAAGGCTCTGTCTGATCACTACTGAATAAAGAATAGCATGTGGATGTATTAGGATTGACCTGTACTGCAAGTCCCAAAAGGTATTAACATAAGAAGTATTGCAAAAGTATCTCAGTGGTTAATTTCCTCCATCTGTGACAACATTTGTGACAAAGGGAAAGACCCAGGCATTTCAGATGATATTTGCTGCTAAGAGGATCCCATCAGGACTGTCAGGAGAGCAATAACTGTGCCATGGGCCTGTCCTACCCACCAACACTACTATTCAGCTGTTGGAGTGAGCAAATTAAGGTACAGAGCTGTTGGTATGGGTGGAAGCAGGACCCCTCTTGCTACCACCGCTCCCAGACGCAGCCATGAACGCTCCCTGCTGCAGGCAGTGCAAACTGAGGTTGCTCAAATCCAGCTCGTGTGCTGCCTTCTTTTACGTGACTTTCCAGGCCTGTGTTCCCTTACCACGGTGTAAATAACCCTCAGCCTGGCTGTGCCCTCATGGCTATTTTATAAAAGATATCTGTAAATAAATTAGTAATAATTCTTTGAATGGTCTTGCTGCCCAGCTGTACAGTGAGCTGAGCAAAATACCCTCAGCACCATGGCTGCATGCGTCCACTGTCTCCTCTCCTTTGACAGCTTCTAGCTTTCCATGCCTAAGCCTTCAGCCAGCCCTGCAGCCCTGGCACAGCTGGATGACGCAGGACAGATGTTCCTTTAGGAACAGGTAATGTCTGCTCCCAGGATGTGTACATTGGCTGACTTACAAAAAGAAGAAAACAGGCCTATGAGACACCAGTGGTACCAACAGACTTGTGATGATGACCGATTAATATTCATATTGCTTGAGCTTCTCACAGGTATCCAAGTTCTCTTGAACTGAAGTAAACAAATGCAGTAAAATGCATTGGCTCAGTAATGCAGGGAATGTCTGTGGTATTTTTGCAGGCAGGCAGAGCGCTCTGCCCTGTTTCCAGCCAGCTGGAAGCTGTATAGCTGCTGTTAGCCCAGGGCTGCGTTAGTAGTGCAGGCTGAGAGTCCAGGCTCCCTGCCACGGTAACGTGACCACATGGTTTCCGTTTCGCTCAGAGCACAGGCAGAGCTCAGTCATTCCATTCTGTGTCACATATCCAGTGTGTGTATCTCCCACATATGTGTCCAGAGGGAAGCTTGTCAGATAGAGGAATTTCCAAGGGTTGTAGCTGTCCCTGCTACTCCATTCAATAAATTTTGGTCATGTTCTAATGTGTTCACTAAAGCTGGCGTTTCCTAAGGGGAAGTGGAGGGGTCTTAGCGCAGGTTCTCAGCACCTCACCAAATTGGAGTATTTGGCAGCAGTAAAACTAAAGCATTTGCAAGTTCAATTAGCCTTACGTCTGTTAACAACAGTTCTTGTGTCTATGTTGTAGCATGAAGTTGTCTCCTCACATGCTAACGCACGTTAATAATTCCATTTGCACTATTGCTTTAAACTTGGCTGTAAAGCTAGTTTTCTCCATTGTGGTTGCTTGTGATTGCTTATCCACTCTCAAGGAGTGGTTCTGGTTCTCTGATTTTATTCCAGCCCTCTTACATCAAAGAAGCAGAAAACCAGAATCCAAAAAATTGAAGCCCAGCTCTCCAATTCTACTGACTCTCTTCTGGGGCAGAGGGCTTCAGGCCTGCACCTTCCAGCCACACAGCAACATTGCCAAAAGCTGTATGCACATGCTGTCCTGAGCTATGGGGCATCAGAACAATTCTTTTAGTTCTTCAACTGAACACTCTTTTCTTGTGATACGCTTCATCTACTTTGTCTATTTTACAGAAGGTGAAGCAGCCCATCAGAGGACACAAAGCAAGCCTGCGTCAGAGGAGGCTGAGGGTTCACACCCCAGCTTACTGGCCTGTGCTGTTTCTTCCAGGCACTTTTTCTTGGGCTATACACAAGAGCAGTGAAATCAGGAAGAACAAATAGCATTGCTGCAGTTTAGCTAAGGAAGAGGCAAACAGAGGAGAGGTTTAGCCTTTATATTTATTGTATCTAATGCAATAGTTTCCATTATAGCCAAGCTGAATGCTCATTTCTTTGGAAAGCTTGCGCTGAAAAGATAAGAGCTGATCAGATGCAGTGTCATCTTGTGTTGCCAGCATGCCCTGAGCTGCTAGTGCTGTATCAACATTCAGATTTACATATTGTTGTACTGAACAAATACAACTCTGATTGACAATCACTGCCTGGATTTCTCCTCCACCCTTAATCTCGTACATTGAACCTCATCTTGACATCAGTTTGCACTGTGATTATAATGGCTTGACTTCCTTTCCCTTCCTGTTGACTTAGTGGGAGACATTGCAAAGGGATAAAGGTAAATGGTGGGAAGTGTAAGCTGCCAGAAGGAACCAGGATCAGTAGGAGAGTATGGAGAGGCTCTTTTCTGGCTGATTGCAGTCTCTCTAATGTGCAGACCAATGTTCTACCTCTGTTTTTTTCCAAGTATATAAAAAGAACTATTCTGTGCAAGCTCAGTTGCCACTTTAATTTTTTGAAGTTACTTTTATATGTTTTTCTAGATATATTTGAATATCAGTAGTTGAAAAAAAGAATCTATTTCATGAACCTTCTCTTTATCCCCCAGTACATGTTAGAAATCAGACTGCAGACGGTTTAACAGGAATTTATGAAGTTGGACACTGAGAATAACATACTCTGAAATAAATACTGGTATTCAAATTCCTCGAAAGGGAGAAGTAACCAATTGAAACAAGCATTACCCTGGGAAGGAGGGAAAAACTTCTGCTTTGATGGTAGTAAAAGAAGTCTTGCTTTCCTTACTACCCAGCAGGGTTAGGGTCATCTGATGGCTGCTATCAAGGTGGAAAACCCAGGCTTTTGTTACTCAAACTGTGTCAAGCTTTTTTCCTAATAAGAACGTGAAGTATAATTTACGCATACTGGCAGTTAGATTAAAACCTTTAGACATGCAGCTGACAGTTTTCCTTTTGCTTATGTGAAGCGAGTCAGGTAAACTGGAGCCCAGCCAAAGGGAGCAGTTATTAGCGGCAAGTTCCGTCTCTGAGGTTCTTTGTGTTGTCTTGGAGCAGCACCAAAGGCTTAAGCACAAGCATTTTTTGCTGAGATTCTCAGCACTGCCTACTTCTCTCTGGGCATGTGGCGTACAGACACTGCTCTGAATGAGGAAATAACTGGCCAAATGATTTGATCAATTAAAAGAAAGTCTCTAGATAATTCTTCCTGAGCAGCCATCAGATCCTTGTGGAATCTTAAGCACTGACATAAAGGACAAACCCACAACTTAGTATGTACAAATTAATTAGTACTTACCAATATAAGTCCATTTTGACCCTGTTTAAAGACAAAGGAGATATTACTGTGAGTATTTGAAATTGATCTTACTCTGTAAAGAAACAAATTGCAACTAAAGCCTGTGTACTGAATTCTGCAATACTTTTATCTGTCTTTCTAGCACCAAATGTTGAGCAAAACATTGATGCTTTCAAAGATTATGAACCCTTCTTATCCAAGTTATAACTATAATTATCCCTGTGATCCTGCCCGTAGGGCTGGACTTTCTTGTGGTCACTTAAATCCTTGAGCGAAACTTTTGTCAGTCTGGTTTCTTTTTTTTTTTTTTTTTAGTGGAATAACCACAGACTCTGTATGTAGGTATATCCTTGATTTTTTCTGTTTAGGAAACTAAGGAATATAAATGGGGTGTAGCTATAACGAACCCCTTCACGCCTACTTGAAACATCAGTGGATTGCCAGGTGCAGTCCATTGCCAGATGGACTTTGAAAAAAGGGAGTATGATACACGAACCCATATAACTCAGAGAATCCTGGGGGCTTGAGTAAGTGTTAAAATGATCAATAATCATCCATTGCTTAAGGAACTGAACTTGGGACAGTGTCTCTGCATGTCTTTGGAAATGTCTTGACATATTAAACAGTCTTTTTAAATTTTTTTTTTTTTTTTGGTCCTGAAAGCTACTTAGAGTCATTCAGCTTGCTGTGTAATTACAGGTGCTTGTCCTGACAGACCTGAACAATTTTGGTTATCTGGCTAATGTAGATCTTTATTCTCTGAAAATTTATTTTTATTTCTGCTTAGAAAACAGTCCTGAATTAGGAGTCTTGCAGACACTCAGTGTGCCTGTGTGTGCATGCATGCATGCATGCAGGCAAATACTTATCCTTACATGCATATGCCTGCTCAGTACATGATTCTTGGCTGCATTTCTTGTACTCTGAAGTGTGGTCACAGATACAACTCTTGCCCAAATAATGTGATGTGAAATGCTTGGGATTAATTTGTAGGGATGTGCAAAACAGCTGCACTTAGCTCTTTTCTATTGATATCTGCTGGGAACACTAAGCTCTCTACTTCCAGTTTGTTAGGACCAGTGTGTCTTCTTCTTTTACACTGGAATTTTCAAAACGAGGTCTGTGTAATCACCCTGGCTGAAGTCCCCAGCGTCCTTGTGTAGAAGAATTCATGCACTGTCTTAGATTTCAAGATGAGAAACCTCATTCTCCTTTCCCCTTCTCTCAGCAGAGGATTATAACTTTCTGAGTTTTTTGGAGGGGTGCTTGTATCCTTTAGTCAGCATTTTCTGTAGGTAAAACTTGCATGAAGGTAACAACTGACTGTCAAAAGGTTTTAGAAATTGCCACATGCTCACCTGAGCAGGGTTTGAAGAAATATTGCCTTAACTACAATAGCCACTCTCTGCTCATTAAAATGTGTAAGAGGTGTCAAAACTATGATATTTATAATCTAGAACAACCTTAAACCAGTTGATTTCAAAGATTTTCAATATTTTGGGTGTTTATGCCAATCGAAACAAAAATAAATGAAAGCTTAAAGTCTTTTGCCAAGTGAAATTTTCCTTAACCTGTGAGCATTTTGATGATCTGCATTAGCATTATGACTTTACTGATGAGCACAATAATAGCAACCAGTGTAGGTAGGGCTGAGGCTTTTTTTAACACTTATTTAATCTAACTTAGATCAGGAGACGAATAGATGACCCAAAGGCAGAATCTTCTTGATTTGGTCTGAAAGAACATGTGGAGTTGCAAAAGTGATCTGCTGCCATCCTCAAACTGTGAGCACTCTCCTGCTTCTTTGTTCGTGCTGGGGTGAGTGCTGATGAGTAAAACAGTTACCTGTGCATGCATGGCAGAGGAAGTTCCTATAGCCAGTGTATCTATGTTTCACTGATCAATATCCAGGGAATGAATATGTTTCCAGGGTCACTTGGGAGCTGAGAAACTGGGAATGGTTTTAGCTGTGAAAATCTATATTAGCTGTGTCTCTGACTTGGGCAAATGTCAGAGACAGGCAGATGCCGTAGCTCTTGGTACTGGGTGTCTAATTCTAAGGTAGGTATTCTCCAGCATTCCCTTCAGGACGTATCATAAGACATACCTTTTTGACACATCCTTTCACTTCCAAACCTTCTGTGTTGTCAGAGAAAGCACATGAAAAGTACCAAGCTTTATTCTGTTATTCTGTAAAGCACCAAGCTCTAGGAACCTCTGCCCTTCAGGTGGGAGATTCTGCTAGAGGATATAGCCATTTTTCAGAGGACATATGCCCAAAATAAGGTGACTTGAAAAGTTTGAATTCCACCCCTTATGTAGCTCATGTGAAAAACCTGGTAAAATCTTGTCTTGGCAGAGCTCTGTACGAAGCTGACTGCTCTGGATTACGCTTGCGCCTTCAGGATTTTAATCCCATGAATATAGGTGCTGAGTAAGTCTTCTCACACAACCTTTTACTATGGCTCTCCCTCATATCCTATAATCACACTAGGTGGAATATAATCAGCTTGAATGGATGAAAATTGATTATAATCAGCTTGACTAGCTTGACCAGATTAACATTAACTCCTAAAAAGAGAGTGAGGAGCACTGACCTCCTGAAACTGGTCCTATTTAAATATAAGAGAATGAGGTCTAGCATATGGGGTGCTTTACAGGGATTGCATTCTTTTCCTCTGCTTTAAAAATAAACAGGGCAGAGGAAAAGGTGTGATGCTTCCACTAATTCTGAGAAGGACCAGTCTCTGCTTCATTCTATGAGAAACAAAAAGATCACAAAGCAAGGCATACTGAGCATGCAAGAAGTCTGTAATGCAACCTAAATCAGAGGACAAATTTATTTTTCCTGTATATATTAGAATACATATTGTGAGAAATTGAAATAAGGATACTAACTCTAACTGCAGACTGCAACACTATACAACTTTGAGCATGCTGTTGAAACAGTAATAATTAAAAGGTGCCAATTTTCTGCATACATTAGCTGCCCTAAGTTACAAGTGACAATAAAATAGAAAGCTGAAAGACTTTACCGTTCAACGGCGCTTGCACTGAGAGTTGTATCTTTAGGAAGAAAATAAGCACAGTAGCAACTGTGACTATACTGAAGCTCTTGGCTGACATCTCAAGGAAAGACTTAAAGTATTCCGACAGTTCACAGGTTTCTCTGCACTCTGAAGAAACTCCCTTGTAGATATGTGGCAAATAGCAGAATGCACACATACAGAGCTTTGGCTAATGAGATATTGCCCTTCTCTCCCCTTGTCTCTCTCCTTCCTTTTAAGACTGCTTTTTATAAAGCTCCTGAGACTCAACCCAAAACAAATGATGTAATCAGACCTGCCTCTAGGTCACAGCACCCTCAGAAAACTGATCATATCCTTCATTACCTTAGTTTTAGTGAGCTCCTCACATGGCAGACTCCAACACTTAGAGAGGGAATTTAAATGTGGAACTTCAGAAATTATTTGGCAGAGGCACAAATGCTAAAAGAAAAGCTGTCCTTTTATGGGCCATGCCACAGTAGAGTTTTTTTAGCCTATTTCAGAGTGTCTCCCTCAACTCCTGTTTTTGGATCCATGTGATTTAGCATAAAGGGCCACTGTGAGGACTGGAGGGAGGGGAAGAGAAGTGAGGCTGTGTGCAGGACCGTTAGGAACTCAGAGGGACTGTGGACACTTGCCACAAAAACCGTCCAACTTGTCAGGAACGGATTTTTTTTTTTTTTTTAAGCTGAAAGCTGTTGGAACCAGGTGAACACATGAAGCAGGGAGGAGTGAAACTTCATGAAGAAACAGCCCCAGAGTCTATTGTTATGTTCCAGACATCTGTGGAGAGGGGTAAAGAGGAGCACACGGTATAAGTTAATGTCCTCTTCTACAGGTGATTGAAACTGAGTGCACCATGGATAGCTGAGGAGCAGAAGGTGGGATTGGAGAGGCCTGGAGTAGAGTACATTATTATTTATAGTTGTTATTAGCTGCTCACTACATCTCAGTAAAAGCTTTATGGCGTGTATTAGTTTTGATTGGTCAGATTTTATTTTCAGCATCTTTATTTACCAACTGCTGTTTAATTGCTCAATGTTATTAGACTCGTGTATTTTTTCTTACCATCATTTATGAGGCTGATAAAGGGAAAGGAAAGTTGACTAGAGCATGGCTCACTCCTGTCTAGATCCCTGCTGTAGAGCATCATTCTGGCCTGTTGCTGCTGTTCATCTGTAGCCCTGTCCTCCCAAGCTAGGCAGAGGCAGGCTGCAGAGAGCAGCAGCAACTGATTAATAGCCTGTAGCTGTCGTTGAGTACAGATCCTCTTATACTTCTCCTTAGTATTTTGTAAATGTAGATTGTAATTTTGCTTGTTTTGGATCAGCCAGATGTAATCTATGTGAACTATAGTGAAAATGTTTTTAACGTGGCTTTTTAAGTGCCGTTGTCCAAAAAAGAGGGATGCTGTCTACCATGTTTGTCCAGAGGGGCATGCTGAGTGCGTTGAAGCATGTGGGCTATCAGCACACAGTTGTTGCTGCATGCAGGACCTTCCCTAACCTGCCGGAAGTTTGGAAATATAATTTTGTAGGTTTCTGTAGAAGAAATTGTCTTGTCATCACCCTTCGCATAACTGGCAACCTGTCTGACAAGCTGCTAAGGCTGGTATCAATTACAGTTGAAAATGATCTCCTCTACAAAACACCCTGTTGTGTAGGAGGGTGTGGACTGAGCTGTGTGCCAAACTGTATCTTCGTATCTCCTTCTTGTGTTCCTGAAAAATTCACCATGCTGAAGTAAGCTTGATTCTTAGAATCTTCCTCAGCATTTCTTTTTGCATTTTCTACAATCTACACCTCTCCTTCCCTAGTTTCTGATATAGTTTGGCTTCATAGCCTTGGGAGGAATTCCAGGCAGTGCTTGTGCTTTCAAGGCTAGCTGGATAGAAAGCTCTTTGCTTGCAAAATACAAGCCACAGAAAAAGAAAAAAAAAAAGCTCCCTGACACAGTTACCTGCTTGTATTCTGCACAAACCACACAGGGCTTGCCATTTTATTCTATCTTTAAGAAATTTTAGATTGCTAGCAGTTGGTTTTCATCTCAGCATCAGTCCAAGGCAGAGACAGAGCAGGATTTTAAGAGGTTGGTAGGGCTCATGAGAAGCGATCTCATAGATTTGCTTAGCAGTTCCATTATTTCTGTTCCTCAGTTTTTCTACCTTGTGTTTCTCTAGAGCAGTTCGTTGTAAAACTTTCATTTCTGCTCGTCTCAGCTGAGAAGGTGGTGGAGTTTGGCTGGCTTTATGGTACAAGAGTTACCTGTAGCAATGGTACCAAAATATTATCACCATCGAACTGTGATCTAGCGAACCAGGAGTTTGCAGTACAGGCTGATTTTGTCCAAATTACACCGAAACTTCGGCTTCTATGGCACTTCAATGTGAGACGCACAATGAAGTATTAAACACTACCTCAGTCTCACAGTGTACAAACAGAGCTGCTTGAAAAACAGATTGTTCCCTCTTTTGAGGTATATTTCAAAGGGCAGAAGGTGCACAGTTATTTTCAGTCAAATTCTTCTGTACCAGTTTTTCCTCACAATCTTTGTGTGTAGAATTGGGAACAGAAAAAAATGGGACATTGCTTCCCAGGGCATAGTGCTGTAGAAATCAGACCATGATAGGGTAAATGGCCATTGGGTAAGGAAAATTAGAGAAGAACACACTTGTTGTAGAGACATTTATGATTACACCTGGGCAGTGGGGTAGCCAAGTCCATAACCAAGTCAGACCTCTGTTACATCTGTTGAGTACTCAAGTAGACAGGCATGGGTGAACATCTTCATGTGTAAATATCCTTGTTTTGAAAATGGCTACGAACATTTAGTTGGCCAGCACATGTTCTGTGGTTCATCAGCAAAGGAAATTCTGCTCTGTCTCACTTCCATTTGAGTTCTGCTGATTTGATTCCAAAGCAGAGACCTCTGGGATTCCCACTGTTTCTCTCCTCAAAATCATCCCATCTCCATTGATTCATTTTGTCCAGCCCATAACATACCATACACAGAACAAACTACAAACTCCAAGTACCAATTGACAGGCATAACAATAACACTTGGTTCACGTATCGAGAAACTGCTTGCTATTAGCTCATGTTTTCTATTTTGTCCTTCATTTTTGGATTAATAAAGACTCTGCTTGTATTTATTGTTCCAAGAATTACTTCATCATGGCAATGCCCTTTAGTGTTATCACAGTAGGTATGAGACTGAGCCATAGGAAAAATAAGTGAAAAATGTAGATAACAAGTGATGCTGTCACCATTTACAATAAGTCAATAGACCTTTAATGACTACACGATATATGAAATAGCCTGTGCAGGTCTTTTTATGAAAACTGTTCATATTATAAATGAACCAGAATAGCCCTTTTCCCAAACTATATGGAAAAAATTAAATTAGCTTTGCAGGTGAGATTCAAGGCTGCCAGGAATAGCTGTATTTCTGACATGCAAATTGCCAAATTTATTTACTAAATCAAACTGCCATTGTCAAACAGACACATTTCACAATGGTGGACTCAAGAATTTTGGAAGAAAGAAATTATGCCAATATACTTCCAGCAATTCCAGATTGCAAGAAATTAGAAATACACCCTATTATCTTTATGATTGCTTTGGCCTTGCTTGCACAGTTTTGACAGCATCATCCAACAATTTCTTTTGTTTTTTTCCTGTCTTCACTGTGCTAAATTGAAGACACATGCATTTGACAGATGGACCACTTAGTGGATGAGGAATTGTCTGGACCGGGGCTCTGAGCAACCTGATCTGGTTGGAGATGTCCCTGCTCCTGGCAGGGGGGTTGGACTGGATGGGCTTTGAAGGTCCCTTCCCACCCAAACCCTTTTGTGATTCAGAGAGTTGAGGTCAATGGCTCGATGTCCAAGTGGAGACCAGTGACGAGTGGCGTTCCTCAGGGGTTGGTATTGGGACTGGACCTGTTTAACATCTTTGTTGGTGACAGGGACGGTGGGACAGAGCGCACCCTCAGCAGGTTGCATGTGACACCAAGCTGCGTGGTGCAGTCAACACGCTGGAGGGAAGGGCTGCCATTCAGAGGGACCTTGACGGGCTGGAGAGGTGGGCCCACGTAAACCTCATGAAGGTCAACCAGGCCAAGTACAAGGTCCTGTTAGAGTTCTCTGCAAAGTTAATGGCAATGGTTTTTGTTTATCTCATTGCAAGCTGGTTAGCCTGGATGCTGATCCAGGATGAGTCATTGTGCACAAGTGACGCTATTAAATATTTGATACTCCCTGCCCTTTAAGGAATCTTCTCATAGGAGAGCACATTTGGAGTTTTCACTTGCAAATTTTGTGATGATTTGACTGGCCACCCTCACTCCCTCTTCCTGATGTGTTTAGCTTCAAAGATGAAGCTGAAATAAAATGGAAAGGAAGGCTTTGATGTGAACAGTGTCAAAGGTCAGGAGAGATGCTGATACTGCATGGGTACTTTTCTTTAAAAAACCTTTTAGCAAACATATGGATAAGTGGCCATAACAAACAGACTCTTTATGGAGCACTGTGCATACTGTAAACAGAAAGCAAACAAGAAGGTCAGTTGGATCCAAGATAAGAAATTATCTCAATGTCTGGAATAGCTAAAATCAATCTGGGTCGTAGTGCCATCTAGTGGGGTCTCACCACCCCACCCTATGATACTTGAGGAGTCTTGGGTGTCGGGCCACTTGCATCAGTGGCCCAGGCTTTAAACTGAGTCCTGTTTCCACGTTTGAGCTATGCTGGAATATAAACCTTGATGTCTGTGTTGGAAATGTTAGTGCACACTGCCACTAAGTCTGTCCTCTTAGAGTCTCCAGTTGTGTAGATAAAACAGCTTCAGTATTTGTTGTCGTCTTTTTGACACTGGCTCCCCTAGAAAGGTCACTGTTGTTAAACAGGCCATTTCAAGGTTATGGCGTTTTATGAGTGGCATTTTTATCTCAGGTAAGTTCCTTGTTTCCTTGATGTGATCTTCTTTCAGGCCTTTCAGTATCTCAAAACCACACTTCTAAATTACTATGCAATGTAAGAAATTGTTCAGTAACTTTGCTTATATCATATCTACCCGAAGGTTTGGCCTTTCGCAGCCAAACCTGAGTGCTAGGAATGCCTTCTTGCAACATTGTGCACAGACAAGGTGAAAACCATAGGGCTGTCCTGCACCAGTTGGCTCCAGTCACAGGGCTGGTTACAAGTGCTTCCTACAGGTGATCCAAGATGGGCAGAAGCAATTTGTGACAGCCAAGTTCTTTTTTATGAAAACACAGACAGCTGCTGTCTGTGTTACTTGTTACTCTTTAATGAGCAGTTTAGATGTACAAAATACCATGCTGAGGATTACCGAAGAGTGAGGGAAGGAGGGAGAGCAGCAGAATTGGTTGATGCAGTACTAGATGGAAATGCTAGATTGCATACTGTCAGTCCTCACATATGGCTGTCCCAGTTCTGCCTGCCTTCCTGGTGCAAAGGCCTGAACCTCACTTATGTTTGGCCATAGGAGCGTATCTAAGAGAGCTGGAGGGGCTTGTGGTCTGTTAAATTCAGGAGAGACTAAGCCAAAGCCCTGGATCTATGTATCTCGACTTCAGGAGCTGAATTCTGGTCTTGGTTGGTGTGGTACAACCAGCCTGGCAGGAAGGAGCTAGAGACACAGGAGCCGCCATGCGATAGCTCTCTTGGAAATCCACAGCTTACTCTGATGAGAACACAGGTCTGTTTTCTGCCTTCTCATCTTAAGTGCCATAGTTTATACTGTTGCACTTTTGTGGCTTGAATCCTACGGCTCAGTGTTGTACAGGCATACGTATGTCAGTGTGCAGTTCAGTGTGACTCGCACTTAAAAACGGAACCCAGAAGCCCTCCAGTGGGGACAAAAAGGAATTTTAGTGGAGGTCCCAGAAATTCATTTTGAGTCTTGCATTTGTCTTCCAGTGACGAGCCATTAGCCTGCAGAAACAGCAGATTTTGCTCTGTTCCAAAACTTAGGTCTTGCTGGTGTCAGATGACTCTTCAAAAGGCATTTGCAAAGTGGGAACTAGGGATAGCTGTCATTTCATTCCTGGAAAATAGTATTTAGTCTTCTTGGCTGTAGAACTAGGACTTGCACCTTAGAAATTACTAGATGAGGAGAAAGAGATCCCAGAAAATGTTTATATGAGAGGAACTCCTAAAAAAGCCAACTTGGTAATAATTTGAGTGTCTCACAGTAAGAATATATAATAAATATGTAATAAAACAGCTAGGAGGAGATGGACATATGCATTTAATTTTTTTTAAGGGATACATCAAGATATAAAATTATTACTAGGTAGCTATCATTACATTAAAGATAAATGCATATTAACTCCTTATTGGCAGAAATCAGGCCTTGAAGCGAATCGTGCATTATCAGATAAACTGTGGGGACAGTAGATTACCTTCTCTCTCTTGGCAAAGGCACTGAACGTGCATCCTGAGGCACAATGCATAACGGTAGATTTTTTCCTGCTGTGTTTTCATTTTGTTCTTGCCTTGTTTCCGTTACATCAGCAAGTTTGGAAGGTAAGAACTACTTTTAAAGAAATCCTTCATATTGGGCTGATGCACAAAACCAAGATACTGATCACTGGTCATTACAAGCCACAGAGTTAGAGCAGGAATTAATAAATCCAGTACCCTGCCCTCTAAATCATATTCTGCCTCTCTGAAATTCCCTATATGTTAGTGATTTTCCATCTGCCCTCCTAAAAATATTATGCCCTTATGAAAGAAATTTCTGCTATGGCAGATTAGCCCAGTGAAGTCAAATTCAAGGGCTCCTACATGTTCTGAAGTAAATGTTAAATGGGCTGGGAACCGGCAGGCTGAGCAGAGCAGCACTCTGGGATTTCCTGTGTCGGAAGGCTAGGCACTATTCTGTGTGGCCACTTGCATAAACTCACATTAATTTCCCTAGCCTTTTTTTCTGTGCTAACTAGTCTTCCTTGAAGTCAGCTCTCATACAGATTTACAGGAGCATGTAAGATCCCATCAGACACAGAACTAACACTCCCTCTGAGCGCATATATTGGTTTGTTCAGAGTATGTTTTCAGAAGGATTCATTTATCTGGAATTGCTGGGTTGAATTTAACCTATTACAGTAAAGCATGACTGCAAAGCAGCTTGGCCTCAGGTCCCAGCTGTTGGGGAAACTCAACTTGTGTTTAAATAGTAGACTAAACTGTAATGCTTAGAATAGGTCAAGCAGCACCCGTAAAAGGAGGAGACTGAATGCTGTATTTACAGTGGCTATAACTATAACCAGTTAGAAATATTTCTAATCTTGGCATGCATGTGAGTCAAAAGTCCAAATATATTGCCAGTTAATTTCAAGGCATTACATTTGGTTTCTGAAAAAAAAGACCTGTCAAGTGTCTACTTAGTTGCATGTGGGGAATGCATGCAATGAATAACAGAGTATATACAGAGCTAAACATTAACTTTTTTGGGTGCTAATAGGTAATGTGACTTAACAGAGTTTCTCAATCACAGAGATGAAGTAGATACGCTGCCTTATCATGAGCTGTAGTTGTAGGGACTGGCCATGGCTGCTGCGTGCTCTGCAAGGGCATGGCTTATTCTGTATAACTTTAGGACAGGGAGATCACCTTGTATGTGAGTGGGTTCCCAGAGCCCATTCAAAGGAGCGAATGACGCTGGTCCTAGGTGCATCGTGCAGTGGGGCTATGGAAAGTTTCCCAAAGATTGTGGAAAAATGCTGGCTGTCTATCTTCAGTAAACAATATTTGGGATTCTTTTTTGCTTGAAAATAGGAAATAATTGTAGTAGCCTCTCTAGTCTTTTGTAGTCAAAGTTTTCCTTTTTGAATACACTGGTTCCTAAACCCATTCAGCCTTCTAGGAACTGTGAACTGCGGGGAGGGAGCTGGCAGGAGGAGGATGATGAGCTCTGCAGACAGGCCACTAAGCCTGAGTTATTACTATTGAAATCTGTGTTTTAATACTGTGTTACATCCCTGCAGTGTTGCAATATTTGCCTTTTTAGAGTTTGGCAATGCAAACAGGAAGATGTGAGATTTGCTGAAGGCCTAGATGTAGATGAGGAACACTGAGGACAGAACTGGTCAGCTTAAACCAAATGCAGCCCGTCCCTAATAGGGCAGCGAGCCCAGTGAGGAACCTGGGCTTTGAAGACATGGCCAGGGAACCAGAACTCTGCACAGCAGAGTGCTTCCTTGCTTCTCTGCCAGTAATTCAACAAGAAGCTCCTTTAATGAGCTTGAGCCAGTCATTACAATGCCAACTGTTGTTGATGACTCAAGGGCTGGGGTGCCGTATGTCCACCTTCCTGCTTCCTATTCCCTGCATCAGTGCATTCTCCACACTGGCCTTTCCCCTTCTACAGCACACCTCAGCAGCACACCAGATTCTTTGCAGAATTTCCAGAAAATAACATGAGAATTTTGGGAGGAGTGCTGGGCATGATCATTTAGTTTCCTTTTTGGAAAAAAAAGCAGAGATTTTCTTTTACATTATGCAACTCATGGCTGGGGGCAGAAGGGAGAGGAGGCCACTGAACAGTACCTCTCTGCTTTTCCAGCCTGATTTGTGGAGATATATGAATTTGCAGAGCCCTCTGTAAAGCTGAGACACCTTGTTTTGGCCTTTGGTTCAGAGCAATATCTCTTCTGAGATGCTATATCATACTGACTGAGCAACAATGATGTGGCATAAAGTTGAGAATATTTCACTGTGATTGTGCTGTGAAGCGTATTAAAATGGAGTTTGTAAGATAGAGAAGAAGGATTAAATGTTAGATCTCTTTATCTGTTGCATTTATCCAAATAATGGCATTACCCCTCTAGTGAAAAATCTCTTTCTTTTTGCCATTGCAATCTTTGATTTATCAGCCTGTCCTAGGTTCCACTTTATTGGTGACTCACATCTTTCCTCATGATTAGAGTGGCACTGAGGACCTAAGGTACTGAATGGGGGAATGGAGGAGAAGTGATGACTATATGAATGATGTGCAACAAGAATTGCTATCTAAAATAGGCTCCAACAAATTTCCTTGTCACTTGCTAGGATGGTGACCCCTGCCACCACATGAAAAGCACAAATAATGTCCTATATTATGAAAGGTTACCTAGTAAAGCTGTATGAAATAATAAGAGACTCTCAAAGGCAAAAGCTTTTCTGTGGTCACTGCTATGACTAACAGGGTTTCTCTGTGCTCATTTAAAGACATGTTGAGGATTTGCTTGTGTGTGTGGGGATGAGAAAGGATCCCTGCAAGGTGGCAACAGACCAGAACAAATTTCCAGCAAAAGTTTCCAGCAAACCTAAATTGTGAATTCATGGTGCTCTCAGGTGGGCTTTATATAACAACAAAATAATAGGTATACACTTGTGAGTGACTATATTTGTCCTGTCTGCGCACACTGGAAAGCCCAAAAAAAGGTTAAAAAAAGGCTCAGGCAAACAAGTGAAGAAGCAGAGTACAGCAAAGTGAGGCATTCTGCTAAAGATGGAACAGAACTTTCTCTTCAATGCTTCACACTCCTGGATCCTGCCAGAA
This sequence comes from Chlamydotis macqueenii, assembly GCF_036417535.1. NCBI lineage: Eukaryota > Metazoa > Chordata > Aves > Otidiformes > Otididae > Chlamydotis > Chlamydotis macqueenii. Next base: position 18,715,988 of record NC_141567.1, on the reverse strand, counting down.
ACAGTCCTCAGAATAACAGGATCGTTTTTGTTGCTGGCCTCTGCTCTGTCTGCTTCATTCACCACACGTGGTCATGGTGTTGGTTCAAGGGCTTAAATGTGAGACACTGAAGGAGCAGCCAGACAAAAGCCTTGCTATGTGGGGGACAGAGGCATTCATAGATACTTACACTGTCAGTTCTGGTCTTGTCTAGGTTCTAAGCTGGCAGGGTACAAGGGAATGATCTGGACAGGGTACCAGGAGTCCCCATCCTGGATTTCAGTTTCTGACTGTATGACTGACTTCATTCTGCTTGATTTCTGTCTCTACACCTTTGTAAATATCTCTTGATCCTACATACTTTCCACATTGCAGTCAGCCAGACCCATAAAGCAGTATGAACTGGGGAAGTTTGGAAAAATGGCCTTCCTGCTCTATTTCCTCCTTTTACTGGTCCAATTGTGCTCTTTGCTCAGAGCATAGAGGTTCGCTGCAGTTGCTGCTGCTGCACAGAGGATAAATGCAAAGGCCCCTTGTCACCACTCCACTAGCTTCATCAACAGAGGATGGCTGGCTAGAGTTGGAGCAGAAGTCCTTTCATTTCTCTTGGAGTGTCTATGTGGCTGAGGGAGGTTATGTGCTTATTAACTGCTATGCAACTCTAGTTCTCCTTCTGTTACAAAACAAAACCAAATAACTAAGCCAAGTCTGCTTGTGACTGGGGAAGAAAAAAAAAAAGAAAAAGAAAAACAAACCGAAAAACTCACTTTACAGCTTTTTCCAAAATATCTTTAAGCTGTCTGGAGTGACTCACTGATGTCTGCTGCACAGCAAGAGATCTAAAGGTATATTTAAAAATAAAACTAGAGAGATGAATATTAACTCTTCTTCAGCCTCAGCTCCAGATGTATTTATGGCTTAGTGTTCTGGGTTGGGACTGTTCTAAATCAACAGGAGAACCTATGCTTAAGCAACTACAGGATGATTAAAATAGCTGTCTCCTCATGTTGGGCTTGCAGAATGAGCTCTGCCTGTGCAGAAACTCAAGGCAAGCTGTGCTCCAAGAAGTATTTTATTAGCTTTGGAGACATAAAAAGCTTGCTTGGTTTGTCTTGCTGGTAAACACTTTGCCAGTCATACGTGGGCTTTAAAAGCCAATGTGAAAGACGTCAGTGTTGTAGTTTTCCAGAAATGTAAATCTCTTAATAGTGACTGCAAAAGCCAGGGAGCTAGGGGTGGGGGAAGAGGGAGAGGGAAATGGGGGCCGGTTCTTTGCATGAAGGCATGAAAAATTGGTGTGTTTTAAATGAAATGTTTAAAACATTCTGCTTATATTCTACTGATATGTTCCAAAAATCTTTAAGAATATTAACTGTCATCCAGGAATGCAGGGAGTCCACATCTTCTGGCCCGTACTCCCTTTGGGAAGGCAGTGCACCAGTGGTGCAGCTGCTGGTTTCAGACCTCCCTGCAAGGGGATTCTTCATCCAGCCGCTGGAACATGGGGCTGCTGGAGTTCTCCCACAGCTTGTTTACCGTAGCAGTCTTATGTCTAGAGCGGCAACGTGATATTTCATACATAGTGATAACCACATTACCATAGCAAATATGGGAAAAGAGGACCAGCATAACCCAGTAAGCGTTCCTGAACAGCCTCTCCTATTACAGAACCATGAACTGCTGTAAACCATTTGGTTACAGAGGTGCTGCTGGGAATAAGAATGACTTCCTCACTGACAGGCAATGCATGAAGAGTTATTCCACATTAGCTGCACAAATCTGTCCAGATGGATTTTTAATTTCAGTTTTAATTTCATCCCTTAATTTCAGCCCTGAGTGCATCTTCACAATCTCTGATGACTTGCAGCCATATAACCTCAAACTGCTAAAACTCTGAAATGTTTGTGGGTCTCTCTGAGAACAGAATAATTTGCAAACGATATAAGCAGCATGTGCCAACAACACATAAAAAATGTATACAGTGCACATACTTCCATGAAGAAGTAAAGTCTGCAGGTAGTCCTGAGTCTTACCCTCCTTGTACATAGATACATTGTGTTTTCATACTGCTCATGGTTTTACACCACCACCAACAGTATCTGCTCATTTTCCCACATGACAAGGTGACGTGCCAGTTCTCTTTCTGTAGTTAACAGCAAGGGCTGACATTAGCAAACTAGCAGCTGGGAATAGCTGCCTGCTGGCAGCAAAAATGCCTGGGCCACAACCCTGGACAACCAGTCTGTTTGTGGCTATGGTTGGTGTTCAGGCAGAAGGAGACAGGATGGGTATGGCAAAGTTTGGAGTCAGACTGATCAGCAGCCCAGCAAGTGAGTTTGCTGCTTTCAGTTTTTTTTTTTTCTTTCCTTCTTGTCTTCATGGCTGGAGTGGCTCCTTCTCAGCCTTTTATCCTAGGAATGGCAACATGCAGTGTTGTCTATACGGATGACAAGCTGTAATGAGAAGTCAGGCTTGTTAACCTCTATTTCCTTGGCTCTAAAGACTGTAATGAGAAGCTTTACCTTCATGCAGAAAACTGATAGCAAAGGTGTGAAGCTTAAGCCCTGAATCTGGGAGGAAGATTCGTGATTACATGCCATCCTTATAGCTCCTAAGTGCTCTGGCTATTTACATCAGCTTTTTGATCTCCTACAGCTGTTACATCTACCCATCAAAAGAAAATTACTCTACATTTGTACTTCAAAGTTTTGGCCCTTATGTTCCTGGAAGATGTTGAGCCTGCCATTTTCCCTTGGGCTTGCATAGAGTAGCGTTAAGTGAGACAAAGGAGAATGGGGTGTCTTGAATTAAAAGCTCTTTTTTTAAACTACACTACAAACCACACAAGTTAATAATTTATTGGGCTTGGATACTCAGTCTGTTTACAAGAGTAAAATCTCATTGTGTTCTAAATGTAGACCTGGCAGTCTCTATCTACTTTAAATACCCTACTTAGGATAGAGCCAGTACAACAATGAAGTCTTACATTGCTTAGGCTTCAGTAGTTTTTAGGACATGATGGAACATTCAAAGTTTTCTTCTACTGAAACAATAACAATTTAATGAAAAGATCACTATGATCCCTGCATCATTTTTCCATCTGTTTGTTACTTTAACAAAACTGTCCTAACATGCAGTAGGGATAGATGGTAATTAGTCATCTGTTTTTAGCCTATTTCACATTGCTTCTATGTTTGAACCATGGGAAGTGGTTGAAATGAAATATGGAAGGATGTTGATAGGGATATGTGTAGCAGTGAGGACATCAGAATGTAGCTTTGCAGCTGCAGTAACTAGTGATGGGGCAAGGAGGGACCGCAAAATGGAGCAGGTCTTACCAAGCCTACTCATTTACTGACTGGAACATCTATTCTGGTCCCTGCTATTAAAGCATACTTTCAACAAAAGGGAATCATAGTAATGAAAGGATTTAATGCAGTTATGTATCACCTTAGAGTCCTTCAGGCACATAGATCTCAGAACATACAGAAATGCATGCTGACGTGGTACAGTGTCGCAGTGACTTGTGGATGGTTGCATTATGTGAGCCTGGATGAGTTAGTAAGCACTTCCTGAGGGAGTGCCAATAAATCATTTTTCAAGGTGCACCAGAAATTCCTGGCCACACAGGCATTACAGAAATCAGCCTGGGTAAATTCTAGAGTCTAGCAGGTAGGGAAGTAGTAACATAGACCTGTAGATATTTTCAAATAGTTGCCTTAGTTATATTGAGCCTAATTGTACAAGGCTCTGAGTGAAAGAAATAATAGGCATTGCAGATTTAAAATTTTCTAAAAGGTCTTCAGATAGTTTTCTTGAATGTGAATTCTATCATGCTATGTACTAGCTTCCTGATTCTCCCCATCTACAAAATGCCATGCATTAAAATAATTTGAGTGTTGACCTTTAGGGTGAAGCAAGTCAAAATCCCAGAAAACTCAGCTACATCTCTGTTCTTCAAAATTCAGGGCTATCTGTGTCAGCAGTTCATAGAAGCTCTTTGATTATGACACTGCATAACCATTGGCACATCCACCTTTTGCTATTATGAATAAATCAGTTTGGTGTTTGGAGTTTATCAAGACTGCTTTGAAAGATCTAGTTCTGCTCATAGGGCATCCCAGTGGCTTCTTATTTCAAAACAAGCTGAATATCTTCCTCTCACTGTATTTTACCATCTCAGTTGCAAGTTGCAGCTAGAGCAGAAAAATTTCAGGCGGCCTTGTTCAGTCCTTGAATTAGCAGATGTTAAGCGAAGGAGTGAGGAAAGGAAATCTGAACCAATGGTCTCCTTTTTCACAATTCAGATTGCTACTCAACATTGTGAATAACTGAGCCTGAAGAATAACATAATAACAAATAGTATAATCTTAGTGACATGGCAAGAAAGTTCCTCTTTCCCTGGTAATGAGCTGATCTCCAAACAGGATAAAATGCTGCCATTTGTGAGCTAACAGAAGTCTCATTCAACTCAGTTATCAGGGAAGTACATATACTGTCTTTGTGCACAATTACAAGTTTTTCCCAGGAGTCAAAACATTTCAGAATTAAAATGTTCTGAGAAATTGGCATCTTTTGTGTTAATATTTAAAGTTATTTGTGGTCAGTAAAGTAGAACCAAGATCTAATATGTGCACAGTGCAGTACAAAATTCTTTGTACAAAACTAGAAGTACGTGCAGCAGAGAGACAGGTGGGATGCCTTTGTAGCTTACAGCAAACAAAGAAGCAGAAATAGCTTGTGGAGTGTTTTGGCTATCAACAGTCTTGTTTAATGTAGAGGGAAAAGTGATATAGTTTGTGTACAGCTACAGTTCACAGATACATACGATACTTCTACATGGAAATAACAGATGTTAGAGGTGAAAAAAGTCATATTAGCTCACCCAGTTCATCCTGGGACTTTCCTGTCATACCATTTTTATGTGTTTGGAATGGGACTTCAGAAATTAATTTAAACACTTCTTTTACAATATTTTCTTTACACGTTCTTTTCACAGGCATAGATTTCACATTCTGATTCTTGAGTTTTATCTGAAATAGTGTCATTTTGTATCATCTCATTCTCTTCCCAGTCCTCCCAGATGATCATCAGAGTAATTCTTTAAATTTTTGTTAGATTTGTTAACAAGCTAATCATAGTGGTGAAACTGAAAACCTGTGTATCATTTAAACATGCAGTGTTTGTGGCTTAGAATTGTCTATGGTTTTGCCCCATGTGACATAAGAAATGGTACTAGTGAGTTTTAGGTTTTGGACTCAAGTGCTTTTGACCAGTTTCCCCTTCGTTGATCGAACAGATAGGCTGGTCCGAGCTATCACATTTTCCAAGCAAATTGGTAGTACTAGGTTTTCTTTCAACAGGATGCTTGGGAGTTCTTCTCTGTGCTCTAACACAGTCCGTAAACTGAGCTGCCAATTATTATTTTTTTTTTAAATATACCTGTAGTTCCCTTGTTTGCAAAAGAATTGCTGAGTAAGCTTTATTCTGTTGTGATGAAGAGAAATTAGTTCTATTTTGATGGAGATATGATGAAATAAAGCCTGCTGATCTTAGAAGTACCTTAAGCACAAGTACAGAATCATTAATATATTTTCAAGACTGCATAGTATAATATAAAATTTACATAACTGATTACAGTAAAAGCTAAATGCCAGTGACATGAAATAATACTGCTGGATGTCACCCTGATGCATTTGCATTATTGAGCAGACTCTGGAGGGCAGTATAGAAATTGATGAAGCTGATCTTGAAAGCTGCTAGACATATGAGAATTTTCAGGCATTTGTTTAAAGCATGAATTAAAAATAACCCTTCATCTGTACAAATAACACCTTAAGAAAACAATGTGGAGATTTAAAAACCATACAGTTTATTTGTATAATTTATTTTTCACATCTCCTTTGGTTTGTTCAAAAAAACCACCACACAGAATAGTCACCTTCACCTTTTTTCATACCTTGCATTGTGACCAATCTGCGATAGTGCGGACAAGGCAAAGTTTGCATCAGAGTTAAACTGTTGCCTTTGTTCACTAAGATGCTTCTAGAATCCCTGGAAAAGTGATGTAAAATGAGCATAGGCTCTCAGAAATCAAAGCACTAAAAGATCATATGACTATCTGTTATTTTTGTTAAAAAAGGGAATTCTGGTAAAAAGACAACAACTCTTTGCTTGCCTGTTGCACTACTCTCTTCCTTCTACTGCAGCTCTCTTTTCCCCAGCTACAGCTCTCAGAATGCAGAGAACTAGAGCCATGTACTCGGGATTTCAACCCACTCACCTGGGAGATCAGGCTGCAGCGTATTTCCCACTTTTTACATTCTCACTTAGCATTCTTAACACTGTGTTGCAAATTACAAGGATATTTTGGAGAGCTTTTAATACTAAAGTACTGTTTGGTTCCTGCAGAGGAGTATCCAGTCTAGAGAACTGGATCACCTCAAAATAACCCTTTCCAAAATGTCTGCTTTTAGGTACTGGATTTTGCAGGCGTGCTCGAGGGGAAAATCAAATCTGTTACAATGAGGGTGGTGGAGCACTGGCACAGGTTGCCCACAGAGGTGCTGGATGCCCCATCCCTGGAAACATTCCAGGCCAGGTTGGATGGGGCTCTGAGCAACCTGATCTGGTTGGAGATGTCCCTGCTTCTTGCAGGGGGGTTGGACTGGATGGGCTTTGAAGGTCTCTTCCAACCCAAACCATTCTGTGATTCTGTGGGATACCAAGTTGTTGTCAAGGTCCAGAAAATGCTCGATCTCTTTAGGTAAACAAACTGTGGAAAAGGACATTTTTTTTTTCTGACAGCAGGATATTAACAATTTGTGCCTTTGGCCCACTCTGACTCATGGGCTTAAAGAACAGTGAAACAACCTTTTCATTTCATTTGAAACAAACGTGCAAAGGCAGCTTCTCAGCTAGTCTGAACTCAAGTTAATAGAACAACTCCACTGTATACCACTTGGGGATCCGACCCATAGTTCTGATTGTGTGAAGGAACACTCTTCTGGAGAAATTTATATATATACACACATACACACATATACACTGAGGGAAATATGCAAGGGAAAAAAAAACCCATGTATATGTGCATGTGCGTGTGCATGTTTGTACACAATCTAGCCCACATGGATCCTACTGATAGCATGCAATTTCTTTGGCCACTTTTCTTCCTTTCTGTGTCTTTTAGGGAACACATACACAGCTGCTCTGTAGACCTCAGATACGTACTTGAATTAGACTTAAAAAAAAAAAAAAGTAAGCTTCTGTTCTGAGGGAATCTGTATCAGCCTAATAGAATTGTACTGCTATAGTCAGCGTTACTGCCCACAAGAAGCAACTCATTAGCACTGGAGAGAACCCTTAATGCTAGGGAAGTAGAAGCTCAGGTAATTTCTTAGAGACGGTGTAAGCAGAGGGGAATGAAGAACACGTCTGTCTTTTGGCACTACCTGGTACCTTTGCACAATGCTTTGTGTCACACCGCCCCCTCAAGGTATATGTACAGAAGTGTCGTGGACATGCTGTGAAGGGAGTCATACCTATGTACACAATTTATCCTTATGTTCTAAATACTGTCAGAGATGCTTGCTCTGGGCATTTGTCTAGTTTTAAATTTTTGTCCTTCATCTTCGGTATCTTGCCTTTTAATCTTGAACCTTGTAAAGGGAGTTGCTTGTGGTGTTATCATCAAACGCTGAAAAAGTGTGTGACCTTTATTTTCAGAGGACGTGCAGGAAATGGAAATAGATTTGTTAACGAGACAACATGCTGCCGGAAACGTGCTTGCGGTATTTAACGTGCTGTAGCGTACTTTCATACACAGATGTGTGCAGCTAAGCTTCTGTCTGCTGCAGAGATGGCATGTAACTCACAGAGCTGCTAGGCCAGCCTCTAGTAAAATTTTTATTAGGCTGAGGTCCTGTATTAGAACTTACCTGTATTCTGATGTTTTCTATTGGCATTTTTCATGCCAGTTTTCTACCTCAGAGTTGCATCTGCACCGAGTAAAGAATTAATTTCCTTGTGGTGGGTTTCTGTGTATATATCACAATGTTTCACTTTTACACCTTTGGGAAATAAGAGGCGAAAGCCCAATCTATCAAGTTTCTACTGGGTCTGGATTGGCATGTAGTGTTTTCAGATTGTTTACTGCTTTATGTGTTTGGAGCAAAAGGCTTGCTAATACCCTTTTCAGTTGAGTGTTCAGGGCATCTGCCAATCTCATTCCATACATTCTGAATTTATGACTTAGAAAAGAAAAAACATGCCATGGGAGACGATATTCTTTCTATCTTTATGCATTTAACCTAGAAACTGAGGATGGATGTTTAGCCATAGAGACAGGAAGACTCCAACGTGTTCTCTGAACAGACCTGGCCTCTTTTCCTCAGCTGCAGTTGAGAAGGAGGCTAGATTTCTAACTTAAGCAAACAGGTCTACTTAGTAAAAAAAATGGTTTAAATAACTTGCCAGGTGGCAAGCAAGAATTGTCTGGCAAAGACTGAATTAGATTTAGTTCTTCAGGTTAGCATTCATTCCACTCCGCTAGTGTTGTCCCTTTTTCATTCCACGCTCTCCAATTTCTACAGCAAATGAGGAAGTCATCTAAGGTAACAATCTGCTTCACTTCATCCATTGAGTGATGTTCATCTATTGATTTTGAAGGAAGCCAAGATCACATGGAAAATTCCCCTACTGCATTATTAGACCATATCATATTACATACACAAAGGAGGCAAGTTAATGTTTTCAGATATTTAAGACCACAGATTTTATTTCTGAGAAATACAGCAGAACTAAAGACCCTCCAGGCAAACTTCCCCACTGTAAATTGTCAGTATATATGCAAGATACCAATTCAGGGCCAAATTCTAAGCTCAAATGGTCTCAGATGGAGCCTATAGCATAAATGGATGACTACATATATCCCACAAGAGGATGCTCTGTGGAATACCTCTGTTGTAATAGAGATGATGATGTGCTGTATTAAATAGGAATTTGTAATTTATAATGCTAATTCACAGGCTCCTGTTCTGCACTGACTGCACCCATTATGAGCATGCCTGTAGGATTTATCTTAGCTATCATCTAAATTACTCTGATCTGAGGAAGGATGGGAGCAAGGGATAGCACTCCAGTTCCAAATAAAGTGATTTGTACTCAAGAATTCTTACTGAAAAAGCAAACTGAAAATTATACCCAGAGGTTCTACTCCAGTTTTCCTCTGCATTCAACCTGTATGCCTCACTGCAAGCCATGGAAAACTACCCTTGTTGTAGCAGTGCTTTTGAGACCCGAGTGCTCAGAGTTGCATTATCAATCAATTATCTTTCAGTATGCAAAGAGGCTGCATTACAAATATACTTATTGCTCTTCTAAATTGCCCTTATGCATCCTCACATATATGATAACTGCTATACATCATGACTCCCTAGCAGACTGAATCATCCTTACTTAAGTATTTATCTTGGCAACCAGAGATAAAACCTTTAAAAGCTACCACATTTGCTGTGGGCATGGCAACTAAAATGAAGAAACATGCAAATATTTGGGCAAAATTGTAGTTTCACTGAATGGTTGTCAACCCACAAATGAAAGGAGGAATAGAACTCCGTCATTACCTTGCACAGGAACAAAGTGTCACAGTGTGATGGTTTTGGATCCTAAACGTGAAACGTTAGGGATGGAAGATGAAGGGCCTATCTTGGTAAGCTGACACCTTTTTATTTAGCAGTTTTTCACAGCTAAATACTGCCCAGAGAAGTTATACCTGGTGTCTGTCATTCTAGGACATGCTGTGCTTAACAGAGTTATGCAGTCCCTCCCAACCTCCCTGCAATTCCAAGCTCCTTTTGTTCTTTTGTTACGGGGATCTCAATAACTCCACAGCAGGGGAGAAAGGACATTTTTCTTTGTGCATAATATTGCAAGTTGAATGGTTGCATTTTAAAATAAAGGTAATAGACAGTGGTCAAAGGCCTCTTAAATTAAACCAAAGTTCTGTTGTTTCTTTGAGAAGTTTGCAGCCTTCTGAACTAAAAAGAGGAATGCTAAGAGAAAGCAGTACCTAGGCCTTATACCTCTAGACATTTTTTGAGGATGTCTTTCTTCCATGGTCTGCTATGTTCATTACACTTTTGCTGCAATGGATCATGTCTTTTCATCTTAATCTTTTCTTAAAGATACTACTAGCCCCCCCACCCGAAATAGTACCACTCCTTCCTCTCTGCTACCCCATGCAGACTGTTACTCTGTTAATTCCATGAGGGGCTTGGGGCAACAAGATGGCTGTCTCCTATTGACTGTTACCTCATACTTGGGTCTGTTTGTATCTTGCCAGAAGATGCTCTTACAACATGGCTGTGCCTGTAAAAACTGTTCTAATATAAGGTATCATAGGTCTACTGATTTCAATACATTGCCTGTAGCAGAGATGGAACAGTTCATACTGCAGGAGTTCAACTCCTGTGACTCTGCAAGGCCATCCTGTTCTTTTGAGACAGACCATGGTTTTCTTTACTTAGGAAAGGCATTGGTTCTGCTCTCCTGGTATGTTATATCAACTTGTAAAGTCATGAATGGGACTGCTAAAATGAAAGAGATAATTTAAAGTATTTAAACATTTTTATTTTGCCATATTTAATCCTTGTTAGCCAGTTCTTCACTTCTGAAAGACTAAATATACTGCTAACATAATTACACAAGTGAGATAAGATCTGACTGTTTTGGTTAAACTCTGGTTGCAAAATACTACTGAGAGATGGCAAAGTGACGCTGCTACAGAGGGGAAAATGAGATCAGCGGATCCAATTGAGGTTTCTTTCTCATTGTTTGTGTGTAAGGATGGGTGGGGCATGACAAGAGAATTAAACATGTGCACTGGTTACAAAAGACAGAAAGCAACTGCAGTCAGACTGCTGCTTTAATTTAATGTATGTCTTCATTATACATTGTGGCAGAGGCTGGGGAAGAAACAAAATGACCCCTTGCTAACATATAAACATGCTAACATGACCACCTTTTTGCTCCTTAAACTTGTACAAGTAATTCTTAGATGTATATTAAAGTTGTGTTGTATGAAACAATTTTTAAAATTCTGAACTCCCAATTCATTTTGGCTGTATTTATATAATATTTGTTAGAAAACAGTACAAAGGCATGCTTTCTGTAGAACATGTAAAATATATGTTGGGAATGTTACTTATCTGATTGACCAAATGTGACAATTCTGAAGGACAGGGGATATGTGAGGAAGCTCCATGGTTTTGTGTCAAGATAGCATTTACATACATTTAATTCATAGTTTGGTATCTATGAACTAATTCTGCTTCTAACTACACAGCTAAAAATACAAACTAACTCTGCTGAGTGTAGTTAAAGTAGTTTCTGATGTGGTGGAAAATTGGATCTTTCATGCTCTGAATTTTTCCCCTTGTGTGAACAGGGTGAAAAAGAACAAAGGGTGTAAAGAATAGTGTTCCACCAAGGAAATTTGTGACCAACATGACATCTTTGATATGAATGTTTAAAGTATCTCATCAGAAAATCCATACAGAACTGTCAGTTTCTAAAATAATCTGCTATGAAATAGTGCTGTGCCATGTAAAATACATTGAGATAGGTGCTTTTCGTGTCTATATGCAGGTCACACAACAGGCAAAAGCAGTGGCAAAATTGTGTTTCTCACATTAGTTGTGGTCAGAGAAAAGGTCTAAAACTCCTTATGTGCAGGAATCACAGGTCCTTAGATTAAAAAAAATCCCCACTTTTTCAGCTATTATGGTGGGGGACTTTATTTGCTACATTTGAAAAGGAACTGAGTATTTTCAACATAACATTTGTATGGATCCAGCAGAAGCGTGCAAACTGCTGAGCCATAAAATTGTTCTCCTGCATTATCTGGAAAAGCTGTAATACAACATCTGTACTTTTACTACCACTTAAACTTTACAGTCATAGAGTGGGAAATTGTGTAACAAGCTGAATTTGAGGCCAGGTAACTCTTTAATAAAAAGAAAGTGTGAGGCAAAGATATTTACAAATACTCAGCAGAGACGCAAGATGTCTACGACACCCTCAGCGGCTGCACGCGGCCCTTGGGGGAGCAGCGTCGCCTTCCCCTACAGCGCTGCCGAGGCGCTGCCAAGCGACCCAGGGGCGGGAATCAGGGGCGGGAACTGGGCGCGAAAACCGGGCGCGAGCTCCGCGCGGCCCCGCAGCCCGCGCCCGGGGGAGGCGGGGCGCGAGGCGCGGCACGCGAGCCTCCCTGCCGCGCGCGAGGGCAGCCAGTGGCCACCCTCAAGGCGCGGTGAGCGGGAGCGCCGCCTGGCCCGGACGGGAAGCGGCGGCAGCGGGGAAAGCCCGGCGGGCGGAACCACGGACGGGAGGCCGGCTCCTCAGAAAGCCCGGCGGGAGGCGGGGTGAGGGAGCCGTTGGGCGCGGACGGGAGGGCGGCTGCCCGCAAAGCCCGGCGCGCGGATCGCGAGGTTGGCCTTAAGATGGCTGTTGTGCGCGGGGCGCCGTTGCTGTAGCGCCGCGAGGAGCCGCCCGCCGCGCCCCGCCGCCTCGCCCGCCATGGAGTGCCCACACCTCGGCTCTAGCGTCTGCATCGCACCCGACTCGGCCAAGTTCCCGCAGGGCTCGCCCTCCTCCTGGTGCTGCAGCGGTGAGTGCGCCCGGCGCGGCCTAGGCTGCGCCGGCCCTCCCGGCCGGAGGTGGCCCGGCTGCCCCGCGGCCCTCCCGCGGCGGGCGGGAGCCTCTCGGCGCCGGCCGCTCCTTTGTTCCCCGCAGCCGGCGCGGGCCTCGCAGCCCCTCGGCGGGAGGGGGCCCCGCGGGCGGGGGAGAGGGGGGAGCCGCCCCGAGCGACCCCTCTCCGGGCGGGTTGGGGGGTGCTGGGACGCTGCTCCTGCCGCCCCCGCGGTTCCCAGCGGAGCGGCCGCCACAAGTCTCAGCGCGGGGCGGGGGGGAGCAGAGCCCCCGCTCCTGTCCCGGCCTTGCCTGCGCAGCTTTTGTCCGGCGCCGGGGCGGGCAGCAGAGGTGGTGTCCGGCGGGGGCCGGCGCCCCCAGCCCCGCGGAGGAATGCGAGACCGCGGCTCCTTTTGTCTGCCGAGGAGCTGCGCGCTCAGCCCTGTGCGGGGGAGGGCTGGGGCCGAGAGGAGAGGGGCCGAGAGGAGAGGGGCCGGTGGCTGCTCCTGGGCCGGTGTGTTCTTTGAATCAGCCTGAGATTACTTTTTTTTTTTTAAAAAAAAAAAATAGACATTTTTTTGAGAGGACTTTGGAGCCTGTAGTTTTAATTGGGCTGCTGAGGCTGAAGGCTTGGGCCCCCCTTAGTCCCAGGTGGTGGGGATCTGGGAGTCGGGCTCACCTGCTCTGCCGCGTGGGCCGGTAGCAGTGTCGAGGTCATCCTTTTTTAGTACTTTGTTCGCTGATTTAATAATGCGAATTACCGTCTTTGAAACGTATCCTGTCTTCAGTACTGTCCCTGGCGTGATCGTGTTTGTTCAGGGGCTTTCCCTTTAAAGGTGCCGTGCCCGAGGCGTTTTAAATTTAGCTTTCTAATGGATCATCGCACGCTTCTACACAGATAACTTCCGATCGTCGCTGTCACTTTTGGTACATGTTTTTGTTTGCTGTAACTGTGAGGTGTTTAGTTATGCTCGGAACGAAAACAGACGCAGACTGAGCGCGTTTAAGGTAGGCAGTAGGCCCCGCTTCGAGCAGCAGCGTGACTTCTTGTGCCCCGCAGAGAAAGCCTCGTTCGGGAAGGGCCGGTCAGGGAGCGCTGAAATGCTAGACGCGTTTGAGGTTTTATTTTTTTTTAAGGAAAGACGGTTGCTCATTATTTCGCATGTGAGTTGCTTTCGTGTGGGGAAGGCTCCTGCTTACTTGAGTTCTTCCCTGATTGCAGTTTCCTGAAGCCAAGGTGTGGTAGTGGTGCTACTTCCTTTGGCAGAACCAGTTATTTTACTCTGTAATGCTTTTGATTTTAGAGGGAGTACACTAAAAAAATATATGCTCGGATATTACTGTAACTTATCAACTTCAAAAATCAGCCAGTTTACAACTACAGGACCCTGTTAGGCATGCTGCTTCTCAACAAAGAAGTTCAGCGATTAGAACAAATTTTCTTTGTTGTTTGGAGATGTTTCTCCTGATCCAGTACTTACAGGGAGAACCAGTTGCTGGGGCATCAACTGATTTACTACAGCTGGGAGGCAAGAAAAAGGTGCCGGACACTTTGGGGAGTTGAATAGATTGATGACGATACCACATCTGTCGTCAGAGGGAGTGTCTCTGTTTGCTATACTTTTAAAGAAAAATAATGTCACACAGTACTCACAGAGATAGCTGTTCTATTCTTAACAAGCGGCTAGCGAAAAAGGTAGGTACCTCGCATTTAAAAATTCCAGTAAACAAACAGACTCTTATTAATGTAAAGCAAATGAAAATTGTTATTTTTAAAAATGAATTTTGCATTCCTACTAGTACAGTAAAATGTATTGCCTCCCTTTTCAGTTCCAGCTAGTAATATGTGATTATTGTTACATTAACCCTCTGATGGTATATAGAGTACTGTCTCTTTTTTTGTTGTTGTTTGTGCTCATTTTAGTGAGATTTTTAAAAAGGTACATAATACTGGTTTCTGTGGTTTCAGAATAAATACCGTTTCTTATTTGCTGGTTTTGCTGCAGTTGGTATTATAAAACTAAACAGAGAAAATGCCATGTACAAATTAATATAATGTCAAAATTTAATGCATTTTCTAGTGCTTTTGATGCTGTTTTCTAAGGTTCTTTGGGCTTAGTTCTTTTTGTTGGTGGTGTTGCCTCAGTTGGAGAAAAATATTTAGAAGGTAATTTTCTGCCATCTGTTGTAATAAGGCATCTCTCATCAAGCACGTTGTCTTAAAATGACTCAGAACTTGTCGTCAGTCCTGTTCTCTGTTGCTGCTGACCTTTCCAGAAAAGGAGAGTGAGAGAAGATACTGATACAGGAAGCTTTCTGGCAGCCACGTGACCTGCCAGTGATAGCAAAACATTGCAGAATAGGTTGGAGAGCGAGTTCTTAGTTCAGACTGCCAGTGCTATTTTTATCATTATCTTGTGTTTCTGCGATTTGAGGAGCTGGAATTGCCACGCTGAGTGAGTGATGCATATTGGTTAAGTACCTTTTCCTCGCCTCTCCACAAAAACTCCCCTGCTTGCAGCAGTACCTTTACAAGGTAATACGGAAGCACTTCCGAATATTGTTATTTGATACTGAATATTGTGTCATTGTATAATGGAGGGGTGTTGCGTTTGACGTTGATATTTGGAAGCTAGCTTTACTGAAGTTAGGGAGTTGATTAGAGCAGCATATACATCAGCCTGAATTGCTCTTTTGGCCTACATCAATTCCTGTTGAAGCTACCTGACAGAGTTGTTATGGAGGTCTTGCCATGAAAGACGACTCTTAAAAAAAAGCAGTAAGAGGAAGCATTGACAACAAGTGTGTTTATCCAAGTATGAATGTTTTTGCTCCAAATTAAAGAGTAATGGTGTATGTTCATTTTTAAGTGTCTCTGGAATCTCTGTTTTGTTATTATTGTGTAGTTTGGAAGTCTGAGAGTATAAGCACTCATGTTTAGAAAATGGCATGCTTTCCCCTGAGTATTTAATCCTGTCAAGCGTGCTCTGTACAGTAAGTGGTGCAGAAAGCAGCACGCATTTGCTTTGAGGAGCTTTAAGACTATCAAAAGAGAGCACAGAACGTCTTTTTGCAGATCCAGAGGCAGGTGGTTGTTGTAACTGAGCATTTAAGAGGAGAGGAGGTGAATATATAAAGTAGAAGTTGTACAGAAACTGAAAATGGCTTTTAATCAGTGCTGTCAGGTGAAATACTGCATGCAGATGTCTGATCGTTCCAATTAGAGTGCAGTCTTCCTGTGCACTTCCATTTCTGAAACTTCTGCTGAAGTTGGAAGCAGAGTAGCTGGAGGCATTGGCAAGACTGCCAAGTGTCACAGACTGAATCATTTGGATTTGTATGATGTGCCACACCTTCAGCACTGTTGTGCAAATAATGTAATTATGAAAAGTACTCTAGAACAGCTCAGATGTGGTATTTCTCAACAACTTTTCATAGACTCATGAAACCACAGGGAGCCATGCCTTACCTAAGTGAGATTGCGATCTGAGCACACCTGTGCAAGTCTGAAGAGTTTTTCCAACTTTTTTTTTCCTGTGTGGCTGAGGATTCATTAGTTCTTACTGGACTCATTGATTGTTCAATATAGAATTTGAAGTTCTTTAGAAGAACAACTGCAGACAGATAGGACAATGTCTGCCAAAACAGAGATTTGGTGATTTTTCTAAATTTTTTTTTTAAGGGTAATTGTACTTCCGAAGTACAATTTAAGGGTAATTGTACTTCCGAAGCTGAAACTATTGCTTTCCGGATCACTGTCAGTTAAATACTTTCTTGTTCTTAAATAACATGATTTTATTAGATACTGAAGAGCAATTCTGGCTGTAGACCGGTTTTTCCTGCAAAAGCTAAATATATTTGCCTGGTATCTGTTTCTCACGTTCTAACTTGTGTTGAATAAGAACTGTAATTTCAGCGTTGGTCAGAAACTTACATTGTGGCATTTGCAAATGATGCTCAGACTATAAAAAATCCAAAGGAGAGCTAGCCCGAGGAAGCTGTTTTGAGGCGTAGTGGACATGCTGAATTAATGATATTTTTTTCCTGTGTTTGAAGTCATTTACTAAATTACTTAGTAAATCCAGTTAGTTCAGAATAAGCCTGAGTGTCACTGAATGCTTTATTTGTATGTGAGAGCAAATGTTTTGAGCCGAGTAGGAGAACTTTCAAGAACATGGCTGTACTGGGTCAGGCTGCTTTTGATGTTTTTTTGTTTGCTCCCCTTCCCCCCCCCCCCCAGCAGGTTTTGGTTTTGTTTTCTCGGTTAAATCAGTTGCACTGTTCCCTTTTCGTTGGGGTATGTAACAGCATTCTGCCACACTGTGTTTTTTGGCATGGACTGTTGCAGTCAGTGCCAAAACAAATATACTGTAAAAGCTCAGGTACACTGACTTTAACCGACCTGGCTTTCCTTTTAATCTCAGCTCCTCATTAGTGTTTTTTCTCCATCTCCATGAGTATTTGTGTCTCTTTTTGCTTTTTCCTTTTTATTACTAGAGGTCCTCATTTCCTCTTTTGTTCCATTCTTACTAGAATACAGGAGGAGAGAGAACTCGCTGAAACGGGAGAGGGGTAGGCAGGAACCTTCTTCCTGTGAAAAATTCTGTTCAGTCAGCTGCTCGTAGACTCAGGGTAAGCTGAGGGACAGTGTGTGGACCTAATGGTCTGTATGTGTGAGGGTTATTTGTCACCCTACATCTGCAAAATGAATCTGGCCTGGAAACTACCAGATTTATTCTGAAATTGAAATGACAAAATAAGTGTGGAAAAAAAATTACCTTTTTTTTTTTTTATGCAGTCACTTAAATTTCATTTCAAAGTTAGGTAGTCTTTCATCTGTTTCTCTGGGTCACTGCAATGCAGGAATGCTTGTTAGTAACTCTACAGACTTTATAGGTTGTTACATCTCCTTAAATTAATTCCCTGACTGTCTTTAGGTAAAGTTTGTTAAATTTGGGGTTTTTTTTAGACTCAGTCTTGTTTTTCTTACAACTCTTAGTATTTTTTTTTCCACTTGAATTATTTACTGATGTATGAGCTAACCATGAGGAAAGCCACTATCTTTGCCTGTGTGATAGAGCATAGTGCTTTGGAACTGATTCTAATAGAAGATGCATGTTTATTGAGGTGGGGTAAGGGTCTCTTTTGATCTCATAAGTTAGACATGCTTCTCCTTTTAATTACAAAAAAAGAGAGTCTTTGTTTTCCCATATTCTATCTTTTAAAAGTCAATAAACCTGAATTGATAGTGATTAGTAGTCTAGATTTTCTTTTTAAAAAATTGTGGTTTTGTTGAGGAGAGAGTATAAACAATCTGTCACAAAATTTGAACGTTAGCTGAGGAAAGAAACTGCTTCGGAGGAAAGTAGTAGTCAGACAGTTAATACATTGCCTTTGTTTAGAAACTAGATCTAATCTTCATGACGATATTGAAGGGCAAGTTTTACTACTGACTGTTCTGAAGTATTTAATGATCTAACTAAAAATCAATGTTTTGAAATGGCTCTTCAAAGCGTACCATACGGTAAGGAGGCAGGATAGTCTGAGGCATTGTGGAAGTGGGATATATAAGGCACACATAGGTGTGTAGGAGAGAGACTCCTGTTTGTATGGCAGACTCTTGATTTATCCGCAGGTTAGTGCAAATCTCATTGTGTGTAAGCAGGATGATGATTTTCACCTGCCATTCTCAAGCCCTTCAAGATCTACAGGTGTTAAACCAGATCATTCATACTTTGGTTTTTTGATCATTGGAAGGTGCTAAGGCTGACAGAGTTAAACTGGTTGATTTTTTTTTTTTTTTTTTTTGTTTCATCTATGTCTGAGGTTCATAGAGTGAAAATTTCAGACCCAGTGTTTGGAATGAAATTAAAATTTGAGCGATTTGTCATTTGGTCAGTGCCACTCACTTCATTTAGTAACCTATTCATATTTTGCTTTCTGTTTTAACATTACCTAGGTAAAAAGTGGTTAAAGGCTGTTAATTAAAATTATCCACAGAGGTTAAAAAGTGCAACTTGATCAGAAGTTTAAATCTGATTTTCTTTTTGTTTTTATTGTGAGATTATTGCAGGAAACAGTTTTTATTGTAGAGTGAATTAGAATAATATCTGATAAAATAGCCATTGCTTTATGATGTCCTTGTTATGGGAGCAGTGTAAGATTTTGTGTTCTTAATGATTCATTTCCTTGATTATAAGAGCGTGTTCTAAGCTTTACGTGGCACGATGAATACACTTATCATTCAGCATTCTTAACTGGTGTGTCAAAACAATCCTCTAGTGGTTGGGGATTTTCCCGTTGCTTTGGAATATCTTCCGTAACTTTGGATCTTGTAGTTATGAAATCTCTTTGACAAATTTTATTACCCACTTGAATCTAATCACAATACCCACAGGCAACCGGCAAGATAAGGTGATTCTTCTAGAAGTTAGGCCCCCTCCCCAATATTGCAGGCAGACAGATTCTTAACTTTAAAGCGACATAGTACTGTCAGGCTTGGGGGTGGGGGTTGGACGTCTTTGTCAATACCGAACAGGCAGATACTGATTTTTTAAGGTAATTAATAGGTACATCAGTTGAGATTCTGTGTGAATGTGTCTGCTTGTCCATGTCAAAATACAGGGGCATTTTCTCAAGATGGCTATGACCCTTTTAAAAACGTTTTAACCTTCAGTTCGTAAGTTTTTAATTTGATAACATTTTTGTTCACTGGGCATTTGATTTCTTTCTTTTTTTGTTCACAAGGATGGTTATTAATCTGTGTTCTGCTTAGTACTGGAGAAGCAGGAATGAAATAGTGGTGACTACAAATATGTAAATTCATTACTTGGTTGTATAAAGCAAGCAGGAGGCCTTCTTGCTGTCTTTTCCTCTTTTCCCTTCTATTTCCAGCTTGAATGTTTTGACCTGACATTGATTGCTAAATGACTCAAGAAGATTCCTTTCTTTAAGGGTTTAAAAAATACATTACACTGCTGGCTTTACTGTGCTTTTTCTGGCTCCTCTCTGAAAATGAGTATTTGTGTGTCTCACTCTAACATAAAGATTTAATAGCTTTTTTTTTTTTATTGGTATGCTATAATGAGGAACAATGTCAGTGAGGGCTAGAAAGAATTTAATTTTAAAATATACAAGAATATATTTTACATTAGGCACAAATATAAGCTGGGCGGAGAATGGATTGAGAGCAGCCCTGAGGAGAAGGGCTTGGGAGTGCTGGTGGACAAGAAGCTCAACATGAGCTTCTTGTGCCCTTGCGGCCCAGAAGGCCAGCTGCATCCTGGGCTGCATCAAGAGGAACGTGGCCAGCAGGTTGAAGGAGGTGACTCTGCTCTCATGAGACCCCACCTGGAGTACTGTGTCCAGTTCTGGAGCCCCCAACATAAGAAGGACATGGACCAGTTGGACAGGGTCCAGAGGATGCCACGAAGATGATCAGAGAGCTGGAGCACCTTTCCTATGAGGACAGGCTGAGAGAGTTGGGGCTGTTCAGCCTGGAGAAGAGGAGGCTCTGGGGAGACCTGATAGAGGCCTTCCAGTACCTCAAGGGGGCTACAGGAAAGATGGGGAGAGGCTGTTCAGTAGGGCCTGTAGTGACAGGATGAGGGGTAATGGTTTTAAAATAGTGGGGGGTAGATTTAGATTGGATATTAGGAAAAAATTCTTTACAGTGAGGGTGGTGGAACACTGGACCAGGTTCCCCAGAGAGGTGGTGGATGCCCCATCCCTGGAAACATTCCAGGCCAGGTTGGACGAGGCTCTGGGCAACCTGATCTAGTCAGGGATGTCCCTGCTCCTGGCAGGGGGGTTGAACTGGATGGGCTGTGAAGGTCTCTTCCAACTCTAACCATTCTGTGATTCTATATATCTGTATATGTATTTAAATTTGGATACTGATTAGTTATCAAAGTAGCTAAACCACTAGAAATTGTTTTTAGAATGTAAAGGAGAAATAGAGGCACTATTTATTAAAAAAATACTTTTGGCCATGATTGTTCGGTACAACAAGACTGCTACTGATGTTACTACTTCTTTTTTTTTTTTTTTTTTTTTAATGCATGTTTTCTCACTGTTGCTTTCAGGTAGGATGTGTTTTGTGTGGTATATGCAGGAAGATCAACCACTGACAACTGACATTTATTGGCCTAAAGCTTGACTTGACATGCAGAAAGACTAAATTACCAAAAAATATGGCACTACTGTAGCCTGAGAGCTGAGTATCTTATGTGTGTGATTGGAAGTGCAACATGACCTTATTTCTTTATCATAACAAAAGAAGGAGCAAAGCACGCTCTGTGTCTGTGTATATTGCTGCTATAGGTAATTTGACTTTGGTTTTGCTTTTTTTAAGTCCTTCACCCCCCAGTTCGTTTAACCACTTCCTCAGGAACTGACATGTCTGTTTACAGTGGTTGAAAGAAGTTTTCTTTACCTACCTGTCTGCTTTTCCACTACTGCATTAAGAATGTGGGCAGATGAAAAAGCATGCATTTTTAAACTTCCAAGATTTTCAATGTGGAATTCTGATTGCGTAATCAGAATATCGAACTGTAAGCCAGTGGGGTTGAGTCTAACTGGGGAGGTGAGTTACATGCAGATGAAGCTAATCACATTGTTCTCTGACAAACATGCTTCAATGATAGGAATGTGTTCTGGACTTCAGTGACCTGTTTATTCTGCGAAAAGTTGTTCACTTACCCGTGTTTTACTTTCTTACTCAGTTGTTGCTTAGTTTGTCTGAAATTATATATGGTTTTCCATTGTAATAGAGTGGTTCACTGTAATAATCTGTGAAATTCCTTGTATGAGACTGAGCAATGCTCAGTCACTCACTGTTCACTCACTATCACAAAATTACTTATTTGTTTTCTCACTAAAAACTTAATCTTTTTTATTTTGGCTGAAAGGTAATAGCAGAAGAAATGACTAGGCTTTTTCATAGCCGTAAGTGAGGGTAGTTTGGTTTTTTTCCTGTGTTCTTCAGAATCTGTTTGAATTCTCTTTCACTTGAATGTGATTTGATTTAGGTTAAGACTAGATACTGTTTAAACTTCCATTCATTGTGTATCTCTTTGTTATGAGGGTATGAAACACTGAAAGAATGGTTAACATTTTTGTATGGTTAGTAATGCTTACCAGGAAACTTACTTCCTTGTAAATTCTCTTGCTTTGGTTTAAATGTAATTTAAATTTCATCTTTTCTTATCTTTTCCTCTAGTATGTGGGTGTTAGCTGATTTTAAAACAAAACATTTTAAAGCGTGTAATTAAAAAACATTTCCCCTTCTGTCTGGTTTCATTTTGACAAGAATGCTGTTTT
This sequence comes from Chlamydotis macqueenii, assembly GCF_036417535.1. Taxonomy (NCBI): domain Eukaryota; kingdom Metazoa; phylum Chordata; class Aves; order Otidiformes; family Otididae; genus Chlamydotis; species Chlamydotis macqueenii. The sequence goes on along the minus strand of NC_141567.1, from coordinate 18,694,001 downwards.
TCTGAAATGGGCAGTAAAGATGAAACTTAAATAATATATTGTTAAATAGAATATTTATTTTTATAATATCAAACAGTTTAGAACAAGTTCAGTCCATTTATGAACTTCTTGTAATAGAGTTGAGGGTAGGATAGAAAGAAGAGCTTTATGTGAAATGAAGTTTGAAAACAAGTGGGAATACTCTTTAAAACCTAAACAGTAAACCAGCTGACTTGTAAGGTGTAGAACATATCTCTAGTTTTCAAAGCCTATAATGTTCCTTTTTCCTGTATTCTCTGTCTAGAATGGAGCTTTAACCTACTCAAAGGTTTAAAAAATAACTCTTGTAACATTTATTTCCTTTTTCGGTCACCTGGTTTTTGTTACAGTTACTCGTCTGGAATTGACTAGCCTTAAGTTCCTAAAATGTAGAGCAGATACTTTTACCAGATGTGTATACAGTTTAAACATACCACTTCCCTCCCCTCAAAAAACCACCCCAACCTCAAACAAAAAAACCACAATCAACAACCATAGACACTTAACTCAATATTTAAGTTCCAGAACTTAATGCTAGATATAAAATAATGTTAGCATTCTACTTGGACTTAGTGCACTTCTGTGTATATTAATGCCTGTCTTGTCTTATGATTTTACCAACATGTTTAGTTGAGATACTCATTTCAGTGGTTTTGATTCCTGCTGAATGTAAACAGACAATAGGGTCGAATAATAAAGTTTGCATGTGTGTTTGTAGCAACTGCCTTGTTATATACACAAAAGAATGTGAAGTAAAAAACTGGTAGCATGATCAGATATGTTAATATGCGTGTACTTAGTACTAAGTAACTTGTGTTGCCTGTTAGGAATCTTTACATACTGCCCGTGAAAATAGGCTTACTTTAGAGGACAGCTCTATATATATATATATTTTTTTTTTTAGGTTTCTTTGACTCTGCTAATAAAGTATTTTCAGTGCCAGAGTGTCTGATTCTGCACATACCTAGATGCCATACAGTCTTGACTGTTCTGTGATGAATAAGACTTGTAATTTTTGCCCTGAGAAGCTCTTTTATTGTACATGCTGGTTTATAATTGAATTTATGGGCCGGAAGGAAAGAGTGTACATGGCTCTGTAATGTTGTTTGGACAGTTCATTGTAAGTGGAAAATCATTGGTTCTAGTCTCTGTTCTAAAAACTGAATATTTCATTTGGTGGATTTTTAATATAGAATGCATGGATATTCATTGCTGCAGAGACTGCAGCCTCGGTAAAAGCTGTAAGTGCTAGGCTTGGTGAAAGTCAACGCTCTCTCTTTTGCTTTGTCTCACTGTTCCCCTGAATAACTACTTATTAATGGGAAGTGCCATCTTTACAGAAGGCAGTGTTGGTCCTCTACTTAGGAGTAGTCTGGAAGGAAGGCCTTCCAAGGGCTGGAGGTACTTGGATTAAACCTGAGGCATTCACATTCTGAGTGAATGGATATTGAGTGGAGAAAACCCCTCAGCTGATTTATTCAGTCTTTGAAAAGATACTGTGCCTGCATTCAGATGCAGTTGCAGAGCTGTAAATTCCAGTGATGGGCAGAGACTTCTTGCAACTCCAGCATTTAAAACCAGAGGAGGGACAATGTCCAACAGACTTGCCTCCTTGATATTTCTCATAGGCTAGTAACTTCAGCAATTCCCTGATTAGAATACTGGCCTTCGCAGATCACTCTCTCAGGTGCCTGATACTACTTGTGTATTGTGTATGGGAAGTTATAGGTGTTTAATTCAGAGCTGTTTTGTGCAGAGTGCTGAGTTTTGGGCTGTCTTACCCTTGCCTGCAAGTAAAATGACATAAAGGACTAGGATGTTAGGGCTAGTAGGCTCCGTTCTAATCTATGCCAATAAACTTAAAATTCTTTTGGTAAATTGTATGATCTCTCATTCTCCGTTTTTCAGTCTGTAAAATGGAAATGGGCTCTCTGAGAAATGCTCTGAATGCCTTGACTGGAAAACTTTGCATTTGAGATCTTATTACTAAAGAGTTCTGCGTAATTTTGGTTAAATATCTGTACAGAGTTTTGTATTGCCTCCAATTGCAGTTGTTTCCCAGGATTTTTTGCTTACAAATTTCTCGCATCTTTAATTCTAGATCTTTGGAGGAGGCAGCTTTTAGTCTGATTCCTTAGGCCTCCTCTCACAGACAGAAGGATCGTGTTTCACAAAGCAAGGCTTTCACATTTTGGTATGCAGATTGTTGCTTCTTTTTTTCTTCGCATGTTGTTAGTGGAGACTGCCCAGCTTGCTTCTGCTGCATTTACCAGGTTCTTTCAGGAGCAAAATGTAGAGTAACATTGTCCTGCTACCAAAACGTAATTGGCATTTGAGGGATTGTTATGCAAAATGAAGTTAAAGGTATGGGAAAGGACAATTAAATCTATTTCTCTAGAATACTTCAACTGTATTCTTGGTTGGTTTTTTTTTGTTTGTTTTGTTTGGTTTGGGTTGGTTTTTTTTGTTTGGTTTTTTTTTTTTTTTTTTTTTTTGGAGATACACACATTTATGTGTGTGTATACACAGGTGCATATGTGTAGCATGCTATAGGTATGTAGCATTTATATATGTCACCAAGTGCTTATGTTTGTGGGACAATTTGCTCAGCACAGTGTCAGTATACCAGTGCAGCCACAACTGTGTAAATATTGTTCCTTGTGCAGGTGGTGACTGGAGTAACAGTGGCCTTTTTCAGTTTAGCTTCTATCAATATAGCTGACCTACTATGTCAACATAAACTGAACTGAAAAAAAGGTCACTTAGTCCAGAGATGTTTCTGTGCAGGTCATTATGTTATTGTAGTTTAACAATATAATAAGATAACAGTGTTGGTACATCTGCTTTTGAGAATAAAATCCAGGCCGTTTTGTAAAGGCTGTGGAGACTATTTGAAATAGTTTAATGACCCTAACCTTGTTTCTGTTCGACATGCTGTTTCACACAAGGACCAAAATATTGCTCTTATTGCGCTGATATTTTGTAGCCTTTTCTTTTGTCATGTAATAAAGGACTATTGAAAAACTCTAAGCACAGTTCTGTAGTAGCTATGACCTCAGGTCACTTGTGCTCCTATGACCAGGGAAGTTGCCTGTTTGCATTGATCACATAGCTGTGCTGCTGCCAGATCTCTGGTGGACACTGTATCTTGCAGGTTTCTTAACTTGGCTGCCTTACAGAGAATGCTTCCTGTTTGTCTCCTCCTCTTCCTGCTTCTTTTTTTTCTTTTGCCAGTTTCTAAATTATGCAGTGTGCTATTTAAACAGAACTGTTAGTTTCACGGGTTGTGTGTATACTTTTACATAGTTGGAACTTTCCTACAGTGGACATGGGCAGCTTTGTTCTGTAAGGAACAGAGTGTTTGCTGCGAGTGTTCATGTTTCATAGGAGTGCACTTGGAGTCAGTTTTCAATAAGAAAACTAAGTCAAGATTCAGAAGTACATATCTGAAGGATCATGAGGGTAAGATGGGGTGGGGGCCCTGGAAGAGAGTGCCAAACTGATCAGCCATGTCTTACCCCTTCTACTTGGCATAACTTGCTGGACATTATTTATCAGGATGATTTACAAAAAGAGGAAGCTGGAGGGGGAGGGACATTTCTGAATGTTCCCGTAGTTACGTATGAGTCTGTATGTGTTTGACTGTTTGCTCTCTTGGGAATGGATTGATACTTCTTTTAATTTACAGAGGACTTTGTAGGATGTGTGACAAATAAGTGTTTGGATTTCACTTAGAGAAATTGTTCTTTAAAAGATAGTATTTCCCCTTCCTGTTACACGATGAAAATATGTTTCTAAGCTTCTGAATAAGCTGATATTGATAGAAAATGACAAATGACTTACTGCTTCAGACGATATTGTGGCATTTGCTTTCCCTTTTCTTTTGACATGTTAGTATGGTCTTTGTCTAACCACTTGAAGCTATTCTAAAAATACGGCAAAATGAGACATTTGGTAACCATTACAGTAGCTACTTTAGTTCAAGCTGAGAAAGCAGCCAGTGTTCCTTAGCCTGTATACCACTAAACAGGGTGTCACAAACACAGATAATTAAGGGTTTTTAAAATGTGGTTAAGCTGTTTGTTGAATGTCACGTTATTGCAAAGTAGGGGCTGCTCATGTAGTGCACCCTTTCTCTTTTTTTTTAAACAGCGGTAAAAATAAACCAACCTCCAAATCCCTATTGGAATACTGATTATTGAGGGAAGACATACGTACCTGCACAAATGGGTTTAAGAGTCTTTCCTCATGATTCTGTGTAACTGAAAGTCCTGAACATCCAAGTCTGTTTTAAGGGCCAGATTCCAGGGCTGTGTAATGTGCTTTGAATTGAGAAGGGCTTCTCTGTCTCTCTTGGTCTGTCTCTCTTGTTTCTGGCCTACTTTTAAGCCTAGTGCCTTCATGTCAGTACCCCATCTGAAAGGAATAACGTGCGCTTTCTTTACAGATGAAGGCAAACTGTCTACCTTGGATTTAGACTATAGATTATAGTCACACAGGGCTGTGACTGCGCTTTTGCTGTGCATTCCGTGGTGCCTGTCTTGTTAAATCTAGTTTATTAATAGTAAGTAACAGACAGTAACTGCTTCAAGATCTGAATTGAGGAATACCTAGAGAGCCAGGCTTTAATGCAGGTATGTACTGAGCCAACATCAGAGGAGTACAGAATGCAATCTTCAGCAACCTTTAAAAAAATCAATTGTGTAATCCTCTCAGAACAGAGCAACTGTAGGTCACAAATTAAATACTGACTTCTGTGTTTAATCTTAGTGGGAGTCACTTCCATATTATTTGAGTTCTTTGTGGGAGGAGATGTTTGTGCAGAAGATAAACTACGCACTTTTAATGTGATGCAATTGGAGCAAAGTTCTTGCTGAAAGTTAAAGCAAACACATGAGCCATCTTTTCCTATTCCCCAGTAGGAAAGATGGAACATTTTAGTGGATGCTATTTTTTTGGCATTGTGCAGAGTTGGTGGACTTGTTTGCTGGCTTTGTGAGAACACTTAAACCTGGTGTGAACTCTGCAGAGTGAGCACTACTTCAGTCTAATTTAACACTTGACAAGCAAGCAGTGCTGGTATTTAAAGTACCTGAATTTGAAATTGTAATTGTCTGGTACATGGTGGAAAGTAAGAATAATAGCTTTGACCTACTGGTTGAGAACCAATTCTGTCCACAGGTGATAACATAGTGAAAGCAAAAATGTCAAAGTGGGAGATTGCTGCTGGGATTTTAATGCCAGGAAGACTGTTTCATGTTCCTGGCAAGGAAAGTGTAGGGTAGTGGTTTGTTCATGCAGCATTTAATCTGTGTTTAAGTGGATGACTGGTTTTGGCTTTTGTTTCCTTCTGGTTAATTTTTTACCTTTCAGTTTGTCTAACTCAGGAAAATGAAATTGTATTGGGTTAGATTGGTTGTCCATTTGTCCCATTTTTAACTGATGATGGCTATTTAAGATCTTGCCTTTCTCTTCTTTAGCAGGGCTGTTGAGATGGTTTTAAAATAGAAGGAGGTAGATTCAGATTAGATATTAGGAAAAAATTGTTTACAATGCATGTGGTAGAACACTGGCCCAGGTTGCCCAGAGAGGCAGTGGATGCCTCATCCCTGGAAACGTTCAAGGCCAGGTTGGACGGGGCTCTGAGCAACCTGATCTGGTTGGAGATGTCCCTGCTCCTTGCAGGGGGTTGGACTGGATGGCCTTGAAAGGTCCCTTCCAACCCAAACCATTCTATGATTCTGCTTACCAGTGCCAAATGTTGGTTTTCTTGGTAACTTTTTGGTCAAATTAGACAAGCTTCTTCCACTTTTTGAACTTGAAGTATAAGCCAGACCAGCTCTACCTGACTGTGCTATATCTATTGCAAGATTACCATAACAGTTGTGGGAACCCGTCCACTTTAGAAATAGCAAAATTTGTTTTTGGAAAACCAAAACCAGAAAACAGAGATGTGTGAGAAAATGTGTTTCTCAAATAAAGTAATAATTGCAGCAGTTGAAGACAACAATTCAGGAGTCTTTACTAACAAGTTTAAAGTAGTTACTTCAAATAATATTTCTGTGGAATGTGCTTTTGTTCCAGTGAACATAGTAAAATTCTTAGTTTTAAGCATTCTTTGGCTTGGGCCTGTGAATTGAAATACAAGAACTATTTGCAGTAATGAATTCAAATCCAGCAAACAAGTCTTTAAGAAGCAGTGTTAGCTATTTTTTTTTAATTTAAATAAAAAAGGCAAAACCTAATGTTGAAAAAGTGTATTAGCTCTTCCAAACAGCTAATCTAGTCACTTCTCTCCTGATGAAAAATTAGCTTCCTCCTTGCTTTTTTCCTTTTAATTAGCACTTAATTTGATAAAGAAGCTTCTTTCACCTCTGTTAGCTTAGTTTCTCTCGATATCTTTGATCTTAACACTTTGATACATACCATGGTTTGTAGCTTAATGAACATATTTTTTAATTTTGCTAGAAGTCCTGAGTTAGCCTGCACAACTGATCCTGCCCTGGAGCAGCTTCTGTGCATGCTTCGGTTTCTCCAGTTCCTTTCTCTAAGGTGTAACTCCAGACAGGGAAGGCTGTTCTCAAGCTTTTCCACAATAGATAAAAATAGAAATAATTCACATGTATGCTAAGATTTTATCCTCTTCTCTTTGTCCCTTCTTTCCCCGGCCTCACAGACCGTCATGTTTCTGAAGTCTTTTATTTTTCCTCTGTGACTCTTTTGACTGGCTGCTCCAAGAAGCAGTTATTTACAGAGTGTAAAAAAATTAGGTGGCATCATACCATTTTGCATTTTTAGGACAATTGAAATTGCCTTTTTATAGTTGTTTCCGCCCTTGCAGAAGTGCACTTAGCATTTCATTTTTCTTCTCATCACATTAGGTGGGTATTTGCAAGTGTAATGCTATTTCTGTAAATTCTGTGGTCATGGATAGTTGCTAACAATTTTACTTAATTCAAATCTAAGCATTGTATAATGTATCATCCTTCCTTCAGTAACGTGATCCAAATTGGAATTCCTCTCAAAACTTGAGGGTTCATTATCGATTTAGTTGTAGTTCCAAAATTGCTGTTGTTTATAAAGATGCGTATACTTTATTTGACTAATGGAAATTTTGCTTTGCTTGCCTGTTTTACTATGTTTTGCCTACACAGGTTATTTATCAAGATTTTGTTTCTAATCAGAATTTGCAGACTGTACTACTGGGTTGGAGTAGGAGTTGGAATATCCAATTTCTATTACTTTACCCTGGGATGGTGTTTCATCATTTTCTAGTATCTGCTGGTTTTTTCCCTTTAAGCCCTTTAGCTTAAAACATCCATATTTGTTTAATTTAAGTTTTCTAGGCTTAGAAGACAGCTAAAAAAGTTAGATAACATCTTCTGGTGTCTTGAATGGATTGCGAAGCACAGCACTGTGTTACATTTTAACCTTTCATCTTCTTGTGTGTGACTGAAAGGGTAAAATCTTTACAGATAAAGCCTTTACCAGCACTGCAGCATAGAAATAAGTATTATATAAATGCTGTGTATGTCATGCATTGCACAGAAATTTATTCTCTGTGCTTCTTATCAGATTGCCAGGCTTTCTTGCAATATCTCCTTTAAAATGACTACTTGTATAACTGGTTTTATGAAATGTAAGTGAAGTGTTGTGGCTTTTTTTCCTGTGTTCATTGGACTCCCTTATTAAAAGCTGAAAGAAAAGTTTTTAAATTTTGCTAGTGTGTTTGCTGTTCGTGCTTCTGTTATTTCCGTATTGTATTTCAAAATTAAGTAGACCTCATGTGGATGTAACACAAACAGAAAATAGCTATTTTTTTCATGGAAATGTGTAGCCTGTGACTAGAACTCAAGCCAGAGAAAGGCTAATGTGCTTTAATGTCAATAGCTCTTCAGTCTGTTCAGTCCCTAATATAGGTTGATGAACATGACTGACTATTTTATGTAACTACTGCTAAGGTGGAGGCAGCAGAGCTGTTGCTAGCACTCAGGATGTGTTATACAACTGTAATATCAGTGCCAATTCATTTGACACTTCTTTTTTTGTTTGTTTTATTTTTTAAATCTTTTATAGTGTGCCGGTCAAATAAAAGTCCCTGGGTCTGTCTGACGTGCTCAAGTGTCCATTGTGGAAGGTGGGTACAAAGTGTTAGTGTGCAGATCTTTTAATCAGACCTTTGTCTTTTTCCTTTGTTGCTTGACTCTGAAGCAGTTCCTTCAAAATTTTCCTGAATGCCTTACGATTCCCTGAAGTAAACCTTTCATGATCTCATTTAACACTGTATGTTTATACTGAACACACTTCTTTGCTACCTTATGAGAGTCCAGAGATAATAGTCAACATCATTTTTTTTTTCCAGAAGAACAGTGTACGGTGAATGTGATTGCTCAGCTCACAAAGTGCCTGCAGAACTGCTAATTCAGTGAATTATTCTAAAGTTCCATTCTATAAAAGATGTTTCTATTGTAATAAGATTAAACCAATAAAAACTACTGGAAACCAACAAATCCAAATTCAGCACAGCTTATTTTGAGAAAAAAAGCGACTGTCCAGCCTAGACAGAAAATACCTTAAATGTGTTGTAGTGTAGGTGTGGAATAAAGTTATTGCCGTAACATATAAGGACTAGTTACCATCAGAATTCCTTCAGAGTACACTGGGTTTTTATCTGTACTAGTTGAAGTACAGAAAGAATTTGTAGAGGAATGATACACTCAGTGCTGTTATTTATGTCAGGATAATTGTAGAAAATTTGCTGCTACATAAATGTTTGAGATGCACATACTAACGAGAATGCAGTTGCAGTGTTGACATTTAGACAGTATCTGAGATGTGAACATGTTTTAATCTGTAGGGTAGTGTCTGTGCTGGTGTGCTTTTATTCTGGAAAAGCATCATAAACTTAGAGACTTTGTCTTTTTAAAGTGGATTCAATAAACTCCAGGTTTTGATTCTTTGATCTGGATAGCATTAAGTGCCACAACTTTAATAATGTCTCGTATTCAGAGTTTTCAGCACAGAACTTTTATTTTTTTGTTTATTCACTTATTTTAGAAATATATACTTGGCGAGAGCTAAGAAAGGGGGAGCTACTTCATGATGGTGTGAAATAAATAGTTTGGAATATTTTACTTGTTACCAATTAAAAAAAAAATCCTACTGTCCACATATGACCTTTCTTGTGTGGAGTTGGTAGACATGAGTCAGTTATTCATGCCGTTTGTTTTGATTTTTCAAACTACTCCCATGCTTAGAATGGAAAATGATTTAAAAGAATGTAATATACCTTGTAATGGGAGCACACAGCATATTCTTCTGTTCAGATAATGTTTGAAATTAAAGGAAGAGAAATACAGCTTTTCAGGTCTTCACTTGAAGGTTAGTCGTGGGAAATGTTACTGACCATGTTATAGCAGCAGAGCATTTCTGATGGGAGCATAGCTTTACAAACCTGTCATTTGGCACTGTTAGGCAGAAAACCAGGCACAGCTTGGCAAGCACAGCTGTCTTGTTCGGGTTATGACATAACTGCTGCAGGATTCTGCCAGCACGGCAATTTCAGTGACCCTGTGGCTTCAGTGCCTTAACTAGCACAGCTGCGTTAGTGGAATTGTTTACACCCGCATGTGAGAACAAGTGTAGAATACAAAGACCTTCACGTGGAGCATGTGCAGAGTTCCTGTCAGTTAGCGTTACTGAGCTCAACAAGCCAGAAATGAGGGAGAAGGGAATTCACCTGAGGTCTGGCCATGCACCTCTAAGTGTTAATGATTTTCAGCTGACACTTAGGGCTCTTGCGTTTGTAATGATGCTTTTTAAATTAAAGATGCTGAATTGTCTAGATTTCAGTTTTTTAATGTGAAAATACTCATTGTGTCAGCAAAGGGGGTTGTAGATTTTTTTTTTTTTTCAGTTTTGTGACCCCCAAGCTTAGAGCCTTTCAAATTTATGACTTTTATGAAATGTAGAATGCACTAATATTAAATTGTGGTGTAGAATGGGAAAGCTTAAAATGGATTTGTTTTCATAGGGAAAAAGGGAGCTAATAATTTTCTCAGTCGTGAAGGTGCATCAGTCTGTTCAGGGCCCAGGTCCTGGGGTTTGGTGCGAGCATACCAGTTTGTGGTTGCTATGAAGGAGGTGGAGGGATTAGTTAGGACAATGTGAGAGAGAAAAGGGGTAAAAAGTTAGAAGACTTAACCAATGTTTTCACACAGGTGAATTGCCTCTTTTAATGCCTGTATAAATATTTGATGCTTATTAGGCTGCCTTTTTTCTTCTTATTTTCAATGAATGTTGGTTAAGTAACTGTTTTAAAAGTATAAGACTTTTTTATTTTTCATTTATTTTAGATATGTGAATGGCCATGCAAAAAAGCATTATGAAGATGCACAGATTCCTTTGACCAATCATAAGAAAACAGAAAAACAAGAGAAAGTTCAGCATACTGTGTGTATGGATTGCAGTAGTTACAGTACATACTGGTAAGGGTTTAAATGCTGTAATTTGACAACTTTTTACCTACTTTAGAGGGTGAAAACTTCAAACTCTCACGAAGCATTGTATTGCACATATTTTTAAGCACTTAATCTCTTGTTTTCCAGATCTGGCTGTTTAAAAACAGTTATGAAATAATCCTTTACTTTTGCATGTGTACTGTAGCACTGGTTGTGGCTAAACTCCCGCATTTCAAGAGACTTAGCAGAAATTTACTGAAATAAATGCTATTTTTGTGTTTTGGAGTTGCTTCTGTTTGCTTTGGAGTATGTTGAGAACCTGACCTTCTAATTGCAAAAGCTGCAGTTTGGTTCTAGTTACTCTTTCCATCAAATTGGTGAGCCTTTCACATATTTTTTTATTTGTCAGAGTATCAGAAAGTAAAGTAATACACTGTAGTTCCTGCCCAAGGGATGTGAACTTGGGGGGGCAGAGGCGGGTGTTTTGGTTAAATTATTTTTCTAATGTATCGGGTTTTTTTCTTCACTCTGAAAGGCTTTCTTTTGAAGATTTGGTGCAACTTTTGTGAGTTTGGAAAAGTGATGCTGGGAAGCACCATCAACTCTCTGGCAAGTTTAAGTGGTAGGAATCACTGAAGTGAATCTTTTAACAGAATTATGGCCTGGGCTGATTTATTCTGTTAATTTCTTAGCGTGAGATATGAGCAGTGTTTAGGGAGATTTAATAGTTACGCTGGTAATGTCAGGTTCCCTGTCTTCCTTGTTCCTCAGAGAGCAAAGACTGGACGTCTCTTGAAAGCAATGCTTTTGTATGTTCAGCATCTTCCATCGTCTTCACCCCTAAACAAAATGGACAGCTGCTTCTCTTTTTCCTCTTAGCTTCATGATTTCCCGTATATGTTGTTACTTGTGTGGTGTGGCAGTGCTGGATTTGAACAGTGCAAATCAAAGGGAAATCAGTGTTACAGTCTTGTAAAATTACTTAGTATAAAGCTCCACTGATGGAGATATTTTGTTCAAATAATTGAGTATCTTTTGTGTACTTCACCAAGGAAACATCTGTTTGCTGAAGTTTGGGTATCCAGTTTTATGAGGAATACTTCTGTAACAAATATTTTTATCCTCTGCGAGTGAAATCATAGTTAAGTGATCTAATCTGAAGAAATTTTGTTTGGAGCAACTCAAAAATTCAGATGGTTCATGCAGCAATAACAAAAGCTGTATAATGTTAAGCGTAGAAGAAAGCTTTCAGTGGCTTGTGATGTACAGGGATTTTGCTTTTATTTACATTTTATTTAAATGTATTGAAAGCATTTTTATCTGCTATGATGTGAAAACATAAAATTTTTCTAGGTGGTACATATGCACGGATTACTAGCATTGGAACAGCTGTGGAAAGCTAATTCCACTTTCACAATTAATGCTGTTAACAACTGAGTTCTATGTTGTGGCCTCTGGTCTTGTTTTGTTTGAAGTATGACCTGTTTTCTAGTCACTCTGAAGGTAATAATGTGTGGAGCAGTTTTAGCAGGGTATTTGAAGTCTTGATTATATCTCCATTTACTATAACAAGTAGTATCCCCAGCTTGCTGAGGCTTGATGAGTCATACTAGCAAGTCAGAGCACCCTACTGACCTTATCCCAGACCCAGTATTGGCACTGTAAAATGAGGACAGCCAAACTGAGGACTATGGGGTCTGTTACTGAAACAAACTCTGCTTGTGAGGAGCAGGTAGGCACACACTTAGGAAGCTCACTGGTGTTTCACAGCATATTTGTGGTGGGACAGATGAGGAGCAATTTAGCATGTGATGTTTTTTCTGCTGTAATTGAAGTAGAAGACCGAGTCATTTATGGATGAACTGGAACTAATTGTAGAGGGTTTTGCCTTGGGGAATTCCTATTGTGTATAATTCACTTGCAAATTATAACTCTCCTGTGCTAATGTGAATCTGAACAAGTTTCAAAGCAGTGTATCTTTGCTTTCATTTAGGGTATTTCAGGTTTTTTCCCACCTGATAATTGGAAAAAGATATCTGGATTTGTTATTGCACCCATTTTTTTTTTTTTTTTTTTAGTTAAAATGAGCTTAGATGTGTAAAGATAAAGCAGAAAGCATTCAGATCGATTCCTGCCGTGTTATTTCAGACAGTACTGTAGGGGCTGCTGTCAAATAGTGCTTGCCAGTTGAAGTAAATAGTTGGGTGAATTTGAGCCATAACTAGCTACTGTGGAGACTGAATTTTGAAATATTACGTGTTAGCTTCTTCAGTGTAGACATGAATCCAGTAGACAGTGCTATGTTCATGCAGTAATGTTTCTTTTAAGTGAACTTTTATTTAAAGATTAATATTATGCTAGCAGTGAGGGCAACCTCAATAATTTCAAAGTCAAGAAAACACCATTCTAAGACTTAATTGAATTTTACTTCTACTGTAAAAACAACAGAAGTGTTTTGATGCAGTGCTGGCTTTTATAATTTTATTTGCAATTTTGTTTACTGCACAGAGTTGAGTAGAATACTCTTGTTCTGTTTTTATCCTATGGATCCCAGTTTACTGTGTTCCTTACTTGCATGATAGTAACAGTGACCAGGCCTGTATGGGCTGTTTTCTAAGCAGAAGGCATTTAATCCTTTGCTTTTCTTTGGCTGGGTCATAAACTTTCAGGCAGTCATGAGAACACAGTCCAGAGTTTACCTTAGCTATTCTTGTCAGTCCAAGGGGAAGAAATACTTATGTGACTGTTGAAGCTACCATAGTTTATTGAATTTTGTTTCTAGTTCACATGCAATCTTGCTGTAAACCAAAACCAGATCAAGCAGTCTCCTGTAATTGCGTTTCAGCGTGGAAGGCTAGGTGTGTATGTTTTCTTATACGTGATCACAAGCTTTCAGCATAGCTTTGAAGGGAAAATGTTTCGGTTCTGGTGGGGTGATAGTTAATTTTTAACTTTTTAATCTGAGATGAGGTTTTTATTATTTTTATGAGTTTGGTAATGTTTTGAAAAATGCAGGCATGCTTGAGGAATCATTAAGTATTGGGCAACTAGGGGTTTGCTTTCTAGAGGGTTTTGACCTTTCTTCTGTGTCCTCCTATTTGCCTGTTCAGTCTTGATAGTGGAAAAATTGAGTGAATGTTAATATTTTATTTATTATAAGAGTACGACTTTTCTTAATTCTTTTGTCACTTTTGAGACAGTAGATGCAGTACTAAATCTTAAGACTGAATTACGTTTGAGACCCTAAGCACTGAGAAAAACATACTCCTGAATTCCACTTTTTGCAAGTAATCAGCCTTTCAGTTAGTTCTAAAGTAAAGCACGAAAGAGTTTACAAGAATTATAGATCTTTTTTCTCTTCAAGCTATCCTATGATGCTTTCTCCTGCTGTGTTAGTGATTGTTTTTGTGTGCATGAGAAGTAAAATGATAGGTGTAAGAAGCCTGCTTTCAGAAGTACGTTTCTTGAAAGAGGACTCTTCCAAAGTTGTTTTCTCTGTGGTAATGCACAGACAGTTGGTTAGCACAGAAGAAGAAAGGCTGCCCTGTGAATGTGTTTGCACAGTGTGTTTCCCGTGTTCATTTAATCCCAGACTCAGTTCAGATTTCTGACCCATTAGCCTCCTTGTTATCTCTTTAAGGGACATGGTTGTGCTAATGTTGGTCACCCTCCACCCCCCACCTCTGGCTGATGTGAAAACAGCTAAGTGTGAAGGACTTAAAAATTATTTTTCAGTCTTTTTCTGATGATGGTTCTATGTAAAAAACAGACTTAACTGTACTAGCGCATGAGGATCCGAAAATGAGGTTGCTTAGGGCCATTGTTTTGCATTTTACAGTCAGTGGAAATTAAAGAAGGTAAAAAGACTTCAATCGAGAGAGTAAAACTTGACTTCTTAGCTTATTTGTATAAGGCTTTAGCACAACTAAGGAAACTTGTATTTTCTTAATTTTTCTTGTCCTGTAATTCTTCAAATCCAATCAGGGCTTTTAAATGTGGCATGAAGTTCTGTAACCTACTGAAATGGTCAGCAGTAAGCATAGGTGTTCCCCAGAGGAGGGCATACATTCACTGGCTTGCTGCCATTTTAGCAGCAAAGGTGGACAGAAAAGACATAGCAGAGGTGCTAAAAATAGGAAGTGTATAGAGAGGAAAATACTGTGCTAACCCATATAAGGCACCCTCCTTGAAGTACAGAATTTGTTCTGTACAACTGCTATTAAAAGCATATTGTAGAACTGCTGTATGCAAGAAGGTGTGGTGTTAATTTGTGATAATCCTGAGGACCACAAATTAAACATCTGTTTTGAAAGTCAGCTTCACGTGTAGGAAGTAATCGCTCAGCAGTTTACCTTTTAAGGTGTAGGCTTAGCAAATTTTAAGCTATTAAAGCATAAACTACTTCCTATGCTATTTACTTTGTTTATCCGAAATAGATTGGTAGTAGTGCAGATATTTCTGGTAGTAGTTCTGAATCCTCAGTGTTGCAAGGGAGGTGATTTAAAAAACCTGCCCATTAAAAAGAGAAATAGAAGCAGCTCATCTTGGTTTTAAGTGAATTTTAAAATTAGTTTTCCACTGTTGCAAGGACCCTCAAATTTAATGATATGTATGGTTTTATTCCTCCATTCCTCCATCTTGGGGAAAGTGCTAACTTGCAATTTTTTGTAAAGAAGTAACTGGTATGTGAGATCAGACTAAAAATAAGGTTAACATGAACTTTAGGGCATGGAAGCAACTATAAAATCATCTTTCAGCAATAAAGTTGGCTTAGAGGCTTTCAGAGAGCTTGCATCTGCTTTCATTCCCCATTTATAAATGTTGGTAGCCACACAACTAGAGCAGCAATGTAATTGTGCTGGTATACCTGGGGGCGTGGAGGAAGTGGCCCGTACTCTATCCACCCGCACCATATTTACCTCTCACCAAAGCTGGCCTGGGTAGTTTGCTGTGATGGTTGTCTTGTGAGAGTGGCAGATGCAGGAACACTTCATTAGGTAATTGTAGGTGGCTGATAAAGCTGAGCTACTTAAAACATGGCTGAAAAATAAGTGTGTTTAGAGACTTCTTCCCTATCCCAGACTAGCTAGGTCTGTGGCAATCTTTAAAAAAAAAAAAAAATTCTGTTACTGGCAAGAGCTATTTTATAATTTCTAGATCTTGCGTAAGTATCCAGAGCTGCTGTGTTCATTGTTTGGAAATATTGAGAGTGATAATTTCTCTTCAAAGGCAAAAATCCACAGAGATCCTGGACAGACTGGTCTTACAGACTCCTTTTGGTGGCAAGGGCCTTTACTTTCTCAACTGTATAGTCTCTTCAAGAATTCAGTATTTGAATTAACACTAGCAGTACTGTTCCTTTGAACTACATCGCAGATTTATGCAACAAAGAATGTTGTGAATTCCAGTTATGCCTGAAGTTGGTAGCTTCGTTAAGTTAGGAAGCTCGGATCTGCTGTAGCAGAGGAGTAATCTGAGACAATGAGGATGTGTTTCACATTTGAGTCAGTCCTGTGCCAAAGGGAAATGAGAGAAATAGCTACAGTTCTGCTATTAAATGTATCTAAAGTTAGTTAGTTATCTTCACAGGAAGCGTTCAGGTGCCTGCCGGAATTTGAAGCTGCAGTTTGATGCTTCACAGTAAGCATAGGGCTGACAAATGCTGCTCAGTTACTGCTGAGTTACCTTTGTGGGATGTTGGGGAAGGGAAACTGTGACAAGTCTTTGCTCCCTTTCTGTAGCACTGCTCTCAAAAGAGCTGGTGCAAGTGATGTTAAGTCTTTTCTTACCTTCTGTTTCTCATACTAGAATACAGGTTATCTGGTTGTTGAGCTAGCTCTTGGCTAACCCTCCAAGAGTAGAGTGAAATGTCATCTGCCGCTCCTGTGCACACAGCAATAAGGCTGCTGCTCTGATGATTCTCTCCTTTGAGAGAGACTCAAGGAGGCTGCACAGAAATCTTGGTTTACTGACGTGCAGGTGTGGATTCTGCGAGGCCTGGCCTTCCTTACTGACTGCAGCATTTCTGTTTCTTCGTTTTAAGACATTTTTGTCCATCCTTTCCCTCCCCTTTCTGCTACCCCACCTCTGTACACAGGCGTCATCTTTCCTTCACAAATGGAAGAAAGCGTGGATAGGTGGGTCCACGTTACTCTGGCATTTTAAATCACTTCCCCGTTTTTGTGAGGGCAAGAAATAAAAGGGATTTAAAATACAGTAAAGCAGCAGAAGTAATGCCATCTTGCAATGGTGTTCTCCCTTGACAGTTTTCTTTCCTACTCTCCTTTCAGTTCTTCAAATTGACATATGCACTGTGGATTGATCTGTACTCAGAAAAATAGTGAAATAAGGTGTGGGGGTTTTTCAGCATTCTCTAAAAGACCTTCATCCTCCCCTTTATAAATGGTCTGTAACTTTCGCACTATATGAGATGTTACAAACCCACAGTTTGAGTATTAAATTACAATGAACATCTTTGCTTCTTGGGAAAGTGAGATATTTGTAGAATGTTATAGGATTGTAGGCTTTTGTAACCCTTGCTTCTGCTGAGAGGCCATTTTGATTTGGCTTCACTTCGTTTGCCTTGAGGCAGTTGGGGGGAGACCAGCTGCTCTCTCTTCTTCAGCTCACAGTAGGTTAGTTACTTACTATTGCATACTTACCCTGAAAAAGCTCAGAATACTAACTTAAGTTATATAAGAGTTTCTGTATATATATATATATATAGACTATGTGAAAGATTGAGTGATATTTCTGGTTAAAGCACGAGATGCAAGTTGCTGCAGACTTCTGGTGTGACTTTGGACAAATCACATAATCTCTTAGTTCACCTTCCCTGGTCTTTTTTTCTGTAGCAGAAACTTTTACATTCTGTGTGTATCTGTTCAGCGTCTCAGGTTTCAATGATTGATACCTTTACAGTATTAAAATAAATTGATTTATGCTATGCATTAATAAAACCCTTGTATTCTGATTGCTGGATGTCTGTTGATCTTTTCTGATAAATTTTCTATGGATTGTCTACTAACACTGCTCTTGGTTGCACTGTATGTTTGAATATTTGTTGAACTGAAATTCTACATTGGGACAAGCAGTACATTAGGCTTCTGATTTCTAATACAGAGCTGAGCTAAAACATGTCATAAGATAGTGTCTGTACCTTCACTTGCTGTAGGGCAGTTTTCAGGGGGAACCAAGCTCAGTATGTAGGTGTTGTGCTCCCCTATTCCCCTTGTAATCTTCCACTGAATTCCTTCAGTGCTTCCTGCAGGTAGGCTTGCATCACCGTTTTGGAGTACTTCATTGAAATCCTTTGCACATTCTGATAAATGTTTTTCTTGCAGTTATCGCTGTGATGATTTTGTAGTCAATGATACCAAGCTGGGCCTGGTACAGAAGGTCAGAGAGCACCTACAGAACTTGGAAAAGTAAGTAGTTTGTTTACATCCAGACTGCTTCGGGTGGACTTGTAACACTGCATTGTTTAAGTGGTATTTCTGTTTTATATGTGTATACGTATATATATTGGTCCTTCTATGTGTGTGATACTGTGTATGTTTAAATATCTGTTTCACCACTGAGAAGCAGAGGTGCAGAACGAATGGATTTGGCTGATTTCTTACGTTTTGTTTCTTATACAGTGGAGCTTGTAGAAGCAGTGTATGATGATACAGGAATTTAGATACTAACTTTCTTGCTACCTAGCCAATAATTACTGTCTCTTTCCATATGAATGGCAGAGAATTTCCATAACAGAATCATAGTTCTGTCAAAACCAGAATACGCTTCTGGAGCAGAGAAATTGAAGCAAAAATGCAGGTGGAAATCGTCTTCATACTAATTGCATAATTTTGTTTTTTTTTTTTTTTTTTAAAAGAAGATACTAAGAAGGCTTATGAACTGGGAATCATACAGAAAATACTTTTTTTTTTTTTTTTTTTTTTTTAAATCTGGTGCTGTTCCACTGAAAAGTAGATATTACAGTCTTTGTGATGCAGATGCTGTGGCCGGTGCTAGATAGCAAATAGTTTTTTCACAGTTTGCTTGGAAATCTTGTATGATACTAAGTAACTGTATGCACTGTACGTGTGCATACAGTGCTTCCAAATACATGTGAATGCCCCAGAGTTCAAATAGGACTCCTGTTAAGAAATTGCTGCGAGTTTGGGAAGTCTCTGGATTGTTCCCGAGTTAAGTCTGTCACTTACTCTGTCGGTAATATTAACATTTTAATCATTTTCCATTCTCTTTTTGATGGGCTTCTCAGGTATGTAATGAGATGTAAAGCTGCTTAGGCATAATGAGAAGTGCACATTAGTGTTTCAGAATGTCCAGGAGATCTAGCTGTCTGGGAGGTAAATGACACTGTGGAGGCTTCTGTTGTGTGTAGTGACAGTTTTTAAATGTTGGGAGGGCTTTTTAATTTAAAAAAAATGGAAAAAACAAACAAACAAACAAAAAACCCCACAAACTAAAATCTAAAGTTACAATTTTGCTATTATATTAGTGAGAAGTCATAAACTGGTAGAACTGAGGGGCCAGTAATTTCCAGTGATGTGGAAAAGAATAACTAATTGTTTTTGTAACTTTGTATTAGTATTACACAAATGTTGTAACCACATGTAATTTTACTGAAGTAAAGGAAGTGATCTATAATACGTAAGTCATAGCATTTGAGATATTTTGGATTTTTGGTGACTTGACTTTGTCCTGATTTTTTTTTAAGTTATCTTTCTAAAGGCTTAAATGATTCTTTTGACAGAAGAATTTTATAGAAAATTTTGTATTCAGTATTGCTTTGATTAAGGAAAGAGATCTATATTTTGGAGGAAATGTGGCATGCTAATAAGGCCACTGTTCAGGACACATACCGTAGCATGCATAACTTAATGCAGTTAACCCAGACTGTTGAAAATGGGATGTGTGTCTGTACTCTGAGGGAGATGCAGTCTGTTTTGAGACTATGAAATGTTGCAATTAGGAGGCTCTTTGCTGTCTTAATGACAACTGATGGCAGAGGTTAAACAGAGGCACTGTGTTAAACATTAGGATGATTATCTGTTGTCCATTTCACAGTGTTTTGTTTTTATAGTAAGTAACCTCTTTTAATATTTTGCAACAGCTCAGCCTTTACATCAGACAGACATAGGAAAAGAAAACTATTGGAAAACTCATCTCTGAACAGCAAGTTATTAAAAGTAAATGTAAGTATGATGGATCTGCTACAGTGTGTTGAAGGAGTTATTCTAAACCTGTTGAGGCTTATAGTTGGTCTAGACTTGAAATAGAATCATAGAAGCAGGGGCCATAGAATACTTACAATCAGTTGCCCAAGTTCTACTTGGTGCGTGATGTCTTTCTCATCTCCTGGCTGCACATTTAGAAGACCCCTTCTCACAGAAGAATGTTTGATATTCTGCTGCATTTCTGTTGACCTAGACTTTGAGCTTCCTTGTGCTTAAGAAGGGTTTTGTGTCAAGGTGGAGGTACAGGGCTGTTTGACCTTGGTGTGATCAGTGAAATTGGAAGGAGCTTGTATCTACTGGGGTTAAAACAGGGCTAGATGCAAGACTTTCCTGAGGAGACAAGGGGTTTCTGTCTTCCCCCTCCCCACTCGCAAAAGGCAGAGAAGCAGGTGCACTGCCTTTTTCTAGGAGTATAAGAGAGTAATTCTTAGGAAAAAGTAAAAAAAAAAAAACAAACCAAATTTTTAAAAGAACTTAGTAAAACTTGTTTCCAAAAGGAACTGTGGACTATTCTGAAAGCTTTTCTCTCTTTTTCCTGCTATTTTAACTTCACATCTGCAGAATAGCACCCAGGAGAGGACGATCCAGCCCTTGCTAGATATAGCTGAAGGGCTACATAGTTTCTTCCAGACAAAGAATGCTTCAAACCAAATGTCTCTGTTTTCCACAGTTTGGGTTAGGGAGTTTTCTAATCTTCATAATTTTTCCCAGATTTTAGGGAGGGAGAGGGGAGATACTAACCCAGCTGTATGCAACTGTTTCATTTTTACCC
The DNA here is from genome assembly GCF_036417535.1 of Chlamydotis macqueenii. Taxonomy (NCBI): domain Eukaryota; kingdom Metazoa; phylum Chordata; class Aves; order Otidiformes; family Otididae; genus Chlamydotis; species Chlamydotis macqueenii. Next base: position 18,673,506 of record NC_141567.1, on the reverse strand, counting down.
TTGGCCAGAAGGAGTGGTAGAGCAGAGCTATTCCTCCGTGGCCTCTGGGGCTGCAGGAGAGCAGTGTAGTCAAAGGGAGCTGAAGTAATAGCAGTCTTCAGCTATGAGGAACAGTACCTGATTACAAAGATAAGTTCTTGAGAGGAGTATGAATGGAAGCAAGAAGGTGGGGTGGGAGCAAAGCAGTCAGTTGCTGTTTTGCAAAGTCTGTAGGGCTTTAGTTACTTCAAAAATGTGCTACCTACGGTCAATTTTGGATCCTCTGAATGCGCTGTGTATGCTTCCTGTACGGTCCTAATCTTGTGGTGATTAAGGAAGCCTGGGAGAAATAGTGAAGGTTTTTTGTTATGACAACACACAGCATCATTGTCTGCAAAACTCAAAGCCAGTAAAAACCAGAAGAAAAATTCTAGGCTACATTTAGATACAGAGAAGACAATTGAAAACATGAAGTTAATGCTGCTTTTATCCTTCTTAGTCTGGGCTGTCTTCTCAGATTTATTAATACTTGAATATTACCTGTGGCAACAGATGTTTTTATGTTGGCACATTGGATCCTTATCTAGAAAAGAGAGGGCACTGCTGTTTGCATTAATACCCTGCTGTCTCATCCTGGGCAAGACTGAGAAAAGAATATGCTAAGGACACTTTGGTGTTTGTACTTAAAAGTTTTCTGCCTTTATTGGAAAACAGGTGTCTCTAAACAGTTCTTACTGAATTGGTAAATTCCTTATGTAAATAAAACATTTTAAACATTTCAACAACATATATACAAATGTCCTGCTGTGATTAGCGCTTCACCAGGGATGTTGTTTGTAGTAGATTTGGGCGGGAAATGTTTTATTGGAACACTTTGAAAACATATTTGGTAACCTGGATTTGCATGCAGTCTTTGGTGTCAAGTAATATGTTCATTTTGAGATACTACTACTAACAGATAGTGTAGCTTTTAAATTCTGTTAGAGCAATGAAGAATGCCCAAAAATGTGATGAACTTTTTATGTGATGTTCTGTAGACAATTGAATGTGTCCAAGTGTTGCAGATTCTAGAAATCGTAAATGCAACACTGTCCACATTTCTCTTCCCTCTCCTCTTAGCCCACCTGGGAGATTACTTCGCAAAAAGCAAGCTCATCTTGCTGTAACCTGTTGAAAATCCTAGACTGTAAATTGTGTATATTTTACTTCATTCAACACATTGCTTTTTCTTTGCACAGTCTAACCTGTTTCTTTCTCAAGTAAATGCTGTTGTCTGGCTCTCCCGGCCACCACCAAACCCTACCAAGACAGCAGGCTAGTGCTGGTGGTTTAAAAACAACCTTCAGGTTGCCACACTCCTGTGTATTAGACACGGGACTAGATGGGTAAGGATTGGTTTTCATTTTTCAAAGGCACTTTAGGGAAATTGCTGTCCAGTTCTCACTGAACATTATTAGAGTGTGAATATTTAACATACACACAAATACTTTCAATAAAAACATATTATTAACTCTCTGTTGTGCTATTGCAGATTTATTTGCACAGAAAAAGATGTATAGTTTTCTGTTGACAGGAATGAGTAAGAAACAGGTTTCATGTCAAGATGGAGCTTCAAGGCAGTTTGAGCTGTCAAGGTGGTTACTTTGGCTTTGAAACTGCACTTCTCAAACAATGTAGTTGATTATTGTTTAAATCTATGCTGATATAACAGTAACAGCTCTGTGGGAAGAAAGTAGGGGAGCAATGATAAGTCTTTCTTTAATTTAACTGTTCTCATTTCCAGGGAAGCACCACTGCCCTTTGTGCCACAGGCCTTCGGAACCTGGGGAATACGTGTTTCATGAATGCAATCCTTCAGTCACTCAGGTACCTCTGAAGCTCTCCCCATGCCTCTGGGAGAGTGGTTGTGTGCCGTAGCATTAGGCAAGGGAATTTGTCAAGTTGCCACTGTATGAAAGTGTACCTGAATTTGCATGAATGGGTGTGTGCAGGTACCACAAAGTTGTTTCACAGTGTGAGGGACTTCCTGTGGTGCAGCATTCCAGAGGAACCCTGCCGTATCCTCAGCAGAAAAGGAGACAGCCCTTTCATTGCCGCAGATGTTGAAACAGCTTATGGTCGCTGTGAAAGCAGAGACAGTGCTTTGAGGGATGGGGTCTCGTGGAACAGGTAGAACAGTTTCTGCAGTGCTGAGATGTTAGACCTCATTTCATTGCTGCCAAGACAACTGCTGCTCTGTAGTTGTCCTTTTGCACTTTGAATTTGCCTACTTCACTGGAGACTACTGAGTTGGGCTGTAGCTGGAGGAATCATTCTCCATTTTCTTTTCCATCATTCAGGGTTCACTGGCAGCAGAGGCACACGCTTATTATGTTCCATTACTGGGACTGTAGTAGCAGAGGTTAGGATTGACAGGGGACAGCAGACATGGAGGTAACCTCCTCAGCAGATGCAGTCTCTGCTTTGTTAGGGAATGCCTTCTGATACCTCTGTCTGTCATGGTATCTCTTAGTCAAAGCACAGCCAAAATGTAATTATTTCAGGTAGTTGGGATGATGATGATATTTAACAGATCTGCTTAGTCATTTACAGATGAGTTTTTGCTACACTATTTCTTCCATCTTGAACTGTTTGTGATTGACAACTTCTATCACTGCATGAAGTTGTGTTTATGCACTTCAAAGAACAGGCTCCAGAATATGTAATATTCTTTGTTCTCTGCTCTTTAAGGATTTAATTCATTTTGCCTTTTTCCATAGTAACATTCAGCAGTTTTGCTGTTACTTCAAAGAGTTGCCTGCTGTGGAGCTGAGGAATGGGAAGACTGCAGGCAGGCGAACTTACCATACCAGGAGCCAGGGGGATAACAATGTGTAAGCTGCGTGTTCCTTGTTAGCACTGGACTTTACAGAAAACAGCAAATGTAGAAAAAAATACCAAAAATGGTAGTAGAGCCACTATGTGCTTCAGTGTTGCAGAATCATAGAAAAATGATTCATAGGGGGTCAGAGTTACAGAAAAAGACCACCTGTATCACTTGCAGTTTGCTTATATAGGTCTGGTGCTGCAGGGGGAGGCACTGAAGATACATCAGAAAGCACTGGAGTGTAACTGCATTTAAAGTAAGGTTAAGAAGTGCTACTTGTATGTACTCCAGACATTATGTTACTTAATTCTAGCTAAAATATGGCCATAGGGATGTGCCTGCAGGTGGACATATTTAAAAAAAAAAAAACAAAAAAAACCCAAAAACCAGAAGTAGTGATTCACAATCTGCAGTTTGTTTGAACGCATGTTAGAAGGATGATGTTAGCAGAGTCTACAGTAAAATGGTAAAAGGTGGATAGATTTCTAGGTGAATCCTCAACACCTGAAATGTAATTTCCCTAACCTGTGTCTGTCTCCAGTGTTATGGGTAGGATTTTGGACATAAAATCTTTGAAGTACTGGAAAGGATATTTACCCAGTCATTACAATCTTAACTAAAGTTGTGTCTGATGTTTGTAGCGTTGAGGTAGTAAACCTATAAGGGCTATAACAAAAACCCATACTAATCACCAGCTTTTATTTTCTTTCCAGTTCACTGGTTGAAGAATTCAGAAAGACACTCTGTGCTTTATGGCAAGGAAGCCAAACTGCATTTAGTCCAGAGTCTTTATTTTACGTTGTTTGGAAAATCATGCCAAATTTTAGGTGAGTTTTGTAGAATAAGAACAGTATTCTTGATCACAGCCTTGGCTTGCTGGTGTGCGACTCTAAAATTTGCTGAATCTGCAGGATGCACTCTGCAGTTTTTCCATATGCCCACAAATATGCTTTGAAAAGGATCTTCACTTTGGTTGACAGTTTTGTGTTCATCAGTATTGCTTTTGTTTATCCCTGCCCTTCTGCCACATGCTACATGTAGCAGTGTCAGAGAGGACAAACATCTCAAATACTGAAACAGTAGTAGTTTTACCTTTGAGCCAGTGCTCCATAGGGCAGAGGAATCAAGATAATGACTGTTAGGTAAGTGCCAAGTGTGCACAAGTGTGTTGACAGAACTCAAACTTGGCTGCAATAAGAAAGTGCTGTAGTCGGATTAAAAAAGGTACAGCACCTACAGGCCTAAATGCAAACGTACTGGTTGAAACTTCCTTGATTCTCTCAAAATACCTTAGTCATCAGCTGGACATGAAATAAGGGATATAAGAAAAAATCTTGTGCATAATAGGCGTTTTGTGCCCATACTGACAAAAAAGATGATAAAAAGAAAGGGAAAAAGAAGGTTACCCAAGTAAATCAAAGTATCATTCCTCTCCAAGGTCTCCCTGTCCTGGCCCCTGAACCTCTTTCAAAGGAGCACTGAAACCTGTTAGGATATATTGTGATGAAGGTAAGTTGCTCCATGTTCTCAGGTAGTAAAGATGTTCTGTTATCATCTATAACATCTCCAGCAGTGCTGAAAAGATGCTGTGAAAACATCTGCTCAATGAGTAACCTGAATAACACAAATCTATTTATTGTATTCTTCACACAGCCAAATGTATTTCACTTGGCTTATGAGAATCAAGGAAGTTTAATACCAGTAGTTGCAAGCAGCGACCAAAACATGATAGACTAATGAGCATCATCCATAATGTCCTTGACCGGTTTCCATGTTAGAGTCTTCACTATAATTCTTGTTAGACTAAGTGAGAAACCAGTTCATTCAAGTTCCTCAAGCAAATTTTCAGCACTGTGGGTTCTATCACAGCTTTTAAAAGAAAAAGTGCTGGTTTTAGGGGTTCTCCGCCTCCCCTTTTTATTCCCAGTTAGCTGGGAACATGTCCATGATTAATTCGTAAGAGAACTCATTAAATCACATGGAGAATAGTCAGCTGCTCAGTAGATTGCCACTCCCACATGATCCAGGGAGAAAATTTGTTTGGGAGTTTGTTCACTGCTTAATTTTACCTTGTAAAAGCTAATGATGCTACAATTCCAGTTCTACCTTGTGCGCTTCTTGTGAAATTGGGAGGAGAAGGTGGATGGACGTACACATGAAAGAAAGCTGGAGTCACTGGCATGTTAACAGCAAACTGGTCACTGTGGCTTGTGCTAATGAAGCCTGAAGTGATAGGGGGAGGAAAATGGTTAGAAACCTAGTTTAATTGTTTTACCCAAAGATATTTCGGTTGTTAAAGGCATGTTGTGCCTGCCTCCAAGGACTGCAAGTGCTGTTCTTATAGAACATTATAGAAAAAAAACCTGCTGCTGATGCACTCCATAGCACTCTCTCTCATATTGCATACAGGGAGTAGAGAATATCACTTATGGTTACTGTAAGCACAGCTGGCCTGCCTGTGGGCTCTAATGCCGCTCCTTGACTGCTGGACAAAGTGTGCTGCTGTCATTCTGTAGCCTCATGCTGAGTTGCAAGATGTGTGTTTTGCTGATTTGCTGTATAAATAGTATGCTCTATGATCCTAGTAACTGTTCCTGTTTATATCCTATCTTGTTGCTGGTAGGAAAGGGAATGACAGAGGTGGCCTTGAATTGAATCAGTTTTATTACACAAGCTGACTATTGGAGAAACTATGCTTTTTGCTGATGGGCTTTTAGATTATAGTTTATTTTAAACAGTGCATTGTCCATATCATGTTCTGTTAAAGATCTGTATCTATCCTTAGGCTTTTTAACAAATCAAAGAACTCTTTTATCTATAGTTAATGTATTTGTATGCAAGTATAAACATGTGCATCAGGAACAAAACCAGCAATGTGGAATGATTCCAAAGGTTACTTCATCAAATTTGTTACAGAGCAACGGTGTCATATGCTTCAGAGCTCTTTTATGAGAAATTTAATGTTGAAAAGGTGTCTAAAGCAAAGACTTTCAATAAATTTCATCTTCAGCTGTTCATTCTGATTGTCTATATGTTTATTAAATTGAAGATATCTGTCAGTAAACTAAGCAAATCCTGTATTATCTTAGCAACTTCAAAATTATCCTACAATGTGCACAGTCAACATGCAGCTTTGCAGCTAAATTCTATTTTACTATCTTGTTTCATAGTAATGTATATTTATTTTGCAATTTTGGGAAAATAAGCCCTGGTTTTGGCCATGCAGGACTCTGGCCTGTTGAAGCACAGCACTGTTTCTGTGTGCCAGTTTTTCTGTTGTAAGAGGTAGGTAGTGCTGCTGCTATTTTCAGAGTGCTGTAAGATCCGCAAACAAATGCACTGATTTTTTTTAAAGCTGTTTTAGTTTGGAAGAAAACATCACTGTAATTCTACAGGGTGAAGAGGCTTTATTTGCTTTTTATGTTGTCACCTCCTGGCATACTTTTGTAGGACATACCTATGTTCTTCACTAAGGCACATGAGCCTCACATTGCTTACTTCTGTTGTACCAAATCTGATCTCATTTCTTTCCGACTCTGGGTACTGTGCCATGAGTCGTATGACATTTTCCCTCCACCGAGAAGTATAATAAAAACCATCTCTGTTGTTCTTCCCATGCCGTTCCCGTGTGACAGTTACTGCCAATACTTATGTGGAACAGCGAGAGGAAAAGGGGCAGGGGAGGCATGATAAAGCAGCTTAAAAGAATGGACAAGAGGAAGAGGGAAAGCCAGCTCCACTATGGAGGGACTCTTGTAACTGGGCCTAAAAATACTTGCACATAATTATGTATGTCAGTGTTGCACAAAGCTTTCACTGTTTCAGTATGTATGCTTTCTGACTTCATCTCAGTATACATCTTATGGCAAATCGATAGCAGTTGTTTGTCAAATTTGAAGCATGATTTAGCTTAAATAACTTTAAAGACATACTTTACCCTGATGGCTTCTCTGTTCCCTTTGATTAAGTTTGTTAGTGGTGAAATAATAATGGTGACTCTTCAAGCAGCATTGCTGCTGATGGAATAACACATGTGAGACTGGAGCCCTGTCCTACCAAATCCAAAGGCTCAAGAGGTGCTCTGGACACCCCGCCATTACTTTCCTCTCCCAACAATGCTGTATGGGTTATGCAAGGGAGGTGTGCAATTCTGAGCATGGCTATTGATCTCACACTAGAAGACGAAAGAAATCTCTTTCATTCTAATTATTTCAGACTTCATATTGTTGCTGAAAGATGCATGTGGAAAACAAACCCAAAGATTAAATTCCTGGCTTTGGTGGGGAGGGGGACAAACAGGGAAGCAAATACCTGGAACTGCCAAAGTGAGTGGGATCAGTGGCTGAATGAAAACCATTCAGAAATACTGACTCTGAATCCCGTATGAACAATACATTTTGTGGTGTCTGTCTTTTGAATCTTAACAGGTTTGAGATGTCAATATACTGACCATAATTTCAAAGTAGGGATGAATATTATGCTGCCTGAACCTGATTCATAACAATTCTGCAGAGGAACTAATAAAATATAGGCAATTACAAAGAAAAAGGAGAAATGCTTTGCGTGAGTGAGGGAAAGTCACTGCTACCATTGTGTATTTTTAATTAACATTTATATGAGGTCTAGGATGTCACTAGCACAGGCTGCGTTTGGTGAAGCCAATTAATGTTAACCAAATACATAAGCAAATGTTAGATCTTTGCTGCTTCCTGTTGTTTTCTAAATGGTCTCTTCCTATCTGAAATGTATATTATTAAATGTTTCTCCATCCTTGAAAAAAGATGTGCAGAGAGAAAGTGAGCACTGCAAAGGATCAGAATTGCTTGGTTTGTCTAGACGTAGCTGTATGTTTCCAAAAGCTACCTGGAAGCTTTTTTGGTACAAAATATGTATATCTCTGTAAAATCTGCTCAGTATTATTAAACAAGCAAAGGTTCTTTTCATGTGACCCTGGTGCTTTCTGTGTGTTGGCACTAAAGTAACCTGGATATTTGGTGATTTTTTTTTTTTGTTTGTTTGTTTGTTTGTTTTGTTGCTGTTGTTTCCTTTTCTCTTAAGGGGATACCAGCAACAGGATGCCCACGAGTTCATGCGTTACCTTTTGGACCATCTACACCTGGAACTCCAGGGTGGCTTCAATGGTGTTTCACGTTCAGTAATCTTGCAAGACAATTCTAGTCTGTCTGCAAGCAACAAATGTTGCATGTAAGAAGTGGGGTTTATTTATTTATTTATTTCTTCAAAACCTTGATGCTTTTGTATGGGCCTGTGTGTGGTGGATCTGACATTTCAAATTCATGATTCCTTGTTTAAGTTCGCTTTAGTGCCTCTGTAGTGTTATAAAGGATTACCATCCCATAGGATGTGCTTCCTTTCAAGAGGATCAGCATTTTTCATAGAGGTGTGAGTAAGCATACAGGCTAGGCTGTAAACACATTTTAAATCATTAGTCTTTCAGAAATAAAAAAACTTTGTATTTTCTATTCTATACCCATATTAGAATTATTTGTTCGGGCAGTCTCATTGTCTTAGGGTGACACAGGAGCAAAACCATGGCCAAGTATTCGTAGGTTTAAATTGTCAGTAGAACTCCTGGATTAATGAGGGAGCAATGCAGTTACAGTTTGACATCAATTTTTCTGCAGATGATCTTGCTTATTTGCACTTATCACTTGACACAGTTAAAGCTGTTGCTTTTTTCCTGCTAATTTTGATGTTGCTTTTACTGTGTGTCTTGAAACATGTAATCCATGTGTTTCACTCTTATTTCTGTACTTCTCAAAGTACTGTTGTTTCTGAATTCTGTCCCAGGTGTTTTCTCTCAGATTGAAACTGTCACAGAGAGAAAACAGTGTAATTTGCTTCAGGAAGAAATGTTAAGTCAGTTCAGCCTGTGCGTTTGGTCCCTAATTCCTTGGATTTCCTATGTAAGAGTTGAGTGAGTTTTCCCTTCCTATACATAGTAAGCAGGTCTGAGAGATGCAGGATTCTATAGATGCTTCATTAGGGAAAGCTTAGAGTTCGGACTGTGCTATTTACAACATTTATGTTGCTTTTGTTGATGCTTCAAAATCCTACAAAAGAATCCAAAAAACATTCTTAGAATTGAAGTGTATTTGAAAACTAAACCAATTTTGTTTTGTCACCATTTTGAATGTCAAAACCCAAGGCGAACTTAAACTTTGTTCACTTGCCTACTGTAAATTTGTCTTGAGAGTGGCTGCTCAAATGCATGCTGAGGTCAAGAGAGGGGTTGGACTAGATGACCTTTGAAGGTCCCTTCCAACCCTAACCATTCTATGATTCTATGATGATGATGATGCATGTTGTTTATCTATCTTAATGCAACTTAAGCTGTCTTTGGAAGTGAAGTGCAGAAATATGCTTTAATAAGCCAGAATTACTTGTAACTAACAAAGAGTATAGACTTAAACCAAAAATATCCTCAACCTACCTAAGAGGGAAGAATTTCTTTGTTTCAGAAACAGCCTTAATTACAGGGTTAAAATACTGTACCCCTGTAAGCATCAGCTCTCCGCTACAGAAATGCAATCAGCCATAATACTTCCAACACTGACATTTTGAGCTTCTGCTTAGAGCATACGCAGCTCACACTGTCTTCAGGTACAACATAAAGCAGAAGTATTATAGTGGCTAAGTACTCATGCTGTGCGATTCTGCGGTGAATGAAATGCCTGGTGCATGAACTTAGTCCCTCTTTGTAACACATGGACAAAGCTACTCTGCCTAGTAGCGGTGAGTTGTCAGCAGTAAACATATGACAGGTATTGAAAATTAAGCTCAGACGTTCTGGCTGACTTTACCTCTCTCATGTGGTTTGTCTAGAAATGGAGCGTCTACTGTTGTCACAGCGATTTTTGGAGGCATTCTTCAAAATGAAGTCAACTGCCTAATATGTGGGACTGAATCGAGAAAGTTTGACCCATTCCTAGGTAAGGTGCCTCTTGCTTTGAAAATACCAGGTGACCTTAGGCAAAAAAATAAATCTGAAGCTTGATATATTGAGATGTCACATGACTGAACCAGAGTTTTAGCCTGAAAAGATTAGGCATTGTTTTATTCAGCCCTAATTTTTTTTTTTTAACTTTGTTTTTTTCTAGACCTTTCGTTAGATATTCCAAGTCAGTTCAGAAATAAACGTACTAAAAATCAAGAAAATGGACCAATGTGCACACTACGAGGTAAGAGTGCTTGCATACTGAAATCATTATCAAGACTAAGAGTATATACTCTCCAGAGTAGCTATTTCAGAGGAGCCAGGCTCTCACCTAAAGTGTGATTCAGTGCCACATGCCATGTAATTTTATGAGATTCTGTGGTATAGAAAGGTGCCAAAATAATTTTCCATGCAGGTTTTACCCCAGTCAGTGTGTAGTGACATGCTGAACTGGGGCTGAGGAGTGCTTCACAAGGTCAGCTAAATATCAGTCAGAGAATCTAGCAGAGGTTTTTCTTTGTCGTCAGAGTATGTCTAATGTATTACAGTCTTTCCAACCAGCACTCATCTGCATTCTTGCGTACTGGCATTTGCTGGGGCTCTGTGCTTAGAAGTATGTGCTCCTTGCACGTAGTAAGGATGGCTTTTATGGCTGTTATTATGGCACATAGTGAGATGTTCTACTTTCCAAACAACATAAATACAGTCCTGCAAAGCTGGACAGTAGTGCTGTTACTGACCTTTTTTAGAAGGATGTTAATTTTTACAGATTTATGTATACTTGCTGCAGATCATTATTTTAATCAAAACCCCATTATTTTCTCTGTTCACGTTGTACCTAAAACCACATCACCTTTAAAAGTTCAATATCCTTTGTTAGAAAGTAATTTAGTTTCTTTTGAAAGCAGTTGTGCTGAATGTTGGACAGAATCTTCTTTCCCCCCCCTTGAACCGCTTATCTGTGTTTTCACAGAGTGCTGCATGTTACAACATGTTATTGTATTAAAACAAATTATTACACAGCTTTTTGCTACACAAATGTATACAAGAACAACTAGAATGACTGCAGCAGATACGCACAGCTTCTCTCTAGTGCTCTACTTAGTTTACTTCATGTTACAAAAAAACCCCATCTTGAATCAGATTTCTTTGTGTGGGTGTTTTGTTTTGTTTTTGTATCTTGTTCTTTTTTAGATTGTCTTCGCAGTTTTACAGACCTGGAAGAACTTGATGAGACAGAGCTCTATATGTGTCACAAATGCAAAAAGAAACAGAAGTCCACCAAAAAATTCTGGATCCAGAAACTACCAAAGGTTTGTATAAACATGAAAAGAAACAGTGCAACAATATGTCAAAGGAAATAATGATGCCACCGGTAGTAGACCAGCACCTAACCCACCCATAGGCTATTGCAGATGTCTAGCACTACGTTCAACCTCTTCCTCTAATGCATCTATTTTTGTTTTTAACCCTGTAGGTGCTATGCTTACACTTGAAACGATTTCACTGGACAGCATATCTGAGAAACAAGGTTGATACATATGTTGAGTTTCCCTTACGAGGCCTAGACATGAAATGCTACTTGTTAGAGGTATGAAGACTCACGGGTACTTTCTGTGGAAATTTTTTCCACAACATACGTCTGTCTTTATTACAAATTATGGTAGGTACTATTGAGATCTGAAGCATTTTCTGTCTTTTTACCCACAGCCTGAAAACAGTGGCCCAGAAAGCTGCCTGTATGACCTTGCAGCTGTTGTTGTGCATCATGGTTCAGGGTGAGTACATGGAATAAGCCTGCTTCTTGGCACAGACCTTCTCCCCACTGAAGTATATGCAGCATTAGTTAAGGATTTTCTGTTCCTAGTGAATGTCTGTATTTTTTCTGGTGGAAATAAGCAGTAATTTATAAACTTAAGTGGAACTAAGCTGAATTAAGTTCCAATGGATCTGTAGAGTTACTCCTGTGACTGCCCACTGTCAGTCTTTGGGGGCAATGACTGGAAGTGTGAGAAAGAATGAAAGTAGTTTCGTTCCTCTAGGAATGGAAAGCCCTAAACCAACAGAGTGAATACAGGGGCCTTCCAGAAGTTAACAAACCTCTGTAATTTTTTTTTCCTTCCCCCTACAAAGCAGAACTACTTTTCCTCTTTTATTCACTTTGAAAGGCACATGTGCATTTATGCGAAAAGAGCGTGTGTGCATGTTTGGAACAACCGTATACTTAAGACTGGCACAGTGAAAGCAGTTATCCAGTATTTACCTTCTCTCCTACAGGAGTGAACTTCAAAGTGAATGCTAATAGGCATGCCACAAGGCTGGCTACTGTCCATATGTTGAAGTAGAGTTGCTGGGTGTGTTCTGTTTTGTTGTTTCTTTTGCTTTTCCCAGCCCTGGACAGATCTGTTGAGAATAACAGTAGTAGGGGCAAGACAACTGTTTATCCTGAAAAACGTGTTCCTATTGTTAAGGCAATCACTCTCTGGGTGTGAGCAGTGAAAGGAGTTTTCGTAAAGAAACTAAACCCCATTAATCAAAACCTTGCCAATACCTGAATTCAGTTCAAAGATATGAATCAGGAAGTTCTGTCTAGAAAGCCACTCCTTCTCCTTTCTCTAGAGGAATGGTCTGGACTCTTGGAAAGATTTGACTATGAAAGACAGCACTTGTATAACCCCGGTGCATCTGGCTGGTGCTTCAGAGTCATAGGAAAACCATATGGGCACCAAAGTTGATTGTGATTAGAATGGAATTAGGTGGTTGGAAACACTGAGCGTGTGTTATAACATGTAAGCAAGCAAAAGCAAACCTTATCTTGGGATGGCAGGGTAACGAAAACTGATGGGTTTGTAGTTCTGGTATGTTAGACTGAAGAAATATGGTTCCAAGATGTGGATCTGTTTAAGATGAACTTGAAAAATCTTGATATTCTGGGATTAGTTTTGCTCTGAATGCTTTTGATTATATTTAGACTATGTGAGTCTCTCTAAACCTAAATGGGGAAGATTTCTGAAAATAGAGCATAGTTAAATTTTTATAGCTAATGCTTGAGCAATAACAGATAATAGACTTGATTTTCATGTAGGCAAACATGAAAGCTCAGTGTTGCAAGACACCGTGCTTGCACAAAAACTATGGAATGCTAATAAGTTCATATTAAAAAAAAAAAAAACCTTTCAGCTCATCCCAGTAAGTGATTATTTTACTTACCATAAAACTTTGAGCCCCACAGATTAAGAAAGGAAGCATCTTACCAACTGTTTTGGAGGGCTGTCAGTTGCTTTCTTCCTCTGATTCCTGGAAGTCTCTTAGCCCTAATAGAAAATGCATCAGAGAATGAGGTGGTCTGTCTCCTTCTGATTGTCCTTTCTTTCCCCACCTCCCCCTGCTGACAGCGTTGGCTCTGGACATTACACCGCATACGCAGCTCATGAAGGCCGTTGGTTCCATTTCAACGACAGTACTGTAACTTTGACCGACGAGGAGACTGTGGTAAAGGCCAAGGCCTACATCCTCTTCTATGTGGAACGGCAAGCCAAATCTGGATCAGATAAACTTTAATACCTCCTTTTAATTCTCACTTATCAAGTCCACCGGACAAAACATTTCCATTTTTCCATAAATACTTGATCCAAGACTATTAATTTTCATTGTGCACTTTTCAATTTCCTCTTGTGGGTTTTAGTTTTGTTGTGTCAATGGTAGCATTTGACTTACTGAACTTGGACACAAACTAACTTTTTTTTTTAGTTATACCAGAAAACCTCAGCAGATTTTGATTTGCTGCTTTAGTTGTGATAACTCAGTTTTTATATATATAGTTTCATTAAATACTTAGTTATTTGACTTTTTTATATTAATGTTTTCAGTTCTCACTTTCTAAAGGCACATTTACATCAGAGAAGCTTTCTATCCTTACAAGCAAGATAAATGTGCTTCTGATTATGAAGAGCAATACAACTTCATGCTGTTTTCACAGCTGTTACGTAGATATGATTTAATCTCTTTAAATCAAGGAGTTTTTTGCACATACTATTTTCCCTCGTGCAAGAAACTAACAGTGACCTCTGAATAATTATTCTTTGCCTGCAGAAGAGAGGAGATGTGGCATCATTAAATAGACCAGGTAATTGCTGCTATATTGGTGTGTATTCAGGCTGCTGACTTTCAGGAATCATTGTAAATAAACAAGTTGGTTCAATTGTATCTATACTGCAGTTTAATTCAAGTATCCCTCGCATATATATGCCTCACATATCCCTCCTCCCTTTCAAATTTAAAAAAAAATTATCTTAAAATATATAAATGTCTAAATTGTGTTGAGATTTATGTTTTTTGAACGGATCATGAATTGCCTTAGATGTCTTGTTTTAGACTGTCATCTTGAAATTTGATCATGAACACTTACTTGCTTGAAACCTTGGAGACTTCTTGGCAGTGGGACCCCAACCCTCCTTTCTGGTGGGAATTGGGAGTACAGCCCCAAAGTTTGGGAGTTGTGAGAACAGTCTTAGGTCTAAATATAGCTCCTGTCCACTAAATGCCTGCAGTTCACTTAAAACTGAAAGGATGGTGTTCCAGATGCTCCACATGACATTTTTTTACCAGTTCAAATGCAAACTAAAAGGAAGGTGCTCAGTTTGACAGCGTAGCCTGCCTGACTGGAGTTGATGAGCCAAGACTGCTTTTGACTGGAGCAGACGTGGGCAGCTGTAGTAGTCACGCTTTGGCCCAGTGTGGGATCTTTGTTTAGGGTCTCTAGACCAACAGTTTAGGGCACGATAACAAATTCCGTAACTTAGCTATGCAATGGAGAAAGACTTCTGCTAAAAAAAAAAGTAGTTGAATTTTAGCTGTACTGTTATTCTGGAGAGTGGAAGTCAGCTAATAAGATTTTTAAAAGGTGGACAGGAAAACTAATATTGCAAAAGCCAGGAGTCCCCCAGAAATCTGAAATTTGACAAATGCTACATTTCAGTCCTCTTTCCCCCCACCCATCCTTTCTAGCTAGCCCCCATGTGCCTAGCAAGGAACTGGACATTCCTAAAAATCTCAAAAGCATAATAGTAAGAGTAGCATTTACTTAATGTAGTCACACAATCAAACTCTGCCTCTTAGTTGTGATAATAAGACAATACAGTAATCTGAAAACACACAAGAATGCAAGTAAAATGTGGTTACTCCTTTTAGTTAATGCTTCTGAAAGACCTTGGGTAGTACACAGTAAAAATTTCCCTACAGATTGCACCACAGCTCAACCTGGTGCACATGCAGTACGCATCAGTTTCCTTGCTGTGGGTTAGCTGCAAGCATAAAGAAATTACAGTCAGATGCTTTTTAAAACAACGTCCTTCTTCATAGCTTTTTCACAACATCTTAAACCAGGAAAGAGAGAAATTGGCTTAATATAGAAGAAAAGCATTCAGCATTGCTAATGGTGTATGAATATGTTAACTGTACACTAGTTAAAACCTATTGCGATTATTCTTTGATACATTAAGTGACATATATAACAATGATGTCTTATTTTACTTTTAAGTTGAACAATAAATAGAACTATTCATTGCTTTAAATTGTAGATAGTTTGTCACCCACCCTTTCTCAGTTTCTTGCAGCCACAGCCTTTATTCTAATCAGAATAGGTAGCTGTTATCATCTATACAGGCAGAAGAAGGTATTTGACAGACGTCATTGGTGTGTGGGGCAAGTGAAGTATCTTACCACATTATTGCCCAGAAAGGGCAGCCTTACTGCTTGCAGTTAGCTGGGGAGTTAAGTAGATTCAGTCTGTAGCTGCATTTGGTCTGCATGCTACTTGGATTGAATTGCTTTAGAATTTTAGTTTTGAGAATACGAAGCTTAAAATACATGACTAGGTATAGGCCAGAAGCAGTTGTTTAACTTACAGAAGTCAGCTGTATGCAGTGTCCTCACAAACCAGTGATGTAAATGTGCCTTTTTTTTTTTTTTTGTATTTTTTTAGAAACTTAAATTTGTAATCTTCAGCAACATTCACTTACTTTCAGTGGCTTCTACTTCTCCAGTTAATTTTTTTTGGATCAGAGTTACATTCTCACTTCAGTACTTCCTTTCAGTAACATTTGCTTTGTAACAGTGAGGTCTTGGGCAATGGCATCCAGCATGGTCCATTTGAGACACGGCCATGGGAACACAATGCAATCACGTCAGGCTTGTTGTGGCAGCAGGTGGTGATACGGACTCAGCCATATGCTTTGCTGGAACTAGTACATTATAAATCCTTTCCTAATTCACCTTTCTCCCACTGCAAACCCAGATGGACAGTATGAACAGTTTGTTGTGGCAACACAAGAAATTCTCTTCCTGGTGGAGAACTTTGCTTATCCACTGTATTCTATTCAGTGTGGTGTCAAAAAAAAAAATATTAACTGAGCACTGAACCAGTAACATATACTGCACCTGGCCTAGTATTACATTTTTAACCTTACTTGTATATCCTGTATTTATCTACTAGCTTGTGGGCGGGGGGGGGCGGGGGTATCTAATTTCATTTAAGAAGCCAAATGTTTCTTTTCTACTTACTGCTGGCCATAGTACACACTAACTGGCAAGAATTTTTTTTCTTGCTTGTGACTGCTCTGCAAGCAACAACTGCTCTCTACAGTTCAAAGACTTGCATATTTTTCACCAAAATTTGTCTGATCAAAGTTTGTTGTTTTGTTAGTAATTGTTTAGCCACGTATACAACTGGAGATGAGATTTATGTAAAACAAAACTGCAATGTGTCCAGCTCTCAGAATACTTTTGCATTAGTGTGTTGTATAGTGAGCTGTTACATGCAGCCTATGCAAAACTCTAAGGCATTTGGAAAGAGAGCTCCTTCTCAGAGGGTGCTTGGCAGGTGCTACCAGATGGCAGCCTCAGAGGAGAGTTTAAAACTTTCAGACAGGCAGGGAGAGTGGACTCTTATCAAAAGCAGGAGGACATTTATAAGGATTTTGTTAAATCAATGGAAAGCATAACATGTGGTGTTCAAAGGTTTCCCCAACGTTTCATTACTGATGTGTCTGTGTCTTACTGATGAGGTAATCAGCACCTTGAAAACTGATTCCAGTGTGCTTTAGGATATCCTCAAGTACTGTAGTGCCATAGCTGTAATTGTTTACCATTAAAATCTAGTGTGTCATTTTCGGTGAGGAGTACTGACTGTGCTCATCTTGTGTGTTTCTGGAGCATTTCCAGGTTGAATGTGAATTATATCTCATTCACAAAGTGTGTTTATGGAAAATGTGCCATTAAAGTATCTCCTTTCCTTAGAAAATGAAACTCCTTTTGTCCTTCTACAGGCTTGCAGAATATCATTAGTGTAAATCCTTTGAACATGGATGGCAGAATATTTTACCTTGTTCTGGGGAAAACAAAATAAAGCAAATTCAAGTGTTCCCACTACTTAACACCTCTACCAAAACATAGCATCTAAACCCAAAGAGTACCTGCATTTCAAGTGTAGAGGGCCTTGTCACTCAGCAGCTGTTGTTTAGGTCATGTTTGTGGTGTGTGTGTCCTCTGTGTGGTTTAAGAGTCCATCCTAGCAATGGGAACCTTGTAATTCCAGTTTGCTTGTTTGATGGGGTTTTTTTAATAAGTAATATTCCTGTGTTTATTTCGACTCTGAGCAGTCTCAACTATTTAAACCTGCTCAAAGATGAAGGTAAACTCTCAAAAGGATGAAGTGAGAATTGAAAATGAGAACAAAAAGAACAACAACAACTGCGGGCACAGCATTTGAGCAGCTATTTTCCAGTGACTGGCTTAGCTGGTATGTGAAATCATCTACTCTTCCAGTCCCTTTTGTGGCTTCATAAAAGCACTCATACCCCTGGCGGTAGTCTGTTTCTGAGCGTGGGTGGGGAGCAGGAATCTCCTTCTCATTTAAAGAAAAATATTAAATGACAAAGGATGTGAAACCAAAAAGACTGGCAGTTGTTAAGCACAGCTTACTGTGCATAACAGAAAATTACTAACTGTAAAGAATTAAAGAGCCATAATTGCTGGTTTTCGAGTCACGGTGTGCAAGTATTCACATTACTCAAGAGCAGAGATAAGCTAAAATAATTGTTGCAGACTGCAAACAAATTTGAAATCTTGTTTTTCAGAGCTGAATTTCAAACTGCATTCTCAGGGTATGGAGGAAAAGATCAATTTTGGTCTCACTCACCCCTGTCATATATTGAAACAAGCCCTATTAAAATGCATAGGTATCTCACAGGCGTTAAAAACATGCAAGCCCCCTGAAAAACATCTGCAGGGCTGTTTTACTGTTACTATCTACTAATTAGCTGAATGTATTATTTTCCTGCATTAACACCAGACAAAAGATGAGCATAAACTACCTTTATTTCAAGTATTTTTTTATTTCAAAGTTACAAGGCTGTTCAGTGTTGCTTTTAATTCTGACCTGCCATTTGCTATAGCTTTATTTTTGTTCTAGGAGAGACTTTCTGCTACAATTTCTTCTTTTCTTAGAAAACAAACACTTCTACTCCTCAAACAATTCTATATATCCTTTTCCCATCACGCCTTCCGAGTGCATGGTAACAGAACTAAACCTACAACAACCGTAACAAGAAAATTTGTAAAACTCAACCTAATAGACACAAAATTAGCACAAGCCTACAAACAGCTAAACATGGACTGGGTGTTCCATGTCTGCCTGCTGCGTATCATTACTTACCTCATGCAGAAGGTGGGGAAAGGGCTAGCTCTGTTTATTCAAAAACAGTGAGCAGGAAAGTGCCCTAAGACTGGGACTTGTAAATTGAAGCTGCGGACTTTGTGTGTGTGCACTTTAAAGCACCTCGGGATTTTTCATCTCACGTTACAAGCTGTTTGTGAAAGTTCACTATAGTATAATAGTCCTTGAACATGAAGCAAAAGTGCAACCTTAGAAAAATCAATGAACAAATCAAGGCTAAAAAGTGTCGTACACTGCAAAAACCAAACTTTTGCTTGGAAAGCTGAATCCTCCAAAGCTGCTCTTTGCAGCTGTAGCTACACTCTCTGCGCGCCTCCCCCCTCCCGCCCCCCCCCCCGCCCGCCCTGTGTCCTCAGTTCATTAACTCAGCACAGGAATTTTGCTAAACTTGAGAAGTGCCTAAAAGGAAAGAAATCCCTTTTAAGGAAGCATTTCGTGGAAGTCAAGTGCTGCTATTCTACATGCCCATTCCATTCCCTTGTAGAAACAGCACAAGAGATTAGGGCACACATGCTTCTTTTCCTTTCCCTGTTCTTAGCTTCTACAACAGTTGTTTGCCAAAAATAAACACCGTTCCACAACCATATATGTGCAACAGCCCCTCTGGTGATTCCGAGTCCCTTCCAGCTGTTACTCCACAAGGCCACGAGACTGCCTTCCTTCTACCACGGTCTGACGGGCTATGCATATAACCCAGCTGAATCGGGAATGCCTTTTACATCTTTTTTCTTTTCTGGACAAAAATAGTAGGAAAAGTTTATCAAAAACATGTCACAAGTTGCAAGAAGTGTTTCAGGATCCTCTACTGTGGTCTTTGTTGAACTTTCATTCTCCAGTGGAACTAAAGAAGGATAATTTTCTCCTGGGACCTGCTTTAAAATACTTATCCATCTGCTGGTATTCAGAGAGAGTCAAGGTGTGTAACATTGAGGACTGGATGAAAAACAGTTTGCAGAAAGACTTCTGTAACAGGCACGAACACACTGTCAATGATTTTTTGCTAGAAGTTTGCAACAGGTACGTTCTTTGCGTGTGAAACTCTACCGTAGAAGTTAACCTTCTTGAAATTAGAGCTATTTCCTCCATACCTCCTGCCTGAAATGGAGCATGAAGTGCATGAGCGCTTTGACATTGCAATTCTAATACAGTGTGAAGGTGTTTTTATAGTGGCAATAGTGTGTACTTCCTGTTGACTTTCCTTAAGCCTACCCTCCGCTCTTTTTTTTTTAAGAATGAATAATTAATACAGGAACGTGCAATACTGCCTACTACACTGCTGCCCCACTGAAAGGGACCATCCTGGCAGTGTAAAGCATCGTCCTGGGGGAGGGGCTAGAGGAAGGATGTGACTTCAACCAGTCAGTATGTTATAACAAAACTTATTTTGTTAAACATCTTACTAAACACCAAATTTGTTTCATTCTAAGAAATAATTATTGTTTTATTCTGACATTTAACTGTCTTAGCTTTTTATGAACGACAGTAAAGGAAAAGAAATACTACTCTGGAAAAGCAGCTCTGGTGCACACCCTTTCTTCTAACAGCTGTACTGCTACAAAGCAGCTTTAAGGAAGAAAAAGTTAAATTACATTAGGAGGAGCAAACAGGGTAGAGCCAATCCTAGAGTTTTAGTAACACCAAAGACCGGAGCTGAACGGGGCATGCCAGTGCCTGTGTGCACTGAAATGCCACGCACACCTTTGTGTCGCAGCCAGCCCTCAGCTTTGTGCCACAAAAGGCACACAGTTCTATTTCGAAGTAACAATTTAAAAACCCAGCAAATTACAGGATACTGACAGGACACAGTGTTGTGGTGACAACCAGCAACAGTGCAGTCTCAAAGCAAGGACTGAGATGTAGGTCAAAACAGAACATCAAGCTGAAAATACAACATTTCTGAAGTAACTGTTCTAGAACTGATAAATTTGGATTAATTATCAAAGTATCAGTGCCTATGAAGGAGAGTGTAGGAGGAAGTATTCTCTTGTTTTTTTGGCACTGGAATGTCTACCATGAGGCCACACAACTCTTTCCACTTTTTTTTTTTTTGCTATCACAAATTAATTAGGATTCAGAAAGAGGATGCAAGAGCACAGCTCTGCAGCAATGTTTTAATGTTTAAGTAAGTGCCTCTCTCCTCTGCAGAATCCATAACCCCAAACTGGTTGCTGGACAAAATTCAAAGCAAAGCCTGCAGGGTAGTAAGCAATCTCAAAGTCCATAAAAATCCTGCAAATGCCTTTCAGCCTTACAAGGATTTGTTTCCACAAGTTAAACTGAACTCTTAAAAAATGAGTTTATATTGATATTCACTCCCCCACCACCTCATCCATTTTAGCCTTCCTAAGACAAGCTCCTGCCTTTTTTTTTTCAGCAGCAATCCATTTCCATATGAACAAAATTCCTATCATTTTGTGCAAAGAAAAATGGAAAGTAAACCAATACACAGCTTTTCTCCCTGAGTTTGGAGTAATTTTTTTCTGCTGATGAAGGCACAAGAGATGTCAGGTTAGAGCCTTTCTTGACTTCGCCTACTTTAAAACATTTGCTTTTCTAACTGTTCATAAGTAAGTGTAAAGGAAAAGAGTAAAAAAACGATCACGCAGCTCTTGTGATCTCCCTTTATTACCTCTGCTCAAAAGGCGAAGTTAAGCAGCAGCAGGGGGGTGGGCTGGAGTGCAGAGAAAGAGGCAGGTACTATGTACCAGGGTTTTTTTTAAGGACAAAAGAAAATGCTGCAGTGATGGCAGAGCCCCTTGTTTGCCCCCACTGCTGTTGTACACCTAAAGCCCCGGTACAGGCTGCGAGCACAAATCTTTTATGGAAATGCTTGCAGATATCTTACAGTTCTTACAGGGTAGAGGCAGGCTAATAGTTCTGTCCAAAGGTCTCATAAGATCAACACAGCATTGCTGTAATAATTTTTCCCCACACCAACAGAGCCTAATGTAGCCCTGTGCTAGCAGAGAAACATGAAGCTGTATTTAGCCCAACAGATGGATAGCTGAGCTGCTGCTCCCCGGAGAGAGGTGTAAGCCAGAAACCAGGCTGTACAAAAGGCTTTGCAGGTTGGTGTGCAAGTCCTTGCAAACATGCCTGGTCAGCACAACAACTAGTAGTAACTGGTCTGCTCCAGTTTTCTGCTCCAGGCCAGCTAGTGTAAGTCATCAGCACATTGACTTGGAACAGGCCTTTTCTGTACTTTCCCAGGTCTACCCAAGCAACAAAAAAAAGCAAGCTTTTTAAAAATTCCGTGTCATTCTTTAACAGTGGAGTTCTTACCAGTTTCACTGATTTGAAGGAAGGTTTAAGAGTTGTGTGGGGTTCAAACAGCAATGCTGTTAACTAGTAGCTGGCACCTGTTCAGTAGACCTAAGGAGCTGAAAATACACCCATTAATCCCCGTAACATCAAGAGTGGGAGTGTCCTGCTTGCCAATGCTCAGCACGTCTACGCAGCAGCCTCTTCACCCACTTGTCCTCAAAGTCATTCTGACTTGAATCTCACCTCTACTGGGTCTTCATTCACTGCGCTTGGAGAAGTGCAGCACCACCCAACTCCTTAGGAAAAAGCAATGCAGCTGCAGCTTTAATAGGCATCCGCGTCTGCTTTTCCACTATGCCAACTGAGCTACAGCTGTTGCTACCAAGAGACAAAGCAAAGAAGGTAAGTTCTGCAGTTAGTAAATCTAAGCATTAAGATCTATATATGCCCCCACCTACTCATGCTTTCTTACCCCTCATGATGGAAGAGGACGTATTTTTCTAACTTTCATATTTATTCTTGTAGCTTCTCCAAGGTCTGTTCTTTATTTTTCCCCTCATCTCACCTGTAACGATCATGCTTTCAGATGTCCAAACCTGCTATCTCTGACCCTCTCTGGATGTGGCCATGTTACAGACGATTGCATCTTGCTGCTTCTCAAGAACTGCCCAAACCTCAAGACACTCAAACTGGAAAACTGTGTGCGGATCACTGACCGGACACTAGAAGCAGTGACCCTCTATGGGGGATCACTGCAAACGCTCCACGTGGATTTCTGCCGGAACATAACACAAACTGGGCTAGAGAGAGTCAGAGAAAAACGTCCTTTGGTAATGCTGAGAGCAGAGAGAAGTGCTAACATGATTCCAGACACTAAGCCAGAAAAAAAGTTGATGCTTGAAAAAGCATCAAGAAAATTGGTTCAGCTTTAAGTGCAACAAATTGTATAAACGCAGTCAATGTGGGTCGTTTACTTCACTTCCACTCTCTCCTGTCGGGTAGCATTGCTTCAATGAACTGTGGCTTCTTTCCTGCATTTTGGCTTAAGTCCAAACAAATGGCTGATATGTTTCGTAAAGGCTGCACTGGGAAAAGACAATGCATCTCCACCAGGACAGTCTTAAGGAAAAAAAAAAAAAAACAAAAAACCACAAACCTGTTTGATTTCCATTGTTCCTTGAAACTGGAAAATGCTGCATTGCTGTCACAAAACGCTAGACCTGACTAAGGCTGAAGACCGCAATTCTGATACGCTTTTTTTTACAGATGAGTGGAATTTACCTCACTCAGAGAAGCAGCAATATGTTTTATTGAGGTAAAATACTAATTTGATAGAGTTCAATAAATTTGATGGAGTTTAATGAAGTTTAACTGTGGTTTGACAAGGTTCAGTAAGTTTGATGCCAAGGTTCACCTTATTAATTACTGCATGGAAGAAACAAACAAAGGAAAATTGAGTTAGAATGCAGTTAGAATGAGACACAAGGAGTAAGGAAGACTCTCCTGTTGAGTCACAAATTTCAGAGTGGACCCCCCTTGCTTTCTAAGCTCCTTATGGAGCCTAGGTGCAGCAGGGTCCAATCTTAATCTCAGACTTGGTCAACGGTTTCTGACTAATGGAAGAAATACAAAGAATAAGGAGGAGCCTCCTGTTGAGTCGCAAGGTCTGAAGTGGAACCCCTTGCTTTCTAAACTCCTTACGTAATGGGAAAGGGCATAAAGCCGCACCAGATAGAGTTTGAGTAATTGTACAATTCACACAAATTTCAGGGAAAGAGTGATTAACAACTTTTTGTTGAAGGACAGATCCATATGGTCATTCCGTCCGCTAAGGGGGATAACCACGCCATGTAAGATCTTTCTAGCAAAAGCAGAATATCTGACAACCATCACTTCCTCGGTGATTAACATTTGTAGCTGATTTGTCAGCTTATTTGTTAAATGAGCGACGCATGGCAATGTGTGCAAAACACAGTTTGCCCCTTGCATAATGTACTTTGACAAGAAACACCAAGTTATTTTTTAAAGTTGACATTAAAGGAAGCACAATATGAACAAATGCTAGTTTACAGAACTAACCTACAGGAAGAAGACAGTGACTTACAACTTGTAGCTTTAAATGCTAAATTAGGAGCACACCACAGCAGAGAGCTGTATAAACACCTGTTCTCACTGCAGAGTACAAAACAAATGGCTGTTTTCATCCAAAACACAAGGCTGGCACTTTCCTGCCTGCTGCTCTGCTACAGGGAAGTGAAACTTTTTTTTTTATGAAGGGTTGCTATGACATCGTCTACACCAAAAATCGACAAAGTTTTATTCTGCTGTATAAAATTTGCCTTGATACAACACACTGGGACTTGGTCATGGCATTGAGCACTCGGAACTGCTAACATCACAGTCCAAGACTCTTTACACACTTACAGATTTTTGGCTGAGGAAAGGCAAACAATTCTGAGTGCCACCTTACTGTGTCAACTGTGCTGCAGTTACCTGTCAGAAGTTTTACTTGTTGACTCTGTCTTGGTACAACAATACAGAAAAATCACTGTGATCATCTAGTTTGAATTACTCAGATTTTTGTTTAAACTACAGCATGCTTTTTTTAAAAAGCACCCTGTCTCAAACCCTGTGCTCTACTCTGTGAGGGAGCACATCCTCAAATTCTGCTTTCCATTATTTTCCATTTGGTTCAGCAATTTTGACATGAACTCAGAATTCTGACTCCTCGAGAGCACGCCATAACATATCATCTTTCTTGCCATTCTTGCTGACTCTGCAGCTGAGCTTGTATTTACCTTAAACCTCTCTCCCCTTCAATATAATCCACTGAAGAAGTTTACGCTTACAAAGAATGAGATGGTGAAATCTGGCTATCGATAACTTCATTTCCCGTAGAGGAGCAGATGTCAGTTCAGCCTGAATGTCAAACAGAAGGCTACGTACAGACCAGTATGACAAACTCTGTGCATCTTGAATGGTTCCAGCTTAAATCACACTGAAGCCTTCAGCAGTTAAGATTCCATTTTAAAATAAAACCTTAAACAGAGTAGGAATACCTGAGACTGCATGTCCTTAAAATTAAAGCAAATTCAATTTAACTCTTGGGAATACTGTTTTGTCTCATTAATAATGTGTCAACATTTCTGTTCCATTACATAATAATTATTTAAGACTTTGTCACTACAGCAGTCCATGTGCATACACCATAGCAACTCTGTTTCTCTTTTACATGAGGGGTTCTGCAGTTGTAGACAGTTACTCTTTCTGCACTCATAACAAAACACTGATGGAATTTGCTAGGTTTTCTCTACATGAAGTAGATCCTGCATCACTGGAACTCAAGTATATCAAAACTGTTATGGTTTAAAATAATCTGATAGTTTTGTTGCATGTTAACAGTTGTACCTACAGGTATAGCTTTGCAAACGTACTACTTTTTGCATTTTAATCTTTTCATATAACTAGAAGACTACAAGAACTTGCTTTTCCTCTAAAAAATAGAATTTGTGACTTCTTAAATTGCTGTTTAACAAATTACAAGAGGTTGTCACAAACACCTAACAGGATACATGTTTTTAAATTTAGAGAACAGCGTGACTGTAGTACCTCTCTGAAAGAAAATGAATGTGTGAAAAACTGCTGTTGAAGTAAAGCAGAGCTTTTCCCCCCAGAAACAAGTTCTGAAGTTAGGCCTCAATTACACAGGAATAACTGGTTTGATTTTCTGATTTCTGGCTGTATCCTTTTTACAATACTGCTGCTTCTCTTATTAAAGCCATATGGAGAAACTGCTTAGGCTGTCGTAACAGAGCCCTTGGCTCTGATGCCTCAGGTATTGAAAGAAGGATTTATTTCAACTGATATATCATCTTTCATTCATATTTGAACAGAAAGAAAGGAAACATGCTATCAAAACGCCACTTGAAGTAAATTTTTACTGGAAGAGTAGTACTGTAAAATTGTATTTCCAGTCAGTTTCTCTAGGAAGGTAAGTCTCAGACAATCTCAGCAGAAATTAACAGACTACATTCCTAGGGCTTATTCTTTCCTCTGCAAGAACTGATGAGCTATGAACTCCTGAAAACATTCTTTATGTGGTGCATCAGAAATGGAAAGAGGACTTTACAGCTCTCAACAGAAGTTAATATACTTACTCCTCCTTTCCATCCTGATTAATTGATCCACAGATATCCTTTGGTACTCTAATCTGGCTGAACTAAGAAGTAAATCACAGCTTTACAGAAACTTATGTCAAACAGAGCTGAAATTCTCCAGAAATACTTGATCAGTATGAGTATCTGTAAGAAACATTCGCCCAAAAGACAAATAATTTAATTATTGCATCTTAACAACTTAGAGATATTTAATGGCATGCCACTACAGTATTCTGGTATTTCATTAACTCATTCCTAAAATCTAAGTAGGACCCTTATGCACTACAAAGTCAGGAACAAAACTGGAAGCACAGACAGGAAGGATGAAAAGCAATCCTAAAAAAGCATTTACAACTTGGAAAGGAGATTGCTGGGCTGAACAAACTTACTGTGATGTGGAAACTGGGATGTTGACACAATTCTTACCTTGGATACAAAATTCTTGCATGGAAGAAACAGCAGGTTCACATATTGCTGACAAGCCAAAACAAGGCAGGAATTCTGTACGGTCCCATTAGTAACCAAAGACCTGTTCCTGATGCCAGCTCTCTGAGCACTCTGATGAAAGATACGTCTCTGCAGATGTCACACCTAAGAGATTTTCAGGTAGCTACAAGACATGAAAGCAAGTTTGCACATGTCTATGTATTATTTACTCCTTTTTGTCAGTTTTCTATCAGGACTGTTTTCAGCGGGGGCGGGGGGGTGGGGGTATGGGGTCGGGGGGGGACACACACAGCAGTGGTGTGGTTTTTCACTTTACAGAGCTAAAAAGGGCCTTGGAACGCTCCCACTTGGTTTCTTTGCCAGTGTACAAATGCTCAAAGTTGTATTACTTTGCTCTTCCCCTTCTTGAATGAGGGGTATTTGTTCATGACATGGTAGAATTTCAACACAGTTGTTTTGATAAATTTTTTTTCAGCATCAGTAACAAACTTTCTTGCTTAGCAATCCAATTTGAAAGTTGACTATATAATGATTTCATTTTACTTCAGGCATTATGCAAGGATGGAAGCATGTTAACAGTTTTCTTTAGTTCCAAGCCATTTGAATTAATCAGTGTGCTCTTAACATCACTGAAACATTTTTCACTCTTCACCCTAACTCTAAGTTACCAGGTATGGAGGGAGAAAGCCTTGTTATCTGTCATTTTATGGAAGTACTAAAAGAAAGGTGACATAAGCCAAGATGCCTACATGGAAGCTGCATCAGGTTATCAGATGCAAGTGGCAAACGACTTCGTTACCAAAAGTTTGTGCCTTTTCCTAAACAACAGGGGAAAAGCAACATCCAGAAGATTCTTCGTATTTTCTTTGTGGTAAAATAGCCCAGCCTGGCAATAAAGTAAAAGGAAACTAAACAAAGTCCTGCAGCACAGTAAAATTCCTTACTTACCAGCACTGGTAATTTTCTGCCGTTAAACTTGATCACCCAGTCAAAAGGGCTAAATCTAAATCAAACTTCCAGGCCTGACATCACTTGTTCAGCTCTTCTCTGGAGAATGCTACTGTTTGAGAACACATTCTGCTCTTACCAGTCCCCTCTAAGCACGACAGACACGCATTCCACCTACCACTCAATTCCAGCTCTGTCAGATGAACCAACACTACCACCCCTAGCTCCAGAAAGAGTGAGGCTTCACCCAGTTAAAGTAACTGTCCTACCTCTACGTCTTGGGGACTGGCTGCTCATCTCTCTGCTGTAGTGTGCCTGCCTGTTTCAAAGGGCTGTCCAGCTGTCCCACAGCCTGACAGCTCAGAAGCCTAGAGATGTACTTCCTAGGTGGGAAAGGAAAAGGAAAAAAAAAAAAAGTCGGAAAAAGCGATTGGAAATACCAGAGGTGGTAGAGAATAAATTATCTAATCCCATAGTAAAAACAAAATACAAAACAGAAAAGATGGGCTTCAAGAATCAACAGCCTTATAAACCTGAGAGTGAGTGCTTCTTGAGAGTTAAAGTGTAAGGAAAAGGTTCGGTACTACTCGTGTACAGCAAAAAATAAGCAGCAGCAAATAGTGGTCATGTTCAACACGAGACACAGGCTTTTGGCATCTAGGTGGCTTTCTATAGAATACCTACCCAGCACGTTACTTTTGTGGCTAAAGCTTTTCAAGCTGTTTTTCTTTAGTTGTGTTTAGAATGTAACACTTCTAAGTTTACTGTGCCTCCATATCTCATATTAATTTGAAAAGGGTCTAGATAAAGACATTGTCACACACCTGCTCTTACCTCTGATACTCCCTGCTTCAGTCACACACGTACGTCTTATCCAATGCGGAAGGTGGCAAGGAAACGAGCCATGCCATTTGGAAACTGCTTGCAGTCCACCTTGCTACAGCCAACTCTGCCTAGCGCAACAACGCTGCCACTGGAAGGTTTGTTACAAAATTGAGTTGCGTATTTTTTTTCTTTAAATAACTGCATATATGACCTACTTATACTACAGAACACAGACATGCACTGGTAAGATTTATTCTCCTTTCCATGTAGGGAGAGGTTTGCATATGTAAAATACCCTTAAACTGACAGAAGGTTAGAACATTCTCAGATGGTCTCCAGTAGTAGGACATACTCAAGTGCTGTGCATTCTTTATCTACGCGTGCAATTGTGTATAAAAAGCATTATGCAAAAACCTGAACATGATTCCAGCCTCACTCAGATCCCCAGCAACAGAAAAGTGTCAGTCAGCAGGTTAAAAGGAATGTATGCACAATGTAATTATGGTGAAAACAAACGGTAGGATAAAATAAAAATAATTAAGTGCTTGATAATTTTAATGATGCTAAGACTATTGAAAGGACAAGCACAATGAATTTTAAAAGTTTCAATTAAAGCAATCAAGCACAATCCTTTAATAAAAAGAAATATTTACCAATATCAACATTCTCTCTCACTTTACTGTAAACTGCCTCCCCAAACACCCTCATTCTCCAAGAAGCCAACCGCACAGTCCATACAAAGTTGTATCCGGCACAGTTTATTATTTTCTGTGCCCAGCTGAAACTGACTGACAAACCAGTAGCACTAATTCAGACACATAAATGAAGTCTAGTAGGCAATAATACAGGACTTCATATAGCAGTTTCCCTTTTATTCGTAACCTTGTATTTTTTATGTATTACACCTATAAATTTAGACCAAGACATTAATATAGTCCCCCACAACACAGAGATGGGACACCAAAATCTCAGTCCTGTTTAGAACCATAACAAATAACGCAGCAGGAAACTATGTCTGCATTATTTCAGAGCCCTGAGTCTCTCCTCTCAAAACTGCTGAAAGCCCCACTTCTAGATGGTCCATGTTGCAGTCTGGTTCTTGGTCATAGCTCAAGAACCTTCTGCCTCTTCCATGACCCAACAAATAGCGAAACCAAAATAACTTCA
Organism: Chlamydotis macqueenii; assembly: GCF_036417535.1. Taxonomy (NCBI): domain Eukaryota; kingdom Metazoa; phylum Chordata; class Aves; order Otidiformes; family Otididae; genus Chlamydotis; species Chlamydotis macqueenii. The sequence goes on along the minus strand of NC_141567.1, from coordinate 18,644,161 downwards.
CCAGACAAAACCCAGATTTGGAATTCTTACAGCTTAGCAAGTCAGCCCTTTGACCACTATTAGCTGGCTGCAATATACCAGTTCAGTCTCGGATAACCGGGAAGTTTCCCTGTCAATCCCTGCTAATGTACAACAATCACACGAGGGAAAACAATAGGAATTTCTATCCTCTTCTCCAGAGGCCCCACGGCATCCTTACCAAGGAGTCCAGTGAGAATGAGGAAGGGCGAACTCAGACTCCATCCTTTTTCCCCAGCCCAGGTAAATCCTGCTCCTGAACACCAAGCAGCATTTGTGATTTGACATAAATAATGTTTTTGACAGAGACACTGGGGAATTATCTGTTCTTCAGCACTTCCCTAAGACATAAACCAAAAATTTCTTTGCAGAGTACCTTACTGTTCTAGCCAAACAGAAACAGTACAGTGTAAGCTACACTTTTCTGATCCAGGCTGCAACGAAATGAGACCAAAGACATGAAATTCACTAAAATCAAAGGCATAAACTAAGACTGCATATAATATCCATATCCTTAACTGCTACCCTGTCACTTTCATTTTAATTTTTTTTTCAGGAATCAATTACATAAAAATCTGTATTTAAAAGGTAGGGGGTTGGGGTTTGGGGGGGGGGGGGGGGAGCTGTTAATTTTTATTTTTATTTGTTTTGACAGAAGATGTAAAGGTTTCTGAGTCAAGGTGGCAGTACGTTATTATTGTGAACAACTGCTGCCCCAGAGGAGAAAAATGTTTAAATGCAAATCAAGAAGGAACCAAGTACAACATCAACTTGTATTGAAGTACGAGGAATAAATAGCGGTATACCCGAAAAAGCCAGTCCCTCACAGACATTAAGAATGAAGAGCACAGTACTACACATCAGCTGCATCGACGATAAACATTTTCACTCGCTCCAAATGCCGCATCCTGTCTAAACACTGTAATGCTATAATTTCCTAAGACAAAATAGAAAAGTATGAAGACTTGAGTAAACCAAGCACAGTTCACAAATGCATACAAGCAACCAGTTCTTGAATTTGCTTTATTTCTTTCTGCATAAGGAACCCTGCACAGGCAATTCAAATTAAAACAAAATAAATATGTGAATATTCATGTAAAACTGTCCTTGCTAATGAACAATTATACACAATGTACAACTCTTCATGTTCACTGGGAGGGCTTACAAATGTACTATTCCCAACAAAAATGCACCAAAATGTCTCCATGCAAACTTATCAAAAGTGACCAAAAAAGGAGGAAAAAACTTACTGATCATACTTTTTTGTTTTCTTTTTCCTTTTTTCTTTTTTTTTACAATCACAAAAAAATAAAAACATCTAATTTTTTGTTACATTTAGAGTAACTAAAATGTGGCCACTGTCTATTAAATCTGTTTTTATGCTCCTAAAACATCTATGGTTACTGTAAAATTATGTCAACAATGAATTGGACTTAGGGCACTATTTGTAGTAAAAGGAAAATTATTTTGTTCACAGAATATTAATAATCTGTGTCTGAGCCCTCTGCATTGTCCACATTCCGGGAGAGCATATAATTGTCCATGTCTATAGACCTGCAATTATTGATTGCATAGCGCAAACGCTCTGCCATGATTAGTTGACTGGAGTAAGGTGGGAGCCTCAGTTGAAAGAAACAAGTCTGTGAGGTAGGCAAGCTGTCGTAAGGCTGTGGAAATGGATAAAAGGTGGGACACTGTTAAGTTGTGAATGAAGCAAAAAATGCAACATATCCATATTTCATTGCTCCCTCCCTTCCTTGCCTCTATCATTCAGCATTTTCACATTCTGTCTCAAAATCCCTTTTAAGAAGCAGAGCAGCCTCCCTTGTTTACATCACTTCTTTCATCCTTAAGTATGTGCAAAACCACTGCTGCAACAGCTGCTCTGCAAATAATTCAACCCACTAGTGGAATTCAACTACTTGAAAATTTGACTGCACTGTTCAGCAGCCCACTGGGAGATATCAAGCAGCATTCAAATTACATACTGCAGTGTGCCTTAACATGCGGCAATGTGAGACACACCTGACAGTCAATTCACAGAGAATCTGCTTTCACTGCACAAAAAGCTAAGGTAAAGCCAAACAAATGCATCCTGTATGTAAAGTAATGTACTGTAAACTCATTACAGTGGCTTCAAGAGGTTAAGAGTTAACTAGTGGTCACACGTTGCCACTTACACAGGTTTAAAACTTTCAAAAAGGGTGAAAATTACCAAATGAAAAAAGGGATTGGAACAGAAAATTACTGTGGACAGGCTACAATACCTGAAGGTTTGTTTCTTGCTCAAGAGCTTGTCTTGAGCTCCAATCACATAACTATAGTAACTATAGTAAACGCACCAAATGAATTAAGATGCAATTCATGTAGTGTATGTGCTTCTACACGATTAAAATGATTGGTTTTAATAGCTCAGAGCTTATCCCATCCCATACTTTCTCTGTAAATTTACAATTATGGAAACCTGTCTCCTATTGACAAAGGACATATTACACAAGACAGGAATTTAAAAAAAAAAAAACCCAACAAAAAAATCCCCAATGAAAACAGCATCTTACCCTATCAACCTTCATTATTTGGAATCGCTGAGAGATATCAGCTGTGTTGGCCGGCAATCGAGATCTTCCTGACACAAACCTCATGAAAAGGACTCTCTCCTCATTTGAAAACTCTTCAAGGGTATGCCAGAACCACTGTACTAGCTGGTGCTGCTCATCAACTTCTCTGTATCGCACAACTTTCTTCAGAACTTCAACTGATATTTCTGGCATTCCACAGACCATTTGTTCCAACTGCTTAGCAGTCAGAAGAGACAACAAAGGAACTGGAACAATCCAAGACATTCCTTCTCTTACGGCAGCCACCTATTGCCCAAAAAAGAAGAGACATTTGAAGTGCAATTGTCTACCTCTGCCCCCTACTCCACCATCCAAAAGCAAAAGTAACTTATTGACTGAGAAATGAGATAAAGAGACGGAATTACAGAACATCTGCTAAATACAATCTCCCAGACATGCATCCCCTGCAAGGGCTGTATCCTCTCTCAGAAATCCTGGAGAATATTACAGGTATTTTTAGTTGTAATTGCACATTAAAGAACATATTCTGATACAAAACAGAAGAACTTTAAAAAGTACAATTTAGCAGCACGAATGACAATGGCTAAACCAAAAAACTGCATATATCCCACACATCTGAGCTGGCACAAAGTCATATTTCTAAGAAGTCAGTACTACAAGACTTAGGATTTGGTACCTCTGATAAGAAACTTCCTTTTCTAATGCAGATAATATCATGTGTGCATCTGTATCTTGAGAAAAAGGGAAAGAGTTTTCCTACCATGTACTTAGTATACTGCTTTCCCAAGCTTCACTATACAAATGACAAAATACACCAAAGTGGGCAAATTGGTAATTAATATTTGTAGTTTCTGTGCTAAAGCAGAAGAGAAGTAGTTTTAAGTTAAACAAATGTCAATAATATTTCCTTTATTTTCTTTAGCTCGTCTATGTTGCTGCAATGTCTAATTACAGGGCACAGCACGCACGATCCCAAGTTATTTTCTCCTGTGGAGCTGACAGTTGCAGTGGGGCTACTCTAGTGAAAGACAAGTTCTGATTTCTAAAGCTCTTTTGTCAATTGAGCAATTACTAAGAAAAACAGGACTCATTTAAAACAAAACTCCAGAACAGTTTGTGGGGGTAAAAAAAGCCACAGGGACCCAGGTGAGATGCAGAAAGCCAAGCTTTTCTTATTCCCTAATAAACTGTAATGGAAATTTGCATAAGGCAAAAACACAGCTCACATTAACAGCGGGGACAGGGTCACAATGAGACTCTTACCTGACGGTCCATTTCATGGAGTCTGTACTCAATTGCCCTCTCCACATATTCTTTCCTGTTTGAAAAGGTAAGTGGGATACTGTTCCCTCCAGGGATTATGGGAACCATTTTACCATCAGCACTTTGGCCAACAAAAGAATCTAAAGGAATCATCTGTTATGCAAAACAGGAGAAGTATGTTCAGTGTAAGTCACTCTACTGATCTAAGTTTAAATATTTTACTATCAGACACCTAGGGCTATAGTAAGATCACAAACTATTCCAAATCCATATGAAGTGCTTGATATCCCAGTAACAGAGACACTGAATTATCTAGATACTGAAGTTAAGGTCAACCTGATAAAGTAATGGCTTTCAGAATAAACCTAAAAGCTCCAACTTTCATATCTTACCTCATGGAAATTTTCTTCAGTAATCCCACTGTCTTCAATGTGAAGAATGCTGTTGAGGGTCTGCACATAGAGCAGATCTACCTCCTCCAAATCCTCCAAGATGAGTGGGATACAACAAAGTTGCTTCCAGACCATTGGAGCCAAATGAAGATCTAATGGCTTTTTTGTACGAATAGCTACACCCATAAGAATGCCCAAGAACTTAAACTGCATCAGATGTTCATCTAAACACGCTGAAGGGTTAAAGAGAAACCTGAAAGAACAAAGAATCGGGGAAAATACTCTAGTATCATTTTGATGCTACTTCATTAGAAGTAAAAGACAAAACATTTCTAAGCACGGTCACTGCCAACACAATCATCAGCAACGGGTGTCCAAGTAAGATTACTGTCATCTTTGGCTGTTAAAACAATGGAGGCCGAGATAGGCAGAACTAATGCTGACCACAAAGGCTGGGGTTGTTGACATTACTCTGAATTATGCCATCAGCAATCAGCAAGGTCATGTTAAAACCACGCCCTCCACCATAAAGTAACATTATAACCTGAAGGAAAAATTTACTAGAAACTGTAATGAAGTCTCATCATTTGGTATAAAACAGTTACTAGAAGATTTTAAGTTTCACCCGCTAATATCTGCAATAAAAGCAAATCCTGTACAACTTACCTATCCCTATTGTAGCCTACTTCAGCTGTAGCATTGGGGGAAGGAATAAGCAGGTCTACTATCCCAGTTTCCAGTTCCTTAAAAATCAACAACAAAAAAAAGCCTTCTTAGACACAGGGATAACAAACCTATTACAGAAATATTACAACATAATAGAATTACAAGACAGAATACTCCATGATACTGTTGATTACTTCTTACAAACTAAGGTGAAACATTTAAGAGAAACTAAATATGGTGGGGATGATTTTTGCTAACAAAACCATCTTTATTTCAAGACCTACCCTTATGTCAGACTATAATGGTTATTTAGCTGTGCCTGCTTTGTGATACATTCCTGGTACCTGTTTCAGAAATAATCAGAAGCCATAAGCTATACACGCTACTGGTACAGCTTTTTCAAGAACCAAAAATGAAGCAAATTTTTCAATTAGTTTTGTTCTGAACCCTCATCACACCTTGTATCTAATGTAAACTGTCTAGGAAAGAACGCCTAAAACTACACCTGAGTCCTTACCTGAGTCAACCCTACTTAGTCTTACAGGCTTCAGAAATTCCATTAATAAATGGAGTTCTTCAGCTTCTTCCATCCTGTATCCTAACTCTAACTCCAATGCCAGTCTGAGCTCTGTCCATAGCTGTCTCAGACTAAGCAGATACACTAATTATCCTCACTAACCCTCATTCCTTGGGGTTTGAGGCTCCTGAAAGCAACCGCCAAACTTCTCTAGTCAGCACTGTCTTGAATCCTTCTCCTGGCTACAATCACAGTTGTATCACAGGGCTGAGACACATCTTTAAAGCTACAAGCAGGACACATTAGCATTGACCAGCTTTATCTTAGTCCCGGTAGGCCAAAGCCTTCAGTGTCCAGGGGAATCTGAAAAGACAGTTATGCTGACAACAGCAACGATATCCTGGTGACAGACAGGCAAAAATGTGCACTTTCTGCTATCGATCTCCTTTCCAGCACTGAATCTGAGAGGTGACACCTATCTTCAGGTATGTAAGAAACACGTGCCTGGGATGGTTCTGTATTGCATGCAGGGAATGCACTGTAATGAGGGAATACCGTACAGCTTCTCTCACAGAAGGTATTGGCTGGACAGAAATGGGGGCTGCAAAATGCTCCCATAATGTGTGGGGGCCCATCTCAGAATTCCAGGGGGCCTACTGTAACACCAGTTATAGCATGGCCTTCTGCATCTCCTTGCCACAATCTAGGAAGATTTCTTTATCCTCAGAGACATCCCTAAGTGGGCAGCACTAGTGTTGTGCCTCAGGATCGAAGAACAAGTATTTGCTATGCTGCAAGAAGGTATCGGAAAAATACTAAGAGACGAGAGAGAACAAAACCTCTACCCAGAAATTTTGAACTAACGGACTTCTCATACCTGACACATTTCTGTAATAGTGTCATCAAACACTCCACCTGCATCATCAGCTCCTTCTCCAACCAGTTTCACTTTCCAGGCACGGGAAGGTAGGCGAAGGTCTGATGCATTCAGCTTTACCACTTGTCTTGCTATCTGTACAAAAATTGGCTTGCATTTCCGACCTCTTTAATAAAAAAAAAAAAAAGAAAAAAAAAAAAGAAAAAAAAAAAGACACAGTCATACAACGTAACCCATAAACATGTACAGGCTACTGAAGTCACTCAATTAGCAAAGTTGTACAGAGAGACCTCAGTATGGCAAACATTATGGAAAAAGTATGAATATCAGTATTTGTTTGAGGTCTAACACAATGCCCTGTGCAAACAATACTGACCTGGTTGATATCCTTTTCACAGTGATCTGTGGCCCATAGTTTTTCCCCTGAACCATAGTTTTCCCTATAGAGCGTACCATGGGGAGCGTGTATACGCGTGGGGCTAGCAAGGGCCTTAGCTGTCCTTGAACTATTCCCCACGTTCCAGCATTGTAATGAGATGTACTGTTCTGCAATAAAGCAGTATGAGAATAAACATATTAATAAAGGATATTAATTCCATTCTTTACAGAGTAAAAAACCTTCATAGTAATCATTAGCATTTCAATGTTTCAGGAAATAGACAGTTTATCACTTTTTGGTTTTAGCTTTGAGGCTAGTAAGCTTTTGGAAACTGAAACATTGACATGTCAAGGTTAGCATAAGCAAAAATGTGTAAGAATATTTTGACGAAGTTTGGTTTAATCTGGATTTATGTTTGGTTTTTTTTTTTATTTATTACAAAAGACCTATAGAACCTATGACTAAGATCCATATCGATCTGGTCAAAAACTCTCTAGCGACACGGCTTAACAGAACACAGCTAGGCTGTGGTATTTTACCTGGTTATTGGGACTGAGGTTAAGTAATCTCCATGAAGAGTACATGAGGTCAGAAAAATGGTACAGCAGTCTGAGCCTTGCTCTTACTGTATGAATGCTCACTTCTTTCAGTGCCCCGTACTGTGGTGGAACGGCATCAGGCAAACCAAGCTGTAAAGGCACTGAAACGCCTACCACAGAAAGAGGAAAAAATGCATTATTTCAGAAAGGGTAGCTGTACTACTTTTGGCTGGGATAGAGTTTATTTCCTCTGCAGTAGCCTATGTGGTGCTTAGCTGCCTACTGGAGTTAAACGACGACAGTAGCAAAATTAAGAGACTAAGATAATTTGAAAACCTGCGTGGGTATAAAACAAACCAAATTTTGTCTCAAATATTTAGAAGTTCTTTCTGCACTCATCCCCCAGCAAACATAAAGACTAAATCAAACGACCGTACAAACAACCTCAGTTCTGTACCTGGAGCTCTCGGTGGGACAGGCGGAGCTGTCCAGGCAGCACTATGGCAACGTCCTGCTGAAATCTGCCGAACATTCTTTCCTTGCAGGACTGTTATTAGGGTTGGTTCTCTGACATGGTTGGTATGGCCCAGTCCAAGCTGACAATTTATAGCAGATGTGAAAGGGACAAAGAAGAATCAACAACTGTCATGATATTTCTAAAACTCTCTAAGCAAAAATTCACAGCAAATGGTAAAAAATGGTATTTACATAGTGCATTTTTACTGGGATAAAAATATTTACTGTACATATCTTTTATGATGCTAGCATTTACCTTTTTGACAGAATATTGCATCTGTACTCAATGTGAGTAGCAGATTTAAGTGTCAGAGACCTTAAAATAGCTAGAAATTTTTAAGCACCAAAAGATTCACAAATCTCATTGACATCAACCATAAATTTTACTATGTTGAAAAAACTGAAGATAGCTCAAGTATTAGACAAAAATCTGTAATTTTTTACAAAAGCTTTGATGAGAACAATTCAGATAGAATGTTTTCAGTACTTTCTCAAACCTCTACCATGTAAGAGCAAAGGAAATAAAAAAGAAAATAATGCAAATGCCTAAAACGTTGTTATGGCTGAGGAGGGGAAATGGAACAAAAATAAAAGCTGTTTTCCCCACTAAAATAAAGATATTTCAATCACATCTGTAAAGTACAATTATACTCTTATAAAGGTTAAAAATAAAGAGGGAATAGTACATACCTGTCCCTCAGAGTTGCTACCCCAAGCGTACACGTCCCCTGTAGATGACAAGGCCAGCGTATGCTCTGCTCCGACAGCTATGTCCTCAATGAAGATTCCTGACAGTACCGGAACTTGTTGGGGTCTGTTGTGATTTCGAGCGCGACCTTCTGGTAAACCTATCAGGCGATCTAAAATTGCAAGCACATGTCTATATATGTAAAGAACATTAAAAAGTTAATTTTACTTGCAGGTAGAAGTCAGGGAGGGACAAAAAGCAATTCTACTTACTCTTGGAACTGGGAGACAACTGCAATTGGTTAGAGAGAAATCTAGTGTGTGTTTCTTACAAAACAGCACTCACTAATATTGCAAAAGCCCTATTTTCATTTTAAGTCTCAAATGAGATCAGGTTCTATTAAAACAAGACTTTGAGATCCAAATTTATGGTTTTTTAATACATATGAATGAACTGACTTAAGAAGTTTAAACACGTTTAATTCAGTGCACTTGGAAATTCTCCTGTCCAGATTTTTAAACAACTTGTATAGACAGATGCTTTATTAGACAAAGTAAACTTTTAAGTAACTCAGTATTTTGGACATGTGAAATTCAATCAACTTTTAGGAAAATAGCCTTCAAAAAGTAAATTTGTAAACTGAAAGGCTATCCTGAGATCAAACTACATAGAGCCACAAATCTGGATTTTAGGCATATGTTAAAATTGCATTGTTGAAGTTCTAAAATTCAGATTAGGTTAGCACAGATCTGAAAAGCAGCGTTGGTTCAGTCTTATAAATATGTCTTAATATTCTGGCTTTTCATTTGCAGTACACGCCAACTGATAGATGGAAAGGTCCAAATACCAGATTGTCCTACCTTGTCCAAAAGTATACACATGACCATCTTTCGTCAGTGCAACAGAGAACTGGGTTCCACAGGCAACTTTTTTTATTCCAATTCCACACAGAATATCCACTTTCTAAGGGGTAAGGGAAAGGAGAAAGAGCTACAGTATTATGAGGATATAAACAGAGAGCAAATATGAATTTCATCTGTAGTTCCTGCTTCCAAAAAGAATTTTTATAATTTCCACTGTGCAATGTATACATTGTAGGATTACTTTAATTAATGCTTGTAAATTAATACAGAAAACAGACACAGTTTTCCCTTTTTCTTTAATGGAACTAACAGTTTATTATATGTACAATGATTCCAAATACCTTTTTTTACTGGAAGTGAGGAAGGAGTGGCAATGGGAGGAAGTAGATGAGTGTGTAAACACTCCTCCTCCAAAATTTTAAAATAAGAAAGCCCTCTTCTTTAACCTAAAATTTTCACAATCTGTACTGCCACTGAGATAAGGTCACTATTATTTTCGTTAAATCCTTTAAAGTATCAGGCTCAGCATAACTATTATCACAATTATTTACGCTACATTGTATTAGAACAATATAGTAGATGTTATGAATACTTAAACTTCTGAAAATTACACATTTAACAACACCAAAAATCTATGCGAATTCTAACCTGCGGTGAGGATTTTGCAGTGGAATTTCCCAAACCAAGTTTACCATAATCTCCATCGCCAAAAGCCCAAACCATTGAGCCATCTGTTGACACAGCCACAGTATGATTGAGTCCACAGGCCACCTGGTTGAAAGAAATATGTTATTACCACAGTTTTTGCTAACTTACTACTAACTCAAACACCCCAACTACCTTTAAGAGAAGAAAAATTGTGTTTTAAAAAGTAAGTATCCTTTTAAAACCATTAAAACTTCCATTGCTTATTACACTGTTTTAAAGACATTTAGGACCAAAGGTATTTGCTTCCTTTCAGCTCCTAGAACCAAAGGATAGTATTATACTACACGTGCTCATTGTTTAAGAATATCAAATAGAGCATGAATTCATGCTTAAAAATGTCTAAATCTTGAAATGTTAGAATGTTAAAAAACACAGGCAGTTTTACAGAAAGAGGATCAAAGTCAGGAAAGTAAAAAAATTATGCATAGTCAAATTCTGTCATCATAATCAAAACAAAAGCCAAGGTTAAAAAAAAAATGAGAACACTTAGATATGTTGAAAAGATCAGCTTTAAACAAAGATACATTGCTAGTTTTAGATAAATCATGCCTGTCCAATCTGGTAACCTTCCAGCGCTGTCACTCTTTCTGGAAGTTTCTTATTGGAAGTATTTCCAAGTCCTAATCGACCATAATCGCCATTTCCAAATGTAAAAAGTTTGCCATCTGCTGTCACCACAGCTGAGTGTTTGAAGCCACATGACATCTGAAAGCAAAATAAACACATTTTTTACACGTTTTAAATTTAAGGGGAAAACTCTATTAGCTATGACATGTAAATATGTAATACCTTTTCTTCCCGTAAACTATATTTACTTTATAAAGAGCAAAAATACAGATATTTTAGTATTAATGATTTCTCTAGCAATCTATCTCTTATTCTTCTCAATCAGATACATGCATGAAGAAAAGCTTTCAGGTGTTTTATTTATTCATTTATTTTCCCAACTACCGTTTTCTGCAAATTGATTGCTTTTGTTGTATGAATATTTTATATTTTTATAAAGAAACTCCCAAAGCCAAATATGTTTTTGTGCATCGTTATAATGCACATGTAGTACTTAGGAGGTGGTCTCAGTGAATAGTTTTGTAGGTCAAAGTCACCTGACAAAGACCAAGGGAAACTTTGAAATCATGTCTGTATTCTGACAATCTTTTGACCAATCCTCTCTTCCCTGCTCTTTCTAATTTTCAGTCTTCTCCAGTAACAACTGTCAATTAACATCACAAATCAACACTGAGCTCTGTAGTGTTAAACATCCTTCAACTGGAAATTATCACCTTGGTTCATAATGCTCAGAGAAGTGAAAAGTTTCCTGTTTTCATGAATTCAAACTGTCAAGACTGACAATGGTTCTGTAACATCCCTAGCACTAGGTTATCACACTTGCAGTTTCTGGGAGAAAAAAAAAAAAATTGGAACCTGCACCACTTCTTCTCCTTGCAGAGCCTCTATTTGTCTAGGCCTGCGCTGTCTGTCACTATTTCCATGTCCCAGTTTGCCATAATCTCCATCTCCCCAGCTAAAGACTTCCCCACTTTCTGTTAAAGCCATGGAATGCCCATCAGATCCACAAGAGGTCACCAGCTGTGTTACAACAAAGCCTGTTAATGAAAAATGAGAAAAAAAAGTTCAGAATAAATAATAAATAAAACCTTAACACACATTTATCCAAGTGGCCTAGCGGGAGCCAGTTAAGTCTAGGGAAAGGAACCAACCACCATAACAATTTTATTGTTATAGCAATTTATTTATTTTTATTTTGAACAAAACCTTCATCTTCTCATCAACAACCTACGCCTCTGGCCTGCCATGAGTTTTGAAATGAAATGTTCCTATCTGGAGCAAACACTTTTCCTTTAAGCCTTCTTAAAATCAAGTAATTTTAATAAATTACTACTTAAATCTTAAGGAAAAATGAACATCTAGTACATTTGTTCAATTTTTAAATTGAAGACTACAATATTTTAATGTGTAAATTTGCAAAAATAGCATCAACACAAATAATTGTAATAACCACCAAAATGCTCATCTGTGCTCTATCAACTGATTTCAAACCCAACAATTATACCTTGCAGTGCTGAAATGACTGTTAGCACATGAAGATCATCAGAATTTCCTTGTCCCAGTCGCCCATAGCTCCCTTCTCCACAAGCCAAAACTGTGCCATTAGCTTGAATGACAAAAGTACAATTCTGACCACAAACAACCTAGTTTAGAAAGACACAAAGGAGTTTTGATGATTTTTATGTTAGATGCAGTAACGCTGCGATACTTTTATTACGTTGTACAATCTCCTTTTTAATTTTTTTCTTTGTAATTATACCAAGACGACAGATTCTTCTGTCACACTGCAAATACCTTTGTGACAACCCTTGTAACATAAGACTTCACTCACCCCATGTTTAATGGAGTTCTGTTATCCGATCATATCATAATAAAAATTACTTCATTGAAAATTGCTACTAGTTTTGGCAAACCTTTTTAAAGTGAGGAAAGTCACAATATATTCCTACTTGAGATTTAGTTTTGATGTTTCCATCCTGAATATCAATGCTCTTTCAGAAAACAAAACTGGCACGTGTATTATGTAAAGCTGTGCAAGTATTTTCAAATCATGCTCATAAGAAATAATTTTGTTTTGTCAGATTTCAGTGGCTTCTTGGTTTGAACTTGTCAAATAATTAAGGCTTCCTCTTCAGTGAAAACACATGTTCTGGGGGTACATTATAGTCAATTAAACCAACAAATTGAAAAGATATTCAGAGAGAGATTTTGACAAACTGTACAAACAATACATAGTAAATCATTAAATTATGTCTGTTTTTAAGTGATCACCTGCTGAGCCTGAGAGAATGAAGGTGCTGCTACTGGTATCATGACATTTCTACCAGCTTCTGCTAACTGTCCATGTCTTCCTGCTCCCCAGAGATACACGTCACATTTGCCTCCCAAGTGCCAGTCCTATGGAATAGCATGAAAAATGCTTTAGGACAAGAGTACTTTCAACAGCTTACAATGTTTAAAAAAAAACAAAAAAAAACAAAACAAAAAAAAACAAACCCCAAACCATCAATTTTACTAACCTCTGGTCTTGATGTTGCCCAAGACATTATTTGCTCATCCATACCATTGATCCATTTACTGTTATCCTACACAACAAAAGCCACAGTTACCACATTCAGCTCAAGAGATGCACATTATTTTCTGTTAGGTAATACAGATTTTTCTTTCTAACCAAGATGAATATTGACATTCAAATTATTCTAGGTGGCACAGCAGTAAGAATGAATGTGTGTAGACTCAAATACATTATTTTTGTCCATAGGCCAAGTTTATGTCCTTACTACACCTATCAAGCAATGACACTGTTATCCATGACTTGCTATCCAAATCAAAAACAGGAAAACAAAATTTATGATGAAGTAGTCTTTTCCTATTTACTGATGCTTAGGGCTTAAAATGTTATATGCTTGCTGATAAAAAATTCTTAATTCAAAATTTCTATTTTGGTTTACATATCTTAACAAGTCATAAAGACAATTGACACCAGCAAAATAATTTGGTGTAGAAATGTGCCAAAATGTTACTTTAAAAATAGCATTATAAAGCTGTAAATTTCTTGCCTCTATCACATATGAAAATTCCTGTCACAGTTTTGGGTTGTTTTGTTTCTTAACATGCAGCTGACTTGTATTCATTACATGCACAGAGGGTGAGCAATCTTTACAGTATATTAAAATTAGTTAATTAAAAAATAAGCTTACACTTATTGCTGGTGCTTATGTTAATGAATACAAATTTTACAGTTCAGAAACATTAATTGCATGATACCATATGCTCAATAACAACATGCTTCGCTGTTGACACAATACAGCACATTTTACCATCAGGAAAGTAAGCTCATCCTCTGGAACAGGCTCCAGGTCTGGGACAGTAAATGATTCTGGGAATTGTGCTCCTTTGGCCAGGGCTTCAGCAGCCTTTATGGTAGTAGAGAAGCACTCCAGCCAGGCCCATTCTGTAGGATTCCAGGCTGAAGGATCAGGGAGGCAGTTCTGGTGATGAGGTGGTACTGGGGGATTGCACAAGAGCTGATCCAGGTGAAGGCCCACGGCCAGCGATGCCAAGCACTGCATGTAAGGACTATGAACAAGCTGGTCTCCACAAACAACATGGGGCTAAAGGTGAGGGGAGTGGGAGAGAGAAATTGAACACGCAAAGTTAGAAATATATATTAATCAATCCAGAAACAGGAGTCCTTCAAAGACAGTTCTGTAGAAAAATACTTTCCTCCATGCTGTATCAGAGTTTTTCTAATACTGTAAATATTCCCAAATTAGAAGATTACTAGCTTTGAGAATACCAAAAGACATTTGCCAATAGGATGTAGGAAAGCCTTCTGGGTTCTCTGTTGTAAAAGACTGAAACCAGTTGAGATTCAAACAGTGACCTCATGTCAGACACGAATTTTAAATGTTCACATTTAACATGTTCGTTGCTCTTACCTTTTCATAAGCATACTGTTCTTGAAGCATTATTGGCAAACGTTCCAAGAAAGCTCGCATGCACGGAGCCATATTTAATCCTAGAACTCCTTGCTGTTTCAGTGCAGTCCTACAGGTTGCAAGGACGTGATTGGAAGATATCCACTCTGACGTACAGTTCACCACCAACACATCCTGTTTAACAGCAGCCATAAGACACATTAGAAATTTAGAAGTCATAAAACAGGATTATTCAACTCCATTGGTTTACCACCAATCATCTTAGTTTCCATAGGGGCCAGAAAACATACAAGCTTGAACGTTTTTGTCTCTGTTGGTGAATAATCTGCTGACAAATGCTACAGAGTAGCCATCCACTTGCCATTTCTTCACATTCCCCTGGCAACACTACGATTATCATTCCAAAGAAGACTGCAAACATGGTAATAAGCAGAGCTCATTACAGTGAATGCTGGAAACTTAGTTCGGGATTTACTTTAGGTGTAACCTTAGTTTAGGATCTGCCTGGTAATATGACCTTCAATATTTGGTCTGAATTTAGAAAATACTTTCACAGAATCCCAAAATACTTAGAACCACATGCAGCATGACTCTACTAACAGGAGTCATAACGTGTGCCATATTTATCTTCATTCACAAAGAATATAATCTTTTGGAATAATCAACTGCTATGAAACTTCTGTTCTGATGCCAGCAGTTCCTGACACAGCAAACATAGAAGTAAATTCTGCTGCTTGTTAAAAATTTCTGACGTTGAGGTTGCTTTAGATTAAGTTAGATCACTGAGGTATCTTATTTGCTGCGGAAAAGGAAATATTTCTTTATGCTACATAAAGAAGAAATCATCTGACTTCCGCCTATTTTTGTTGTCCATTTACGGCTGTTGCCATTAAACAGATAAGCTGATGTAACCGGTGTGCAGCACCCTTTATTGCCACTGGCTCAGAAGGATTCCACCCTGTCCTCTCAAATTGAACATGGGATACTATTAAGAAAACTCAGTCTTCGTAGGGTCAGGTGATACTTGAAAGCCAAAACAATGTGTCTTGAAAATATAACAGAGTTAGATAGATGTTTCTATCTGGATATTTCTAAAAATAAAAAGACAACAAAAAAAAAGAAAAAGAAAGGAAAAATACAGACAGACAAATGGCATTTTTTCCTAGTAAAAAATTTGAAAGAACGTTACTTTAACACATGGTGTCACCTTTGATCTGTTAGAGCAAACAGCTACTCCAACTTCAGGTATCCACACGGCAGTCTGAATAGCTCCAGAACCTATGACAACACTCTGTAACACTGAGCCATCCTAAGGAAAGAAGTGTTTTGAGTCAGTGTGTGTACACAGCTACTTTTCTCTTTAAATACATACAATCACATTCCTAAGGGAATATCCTTGGGATATTCTCCCAAGCTGTTCAACAACTATTTCAATGTTTATACTAAAAGAAAAAAAAAACAACAACCAAAACCAAAACAAAAACGAAAGAACCCCCCAAACCCTAGCATTTTTTTTGTATTAAGGAGATACCGTAATTAAAGATTCAGAAGCATTTAATAATCCGCTTTATTTGACTCTTGGAAAAGTTCTCAAAGTAAGAATACTATTCTCAACTATAAAGAGAGTAGCTAGTTGTGCAAAGTCTAACTAACATGATCAAACCTACAGAATGCATCAATAGTAGAACCATAAAACCATTCAAATGTTAAGTACAATTTCAATTTACATTTTATTATTATCTATTATCTATAATTTTATACCATTATTTTATTTATTAACACTGGAACAGGTTGCCCAGAGAGGTCGTGGAAGCCCCATCCCTGGAAACATTCAAGGCCAGGTTGGATGAGGCTCTGAGCAACCTGATCTAGTCAGGGATGTCCCTGCTCCTTGCAGGGGGGTTGGACTGGATGACCTTTGAAGGTCCCTTCCAACCCTAACCATTCTATGATTCTATTCCATGCTTCTAATGCACTGCGGGGAGGGGGAGTAGTCTGATGTCTTGAGCATTTTAGACACTCAGACTGAAAAAAGAATCATGCCATGGCAAAGATGATCTTACCCGTAAAGACCAAATATTCATGAGACCACCAAGTCCACCAGATACTAATGCCAATCCATCAGGACTGAAGGCAACAGTCCGAACAGGAGTAATATGCCCTCTCAGTTGAAAGACACACTTGACTTCCACTGCTTTTCTGTATCCATCCTGCAAATTATTTCATGGTTATGGAACTATGCTGATCATCCGTACAGACAGGATAATTTCCATCAGATAACAATAAAAATCAGTACTATGTTAATATTTATAAAAATATCTTAATCACATTATCATCTTTTCTTTCCTTACAAAATGCCATCGGCATTAAAGACCAATTTGCATAGGCAAAATTAATCTGGAGTTAATTTTATCTAGAAAAAAAATTAAATTATTACTTTTTAGTATAAATTTATCAACTACAAAAAATGAAAACAGACAAAATATAATCTTTAGCCAAATAAAATTAAATTAAACCTCTGGTTTTTAATTTCCTGTTCTGAAAATGCCTACATACACAAATGCAAGCTAAACTTTTTTTAGCTAATATCTCCTCTCAGTAAACGTGGAGATTTCAGTAACTCACTCAGATTCTTCTCCTCCCCCAATTTCAGAACGAGCAAAGAGAATTTCTTAAACACCAAGTTTACTCTTTTTACCTTGGCACTTGTTTCTTGGTCCCACCATCCTTCTGAGCAAGCTGAACTGGACTGCAATGTGATTAATATGTCCTGGGGAACAGTCCAGACACACACCAAACCATTGTGGCATCCTCTAAAAAAGTCAGGATCAATTAGAAAAATAAATTAATTTTAAATATCAGTAGTTTTCACCACTTTCCTATAAAATTATATTGTATCAATTAATCTAAAATGGAAAGGCATGCTCTCAATGGATAAATGCATTTTTTCGTCTTCTTCCTCCCTGCAGCTTTTCAGTTTTTACTAACATATTGTCAGAAAAAAATATTTGGATTAAGTAAAAAAATTTCAAGCAGGACCACCATACACAGATCTCATGGCATAGAGAAAACAGCTGGTAACATGACCAGAGCCACGCTTTCAATCTGAATCTCACAGCAACTGGCTTACTGAATGAATGTTATTTTAAAAAAGAAGAGAAACTTATTCTTTGCTCTGGACACTAAAGACTGGTAGAAAAGACATCCGGAAGAGCCATAGAAACAATTTTAAAAGTTACATACGTAGCTAGTAAAAGCTGCAACTTGGGTCCTTTCCCTGGAAGGGCACACCAGGCGATGCCATTCACAAGAGCTGGATGGGACAGTGAATGCAGGCGTCTCCAGCATCCTCCCATGTATCCCCAGAGCTTCACTGTTTCTTCTTTGGCACATGTCAGGAGAATCTTACCGGTTGGATCCCACTTCATACTAACAATCATATCCTATTGGATATTTAAAAATGAAACCAGTATGAAGTAACCCAGTAAGAACAGAGAAAATTTAACTCTCACAGCTAATGTAACATTTAATTATTAATAACAAAGAACATTTTTTACAGAGATAGTGAGTTGCAATTATGAAATCATAATGACACTTTTCAGAACTACGGAATCAAAATAAAATCCTAGGTTCCTGAGAAAAACTCAAGGTAAAGCACAGGAAAAGTAAGTCCTCTTTTCATTGCACACCTTTCTTGATTTCCCCACCCCCTGCCCAACAACGTAGACATTTTTTCCTTCTTTTTTATATTATGAAATTGTAGGATGAATTACCTTAATAGCACATGGTTCATAAACATATTGGGCAATAGGACAGATGTAGTTTTGATTCTAACTGAGGTAGGAAAGGAGAAAAGCCCATAGTGGAAAAGGCAAGTATAGTTTTATTGTCACAGCATGCTCTCTTCCGTAACTACCATGCTTCAAATACCAACACCAGTTCATGGAAGCACTCAAGATGCTTTAACTACACCTACACTTGAGGAATTTTCCTCTTAGCCTGACAAATCATTTATGGACTATTAATTAATGACTTATGATTACAAACTAACCAAGCGAAGGTTCTAAACCTTTGTGGCTGCCTATTTAGAAAAACCGCACAGGAACTTAAGCTTTACAAAAACACGTGACATAACCAAAACTAAAATTTATTATGAGCACTTTTACAAATTAAAGAACTACAGTATTTTAAATCCAGACATGCACAACTGTGTCCTTAATACACTCCTGTCACAGAATGTACATACATTTCACAATCTCTAATAGCAAAAAAGGCAATTGGTTTTTTTTGTTTGGTAGACTGTTCCTTTAAAATACACTGTGTTTAATATGAGTTTCAAAAATAGGTATATGTTCTTAAAATAATCTTCCATTAACTTCATAAATAGCTTTCAAATAGAAGAAAATAGCCTAAACAGATCTTTACCTACAAAAATTATACATTAGTTTTTAAAAAGACAAACGCTACCTTATGTGCATCAACTAGAACGATTCCTCCTTTTTCGAGTGGTTCCTTTGTTCCTATTAGCAATTTTCCATCTGAATAACCAACTGCAAATGGTCTGTCTTCACTGAACCAGGCAAGGCATGTGACAGACACTACGTAAACAGACAGCACAAAAATTAATTACACTAAATTGAACTTCACTCCTGACAAAGAGGTTTTTGCAGTGCAATTGTCTAAAATACCAAGTGCAAAACAATTTCCCCCACTAAGGTTACTCAACATACTTTTGTTCTGAAAGTTTTCTTGATTTTGTATGGTAAAGATACTAGCTGTTGAGATTATTTTGCAATAGTTTTTTAATTCTTCTTCTAGTAAAACAATTGAATTTATATTCCTGATATGGCGAAAAGAACAACGACAGTGAATAGAAAAAAGTAGGTTGAATCCTATACATGTCTCTGAGATAGTGATGCTTCTAAGAAAAGCATTGAAATCAAATTGAGCCTTTCTTAGCGCATAGATTCTGCAAAAAAACCTGCAAATTTCCTGAAGAAGCAGTATGCAAAACCCCACAATGCTACCAAAGATGTGCTACTTGATGTCCTCTGAGATTGGAACTACAAAGGAAAAATGGCAATAATTCAGTAATTCAAATGATACTGACTACAGGCTACCTGTAGACAGCGCAGACGCTGCAGTGAATCTATATTGATTTTACACAATGGCAAGGAATCTCAGCAGTTGACTAGGTTGCTACAAACTGTTTGCCTCTGCTGTAGGGGAATCCGGGGGCAGATGGAGATCCCACAGACTTTTCTCCTCTCACTACCACCAAGTGAATAATACTTGCAGATAAGGTACCAGAAGTCATATCCCACGAACAATAATTTAAAAAATGAGAATATATACTTGCTTAATAAAAAATAAAAGGAGGGGAGATTAATAATTTTAATTTCTGCTCAAATACTGATACAGTCACCTACCATCCTTTCTGTAGCAGTGTTCCAGTTCTAGCCGGTGCATGGTTGAAATATCTACAACTTCAAGAAGACCAAGAGATCCATCCATACGACCAATTAATAACAACTCTGGAGCGTCTCCTGTCCACGCTGCAGCTGGCCCTTCCTCTGGCCACGCTAGAGCAGATACCCAGTGAGGCTGAAGATCTAATAATCCTTTTCCTCCTAGAAGCCCAAAAAGTCTTTTAGAACTACTTCATCTTAAAACTACTTCACTAGAAAAGAAAACAACAAGAATACTTTCCGTGGGAAAATATCAAGAGATCTTATTTAGAACTAGGACATACTACAAATTCATGTAAATTAAAAGACTATGAAGCAATGGTCCACTAATCTACACAGACACAAAATCTAGCTAACAAATCTCAATTATCAGTCAAGTCGGATAGTTTTGTTAAGGAAGAAAGCTAAATTCTTCTGTATTCAGTAAATTTATAATTTTCCTGTGGACTGTCCATCAACATCGGCAGTGCATCTGGTGATTTTCACAAGTGTACCAAACCAGAATGAAGTTTCAGAGATTACAAATGAGAAAGTAACAGTCTTCCTCTCACAAGATTTCTAAAGGTATTATGCTGGATTAGTCAATTGCAGCACAAATAACAGCAGAAACATAAGAGAATCCACTTAAAGATGCTCATAAACTGAATCACAGAACTGGAAAGGGCCTTTCCTGGATCAAGTTCAGTCCCCTCTATTACAATGCAATCTCATAAAAGTATCTAATTACTTTTATAGTATTTCTTCCTCAGTTGTCATTTCTCCTTATTAAGTATGAGATCACAATCTTTTGAACACTAGAAACTTTCTTGAAATTACTCAAGGTCAATTTATTTACATGTCTTCTTATATCAACACTATCCACTTGCTTACATAGCTGCTTTTTGTCCCTGGGCTTCTCTTAAAGTTTATTTTCCTAATGTGTTTATTTCTAAACTTCTTCCTCCTAAGATTCTTTTGTTCAAATAAATAAACCAAGCTCAGTCATTCTGCTCTTAATAGAAAACATTCCATCTAGCTGATCACTCTAGCAATCTCCTACATCTTTCAGTCAATTTTCACATTCTCCCTCTTGCATGTAGAAAGGTAATTCTTGCTGGCTACAGGAAGACAGTATTTACAGACAAAAATGGCTAAGAGTGATCAAGGCTCACACCTAAACACTTCTGATTCAGTGAGGACTCACATTCTACTGAATTAATTGTAAATCACACATCCATTTGTGGTTAGTGCCTTCCTCTAATTAGGATTACAAGATACTATGGGAAGGTGGTAGGCTTTTAAATTGGAGAGCACACACAGTTAAATACTTTGGTAAAGAAATATTCAATAACCTAGCAGCTCCCCTAGAAATATGTTCTATCATAAAGTGTTCACAGATCATTAAACGCATACCATTGACTTGCCATATGTTCACCATCTTTTCCGTAGCTCCAGCCAGGTACTTGCCACTGATGCTCCAACAGACCAGAGACAAACTAAGGTCGCTAGGTGACCCCAGACTTTCTTCAGAATCACCTTCCCTACAATAAAATAAAATAATGCAATTTAAAAAGGATATTTCCTTTAGGCAGGCATGAAAACATAGAATTCGTTAAATATCAGAGTTAAAATCTAGAGTCCTCCTGCCATCATTGCAGATTTACATAATAAATTTTTCTGCTTATAGTTATATATTCTATTTAAAACAACTTTAAATTACAGAATGAGATACCAGTTATTTCCACAGTAAGAAAATTTGTTTCAAACACAAAAATAAGTTTAATTAACTTTACCTATTTATATATCAAAGTTAGCATCTTTGGTGAGGGTAAAACTTTCTGGGAAGTCATGAAATGAAACAGAACAGCTGTTCTGTTTGAAAGAGAGGTACATCTTGCTGTTAATGCTAGTTTAAACTCTTCCTCCTGTTACAATGTTGCTACACTGTTCTAAAATTCTATTTTAAAGTTTGCTTTGGCTAACTGTAACAAGATCACTGGTATGTTTTATTGCCCTTAAGGTCACATTCAGCAGGCAGTTTTTACTGATTTTAGTAACAGGGAAATTAAGGCTACAATATCGCCAAGATGCATCCTGTAGGCCGAACAGTGCATCAGCTGTGTATTTTTGAAGATACAGAAGGCATATGTTTGGTGTGTTCCTGATCAAGCAGAAGATATTTAATTTGTAAATAAAGCAGGCAATAGGATGTTGTAACCATTACTATCAATATTAACTTACTAATTTAACACATACAGCAATATTAACATAAAAGGTTGCAGTAATATTGTATCATGGAATAATCTAGTAGCATTTAAATAATGTTCCTCCAAACTCAGAAAAAAAAAAAAGTATTCTCACAGAAAAAGGACATAATTCTATCAAAAAGAAGGGATAATGCCTTTCCATCTGCTCATCTCTAGGGGCTAAAAAAAAATAATTGTACCTTTAAAGATGAACTGGCACTTACCCACTGCAATAAAGAATACAATTACAATTGTGTTGCATGTGTATTTAAAGTCATTATTGAGATTGTCAGCAATGAAGCCCGTGAAAGGACTGAATTCTGAATCTACCGTACAGGCAGCACTTTTCTATCACATGAATACTGGAAGATCTCTGTTAAAAGAAGCTGCTGCTCTCAACACTATCTTCCCAAGTCAAGTTATGTCATTACGTTTATTCCTTCTGAGGCAGCGTCTAACAGCAGAGAGCAAACAAGAACTAAAACAACCACTGAGAGTCCATAAGGAAACAACCTTCTAGGTCACTATTGTTTCTTTATTCTCCTGAGTCAAAATCATCTAAGCTGCACTAAAGAACTAGATATTAATCTTTCCTCTTTCTTTCTTCTTTTTTGGACACATCTAAATGATAAAACAGTACTTCTCATTAAGCACTCTCATTAGGAAGCATTATGATCAGTTCCCAAATCCCAGAAGTCACAAATGCTTTTCTCACACTTGCCCAAATTGACTACACTCGTAATGACCATGTTCTACTTTGGATCCGTCCACTGGAATCCTCTGAAGGGACAGTAATATTTTCTTTATATGGCAGTATCTTACAATTTTTATTTTACTCATTTCTTGTTACATGAATTAAGAATACTTTTAAACAGTTTTAACACTATCTCTTTACAACAACTCTCATCAGCTTGATATTTAAGTTCTGTTTTCAGTTTTAAGCAATTTAATTTACTTTGCATGCCATAAACACAGCAACAGTCCCAGAGAAAAAATGAGATAATGTCAGCTGGAGATATTGCAGGGCTGGCTCTTTTCATTATCGTGCACAATTACAGCTTAAATTAAACATCCGACTACTGTAAAGCATCAACTTACAGCTTGTTGAGCACACACGTTTGTTGCAATGAATACTGCTTCTTTGTAACGTTCCACACTCTTATGGTGCCATCATTTCCACTAGTGGCCAAAAGTCCCTTTTTATTGCACCAAACACATGTCATGACCTACAAATAGTAATCAAGGTTAAAAACTGGAACTGACATCTGAAGCTTAGCTATGTTTGTTCACTAACATCAAGCAAACATTAATCAATGGGACAGAGCATTAGCTACATTATTGAAATACACTGTAACAATCAAGATACATTTTTATACTTTTACAGTATTGTGTACTGTAATTAAGTATGCTTTATTAGGATGCTACACTTTGTTCAGATCCATGCTCCACAGGCCATTATTGCACAGAATACTGGACAAGATGTTAACTACTATGACAGAAAAATTAATGCAAATTAAGATCTACTCTTAGAAAAGATTTAGGGTGATTCTGCTGACTTCGTGTACTGTGAGACAGGGGACTTTCAGGCCCCCTTTAATGCAAGTTTCAAAGAAGCTAAGTTTTTTTCTGCATCAGAAGTACCCTCAAGCAATAACTGAAAAATTACTTCTTGTGGGAAATCATTTCAGTCAGTATATTTGTAAAATAATAGTATTTTACTTTTTCTATATTCTGCAAAAGAAAGTACTAAAAATCATGCAATTTGGGGAGAAATCATGCTTACCTTGTTCTGATGAGCCTCTAATTTTATGAAAGAACATTTTCGTAAGTCTCCCCCCATATCAGCGAGGGTCTGAGGAATAGTTTGATTATCTCGATCATGTGCTGCGAGAGTTCGCACCAGCTGCTGAGCAGCCCACTGCCTATGTTGTGAGGATAACCTTGAAGAGAGGCAGCAAGCTGCTAGTGCATTAGCCAGCTCCAGAGGGCCTACAGCAGAAGGATCATAGGAAGGATGGGCATACAAATGGGCAATTAAACCTGCTTAAACAAAACAATGAGATGATGCCTAGATGAGTACCAAACAGAGTTACACAAATGAACACAGCATTAGCCATAATTTCCAGAAAAAAAAGAAAAGATATTAACAAACATCTTATAAGAACATTGCAATCATGTTAATTACTAGAAAAAACACTATTCTGACACTAAGAGAAAAATAATCCCCTTTAAGTTTCACAAAAATCCCTTAAGAATACAATTATGAATAGCCTTATTCCCACCATACGGAAAAAGGTTGTTCAAAGAGGAAGTGCTCTGTAAACGGGACAATGCCTCCTCTGACAGAGATAAGCCGCCGTCACTGCTAGGTCTTTCCCTTCCCTGAACACAGCAACACCCTGGTGCTGAGGCACAGCAGTTGCTTTTTGGCTGCCTGCCCTCTCACAGCAGAGGCAGCACAACTTTCCACCTCACAGACAGAACGGTACTTTGGTGGCAGTTATCAGCTCTTATTCCCCTTGATCTCACCAGGTGGCACAACCCAGGCTGAACGTCTTAGCTTAGGCTTCCAATACACACACGTTCAGATTTCTTTTTAAGTGGCAAAAGATGCAATTATGTAGTAAGACCATATTTCTAAGTAAAATTTGTGTACTGAACCATAAGATTACTTTGATTGGAACAAGTTTTGTACATTTTTGAGAGTATATTTATTTATACATTATTCTAGCAATCCTCTACTTAAATACAAAAGAAGAACTGAAGATTTAACAATGAACATGTAAAAACAAAGCTATATCTTACCTTTCTTTTCAATTTCTGTTTTATCATAATTTGGCCTCAGTTTGGCCCCTTTGTCTGCCAACAATGCTACAAGTGCTTGAGTAACCACAAAATTCGGAGATGTCACAAGTTTGTTTTCTTCTGCAATTCCTCTTAAAAAACTTGGCAAGAATTTTCGCTGAATTGGATCATCAACTGTTGTCAAGTTTACACCAGTTGCTGCAGAAATCAAATTCTAAAAATAAATAATTAAAGACAATAAATAACTACAACAAACAGAAAAATCATTTCTGGAAAACATTTTTAGTTCAACAAATCATGCAGAGTTTTGAAGATTTTAAATTTTTTTTCCCAGAAATTTGCAGCTCCCAACTACTTTTATTTTAACAAGCAAAGATCACATACAATATAGAATTTAAATCTTCTGCCCTGGGGAATATCTGGTCTTAATGGAACAAACTATGCAGATACAGAGATTTGGAAAAAAAAAAAAAAAAAGTATCAAGTAACCAAGAATACCGGCAAGAAATAAGGAGCTTACAGAAGAACTTTTTATGTAGTTATGTACCTGGTGGTAGGATAAAAAGCAATACCACATGATAAAATCCATCATCCTATCCAACACTCCTATTTCTCCACAATTATATTTCAAACTCAGAAAAACAACACAATTAATTATTCTGATTGCTTAGAAGTTTCCTGATACGTATGAAACCCTGCTGCATGTCCACAGCTGTAGATGATCTCTTTCTAAATATTAACAATCTGTGCTCCACAAGGAGTTGACTCAATTAAAAAAACCAAAACTTCAACAGGAAAACCCTATCAATACAAAAAGCATACCCATTTTTCTCCACTTGAAGAGAGTACTCAGCAAAAAAAGAAAAAAAGTAAAGTTACTTGATTTTTATCAACAATAAAACATACCCTTGTGCAAAGCCATAAACAAGAACTCTAAGAAGATCCTTCAACTGAAGGCAGCCTCATCACAGTTCAGAAGATAAAAGCACAGAATATCAGTATGTACAAAATGGATTGCTTCATCTCATGTATAAGTAGTTTAATATAAATATTTATGTTGAAATAACAGTCCTACCTGTGTACACAACTGTACGAGCAGTTTTGCAGCACTAGGAGTGTTCGATGCCAAACAGCCTACCGCTGTACTCAGATAGGCAAGACAAGAGATAGGCTTGCTTGTTTTGCTGTGTATTCCTCTAGATCGCTCTGTTGAACTTGACGCAGTGGATGGACTCGTGGAGAGGCCTGCTCTCCCTGCTGCAGCAAGGCACATTAGACGAACCAAAGTTCTGATATCTGTTAATCCCAAGGATTCAAGACCAGCTGCCAGGCTACAGCTGGAACCACTGTCAAAAATGAATATATATGCTCTTGGTTATTTAGTACATTTAAAAAGAATGTTATGTTTAGATAAAACTACTCCCAAACCATTAGCAAACACTGCCTGTTTCATTAGCTGGACATCATTACCATGCAGGGGGAAGGGGAAGAAAGAGAAAGGAAGCTGCAGTCCCCCCCCCACCCCTTTTCTTTTCAGCTGAATATCAAAACACACTATAGACTTCCCCTAGCAAAAATCCCCAAGTTTACCTTTATACGGATAATTTATACGGATAATTCATGTTTAGAGTTATGCTATGACAATATGCATACATATATGTCAGATCTCTGTGATGTCTTCATAGCTGCACAGGTATCTTGTACAAAACCAGTTTTAAAATCCTCATATCCCATCAAATCCTGCACTTCATCTTCTTTCCTCTAATGTCTACTTCAGTTCTAATACTTGCCTTCAACAAAACTCACTGACAAACACAGCATCTGTATGTTCTGAATGGCTGATACTACTGGAGTTCACTTTCCATATAAGATGCAGAAGTTTCTTTAACAAAGTTTGTTGAACAAAATCAATAGAACTTTTTCTCTTAATAGTACAATGTAAGTACATAAAATGAGAATCACTTTCCCAAATAGCTTAAAACTGCATCCCTGTCAAACATAACTTGATAATTGGTTCCAAATGGAAAGGTGGAAGTGTTGCCAAGGAAGCCACAAACCTGACAGACAAAAGCGAGAGAGCTCTCATAACCATAGTTCTTGCAAGGAGGACTTGGGCGGCAGCTGTCACTCTTCTTAGAGCCATAACACGGTCATGCGGATTTACTAGAGCAGCTGCTTGTTCTCCTAAGGTTATCCTGCCAGAAGAACTTTTTTCTATAGAGCCGTGACAGCCTTGGAGATAATGATGATTATCATTAGTGTTTAAAGAAAAACAAAACATTATCATATAGTAATAAGTGCAGAAGCAAATTTAGCCCATGTTTGCAAATTAGTCATTAATTTTTCACCATTTCATACAAAAAGAACTATAGTGATAATGACTGAGAGCAAGATATACTCCTGAAATATACTCCACAATGTAATTATTCCTCATTTTCAAAGACAGACGAGCACAACTTGACAATACTCAAGTTAATGTTAATTCCTCTGTTTACATTTTTATTAGAGCGTCTTACAAACTTAAATATTGGTCCTACATTTCAATAGGATGGAACATTAAGGCCCAACTTAAACCCATGAATCCGTCTTTGAATTCTGCAAAACACGCGATTGGCAACCATTATAGGACTATGGTCACAATTCTACTAATAAACCAAAGCTTCAAGCCTTCTGCCAATATAAATGCCTCACACTCCTCTCCCCAACTCCTCTGTAATAAAAACACAACTTAAAACCTGTCTTTACTTCCATACGGTGGGAAGCAGGAAAGACTGTCAAAACATTTCTCCATTGCACCTATAAAATCACACCAAAGGGGAGGTATTTGTTCTTTGAATTAAATTAATTTCAAATTTACCTATTTGCATCAAGGTTTCTTCCATACTGTTGGTGGCTGTCACCATTGCAACTGAAGCACCGAGAGGGTCACTGTCAGGGAACTGTACAGGTTCAGGTACAATACGCCGATCATTTAACCCAAGAGGTCCAGCCAGTAATTCAAACTCCTCTTCTCCTGTCAGTTTTTCATCTTCATCTACATCTAACATATCCCAGTCTTCTAGAATTGGAGAGATACAATTAGACCTCATTACAAAAGCTAAAATATTAAATAATTTCAACTAATTAAAAAACCAAGACAGGTTATAAAAAGTTGAATGTAATCTGCAATACAGTAGTCTTAAAAACTCATCTTCTGATGTTGACATAGACACAACACTGTAAATCAGAAAAACAAACTCCCACTCTTGCTCCTCTCTGTTAAATTTGAACTTTATTTCTACTGCAGAGAAGTTTCATGGAACATTCTTGGAAGCATTGAACTAGTTGTTTTTTTTTTAAATACAGAAGTGAGAGGTCATCACACCTAGCACAAGATAACTCCAAAACCTGGAATATAGTGAAAAGCGTAGACACACAGTTGTGCTTTAAATCATAAGAAGAGGTGCATATTCCAAAAGACTGAATAGTAAAGACTGATACTAGAATTTTCTGGTCTTTGTATTTATCAAAAAAGTATGCACAAGTTCTTAGGTCATAATTCTACAACCAGGATTTTCTGGGGGGAGGAGGGGGCGGTGAAAAAAGAAGAAGAAGTAAGAGCACTATAATTGCAATTAGGTTATGCATTTGATTCACTTCCCCACCATTTACACAAAATTAAACTTATATTTACTAATCTCTCCACAAAACACCTGAACACCTTTTGTCTACTTGAAGACGAACTTACTCTTAAATAGACAAATGTGGTAAATCATATAACTGTGACCATACAAGCTACAGAAACACTCAGAATCAAAAAATCATCTGAGAAAGGTTTTCTACAGTCACTAGAAACAATCTGTTTCAAGTGAAAGCCATCCTCAGGATGCTCTCAGCTAGTACAAAGGTAGAAAAATTAAGAATAAGTCTAATGGCAAACTTTTGAGACTACCTTATGCTAATTCACTTCTAAAAGGCAGCTGAAAAAAATGTATTTGAACATAAGGCTTTGTATGCGCAGTTCTGGATACAGTATCTACCCACAACCCCTTATCACCCAAAGTCAAGTATTTGTCATTTCAGCTACTTAGATGAAAGACATGGGAAAAAATGTCACTGATAATCTTCCCGTTTGAACAACAACAAAAAAATATTAAAATACTACATCTAGTCTGAAGATGACTTTAAAGAATACCTTCCTGCACAGTTTCACAACAGGTTTATCTGCATGGAAGTGTGTTTATGGAAAAATAAAACTTTGTGCCAGTGCAAAGTACTTATTATCTTCATCAACTTAAAAACATACCTTCGTATACACTGTCTTGTTTACCTATTAAATCAGGAGCCTGGCCTTTGTACCTGTATGGAAGAATAACAAAGAAAATAACTGAATGGCTCTCATGTTTTATATATATGCAAAATAATTTAAGAATTGTTTTGCTATTAAGTTACTTTACTGTTAGGTCAATGTATATATGATCTCTGGAAATGGCTAGTAACAGAGAAATAAATAAAAGGGCTTCTAGAAGTGTCTATGAAGGGGGAAAGCATTTTGAAGTAACAACATGAGAAAGGCCCATAAAAAATACTGCAGTGGTCAGACAAAAATTGAAATATCTCTTGCAACAAAGGCAACATCCCAAGAAATAATTCCTTGTTTTTCATTTAAAAAACAGAAATCTCAAGAAAATCTTTTTTCTAAATATGCATTTGTTGAATAGAGAGAATGATTTGAAGCACCAGTTTAAACAAATAAAGAAAATCCTGCTAGGAATTTTGATCTCTTCAATAAAATTCTTAAAAAGCTGATGCTGGTAAACGTTTTTAAGTTGTTTCCTTTCTTTATACAGAGTACTCCACTATTTTGTATTTCTGTACCTTTCAGAAGTTGACGTTTTAGATTTACTCTTCAGGGCTAAGTATTTCTCTCTGCAGACGCCGCACAATAAATAGTAAGGATTTCCGCTTCCACATTCACCACCAAACCATCCATCTACATAAGAACCGTTGCTACGATAGCCCTGGCGATTCGCACTCCGACCACAGCCTGGGTGGTTTCTTTTCATGTGTTGATTGAAGCTTACAACACTGGATTCACACAGTTCACAAACCACTACTTCTTCTCTGTCTTCAGATTCGCAAACATGCTGCACAGTAAGATTTTCATACGTTATTTGTAAAGAATAAGTATCTTCACATCAGATACAAAACATACCAATATTCTTATGTGGAAGTTCCTGTCCATTTCTGTTCCACACACAGTGGTATTTCTATGGTTAACTTGCACAAAAGCAAAGCAGAAATAGACAATTTATGACGTGATGAATAGCAGACCATCTCAAAAGAGGAAAAACATTCGGAAGTAAAGTTTCAGGGGACGAGATTTTCCTATTTTATTTCAGACCTGATTCAAAATTCTTGACAGTATAACTTTTCACATGTAACTCTGCTCGTTTACATTCAATGCTAAGTTATCTGGTTCTCATCAGAACCTGACTGAGACTAGATCCAACAAACAGAGTTTACATTTACTGAGCAACAATAATTATAATTTGTGTCAATAAATTCCAAGGTTTTGTCTGAGTACAAAGTTGATTTTTCTACAACTACATTTCTGTCCTAAGTCAGTAATTTCACTGTGATGCTCCAGTGAAACAAGCTCTCTGAACAATTCAATATGCATACTGAAACTTGTTTCCATATCAGAGTCAAGTAACACCGTAATGAGGAGACAAAAGCTTAGTCTTGTGGGTTGCTTGCCTAATTTGACATGGATAATCCAAAAAGTAACAAGTTACTACTGTCATTTTTTTTTTCCACCTCAAATGTATTTTTAGTTGCCTACACAACAACTGAGGACTGTCACCATATCCTTCCCAGAGAATTAAATAAATTACACTACTAAATTATGAGAGAAAAATGGATTTAAGTGCAAATAATGTTACTATAGATCAGATGATATTATTATTATTACTACTACTACTACTATTATTATTTTTAAATATGACGAACATTTACAACTGTTTGTTATCCCACACAGCTGAGCAATGTGGAACACCTACTTGATTTAAGTGATATCATCAAAACAACAACTATTCTAGTTCTGCTCTCATGTTTCATGTACATGTAGAAGTGCAGAGCAAGAAGCACAAGAAAGCACTGCTCTTTATCTAAAAGTGAAGCTGTAGAATACAAGAAGATTTTAAGCACTGCTGGTATTTAGTAAGATATTTTCAAACAGGCTATAAGCATATGCATGTTACTTTACATTTTAAAATACGAACATGCAAAAAGCAGTAAGTCAAAGCAGCCCCCGCTGCAGTCACACACACCCAGGTAGGCCAATCCAATACCTCCGGGATCCACATTCCCAGAATATCATTATCACTAGCCAGGTCTTGCCCAAACATAGCTTCCATTGCTTCATCATCAAGGTCAATTTCCAACTCCTCATCCAAGTTGAAGTCATAAAGTGCCCCTGGATCTTGCTGTAAAGATATCCCTTCTCTTCGACTCTGATTCCTGTGAGCCTGTACAGAGCGGTATAATCCCGCTCAAGTGAAGAAAGAGAGAAAAAAAGGAAAGTAGTACTTTTATTTTGCATGTAATAAAGATGACTGTACTTTCAACTTCCTTTTGCTTTGTTTTTAACTTTTCTGCTAATCATAACCTATTTATTACCACAAAAAACACTTCAGTTAAATGTACACTGATACACATTATGTGAAGGAGAGTTTTGCAACTTTAACGCTAAGTACCAAACCCTCTCCTCTTCATTTCCTGGATAAACAACCTTGGAAGTCTTTCAGTGTACTTACCAGCACGTGCTAGCAACGTTCGAGCAGCTAAGTCAAATTTGTGTCTTCTTGTCACAGCTGACCGACTTCTAGAAGGAGGCCCACTTGCAGAAGCTGCATTATCCACATGATCCATATTCTCAGGGCTACAAGAATTTGTAATTCACAGGTAAATCAAACCACGTTTTAAACAGCCACATACAGTAAGTGAGGAAAAACACTAAGATTATACTGATTGGCATTATTTTTTTCTTTCACAGAGGGGAAAAAAGGGAATTTGGAATCAAGAATTTTCAGTTCCACCGCCACACATATTTACTGTCTTCTTGACTGTGAGATTTACCTCTAACAAATTACACGCAACAACATCAACACCTGTTCAATGCTTCCATAGCGCCTAAGCATTGCTGAAATTTTGGGAGAGCACTCATTTTATGCTGTCAATGTTAACTGCTGTTCAAACTAGGTTTCCTCTCCTTTTTAAAGAAATAACATCAACATTTCCTGTTCTTGCTGCCTCAGTCATTCACCCTTTTGCCCAAAATATTATGCAAAACATGACTTTAAGTTACTTAGAAACACTTGTTCCTGAGTTTATTTCTCCCAACTGAAACCTGCGAGTTCTCAGTGAAATGACAGTAAACCTGGGACAAAGTAACTGAGGAAACTTAAAAATCAGTATCTCAATAGGAACTCAATCTGAACAGAAGTGTTCTCAAAATACATCTTGTAATTGTCATCCTCCCTATTAACAAAAAAGCTGGTATGATTCCTTATAGGTGTCACTTAAAAATACAACCACTACTTTTGGGATTAAAAACAAAACAAAGGAAAAACAACCACCTTTCCTCCTTGTTTAATAGATAGCTTAGATCTAAAGTTGTGAAAGCGATGAAGAATGTAAACTTTTTTGAACTGTAAACAGTTTCATCCTCTCCGAACAAACCAAGAATTACTTTTCTACATTTTTCTTTGGAAATGATCTGTTCACGAATACACTGAAGAAAAAAAAATATTCTAGTGAAATTCTGCTTTATGACTAGGTCTTTTACGAAAAATGTAAGCTATATGGCCTCATTTTTTTCATTCACCTTTTTTCTGAAGGAAAGATGCTCAGTTACATTCTTCCCCAGTGCTGCACACAAACAGTACTGGAAAATACATCCACCATGCACACTTGATTTATTTAATCGCATCTTTGCTCTAACTCATGTTGTAACAAAATTCAGAATTGGCATTACAAAGAAATGTTCTCTCAGCAACAATGAGCTTGTGAGATTTTCAGTTTCAGCAACAGATTACAAGCAATTAGAAGAAAATTACATTTCACCTTTCACTAAAGCCTTCCTCCATTTCAGCAGCATCAGCAGAAGGGATATCACCCGGTGACTGCAAATAACAATGATCACCAGATTTTCCACCACTTCCAGAGACTATTGTCCCATGTCGTGAATCTGCAGTCCCTTCTGACTGGGGCTCTTCATCATCTTCATTTCCAGGGTGCTCTATCATCCACATGGCCAGCACTGTGATATTCTGTGCATCTGCTTCTCCTCTGGCACCTGAAACATCACACTTTAGAATTGTATTACATCATTGATGGTGAAAAAATCAATTTTTTTCCCCGTAAATGGTCACAGAACCTAAAAATTATGTATTCCATTGGAAAAAAAGTGTTTCATATTTATCTATTTTTTCAGTTTCAAGTGATATTATAGTTATAGATTACCTGTCGCTTCCATAGCTTTTGCAATTTGCCTGAGGGAGAACCCCATTTCTAACAATGGAACAGCAATGGCAGGAGGAGGAGGGGATGTTGACAGTCGGCTACTTGGATCAGATAAAGCTTAAAAAGACAGAAAAAGTTAAATGTAGAGTGCAGAAATCTTTCTTCAGTGTTACTTTACTAGACCTTACTTTGATATATTAGCTTCAAATAAGGGAATAATTGCCCTTAAGAACTTTCCTCTCTAGTACTTTCCACAAAGTAAGATACCTTCTGTAATGAAATCAGTGTTCATTCTTATTGGTAACATATATATTACTTAAGCCTCTATTTAACCAAGTAGGATACTGATGATATTTCTTTTATACTAGGATATTTCTTTTAAAATATTTCTAAGAAGCTTATTTCCATTTAAAACTCTATCAAATTATCTATTTGATTTACATTTAGGCAGACTAGATAAAGTTATCCTTGTCTGAATCATCAAGATTCTCAAATGTTATGAGATCACACCAATACTCATTCCTCTTAAGGCACAGAAAGAGAGCTCAACTAAGTTGGTGACAGATATCTGAAAAATCTCTTTGCAGATGATGGCTATATTTCTGCACAGTCTTTCAAGGGACTCTAAAAATGTCAGTAACTGCCCAAAAACCCACAGCTTCCTTATCATTTACCATAAAAGTGAGGTCTGACCAATGAAGCCATCTACAATGTACTAACAAACACTGTTGCAAAGACAGTATCAGATAGTAAAGAAGCAAGTCATTTTGTTAAAAAAACCCCACAAACAAAGATACATGGAACTGAGCAGACAAGTTGCTAAGCAACAAATGAAACCACTAGAAGACCCAACTAATAGCATGGATACGAGAGCAAGAATAAAAAGGAATTTTAAAGCATGGACTTTATTTCTGAGGACTAAGTATGAAATCTAGAGAATATACTTTAAGTCAGTCGCTTCTATTCCTTTAATACAAAACACATACATATGGACTTCTATTTTTCTTTTTAATTATCTCCTTTTTATCACAATACTCATTTGTGCTCTTTAGAAGCTCAAGACTCTCATGCACCAATTTGCTCAGCCTCCTAGATATTCCTTTCTGCATGTAGGCTGGAACAGAGTAACTTTCTATTTTGAGTAGTACAGTGCAGGCAGTCACAAAACTTCTATGAATGGAAGCCTCCCATTACCTTGACATGACTCTAGGCAGTAGCATGAGGAACCCATGAAGGCTGGACAACCCTTTCTATCTCATTAAACAAGATTAATCGGAAGGAGATAAACTAGTGTATGCACCATAAAATACACAATGCTTGTTTTCTGTGTTGTATATGACCTAACAAAAGCTAGAAAATCAGTGCACTAAACAGAGGCACACAGCCAAGGAAACAAGCCCAAATTGAATTAACATTTTGAACTAATTACCAATAATACTGCATTCTCATTTTATACACATGTAGTTTGTAATACATTCCACAGCTTTTAAAAACTCATTTAATTTACTTGATAAAGTCTACAGTTAGACAGTCTACAACTTTTTGTCCTAAGATAGTCATTAGAAGGTTTTAAACAATGCTTTGCATGTTAGGTTGCTTCAAAAAGAAATTCTGGTGGTTTTCAATGTCTTAAAAAAACTACACCAAACTTTTGCAAATTTACTAACTTGTCCACATTTCTATCTATATTGACTACAAGTTTACCTGTACGATTGGCAGGCCTCGCAGACTGAGAATCAGGAGAAGTTAAACTTTGTCTCCTTCCAACTTCATCTGATGGAGATGTCGGTAAAGAAGATATTGGGGGAGTCTGAGCACGTCGTGCTGGAAGTACAGTTGTAGTAGGATAGCTGGAGAACATTTGCCTTTAGAAAAGAACAATATACATTCATATTAAAAAGAGCTAAACTGATAAAGGTCTGATACAAGAAATATATCAAACTAGAGTACACTTGGCAAATCACACTTTACAGCAATTGAGTTTTGTAAGGGTAAGGCACAATACGTATATTGGGGCAGGCACAGAAACCCTGCTGGAAGAGCTCATTCCTACCACCTTTGCCTGGAAAGTTAAATTCTCAAGTACGTACCTAAAAAAAACCCTTATAGACCAAAAGTTGTCCTAGGAGATAAGAGAGAAGTAAACTCTCTTCCTATTTCCCCACTTTGTTCAGAACTCAGCCCAGCCAATATATCAGGTGAGGATTTTACTTCCACTGTCCTGCTAATAGGACATTCATCTGACTTTTGTCCAGTTATATATGCAAAATCTCTAAGAACAGAGTTAATATACTGAGAATATTACTCTATTCAATGTAAAGCAGATTTCCTTCTACATTACAATTAGCCTCTGCACATTAACCAGCTTTATCTTACTTCCATTCCAGTATGTGAGGGTATGATGAAACAAGGTCCTAGCTTGCAGGATGTCACCTACAAACCAAGACCTACTCTACTTTGAGAATCAATAACTATTCGTTAAAAATACAGAATTTCAGATATTTTAAACTAGATCAAATAAACATGACAACTGAAGGACAACACAAGGAAGGTATTTTCTCCTGTCTTGAAGAATGCAGACGTTACATATACATACAGTGTATATTAAAAGCTTAATAGCTTTTTATTTCTAGTAGCAAGTGTCCTGCAAGGCAAGGTAATGAATTAAACTCTGTCCTCTGAAGCAGCAGATCTTGACAGTAAATACAAACATAAACATTTTCAAAGGCTTAGAAAGCTGAAGACATATATTGTATATAAATTACAAAACTGGTTCCTAGCAGCCACAAAATCATATATGCTGAAAATAAAGGTATTTTACCTAAGAAGACTGAGAGGCATAACACCAGGTGATTCTGAAGCTGGAACTGTTTCAGTATCGGTCACCGGAGTAGTAGCAGTGGTAGTATCCTCCAGAGAGCTGCTCATGAAAGATGTCGTGCTAGAAGCAGAAGGGCTGGTTGTAACTGGTGTTTGGGCTTGCTGAGACTGATCACCTTCTTCTACTTGTTGATCTACTTCTGCAACAGGAAAAAGGACGTTGCAGAAACATTACTATAATCGTGTAGAGCAAAACAGTAGCTGTGGCTAAACTTTCAAAAATAACTGTAATTAATTAAAATTACCCCCAAAGAAAGAGGTGAGTAAAAATGCACATAATACAAATACTTCTGCCAATAACTCATGGATTTATAATAAAGAAATCAGTCTTATTGGCTCTTACCGGCACAAGGTAAATAGTAAACAAGTCTTTCCAGATGATAACAGAAGACATTTACTTGGTTAGATTTTATGATATTTAGGATTTAGACATTTAGATTTACGATGGTAACAGCCAGGATTATTCTCTTAGGTAAAAGGGAAAGAAGTCTCAGATACAGAAACAGAGCTGATTTACTATAAAGTTATTTTTAACTCAGCTGTGTAAGTAACAGATTTTTGAAGGGGTTTGTTTTTTTTTTTTTGGGTTTAGAAGAAGTCCCTAAGATAGTAAAGAACCAGATTGCACAGTAATTAGCTTTAATATTTTAGGTATTTTTTTTATTTGTTTAAACTGGTTCAAACGGCTTCCCTGAAGATGCAGACTGTAATACACATTTTTAAAAAGAAAAGGAATGGTATTTCTCTTCAGCTTCTGTTAGCGCAGTGTCAAATATCTCAGGAAAAAACCCCGAGAAAACAAAACCCCAAAACCAAAATCCCACAACTGATTTAGAGATTTTCACAGACAGAAACACCAGTTACTTGCACTCTGAACATACACATGCTCAACATCACCTGTTACCATGACTGCATACAATCACATTTAACAACAGTGAACTTTACGATATTCACATCACATATAAATCCTTCTGACAATTATATACAGAACTGCCAATTTTTAAAAGTACTAAAGACAAATTAAAAACCCTTATATTTCTGATTGACTGATATGCATTCATTTCTTATTAAAATAAGGAATTGGGGCAAAGGCAAAAAGATCAGTATTATATCTACAAAACAGTAAACCATCTTTGTAAAATTTCTCTATGGAACTAAGATTCTTACAAAGTACAACCACTACAAAATTACAAGATTACGTTATTACTATTTATTACATTGCTACTATTAATTTTAGTAAAAATAAAAAAATAATTTAGTACTATACTTCCGTAATTTTGGAAATGTACCTTGTTTAAGTCTGCCACCAAACTGATCCTCCAGTAGCCCATGAACCACTAATTTGTAGATCATGGCTTGTGCTCGCTCCAAATCTGCCAGTCCTAGAGCTCTTTTAATCGGTGAACGCATGACTGCCCGTTTCACCATGTGTCGCATCAGGAACTGCAAGGCAGCACGCATTTCAACATCTTCATGAACAACTGGAGAACTAGCACAATCCGAGTTGTGACCATTTTCTGCCAGGACTTTTGGTATTAATAGTAGTTCAGCATATTTACTACAACTAAGAAGAACACTAAGTGATTTCATAGCACCAAGATAAAGATAAGACAGCTGTACCGCTCTGATTTCTGACTGCACTATATCATGATTTCTTGGGGTATGTTCATGATTCTTTTTTCTTCCTTCAGCAGGTTGGTGTTGGGATTCCATACCTAGTGTTGATGATTCTAAAGCAAAGGAAGCAATTTCATTTTCTGACTTAGAGCTTGTAGCGCTATGTCCTTTGTTATCATCAGCACTTTGTCCTAATCGTGTATCTGATCCAACATCACCCTCTGTTTTCTGGTCCGTTTCCCCTTTATCTTCAGATTCATGTCTGTGTTTTTTCTCATGCCTCTTGGTGCTTTGCTTTCCTGTATCTTCATGAATACCAGTCAGATAGGTAAGGTCCAGCAACACAGTAGCTGTCAGCCCACGAAATCTTGCAACATCAAAAGCCAGTGGTTCGCAGGGCTCCAGATTATACAACGGAGTATCACTAGGCGACCAAAAAGTTGGGAAGCTTTAATAAAGATCAGAATGACACAGGAAAAAGCAAGTGAGGGAGAGACAGGAGGAAAGTACAGGAAATAATGTAGGCAAAGTAAGATGTAAAATATATTTAAGAAAATAAATAAATCAATTCTAAAAATTAAATGTAAAGAGGGGAAAATGAGGTCATGATCAGAAAATGGGAAGATATGGTATCAGAGCAAAGGCAACAAAGCATGCACAGGTTTTCAACAACAAGCATTAAAACCCAGAAGGATCACAGAAGCTATCAATTCTGCGCTGACAAATGTTTCTGCTATATTATTTAGAAATATGTAACAGACTTCTACTAAGAAAAACTACCTTAAGCCAAATTTTATCATCATACCTGAGCTGAATTTGCAAATAGGTATGTGTCCTGGTTTCGGCTTAAGAAAGGAAACACTCCTAAACTTTTTTTGACATTAAGGAAAAGCGTTGATTGGCCTCACATTCCTATTCAACTATTCATTACAAAGAGGAGATTACTGATGGCTGGGCAGGGACGCCTTCCACCAGACCAGGTCACTCAAAGCCCCATCCAGCCTGGCCTTGAACACTCCCAGGGATGGGGCATCCACAGCTTCTCTGGGCAGCCTGTTCAGTGCCTCACCACCCTCAAATAATATTTAAAATTCACTTAAATAATACTGCAAATTATTTTAAGGGCAGACTTACTTGAAGGCTATACTGTCACACGGGCATACTTGAAGGTATTTATATCCAGAACTAAATGGGACAAGCAATTGTGCTTCAGTTTATTTAAAGTGACAACAGCCTTGCACAAAGACAAACTAAGCATAATGTTTTAACAGTTCTAAAAGGTGAACTGAGCTCGGTTCTTTCAGAATGTAATTGTAACTGGTGGCAAAAAATATAATGACTGCTCAATTTCTCCAGAAGATTACGGTTCAACTGCAGCCAGGAGAAGTTTAAAACATTTAGTGAATCAAATCTTTTCCACACAAAAACACAGGCAATTCCTGCGAGAGCACCACAGAAGGCCCTAGCTTCATTTCAGAGTTTCCTTCCAAGTGCCTTCCCTTTAAAGGCACATCTGCAAGATAGGTGGAAAAGGAGTATCTCCTTCCAGCCTCCTCCCCAATTCTCACCATCATCTGCAGAACAACTCCATAGTGTTAATATCTAGTACAGGGGCATTCCTTTAGCTCTCTAAGGCAGGTTGGAGAATGAACAAATACTACTTTCAGGCAGCATTAATTTGAACACCATCATTCAGCCCACCATTAAGAAGAGAGAATCCTCCCATCTCCTGATCTTAACCACTCCTCAAGCCCCGCAGAGCAGCTTCCAGTCCCCTAGGAAGGGAATGACAATGCTAAGACACCTATTCTCCACTCTCATAAACCTGATCAGGTCTCTCTTTGGAACCAGGTTCACCATTTAAAATCAAAGGGTGCGCTAACTCCCAGTAAAAATCTGTGTTCTTTACAGATATATCCAAGAAGCTGTAGTAACAGTAATAATATTTCAGTCAGTCAATACATACCAATTCTAAACCAAGCAATTTTCATTTTAAATCTAGGAAAACTGACAAATTGGTCACATCCCAACTCTGAAACCTAGAGGCCAAACCTAAGAAGTCTAATGATGCTTATCAACACAAAACTATAGAATATATTTTTGATATGCAAGGCATTTTATTACTAGATAGCGTAAAATTTAACTAATTATATTTGTTTGTTTTAAAAAGCCAAATTTTGAAGTCTAAGCTTAAAATAATTGATCAACATGACTCTATTGTAAAATGTATGTTACTTCTGAAGATTTCCAAGCACAAAACACCATTAGATTGTGACAAGCGTAGGAAATGAGC
The DNA here is from genome assembly GCF_036417535.1 of Chlamydotis macqueenii. Taxonomy (NCBI): domain Eukaryota; kingdom Metazoa; phylum Chordata; class Aves; order Otidiformes; family Otididae; genus Chlamydotis; species Chlamydotis macqueenii. The sequence goes on along the minus strand of NC_141567.1, from coordinate 18,603,855 downwards.
ATACTATACCTGATAGTAATCTCTGCTTCATCCCACTGGACCTTGGCAGATGTACTGCCTTCCTTCACTACTCCAAGCAAGGTAGCATGACGTCCAGTTTGCTTGTGTACACATCGACCTCCAACTCTAAGACCAGCATCAACTCCACCAATTACAGCTAGAACAGGCCACACTTCCATACAGAGCATCTTCAACTGCAGTTCTGAAAGGTCAGCCAGACCATGTCTACTATGTTTGCTTTTCTCCTCCTCTTTATTTTCTTTCTCCTCTCTCACTTCATTTTCTTCTCGACTTTGAATTGAGCGACTTTTCTTCAGTTTTTGGCCTGCCTCTTTAAGACACGTTTTGATTTTATTCAGTCTTTCCATCATTTTTTTATTGATGCAGTGTGTCCAACGGTCTGTGCGATGAAGGATACGAATGAGCTGGATAGTGGCTTCTGCGAGCACTGCAGCAACAGGACTACAGATGGGGTCACCAGGTAGCAAATCTCTTGGCGTACCACGCATCTGCATATCACAGATTTTCACCTAAGTGTTTAAAGAGAACAGTTTAAAGGTTATCTTCTCAACGTACCTGAAGAAGCTTGTTTTATAAATACAGGAGTCTCCTGCTGAATAGAAAACATTACTAGCATTGTCTTTTTTTGCCTGGGATCCCTAGGAAACCCACCTTAACACTGATCAAAACCTGCATCCCTTCAAACTCAAGGATACTGAAATTACAACAGTTTGTGGTTTCTCACATAAGACTATCTGGAATTCCTAATACTACATTCTCCCTGGTTTCTGGGGAATGCAATTTTTTGTGTAGAACATTAAATCTGTAAATAATTTCTAAATAATTAAATACATTTTAAATTTAAAACAGATTGCACAATATAGTAATTTATGGAAAGTCTAGTTAGTGTACAAGTAATGTAGTACTATGAATGTCATAAACCAAAATGAGCAGTCAGTGACATTCTCAGCACTTGTTAGCTACCACCCTCACCCTCCAAAACCCCCACTATCCGTAACACTGACACAGAGGAGAACAGAACAGAAAGGAAAAACTTATCCTATTGTTGAGGGTTAAACCTAGTACGGCAGCGAAGTGCCAAACAGCCACTTGATCACTTGCCCCAGAAGGATGGGGAAGAGAATCGGAAGGGCAAAAGTGAGAAAACTCATGGGTTGAGATAAAGAAAGTTTCATAAATAAAAGAGATTTAAAAGACAGAACAAAAAAAAAAAAAAAAAAAAGAAAAACAAGCGATGCAAAATGCAATCGCTCACTATCAGCTGACCAATGTCCAGATAGTCCCCAAGGAACCGAACCCCCTGGCAAAATTCCCCACAATTTTATTGCTGCACATGATGCTGTACTGTATAAAATACTCCTTTTGTCACTTTAAGTGAGCTGATCAGCTGCACTCTGTCCCAGCCTCTTGCCCACTCCCAACCTACTTGCTGAGAGGGACAGAGTGAGAAACCGAGAAAGCCTTGATGCTGTGTAAACACTGTTCAGCAACAGCTGACACACTGCACATTATCAACACTGTTTTGGTCATAGAATCAAAACATAGCACCATATGGGCTGTTACAAAGAATATTGACTTTACCCCAGCCAAAACCAGTACACCTATGCACATTAAGTTACCTTTTCTCCTGGATTACTGCTATAGAACATAACACAAGGATATAACTCTGCTGCATCCACATCTTCAAAAGCTAGTTTCGGCTCCTAGTTAAAAAAAAAATAAAAAAAATAAAAACTCCCAAACTTAGAACACTCTAAAAAGAAAAAACACGAAACATGACAAAGTTAAACCTATATTATAAACCTTGTAAGTACTGAAACTGTCACGTCTTAACGATCATGCTTAGCTTTATATAAAACATCCATGCCAAATTACTGTTGAAAAAAACCACTAAAAAAACCAATTAATTTTAAATACCTCTCCATTTTTACCAAAGGAAATAGTTCTTGCTTCCATATCTAATACGCATGTGATGAAATCTCCTTGAGTAAAGCTGGACAGAGTCAAAGTTTGTTCTCCATTGTGATAAAGGTTACCACTGTAGGCTCTATAGAGCCACATATCTGAGGTAGTGCGATGGTTAAAATCATGTACTGGCCAGCGAGAAACTCCTACACATGTGCCTTCATTGCCTCGATTCTCCTTCACAATGTAGAACTAGCAGGCAAAACAAAACCAAATAAACAAGGAAAAAGTTAAGAATACACATTTTCACACAATAAAGCAATTAAAAGTTTATATATTACGTGCAATGCACATTTTAACTGTTTTACTCAGAAGCTTTTACTAAATAAAAAGTAGCAAGCTAATAAACTAAAATCATGCCCTACCTCTAAAATGACATTTTGATGGATAAGGTCAGTCTTTAACAAGTCATTTAAACTTAACCTACTAGTAATTAAGAAAACTGTATGTAAATACACAAAGAAGTTGAGGTTTTTTCCAGGCACAAAATGTACACATCCAGAAGTTGAGTTACAAGTGCAAAAACTAATATTACAGAAATAAATAAACTTTATTCCTCACATCCACAGTACTTTACACAGATTAAAGTTAAAAAAAAAAAAAAAAAAAGCGTTATATGCTTAAAGATGGTACTAACAAGGACTACAACTGTGTATGTATCTATACCTGTATTCCTAAAAAAATCACTCCAGATGATGTATTAAAAGCTGGTCTTGTCAGTTAGACAGGCTGATGTGTGTTTTTGCAAGAAAATTAAATGTTTCGTGAAGTGTTTTTCTGAAGAAAAAATTCAAGATCTACATATTTCAGTCGGTAACTTCTGCAAGATAATGCATGTTTGTGTTGACCATGGATCTTAGGGACAAGTAGCATCACCTCTACAAATATGCAGCACGTATTCACAACCTACAATCTGTGTTCTGAAATATCCAAATGGCAGTGGCTCAAAAGTAGCCACAAACTCTTCACTTTGGATTGAAAATCATAGAACCATTTAGGCTGGAAAAGACTCTTAAGATCATTGAGTCCAACCATAAACCTAACACTGCCAAAATGTCATTTACTCAAGAATGTTGTCATAAGGGAAAAAACATAGGCAGCTGTTGTTAACAAATCATAGTATATTTCCAAAACAAAGTAAGAGAAGTTAAGAAACACATTTTTATGCAACCTACCTTCCACTGGTAACATCCAGAAGTAACTCCAGTGGATGCTAAACCATATCCTTTACCTCCACTTCCATGAGTTAGAATCTGCCCATTCTCCACTATGCAGCACTGAGCTTTCTCAGGATCAAAGGACACTTCCTGTATGGGAAGATTCTCATCTTCATCCTCAGACTCTCCTTGCTTCTATCAGAAACAGGACAAAATATTTGTCATAAATGCAACCCAGTTGCATTCAGTCAAGAGAAAGTAAAAAACATCATTACCTGTAGCTTCAATTCCTGTTCTTTCTCCTTTATTTGAATCGCATGTTTAGCCTGAGCTATTGGAGTCTCCCACATGCAGTCAGACAGAAGTGAGAACAACCGTTCAACAACCTGGTGTATTGGAATAGAATTCTGATTATTTCAAATCCAAGATGAGGACAACAAACGATATTATATTGCTTAACTCTGCTTTGTAGGTATAAATGTCAAAATATTTAGTGCTCTTATCTACAAATAAGCAAATATCTACACTGAGCCTCACTTGATTTGGATTCTGAACAAAACTAGGAAACATAAAAGTTTAATCAGACGTTTTGAAGAAAAAAGTGTAAAAGGTTATAACAAAATATAAAGACCTGAGCCATCTGATCATCTTCAACGCCAGATTCACAAGCAGGTAATACAGCTTCTAGTACATGAAGTGCAAGAAGCCTAGTCCTCAAATTGCCAACCAAGGGAACTCCTAAAGATCAAACAATATGTTAATAAACCGAAACCAATTTCTGCATCAGGCACACACCTATGATGCCAGCTGCATTCCACCAGTGCACAATTCTCCAAAGTGTAACTTGTGTACATGTACTGAAGTTAGTTTTAGTTGTTCTTTATGTGACACGTGTTCTAACAGGACCTGCTTTTACGAACTGCACTACAGAAATGCAAGTACATTTGTGTACACTTGTGCACAGGGAATACTTTTTAAAAGATCGTACCTGAACAACACTTCTGAGAAGCAATGTTAAGAAGCACTTCTGTCCACTTCGGAGATGCCATTTTTGACTGAATTGCTTTTGAAGACACAACTCTACGCAGGAAAACAAGAAAGTCTCCCAAGTGCAATTCTGCTGCATGTTGCTTTCGGAGGGCAGCTAGGAAGTGAAATTAAAAGTTTTCATTTACTACCTTGTTATTACAATCTTATTAGCAGTCCTTGTTACTGTCGATAAACTGTTCTGTTAAGTAAAAATGCAATGATGAATTATTACGTGATGGCTGGCTATTAACCTTGGCTGCCTGATAGATGCCACCAAGCTGCTCTCCCCGCTTCTGGTCCTCAGCAAAACAGGGGGAGAAAAGATTAAAAGTTTGTGGGTCAAGATAAGGGCAGTGAGATTACTTATCAATTACCAGCATGGGCAAAACAGACTAAACTTGGAGAAGACTAATTTTATTTCTTGCCAACGAAAAACAGAGTCAGATAGTGGGAAACAAGGACAATTAAAACACGTTCCCCTCAACCATCCCTTTTTCCCAGGCTTGACTTCACTCCTACCTAATCTACCTCCCAACCGTTGAGCAGAGCAGGGGGCGTTGTGAGGGGGCTGTGGTCACTTCATAACACTTTCATCTCTACTGCTCCTGCTCCATAATGGGTCACTCCCATGGGCTGCAGTTCTTCAAGAACTGCTGCACTGTGGATCCTTTTCTATGGGATACAGTAGAAAAGTGTTCCAGTGTGGGAGCCCCATAAGCCACAGTTCCTGCCAGAATAGTGTTCTTGCATGGGTTCTCCACCAGCTGCAGCTTCTTTCAAGGCGTATCCACCTGGTCTGGCAGGGATCCTCCACAGGCTGCAGACGGACAACCTGTTTCACCACGGTCTTCTCCACCAGCTGTAGGGGAATTCCTGTTCCAGCACCTGGAGCACCTCCCTCTCATTTCCCTCCTTCTTCACAATTTTAGTGTCTGTAAAGTAGTTTCTCTCACATACTTTCCACTCCTCTCTCACACAGCTGCTGTGCGACGTTTTTTACTCTTTCTTAAATTCGTCATCACAGAGGCACCATCAGTGTCACTGACTGCAGCAGCGGGTCTGTTTTGGAGCTGGCTGAAACTGGTTCTGTCCTCACAGAAGCCACCCCCCTGCAGCCCCCTCCCACTACCAAAACCTTGCCATAGAAATCCGATACACTTGATTATTTATAAGTGTCCCTGTAATATAAAATGTAACCATCTGTTTCTAAGTATGCTTTTGCTTTATGGGGATTTCTGATGCAAAACACTATACTTCCTCACACCCCCAGTTCGTATTCCAAGGCAGTTTTAACAAGAAAATGTTTCTGGAAAGACCTTACATCCTAATTTTTAATTAATTAACTATCTTACGAATTCATCAGCCACTACATTATTTATGAGTGAAGACAGTTATAAGCACAATCAAAAACATATCTACACCTAAAACCAAGCTACAATTAAAAATTTATTCAAACACACAATTTCCACAAAAATTCGAAACGCTCATTAAGGTACTGCAAATTACGTGAAGATACTAGTATTTCAGAAAATCTTCTGTTGACATTTTTTGATATGACAGGGTAGGGTCAACCTCTTCTCATCCACTCAGACTGCAAAATTGCGTAATACAAAGCAAATGCAACAATTCCCTGAATTAAGCTATATTTTATTCGCAGTTTGAAATGCAGATCATTACATTCCTATGACCGCATTTATGAAAAACACTACTACTACTAACTCATTTTTTGAGGAAAACAGTATTCTCCTCCTAATTCTCAATCAGATGGACTAATTTTTATTCTAAATTTGCTCCTATCTTTAAATTGATTTATGCATCAAGTCTATATAAATCTGAACGCAGAACAAAATTATTTGATGATTTTATTTAATCCAATTTACAGAGTTAAGAATGACCCAACAATAATCAAAATACAGTAGAGTGGGTAAGGACCTCAGCATTCAGTCACTTCTTTTATTACATTTTCTGGTATTTCAAAATTGCAATAGAAATTACGCAAGATAATTACCTCTAAAGTCTCTCTTCTCATTATCCCCATTTGAATCTGCCTTTTTTGATTCTACTTCATCTTCCTCACTTTCTCCTTCTCCAAATGAAACCATAAGCATCACTCCAGCTTGTGACAACAAGTTCTTCAGCTGACTGCATAATAAATCCAGCAAAGACTGGACCACCTTTGGGCTCAGTTTGTCAGCATAGGTTCTATACAAACACCAAAAAAATAAAATAAAATAAAATAAAAAAAATTTAAAAAAGGTAAAAGTGAGTATTTGAGAGCTGATCCAAGGAACAATAATATTAGGACACAACTACAAACTCAGTGTAAGTGACAATGCAGCCTAACGCAGCACTAATTGTAATTCATTCTAATTGCACTAGGTTACTTCTCCTCATCCTCCACCATATGCGTGGCAGAGTATTCTTATTTGAACCCTGGTTTTAAGACATTTTTAAACTATCCAGTCTTTGGAATCAAAGAAAACATTTCCAGTACTTCCTAGGGAAAAAAGAACAATTTAGTCAATTAAACATAATCCCACTGCAACTTCCAAAGATGGGGTGTTGTTTTTGCGCGTGTGGGGTTTTTTTGGTGTTGGGTTATTGAGGTTTTTTTTACATAATGGATTTGGCTACGCAATGTGTTGTATGAACACTGAAATTAAGATGCACGTATTGAATATTAAATGATACTCTTGCTCCAAATAGAGCTCTTGCTCCACTGCTTTTTTCTTTACTGAGTTTAACTAAATATTTAAGTGTTGATAGGATTTTGGAATCTTCTTTGGTCTAGCAGAGACCAATATTCCCCAGAAAATTACTTTATATTCTGAAAGAAGTACAATGCGCTGCTCTGAAAAAGTCCTACCACATTATCAGTCTCGCTTTGACACAAATCACTTTTACACAGTAATAGAAAAGCCTTGTCGTATCAACTGAACAGGTCTAGGTACAAAGCCAAACTAGAAAATCGGGAATACTAGGATACAGTGTTTACAGACCATGAAGTTCTAACTATTCTGGTCCAAACTCCACACTGACATTTAACAATATTTATCAGTCTTCCATGCATCTTTCTTATGAATAATGTGACCACTCTTTTTCCCCCCTCCTTCACTTATATACTTCTGAATAACATTTATCATCCTAAAGAAAGTTCACACAAAATAAAAGTTATTTTTAAAGGGCGCTAAAAAGCCTAACGATTACATTTTCTGAAATTAAGGGAGCATTCCACACTTACCCTGTGGTGATAGCGAGGATCTGAAGTAGTCTTGTACTGGCGACTTTCAAAGCTGTGCTTAGCTGAGAAATACCAGTTTTGGGCAGCAACTGCAGTGGTTGTCCCAACATGGTGTCTGTGCCGCACAACTGTGACAGCACATTCAGCAGACCAGTGGAAATGGCCAAGGAGACATCAACAGGCTGATAGTGTACACTTAGAGCAAAGACTGTTACCAACAGAAGACGTTGTTGTGCTTCTAAGATTAAAACAAAGTTGTTTTTAATTAATAAGATGTTTAGAGTAAGAATACTAAAAAAGAAAAACAGCATATTATTTTAAAATAAAATCTAATTAATTAAATTATCAAGTAAAAAGTTAGCCTTCTTTGTCAGACACTCTGAGGTAGTCTTTCTGACGTACCACTGTACCCCCCCGTTCAACTCAATACAACCTCTGTGCTAAGGTTGTCTAAGGAAGAATATCACATAGATCTAGTCTGTTATGTAGATGTTCCGAAGCGGAATCTAAAACAAGAGTATTCTCTCTAGGGTAAAGATAACTGAGTGAAATACATTTTTCTACTTGTACTTCAAGTTGATTCTCATGAAATTTTTTTCAGTTCCATTATAATTGTAAGTGAAACAACAAAAGAATTCAGGTAAGAATGTGCATTAGGGTCTACTAACAAACTAAACTATACAACTCTCTTCTGTACTGAAGCTCTCAGTGCATGTACAAAGGCACTGTGCAGAGTTCCAGCTGTCCCTTAAGGACAGAAGTACACGGTAACATCTGGGTACAGAAGGCCAGGAGAAAAGGCCTTCAAAACAGACAATATGCCCTATTCTTTGGTTTTGGGTTTAAAGAAAGTCCACTTGAATGAAGGAAAAAAGACTGGAGACTTTCCATCTCTTCAGAAAACTGCTTGTATCTGAAAATCTAAGAATTACTTTGAAGTGCTGAAGACATGGGTGACTGTGGATGATTGTAGTACGCGGAACAGAAAGGCTGACAGTACTTACAAGTCTTAAAATAAAAAGAGCTAACGCTTGAAGAAAATTTAGACAGAAAAAGGTTAAAAATATCCTCTCTCTTGGGAAAATAAGTCACTCAGAGACTTTAGTGAATTCTGGTCACTAGTATGAAAGTCTGCTTCATTAAACATATAAGCAATTGTACTGTGTATTACAGGACATATTTTGTAAATTGGTTTTCACTTACCTATGTGATGCTTATTAGCTTGCAAAGCTCTTTCTAATGTAGCAGATAATTGCTGGTAAATTTTGTGCACAGCCACCTGGATTTCAATTTGAATACTTCTCTTAGCTGCTCTGATACCATCCTGGGTCAAACAAACAAACACTTTAAGGACTGACACATTTTTATCACCTAGTTATTGAAACAGTAGAAACTATTAAAGTACATACTTGGTAGTGATGCAATCTTACACTCTCTCCTTTGGCACCTGCATGTCCTACAGTGCCCAAACCAAAGCAGCCAGCAAGAAACTGTAGTCTAACAGAAGTAAGCAATGAAGATGACTGAAATCCTGGTACTTGACGACTTCCCATTAATGGCACACTGCCTTTTTCCTCCATCCCTGATAGAAGCACTAAAATCTGATGAAGTGCTTCCAGACGAAGCTAAACAGAAAGGGTAGGCAAAAGATAGTATTAAGGAAGTAGCAAGTATCCTTAGAAAGCAGATCATGTTCATCTGTAAGTGAGAACGAATGAGGTAGCTGTTTTCTCATTGACCTTTTCTTTTTGAAAAGCGAATTCTTTAAATTTCATTTTAGAGTTTATTTACATAAATCTCCCACTTCCAGTTAAGATATTTTAACAGAAAATAGAGGAAAAATGTCCTTGACATCCTTAATAGACTGAAGTTGGCCAAAGTTTAAAAAAAATTCTATGAAATGAGCATAATGTATGAAGAATTAAGAAAAGGTGATAAACTGAAACTTACCTCAGCCCTCTGCTGCTGCTGCTCCATTGCAATTATTGATGCTTGCGGACTGGTGGACATACTTTCCTCTGGTTCCTTAAATCCTGGCGAGTTTCCCACATCTCCACTTACAAAGCTGACAACATTTTCAATCAAAGTATGAACTCCAAGGGATCTTGAGAGATCAAAATCAGACTCAACAAATGAGCAGGAGGAAGTGTATAACCAATCTCTGCTGTGTTTTAGTCGAGCCCATGAGTCACTTAAAGGTTCCACTTGACTGTGTATTGCTCCTAAAGATACACATAATGAAGTCTCATAAATTCCAGTTCACCAGTAAATTCCAGTTCTTTGACAGTAGGTAAAAAATGAACTGCTGCTATTCATACAGGTGGAAAAATGGATATTCATGTTAATTATACCATGCATTAAGCAACTTCGAGCAAAACACTTGATTTAAATGTACAGCAATTTCCATAAAGGAAAGGCTGTATTTTTTTAAATTATGTTAAGCAGTTTTGCAACACGCTGCCAACTGAGAAAACAAAAAGATAGAAGCCACTCAAACTGCTCAGCTTAAAGCTAGAACACTGAATAAAAATGCTTTGCAGCTAAATTATAAAACAGTAAAGAAAAGATCTGCTATACAACAGAAATTGTGCACTTTGGATATTTCTTTTAAGGTCTAACTAGAAAACAACAGTTTTGAAAAATGACAATGTTATTTTGGATGAAATGTTTACAGAATTCACTTTTGCAGAATAGAAAATTTTTATTTTAGACTAACAGAGAACATTTACTTTGCTGTGATTCAAGATAAATATATACACATATATTAAATAGAACTATATGTTTGCTACTTGGCAATTTCACAAGTCTATTTTCAAGTATTCCCTATTACATCAGCATGTCATTACGCTACCTGAAACTTTACCATCAGTAATAAATGTACTTCTTCAAATGAGCATCAGTAATCAATCTGCAGTGCTGGAATTTATTTATCACCATATATTTGATCTCATTTCCAAAAGAGTCTTGCTAGAACCCTATCCCTGGCACAAATAACTGCTATGTCACTGAAGTCATACCTTCATCAGCAGTTAATTGATATGCATTAGTTAAATACACATATCAACACAGAAGGTGGTATTTTATTATTTTTGTACATGCTGTTTGGAGCATTTGCTGACTTGGAGCTATGAAAGGTATTACGAGAGGGCAGAGTCTGCTCAAAAGAACTTTGCATCTGTACAGACAGATAGCGTCTGAAGACCTATATGGAAACCTAATGTATGTTTAAATTAACTTCGAAATTCTAGTTTGAATTACCTTAAATAATCTGCATAAATTTTTAAATATTAATGTCTCTTGTGCACAACAAGGTACAGATATCATTTGGAGATTCACAACTCATTTATAGTACTTGTACAAATCTACATTAACACTTCAGTTTTTAAAAATCTGTCTGCCGGGTACCAGTCTTAAAAATTATTAAATATAGCCATTTTCAGGCAAAAGTCATAGAAATTCATCTGTTCAAAGCTTTCTTTCATCAATGAGGTCAATTTCCAATGGTAATAGCTCGATACCAGCTTCAGGACCTCCTTTAAACACTTCCTACCTGCAGCAGCTCTGTAAGCAGCTGCTCATAGGAACAAGCAAAGACAGACACATCAGTTTTTAAATTAAATACAACTGTCCTAGCAACTATTCTGCACCATTCTTTTCCTGTGGTAAAGGCAAAATGCTATTATTCTGTCAATCAGTGTGCATCTGTATGTCACAGTCTGCACCTTCACACAACTTACAAATTCAAAATAATGTGAAATTTTGCTTTTCCTTTTTAAGTTAGGTAGTTAAACTCCACTTAGACGCCCAAAAATTTAATTGTCACATCTATGAATGATGAAAACTTGTTCACATCTCATTTCCCTTTTTGTAAATAACGTTTGTGTGCATTTGTGCGGTATTCCTTACACTTGCTACTTAACAGATTGCAATGGCTTCAGAAAAAACCATCACAGTACTTAGATCATATTAGCTACTTGACAAAAATATACACACAAATTTATTTTGCATAATACAAAGACTAAGTTTAAATAATACTTTTCAAAATATGGTCCTAATTTCTGCTGGTTTATGTAACACAGCAATACTACCCGGTTTGCAGAGAACAATCTATTTTGTTGTGTTCACTATGAAAGAATTTAAATAAATTACTCAATTTTACAATTTATACCTGGTGACAATATTGAAATCTAAAGGAAAGACAGATACTATCTTAATCTTATTTTTATCTTAATCTTATGATACTTGTTTTAAAGCTCTCTATTAAAAGCTAAGTTATATGCTGAAGGGGCAGGTGAGAAACATAAGATAAATGGGACAGAGTAGAATAAAAGGGTGCTGAAATACTTTTTAATGTAGGAAGGAGTTTCCTAGCATACGCATGGTGAACAGAGCCCAGGGGAGAGGATAAATGAAGCTCCAAATTTCCTACAGGAAGCACAGCTAAACCATTACCAAGTCCACAAAATTTTGCCTACATAGCAATAACTATTTCAAAAGCCTCCTTAAGCCTTACGGCCTTTCAACAGCAGGAGAGCTTAAAGTATCCCAAAGTGACATTAGCTTCCTATCCTCTACCTGTCCTACGTGACGCTATGCCACCATGAAGCACAGCATAGAATCAAAGGATTTATAAAGAAACAAAAAGCAGTTCCAACGTCTTAAATCATAAGCTTGAGATCTTTCAAGGATTAACAGAACATCAGAAGAAAATCTCGTTTCAATAGTCAACAAATCTTGTAAGAAATAAACCCCACCATATATTGATAAAAACCTAAACTATTTCATATTTGGAAAACAGATGAGGTCTCAGCTAATAATTTTAGTATTAAACGCAAGAATGTTCAAATGTAAGAATGATTTAAAACTGTTTCATATTAGGAGAAAAATCCAACAATTATGAAATATAGATTAAATGTAGAGCAAGACAAGTTATAACTAAAAGTATTGAGTTTAAAAACAGAGATGTCAGAAGTCAAAGCAGTACACTTTAGAATTAAAAACATTTAAGAATTAGGGCACACAAATTTAAAACAAAGTATTTTTTTTTCCCTTGAAGATGTTAAATATCAATAGAAAAATCAAAAGTATGGTTGTATATTAGAGCTTAGCTTGATTCTGTGTAATATCAATTACACAGAATTGATTGCAGCTTAGCACTTCCATAAGCCTCTACAATCACATGAAGAATTGCACATAAGAACAAACTTTAAGCTTACAGTTAAAAAAAAAGTTTACTTGTCCTTATAAGCCAGCTTGTAATAATGAATTTTCTAAATGAATGTGGCACAGCTGCAATACACACTTCATAAAACATAAAATATGTAGGGAAGCTATAAAGACAAAAAAATAAACATGCCATCAGTTACTTGCTTGAAGCTCTTCTTTTTTCTGGGGCTCAACTGGCCAAAAAGGAGTAAATACACTACACCACACAAGGATCAGAAGACAAAAGCAGACATTTGAAACAGAAAATAACACATTCACAAAATCTCTTCCTCACAGTATTCTGACTTAGACTTAAATGATCAGTCTCATTTCAACCAATACAACAGTATATCAAGCAGTAAATTTTGGGTTAAAAAAATATTTACTCTTGTTTTGAATTAGTATAGCCCAGGTAACAGACTTCCTAAATTCTCCACCTTCTTTTCAGATTGGAAAAAAAAAAAATTCCCTTTAACACAGTAATACACATATACCAAGACATATTTACATCCCTTGCTCGAACACAATATTTCAACTTCAAAACGCAGAACTCATATTATTACCTATTACAGGTACACAAAATTATTCCAATTTAATTCGGATTTCATTTCAGCTGCTGGTTTTTTTCAGAGTTGCCAGTAAAGTACCACAGAACACACAAGCACACTGAATTCAGTGAATTAAGATTTATACAAAATTAGAAGACCCAAGACTGGAGGACTCTCCTTTATCTGCCTAACTATATTTATGATTTACTGTTGAGTATCTAATGCAGTGCACAGTATACCACAGGCACTGTACAGGAAAGGTACAACATTTTGAGGCACACACTCTGGATCTGCACAACTGAAAAAGATTAATGTAAGCAACTAAAAAACCCCAGAGGGAGGGCTTAGATAGGAGGGGAAAATAATAATATGCTCATCATCCCTTCTGGCAAAAGTAGTGAAAAAGACTTTTTCTGCTGGAATGGAAGGAAAAGTTTACTAATTCAGAAATAACTAAATAATAGCAAGGAACAAGATACTTAAAGGATCCTCAGGTTGAAGCAGGAATACCTCAGTCATATTTCTGACCAGACAGAATAAACGAAGGAAGAAGGTAATTAGATTAAAGATTGGACTGAGTGGCTAAGACATTGAATAAAAAGAGAATCCTTTCCTTCCATGCTCACCTGCAAGGCCATAGGAACAACTTACTGTATGAGTAGTTTTTCTACTCCTAGTTTTCTATATTGCAATTTCTAAATAGAAACAGCTTTCATATCATAAAAATCAGACTATAATCAATACTGACATTCAATTAATAAGGAAATGCAATCTGAATTTTCAATAATGAGTTGCTGCATTCAATAAACAGAAGTTCTAAAACAAGTCAGTTCACTCCACAAGAATTTGTCTCTTGCCTGTTACAAAAGAACCACTCACCTATACCCTGTACACACTACACTTTGACAACTTCGCAAAGGTCAAATACTCTGCATAGAGTAGGGCTGAGGACAAATTAACCCTACAAACCCTCAGCTGGTAACAGTATGTGTGGCCAAGGTTCTGTAACAGGTAGTGTGGTTAAATTCTACTAAACTTGTTAAGAAGAGACAGGAGGAACCTCATGTCCATATATTAAGATTTTTTTAATGACAATGTCCTTTCAAAAGGAAAAAGTCTCCAAAATAGCATAGCCAACACACACACAAAAACCCCAACAAACAACAATGATGATAGAACGAAATTTCTTCAGGAAAAAATCTTCCCAATTATCTCTGCTATCAACTTCCTCCACACAGTTTACAGAGACACACTTAAAAGAACAAATATTTTCAAGGGAATGCTGCAAACTGCAGGAAGATATTATGCTAAAAACCACATATAAAAGGAAACATGTTTTAATTTTTTTAATAATAAACTTCAACTGAAAGAAATTAGAAGTGGTTCCTATGGTTCTTCTGAATTACTCCCCTTATTGTTTCCCATCTAACACTGCCAACTGTACATTCAATGCAATAAAAATTTGAAAAGTTCAGCTGTAAGTCCTTTATAAAGCAACAGTGGTTGCTGCTGTTTTGTAGAAATATAGACAAGAAAAAACAGGTGGTTTTACATTATGTTGATTGTAATTCAAGAAGTGTTTCCCACGTATGCTTCTGTTGTAACGCATGACTATCCTCTGCACTCAAAATAGAGACCTTCTCTAGCATCTCTACTGCAAACATGTTTTGTTCCTCTCCTCTCTTCATTTAGAGGAACATAAAACCTTCCACATCTTCCACTCAAAAGCAGATCATATGTGGAAGTCTTAAGAGCACAAGATACAAACATGAATATGGGAAGAACATCTCAAAAAAAAACCTCCTAACAAATAAAAATGTGCTGTTCATTTCTCACCAAGATGTCTATTGGTTGCTTCAGGGGAATCTGACTTTGGTGGCACTTGAAAATTCAGTTGGAGAACATCTTGAGGAACAATATTGTAGTCTTCTATAGCTCACCTCTTCTGTAGCAGTTTACGTGCCATAAACAAGAAACTAGGCTTTTTCTAATCCTTCAATTGTTAACAAACATAGCAAATTCAAATGCAGACAGCTCATTCTCATGGAAGTCAATCCCCTCCCAGCAACTCAGGATGGAGAACAGCATAATGCAAGTACGCTATAAGAATTCAGACTTCTCCTATTCTTCAAGCTGAGGTAACAGTGAACATAAATGTCCCCTTTATTAGTCACAGCATATCACAAGAATAAAGATGAAACTGAAGGCGTTTTACCAGTCAAAACATTCTTGACAGGCACTGCAGTATCTCTAGCACTTCAGTGTGCCATGTTACAAGGGGTGGACAATCCAAAATGGCTGCAAGTTACACCCTCACCAAACACTGGGGCATGCTTCAGTTCTAGAAAATAACTAGGATTCACAAAACCAGACATTTCATAAGAAATTAAAAACCTAAAATAGCACCGAGCTAAACAGCTCGTCCACTCGATCACATAGATCTTTTTCTGACTTCGATATAAGTATCAGGAATGCTTCCCCGTAAATGAATCCTGCATTCACTGGATGAATCTGGTATTGAGTGTCAACCAAAACTGTCATTTATATCATCCAGCACAAGTAGAAAAGTTTTCATTATTGTATGCTGACTAACTTCCAGTTGACAAAACCAGAGAAAAGTCTCTAAGTACCATGAGACAGCAAAATAAGTCCTCCAGTACAAGAAAATGGATATCAGTACATGCTGTGACAGTGCTCAGTTTGCAAGTGAGCTATTTGAGCTTCTTTAGGTCTGGATAGATCAACTGCATTTACCGTAATTCCTCCTCAGCATTACACCTGGTGCAGAACCTTCTTCTGTAATAAAAAGCTTCTATAAACTGGTTGGTTAAAGTCTATTCTTGCATTGTTCTTTACTTCCTGGAGCCCGTGACCAAAACAACCTCATCAGTCTAACCAACAGTTCGTGAACCATAATCCATAAGATACAGTGTATCTCAGATCTAACTCAAGATGATTTCCTGGATTACTTTTAGGATACAGAGGAAAGTGAGTGCAGAGTTCTGGGTCAGATTAATGGCAAAGCTAAAAATGGCGGCTTCAAAGAATACACTGCAGATCAGAGTGCTGACTGAGGCTATCGGATCTTCTAACGCTGAGCATGCCAACATACATCCTGCTGTCACAGCATGAACAGCTCTACTAAATTTCTTTACTTGCTCAGCAGGTTCAATTGATTACCCACGTACAAGGAATTCCTGTCCACATTATTTACAAATTGAGGTGTAATGAGTGTTGCCACTGATAGTTTGCTTTACAGTTCAATAGACTTTAAAGCAAGCAACTTCTCAGTACTCTGCTTAATGACGAAGGCTACTACACTAGAACTCTCACATTACCTAACAGTACTAAGGCTTCTGTAATTAAACCATATCATAACCCAAGCTAATTCTTGTTAACTTCTTCCCAAGATTTTCACAGATACAACAGACGTAAGCTGTGATTATAACAGAGATTCTGCACCATCCAGAGTGGTGGGAGTTTTTGGTCTCTGTGTAAACAAACATCCTTTGCTCCCTCTGCTACCTTCTGTGAAGAAACTCATTGAGATTCCCCAGAATGAAGCAGCAAGGAAAAGCAGTACAAAAGCTAAAAATCTGATTTATATTGCAGTAATAGAAGAAGCGGTGGCTTGGTTCTGTAGATGAGCTGGTGTTGAGAGGATGTAAAAATTGAAGTGGTATTTTCTGGATACGAGTTCTCCCTGTTCAAGTATATTTTACAGTAAAAGCTCACTGTTAGCAAAAGAGCAGCATGTTCTCCTTGATAATGAACTTCTCTGCCAATTTTTTCTTGATGAAGTCACGCGAGTGAAAACAGAATGAAAGTTCCTAATCCACCCGACCTCACAGAAATCCTCACTTCCTTCAAATTCTAGAAACTAGAATAAATAGTTATAACCCAGGAAATACTATAACCAAGCCACAAAGCAACAGAAATTAGCACAAAAACCAGTAGGTAATAATTATTTAAAATGTTATTTTTAAATACTCAGTTTTAATATCCTGATTGCCACTGTGTACTTTATTTAATTGCAAACACATTTTAACTTAAGAAATACTAACATATTTATCAGGTCATTATTCACTAGGTAAACAGTAAAACTTACCCCTCTTCCTATGTGATGATGCCAAATCCAAATCAACATTTCGTCTTCCACTCTAGATTAAAAGATTGATAAAAGTCTCATTTCTTTAGGTGAATGTATGTGGTGCACAATATTTGAGTATTTAAAATGCATCCCTTATCCATAAAAGTGTGAAAATTAACAGAGCTATAGTAATTTCAATTGGTGTTTTACCACCATTACTTACTCTTAACAATGGTGGTTATCAGAAGAGATCTCTATGCTGAAACACAGTACCAAACCAATGTTTAAGATGTACTTCCCACTTAAATACTATTGATAATCTCTAAAGACATAATGCTAGTTTACTTACCAGTGAATAACCTTCCTCATCTGATTCTGGCTGAGATAAATCAGATTCACTTCTTGATTTAATCAGTCTGTAGCTTGAGTTTGCATGGATTGAGCGACTTTCTGCAGTAAGACTTTCACTCCTGCTTCAGGTGCACAACACATGCATGCACACAGACCCACACACAGAGAGAGAAAGAAAATACTGTTATTAGGCAAAAGTAACATTTGATAGTCAAATTTCACAGGTACCACAGTTTTATCTGGGAGCAGACTATCACAGAACATCACAACACCACACCAAACAGGAAAAAAAGGGGTCTGATAGCTTCAATTATTATGCTTATAAACAGTATTAGTAAACTCTGTTACTTTTTAACGTCCTTATTGGTCAACTGAACAAATGGTAACCTCAAATGACTTATCATTCAAGCGCCTTGGTAAGTATTACATACAGTATACAGAAACACTTCTGAGCTGACAGGACAAGAAAAGAGACAAAGTAAGTGGGTGAAAAAGCACTGAACTTGTTAAAAACCCACCCATAAACTGCATCCTAAAGTTAATATGCTGGAGATTAAAGCCACTTTGATAATGACAGAAGCAGCCACCAATGCTTTAGAGGGACTAGATTTCCAAAAAGACGCAAAAAGAATAAAAGGGTACTGAATATATATAATCTCCCTCTGAACTCCCTGTGAATATCTTCATTTAAAATATCAGAGCAGAGTTTCTGTACACTAGAAGCTTAAGTAGGCTCAGGCATTCACTAGTAGCACCAGCTACACAATTCCCGTGTCAATACACACACACACAAAGATTTCTAGAATAAAAGTTTAAATGGATCAAGTTTAGAATAAAACTGTGTTACCAAGAGTATCTCAGGCTATGAAAGTTAAAATACATTAGTTAGTACTTCTACTATTTAAATTATACACTTCTATTCAATTAGCTGCATGGCTTTACTTCGTTATTCTCCTGTATCCAACAAGAGTGTCTTACATATGCCAATATGTTAGGAATTTAAAAAAAATACAAAAAAAACCCCCAATCATCAATGACACTTTTTTTCACAAAAGGCTTTGAAACTTTTGCTTTTAAAGATATCCCACTTTTTTTTTTTTGGACACTACTATATAAGACCGTTAAATTCAAGAAAATACAAACATGGTAATAAAAATCCCAACACATAAACAAATCTTAGGAAAAATGAAGACTTTTTCCAATTACCTCAGATTATCTGTACCTCTGATGATCTGGACTTCATTACTTCATTATTTATCACTAAACCCAAAGTAAATATGGTCCACATAAAATAAAACTCTTATTAATGTTTAGTTAATGTGGACAAAGAAAACTGACAAAAATCACTATTCCCAACAAAAACATAACATTGCTCTAGGCAAAAATATTCTTTTTTTTTTTTTTTTTTTTAAAAATCCTCAGAGGAAAACTGAGGTATTTAATCAATTATAAAGGAAGCAGAGAAGAGTTAACAAGCAGACAGCAAACCCCACCTTGTCATAAGCCCAGTCCCCTCAGGAGCAGTAGAGGGAGGTTGCTGTAACTGTCCATCCTCCCTTCGTTTCTGGAGCTCCTCGATAACAGGGCTTACTCCCAAGATCAACAAAGCACATCTGTGGATCACAGAGTTGCATGCAGCAGTATATACATCTTGACCTTCTGTCAGATCAGTGCTGATTCTTCGTTCCTGCTGAGACTGAGGAGGGGGATCATCAAGTCTAGTCCCTGTGCCAGTGTTCATCCTATCTCGATCCCGACTGCGAGCTACTTCACGGACTGATAGGAAACACTGAAATATTTCTGTAACATGCAACACAAAAAGAAGGTGTTAACTTCTAGACAAATCTACATATAATGAATATTCATCTACATCTTGGGCCAAAAACTGCCCCACTACAAAGAACAACAAATATTTTTTCCAACAGAAAAAGCATACATTAATGATACAAAGCTATAAAAGAAATCATGCAAACAGGTTAAATGAAGTATCTACACAATTTTAAGTTTAAAATGAAGAGGACAATGCAATTTGACAGAACGCTAAACACTCTTTCGGTGTCTTATTGCAACCCAAATCCTGATTGGACAGCATCAAAGAGAAAGATTATTTCACATTTGCCTTTCAGCAGATATATATGAAAGCAGCACTTCCGTAAATCTGTATCCCAGACACCAGTGTATCTGTAATTCAATACTGAAACAGTTTCAGGCTTTTATTAGCTTTGGTCTGTACAATGAAGATCCTACCAAAATTCTTCGTCTTCACTTTGCTTAATTCTGCTGTGGTCTTAGGTGCTAAATTCTTCTAAAGAAGCTGTGTGAGAGACCACATCATTTCTGTCCAAAGACTTAAAGCTCATTTTAATTTTAAAGATTCAGTTCCCCTTTGGAAAGGCAAAGGTAAACCCAAACAATTCCTTCACCGATATCAATAGTTAGAAGCCAGCAAGGAACCAAGGACACAAACAGAACTCTGTGTGTCAGTAGCTTCCCTTACGATCTCCAGTAAAAGAGTCATCATCTTCCTACTTATTTGTGCACTTAACACCCCTGGGTGTCTGGATATTTCTGGATACATTTCCTTTATTGTACCCAGAAACCCTATCCAGGTACAATTTGAGAACCCTGAGCATTTGCCCAGGATAACTTCATAACAAACAGCAAGAGTATATTGTATCTACTGAACAGGTAACATGTGTACACCTTCTAGAACCATAAATCATCTCACGAATATACACTTAAACCCATAGCACACTTTCAGGAAAGCCTACTGCATTGTGGAGGTAATGACACATCACATAGAAACTGAGGGTGTAACACACATTGTGGACTATAAGATCCCAAAGAGGAATATGGGAACCCTAATGGGGAATATAAACACCGTTAGCAAAATGGATAATGACAACAGATGCTGGAAAAAAGATAAACATTCTAACAGTATCTGGAGGAACAATATTTGGGAAAAAATATATATATATATGTATCTATGGAAAATATTTCAAGTCAGTTATATTTTTAAGCTAGATACATGCTACAATAATTTGTGAAGGCTAACTTGATTTCCATCTTTGAGAAGACTAGGGTAACAACAGAAAAACAACTGAGTGTAACTGTATGTTGCTTCACTAAAATTGGAAAAATTAAGGATTAACTACCCCATTGAACCTCATTACAAGCACAAGTCAGCACAACAACAGTTTGGGAAGTTCACCTTTTTCAAGCTATCTTCTGAAGAATCGAACAAGTTTTTTAGAAAACCCATGAGAAACTATTGCAAATAGTGTTACAAATGCTAAACTTTGACTAAAATCTCCACGTTTTTAACAGACTCAAGAAGAGATATTCAAAGGTACAAAAGAATTCCAATTTAGTCAGCCCAGTTATCAATAGCAGTTTTGTTTCCAAACTTCAGAATAACATTACCCTTCAAAGCTTATCATATACAAGAATAACACATACAGACACAACAAAAATTCTGTATATAAATACTGACGAAAACTCAGAGACCTACTGAACAGAAGTTCAGTAAAAACAATATGAAATGTGTTTTTCTTGTAGATGGTGCATATAAGAAGTTTTGGAATATGTCAAATGCCCTGCAAATTGCCCATAAAGGCAGTTCGCTTGCCTAGTGCTCACAATTCCTTTGTATCAAAAGACTTTTCTGACCCAGTAAAACCACTACACCATTTTATAAACATAAACTTCTCACAATGCTTGCGCAGAACAAATCTTTAAAATAATTTCACCTCTGAGAGAAAAATATTTTGCCTTCCAAAGCATATTACATTATTGACATGCATAATTAGTACTTACTACCAGCTGTCATAACTTCATGTTCTCTTTCCTCCTCTTCATCTTCTTGTTCTGGGTGTCCCTCTTCTCTGTCGCGTTCTGCCTGCTCCTCCATTTCTGCTTCTTCATCAATTGTACGAGTAAAAGAATGTTCTTGAGTATCAACATCAGCAGATTCTTGGTTATCCAGCATCTTGATTAAAAAATATATAGATACAGTGAAATTGATTGTCACCAAAATGAAAGATGAACATAAAATGACACAGGTATTTAATAAGTTTCCTTCCTATCAGAAAGATGAAATGAAACACATGTACATCCCAAGATCAAAAATTAGCACGAGGTGCATAAGAAGAATAATAGTCTTAGAATTTGAATTTTAAAAATCTTTTTGATTGAGTAGATATATCTGGGTTGATGCTTTTCTTTCAATTTGAGGATGTAAGTGCTGACCAGTAAAATACTGGTGGAGGCCCCATCTCTGGAAACGTTCAAGGCCAGGCTGGATGAGGCTCTGAGCAACCTGACCTAGTCAGGGATGTCCCTGCTCCTTGCAGGGGGGTTGGACTAGATGACCTTTGAAGGTCCCTTCCAACCCTAACCATTCTATGATTCTATGATTCTACTTACTACCTAACAAACAGTATTCCAATGCAGGAAATAGCTTTAGACAACTTGAAGAAGGCAAAGCTTTCCATATAAAACATAGTTACATTAGAGGTTTTAGAATACGTTAGAAGGTAATTAATCCTAGAAGTCTTGGGACATACACATCCCACCATCATAATTCATCTGCCCTCTCCTGGCAGCCTTCCTTTCAAAAAAAAATAGGTGCTCTTGGTAGCAGCAGATCATGGTCACCATTTTTCTGGCGCCTCTTATTTGTTCTCATCATTCTATCATTAAGTCTGTTCTACTATACAAATGCAAAACATCTATTTTTTTTCCCAGTAGCATTAATATTTTCTTAATACACAGTAAGGCCTGATGAACTGAAAAGAGATTTACAGTCTTACCCATCTGTCCCTTGAGGATGATCTAGTCTGAATAAGTTCCATATTCTTGCAGGCAAGCAAGCGACTCCGAACTTTATATACACAACGGTATACTTCTGCCAAGGCTTTGCCAGGCTGGTATCTACAAAAAAGAGAACCGAAACAGAAAAAAATCATACAGACTTTCTTTCAAAAATTGAAGTTGAGCTTTTAAAAGCAGCTTTTAAGTTACTTGCCTGCTCTCACCACAAGCTTGACTAAGTAAACTTGTATGTTTCAGAAGAGCTGCAAGAACAAATCTGGACACAGTATCTAGGAGTGATTCATTACTTAAAGTTGCAGTATCCCAATCTGAAAATAGAAAGGATTCATCAAAACTGGCTACTATTTCCAACAAAATATATTTTCAAAGACATCTTTTAAAAAAAAAATCCTCATCCATTTAAATCTTTCAATTTAGAAGTAGTTTGAATGCTTAAGAAATGTTTAGCATCAATAACTCATAAACACACCACTTCAAACAAACGCGGTTTGGTCTGTTAAAGGTACCTAACAGTCAGTCAAGGGTGGGCAAACAAACTGCCACCAGAGACTCAGACAGTTGAACTTTGGGTGCAACCTCTCCTTCAAGCAAGGATACTGAAGTGGAGCTCTTCTCACCGAGCTGCTGATTTACATGGAATTTGCTTGGAAACACACTATATTTGAGACTTTCTGCTCTTTGGCACAGGGTTGAAACCACATTCAAGAATTATTTTGCAGACTCACATATGATGAAAAAGCCTTATCTCCAGTAGGAAAGCCAACTGTTAATGCAGGGACAAGCTTCACTCTAATATTAACAAGAGACATTTTCAGGTCTCAAAATGAATGTTTGTTCAGTATTTTCAGAAACTAAATTTTTCATTTCAAAGTATTTTTTCCCTATTTTAGAAAAAATTCTTACAAAAATAATATTGTTCTACCATAAAATAACCGAATTGCCAAGCAACCCCCACAAGGCACCATAACTTTCCATGGGGAAAAAAAATATTTCTGCCCCACTTCCTTACAAACAGCTTCATAATATTTTTTCAATAAAATATTATCTACAAATCCTTGCAAACTGCTGTAGAAATCACGAAAAAATTACCCGGCCACATAAAGTTTAGTCTAACACACCTATTCCTCAGCAAGTTCCATTACTTTGCATTTGATGCTATGCTAACCAACACCAGACAACTTTCAGTCAGCTTGCATTGTGAACAGCACATACATGCACTTCTAAAATACTCAACTTCATAACAAAAATAATACATATTAGCCCAATCATCTCAGATTTTGCAAACAGACAACCAGCATTTTTTACTGTAATTCCTACTTCTGTGGAATTCTGCAACAAAATTCTGTGCTGCTGTCAACAGGCACACAGCACAATTTTCTGTTGTGTCCACCTGGCCTAGCTTGGCCAGAGCTATGGAAAATTATCTCCAGATTCAGTAGAGAGTTACAGTACAACCACAACACTTCGTGGATTTCATCAAAAGGAGACCTGGGAAGCTTGAGTAGGAACCCAGACTTCAGGCAATAAGCATGAAGAACCATTAATACTGTAAGGCCAGCCTCCAAGAGACTTGAAAAACAAAAGATTACTTACCCTCCTTCATCCCATTCCTAACATATTTTGCCAGTTACTTTGCCTTCCCCCATTTCCTCCCCATCAATTTTTCTTTTTAATTCCAAGTTTCACCCTGCTCTACTAGGAAAATAGAGACACCAGCAACTCAGTAAGCAAACAAGAGTCTCTTTTTTCCAGTTTGGAGGGAAAAAAAAAACCATTGAACTACATGTTTGCCAAACACTGGAATCAATGTCAAAAATAAGCAACAGAAAAGCAAAAGAAAGACCATGGAACATGACAATAAACTAAGTTTATTATGTTGCAGAATTAAAAGTCATTGCCAAAGAAAACAGCAGATTCTGCTAGGCATGTAGCTGAAACATGCAGCAGGCTCTTAACACACACACACACACACACACACATACGTTTTTCAACATCTTACCTTTACTAACAGCATAGTCTTGCATACTGATCCAGAGGCTCCTTGCTGGCTCTTTTGTACAACCCAACGCCAAATCAACATAAACAGAAATCTCAGGTCTCAGCTTATAATCAAATGGCTTCTGTTCCTCATTTCCAGATAGGGCCACTTCTAATAAGGAGCTCATGCATTTGTCTAACAGAAGGGAAATACTTAAGAAGTTGAACTCTGCAAATTTTGAGGATTACATGTATCTATCTGAAAGCATAAAACAGCCTTCACTCTCCATTTCATTTAAAAAAATAAAAATCAAGACATCTCATTGTCTGATTACAAACTCACATTACATAAAGAATAAAGTGACTTAGAGTTACAATTTATGTAAAACAAAGATTTAGAAGAATTATCTCACTCTGCATCATTAATTCCATCTGAACTATATAGCCATAGGCCTATTGTATATTCATATATATTGCCTTTATAACCATATGCAATTATTGTATCTTCAAACATGGACTCATTTGAAATACTGTGTCTTGTAATTAAGTCTTGAAGTAGTACACTGAGAATCAGATGCAGAAGAAGATGTGAACTAAGAGGAACAGGCCACAGAGAAAGAGGAAGCAAGTGCATTATTCAGATAGGAATGGATGACTAGAAATACTAATGCTGAGTCCTCTTAACACTTCTGGTAGCCAGAAGGATTGAAGATTGTTGTTAATAGTATTATTTCTAATTAATAAAAATTCCACTTTGTTATTAGAAAACAAGGTAATATTTTTCAATAATAAATATGAAGAACAGAATCCCTGGTGTGTCTGTTAAATGCTGAGCATCTCAGAGTAAAACATTGGAAATTAACTCAGTGAAGTCTGTGTTATTTTGTTTTCCTTCTGTATGCCTTTAAAAGAGCCTTTGTAAATGTCAGCATACACTTAAATATCCATTTTCCAACTTTTTGTATTACTAAGTAAATAGACAAGAATACTGAAAGACAAACCCTAAGTACACAGACTTATTCAAACATCATTAGAAATTTCAAAATTGAACACAAGTATTTGCAATGACAATTAAGACGTTTGCATTTAACAGCTTACCTAAATGAGGAATATCCATTTCCACCCCATCACTGAAAAGCGGAGTTTTCAACCAATAGGCTGTATCTTGTTCCTCGGGGGACACTGGAGGTCCTTGAAGCATGCCGCCAAGACACCGCCCAATAAGCAAAGCTACAGTTCTCTCTAGATCAACAAGCCATACCCAAGACTGGGCAGGCTGTGGTAAGGGGACTCCAGCAGGATCAATTAATTCAGGTCCACCTAAAAGTATTAGCAACAAATTATTAAATTAATCACTGTTGCCCAGATGTTAAAAACAATTCTAAAGTTAGGAAAATTAATGGCAGATCTTTTTAGTTTTTCACAGTTAATAGCAGATCTGCCCCTCACTAAACAACCTGTAAACTGAAGAAACAACAGTTAGAAGAAATAGAACGCTTAACACTGTAATTTCAGCAGCAGAGGACATCACCATTCATGGTACAACTGTTCATACTCAGTGAAGTAAAGGCTCTTTTAAACTCTGCCCAAGCATCTATTTAGTCCACTATGTATTTTCTCCTGTTCTGATAAATCTGCATAGATAAATGATACAACTGGAAATAGCACTTAGCAAAAGCAGAAAACTTTGCCAAAAAAATTAATGAAAAAAATCAATCAATGACAAGTAAGTATAGCATCTCTTATCACAAATTTCGGTTGCTTTACCTGTTTTTACATATCTGTTTCATTGGCACCAGAAACATCTGGTGGCACACGTTCAGGAACTTAGCAGGTAATTAATGAGTTTAAGTTAAAATTCTATTACACCACAAAATGCAAAGTAAAAGTAAAATTTGGACATGAAAGGAAACAGATCACAACAAAATTATTAGCTGCATCAGAGGAAGTTCAGACTGGACATCAGGAAAAAGCTTTTAACTGAGAGGGTGATCGGTCACTGCAACAGGCTCCCCCAGAAAGGGGTCGCAGCAGCAAGCCTGTCAAGAGTTCAAGGAGCATCCAGACGTTGCTCTTAGTTATACAGTTTAGTTTTAGGTAATCCTGCGAGGAGCAGGGAGTTGAATTTGATGATCCTTACAGGTTCCTTCCAATTTGAAATACTCTGTGATCCTACAACTCTAAAATCAGTGTTTCTTTTATAAATAAAGAATGGTATTTTTATGTATTACAAACTTAGTATTTTCAGTTCAATATGTATTTCTCATACTGCTCTTGGATTCCTACTCAAGTCAATATATATCCTAGGTTGACAGAATAAAGAAGTTTGCCTGCAGCTCAAAATACTTCACAGCAAGGGATGTTAATACATTTAAGAATTTGAAAAGGAGATATGGCAAGATACTTAGCCTAAAAAAAGCTCCATCTTTACAGGGAAAGTTAAACTTCCACTATAAAAGAGTGATATGCCATTCTTTATTTTTCAGATTAAAAGCGTGTTAGTTATTACACTTACCATGAAGTGGCCACTGTAATTCTTGATCTTCTAAAAGGGCTGCAGCAGGTAACAGTCTATTAAGACGATCCAAAGGTGGCAACAGATCTAGCAGGTAACTCAACAAAGGCCGAGCCACTGATACTGGCAGTAACAATAAAGAGTTGACAATCTGAGAGAGCATACTACCAGCAGCCGATACATAAATTACATCTGCAGAGAAAAAAACAAAAAAAAAAACATAGAAAACCACAAATATAATTCAGAATATAATTATATTCCAAGTACAATTTAACAAGTAAAAAAACCTGCATAAAAGTATCTCAGCTGTCTTAAACCTAGTTGTCTCAAAATATCTTAGCTGTACATTCTGAATTGGGGGGTTTGTTTAATAATCATTAGTCCATTCCACATATTTTACTTCCATACTTTTCAGTAATCTAAAAAAAAAAGTACTTTTAAAAAAGAGAAATCTAGAACTAACAGAAGTGAAACAATAATGCACAGAGACAATATCCTCTCTACTCCATATTTTACCTGTCTGAAAAATGTTATATTAAAAGTTAGATCCAAAACATGAACCAGATGCTATGTCCTTGGGTAGATACTTAACCTCCTCCTCTGGGGGAAGCTTGGGATGTCTACTTTATGCAGATATAGGGAAAATAAAGTATTCCATTATCCAAATCTAAACAAATAGTAACTGCCCTAAGCTTATTGTGCCACCATTACTAATTTTTCCATTAACATTTACCTCTCAGTTTTTCCCCAACGTTACCATTCCAAGAGCTTTCCTTAAGCAGTGTTGCAGAACGGGAATAGATATCTGTAGCATGAGGTAATAAAAGCTGAAGGTGTTTGTGAAGCAGTGCCACACTGCTGGAATTCTAGAGGACATAAACATAAGAATAATTCTGTAAATGTATTTAAGGGGTTCATTATTTAAATCAGTTTAGCTTTCAGAAAGACTTTCAACAGGAATCTTGCAACATTGTGGTGCTCATGAAGGCTGAATTAATTTCCCCCCCCAAACGACAAAAATAAGGACACACACCTCACTAACACTGTTGATGTGGCAATAAGCCAGTAACTGTTTCTGGAGTGAACACAAAAGCTCATGAAGATGAGCAGGTTGGCTGTTTTCTGATGATGATGTACCCAGTAAAAATTTATCACTGTTTTTTTCCAGTTCTCCAAAGGCTTGGTCCTAGTAAGACAAAAAGGGGGGGGAAAGAACAACTAACTGTGTCTTCAAATGCTGTAATACATTACTATTACCTTAAAAAGAAGCTTTTTTTGCCTTTACCATGTGCAAAGAAATCGGATAATGTCAAGTGGATCATGGAATAACCGAACCTGAAACTAAAATTGCTTAGAATGTCACAGTAGCGATTGTGATTGCTGTCAAGCAAACATTCCTATTCTAAAAAGGGTATTTTCAGAAGCAGAAATATTTTTCTTTCAACACACCAAGGATAACTGGATGAAAGAACTCACTCCCCACTCTAACCCCAAATCACAGTATGTTAAAGTAAGTAACAAGCCTTTAAGAATTTATTGCGGGCTGATGTACAAAATGTTTCAGATTGGAATCCTTCCCTGCATTACCTTGGACTGCAATAAAAACAGTAGAAGGCAGATGGTTACTTGATTTCATTCTGAATTCTACTGAAAAAACTGAGTTAGTTTCAAGTAAAAAATACAAAGTAGATTGCTCAATCTAGATGACTGGTGGAGGTGTCTAGAAAAAAGAACAAAAAGCTACCAACCCTCGCTCTCAGGAGATAGGGATACTATGTCAGAGAAGTAAAAATCCGATTTATTTTTGCTGTTATATTTAACTGGCTAGCAGAGCTAAAAGGTGAGAGAGTCAGTTATTTGCTTTTACACTCCCCTGTACTTTTCATCAGCCTCTACTTTTATACAGCTAAGAACAGCAATCTCTTTGACACACTACGTATAGTAAGATGGCTGACCTGTACTTGCTGAACTGTTATAAGGTAGTTACCTTACTGAAGTTAATTAAACAGATTCATGTTCCTAGTGTCTGCCTATCTTTCTCTGGTGGCTGAGATTATACTGACAAAAATAGATCCATACCATCTACTTACTTGATGTGTTATATTCTATCTTCCAAACATTTTTGAAGCCAGAGTAATAAAATACTTTGGTTTAATATGAAACCATTTACATTGATACAAGCCAAGTTAAACAATAAATACCATTATAACAACATTAGGGCCACAATGTTAGAGATGATTTAACTGATTTTAGTCCACTTCAGGAAAAATATATATGGCAATGTTACTTTAAATAAACAAAGAGAGCATCATTTTCTGAAAGTAGGGAAAAACTTTTAACCCTTCTAAGCACTGTGTTTAGAATCACAGAATGGTTTGTGTTGCAAGGGACCTTAAATATCATCTAGTCCCAACTCCCCTGCCACGGGCAGGAACACCTTCCGCTAAACCAGGCTGCTCAAAGTCCAGCCCAATTTGGCCTTGAACACTTTCATTAAAAACAAAACAAAACAAAACAAAACCAAACCACCAAATAAAAGGCCTATACATACTGTATAAAATCCCAAATTTCTCAGAAGAGTCTTCATTAAGATTTCGGCTAGATGAGTATCTGGATGACTGCTCTGGACAGCGTACGTCTGATCAGAGAGATTTCCATAGCTAATACACAACGAGGAAGTTTCTGCGGCATCAGATGGCGAGCTATAGCCAAGCAGGGAAGCTACATGGGTATGATCCTGCAAGCTCGTCAGAATAATATCCAATTGCATTCTCTAAAGAGAAATGTTTAGACACAAGAAACACTCTTTGTTAATGAAGACAAAACAATGAGCTAAGAACCAAAAAGCATCAGGCATAGTTAATCCAATAAAAATACTCTAATGAGACATGAAAATAAGCTGGAGGACTTTACAAAAAAAAAAAAAAAAATCCAAACAGGTATTTTCTGCAGATTTGTAGTATTAGAGAACAGATAAATACACGCAATAATATGACCATACCTAGTAAAAATTAGAGATTAAGAGATAGATTAGAAACTGGACCACATGCTTTCTCCAGTTTGTTCTAGTTATCTGATGGGGGAGTGGGGGCAGGGATGGACAGAGAGACAATTATCCTCATCTATACGTAGAGAAAAGGAAAAGAGTAAAAAGTATGGCAAGCACACATCAGACCAAGGAAGGTGGCAGATGCACAGCAATGACCTTCAATTTCAGTATTCCCCACTGTTGCTGGTTACGATGCCTGAAAAATCTAAACTTGCCCTAGCCTAGTAATTGTCAGAGGTTTTAGTTTGTACTGGTACTAATCTTCAGAAAACTTTAGAAAATTTGAATCAGAAGATTCTTCTTCATAGTTTCAGATCTATTCCAGAGCTTATAAAATAAAGGATTTGATCAGGATCCTATGCACATAGAACTGAATAATAGCTTCTCTCATTTTTTAACACAAGACTACTGCTGAAGCTTCAGTTCCTACCGCCCTCAAGGACAGAAACAGATGTTCCTTGAATTTATTTCCTTTCATTTGCAGGATACAGGGCAAGCCTCCTAATCTGCATTAATTTCGGTTCTTTACATTCAAGAAAAAAACCAAGGAATATCCCAGTCATCTTTGCAAAGTAGGGTGAAATCCATGTAGGAAAAGCATTATATAACAAAATAGTTAATTTTCTGTTACCAAGACTTGTTATATCGAACTAGTACAGAAAAATACCTAACCTTTAAACTTGTCTAGATAACACAGAATTCCTAACCTTCTTGTAGCCAAACTTCACTTCAGAAAACATGTAGTGCTCCTTACCTCACTAGATTCTGATTTAGCCAGGCTATACATTTTGTTAAGTTGGGCTTTGTACAGCATCTGACCAATAACATGCTTGTATGCTACAAATGAGGCTCACCTCACTGTTCAAAATAATCTACCAAAAAAAACCCCCAAAAATCCCCCAAAACCAGAGTTGCTTTCAAAGCATGGCATAACGTTACTTGACCTTACCTGTCCTTTTGATAAGCTTTCCCATCTATCAGGACCTTGGGGTAGAAGAGAATGCAGTAATTCCATTCTCTCTCGCAATGGAGGAAGTAGCATAGTTGCTCCTACTGACAGAGTCTCAATTACAACCTAAAATCAGAGTAGAAGAAAATACTTTCTCGGTGGGGGACAGGGGAAATCACATGATACATCAAAAAAATCCACTTAAATTTTATTTAAGATCAGAATTCTATCACACAATAGCCCATTAATGTTTTATTCTGTGATGCAAAGATATGTGGAACACTGAAAGAGTGAAACGAGACCAACGTATTGCCAAAACAACAAAAAAAAATTTTCTAAGTTGCTATTTCCTGTAAGAGTGCCATCTTAGGAGAAGTTACTTGAGTAAGTCAGTTACTCAATCCACAACATGAAAATTTCAGGCTCATTGTTATAAGCAGTAATAATTAAAATGTTATAAACTAAAAGCAGCTTTTTAAAATTCTCATGCAAACATTCTCCTCTGCTTTCATACCATGAAACAGTGATGGGGATTAATTTTTTTAACTTTAATGAGTAAAACTGGTAAGTCAGAATCATATTCACCAGAGTGTCTAGTTCAGAAAGTTAGAGAAATCTTTAATTACACAGCCAAAGAAAGAAAGACAAGAAGGTAACACAATTTTCACATATAAACAAAAAAGCAATACTTACTTCCTGAATTTCATCAGGGACAGAAGAGTCCATCAGTCTGAACAACAAATTTCGAAGAGGACCAGCCTGCCGGCCAAGAATGCTAGTAGCTACACCTCCAGCCAGTGCAAGTGCAAGATGATTAGAAAGCAGCTTCAAACACAATTTAAGAAAATTGTGATGTTCCCTGTAAAAAGAAATACACCTTTGTTAATCTCTCTGATTATTAGCCTTACTTCCTTTCACTTCCTTTGTGCACAAAGTTTTTAAACTCTCATCTTTCTGGTATGCAAAATCAAATAAGTGAATTACAACTGGGCTTTACAGAAACCCCTCTGAAAACCTACTGCCAATCTGCTTAAAAGAACAACCACCAAAACCAGAATACAGAAAAATGTCTTTTTGTTGCATTTAATTTGCTGGAGCACCTTCCAGAAAATATTAATTTGTGGAAATGTATAAAGGCTCCCCAAATCTAAAGCATGGAGAATGCTTCTTGCATATATATTTCAAATCTCAGAGATATTTCATGTCTATGGATCTCACATTTGTAGAGAAACAGCTTGCATTTTCAAGATTAATGGAATATCCTATCTTAAAAGGGGGAAAAAAGCCCCCAAAAACCCAAACGCCCATGGAACTGATAATGAAATATCCCAAATCGCCCACTACTAATCTCTGTCTGTACCAGAAGCAAACTGCTGTAACGGTAATATAACATCTCATTACAAAGTTTCATAAGACAAATCAGTTCCTGAAAAAATTTACTTGCCTTTCTTCATTTTGTTCACTCAGACAGAAAAATTATGCTAATTGACATAACCTGAACAACAGAGTCATAGATGACCTTTAAAAAGCCTTTAATGCATTCTGAACGATTTCTTTTTCTCCAGAGGTGATCAGAGACCTTGAGTTGCAAGAAAGGAACAGTCCACCCTCACATGCTAAAAACACATGTAGAAAAATATCCTGTGTTCCATAGAAACAGGGTTTTTTCAGAGCATTGATCCCAACTCAAAACACAATGGCAACTATACATGCCCGGGTCGGAGCATCATATATGTGCTAGTCAATAACTGAATGTATGAACTGATGGATTATCACTTGAAGAGGTTTTTTTCTGCCTAAGATTATCAGTAGATTAGAGTCAGTGTGTATCCACTCAAAGTGGTTACAGGAGGAAGAACTCGCAAAGCAGAAATAACGTACAGAAATAGTAAATGCATTTCAACTATATAGAAAACTGTGTTTGAAAGGATAACTCTGAAAGAAAATCTTTAATTCAATGCATAATTAAAGTAAATTCCAGAGAAAAGATCCTGCTACATTTGAAGGCACTGAAAAGCTCCTCTGTTATACAAACAATAAACAGCATCTGCAAGACCAAATAAAGCAGACTTAAAGCGTAATCAGGACTAAGCCATGCACTACTGCTGTAAAGAAAAAAAAATCATAAAAATCTGTAACATCCATATGCTGTATATACCTTGATGAAGGAAAAGGAAGAGGGGGAATTTCACTGTTAATTTTGTCACAGTAGTGCTCAAGAAAAGAACGAAGATGCGAAAAGGTACTTTCTTCAAGGTCTACGCAGTAGGGTCTGTGCCATGCCACAACTTGCCTGGAACCAAACATCAAAATAAGTTAACCACTGAAAATATTCCAACTGCTTTCATAAATTGACAGTTAGGTAGGTTGAGTACATGCTGAACTGAACCATTTTTTTTCTCTTACAACAAACTATTACGATCAAGGCAGACTAACTTTCTGATCCTTGAAGGTATATTCTGCTCTCTTTTCTGTAAAAGGCCTTTACAAATCAAAGACTACATTTATGAACAAAAACATGTACAACACCATAAATATAAAGTATTTAATCTGATTCATGTAAAAGCTGACCAGTACTCAAAAGCTGTTTTTAGTAGAAATGAGAGTTCAAAAGGGGTAGTACCAACTTAGTACTATTTGAGTGTTTCTTAATTGATTTATCTAAGATAATCAATCTAATCAATCCCTTCAAAACAGGGCATTTTAAATTCTTCCTGAATTATTTTCCAGATAGTAAGTTTTTCTATTCCTGTGTGTTAGTTCATCTACAAATCTGACGTGTGTATAAATCTGCTTATGTGTATGGCGTAAGTATTATTTCAGTTATTGTATATTAATAATCAAACTACTTATTTAGGTACCTGGTTTTAGTTTAGGTTAACATGTAACCATCCAGAAATTTGTTAAGATGTTTAAATCCACACCAGTAATTTGTCTAAACTTCCCATTTTCTGAAGTCTTGTGCTTAGGGTATTTCTTGTTACACTAAAGGAAACTGCTAAAGCCATAAAAAATAGCACAAAATAAAAAATAGAGTTGTTTCTCCTCCCACTGCCTAACTTACTGATTTTTAGTAAACAGAGTTAATTTTTGTCTAACAGCAGTTAAGAAATCTTCATATACAAAGAACTGATATCCAAATTGCTGCTATATTTTCACTTGTAATCTTTAACAGTTCAAAAAAAGAAGAGAAAAGGAGGAAAGAGAAGAAGAGAAAGAGAGAAGAAAAGATTGTCCAGTCCAAAACAGTACAAGCAGAATACCTGAAACGCACAACATTGTTAACACCTTAAGGAATGAGTTATAAGTATCCCAACGTGGACTTCCATAAAAAAAAAAATAATAAAAATTATACCTGTCCCCCAATGTCATTCTTACCTGTCCCTTGGAAGAGCTGTCCAGGCAAGGCTATGGGACGTTCCTGCTGAAATTTGTTGAATTGCAACTCCATCTAAACCACTTACTTTCTTCGGTTTAGTAATGGGACCAGTAGAGTTTCCCTGACCACACTGTCCCATTGAATTGTTACCCCAAGCATAAACTTCATTATCTATAAACATAAAAAGGTGCAAAACAAAACCTGAGATATAATTGCTTTTGATCAAGAGAAGGATTATGTATTTTCACATCTTATTCGTTTTACCATGAGAAAGTGCCAAACAGTGACTGTCACCAATTGAAATATCAACTATTCTTGTAGCAGCCAGTTCTTCAATAAGCTTGGGTCTAAGAGCAGTTGCCTCTGAAGAGCCACAGCCGAGGCATGCACCGCAGCCCCATGCATAAACCTAGAGTAAACAAACCACAAAATGTCTTATTCTTATTTCTGACGACCAAACAAACAAAATATCAGATAACCATTTGCACAGTAATTGCAATTACCCTTTCAACAAAACACGCGTAGTACTTTCACGATTCTAACATACATTTCATATAATCTAAATTTCTTCCCCTCAGCCACTCAGATCACTGGCCACAGAGCACATCAATGGGGGAGGCTGCTGCAAGAAAAGAAACTGCTACAGCAAACTTCAACACGCCTAATCCGTACTTTTAAAACCCGTTGCCTTTGAATCACAGAGGGGTGAGGGTGGGGGTCAGTTAGGTTACGTGTGTAGAAATGCTTACTGTATACGTATTACACGTATACACTCCAAGTCGCTAAGGGTCCTCATTTACCGCCTAAACATTTATTTCCAAGCTCTCCCGAGATTTTTCAGATTAGAAATAAAGCTTTCAGTTAACGCCTATATTTTAAAATACAGATACATTTTAAAAAACTTAGTCACTTAGCCACCTGAGTTTGTTAACGGGTTAAAAATTACAAGCATTTCACTGCTTTTTGCTTCCAGAACCCACTTTGCTTCCTGAATACAATTTGGTTTTGCAGCAGTTACGCTTATTAACCTAAAAATAATTCATTTTATACGGCTAAGCCAGACTCTTGAAAAGTGTACTTATACATGGATCTTCAGCACATTTTAAATTACTCTAGCACATTAGGATCCCAGTACTTTAGTCAATCTCTAATCCAGAACTTTACTAATATTTAAGTACTCATTGAATATTTTCTCAACAGTCAAAATAATAAATGCTGAAAAAATGAACCCACACCATCTTCATCAGCTTTCATCATCTGAGTGAAAACTTGGTTCTGCCTACCTGCCCTGTTGATGTCAAGGCAAGTGAAGACTGGCTCCCAGCACAAACTTTTCGAATAAACATTCCTTGCAGGGCTTCTATAACTTTAGGTTTATATACTCTATTTGTATCACCATGACCAAGTTTGCCTACAAAAGGAGGAAACACAAGTGGTAGGTATTTTCAACACATAAACTACAACAATAAGAAGTATCGAAAAAGAATTATTTTTGGATTTCCAAAAACATCACAGTATATTTTAAAAATTAAAATATATTACAATTTTTATAAAATCTGTTCTCTTTCAGTTGCAGTAATTACAGACTTCAGGAAATATGTATTTATTGTAGTGCATTTAAATTTTGAAATATTAATTCCATATATCCACACTATTCATTGCCTTTATCCACACTATTCATTCACTGTTTAATTACTGAAGTCTTCCAAATCACTAAACCTTTTAATATTTAGTGAAAAAAAAAGATTTAAAAATTTGTCTCTCTTACTTTATAAAGTGACCTGAAAAAAACAACTTTTCTGCATTTTTTCCTAACAGTTGTGTGTATTCATGTAAACATTAATACTTTCAATTCCCTTATTCCTCCTTTATGTTTCTTTTGAAAACAGCTATTTGTCTTCACAACTTCACCAGCTTCAATCAATGACCTCAAAAACGATAATTGTCACTAGACTGTGTCAGTGTATTGACAGAAAAATATTCCTCAAAAGGAAGCAAAAAAACCCCATCAAAATCAAATGTGAAATACATTACAAAAACTAATAACGTCTACAAAGGTTACACTTTGATTCATGTTGTTTTAGCTTTCCTGCAACAATATTTTAGTACCACATTATTAACAGCCAAAAACCAAATTGTTTATAATTTACTGAAATAGAAGAGCAAATTCCAGTACTGAAGGTTAAGATGCCTGTCCTGTTAAAAACGGATTTTTCAACTGAAATTACAGAAAGAGGGAGACAGAGGAGTGGGCACAATTCTACATGCGTGTGTCACAGCTAGCTTTTGAATGAAAATCAAATTCCTACCCAGTTCTATTAACTACCAATTTGATTATGAGATTTCTGTAGACTGCATTTTCCTCTCTTCTCATACTAGGCTGGGAAGCAATAATACAGCAATTTTAATTTTGAGTTTTAATTTTTATCTAGCAGCATAGTCAAATTTAGCAAAATATAGTAATAGAGAATGAATGACAAACTCTTTGACAAAGCATCTATTGGCAATGAAGCCTAGAAGCCCTTCATTTTTGAGATGGAACAGGTTTCTCCAAGAGGCAGTTTAAATGCAACAGTTCCTAGTACATGAATACAGTTATTGCCATACCAAATAAGTGAGTTTATTTGAAAGTTATCAGCAAAGCATTTTTTCCAGAATTGCTTACGCACTCAATGAGCTTTCTGCTCTGTGAAACCTATCTTCCTTCTGATAATCAATTTTTGAAGTCTATAATCTTACAGATAAACTTCAAATACTGTATTTAGACTTCACTAAAATACTTTTCTTGAATAGCTACAAAAGGACAAAGAAAAAACCCTGAAACTGCAAGCTGCAAGGAGTATGGAGGCTATGAGGTAGATGTAACAAGACGAAGATTACTAACAAAATGTTAGTTTTACATACCATTATCTCCTCCTCCAAATGACCATACTGTTCTCCCATCTTTGGACAGAGCTATTGTGTGTGAACTACCGCAGGAAACCTCTCCTACATTGCTAATATCTTTTACTAAAGTTGGAATGTTGCGGCTGTTGCTGTCACCATGACCTACAGGGGAGAAAAGGAAAAAAAAAAAAAAAAAAATCTTTTTTTTGAAGATTTAAGTTCTATTTATGGTTTGTAACTTCAGCAAGATTTTGCAAAACCAATGTACATTGTAATTACCACAAGTTATAATTTCTGCAGACTTTTTGCAAATATTTGTAGTAAGGTTTGGAACAGATCTGCAGTAAGGTTAACAAACACCTCATTTTTACAATACATAGTCCAGCACACTTGTTCATACTTTACTGCCACTAAATCACAGGACTATTTTCTACCTAGTTTAAAAGAAATAAAAAGAATTACTTGTACAACTGCCTTGATTAGGTAGCTATACTACCTAATATTGGGCAGCAGGTAGCCTGAACAGCATAAGGAAGCTAAAGTAAGGGCACACTCCTACTAATGTCAATACAAGCGTACATACTGCACAGACATAAAACCAGCAAACTAGACAGTTTTACACAGTCACAATTCTAACTGGTTCTTTCTGCAGAAGCCCAATACATCCCAGTATCACCTACTTCATAATAAGCATGAGTTACATGTCTAATAAACTACAGAAATTCTGCAGATACAGAAGAAAAACGCGGAACAGAGGGAAAAGAATACTACATGGTATCCAAAATTGATTAAATGTGAACAAGTTATTACGACCTAATTAAATGCTACTTTCTAGCTGCGTACTGAAACTCACCATTGCACTCTCCAAGCTCCCCAAAGCCACATTAACCCCACATTAACCCCACATTAACCAAAAACTCAGTAAGAACATTTCCCTCAAAACTATGGGTTAAACTTCTACCCCAGTGTTGTCTTAACAGTAAGGATAGGCTCAGCACTTCTACTGATTCCCTTGAAAAACTGCAACAGATTAAGTTGCAAAACACTGTCCTCATCCTCTGTCCCTGGCAGTCACCTGCTTTCGCTCCTCTACTTGGCAAACATGACATTCAAAGTAAAGACAGCAGTAAAGCACAACTTGAAGCCACTTCCTATGCAAAATCTGTTGGTTCAACTGAACCTGCTTGAGAAGGGTGGTTTTATACTAGGCACACCAACTGTACAGTAAAGATGATAAAGCAGACAAGTGAACTTCTAGCAAACAGAAATACTGTGGTTTTCATTTCAGTTAAATTTAACTTTTTAGATGTATTAAGGTAAAATTATATTAAGCCATTCTGGCAAACTTAATGTCAAGTATCCTTACTAGTATCACATTAGAATCAGATCCTTGATATTATTCGTCAGTTATTCATGACTGCTCAAAGAACCATCCTACCATCACTAGATCATGTTTACCTAGAATTCCAGTTTACTTAAAATGTCTACTGTTGTGGCAGTGGCAATCATATATAATCTTATGAATGAATAAAGGTAACTTTTCTTGAAAAGAAAAATCAGCAAAAATAGAATCTTGGTAAAATTAAAACTAGTCTCGGCACTAGTTTTAATGCAGTCACCTATATACACACACTTGTGTGCATATGTATGTGGATTTAGAGGGGACAATAAGAAAACAAGGTGTATATATATGTATAGTATCGTTACCAAAACCAGGGATTCTTCCAAAAGTATCTCCTGAAAATTTAAAATTACCTAATCTTCCAAAGTCTCCTTCTCCCCAGGTATATAGCTCTCCATCTTCTGTAACAGCAGCGCTATGTCTGTATCCAGCAGATACACATACAACAACCTACATTACATGCAAAAATAAAAATCAACTTTTTACACAAATTCAATAGGAAGTTTGAAAGCTTATGAAAGGCAAGTTTCAGAAGCAGTCTATGTAAATCGATTTGTTCACTCGTGTGGAGCAAGCACACACATAAATCAATCCTCGCAAATTTTTATATTTAATATTTGATAAGTGGAAATTAGTACACAGTCAAGTTTTATATAAAACTGGTCTGGATTTATTTATCAAGCAAATTTAACATAATGATATCTTAGTCTTACAGCAGCAAAAAGAAGCACCAGTGGACATTCAAAACATTGCCTAAAACATAGATAGGGAAGAGAAGGCCTTGTAGGACAATACAAAGCCCCTTTCCAAATGAAGCCACTAAAAAGTTGCATATAAGGAGTCCTAATATTGCAGCTAAAAAAAGCAATCATCTCCTGGAATGTCACTGCAGTTCAGCAAAAGCACATGAGCAAGTTTTACTCTTAAGACTATGAGAAAGTTTACTGACAATGCCACTGTCCACATCACATGCCTAAAGGTAACGATAACTTTTAGTGCTGTGCTGAAAGCAGATCCTGCTTCAAAGAGAAGTTTAGATAAAACAGAACTTTTTCTTAAGATCTTATATATTTCAAACTTTACATAATATGACAACTGAACAGAACAAAAATAAACGTTCTACTATACAAAACATACCTTTCCTTGCAGAGGACCCTGAATAAGTTTGGGATATTTCTGAGTTGAACTATTTCCATGTCCCAATTTTCCATAATCACCGTCACCCCAGCTGAAGACTTCCCCTTCTGTTGTAAATGCTAATGTGTGACCATCAGATCCTTTTGAAGATGATACTTTTTTAATAGACCTATGAGGCTCAAAAGTCAATTTTTTCAATGTGGACTGATTATTGGAATCACCCAGTCCTAGTCTCCCATAGCTGCCTTTACCACAGGCTCTAACAGAACCATCCGTAGAAATAACAAAAGTACAATATTGTCCAGCTTCAATCTATAAACAAAAAGGATGAAATAGCAAAAAAAGATTAGATAAATGTGAAATTCACATATAGCTCTAGAAGTCTATTTTTAAACACGATGTCAGACTTCTTTACATAAACTTTTAACAGAACATAATGTAAAAATTAAGGAGAATTTGGACTTCAGCAGTAAAATTCAAATTCTTGAAAAATATTTTATTACTAAATCTATTTTCTCGAGGTAAAGGATGTAAATAGTGATTAATCTATTTTATTTATTTGCATCTCTTCTATGGACTACAAAACGAAGTTTTTTGAATGCATAAACTTGCTTTATGATGCCTGGTCCTGCAGTCCACTGCTATATAAAATATATCAGCGAAGTCAACAAAAACAATTTCAGAAAATGGACAAATTGTCTAGTGACCAAAAAAATGCTTTTACTTAAGTCAACAATGCAAAGCCAACACAGTAACAGAAGAGCAAACTCTTCTATTCTGTGTCACACATCAATAGAAGTGCTCAGTTGCAACTGCAGAATCTGTGACTAAGGGCAGAAAAAGCATACTGTATATTGATTTTCAGAAAGCTAATTAAGGCTGCTGTGCCAGCCTGGTTTGGGCTTTTAAACTCGGCAACCTTCATGTGAAAACCACCAATGGAAAAGAAAATTAAGTAATTAAGATACCTTTAAAACAACAGTAGAAAAACCCTATAACTACATGTAAGCAAATGCAATTCATAGCAGGTTAGATAATTCAATCATTTGTGTTATGTGGATATTGGTCTGCACGCGTCATTAAAAAAGAAACTGA
The DNA here is from genome assembly GCF_036417535.1 of Chlamydotis macqueenii. NCBI lineage: Eukaryota > Metazoa > Chordata > Aves > Otidiformes > Otididae > Chlamydotis > Chlamydotis macqueenii. The sequence continues at coordinate 18,563,026 of NC_141567.1, read as the reverse complement.
ATGTTTTTTCCAGGCATCAATAAAGCAAGCGAGACACTTTCAGTAAAATAACTTCTGTGAGTAATTCTGCGCATCATACCTTCATTACAATATGACACTTAGAAATAAAGTACTATTTTCCAATTTCATACTCTAACTGTGAAGCTGTTAAATGTTACATACTGTGCCACTATAAATGTCACCCACCGTCTGTGCGTCAGAAAAACTTGGAGCAAGCTTAGGCTGAAGTATTTTCTCTTGAGTTCCTTCTACCAGTTGATGACTGCTGTTGCTACCCCAAACATACACTTCACAGGTCTCAGAAACAATAGGAGCATCACCCGTTTGAATGCTGTCCGGGCTGGCACATGTTCTTGAGTAGTCTGATGCCATTCGACACACCTATTAAAATTATTTAGTACACTGTAGCATTTTCATTTATTTCCATATAGTCACAATGTTTAATGTAACTTTCATTTCCCTTCAACATGACTCTCTGCCTAAAGCACAAAACATCCATCACCGTATCATTAGCATGCCCAAATTACTTTGTTTCTCTGCATCTTAGCTTTTCACCTTCTTTTGCATTGCTTTTGTACTCCAGAATAACTCAGTAGAGACTAGACCATACCCATCCGCACACAGCAGTCAGATGTGTGAGGGGGAAGTAAACTACAATTACCATAACATCAAGGTTCGTTTCAAGACATACCTCTTCAAATAAACACAGAGCTGCCTCATAAAGAGAACATAAGCCATCAGACGTTCTAGTTGGCTCTCTCCATTGACTTCGATCAGCAGATGACCCCTGTTAATTTTTAAATGTTATTATGAGAAAAATACTTCCATACAGCAATAGTGTACCTGCACAAAACACATTATGAATTTATTCTTACAATCAAGCAAAATTAAAAACTCTTTCTATAAGCATAAGTAAACTACCCTTCTCCTCTGAGCTGCGATAACTGCATATACCTCAGGATAAAAACCATATGACAAGTGCTAGTTAAACATTCTTATTTATTCATTTTTGTGAAAATATCTCGGTTCAGAGTTAATGTCTTCTAATGCTGTTTTGTTCTGTGTTTAAAGTGATTATTATTTAATTTAAAATATTAATTATTATTATTTTTGTGTTTATATATTTTCTACATTTTGGTCTCTAATTTTACATCTAGTCCAAAACCAAGAACAAATAAAGTTGCCCATAAGGACATTCAATCCAATTCAGATCCTGCCACTGCCATGCTCTTCTCATGGTCTCCATTCTTCAAATTATTTTAGTTTTTAAAATTTATGTTTATTAGCAAGCATTACAAGCCTGAGAAGAGGGAAAAGAATGATCACTTCAGGGAAAAAGTCCTTCCCTGTTTCAGTCTGAGTATATGAGGCAGAAGCTTGCCACAGCTGCTGATGTGCAACGATTTCAAAGCTTTAAAAAGAATACTCATCTAGGACCAGAAGTAAGCACCTACCATACAAAGCAGTGTGCCATACTTCCAACAACTTAGCTAATTTTCTTATCACGTTAATTTCTGAGCAATAGCAAAAATACTAAATATCTCAAATCTTACCGATTCTCAAAAAATGTATAAGCAGAGGTCTAGCTTAACTGGAGAGCAGGAATGTCCAATATAAAAAACTTTGAACAGGAACAAGGCACACTGCAAAACTTTGAATTCTAAGCAAATTCAGCAAAGCAAGCCTTAAAAACAGTTCCATACTGTCTAACTTTTAAAGGTAAAGTGCAAGTGGATCAAGTACATAATTAATTATTTTCCTGAAGGTAGAACATAATGCCAAAAGTGGCAATGCAGAGATTGCTTTGTTGTTTCATCTCCTTTACCTACAAGGAAATGGGTGGGCAGGGAGGAAGAGAAAGAGATGGTGGGTAACAAAGGAAACACCAAAAAAAAATATTTCACAAAACCCCCCCTTTTTAAATATATTAAGTAAACTATTCAGCAAACTGGAATTCAGTGTTGAGAAACTATTTAAAGTGAAGAATGCAACGACACTTGCAATGTAGAAAAATCAAAGCTACAATACCTACCAAAGATCGTCGCATCTGTGTTAATATACTCATAAAGCAATCAAAGCTGATCATCCCTTCTGGACTTTGCAGCAACTTGGTCTTCTCCATGGTGTTTACTACAGCTGAAGCACCTAAAGCCATTTCTATCCATTCAAGAAGATATCGCAAGGAACCTCGTTGAGCAGCCAAACCAAGAAGCAATTCAGAAGCTAATCTACGACCTAAAGTGTCTGCCCCGGAGTTTGGAATTGTTACTCCTTTAAGAAATGTCGTTACTTGTGATAAACAGTCCAGCCCCATTGGTGGAATCTTGCTTTCATTTGCTAAAGATAAAGGTGGTAAAGAGCTCACAACTTCTATTGCAGTATGGATAACATCATTGCAAAGACTGAGGCCAGGTCCTGATGCGGGCATCATCCAACTTTGTCTTAGCAGTGCAAATAACAGGCTTAATCCAGTCCGAACCCCCATTTCTATGAGCGCATCTGTACTTGACCTAGGACGTTCACTGACAGAATGCACATCTGTTGATCCAGAACTGCTTTCTGGTGAGTGCTGCTGTTGTTTCACCTTACCCTTATCATGGTATTTATTAGAAAGTGCATAGAAGACACGCTGTAACACAAGGAGACGTTTTCGAAGTGCTCCAGCAAACGGAGAGTCTGAGCATACCATCTTCGCCAGTGCCAGCTGGCTGCTAAGAAGAGCATCCAAGTAGTGGTCCTGTTCATCACTAGATAGGGATTCCCGCTCAAAATCTGGTAATTGAGGTCCTTTGAGGCACAGAACCTGCTGGGGCAATGGCACTACTTCTTTATTGCTGACTAACTTGGTGTATAAGATAGAAACTCCCTCCCTCGTTGCAATAGATTCACTGTCTTCGGTGATCCAGGAGCTGTTTAGATGTTCAAGCCACTTCAGCTTCACAGGTGGGACCATAGCTGCCATATTGGTTTACTCCTTTGCCATTAGTCCTGAAGATGAAAAAAACTGTAAATAGGCATGCAATATAATCTACAGAACTTCTCACTCACAGTGGGACAAATTCTAATAAATCTTTAAGAAAGCAAGTAGCAAAAGATTAACCACCAAGAATTACCAAAATTCCAACATTTCACCCATAAAAGTGCTGCAACACAGATTTCAGATCAAACACTAACAAAATAGTTTAGAAGTAGTATATTAAAAAAAGACATTTTGCAGATTAATCTCTATCTTCATTTCAAACAAATAAGTACAAGTGCATATGCAACTTCCTTAACATGATGAAAGAATTTTAGTACAAGTCTGCATTTTCTAAATCCATATGCCCAAAAATTAACAGAGCAGATTTAATTCTGCTATGTTTCAATGAAAACACACTTTGAATATTCTCTAGAAAAAATATTACCTTTACTGACAGCAAAACTGAGGAGAAAGCCTTCAAAACACGCACAAGATAATTCACAACTGTGTATAAGTGAATGGAGTACCAGGGTAAACCTTCATTTTATAATAAATGACACTACTAATTCAGGCCATAACTAAGGGCTCAACCTGACAAAGACGTTTTTAAGTTCTTTGTCACAAATCACTCTTTCTCCTTTCTAAGGCAAGCTAGAGATTTCCTTAAAATCCATGTCAGAATGTTAAACAGAAACCAGGGCAGATGGCTTGAGTGCTAGACTGGAACATTATGCAGGTCCTATTCATTAAGTGAATTGGCTCTTCAGAGCAGAATACACATTACAACTATTCCACATGAATTTACAGTATCAAAAATTATGTATTATGTTATATTAATGTACTATATATTGTATGACTTTAAAAGTATCCAAAGTTTTTAGGACAGATTTTTAAGGAAGGGATCACTAATAATATGCAGGTAAAGAGAAAACTTAGTAACACAACAACACTGGTTTACCAGGAAAGTTCAAATTGATTGTCAAACCAACTTGACAGCTTACAACATTCTTTGAAATCCAAGACATCAACTGATTTGAGAGATCTTTTTTTGCTGACAATTTTAGGAAAAAAACCCCAACACACTATAAGTCATGACACTCTTATGTGGATTCAAATTCAATTAAACATTATGATGAAATTGCTACAAAATTCCTGGGAATCCTATGGCTAACATGGGACTCCTCATCACATCACTAAGCTTTTTTTGGCTAGCACTAGCCCCTGGAATACATCTTTTCTTCTGACTTCTGCACTGCCTGAACTCAAGTCAACATATTTAGCCAAATGGAAAGATGCCTTTTTCCCTTCTTATTCCCTGGAACAACACAGCAGAGTGAGTTCTACACAGGTGGCCTAAAACCTCAGTTACAGGATCCGTATTCAAAATCTAAAATAAACAAACAGATGGAAAAGTTACACTTAAATTACAGAATATTAAATCTCTTTGAAATTTAATCCGAGTGCATCAACTTTCAAACTGAACATGGCAACAAGTCCCCTTTGATCATTTTCAGAAGGGAGCATATAATGTTGGAAGATTATTTTCTCTATGCAGTCCTTCTTTCGGGACAACACACCATAGGTATGGCACTGACAGTATGGCAAATGTGCACATGCCTTGTAGTACCCCAACACCCAGACAGCGCAAACCTCTTAACCATGCTGCTCACAAAGAAAGTGTAAGTTTAAAAAAATAAATAAACAAATTATCAGAAAGGCATTTTGTATATTCAAAAGCACACAGTATTATTTAGGCAAATTATGCTGTAATAAACAATTTCCAAAAATTAAGGTGATGTAAGTTGACAGAAGAACTGTATGCTAGGAAGACAAAATTCAGAAGTAAAACAAGGGAAAAAGAACAAGTTAGTTTTTAGTTAAGTCTTAAGAGATCTTCGCTATCATGAAACCAACAGCATAATATTTTGATTAATGAGTTGGTAAAACAATGACAACACAAAGTGCAGAGGCACCTGTCACTGGACAGGAGAATGTCACATGGGAAGAATGATATGTAAGTGAGAAGTAGTGAGACTAATAGCCTGAAATTTAATAGTAAAACATGCAAGTTTATACAACTATGGACAAAAAGTTCTCCCATAAGGAAAAAATCTACTATTTGGAGATTCAAAAGTAGAAGAATCTAATTAATCACAGAAGAATCATGAGTTATCATGATAGAACATACAACCCCGAGTAGCATTAAGAAGCATTTCCAGAATGGTTAGGGAAGGTTAGGTAAAGGAAGCATTTTTTACACAATTTTGTAAAATGCTAATTAGCTGGATTAGCCAGTTGGATTTCCAGTGCTTTGCAAGAGGATTTAGGACATTTTTTTACTGACTCCAATTTCTGTATTCCAATAAAATAATGTTTTTATTCTTGTTTGGCTTACTTAATATTTTTAACTTCATAAACACAATATTTCCAGTAGACAGCTTTTGAACTCAACAGCAAAAATATAAACCACAAGAACTACATGCAATCCTTAGTTATCATTTATACAACATTCAAGTACTGCAAAAGTAAAAATATTGATTACATGACAAAACCCTCTAATTCCAAACACAAATACCAAGTTTGAAAAAACTCACATACAAGAATGCAGACTGATCACAACGAGTTGAGTCTAGGGTTTGTCTGAGAAAATTTTTAAAAATGAATAAATAAAAACCACTCTGTTCCCAAAGACACATTTGAGTTATTAATTTTAATGCTGGTAGCATTTAGAACTCCAGTTTGTTCAAAAGAATTAGTGATGTCAAGTGTAAATTTTGTCAAGCTAATTTATAGCTTAGTATGTAAGGAGGCTTTTTCAAAGTAAAAGAATACTTTGAAACTGCTCTTTTTAAAATAAGCGTTATTTAAAATAACCCACAAATGCTTTTCCTCCTGTTGTACAAAATAGATTTGTTTAACTCCTGTTTTATAATAATTAGCCATGGGTTACATAGGTTTTGAACGATCAGTTTCTGTTCTTCAATTTTTAATGTACTACAATTTTACCAAAAAGTTATATAATATTCTGAAGGAGAGGTTTGTGTTCTTTGGTAGTCTAAGCCTTATTTGATCTAATTTAGAAATAAATCTCTGGGGGGTGGAGGGAATCTCTCTGACACCTAGTGAGAGGATGTGCTTACTACAGCTATAATGCTTGTAGTGCAATGGAGAACATCAAATGCAACTTTGTTCCCTCTCTGTCTTGACATTTCACACTTAAAAAAAAAAAAAAAAATCCAAGAACTATACTACAGCTCTTCTGCCAATATATCAGCCAAAAAAGCACATTCTGTACTATTAAGCACCTGCTTTTATTCCAGACAAATGTTCTATAAAACAGATGAGCACCTTTAACAAAAGCCTTACTTCAGCCCCAGTGAGCCTCACCTAAGTAACTTCAGTTGTCCTTACATATGCCTATCAAACAAAAAATGGAGCCACAACGGTTAACCACCATTCAGGGGCAGCCAGCATTCTTTGCATTTCATGCTAGACACACCTTCTGTTTACTCACCCTACAAAACACACCAACAGCTCAGCCTCCAAGTGACACAGATAGGTATTATTTACATCCATCCTTGTTCACAAAGAAAAGGCAACATTTTCTCATTTGTCAGGAAGGGTTTGTTTACCACTGTTTGATCTGAGTTGCGACTGTAAGGCCAATCAATGCAAACTTCTGATCTCTGGTCTTCAGTGACAAAGTTAGGGCCTTCTCAGGAGGCAATACATAGGGATCTAGCCACAATAAGGAATTCCCTGAATAAAGACTCCTTCATTTGCTTTATGTTATGCTTATACCAGCTATTCTTCATTCAAAAATTTCAAAACTTGCTCATATATCTCAAAGGTGCAAATACTGTTCCTTTTCCTCCAAATGGACAGATTTTTTTCCCTCTCTCTCTTGCATGGATCTCTAAAAATAGTCTGAAGCCTGAATCTGAGCTCTTAGTAGTGACCTAGTCTCCTACTGCAACTTTCAAAAGAAATACGTTGGTCTATCTTGCATGACCAATTTAGTGGCCTTCTATGATGGGGTTACAGCATTGCTGGACAAGGGACAAGGAACTGATGTCATCTACCTGGACTTGTGCAAAGCATTTGACACTGTCTCACAAGACATTCTTGTCTCTAAACTGGAGAGATTTGGATTTGACGGACAGATGACTCAGTGGATAAGGAACTGGCTGGGTGATTGCACGCAAAGAGTTGTGGTCAACAGCTCGTTGTCCAAGTGGAGACCAGTGACAAGTGGCATTCCTCTGGGGTTGATATTGGGACTGGCCCTGTTTAACATCTCTGTCAGTGACAGGGACGGTGGGATCGAGTGCACCCTCAGCAAGTTCGCCAATGACACCAAGCTGTGTGGTGCGGTTGACACACTGGAGGAAAGGGATGCCATCCAGAGGGACCTTGACAGGCTGGAGAAGTGGGCCCATGTAAACCAAATGAAGTTCAACCAGGCCAAGTGCAAGTTCCCGCACGTGGGCCAGTGCAATCCCAAGCACAAATCCAGGCTGGGCAGCGAACAGATTGACAGCAGCCCTGAGAAGGAAGTGGTGGATGCCCCATCCCTGGAAACATTCCAGGCCAGGTTGGACGGGGCTCTGAGCAACCTGATCTGGTTGGAGACATTCCTGCTCCTTGCACAGGGGTTGGATTAGATGGCCTTTAAAGGTCCCTTCCAACCCAAACCATTCTGTGATTCTATGATCTTTAAAACAACATTTGGTTTGATGTGATGCGTAGCAGTCTTTAGCTGGATGCACTGATGGAAACAAGTTGATTTGATATAATCCTGAAGACGCTCTCTGAATACAAATGCAAATTATCTCTGTCACTGTGTGGAGTAAAGTGTAGCAACTACATATCACTGAAGTTAACCAGAAACTAGGTAACAATGGCTAGCACAGTTTACAGGTAGGGTTTACTTCCTCCAGCTCATTGCCCAAGGACCACAAATATAAGTTTTATAATTGCTTCAGAGCACAGGTAAGAACATCTCATTTCTTTTCACGTGCAGGCAAAAAGAAACTACATTTGACTTTGAAAGTCCATGTGAATATACTCACTGACGTTTTACTACTCCTAACCACTCTACAAAGTGAGCTGACAATGTGGAAGGTACCAATTCCGCAGTGTGGGCCAGTGTGTAGTCCCACCAACTTTCTAAACAAGCTGATCACACAGTCAAGCACCAGATTAATCACAAAGAGAGAAGGCAGAAACATGTGACAAGAAGTGGAGAAAGGAAGTAGTTTCCTTTCAGCAGCAGCACAAACCTAAACCAGTCTAAATGTACGGCAAGAGCTATATAACAGCATTTCAACACTGGAGCACTTAAACACCTTGATTTCAAAGTTCCAAATACAAAGTTCCCAGAACTTCCTGGGATTTTTATTTAAAAAAAAAAAAAAAACAAAAACCAAAAAAAACCCTAAACAAACAAAAAAAAAAAACCCAAAAAACCCCAAAAAAAAACCCAAACCCCAAAAGATCTTTTCAAAATTAGAACTGTTCCTTCTTAAAAACAGCCCTGTAACATTTTGTTATGCGTTTATATTTTCATATTTTGGAACTCCAGTTAGAGATATTACTCCTTTCAGCAATCTGAAAATAGCTTATGCTACTGTCAAATTACTAGCCAATAATTTACATGTGGTAAACCTCCAAATCTTCCCAGTGAACAGCTGTCACTGGTTCAAAAAAGCTAGGATTTAACAAAGAAGGTGCCTTGTACATTACCTATTGCATAATTTCCAGATACATAACTAAGTTTTTAAATTGGAATTATTAGAGAAAGTTTTGATATTTTACTTCAAATTAAAACGTATCTGTCCAGCAGCAGCCGGAGAAAAATCTATTTACATTAACAAAACATGAACCACAAAAGCCCAGCTTTCCTTCTCTTATTCCTTGTTTTCTCATCCTCCTCTGACAAAAATAAATAAATTAAATAAATAAATAAATAAATAAATAAATAAATAAAGTAAATAGTGGGAATTTGCAACACAACTCATTTGTCTTATCTTTTAGAGCCACAGTTCCTTTTGGGCAAATAGCCATTTTGGGGGAGTAAATGCCAACATATATTTTACTGTTGCTGATCAGTAAGTCAACTAAAATGCACTTAAACTCATAGCTGAACAAGGATTACAAGACGCTCTTACCAAACTTAACATCTATATCAAAAGCTTACTCTAGGGAACGGTTAGGAAAAAATGAAAGTATCACACCCTAAAAACCAAGTTCTATGTATCCTAGATCTAGAATTTTTTTTCAAAATAGCAGTGGCAGCAACTTAAGCTGCAGTAGAATAAATCTGAATATAACCAAGACTGCCTTCAGAGCTTGGTTGCAAACTCAGAATTCTGAGTTCTTTGTCATGAAGTTAGAAACCAGTCTGGGAAATACCTAAGAGCTGACTCTGTGAGGGGAAAAAAAAAAAAAAAAAAAAAAAAAAAGAATTCAAGGACACATTTAAGTAAATTGAAACACTAACTAAGTGTAGCTGATGAAACTTTGTTACACCACAAGTAAACAAGAAGCATGAAAGAAAGTAAAGTCAAGACACAAGCATGAGACTACCTTCAGCAAAACCCAGGGCAAGGTCAAAGGTCAACTGCATTCCTTAGAAACATTATAAGGAATATTATCCAACTTAATGCCTGCCAAGAAAGTGGTTTTCATTAACAAGTGCGAGGAAGAAGATTCAGAAACCTACCGGTATTACCGACAGTTCCAAACAGAAATGCTGTCACACAGAAGATGATGGAAAAGGCATTCTGCCCACCAAACAAGGGAAACATATACGGGGGGCGAGGCTGCTGCCTGAGCTAAGAGGAGAGTAGAACAGTCAAGTAACAGAAGAAAATAGGCTTGAGAGAGCTCTCTCTTGAAATTATAAGAAACATGGAACTCACTTGCAGCATAGACAATTTTTTTTTCTTTTTTATCACTTCACCACTTAAAAATACACCCAAAGATGAACCTATAACTTCCAAAGCTACATCTCACTGCATAATCAATGTAAAAACGTACAGAACAGCTACCTCTTCTGGTCTCGCCACAGTTTTCCTCATTATGTAAACAAACTAACTAACATCAAATACATGAATTACCTCATGCTATTATCACTCAAATTCTAAGCTCAGGATGAAGGCTTCACATCTTGCAATAATTACTAAGCAAAAAAAAAGATAATAGGCTGGATTTCAAACTCAAATAAATCAACTTACAAGTAATTCTAAGCATTATGAAATTGTAATAATTAAAGGTTGGCATCCACTTCCACACGGCCAAGAACTCAGAGAGAATGAAAGTTTACAACAAATTTAATTTCCTTTTTTTTTCCATATATTTCTGTTCATCTCTTTATTTACACAATGATTTTAAAGGGGTTTTGGTTTAGACAGTGTTTGCTGCATCTAGGAAAAAAAAACAAGCACAAAACTAAGAGCCTGCAAGTGTGTAAGCAAGACAGAGTAAATGCTAATAATAATTACTACATTTAATATCTTCCCTTTTGAGTTAAAATATAGAGAAAAAGATGAATGTTGTCATATTTCAGGGAGAGAATGCAGTCTTTAGTAGCCTGTCAAATATTTTTAAAGAATTTAAAATATTCTGTGTTATTAAAGACTTTGGTTTTCTTAAACAGGAATTAATTCAATCCGAAACCACCAGTGACTTCATATAGATCACTTAAAACATTTACTGTTGAGATGTAAGCTTGTCTAAAATAACTAATAAATCACATCCATTCAAATGTGAAAGGCCTGTTGCAAGTAATCATTAAGTACAACAGACTACTGAACAAATGGGCTTTCAATTAAGATTAAGTTTATATCACTAAAGAAATAGTCTAAATAGTAAATAAATGCTTTTACTGAAGAAAACTACTTTTTTCGTAAGGAACTAAGAACTATCTCTGTATCTTAAATAAGAATAAAATACGAGAGTGGAGATGCATATAACTAAATTTACAAGTTATTTCCATGAAACAGAAATAAACTATGAAGTGATAAACTACAAATACTGTTCCTTTCTTCTCTCTGTCACCATAGCAATTTAAACACTCAGAAACAGAAAGAGGAACTTGATCTTGCAATTAATCTCAGATTGTTTATTCTATATACACAATACCAGGTTACTGACTGTGTGGATGCATGAGCAATATCTGGATGTAAAACCGAGTAGGAGATATAACAAAACAGGAATTCCGCTATAAATATTTCAGTATTTTTTAACATATATACAAATATATATTTCAGTATTTATAGTATATACTATAAATATTTCCATATTTCATGCATATGTGTCTGAAGCACAAGTAACTTCTGTGTAACATTTATTTTAAAAAGTGCAGTAATTCTTACAGAACGTCACAGTTGACATCAAAGTGAAATTATAGGGAAAATTATGTAAAAAGTATTTTTCTGTTTATATAATGTGCCATACAAAAGGTAAAATGAGTCTGGAAAGTAACTTAACCACTAACTCCTAAACTATCTATGGAAAATGCAGATTTTTCTAAGGGCAACAAAGCAAACACTAAAGAGTTCTCATAAATTCACTTGGGTTGGTCAGATGTGAAGACTGCCAAATCTCTAAGAATTTTTTTTCCCCAGATTTTTACTACAGCTTCCAGAAACCAAGAAGTTTTTAGGTCTTCTTACTTTGAGGTAAGTGAGACAGCTTTGATCAACTTCAAATGCAGGCAAAAGAACAACTCACTAGAGGGGAAAAAAAAAAAAAAAACATTACAAAACAGGTTAGCAAGAGACCTTCTCAACACCATCAAAGGACTTCAGAATTTGAAAAGTGCAGCAAGTATTCCTAATATTCCAAGAGAGGAGGAATAATAATAATAATTTTAAAAGGATTTCAGCATGGGGTTGAAGGTCAAAGTTTATAAGGTTAAAAAGGTCCTTTTTCTGAGCTTAGCAGGAAAGACTGGCCCTGGACAGAAATTATACACAATGTCCCAGAAGACACTTCCATAGTCTCCCCTTTCCATGTCAGCTTGGAAATCATGGAGATATTTTAATTTGTCACCCAAGAATCACCTCCATGTAGCCAACAATAAGGTCAGCTAATGAAAGTAAACAGGAAGCTCCCTTCTAGGGTTTAGACTTTTATTTAAAAAAAAAAAAAAAAAGATTACTGAGAAGGTGCTGTGTATAGATCTAAGAGAAAGACTGCTGTGATAAATTAAAGAAAGGTGGAGATGGGACAGAAGCTATATAAAGTGGTTACAGCACACACTGTAGGAAAGAGCAGGAAGATAAGGAACAGCTCTAAGTAACTCCAAAGTGATAATTCTAAATTCCTGCAAAAAGAGATGAGAGTCAACGCAAGAAAAAGTAGAGGGTTTTTTGTTTTGTTTAAAAGAAGGTTGTACAAACGATCATTAAAGAGTGGAAAACAGGAATACTATCTTACTGTTTTTAAAAGTAGAGAGTGTAACAGTACAGTTTACCCATAAAATGCATTTTGTTTTTTCAGTCCTTACAATATGTATTCAGCTTATCAACAGAAACCACTTAAATGTGTGGAAGGGAGGAGTTTATTTTAGGGCTTTTTTTTTTTTTTTTTTTAAAAAAAAAAAAGCACATCGTGATCTCCAACATAGTGGTTCTACTTCATTGCAAAATGTGGGTTATCTTTGGTACTCCATCAAGAATTTCAATAATAATAAAAGCCCACAGATAAGAAGGAAGAAAATATAATTGCTGCTCAGGCTGCTAAAAGGAAAAAATTGAACAATCAACTCAGAACTGTAGCTAAATCTTCAAGTACAGTGATTTCCCACTGCTTGTATATACCTCAATCTTCCTGCTTAATTGTTACATTACAATTTTGTGCTTTCCTCCCTGTGTACAAGGTCCAAACAAGTAAATACCATAATACATGGATAAAAAGCAAAACTGATCTTACATAAAGTGGAGTCAAACGGACACACTAAACAAGGGTAACATTTTAACCAAGTCTTCAGGCACCACTTCTCACTGTCTATAGAGATTTTCAAACTTACAAAAATTGTTCTTCAACAAATACAAGTTTCCAAGTTTTCTATGGCTCATGAAAGTCTATTCCTCTGCTACTTTTCTATTAAATAGTAATAGAACGTCTCTTAGTAAGCATACCTGACTGCATTTTTGCAGTATGGCACTCAAACAAAAGGCAGAGCATAAATCTTCCATTTACTTTTTTTTTTTAATTCTTGCAAAATAAAAACCCGATTTTAGAGATATTTTGCAAACATTTCTTTATGACAATCAAAAATGCTGGAAACACTGTCTTGTAGAAGGTCCATCTCTTTAACACAAATATCTCATAATGACTTATACAACTGAGGAAGATTCTACTATCAGGTCATCATCACAAACTCCTGCAATTAAAAATGTATACAAAACACAAAAGTCTCTTGAAGATTTGGAAAATGCTGTCATATTCTTCTCAGAAAAAGCATGGCATGTCAGCCAGAAAAATAAGAGCAGAGAATTACGTGTTGTAGGAAGCAATAGTATGACTCAACAGTAAGTTAGTACAATGTTTCTAGAGAGAAAAGCCATAGATATTATCACTTGTAATTACAGAAAGATTTGAGCACCTCTTAGAATATCAGAAGAAGGAAATTTAACATTCTATCTAAATTTTACTTCAGCTAATTTTATTTCTCCCTACAGTGTCAACAGAATTAAATGTAGGATTGTTCACTCCCTGTATAAATAATGTATTAGGTATAAACCAATTAAAACCAGCTTGAATGGTCTACCCTAAAAGCTAGAAGATATATGGGAAGAGCTGGAAAATCACTTTAGTAGTTATAAAAGGTTAAGTTATAACATCCTGTGGCAAAAACAGGATTAATTTGCAGAAAAGCGAAAATATATATTAGAAAAGTAATGAAAAAAAAACATTTAAGCATGATTTAGAAGTTTCTGAATTCTGGAAACACGAAGATAGCACCACTTGATGAACCACAATCTGAGACTCAATATGCATAAAACGAGATACATCATCTTCAACCAGTATGAAGAAAATACATTTTCTTAAATCAGTGACTCTAGCAGACACACTGAAGATATTAACAAGGTCAGAATTCAACTAAGCTACATACTACCACATTTTTCTTTAACTTAGTCTGACTACAGCAGAAATTAAGCACAAAAACAATTATTCTGACAGAAGCTAAGTGCTCAGACTCTGAGAACTGCTACAAAAGCAGCCAAAAGCTTTATTTTCTGCAAAGCTTTTGAAAAACTCAACCTATAAAGCTGCAAACATTACATGTCCTAAAAATAATAAGTTTTCTCAGAGGAAAAATAAACCTCACAAACACTCCCTCACTCACTCTCTCTCTGCAATTAGCAATTTCAGCAACCTTTGTAAGATACTGACTAAATTTAACTTTATTTTATGGGAACCTAATTACAAAAGCTTGTAACACAAGAAGCCGTAAGCCTGTGCAGTAAAATAAAAGGCAGGAAACACCATAACTAGAGAACATGCAAAGAACTGGTTGTGAAACTCACAAGCCTGAATTCTATTTACTGCCTCACTGTAATGTTATACCACCCTTCCCCAATGGATAGGCAAAGATATTTTCTAAGCTGAGTGCAAGAAGATAAAAACTTTAACAAATAAGCAAAAAACCCCAAGCAGATTACTGTCTTTCTAAAGGACAGAGTTCTTCAGTGAGTGTTCACTGACAATGAACTTTCTCAAGTTCACAGCAGTTTAATTTACTATTTTCAACATGAGCGGTCCTGGAGTAAACTGTGCTACAGGTACTTTAAGCATGATGTCACCTGAGTGGTTTCTGAAAGGGTTTAGAAAATTTAATATTTAAACAGATGGCAGCCAGGGCACACTACAGCTCCTAGTATTGCTAAGAGTAGTTAAATCTTTGTTTGCAACAGCGAAAAATAATTTCTGTGCATGTGCCCAGAAAAATCAGGCTTTTTGTGGCTTATAGAAAACACAGGAAAGATTTCACAATCACAATATTCATGTAATTCTTCTAGTTTATTAAGAATATAATTCAATTCATTCACTGCAAGGGAGATTAACTATTCAAAAACTTCTTTTTCTGGGATGTTACTTCAGAGAAGTTCTTAAGAAAGCAGAAGTTCTGTATACATAGCTGATCACAGGTCTGGAATAGTTAATTTATTTTAAATATGACTGAATCTGATGCAATATGTTTCCATCTACTGCCCCACTGTGATGATAATACTACATTTCCATTATACGAGTGGAATCTCTTCCAAGTTAGAATCATAGAATGGTTCGGGTTGGAAAGGACCTTTAAAGGCCGTCTAGACCAGCCCCCCTTCAACTACATCAGGTTGCAATATTTTCGTTTTGTAGCATAAGCACTTCAAACCCTTATAAATTATTTTGTTAATTTAAATAAATGTAACATTCTAAACAGTAAACTAAAGTCTTTATTCTGTATCTAAATCTGCTAAATTATTATCTCAATATTTTGTCCAATACCTAATACAACTGCGATACACAAAAAAATGTGATTTTATTTCTCCTCTGCAGTATCAACTGAAACCAAAGACGCTATCTTTCCACAAAAGCATTGCATACCTCTAATCACCCATACCATGCTCCTTTGCCTCTTTCCTAGCTCCTTTATTGCTATATGATCATCTATATTGATATAATGACCTAGCTGCAGCATCAGTATAAATATCTGTGTGTTCATTTCTATGACTCCAGAACTGAATGTGGAATTCAAGACACTGTCGTACCTTGAATCTGTGCAACAGGAGGACTGTTCTCTGGTTTTGCTGAGTTCCAGTCCTAACAGTTCCTAACATTCCATAAAATGACATATTACCTGAACTTTTTACCATGCCACTCTTTCATACTTCTTACAAAGGAGGCACAAAGCCCCAGTAAGAATCATGCTTCAC
The DNA here is from genome assembly GCF_036417535.1 of Chlamydotis macqueenii. Lineage (NCBI taxonomy): Eukaryota > Metazoa > Chordata > Aves > Otidiformes > Otididae > Chlamydotis > Chlamydotis macqueenii. Next base: position 18,547,132 of record NC_141567.1, on the reverse strand, counting down.
ATGCTATCAACTCCTAGCATGCAGCAATTTTTGCAATCCATATTAAAGTTCTACAATCTCAAAGTACAACTGAAATAGAAGCAAACTGTTTGATTTGCTTGCCTGTTCTCGTAAATAAAAGGTTGCATATCTATGAAACCAGGAACATACAAAATTAATTAAAATCTTGTCTTGTCATAGGCCAACAACGTAAAACCGACAACTGATGGCAAAGACAAACTATGTCAGTTAAAACCAATGGTAAAAGAGTTGCCTAAAGGAGTTATTTGTTCAAGATTTCACTCATGCCAAAAAACACTGTAGATCACTGTGCAAGGTAATGCTCCTCAAATGTTCTTTTTGGCCAATACATTTAGTCTATACGCAGTGTCATGACAGATGGGAGGTGAATGGGAATCTGTACAAAACAGTCATGGGAAAGAAAACGAGAGAACAATAAATTAGGAAACACTGACACTGCAGAGAAATTACTCAAATTAAGAGAGAATTGAAAGTACAGAGACAAAAAGAGACATCAGAAGCCAAAAAAAAAAAAAAGGCAAAAGTACTAGATAATAGGAGATGGACAGGAAAGCAATGCAGAAAAAATAAGTCATGGTCTCCTACAAATCTGGAACAGCAAGATAGAGAGAAAAAGAAACTAAACCAGAAAGAGTAAGCAACAACAGCAGCTGCAGCAGACTGTTCTTCACTCATAAGAAAAATGTCACAATGAAATACACACTAACATTAATTGATTTATATGAACATGGCTCCACTGGCCACAGTGTTCACTCTCTCCTCCTTGTATTTGCCTTCTGCTTTACATTTGGAAATCAAAGTACTGATATCCTCATTCAGATTAATTCTGCAGCCAACTACCAACTTTTCTTTTCAAATATTAAATTCCACTTAGCTAATATTTGCCAGGGAAGCCACGCTGAGATCCTCCTGATACTCTTCCAAAGTTGGTCTTCCTACATGATTTTAGGTCCCTTTAGGATTATTTATTCATTATCAAGTCTACTACTGAAACCAATACAACCCTGTCCTCATAAGAGAGGTGCTCCAGCCCTTTTATCATCTTTGTGGCCCTCCTCTGGACCTTCTCCAACTGGTCCATGTCCTTCTTGTGTTGGGGGCTCCAGACCTGGACGCAGTACTCCAGGTGGGGTCTCACCAGGGCAGAGTAGAGGGGGAGAATCACCTCCCTCGACCCGCTGGCCACGCTCCTCTTGATGCAGCCCAGGATGCGGTTGGCCTTCTGGGCCGCAAGGGCGCATTGCCCACTCATGTTAAGCTTCTCGTCCACCAGCACTCCCAAGTCCTTCTCCTCAGGGCTGCTCTCAATCCATTCTCCGTCCAGCCTGGATTTGTGCCTGGGATTGCCATGACCCAGGTGCAGGACCTTGCACTTGGCCTGGTTAAACTTCATGACGTTGGCACGGGCCCACCTCTCCAGCCTGTCAAGGTGCCTCTGGATGGCATCCCTCCCTTCCAGTGTGAAGTGAAGTGTTTATAAAGAAAAACCTAATCATGGTTTGTGAACGTAAACCTTTATACTCTTGGGTGCTGTACAAAACCTACCCAAGCAGACGAGAAATATAAGTTTATTGTTACTATTCAGCAGAGAAACTTACAAAATTCAATTTAGTCCATTACTTCTTCAGATGTATAAAAGTATATTGAAACAAAAACTGAGAAGATAAAAGACAGTCCACATACATAATTATCAAAAGTAGTTAGTAAAAATAGGAGCCCAGAAGCAGACATCCCCATGCATCAGAAACATTGCAACAATTTGAGGAAAGATGGATGTCTTATCTTGCATTGAGAAAGGGCAGAAAACCCTGGTGAGGTTTTACCACTATCACTCCCCCAGAGAGAGTAATTATACTAACTTGTACTACCTACTAACCACACAGTCACAATATTTCCAACCACCGTAAGACACAGGAACAGACATTTTCTTGTAAAAACTAGAAAAATTATTAAGATGCATTTACTAGTAAACATTATTTTAAATTGAGAAAGTCAGCAATGGATAGGAGACTGCAAAATCAACATATGCACAGAAATTCAAAATTCAGCCAGAGCAGTGATGTCATTTATCTTTCAAGCTAGCTCTGATGTAAGCAGAGAGCTGGACTGCAGCTTTTCTATATATATAAATATACATATATATATATATATATAAAGGGAGCATATAAGAAAAATGGACAAAGACTTTTCGTCAGGGCCTGTAGGGACAGGACAAGAGGCAATGGCTTTACATCGAAAAAAAGGCAGGTTTAGATTGGATATTGAGAAGAAATATTTTATAATGAGGGCAGTGAGGCACTGGAACAGGCTGCCCAGAGAAGCTGTGGATGCCCCATCCCTGGAAGTGCTCAAGGCCAGGTTGGACGGGGCTTTGAGTGACCTGGTCTGGCGGAAGGTGTCCCTGTCCAGGGCAGGGGGGTTGGAACAAGATGATCTTTAAGGTCCCTTCCAACCCAAACCATTCTATGATTTTATGACTGCATGACCTCAAGAGGTGACTTACAACCTAATTATCTGATGGCCCTTTTAGCCAGCTTTTTAACCACTTCTCTCTCTGGAATACAGTGAATAAGGTGTAGGTAATTCTACTTCAAAACACAATTGAATCAATTTTTGCTTTAATATGCAATTTCTTATTCCAGAGAGTAGAAAAACACAGGCACTCAAGAGCTAGACTGCAACTTAAAGGCAAAATAAGCAAAGTATTCACTTTCTGTTAACATTTCCATTTCTTGCATTTCTTGACTCAGAGTACTCCCAGTATAACTAACTGAAAAAGAAACTTTTGTTGTATAGATTCGTGTATTTGTAAGGAAAGGTTTGAGGATGAAATTGCTGTATTATGCAGTGCTGACAGCAAAAAAAAAATCATTACTAGTAAGGAGGACTCAAACTGTCCTTTGAAGAGTAAATTAATTCCAGCTTCCAGCAGAGAATATGATTTCTTGAGCCACCTGAACACATTCCCAACTAGCTTGATGACATCAGGTCAATCACAACAGGCAGTCAAGGCCAGAGAATATACCTGGCCACAATTACACTTGTTGTTGATTGGGAAATTCCATAGCCACTGGGTTCCAGGCAGATTTATTTTTTTTCCCCTCAGAAATTACAAGGGTTACTATGACGTTACTATGATGCACAGTCAGCAGCTGCAGCACACCGACAGTTATTTCAGCAGCAATAGGAACATAGAGCTTCACTTTCTGAGGGCTACTTTAGATGCTTTTAAAGAGAAAACACCTACTAGATTTGAATGTTACACATGACTGTCAACCACTACAGGGAGACAGAAAAAAAGAAAACCTGCCAGCAATTTCAGAGGTTGAGTACTTCTGAGAACCAGTCGTGAGAAAGAAACAAAACTAACACAGTATTCACCATTCACTAAGACGACTTTGACACCAAGAAGTCAAATCAGCCATAGATAAATGCACCCTACATTTAACTAAAAAATATCAGTGCAAGATAAAAATCTTTCAAGTTATATAAACAGAGAAAAATTGAGTATCTGTACAGTATCTAAACGAAGACTGCTGTACTGAAGGGATAATTACTTCATAACAACCTATGACCAGAACTAAAATGCCTGCTCCACCAAGTCTTCCTGAAATACATAGGATTTTTGTCTCCACTACTTATTTCTAAAATGGGGATAAAAGTGCTTCTCTACACCCTGCTAATTACAAGAATAATTACATTAAAAACAGAAAGATTGGAATACTAAAAGTAAGTCTTAAACAAAAGTATTTAAACATATATAGTTTTGATTTTATTACAAAATACAAAGATTAATTTCACATGTGGTTTTTCCCACCCATAAAATAGTCCCATTCCAGTCATCAGTGATACTTTAAAACATACAGAATAACCCTCCACTGTTTTCTTAAAAAAAAGGAAGATTATGGGTATCTGAAAATGACAAATTAAAGACAAAATAAACAAGTAAGATTTTTAGTCAGGCCACTTAATTCCTTTCCTAATCAACTAATATCCATTTAATTCAGTTCTGAAATAACAGAAGAAAAATCTTTCACTGGTAAACGATCTCTCAGTTCAAGGATCAAATGAATTTAAAAAAATAGTGTTACATTCTTACTATGCCAAGCAGTCCTTCAGCAAAAATAAGTCTAAGACTTTAGATCCCTATTATTCTCAATTAACAATTAGATATCAATACCTCCTTTACACAGATTGCAGAAAAAAAACCTCAACACTCCCACTCTCCCTTCAACTCATATACATAAACATAGCTATCCTTAACGTTAAGACAATGACCAAAACATACGTGATTCCTTTAGACAGAAATACAAGAGCAGAGAAGAAAGCCTCAAACATATACAAGTTTGTTTATACTTGGAGACAAGGAGCCCTAAGGTGTTTCATTCTGAGAGACAACTACTGTACATAAAGGCACCTAACAAATTGCTTGTAAGTGCAAGGATACAGGAGACTGGCAATGCCCTTCTCCTGTCCTGTAGCACGTGAACATTGTACAGCTTTTAATCTTTCATACAAAATTGATAGATTCTGCTTAGAATATTAGGAAGCAGCAGCAGGCTGACCAGGTATATAATCTACCTTTCCAGATTAAATGTCTATTACATTTTTCCACAGTTATGCGAGACTCAATTCTGAGATCCAAGTCCTCCACAGTCCCACATCCCTATGCAACCCGGAGAAGGGTTTATATAGGGCCTCTAACACAGAGCATTAAATTCAGTATGTGTAAATCTATAGCTTCGAGTTTTTATTACACAAGTAGCAGCACAGAACAGTTTGCTCAACTATGCATCTGATCAAACTCATGACACAATATGTATGTGTGTGTACGTGTAGGTACATATATGTATGTAACGTGTACATATGCATATAGAGCACATAGTCCCAGCTACAGTCAATTAAACAGTCCCTGAAGCAACAAGCAGCTTAAATATGGGACATGGAGAACAGATCAAAAACAACAGAAGATGAAGATGTTTCATCAACTGCACATAAACCTCTCCTAGGTACACTGTGAAAAGGAGAGAACATAACAATAGGGTTCCGTCTCTAAAAGCCATGATAAGCAGCTTGTGCACAGTAACTTCTAAAATAAACTAACTTTATTAGAATATAAAATAAATAATCTCTAAGTAAAAGCATACATACAATTTTTCAGTACTACAAGTAAGAGCCAGCAAATAAGCCATGGGGAGACAATGCAATTCAGATGACAGGTCTGGAGATACAGGGAACACCTTACAGTCACAGTCACACACAGTTGATAAAGGCCAACGTGAAAAATTTCAGAGCGAATTTTGTGACACCAGCCAGATCCACGCAGGATGCACACGGCCAGAGATGCACCTAACACTCAGGGGAAGAAAGCCCGGCCACGCTACAACCGCACTCATGAGGCTCAAGGGGAAGAGCACAGGTTCCGAGCATCTCGGCCGAGGTACAACGCGGACTTTGTATGGTTCATACTGCTTTGAAGAGGCACAAAAAGCCCCCTCCACCCCTCCCTACAAAGGAAGGGCTCCTGGACGCCCGTCGTCCACTCACCCTCAGCAACAGGGCACCGACATCTGACCGGCCCCACCTGCCCCCCCCCGCCGCCTTTTCCCCATCCCCGCCTGTACCTTCCCCCTTTCCCAGACGCCCGTGGCTGAGAGCTGCGGCCTCGCCTCCCTGCGCCCCCCCAACAACCCCTCGGCGGCCCAGGGGTGCAGCCGCCCCCGCGTGACAAGGCCGGGGGCCGTGCTGGGGCGCAGCGGGGCCGCAGCTGCCCCCCCCACCCCGCGGCCGCGCCCCGCGAGGCGGCCGTTCGTGTAGGTGGGGAGCGGCCCCGAGCAGAACCCCCCCTCCCCCGCCCGGCTCGCCCAGGCCTCCCACCCCCGTCCCCAGCGGGGGCCGCGCTCCTCAGCCCCCGCCTCCGCCGCAGCCCAGCGCTCACCAGGCGGCGGGGGGAGGCGGCGGACCTTAGTCCGGGTCTTCCGCGAGGCTGGGGCGAGCGGCGAGTCCCCGCCGGCAGCCGCGTCCTTTCCTGCGGCAGCGGCGGCGGCTTGTCAAAGAGAAAACATGACGCGGGCGGGGGGGGAAGGAGGGAGGCGGCGAGATCTCGCGGGGCTGCCGCGCGGCTCTCGCGAGGCGCCCGCCGCTCTCCCCCGCCTCCGCGCGCAGGGGCCGCGAGCGGCCGCTGGCCGCGCCGCGGGAAAAAGAGGTGGGCGCGCGGCCGCCCGCTCTGCGCGCGCGGGCGCTGCACCGCCACGGGCTGCGGCGGCGCGCTCGGGCCCGGCCCGCCGGACAGCCCAGCTCCGCGGGGGAAGGGGCGCGGCCCGGGCCCCCGCCCGAGGGGGAAGGCTTCCCTGGCGGGGGGCGGCGGCCCCGCTCCCTGGCTGCACAATTTGCAACGCGAGCCCGGAACAGAGGGACTGGGGGGCCGCGAACGCACCCACCGCACCCCGGGGAGGCCTGCGGCAGCCCCGCCGGAGCGAGAGGCAGGGCAGCTGCTGCGCGGAGTCCCCGCGGTGCAGGTGTGCGTGCAGCAGCAGGGCTGCACCGCGGGCGCCGAGCCTGCGGGAGCTTGGCCAGGCGAGGAGGCTCCCGCCGCGGCCGTGAGGGACTGACTGTGGCAGGAGCCATGGAGAACCCGGGAACCGAACCACCGCTGTGCGGAAGGGAAGAGGGGCCCAAACCCCTGGCATAGGGCAGGGCGGGAGCAGGGGCAGCACGTGCAGCAAGCGGGGCTTTTCCTCACACAAAATGGAAGCAGGCTGCTGGCGCCTGGGGAGTGAAAACATGACCGAAACGGATGTTTGTTTTCTTAAAATGTGAGGAATAGCAGACAACTGGTTTTGCATAAAAGCAATCTAAAAAACAGGTCAGAGGAATGCAGTGTGTAATTTAGATGAGGATGCTGATCGGACCGATGCATTGTAAAGTGAAAAGCAGAGAAATGCATGCTGTATGCAGCGATAGCGTGCAGAAAAGGCAAAACAGGTCACACTGGTGGACGAGTAGAAGTATAGGCAAAAATAAAGCTTTGGCTTAAAATGAAAAGGATAACAAAAAAAAAAAAAAACCACAAGTAAAAGTGTCACTGGGGATTGAAAGTCTGGAAAAACTCTAGGAAAAGTATACTATCAAGACTGAATTACAGGCCAAGATGGTGGCAGCAACAATGACATGCTAAGTAAGATCAGTGAGGCCACACTGGCAAGGAACAAAATAAGAAATTTCAGTTAAACCCACATCGAATGGTTAATGGTAGGGATGTAATGACTGAATGAGTATACATTGTTAATGACTTTCATTAAATAAATGGGAAAACTGACAAGAAGCAGGAGAAAAACTTCTGTGTAAGGAAGCCTAAGGCAGGAATATAACTAAGGTTTACAAAAATTGGTGACATGAAATAGCTGAACAGGGAACAATTGTTTTCCATCTCTTCCAGTAGAAGAGCTAGAGGCTAACAAGTGCAACTAGTAGATGTCAAATTCAGAACAAGCAAGAGATTTTTTTTCTTTCATACACACATAATTATGCTGTAGAACACCTTGCTGCAGGACACTATGTAGCAAAAGTTTACCAGGGATCAAAAAGGGACTGGAGAAAAACAAGAAGGATTACCAAAGACATCTCTGATTGAAAAATGCCCTGACTCGCAAATCACTAAAGCCATAGAATATTTGGGGGATGCATTACGATGCCCTTGCTCTTGCCTTTGCTTCCCTAGGCATCTGGTGATAGCTGTCCTCAGACACATGGTACCAATGGACCACCCTTACATCCTTGCTCTACAGCCCATCTTTACTCTGTCTCTCCTCAGTATAAGGCCCCCTCTCAGCACAAAGCACATATCCATGATAGTTTATTCTGAGGTATAAAGTGGTTAGAGGATTTACCAAGGGTAGAGCTCAGCTCCTTGGATAGGCTGTTGCACTTCATGACACAACTTCCAACCAAAATTAGATCAAATGACACTGGCACTTTTGGAGACAGATCCCAGCTATTCATACTTCTTTATTCTGTCCTCCTAAAAGACTATTCATGGATTCACAATTCTTTGCAGCAGAATAAAACCCAAATGCCTTGCTTTGAAAGTAGTCTTTGACCCACCCAACCTAAAAAACAGACCAAACATCACCAAAAATAGGGTAAGCTACAAAAACATTTTAAAGCATTCTTTAAGTATTTAAAATATGCCAACTAAAGCATGCTATGTAAAAAATAAACTTAAAAAATGCAACAGATTAAAATACATTAAATTCAGAAATGTCCAACAGATCTGCCATTCCACAGAACAGAAAGCAGAATAAACAGATACACTAAGCAGTACTCTTCAGCATGGCCCACACCCACATACTTATGTTAACCGCAGCATGAAGAAAAACCTTATCATTAACTGCAGGTTTTTATGGCTTGCGGGCTCCACCAGCAACCAAGTGTTGTACAATTCTCAAGGACTTCCCTGGGTTTGCAAATGTTCTATGTTTTTAAAGTTATGTACACTTAGATATTGCATTCATAAAGATGCAAGGTTTTCTTGTTTTGTTTGTCAAGTCTTGACACAGCCCATCAAATCACCTTGCAAAACTCAGAGTCTAGGACTCTCATCTTGCAGTTCGGCTATATGCAGATGTAGCTGCCTGTTCCCACAGAGGCTCATTGATTTCAGAATCTAAGTTACAGTGGAGACATTACGCATTCAATCTCCAGACTGGGACCCGAGGTGCCAAGAACATGAGAAGAATCAAGGAAGCAAATTAATAGTAGTGTTCTAAATTAAAAATCTTCCTGTCATTTTTAATATATATCTTTTTAAACATACATGACAACTATAATATAGACTGTTGTAATCCAAGTGGCTAATTCTCTAAGACACCTTGAAAATCTTTGCCATGTAATTTCTGATTATTACAGCTGCGAATTAGCATGCTGCCAACTAAAGATGGGGGTAAGAGAAGCAACACAAAAAAAAAAAAAAAAAAAAAAAAGGAATATCCAGTTCAGCATACCCAACCTTCATAAGGTTTTCAGCCCATAAAGAGCTGACATCATCCCCCAAAGGACCACTGCAATTTATCTTTTTGATTTCTCACGTGAAGCTTGTTTATTAGGTAGCAATTGTTAATATTTTATATTAAAAACAATCTTTGATAAGTCTCAAACTACATCTAGAAAGTCAAACGACTTCCCCAATTTCTCTGAGAGTCCAGGAGGGCTCTTTTAGAGCTGGACCCCCCGTTCCCTGGGGGCTACACTGCCTGAGCTACTGTCTGCACTTACAGCCAGCTGGCACTCGAGATCTCCTCGACTCAAAGAAAACCTAGGATGGCAAGCAATGCAGGATGAGGAGGCCTATTCCATCTCCTTGTACTAAGCAGGCAAGTATTTTCAAAATTCCTGAGAACCCAAATGAAGCCAACAGGATCCCAGTCTACAGCAGTACCAGTAGGTCTAAAAATAAGAATATAAATAAGGGGAACACGATCTACATTTGCTCTGACATCGCCTATGGCTGTCACTAGAAATCAGCCACCTCATTTGAAAGCCAAACTATCATTAAATTAAAACATACAGTTCTATCCTTTGGAAATTGCAGAGGCTCCTGAAACTCTTTTGGGCACCCTGAGGACACGTCAGAGTAAAGATCAGCCCTCCAGCCATCTGCAGCTATGTATTAACAAGGGGGAAAAAAAAAAAAAAAAAAAAAGTTGAGAGTTTTATGAGAGAACCCCAAACACAGGCCAGAAAAACCTGAATCACATCTTGGTGGGCAACATCATTCATCCTCCCCCTCTCCTTCAACAGCAAGCATAAGAAGTCTTCAAAACTTACAAATTTCTAGAGTTCAGCAGGTAATGCCCTGACTGCAGGATACTCGCACTCAATTTCTATTTCCAATAGAGTCTCCATCTTAGGTTCAAGCATAGAGGGAGGCCAGGAGAAAGCCTGTACGCTTACCCAAGTTTCAAGGGAAAGGAGGCTGTACATAGTACCTCCATTAGCTCTGTGCTCCCATCTTTTTTTTTAAAACTGAAATAATACCCCCTGATGGCTGCAGATCTCTCAAGTCCCACTCCCCTGCCTTTCCTGCTTCCCAGCTTCACGTGGACTAAGGCAGATTTCTTCTAGCATTCAGCTCTACAAAACCTGTTTTATGTCAATTATTTTCTATGATTTTAAATGAGTTGCTGCATTATTTAGGTTCTGCAGGTCAGGTCCTGCACCTGGATTGGGGCAACTCAATCAAAAGCATCAAAAACCAGAATGGCCAGTAGGTAAAGGGAGGGGACTCTGCCCCTCTGCTCTCTTCTGGTGAGACCCCACCTGCAGTACTGCGTCCAGCTCTGGAGCCCCCAACATCAGAAGGACATGGACCAGTTGGAGAGGGTCCAGAGAAGGCCACAAAGATGATCAGAGGGCTGGAGCAGCTCTCCTATGAGGACAGGCTGAGAGAGTTGGGGCTGTTCAGCCTGGAGAAGAAAAGGTTCTGGAGAGACCTTATAGCGGCCTTCCAGTACCTAAAGGGGGCCTGCAGGAAAACTGGAAGAGGGACTTTTGACAAGGGCATGTAATGACAGGACAAGGGGTAATGGCTTTATACTAAAAGAATGTAGATTCAGACTGGATATAAGAAATTTTTTTACGCTGAGGGTGGTGGAACACTGTCAAATATTGCCCAGACAGGTAGTGGATGCCCCATGATGGCTCTGAGCAACCTGATCTGGTTGGAGATGTCCCTGCTCCTTGCAGGGGGGTTGGACTGGATGGGCTTTAACGGTCCCTTCCAACTGAAACCATTCTATGATTTATTAGTTTTAAATGTATTGTTACGTAATCCCATCAAATGTACTTTTAATCTTAGGCAATGATAATGGAAGAAAACGTGCACTTTAACATCAAGTCTTTCTTTTTCTAAAATTGTTAGTAATTATCCTTTACTTCAGGAACCACATTTAACTCTGTCCTCTTCCGATTCAGACATTATACCTGGGCTGTGACCAATTCCACTCTCACTATTTTTGTAAGATCTTTTTTTGCAATGTGGTGCCTAGGACAGGACCAAACATTCTGTATTACACTACGCTATTTATCCAGGGCTTGTTCTTAACTACTTCTCCACAATGCAGGATAATTTTGAATCATTACAGAAAATCAGATTTATATATGAAATGTCTCAATTAACCATGTTTTGCTTTTACAGACTTTTTTTTTTCCCAGGAGACATTGCCAACATTGGCATGCCTTGCTGTTGTCATGGCAATGAAAGGAGTCTATATGGTTTTGGATGTGACTCAGAAATCATTTTATACAGAAATGGGACAACAATTAGAATAATGGACACTGGATGTTTCTGTGCCACCAGTTAATACATGGTCAGTGGTAAAAAAAGACAGAGCCCAAACCAGCAACAAAAGACACTGAACATAAGCTCCTTGATTGGATACAAGACACCAAATTGCTACTTGTGCCCCCATCTTGTAATTAGGGCTGTGTGAGTAAAGCTTTGTCACTCTCTGTGACAAAATCACAATGATCTGCCTGTGCAGTTACTTAACTAGACCAGGACCCAGATTTGCCCAAATAAATGCTGCTCTTAATGTTCAGAAATACATGAGAAGAGTCTTGGATTGTACACACATCCCAATAAAGAAAGGTCTTCAAACAATCGTTTCTCTGTGAAGGCTCATTCAAAGGCAAGACACTTCTCTTGGCAAATGAGTTTACAACTTAAATGAGGCAAAAGAAAAAGAAAAATATTTTAGAGAGGCAAGTTTACCAATTAAAAGATGAGGAAAGGAGCTTTTGTCAGTCACAGATCAGGTGTGGAAGAAGCAGTTGCAAACACTAAGAAACATGACTAAAGCCAGTCTACACCAATCTATGAAGTGTCTGGAAAAACTGATTGCTAGGCTAAAAATACCATTCACCTATGTCTTCTATACGTTACTCATCACAACACTAGCTCTTTTCCTGTGGATCTGAGGTATACGGGGGGAGCTGTTATTAGAACATTTTGCCTGTGCAGGGATGCCAAGTGTGGAGGCATGGAAATATATGCATCTGTGTCAGTCACTAATTTCATCTTCTGACTCATGTTCTGGAGTGACAGTTCTACCGCATGGCACTCCCCGTTCATACCAAGCTGAGCCGTTCTAACTGTTATTTATTAGAAAGCAATCTAAAGCCACATCCACACAGCCAGCTGGCTTTTACCCCAGTACAAATCGTCACTGCCACATAATCAGCACTTTCAGAGCTCAGGATTGCAGGTGGCTGTGTCATTCTCTTCTTCCACTGTTGGATCCCAGCACGCCGTGAAACGCTGAGTAGGAACCAGTCTGAAGGAACCTCAGATTTAAGATCTGATTCAATCCATCACCACCTCTCCCTTTCTTTAGCTAGCTGGTAAGTCTTTCAAACTATTACAAGGCAGTCTGGGTCAAACAGTGTTCTGCACCTAAGAAATACCCTTGGCCAGATAAAAACAGGAAACATGCCAGAGAACAAATGGGAAAAACACATGGGAAACAGGAGGGGTTTGCACTGAAAGACAATGAATGAGAATATAAAGGGGAAAATAACAGGATTATACATCAACAACTAAGTAATATTAAAATTCATGCACAAGACTAATTCCAAGCTAATCTATGCATGGGTACAAAACATTTTGAGCATATGTAGCAAGAAGGTTGTTAGACATTCAAAAGGATTAGTAATTCACATTAGCTCAATATGATAGCACCCAGTGCACAACTGAAGTGCAGCTTAAATATTGTGTCATAATGACAGTTATGTGCATAAAGATACTAGAAAGAGTTAAACAACAAATGACCAATGGTCAAAGTACCATTCACAGGATTGCCACTCCCCAGCTGTACTCTTACCAGTTGTTCACGGTACTCTTAGGGCCTTTTATGAGTGAGTTTTGGTCCTCTGCTTTCTTTTAAGAACCACCGTTGAGCAATCCTGCAGTTGTCCCCCCACTTCATACCCCTCTAGAGCAATACAGTTAGGAAAAGAGAAGTACTTATCACAATTGCTTCAGCCCTCCACCTCCCCACCATAGTCTTTCCTACTCGGTGAGCAAGGCAAACCAAGACTGCTGGATGGAAACGTGGAAAAGAGACAACACAGAGCTCTATCATTATCTTTGTGCTTGCCACTGGAGGACGCAGATGTAAACAGACAAGACTAGTTGTCCCTTTGCATTTAAAAAAAGAGGTTATCCAGCGATCATGATCCTGGAACAACAGAAGCAAACAGACTGGTTAGTCTTGGCAGAACACAGGGGGATGTGCTGGAGGACTGCCAAATATAGTACGCAAGAGATGTGTGCCTGTACACATTAACTTAATGCACAGTAAACTCACTGTTGTTCGAAAAAGGAGTAGCCACGGTATTTCACGAGTTAATATTTACGAAGAGTTGCATCACATGAAACTGGACTCAACACCAAAATAACACTTGAGCTGTTTCTAGCAAGCACTAGTATTCTGGTTCGCTTCAAGGAAATTCTAGAGAGGTGAAAAAATTAAGGAATAAAGATTAAAATTAAAGTTTATGCAGTTTATGCAGCACTGATCCAGTCTCCATTTTCATAAGGAGGAAAAAAAAAAAGTAATACTGTAATTAATTTTTCTAGAGGGCTTCTAGGTTGAGTAAAAAGCTCCAATTTTTTTCCATTGAGTCCATCTGACCTTGAATAAGTCCCCTTCCTATTTATTCTTCTCTGAAATGAGAATAATGCCTCTAGTTAGATGTATAACTTGCTTTAAAGTTACTCTAATCTTTTTGCACAAATGCAAAATATTGCTATACTTTACCATAATTGTTCCATGCAAGATCCTATGCATAATTTATTTCAGCAATAGGCATTTAGCTTGGTAAGTCAAAATACAGCATCAATCTTATAAAAGTCATTAATAAATACGAAGCCTTCTTTATAGTTAGGATGGTTTTATTTTTCTTTGCAGCATATAGAGGCATAAAAATGGTAAAACTATCCTCAAAACTAACAAGATTGAAACACCATGGTTACACACAACTCCCAGGTAATTGTGCCACATGAAGGCTGAAGGTCTGAAAGATACTGTTAAATATCTTGTCTGTACAGCATATTCTAATGCATTATCATTCTTAGAAATAATGACTTCTTCCATTTTCTCTAGGAGATCATTCCTCAGATTAAAAAAAAAGAAAAGATTTTCCCAAAAAATCTTTTTCAGGAAAGAAAACCCCTCTGTTTTCATCCCAGAATTCCTCTGTCTGAACTCGAGCTACAGAAACAATTAATTTTTCTCTGAGTTTACGATCTTTTCCAACTCTGACAGCTATGTCACTTCTTTGCTCATGCTCCATTCCACCAATTCACTAAACTGTTTTTTTTTCTTTTCCTATTAGTTATTCCCCGAGTCCCTTAACTCTTTTTTGTGTTTTTTTTTAAGTGACTTGTCTTTTCCTTCTCTCAGTTCATTGGTATTTTTCTAGTCTTTAACTGGAAGTGAATATTCTAACTGTTGTCTGAAAGCTGTACAATGAGGAATTATCCTTCTGCTTTCATGAATCAATGACTACTCTGTAAGGCTAAAAGCAGTTTCTCTTTTCCCATTGTTTTCCTGTTTCCTCTCATTCAATTTGTTCTTGCATTCATTTTTTTCCAGCAAGCACCACAACACAAATAGTACCCTCCAACACCTTTCACTTTGAGATGTCAAAATGTTTTTCCAAAGGAATCACCCTTCTCTTAGATGAGGTAAACACAAGGTATCAATAGGATAAGTATCTCATCCCAGTATGTCTTGCACAGGTTGTGTTCCAGCTCAGCATGTTACTTAATAGTCTACTTTTACAAGAAAACCCTTGCTCATCCTGTTATTTTTAGAAAGAAACTGGTAAAGTTCAAGCATGGCTTTTTTTTTTTCTGTCCCACATAGCTGTTTGGGCTGCTGCCACTACAATACCTCGCTGCTGCTGGGGAGAGAAAGCACACACTCACAAAAGAGACATGAAAATATAAAGGTCACTTTCAAAATTAATACTGGAGAGAAATCTTTCACATGGAACACTATCAACATCTTCATTTCAGAGAGGTAAAAAATGAAGCCTAGACAGAGGAAGCAACTTTTTGAGGCTATTCGGGAGTTTCGGGGTATAACTCTGAGCAGAGCCAGGAACATGGCTCCAGTCTCCACACAAGGGTTTAACCAAAAGCCCAGAGGTTCTGCCCACAGGCGTCTGGATTTTTACGTGCCATGAAGCCCTGGACTTGAAAGACAGAGTCCCAGAGCAACTGACAGACATTTCCTCTTTGCCATAGCTAATTCAGCCCTAAATCACCCAGAAAAGAGACTGTGAAACAATATTGTGATATATTGTGAAACACTAATAAACACTTCAGCCAATTAACAAGTTAGTAAAAAGACCAGTACAGCTCTGCTGACTGGGGCTAGCCTTGTCTGTGGCAACCTACTTCACTGGTAAATGACCAGGACTGATGCCATTGGGATGAATGCTGAGGCACGTATTTCCATCTTCTGTTCATGCGCTACCAGTTAAAGGCACATGGCTCTCTTTATAACCACACTTGCTAACAAACCCCCCTCCCAAAAAACCCCCACCAAAACTCCACCTAGCCCTAGAATCAGACAGGCAACAACGTGAAGTCAAGACGAGACTTAGTACACACAACTTCAAGATATTAGTTCACTTTTTAAATATTAAAGAAAAAAATGGTCGTCTGGAACCAGTCGAGTAGTTACCTGCAGCTATTTCTCATTTGCCCTGAATCATGTGAATTAAAGAATTAACTCAAGCCTGAATAATCATCCAGCTGAGAAAAACACCAGAAATTGAGCTGGGAACCTGGTTATTGCTTCTCAAAAATGAGTTGTAGGGCGGTTGGGGAGTGGGGGTTAAGGGTTTCTGGTCTTATGTCTGTTACGGAGGTGCAGCCAAAGGAACAATTTTCTGCGGATGGGCCTTGGAAAAGAAGAACACATGCTCGGAAAGACATATTCTGTCCATTTAGCTGGGGATGCTAAATTGCAATACCTGCACTACCTCATGATGGGTAGTGCTTTTTGAAGTAGGTGACCATAGAGCAGAAGTGTTCTGCCAGGCTGAGAGAGAGGAATAAGCAGCAAGGTGGAAGAGGCGAGAAGCCAATCAATACACTGTGGCAAAGTCCTGCAAACAGGCTACTGACTTCCCCCCTCCCCCCAATTTTTGTAGACGTGACAGCCAATAAAATTCTATCATAAACATTTTTAACTAGTTATAGCAAGTAAATGGTGAAACTTCCTTATTTTTTAAATTTTATCTGCTCTTGTAAGGAAAAGTTTGCTTGGTCACACATCCAGGATTTGGTATAATCAATCCCCATGCCCAAATGCAGTGCTAGGGGGCAAACACATACGGCTGGCTACGCTCCATGGGATCCTCCTCCGCACCCCTCCCTCAGTATTCAGCTGATTACTGAACAGGTTTTTCTCGCTGTTATTTTTAATTCCCTCAAGCTGCCTATTTTTCCTCCTTGCCAAACAGCAGGAATATTCAGCTCCTGAAAGGCCCTGAATAGCTGCTGGATGCTGCTGACTGGGATGCAGGCCCTGAAGGCGAGAGGGAGGCAAGTGTACAGCACAGCACCCAGCCAGAGCAGCCCGGCCGACGGGAGCAGGCAGGCCAGAGGGGCCAGCCACCCCACACAGCCTACGCAATGCCCGGTCAAACATCCTTACATGTCATTTTATGTGCGATCTGCATACTGGCCCACTTGCCCCCTCCTTACCCACCTCTCCCACTTCCAGGCAGATTTCAGAGATGTATTTCTGAACAATATGTAGGGTCCAATGGGAACTATTTCTCATGCCAGTTCTTCCTTCAATTCATGGAGACAAGCTGCTCATCTCAGGGGGCTTCAGTCACTCTCGAATTTCCCCTCTTCATTTCAGAGGGAAATCTCAGAGAAAGCGCTGCCCAAATTCAGTGTGCTAAAACCAGAGCCACCATCTATCTTCTGAGCCAGTCCCCTCATATCAGATCTCACCAGCAGCTGCAGGATTGTACGCTCCATCAGTGCAGGTCAGCAGCTTCCCTCGGAAGAGTACAGCCACAGTGAAAGGTCTGATCTAATACACTCTGAACACAACTAGAATGGGCTCATAATTTTGTGTGATGTTTGGTTTTAATTGTTGCTATAAACACAGATGTAACAATAATAAAAATTTTAAAAGAATGTAAAGATTCCTCAAGGAAAATTATTAAAATGAATAGGAGTCGGTAAAGCTATTTTTAAAAAGGTCAAAGTAAAAACAAAACAAAACAAAAAAAAGAGTAAGACGAATACACAACAACGAATTCAGTTAAAACTCCATCCTACATTTACTTTTGAATTTTCTCCAAATGTGCTATCTCAAGCTCTAGGTAGATAGTGCTAAATCAATTTAATCACATGATCACATAGAAAATAGCATTAAAAAAAAAATCTTTCACTGCTCTTCCCAGCAGCAGAACTAACTGAACTATCACACAACACCTCACTTTGAGTAGTTCTACTTGTTTTAACAAAAGCCCAGAATTCTTCTAACAGAAAAAATGTACAAAATAAACAAAAGTTTTGCTTTGAAATGAAAAGCAGTTCCATTATATAGAAACGTTTGGCTAGATGAATAGAAGGCTCTGCCCACTGCACAGAAAGAGGTGCAAAGGGCATCCCATTTAACCAGGCTGGTGTCCTGAGGAACAGCCCATCAAGATATCCTCTGGGTGATCTGCATATTTAGGATGGCATGCAAGTCAGCCCCATCTGAACTTTCCAGACATAATTTTTGTACTTGGAATGTTAACAAATTGCTAATAAATAAAAATTCTGTGCATAAAGCAACTCACAGATGTGGAATGTGATTTTTTTTTTTTAACAAATTCCAAGAACTCAGCAAAACACCCCAAACTCTCCCTTCAGCCTGTTTTCTTCAAATATTCAGTATAACTTTTCACAAGGTGACATTTCTCTAGAAAATGTCACTCTTAAAGCTGTGGTTCCTCCAGCATTCCAACAGTTCAACACAGCATTTTGAAGTTTCCCTTAAGCTGTATCACCTAAATAAATATTTAGGTATTTTCAAGCCCTCACCCTTGAGGAAGCCAGTATGACATCAGTTTTCAGTTAAGTCACCAGATGTACTGTCATGCACATCCAGACTAGAACAGTTTAACTCTGCAGGCTAAAATTGCAGTTTTGTTCAGTGACTGAAAAAAAAAAAAAAAGAAGTTTTTATAATAAATAACATAAATATTCACAAAATCCCAAGTGTGAAATTCTGCCAGAGGAAGACAGTTTGCAGTAAACTCAACAAAACCTCAGATCTACGCTACCCATTTCAGAGCCCTGAATACCATTATCTTGAGATACACACAGAACACAAGACACTCCCTAATAGAGCATGACATTCCTCAGTAAGTTCTCCTCCTTTTAAATTCTCTGTACACCTTCCGGATTTCTTTCTCTCTCTCTCATATTCCTATTTCTGAAATACTTTCATTTAAATTAATATTAGAGAAGCCTCATCAATTCTTGATTTCTGGGTACCAAGCAAAGAGCAGCCTCTAATTCCTGTGAATAGTTTAGTTCAGTCTGTTATGAACTAAGTACAGAATACATTTTACATTACGCAGCGCCCTCCAAACTTCAGTAAGGAAGTTTTATTAAAGACAGGAATTAACCCCTGGAGCTTGCAAGAAGATCCAGCATTGCCCAACTGCCCAAGATATAATTAAATAAGAACTTAGGGAAGTTATACAATACTGGGTCTCATTGCTAGTTTTTTGGTCCTTAAAAAAAAAAAAAAAAAAAAAAAAAAAAAATAGAATAAAGAAATACAATTAGCTGCAACAACTGAATACAGCCCTGGAACATCCTTTAACATTAATTGATAAATAACTGTAATGTCTTGTCATTTGTCCATGGAAAATGCTAACAAGGTAGTGCAAATATATAAAAGCCACATTTGGTAATGCATTTATATGTTTTGGTTTTTTTTTTCTTTCAACCAATCAGCACTATATTCATTTAAAAATGTAAACTCTTTTCCAGTTTAGTGGCAAGAGAGACTGGTTTTGTCACAGCTTAGATGTCTATCCCTTGTAAAATGTGTTGTCAACTATAAACAATGGAAATGACAAAGAAAAATTATTCAGGTGATCAAGTACATGGGAGAATCCATGACTTTCAGTTCAACTAAACTGGTTCAATAACGTGGATAATATTCAAAATTATCACTTTCCTTTTTCCCTCTAAAGAAAGTAGCTAACAGGGCAATTCCATTTGTTCAGATTATGCTGTGACTCAGCAGTTCTGACTGGGCTTTTTACAAAAGCTTTCTGTGTTAGGCTGCTTCATTTTATTACTCTGAAGATGTATCTTAATTTTTAAAATATAGCCCTGTTTATGCTGCACATAAGCAATTACAGAAATTATTACTGAGTAGTTTCTAGCATGGAGAAGATAAATCAATGGCAACACAATAATATAGTACTGATTAAAGATTTTTTCCTCCCATATTTAAATAACCAGCCAGGGTGACAGAAAAGAAAGCATTAAAAGGGTGAAGGAAGCAACAAAATGGATAGAAAAATTCCGCAAGGAGCATTTTTTGAGTGAGCTTAGACATCCACTAGGTCAGTTATCTTTTCCAGCTGAAGCACTCAGTAAATTCATACTATCCTATCTAATGTAGAGTTTATCGTACTGATGTGCAATTAGATACCTGGTGTGCCAGCCTTTGAAGTGAGGCAGAGGCTTTAAGATCCTTTTTGGTCATGCTCTCACATCCGTATTTCAGAGTGAGGTTCTGCAGTGTTGAATTCTGGTGCTAGGATTGAAGTCCAAGCCACGGAATAAAGCATGCTAACAAGACAAGTACCAGAATGGTTCATTTCAGCACGGTGACACGGGAACAACAGTAGACATCTCTTTTTTGTTGCTATGGGGTGTCATAGAAATAAAAATTCCTGTTATATTAGAAGGCACCAACCAGGAATGTGCCTCAGGACAGCAGATGAGCCCACCTTCACTGCCACCACCTACACCTCCCTAAACTTTGCTCCCCCCGCTGTGCAATACAGTGACCCTTCCCCACCTCTCCCAGCTTCTCCTCAGTGTCATTCCCCCGCGTCCCTCATCCACAACCCTTTCTCCCTTTTTTAAGTACATTGTCCAATTTCCTCTCACATCCATCAACATCTGAACCAGCCCATCTGCACTGCAAGGCCAGCCAGCCTGCAAACACACTTTATTCCAGTTGGCCCCCACTCAGTACACACAGTATGATCAGTTTGGCAGCCACTGCCTTTCACTGGTGAGGGGACATCTGTTGTTTAGGCCCAGCATGGAGGAAGTCTAGTGGAACACTGTGTGATCCAGCTGCTTGAAAGTGCAACATATCCCACCTTAATGCTAGTTAAGGTCAGCCCCAAGCAGAGCAGGGTCTCCAGCATCAACTGGGTACAACAGAGAAAATAAAGGAAGTGCAGGAATGCATTAGCTTGGTATTTTATTTTGTCTGCAATATTTTCAATGCCTGAAGTATAACTTACCCACCACCACTCACAAGAACTGTACAGAACAGAGAGCAAACTTGTAAATGCCAATCCAAGAAACGTCCTTATCTATCTTCTACATAACTGTCTGAAGAAGCATACATTAAGGACTAAAGGAATTAAAATCAAAACTGATGTCACTTTCATGCAGCAGCTGAATAAAACAATACAAATCTAATATTATTGCTCACGTGATGCTGGAAGAATGGATTTTAAAGTTCATGACTAAAAATAATTTTTTAAAAAGGAGTAGTTATCATCTACCTTGGTCACAGTTTAGAAGAGATGCAACAATCATGATCCAACTAAACCAAAAGCAGTAAGACAGTTAAAGCAACACGGACAACACTTTCAATCATCTTTGCACACTTCATGTAAGGGTGTCCTACTTGAAATACAAGCTGAAATGCTAGTGTGAAAACTAGGAACCACCACAGTACTACAAGAAGATAATTCAGTAGTATTTGCAGCAGTAGTTTTGCAGGAAGGCAATTTGGGACATATGGATTGAGAATGCTGCCACCAACAGCGGACAACCCTGCTCAGACTATTCTTACATTGCTACTGCTGCTAGATGCCAGGAGCACCATCACTGCAGGCATGGCTGCACAGTAACAAACCACAAGCCTACAGCCACTGCCTCACAGAAATTCACATCTATGACATCAAAGCATTAATAAAAAGGGAGAATGTAACTTTAAAGAGATAGTAGCCTGAAGAAACATTCCCCTGTCTTGCCTGTAGATTTCAAATGACAAGGTATGAAGAGGAAATGTGTGATACCTGATACTGTAACAATGACCAATTTTTATAAATACACCAGCTTGAACAGTGAAAGAAATAGTGATCACCTACACCATGCCTGTCGAAAAGCAGACAGTCACAGTGGCCTGGGCAAAGAGGAAGCTCCCGGACATGACACATACTTCAACCCAGGAGTATTATGTGATTATTCTTTTTCCATTATTGGTAAGTCCTGGGGCAGAAACACTGTGACACAGTGGGGACCGCGGGTGATGCTCTCTAGTACTCCTCTGCCAGGGCATGCCCTTGCACTCATCTAGCCCTTTGAATTTATTTTATGGTCCCATTCCCTACTAGGGAACTACTGCGATGCAGTTATGCCAGAGCTGAGCACTGGAGAAGAGATTAGACCATCATGGACATGGAACAGGGAGATGGTAAGGCGAAACAACAGTGAAGCAACAGGGAGGGCAGGAGGGATGGTACCTGCCTCTCCATGTTTCCAGGCACCAGTGTGGGACACATGAAGCTTCATACCAGTGCTCTTTCCATTCCTGGTTGCTTTAACATGCCACAGGATCAACATCCATGCCTAAGTTGAGGCAAAACACATAGAAAGTCTACAGCAACAGAAAGAGCACAGACAGGCCGGAAGCAGGCCGCTGAGAAGGATTTTCAGACTTTGCAAAGAAGGCCAGGGTTGCTGAGATCTAAATGGAGATGCAGAGCAGCACAGGTCAAAGATCATTTAGAAGAGCATCTGGGACAGATGCATGATCCCATTCTTCAGAGTGCTCAAGGTCAGGCTTTTCATTCAATTTTAAATGTTCTTCTGTATCTGAAAATAATGGTTTTACAGCACGAGGAATCAGGCTGTGCTGCACAATAGCTTCACATACAAATGTGACATGGGAGCACAGCTACAGGACAATATAGGGCAGGAAACAAAAGAAAGATACTGCATACCATTGAAGCAGCAGGGCACATCTCGGGCATGCCAAAAGCAATTACTGAAATGGGAAACTGGCCAGCCTCCCACAGCCAACAGCTATCCTTCCAAAATAGCTATAGGGCATCTGGACTGCAGCTTTATATTGTTTCAAAGATGGGGCACCTCCAAGCACACAATGTCACTTAATACTTCAAGATATCAAATCAGATAACAAAAATAACACCTAGCAAATTACCAGCAGCTTCCCATAGCAGTGAATTCTGTATCTTGGCTATTAATTGATCAGATGCTGAACTTCTCCTGAAGTTACAGATCAGTAAGAAGTTAAGAAGATTTTAAGCCTATATTGAAAAATAAGCACGAAAGCAAGTCTTTTTCATGAACATCAGTGATTTTCCTGAGCAAGAATCTAGGTGACAAAAAGAGTCAAGCTGATCAGTTTCTTGCTAACCCTTAAGAGGATACTTCACATCATTACGACAGCTGTCTGTGGCGAGAAGGTGCACAGATGCCATGGTTACAGTCATGGTCTGAGATTTTAAATATAATACTGTAATAAATTTGCTAGGTTCCTTTATGTTTTAATTAGCTAAGACACTGGAAGACCAGATAAATTTTTATTATGTGAGGTCTCTGTCCACTGATCTTTAGCATTTGGATCGAAAGAGATGTTGACTAACATTTTGTAGCTGTACACATACTCTGTCTGAAGTAAGTGCCCTTAAAATCACACTCCTGTTTACATTTTTACTACACAAAAATCAAAAGTAAATGGCATGTCACCTTCAAGGTACTTAAGAATTAGCATCTGGTTGAGTGCAAACCACACATCTGGCATGACCTGTAGTGCCTAAGAGTTTAAGTAACGGACTCTTTCAACAGAGTGTATGAAAATCCCAGTAGTCATAAGAAAGAAAAATTGGTAATGAGAAAAAAAAAAATCTTTACTTCATGCAGTTAGAACAATACAAAGACGTTAACGTGACCTTTCTTTTGGCTGGCACTGGTTGTACATAGCTGTTAAGTACACGATAAGTCTATTGTACATAAAGATTATGGAAGCTTGATTAAAAAGCAGGTGTATAACAAGAATTGATTTGAAAGAACATGATATTCTATAACTTTTTATAACTTTCTAGTTTTTGCAAATTTGGAGTTTTCATAAACTTTTTTTTTTAGAAAACTTTTATGTAATCTCTTGTTCTCTGGTTCTCTAGGGAGTTGATAAGCATAAAAGTCCAGGGGGGCAGGAGGGGAAATGTTTGAAAGAGCATTTCAACATTCTTAGTTTTCCTTTATTACCAAATAAAACATTTGAAGCCAATATTAACATTAATGTTGATTCAATATGGAAAACTGGCTTTTCAACTGATTCTAAGCCTCCCATAACAATGCTGGAAGTTCATTTTGTTCAATTTCAAAATAGAGCTTCCCTTTCCTCTGAGACATTTTACTCTATGTTCTGAAGAATCAGAGCAAGTTGAATACATGTTTTGTCCAGAGACTATGCAGATACATGAATCCAATGTCACACTTGAGAAACAGGTAATTTAGCATTTACTGTTACAAAATGAACGTGTGTGCATACACAGTATGAGACTCTGAGTTGCTTCTAATCTTTTTTTCACAACTTTTTTTTTTTCTTCAAACTGAGCAATTCACACATTTTGATTCCCAAGAAGATACGAGGCTTGAAATTTTAGAAAAATTTCTTCTAATGTTACCAACTGCTGCAGTACAAATTATTTTAAGAATTGAAAAACAAGTGTCCCAAACAAAAACCTTCTACTGGACACTGAGGAAATTAGAACTCACTTATGATATGCACGATATGCATGACCAATTCACAGTGAAGATCTTTTCTAATTTTGTGCATAATATAAGAACTAAAAGACACCTTTTTTTTTGCCATGCATTACAAGTACACAAGCGTAAGCAAGTAGATCACTAAGAAAATACACATCTTAGAGGTGAAGACTATCACTGTATCCAAATATATTGAGCTGTACTAATATGAAGCCTCTGGTAACAAATTACCCTTTACCATCTGAGTCAGACCATTCTCCTCCTTCTATATGCTGATCTGTAACAGACTGAATTTCCCACCGACTTTATTCTTATGCAGTCCTTTAAAAAAAAAAAAAAAGTGTGAAGTTCGTGCTGCAGTGTTGTAAAACACTATCAGCACAAAGAGTGAATTGTAGTCTAGAAGCACTTACTCCCACTTTGCACACAGAAAGCAACCATGCCAAGGTGTATATGGTAGTTAAAAGTTAATTCTACATTTGCTGACATTTGTTGTATCAACCTAAGTTACAGAAAATACTTCTCATCTCTAAGTGATACAACGTATACTGTAGGCAATGTAGTTTTACCAGACTTTGAACTGCAAAAAAAAAAAAAAAAAAAAAAAAAAGCCCAAATCTAAAACAAAGTAACAACACCGGCAACAGAAAGCCAGGACATCGATTTCAGCTGTACACAGTTAAACACCTCAGGGTTTTCGGCCTTGTACCCTGCTGTTAATTCCAGCATTATCTACACTTATCAGCAAAAATCCCAAACAAGCAAACCTGTTCCAACAAGCTGAAAGCCCACTCAAGTTCAGAAGTATCAAAGACACATTCCTATCATGCTGGCTGCCCAGCATTTACTTGACAATTACCTCAACAATACCATCTTCTTGCTTTACAGTCCTGTTTAGTGTTTCTAAGTACAGAGAAAACAGTTGTAAAGACTGCAGAATCTACCAAGTTTATAATTTTACCACATCAGAAGCCAAGCCTTTTCACTACCAACCAAACTGCTAGAACAGGCTTTCCAAAACTGAAATTCATAGTGTGTTTCTAAAGAGGGTTTCACAATCACATCTAAATGAACTGGGCCTTACCGCCTCCCAGTATCAAACTAGGTTTGTTGGTTTTTTATAATCGAAAGCTTTGAGATCCAGTCTTCTTTTCTAATCAAAGACATTTCTTTGTCATCACACCAGTATTTTTTTCATTACCACCAATCACTTAAACCATTGCTATACGACCACACTCACCACCTCTTATAAGAAATTGCTTTTAAATCAGAACAAATCACTCCCAGTTCTCATGCCCTTGTCAGGTCAGTAAGGACCCCCTTTCCACAACCACAATGCTGGACACAGCCACATCAGAACGCCTGCCTTCCCTAGACCCGAGTTTTACTGTAGAAAGCAGCTATTTTTTGTCAATCTCAACTTATTTTGATCAGGTGCTATTTCCTCAGCACAGTCCCAGAATGACTACACACTGCATGTCTTCTGACATTTGGCATGTTATGGCCCCAAGCCTAGATATACTTTTCTTAATTACTGTACATCGTCTTAGGTGTGCTTATTTAGTTTCAAAGCAGACTGAGAAAGACACTGATACTACACAAGGTCAAGATAAAGAACATTTTAGCCCCTCTTAATAATACTCATCATACAATGGCTAAATTAAACTCCCCAGCAAAAATAAGAAAATTAAAAATTTGATAACTGCTTTATCAGTCAAATTCAGGTGCTGAGATTGAATAGGGAAAGCACCTCTTGCAATCCACTATCAGGTCTTAGTACAGGTGCAATACATAACATGACAAGCGTTGCCACGTGAGATATGTTTACTTGAGTTGGTACCCTCGGTAATCCTCAGGAGCAGTGGAGTGAAATGGAATCAGATTGATTTACAGTCATTTAGGGCCATGTGTTCTATCAGCTTTCCAGAAAAGACTCACTAAGCTCATTTTATGCTCAAGTAGGAGACAAGAACAAAGGTATCAGAATACCTTTTGGAAGGAGCTTTTTGGTCTGGTTGAACTGAACATAGCCGGAGGCCTCCTGTCAGATGACAGTGCCATTTGGCGTGATAAGAGTTTTATCACTCAGTGTGTTACTTCCAGGCTACATTTTGCAGAAGCAGTGACCGAAGCAGAAGGAATCATTACATCTACCACAGCCTCAGAAGATTATCTATCTGCCACTTGCAGATAAATAATACCTTGCAAATATTTAATACCTTGTCAGCTGCTTCCCCTTCAATGTACTGTCCATTACATATTCTTTTAGGGGGCAAAGCAAGCTGCCTCTCTAACAAGCACCACTCAAACCGAAGACATGAAGTTGCTTCAGCTGTATGCAATGAACCACTTACCTGAGACAGGTATAGCAACTCCTGAACAGCCATCAGCAACCCCCCGAGCTCAGCCCTGTGACTTTCAGCATGTTCTCCAAGAAGCTCCAATGACAGCAAAAACACTATCAAGGACAGGTCAGTCATCTTCCTTTCTAAAATTCACCTGCTGGGGCTGGACTGCTGATCTGCATCTCCCAAATTAACACTGTTCTGCCCAGTGTCTTTCAAAGTTCCTGCAGATCATGTGCTGCAAAGTTTATTAAAGATCAGGCATCCCCTTATACATGAGCAGTAAGAACAGCTGACAAAGGGAGACACAGAGGCTCCAGATCACAGCAGGTCATTAAGTATTTTAATTAATGTTAATTACAGAAATTGCTTGAAGCTGAGGTATGACAGACTTCCAGTGCAGATTTTATCAAGAGTTTACATTGCTTGTCCAAAAGGCACTGAAAGTCATGTCCCAAACTTGCAGGCAACATTGCAATTTTTGTCACATTCAGGTACTGTTTTGTTTTTATTTCAGGTTGAAGAGACTTTTCTTGCCCTCTTTTTTAATTAGGAGAGTTTTTTTAGCAGCAAATAGATTCAGTGGTGTGAGTACACTCTGCTTGGTCTACCTTTAACCCAGGACATAAATTATTTGCACAGACAGTTCTAAACAAAGACAGGCAGGCCAGGCATGACATCCAGTGGTGAAACAGCCTGTATTTCCCCACATGTTTCTTTGGCCCACATAGCTTTGTCACCTGAACTTCTCAAAAGCGGAACCATCTGAACAGTTCATTAGGATTTGCTTCACCAGTGGAGCCAAAGCCATTAAACAGAATAAGCGTTGCATTCATCATCATTAATGGAAAAAATTCTCAGTCACATTTGTAACAGTCTGTAGGCTCTTGAAAGAATTTTCGAAACAAAGAATGACTATCTGGAATCCTCCCAGTGTGACTTCTTAAAGAAATAAACAGCCAGTGCTCCTTGAAATGAAAAAATCTGACTTTGGGCTGGGGAGAGCAAGGCAAGAAAGCTGCTGTGGGAAGAAGAGAGCAAGAACTTTAAAAGCAAGGTGAAAGTGTAATTTTTGAACTAGGATATCTTGGGTACTAAGTGCAGTGACTTGCTACACCAGGTTAAGCTAAACAGCTGGAGGTGTCATTCCTGGAAGACACTGAACACTTTTCAGCACTTTTTAAAGAAAAACAAACAAAGAAACAGCTTTTCAACTGCTTTTCAGCATCATGTCATAGGTTTTAAATAATTCTAAACACAATAGAAAAAGATTTCCATAATTCTTAATGGGTCCTAGAGGACTCACAGAATAACGATAAATTACTACTACGGCCTCTGCCCTTCAAATGCTTTGACTTGTAAAGAAGGTCACACTTATTAGCCAAAGAGAAAAAACAAAAGTTAAAAGAGGATCCTAGCTGACACCACTTTCCTAAGAGGGCTCCAGACTGAAATGAGACTACCATGGCAGTACCTGGTGACTGAGGTCTCAAATCACTTTTCCATTTACAGTTTGTATCAAGAATCAGCAAGCATGAAGGAAAGCAAACTCTTTCCTCTCCCAACCATTCCCTCCTCTGCTAAGGACAAAGACAAACCCTCCTAGCAACGAAGTTCAGTGGTTAAAAAGAACAGGCTGCGGCACTTTGCCACAAAAACCAAAGGTTGATAGAGGCTGGGTAAGCCCTTCAGTCATTATCTAGTAGGCACTTAGACTCCCACCCTCCACCTGGAGCTGTCAGAAAGCACCTATACTCTCTCTGTCTTACCTGAAGAAAGTTAGACTTGCCCAGAAGCAGTGTGATGAATGTGGAATTACCCTAGAAAGACACAAGGAGAGGCGAGGAAAAAAAGCGCACCTGAAACCTAACTCTTCTTCAAGGCTCCGCTCCTTTCCTTTCCACTTTTCCACTGGACTATGGAAAAGTGTCTACCTCTGTTTGGTGGCAGCCCCAAACTGTCCCCTAGAATCAGGCACCAACCTTCTCCTGTGGGGAAGGTCGAGTCTTTCGTTCAACACAGCTACAAGAGGTGCTGCTGCTGCTTCCATATTCCATATGGGACATGGAGGTTGCTCGGATCAGAGAGCGAGCATTGTTCTCTACACCCGGGATTAGGGCTCTCAGCTGTGAAAAGGTGAGAAGTCAGGTAGCCACAAGCCACACAAGAATGATTTATGTATTTTAGCTTAAAAAGCACTGAAAGCATGTACCATTGCAGGCTAAATGGCCTCAGTTTTCAAAGCAAAAGAAGGGTTACATCAATTGATTCTGACCATTGAGACACAGGAAACCAGTTCTGCAATGGAGACATTAGCTAACTAGGAAGAGAAACTACAGGAAGGAAGCAAGCAATTACTGCTCCACAGAGCAGAAGCTGAAGGACAGATCTGGTTCAACCTCCTGTATGCAACTGTGAGACATCTTTGCATGCAGAAAACACAGATCCCTGTCCTCTAAGCTGCAGAACCCAGGTTCCTCTGCCTGTGGTCTGAAAAAAAAGCTCTATCTATCAACTACGGCAAAAGCCAAGGTACTTGTAGCTCCACATGCATGACTAATTCTTATCTCATCATAAGTAACACCAGGATACACTGGACAAGAAAATCATAAATTGCCTTATATGGTCTAGGAAGCCCAAAACTAGAGATCTAAATCATTTTATACAGCTTGTCCTGCTAACTGATGAATCATTTCATTTACCATGGTCCCACTTACAATGCAATTATAGTGATTTTGCATTAATAACTTTGGAAAATCATATGTTCTCCCATATAACATCTCTCTTTCAACAGCATGCATGTCAAATGGCATAGCTCTATGAATTCAGTCCTTTAAGATAAAAAATGAATCATAAACAAACTTAGGCCAGTATTGGCATAATAGCGTATCCCTGGGCCCCAGCTGCAAGTCTGTTACATAGCAGGGTCTACTTCTGGGCCCTGGCATGACAGACTATTGTTGGTAAGTGATCTGCCCCCAGAAACTGGCTTTGGATCTACTCCAGTCACACATCTACCTGCTTTATATCTTCCCAGATGTCCCAGAGACTCCTGAAGGACTTCTTCCCAGCAGAATAACCAAACACCAAGAAAGGATCTGGAGTCTCCAATTCACTGATTTGCCTCATAACAGTATAAATAGAGGCACAGATACACACTGCACAGGGGACACTGCATATTTAAATACTGGCTTCTACTACCACTAGCTTACAAAGTGCTCCTGTGCCAGGCTGAGAAAAGCCTTTCTTCTTGCTTTCATCCAGGTGCAGATGCAGAGAAACAGAGTCCTCTAGGTGAGTGAGTAGCATTACATATTCCCAACTTTTCGCGATCAGTCTTTGAGCCATTCACATTTCAAAATCAGACTTCTCTTGTTATAGACTTTTGAGGACTTTGTGTGCTGCAGCCTTTAAAGGCCCAGCAAGAGCTAAGACAAGTCTAAAGCTCAGCACTGAGACCAAAACTCCATCCTTACATAGTTTTCTGTTACTTGAATTGCATGACAAGGACTAAATTTCATTTAGCATTTCCTGTCCTTTGTCAACCGAATGAGCAGCTTTAAGCTAAATATCAGAAAGGCCCTTCCACGTTTCAAGACAATAAATCTAATGAAATTCAAATTTCATACCAGTACATCACAACATATTTTAGGTAGATAAGAGTACAAAGATTTTGAAAGGCAGCTGAATTACTTAAAAGCTTTTTTTCCCCAAATAATTGTTATATTAAGAAAATCTACACACACTACTACAGAATACATCAAATAATCATTTCTAACAAAGCAGCATATGTAGCTCCGGAGGCTCATCCTCACAAAAAAGAAAAAAAAAAAAAGAAAAAAGAAAAAAAGTATTTTAGGAACTATTGATGTGAAACAATTTTTCTTACCTGATTTTTTTGAGCAGATACCTGCCACCCTAAAAAGGCCTGTGACTGAGCGCAGTTCCAAGTAGGATAGGAGAATGTTACACCTGTGAGACCAATGGGCACACACTGTAGCAAAGTGCTATATAAAAAGTTAACGCTCGGTGACAGTCTCTTCACTCACTTCCTCAAAAATAACAGCAAGCTACACCAGCAATGACACCATGATGAGAAACCCGAGAAGCTAAATCTCTGGTGTGCAGCACAGAGCTGCGGGTAGAGCCAAAGGTTCATGCTGTTTTGCCTCTGAATAACCTAATAGCCTCATGCTTCTGACATGGGATATGCTGTGCACAGGGCACACTCACAGGCTTCCTGCGCAAACACCACCCCCAGACCAACAACCAGTCAGCCATTCCTTCCCATCTTACCACACAGCCAAAGCCCATCCTCCACCCACCAAGGCTCCCCGAGGCTTCTCCTCAAACCACCCTTCCCTCAGCAAAATCACTCGCTCCGACGAGGACCACAACTTCTTACCCATCTGAAACCTTCATGCTCTCAGCTCATCACAAGCTCTGCCTCCAGACTAAACTTCTGCTCCTGAGCCTCAGCAATTCACCTGGTCACCCCAGCTGGGGCTCAGACCTGGCCAGCCCCCGTCAGCACTCTGGTTCTCCTGCCCAGCTGGACCAGGCCTGCTGTAACATCACTTCGTCAGGCCCGTGATCATCTCCAGGTGATGGTGCCCTGCCACCCCCGCCCAACAGCAAGGTGTATCTAGCCCACCACTGCTCTTAACTCCTCTCACTGCAACACACATGCTAAAAATAACACACTGCCTACCACTCCAGCACTGAAGGGGATAAAGTTTGAGGTTTACCTGAAGACAGAGTAGATACTTAGGTGAAAAATACAAAGTATGTTAGCCAATTCACAGAGTGACCATACAGAAAAGAAAGGCAAAAGAAATGCCTCCAAGTCCTCCTCTGTTCTCAACTGAACACTGATAAATATATATATCTCTTTTTTTCCCCTGCCACAAACAGCTTCCCTGATCTACATACAGATGAGGATAGGAGCAACACCTCTTATTAAAAGAAGAAAGGTCACCAGATGCACAGTAAACAGGTCTGAACAGCACAGACCAGATGTAACACCAGAAATTGTACAGAGAGCTGCTGGGGTCAGGAGGGGCCGGCCTTACCCCATCCCGGAGGCTGTGGGACACAGGGGTGCCGTGTCGGGACCTCGATCCTGAAGAAGCAGGAGGTTCCATCACGGTCCAGCAAGCCTTCCCTCTTGCTTCAGCATGTGGCTAACAGCAAAGTGACTAGCCTGCGGCGGCTAGCGGGTGCCAAGGTGAGGGCTCCTCCGAAGTCCTACGCAGCACCACAATGGTCCTCCCAGAGCAGCCATTTTCATCTGCACTCGCCAGAAGCCCACCCTGTCCCCTGACCCCAGCTGGGGTGCCGGCAGCGAGCGCCGGCTCCCCGCAGGCTGTGACCGCGGAGGAGGGGGGTGATAACGGTAACGGCTGCGCCCGAGGGCCCAGTTCCCGCCGGCCCCGACCCCCGCTCCCGCCCGCACCCCGCAGGCTGCCCGGCGGGGCACGCGCCCGCCACCCGGGCGGGCCCTGACGGCCGCGCCTCCATTTTGTCAGCAGCGGCCCAAGGGCCGCGGCCTGCGCGGGGCGGCGGGGCCTGTGCCCCCGCCTCGCCTCAGCCGCGTAAATTCCGCCCCTCTCAGGTACGCAGCTTAGTGCTGCAAAAACAGCGGTGTGGCCGCGGCCATGCCGCTGACATTTCAGCTTTCACAGCGGCCATGGAGGGACTGACCTTTCCAGAGAGACAAACCAGCACGGCACTGCACACCCCACTTACCTGCTTCACGCCAGCTCGCGTGGAGAGAAAGGAAGGACAGACGCATGTCCTGCTTCGCGAAATTTTATTAGCAAATCAGAATAACAAATATATTTGTTGGTTCTGACAGTCTGTACTACTTCCAAGTACATAAAAATCAGTATTTATCTTAATAAAAATATAGGCACATGGATTTAAAAACATCACCACTAAAATAACAATAAAATAGTCTTATTTTAATAAAAATACTTGGGTTTTTTCAGACTATGACTTACTTATCTCCAGGTTCCTTACTGCTCAAAAACAATACACAGAAAATAGATTTTTCTCCTCCATCAAAGTAAATTCTGTAACATAAATTGTTTTATTGAAATGTACCACATTTCCCCTCGCACCATCTCCATCCTTTCCATGCTCCCCCCTGCCTACTCCCCTCATTAATAAAAGGAACCTCCGGGTTGTTCCTCAAAACGCATCAATGGCAAAGAATGAAACTAACCCCTGCACTGCAGAAGGTGTCCTCCAGTGCTGTAAACAGAGTTTAATTAAACTACACCTCCCTGAAGCTGGGCTGAATTTCCACCTCAATGGAATAGACAGGGTGATAAACACAGAGAACACCACGTTTAGAAAAACACTGTAAAACTTCCTAATAAATCACAGCCATTAGTCCTGAGAACAAGAGATTATATGCTCACAGCCTACTCCTCTCTGGAACAGCCAGGAAATAGCTTGTCTTGACACGAGTGCTGCTTGTTGTGGTTTCTGTGCAGTGAATGCCACATCACTCCGGAGCCACGTGAAGCCACGCAAGGACTGAGTGCCGCAGAGAAAGGCCAGCCCTGCTGCTCTCCGGTCACTAAGGCAACACTCCTGTCCTTAGCTGACCTGGGCAAAAAGATGACTGAAGAACAAACACCATGAGCTGTCTGTAACGTCCATGTTAAAATACCACGCTACATCTTTTATTAATGTAGAATTAATAAACTGGAGCTTATGGCTTCACTCCTTGCACTCCTCTGTCTGCCATTCTACTGCATCCCGTCTTGCTCAAGAGTTGCTAGGACTTCACTTAAGAAGAATGACCTCATCTCCGTGAAAGCACACTTCTGATGCAACAACCTAACAGCTATTTTAACCAGGGCTTAATTTTCAGAAGTGCGATTTATGTACACAACCCGCCATCTCTAATTTAGAAACTGAAGGTGTTTTGAAACTCCAGGAATTTGGAAAAATACCACTGGCTCTGAGTTTATTTGGTTTTTCATAGCCCAGGGAATTAACTGATGGTAAGGCATGGGACAGGGAAAGCAGGAAGCAAAGTTTAGTAGGTAAGCTGGAGCAGCTTTTTATCCAACTATATATATATATATATATATATATATATATATATATATATAGTGTTTTATTTATGAAAGATTGCCTCCAGACACTGAAAAAGTATTTTTTTTCCATTACTGCTCCCTCTTAATAGCACTTTTTGAGGTTTCTACCTCAAAAATTACACAGAAAGCTCAGAAATACATCTTTGAATGTGAAGAGAAGCCCATGCCCTGCTCCTTATCCCTTGACCATGCACATGTCACAGGCTATGGCAGCACAAGACATGAAATAAAAGCAAATTAAATAAATAGCATCAAAATAGTGTCATATTTGCCGAAACAGTCCTCTCCTGCTTCCACAATTCCTATAGCTACATTCTCTTTCGCTTCCTTCAACCTTACCAGTCCAGGTCCACCTCCGTTCCCCTACATGTCCCTCTCATTCGTCTCCACTGCTTCCCCCGCCCCTCCCCCATCTCCTTCATTTTATGTTTCTTCCCTCAAATCCTACTTTCTGCCTCTCTCCTCCAATGCTTCTCATCCATTTACTTCCTTTCGTAGAAATACTCTCTCATCAACCGCATTTTAGTCTCTGCCTAGGCAAGGATACACAGCTACAACTAAAAATATTGTATTTTTATTTCTTTCTTAGAAACTGTAAGCCAGGCAAAATAAACCTGATACTAGTTTTCAACACCAGTTCACACG
The DNA here is from genome assembly GCF_036417535.1 of Chlamydotis macqueenii. Lineage (NCBI taxonomy): Eukaryota > Metazoa > Chordata > Aves > Otidiformes > Otididae > Chlamydotis > Chlamydotis macqueenii. The sequence goes on along the minus strand of NC_141567.1, from coordinate 18,512,918 downwards.
TTCAGCTCTAAAACCTCAGCCTGGAAGTGACAACCATAAAGCCAAACAAAAACAGTTTCCTTCTCAATCTATAGTTGTTTCTAGTAGGCTTACTTTCTGATTTTTTATTTATTAAATGGCAAAATAAATATGAACTTCTAACAACTAATATATTAAATGAAAAATAACCTAGTCTATGCACATTTTTTGGTACCAGTTGAACAATACTGGCTTAGAAATTAATACATTTTAAAAGATGCAACTTCCTAACACAAAGACATTACATCTATATCAAAGTTCTTCCTTCCTCAGTTTTGGATACAATCCCCTGAATAACACAGAGATGTCTGCAGTTTGGGTCACATGTAAGCAGCACCTATATAAATAGGTGTTAATAAATCTCCGACTTGTCAACAATAAATTAAAACAATAACAAAGTCTAATAAAGACTATTTCTTCATATACCTTGGGTTTTAAAGTGCCCTGTTTTGGAGAAGCACCCTGTACACATCATTTTGTAGAAACGTTGTATTTGGGTGCATGTAAGTCACTACAGAATTTTTTTTTCTTTTTCACCCCAAAATTTCCCTGGCCCATCTCGTCCTCTCAGTGGCCAGAATCAGTTGTACTCACGATTGACAAATGGCAGCTGTGTTAGTCTTCAGCCAAAGACAATGGCCAGAGCACAATCCTTGCTGCAGTACAGCACTGCTTACTGCAGGGTTCGTGAAATCAAGGTTATGATATGTAACGGCACTATGATTTTCTCTTCAACGACAGCAATAACAGAGTACTGCACACAGCTAACAAAACCTGTCAGATATCTGTCATAAAATATTTATGCTATTAACAAATATAAAAGTTGTAATAAAAAATTTCCTTAAGACTCAAAAACAATTTCCCTGACTGAAATAATAACGCAGTCTTAATCATTGTGCAGAATGTGAATTATTCTGCAGTAAAAGAATATCAGTGGAAACCCTACGTCCTGAGTGCAGCTGATATCACAAGTAGATTGAAATATCACTGAAAAGTTCAACATACAAAAGCACTCAAATCAGTGCTTGTGCTGTGGCATTTCCCTGGGAATCCAGATCCCAAATTTTCTAAAATGCTCAGTAGGCATTTAATAATATCATCCAGCTCTTGGTGTAGTTCGAGAAGTGAGAAGCATCATACCAAGGATTCAGACAAGAAGCCAAGGTCTGCTGTCAGGGCTGCTTTTTTCAGCAAGGATGAAAGTTTCCTCTCTCTCCTGCCCGGGGAATTCTCGTTCCATTATGATATGCTGCTTCTCCTCTGATGAGTGGCTTTTCTCTGTGAAAGATCCTCACTGTCACTTGCACAGTTTCTCTGAAATAGAAAGCCCACAATGTTTTAGTCGCATAAATGAGATACCATGCTGCTAAATATGATGTTCTAATATTATTAGTGTATCATCTATTGAGAAAAGTAGAGCTAATAGAAATCCCACAGAGTTTCATTCGCACTGCAGGGGTCCCCCACCCTCCATCACACAGCTGGGCACCACAGCAGCAGCGCAGACTGCCTCCACCGCTGCTCATTTCTCAGTCAGACACAGCAGGGTCACTGCCATGGTATCCAAACGTAATCCGCAGCCTGCGTGCTGCTCCTTTACAGAATAAATGTGGCTAGCACCTAAAGGGTTTATAGAATCACCAGGTCTCCTTGCCCAATATTTCTGTCACAATAACACAACTTACAGCAGCATTAAAGACACACAAGGGATGCCAAGGTCCAGTCTGGTTTCCCACTCAAAACCACTGCCATCCTGTTGGGTTGTGCATTCATATAAGGATGGCAAAAATCACTGCACAGTAAAATCAGTCCTTCTCTTCCTCCCCTTTGAGAAATGTACCTACCAAACTTTCATCTTGTATTAGGACCTTTTTCACCAGCGAACGGGATAAGTGGTTGCACAATGAGACAATGCTGTAAGAAAGCTATGGAGAGAGGGAAGAATGAGAGTTTGACCACATATATGCAGCACAGACAGGCGCATTTCATTCATTGACTGTGTATTACAATTTTATATTCAAGCTCTATCTTGCCCTCTGATCCCGTCAGGCTTGGGAAGCCTTACATGAGAAGGATTTAAGGCTCGCTGTCATACCTTCCATCGCCTTCTAGCATATTGCCTTTTGAAGTTTTCCATGTTAACAACAGATGCTTGCCGAACCAAAGCCTGTCGCTTGTCCACTGGCTGGAAGATAAGAGAGCAATTTTATTGCTTGGCTCCTTTTGGTGCATAAAATATGCAAGATTCTTCACATGCTCTGGAGCTGGCTGGAAAGAATGCTGGCTAGGGAAGCTGTGGATTGATACAGGTAAAAGCAGAAGAAAAAGAATTAAATCTAGTCCACCCTGTGCCTGGACATGACCCCTTTGATCTCAAACAAAATCCTAAAACTAGTGTACAGTCAGTGGTCACACTTGGCCCTGTGCACAACATTGTTCTGAGAAGTTCCACTGCTGCCCCACTCTAGCCACTCGACCTGGCACAAAAGATGTATCGCATGGCACAGACTTTGCTCCAGCCTCCACTTCTGCCTTCTGCTTCATAAAGATCCACATAAAAAAAAAAACAAGCAAAAAGTCTGGGGACAGCTTTTCTAGCCAAAGGACAGGATGAAGGACAGCCAAACAAAAAGAGATAACAAGGGGATTCTAGAGGGTGCTAAGGCAATGCTTCCACTTCGTAAAGTTGCTAAGGTGCTTCTCAGTGCACACCTGCACCATCTCCATTTTCTCTGTATTGAGCTCATATCAACTGGCCTTTACTCATGCCCCTCCTTTCTGAAAGGCATTGGGAGAGCAATTAAAAGGTTCCACAGAGGCCCAACAGAAAGGAGATGGAGCTGTTGTCAGTGCATCAACAGCACGGCAGCACACCACTGCTCAGGGGTTTTGCATGTGCTTGCTAGGCCCCATGCTACCTTCTAAATTTTCACATAGAAGTTTGCACATTTTGCCCTTTACAAGGGTGTTTTAGCAAAATTAGAAGGTGGCCCAAGAAAAGTAAATCCATGACCAGCTTTGGTCAATACTGGACTCGCCAGGAATCAAAAAACAGTTGTGCCTAAAATTTCTGGATGCCAATCTGGTGTTAAGGAACAGATGTTCCGCAAACCTTGACTCAGTGCTTCTGAAAATGAAGTGCCTTTGAACTCCAAAATGACATAAAAATTTGCACAGACCAGAAAACTGTATCTAACAGACTGAAGGAAAAACAAAAGTTTAAAACCAGATCTAGTAAAAGTGAAAGGAGAAAGGCCAGGAATCAATCCTTCAAAGATGATGAAGTTTATGGAATGACAACCATTCCAGTAGTTCTGATCTGCATATGTAGGAGGGGGATAATCCAGAAATACTTCTACGGAACTGGACTGGAATGCAACCAAGCCAGAGACCTGAAAAGGCAAGAGTGCCAAAGGAGAATGGAAAACACATCAGTGAGGATTTAAACATTTTTTTTTTCAGAAAAATAATTGACAAAGTTTATAAGACAACAAATTCACTTTTCTCTTCAAATGCCATAGGTAGAACATTTGTACAGATATCTCAGCACTACTTCAAGGAGCCAACCTGTCAGCTAGCCCTCTTTCTCATTTAGATGTATACACCACTTGCACACAACAAAACTGGAACATTTAAGCATTAAATATCATTTCCTTGTGCTGCAACACACTGCAACAAAACAGAGTAGAAATCAACGTGAAATGGAAAACGTCACTGGCTTTGTGACAGAACTGTACAGATTGTCAGCTGTACAATCATCATGAAAAATTTCTGCGCGCCCTTTCAGCAGCAGAACCATCGCTGAATAAAATAGCTTACTTTACAGTACACCAGACTGTTAATAACTGCCTCTCAATTTCTACATAGCCCGCAAACCAGTGACCTTGTCGTGTCTTCAGTCATCAGGATGTCTTCTCAAAAGCAGTGTGTCCATGACCACCTCCAGCTCAGAGAGCAGTAGCCTCAAGGACTGAGTCACAACACTATTAACCTCACGCAACACACTCAGGAACAGAGTGGCCTCATTTAGTGTTCCTTCTCATCGTGCCAGCACATTTGTTCATAAAGAAAATCTACATGAACAGGGAACAGGAGATCATGGCTGAGGCAAGGCAGACTGTTTTTCTTGAGTCTTTTCTGCAGATACTAACTCTCACTAAGCTTTAAGTTACTTTTTAAGAATTAAAACTCTCTCCCTTATAAAAAAACATCCTGTATTCTGGTTCCCCTAGACAGTACCTTATGGGTCCTCCAGCTCCAAGGAACCATCATAAATGACAATTTCAGCATTTTGAGAAGAAAAACTGGACATAAATAAAATTCTCAATACTATTTGTCACAGTGGAGCCCAATTCTCCCCAGTCATCAACACCAGCTTGCTAGGGATATGTCCTGGCTATCTACACTACTTTGAAGCTTTTGAAAATTTTACATCTTGTGTAAAAAAGGTGCCACAGAGAGCACATCCAGTTTCCATCCTCCACGGAGTACAATGACAGGAACAACAATGCCCCTATTGAATAACTGTTTTCAGAACTCTGAACTTTCACCAGCCTCTGCACATCTTTATGAGGACATGGCAGTGATGGGTCCACTGTCCTCTACACAAATTGGATGATCTTTTTATCTCAAAGTAGGAAACATGATTCTTAATAATATTGAAGCACAACAGTTCCATTTAGTTAGGTCGTTCACGTCTCTGGAAAAGGAGGAGGGAGGCTGGGCAGTGAAAGACATACTCTAATTTCTGTATGAAGATCCACTCTGGATGGACTGTGATGCAGTGAGGCAGGGATGTCTGGCTACTATCTCACCAATTCTTGAAGCTGTGTAACAGTCACCTTGCAGTAAATTCATACAGCTAAGCAAAGGGCTGTACGCTAGCTGCAGAACCTGGGCTAGCAGCTCTTACCTGTACAAAGCAGCTTGACATCTCTTTTTGAGTCACTAACTACACCATCAGGGAACAATTGCATCCTGCATAAATAACTATTTATTGTGTCCAGAAACGAGACGCGTACATCTGTGCATATTAATACAGTATAATCAAATGACTTCTTTGAAATGCAAGACAGCAGGGCATGATTCAGTTGATTTAGATCAACTTTTCTTTTCCTTTATAAAACTTAAGAAAAAAGATCTTCACAGCAAGAATACTAGTCTCAAATCCCACACCACAGATTAAATTAGTTGCAGTTTTGTCATCAACTTTACTGTAGAAGGCAAACCAGAGGTCTGTTATCACTTATCACTCACAAATTAATATTTGCACTGTAAAATTACATACACAGTTATTTGATCAGTTCATTACAAGTTCCAAGTTGTGTCTTTTGAATAAAATTTATTTGGTGTAGGACAGGAAACTCAGCTGAATTTTAAACTAAATGATTAATCAATAGCTAACACCTTTAATGGTAAAAGATTTCACCCTGCATAACTAGCCTAAAAAATGATCTTCACTTTTCTTCATCAGCAGCCATTTCACAGAGAAATTCCACAGTACTAGCTAAATGTTAAATTACTACACCATTTACTTTGCTTTACAGGACAGATTTAACCTTTGCAAATATTTCTCTCATGTGGTCTACAGAACTGCCTGCATGCAGCAGGTCTACGCGACCGATTCCTTCATCCAACCGAAGATGCTATCGTGAGATTTTTATTAGTTTCCAGGTACCTGGCTTCTAATAAGTACAGACTGACCTACTCTTTATTCCAAGTTAATTACTTGGAAATCTTCAGGAACTGTAGTACTTGATAGAGTATGATATAGCAAAAGGCTGTAGGGCTGGATGTGTCTGTACCACTGTAATAATCTAGTTCCTGTAAGTTCAGACACTGAACATGGGGAAAAAAACTTCAACACTACAAACCACTGGGAGTTTATGGTTTTGGTCAGTATCTCGTGCAATAGATCAGGATTCCTATTTTAGTTCTAGGTGATGTTTCTGTGTAGAATCTAAGCACTGAAAACTTTTAAACTGCTGTACATTGAAACAGGCAGCAAACCATGCACCTAACCTGATCTACAACATTACTGATTTGATTCTGCTACATCAAGATTCAACCCTGCAAGGAATTCTTCATAGCGAGATCTGTTTAACAGCTCCATCAGTGATTCATTAATATCTTTGTTGAAAACAGAGTCAAAGTTTCCATTCACACAGGCTTCATTTTCCAGTTGAAAACTACTCATTAAATCCTGTATCCACTTGAGTTCCTCAGAAAGTTCTTGACTGAGAGATTCATACTGGCTCTGCAGATCAGCATATTTCCCCGTTATGCCTGTAAGACTAGCGCCTACAGTCTTGATATCGTCTTGTATATGTCTTTTCAGGGATTCAATTTTACGGTATTCATACTTCAGCTGAGAAAGCTTGTGCCTTACGCTTTCATTTTCTTCTTTATACCAAGCTTCTTTCTCATTATAAATGGAAACCAGAGCATCAATGTCCTCCTGCAAGGAATCGTGGGATGCAGCCAAAGTGCTGAAACCCCGTTCCGTAAGTGAAATGTCTTCTACTACTCGGGCAAAGCGCTCAAAGTTGATGTAGGTATTATTGGGAGGCATACTCGAATGGCACTTTATGGTGTACTCTCTCAGGCGTTTTGTCTTCAGCTCTGTGTTCTCAACCTTCTTATTTTCTTGGACTTTTGTTTCTTCTTTCAGCTGGTGAGTCGTCAGACAGAAGAACCAATATTACTGAACATTTACAAGACAGTGCAGTAATTCAAAAAACTCTAGACAAAGGGTGCAGTCTGAACTTCCACAATGCTGGGAGATTCTTTGCTGGCACAGATTTTCCTTCATGCATTTGATTAAAAGAAGAAAAAAACAAACACACAAACCCAGAAATGAATGTGACAAGTGATGTGCATTCATTCCAATGTGGTAACTGCAAATAACAGGGCGGCAATTTATTTTCATGTTAATTTTTAGCTGTTAATAGTCTCAAAGCTATGAGTATTTGTAAGAGGAGAAACAACAATCCTGAAAACACTCCAGTTAATGTTTTGTGCAATGCAGAGCAAAAACTGAATTTCAAACATCCTCATTAGTCACGCTAAGATTAGCTAAATATATTTTCAATAAAAGACTTATCACAAAAGCACGCAATGTTGATGATGAAAAAAAATATACAGACACAAATCAACAGACATGGTAAAGGAGTAATATCTTGACAGTGATATTATATTTTCTACATTGGCTGTAGTCAACTGTCAACTTAAAAAAGCACTAAACCCAAGATGTAGTATACATGCATGCAAACAGAAAAATGTGAAGCCCGGTCTAATGTAGGATACTCTAAGTGCAACAAATATCAAAGCTTTGTCCCCCTCTTTTTGAAAGTTATGATAATGAAAGAAGTAATTTGCAGAAATCCAAGGATTTAGTCAGACACAATCAATTTCTTTCCAGTGCATTTCTGAGACACCTATGGTCTCTACATACTCAGAGGACAATTTTCCATTTAACACATCAATAAGAGTGAGAATATTATCTCTGCTTTGCTCATGGCAAAAAGCAAAATCTGTCTCTTTATTGAGTCTTACCATTATCCATGGATGAGAGAGCGCTTCCTGAATTGTAAGTCGTTTCCTAAAAAACAACAACACAAATAAAGCCCCCAGACTTCAATGAGAAATGTCTTGTACACAAGTCCGTTGACCCACACTTCTCCCAGGCTTCATAGGAAGCATTTATCAAGATAATGGCAGGGCTAACTCTCGAATTTCAGGGTTATGTTTCTGCACGAGGCATACTGCTTGTGTGCAGTTTAGTAACTGTTCTAAGTTTCAGTAAGGAGCTCTCCTCACTCCACACAATTTTAATTCTACTTGATCAAAATCTGCTTGTATTTTTGTGTATCCCTCCATAAAAAGTGATAAAACATTACGTTGTTTTGTTCAGCCTACATGCTCAGAAAAGAAATCCTTTCTATACACCTTTAATACAGCTGTGTCTGAATCAAGGTATACAACATTAATTACATCAAGACTGTCCTTTGGGACACAATATTACGTCACTGCAGGAGATGTCATTTCCTGAAAGCAACATTTCTGAGAGGAATACTTCCAACCTAGTCAAACCTGATCAGTCCTAACTTCCTTCTGCACAGTGGCAGCTTGGTGAACGGCACATGAAGAGCCCTGAGAACCCCACTGCACAGAGACAGCCTCTGTACATGGGGCAAATATCAGCCTAACTTCTCCCTTCTTAAAATGATGTTGCTAGACCTGTGCAAGCCTCTCGTCAAACTTCACCTATTCTAACCTATTCTAAGGCCTGAGGATTCACAGAAATCTTAACCAACAGTTTGCCTCTTTAATATTTTTTTTTTCCCCTGAAGAAACCATTAGAAAGAACTGCGATGGCCTGACTTCCTTCCAGGACAAATACGGTTATGAGGAAGGAGATGTTACTTCTGTATGCACTTTCTTAAAAGCAAGAACAACTGAAAAAAAAAGCTGTGGTTCCTATGAACTGGGAATAAAGATGTGCATAGCTTTCATGCAAATGCTAAGTGATTGCAACAGATGCAGAGAGATGTAAGGAACAATTCCACTATGAGCACATATGAAGTTTTTTCTGCCCTTGCACCACCGGGAGCATAACCTGGGATCATGTCACCTCCTTGCAAGCAGTTCATAATAGACTGAAACATTGGAGTGGTAGTTAGCCAGAACTAGAGATTCTGCACACCATTTTCAGCCCTTCACCTACAGCCTGTTGTGCCAGCTTGACTCAGGTGATAATTCAGTCCTGAAAGTTAAATTTAACTGAGGAGATTTTGGTTTCTTTTGTTAGGGCTTCTGGGTCCAGTGATTAACTAGGGGCACAGCAGCAGAACTTTGCCTCCTGTCTGGCTCTTGAATGGCAATACACACTGCAGGGAAAGCATTGTAGATTACTCATCAGGCTACGTTTCACCAGGTTTATCTTAGAGAAAAATGGATCTTTTTGGATTTTTATTTACCGTGTATCTTTCACAAGGAGTTTCCGAATAAAATCTTTTGCCAGGTCACTGGTATTGCTGAAAAATTCTTCATCAAATTCATAATTCACAGCTGTGATGTTTGCAAGTGTTTCTTGTTTAGTTTCTCCAAGAAAAGGTGATGCACCACTAAGCCTAGATAAGCCAGAAACAAGAATCAATTGGAAAAATAAACAGCAGAGGTCCTCTAATGAAATTACAGTGACTGTGTAATGTACTCTCAGGACATTTGTAGATCTTGTGTTGTAGCAGCCATGCCACGTGGGAAATAACAGGTCCACCTTTGGCTCGCTACATCTGTGGTTATGAGTCAGACTCATCTTGAAAGTCTCCAGCACAGCACTAATGCGTGCACAGAGAATACACAGACTCCCCTCTGCTAAGTGTCTCATTGCAGTCATTGCTAATCAAACTAGAAGAAGCTTCAGCTGAAGAAAGTTTCTAGCCCTGTGAACTCATAAACACCACCAAGTAGAAGCTTCTATCAGCTTCAAGCAGATAAAGTAGTGTTTCCATAGATTTTCTTTGGGTATAAAAAGCTCTGCCCCTACTGCTTTTCTGTCTACAAAGCTACTGACAAGTTCCCCGCACAGACAGTTCAGCTAAGAGACTTTTCTCAGCTGGAACCAAAATATAATGTGTGATCAGAAGTCAGGTGTGTGGCCTTGCCTAGGAGCCAGCTCTGCCAGAGAGGTAGAGCCATGCTGCTCATTAAAAGGAATCCACAAACAAAAGGACTTGGGCTGCAATAAAATCCAACTGTTTCTGAACAATGCAAAATTTCATTCTGTTGGCACTCTGCTCCAACTGCAAGGATATAATGGAGACATCACCATAATAAAATGCTGTTCAGCAATCTTTACTTAGACAGAAAAAGCTTTCATTCTGCTTTGCCTGTCTCTCAACTGTGACTGATGACCTTCACTATTTACCTCTGCTCCATAAAACTCGAGTGTCAACACAGATTCATTGCAGACTCCTCCTGCCCTGCCTTCCCTCCCCTTCCTCCCTCCTCAATCCACAGAGATGCTGATTTGCAAAAGTCTGGTTTACGGGAAATGTTATTTATAACCAAGGAAATTGATCTCATTCCTTTTGAAAAATCTTCTGGGCTGTTATTATGCTTATCTATTACGTCTTGCTCTGATAGCATAGTTTCAGGATGCAGCAGGCTCAAAACAGGACTGCAGCAAACTCCTGGGATCTAAATTGAGGTTTTGAATACTGAAGTGCTTGCTTACACAATCCTGCTCAACAGACCTTTTACCCTTTCTGTATTGCCACTACCATGTTGACTGGGAATTTGGGGGTAAGCAGAAAGTTAGATGGGAACACTTGGGACATTCAGCCCAGTCCCCAGCTACCACATGTAGTTTCATGCACAAAATAAAACATTTGAGTGCATAAAGTGTTTCTTCTCCCTCTACAATCATACAATGACACCAAAGCAGCTGACACAGCAAGGCAGCATGAGTGAGGTCCTCCAGTTGTCTTTGATGCAGTAAATTTCATCCCATAAGCCACAATCAATCTCACTTCTTAACAGGTTTTACAGACTCCCTCTTAAGCTTTTGTTCCATTTCTGCTGGCCGCAAAGAAGGCTACAAGCAAGCACCTCGCCACAGACCATGGGCATTGTTCCAAAACTAAAGCTTGGAAACCTGCCCTAGAGCCTTGGTTTCTTTTCCCATTTCCCAAAGCTGTGCCATGAAGCAGCTGTAATTCCACCTCGTGGCCCTTCACTGGAAGCCAAAGCCAACAGCACTCTATTCTCCTCTGATTTCTTGTTTTTTCATCTTTGAGACTCAGTTTTGAGGTCTGTGAAATGGGAGGATTCTCAAATCCTAACACCTAATGCAAATGACTTTTGTCATCTTGACCCAGTGCCTGTAAACATCTAATAGCAGGCTTCAGTAACAGAGGCTTCACCCTTACGACCCAGTGAATCTCTCCACTGGTTACTGAATTAAGGACCTGTAGGAATTTGGATCTCTACATCTGATGTTGGCATCCATTTGATTGCTGCCGTGTTTGCTAAAGTAGGCGGTGTCATTAAACATACCTCATTTATTCAGAATTCTTCAGAACAAAAGGCTTTAAAATCAACAGTCATACAAATTTCTAGTACATAGCATATCATGCAAGCTGACCCCTCCCATCATAAAAAGCATGCTCTTTTTTTTTCCTGAACATTTGCAGGGAGACAGTTTTCAACCTTAATGACTATGGCAAACATTAGTAGCTGACCAGGTAACACAGATCCCCCACACTGGATACGGTACAGAAACCCGCTTCATTATTCTGCCCCCAGGAGAGAACTCTCAACGCAACAGGAAAACCTCCAGAGCAACTGGCCACCTGTGCATCCCTGTAGTTGCAGGGTAAGTATTCCCACCTGCTTATCTGTGACTCCTAAATTCTCCTCTCATCACTTATGAACACACATGAACAGCAATTTACAAAGTTTAATGTCTTGTCAAGTACACGTCACTGAAGACCAGAGTGTTGATAAAAAGTAAAGGTCTGGACAATACTTTAAACCCCTTCACCTGAGCTTGGGCTCAATCAGTATCGCTATCTTATTCTGCACCACAGGACAGAAGGGAATTTGTTGCACTGGATCTGATTTCTCAGATCATAGCTCTTTTACAGCTTTGAGGTCTGAGCCTTGGGCATAGCCCAAGAGTGGATTTAATTCCACTACATTTATTTTCCACACTGAAAAGACAATCCCTCCCCTTCAAGCCTCCGTACTTGCACTGAGCCCTGAGCCGTGTAGTGCAAACCCCTCATACCAGAGTGCACCTTCTTTAAGTCTGGCAGCCAGTTATTCCTCCGAGTGTCATAAGGAACAGCAGAAGCCTAGGGCAGGAGTGTCTGGGTGAGACATTTCCAAGCATGCAGTATCCAGCATATGCTGCTCCCCAGCAGTCACAGGCGCTTGATTTCAACAGAAGCAGTTAGGTCAAAGGATCCCTGACCACTTCTGTCATTCTCATATCAAACCAGAGGAAAGAATTCTTGAAGCAACAAGTGCTGTCCCTCCATCGCATAAGGGACAGCAGTTTCACAAACTGTCAAACTCTATCTTAAAACTCTCTCAACTGCTTGTCCCCAGGATGCCCACAGAACCTCATTTCTTTGAGAGTTTGAGCTTCTCGTAATTTCCTGCTTTTATTTATTCATCACCAGTTGACACACTTTTCTTCTAAAAAGTATCTTTCTTTTTCCCCTTGTACTTACTGGCTGCAATGATATTCCCAACCCGCCTTTGCTTTACTGGCTTTAACAAGCCCTTTTTTCTCCTCTAAGATGAATTCTCAGTTCCCAGGGTCAACTTCTCTGCTCCTATCCCAGCTTAAATTCACCTTTTTTAATACGGATGACCGTATTTATGCATAGTAATCTATACTGCTGCCTTTACAAGCAAATTAAAACTTCCCTGTTGTCACCTGAAATAACTCACCTTGTAAATGGTACTATTCCATTTTCTGTTTCTATTCTCTCTGGTAGCTCATAGCCCTTCCATGAACAACCAATACGCTTGGGCTTTTCCGTCTACCCTTTGGAGCTGATGAGGTCCCATAAGGAGCAGAAATGCTCAGTGATGCTAGAGACGTTTGTTCTTTATCTGCTCAGAATGCCCCTCCGCTTTTACACCCCTTATTTGAAACTTGAGAAGGCTGCAGAATGACATTTGCCCATTAGACAAACCATGCCCACCCCATGTGTGCAGCTCCTTTCTGAAAGGAGTAAAGGGAAGAGCTGCTCCGAACTAGTGCAAGAAAGCTTTAGGAACACTTCTACAGGAGTGAACCTCTTGTACTTACAGTATGTAGGTGATGACTCCTATGCTCCTAAAAAACAAAGGAGATTAATTGCAGGGGTTCAACATGACCTGTACTCAACGTAGACAATACAAAAAAGTCAACAGTAGCTGCTATACAGGCAGGAGAGCCATTGCGGCTTTAGATAACTTCTCTCGCAGAATGGTGTTTCAGGGAAAATGTGAATTTTACATATAACTTCAAGCAACGTGGGTACTTGAAGTCTCTATGTATTTCTACTCTAGCAGTTATTTATTACAGTACACATCAGAAATACAAAGAAATAGAAGCACGGATGTTTTATTTGAGGCGATCTCTTTTGCCTGCCTTCTCAACAGATAGGATTAGTACGCAGGTCTCCTCTGCATGCAGTGCTCTAAGAAATAAAGCTGTCACGAGCGCTGCAGGAACATGCTCTCTTTTAAGGGTGCTCCTCTGCAGTGGACAGTGGCAAACTGTTAACTCCATAACTGCCATCATTAAAGCTTTTCATTGTAATTTTGCGGAAATTATCTTTTGATTTAAAATACTGCATAAAAAATGGAAATATAGAATGACGAGATATTAACTGCACTTAAATTTTTGTTTTGTTTTTAAGTTGTTGCAGTAGAATGGATTCTATTCAGAGCAATTAGGAAAAAGAAGTAGTAGAGCAACCAGGGGGAAAAAAAAACCAAAAACAACAACAAACCCACCACCATTAAAACCTTACCACATATCTGCAGCTAGTCCAAGTGGTTCATAGTTTACTATTTCTGGAGCTGTAAGAAAAAAATAATCAAACATCAGCAACCGAGGTAACAAATTTTTACCAGGTTGAATTGAGTAGCAGGTCAAGAATTAACAAGAGGGAGAAAGGGAAGGTGGGAAAAGGAAAGGTATTTATAGGATGCCTTGTTTCTAGTTTTATAGCCCTGATAGAAATTCAATTTCACAGGTGTCCAGATTACGTAGAGTAACTTGGAGCATAATGCAACAAGAATAACCCTCAAGAATAAGGGTCAAGCAAATATTATATACTAATTATAGTGCAAATTTTAACAAAAAAAACCTCATTATTTCACCTCCCAAGGATACCGTTACACATAAGAATCTGAGCTTCTGTTTTGTTTTTAACTGGTGCCATTACAGCTAGTTTCTAATGGCCAGTAAGGAACAGTCCTTGGGCAAGAGCTTGAAATTACATGCCAGAGTCCATTGCTATCCATGTCAAACCCTATTATCTTTATAAGAATAATTTTCTCATTGGAAAACATCCCCATATAAGACTGCATGCAACAGAAGAGACCAAGGTGAGGTAATGAGATGAAAAAACATGTCTGTGATGGTTGTGTTTAACCGGAATATGAATTACAATTCTCTTTCCGTCCCCCACCTCGCAAAACCCATCCCCTAAACCTCTAACTGAAAATAGTAGAAAGGGGTAGAATTAATCTAAAATCCAACCAAGACAGATTAGAGTTATGATCAGTAAGCAAGAAAAAGAGAATCAGGTAAAAAAAAATGTAATGGGAGGTGAGGCAGTTTTACCTAGAAACCAGTGGGAGACACCCATGTAATTGTGTACCTGTGTACAACACAGAGAGCTTACTTGCCCTAGGTAACAAGTAAAAAATTATAACTTGTATTTGCAGGGTTTCACAATCTCAATCCTGAATTTACATCTCTAAATATTTATTTGGCAGGAACCTGCTCTCACAGGAGTAGCACATCTGGTTTACAGAAAGCACCTGTCAACTATTCCAGAAAAATAAAGTAATCCTCTAGATACAGGTCACCCATATCACCTTGATATAAAGGAAACTGAAAAGACCTCTGTTCCTCACTTCTTACCTTTGATAAGATATTGCGGAACTTGCAATATGAGACAAAGGAACGGGTCAGTCACTCACCTACAAATTCTGGGGTTCCAAAAATGTTTTTAAATTCAACTCCATCTTCTATTTCGTGAGCCAGGCCGAAGTCAATGAGTTTGATGTGTGGAATAGGGATATTCTTGTCTAGAAGCATAATATTTTCAGGCTAAAAATAACAAACCATAGATCTTTGTTATTATAATATTAATATCTTGGGAAAGTAACAGTTCTCCAGTGCTTTTTTTTCCTTCAAATATACAACACTGTAGAAACAAGAAATACATACCTGTGCCTAACCATTTACAATTAATTCTTTTGAGAAAGGGATGACAACTGTGAAATTTGACATCATAGAATGGACCAGAACTTCATAAAATCAAAGCAAATCTCATAAGAGTAATACTTAATTCCTTTAATTTTATCTCATGCAAAATCTGCCTTTCTCTATCTTCCTGTTAGCACTCCTAGCTTATTTTCTTAATGATGGCTATTGCCAGGATGAAAACAAGACACCCTTGTCTTCACAGGAGACAGAAGTTTTTCAAACTTCTGTAGCTCCCTAATCTGACAAGATATGCCACTAGACTATCAGCTCAGCGGCATCGTGATGTAACACAAAGTGGAAGCTCAGTTTATTTTGTCCCCTCTTAAAACAGAAAATATATCCCTGGCCCGCAGGGCCTCCTGGGAAGATGTCACACTGTGACTCCATGGATTTACCTTGGTTACAACAACTGGAGCACATGTAACAGCAGCTAGCAGGTGGCTGAAGCAGCGCAGATACCTGGTGCAGAGATAGAGTGCCATTGCTTGATCCCGAGGGAGAGCTGCACCACTGAATATTTTGACTGACAGCAATTTTACTGATCTGTTCTTGGAATTTACACTGGGAAACCTCACTATTTCTGCCCAGCTGTTCCTATACTGTATTGTAACCCACTGCAGGATGTCTTATTAAATGCTTATCGAGAGATTATAGTCACATCTGAACCTACTTCTGGAAGGAAAATGTTCACAGCTGCAACAACAAGGCCAGGGAAGATCTAGGATTTACTATCTGAACAGTCCAGAAAATGGAAAGAGTTGGAATCAGAAGTCCTAGCTCATATACGATAGCAAGCTATTAAAAGAAAACGTGGCATTTCTCACAGTGCTGTAGAGAAAAGTCAAAGCTAGAACTGTGCAATTAAAGCTAACTTTTTCAACCACAGACCTTGACTGTCTCTACCAGATTCCACAGATATTTCATAAACGTATTTCTTCAACTGAATTTCTCAGCCTTAGTTACTCCTTACCATGGCCCTATTTCACGGGTTTCAGAGTAAACGATGGGTTCAGTTTATCTCCCATGAAGAGCTTTAATACATTAATTCCTCATAATTTAATCATAAGCTGAAAAGCAATAGTGACACAGTTTGATTCCCTGCTGGCAGCTTCCTGGCCTTTTCACAGCAGATCCTAACGTGGAAGCAGCTCCTGCTAACACACACGCTCAGTCAGAGCTGCACTGGGAAAGACAGCATACGAATAATTTATTGTCATAGTCATTGGACCAGGGATATTTTAGCCTCACACTAACAAGCCTCGTTTTCGTCCATGGATCTAGGGCATATGTGCTCACCCAAGATACACGATGTAAGCTTGTTTAGAGCAGACAGAACAGTCTGAAATGGCAAAAAGTCCCCCTCACTACCTATTGAGTATTCTGTTCCTTAGGTGGTGTAAGGCACTGTAGCTCCACTGCAGTCGATGGAGCCCTGTCAAATGATGAGATAATTATGAATCATCATCTCTCTAATGAGATCACTGCTTAAGAATACATGTCTAATTTAACACTAGTAAAACTCCAAACCCAGTCCTGTAAAACCCAGGAAAGTTATTGTGTGAACATCTTTTAGGTAATTTGACATTCACCATCAGAGAAATTATTCTTTTCTTATCCTTTCTGATTTCTATCTTGCATTTCTTGTAACAACTTCATTGACCACCTGACATAACTGGCATTAAATACCAAAATTAGTAGCTAGAGATCAGTACAGAAAAAGTTGCAACTGTAGTCTCACAATAATTTCATGCCACTGGATATTACACTTTTTTCTAGTAAACAGTGAAAACTTTCAGTCTTTGGCTTCTGGATTCATGTAGTAATTTCAAAACCAAGTGCACATGCTTCATGTGTTCGCACATCTCCTACACTTTCACATGCACCCCCTGAAGATTTGGGCAGTAGTTTGCTAACTAGTTTCTTGGGTTAGACGTGATTTGCAATAATTTGCAACTACATATATGCCTCTAACACTGAATCAAGGCCAAGCATAAGACCGAGACAGCATTAGGCACACACTTAGCACGAGGAATCAGCACATATATACTGAGAATCTGGGAGGACTCTAACACATGATTAGTTTCATTTCCAAGGACAACAGACTTCTAGCTTCAGAGAAGCACATTCACCTAGGTAGGCCACAATTAAAAGGAGACAGAGAGACAGTCTCTTCTATATTGCCTAGGCCAGTTATACTGATCTCAAAGTCAAGGACCAAAGCTATAGATGTCACCTGAAATGGTAGGAAGAGAGCTCTGTGTGATGTGCTTTCAAGGCTCTAAGTGCCTAAGAAAGCAAGAAGTCTTTTTGTTAACAAAACTTCACCGGATGACACATACTCCTCATGTAAATCTAAACACAGTGGGGAATGGAAGCAGCAATTGGACCTGGCCTTCCTCTTCCCAAAAATGCATTTCTTCTGAACAGAATTCTATTTTTTTTTTCTTAAAAACAGCATGCTTGGGAAGATACCACAAATGCAAACATTTGAAGGATGAACACTTACAATTTCTTTTTCTCGGTCAGTAAATATGTAAGCCCATCCAAAAGTTACCACAGGCCTGATAAAAGAGATTGTCTTCCTTAGAGCACTCAGCTGTGAAGTGCATTTAAAGTGGTCTTACCTATTATTTTAGGTATCAAATACAAGATATTTAAGAAATTGTAGAAGGTACAGTCCATCATTAAAAAACAACAAGTCTAAATCAACATCTTTACCTTTAAATCAAAATGAGCAATTTTCTTAGAGTGAAGGTAATTCACACCATCCAAAATCTGCTTGATGAATCTCGTTGCTTCCTCTTCACTCAAAGACTCCTTCTGTGCCAGGAAGTCAAAAAGTTCTCCTCCAGAAACTCTGCAAAATACACCAGAAAACGTCCTGTTATCTACCACATTGTAAAATACAAAATAAATGTAAGCATAGAAAACTAATGTAGCAAAAAAAACTCCATATGGTTAGAAAAAGACCATTCTTGCAGACAATCTAGAATTTTGTGTTCTGGTCCCAGGTGTGCCAAAACTTCCTTTTGGCTTCAGCTCTCTCCACTTAAATTAAGGACTAGCTTTCCTTTATTCACTGATGCTGCAAGGTTTGATTCATCAAGGGTTACAAAGGATCCAAAAAAGGTACATTGTTCCATGAATCTACAAACATATTTCAATAGATAAACTTTGATGTTAACCACTTCAACTGCTATTTTTCAACATTTTCATTTTGGATGTGAGGAAACAGAACAAGTTGTAATAGTCAACAACTGGTAAAGAATTACTTTACATCAGTTGCAATCAGAAACATGAGGCAATAGGATCTGTCAACAGAATCTCTTTTCTTTCCAGAACAGCCATTACATTGTTTACTAATAGAGATTCTTGTCTGACACAATTGACAGGAAAGCATTTATTTTGTTTGAATTTTTAAGAAAGCAGAATGTAGCAGCTTGGAAGGTACCTAAAATTGTTCTCCCAAATCAAGGAAGTGCTACTAATTACTATGAGTTTGCACATAAAAATTGAAATACATTCCATGTATATTTAGTACCTAAAATGTCTACTTACATTTTTGTGCCTTGATTTGAGAGCTCCAGTGCTATTTTTCTATATATTATGAAACAGGATGATCTAAATATTGAATTGGGCATTGTTTGCAGTTGCTATTCATAATTACACTTGCATTTATTGTTTCCAGTTCACATTGTCATTGATATTATTGATTCATTCTCATTCAGATTTACTGGTGGGGGCACCCACAAAGCAGTTATTGCTCCTGGGCTCAGGTACCACCCATCTGTGCTCACCTTCAGAGTGCAAGCAGAAGACTTGAGAGATCCAACAGTCATTTTGGAAAACAAGCTTTTGGCCCTGCTGTCTAATTAAATACCTGGCAAAGAACTGGCAGGTTCAAATGCTTTGAGTTAACAAAGTGCTGTGACTCACAGACAAGTTACATCAGACTGTGCACTGCAGAGGTCTTGGGTGCAATCACTCTGCTGACCCCAGGCTGTCACGCCGGTGGTGACAAGACGGTGATTCCCTACTCTGCCTCTTTCAGATTAAACTACTGTGAACAGCTACAAAAATTGGAAAGAGAGGACAACTGCAAACAAGAACAACGTGTTAAAAGCCACAGAGACACTGGGCTTATTTCTTAGCTTCTACTGTTGCTGTGGGTGACAGCATACCTTGCTGTTCCAAAGGCAGAGATTTACACAGGGCCTACTGACTTGAGAATTGATTACCAGATATTTTTTTGCAGCTCTCACATAGGCAGAAACTTTCTAAGCAACAAAAGGCAGGACACTTCACCTGAGAAGCCACCTCACTTCACCTGGGCAGAAGTCACTTGATGCTTTAATTGTTACAACTAAACGGCTGGCAAACAAAAAAGAACTTACGTGACCTAGGAATATGTTGCAACTGCTGTCTCTGGCTGCTGCCTTCTCCTTCCTACTCATTTCAGTGACTCAGCCTGTCAGACTCTGACTTGGTCTCTGATTTTCTTTGTATGTGACACAGACCAAGGGTCTCAGCACTACCATCAGCCTTGCTGGACACGTTTTGTTTTACCCTGCATTTCAGGAGCCATGGAATACTTTCTCCTTTCCTCACTGTAGTAGGTTTAGGTGCCTTGGTTCGTCAGTTTAAAAATTATTACAGCTGACCAACAAGCCAGTAAAGAAATCTGTAAGTAAAACCAAGTAGCCTTTTGGTGAAATCTGTGTACAGAGAGCAGGCAAGGCCCATTTCCTTAATGATTTCTGTTCAAGCTGCACATAAGCAATCACCTGTGGCAGGCACTATGGCCGGGTCATCAGAAAGCCAGCTGTACCGGGATAACCTCCTGTACTTTTCTGCAATTTAACCATCTATGCAGACTACAATCTCTTCCTCTTTTACTCTGTAAAATCTCCTCAGTGATTGTTCCTTAAGGTGGACTTTAATCAGGACTAAGAATAAAACAGTATTGAAAAAAAAAAAAAAAGAAGAAAAAAGTTTTCTCTTGGGCCAGACCAACAGCTCATGCAGGCCAGCCTCTGGTCCTCCAACACCAGCAAAAGAAGATACCACCTAAAGGAGAGCACACATGCTGAGCCACTTTATGAAAGCCGTTCTCCTCACCTTCCTCTGGCACAGAGGACTGTGCTAAGAATTTCAGAGGAGGACACCTTCCTGCCTGGAGGAGGCTGGCAACTCTTTTGAGGAATCTCCTTTGCTGCACAAAGGAATGTCAGAAAATTGTTTAGCTGCCCAGACTGGAGGTACTTAATTCTCTTTCTCTCTTGCTGCCCCCAAGAGTGGTCACTTGAAACAGTTGGGTTAGCTGCTCAAGGCAAACCAGGAGTTTTGCTCCAATGGCAACCTCAGCAACATCCTGAGCAACCACCTATGTCTAAGACACCACTGAAAAACCTGTACAGCCTGCAAGAATGCCAGGAGATTCCTTGCTATGTCCTTGCTATATTTTCCTTCTTCTCTCTTGCTCACACTAGCCTCACATCAGGCTAGGTAAGGGGGACTTCCAAAGTACAGAACACAACATAAAAATAAATAAGGAAATAAAAAAAAAAAAGATTCAGGGAGTCTGAAGTCTGTCTGTCACTGTATCAGCAAAAGACTCCCTGTTACAACAACTGCATGAGCACTTAATTTTCTGAAGGTCAGAGATCGGCATACATTACAAACAGTACAGCCTCCTGTTGTATAGCCAAAGACATTGGCCTAAGCTGCAGAGATCTTAGAAGAGTAATCTAAAGGAAAATTCAGTAGAAGAGATGTGATGATTTCTCATTAACAAAGACTCAGGCTTTAAAATCAGTTCTGAGTAAATTGTACAAAGAGACTGGTAAGCAGTTTAGGACAGTATCATTCTTATCCAAGTTGTGCACCTGAACTCAGAGAAACCCTCAGGCAGAAGAGATGTGGCAGTCTCAAAAGGCAGCCATTATGAAATCTCAGAAAAACAGCAGTCCAGCACTAACTCCTTTGCAGTAAAACACTTATAACTGCACTACAAGTCACACTTGAACATCCAGGGAGGTGTGTTTCCTAAATCAGCACCACCTGTGAAAGAGCAAATGTTCCTTTCTCAAAGGACAATCCCTTCCCCTGGCTCCATCTCTTTCCCTTTTACCATGTCACCTTATTCCCATATCAAACAAAGAAGCAAGCAAATGATACCTTTGCTCTTCCTTCAAAGCCCAATAAAAGACAAACAACAATGCTGCCTTACGTCTTGGAAATAGCTGTTTATTTTGTGTACACAACCTTGACACTTACCAGTAGAGGAGACCGGTATATCAATCGAACCTGCCTTGAGGCTGCTTTTGTTTGGGCAAAGCAGCCTCAAGGCAGGGCCCAAGAGACAGAGAACAGCAAGGTCACAAAAAACTGTGGGGAGCATATCCCTGACCAACGTGCACCAGGAAGGGCAAAGTGTGTACCTGCCAAACTGCACGTAAGAGCAGTGGACTTGGGAATGCTCGTCCTGCTCCGGCACAGGAGAAACAGCACCTGTAGAGTCAACCTCTGTGTACAGAGGAGATAGTCTCACCTGTGCCAGGACAGTCAGTCTGGGAGAGGGTCAGCATTTCAGCCAAAGCCTCTTTTAAACATTAGGGTAGCTTCTTCAATTAATCAAGAATAATGGGGATGTTCTTTTGAAGCTGAAGTCCACTAGAGCTCAGTGTAAGATTGATTGGCCAGGTGCTGCAACGCTTCTGATAAACTGCAGGGAGTATGAGACTGATATCAGCATGTCAGGAGGAGAGATCATCTGTTTACAGAGATAATTTAATTATATCTTTATTAGCAGTTATCATAATCCTCAATTTGTATACAGCAGCTGAATGCAGTGGCCTTAATCAGGTCAACCTGGTGCACCCAGCCTTTAAAAAATGCAATAAGCTACAGTCTGACAATAGGACACCCAAAACACGTCCAGCCATGTGAGGACAGGAAAAAGCAGATGATAATGAAATGGGAGGTCATTTTAGCACAAAGTAGCTGCCGGTCAGAAAAACCAAGCTCCTTTCCTGTCTTCCAGTGCATGGCTTCAGAGACCAACATTTAGCCATAAGCATATACTTAAAAATTAACAGATGCTTACCATCACTTACATGCCATCTGCCAGCAGTCACATCAATCTCCAGAAATGCTCCCTGGCCTAAATGCTGTCTCCCCTGGAAAGCTAGTGCTTATCTCATCGCACTCAGGGATCAAAGCTTCATTGCTAGGATTCCACACACAAAAGGTCAAGGCAGGTGCCCTAGGGAACATATGGTCTACATACCTTTAGCCATGGTGTCTCTGTATTTCCTCACTCATACATAAAGAAAAATTGCATCATTTACTCTTTACCTAAAAACTGTAGGAAACAGAAGACCTCAGACTGCCTCCTTGCTTACAGCTTTACTTTAGTACCAGGAATTGACAGATAAAGGATATGTCATCCTCTGCACAGCTCCTCTAAGACTCAGAGCTTTGTAAACCAGACGATATCGATTCCACAAAAAAGCAGGACACAGCCCAAAAAAGCTGCCTTCACTACATGAGAAATTTCATCCCCTTAGGCCAAGTCCATACATTCTGACCAGCAAAGCTCCATTTACCAGAAGAGCTATTTCCATTCCTGACTCCGATGAGTAAACACCCACAGTTCTGCTCTCTGCTTTGTGTGACAGTGTTCGGGCTTCCCTTGGTTCCCAGTGGAGATTAGGAATGCTGAGCCATTCAGATACACACAGATATAAATTTGCACATGCACTAAGATAATTTACATCCCTTTCAACTTAAGGTAGACCAACAGCACACACTATGAACCGTACAGGAGACGTTCTGGACATTGGTCTATATGGTCATCGGTGCACACAGAGTCACTCACTTCTGTTACAGTCCTGATCCTCAGCTGTGAAACACCTGGAATGGCAACAAGTGCCTAGTTTCACACCAATTTATTGTCCCAGTATAAATTTGGGTATAAACAGACCCAACCACACGGTGCCTCCCCTTTTTCATATCTTTAAAAAGTGATAAAATTATAATCATGGGAGATTTTTTTTCTACTCAGTAGTTGATGTTAGGCAACTGCAAAGTTTTCTTGAAATGGCTCTCAAACTAACACATCCACAGTAACACTATTAAATCTGGGGACATCCAAATGTTCTACAGCACTCAGCTGCACATGCAATGCAGAGGAGCAAGTGATCTTTCTGTGCGCTCCAGCCGCTACAGGTCAAATCTAATACACACCCAAATGGCTGGCAAAGAGAAACTGAGAACAAAAAGCCAAACAGCAGTAGGCAACTTTGTTCCCCTCCCAACTTCACAGCGAAGAATTTGCATCCCTGGTGCAAGCAGCGGAAGGTGAAATGAATTACATGACCTACCTAGAGTGATGACAATTTCCTGTAGCATCTAACACGTCAGTATATTCGGTCTACCTGACAGATTAGTTACTCTAATAATCTTCCCTCGGTATCGCACACCAGTAATCCTGAAAACTGCTGCAACTGGCTCATGTGTCCTGCTCTAGCTCTGCCAAAGCAACTCTGTTCTTTTGGGATATCACAAGTCCCTTCTCACAAAACCTCTACTTTAGCCTCTCCAGTATACGCTGAAGTCACATAAGCAGGAATAACTCTTCCAATGTCATTTTGACTCATAGCAGGTTGCAAGGTCAGAGGCAAAAATGCTATTTACCGAGAGCAAAGCTCTCCAGGTTGGGCTGGAAAGACTTATTTACTTAACTTATTGTTAGGGTCCTTCTACATCACATTACATTTTTAAAAAGTGAAGAAATTGCATTACACAAACATTAGTGTCAGCACTGAAGTGACTGTGCACACTTTACCCTCCACATTCATTTCAGATTAACGTCACATAGCCAACCCCTGCATGCAATCCCCAAAATGTACTGACTTTGAAACACCGTTAAAATGATACGACACCTTTCCAAAAGATCATCAGGCAGGTCTGTCCAAATGGTGGACTTTCAGAATCTCAAACCAGGCAGTAGAAAGAGGCAGAACATGTTCAAAACAAGTTGTATCACAAGAGATGACATTATTAGTCCACGGTCTGCATCTGTCTCAAATGTTTCACCTCAGTTCCATCAAACATACAGGAAGGGCAACAGAGTGTAAGCAACAGCTGATGTCTTTGGGATGGAGTATTTCTAGGCTGATGGAACAAACAGCCAAACAGAACTCACACAGGTAATTTAATAGCTCTAGCAGAGACTGGCAATTTTGATACTGCTTCAAATTCTAACAAACTGGCATTTCTCTACACAGCAACACTGGTTAGCCAGGTTCTCTCACTTCCTTTCAGTCAGTAAGATTAAATACAGACAAAAGCATCAAAGGTGACTCCCCAAAGTGTAATCTCATGTATCAACTAAGCAAAGGCTCTTAAACCAAGGCTTTGCTAAGATGATTCCTGACCACACTTTCGGCTTCCCTGGGCTGTGCATTTATTCTTCCAGGCAGGGACATGCACAGGTTCTGCAAAATAAGCCACTGTCCCCTCAGCCTAGACAGAGAAGCTTCTGCTAGCTGGTTTTAACTCTCTTCTTAACCAGTATAAACCAGTTTGCATTACATAGACAAATATACCCAATAATCATCCTAAACCAGTAGCCTGGCTATCCAGTGGGTCACAATGCAGGGGTGAAGCTACAGCAGTCCACAGATCCCCTGGTTGGGGGGGGTTCACTTGTCAGCAGGACCTAAGCGGCAGGGATTTTCCCTTGTCACAGGGGGAAAGAAGAGAAGAGTGAGCAGCTCTCCTTCACTCCCACCCTGTTGCTATTCGCCCTTGATAGTCAAAGTCTAGGGACTAAAAAAAAAAAAAAAATCTCTTCCCTTGCCCTCTTCTCCCCTAGTCTCCTCTAAATGAGGAAGCTATGGGAGTAGTGCGAATGGCTGCAAATTTTGCAATGGACTTGATGGCTTCACATGCATTGGAAGAGATGAAAGCAGAAAGAAAAATAAAATGAGAATTCAGTAGCCATTTGTGCTTCCTCCAAGGTTCACGTCGGGGCAGCGCTAGGCAGACATGAGGTAATCCCTCTGTTAGTAAACTGATTTCAAGTTGACAACACTCCCTGGCTCAGTAACAATGGCCTCAGCCGATGTCAAGGTGCACCTGTATCCCAGGGCACACAGATGAACTGTCGGGGGTGGGCGGGGCGGGGCTGTTTACCAGCCATCTCATTCAATTCTCCTGCCAAGATCTGCGAGGCCTGAGAACACAACAGCTCCAATTTAATAGTGCCTCTACATTCTGGCAACCTCTGCAGCCCCTTCCTGTTCCTATTTAGCTCATCGTACCCTGGAGGATAGGAAGTCCCTTACTCACAGCTCAAGGATGAGGACCACATCCGTCTTGTTCTCATAGATGTCATGCAACTTGATGATGTTGGCATGCAGAATCTGCTGCAGAATAGTAACCTCCCGTTCAATTTCCTCACGTCTCACTCCACGACGGCTGGCCCGGCTCTGACGTTTTTTAATGAACTTAGCAGCGTACTCCATACCAGTGCTTTTTTCTCGACATTTCTTCACTATAGCAAACTGGCCACTGCAAGGACAAGAAGATAACAAAAATTCTCTTAAAGCTTTCATACAGTCACAGCTTCCCAAATAAGCCATTCATATATAAAGCTTGATCCCTCAATCCCCGAGCAACACTACTAACCATGCAAGCTTTGTCTTGGTACAACAGTGAGGACTGTCAGAATTCTGCAGTTCAAGTCACTAGAGCATAGAGTCTGAAATTTAGCAAAACCAAACAATGTCTGACAAGAAGGGAGGACAGATGTTACAATCTCTAAAAAAGCAGTTCATGTTTGAATAAATAAGATCTGCCTCACAAGGTTCAAATTGCCACTCCTTCACTGGGTAACGCTTAAGGCATTCAAGTCTGCAACACACCACTGGATGTTCTGAAAGGACATGCATGCATTAGGGTATTTCCCTTAAGAATAATCTCTCAGAAAAGAATCCAAATGATTGATAACCCTTTTGAAGTGTAGAACTGGCCTCCAGTAATCAATTTTCAAATAAGAATGGTTTATTCACATTTCTGCACTTTATTTGATAATTTAGCCGTAAGTGTAACTAGAGTAAGTGCAGCTTTCTCACTGCGCTTCAAGGACAAAGAATTTCCTACTGTACCAAATAGTAAAGTGGCTGCATTAAAGTTTAAAAGGCATGTAGCTGCAACTTGCCAATAAAATTGTCCTCACTGTGTCTCCTAAAATAAGATATTCCAGTCCAACTGTAAAATTTCCCTCTTATTTCCTAAAAGGGAAACACTTGGAAGACAGATGATTAACTCCATTAATAGTAACCCAACAGGCTGCAGCGGTGGGAGCCTTTCAAGATCAGACAATTGTTACTAACTACTACTAACTGCTAGTGCAGACCTTGACATAATGATGTGCTAAGTACATAACAAAATGGGATGTTGAATTTGAGCTGGTGGAAAACAAGGAGCTAGTGCAGAAGTGCTGCAGTGCCAAGAACAGCTGTCAAGGAAAATGACTCTAGTAGCAGCACTCGGAGACTGCGTTTGGTAAGTCTGATGGTAGGCTGTTGCTGACAAGTCTTGGAGCAATATCTCTGTAATAAAAGCTACAAGAGTACGAACTGAAAGAAAAGTTGACTACTTTTGTTTGGACACTAGCTAAAGGACCTCAAAGCCCACCTAAGTACATCTGTGATTTCAAGCGGCAAGAACAGTTTATTACAACCCTATACCTCCTCTGCCAGAAACCTTAATCTGCGGGTTACTTCTTGTTATTTATTTTTCCATTGCTAGGTTACAGGAGGGATTTCTCAAACTTCCTTTAGGCAGAGGGGAAAAAAAGAAAAGACCACAGAATCTGCCTTGCAAACAGGCCATGTATCCACTGTTACAAACACTACCGCGGTGGTGAAGCGCACCAGATAACTGGAGAACTGAGCCTGTGGATATGGTCATGCGCGTCAGTCTGCTTTGTTTAAACATACAATGCATCTTGTGATTACAGTGAGAAGAAAAACTAGCAAGCTGTAAAGACAGAATAGGACTTCAGTTAAACAAATTTTGGCTAAAGCTATTGCTTCATGAGAGCTGCATTTTGTTTTGGCAACTCGGTATCAAAATGGAGGGAGGGTCAGCAATATCTGCAGAATCTCAGTAATCTGGAGACAAGGAGCCCCAGCTGAAATCCATGCTGGGGAACTTTAAGTCTACCATACGTGCACCCCATATCCTACAAACATTCCTTAGTCAGAAAAGGCTCAGGTTTTGTCAATGAATATTTGATAGAATCATACTTTAAAAAAAAAAAAAAAAAAAAAAAATTTCACTGCATTTCCACCATGGAGTAGAAATGAATTTTAAAGCTCTAGTAAGCTATACGACCAGGAAGCCAGAGTCAACTAATAAATAACAAACCTCAGAGAACAGTGCCAATAGTTCCCCTTGCCTGCCATGTGTAAAACCCAACAGGTAGGCAAGATCCTACCACCACAAGAACCATCTTATCCAAGCCCTTGTCTCCTCAGATTCAGAAGTCTCTGCTGATGTCCAACCACTTTACAAAGAGACAAGACAGTGAGCTCCTTTTTACATCCAAGAGCAGCCCTGTTCTCCCCTGCCACAACACCCTGTACGTCCGAGATCTCACTCTGCAAGAACTGGCAGGTTTCCAGTCCCAGTATGCAAGTTTAGTATCAGATACTTCCTTACTCAGGGCATTATATCCAGCCTTGCAAGGAAAAGACTCATCTTACAGATAACCTTAACCTTTAGCCACTGTGATTTTATCAGCCAGGATCTCTTTGTAAGATTCACAAGCAAACTCATGAAGTGCAACCCCCCACGACTACACTGTAGAAGCATTAAGCTGTTATTGTTTTCAATATTATTATATCCTTCATTGGCTTGGTAAATGAGAGATTCAAGTACAGTCAGAACTTAAATTATGCAGCATGCACAGCAATTATATTCAGAACCTTATAATTATATAACGTACTTAGTGCTTCATTAACACAGATGTCTGGTTGGAGTCTGTCTTAAACCTACAAAAGCAAAGAAATTAAAAATTAAGGCTATCACTTGGTGCTCCATTGCTCTCAAAAGCTAACACTCCATGGCAAAGACAGCCTCTCATTTCAAAGGGTTCAAACAATGCCAGACAGCCTGAAGTACTACATTTTGTTTTTCATTTTCACATGTATCCTAAACACTTCTCAGGAGAGAGGCAGGAACGGATGGGAAAAGTGTACTTAGCCCTTCAGCAATAATCAACCACAAATGGAGTCGAGACTGCAGCCATTTGTCACATCCATTAATTCATTTATATTTCTGCCTCCTGATTTTATCATTACGTGCAAATCCTAGAGAAATAAAGAGAATTATATCCCTGCTGCAAAATCCCCAAACTCGCCTTAAACATTCTGCTAAAAGAGTTTATTCTGCAGTGCTGAGAGCTGTTCGTGGACACCATCTTGGGTTTCATGTTTTTGTTTGTTTGTTTGTTCATTTGTTGCAAGACACACATCTTGCTTGGTCCAGACTTTCTAAAGAGACACAGTACTAATGTAACTGTATTTGCTTCCTTGAATTCTCTCTAGGGACATAAGTTTTGCCAGCAAAGTTCAGGGAGAAAATATTATTTTGTGAGTGCCGATTATGGGAACAAACACAGTCACTTTTGTCTTTAAAAAGTCCAGTGATACTGTGGATTTTGTACATTTTTGTTTACTTAAAAGCTTACAAAAATAATGACACAGCATGGGAATTCTTCTCTTCTCCTTCTACATACTTACACTCTGGGACAATTGTTCCTCACAATACCCACTCCTTTGTCATCTCGTAGTATCTCCCCCTGCACACCCGTTAACATACGCTCCACCTGCTCCTATCCCAGTCTTTATGCCACCTCCTTTATCCCTTAAAAACAGGCTTTTGCAGTCAGTCTTTACCGAGATAGTTTATGACTGAATAGAAGATTGCTAGCCACAGGGGAAAATACAAAAGCACAATCTGTTAGCCTAGGTACAATGAAACGACGCACGATACCGCCCATAACCCACGCTCACCTGTTTCCCTGCTCACTGCAGAGCACATTTGCTTTGCCCATGCTTGTTCCTGAATTCCCAGGGTCTTTATTAAAGCATCACAAGGTAACGCTATAGTATTTTCCAACCACCTTAAAGGCTGCTGTCACAAAGCAGCAGCTGGTGTATCTCTCCACACAAGTAGCCCAGCGCTTTGCCAGGCACTGATAGTGCTGAAGCACACTGAGAGAAGAGCTAAAGGCTGGAGAAGGGATGGGCAGGGAGAAAAGTCTTTGAACAAGTGTTAAAGGGGTAGAAAGGGGTAGCATATTGCTCTGCTTTTCTACCAGACTCAATGAATAATTCATGTCGAGGCCCATAGAGCTGTGGAAAAAAGAGGATGTCTCACTGGTATTTTACAATCACAGTCAGAGACACTTTGGGTTTTTTTGTTAACTACAGCTTGCAAAGTCAAGGACCAAGACAACAGCATTTCTGTGCCTCCTAATGCATCTGCGTTCAGCACATAAGAGCCAAACAGCACCAGCTTCCCAAAACTTTCCATCTAGACTACAAAAAAAGTAGAATAAAGGAAAGTATGTCTGACACCTGACTTGACAGCACTGAGAAATTAAGCCATTTACTTGATTTCACACAGGGAGTCTGTGGCTGTTCTTAGACTTGAAACTAAATTTCACAGCTCAGATGTCCAAATTTCAACTAAATGATTTTGCCAAAATCCATGCTTTTTAGTATACTGCTGAAATGAAGATGACTTGGATCATAAACAACAGCATTTACAACACACACAAGATAAGCTCAGACACTGACACTTCCTAACTTTATTTTATTTTTTTTTTTCCCCCAGAAATGAAGTTTGTTCTCTTTCGGAAATACTTTGGACTGCTGTAAAACAGCCTTGTCACAGATTCAACATAGGCTGTCCTCAACTGTAATAGCTCAAGAGTATAAACAATAGCAGCTGCAACCTGTGAGTTACAATATATTTAGCTAAAACATCAAATCTGTCTATTATTAATAAGGGAATTTATCCTAGCGATGAAGGCAATCTATTATTCACATTGCTACTGTCATCTAGGATATTTGACTGAAGAAGAACACAGAGAGAGCATTACCAGGAGGTTTTGGAGCCTATTTTCAGAAGCATGCTTTACAGGAGCACAAGCTCAGCTTATTGTTGTACAGTTCAGGAAAGGATGTGGGGAAGAGAGAGAAACTGGACATTCCAGAATAACAGGATGACTTCTTGCTTTTTCCAATTATTATTATTTTTTTAAAATACTGGTTCTAGAGGATAATGCTTTGGGGCAGAATTTGACTTGGGAGAATGACAGAAGTGCAGCCTGCCAGTTTGAATGCCTCGATGCATAACAGTGGTTTTGCTACGCAGCGTTAGAATAGAGAGAGCCTTTAAGCAACTGTTTGTGTAGGTGTGGATTTATATGAATCTTCCTCTTATATTCCAGAAACACCACATTGCTGAGTAGCTGTCATGAAATGCTGAAAATATGTAAACAAAACACTGCGCTGACAGTACAGGTTTACAGGTTGCCTGGCTCCAGGGGGAAGTCAGGAAGCTGATTCTGTCTGTCATTTGAGACAGACAGAAAAACCATTTCTTCCCCAAATACCAAACATACGTTCCCTTTCTGCATGTTCAATCTATTCCTTTATGTTCTGTCCATATTCACCTTCATTTCATTCATTAAAGAATTCTAAAAAGGAGGATTTTTTCATAGTTATTAAAATGTGAAATTCCCATAAAATAGATTACACCTTAGAACATGTTAACAGATACACTTTACACTGAAATATGTTTTCAAGGAGTTCTTTGAAAAGTAAGTGAACCTGGAAAAGGACAGTGCTCTGGCATTCTGCCAGTCAGAAGGCAACACTCAATTCCCTAAACAAGCCAGACAATTTATTTTGGAACAGATTTGCAAGGGATTTTAGGCAGCAACCTCCCACTGACTTTAACAGTAATTAGGTTGCTACACAGTTGATGTAAAATAACACCTTTGTCTTTCTGTACTTAATGTCCTAAAGTCTGTAAAATGATGGTAATGTTACTGGAAAAATGAAATTAAATTCTAAAGGGTAAGCATACAGTTGGATCTATAAATTAACTTAATGTCTCTAGACATCATTAGAATTGCAATTATAACAATTCATATTTTTATTCACTAGGTTTTCCTGCACAATAATACATGACCAGAAAGGAAACAAGAATAAAACCAAATAGCATCTCAACCAGTCTTGTAACTGCCTAGGGGCACACAGACTACTGTGAATGCAAGACAGTTTAACCTTTCTTTTCATGGAGCACCTGCGAACTCAGTTAGGGGTCTGAGAATTTAGTTGGGATTCCTTTTGTTTCCAATTTGGGAAGTGTTTGCTTGATGCTGGACTTTGCGATGAGAAGCCACTCAGCTCAGCAATGCCAGCAGTACAGGGCCAGGCTGGTGGAAGGGTGCAATCACGGCCTACTGCACACAGCAAAACAGAGCAAAACTTTTTCCACACAGTTTTTTATTTGAATGGTGCCATAAATATCTGTTATTCTTTTTTGATGTTGGTTTTGACCGACAGCAGGTGTAGGGAGGTGAAAATTCCAAAAAGGTGAAGGTTTGCTCTTTTCATTTGAGAAGAACAGAAAACAGCAATCTAAAGCACACCAAGCTACCGCAGTACGAACATGGTAGTACCGACGTCAACGCATCTGATACTGCCGCACCAGACGGCAAAGGTCATTGAACTGGAGCGGACACAAGCAAATGCTTTTAAGGGGAGCAGAGATGACCTTCCATTCCCCTTGATCTTCTCCGCCCTCATGTGTTTTGTTGTTGCTTATTATGTTTTACCAAGGTTACACCAAGCTCTTCCTAGCCTACTCCAGCTCTTGCTGAGACAGGCACGCCTCTCAAGAGTGAAGCTGGGTTAAAGAAACTATGGTTGGTATGCCAGCCAGCGGGTTTTAACACTGTAATTACATCCTGGACAATTAAGAACCTTGAAGGAAACTCCTCACACCAGAAGTCTCAAAGCCATACAATGTAGGAAGACAACAAAACTCAAGCCTGATGGCAATTCAGAACTATATTAGACACTGGGAAGGTAAAAGACACATTGGAGAACTTTCACATTTTTTGAGCAATCCTGTTTAAACTACTTCCTCTCCACACACTGAGGAAAACAAACACCTAGGTGCTGAAAGCCCAGCCAGAAAGTGGGGCTGCCTCAGGCATGTCACTTCATCCATCCACCTCACAGCAATACCTTGAAAACAGCAGTCACATCCCTGGGATGGAACTAGATGGTTCCGACTTGTGTTTACATCAAATTACAAACACATGATTCTGATTTAAGATTATTTTCTATAGAAGAGTAGGGTAAATGTTTTAGTCTCACAGCATCCTTCCCCACTACCCAAAACATGATCTATGTATCTGAATGCAAGATTTGGGGCACAACAACATACACAAGGCATCATATTGTAAAAGACAGCCTCCTAGAAGGAGGAGCTTATAGGAGAACTGAAAAAACGAGCTTTCACAATATCAGGTGGTGTTCACAGTTTGAATAAAAACATGAATTTGTCCTTTTTTTCCTCCACATTTGAGACATTTAGTTGTGGGAATGCAAATCTAAAAGGGTTTATTTGCTTTTACAAACCCTACCCCAAACAAATACAAACTACATAATTCACCTATGTGGTTAGGAAGCCAAAACACAGCTTAGAGATCTAATTTTAGGTTTACTAGACTTCGCAAAGTTTGCCAGTCGTTGGCTCTCTTTCTCTAATTGGATGATAAATTATGTTTGGTCCCTTGGCAGCAAGAAAAAAAACCTGACACCCTATCCAGTGTCATATGTTCTCTGAGCTCTGAGTCAATACGATATCTTTAACCCTGAAAACAATTTTATTTATGTTTACTGACAGCAATTGATTACTTTACAGTCTATGTCATACGCCAAGTCAGCTTCACCTTCCGTTAGCATCACATTGCCCTTTCTCCAGTGAATGAGCTTAGAGCATCCTTTGCTTTGTTTTTGCATAATCTACAGTTAGAGGCGAGTAAAAATCCTAAAAATGTATTATGAAATCATCATGTGTACATT
Source organism: Chlamydotis macqueenii (assembly GCF_036417535.1). Taxonomy (NCBI): domain Eukaryota; kingdom Metazoa; phylum Chordata; class Aves; order Otidiformes; family Otididae; genus Chlamydotis; species Chlamydotis macqueenii. The sequence goes on along the minus strand of NC_141567.1, from coordinate 18,479,708 downwards.
CTTAAGTTAATATACATCAACATAATCAGAGATAATAGCGTCTAGCTAACCTGAATGCAGGAGTTCTCTAGATTTAAGAGGCTGGTTTATTTAGTTTCAACAAAGAAGAGTGATTTATTCTCAGTTTAAAACAATTGTTCTTATGTCAACAGTTTTGTTCATCTTGCCTTTTTGCCACTATTAAATTCGGATTGGTTTTAACTGGCGATCTCAAGCTTAGAAAGCCTGCATCTTATTACTTTTCCATCTTTTTCACTTCTATTTCTTTTTCTTGGAAAAACGACACTAATAATTTTATCCTTTCATGGTTACATTTTTGTCAACTTTCAAAGCAAAGCCCTTGAGAGTTCTTGCCAAATGCCTTTCTTAAAAAAAAAAACCCTCAATCCTGAAAAAGCTGCTTTCCTCTCAAATGTAAGTGATTAGAACAATTGCTCTACTGCATCAAGCGAAATACTACCCTCCCTCTTTCCTTAACACTCAGAGATGGCTTCTGCTAGTTGTAAGTGCACTGGCATGCTCTTCCCAGCAGAGAGGACAGGAGTCTGTTGGTAACTTCTGCAAGCCATTTGTACGCTCTCAGCTCATTTATGAAACACAGCTCAACTAAAGGCCATGCAAGGTTCACAAAATTTGTGCATAAAAGCACTTTCCTGGAAGTTTTGTGTAGGAAGTTTGTGGTCACAGCCATGAAGCACTGGAAGCCTTCTGTAAATGGATGATAGCATTAATTTGTAGTATGTTTTATTTTTTATATACTTTTTTTTTTTGGCAGACTAAACCAGGATTTGGTACAGCAGAAATTTAATCTAAGCAGTGAATAAATAGTATGTTCAACAGCACAGTGTTTACAAAAAACCTGACGTACAATAGCTGAAAAAACAAAACAGAAATCTTAGCATGCCAACGTCACTGAAATGAAAGTATCTTGCTGTTTCGATCAGTCTTCATAGAATGAAACTTAAAAAATCCCCCAAACAACCTGTTAAATACTCTGCTGACACCTCTTATAAGTTCATGAATAGCTTTACAAATAAAATTGTCTCAAATGTCACTGTACTTCCTGTTTAAACTGCAAATAAAAAGCCAATTTTGGTTTGTTTGAGGTTTTTTTTCCCAAACAAAATGCAAACAAAGTGGCAACCTCTCCTAAAGCAACTACACAGAACCTAAACTGTGGCAGATGCCAGATTATGATAGAATGATCTAAAACTTTTCTTAACAGAGTATTTAACAGGAATTTTGCTTGGCTACTAAAAAGTAGATAAATTCTTTACATGTCTGAAAGATACAGAAGTAAATCCAGTTCACTAACGGCTCTCTTTTGAACCTTTCACACAAGATTATCACAGGAAACAGCCCTGGGATACAGGCTGGAAGAAAAGAGAAATTACAAACATGACTTCAGTTCAGGCTCACCAAGTGCCCACGCAGTGTCAGGGTGACTTCGAACCAAACCAGTTAACATTATAGAAAGAGGTATCACAATACCACTATGCTAAAAATATGCTAATTTTTAAACCTAATGAGACATACTCTTTTCTACAGAAAGAGGAAAAAAAAATCAGCTGCCACTTTTAAACACACTGGCATTTTCACTCAACTCATGTTTTACTGACTGACTGTACAGTACTCTACAATACAGTGACTTTACACGGTACGCTTCGATATTGACGACAGGGAAGTGCTGAGCACCTTTGGACATACACTGACTCTGATAACATCACTGTCTGGCACCTTTCATCCACATCTCTTGACAGCTCATGCAAAGGTAACCAACACGTACCGGCCCAAAGACCATCTCTGCGTCAGAGAGCAAATAAAATATTTGAAATTCAAGATTTAAGACATCTTATGGTCATGAACAATGCTATGAATTATTACAGGCTATCAGTAAAGTAATGTCATCTGCATTACAGGCAATTAATGCCTTAAACACCATTTTGGGTCATTAGCCCTGAGTCACAAGAAACCTTGCCACCTACTGAATCATCACCAGCATCTCCTGAAGCTGTTAAATGTTTCTGGAAACTTCCCAATCACACAATGACAAGCAATGTGGCCCTTATCAGCTCCTAAGGTTGGAGGAGCAGAGTCTGCAGTGATACAGCACAAGCCCGACAATTCTGGCAAATTCCTGAGAGCCTGGCAAGTGTTTTTTGTAATCTGAAGCTCAAGAATAAAATGCACATGCTAAAAATTTTTCCCCACTTATCACACTTAGCTTTTAGATTGAGTATCAGCTTTCAGAGTGGTAATGAACAGAGTCCAGAGACCTGGGGAAGGTCAAAGCTGACTCAGGCTCGGCAGGAACAGCTGATGTGATAAGCTGTTCCTTCTGCCACGTGGAGCAACAGCAGCGCATACGCAATATGCGTGCAGAAGGCTAGTACGCTGTACCTTTACATTTAAAGGTCCAAATCCAGCTAGATATGGACTGAATGTAACACACCTGGGAGCAGATAAATTGTAAGAGGGGAGCAGCATTATGGTCAAATGGTTAAATTATTTTTCTCCTTCCACATGTATAAAACAGATGGAAATCATGCTGGCATTTTAATCAACATTTTAGGAAATTATCTGTAAGGCCAAAACCACAGAGGGTTGCAGAGACTCGCATTTCTCTGCTCTTTGTGGATTCTTCTGGCCTGCCAAAATAAGAGATGGAAGTTACCTCCTCATCTTATTTAATCTTTGCTATACTGAAGTAAACAATCTCCTCCGGCAGCAGGACAGCACAGAAGGTACATTATTTGTTTCCTCCACTCTTCCTACATAGGAAACAGAGACCAATGGAAATTCCCTCTTTGTGAGGACTATAGATCCACAAAATTGAGGTTAATTACTCTCTCACAAAAGCTCTAGATTCTGTAGTAAGTAAAGATTACAGGTCCTGGCTTTAGGGTACAGCCACCCACTTTGTGTGACTGCATCTGCACTATGGGTTGCCCAGAACAGCGGCAGCTCTCAGCTCCTCCTCCTGAGCTCTCAGGCTCCTCACCACAGCATCACTGCACACCATGCTCAGCTATTACAACAGGTTTTCACTCCTGTTCAAAACCACTGATGTAGAGCTTTAACAATGATTAATAGATGTCACCTGAGCTAAATTAAGCTTGACCATTCAGACAAGTATCTGCAAGCCCTATTCTGCATAAGATGCTAATAATTGGCCCAATGTTTCATCATTGTTGGTCCAGTGGTGAGCTGCACTATGTTTATTTTATGTGTATTTTTACTCATAAGTAATGTTTTTCATTTCAAAAGCATGGAATGAATACCATACAGAGTCTATTTTCTCAGCTGTTCAAATTTCCATCTGCTTTCTACTGCAATGCAAAGTGGAAAGAATAGTTTTGTTTTTACAGAAGTGGCAAAGCAAAGACAGGGATTAGCCCTAATATGCAGTAGTTAAAGACATGACCAAATTTGAGCTTTCTGACCACTACCACTGGGGTCACTCAGCTCTAATTATACTTTCAAAGCCAGATATGGACTGAGGAGATACAGAGATCACTTCCACCATCAAGATGGGTGCTGGCAATAAGGAATTCACTTAAAAAAAAATGCATGACTGTTACTAAGTGAAGCCAAGGCCAGTTCTTCTCAGTTACTGTGGGTAGAGCAGCTTTGTTATTATGAAGAAAAAAAACCAAACCAAAACCAACAAAAATCCCACTATTTTCTCTGCACTTTCTGTAACAAATGAAGTATTTTGGAAACACTTGAAAGACACTGAAAACTAGCAGGGAAATCTGTTTGAAAAGGAAAAAGCTAATATCACTCACTCTGCTAGAAGGAATTAAAAAAATTCCAAAAATATTGACTGTATCCGTCAGCCCATTACTATCATAGGTGATGGTGACTAAGTACCAGATGCCAAAACTGTTTCAACAGAAGACAATACACATCAAACACAGGACATAATATTTCTTGTTACAAAAATCTTCTAACAGAGGTGCTAGTTAGTGCTTAATAATTAAATTTACATTTTGTATCTGAAGCAGAGACTTGCTCTGTGTGTGTTGTAGGGACAAAATAATCCAAGGTTATTCTGCCAAATTTAAAGAACTAATTCAAAGTACACATTGATCTAAGAACAGAGTTCAGGTTCATGTCTGAGAAAGCGCAATATTGAACAATTTTTATAGAGAGGAAAAAAAATTCCTGGTATGAAGATCCTGTGTGATGTGTGTAACGAGTGAATTTCCCAGCTGCAGTCACACCCCTCTGTTTACCAGGGAGAGTCCACCTAGCTGGGTGACATGACTTTTTATCATAGATTTCCAAGTTCCTCCCCTACAACGAATAACTCAGTTATCTCTGCTTTTTGTTTTCATTACATAAATAAATATTTACTACCTACGCTGTCAGAACAGCAATTACGTGCCAAGCCCCAAGTTTCCATTACCACTGGTAAAATGTTATATTTGCTGTCCTTTTAAGCTTCACTCAGAAAAAAAAAAAAAAAAAAAAAAAAAGAGGTTTCACTTATCTCAGTTAGCGGAGCTGATTCTCCATGTCCAACACAGGGAAGGAGACAGGAACTTGCAGAATGGGGACTACAGGAGGAATGATGGGCCATTCATGAAAGATCTAGCTTGGCTTTAATCATGAAACCACACCCCAGGTGAGCAAGGGCTGAGAAATGGGAGGCCAAACTAGTCAACAGACATCACAGTGATTACCTTTTATATTAAGGCATTGACTAAATCACGTGGAATTTCTTACTGGCCTGGTTACACAGAATGCAAAAGGAACAACTTAAACCAAAGCAAGCACCCAACGCAGGCACCTGTTTTGTTCTTTAGCAGAGTGGGTATGTACAACATGACACTGCTGAACTACAATTATACAAGAAATTTAAGTACCTTATTCAAAGAGGAAAAAAATTCAGCAATCTGTTTGAAGTCCAGAGAGTGAATCAAAACTCTACATATCTAAAAGTCCCATTAGAACATGAAACACTGTCATGTAGAAGCAGGAAACAAATATAATAATTCAGAAGTGGCCTGAAAGAATGTTACCACCATGGAAAAAAATGGAAGCATCCATTCACACCAATTACATATTTTTTGTTCATCCATTCCACAAAAATCAGCTACTACACATGATACATGAGTTTCCCCCAGCCCTAAACTTAACAATGAAGACTTGGAGCTCAACAAATCCTAAAAGCCTTTAAAAGCAAACTAGATCATTCAAAGCAAGGAGAGGAAATCAGGAGGAATGACTCTACTTGCTCACCAAAAAGAGCTTTCATTTAGCACACGACTGTCACAAAGTACCATTGCTTCTCTCCCACTGTTCACCCGGCCACTTGTCAATTCAAGCAGCGGTAGAGAAATGAATGGCCACAGAAACTTGGGAGGGTTTTTTTTCTATATTATGAGTAACTTTTCCTACAGTAACATATTGATTTCACTAACCCAGCAACCTCAATGCTAAAAATATAAGTATTTAGAGACAGCTCATAGCCCTGAGAGTTTAGGCTCCAAATAAGAAAGCAATAGGGGAGCCAGACACTCAGCCTTCAACATTTCTGTAGAAAATAAAATGTAGATTAGGTAATAAACCCAGTGTAACAAAAAACAAACAAATACACAAACAAACAAAAGACCCACCCACAAAACAAACAAACAAACAAAAAGCCCCAAGAAACATGAGGAAACAACTTGGTAGTGATATTTAACCACATACAGCAGAAAACTCCTCAAAGTGAAATAGAAACCATCAGAAAAATGTCACAGCCTTACTATAAAATTTATTTCCACAGTCTAAGCTCAATCCACTCATATTTAACTCACCTTTTGCATTAACCAGGCATTAACTTGGTTAGGAACTCTTACGCATTTTAGGAACTCTTTACGCATAGGACCCCACTGAAAACAGCCATCTCAGTACTCTAGTTTCCACAACTTCAGCAAGCCCTCTGCTTGTTTTTCATGTCAGAAGAAAAGCTCTTACAATTTTAAAGATGTGCCCAGCTGCGTTCCTCAGAGGCCACCATGCTGTATCAGCAACAAACTGTCTGTATTTCCCAACGGAGAGGATTTCAAACTAGCAAGTGAACAAAATGCTTTTCTTGTTTCTCATGCATACTGGAAGACTTAGTTTTGATTTCCCATGAAGATCAGTTAATCAGACTGTGCATCTTGTATCCATGAAAGATCTCCTACCTGTGCAGAAAACATAGCAAAGCCAGACAAAAGCTGGAGAAAGGAGGGGCTAGAGACGAGCAGAGCTCCCAGTTACTGAGACAGGCAAGAAACTGGAATGGCAGGTTGGCACACATTATGGAGGAAGACAGAGCCCCTTCCCTACAGTGAAAGGACAATAAGGAAGGAAAGGGGACACTTCCTTACCCAAACATGACTCCAAAGTTTGTCTCTGTTAAGCATGCTCTAAGTCCTTGTACGTTGCAGAGAGCGGGCCTGCAGCAAGCAGGACACTGTCTCAGGACACTGCAGTGCCATTCTCGCACCACCCTGCAGGAACACGCTTTCTCAACAGGCGCTGTCATGAAACACTTCCAGACAAGCTCCGTGACACTTCCTACCGCCAGCCCAGACTTGACACGTAAGTGACACTGCCCAGAAGGCACAAATGCCAACAGCTCTCTACAGCCTGGCTGGCAACACATTTGGGTAGCAGATTAATGACTTTATGGTACAACCTTTTATAAATTACACTGCACATCTCTGAAATTCCAGCACTCTCAATGCACCTATGACCACCATCAGTGCCTGCTAGTACAACTGGAAAAGGCTCCTGCAGGTTTCTACAAGAACTTTTGCCCAGCTAGACAGAACTACTTGTCCAAATCACAAGTCCTGAAACATTTTGTTAAAAGGTTCTCCACTGGGCTTTTGTTGCTGGGAACTATACTGCTGGCTCAGTAGGCCAGTTCTTCCTTCTCTTGGCATGCTTTGGCCTCTATTTTAAGAATTTCCGTTCTTGGTTGTCACTTGCTGCCACCTCCCTCGCCACAAGAACCAACAGTTATTTAACCTGGTGCATATTCCCAAGAAGCCAAGTTAGCCTTCACTTTTTCACCTTTTTCAGAAGCATTTCCATCGCTTGGACGTGCAATTAGAGCGATCTGCCACAAACATTGCTGCAAATGGCTTACACCAGGATCCTCCTCAAACAGGCAAAACTGTTAGTAGGTTTCTTATGAAGTTTATTAAGATCAATGGTAAAGGATGCAGTTTGCCATTACCTGAATAGAAGTTACATTTAGCAACATAAACTCATATTTTAGAAGGGAAATATTCTATGGAAAATAATTTTTGAAGTATCCGTTTTTGATCAACAGGTCAGACAGAGAAAGAAACTGAATGTGTCAGAAACTCTGATGCCTTCAAAGAGTGATAGCATTAAATGCCTGGGAGGACTGTGTAAAATCACACAGTCTACTGCCCTTGTGATTAAGGGGAAAGAGAAGAGAATATTCTAATAGCTCTGCAGGCACTGATTACTTTATACTGCATTGCCTTCTAGCTCTTCTAGACTTCCAGACTAACTAGCAAACTGAGGATTTCTTAAATAAATATCCTGTAATGTATTCATCTGCAGTTAAGTTTTCTAAACTCTCCCCTTGTCTTGTAATAAATTTTGAAAAAGAAAAAAATTAATATTTCAATATTCTAGCAATAAATGTATTATAGATCTCAAAAGATTTCTTTTTTTTTTATTTTAAAATGTTGAAATTTGCTAAATTCACTCTTGAGGCTCCTCCTCTTTTTAGGCTCCCTTTCAGCTACTGCTAGAAAACCTCAGTCCTCACAGACTTCACACTCACAGACCGGCTGATATTATCTTGCAGGAAGTAACTTTAAATATACATGTCTTATAGTAAAGTATCGCACTCATTCAGCATAGGCCATGCTGAATCCCTGGAAACATTCAAGGCCAGGCTGGATGAGGCTCTGAGCAACCTGATCTAGTCGGGGATGTCCCTGCTCCTTGCAGGGGGGTTGGACTGGATGACCTTTGAAGGTCCCTTCCCACCCTAACCATTCTCTGATTCTATGCTAAGCTTCCCAAGGATAGCTGCTAGAAGGAGCAAGCCCATCAGCAACTTCTTGTCTCTCATGCCACATGCCTGACTTGTTGTTCCCTGTATGTACCCTTTGGAGAAGTTGAGCAACAGAGGTGTAAACATAAGATTAATATTTGAAAGACTGAGGGAATGTTGGAGCCAGGCAGCTAGTTACAGCACACAGCTGTAGCTGTGGAAAACCTGCTCCCCCTTTCTGCAGAGAGTTTTCCCTCACACCATTGCCTTGGCACAGGAGACAACTGCATTTCCAGCATCCTTTGAGATGCTTCTAGCTCAGCAGTGATTCTGAGAATGATGTGGGTGAGGAGTCCACAAATGTGCCATCTGCAGGGTTTTACACAGCTGGATCTGAAGAGCCTTCGCTGCAGCTGCCTCCAATGCTGCACAGTGACAGGAAGGGTCTAATTCCAACACCAGACCAGAACCTTGTGAAGGAGCATTGGCACTATATAATAGGAGCCTCCTTTCCTGTGCAAAGACTTACAGATAAACAGGTGCTGGCTCTGTTGGTGAGTTCCTGTATTTTAACTTCTGACTGAATCTGAGCTAGAACAAGCATTAGGCCTGTATTACTGACTGCTTTTGTTCTCAAGAAATCACAAACTCAGTTAGGACACGAACAGGACAGACCCTTCACAGACGTTGTTTGAAAATCCTTGTTTTATAAGTGACTTTTGTTGCCAGAATGACAATAAATGAATCCTTTTACCTCTCTGTACCTGTCAGCAACTAACAGCCCGTGACAAACATACTGAACTAATAAAAAGCACCTACAGGTTCGAAGGGCATCAGTCAGCTTTGGAAAAGATTCTTGTGTTTCAGTCACCACAACCTGTCTCGTGTGTTATTTTTATTCTACCAAAGCAAGATATCATCTATTACTGGCCCTAATCAGTAGTTACTGCTCAGATATGGAGGCGTGATAACTCAGTGACACCCCACATAGAACACGCAGTTGAAACGAGAGCTTTGCAGAGTCCCTCACAAAATCTGACAGTGAAAATACACTGATAAAGTAAAAATATACTACTCAGTTTCCAGTTTCTCATTTTAGCAGTTTGACTGTTAACAACACATACTAGGGCCTTCTAGGTTTTTAAAAAAACCACACCTTTTACACCTGCATACACACACTGAATTTCTTTACTGCTTGCTGTTGTTAGATTTTCACTTTTAGGGGTGATGTTCTCAGGACTAGTCAATATTAAAAAGTAAGCAGTTACAGAAAATTTAATAGTTTAAGTGTTCCTGAGAAGGAAGGGAATGAGAAAAAACCAAACCCAAATAACAAAACCAAAACAGACCCCAAAAAACTATCTCCCCTTAAAAAAAAAAAAAATCTTCTCAACAACTCTAAAGATGAAATAACTGGGAGTGAAAAAAAATAAGATTTGGCAGGGTAACAGCTTCAACTGAAGTGTTTTAATGTAACTAAATTATTGGCCCTTGAAAAAAAGGTAATTGCACATACAGAGTCAGTTATCAAAACCAACTGCCAGACTACAGGAAAGAAGCCAACATGTGTATAGCCCTAATTTAGCTATTTGCATATTAAAAAGAAAATCACTGGAGGGTTGGACACTGAATGGAAACCAGCTATCCTCACCCAGAGCACTGTATGTTGCCAAGTGACCTGGGGAGCACTGTGCGATCCAGCTCACAAACCCAGCAGTGTTTAAGCAGGTGCTTATGGTTAAGCCTGGTAATAGTCCATTAACTCCACCTCTAATTAATACCTGCAGATAAGCCTTTATAGACTAAAAGCTGGATACAGTTATTAACCGGTCCAGCTGAAACTTGACATGTAAAGCTTTTCAGGAATACATACAGTGTTTTGCAGGCAGATAGGAACATGTCCTGTCAGTGCTCTGAGCCGGTTGAAAACAACAGTGCTGTGCAGCACTGTTCAAAATAACAAGCCAGATTAAAGCGCTGCATCTGTGACGACAGCACCATGGGTTCCTGTTTCCTAGCTGTTTCAGAGGACAGACAGGTGAACTCAGTCTAAAGCACAGACACAGATGACGCCTATCTACAAAACACCATGTAAACATACCTTTTGTGGTCCTAATTGCAAGAAAAGAAACAGGAAAAATAGTTAGCACACTTAACCTAAAAAAAAAATAAAATCCAAAGTGCAGTTTTTATAAAGGGATGTGTTTCTATTGTTGTATATTGCAATTGATTGAGGCTATCATGCACAGTCATTGTTTTAAGATGTGGCAAATATGCCCATGTGTCAGCTTTTAGAATAGTGTGCCACCATCAGTACAGACTTACCTTCCCAGCTCTTCCCCAATTTCGTAAACGTCCTCCACCTTCTGTTGCTTGAACAAAGCCATATTTGGACTTCTCATTGATGCACAAAGATGATGCAACTAGAATATTAAGAAATAATTACATGCATTACGATCTTCCAACAAGCAAAGAATCAGTAAAACACATTTCTGGCATACTCACTTTGGATTCATTGCAGCTTATTCATGGCCAGAGTTAGCACTGATCAATCAAAAGAATTAATTTAGCAGCCTCAGCCAAATAGTGAGAGCCCAAATTGCAAAAGAGGTGAGCACCTATACATGAAGGCTGTTCTTGCCCCTCACTGAAGTACCTGAGCACATACTTAACCAGAAGCACAGAATACACCTTGAAATACAAATATGATGGAAGTAAAGCAACTAATTAATAATTTGACAAACTTATGGACAATAAAGCATCCTAAAAAAGTCCTAAAAAGACACTACACTAAAAAGAGCTAGCATGAGAACCAGCTTTCCAGGCTTCTTCATTACAGTGTCAGCAGGCAGACCATGTACCAAGGTGATCACAAGGCAGAGCTTCCTTTTTCTCATGTCAGGCAGTGTTTCTGAAGTACATCAGCAGGACAGCAAATGGAAATCTGAACTAATACTACAAAAAGGCATTGTGATTCTGTCTACGGAGTTTTTGGCCCAACATCTTTCATCACACTCTAGGTGTTTCAAATTACAAAAACAAAAGCAGCATTTGTTGCGTGCATTACTCTGTGTTCAGGAAACAAACTTCACAGTTACACACTCTTTTCAGTTGACAAGCTCTGTGAGGTCTGGAAAGACAAGCCTCACAGTGGTGCATTTGAGGATCTGGGAGTGCATTATACCGTGCTGCATAAGATCAGAGATCACATTATTCCTCGAGATACACCCACAAAGCAACATACACGTTATGTTAACAGAATGGATTTTAACACAATAACCAGCCGACCAGTTTATGACATGCTTGGTGTTTCCTGTGTAGATAAGCACTAGCATTATTCCCAGTGGCCCAAACACCACCCGCTATTTGGATCGGAATGTGTAAAGTAGGTCTAAGGCCTCTAGCACCATAACAAAATCCAACTCCATCGAGCCATGCAGTTATTCTCACACATCTCTAGGCTTTGGCAGCATATCTGTACTGCTCAAAGTAACGTGTTCTTCCTTATGCATCCCAGATGCTGCTTGCTTCAGATGCACTGGGGACTTCCAGGTTCTCTCTTTCTGTACAGCTCCTGTGTTTTTAAAGAGCAGTCCTTGGCATCTGAGCGTAGCACACTGTGAAGCGTATTTCACAAGCAAGCCCAGCTCTATTTTGATCCTTTAGGAATAAGCCCAATTCAATGTCGCAAGAAGATTCAGTTATTTTGATAAATCAGCAGACTTCTTATAAAATAGGACAAAGTACCAAAGAGCAATTGCAGGGTTCCTGCCAAGCTGAAATGCACATATTTTAAAAGATTTTTCTCACACAGAAGCACATACCATAAGCAGCAAATGCATTGTAAAAAAAAAAAAATAAAAAAAATCTAACAACTTGTCAAAACACACCCAGCTTTTGTCATGCACTCACCTCAGAAAAGAGACTGGCTGCTTTGTTTTCCCCCTCCCTTTTCATAGACCCTTGGCAGCATGCTGAGTATCAATTCAATTCCTTTCCAAATATGCTCCTTCTATTGCTTCAAAGGAACCGAAATAGTCTCTCAGCTCTTCTACATATATCTTTTGGCTGATGTTAGCAAAACCTACACATTAGGACAAAAATTATTTGACTGCTTTATTCCAAGCAGAAGGGCTACTGCATGAACGCTTACACTGATACTAGTTTGGAACAACATTCACTCTTCCAAAAAACAGTAGCAATTAGTAAAAGGGTACCAACAAAATCAGGTATCCTTCTGTTAGGCACTCAGCACACAACACGCAAGCTGAGAAACAGCACCTGCTCCCATCCTCTAGCGACACAATTTTGTGTAATTCCGTGAGGGCTCTCATATACATAACATCTCTGTGCGGGGCATCCTTTTGGATCGCTATTTCCGGAGCATGAGGAGATCCAGGGGGACTTAGTGACCATTAATTTCCCTTCACTCCTTTCCCTTTCACAATGTATTCATTAGGTGGGGAGCTTTAACGGCCCACAGCCTGCTTTCTTCTACGCTCTTTGCTTCAAGATGGAGGAGGAGCTACAGGGTACCTGCATCATTCCGGCAAGCCTCACTCCCTCTTCACAAGGGAGCCACCACTTTGCTCTTAGCCGACAATGGGAAATATTTCAGCTGTACATCAAAACTGTGCTCTCCTTTTTGAAGGGTGTATATCTGCACACTTCATGGGAAAGGGTGCATGTGGGGATGTGACATCTGTCACATGACCAAAACACATAAATTTCTGTCACATTTTGGGCTCTGTGGCTCTCTTAAAGGCTCTGTTTGCGCCTTCTGCATTTTCATTAACACATCTGTTCAAACCTCAGTTTCAAAACTCTGCAATGGAGACAAATTTGCCTCCCATGCCTTCCTGTATAACTGTGATCTAGCGATGATCTCTCTTACCCAGCTACCCAAGGCAAACGATAGAAACCACACCGGTTGTGATGCTGAAGACCAGAATAACCACAGCACTATTGAAGTACACTGCAGAAATCACACTTGCATTGGTGAGCCTCAACTACGTGCATTACAATGTGGGCTTTTTTTTTTTTTTCCCATATCCACTTTCCATCCCTATACTTTCTCAGACATTTTTTGGCTGATGTAGACTTTGACTGTATTTTCAGTTTTTCCAAGATAAAGCAGATGAACTCTTCTACTACTTTGCTCATTAACTCCCTTCCCAAAGCCCTGTTCATAACCAGGACAAAAATGTCTGGTTTTCCTCTCAATGAAAACAAACAACTGAAATTCTGCTTTGTAAGCAAATTATTATATTCCTCAAGTGACCTTTCATAACCTCAGAGAAAGCTCATTGACCAATATTGCTCAAGGCTTGAAAGTACCGTCAATAAATGCTTTGGTAGCATTTACAAGAACGAGGACATCTCTGAGCTACCGGCTCCATATTAACAGAATCATAGAATGGTTTGGGCTGGAAGGGACCTTCAAAGGCCACCCAGTCCAACCCCCCTGCAAGGAGCAGGGACATCTCCAACCAGATCAGGTTGCTCAGAGCCCCGTCCAACCTGGCCTTGAATGTTTCCAGGGATGGGGCATCCACCACCTCTCTGGGCAACCGGTGCCAGTGTGCCACCACCCTCATCATAAAAATTTTTTTCCTGATGTCCAGTCTGAATCTACCTCCCTCTATTTCAAAACCATCACCCCATGTCCTGTCACAACAGGCCCTACTGAACAGCCTCTCCCCATCTTTCCTGTAGCCCCCTTTAGGGTACTGGAAGACCGCTATAAGGTCTCCACAGAGCCTTCTCTTCTCCAGGCTGAACAGCCCCAACTCTCTCAGCCTGGCCTCATAGGAGAGGCTCCAGCCGTGTGATGATCTTCATGGCCTCCTCTTGCTTGCAATTGTTCAGAGCAGGATTTTGTGAAGTGCTAGTGCAAAACCTAGTTCAATACCCTCAAACTTCAGAAAAGGCTAAAAAAGGACAAAGCCAAGCCTTGCTGAAAACCCCAAACTTTTTGCTCATCCTGAATTGCACAATTAAGTTCTGAGTGCATGCATGCCCAAAGACTGTAAATCCCTCAAGCTGACTACTCCCTTCATCAGAATTCAAGGTACATAGCTATAAATAACATGAATGCAAACACACCTAAAAGAAAACCATTGTTCTAAGAGAGGGAGAGAGACAGAGTCTGTCATTCAGAAGAGCAAGTTGAAAAGACTGCTTTGAGAATGGGGAACCCACCCAAGATGCCTCTGGGAACACAGCCACTTTATGTTTGATTGACAAGTTTACTCATTTCCCAGTATCCTCCAGAGGTCACACCTACACCTGCAGATGCGTAGAAACCATGTAATATTATCTCAAAAACAGCTAGAAAATTCTCATCCCTTTTGCCTGTCTTTTGACTTACATCCTTGTTCTGCAAAGGTCAGACCAGCAAGTTTATTCTTAATGCCAAGGAACTGTTCAAGCATCCAAGTCCATCTAGACCCTTGTTTTTGAAGACTGAACACTAAACTGCTCCAGAGTGTTCAGACCCTCAAGCCATACCTCTGATGTGCTGGTGTTTCCCATGTCTATCACTTCACATTATCTTATACTGCCTTCCGCTCTCATTACTTCCACAGATATCTCTCACTGGCTTTCCCCAGCAGTCACAGTTAGCAGATGCCCAAAATAGATCACACACTTGATGATCCAAGACAATTGTCATTAACAAATACACAGCATGAGGGAGGACAGATAATAAGAGATAACCATCACGCATCTAAAATTAATCTGAAATAAAAATGCCATTCCCAAGCATAATCATAACCCTCCCCAGATATTATATACTGATCTTAGGAAACTAAGGTGACTTCACATTCAAAGATTTAAACTACAATGTTTTTTTACTCCATTTGCATGTACAGAGCACAAGTATATCAAAGGATCAATTAGTCTTATTTTTTTTCTCAAGCCAGACGGCTATTTCCTTATGCTGGTCAGTGAAAGCAGACTGAACTAGAGATGTCATTCATCTTAAACTCATTCAGACAGAAAAGTTGTACATTCATGATCTGAGCAAATAGCAACAATCAGCTTTCTTTTCTGATACACTCTTCTTTATGCTAACGTTTCTGGGGCATGTGCCCCAACAATATCGCAATACGAGTCAGGACCCTTCCAATCCCTTAGGGTCCGCACCGGAATTCATTAAAACCAGGAGGACAGGGGAATCTGCTGCAGTGAGTTTTGGATCAGACCGGAGCTTCAAGAGCTCCAAGGCAAGCTCTGCAGAGGAGATAGCCTTCTGTGTTCTTTTGCACAACATGCCATGTTCCTCAACCATCCCACCTTGGGGCCATCTCTTCTTATTTGGTCTCTTTGCTCTAGGATTCCTACCAGTGAGCTTTTTAATACAAAGGCCAGCTTCTACTCAAGATTCATATTGCTTACCACGTTTTTACAATGATACTCTGTAGTATAGTATATGTACAGTATAAGTACAAGATACTACTTCTGTATCCAGCTCCCCTTTACACATCCCAAATAGCACAAGGTGGCAAAGTAGTCACAATCCTATGCAAATGACTTTCCTACAGACAGGTAACAAAGCTGTAGCAAAACCAAAAACAGGATACAGAC
Source organism: Chlamydotis macqueenii (assembly GCF_036417535.1). NCBI lineage: Eukaryota > Metazoa > Chordata > Aves > Otidiformes > Otididae > Chlamydotis > Chlamydotis macqueenii. The sequence goes on along the minus strand of NC_141567.1, from coordinate 18,464,101 downwards.
CTCAGAGATTCCAGTTTCAGGCACTAGAAACATGTCCTGCCTAAATTCTTCATGTTCCCAAGTTCTGTCATATCATAAAATCAGATCTTAATCACCTTAAGAAAGCACACTCTTTCCCATTGTGAAATAAGGCATGCATTTAAACACATATATTTTATATCAATACAAAACCCAGACGTAGATATTCTTATTCCAGTACAGAAGTGCCTTTTTAGTGCAGCTTGTGCTGTGCGTAAAGGAAATTAATTGAAAGAAATCAACTCTTCTGAAGAGGGGGACAGAATCTGCCTTAAGAGGAGCAGAAGAAAGTAAGTTCTATTTCTGTCTTGAAAAAAAAAGGTTTCCCTGCATAGGTAAGTTATTAGCCTGTCATCACCAAAGTTGTTGACAATCAGTGACTAGTCTACACATGTCAAATTCATGATAAATGTCCACCCACTGCTGAACGAGAGCAGGATTACAGAAAACAGAACTGAGAACAAAACTGTTGGATCATTTGGTTTGTCACTAGCCTTGCATTTTTTTTTCCTTAGGGTATCTTCTACCCTAAGGAAACCAGTTTCAAGTGACTGAGGTAACAGCTGAATAATCTTACTTTCTCAAGTACACCTGACATGAGCTCAATCACTAAATCCTTTGCCAAACTCAGAAGCATCCCCTCTGGCATGCTTGTTATATTACAAAACAACAGTTACACTAAAGCAAAATCCAAAACACGTTAGATCAGACCAAAGTAACAACTTCCCTTATAAATTGTTTTTTAATACTGAAAAATGACCAAAACAATTTAGAATCTGTTTAAAATTGGTAATCTGAAAAAAAAAAAAAAATCACAAAACCTCAACAAACAAAAACAAACCCACCAAACAAATTCAAATGATATTGTCTTCTAGTTTTTGTGCCTTATGCTAAAACTAAACAGATTTTTATGAGCATTGAAGTGTTTTCCTGCTTCACCACTCTCATTCCCTTTCTTTCTCTTCTTTTTTTGGCCTAGAAAAGACTAAGCAATTTCATCAGAAAAAAAAAAAAAAAGAGTAATTTTTACCATCTGCTTTCAAATAAACATAAACAAAGCATAGTTAAAAGTTATATTAATTTTAACAAACCCTTATTTTCACCTAAGTATTTTTCTGTCAAAAAACACTAGTAGCCTGAAAATTTTCCTGTTAGAAAATTGAGGCAGCCATTATTACCTGTGTGCCTACAAAGGACACGAAACACACCCAACATCCGAGCACTTCAGTCCCACTACAGAATCGCTGCTCCTGCCGCTAGCTCTCCACGGATCCCTTTCTGACCTCCCGAGTTTACTCTGCAGTAATTACATGTGTGGTGAATGACCAAAGACTGCGTTTCCAAGCCGCCACTTCAAGCATATGTACCAAACGCGTTAGCTCTGCAGCTAATTACGGCTGCCCAGCAGACAGCTCGCTGCCAGGGCTGCCGCTGTAACTGATCCCAAAGCCCTCGCGTGCTTGAGCAATGAGCTTGGTGTGAAAGCCTCGACAGACAGGGCGCAGGGGGAAGCCCGCAATGCCAGGCACGCTGGCACAGCATTGCAGAGCCCCGCTCCCCGTCCCCGAGGCGCCTTCAAGGATTATTACTGCAGATAAGGCACATCGCTGCCCCAAAGTCAAGTGAGATCTAGCCCGTGCGATCTACAATTCTTGCACAAGTAGAATAAGGACGCAGCAAAGTCTGAAAGCTACTAATGCTTCAGAACAGACACCTCCAAAGAGGGTCAGAGTTGAGCTTCTCCCACCAATTTTGGTCCTTGTGCAGCTGGTGAATGATCAGTGAAAGCAGAAGCCCTTGCCACACATTTCCACCCTCGCATTCGCACCTTCATTCCTGACCGTCCGCTAAAAGGATGCGGGCCAGGCCAAACCAGCCCCCGCTGTGCTGCGTCACTGCAGACCCCCAGCTCACCGCCCCGAAGAGCAGGTGTTAAGGAACCTACCAGATCCCAAGCGTTTTGAGCAAAAAGTCAGGAAGGAACATATGGATAGACACGATGGAGTTGCACAGCAGCTGCTGAAGGACATCAGTAAGCTGAGGTGTGAACCCAGGACCAACTGTTCCTCGTGGCTTTGGACAGAAACGACGCCAGACCGAGCAGCGTGTAACACGGAGCGGAGTACTTCTGAAACTACTGCATTCCCCAGCCCTTCTGGGACCTGCGGGATAATGACAGCTGCTCACCGAGGAGACCGTCCGGGGAGCTGCCGTTTCCCCCGCCCGACAGCTGCGGGACAGCTGGCACCTACCATCCGAGGTGGAAGCACCCATTGAAAACCCCGTGCGAACGGGATGACCAAGTGTAAGCCACCACCCCAGCACCTCCGACAGTCCTGCCCCACAGCCACCAGACTGCGGACCCCGGGACTCGTCCGGGCTCCCCAGACCCTGCCCCAGCCCGGGGGGCAGTGCCCACTTACCGCCGGGCACGGCCCCGTCCGCGTCCGCCGGGCTCCCTCCGGCGCTGCCTCGGTACACAGGGCCCCCGCCCCCCACCGCCTGCAGCCTCCGGGAGGAGGCTGAAGGGGCGGCACCGGTCACCGGAGGAGCCGGCGGGGCCGTGCCCGCCGCCCGCCCCTGGGCCGGAGGGACGGGGAGAGGGAGGGGCCGCCGGGGCCCGCGCCCCTCGCCCCACCGCGCGGAGCCGCTGCGCCCCCTCGCGGCGCCCAGGGCGGCCCCGTGAGGGGAAATGGCGGGAGGGGGTCTCGTGAGGGGAAATGGCGGGAGGAGAGAGTCCGCCATCGCCCAGCCCGCCCCCACCCTGGGGCCCGGCTGCGCCCCCCGCCCGGCGGCGGGGTGCGGGCTGACAGATGGAGCTGAGGGGAGGTAGATCGTCACCTGCTCCACAGAAAGGAAATGGAGGGTCCTTGCAAAAATCCCACGCTCTACCTCGCCCTTGGGTCGCAGGGTGACATGCCCCACGCTCCGGCCCCACGCCTGGCCCCTGAGGATGGAGGGATGAAGGGCGGCTGCCTCTGACCAGCACCCGGGACATAAGTGAGGCTCACCTGGCATCACCATAACCCAGCACAGGCACTGGCCCCTCCTGCTCCTTCTGGGTAGTAACTGGTCCCAAAGTGTAGTGAAGCACTCACATAGTCCCAGTTTTTAGCAGCAATCATATATAACAATACAAACTCCTTATTTATTCCAGAAATCAAAAGGCCCCGCATCTCAAAAACAAACACTGTCCTCACTTGTTTACTCAGTTGTGCTCCAATTCATCAGCGGTCAAGCTGAGTTAGCCTGCAATGAGAGCAGAAAGTTGAATCAAGGACGCAGACAAATGCTAACGGCTGCCCGATGTCGCTGCAACAATCCCATTTTGACATGAATGTGCTGCCTGCAGGCAGCCCACAGGGAAAATCACCCCAGCACTTGGCATCACCGCAGAAGCCATGCATTCCCACATCTGAGATACAGACACACACTTGGTTGTTTCAAAGCCTTCCAGCCCACCACAGCTCTGTCAGGCTGATTAGGGAATATCCCAGAGGTAGGACCCAATTTCTGCTTTAGTAGATTCAGGATATATGAAAACAATACCAAGGAAATAAGGCTGAGGCAGTGAATTCATTAGGGAGGCATTTCATTTGTGTAAGCCTTGTTCTATATTCTATACAACCCTAAGTAGAAGCCTATAGTGTTTATTCTGTCTGAAACTCAACATTACCCAGTGAAATTCCCTGTTGTGGCACAGGTTTCCAGTTTCCAGTCCTCACTGTAGATCTCAAAATGCATTAATACACACTCCGGTAATAAACACTTGCAATACTGTTTTCCAAGTTGCCCTAGACCAAATGTTTTTACTGTTTACTCTCCTGTCTTAAAGACATTCCCAAAACCTGTAAAACTAGGTTTTCTCCCTCTTTATGTGGCAGACTGTAATTGCAATAAATACTATTTTGTCTCCTTCAGTTTCTCCTGGGTAAGTTAATATCACCATTTGTTAATGAGAAATGATGTGGTACTGTTCCCACCTTCGAAGTCAAATATAAATGCCAGGCTGCCTTCACTTTCAGTTCTCTGTGTGGTTAAGATAACAAAAAGCTATGGCAAATTATCATACATAAATAGGCAGCCTGTTTCCATAAATTGCAAAGATAGATGAATTTTAATATAATTTTATACTAGGCAAGTGCCTAAAGGCAGTGCTTCCTATATCACAGTTAAAAAGAAACTTGGCTTCAGGCTTGTCCCAAGTCAAGACGACTGAACTGTACCTCTGCTTGCGTGCCCTGGGAGTGGTGCTCAGAGCCCAGGAGTTCCACCCTGCTGTCCCAATTCCAAAAGGAAAGTGCCTGCATCTGATATTACACAGGGTGAAGGACAGGAAATAGGAGCAATAGTAAAGGTTTCAAAGGGCAGGGGAAGAATTCAGAACCCTTTGAAAAGGAAGCAGATATTTCATTCCTCACCTTTCGTTCTCCAGTGTGACATGATCACATGAAAGTCACAGCAATCCTCCTACAAAACACTCAGAGGAAGGGCACACAAGGAAGGCCACCTCTTTTGCTTGCTCCCAGCTGCAAGGAAGGGGACAGAACAGCATGGCTTGTGCTGAGAGGCCACAACCACTTTTCAAATCAGGACAAGCTCTCCCCAGACTCCAAATAACCCCAATTTGAATTTAATATCTGCTGGCCAGCCCTGCAAGGTCTCCAAGAGCAGCAAGGGTAGATTGAATCTCATCCCTGATGCCTTGCCCACAGAGTTTGTAAGCCAAAATACAGGTTCTGCCCAAGTAAGAAATTGCTCTTACATGGGTCTTTAGTTGTTCACCCTTAAAACACTAACTCAGACATCTTTGTAACATCTTTGGCAATCAGGGCAAAAGTTTTCATGTGCATACAGGACAAGAATGGGAAGGACAGCACAAAGCTCAGTAGCATTTAAAGCAGGCAGCACAACCAAACACTGCAGTGTCTGCTAGCCATGCACTTACCAGTCTTTCTCACTTCCTAAGGGGGAAAGGGGGACTCCCAGGCTTAAATACCAGAAAAATACCACCTGCATTTATGAAAACAGGTAGATAGCTTATTTCACAGTTTTAGCACAAATCACAGTGCCTGAAGACATCACTGACTTGAAGTCTTAGAGGCAGCCTGCTGCAAAAATGAAACTGTTTGTACACAGAAACTGTACACCTAATTTGAAACACATAGGCAGGATGCAGTCACTCAAGGCTAGGGGTATCCTAATTAAGGCCAAAGTAATCTTAATTTTCCAGGTATATTCTAGTGTTGAATGTTTTAATTACTTTACTTGTGTTTAGAACACCTCAGACTAATTTAGGGTATAGTTTTCTTTAATTAAACAACTGGGTTTTTTTAATAGCACATTCAGTATATAGTCCTGAGTTTTGCTTTCTAGTCTCATCCTCTGAAAAGCTAGCATTGTAGATGGGTATAACTGTAGAGAAGTATGGCTTCTACAGCATATCATGACGAAAATACCACTCTACTAACTTCCTTGTGACTGAACCTTTTACCTTCTTTTCCAGGGGAGAAAACTTCCAAGGCAGAGCACACCCTTCCTTTGCATTATCTGAGTGAATGTACTTCTTGTGTGGGAATTCTTAAAGCTTCAGCACTACAGGGATTCTGCTTCCAATGAGGTCGAGGAGCTGCAGATAAGGAAGCTATGTTTAGCACTTCTGAAAATCCCACAGAATGAGCACCTGATACGCTGTAATACCAGCAGACTTCAGCGTGTTCTCTACATCTCTGAGGCACCCACAACAGAGAGTGAGACCCTGCAGGTATTTAGTCTCAGAGCAGAGCAGAGGAGGTGCTGTTAATCTTTTCTAAGTTAAGGTGTTTCTTAGGAATAAGTATTTAACAACATACATCAGTTATATGCATCAGCCACACTTGCATCCCTGTTGCAATTCCACTGAGAACAGATGTCTCAAGCTCAGTCCCAAGGAGGAAACAGAAGCCTCAGCTGTTCTTTAAGAGGCACCAGCAGCTGCTAGGGCAACACAAAGCAGCTAAAGTTATACGCTTGGCTACCAAAGGCACAAAGTGCAGAACAGTGCACAAACCTACTAAAGAGGCTTTTGGTGTCAGGAGGCATCATACAAATACATATGTTTCTTAGGAAGTCTGTTCCTAGTGAACACTCATGCAAATTTAATCTCCCTTCCTCTCCTAAGAAAATAAAGACACCAATAACAAGTTCACCCAGTCAGCTTCACCTGCATGCAACATGTCTGTAGTTCACATCTTCATATTTCAAAACCAAATTTGCATATATATTCCTCTATAGAAACTCTCTCAAATGACATTATCAGACAAAACCACCAGCTTTACTACTGCTTTGTTCTGATGCCACCTGCAGTTATTTCAATCTGTTATGAAGAAAGAAAAAAAAAAAATAAGAGAACCAGAGCAAGCTGTAAAGTAATATACAATTTATTTTTTCTTTACATCAATCTTTATGAAAATAACATCACTTACATTTTGTGATTCAAATTTCTTGTACCGCATATTGCTGATTTCTAACATGGCACTTAAGGGAACATTCACTTAAACAGCTACACAATCTCATGAAATTAATTAATTCCCCATTTCTCAGTTAAGCATGACTGAACATACAACTCTGTCAAATTTAAGACCACTCATTCATTCCTGATGTTTTAAGAAAGAAAAAAAATATACATATATCTATCTTTCCCTTTCTGCTGAAATACCCTACCATGTTTACAAAGACTGAGGGGAAGGGGAGAATCGCTTACAGAAGACACCTAAAAGGGCAACAAAAAAGGTTGTCTTTATTGATTACATAGCTGGTAAAAACAAAACAAAACAAAACCACAAAACCCAAACAATCTGATAACACTGGATGATAACACTACCTGTACACATGTACAGGTAAAGCTGAAATACTGTGCAGTTGTAACAGCTAGAGGTGTAGTGCACCATTTTTTTGCCTACTTAACAGAAGATAATACAACGTTTTAAACAAGTAACCAGAAATTTCACTGGAAAGCCACGCATACATTTACAAAGATGCAAGATGCGACTTAGTGATTTGGTTTACATCACATATACTGGGAACCATGAATAAGGAACTCTTTGCACATATGTACATGACCTTGAAGTTAAAAAGTAGTCTTAGCAGTCTGTCTTCGCATTAACAGGGCGACTTCCTACTAGGCTGCTGGCATGAGTGTTAAATCCTCCTGCACTGTTTTGAAGTTTACCTCTAAATACAAACATTTGGTATCTATGCAGTTCAGCTTTTGCCGGCCACTGAGTCACACTGTATTTTCACTTGGTTTCCTCAGGTTTAAATACTGCCCGTGTATCTTGCATGTCCCTAACTAGTTACTATGCTTTAAAGTTACCAGATTAAGCACCGCGATAAAACTAACCGTCACTCAAAAGACATCTGCAACAGCAAGGCAAGCTTCCCCTGACATTGCTTCCTGCGATATGCATCTCACTTTTGTTCTATGTAGACTTCTAATGGTCAGAGGTTAGATGCCTCTTTGGCCTTTTAACCAAGGCATCAGCAACGATGCTTAAAAAGATGAAGCCAACAGCTCACTGGGAACTTGAGTGTAACAGCATCAACTCATTTCATATTTGCAAGCTAACAAAATACCCAGAGACAACGTGATTGCCATAAGCTTCCCAACATTCATGTATTAGTTTCACACAGTGGCATAAGAAACAGAGCTACTTAATTTTACTGTACAATTGGGTAACCATTTACATCACGAAAACCAACAAACACAAATTTAACCGTCAGCACAACTGCAAAAAAGAAATGGTCCTGTGACATGGCAGGTCATGTTTTGCGAGCTAGAGAACTTCCTGAACAGTTGCCCTAAAGTTAGTTTCATCTTTACAACCTGAAGACTTCAATGACATAAGTCAGAAAACATCTCCTAAATTCATAGGACTAGTTCGTAGTGAAGACTCAAAACCCAGGAATAATAGACTTTTAGGAATAAGGTAGGTACATACTTCTGAATTCTTCACCTTAACATTTCAACTGTTGCCACTGGAAGGAAGATCTTCAGCTCAGAAAGATTTCATTCAACGTTTGAAAACAAGATTTAATAAAAAAACCAAACCCAAAACCGGACATTATAGATTGATTTAGAGACCGGCTCTTTCAAAACCAAGACAGCATACCTAGAAAATTAGAAAACCTGGTCCCATTTGTATTTTTAAACACTGATTGTAAGTAAAAAAAGAACACAGTAGATGCAATTATATGAAAAAACCTGCCTAATAAACTCAAGTACACAACCAAGAGTAACTGGGGAATAAAAAAACCCAAACTACTGCGTACAATAGACAAGGCAGGGGACCTTTTAGAATACAAATAACATACAAATCAAGATGATCATACCATATGTCCCTCACTGGCAAGGATTTGTTGGCTAATTAAAAATTATATATCATATAAGAAGAAGCATACGTTTTTCTATCAAAAGTAGTCCTGTAAGTTACAATGTTCACCACTGATTAAATATTTCCCTTCCAGATAAATGGACTGATAATATGCTTATTTAGACAAGGCTACAAATACATTCTCAAAAAAAACCCCAAAAAATAAAAAGAAACAAACAAAAAAAACCACAACCAACCAACCAACAACAACAAAAAAAACCCAAGAACAACCACCCCAAAGTGCTGTGAAGTAGAAGCAGGATTTCTCCCTGCACACACTTAAGTTTTTCTAAAACAATTACATGAGCATACCTGACAGAAGTCCTACTTGTTGTCAGAAAACTGAAAGAAAACAGATGAAGCAGAGGCTTGATACACTTGACCGTTCCCAACTACCAGTTTTGGTTTCTGCTAATTTACCACTTTCTCAGAACTGAGCAGTTTGCTGCCTAGTATCTGAATGCTAGTTTTAGCACAACACATCCAAACACAACATTTAAGCCAACCCAACATTCTGAAGATCCAACAGCTCAAGAAAGCACACTGCAAAAGTTCAGAGAATAGTCAGCAAGAAAAACCTTCCTTGTCCTCAGAACCGTTTAAAAGCACTGCCAGTTACCAAATGAGAGGGTGGCCTCCAGTCACGCTTCCATAGTCGGAAACGCTACAGCTGAACACTCCAAGTGTTTCCTTACAGCTGTTCTGTGGGATGTGCCTGCAGCACTCACAGCAAAGCTGAGCACATTAAGAGAATATTGCATTTTTCTGCTGGAAAAGCATCTTGAGTTTCTGGGTGCATTAATGTGATCTTTAGGCTCCTTTGATTGTGATAAATATTTGCTTCAGGAATCCTACTGCTACTGCTGTTGTACAATACTTACACATTCATGCAAAAAGAATGTTATTTTTCTTCTTAAAGACCAAGACTTCATCTTATTTAAACCCTAAATAGGAAGAAGCATTAAAATAAAAACAAAACCAAAAAAGCCTTCAGAAGATACACAACTAATTAGCTACTAAAACACGGTACTCCTGTGGCAAACTCAGTTCTTCTTCCACAATAGCTGGTTTTTGGTTGTGGTCTTTTTGAGATACTGCAATCAGAAAAGGGAATAGAAACAAAATTGACTAAAGAGAATATGGTCTATAAACCCCTTGGCATTAACGAGAATCTTCATCAACACAGCTGCCCAGAAAAGCATAAATGATGTTGATATCACTGTTTCAGTATACACTGAACATTCAATGACACACAGGTACTTATTTTACCTTTACTTTAAGTACATATATTCAAGTGTTCTGTTTCATGGTCCATTTCATGTCACTTCAGGAAAAGACAAAAGGAATGTAAAAGTTCTTCCTGTGCCTCATTCCATAGTTTTCTAGCTTGTGACCTCAAGAATGGCTAGTTTATTCAAGGACAACATGATGAAAGCCATTTATTGAATCAACCTGAAACCAAAAAATATGATGTCCTCCCACACTGAACCTGTGCTACAAAAAAAACATGATTACATTGAAAATAATGCAGAATGGCAATGAATGTAGTAAACAGAGCCTGGACTTTTTTTACTACTGTTTCAAACAGGCACTAACAGTACCCTGCAGGAAAACAACTGGCAACTCAGCTGTTTGACTAAACTGAGACAGATATTAAGTGCTCTACATACAATTCCATGAACATAAATGTAAACAGAAGTGTTTGGCTTCCATACAAAGCAATATTTCTCAAAGTGCTGGGGTTTGGAAATCTGTCCTGCATATTTCCAAAAGCAACTAGTTTACATTCTGTTTAACAGGATTCATAAAGTCTTTTGGAGGTTAACTCACTTTGGTCACGATCCCAAAGAAAAGTTTATGTTGAGTAGTTTCAACTATCCTCCTCATCATCACTAATAAGGTCTCTTTTTTCTACACATGTCTCTCGTTCGCGCAGGAAATCCTCACGAATGGCTTCTAGTTCAGTCAGTTCAAGACGCACTTTCTCCAGGTGGTAAGTCCTTCGGTTTCTGATCTGACGCAATGGAAAAGGATTCAGGTCTCCAAAAGCAATAGCAGTCAGCTTCCTGTAAGATTATGCAATATTAGAAGACAATCGTTCATATTTGGCATTTTTAAAAATCAGTTTTGAACTTCATCCATACCAATATTCAGGATATGGCTGGCACCTCTGGTCTCCTCCACATACCTGACAGGTCTCAGATGTTATCAGTATTGCAGGAAAGTTCTATAAAGCACTCAGTTTTAAAGTTATTTCAAGTGATAATGTGTTATCAAATCCTCAACAGTTCGCAAAGTCACATGCAAGCTCTATATAACGCTATAGAGATTACAGCCTTGCTGATGCCGAAAAGCTCAGCTAATCCAAGTTTCATTGGCTAGACTGAACACTTGGTGCATTTTTACCCAGTTATAGACTGGATAACTTCCTTCATATTACTCACTGAAGCTCATTCAATCCCAGGAGAGTCAGTTCTCAAATTATTCAACCCAACAACATAGTTTAAGAGCTTAGATAAAGCCTGGGAAAATACAAAACATGTAAAAGCCAAACTTTATGATACAGCGAGAAAGCTCAGGGATTCTGCTGGCTGGAGCACAGAAATCTCCGAGCTAGTGTCAACTCAAACTCATCAGAAGAAATAGCGAAGCACCACAGGAGTATCCATCACCCTTCCAGAGACATGCTGTATCATACTATCATTCAGTCACAGCAAAACTAATAACTATCTTTGGCAAATCAGTTAACTACATCGTTACTGTTGATCTATACCGAAAAAAATTCTTATTATTTACTAAGGAAAAAAGAGCAACTGGAATTTAACTTATTCTACTTTAATTATCAGATTAACCAAAATATTAAGCAAACTTATTTGGACAGTTTAAGCCTAAGCTCTCCCTAGGTTTGTATTTTTGAGTAAACAAGAACAATTTCCTGCTATTTATAAAGAGAGCGTATTCCAAAAGCTTCTCTACCTGTGTACAACGGGCTATGGAACACAAATTTTACCTGTAGAAAAGCCTAACTAGGACATCCTATAACCTAGAGTATAATTATACACACATTAGTAGAGGCTTTTCTCCACCAGAGAGCTTAAAATTAGAAATTCAGGATGTCCGTAACCGTTCTGATTTTTCCCTCTACAACAAGATGACTTCTTGTCCATATCAGTAAAGACATCACTGTACATGCTTTGGCATTGTTTAAATTTTGATGCTGTAAAATTTGTACAAAAATGGCAGAATAAGAAACCAGGTGGTTTGAATCAAGCCCTGTCAGTTCTAGCGGGCAAATTCGTATCCCCTAGATGGCACCACACCACTACTTTCAACTCTCACTTTTAAAATCCTTGGAAAGTAGATATTTACAGATTAGCACAGAATATGTTTGTATTGTAAATATCCTTGATGCACTGAATTCTTCCTTCACCTGAACTCACCTCACCACCTGCTGAAGATACCTGATTAGCTCATTTTGTTAACAGCAAAATGAGATATCTTCCAGCAATATAAGAAATCTTTAAAATAGGTTACTTCAGCATCAGAAAGTTTTGTCAGGCGAGCTAAGCCATCATTTCCTTTACATAAGTGCAAAAGGAAGGAAAAGCCAAATCTGCAGCTCTGATTAAACACCAAAGTTTTGTTCAAACTAGGTAAGGGGCGGGGGGCGGGGGGGGCAAAAAAAAAAAGTTTTATACTTTCTTTTTTTTCCCCCCTCTTCTTTTGCAGCCTTTAGTTTCTGGTGACACAGCTGTAGTACTACATATTACACATCTGATTATAAGCTATCAAATAGCTTATTTATCAATTATAAAACATCCACAAATTATTTTTATTTATTGTTTTCTGTTAAAAATATGTGCTCCCTCTTCCCAAGCACATACTTCTCTGTCACTTCCAGATTGGTAATCAGAGCCAGCATTTATTTTGGTCACAAGCAGCTGAGTACAACAACTGTCCAGCATTTTTCAAATCAAAGGGGGGAATGCTAAAATACAAAGCACCACATAAGTCCCCTTTGAGAGTTTTTGGAGACTTTTCAGCAGAGGAAGCAACATCTGTTATCAAGACTTTCACCGTCTAAATCAGGTGCTCTCTGCATCTGTCTCAGCAATCCTTTTTAAGCACAGAATAAGATTATTCACTTTTAACTTCTCTCCAGTCAGAATTGGAACACAGGAAGTAAAAATAATAAACAGCTCTTACAGTAGTAGCCAAAATCTAAGCCTAAATTCCTATGGAATTTATTACAGTAAAAACAAACACCTCCAATTCCACTATATGATTTTGTACTAAATTCAGAATCAGAGTTTCAGTATCTGTGCAAAACATTTTCAGACATTAAACCGTCCCAATATGACATTTATTTTTACAATTAATCTGCTGCTCCAGAGTCCAGAATCTAAGAACCTAAAAGCATTAGACCCTAATTTACAAATTGTAATTCCTATGCAAGGACTGAAAACCAGAAGAGCATCTAATTCGCATTTATTCTCTGCTTTCAACATATATCTTAAACTCAGCTGGAGTTATGGGGCATTAGCTCATGCATTAACGATGCATAAGGGAGCTAAACCTAGTGGGTCATAGCTCATGTTTTTATTCCTTGAGCCAGGATGTGCTTTCATTTATCATAAAACAATCTACAACGTAAGTTCTATTCACAATGCATGGTGAGACTTCACCTATGGCTGAAATCCTTAAGTGCTGATGATACAGACTTCTTGATGATACATGATACAACTGCTAAACAGGACCAGCTTGGCGAAGTCATCTCAATCATACCTAAAAAAATTTATAATTATGCACTCAGTACTCCTGCCTTTGTCTCTGCTAGACAAACTACTCTCTCATGAGAAATCTTCATTTCATTTCTAGCTGCTTTATATCTAAATTAAGATCTAAATAAAAACAAACCAAAAAAAACCACAATGCCCCACCACGTCTTTCAATCACACACAAGTTGGAGTGACCCACCTAGCATCAAGTATAGTGCGTGTGAAATAGCGAAGGTACTTGAAAATGGACATTGAATCTTGCAGCTTCAAGATTTCCTCTTCTTTGTATTTAAAAAGTGCCAGGGCAAATCGGAATATTACCTGGTAAAGATACACACGATGTTTGGTTCTTTATAAGAGCAGAACACACCGATTCTCATTATTATCTATTGTAAACTCAAAGGAAAAGCTTTACTCTTCCCACAGGCTGCATTTGAGCTACCTCATCACACCTCCCCATCTCCCTTCCCTGCCAATCCCTGCCTCGTCTCCTATTTCCAAAAGCTGCCAAAAGCTTCTGTTGTGGCCTGTAACCATGACAAGGTGTTCTGCAGTTCTATCCAGAATACAATATTGGGTTTGTAGCGCAGAAATTCTTGGAAGTTTTGAGCTCCCAGTTCAGTTGTAGAATAAAAGACTACTGAGCCCATTGAAAGCGTTGATTAAGTTTCTTCAGACCTAAAATGAAGTTTTATTTATTAAACATAATTTTCCAGTGCCTTAAGTTTTCCCAACATGTTGGAGGACTGATGCTGAAGGAATTTCTCATACCAGTGTGTCAATCAGCTTTGGCATGAGCTGGAAGAAGCGTAACTCCCCTTCATTCTGAAAAAGGCTTCACGAAGTTCTGAACTTCAGTCTGAACCGGCTGCCTTCACAAAATGCCACGATTTGAATGAACGCACAGCCAAAATACCACTGCATGTTAGAACACTCATCTGAAGCCAACAAGAAACCTAGCTAATGCAGTCTTTGCTGACTTATTTTATAACTCTCCTGTTCTCATCACTTGCCTACAATATTTGCGTCTGTGCTATTACTGTGTTTGAATCCAACGATTTTTTTTCCTGCATCAATTTTATTGCATGGCAACTTCACAAGTATGAAACGCATGAAAATTATTTCATCTGCATCCCTTAATTTATGAGACAGGAGCCCAGATAGTCATTGCTTGTCAGTCGTACTTGAAATATCTGCAGAAATAAAACAAATAGTTGCTGCAGAGACAAGCTAAACAATAGCCCTTGGTCACAGCAAATTTTTACTTCTTTTCAATATTTCTAACTTCTGCCTCCTTCATTTAAGCTTTCTTCTTTGTAAGAGTAGCTCTCATATTGATATAATTACTTAAAACTGATTGACAGCTGCACATAGGAGTAGATAGCACTGCCTATAGCTTTATTTTTGAAAGGTAAGGAAAAAAAAAGGTGGCTAGTGAAAGGAAAACAGCATTTAGAATTCTCCTGTGTAACTCAAGCTTTTAATTGCAGACCACAGATAAAATAGAAAGTGTTTTCACTGGTTATTTATGCACATTTCCTCCTTTTTTCCCCTACCAATGATTTTAGCTGGCAGAATTCCTGTCAACAACCTTCTTCCACCCTGCACTCAATAACATCACAGTATTTTGTTACCAGGTAACAATTGAAAAAAAACTTAAGTCATTCAGTTCACCTTTGGTCCCTCATATAGGAAGGAGTCCCAGATTTTAAAAAGGATGTCGCTGACAACACTGTCCACAAATACCACGAGAAACCAGTTGAAAGTTATAAGGGTATAGTCAACTTTGTACTGTTCAAAGTGAGCATGCA
Organism: Chlamydotis macqueenii; assembly: GCF_036417535.1. Lineage (NCBI taxonomy): Eukaryota > Metazoa > Chordata > Aves > Otidiformes > Otididae > Chlamydotis > Chlamydotis macqueenii. The sequence goes on along the minus strand of NC_141567.1, from coordinate 18,449,083 downwards.
GCCGTGGAAGCTTCTCACTCATTAAATCCTTGAATACTCGCTGATCAACCTAAAGAGATGACAAATACGACATTATTGCTCCTACGTTTTCCAACACTTATGTGATTCAAAGCTGGGCTGCTACCAATCTGTAGAGTGCAAGCGTTTCAAGAGCTAACCAGGAAATCAAGGACTGTCTAGTTAACACTTCTAAGCCAGACCCACCCAAAACACGAGTGGCCATCCCAATGCACACCACTCTTGCTGACACAACCTTTTGCTTCTCAATCTACTCCCAGTCTCACAGGACTACTCACATCCAGATGTTGTCTTCCTACTATAAGCCACTAGCACTGCACCAGTGCAGGAGCACCGGAGCAGAGAACAAGCTGGGGAAAAGACTTCGAGGGAGGATGCAGCACGTACCAGAGCATCACCTGGAAGCTCTGCTACAGCGTCTAATACTTGCGGTACTGCAAAACGCATTCTTGCCCCCACTACCTCACAGAGCCCACAACCAAGAAAAGAAATGATGAATCAGCTCAGGCAATGTTGTGAAGCCAGTCATCAGAAGAGGGGTGAAGGACTGGAGCTCCAAGCAGGTGACTGTACAGTTATTTCGGTGTTACACTCTGAGCGTCTGTAAGAACGGTCCTGGTGCCTGGAACTCACTCTGCCAACCCAACACATACCCCTAAAACAATTATAGAGGAAAATTTTTGGCTGCAGTTTACAGCAACAGGCTTTATTTTGGCAGAGCACATACCTGAGATCCTAGCAGCGTCTTAGTGTAATAATCACGAGGCATGAAAACTTCCACTATTGTTACTAGACACCAGAAAGCATCTTCCTGTTCCAAGTACAGAAGTGCAATTGCTACCAATCTGAAAAGAGAGTTTATTTGGAGAAAAAGATTATTACAGTATCACAAAATGTATTAAGAACAATTACAGTAAAGTCTTTGTTTCTGTTCAGCAAAGAAATATATTTAGCAGGAGTGCATTGAACAGCAAAACTGTTCGTAAAGTTTAAGATGGGGCCATGAGATGCCTTCTCAGCCAAGCCAAGTATTTTTATTCAATTAAATAAGAAAACAGATAAAGGCAAAACCAAAGCTATTTGCTAGAAGCCATTTTCCCAGGAACTAAGCCAAAATAATTAGAAGCTTCCAAGTCCTAAATATACTACTCTGACTCCCAGACTTTTGTCTTTCCTTATCGAAGAGGAGAAGGAACAGATGGTTCTTGCATTTCACACAAAATTGTTTTAAGTTTAGGAAAAAAAAAAAATCAAATCCTTTCTACCATGTTTACTTTATATCCATTAAGATAAATGTAAGTAACACTTCTGTCTTTATCTGCTATCATCTTTTAAGGAAAAGAAAAAGCCCTAAAATTTTTCAAAGACTAAACTTGTGTAAGAATTTCTTGAAGTAGGGGGCAGGGTGGAGGGGGGGGAACCACAACCACAAACAAACAAAAAAACCCACAAACAAACAAAAAACCCCCCACGCCACACAAAAAAACACCCCAAAAAAACCCAGCAGCATTCCTAGTTTTCCTGTTTTTAAAAGGGGAAAAAAAAAAAAAAAAATCATCAGGGGATAACTTAACATTGCTGATAGCTGTTTGAATATGAAAGGTAGCCTCCAATGTATTTCTCCAGGTAAACTGATTTTATTCCTGTGTGCAGAGGAGCTGTAATAACATGCACTGCTTCTGATGTCACACAGCTTAATAAGGGGATCACACTTCAAAAAGCTTAAGAGAACCAAAGCAAAGAATAAATATTTTGTTTGCTTTTAACTTCTGCAAGTACACGCAAATGCAGAATTATTTACAGTAAAAGCAAAAATAAACAAAAAAATGTCCAAGGAGAAAATAATGCTGCTCAGAAAGTTCAAATGCAGCAAAAGCATTTCTAACACCTTCTAGTCACCCGAGACGTTGCTCCAAGACTGCAACAGCTGTCGTGTGACATGCCAGTGACAATACTAATGCTAAAAATATATTATTTACCTACAGAACGTAACCACTAGTGACAAATACTCAGAAAAAGAATACTTATTACTGCATTATTCACTACCCCTACTACACTACTCACTGCCTCTATTCCACTACTTCTTCAGTGCAGTTTCAAGTGATAAAGCTGCTCTAGTTCCCAAGTCTCTTACCCTATTCTAGTACATAAACTACTGCACAAATCGACACCTATAGCGCTACATTATGTGGATGAGGGGAGGTGTTACACTAACACATCCGCTTCAGCCAACACCTTCCTTTACTATGGATCTCGAAGTACCAAAGCTATGCAATTGCAATGACTTCAATTTTTTCTTCACATTGTAAAACTAGAATCATCCTTGAATTGATTACTGCAATTCTGATGGAAGACATCCTGAGGAAAATGCTGACATCTGTAGCCTTAACAGCAAAAATAGCTTTCAAGTATTTCTTCTGTTTATAAAAACAAAAAAACCAAAGAAAACCAAACAACAACAAAAAGCCTAACAAATTATTGCAGACAAAGAGCAAAAAGATCCCCTACAACTGACACGAAGACAACCTAAAATTTCATTTAAGTAGCCCATTCTTTAGGTGAATTAATTCCAGTTCTTTTGCCAAGCTGATTTTACAAGTTTCATGATCCAAGTATTCTGGGTTTTTATTGTGGTTTTGTTTTGTTTTTTTTAAAATGGTAAGTTATTTGTTTATTAAAAAATTATAAATTATGAACATACAACCCATAAGGCAAATTGCTGTCCAAAGGCACGTCGCTGTACATGTGATTTGAACGGCTCATTATGTGTTTCACTGCATAGTTATTAATCAACATCTGCAAAACCTTACCTGTTGAGCCCTTGGCAATATCCTATATCAGGATTTCTCCATGAAAATGCCAACAGCACGTTTCGCAGCTTCTGGATCCCTTCAGATGTTGGGGAGGAATAATGTTTGTTGTTTGGCAAAGTTCTCAAGAGATCCAATTCAATTTGTTTAGATGCAGGATTTTGTTTTTCCAGAGCATTTTGAAGCAAAGTTTGGAAGTACCCAGGAACAGTGCTGTCTTTGAATTTTTTAACATGGAGATTGACACACCATTTCCATATCTTGGAACGATGTTCATGTGGAATTCCAGATCGAATAAGATTCTTGAGTTCTACACAGCGCATCATCTCTCTATTCATTGTGCTTGCAAGATAGTTCTCCCATTTTACTCCTGTGGAGATCTCCCGATTTTCACTGAGAGAAAGCGATCGCAGGTCCAAAGCTCGTGATTTTGCTACTAGTTTCTCCTCATCATCATCCTCTGGGACTGTCTGAAAACCATATATATCATATTCACTGAAATTGAAGGAAAAAAGAAAAAAGTTTTTTAAAAATGTGTTCAGGAGCCCTGAAACTCTCACGTTCCCATCCTAAATTTACTTCAAGTATCCCTCAAGCCACTCCCCATGGTTTTCAAGTTTTAACAATTATTATTTAAACATTTTTCTGAAGTATAAACTTTCATAATTATTTTTATAATCCCATATACTAAAGACTTTGTGCCCATATATTACAACATAGATTAAGCAGTTTATATAAGAACGTGGTCAAGTTCAAATGAATCCATCTCTTCAGTAGCTCACCTTCAACAGCTATAGGGCAACATTTGAGTCTAATTTTTACACTATATCTCAAATAAAACAATAAATGGATTTATACAGCCGAAAGGATTTAATGATGATACTGTTATTCATGAAGGGAAGTACATTAAAAACCCCAAATCCTGCAAATACATCCCCACTGTCTCTTTTCCAGTGTTAGAACTGGGCCCACTGACCAAGATACACAGAAATTTATTTTAATAGGAGCAAACTACCTGACCAGGTGTGGTTTGAAAAATGCTTGCTCTGGTTGCTCACTAGTTTCTGCTTTCAAGGCATCTTCCAGTAACTGCGTGATGACCTCACGAGCAGGACTCTGCTCCTCAGAACAAACAGGAGTTTTCATTTCTTGAAGCAAGATCAAGTATTTACTTTCTATCTGACAGAGTTTGGCTTCCAAGCTAGTATACTGCAAAAAAAAAAAAAAAAAAAAAAACAACAAACAATACAGAATACCTTCAGTATTCAGAAACTGACTTTGTACTACACTTTTTAAAAAAATCTGGTTCAACATTACTCTATTTGCTTATGTTGCTTAGAAACTTGTAAGTTAAGAACAGTCAGCTTTACTTTCCCATTTTTGTAGCACCAGAAAACATATAGCAACCCTTGCGTGTGGAAAACAAAGATTAAATATGCATTTTATTACACTACTGTCAAATTCTGTATATAAAATAAAGAAACCTCAGAGACTTGTGGCTTTTTACAGGAAGTCTTTTAAGGCAGAACAGTAGACGAGAGATTTTCTACCACATGTATTTTTACACGTGGAAAATCTGAGCAAGCTTTAGTTGTCATTACATTGTATGAAGTACTTTAAAAACACAAAATGGTTGAGCTGTAACAGCTTTAAGGCTATGCATGTTCGAACAAAAAGAACTTAAATGGCATTTTAAAGATACCTGTTAGGTAATAGCATGTGGGAATTGTAAACAACACACCTCCATGCCAGAAATACAGCATTTAGACCTGGCTGCTGTGTGCATCGTTTCCAAAAAAAACCAAAAGCAAACCCTATCAAACCATAGCTACAGGTATCTTGCCTTAGCTATGGATGTGTGCATCGCTCCTAGCGCCCGGCAATGCAAATCTGCATTATTTACCTGCAACTTCTCTACGCTCACATTCATCTATACAGAAACACACTTCCAAATTGACATTCACCCTACCGTAGTCATCCTTCGTGCTCAGAAGGAGAAAGCTCTCAGGGACATATCAAACCCTTACACATCCTGTTTTTCGCATACTTTAAAAAATTATTACAGTCTTAATTCTAAGGAAACAGTGTTTTCAGAAAGATACATGCTTGTGTTCATAAGTTATGAAAAAGTTCCACTGGTTAACACGATTTTGAAGTTAATTACTTCTTTCAAGAACTCATTCAGAAAGATTAGTCTGTAAAGATTGGGGTTAGGGGGAATTTTTTTTTTTTTTTAAAGCCATCATATTTAATACCTTTAAGTCGTTCCATTTCCTTTCCACAATTACATTTCCTGTGTAGATTTACAACTGAATTTTTGAAAACTGCTTTAGACATTGACAAAATGAGAACATGCTGTTAGTCTGACCTTTGCCTGCCATTCTCTCTCTCTTGCTTCTGCATTTCTTCGTAGAGCAGAAAGTTCCAAAATCTCCTTATTTAAAAATTTATTCTGGGTCTTATAACCCTGAAGATTGTCCTGTTGATAAAAAAAGCAAACTGGATTTTTAATTAAAATATCTTGCAAACAGCAAATGCCTAGCAGACAAAGTATACCTTAGAATACAGAACAAGCAGCTCCTAATAGCACTTATCATTAATAATATCAGGATCAAATCAAATGTTATTTTTAGCCTTCACGTAAGTCAAACACACCCATCAAACGCGAGCACAGAGGTGTGCAGGGTCGTGCCGTGCCTCCCTTGCACCCATTCCAGTGCGACGCTCCCAGCAGAAGGCAGCTGGTCGCTGCTTGCTGTCACGGGGCAGGCGCAGCCCTGCGAGGCCACACCAGCGAGGAGAACAGAAGCGTGCATGCTGAACACACCAGAGGCCATGGTGCTGCGCGTCAGCCCGGAGCATGTACCATGCATCGTAAGAAGTGCGGGCAAATGCCCCTTGGGTTTGGGTTACCCTCACCAGTCCTCATTTAAAGTACAGATTGATGTCTGCCTCCGTACAAAAACAGAACTCCTCAGCAATAAGCTTCCTCGCCTAACCCACTCAGCTCCAGGCTGCAGATACTACCTCCGAAACCTGAGGCTGTGGGAGGACGGAATGTTGGCACCCTCTCAACAAACACAACACCCCCACACTTCACAGCATCTACAAGCTTTGGTCTGCTTTCTGCCAAGACCATTGCTATCTAGTTTTGATTTTATTTTCTAAAACTTCCCAGACTCACATATAGGAAGGAAAATTATGAATATGTTAATGTATTTAAATGACTGACTTGTATTCCAAATCTCTTGGAATGCTCATCAATTAGGAATACAACATTTATCCAAAGACAAGAAAGCATGTTTAGAGCAAAGTGGCTAACTTCAGTAACTTCATTAAGAACTTCTGACATTTCCACTGAGGTAGGTTAGAGGGGGGAAAAAAAGGAAAAAAAAAAAAACCCACGCAAAAATGCATTGATAATATCTGCAGCAGTATTAGTAAAATAGGTTCTTACGCTCCTCCTCGGAGCTCTGCTTTGCCATTGCACATGCTCTTTATTTCCTCACTTTTGATTTTTTTTTTTAATTAAAAAAAAGCAAGCTTTCTAGTTGTTTTCCTTCATGCTTATATTGTCCTCTTTCCTGTTCCTTTGGTTACTTCTCACACCACTCCTCCACACCAATGATTAAACTACTGAAAGTAGGGGACACTGTACTATAGAAGTGCAGACCAGCTCAAAGTATACAAGTGCTGTTTAGATTGCCACGTAACAGTTCAAAGTGTAGATTCCAAGCTGAGAAAGCCTCAGTTGATGAGTATCTTGGAGAACTGCTCAGTGATCTCCTCAAACAGTACAGCAGACTAGAAATTGGTTTTTACAGGCAGCAGAGATTTCCCCTATCCACCAAGACAGAGACATTGCTCTTACTTTTAGTCTGTCCAGTTCCTGTAGCTCCTTATTAGTACAGGTGGCCATGGGAGAATTTACTGCTCCACTTTGAGAGGATGTATTGTCCTCACATTCACTGAGTTGACGAGAGAGTTTCATGATCACTTCATCTTTAGCTTGAATAGTTTCCATCAGCATACCCAGCTGCTCATTGAGTTCTCCAACCTTACATTTCAGATTCTTTACTTCCTGCTGGAGACTATCTTTTTCCAGATTTAACTTTTCAAGCTGGTTGTTGAGGCCCAAAATCTGGTCATCTTTTTGGTGCAACAGCTCTAATTTGTCTTTGGGAACGCCCTCACAAAGACGGCTTGCAAAATATTTATCGTATTGGGAAGATCGGACTGTTTGCTGCAGAAGTCGCACGAGTTCCTGAGAATTATAAAAAAGAAAGACTGTAATGAAGTTTTAAGTTTCTAAGGTTTATAACTTAGAAATCTAACATCAAGCAAAAGAAAGCTTTGGAATAGGTTTTGAACCTGAATCATCAGCTTGTAACAGACTTCACAGTGGTGTTTTAAGGAAAAAAAAAAAGGGAAACATGATTTCTAGCAGCCGAACACTTTACAATGAGTGGCCTATACCGACAGCTTAAATATCTTTCACTGAGCTAAGGATCCTGCCTAGAAAAGCTACAACATGTTTGGGAAGAGCAGTTGACAGCAGTGTTCCAGCTAAAAAAGGCTTACATGTAAGCAGCCATGTTGTAAGAAGATAAACAGGAAGAAGGCTTAAGCCAAAAAACTGAAGAGGTGAACATTACAGACTGAAAAAGGGAAAGATAACTAATTGTTCTCTTCCCAAACAGACTCAGAGAAAATAAAAGGGAAAAAAAAAGTACATGCTGCTTTGCTGAAAAGGAAGTCTTTGGAGGGATGCTTAGAAAAATCTTGCTGCAGAACCAGCCAAGTAATTAACAGAATTGACATAAGGGGGGGGGGGGGAGGGGGAGTTTTCGTGGTCTTTGCAAACAAACAAACAAAGACAGCATCAAACACTCTGAAGTGTGTATATATATATATATATATATATTTTTTTTTTTAATACATCCAACAATTCTACCATTTTCATCTTCTATTCCCTCACACTAAAAAAGGGACAAGTATCTTTGCTCATGGCATTGCATAGATCCTGGACAACTACAACATTTATTCCTTGCATGAAAAATGTATGTGTTTTGCTTAGGGAATCATAGGTACACATGCATAAGAGAAGCTGATTTTTAAGGCAGTTACACTAAAAGTAAAACCCTACTTGATTCCTTGTTGGAATGAGATCTTGAGTGACGTTCAAGAAGTGAAGGCTGTTACATGCAAAGAAGTCAAAGTGAAATTTAAAAGAAAAGAAATACTGTAAAAGGAAGAGTTTAGCTTAGCTACTACCAGAAGCTCTCTGAAAGTCAGGCCGTAAAAAACCAAACCAAAAGAAAACAGAAAAAAATCCCATCCACAACAACAAACAAAACCAAACAAAACACAACCAACCAACAAATGCAAAACACAAACCCAAAATAACCAAAACAAGACACAAGAAGAGAATAAGATATTCCAGATCTACAATAAACACTAAGAAAGCCAGAAGAGCAGACTACTCACGCACAAGCCTCACTAATCTGGGTGATTACCTTTGCTCTTTCCCATGTTTGGTTAATGGTTTAACTGTGGAATTGGGGGAAGGTAAGTTCAATCCTAGAAACATTTGCAATACTTACCAATGAAACTCAGATTTCTAAAATCTTTTACTTTTTTAAATAGTTCTCTGACACTAATTAATAATACAACGAGCCAAGGGTGTGAGTCCCCATTCCCCCACCCTCTTCTCCAGAATTAAAAGAAACAAAACCCGAATTAAATAAAAAAGGACTTGAAGGGAGAAGTTCATCAGGAATTACATGTACTAATCGTGAAAGAAGCTGTCATTATCTGCCATGATCCTGGCAGACCCTGAGAAAGCTAGCTTCAGATAGTAAAAAAAGATACACACACCAAGTTAATGAATGAACACTGTGCAAATGGGAAGTTTTGTTCAGGGATCTAATCTTCAACAGATGTAAAATTCAGACCGTCTTGCTTCAAGACCTTTTGTAAACAAAGGTTCTTAAAGCAGTTAGTTAGCCATAAAGGGTAAACTCAAAATCACCTGCCAGATCTGTTTGCTTTTGTGCACTTTGCCTGAAGGCTTAATTACCTTTTGGCTCAAAAGATCTTTCTTTAGCTTTTCCAACTCTTCTTGCTGGCTTTGATACTTCAGTTGCAGTTCAGAGACTAGTTTGTTGCCGTTACCAGAACACCACTCAGTTGGAGAAGAGTCGCTGCTGTTCCGGTTTTTGCTTGATGCAATCATGTCCTTTAACGGGCGCCTTGTTTTGTGTGGAATGCGGCCAAAATCAAATGGAAAAGCTGAACTAGTCAGTCCTGCATAAAACAATTTCTTCTAGTTCAGTTCACTTAGTAAAAAGGCGTTTCAAAGCATTCAGATTTCCTTTTAAAAATATGGTCATTAAAATTAAGACTCTATGCAGCATTTAAACAGCCCAATACAATAGTGTTAAACAGACCTCATTTTCCAAGTCACTTCCCTTGGTGGGAAAAGTATATAGCTCAAAGTCTTCTCCCCTCCCAGATGAAGGATTTAGCTCATAAATTAATACTTGTGAAATAAGACACGAAGAGAACTTTACAATTCACTACAGAAAACAAAAGGTACCCCTAACTATAGCAAAGTAAACTTTGCTTCAAATACTTAACAGCTCAGAAGTGATCAGAGCAAAAACGTCACTGATAACACAGCACACTGTTCTTTTAAGAGGCATTCAGTGTAAGGTTTCACCTCCATTTATAACACCACAGGAGTATTCTTAGATAAAAAGATGCTTTTTAATACATTAAATCACTTGGCTGTCAGGTAAAGTGCTCTTAAAGAGCTATAAAAATGTCTTCAAGAGGTTATTGTAGACACTGGTCAACTGTGAGAACCAGTTACAATGCACAGATGAGCTACCACTGCATATGCATCCCTATTTTATTTTCTTCCCCATTTCAGAAGCAAGCCAATATAAGATATATGTACACCCTTTAGGGACTAAAGGCAATTCTGCTTCAATGGGTGACGCTCAAATGAGTTATCAGAAGCCTCAACATTTTCCTTCATCCCGTAACTTTGCAACTCAAGTGACAAAACTAGAGATGGTAGCATGCTCAGGGGACCTGAAACAGTGGTTAACAAGGGTTCATACTTCATTCTGGTGTATCTGAATGGTAGGGGACTCCAAAAACATCATAAAGAAATACCTTTTTAAAAAGAATTTACAGAGCTCTGGACATGGTTTCTGAAGAAAAGATAAGCTTTCACTTACTCCCTTAAGTAACATAACACAGTACACTACACTAAAGAAGGTAAGGCATATGCTCCCCTTCCTTCCTCCCACTTCTACCTTTACTTCCTTCTGCAAAGTGTTTCCTCTTTTCTTCTAGGGCCATCGAGTCCTCTAAGTCTTTTGGGGTTGGATCCAGCATTTCCCACTCTTCAGTGGTATAAAATATGCTCTTGCGGTTCTCGTTATTTCCTTTTCTTAAAGAGGACATTGAATTTCTGTGAAAGAGACAGCAGGAAAAGTGACAATGATGTCTCCATTTCATGTTGTTTTTATAAAGGGGTTTTCAAGACAACCACTGCAGTTGAAACAGTGCAAACTAGAAACAAGCTAAAAACGCAGACAAAACTAATACCAAATAAAAGGTCAAAGAAAATAAAGCATTTCCTACTAAACAGCACCTGCTATCAGCAGTGCTATTTCCAAGAACAGAATTCTTTTGCTTAAACAGGATATTAATATCTAGGAGACCACTATGATCTTGTGTGTCATACTCTGTTCTATCTTGTTTTGTCAGTGGGGAAAACACAAACAAAAAAAGTTTTAAGAATTAGAAGCAGCATCTCTTTATTGATCAGTTATTGTAGCTTAGAATTTTAGGATAACTGCCAAGCATTAAATAAAACAGCATGCAGTCAAGAGGCACATATGTTATAGCTTCATGTTCTGGATTCATGTCAAACTTGGGATCATCCAAGAGACCTGCTGTAGCTGTATCGCTGGTGACAGGCTCCTTAGCAGTTTTCCTTTCCTAAGGTGGAACATTGCCAAGTATCTGCAAGAAGATTTCAGAGGCAATCTCTAAATTCCAGACAGATAATTCTACAGAAGAACAATATGCTTCACGAGCAGCATGCGATTACCCTACTCAGCTTCCCCAACAACCATCATGAAATCAGAAATGTTTACATGCACACTTATGTCCATGAGTATTAATGTAGCTCAGTATTGTAGAGTCTTTGTTCAACTAGAGAAGAGATGCTACATCAATCCATATGAATCAGTTTAATATTTTAGGTATAAAGTTGGAAATGTATTTAGCATCTCAGCATTTTCTGCACAGTCTGTGCAACCTGGAAGCCTACAAAGATGCCTTCGCTCAGTCAGCCACATTCTCTCTTCTTACTCTTCAAAACATAAGCAGAAAGTAACCCAGCTTACATCTTGAAGATCATTTGATGATTCAACTCAGCCTTTCAGCTTCACAAGAGATTTAACATCCAATCAAAGTGAACTCTAGGCTAGTCATTATGCAGTGCAAAATTCCTACATATCACCAACCAGGTGAATGGATTGATAATCAAATACAATTTCAGGCACCTGAAACTATTTCAACAATCAGTTTGTAAACTTGACAAAAATTGAATTACACTACACATTTAATCACTTTCCAGCAAGAATCACAATTTCTGTCGGGGGCAAGAAGCCTCATTTCATTGTTCAGACCTTCTGCTCAGATTAAATAGATCAAATTGGGTGATCATTCACCTATTTCTGAGGGCACCCAAAATGGCTAAGTGCCATCTGACATCTGTAGAGCTGTTCTCTGAACAGCGGCTGATCTTCCACCATGCAACTCCACAACCGCCTGTTCTGCTCTTGGTCAGCTTCAGCATTTAAATCCTGTCTGAGCATCACCTTCTAAGGCGTGAAAAAACCACAAGGAACAAGAAGTCAAATGACTTCTAAAAAAGGTTCTTCAAAAACTGCTGTTAGGCCTGTGAACAATAACAGCTGATGCTGAATTTTGTAAAGCGTTTGCACGGGATTTTTAAGGACACTGAAGTAGCACTGCTTCATTGCTTTCTATTAGATTAAAAGTAGGTAGCTGAATTTAAGAAACAATATTTATTTCCCTAAGCACAGTATGACAAGTACAATCAGACACACGACGCAAGACCTGGTCATATGATCTAATGGGTCCATATTTTTAAATGCTTTGGGTTTAAGTCTTATTTTATGATTATATAACTTGAGGTTACTATAATTCAATATGATTCCAACTCTATATTCCACATAAATAAGAACTGCAAGTAGCTAGCAGCATAAAGGTGAAAAAAATTCAGGCCTAAATATCTATATATGCCAATTAGTAGTTGAAAATAGATTTTTAGAAGTGGGAAAGCATGTTTCAACTTCAGTTACTGCAAATATGCACGCAGCTTAGACATACTGGTCACTTTTTTCCAGTTATTATTTCAGCACTGCTACCCAGGATGCAAATACAGTTATTATAGCAATAGCTTCTCTGTCAAATGCATCACAGGTGCGTTCCGGAAGAAGAAGTCTTTGATTAAGATATCCATTAGGTTCGTAACAAATACATGCTCCCAGCAATTTAGAGAAAGCTTTCTGAAGTTTTAGAAACACCTTGATCCCTCCTATGATACTGGGATTAAAATTACTCATAATCCAGCAAGATACTGGATTCTGCACATATATTCTAAAGGTGCCCCAAATTGCATAGAACTGCAAAGAACAGACACAATGAACCATGACAGTACTGCTGTTTGCATATGTTTACTAGAAAATGCTAGAAACCATATTAGTTGAGTGTTTTTTGCCATCAGCTTTTATAGTCACAAGACTATGTCATTTTAATTTTTCCAAGATTAATAGTTCACTTTCACTGTTATGAAAATATTACCAATCTTGTCCTGATTCCACGCAGAGGTCCAACACAACTAGCTAGACTTTCTTGTGATACAAATACAAAGAATGCTGTTCAGTCCAACAAAAGAAGATCACTTGTCAATCAAGAAGTGACAAACGAGATTACGCACGTTGAAATACAAGACTTACATGACCACTCAATGCTTTTTCACAGGAGTTCCATTCAAAACGGTCTGAGTGAAAACCAACTCTGCGTAATGCGAAAGGCTGTTGTCTGAAGGACCTTTGCATGGTTACTGAATAGTTTTGCTTGTTAATTATCATTTATTGCAGGATTGAATGAGCAAAAGATATGGAAAGTGGAAGCACTAAATGATCACCATTAATACTTATGCAAATATGTCCCAATTAAGATTACCTGTGTGTCGTGGTTTTGTTTAGTGAGGGGGGGCCTAAGGTGGCAGCTTCTGTAGGAAACTGCTAGAAGTCGCTCCCCTTTGTTCAGGGGACTTGGCCAGGCCTAGGGCGGACCCACTGCTGGCCAAGGCCGAGCCGATTGGTAGCAGAATGTCTCGTGATGACGCCTCTGCGATAACGTATTTAAGAATGGGAAAATAGAAAAAAAAGAGAGAGAAGAGAAGATGTGAAGAAGCTGAGCGGGGGCAGAGGCGCAGAGGGGGAGGTGCAGGCCTCATGGGCCTTGCAGGCCTCACCCTCTGGCCTCTTGCCAGGTGGCCGACTGGGCCCGACTCGGTCCAGCCCGGCTGCAAGAAGTGGAAAGGAGATGAGAAGTGAATAAGATGTAAAAAAAGATCCTGAGAGACATCTACCAGCCTGTTGTGAGGAACAGCTGCAGACGCCAAGGTCAGTTCAGAAGGAGGGGGAGGAGTAATGCGGCTCCTGGCCAAGATTCCCCTGCAGCCTGTGGTGACGACCATGGTGGAGCAGGTTGTCCCCCTGCAGCCCATGGAGGTCCACGGAGGAGCAGAGATCCACTTGGAGCCCGTGAAGGACCCCATACCGGGGGAGGTGGATGCCTGAAGGCAGCTGTGGCCCGTGGAGGGCCTGCTGGGACAGCTGTTCTGGAGAGACTGCACCCGTGAAAGAGATGACCCACGCCGGAGCAGTTCCACGAAGGACTGTGGCCCGTGGGAGGGACCCCACAATGGAGCAGGGGAGGAATGTGAGGAGTTCTTCCCCCGACCATGAAGCAGCGGTGTGAAACAACGTATGATGAACTGACTGCAACCCCCATTCCCTCTTCCCCCCCGTGCCACTCGGGAGGGGAAGGTGGTAGAGATAATGTTAAGCCTGGGAAGACGGAGGGGTGGGGGGAGGTTATCTTGTTCTCTGTCTCATTATCCTGCTGTTTGTAGTAATAAATGAATAGTTTTCCCCAAGTTGAGTCTGTTTTGCCCGTGACGGTAACTTTAAGGATTTCTCCCTGTCCTTATCTCAAACCTTGAGCCGTTTTTCCTTATATTTTCTCTCCCTGTTCTCTCGGAGTGTGGGGGGAGTGAGAGAGAGACTGCGTAGTCTGGTCCGATCAGGGCTGAACTACGACACCTGTGCCCTGCCCCTCTCTGGAGCAGCTGAGGATAGCCATTAAAAGGAAAATCCACTTGTCCCTTACCAAAACTATGCTGAAGAAAATTCACCTTTCTTGTGAAAACTGCTACAGACTCAAGTCTCAGAGCAAACTTATCTTACTAGATACAGGAACTTAATGTTCCTCTAGCTCACGACCTGCTAGCTCAAAACAGGCAGGGGTAATGCTAGTCCATAGCTTTTAAGACACATCACTGCAAGGCCTGTGACCAGTGTGATCACACTTCTGAGAAGTTCTAGCACATTACCACATAGCTAAATAGCTTCTGACAAAGTTGTCAGACTCTTATCCCAATGACGGAATACATGGCCAGAGAGTGTACAACTGTCCACATCACACACACTTAATTTTAGCTGCTGGCTCAGTAAATCCTCTGAAAAAAAAAAACAAAAACAAACTTTCCAAAAGCTCCGAAGAGTATGTTTGAGCTTAATGAGCAATACCGACAAAGACACCATTTCCCACTAGCATCAGCTTGCAGGGGGGAATGTCCGCTTTAGAATTTAGAGCACATGGGGGCACTAGAGCACTCCATAGAAAACAACCCATGGAATTAAAAAATAATCTGTTAGTAGATACAATAAACATTATTTTCCCAGGAAATTTTTGAGACAGATGAACCACTGCAGTTATCTCCATAAAGAGTGGAATGAGAGAGGGTTGCATTCAGGCTGAAAGAGCTTCAGTGTAAAGTTTTCTAACATGCTTATTCCCAGAGACATGCAAGGACTCCAAGGTATTAGCATCACAGCAACAGAGAGAAAGGCCAACTCTTGACTACTGTGCTACAGTATCTGCTGGGCCACTGCCACCAGAAACACCTCCCTCCACCCAAAAGGGCTTCCCAGCCCACAACTCCCCCGTTACCTTTCTGCTCAGTTACAAAGAGACACTGACACACACCAACCAGGCAACACCGAGAAGCTCACCCTGACACTGCCCTTCTAGCTAGGCTTCCCCAGAGCACATAACCTGCAATTCAGGAAACAAAACAACCACAAAAAAAACAAGAAGAAGGTTTTTAAAAGCCAGAAACACTAGTTTCAAGTATACAGGGATTCACCTCACAGGAACAATTACGACCAAATTTAAGTTCTACCAGAGCAAAGTGGCTACCCAAACCCAATAAACCATACAAGACTACCTGTTTAAACACAACATGCAGCAATAGGATTTACACACTTCTTAGTCCAGCCATAAGCCATCTTTTCTAGAACTTAAATGAAGGCCTATACAGCAGTCTTTAAAACAAACAAAAACCCCAAAAAACACACAACTCAAAAAAAACCCAACCCAAAGCCAGCAACACTTTGTAACCTCTCAGATCTCTATGCTTAACAGGAAAGCTTTAAACGGAATCTGTTTATCTCAGCACTGCTGATGAAACCAAACAACAACATTTTCTCACAGCTTGAGAGGGATGTGGTCTAGTTAACCAAAGCTACAGCTCCGCTCTGTGAGCTGCTCTGTGAGCTGCTCTGTAATCGCACTGCAATATTCTTTGAGTAGAAGCGGAAGATCCATCTATGCGGGCAGAACAAAGTGTAAAAACATTTAGAAATGCTGAAAACTAGCAGGACTGCTTTTCTTAAAGCAATTAATTCTACAGAGTAAGCTCATTAAGAGTGAGGGGATAAGATGTGGGTTTGCTGTTGTCCAGAAGGGGTCTGCCACATTTTCACTCAGGAACTCAAACGACATTGACTTCAAATCTGTGCCCTGTGCTTTTTTTTTAAGAATAAAATGAAGAAGAATGATCTATGTTGTTTTGATTTTCATCACTAAAAATACTTCATAAACATTAAACACTATGACTACTACAATGCTAGCAATTAGCAGCTCCGTTACAGAATGAAGGACAAAAAGCAGTACTAGCTGAGAATACAACTCCTGGCTCCCTGCTCGAGTTCAGAAAGCAAAGCCGTCCCTAGAAGTGCTTTACAGGACTTGGTTCTCCATTTCAGCTATCAGTAACGCTACACAATGATGTTCAGCTATGCACTCCAAACAAGTAAGCATAATTATAATAAAGAAACAGTTTACTTGAAGAGATACAGTTCAACGTATTGATCCACCCATCGCCCCCAGTTCTTCTAAAAAGCTCTGCCTATCATAAACACACATCTTTCAGCAGCAAATAGTTCCTGCCAGCAACTATCAATCTCATGATAACTTCTTCTCCCATGTCCCCAACTTACTTGATTTCAGTACTCCATTGTTTAAGGGAGAAATTGATGGCACTTGGTTGGACTGGTGCAGGTTGGGAAGCTGCTTGTTCCCCCACCAGGTCTGTAGGAGAAGTCTCCACAGCTAGAATATTTCTTGCTCTCTCTGCTGAAGCATTTTGACTTAGGATACTCAAATCTATTTTAAAAAAAAAGAGAGAGAGAGAGAGAAAGAAGAAGAAAAATACGCAAAACTTTCGTAAGTAAAAGAATAGTGGCTATATAAAGTCATATGCTAAGCCTGCTAGTAATGTAGTTAGGGTTTTATTTCAAATTGCACACAATTTTATAAAACACTCTATTCAAATGAACTTTAAAAATAGCAAAGTTTTCCTCAGTGAGCTCTCACTGCAGCCACATACTTCTGGTAACAGGACTTGTGTGATGTTCATGAAGCATTATTTTATGAGCGATTTACCATCTCAGTCAATATTGATTCATCTAGCTTAAGCAGTTACAAAGCCATAAAAATCAAGGCATACTGATTATATTAATCCACAAAACCTCCCTGTAAAGCAAGCTCAGGTCTATCAGAATTCCTAAGTCAGGACCAGTGTCACAAAAATGCTGTGACAGAGCTTTCAGGGTGTGCTTCATCCTAAAAGCGACACTGCTGCTGCAAGTCAATGAGCTTCACGGATTGAGCCAGCTCTGTGCAAACCCAGCCTGGGCGTCCCCAGAGCCAAGAACATCAGCATGAGCACAGCAGACAGAGACCTATTGGATCAGCAAGGATTTATTAGCTCTGGTTAAGCTGAATGCACCTACAGCTAAATTCATCCAGCCAAACTCCCTTGTGCATTTCAGTAAATCTACTGATCGGGCACAGGGCCATGCAGACATGCAGCTCAGGTCCAGCACAGCACACGTGCCAGCAAACTCCTGCAGGCTCTGAATGGCTCCACAGGAACCAGCTAAGAACTGGCACCAGCCCTGAGCCAGAGCTAATGAAGTCCAGAGGATCCAGGCTGATCCAACAGAGCTAGCCAGGTCTCGAACACACCACACTGTCCAACACGTACTGTAGAATCCGTCATATATATATTACCTCAGTGTCTCCATTATTGTGGATAGCTTCCTTTCTCCCTCACTCCTCCTCCAGCAGGCAGAGGAATAGGAAATACAGAGTATGGAATATACTATGAATAGCAAAAGCATTATAGAATAGCCTACAGTGGTTTATGGCCTTCTAGAAACTCTCGGAAGAGGTGAGTTAAGAACAAGCTCAAATTTAATTTTCAGGCTCTTCTCCGTATCATTCACAAAGTGCTGAAGTGGATTAAAAAAGGTAGATAAGGCTCTCGGACTGGATTCAGCAGCTATATTAGGAAATAACACACCAGATGGGCTTCTCACTTAATGATTCTCTGCATGAAGTGAAAAGCCCTGGGAAATCACGATACCCTGTTTTGTCACTGGTGAGCCTTCCAGCCCTTGTTCTGAAGATCACTTGGCACTAGCAGCAAGACCATCTCTGAGCATGCTGTACCTTCCAGTTACTCAGCACATGGTTACTTTTATTTAGCCCATCTCAAAGATTAGAAGCAGAAAGAGAGAACATTTTGTGCTAAAGAATACCAAATATAAAAGATCATTGACACTACAAATCTCCCAAACCCTTGAGAAACGGTATCTGAAACAAGTGTATCACGTCATGTTTCAAATACAGGTACAAGTTACACTGCCTTGACCTCTTTTTATGAGCAGTGCTGATAGAAACCTCTTCGGTGCCTTATTGACCAAACTAAATTCCAAATTATTTTGGACCTTGGCTGTTGGAGCTGAACAATTTTTTTTTTTACATTGAGGGTGGTGAAATACTGGCCCAGGTTGCCCAGAGAGGTGGTGGATGCCCCAGCCCTGGAAATGTTCAAGGCCAGGTTGGCCGGGGCTCTGAGCAACCTGATCTGGTTGGAGATGTCCCAGCTCCTTGCAGGGGGTTGGACTGGATGGGCTTTGAAGGTCCCTTCCAGCCCAAACCATTCTGTGATTCTAAATTCAACTGACTTAAGCTAGCTAAAACTAACTTTTGATCATATTCATTGTTTAATAAAGGGGAAAGATAATGTGATAGTTTTCAATGAAAAAAAAACCAACCACCCGCCTCACCTCAAAAAAACCTCACATCAAAAACTTACGGGCACCCAAAACTCGGCTGGAATACTAACACTCTGCTTACATACTTACAGCTTGTTTCATCTTCCACCTGTATGATTTGACAAGACTACAAAATCACTTCATAGTATGGCCCAGGTAAATGAATTGCTCAAGAGCTGAATTTTTAATACGTGCATTTCATCTAACAGACATGTTCATCAGTCAGGCAAATCTCCTCTGTCTTTCTGAGGTTGCTCATTGTATTTTGTCCTCTGCCTACACCAGCCAGCTGAATGGCCAGAGGTACGGACTACACAGCAGGTACAGCACAAAAATGTAATGTGGTTGCTAATGCAAACATTGTATTAGCTATGCAATGTCAGCTAATGCCAAGAAAAAAAAAAAACCTTGTTTTTAAACATATTTCAAAATACAACAATCTTATAAACACGACATATCATTTTTATTAAAGTACATTGTTGAGCAATAGCATAACTAAGAATTGAAATTACAAGAACTACACTAACATTCACTCAAAGCCAAGAAAAAAAATAATCCCATATCTTATAAACAAATAAGTCATTTACTTGACTACCATGATAGTATGGCAGCTCCACGACAAATCCTACAGAATGGTTTTTGTAACATTAGCTTTCCCACAGCCCACTTTGAAAAATATTTTAAAGTATTTATCACTACCTTGAATATGCCTAAAAACTTGTCAAGCCTGATCCATAAAGCAGTACCTTAGCTTTACCTGTGTTCCAGTTAGTCCAGATTTCTAAACTGAGGCAGGAGAGACCGAAAACAGGACAAAACGGGCAAGACTAGAGTAAGCAATTTTGTTTCTGGACTGAAGACAGACGACTTCCCCACTTAAAACATTAGCAACAGCACCTCTACTCAAGCACTAGCAAAACAAACCAATTTCTATGCTCCAGTATAAAGCACATAATTGAAAATACTTTCACCTTTTTTTTTTTTTCCTTTTTATTTTGGTTAAAAAAACCTACAAGACACATATCTTAGCCATCAACGTGGAATCAGAGTCTTAAACTTTTGGAGTACTTGTTTAAAAAGAAGAAACAATCTTTCAGTCAGACTCTTTACATTTTCCCCTGAAGAAATCCCTGCTATAACACTTCAGTTGACGATATAGTCATCATTGTGATTTGTCCTTAAAAATGAGATACTCCAGATGCAGGTTAACTGCTGAATGTCCCTGAAAGGGATGGGTCTACTCAAGCCATGCATTTAATTTTGACATTCCTTGCACTGGATTTAATAATAATAATAATTTAAAAAAAAGAAGGTTCAGCTTTGATCCAGAAAACTCCCACCAACTTCCAAGAAAGGAAAATATCAGATCAGTGACCTGAAGTGGCTGGATTACGATTGCTGTATCTGATGGAGTGAGAGGACAGTACCTACCCAGACTGCAGCGACAGATATTTCAGCGTATCTAAGCTCTGAGAGCAGCAGCACAAAAAGGAAAGAACAGAGATGTGGGGCCAAGTTACATATGATAGTTGATCTGATCCAACAGCCTGCTGCCAAAAGAGGGCAGTCCTGCCTACTCCTTTACTCCGCATTCCCGTATTTAGCCATTTGTCCCCTCCCTTCCATCTGCTCTGGAAGTCACCTGATTGCACAGTAAATATGTCCCACTCATTAATCTAGCAGGAAAAAAAAAAAAAACAAAACAAACCCTTCCTTTTTGGCTAACTCTTGAACTCAACCAACTCAGCACAGGGTCAGACAAACACCACAAAATGCAAAAAGGGAGACTACACAGCAGAGAATGAGAGGCTGAAGGTAGAAAGGCAAAGGTTTGAGAAAGCAAAAGCCCTTCACCCTTCCCAGCACCTGCAAGCAGTTAGGTCCTTGCACACCAGTACGTATGTTCTTGCAGCGTATGGTTTGACAAGCTGCTACCCAGACTGCCTGCTGCCAGAAAAGTGGTCCCAAACCACCCCCCTTTGCATTCCCAACAATTCCCTTGGACTCCTGACAGTCATCCGTCCCTACAAGAAACCACTTCAGGAAGCTACGCTGGCCAAAAACTAACCTGGAGGAAAAGATGTTTCCTGCCAGCTGCACTCCCTGCACTAGTGTAAGGAAGAGAGAGACCAGCACCAGTGCCAGATCAACGGTGAGAGCTGGGTGCCTCTTTAAGTGGTGACTGGCTGTTAGATTGGTGCAGCCAAAACGTCAAGCTGAGCCCCTACGAAAACACAGACTCTCAAGCCAGCTGTGGTTGAGCAAGCAGCCACAGGCAGAGCGCTCTCAAATGAAAGCAGTGAACTGGGTTAGAGGACAACACTGCAGCATGGGACCTGAACTGGGGAGGGGAGAGAAGGGCGGGGAAGAAGACAGCTGAACATTTCTGGGTCTACAGTATGAGCAAATCAAAACCAACAAAATACAAAATCTGTTTATGGAACATGTCTGACCTCCAGACTCTGTCTAAACCCACGAGAGCTTTACTAACACATCTAACTTGGCACACAACAAGATCTTACTCAATCTTATTGATGGGTAACAGAAATCAGCAAGCACTCCATCTCTGCATCGATTCAGGAATAAAACAATTCAGAAGTGCCTGGGCAATGTATTTAAAAATATATCAGTGTATTATACAAAGTTATTCTGCATTTTTATAACTGACACTGGTCTAAAAATACATTTTGCTTGGCTAAAGGTATTACAGAGACTGAATTTCACTTACGTAGCATCTCAGTGCAAACTGTTTTCCAGTTTCAAAAGGCAGGAAATTTTTATCACAGTCACATAGATCCACCACATCACACTATTTCAGGAACACAGTATGGTCACTCAGAATGCAAAATATATCTGTTCCCATTAAAAAAACTGGAATTTACATCTCAGGATACTTAACATACCAAGCTTTCAAGATACTGCAACCACTAAAAGACAACTTATCTAACCTAAACTGTCCTTTGGCACTTAACGAACCCCAGTATTACGAATACTCTGTTTTACTTCTTTTCTAAAAACCTGTTTTTAAAAAAATGAACAGGTTTTGTAAGATATGAAATCATAAATAAAATTACATTTATGTTAAATAATTTAGCATCATCTACATATGCAAAGTTTACACAGAGTTACTGGATAACAAGATGTGACAAAAAAAACTTCCTAAGACTGTTCTCCATCCCAATGCTACGCCTTGTACTAATTAACCGACACGGAACAGAAACATGCATTCTGGTTTTACTCCAATATTCAACCTACCAGGGCTGTCTTTGGCAACAAGACCTTTGGAAAAGTCACTCGGCGTAGGGGAAGTTCTGCTGTCCCTTTTTGCTGCGTCAAGGTTGTTACAATATTCCCACCTCTTCTGCTGAAGCTCCTGAAGCCAGTACGTCATATCCTGACGAGTGGCGGCCTACAACACAAAGAACCAGAGTGCTGATGAGATCACTGCACGTATTTGGTATATGAATAGAGCAATTCCAAGCGCAATTAAAAAAAAAAACACAATCCAGATAATTAGCAGACCACCAAGGTATCACCACCCCAAACCAGTCTGATTTGAAAGAAATAACCACTAATGTACTAGGTGCACCTCGCGCACACTTACATATGCCTGACTTTCACGTCAAATCCATTTCCCATTAGAAGTCGTCATATGCATTTTTTTCCTCCAGTTTTACACTTAAACATTAGAAAATGCAGCAGCAGCATCTTTATTTTACACCCAAAGCGATGTTTAAATACATAACTACAAATCTGTATTATGAAAAAAAAAAAAAGTCCCATACACGCTTAGGAAGAGTCACATTTTCTTTTTTAACTTGCATTATTACCAGCAGAAGCCAACAAATTAATGATGCATTGCAATGCCTCCTACTTTACTGGCTAAAGCTACATACTGTATTACTTAACGATCCTATGAGCTAACGAACTTCTGCAGAAAGGTCATATTTAGATGGAGGAAGAGGAGCCCAGGAAAGCTGGTTGATGTTCAAGGAGCACCTCCTCCAAGTTCAGAAGCAATGCATCCCAACAAAGAGGAACTCAGGCAAAAACTCCAGGAGGCCTGCATGGATGAACAAGGAGCTCCTGGACCAAACGAAAATCAAGAAGGAAGCCTACAAAGGGTGGAAGCAAGAACAGATAGCCTGGGAAGACTACAGAGAGATTGCCCGAGTGGCCAAGGATCAGGTAGCCTGGGAAAGCCAAAGCCCTAACAGAATTAAATGCAGCCAGGGACATCAAGGGCAGCAAAAAAGAAAAAAATCTTTAGGTACACTGGGGATAAAAGGAAGACCAGGGAGAATGCGGGCCCTCTCTGGAAGGACGCAGGAGACCTGGTTAGCCAGGACATGGAGAAGAATTGCCTACGGTAGCAGAGGAGCAGGTTCGGGACCATCTAAGGAACCTAAAGGTGCACAAGTCCATGAGACCTGATGAGATGCATCCATAGGTCCCGAGGGAATTTGCCAATGAAGTTGCTAAGCCACTGTCCATCATATTTGAGAAGTCGTGGCAGTCTGGTGAGGTTCCCAGTGACTGAAGAAGGAAAAACATAACCCCCATTTTTAAAAAGGGAAAAAAAGGAAAACCCAGGGAACTACAGGCCAGTCTGTCTCACCTCTGTGCCTGGCAAGGACATGGAGCAGATTTTCCTGAAAACTATCCTAGGCCACACGGAAAAGGAGGCAGCGATTGGTGACAGCCAATATGCTTTCACTAATGGCACATCGTGCCTGGCCAATTTGGTGGCCTTCTATGACAAGGTTACAGCATTGGTGCATAAGGGACAACCAACTGATGTCATCTCCCCAGACTTGTGCAAAGCGTTTGACACTGTCCCACATGACATCCTTCTCTCTAAACCAGAGAGACATGGATTTGACAGACAGACCACTTGGTGGATAAGGAATTGGCTGGACGGTCCCACTCAAAGAGTTGTGGTCAATGGCTCAATGTCCAAGTGGAGACCAGTGACAAGTGGGATTCGTCAGGGGTCGGTATTGGGACTGGGCCTGTTTAACATCTTTGTTGGTGACAGGGACCGTGGGAGAGAGTGCACCCCCAGCAAGTTTGCCGATGACACCAAGCTGAGTGGTGCGGTTGATACACTGGAGGGAAGGGGTGCTATCCAGATGGACCTTGACAGGCTGGAGAGGTGGGCCTGTGCGAACCTTATCAAGATCAACAAGGCTAAATGCAAGACCCTGCACATAGGTTGGGGCAACCCCAAGCACAAATCCAGGCTGAGCAGAGAATGGATCGAGAGCAGCCCTGAGGAGAAGGACTTGGGGGTATTAGTAGATGAAAAGCTGGACATGAGCCGGCAATGTGTGTTTGCAGCCCTGAAAGCCAACTGCATCCTGGGCTGCATCAAGAGGAGCGTGACCCGCAGGTTGAGAGAAGGGAATCTGCCCCTCTACTCTGCTCTCATGAGACCTCACTTGCAGTACTGCATCCAACTCTGGAGCCCAACATCAGAAGGGCATGGACCAGTTGGAGAGAGTCCAGAGGAGGCCAGGAAGATGATCAGAGGGCTGGAGCACCTCTCCAGTGAGGACAGGCTGAGAGAGCTGGGACTGTTCAGCCTGGAGAAGAGAAGGCTCCAGAGAGACCTTATAGCGGCCTTCCAGTGCCTAAAGGAGACTGATAACAAAGAGACTCTTCAGCAGGGCCTGCTGTGATAGGACGAGGAGTAATCGTTTTAATCCAGAAGGAGGTAGATTCTGACTGGACATAAGGAAAAAACTGGAACACTGGCACAAGTTGCCCAGAGAGGTGGCTGATGCCCCATCCCTGGAAACATTCCAGGCCAGGTTGGACGGGGCTCTGAGCAACCTGATCTGGTTGGAGATGTTCCTGCTCCTTGCAGGGGGGTTGGTCTGGATGGCCTTTGAAGGTCACTTCCCAGCCAAACTGTTCTATGATTCTATGACTTAAAAAAAAAACAAACAAACAAACA
Source organism: Chlamydotis macqueenii (assembly GCF_036417535.1). Taxonomy (NCBI): domain Eukaryota; kingdom Metazoa; phylum Chordata; class Aves; order Otidiformes; family Otididae; genus Chlamydotis; species Chlamydotis macqueenii. The sequence goes on along the minus strand of NC_141567.1, from coordinate 18,424,487 downwards.
AACAAAAAACCCAAAATGAATATTGAATCTACAAGCCTACAGTCACTGATGTGAATATGTAATATGTGACCAAGAATTCAAACACATCTTTAAGATTCAGTAAGAATTACAGCTATGAGTCATTTAAAAGTGTGTGAAATGACAATCCACAAGTACCAACAAGAGACTAAGCGATGGTAACCGACATTGCAGGTGCTCACTTAGAAAAGTAATTTCTAGAAGAAGCACCGGGTACCAGCAACACGGTGTGTTCAGGGACAAAAGGCTGATGCTCGCGAAGAGACGCTCACCTAAGTCCTTTGCCTTGTAAGCACACAGAGTGCTTACCTTTCAGCCAACCCTTCTCCTGCCTTTGCTCAGAGTGCCTGGTGGCACTACCACTGAAAAACTCTCATTACTTGGGCAAATTACTGTGTTTACTCTTTAAAGACAGCTTAATTTCAAATTGCTTCCTGTTCTGTTTATCACAGACCGAAGAGGGTACCTGCGCAGGGCATAGCTGCAAAACAATGAAGAGCAACAAACACTACAGATTTCCTCACAAAGGAAGTACAGCAAGTGCTGCATAGAGCACATGAATAGTCCAGATTTGTCTTCATTTTTGCTATGAGAACACTTTTTGTCTAGCCAAACTGAAGATCCATTTACCACCACATTTTGCCCCTGAAAGCAGCTGATTACAAGACCGAGCATTAGCAACATGGCAAACAAGAACTGATGCTTCCCCAGGGTGCTCTCTCTGGCTCAGCAATCACTGTTTAACAATCAGAGACAGATTTTTATTTTATGATTTGGCTTTTTGCACCCACATGAGCTTTAAACATCCACAACATCCTACAGTAAGTGTAGGATTAGTTTCATATATTTATTCTTGCTTACTCACAATAAACTGCAGGAAAACATTTCCCTCCTGAAAAAAGACATGGGAAAACAACAGGTTTTTCTCAGAAAGTCCTGAAGAACTGGACACTGTGAAACATCAATCCACACAGACGTCACTGAAGTTCTGGAATGACCACACCAGCAGGCTTTAAGTCTGCAGATTGCAGTCACTTTTTGCTGAGAGCAGACCTCTCCCCTTCTATTTCCAGCACAGAAGTATTTCCTTTGGAGTTTTATCCAGTGGCAAGTCTTCCTTTTTCAGAAATTTGAGAGCCTACATTCCCTTTAGATAGGCTTGCACACAGGCCTCGTAAAGCAATGTTTTACTGTGCACCAGCAGAAAACCACCAAGAATTCAGAGCTTCCACTAACACAGGATGTAGTGCTTAAGTGGTTCTCTCTGCTACCACAACACAGCTAATGAGGCAATTCACCTGGAGTCCATCTACATTATACCTACAATTAACTTCTGCCCATGATTAGTCCAACTTAATAAGCCTTTTTCACAATTTGTCCCATTATCCTCTCCCCAACAGTCTTTAGAAAACCATGAAATTATTTTATTGGAGTTGCTCCTTGTTGTTGCTTTTAAATTCCCAATTGCACTTGTTCTCTGCAGAGCAGCACCTACGCACCCTCAGTTTACCAGTTATGCCACTGTCACACGTGGGGTCAGACAGCAGTTACCGTCCTTCAACGCAAAACAGGACAGCAAAGCAGAGCAAGTTCCTCACTCCTCTATTTTAATTAATTTTCCCGAGAATTACTGAGTACCCTGCTGCTGCTGCACCCTGCCTGTTACTCTGCCTTCTTTCCTTCACACACGTCGTCTTCCTTCTCTCAAAGGGAGAGTTTTCCACTCCCTTTGAACAGTTTTTGCTGAGTTTATATAGGCATCTTAATTATTTACTTTACAAGCAAAAGAGTATCCTGAGAATCTCTGTTAAGATGAGTTTTGTTTAAAAAAAGTTAATCTTTGAAGCTTGTTGTTTGAAATGGACTTTTTTTTTAAACCACACATAAAATATTCTAAGTCTCCCTTTTTCCCTACTCCTAAACAGAAGACAAATTTGCAAACACTTTTAAAATTAACTTTATCTGTCAAAGAAAGGAACGCTTCCACCCTTGCCTCATTTCTCAGGACTTCTCTATTTGTCCAGTGCCTACCATGAGAGACAGAACACTTCATTAGGTGGAGGGCAGCTCAATTTTTAAATATATAAAGTATTATAACCACTAACCAGCAAAGTTTAAAAAAAAAAAACAAAAACAACCAACAACCCCAAAACACAGGTCACCTTCACTGCTGAGCCACCTTCTAAGCAGAGCTAGCCCTAATGGTGTTGGGTCCTAAGGCAACACTATTTAACCTCAAGCACCTCATGATTAATCGCTGCCACATCCCTAAAGATTATTGACAAATTAGAGTAAAAGCTCCTAAATAATCCCGATATCAGCAAGTTTGGTGTCCAATACTTTCAAGGATCTGAACTCCAAAATCCGCAGTGTCTGGAATGCTTACTACTTGGCCAACAACCTAGAAGACTTTTTTTCTTTAAGAAGTTTGTGCAATTTCTGTCCCCCTCCCCTCCCAATTCACTGCTGGTCACAAAGAAGTTATCCGCACACAA